>NC_139142.1:40641911-43129430 GCF_964270905.1 Leucopleurus acutus
GGTGGAAGGAATATCCTACCTATCTTGGACAAGGGGCAGATATTTCTAGGAAATGGGGCACCACCCACTTTTTGGCCTTTTATGGTCAGCCTGGGAACTGTCATGGCACCCGTGGGTGTGTCATTTAGCATGCTAATATATTACAATGAGTGTATAATGAAGCTCAAGGTCTACTGGAAGTTGAATCTTCCACCATCTTGGGCCAACTAGGTTCTAACCAGTTTTTGTGGTACCCTGTTCTTAATGATTGTGCCCTGCCCACTTCCTTCCTATCTCATTAGGACTTCAGATATTAGAATTAATGAATATAAGATATAAAATAACTATGTATGAAATGTTTAATAAGGTTAAAAAAAACCAGAAAAATGAGAAATAAGAAATTATTTAAAAATTACCAGGCAAACTGGGAAAGAATTAAATGTCACATTTGGAAATTTTTAAAAATTGTTTTTTTAATTGGGTGGAAATGTAAATTGGTGCAGCCACTATGGAAAACAGCATGGAGGTTCCTCAAAAAACTAAAAATAAAGTTGCCATATGATCCAGCAATTCCACTCCCGGGCATATACCCAGACAAAACTATAATTCGAAATGATACATGCACCCCTATGTTCATAGCAGCACTATGTACAATAGCCAAGAGAGGGAAACAACCTAAATGTCCATCAACAGATGAACAGATAAAGAAGATGTGGTATGCTGTATACAATGGCATATTACTCAGCCACTAAAAAGAAATAATGCCATTTGCATTACTGCAAACATGGATGTCTTTACAAAAGATGGATGGACCCAGAGTTTATCATACTAAGCGAAAAGTCAGAAAGAGAAAGACAAATACCATATGATATCACTTATACATGGAATCTAAAATACGACGTGAACATATCTACGAAACAGAAACAGACTCACAGCCATAGAGAACAGACTTGTGGTTGCCAAGGGGGAGGTGGGGTGGGGGTTGGGAAGGATTGGGAGATTGGGACTAGCAGATGCAAAATTTTATATATAGGACGGATAAACAACAAGGTCCTACTGTATAGCACAGGGAACTATATTCAATATCCTTTGATAAACCATAATGGAAAAGAGTATGAAAAAGAATATACATGTACAACTGAGTCACTTTGCTGTATAGCAGAAATTAACACAACATTGTTAATCAACTACACTTCAATAAAATTAAAAAAAGAAATCAAAGTAAAAAATCGTTGATATTAAAAACTCAAAGGATGATTTAAACAGATTATAAATAAATGCAGTAAATTAGCTCATTGAGTTGAGGAAATTTAAAAAATTACATTCACTTCAAAAAACCTACAACCAAAGTATGAGAGAAAGAGGAAGGTGAAAAAGAAAACTAAATTCTCCAACAACAGTAAGTAGCATAAACAGTCCACAGATGTAAGCGCTAAGAAATTTAAGACCTGGACATTGCAGTGCTCCTGGAAGCCCAGGAAATACTAACTAATCTCTGTTCATGTCAACTCCCTGGAACATAGAAGTTGTAGAGCTCTCTAGACCCTATTACCAACATCTATTCCACTGAGAATCAGAAGACACCAGCAAAATAATGGTACCTTACCCTATACAGTGAGGCTTAATTTCATTTGACAAATGCTCCTCTGGTATCTCATATTTTCTAAATATACTTAAATCATAGCAATCTTTAAATTTTCACATCTTTCTTTAGTTAGAGATAGAAGTTTCTTATATGGTCCATTAGTTTGCAGTTCACAGGGCCAAGAACATTCCTCTAGAACATTCCTCCAATCTTCCTCAAGACCAAAAATATTTTCACAGGTTTCTCTGGTTAAATATTCTTGTAATAAAGCTCAATCTTATAGATTAGTCAGTCAAATCAACAAGTACTCTTAAGCTTCTCTTTCTACAATATAAATAATCTAATAAACAGTCATAGATTATATATAGAGTTGTTCTTTTGTAAATAAAGGAATGCTTGTTATTAAAGCAAATTATACACATATTTTGTAAACTTGGTTTCCAATACTTAAAACATTCACTTAAATTAGATAACACATTTTACCTGTTAAATAATAAATCTCAGTTGTTCTAAAGAAAATGTAACCTATCTTCATCAGCTTTTCCTTTAAAATGTATATATAAAACATTGTAGGCATATTTCTGATAAGGAGCTGAATATCGGATTTTAAACATATCATCCAAGTGGTCAAATATAGGTACTAACAGTTCCCATTAGTGTGCACTCCCCTCCCCCCAAATTTCCAGTTTGCTTATTACAGGACTTTACTGACTTTAAAAGCTATATGTGGGATTCAAGATCTCTGGGGGCAATTTTACCGAGTATCCCTAAAATCTCACTAACAATTCTAATCCAACCAGAAGGCACCTCTAACAAATCAAGATTTTCTTTGGCAGCAGCAATTTCTCAATTAGTGCCATTCTCTGGCTAATTCTAGAACTCTGAAGCAGCCCAATATGGTAGCACCCAGAATAGGATTCTGCCCCTTCAGTTCAGAAAGCCCAGGGGCACAGTGTCATTTTTATTTTCTCTGGGATTTCTCTAAAGAATAGTCCCAAGGTGATAGGAGTTTCTGAGTCTGCACAGGTTCAAACCTGAGGATCTTCAAATAACCCAAAAGAAACATATGACTATGGCTCAGCTTCAAAATTCCTACAAATTTGTGAAAAGAAAATAAGGGCAATACACCTCATCAGAAAATGGATTCATCATTTGTGCTTCACAGACATATGACTAAAATTCAGAACTGAAAATTTTCTATATTTCACTTATCTTCTTATCTTCTAATATATTATAACATTTTTGCCTTCTGCTTCTTCCCTCTAGGTCTTACTCTCTTCTAAGCAACCTCCAAGTTTTATTATTCTTCTGCCCACAAATTAAGTCTCCTCGAAAATTTTATACCATTTCTATTCTTGCTCTTTGTCCCTCCCTAGTCTGAGCAATCAATCTCGTCTGTTTTCCCTTTCTTGCTTTTAATTCGTCCTCATTCTTGTGTTTAGGGGAGAGTAAGAAGGCAGAGTTCAGGCAAAGAAAATATTTCAGTGAATTCATGCAAGTCTGAGTTTGTTAGGTAGGAGAGAAATGGCTACTACATCAACAAAGCTGAGGGGCTACTGAGCAACCCACAGTGAAAAGCACTGCTGGAGGTGAGGACTACATATTCCTTGAAGTTATACTACTAGTGAAGAACCTGATTCTTGGTTTAAATTTGGATAGTATTTCCAATTACTAAATAATTTTTCCTGGTCACAGAGGAGGAAACAGTCATTATTTAAGCTATAAAAAGAGGCTAAATTATTCATAGCTGGCTATCTCATGAGATATACATGATGTTTATCAGGTTAGAAATCACTGATCAAAAAGTTATTTGGATCCCATTTATATGAAATATCCAAAAGGCAAACCTACAGAGACAGAAAGTAGATAAGTGGTTGACAAAGGATAGGGGAGAAGAGAATGCGGACTGACTCTTAATGAGAACAAGGTTTCTTTTGGGTGTGATGAAAATGTTCTAAAATTAAATTGTGGTAATGGTTGCACAATTCTGCTAATACACTGAAAACTACTGAGTGGTAAACTTCATATGGGTGAATTTCATGCTATTGTTATATCTTAATAAAGCCGTTTTAAAAGATTACTATGGTTTTATACGGCTTTCTGTATCTATATTTTATTTTGCATAAAAAGGTTTAAAAAGATGACTATATATTATTTGTAGTAACATGAAAAATACTATATTAAAATTTTTTCACAGATTAAAAAAAGTTACCTGAAAATTTCTCAGCTGCTCAGTATCTCTTCATCTTACAGGTTCAACTAAATATTTACTTCACTCTTTCAATTAAATATTTACTTAACCTCCTTCAACAAACCAAATTTCACTCACATGAATTCTAATGCAAAATACTGTTACTGAGTTAAATAATACCCTAAATTAAAATGTTAAAAATGAAATTTCAAAAAACAAAGTCAACCAATCAAACCAACGAAAATAAGTCAGATAAAGCTCTTTTATGCTAAATAGTATTTCCATAAAGCCCATGACACAAGTCATTTAGTACGCAAACTACAGTTTACACAGATATTAGCAGCAGTTTCAATTTCACAAAGTGTGTGTGAGACAGAGCTTGCCACTTCTGATGTTTCCTTCATGTTTCATTTTTTAACGTATCACCATCTTCTAGACATGTGCTGTGATCTGAATCACATACACCATAAGGTAGTCTTCTTAAATTGCTACAAAGGTATGTACCGCACAATTTCTAAAAGTAAAATTTAGAAGTACATAATTGCCTGAAAAACACCTAACCTTAATTTAGTTGGAGGGTTCTAGTCACTATAAAATTAGATACTGACCTATTTTTACTAAACATTATAGTATAAGCAAAACATTAAAAGATTTAGATGGCATAGATTTAGTTTTTAAAGTTTCCTAAGACTGTTCTGGTATTCACAATCTCAATTTGCTTCATCTGTTACCTATTTCAAATTTCTCAGTTTTGGATAATTTATACACATTGAGAAGTCTACATATTGAGAAGTGGATTCAATTCCCAGTTTGCTGTTTTTTTTTTTTTTTTTTTTTTTTGCGGTACGCGGGCCTCTCACTGCTGTGGCCTCTCCCACTGCGGAGCTCCGGACGCGCAAGCTCAGCAGCCATGGCTCACGGGCCAAGCCGCTCCGTGGCATGTGGGATCTTCCCAGACCAGAGCACGAACCCGTGTCCCCTGCATCGGCAGGCGGACTGTCAACCACTGCGCCACCAGGGAAGCCCCTGTTTTTTAATTCTTGCATATTTGAGGATTCAGACTCTGACTGACCCAGAAAACAATAACTGATTTCCTCAGCCAATCCATCATTTTAAATTTTGCTTGAAAAAAACAAAACCCCTCACAGAGAGCATTTATAAGTGTTTGCTGATAACCCTGTGTACTTAAGTTGAAATAAGGGAAAAATAAAACTTATTAAATATTTAAGATGGTAAAAGGTTCATTCAAACACAAAATATGTGAAGATTCTAAATATTTTACACGTATGAATAATGTCTCTCCTGGAAAAAAGGACCAAAAAGTATATGCCTTTAAAAGATAGACTTCTGTCCATAAAATCTAACATTCTTCAAAACAGAATAATTCACTTACTCCATAGACTGCGATATGTGATGCTTTGTGTATACGGTAACGGGTGCTGGAAAGTAAAAGAAAAAAGGGTTTTTTTGAAAGTGAAAATTCTTTCTCTATATATATATATCCAACCACCTCCTATACTTGATTAGCCATACCTCAAATGACGTGGCCTAAAATAAATTTCTCAACTCCCTACCGCTTCTCCTCTGTCTCGGGAAGTAGATCTACCATTAGTCATGAGCTCACAGAATCCTGTGTTTCTCTTATCATAGCACAGAAGGCCCTGTGAATCTTTAGATTTTAAGATCCATGGGGGAAGGAATCATGTCTCTTCTGTTCGTAAGTACCTAGTACATAGTGACACTTGATTAATATATGGGACATCATCATGACTTCTCCCTTGTCAACAGAGTTAGGAATTGTTTTCTACCCAGGAAAAGGTATTCCCATAGAAGTTGAATTGTATCCTACCATTTCCACTTTGTTATTCTATAGAATACATAGTTCTAATTTTTTAAAATCTCTACAGAACACAATTGATTTCTAATATTAAAATATCAGACCCTGCAAAGCTGCAGGTTACCAGTCAAAAACTTGATTTTCAGATTACTGTTCATTAATGACTTTTAAAAGTTTCTCAACATCATTAGATACACATTCATTACTGAAAAATGCCACATGAGATATGTTGAAGGGGAGAAAAGAGAAAAGATGTAGTTTTGACTAGAAGTTAGAGCCTATACATTCTCTTTCCCTGGGCTATTTACTTATTCATCTGCTCATTCATTTAACATTCATGAATGGGTACATTTTTTAAAAAGTCTTTTCTATGTAAGAAGCAAAGTATAAGGTAATTTAAATGCAAAGGAGTAATTACTGGGAGCTAGGAATCTCCTTTCAATGTATTTTAGACAAAAATATCTTAAATTTAGTCAGGGAGTTTTACTGTATAAAATGAACAATCCCATTTGCACTTAAGGAGCTCCTGATTCTACTGACTGTAGCAAACCACTACAAGATCACTCTAGATGGTTGACTAGTTGTTAAAGTACTTGCTTGTAGTATCAGGAAGCATTTATAGAGAGAAAATGAAGACAGATATGGAGTAACGTAGGGTTAAACTGTGGGTTGACCACAAAAGCTGCCAATTCTAAGATCAGCCCCTTGACATCCAAACAAGGATGATATTCTACTGCTTTATGAAAAGTGAAAATTTTGTTTACTACCTATTTATATTCTGAAGTATGATGGAATATTGCAAAAATGTTTTTCTAAAGTCTAGTAAGTTTTGCAATTCGGTTTGTAAAACAAAACAAAAAATATATATATAGCCACTCCTTGCTTATCCTTATCGTTACCATTTTCATTACTAAATTTTGGTAACAAAGTAAGCAAACTGCATATCTCCTATTGACATAATATGAAATAAGACACAATTTTCTACCACTCATACTAAAGACAAGGAGCAGGGCTAAGAAGTCAAGACATTCAAGGTTGGTAATGAATTATGTTCTTATTCTCTGAAGCAGTACAACAGTTCCTGAATAGCATATTTTTAAATAAAATAATTAAGCCACATACAGCAGGACTCAAAACAAAACAACGAACCAACCAAACAACGTGTTTATCTACAACCCCTTCCCTGAGACAGTCATATCACAGACGAATACAAAGCACCAGCCTAAATTTAAACTAGATTATCTGTGACCTATGCTCTCTCATAGTATGCTGTATTTCTGGCTCACATTCGATTTTCTTTGTCATGTGTTTATCAGAAAATGAGGAGGGAGACTACAAAGATTAAACAATCATATATTGAGCACTTATTTAAAATAAATGAAACCTGGTCCCTGCTTTCAAGGAATTTACTTTTAATAAATCTTAATATTGAAATGTTCCATTTATAGTATAATCTCTATTGTGAGACCAATTAGCTTGTATTTAAGACTATCTTCCTAAACTCACTAAGAATTTCATTTGAATGAAGGACTGATGAAATCATTTATGTCAGTGGGAGGCATAGAAGTGAACATGAATAAAATAAGCCATAAGACAAAATTGTGTACGGTTTATAGTACTAGTTGTATTATAGCTTTAACTTACATGCTTTTTATATTAAAAAATTTAATGGTTCTTCTTGGTGAAAAGTTCTAAAGGGAGCTGACATGACATGTGATACTGTACTTTTCAACTTTATGTATACTTCCACCTCAGATTGCAGCTCAATCACAAGATTCACTCTCTGGGTACAATAGAACTGTAGCCATACCCTTCATATACAAAGATTTTCTAAACCATTACAATCGCCAAAAGAGTTACTTATAGCAGTAGCAATGAAACTGCAGTGACCCACATATATAATTACTTTGAAAAGTCCAAGGACATGTGTTTGGCTTCTGTTACTAGCTGTGAAAATTAACCTCTGTCTTAATTTCCCGATCTTTTAAGATACAAGTAATAATAGTATCTATCTCATACAGATAGATATAAAGATTTAATGAGCTAGTACTTGAAAATTTCTATGATAATGCCTGGCATATAAGTGGTCAATAATGTCAGTTATCGTTGTTACTAGCTAATGTTAAGGCTAGAAAAAGTTAAGAGCCACACAAAGAATCAAATTCATGATTCTGGTCTCATTAGTATCATACTCCAATAAATGGATCTTAGCAGCCACAGACGGCCTATATAAAATTATCCATTCAAAAAATTCAATAAAGGAAATTTTACTATGCATTTTCTAAATACTAGAAATAGCATAACAATTTGATATGGTTTAAAGTTTAGCTTAGAGATTTATATGAAAACAGACTATTCATATATCAGACATTTGTTTGACTCAAATTAAAAGTTGATAGTAGCCAAAGCGATCCTGAGGGAAAAAAAAGGAGATGGAGGAATCAGACTCCCTGACTTCAGACTATACTACAAAGCTACAGTAATCAAGACAATATGGTACTGGCAAAAAACCCCAGAAATATAGATCAGTGGAACAGGACAGAAAGCCCAGAAATAAACCCATGCACCTATGGTCAACTAATGTATGAGAAAGGAGGCAAGGATATACAATGGAGAAAAGACATTCTCTTCAATAAGAGTGCTGGGAAAACTGGATAGCTACATGTAAAAGAATGAAATTAGAACACTCCCTAACACCATACACAAAAAGAAACTCAAAATGGATTAAAGACCTAAATGTAAGACCAGACACTATAAAACTCTTTGAGGAAACCATAGGAAGAACACTCTTTGACATGAATCACAGCAAGATCTTTTTTGACCCATCTCCTACAGTAATGGAAATAAAAACAGAAATAAACAAATGGGACCTAATGAAACTTAAAATCTTTTGCACAGCAAAGGAAACTATAAACAAGACAAAACTACAGCCCTCAGAATGGGAGAAAATATTTGCAAATGAAGCAACGGACAAAGGATTAATCTCCAAAATATATAAACAGTTCATGCTGCTCAATATTAAAAAAACAAACAACCCAATAAAAAAGTGGGCAGAAGACCTAAATAGACATTTCTCCAAAGAAGACATACAGATGGCCAAGAGGCACATGAAAAGCTGCTCAACATCACTAATTATTAGAGAAATGCAAATCAAAACTACAATGAGGGGGCTTCCCTGGTGGCGCAGTGGTTGAGAGTCCGCCTGCCGATGCAGGGGACGCAGGTTCATGCCCCAGTCTGGAAAGATCCCACATGCCACTGAGCGGCTGGGCCCATGAGCCGTGGCCAGTAGGCCTGCGCATCTGGAGCCTGTGCTCCACAACGGGAGAGGCCACAACAGTGAGAGGCCCATGTACAGCAAAACAAAAACAAAAACTACAATGAGGTACACCTCACACCAGTTAGAATGGGCATCAGAAAATCTACAAACAAATGCTGGAGAGGGTTTGGAGAAAAGGGAACCCTCTTGCACTGTTGGTGGGAATGTAAACTGATACAGCCACTATGGAGAACAGTATGGAGGTTCCTTAAAAAACTAAAAATAGAACTACCATATGACCCAGCAATACCACTACTGGGCATATACCCAGAGAAAACCATAATTCAAAAAGACGCATGCACCCCAATGTTCACTGCAGCACTATTTACAATAGCCAGGTCATGGAAGCAACCTAAATGCCCATCAACAAACGTATGGATAAAGAAGATGTGGTACATATATACAATGGAATATTACTCAGCCATAAAAAGGAACGAAATAGGGTCATTTGTAGAGACGTGGATGGACCTAGAGACTGTCATACAGAGTGAAATAAGTCAGATAGAGAAAAACAAATATCGTATATTAATGCATATATGTGGAATCTAGAAAAATGATATAGATGAACCGGTTTGCAAGGCAGAAATAGAGACATATGTAGAGAACAAACATATGGACACCAAGGGGGGAAAGTGTGGGGGGAGTGGGGGGTGGGATGAATTGGGAGATTGGGATTGACATATATACAGTAATATGTATAAGATAAATAATAAAAATCTGCTCTATAAAAAAATTAAATTAAAAAAAGTTGATAGTTACCTCCCTTTTTTAACCAATACATTGTCTAGTTACTGTGATTCCGCAATTCCTTTCTGTTAAAAGGATGCCTACTTCATAATATTTGCAAATATAACTCTGGAAAGAGATGCATGATGGTCATGAATGTCCTGTTAACCCTCACAGCCAAAACATAAGAAGTTAAAATGAAATACTTAGGTCCAAAATCAGCCAACATAATTTTCTATACCAACATAACAACTCTGCCACCCTTCTGATTTATATAATCTTCACACTTAAAATCTAGGTTCAGGGGAGTTCCCTGGCAGTCCAGTGGTTAAGACTCAGTGCTTTCACTGCCATGGCCCGGGTTCAAGCCCTCGTGAGGGAACTAACACCCTGCAAGTCAAGTGGTGTGGCCAAAAAAAAACAAATCCAGGTTCAGCCAAAATAATATATAAGAAGAGAGTCAGAAATACCTGCCACCAGAAAGCTTTTAACTTCTTCCGCCACCTGCTACAGCAATCACTCCCATTCTCAGGTAGATTTTGCCTAATACTTACAAAATATCTGAATGTCCACTATCCACAGGCACTGTGCCAGGCTTTGGGTACAGTAAAGTTATTTCATTTTCCCCTTCTGAATTTTATAATTAAATTGAACACACAATTATACTTAAAACATAAACAGTAAAGTATATGATTAAAGCCATACAAATACTACAATCATAATGCTGTAGAAGTACAGAGAGAACAGAAATGAAACACTCTGGTGATCAGGAAAGGTTTTGTGGGGGAGAAAATAATAGAAATGAGCTTTGATAAAAAAAGAAAACAAAAGCTGGAGAAGGAGGGACAAGAATTCTGAACCATCAATTAGCATGAGCAAAGACCCACTGAGAGAGAGAAAAGTTCAGGGTGTGCTCCAGAGATGGTAAGAGGACCAGTTTGGTTGAAAATAGATCAGTCCTGAGGTCCAATCATGGAAAGTGTCAAAGCCAAACCAAGAATTCTAAGCTTTATTCTAGAGGCAAAAGGGAGTCACTCAACATATTGAGCAGAGAAATAATGTGATGGAGGAGGGAGATGCAGTACAAGATGCTAGTAGAAAACAACAGTTGGAGTGTTAAAACATGGTTTGGGTATGAGGTAGTAATAAGACCTGAAATGTTCCAGTACAATTTTTCAACCTTATATAACCCAGGACCCACATACAAAGCCTTAATGCCTTTCATGAAGACTCCCTATTTTCTTTATTTGTTTCACAAGAAGAACTGAGTTAATTAGAATAATTTATTTTTCTTACTCTCTTTTGTATCTTTTCTGTAGTAATATCTTCTTGACCATTTCTAATCATGAAATTTTCTTTTTTTGTTTCACAAGAACTGAGTTAATTAGAATAATTTATTTTTCTTACTCTCTTTTGCATCTTTTCTGTAGCAATATCTTCTTGATCATTTCTAATCATGAACCGTTACCCCTCTTCAAAACACCAACCTGTGTCCTTCCTCATTTACTGATCATTCTTGTCTGAACATTCACCTTTGCTTTATTACTTACTCTTTATCCCCTGTTTAACCATCGACTCCCACCTAATCATTAACCTAATGACTTCTCTCCAGCTTCATACAGTCAAATAAATCTACTCATACTCAATTTTCTTTTCCATTACCTCTTAACTTTTAGTCTACTCATATACAAGTTCTATATGCCCACAACCTTTAGCACCTTTCTGAAGTCTCTACTCAATCCGAAGACTTATAGTTTGTCTTCCAGGCTCACTGCTAAAACTACACTGAAAGACAACCCTCTCATACTCACTAAGTTTCTATTCCCCTAAGTATTTCAAGATTTCATATACTCAATAATAGCAGCTACCATTTATTTGGTATTTCTTTACGGTAGAAAATACGTCAAGTGCTTTACATGATTATCTCATTTAATATTCAAGATTACCTAATGAGAAAGGCTTTTCCATTTGACAGATAAAGAAAACTGAGGCTTAGAAAAATCAAGCAGCTTGCCCAAGATCACCCCACTAGGAAGTTTTACCATGTTCTCTGGAGCCTACAATGTGGCTCCACTGATTGTACATACTCAGAAACATTTCCCTAAGTCCTTCAATACAGACATCAACCATTTGAGAATTAATATGGATTCCATTTCTCGATCTGAACAATGATAGCCAAACATATAAAACTGTTTATCTCTGTTGACTTCTGAAACTTTGTGAATGAGAAAATGATTTTAACTTCTTAAATCTTTACTGAATGTTTTAGAAGGGAATCTTGCACTGGAAGACTTAACTACATAAATTTGTAAGGTTCCTTTTAATTCTAGGAATCTGTATCAGAAGTGTAACATTCAGCTTTTCAAATTTTGATTCCTAAGAACAACAATCTAATTGGGAAAAGTCTACTCAAGAGTATTCTGAAAATAATTTTGTATTTACAGATCTGATTCTGGCACATTACTTAGACTCTCTAAGCCTACATTTCTTCATCTGTAACACAGAGATAACATCATATGCTTTAGAAGGTTGTGGTGAAAATTAAAGGCTGATGCTTTATTTTCAATAAATTATGGCTTTTATTATTCACTTTCTTTTGTATCTAGAAGTAGTTTAGTTTCATAGGATTTTAATTCAAATCATATCAGCCACAAAAAATCTAGTGACTTTCAATCCAGATCCTAAACACAAATACTACATAAACTAAGTCAATGGGATCCAGATAAACATGTTAAGAACTATATTAAAAACTCAAACTCCCTTCTCTATCACATTTACTCAAGGAATGTTTAAAACATCTCTAATTTTATAAACACAGTATCAACAATCTATTAACACACATTAACATCCAGTACCTTTCCCTCAGTTTCTCAGAAAAATTCTAAAGTCTATTACATTTTAGATAAAGGTATACATAAGCTCCCCTCTCTTAATTACTTTCTCTAGCTCCTCCTACCTGCCTCAGCAAAAGAAAAGCTAGGTAAAGAGCTTATCTAGGTAGTACACAGATAGCTAGGACATATAAAGGTCAAAATCATCAAGAAACATATTCTGGAGACTCAATAAAATATAAAATTGTTACTTGTGTAATACGGAGCACATTAGACACCGGAAAGAACAAAAGAAGAAAAAATAGAGGTAATCAACCTTTTGATCTTGATATAATTTAACCCAAGCTACTTTCATATAAGAGTAGTTAATAATCCCAGGGAAATTCAGAGAATTTCCTGGGTAATAGTGAAATAATTAATGAAGCAACTCAATTTTTAAAAATTTGTCACCAACTTAATATGAGATGGAAGACAGAACATATTCTGGCATAAAGTTACTACCCAGGGTACAGGAAGGCACAGAGTTTTACCTAGTTGCCTCACAACACCTTTCCCTTCCCCCAAGGTCCATATATTTCACAGGGCCATACCTTGTTTTATCTTGTTTAACTTACAGGACACCACTTGCGCTGATTTTCTTACAGGGCTGCCTCCTTCCTCTGATTTGATTAAGGATGGAAAGTAGTCAGGAGTACCACTCAGAGTCAGATGCCCAGACAAGAGTCAGTCATTCAGGGGATCATCGAAATTATCATCATATAATTAGTTATTTCTACATGATCACAACCTCACATCTTAAGAAATTAATCCAGCTCTCATGCATGAGCATTTCAGGGGTAACAAGCTCCCTATGGACATATGTCAGTCTTTAGTCTTAAATTTTTAAATAAATAAGCATTTACAGCGAAACCAGAATCAGCTACACATGCTATTAGCTATTATAATAAACAGTCTAGGTGTTATGGGAACAAATTCAAAGACTGTAGGTTTTTACTAACTGCTTAGCAATATTTACCATGTGACAATACTATGTACTATTAATTTCTTTGAAAAAAATTGGGTATTAGAGAACAAATTTTCAAATGAAGGTTTATTAACAAGTCAAGATAAGCAAGACTCAGCTTGAACTGACAGAAAAACCTTAACAATGTGTTCTTAAAATGCCCTCCACATGAAATTACCAAGAGTCGTGTGCTTGTTCAAACCTGTAGTCTCAACCACCCTTTGTCTCTTGTGGAATCTCCATCTGCCTTCCTCCCAAGAGTTTTTCTAGACTTCTCAATCCCAACAGAAAAATCAATAAAAGCTACCTACAGGAATATCTTTCCTAAATAACAATCAACAACTTTAAATTCTTTTAAATAAGAGACAACCCAGAAAGAAAATCAGCTTCAGAATGCTGAAACATCTAAGTGCCTGGCACATAACAGGCATTTAGTCAAAGCATATTAAATAGACAATGTTGAGAATAAAAAAATATAACAACTGGACAGTACATTTGATAATATAATCTACCCCTTTGGCTTTGCTGATTATTTTGGAGCACAGCCATGACCAAACAATTATTGTCTCCTAGTGCAGTGTTCCCTTCAACAGTTTACATTGTAATTATGGGCATCACTTTTGCTCTTCAAACTAAAATATAAACCACTTTTATATTATATGTTAAAATACACACACACCACATAAAAAGAATTTTTGATGATTCAATCATTCAACCATTTTATTTCTCAAATATATACTGAGGTAGCTAGCCAAACTTTACCAGTCTTAATATACCTCTCCCATAATATAATTACTTCACTGATGTGAAAAATATTTAGTGATATCTAATCAAAAATGCCTTAACTTCCATGCCTAGCTCATTATAGTTTCATGTGGAATTGCTATAACTTGCAGGTTAAAAGTAATCAGCCTTGTATGACTGAATGTTTAAACAGATATATGTGAGTTACACATAGGAACAGAACTAAAACATCAAACAAGGAATGTTATTTTGGGCTTCAAATTATTTATTGTCAAAAGAAACATTAAATCAATAAAGGGAACATCTATATTTATAAAAGACGCAGAGGCGTGGGTCACTATTGCCCTAGTCAGTTTCCTAATCTGCAGAGTTACAGAACTACACTCTGGAAAAGGCCCAATATGTAAAAAGATAAAAATATAAAAGTGAAGTTGTTCGAGTTAAAGAGCAGTTGGGGAGTAAGCCCTGCTGGACTCCTGAGAGCTCTGGAACCCCTAAGGCTCAGAAGAGCACTGTTAAAATAAATAAGCCCTCTGACTCTTCAGAGCTCTGTGCACCTAAAAAGTGACTGTGTTTAAAATTCCAGTGTGCCAATTTGAAAAGATTAAACCTTTTTCCTCAGAACAATTTTTTTTTAAATTCCTAACTTCCCTCAGTAACGTCAAAATCATTTACTCCGGGAAAATAATAACTACCTCCCATAGATCTTTACACCTCCCATGGTCTTCCAATCACTTCTTAAAATGCATTTGGCTCATTACTCCAATTAGCAGAAAATTTAGGGTTAGGGGCGGGGAGGCGAACAGATTTCTCGGCTTGGACAACTGAAGTATGACCTTTGTGGATTTTTAAGTACCATGCGGTGCTTGAGAAAAAAGAAATACCTCCGGTGATGAAATTTTCAAAACGTATCTAAAACTGCGGTTGGTAGAGGCACTCCACAGCCAGCTGTCCTTCAAGAAAATATTTAAAATGTACAAGCTGAACAGAACCACATCTCAACCAAACTCTAACATCAACAACTTTTACCCACACAATTTACACGGTTAAAAACAGAAGAAATCAGTTCGATTTACTTCGGTGGATTCGTTCGATGCCTTAATAATGAATGAATTGGAAGCATCACTGCCGAGTTCTGAAAGAGCCTCACGCTCAGCTCCGCCCCCTATAAAACCTGAAGCTAATTCTCCAGAATTTAGTGTTTCGAGGCCAAGTCCCGTCCAAAGGAGGCCTCCCCCCTTCTTTCTCCCGGCCTCCCTCCAGGGGTTGGAGCCCAGGGTGGCCGGGCGGGTGCGGGTGCCGGACGCCCCCTCCCCGCTTGGGGAAAGTTCCGCCGGCCGCTCTCGGGACAGGCCGGTCCGCGGCCCTCGCGCGCGCCGCCGTCACAAACACCCCGCCCGGCCTCGGCGGCCGGAGGGTCGCGCCCCCTCCCCGCGCCGCCGCCGCCACAAACACCCCGCCCCCGCCTCCCCGCCGCCTCCCTCGCGGAGCGTTAACCCCTCGTCGCCCGACGCCCGGCTCCGGGGAGGAGGCCGGGCCAGGGGGTGGAGTTGTCGCGTCTCCTCCCGGGAGCGCCCGGGCAGACGCCCGGCTTGTTTACAGGCCCCAGGCCTGGTCGCCGCCGCGCAGGCCCGCGCCGCCCGCCCGCCCTCGGCCCGAGCGTCGCGCTTACCCGGAGCAGCAGAGGGCGGGCAGGTCCCTGGTCCGCCGAGGCGGCGGCGGCGACGGCAGCCGGGGAGGGGGCGGGAAGAGGGTCACCGCGGCGGCGGCCGTCCAGGTCAGGCCGGGGAGGGGGCGGAGGAGGGGAGGAGCCGGGCTGCGTCCGGGACCCCGGCTCTCGGCGCCCTCGCGGCTCAGATCATCCGGGCGTTGGAGCGGGAGGCGGAGAGCGGGTCCCGGAGGACGAGGAAGAGCCGAAGATTCATAGCTTTCGCGCCCCACCTGCCTGGCGCCCCCCACCCCCCCTCCCCAGCCACCAGTTCCCGAGCTGCAGCCGCCCGAGCACCCGAAGCTGCGGGCCGGGCCGGCTCAGAGACCACAGCTCCCTCGCTCCCGCGCGCGCTCCCGCCCTTAGCGCCGCCGCCGCCGCCGCCTCGAGCGCGTCCCCGCGCAGGCGCGCTCACGTCGGCGCTGTGCTGCCCCTCCCCCACGCCTCCGCCCGCCCCGCCCCGCCCCGCCCCGCCCCGCCCCGTCGGCTCAGCCCCAACTACAGCCGCGGCGCGGTGGAGCAGCTGGAGAGACCCGGATGTCGTTGGGCCGGAACTGCAGCGCGGGCCGGCGAGCGGGGGAGGGGCGGACGCAGATGACGTCACTGTCCTACCCGGCTACTCTCGCCGCAATCGCCTCCCGGCCCCGGCCTCAGGCTCAAGCTGAAGGGAGCATCCGAATCCCGGATCGGAACGGAGGTGCCCCAGGCACACACCTCCCGTCCCTAAGGGCAACAACCCACACACTCTACTACCACCCACCCACACGCTGGTGCAGCCGATACACGCACGAGGCACATGCTCTGAGTTTCTGGCAGGTTTTCCGTCTGTAGCTCATGGGGTTTCACATCGTATTTATTTGTACTTGTTAGACAGTCACGTGATTCTGCTTCTGGGGACTTCCATCGACCTCCAGTGAGGTTAAAGGAACGAAGGATTTTTAAAAATCCGGAAGATAATCAAAAACGTAACAGCTCCTTCTGTTGAAAGTTAGAGATCTGCTAAACCTGATTGAAACTGCACGTGCAGGCGGCCAAAATCCAGTTTAGCTGGCTAGACTACGGAAAACCGGACCCACGCCGGACGCACGCTGTTTGCGGACGCCGCAGCGGATAGAATGACAAACCCTAGGCGGCCAATGAATCAGAACTGGGGAACAGTACATCACCAGCCAGGTCTCCTATTGGCTGGGGTGCTTTATCCCTCTCTTGTCAGAGACTTAACCTGTTCATGGATTTGACCTACACCACATTTGCAGGAACAGAAGTTTAATAGAAAAATCCGTGTTTTAAAGAGATGCTCTGGTATATACAAAGAAAAACCAAACACTGTATTATTAGAGGCAGGTACTTTAAAAAGAACTGCTACTTTGTATCTCCTAAAGCCACTTTGTTGTTCCAACTCTTAGATCAAAAGCAACCTATTTATTCTGTCTCTTGTCATTTAGCAAACATTTAGCTGCTTTCAGAGCTGAAAAGCTGTCTCCAGTTTTTTCAACATGTCTTTTTGGGAAGATTCTGTTCCTTTCACTTTTAGGCCTGGGATCTAACAACAGTATGAAACAATATCACCTAATGATCACTGGCAGGCCACTTCTTCAAGGAACCCCAAAATTACTCTACCCAATATCTTTGGGGTTAGAATTTCTTAGCATGAGATGAAGATGGATCATTTCCAGGTATGGAAAGTAAAAATAAAGTTCATTTGTGCATTTGGTCCCAGTATTATCTGAGGACATATTTCCTAATTACTTCTCCCCACATTTGCCCAAAAAAAAAAAAAAAAAGGAAATTAGATCAAAGATCTTTAAAACTCTACCTTATTGGAATCCTTAATATTTCAGACAAATAGCAGCATGATTAGCATGCTAATAGACTCATTACCATTCTGAAACAGAATAGCCCATGTGGCAACCACTATTTGGAGTGCCCTTAGAAAACAAATTTTCGTATTCATAAGGCAGAGCCTGGGTAGCCAATGTCACTCTTGGACCATAAAGAGCTCGAAGGTCTTGCCTGTCTTTCTGCTTCCTTCCTTTAGGCTTCCACGTCTTTCTTCTCTCTGTTCTACACTTGTAGGAGAATCTGAGTCAATTATAGCAGAAGAGGTAGAAAAACAGGAAATATGACCATAAAGATATTTTTAAGGAGTCTGTACAGTATACCACAGACTACCAATTAAGCTGCACCTTCCCACTATTTCTTATTTCTGAATACAGCTTGCATGGACATTTTGGTACAAACTAGGAAATTCATGGGTTATAAGATTAACGTTTTAAAATTTGGAACAAAGATATCTTAATATTATCTAAATATATATGCTTGATATAATATCCCCTTCCTTATTATTACACTATATATTATATTCCCTAAATATTATACTAAATATTCCCAAAATATTATGCTAAGGGCAAAAAACAAGTATTAGAAGAGGGGAAAGAGGCATTGAAAAAAAAAAAAAAGAGTGTTAAAAGTTTTCTCCAGGCTTCCCTGGTGGCACAGTGGTTGAGAGTCCCCCTGCCAATGCAGGGGACACGGGTTCGTGCCCCGGTCCGGGAGGATCCCACATGCCGTGGAGCGGCTGGGCCCGTGAGCTATGGCCGCTGAGCCTGCGCGTCCGGAGCCTGTGCTCCGCAACGGGAGAGGCCACAACAGTGAGAGGTCGGCGTACCACAAAAAAAAAAAAAAAGTTTTCTCCTCTTTTGAACTACAAGGCTTTGCTTGGGCCTCCTACACACATTTGAGATGTTCATAGTAAGTTTTTGCAAAACATCAGTGAGAATATATTGCCATAATTGTACTTCAGTAATTTTTACAGGTATATTGTGAAACTATTCTACTCTGCTTTGGAAATTTGTTTATATTTCAATTACCAAAGAGGAAGAAGGTTTTCTGAAAGATTGGTTGTCAAGTCCTGAGTTTAAACTATATGCCATTAGCCTAGTAATTGCGAGGCTTGGGGTGAGGACAGGAAGTGAGGAATCTGAAGCTTAATCCAGTCAGCAATACTCCTTCCTCTTTTCCTCCACAATCACTATTTTTTAAAAAGAGGTTTGTATTTTTTTTGTAAAACCAAATTACTATTGTGAATCCATCCAAGACAGTCACCTAAGACAGCCTTGCCTGAGCCTCTCAAAATGACCTCAGTGATTTAAGTGGCCCCTCAGGGGAGCACCTGAGAACCCCTCAGCTGAGTCATCCATCCACTCACACTGAGGCCAGTCACTACCCAAGAGCCGCAAAGCCAAGCAGAACACACATTCAACTCTACCTTCCTCCTCCCTCCTCCTTCACTACCTGTTTCATGTTTTTTCCTCACAGATATCCTCTTCTTTTATCCTCCTCTCCTCTCTTCTCTCCTTCTTATTACTCTTCTCCCTTCCTTCTGTTCTCTTTTTATCTCCTTTGCTCTTCTTTTCCCCATTTTTCTCTTCTCACTTTTCCCTAGCCTAGTCCAAATTACGGCTTCTGCTACCCACTTTCTCCTGAAGCAATACATATGAGCAGATAGTACCCCTACACTAATTTTGTTGGTGGGGAATGTACCAACCGCCCCCCCCCGCCCCCCTCCTCCTTCCTCCATCCCCCACCCCACCATATCAGGTCATGAAAAACAGCTGTTTAAAGGACTGTCACAGAATGAAAAGGATTAGAGAATCTTATTCTGTACGACATCACTGAGGTGGCCCCATCAGGGTGGGGCAGACAGGAGCCAGCAGGCTTGTGCTGCCATTGTGGCTTCTCCTGGGCCCTGAGAGAAATGTGGCCACTGGGAGCACCACGGGTCAAGCCCTGGATAACCTTTAGGGTAGGATCTTCCCTCAAGAGATTGTAGGTGGCCACAGCCGCACAGCATTGATGTGGATCTTGTGAGACAAATTCATCTGTTCAACGGCTGCTTATTATGTGCCAGGCACTGTGCTGGATACTGGGCGTAGTTAGTGACATCAATGGG
Organism: Leucopleurus acutus; assembly: GCF_964270905.1. NCBI lineage: Eukaryota > Metazoa > Chordata > Mammalia > Artiodactyla > Delphinidae > Leucopleurus > Leucopleurus acutus. The sequence goes on from NC_139142.1 coordinate 40,661,787, forward strand.
CAACGTCCCAGCCCCCGAGGAGCTGATGTTATAATGAGAGATATAGACAAAGAAGTAAACAAATGAACAAGGAAACTGCAGGTTGTGATCAGTGCTGTGAAGGAAATAAGTAAGGAAATAGACTGGGGGGATGACTTGAAACAAGTGTGCAGAGAAGACCTTTATAAGAAGGTGGCTTTCAAGCTGAAGGAGGAGCCAGCTTTGCAAAGAATCAGGGGAGAGCTTTACAGGCAGAAGGATCAGCGTGGGCAAAGGGCCTGTTGTGGGAAAGAGCTTGGCAGAAAAGTTGTCTGCAGACCAAAGAGAAGTTCAGCAAACTCAGACAAATATTTTATAAAGTTGCTCAAGTTTAGAATTATAACTTAAGATATTTGGGATACTTAATCCAATTTACAGCTAGGATACCACCTTAAGTAGAGGGGCACAGTCCATACAAAATAACTTACTGAATTGGTCTGGCCCAAAAAGCAAAGCAGCTTGAGAAATCAAAATTAAAAATCAAAGGACTTTTATGCAACTCTTGAAATTAAGAAGCATTCCACAATGCCAGAAAGAGGTCCCTTCAGACAGTCCAACAACAGCTAGAAATGAGTAAACTAAAGTTTAGAAAAAATTGTTTTTCTCCCAATTTAGATAGCTATTCTTAATGAGTAAAGACTAACAAAAAATTTGGACTTCTTGAGAACAGTTTTTCTGGGAGTTTACTGTCTATTGTGGGCATTACGGAAGATCTCAAACTAAAGCATACTTTTAAAAGTTGCAACACATTTTGTATCCTTAACAATGGTGGCCTGGTTGAAAACCAGTGATGAAATGCCATCATAATAAAGGCTTTTTTTTTGTATGTGACTCTACAGTTTACAAAGCCCTGTCACTTAGACCAACCAATTTTATCCTCAAAATAACCCTTGGCAAGGCAAGGACTGTTCTCATCTTTTACAGCAGAGAAATCTGAGTGTCAGAGAGCTAGCGGTTGCCCAGGGTCACCAAAAGTAATGACTGGTACCCAGGTTTTCCCCTGTATCCTACAGATCATCCCTAGCTTTTACGTGCCAGTAATAAAGGTAGCAAGGAGAGTCAGGAGTGGAAAGAGCATGGACTTAGAGTCAACAGTGGTATGCAGAACTGGCTAATACTATCTCATGAGAGCAGACTGTTAAATTTTTAGGAATTTTGCCAGTTGTTTGCTAAACATGATCACTGTTAAAAATTAAATTATATAAACCTCCAATTAAATTTTAAATGAAGATAATATATATTATTGAAACAGACTCACAGACATAGAAAACAAACTTATGGTTACCAAAGGGGAAAGGGGAGGGAGGAATAAACTAGGAGTTTGGGATTAACATATACACACTACTATATATAAAATAGATAACCAAAAAGGACCTACTATATAGCACAGGGAACTATATTCAATATCTTGTAATAATCTATAAGGGAAAGAATCTGGAAAATAATATATATATATATATATATATACATGCACACACACACACACATACATACATACACACACACGCACGTATAACTGAATCATTTTGCTGTACACCTGAAACTAACACGAAATTGTAAATCAACTATACTTTGTATTTTAAAAAAAAGAAAAAAAAAGATAATATACATTAAAAACGTATCTTCTAAATTATCTGAATGTATGTTACTATTATCTATGCTCTTGAGGTGCCTTTGTGTATTGTGTCTAAATGGTAGAAATACTCTATGATGTGTTACTGCACATCTATTCCCAATACCACATTCAGTGACTTGACTTTGTGAGCTTGAAACTGGCTGTGGAGGGAGTATTTACACGATGGAAATCAGCAAATGCCACAGATCAAGGCTTGACTTATTGCTTTGCTGATGGTCTAGACTTAAGAAAGTGACAGAGGAACCGTTAATAATGCAAATTATTGCATTATTAATGCAAAAAGCATGTTGGGTCTATAGCTGTCACATGGTGAATGGCGCAAAAACATTCATCTCAGCAAAGAAGTCACTCACATAATAAGCAAGTAAGTTCCCATATACATCTTTGTTGTGTCACTTTTATCTTAGATGAAAATATTAATCAACACGCCATGTCAGAACTACATTTGGAGAGCTGGTTGTTAAACATTTACCAGCACACCACTGGATCCGCTGTACTATGCCAACTGGGCCACTTATAGGTTCTGTGAACTTAAGCATGTCACTTATATTATTAGCCTTGCTTTCATTCTTCACGAAACACTACCTCTCAGGATGTATTGTGATATTTACAATAGATGAGGCACTTTTGACCTGCATATCCTTCTTTCTCCTCACTGGCAGACCCTTCACTCACTAGTGAAGGGTACAGATACATGGTTTCTCAGTCTCCCTTGTAGCCTAGAGCAGCGTCCCAGCCTATATGCCAGTGCGCACTGCTATATCTCAGATAGGTTACAGATGTGACAAGGTATTGGTCCCTTAAGCCCTTGGAATATTTGAGTGAGGCTCAGCTGCTGAAACCCGAGATGGTCCCATCTGCCCAAATCAGCCCCACCCAGGCACTCCTTGTGTCATTAAAACATTATTTTTTAATTTGTGTTATGCTATGAAAAAGTTGGGTAGCAGTGGCTTGAGGCATGGATGTGTAATACAATTCTGACCAATGGAACCTGAGGAAAAGTTTTGGGGGGATGGATCTCAGAATGATTTTCCTCCCTAATAAAAAGAGTCACATGAGAGAAAGTACCATTACATGTGTTGTTATGTCTGTAGGTGCACCTTGCACTTCTGGACCATCTTGCAAAAAACCAACGTAACAGAGAAGAAGGCGAATGATGGCAAAAGTCTGGATGCTGCACATTGTTGAGCCACTGAGCCACCCGAGCAGTTGCGTACTTTGGAAATTTATATTTAAGGAGAATAATACATTTTCCTCATTGTTTAAGCCACTTTTATTTTTGTATTCAGTTATTGTAGCTAAAAGCACCCAAATACAGTAGAAGAGCTGGTACATCCTCTACACCCAGTGAGTGCTCAGTAAGGTTAGCTAACCACTGAATTGGATCCTTTGCCTATAGAAGAGCTGCATGGTCAGATGTAAACTTATTCTCTAAACATTTGAGTGATTTGTTCAGTACTTAGATTCACCTTTAAAGTTTACCTTGATTCTTGCTTAAAAGTGTTTTAAATTGGGTACTAAATGCAGTAATTGAAAAAAGAAAGCATTTTAAGCTTGAGAGCAATTGGACACAGGTGTTAATATGGATTTTCTTTTCTTGAAGGATCTTGACAAATTAGAGCTCTGTTGCCTGAGAAAGGTGACATAATCCCTTCATGTTCTGCATAGTAGTATTAGAACCAGTGCGTGGGAATTACAGAGAAGACAATTTTAATTCAGTATAAGGGGAAGGGAATGAACTTGGCCTAAAATGTGCTAAACTCCATACCAGGCCCCTTATGAGTGTTATTTAATTCTCAGAATAACTTTGCAAGGAAGATACTATTTTTCCATTTTATAAGAGAGGAAACTACAGCTAAGAAAAGAGCTCATTTGCAGACCTAGGACCCTCTGATTCCAAAGTCCCTGCTTTTTCTGTTACAGAAGCAGACTAGGCCTTCTTGAGATGACTTTCTTTCTCTTTGAGGCCCTTTCCACTGCATTTTCTTATCCAGGAAAACAGAACAATTCCTACAATGGTGTTCCAACTGAAGACGTCTTGGTGAGGTGGGAGAAGAGTTATATTGCATATTACACAGCAAAATATTTCCAAGCTCCATGTAAAATCATCACTTATCCTCGAGTTTTGCTTCCAGCCATCACTTCCTCCATTCTCCTGCTTTTTCCACTCTCGGAAAACTTCTCTCTTCCCTTCTCCTAACACACCATCCTTTCTTTTGGGCACACTCGTTATAAATCCCATTCAGCAAGACAAAACCTAACATAACACCTATCGACCCCCACCCCACATGTCCTTGGAGAGCCTCTGCAATTGGTACAAACAAGGCAGAGGCCTCTTTGTAGAGAAGCAGCAGGTAGTAGGAAGAATCAGGTTAGCATCATAGACTGAAAACTAAAGAGCTTGGGGCCAAGCAGGTGTACTCCACGTGTGAGATCAGGCTGGGTATAACACAAGAGGCAGTGGTGAGAACTGTGGAGAAGGAGAGCATATTTATTCCATATGAAGACATCCAAAACAATAGTTGTTTAATGTTTTAAGCATGTTGGAACCAAAGAGGATATCCCAAAGCCTATCTCTGCTGTCTAGTCTGTGTACAAGTTGTTTAACCTCTCTCAGACTTGGCTTCCTCATCTGGAACATGGGAATAATCAACTTGCAGAAACAGATGAAATCCTACACTTAACGTGCCACATTGCCCTATACCATGGTGTGTAGACACACAAAAAGATGTAACCATTACTTTTAAGCACATCATGTGATATTTTTAACAGTGGCAACATACCATGCATGCAATATTTTCTCTCTCCTACAGGCCTAGACTTAGTTGCCAGTTATAGGACTAAACTCATTATTTTCAAGAATTGTTTTAACTTCTAGTTCTTTGGCTTAGTGAGGCCTGTGGGAACTTCTGCATGACCTATGACAAGGATCTTCTGCTGGAGTGTTCTGCCGCCCCGACCAATGTTGACCCTTTTCGTGTGAGTTTCTCCTTCACGCCTCCTGCACCAAAGGCAACTGTTTGGTTCCGAACCTAAACTCTAGATTGTTCTTCTTACAGTGCTTTGAAAGGACTCCGAGCCCTATATTATATGTGTTATAGTATTTATAATTTTTATATTATATACTTGAGTCACCATACATTTTATTCGATCAAAGCATCTTGAATATGCCAGGCATTCCTCTAGATCCTGGGGATACTGTAGTGAGAAAGAGAGGCAATTTTCATGGACCTTACTCGGGGTCAATAGAAAATAAGCAAGGTCATTGCAGAGGGATACGTACCATAAAGGATGTAAAGCAGAGTATAATGTGGGCAAGCAGTATGGGAGAGGGGGCCAAGGAGAGGTCACTTTAGACCGGTTGACCAGAGAGAGCCTGTTAGAAGAGGTGGCAGTTGAGCAGGACTGAATGACAGGAGGAAGCCACCATGTGAAAATCTAGGGGAAGAGTGTCCCAGACAAAAGCAAAGGCTCTGGGGTGGCAGTGAGCTTGGCATGTCAAGGACCAGACAGAACTCTGGGATGTCTGGGGCATGGTCATGGAGGGAGAGAGAGCTATTTAGGCAGGGTGACTTTAGGCCACAGTAAGGATTTTGATTTTATCTTAAGTGTGATGGAAAACCACTGGTGGTTTTTACGTAGGGGAGTGATGTGATCTAATTTGTTTTGCTCTTGTTGCAGTATGGAGAAGAGATTTTAGAAAAGCAAAAGTGGAAGTAGAAAAATCCTTTCATGTCAGTTTCATAAATCCTTAGAGAGGAAGTGAAATTAGCTTTCAGCTTTAAATGGCACAGTGATTACATTTTGGTGGTAGGAATGTGGTCTTTTAGAGAGTTCTTGTTACTGGGGCTCATGTTTTCTTTCTCTGGGAACTATACTTAGATATTTTTACGAATGACTCATCAAGTAACCTTTCTTGGTAAGTTTAGTGAATTGTAGCAAAGAGTACCTTTCAGGAAAAGCCAAGTTAAGTGTAGGTAAAATAGACACCCACTTAAGTGTTCAGTTTCAGGTGAATACTTAGTGTCCTCAGAAGTATTCTCTAAGAACCTCATTACTCTGTCCCTCTCCACTCACCATTCTCCCAACACACACCTGAAGGCTGAAGACTAAAATTCTGCTAGTTAATTTATGCCTTGTGCTATCCAGTGAGGATGATAGTTTAGGTGTCCCTTACTTAAGGCAGACATTTACATCTTAATATGAAAGTTTTTACATCGTTTTCAGAGTAAAGTTTTAATACTCCAGAAGCAAGTTGCCTTGACACACATTGGTGAGATAGGGTAAAAGAAATTTAAGAAGGAATTTAGTAAAGACCTCAATAACACCAGAGATGAATTGTACTTCCACAACCATACCCAGGTTCCCTCTTGCTCATGGAGCTGTGAAAGAAATACATACACTTCACATGTTCAGTCTTCTTATTGGATACTGGGTTTTCTTCATTTAATTTGATGGTCATATATTAGTTGTCTTCCAAGTAAACCTAGAATAGACCTTTGGGAAAGGACCATGACTAATTTTATGTTTAATTTTATAACTAGTACATTATAGATATCCAAGAATTATTTCATAATAAAAAGTATTATGGATATTATATATTACATTTGTAGAATCTGTAGCCTCCACATTGATGTGCCAAATAACAATTTCTGCCCGTAGTGCCGAATTCAGCCTAGTACTAGGTGGTGTAAATCGTAAGCACCTACCACTGGAAAGAATAAATCATCATTCAAAACCAAGTACTGGGGCTTCCCTGGTGGCACAGTGGTTGAGAATCTGCCTGCTAATGCAGGGGACACAGGTTCGAGCCCTGGTCTGGGAGGATCCCACATGCCGCGGAGCGACTAGGCCCATGAGCCACAACTACTGAGCCTGCGCGTCTGGAGCCTGTGCTCTGCAACAAGAGAGGCCACGATAGTGAGAGGCCCGCGCACCGCAATGAAGAGTGGCCCCCGCTTGCCACAACTAGAGAAAGCCCTCGCACAGAAACGAAGACCCAACACAGCAAAAATTAATTAATTAATTAATAAACTCCTACCCCCAACATCTTCTTTAAAAAAAAAAAAAAACAAGTACTGATTAAAAACCTACCATGTGTCAAACTCCATTAAACATGGAGAGGGATACAAATAATAGCTGCTGTAATATATTGCAAATCTCCTATATACCAGACTCTTAAACATGGCATATCAATTCTATTAAAAATATCTGTTAGATATAATTTGTTGTTTAAATTATATTTTATGGCTATTCTAAGTTCTTGAAAGAAAGAATTAATAAAATATATGAAGCTGTACTTTTAAAGTACCATGTGTAAAGTACTTTTACTTGGGGATCAGTAAAAGTACTGACCTTTATCCAAGTAGGAAAGACATACAAAACTCTTTTGTGTTGTCAATCACAACAAAAGTATGGAAAGGTTAAAGGGAACAATGTGAGTACTTGAAACATGCGATGCCAAAAGAAAAATTTTGGCTTGATATAAAATACCAGTGACTTATACGGCCTGGTGAGTCATGTGTACCATATCTGGGTTATGTACCCATAAACACTGGCTTCAGGGCAGTCAGACTCTTTAGACTGTCATCACTAAACTCATCACGTGTCAGTCCTGCCTGAATTCAAAAGCAAAAACTAAAATACAGAAACACATGGAATTGAGAACATATAAAATTTCTGCTGTTCTACATTTAGATTCCCAAAGGCAATGTTACAAAAGGGTGTTTAAAAGGCGAAGATTGTAATTCTATCTAATTTGGATTAGTTAGATCCTTCTTGGTTATTTAATATTTCTTTGAAGCCTGTTAAGGGCAAGAACTTTCGCTGTCTTCTCAATAAATGTACTCTAATAAACCCCCACCTATGAAAAGAATTAAGTTAATCAAACACCAAGTATAGGATAAAAACAAAGTATGTGACAAACCCTATTAAACATGGCAAGAGATACAAATAATAGCTACCATTTATTGAGTACTTTCTGTTTTCTAGAATCTTTATTTCTATAGTATCTAATTTACTCCTGACAATAGCTCCTCAAGATAGTTTTTATTACTATATTTTACAGATGAGAAGTGGAGGCTTAGAGGAGTTAAGTCACTTGTCCAAATTCTTGGAGCAGGTGAGTGGATAAAATCCGAACGCCATGTGACTGTAAGTTTTGCTATTTTTTATAATGCAAAACTGAAGGTTAACATATAATCTTGGTGTCTATTCAGACATCAGGCTATACAAAAATCCTCTGGCCTGGGGTGTCAGAACACAGGGTTTAGTCTTGGCTCTGATGCTTTGCCACTGTGTGCAACTCGGGAGAGTCATTCTATCTTTTTGAATTTCAAGTTTCCACATATGTAAAATAAAGGTGGTGAACAAAATAATTTTTACAGTCCCTTCCAGCTTCAACACTCCGCCACTCTAACAAGGAAAAAACCCTGAATCTGGAAATGGACATCTATTTCTCCAGACTGGCAACCCATTAATCCACATTTCTTTAGGGGAAAACATCTCTTCCTCTCTCTCAGTATAATTCCTTCCTCTGATCTCAGAATCTGTTGCAGTTTGGGCACATGACCCAAGTGGACCAGTTAGAGTAAATCCCAGGTATTATTTGGGAGACGTTAGAGGAAAGACACCCTATTTCTCTGTGATTGCTAGAAGGAATGATGATGAGAGTTTGGTGCTTCCAGGGGCATGCCCAAAGCTAGCTCCTTTTCTGGAATGTTCAGTTTCTTGAGGCAGTAAATTCTGTTCTGTTAAGTCCGTTTAAATTGGGGTTTCTGTCTCTTGGTTCGTAGATGTCATGATAGGGGTAATCCTTGAAGGATGGGTTAGATTTTCATTAGGAGGATACTTTTAAGTAGGGGGAAACTATGCCCAGAATCCTTGAGATGGGAATGACTCCCTTAACTGAATTGGAAGCAAAGTGTGGAGAGGCAATTAAATATATTGAAGGAAAAGTAGTATGAGACCAAATTGTCAAAGGTTTTGAAAACCTCCTGGAGGACTTTAGACTCGATGGTTATGTCAGACTTATTTTTCAAAAGAGGCCCTTATGATATTTGTTTTTTGAAAAATTCTATTTCTTCTTTTCCAAGCCTTGCTATTCTCCCATCAAGATCTTGGGCGAGTCTTTACAGCTGCCTCAACAAATAGGATATGATTGAAGTGACACTGCATTACTTCCAAGGCTAGGTCATAAAAGGCAATATAGTTTCTATTGGTTCTCTTTCTCTCAGGACATTTATCCTTAGAACCACACTACCATGTTGTAAAGAAGCCCAGGTAACCTGGAGAGGCCATGTGTAGGTGTTCTAGTTGACAGCCTGTATAATAAAGTATTTGGCCTTTGTCCCCAGTTCCTGAGAAGTACCCTCTAAAACTCTGGAATTTCCCCAGTAATAGGAGAGTCTTTGTTATTTATCGTGTTCCCTGGTAGTATATGCTGATGAGATGACTCTAATGGTGGGCTCTTAGACAGTTTAAATAAACGAGATGACTCAGGATGGAAGCTGCCTGTGCCAGAAAGACCAAACATGTGATTAGAGCGTTGGGGTTTTGAATTGGGAAATATTATGCCAACCTATGGGAAGAAGAGGGGATCTGGAGATTGAGTCACATGGCCAAAGATTAATTAATCATGCTTATGTAATTGAATCCTAATAAAAACTCTGGACACTGAAGTTTGGGTGAGCTTCTACAGTTGGCAATACTCTGCATACCTTCACACATTGATGTGCTGGGAGAGTGACATGTCCTAACTCTCTGGGGAGAGGACAATGAAAGCTTCACATTTGGAACTCTCCTAAACCTCACCTTAAGTGTCTCTCCCTTTGGCTGGTTCTGATTTGTATCCTTCAATTGAATCATAAGTACAGCACTTTCCTGAGTTCTGTGAGTCATACTAGTGAGGTACCCATCCTGAAGGGGTAGTGGGAACCCCTGAATTTGTAGCCAGCTGGTCGGAAATGAGGATGACCCGGAGATCCCCAAACTTATCACTGGTATCTGAAGTGAGTGTAGTCTTACGGAGGACTGTGCCCTTAACCTGTGAGGTTGGCCCAACTCTGGGTAGTTGGTGTCTGAAGTCATTGTACAGCCATAGCTAAGGTCCAAACTAACAGTAAGAGAATCAATCATCAGACATGAGAGTGAATAAGCCTTTAGCTGATTTCCCAGCCATCAAGTTACCCCTAGCCTCTGGGCCATCCAGCTGATGCCCTAGACAACATGGACCAGAGAGAAGTCATCTCAACTGCATCCTGCCCAAATTCCTTACCCACAGAATCCTTCAGCATAATAGAGAATTGTTTTATGCCACTACATATTAGAGAAATTTGTTACAGAGCAAAAGATAACTGGACCATATTTTTGTACTTGTGAGTGGGGTGGAATTGTAACAAAACCTAAAACATGAGGCAATGGCTTTCAGACTAAGTGGCAGGCAGAAGGTGAAAGGACCTTGAGAAGAGTTAAAGTCTAAAGGGTCTTGAAGACACTGCTAGTGGAAGTTGGCGGTCCTCAAGAAGCCAATTAATAAAGGATTAAAGAAAGTGAGGAAAATGTTATTGGAAGCTAGAGGAAAATAGACTCTTTTCATGTGATGGCAGAAAATTTAGCAACACTGTTGACTGCAGTAAAGTAGAACAAAGGGAATTTACCTAATTGACTGGATGATCTAGCCAAAAAGACTTCCAGGCGGAGTGATAAATGTGACCCATGGCTTTTTCTAGGTGCCTTAGTAAAATGTGACAGGAGAGAGATAAGCTAAAGAAAGAGCTGTAAATATAAAGAGCCAGGACTTGCTGGGTTTAAAAAACAAAAACAACAACCAAAAAAAAAAAAAAAAACACAACAAAACTCTTTCTCATTCCGAGTGTCTCTAGACAGCAAATGATGCCAAAGTAAGAAATAGCTTCTTGGAAGAAATCAAATGAAGGGTTCTTTCAGGAAGATACAGTCTAAAAAAGAAGTCAAAAGTGCAACTTTAAATGTTTTTTAAGAATTTAGAAAGATTTAATGTGGTGCCTCATAGACCATTTCAAATAATCACAAGACCATCTAAGAATTTTAATGGCATGCCCCACAGATCCTCTCCATTAAAAAATAGAGTGTTCCTCTAAAGCAATTAGAGAAATAAGATCAAAAAAGGTTAGCAAAGTTAGCAGAAGGAAAGAAATCATAAAGATCATATCAGAAATAAATGAAAAAGAAATGAAGGAAATAAGAGCAAAGATCAACTAATCTAAAAGATGGTTCTTTGAGAAGGTAAACAAAATTGATAAACCATTAGCCAGACTCATCAAGCAAAAAAAGGGAGAAGACTCAGATCACCAGAATTAGAAATGAAAAAGGAGAAGTAACAACTGACACTGCAGAAATACAAAGGATCATGAGAGATTACTACAAGCAAAAATATGCCAATAAAATGGACAACCTGGAAGAAATGGACAAATTCTTAGAAAGGTATAACCTTCCAAGACTGAACCAGGAAGAAATAGAAAATACAAACAGACCAATCACAAACACTGAAGTTGAAACTGTGATTAAAAATCTTGCAACAAACAAAAGCCCAGGATCAGATGGCTTCACAGGTGAATTCTATCAAACATTTAGAGAAGAGCTAACACCTATCCTTCTCAAACTTACAAAATATAGCAGAGGGAGGAACACTCCCAAACTCATTCTACGAGGCCACCATCACTCTGATACCAAAACCAGACAAATATGTCACAAAAAAAGAAAACTAGAGGCCGATATCACTGATGAACATAGATGCAAAAATCCTCAGCAAAATACTATGAAACAGAATCCAACAGCACATTAAAAGGATCACACACCATGATCAAGTGGTGTTTATCCCAGGAATGCAAGGATTCTTCAGTATACACAAATCAATCAATGTAATAAACCATAGTAACAAATTGAAGGATAAAACCATATGATCATCTCAATAGATGCAGAAAAATCTTTTGACAAAATTCAACACCCATTTATGATAAAAACTCTGCAGAAAGTAGACATAGAGGGAACTTACCTCAACATAATAAAGGCCGTATATGACAAACCATAGCCAACATCGTTCTCAATGGTGAAAAACTGAAGCCGTTTCCTCTAAGATCAGGAACAAGACAAGGTTTCCCACTCTCACCACTATTATTCAACATAGTTTTGGAAGTTTTAGCCACAGCAATCAGAGAAGAAAAAGAAATTAAAGGAATCCGAATTGGAAAAGAATTAAAGGTGTCACTGTTTGCAGATGACATGATACTATACATAGAGAATCCTAAAGATGCTACCAGAAAACTACTAGAGCTAATCAATGAATTTGGTAAAGTAGCAGGATACAAAATTAATGCACAGAAATCTCTTGCATTCCTATACACTAAGAATGAAAAATCTGAAAGAAAAATTAAGGAAACACTCCCATTCACTATTGCAACAAAAAGAGTAAAATACCTAGGAATAAACTTACCTAAGGAGACAAAAGACCTGTATGCAGAAAACTATAAAACACTGATGAAAGAAATTAAAGACAATACAAACAGATGGAGAGATATGTCATGTTTTTGGATTGGAAAAATCAACATTGTGAAAATGACTATACTACCCAAAGGAATCTACAGATTCAACGCAATCCCTATCAAACTACCAATGGCATTTTTCACAGAACTAGAACAAAAAATTTTACAATTTGTATGGTAACACAAAAGACCCCAAATAGCCAAAGCAATCTTGAGAAAGAAAAACAGAGCTGGAGGAATCAGGCTCCCTGACTTCAGACTCTATTACAAAGCCACAGTAATCAAGACACTATGGTACTGGCACAAAAACAGAAATCTAGATCAATGGAACAGGATAGAAAGCCCAGAGATAAACCCATGCACATATGGTCACTTTATCTTTGATAAAGGAGGCAAGAATATACAGTGGAGAAAAGACAGCCTCTTCAATAAGTGGTGCTGGGAAAACTGGACAGCTACACGTAAAAGAATGAAATTAGATCATTTCTTAATGGGGCTTCCCTGGTGGTGCAGTGGTTAAGAATCCACCTGCCAATGCAGGGAACACGAGTTCGAGCCCTGGTCTAGGAAGATCCCACATGCTGCGGAGCAACAAAGCCCATGTGCCACAATTACTGAGCCTGCGCTCTAGAGCCTGCGAGCCACAACTACTGAGCCACCATGCCACAACTACTGAAGCCTGTGCGTCTACAGCCTGTGCTCTGCAACAAGAGGAGCCACCACAGTGAGAAGCCCGCACACCACAATGAAGAGTAGCCCCTGCTTGCAGCAGCCAGAGAAAGCCCACACGCAGCAACAAAGGCCCAACACAGCCCAAAATTAATTAATTAATTAAATTTAAAAAATTATAAAAAAAAGAACACTTCCTAACACCATACACAAAAATAAACTCAAAGTGGATTAAAGACCTAAATGTAAGGCCAGACAGTATAAAACTCTTAGAGGAAAACATAGGCAGAACACTCTAGGACATAAATCACAAGATACTTTTTGACCTACCTCCTAGAGAAATGGAAATAAAAACAAAAATAAACAAATGGGACCTAATGAAACTTTAAAGCTTTTGCAGAGCAAAGGAAGCCATAAACAAGACAAAAAGACAACGCTCAGAATGGGAGAAAATATTTGCAAACGAAGCAAGAGACAGAGGATTAATCTCCAAAATATACAAGCAGCTCATGCAGCTCAATATCAAAAAAACCGAACCCAATCCAAAAATGGGTGGAAGACCTAAATAGACATTTCTCCAAAGAAGATATACAGATTGCCAAGAAAGACATGAAAGGATGCTCAACATCACTAATCATTAGAGAAAGGCAAACCAAAACTACAATGAGGTATCACTTCACACCGGTCAGAATGGTCATCATCAAAAAATCTACAAACCATAAATGCTGGAGAGGGTGTGGAGAAAAGGGAAACCTCTTGCACTGTTGGTGGGAATGTAAATTGATACAGCCACTATGGAGAACAGTATGGAGGTTCCTTAAAATACTAAAAATAGAACTACCATATGACCCAGCAATCCAACTACTGGGCCTCTACCCTGAGAAAACCATAATTCAATGTTCATTGCAGCACTATTTACAATAGCCAGGTCATGGAAGCAACCTAAATGCCCATCGACAAACAAATGGATAAAGAAGATGTGGCACATATACACAATGGAATATTACTCAGCCGTAAAAAGAAATGAAATTGAGTTATCTGTAGTGAGGTGGATGGACCTGGAGTCTGTCATACAGAGTGAAGTAAGTCAGAAAGAGAAAAACAAATAATGTATGCTAACACATATATATATGGAAGCTAAAAAAAAAAAAGGTTCTGATGAACCTAAGGGCAGGAGAGGAATAAAGATGTAGATGTAGAAATTGGACTTGAGGACACGGGCAGGGGAAGGGGTAAGCTGGGATGAAGTGAGAGAGTGGCATGGACATATATACACTACCAAATGTAAAATAGATAGCTAGTGGGAAGCAGCTACATAGCACAGGGAGATCAGCTCAGTGCTTTGTGACCACCTACAGGGGTGCGATAGGGAGGGTGGGAGGGAGGCACAAGAGGGAGGGGATAGAGGGATGTATGTATACATATAGCTGATTCACTTTGTTATACAGCAGAAACTCACACAACATTGTAAAGCAATTATACTCCAATAAAGATGCTAAAAAAAAAGTAGTGTCCAAGAATCTTAAGGGTGTTTCCCATAGCAGCTGTACAGAGAGCCCAAGGTAGGGAAGGACTTACCTCAATGAAATGGATTCAGGTACAAACTGATACACAGAAATCCACAGTTTTAATAGAATTTTATCAGCTTGTAAAAAATGAGACAGAGACAGCAAAAAGATTAAAAGAGGACTCTGCATACCTGAACTTCTGTGGGCCAGAAGCAAGCTGAGAAAATAATTCAGCTGCAAATCCAAACTAATTATGAAAAAGGAAAATAATACAGGGAGTGGAACCGAGTAAGCTTAGGGAATAAAGCCAAGAGCTATGGAGCATCATTTCTAGGTAAAATGACTAAGCCATAATTAAAGAACTGGCAACATGTGCCCGGGTGGACTTCAGTATTACTATGGGCCAATGACTACTTTGTGCCTCTTATTTCTCCTTTTTTGAATGGAGCATCTATAGCAATTATCTTAATATTATACTTGAGGTATGTGCAGGGCAGATAACTTGACTGTTTAGTTTGCAGGTCTGTAGATCAAAGGATCAAAGATACTCAAGGAGCTATGCCTAAGGAGCCATGCACAAGAAACATCATCCATTCCTAGAGGTGATTTATATGATGAAGTTCTGAACTTTAAACCTGATGCTGATGCCTTAATAGTAATAATATTTTAGGGGTTCTTGGGGAAGGGGTTAGGGAATTTTGCATGTGGGAGACTTGTGAATTATTATGGTTAGAGGATGGGCTGTGGCAAACTGTATTTTCCTAAAATAACCAAAACAATATTTCTAGTCCCATATGTTCTTCTAGAACCTCACAATTCCCCCATAAAAAGTCTCTTTTCCTTAAAATTGATAGTGCTTTTATAACTGCCTTAATAAGAGAATATGGCAGAAGTGACACTATATCTATTGATTAAAATGATAATCTTAGGTTTTAGAAGGCGCTACAAGATGCCAGTGAAAATGGTGGAGTAAGGACCTTTGAAAATCCTCTCCTCCGTAAAAGCAATGAGAACACTGGGAAAATTGTCAGAATCAGTTTTTTCAGGACTCTGAAAAAAACCAAAGGCCTGCAACAACCTTGGGAATATTTATTCAAGAAAAATTATTGAATCTTGGTAAGAACAGTGAGCTTTGTGGTGTTTTAACTTGCTCTATTCACATGCTCTCCTCTCCAGCTCCGTGGTAGCCTTGAGAACCAACAACCATGCAATTATGGTGAAAATCAGCAGCCTGACAACCACTGGAGGGGGTCAGAATAGGGCTGAACCTCCTTCAGAGTCCCATTCCCAGAGAATTTTGTCATCATCAACGAACCCGTACTTTGGTTCCCTAGAAGACCCCATTCTCATGGTTGCCTTTATTTGACCTGACTCAAAGCTTGCTCAGCACCAACAGCCCTTTCTCTGGGGAATTTTGTCAAAAATAATCAACAATTGTTTAACATCATGGTAACCTGGAGCAGTTGATAAGAGCTGGAGCAAACATTAGGCCAATCAAAAAGATTAAAAGGAACAGTTTGGGAATGAAATGTCCATAAGGGGCTTTGAACAGTGCCAACATACACGAGAATCTAGAAGTCCATGCAGATCCACATCTGCATGTTGTGCATCTGCCCAGGGCTAAGTGCACGCTCGTGAAAGATCTGAGAAAGCCCTAAACTATCACCTCTGGCTAACTTTGAGTCTCCTCAAAAGCAGGCAGTAAAACCAAAGGCAAAATTGTGTACTGCCTGGTTAAGTGCGCCCCAATATGCATAGACCCTTAGCAAACACTGGAAGACTTATCGGTCCCAGGCATTTAAGGAAATTTCTGTCCAATGATTAGCTGACTTCTAAGCTAACTGAGCAGAGACTTCAGTGGCCACACATGACAAAGAATATCGACTTTACAGAACTAGTTCAGAAAGTTGCTAAACCAACAGACAACAACAGCCAGCAATAAAAACAAACCCCTGGGAAGAGGGGCAAATCTGATTTCTAGAGTTGCCATATTACATTATTGAAAATGCCCAGTGTTCAATTAAAAAACTACAAGATATGATGTATTAGTCAGGGATCTCCAGAGAAACAGAACCAATAGGAGATAGTTAAGTAGAGATTTATTACAAGGAATTGGCCCATGTAATTATGGAGTCTGAGGAATCCCACCAGAATCTGCCATTTGACAGCTGGAGACTCAGGAAAGTTTGTAGTGGAGTTTCAGTCTGAATCTGAAGGCCTGAGACTCAGGAGAACTAATGGTGTAAGTTCTAGTCAGAGTCAAGGGCCTAAGAACTGGAGGGTCAACGGTATAAATTCCAGTCTGAGTCTGAAGGCCTAAGAACCAGGAGTGCTGATTGTGTAAGTCCCAGTCTGAGGGCAGGAGATGGATGCCACAGTTCAGTCAGGCAGAGGGAGGGAGAGAGAGAGAGAGAAAGAGAACTCTCTCTTCCTGTACATTTTGGTTGTATTCAGGCCTTCAACAGACGGGGTGATGTTCACTAGCACTGAGGGAGGCAATCTGCTTTTTACTAAGTATGGAAAATCCCAAATACCCACAAAAAATATACTAGAACAAATACATGAATTCAGGAAACTTGTAGGGTACAGGATCCACAAACAAAAATTAGTTGTGCTTCTATACCCCCACACTGAATAATACAAAAATGAAATTAAGAAAACAATTGGATTTACAATAGCACCTCCCAATAGCACTTGATTTCCCTTTTGGGGAGCCTTTTGTGTAGTCTAGGTCAGAAGAAGTACTTGCATCTTTTGTGTAGTCTAGGTCAGAAGAAGTACTTGCATCTTGCTACAGAGCCTGACTTGCTACAGAGCCAGCTATACTCCATGGCAGTATAGTTGACATAGATTGAGCCAGTTTGATTCATACTTCCAGAACTCTGAATCTTGAACCATTAATAAATACTAATGCTAATCCAAATTATTTCCTCAGTTTTGTGCCTCCATTTTTTCTTTTGTAAAATGAAGACAATATATCTTTCCATGGTGCCTGACAATCTGCTTCACAGGCATGTTTTATTAACTGGGAATCCATGTGAATAAGGCATTTTGATAAGACATAGTTGAAAAGTGAGTGAAAAACACCATTTTAAAACAAAAAATATCATTGCTCTTGAAGGAGTGTCCCTAAGAGCCTATATCTTTACACCAGTTTCTAGCTGTAGGCACTTTAAAATGAACAGCTGGCATCAAGGGAAGGCTACATTTGCAATCCAATACATGTAACAGTCTATGTCAATCTATGAGCATCTTTATATCCTGATTAAATTCACTGTCTTTGCTTACAGATAGGGCCCCCAAAATTGTGCAGGCAAGACTGGCATCATGACCACGTGAGCTGTGTGGTCATACAGTTCTGGGGTGTCATGCTCAAAAAGGCCCTGTGCTTGATTTAATGCTATGTTGTCATCATCTTGGAATTCTTAATAACTTTTAAACAAGAGCCCCACATTTTCATTTTGTCCTGGGCCTACCAAATTATGTAGCTGGTCCTGTGTATTAGACATAGATGTAATTTTAAGAATCTCATGGAAGTGCAAATTTTTGTGTATATGATTTTTATTCATTTGTTTGTCCAGAGAGTTGGTCACAAATATTTATTGAATTCTTACTATATGCTAGGGCAAGAAAATAATCAAGAATAAGACATGGTCTCAGCCCAATGGAGCTTATACTTTATTGTAGTGCTTTTCAAACTTTTTTTTGGACTGTGACCTAGCACAAACACGTGTGTGTGTGTGTGTGTCTGCGTGTGTATGTGAGGAAAGAGCTAGAGAGACAGAAAGAGACAGAGAGAAAATTGCTTCACTTTACACATAAATATATGACATTTAAATTTATCAATTTGTATAATATATATATTATATATAATATATATATATATATTATAGCCACTAGTTTATGGTAATTTGTTACAGCAGCAATAGGAAACTAATGTATATACTTTACTCCTTTTGGAGCTTAGTTTGCTTTTTATTGCTATCAGGTGATATTTTCAAATCTAATTGAATAATGTCCTTTTATTACAGAAAACCCTCTGATTATCAAAATCACTTGGAAAGCTTTTTGAACATACATTTTCCTGAGCTTCATCCCCAGAGATTCTAGGCTGGAAATTATTTTTCTTAAATAAGCACTGATGGAAGGGAGAGTCCACTCTACTAGGGTGATGGTTAAAGTGTAAATGGCAACTTTAAGCTCATTTATAGTTAAGCTCATTTACGGTTAAGGTGTATTTTTAATGAGACTTTTACAATCCCACTGATTTTTTCTTTTAAAACCTATGATCTGGACTTCTCCAGCATTCACAGACTTTCTTTAAAATCATCTTTCTCTGATGAGTGAACTTGGATGCAAGAAAGCATCACAGAGGGCAGCTGATTGCAATCCAGTGATGGTAAAAAATACCTCAAGGGGACTGTCAATAGGTACTGACACAGCGGTACCAGTGCCACACTGCAGAGGGGATTGTGTTACTTTCCCAGGGCTACCACAACAAAGTACCACACATTGGCTGGCTGAAGCAACCAAAATTTATTGTTTTACAGTTTGGGGGCCACAAGTCCAAAATGGAGGTGTCCGCAGGGCCATGCTCCCTCCAAAGGCAGGAGGCAAGGATCTCTTCCAGGCCTCTCTTTTAGGTTTCTGATAATTCCTTAGTATGGCAGCATAACTCCAGTCTTTACAGGGTGGTCTCCCTGTGTGTGTCTGTCTCCAGATTTCCCCTTTAGGAGGATACCAGTCATTTCGGATGAGCGGCCCACTCTACTTCAGTATGACCTCATCTTAACTCATGACATTTGGCCTGTTTCCTAATAAGGTCACATCCTGAGCCACTGTGGGATAGGATTTGAACACAGGAATTTTGGGAGGACACAGTTCAATCCACAACAGGGACGTAGGTCCTGGGAGACTAAAAACAAGGCTTGTCAAGGATGTGGGCAGAGTAATAATAACAGCTACCTTTCATTCTCCCAGGGACTCTCTGAGATAGGTGTCTTTAGCTCAGCCTCAGAGATGAGGAAATGAAGGCTGAGAGGGGCTAGGCAATTTCTCCAAGTTCACACAGTTTGGTAGGGCCAGAGCAGGGTGCATACCCAGGTTTGTCTGGTGCATACCCAAGCTTTTCATTACTTTGCTCTGCCATCTCCAGGAACAGTCAAAAGAGCAGAAGACCTGGTTTCTAGGCTCAGCTCTGCCACGTAGTGAGCATGAGACATTCAATAAATCATTTAACTTCTCTAGGGCTTAGTTTTCTCTCCAGTAAAATGAGCCTAATAGTAATATATGGGGAAGTACAAGTACTTCATAAACTGTAAAGCATTCTGCCACTGTAATAAATGTTATTAAGAGCAGCATCAGTATGAGGGAAAGACAATTAACATGTTCTCAGTGGAAAATGATGATATATTTGTGTTCCCTAGGTTTTTAGAGTTTGTGTTGCTTTTATGACTATCCACCCTTCCTACGTGGGCCCTCCAACTGTCCATACACCTATCTTCTGGTCTTTCTCCCAGTTGAGACCTCCTGCCTTGAGCAGACAACTGAATTCCAGGCTACTTGTTTTTAAAACAAGTTTTCTAAGTTAAAACTATTGTTTTATTGAGACAGTTCTTTTGGCAATTGTGAAAAAAATATAGTATCTTAGCTCAGGCTGCTATAACAAAGTGCCTCAGACTGGGTGGTTTATAAACAACAGAAATTTATTTCTCAAAGTTCTGGAGGCTGGGAAGTCCAAGATCAAGCTGTCAGCAGATTAGGTGTCTGGTGAGGGCCTGCCTTCTGGTTGACTGACTTTTCACTGTGTCCTACATGGCAGAAAGATTGAGAGAGCTCCATGGGGTCTTTTTTATAAGGGCGCTAATCCCATTCATAAGGGCTTCACTCTCATGACCAAGTCACCTCCTAAAGACCCCACTTCCAAATACCACCACTTTCAGGCTTAGGATTTCCACATATGAATTTTGGGGGGATGCAAACATTCAGTCTATAGCATACAGAGAATGGAGTTTAGGTCTCTTTAGAAGTTTGTTAAAGGTGTCCTGTCCTTTGCAAGTTGAAGATCTACTACCAAACTGCTAAAAGCAAACACACAACCAAACAAAAGACCAATTAACCCAGTGGACAATTTCAAATGAATCTATTTCTTAAATTTAGCTTTTGTTTACTTTTGTGATATTGGCAAAAATACACATTCATTATAAAGGATTAAAAGATACACAATAAATGCAAGGAACATAAACCTTACCAATAATCCCATATCCCATATTTCTTTCCAAGAGAAAGTGACTGTTTACATTTCAGTTATTTATGAAAAATTGGACTTTCACTGAAAATTTCCTTTTTAAATAGTATAATAAGTACTATTTTCACATCTTTTAATATTCTTTAAGAACATGAATTTTAATTACTATATAATATTCCATACTACAGATGTATTATTACCCATTTAACCAATTCCCTATGGTAGAACATTCGGATCATTTCTGTGTTTTTGTTATTCTAAACATTTAAGTAAAAGGATATTCTTAGAAGAATATCCTTTTACTTAAATATGCACATTTCTAGTTATGTTCTTAGGATATGTCCTGAGAAGTGAAATTACTGGATTGGAGAGCTTTCTTTATGTATTACTATACCTGACAAACAGTAGAAACTGCTGCAGGAATTTACTGCAAAGGGCTGGGCAGCCCACAAATTTGTCAGGAAAGCTAGGGCCTCAGGCTTAGATAATGAGCAGGAGCAGACGAAGGCTGTGCAGCCAGAGCTGCAACCAAAGCCTCCCCACAGAGCCAGTGAGCGAGGACTCCTCTGCCATTGCTACCGAGGCTGAATGGGAGTGTGCACTTGCTTTGCTGCCACTTCTGGCACTGAGCCTGGACATTGGACACTGGACATCAGACACCATGCTGGCACCACTGCCCCAGCAGCTCCTGGAAACTGGGTGTTGCTGCTGCAGCCAGAAGGAGTTCTGCTCTCTCCCAGCTTCTCAGCATGACAAGGAACAGACACACAATCTTGGGTCATTACATCTGAGTGCCACAGCCTAGGGACTGGGAATGAGAGTATCTTGTCCTTGCACTTTCTATAGAGAGAAGAGCCCTGCCTTCCACCAAGATCTGCAAGGTGGGAGAGTCCACTTACTGTCAATTTTTTTTTTTTAACATCTTTATTGGGGTATAATTGCTTTACAATGGTGTGTTAGTTTCTGCTTTATAACAAAGTGAATCAGTTATACATATACATATGTCCCCATACCTCTTCCCTCTTGCATCTCCCTCCCTCCCACCCTCCCTATCCCACCCCTCTAGGTGGTCACAAAGCACCGAGCTGATATCCCTGTGCTATGTGGCTGCTTCCCACTAGCTATCTATTTTACGTTTGGTAGTGTATATATGCCCATGCCACTCTCTCACTTTGTCCCAGCTTACCCTTCTCCCTCCCTGTATCCTCAAGTCCATTCTCTAGTAGGTCCGCATCTTTATTCCCGTCTTGCCCCTATGTTCTTCTGATCATTTTTTCTTTTTTATAGATTCCATATATATGTGTTAGCATATGGTACTTGTTTGTCTCTGACTTACTTCACTCTGTATGACAATCTCTAGGTCCATCCACCTCACTACAAATAACTCAGTTTCGTTCCTTTTTATGGCTGAGTAATATTCCATTGTATATATGTGCAACATCTTCTTTACCCATTCATCTATTGATGGACACTTAGGTTGCTTCCATGTCCTGGCTACTGTAAAAAGAGCTGCAATGAACATTTTGGTACATGACTCTTTTTGAATTATGGTTTTCTCAGGGTATATGCTCAGTAGTGGATTGCTGTATCGTATGGTAGCTCTATTTTTAGTTTCTTAAGGAACCTCCATACTGTTCTCCATAGTGGCTGTATCAATTTACATTCCCACCAACAGTGCAAGAGTGTTCCCTTTTCTCCACACCCTCTCCAGCATTTATTGTTTCTAGATTTTTTGATGATGGCCATTCTGACCAGTGTAAGATGATATCTCATTGTAGTTTTGATTTGCATTTCTCTAATGATTAATGATGTTGAGCATTCTTTCATGTATTTGTTGGCATTCTGTATATCCTCTTTGGAGAAATGTCTGTTTAGGTCTGCTGCCCATTTTTGGATTGGGTTGTTTATTTTTTTGATATTGAGATGCATGAGTTATTTGTATGCTTTGGGGATTAATCCTTTGTCCATGGCTTCATTTGCAAATATTTTCTCCCATTCTGAGGGTTGTCTTTTCGTCTTCTTTATGGTTTCCTTTGCTGTGCAAAAGCTTTTAAGTTTCATTGGGTCCTATTTGTTTTTTTTTTTTTTTTTAATTTCCATTTCTCTAGGAGGTGGGTCAAAAAGGATCTTGCTGTGATTTATGTCATAGAGTGTTCTGCCTACGTTTTCCTCTAAGAGTTTGATGGTGTCTGGCCTTACATTTAGGTCTTTAATCCATTTTGAGTTTATTTTTGTGTGTGGTGTTAGGGAATGTTCTAATTTCTTTCTTTTACATGTAGCTGTCCAGTTTTCCCAGCACCACTTATTGAAGAGGCTGTCTTTTCTCCACTGTATATTCTTGCCTCCTTTATCAAAGATAAGGTGACTATATGTCCGTGGGTTTTCAATCCTCTTCCATTGATCTATATTTCTGTTTTTGTGCCAGTACCATACTGTCTTGATTACTGTAGCTTTGTAGTATAGTCTGAAGTCAGGGAGCCTGATTCTTCCAGCTCCGTTTTTCTTTCTCAAGTTTGCTTCGGCTATTCAGGGTCTTTTGTGTGTCCATACAAATTGTGAAATTTTTTGTTCTAGTTCTGTGAAAAATGCCGGTAGTAGTTTGATAGGGATTGCATTGAATCTATAGATTGCTTTGGGTAGTAGAGTCATTTTAACAATGGTAATTCTTCCAATCCAAGAACATGGTAATCTCTCCACATATTTGGATCATCTGTAATTTTTGTCAACAGTGTTTATAATTTTCTGCATATAGGTCTTTTGTCTCCTTAGGTAGGGTTATTCCTAGATATTTTATTCTTTTTGTTGCAATGGTAAATCGGAGTGTTTTCTTAATTTCACTTTCAGATTTTTCATCATTAGTGTATAGGAATTCAAGAGATTTCTGTGCATTATTTTGTATCCTGCTACTTTACCAAATTCATTGATTTGCTCTAGTAGTTTTCTGGTAGCATCTTTAGGATTCTCTATGTATAGTATCATGTCCTCTGCAAACAGTGACACCTTTAATTCTTCTTTTCCAATTTGGATTTCTTTTTCTTCTCTGATTGCTGTGGCTAAAACTTCCAAAACTATGTTGAATAAGAGTGGTGAGAGTGGGCAACCTTGTCTTGTTCCTGATCTTAGTGGAAATGCTTTCAGTTTTTCACCATTGAGGACAATGTTGGCTTTGGGTTTGTCATATATGGCCTTTATTATGTTGAGGATTGTTCCCTCTATGCCTACTTTCTGGAGGTTATTTATCATAAATGGGTGTGGAATTTTGTCAAAAGCTTTCTCTGAATCTATTGAGATGATCATATGGTTTTTCTCCTTCAATTTGTTAATATGGTGTATCACGTTGATTGATTTGCATATATTGAAGAATCCTTGCATTCCTGGGATAAATACCACTTGATCATGGTGTATGATCCTTTTAATGTGCTGTTGGATTCTGTTTCTGAGTATTTTGTTGAGGAGTTTTGCATCTATGTTCATCAGTGATATCGGCCTCTAGTTTTCTTTCTTTGTGACATTTTTGTCTGGTTTTGGTATCAGAGTGATGGTGGCCTCGTAGAATGAGTTTGGGAGTGTTCCTCCCTCTGCTATACTTTGGAAGCGTTTGAGAAGGATAGGTGTTAGCTCTTCTCTAAATGTTTGATAGAATTCACCTGTGAAGCCATCTGGTCCTGGGCTTTTGTTTGCTGCAAGATTTTTAATCACAGTTTCAACTTCAGTGCGTGTGATTGGTCTGTTCATATTTTCTATTTCTTCCTGGTTCAGTCTTGGAAAGTTGTGCATTTCTAAGAATTTGTCCATTTCTTCCAGGTTGTCCATTTTATTGGCATAGAGTTGCTTGTAGTAATCTCTCATGATCCTTTGTATTTCTGCAGTGTCGGTTATTACTTCTCCTTTTTCATTTCTTATTCTATTGATTTGAGTCTTCTCCCTTTTTTTCTTGATAAGTCTGGTAATGGTTTATTAATTTTGTTTATCTTCTCAAAGAACCAGCTTTTAGTTTTATTGATCTTTCCTATTGTTTCCTTCGTTTCTTTTTCATTTATTTCTGATCTGATCTTTATGATTTCTTTCCTTCTGATAACTTTGGGGTTCTTTTGTTCATCTTTCTCTAATTGCTTTAGGTGTAAGGTTAGGTGGTTTATTTGAGATGTTTCTTGTTTCTTAAGGTAGGCTTGTATAGCTATACTTTCCTCTTAGAACTGCTTTTGCTATATCCCATGTTGTGTTTTCATTGTCATTTGTTTCTAGGTATTTTTTGAATTCCTCTTTGATTTCCTCAGTGATGTCTTGGTTATTAAGTAATGTGTTGTTTAGCCTCCATGTGTTTGTATTTCTTACAGATTGTTTCCTGTAATTGAGATCTAGTCTCATAGCATTGTGGTAGGAAAAGATACTTGATACGATTTCAATTTTCTTAAATTTACCAAGGCTTGATTTGTGACCCAAGATATGATCTATCCTGGAGCATGTTCCATGAGAACTTGAGAAAAATGTGTATTCTTTTGTTTTTGGATGGAATGTCGTATAAATATCAATTAAGTCCACCTTGTTTACTGTATCATTTAAAGCTTGTGTTTCCTTATTTATTTTCATTTTGGATGATCTGTCCATTGGTGAAAGTGGGGTGTTAAAGTCCCCTTCTATGAATGTGTTACTGTCGATTTCCCCTTTTATGGCTGTTAGTATTTGCCTTATGTATTGAGGTGCTCCTATGTTGGGTGCATAAATATTTACAATTGTTATATCTTCTTCTTGGATTGATCCCTTGATCATTATGTAGTGTCCTTCTTTGTCTCTTGTAATAGTCTTTGTTTTAAAGTCTATTTTGTCTGATAAGAGAATTGTTATTCCAGCTTTCTTTTGATTTCCATTTGCATGGAATATCTTTTTCCATCCCCTCACTTTCTGTCTGTATGTGTCCCTAGGTCTGAAGTGGGTCTCTTGTAGACAGCATATATATGGGTCTCGTTTTTGTATCCATTCAGCCAGTCTATGTCTTTTGCTTGGAGCATTTAATCCATTTACATTTAAGGTAATTATCGATATGTATGTTCTTATTCCCATTTTCTTAATTGTTTTGGGTTTATTATTGTAGGTCTTTCCCTTCTCTTGTGTTTCCTGCCTAGAGAAGTTCCTTTAGCATTTGTTGTAAAGCTGGTTTGGTGGTGCTGAATTATCTTAGCTTTTGCTTGTCTGTAAAGCTTTTAATTTCTCCATCAAATCTGAATGAGATCCTTGCAGGGTAGAGTAATCTTGACTGTAGGTTTTTCTCTTTCATCACTTTAAATATGTCCTGCCACTCCCTTCTGGTTTGTAGAATTTCTGCTGAAAGATCAGCCGTTAACCTTATGGGGATTCTCCTACATGTTACTTGTTGTTTTTCCCTTGCTGCTTTTAATATTTTTCTTTGTATTTAATTTTTGATAGTTTGATTAATATGTGTGTTGTCACGTTTCTCCTTGGATCTATCCTGTATGGGACTTTCTGTGCTTTCTGGACTTGATTAAGTATTTCCTTTCCCATATTAGGGAAGTTTTCAACTATAATCTCTTCAAATATCTTCTCAGTCCCTTTCTTTTTCTATTCCTCTTCTGGGACCCCTATAATTCGAATGTTGGTGCGTTTAATGTCCCAGAGGTCTCTGAGACTGTCCTCAATTCTTTTCATCTTTTTTCTTTATTCTGCTCTGCAGTAGTTATTTCCACTATTTTATCTTCCAGGTCACTTGTCTGTTCTTCTGCCTCAGTTATTCTGCTATTGATCCCTTCTAGAGAATTTTTAATTTCATTTATTGTGTTGTTCATCTCTGTTTGTTTGCTCTTTAGTTCTTCTAGGTCCTTGTTAAACGTTTCTTGTATTTTCTCCATTTTATTTCCAAGATTTTGGATCATCTTTACTATCATTATTCTGAATTCTTTTGCAGGTATACTGCCTCTTTCCTCTTCATTTGTTAGTTCTGGTGGGTTTTTGCCTTGCTCCTTCATCACTGTTAATTTGATGTGCAAAAATTAGCAGCTAGTCTTACTTTAATTTGCATTTATTTGTTTGCTAGAGAGGATGGACATTTTAGATCGAACTTTGGTTGTTTGTGATTCCTCTTTTGTTAATGGCCTAATCATATCTTTTGATGATTTTCTACTGCAATAGTTAGCTTTCTTTTTTTTTTAATTTTACTGACATATAGTTGATTTACAATGTTGTGTTAGTTTCTGCTGTACAACTAAGTGACTCAGTTATATATATATTCTTTTTCATATTCTTTTCCATTATGGTTTATCACAGGATATTGGATATAGTCCCCAGTGCTGTACGGTAGGACCTTGTTGTTTATCCATCCTGTGTATAATAGTTTGTCTCTGCTAATGCCAAACTCCCAATTTTTCCCTCCCCTACCCACCCCCTTGGCAATCACAAGTCTGTTCTCCATATCTGTGAGTCTGTTTTGGTTTCATAGATAAGTTCATTTGTATCATATTTTTAGATTCCACATAAAAGTGATACTATATGGTATGGAATGGTTAGCTTTCTATTGGAGCATATATCTATCTTTTTGTGGGTGCTTCTTTGACAGTAAGATTATCAACTCTTTGACAGCCATGTATGTTTTATCTTTTCCCCAATTTGTCCTTTAACTTCATTTAGGAATTTTTAATTGTAGCCACCAGAAGTTTACCTATCTTATAAAGTTAACTCTATCACCTTTTCCCATTATGTTTTCTTACTTTGCTTTCAAACTTAGGCCTTCCCTGATCAGGTGTTAGGTAACTATTCACCTACATTTTCTGGATAATCCAAATAAATATAATTTCTAAATCTTCAGGTGAACTGGTCAAACTATCATAAATTTGAAGAAGGGAGATCTGCATCCTAGAATGTGGAAGGAATCCACCAAAATTCAGTAGAGGCAACACAGGAGGGATGTTCTTTCTCTTTTGTTGCCCCTGAGGGAATGTCAAAGCTCCCTGCAGAAACCACATACCAGGAGTAGATTGGTCAGTTAATAATGTATTCTACTACAACTATTCTTTAGTCAGCTTAAGTGTTGCAACAAAGTGAAAAAATAAGTGGCTTCTTATTCAGAGTAGTGTTGTGTGTGTGTGTGTGTGTTTAAGGTATACCACTATATAACTATCTGACATTTGAGTCTCCATGGCAAAAACCCCCTTTACTCTCAGGATATGTGTGGATGACCCTCAGGGTGGTAGGATGGATATAGTAAAATATTAAAGAGGGTTTGGAGAATATTCATGTTGCCAGAGAAAAAAAGGGAAATCCTCAAATATTATTTTTTATTTACCTGAAAGAGGTTGCTTCTGAATTTGTCCCATGTTGTCAGTGTTGTAAGAATTGGTAACATGCTGAGTGTAAGGCACTGAAGGTGGGCAAGTATGGGAAAATGCGGCCCACAGCACTCCAGAGGGGCAGCAGAAGGAGTGAAAAGTCTGCAGGAACAGGTGCAGCTTAGGAGTGCTGAGAAAGGGGCACGAGAACAACTTCACAGCACCCATTTCAGGAATGATGTGGCAATAGCTGTTTTAATCACGTCCTCTTCACCCCACTGGTGAGGGAGGGATCCCTACCCTGGGATTATGGGGGTGGCTGCACACCTAACGCCTGACACTGTACAGATGTGATGAACTGCAGCTTCTTAGTCATATGTACTTAAAGCCTGGGGGCGGAGAACACTGCCTGCCGTGCAGGGTCACACGGGGGTTGTACTTGGGGACACGGTGAGCAAGCAGGGGCTGTGGGAGGCAGGTTTTGTAGCATCAGGAGGGTGAGGTGCCCCCTGGTCCTGTGCGACAATGTGACTGGACTGGCTGGATAATTCTGTGAGCTGGCAGGGACTGAAACCTGCTACTCAGGGATAAGTAGGCACTGTGCCTGGTCCCTCTGATAAGGAGTGTTGTTTGGCTAGGAGGCTTTGTCCCCATGAATAGAGTAGTGACAGGAACTTGCAGTTAGGCCATCTGAGGACCCCTGGACTTTACAGGATATTGAGGCAGTATATAATATTGAGCCTAATTTCAAGACTTACACCACAATAACACTTCAGGACATTGGCTGATGGTGGATTCCAGTGGATAGAAGGAGAGAAAATTCCAAGAGAGAAACTCAGGTCCTGGGCAGAAGTTACTTTATGCCTTCAGAAATCAGGGATCTCAAAACAAAATGGCAGAAGAGAGACAAATTCTCAAGACAAGTTGGGAGAGGGGTGGAGTGTGGGCAAAATGGGTGAAGGTGGTCAAAATGTACAAACTTCTAGTTATAAAATAAATAAGTCATAGGGATGTAATGTACAGCATGGTGACTATAGTTAATAACACTGTATTGCATAATTGAAAGTTACTAAAAGAGTTGATCTTAAAAGTTCTCATAAAAAGAAAAAAAAAATTGTAACTATGTATGGTATGTGGGCATAGCTGGATGGTTGGATGGATGTTAACTGCAGATGGTCCTAGACTTACGATGGGGTTATGTCCCAATAAACCCACCATAAGCTGAAAATACCATAAGCCAAAAACGCATTTAATACACCTAACCTACCAAACACCGTAACTTAGCCTAGCCTAACTTAAATGTGCTCAGAACACTTAGCCTATAGTTGGGCAAAATCATCTAACACAAAGCCTATTTCATATTAAAGTATTGGATATCTCATGTAACTTATTGAATACTGTACTGAAAGTGAAAAACAGAATGGCTGTATGGGTGCAGAATGGTTGTAAGTGTATGGGTTGTTTATTCTCATGACCGTGTGGCTGACTGGGAGCAGAGGCTCAGCGCTGCCACTGCCCAGCATCACGAGAGAGGATCGTACTGCCTATTGCTAGCCCGGGAAAAGACCAAAATTCAAAGTACAGTTTCTACTGAATGCGTAATGCTTTCTCACCATTGTAAAGTCGAAAAATTGTAAGTTGAGCCATTATAAGTCAGGGACTGTCTGTAGACTTCGTGTGGTGATCATTTCACAGTATATACAAATATTGAATCATTAAGTTGTATACCTGAAACTAATATAATGTTGTATGTCAATATATGTCAATTAAAAAACAAGAGAAGAGGGGCTTCCCTGGTGGCGCAGTGGTTGAGAGTCCGCCTGCCGATGCAGGGGACACGGGTTCGTGACCCGGTCTGGAAAGATCCCACATGCCGCGGAGCGGCTGGGCCCGTGAGCCATGGCCGCTGAGCCTGCGCGTCCAGAGCCTGTGCTCCGCAGCGGGTGAGGCCGGAGCAGTGAGGGGCCCGCGTAAAGCAATAATAAAAAAAAAAAAAAAAACAAGAGAAAAAAGAGGGGGAAAAAAGTAGGTTGGGAGTCAGATGATTGAGCTAAGACGGATCCCACCCATGGTAGCAGTCAGGAGACTGCTTATTGCCCCAAACCCGTACCCAGTGAATGGGGCAATGGAGACAGCGTCTGTCTGTAACTTAACCTACCTTCTACAAAAAGTATGTACTCTTCAGTCAACAATGTACATGCTGCACTGTGAGGAAAGGGGAAGAGGAAATGAATCCCATCAGCCTGGTCTCTAAAGACCCACATATCCTGCCACAGGTAATGGCAGCAATAGAAAGCAGCCAGAGAATTTCTAGGGGCTTCCCAGGGATGTTTTGTCATGGTTTGATGTAAGGTGCCAGATGGTACTTTCCAAACAAGCCAGCCCTATCTTGGACACAGGGCTAGCAGCATGAAGTACAAGGTCCCACATTATTCAATATTTCATCAGGTATTTGATGAGCCCCTACCAAATACCCAGAATTCTGTATAGGACAGAGTCCCTTTCCTCAAGGAGTTCCTAATCTTCTTGGGAAAATAACATAATTTTATATGAAAAAGAAATGTAAGAAAGTGTATAAATATGTCCCAAGATGAAAAGAATGGAAAATATAGTATATTTTTCTTATAATTACAGTAGGCCCTCTGTATCTACAAGTTCCACATCCACAGATTCAACCAACCACACTGATGGAAAACATTTAGAAATTAAAATTCCAGAAAGTTTTGAAAAATGAAACTTGAATTTGCCATACACTGGCAACTATTTACATAGCATTTACGTTGTACTTACAACTATTTACATAGCATTTGTATTGTATTAGGTATTATAAATAGAGATGATTTAAAGTATACAGGGTGATGTGTATAGGTTATTTGCAAATACTATGTCATTTTATACAAGGGATTTGAGCATTCACAGATTTTCGTATCCACAGGGGTCCTGGAACCAATGCTCTGAGATACCAAGGGACGATTGTATATTGCTTATATTCTACACATTAACTTATTATACAAAACACATCATGTGGGGCTTCCCTGGTGGCGCAGTGGTTGAGGGTCCGCCTGCCGATGCAGGGGACACGGGTTCGTGCCCCGGTCTGGGAAGATCCCACATGCCGCAGAGCAGCTGGGCCCGTGGGCCATGGCCGCTGGGCCTGCGCTTCCGGAGCCTGTGCTCTGCAACGGGAGAGGCCACAACGGTGAGAGGCCCGCGTACCGCAAAATAAAAAAACAAAAACAAACAAACAAAAAACACACACATCATGTGGCAAGACACTTTCTTGACCTATGAACTGAATCTCTCATGTACCCACAACCAATAACGGCTAAAGTTTCCTGTTGCTTTAGCACATGTCCATTTTAGTCTAAGTACATATAGGCACGGTTAAGACGGGTACAGCAGAGAAGTCTCCTCACTCACTTCTCACTTTGTTCTGCGTACATTGTTTGACAGCCCCTGAGCCTGGGGGTGTTCAATCTCTCCAGTCCATCAGCCAACCTTGCTGTGGCCATTCTCCTTGATCTCTCCCACCCCCACCCCAATGCTGCTCTTCGGAGATACCTGCAGACAACCATTAGAGGAATAAATGGATTTTGGGTCATTTGGAGGATAATTCAGTTAAATCTAGAAGGTTTAATCCAGTTGGAGACTTTCCTAATATATCTTTTCCCACTTCAACCAAACTCCTGTCCAAGGGTACAATTTGAATCCCACCTGGTAGGTTTTTGTCCTTGCCATCCATAGAACTTAATAATATCAGTGTCAGCCCCAGAGAATTCTGCCCCAACTCTGGGTCACTCTTGGTCCCTTGGTCACTGGTGGGCAGTCACCTGTGAGGGTTTTAACTATACAGGCCGAGTTCCTGTCCCTGGAGTTGCTGATTGAGGAGACTGAGGCTTGTCTATGAAATCTCTATCTGTCAGGGTTGAGATGAAGAGCAGGCATCCAATTAATGGAAAGGAAAAACTTTAAACAATTATAACTGATTGATAATGTAATCCTTTCTGTGAACTCATTGTTACTGGATATTTTCCAGCAGAGGCCAAATTTATGAACAATTACTCCTCTTTCTTTATCATAAAACATAACTATACCCTAAAGCATCTTTCTACATTTCCTCATTAATCTGCCCAAGTGTCCTATGAGATAGGTGCCATTATTATTCTCATTTTGAAAATGAGAAAAATGAGATGCAGGGAGTGTAAATGATTTGCCTAAGATCCAATAGCCAAGAAAAGATGATGGCAGGACTACCCTGAGGATTATTCCTGATCTATTACCCATGTGGTCTCAATTCTGAAGACATGCCCTGGCCCAGGAAGGTGGCTGACAGCCTAGGCCACTTGTCAGTTCATTCAGAGACCCTTAGATCTGATTGGAGATCAGAGTGGGAATGGCTGGGGCCACCAGAGCCAGAGACACACTGCTGCAGATTTTCTTTGCTAGTCCTTCCTGCTTATTCACCTTGGGCACTTGACTGCTTGGCAGTCACTGACAAAATCTTTGCTATCATTTATTAAGGGCTTACCATGTGCCCAGAACTTTATGAACTGATTTATATGAGGTCACTTAATCATTACAACAATCCCAGCAGGAAGGTATTAGATCCACTTTACAGATGTGGAAACTGAGGCTGAATGTCTTATGCACGGTCACATAGCAAGGCCATGAATCAAACTCAGATGTATGCATGTTCAAAGCCTGTGCCCTACAGAAGGGTTGCTTTGGGGGCAGTGATGTTTTGAAGGGCAGGTAGGATCAAAAGGAATTAGTTGCACCCTTGGAGTCTCCCACTATCTCCCTGAGTAAGCCAGTGGGCATTTGCATGTTTAGCGCAAGGGACTATCCTGAGGGATATTTCAGCCCCAAAGATGACATATCATTGGGGCGTCTGCAACCAGAACCATTACCATATACAAGAGGCTCCAGGGTTCCTGGAACTCAGCTGGCTCTTAGGGCCACAGCAGGCACAAGATACAATGTGCTGAAATGGAAAGAAGTGTGTGTGTGTGTGTGTGTGTGTGTGTGTGTGTGTGTGCGCGCGCGCGCGTGTGTGTACTCATACACATGCACACATATGCATACAACTGTACGGTGTAGAGGATGTCAGGAGCACGGAGTTCTGGCCCCGCCCACCACTCTACATTTAAGAAAATCCAGAGAGGAAGTAGGGCAGACCTAGGGCTTTTTGAGGACGGGCTTTAACTCTACGGATGAAGCAGGCCACCACACTCTGAGATCTTCTAAAAAGCCTTGAAGCCAGCTCCCCTCTCCTCACCCTCCAGTCTCAAGCACTCTTTGGAAGCTAAGAATCTCCTCGGGCCACATCCGTATCACCAACCCCTCTCTTGTGAGCCCTGGAGCTTCCCAGATCAGGTCCGGGGTCTGCAGTGCTGGCATGGAGGCTCCTGGGAGGCCACAAGCTTATGCTCCTGGGGTGCCTAAAGGCCTCTTTCAGGGCTTAGAACCATAGGGAAATCAGGACCTCAAAAGGGCACTCTGGGCTTCTCCACTTTGGAGTACACCCGAGTTTACAGAATGAAGTGGAAAACTGTGTCCACTTTTGGTACTTAGAATTGTACTTCGAGTCCTGAAGGGTGGCTTATGGTGTCCTACTCCCATGCTTTCTAACACTGAATGTGACATCTGTGTCTGTCATCCTCCGGACACAGAACCCTTTGGGAACTAGTTGCTCTGGGAGGGAACGCATGATGTCACAGGCCTTCTGAGCAGGCAGTGGTCTTCAGAAGGATGTTAGTTTGGCACATGGTTTTGGACTCAGGCAGACTTTGAGTTTAAATCCAGATTCTGTCCCTGAGTAGCTCTTGGGAAGGTCACATGCTCCTCTGACCTTTGTTTCCTTTCCTGGAGAAAGGTGGCACTACACTAATGCCTGCGGTGCAGCCCAGGACCTGGCAAATGCCCAAGGCAGCGGTGGTGTGATTTCAGCAGCACTGAGAAGGACCCTCGGGCCAAAACAAATCCTTCCCCAGCCAACTTCCTGACATGATCTGGCCTCTTCGCACCTCCTTAACCTCCGCCAGGAAGAAGGCTCTCAATCTGCTTCCTTGAATAGCACCGTGCTTTCTCCTGTCGCCCAGTATTGTCCCTGTGTCCCCTCTTTCTAGAACATTGTTCCCCTCAAACTTCCTCCCCATCATCTGGTCACCTGGACACCTGCCTCCAGGTGTCCTCAGTCACCTGGAAGAGAACCTTTCAGGGCTGCCCTGGCCATGGCCATATCCTTGCTTGTGTGATTATTTTATTAATGTTTATTAATTAATTATACAACAAACTGTAGGAGAGACGAACTGATTAAAGAATATAAGCTTCATGAAGGTGACTATTTTACTCATTGGTGCCTGGCACACACTGGGCCTCAATAACCATTTGTTGAAAGAATGAATGAAAGAGAGGTGCATTCATTTAACTTAAAGAAACATGTTTGTCCCAGTGCTAGTGCCCCCTGAAAACGTTAAGTGATTCTGAGGGCACAAAGAGGTCCATGGTCAAATATATTTGGGTAAAACACTTGTGGTAAAACAAAGTTAGGAAGGAAAAAAAAAAAAAAAAAGTTAGTCAGGTTCCTTCTCTGCGGGACTTCTCAATACCTTAATATGCTAATGTGGATTGTGAACTTCCAGTAGGAGGAGGGTCAAAACCGAACAAGCAGCCACATTTATCGCTTACGCCTCATTGTGAATGAGTTTAATCAAAAGCTTGCCCACGGAGTAAGTAATGGGGAAGTAGAGACTGTGGGCTCTGAAGGTGAGGAACTCTGCCAATCTCTAGCCTGTGCCCAAACCCAGAGTGCCTGGACTCTTGGGAGCAAAATCAAGTCTGCTGGTATAACCGAATTAGGTGGGCTGTTCACAACTCACCCTCCACAACTGAATCTTGGCCCAGCAATCTCAACCTGGACCCTAGCTCTCTTTACTACTATCCTTACCAAAAGACGTCTTACGTCAGTCATGGAGGGATTTTATCTGTTTGTCATCTTCAATAAAAAGTGACTCTGGCAATGTGGTGTAAGGTTGATGTGTCCTAAGAAACGGACCTGTTCTCTGTCTGGTTTTGTTTTCTTTTATTGCTTTTGAAATCCAGCATTCCTCTTTTCGTTGCTGGCTCAGGCTACAGGGCAGTACTGGTTTCGCTCAAGTGGAATATCTATTTGGAGTTGATTGAAAAAACAAAACTGGCTAAAAGAAGGGTCAGGCCGGTCCTAGAGATAATTACAATAGAAATAAAAGGATGACACATAAACTGGACGGGTATCCAAAACCTGGTTGGTTTCTATATTTCAAATACTGACTTCTGAGAAGCTGTGTTTGAATGTGATTGAATGTGAGCGTGGGGCAAGGCCTGAAACCTCACAATGGATGCAGCGTGTGAATGAGGTTGAATAGAACTGAGCTGAAATGTTGGCTCTGATCCCTGGTGCTTCCAAGATGTCCCCACAGTATCAGGGAGAGTGTTTACAGGCTGGACAAAACTGCTAAGTAGGAAGAGTTTGTTACCAGCCCTTCTTTCCCACATCCAGCTGGAGAACTCAGGCTGCTCCCTCACTAAAGGGGCTGTAGCTGCTTCCCAACTCAGCCTGCCCCAGCAGCTAACTTATTTCCATCCCATTCATTCAATGTCCTGAATCTGCTTTTAAAACTAGTGCTTTAAACATATGACTTTCTCCTCCAAAAATATTTGAATTTTAACAAGAGTCTTCTGGCTGAAACCAGGCAAGTCACTGTAGTGGGAAGTCAGGCAGTAGGATAGATACTTCAGGGCAGATTGTCCTTTAGTTCCCTTCAGGCCCTACACAGAGGCAGCTGTCTGCTCTGGCTTGTAGGACTGGTGCAGCTTCAGATCTTTGCTGTGCAGTAAAGGTAGGTTAAAGGGCAACAGGGCACCAAATGGAACCGAGAATAGCAAATAGCACATGGAGATGGTATTTTGTCCATGGATTGGGGATTACTATCCTAAGCTGCCAGGATTTTTCCAGTAGAGTTTTACACAATAAAATAAATGTGTTCTGCACTTTTAGTGTTTAAATAAACATGGAGGATTTATTTCTAGCCATAATGTAAATTGGTGATGTGGAAAGTTATGAAAAGAGAATGCATGCTAAAACTTCAGACCTCCTGGTTTCTGTCACTGCTCTGTGTGCTTAAACAATACTGATTTCTACATAAATAACTTACCTCTTATACAGTATTTGTATAAGAATTTACCCCACCACCACCACTTTAAAAAAAAAAAGCTGTTAATGTGAACCAAGGTTTATGGAAACTAACATAAGCAAACCAAGGGTAAAGTGCAATATATGTATAGATTTATTTATTTTTTTTCCCCGTTGAAGCTTTTGATTTCCTATATTTGTGTTTAAAACTACAATTGAACACTGTGACCCAAGATATCCCTTCCTAAAATACACCCTGAAATAGTGTCTTTCCAAACATTTTGACTTTGACCTGAAATAATAAATCTATTTTAGCTTATGATCCAACACACACACACACACAACTGAAATCAAAGTTTCATAAAACAAAATTTACTCTTATTATGTGCAATGTACTCCAGTATTTTCTATTTGCTTCTATTTATTTTTCTTTCTTCTTTTTTAAAAAGTTGATATTACTAACCACCAGCAATTTGGGACCCACAGTTTGAAAAACACTGCCTTAGAGAAACTCTTGTGCACACACATAAAAATGTTCATAGCAGCACTATTTGAAATAGCAAAAAAGTGGGAAAATGCATATGGCAAATGATCAAGATTGTGTATAGAGTAATGGCAGGGGTAGAACTTGGATTGCAATATTAGGAAAGGACTTTCTGAGGAAATGACATTTAAAATCAGACTAGAAGACAAAGCTTGGCAAAGAGTATTGTATACTGAGCAGGCTTTGAATAAACAAAGAACTTGGCACCCTCAAGGAACTGAAGGAGGCTAATGCGGTTGGGTCAAGGAGAGAGCTGAGGACGGAAACATGTGATGAGATTGGGATGGTAGGCTGGAGATAAATTATGCAATGCCTCAAAGGCAATATTAAAGATAGTGGATTTTTATCCAAGTGCAATGGGTTGCCATTGAAGGGTTTAAACTGGGAAATGGCATGATCAAGTTTATCTTTTCAACCATTGCCCCAGCTCTTGAGTGAAGAATGGTTCAGAGAAAGGATAGAGGAAAATCAGTTAAGAAGCTATTGTTAAAGTCTTTGGTGGTTTGGTATGGATGAACTTATTCACAAAGCAGAAATAGAGACACAGATGTGGAGAACAAATATATGGTTCCGAGGTGGTGAGGAAGGGGTGGGATGAATTGGGAGATTGGGATTGACATATATACACTACTATGTATAAAATAGATAACTAATGAGAACCTACTATATAGCACAGGGGACTCTACTCAATGCTCTGTGGTGACCTAAATGGGAAAGAAATCTAAAAAAGAGGAGATATATGTATATGTATAACTGATTCACTTTGCTGTGCAGCAGAAACTAACACAACATTAAAGCAACTATACTTCAGTAAAAATTAATTTAAAAAAAGTCTTTGGTGGCTTGGATTGTGGCTAGAGTGGAAGCAGAGAGAAGTGGATTGATACAGGGAATATTTTAGAGGTATAACATATAGGACTTGGAGATGCCTTATTTGGGATTGAAGTTGGGGTTGAGGGAGGGAGGTGGGATTGAAGATAAGGGCTATGTCAAGGATGATGCGCCCACTGTTCTAGCAAGGACATCTGAGTAGATGAACGTGTCATTTATTGATGTAGAAGAGCAAAGGGGGAGCTCCTCTGAGTGAGTCAAGATTAAGAGTTTGGTCTTGTAAATCTTAAGTCTGAGATGCTTGTGAGCTGTCCAGATAGAGAAATCAAGTTAGCAATGATCTATGCAAAGCTGGAGCTCAGCAAGCGGATCAGACTGAAGATATATTTTGCCAAAAAGTTCGTTCGGGTTTTCCCATAAGATGCTATGGAAAAATCCGAACGAACTTTTTGGCCAACCCAATACATTTGCGAGTTAGCAGCCTATACAGATCATTCTGGGATGACAGAGTAGAGAACAAGAAGAGGAGACAGCTCAGGATAGAGCCATGAGGAGTCCTGATGTTCAGAATCAGCTTGAGAAGGAGGAATCGGAACAGGAGTCTGTGGAGCCAGAGCCACAGTCTTGGTAGTAAGCCAGGAGTGTGTGGTCTTATAGGAGACAAAGAGAGTAATTTAAGAATTGGTCAGTAATCAACAGCGTCAAATGCTGCTAAGAAGGTAAATATGACGAAATCGAGAAGTGTTAGATTTAGCAACACGAATGTCATGGTGACATTAGCAAGAGCTGTTTTTCTAGATTGGTGGGGTAGAAGAAAGAAAGGAAGGAGAGGAAGTAGAGTTAGTGAGTGTAGATAACTCTTGTGAACCTTGGCTGGCAAGGAGAGAAGAGTGATGGGAATACAGGCAGAGAAGAATATATAATCAAGGAAGGTATTTTTGTGTGTTGTTTGTTTGAGGGTGAAAGGTATAAGAGGATGTTTGAAAGCTGTTTGGAAGGTTTGGGTGGAGAATAAGAGGCTAAATATTCAAAATAGAGGATAACCACCAGAGCAATGTCCTCAGATGGAAGGCAAACCATGGGTGGCTGAATGGCTTTGGATCAGAAGAGGGATGTTCTCTTCCATTGTGGCAAAAGGAGAGAGAGTGTGTTTGGGTCCAGGAAATTCTGTGGGATTGAGGGTGGGGAGTTACTGTCTGATCAATGCAAAGTGAGTCAGTTTTGAATGGTTTGGCGGCAAGAAACAGAATATCCAGCCAAAAGAGGTCTAAACAAATAAAGGTTTATTTTTCTCCCTTAATATAAAGTCCAGAACTGAACAGTTAGAATTGTTAGAATTGAATATCTTCATCTGAAATGATGAAGCCAGCTTTATATCCTACGTTGCACTTAATGAATTTATTGTCCTACACTTGCATATAGGTAGAAATTCTACTTTTCAGAGTGCAGTTGAATGTACTTTGTGAAAATTTACAGAAAGTAAGAGAGAAAGAGGAGTGAAAGATAGTGTGTCCTTGTAAATGCAGTCTTACAAAAGGATCATTAGTGATTGTTGTTAATAGGGCTGCCTGGAAATTGTGCCCCCTGGGGTTGGGCAATGTTGCAGCACTAGCTGTTAAGCGCATAGTAGAATCCACTATGAACCCCTGTAGGGATAGTCCAAAACATGGAAGAGGATGGTAGGTATAAATAAACTAGCAAGAAAGTGTCTGTTGCTGACAGCCAGTAGGAGGTGTTCACTTAGGAAAAATGAATGTGGATTTACAATATCCAATAATCTTTTGGTAAATATTATTGAAAATGTTTTCCTACTAGTCTGAATGAAAAAAAAATTAACTTTGATCCACGTTCCTTTTACTCTAAGTTCTATTGCTTATCTGCGGGAAGTCAGCATGGAACTTTTCACCTCTTCCTCCTTGAAATCCAAGAAAATATGCAACTGAGGCACAATCATAGACACAGATAAAGGAAAGCATTCATCTGACACTTTCTCACTACCGTGAATGGTGAAGATTCATAGAGACAAGCTTAGATGCAGATTGGTATCTGCCAGCATGCTTTTTACAGCCTTGAATACATGAATTCCAAGATAGACAGAAATCCTGGAGCCTTGCCATGGATAAAATAAGGTACGCTGTATTCAACATTTCTTCCACCTCGTTAAATGAAAATTGTTATTTCTCCCACTGCCACACTCTACAATGTATCTTAATTCAAAACATCCCAATGTAGGCCAAATGCCCCATTTCTAAAACTATGCTTCACTCTTAATAGAAATATGTTATAAAGACATGAATCCCTATTATGAGTCTATGGTGCCTTAATTAAAAAGAAAGCTTCTCTGATATCAATATTTCAAAATATCCCTTGATTTAGTATGTCAGATTTTGTATCACTGTGTAATTCCCCACAGTAAGATTTTTTAAAGGTGACATGTATAAATTTCTTCTGCAAAGTTGAAGAAGAGTATTGTGATAATAATCCAGATTGGTTTTGTGATTTTTATGACAATACTCAGTTGCTCAGGCATTGACACAGGAGGTGGATGATGGAGTTCATTCAGGACTGGGGTCAGATACTGTGAAAGAAGAGGCCAAGTGAACCCAGCATATTTGCAATAGGATAATTGTAATGATGGCCTAGGAATCTAAGCTGGTGTCAGGGTAGGGAGGGCAAAAGGATATGATGAAAAGAAAATAAAAAGATGAAAGGATCCATGGATTGAAAATGCTCAATGATGGGATTAACATATATACACTACTATATATAAAAGAGATAATCAGCAAGGACCTACTGTATAGCACAGGGAACTCAACTCAATATTCTGTAATGACCTATATGGGAAAAGAATCTGAAAAAGAATGGATATATGTATAACTGAACCACTTTGCTGTACACCTGAAACCAACACAACATTGTAAATCAACTATACCCCAATATAAAATAAAAATTAAATTAAAAAAAAAGAGAAAAAGCTCAATGAGGCCAAGAAGGAAAGCTGGAAAGAGGAGGTTGTGGCTGAGAAATGGGATGTTAAAAGTTGTGATTTGTGAGGTGCTGAGTTTCTGGTGGTATAAAGGAGCAGGGTGTGACCATGGGTGGCTGTGGAGGAATGGAGGAGATCATCAGGAATCAGGAAGTTAAGGAACTGAGATGCAAGGATATTGGATGGGTCATGCCCTCGCATAATGAGATATTCAAGGGTAATGGTGGAAGCAACGTGGAGAGGAGGGCTGTAAACCAGTCCCTCAGTCAGTGTGGGCAGGAAGCAAAGGGGTGAGCAGCAGATGGTTATTCCGAGGTGGGTGGGCATGGTGTAGTCTATACAGGGTGAACCTTAGAGAAGAGCTTTTTATAAGAGCGTAGATGGAGAGGAAGAGTCTGAAAGTGGCTCTGGAGAGCAAGAAAGAGAACTTGTTCACTTCCCAACCCTGAGCCATATGGTGCTTATTGGATTTCATAAACTCTTTATATGCTAAACAGAATCCCACTTCCCTTCCTATAGATGAAGCACACTGTGATTGTAGCTCTCATGAGGCTAACCCTGAAACTTTGCATACCCAACACTGAGAAATAAAATCAAAGTGGAAAAGATATTTAAAAATTTGCATTTTCCAAATGTAGAGAAACATATGGCAATGTAATGGACAGATGCTTATTTTATAGAGACAACATGAAGAAGGTCCCTATATTTTTCAATTTTCAGTCACGTCTTTGGTACCCTTTTTTCCTGGATTTAGGTACGACTTAGGCCTTCTCACTCAATGGAAAGATATTGAAATACAATTTATTTTCTTCAGTTTCTGACAACAGAATATTTTTGGATTCAGTGGCCTGTACCTACTTCTTCCTGTACTTTCATGAACACTTGGTGAATGCCAGGTGCTATGCTAGGCACAGAGTCAGCAGTTAACAATACATAGTCCTCCCATCAAGGAGCTTAATCTAATAAGAATGATAGTGTAGATTACCATAAGATATCTCATTAATTTATTTATCCATCCACACATTGATTTATCCATCATTCATCCACTCAACAATTCATCAACAAACATTTATTAATCACTCAACTTGGGCATAGTACTGCCTTAGCAACTTTGATCATTGTGCATCTACAGAGATCCATAAACTGTCATTGTGGGTCTGATCTGTAAAGATAATTTCTGGTATTCATTAAGGTAAAAAGAACATTTTATTAATACTTGACATTGGATAAGGAGCAGGTGGATGATCACAAAAATGCTCTAAGAGGCAGTATAATGTAGCTAAGAGCCTGGACCTTGAAGTCAGATAGATTTGGATTCAAATCTTCAGGCAAGTTTAATCTCTATGCTCTTCAATTTCCTCATCTATAGATGGAGAATAATACGTATCTCACAGAGTTGTTGAAATTCAGTGAGATGATATCCATATAGTACTTAGCAAAAAAGTGCTTATTAAATGCCATGATGCCATTGAAAAATCATTGTGGCAAATAGAAACAGACAGGACTGTATGGCAGTACTCCATCACTCCTTCCTTGTCTTCTTTACTGTCAAATTCAGTAACAACCACTTTGAAAACAAAGCGTATGAAAACACACACATGCACACACAAATGCACATACACACAAATTTGTGAATTTGCAGGTAGAATGGAGAGCCCTGACAGCCCAACTGGTTCAAGTAACCTCTCTGACAAAAGGCTTTTTCCATTTTACTAAGGGATGAGTTGTTCAGAGCACCAGTAGTAAAATTCAGTTGTCTAACAGAATTAGAATTCCATTGGTGAGATG
Source organism: Leucopleurus acutus (assembly GCF_964270905.1). Classification (NCBI taxonomy): domain Eukaryota; kingdom Metazoa; phylum Chordata; class Mammalia; order Artiodactyla; family Delphinidae; genus Leucopleurus; species Leucopleurus acutus. The sequence goes on from NC_139142.1 coordinate 40,703,984, forward strand.
CTTTACCTGGGACTGAGAAAGCCACTGGTCCACAGCCGGCAGTGTCAGAATTTTGCCACGTTTCAGTTGGTAGGTGCTTCAGCATAAGATGTCCTGGCTTCCACCTGATAATGATAAAATTGAGTGGAGGTTATATTTTCTGTGGGTTAACGAATACATTAACTTTCACTTGAGTAGAGGCTTTACAACTTGCCTGCACACTGGAATGGCTGTGGAGCTGTTAAAAAGTTTGGATGCCAGGTCTCATCCCCAGAGATTCTGACTTAATTGGTCTGGGATACAGCCTGGGAATAAGGATTTTTTAAAACTGCCCAAGTGATTCTAATGAGCAGCTAAGGAGAGAACCCCTGCCCTAAAGCCTAAGCTCCAGCTTAAGGCACAGAGGAGTTCCCATCTATACTGCATGAAGCAGATGGTGCCTGTACACACACACACACACACACACACACACACACACACACACACACACTCCAGTCACCTGCTATCCTGGTAACCTTACTGAGAAGCCACAAGGTTTGTGTTTGGTCAGCAGGACGGTAGAGTGCAAGGCTGAGCATTTCCATCTCACTGCTCGGCACCCAGAAGAGGAGCCCAAAGCATTATCATTCTCAGGTTTTTCTCTTGAGCTACAATTACAAAAGTGCCATGAGCAACAGTAGCTGCTCTCAGCATGAGAAAAACCATCAGAGTCTCTTCACAGGCTGTGGTGAAGACAGGGCATATGGTCTGTGAGGTCCAGATTAGTGGCAAGAACTGGATAGAAGAGGTGTATGTTTGCTTTGGCTGTGGGAGCCATCTTGCTTTGGTCAGAGCTAGACATGGTTCTTTTTATGGTTTATAATGGGAAGCTGCTGATACTCGTTGGGGTAAATGCTACAGTGCAGAATCCAGACAATTGTGAATATAGATATCTCTTGGGGGGGGGACTCATTAGAGTGCAGATTCCTGGGCCTCACCCTGTCTCCACATTCTGATTCATTAACTCTAGGACAGGGTCAAAGAGTCCGCATTGTAACAGGTGCAATAGGTGGTTTTTATGCAGATGGTCCAGGATTCACTGATGTTGGAGGACCCTAAGCAAATCGGTTGTCAATTATATTTGATACATTGAAAATATGAAGCTGCTTTTGAGTAGCATACAGTCCAGTTGCTGTTAGAGGATCTGTGTGTATGAGTGTAAGAAACAAGGACCTTATAACAGGAGATAGGATATGATGATGGCCATACAGAGATGCAAACCAACATGTGGGCAGTGAAATGAAACAGATGTCACATTTGACTGAGAGGATCACAAACACTTCATGAAAGAGGTGGTACTGAACTGGGTTTGGAAGTATGAGTAGGAATACTATAGGTAGCAATGGGATAGAGCAGAGAAGAGTATTGCTGGACCAGAGACGTCAGTCATTTCCTACCCACCCACAGTCCCTTCTAAGGGAACCTGATCCACCTACAGCCCTAGCTGACTGGGCAGTATATCATGTGGTTTCACCTTCTGGTTGGAGTTGATTGGACCACATATATACACTTGATTAGGGCTAGCTCACTTATAGGGTTGCCAGCTGTCTGTCCCTGCTGTGGCAGGGCACACGACAATGTGCTCTTCTCTTGGGAGTAGGGAATTAGGAAACTGAGAGACTGAGTCACTTAAAAGCAAGGTCATGACAAGGTAAATTATTTGGAGTTATTGAGAATTATTTTGGGACATAAAAAACCATTCATTTTCTGGAGGATTTTAAAAATTATTATTCAGTATATTAAAGTTATACAACTGTATTAAATGAGGTTTGATTAAGTAGGACAAATATAGGAGGATATTCTGATGATGGCAAGACAATTGGGAGGCCACTGTGACTGTCTAAGGAAGAATTAATTACAGCTAGCATTTATTTCGCATTTATTAGATTCCAGGCATAGCACTTGACAAGTGTGATTAATGCCAACAACAACCCTATTGGGAAAGGCCTATTATTATTTCCATTCAAAATGGGAAATGAAGCTCAGAGCAGGTAAGCAATTTGCCCAAGGTTACAGCTTATAAGTAGTGGAGGCAGAACCAGAGTCTGAACCCAATATGCCTAATTCCAGAACCTGTGTTTGGAACCACCACTTGATGCTCCCTAGATTGCAAACCGAGGGCCTCATGGCAAAGGTGACAATGGATACAGAAAGAATGACAGCAGGAGGCAGCATCCACTGCAGCACTGCCATGAGTACAACAGTGGAATGTAAGAGTGGAAACAGATGTTAGAGTTCATCTAGCACCACAGCCTCTCTATGGACAAGGCTGTAAGACCCTGAAAGGAAAACATTTCTTCCCCCATGAGCTCATCAGGCTACAAGAAAAGTCTTAACATGAAAATTAATGTCAGGGCTAAGGGAGAAGGAAGAATCAACAATACTTCTGAGGTTTGGCATCAGATTACCAAGAAAATAAAGGTCGGGGCCGACAGTGATGAGGTACTGACAGAACATAAAGGTTGAGATGTCCCATGGACTATAGGCTAAGTTTAAAGATTCACTGAAGTCAGAGGAAAGGTTAGGTCATTGGAAACACCTTAAAGAGAGAAATGAAGAGTCAGGGCAGAGTGAGGGAGGATGATAGAGAAGGATCAGTGAGAGAGAAAGGAGGATATTCAGGAAGCATATGGTCACTAAAGACAACATAAGAGACATTTCATGAGAGAGAGGATTTAGTTTAAAGTCCTGCAAAGAGCTAAGGGAGGGTGCTACTGAGAATGGGCCTTTGCATGGTGATGAGGACAGGTTTCTTAGCAACAAACAATGCAAACCAACTCTGGCTAACTTCCGCAGAAAAAGGCGTATTGGAAGAATATTGGATAACTCAAGAGAACCAGACTGAGAACACTGGCAGGAAATCAAAGAAACTGGGGAATCAAGGAACATGGCTGGGGTTTTGCCCAAGAAATTGTCTGGTGAAGACATTGCCACTAGCTTCCCCACTCTGAGGTATTCACTGCATTCACCAGAAACTTCAATGTCACCCCTCCTGTTATGACTAATCTCTAACTGACATTGTGTTCTTGCTTCATGCTCTCCAAAATCAAATTTCCTTCTGCAATTTTGGCCAATCCTACTGGCCAAACTTAGATCATGTACTTACACTCTAACAGGGAGAAAGACAAGTCTGATTGTCTTCAACGTTCATAAAAGGCCAAAGAAGTCTGCCTCCACCAATCCTCATGAATAGGAGAGTTCTCACATATGAAGCTGTTTCTGTGCTGAATATCCTGGAATGTCCATCATATCACTTGGGACATTTGAAACCATAATTTCAAAAAAGGCTCTAGTGGCAAAGTCTGGTTAAAGAGTGAATGCATAAGGAAGTTTTTACTATGGTATAAACTATTCCCCCAAAAGGGAGGACATAGTTGAAGGAAGAAATTCTTTAGAATGGAGAAAGCCCGAGACAGTTTGTATGCAAGGGAGAAGGTATGCACAGAGAGAAAGGAGCAATATAGGTCTCCTTTGCCACTGGATTTTCAGCACCTAAAATAGGAAGAAGGAAGGACGGAGAAGGAGCAAGAAGAAGAGAAAGAAAGAGAGGGCCATAAGAAGCAAAGATGCACAGATTTATGAAGTCTTCCTGGGAAGACAGAAGATGCAGTTGATGTTAGGCACATATATGTTGGGCTGCCATCACTTGAATTTGTGACTTTCTTCGGCAGCCCCACCTCAACACTGTCAAGAATAATCAAACTTTTGACTGAGATTTTGAAGACCCTCCTCCCCTGACTCAGCACATTTTCTATTTCTTTCTCTCTTTTTTTTCCTTCTCCTATTGATTTTTTTAAAATTTTATTTTATTTTTTTAACATCTTTATTGGGGTATAATTGCTTTTTTTTTTGCTAATTGTGTGTTAGTTTCTGCTTTATAACAAAGTGAATCAGTTATACATATACATATGTATCCATATCTCTTCCCTCTTGCGTCTCCCTCCCTCCCACCCTCCCTATCCCACCCCTCCAGGCGGTCACAAAGCACCGAGCTGATCTCCCTGTGCCATGCAGCTTCTTCCCACTAGCTATCTACCTTATGTTTGGTAGTGTATATATGTCCATGCCTCTCTCTTGCTTTGTCACAGTTTGCCCTTCCTCCTCCCCATATCCTCAAGTCCATTCTCTAGTAGGTCTGTGTCTTTATTCCTGTCTTACCCCTAGGTTCTTCATGACAATTTTTTTTTCTTAAATTCCATATCTATGTGTTAGCATACAGTATTTGTCTTTCTCTTTCTGACTTACTTCACTCTGTATGACAGACTCTAGGTCTATCCACCTCATTACAAATAGCTCGATTTCATTTCTTTTTATGGCTGAGTAATATTCCATTGTATATATGTGCAATATCTTCTTTATCCATTCATCCAATGATGGACACTTAGGTTGTTTCCATCTCCAGGCTATTGTAAATAGAGCTGCAATGAACATTTTGGTACATGACTCTTTTTGAATTATGGTTTTCTCAGGGCATATGCCCAGTAGTGGGATTGCTGGGTCATATGGTAGTTCTATTTGTAGTTTTTTAAGGAACCTCCACACTGTTCTCCACAGTGGCTGTATCAATTTACATTCCCACCAACAGTGCAAGAGGGTTCCCTTTTCTCCACACCCTCTCCAGCATTTATTGTTTCTAGAATTTTTAATGATGGCCATTCTGATTGGTGTGAGATGAAATCTCATTGTAGTTTTGATTTGCATTTCTCTAATAATTAATGAAGTTGAGCATTCTTTCATGTGTTTGTTGGCAGTCTGTATATCTACTTTGGAGAAATGTCTATTTAGATCTTCTGCCCATTTTTGGATTGGGTTGTTTGTTATTGAGCTGCATGACCTGCTTATAAATTTTGGAGATTAATCCTTTGTCAGTTGATTCATTTGCAAACACTTTCTCCCATTCTGAGGGTTGTCTTTTGGTCTTGTTTATGGTTTCCTTTGCTGTGCAAAAGCTTTGAAGTTTCATTAGGTCCCATTTGTTTATTTTTCTTTTTATTTCCATTTCTCTAGGAGGTGGTCAAAAAGGATCTTGCTGTGATTTATGTCATAGAGTGTTCTGCCTATGTTTTCCTATAAGAGTTTGATAGTTTCTGGCCTTACATTTAGGTCTTTAATCCATTTTGAGCTTATTTTTGTGTATGGTGTTAGGGAGTGATCTAATCTCATACTTTTACATGTAGCTGTCCAGTTTTCCCAGCACCACTTATTGAAGAGGCTGTCCTTTCTCCACTGTACATTCCTGCCTCCTTTATCAAAGATATGGTGACCATATGTGTGTGGGTTTATCTCTGGGCTTTCTATCCTGTTCCATTGATCTATATTTCTGTTTTTGTGCCAGTACCATAGTGTCTTGATTACTGTAGCTTTGTAGAATAGTCTGAAGTCAGGGAGCCTGATTCCTCCAGCTCCGTTTTTCATTCTCAAGATTGCTTTGGCTATTCAGGGTTTTTGGTGTTTCCAGACAAATTGTGAAATTTTTTGTTCTAGTTCTGTGAAAGATGCCAGTGGTAGTTTGATAGGGATTGCATTGAATCTGTAGATTGCTTTGGGTAGTAGGGTCATTTTCACAATGTTGATTCTTCCAATCCAAGAACATGGTATATCTCTCCAACTATTTGTATCATCTTTAATTTCTTTCATCAGTGTCTTATAATTTTCTGCATACAGGTCTTTTGTCTCCTTAGGTAGGTTTTTTTCTAGATATTTTATTCTTTTTGTTGCAATGGTAAATCGAGTGTTTCCTTAATTTCACTTTCAGATTTTTCATCATTAGTGTATAGGAATGCCAGAGATTTCTGTGCATTAATTTTCTATCCTGCTACTTTACCAAATTCATTGATTAGCTCTAGTAGTTTTCTGGTAGCATCTTTAGGATTCTCTTTGTATAGTATCATGTCATCTGCAAACAGTGACAACTTTACTTCTTCTTTTCCGATTTGGATTCCTTTTATTTCCTTTTCTTCTCTGATTGCTGTGGCTAAAACTTCGAAAACTATGTTGAATAAGACTGGTGAGAGTGGGAAACCTTGTCTTGTTCCTGATCTTAGTGGAAATGCTTTCAGTTTTTCACCATTGAGGACAATGTTGGCTGGGGTTTGTCATATATGGCCTTTATTATGTTGAGGAAAGTTCCCTCTATGCCTACTTTCTGCAGGGTTTTTATCATAAATGGGTGTTGAATTTTGTCAAAAGCTTTCTCTGCATCTATTGAGATGATCATATGGTTTTTCTCCTTCAATTTGTTAACGGGTTTATCACATTGATTGTTTTGCGTATATTGAAGAATCCTTGCATTCCTGGAATAAAACCCACTTGATCATGGTGTATGATCCTTTTAATGTGCTGTTGGATTCTGTTTCTGAGTATTTTGTTGAGGATGTTTGCATCTATGTTCATCAGTGATATTGGCCTGTAGTTTTCTTTCCTTGTGACATCCTTGTCTGGTTTTGCTATCAAGGTGATGGTGGCCTCTTAGAATGAGTTTGGGAGTGTTCCTCCCTCTGATATATTTTGGAAGCGTTTGAGAAGGATAGGTGTTAGCTCTTCTCTAAATATTTGATAGAATTCACCTGTGAAGCCATCTGGTCCTGGGCTTTTGTTTGTTGGAAGATTTTTAATCACAGTTTCAATTTCAGTGCTTGTGATTGGTCTGTTCATATTTTCTATTTTTTCCTGATTCAGTCTTGGAGGGCTGTGCATTTCTAAGAATTTGTCCATTTCTTCCAGGTTTTCCATTTCATTGTCATATAGTTACTTGTAATAATCTCTCATGATCTTTTGTATTTCTGCAGTGTCAGTTGTTACTTCTCCTTTTCATTTCTAATTCTATTGATTTGAGTCTTCTCCCTTTTTTTCTGGATGAGTCTGGCTAATGGTTTATCAATTTTGTTTATCTTCTCAAAGAACCAGGTTTTAGTTTTATTGATCTTTCCTAACATTTCCTTCATTTCTTTTTCATTTATTTCTGATCTGATTTTTATGATTTCTTTCCTTCTGCTAACTTTGGCGTATTTTTGTTCTTCTTTCTCTAATTGTTTTAGGTGCAAGGTTAGGTTGTTTATTCGAGATGTTTCCTGTTTCTTAAGGTAGGATTGTATTGCTATAAACTCCCCTCTTAGAACTGCTTTTATTGATCCTTTAGATTTTGGGTCGTTGTGTGTCCATGGTCATTTGTTTCTAGGTATTTTTTAATTTTCTCTTTGATTTCTTCAGTGATCACTTCCTTATTAAGTAGTGTATTGTTTAGCCTCCATGTGTTTGTATTTTTTTACAGATCTTTTCCTGTAATTGATATCTAGTCTCATAGCGTTGTGGTCAGAAAAGATACTTGAAACAATTTCAATTTTCTAAATTTACCAAGGATTGACTTGTGACCCAAGGTATGATCAATCCTGGAGAATGTTCCATGAGCACTTGAGAAGAATGTGTATTCTGTTGTTTTTGGATGGAATGTCCTATAAATATCAATTAAGTCCATCTTGTTTAATGTATCATGTAAAGCTTGTGTTTCCTTATTTATTTTCATTTTGGATGATCTGTCCATTGGTGAAAGTGGGGTGTTAAAGTCCCCTACTATCAATGTGTTACTGTCAATTTCCCCTTTTATGGTTGTTAGTATTTGCCTTATGTATTGAGGTGCTCCTATGTTGGGTGCATACATATTTACAATTGTTATACCTTCTTCTTGGATCGATCCCTTGACCATTATGTAGTGTTCTTCTTTGTCTCTTCTAATAGTCTTTATTTTAAAGTCTATTTTGTCTGATATGAGAATTGCTACTCCAGCTTTCTTTTGGTTTCCATGTGCATGAAATATCTTTTTCCATCCCCTTACTTTCAGTCTGTATGTGTCTCTAGGTCTGAAGTGGGTCTCTTGTAGACAGCAAATATATGGGTCTTGTTTTTGTATCCATTCAGCCAATCTGTGTCTTTTGGTGGGAGCATTTAGTCCATTTACATTTAAGGTAATTATCGATATGTATGTTCCTATTCCCGTTTTCTTAATTGTTTTGGGTTCGTTATTGTAGGTCTTTTCCTTCTCTTGTGCTCTTGCCTAGAGAAGTTCTTTTAGCAGTTGTAAAGCTGGTTTGGTGGTGCTGAACTCTCTCAGCTTTTGCTTGTCTGTAAAGGTTTTAATTTCTCCATCAAATCTGAATGAGATCCTTGCTGGGTAGAGTAATCTTGGTTGCAGGTTTTTCTCCTTCACCACTTTCAATATGTCCTGCCACTCCCTTCTGGCTTGCAGAGTTTCTGCTGAAAGATCAGCTGTTAACCTTATGGGGATTCCCTTGTGTGTTATTTTTCCCTTGTTGCTTTTAATATGTTTTCTTTGTATTTAATTTTTGACAGTTTGATTAATATGTGTCTTGGTGTATTTCTCCTTGGATTTATCCTGTATGGGACTCTCTGTGCTTCCTGGACTTGATTAACTATTTCCTTTCCCATATTAGGGAAGTTTTCACCTATAATCTCTTCAAATATCTTCTCAGTCCCTTTCTTTTTCTCTTATTCTTCTGGAACCCCTATAATTCGAATGTTGGTGCGTTTAATGTTGTCCCAGAGTTTTCTGAGACTGTCCTCAGTTCTTTTCATTCTTTTTTCTTTATTCTGCTCTGCAGTAGTTATTTCCACTATTTTATCTTCCAGGTCACTTATCCGTTCTTCTGCCTCAGTTATTCTGCTATTGATCCCATCTAGAGTATTTTTCATTTCATTTATTGTGTTGTTCATCATTGTTTGTTTGCTCTTTAGTTCTTCTAGGTCCTTGTTAAATGTTTCTTGCATTTTGTCCATTCCATTTCCAAGATTTTGGATCATCTTTACTATCATTATTCTGAATTATTTTTCAGGTAGACTGCCTATTTCCTCTTCATTTGTTAGGTCTGGTGGGTTTTTATCTTCCTCCTTCATCTGCTGTGTGTTTTTCTGTCTTCTCATTTTGCTTATCTTACTGTGTTTGGGGTCTCCTTTTTGCAGGCTGCAGGTTCGTAGTTCCTGTTGTTTTTGACGTCTGTCCGCAGTGGCTAAGGTTGGTTCAGTGGGTTGTGTAGGCTTCCTAGTGGAGGGGACTAGTGCTGTGTTCTGGTGGATGAGGCTGGATCTTGTCTTTCTGGTGGGCAGGTCCACGCCTGTTGGTGTGTTTGGGGTACCTGTGGACTTATTATGATTTTAGGTAGCCTCTCTGCTAATGGGTGGGGTTGTGTTCCTGTCTTGCTAGTTGTTTGGCATAGGATGTCCAGCACTGTAGCTTGCTGGTTGTTGAGTGAAGCTGGGTGCTGGTGTTGAGATGGAGATCTCTGGGAGATTTTCGATGTTTGATATTATGTGGAGCTGGGAGTTCTCTTGTGGACCAGTGTCCTGAAGTTGGCTCTCCCACCTCAGAGGCACAGCACTGACTCCTGGCTGCAGCACCAGGAGCCTTTCATCCACACAGCTCAGAATAAAAGGGAGAAAAAGTAGAAAGAAAGAATTAGTACAAGTAGTAAGAAAGAAAGAAAGAAAGGAGGGAAGGAAGGAAAAAAAGAAAGAAGATAAAGTAAGATAAAATATAATAAAGTTATTAAAATAAAAAAATAATTATTAAGAAAAAAAAGAAGAAAAAAATTAAAAACAAAAAACGGACGGATAGAACCCTGGGACAAATGGTGGAAGCAAAGCTATACAGCATAAATCTTGCTCTCAAAGTCCACCTCCTCAATTTGGGATGATTCGTTGTCTGTTCATGTATTCCACAGACATCAAGTTGATTGTGGAGCTTTAATCTGCTGCTTCTGAGGCTGCTGGGAGAGATTTCCCTTTCTCTTTGTTCTCACAGCTCCCAGGGTCTCAGCTTTGGATTTGGCCCCACCTCTTCGTGTAGGTCGCTGGAAGGAGTCTGTTCTTCGCTCAGACAGGACGGGGTTAAAGGAGCCCCTGATTCGGGGTCTCCGGCTCACTCAGGCCGGGGGGAGGGAGGGGCATGGAGTGCGGGTCAAGCCTGCGGCGGCAGAGGCTGGCGTGACGTTACAACAGCCTGAGGCGTGCCGTGCGTTCTCCTGGGGAAGTTGTCCCTGGATTATGGGACCCTGGCAGTGGCGGGCTGCACAGGCTCCCCGGAAGGGGGGTGTGGATAGTGACCTGTGCTCGCACACAGTCTTCTTGGTGGAAGCAGCAGCAGCCTTAGCGTCTCATGCCCGTCTCTGGGGTCCGCGCTTTCAGCCGCGGCTCGCGCCCATCTCTGGAGCTCCTTTAAGCGGCACTCTTAATCCCCTCTCCTTGCGCACCAGGAAACAAAGAGGGCAGAAAAAGTCTTTTGCCTCTTCGGCAGTCCACTTTTTCCCGGACTCCCTCCCGGCTATCCGTGGCGCACTAACCCCCTGCAGGCTGTGTTCTCGCCACCAACCCCAGTCCTCTCCCTGCACTCCGACCGATGCCCGAGCCACAACTCCCAGCCCCGCCTGCCCCGGCGGGTGAGCAGACAAGCCTCTCAGGCTGGTGAGTGCCGATAGGCACCGATCCTCTGTGCAGGAATCTCCCCGCTTTGCCCTCCTCACCCCTGTTGCTCTGCTCTCCCCCGCAGCTCCAAAGCTTTTCCCCTCCGACACCCGCAGTCTCCGCCCGCGAAGGGGCTTCCTAGTGTGTGGAAACCTTTCCTCCTCACAGCTCCCTCCCATTGGTGCAGGTCCCGTCCCTATTCTTTTGTCTCTGTTTATTCTTTTTTCTTTTGCCCTACCCAGGTACGTGGGGGGTTTCTTGCCTTTTGGGAGGTCTGAGGTCTTCTGCCAGCCTTCAGGAGGTGTTCTGTAGGAGTTGTTCCACGTGTAGATGTATTTCTGGTGTATCTATGGGAAGGAAGGTGATTTCTGCGTCTTACTCTTCCTCCATCTTCCCGGAAGCCCTCTCTATTGATTTTAAAATAGGCACCATGGCCTGATTCTCTGTCCAGTCCAGCTCAGCATGCAGTCCATGAACTGAGCATAACACGTGCTAATTTACTCTTACCTTATGCTGCTACTCTTTGAGTGTGACCAATAGATCTGCCCAGGTGCCATCCACGTGGTCTTGGTTGGGCTTCTCCTATTCGCCAGCTCTCATTTATTAAGTCTGGCAAGGTTTAAATGTATAATAGGCACTGAGGAAGAAAATGCAGCTTAGTGACCCAGGAAGAGATTACACCCAAGACCATGTGTGCAGCACAAAGGGGAAGGGCAGTCATTGGTCTCAGAAGCTCTGAACCAGATTCTCTCATGTGGTTCAAGATAATCAAGCCTAAAAAAGTACACTTGTCTCCCTAACTCATTTGCACCAAAACAATCTTAAGGCAGATTTAATTATATGACAAAGAACACCGAGCACATAGAGCTTCACTCCTCTGTTGCGGTAGTCTTTTCATGTACATTTCTCATGTTCCAGTATCTTGATGTCTGATGCTCCTAGAAAGATTTCTTTAAGATCTAAAGAATAAAAGATATCCCTAAATTTGAGAATTTCTGAGTCCCTATTAACCTAACAAATGTTCTACCAAATGTGAAATGCAATCAGGAACAATAGGAGAAGTTTAAAATGATTCCCGATAAAAGCTGAACATGACCAAAAGTCATGGCAAAGGATATAAACAAGAACCAGAGATATAAAAACATGTAGTAAAATTTAATATGTGTGTGATTTGGTTTAGTAAATATTTTCTTAAGAAATTAATACTTTGGGAGCAATCAGTTCAAGGATAATGTATAATAGAAAGAAATTGTAATGACCTAAATGTCCATCAGCTGGGTTTGTTGAATAAATTATGGTACAGCAAATATAGTGGAATACTATGGAATGATTAATAAAGTTGATGGAGTGCTACATCTGTTGACACAAAGAGGTATCCACAGTATTATGCTAAGGAAAAATGCCGATGGCAGAACAGTGTGATACAATTTTGAAAAATCTGGAAGAGACCCACTACAATGTGTAGGTTGAGAAGAGAATCTCACTTTCTTCATTTTCTATGTCATTGATTTTTTACAGTAAGCATTCATTGCTCTGACAATCAGCAGAACCACCAAAATTGTTCTACTCACAACCCCATAAAACAAAAAGAAAGAAAAAGGGTCTGTGTGAGCTAGTAAGCATTCACATAAAAGGTGAGCTACACCTTTTTTCCCTGATATTGGAATTCAAGGTCAGCACCACTGAGGCAGTGACAAATGGGGGAAGGGTTGTTAAAGGCATGATGTTCCAAGAACTTTGTTGAAGAAATTCACAGGCCTGAGGATCTGAAGAAAGTCTAAAAAGTTGTCTCCTTTTATGGTGCTGTGTGTATGTTTGCATGCCCTTAGACATAACTTCTCATGCATCTTTTCCAATGAACCTCAGAGTCTCTGGATGAATGTCAAGGGTGTGGACTCTTTTTTCACATTCCCTCCCTCCCTCCCTGATCCCCAGAGGAAGTCCTCCTTCTAGAATGCTCAGCTCCACCCGGCATCAGTCCTGGGAGAACCTCCAGTAGACGAGGCCCTCCCCACATCCTCTCCACAGGACACTCTTCCTCCTCCCAACCTCCTCTCTCACCGCCCTCTGTCACCTGAGGCTATTCTCCAACTGCCTGCTTTTGTCAACTGTGGTCTCCCACCCCGTGTACCTTCCTCTCACAGCCCCCCTTCTCTCCAGGCTCCAGAGTAGCATTGCCTTTTATTCCCATCTCCCTGTGGGACCACAACACCTCCTATTATGTCGGGGCTCGTTTCTTGGTTAGGAGCAAGTGAAATCACACCACAGTATAGATAATCCATACCCTGACAAGTATTATGTCACTAGAGCTAGTTACGTCTTAGAGAGTTAACCTGGAGTAATCAATCTCTAAAAGTGGAATTTTAGCCAGAGTTACAGACTAGTTAGGAAGATATTTTAGGTGGGGGGAAGCTTGTTAGCAACAAAACAAGGACTAGAAGCCTTGTTTCCCTCTTGCCCAGTCCAAGACCCTTCTGGTAATAGTTGGCTGCCTCTTCTTTTCTTCTTTGTTAAGATTCAGCACTCTTAGCACTACTTTATAATTTAAAGAAAATTCCACCTTTCATCACTTTAAAGGGAAACAATATATTGCCACAGAATATGCATACGAAGCTGATTTGAACAGTGGTTTTAGGCATCATGGTGTCTCAAAGGCTTATCCCATTATACTAGTATTTCCAGTTTAAAGCAAAAAATCAAGATAACATGAATCCCTGCTAAACTGTTTGACAGATAGTGAGCGCTGGAGCCAACTGACTGGATTTAGTGAGTGTATCATATGCAACAGCTAGCTGAGCCACAGGCTGGCTTTGTGACCCTGGGCAAGTTTACTTCACCTCTCTGTGCTTCCATTTTCTCTTCCATAAAACGCAGAAAGAGTACCCACCTGATAGGGTTACTGCTAGCATTAAATGAGTTGATGCATATCAAAACACTGAGAACAGTGCCTGGCACAAGCACTCAATAGATGTTCCCTATTACAAACAGCAGTTGAAGAAATCTAAGCATAGGTTATACCTACATATATGTTTAGTTGGATGCTCGAGTCAGCAAAAAAATCTGTCAAATATATTGGTGAATATATTATATATATAAATGGTGAAAATAGTGAGTAAAACTTTTAAAAGAACAGTAATAAAATGAAGGCTTGTATTTCCAGGGGATATAGAATATAATATATTGTAATATATAATTATATATTATAATATATAAATACAATTCATCAATACAATCAATAAAACAAAGTGAAACTATTGCAACAGTAAACAGAACAATGGAACAGAATAGAAATCTTTGAAAGCAATCCCAGAACACACAAGAATTTAGTATCTGAGAAAACTGAGATTTAAAGTTTGGGAAGAAATGCTTAGCCACCCAAAAAATAGTGGTGAGACAAATGGTTAACAATAAGAAAAGTTGTCAGATCTATTCTTTATAATTTACACCAAACCCAAGTAGATTAAAGAGTTAAGTGTAAAATCAAAGTGAAAATATAAAATGATAAAAAACAAATATGGATGATAAAGATAACTATTAATCAGCCATTGGGATGAGAAAGGACTTAATAAGCTTGAAACAAAAGGAAGAAGCTACAAAGAAATGGCTTAATTAAAATTTTTTTTAATTAAAATAAATATTTGTAAAAAATGTTGCATATGGGGTTAAGAGCCTTAATATATAAAGCTCATTTACAAATCAATAGGAAAATACAGTGCACAATGAAACAAAAAAAAAATGGATAAAGGACATGGAAGGTCAATTCCCAAAAGAAGAATATTAATGGCTAATATATCAAAATTTTTTATTTGGACTAATATTTCAAGGAATATGAAAATTTTAAATGAGTTGCTATATTTCTCTTATCAAATTTTATCAAAAGGAATCAACTTTTAATAAATTATACTCTTCATTATTTGAGAAGGTTTGGGGAATAAATATTTTCAGTTATTGTTAATAGGAGTGTATTTTGCTACAAACTTTCTTCAGAGCATTTAAGTGATGTGTCAAAGGCCTTAAAAATGCTTATACCCTTCGAACAGTAATTCTACTTCTTAAAATTATCTGAGGGAACTTAGATTCGTCTAAAGAATCAAGATAACTTTCCCAGGGACTTCCCTGGTGGTCCACTGGGTAAGACTCCACACTCCCAATGCAGGGGGCCTGGATTCAATCCCTGGTCAGGGAACTAGATCCCGCATGCATGCCGCAACTAAAAGTTCACATGACACAATGAAGATCCTGCGTGCCACAACTAAGACCTGGCTCAGCCAAAAAAAAAAAAAGATAACTCTCCCATGCTAATGACTATGTTCCCAAAAGAACCTGACTCCATATTTTGAGACACATTTGTATTTGAGAATAAAGACAATGAGCAGATTATCTTGAAAAAAAATTTATCTGAGGGAAATAATCAGAGATGTGGCCAAAGGTTTATCTGCAAACATACTCATTGAACATTTCTCACAACAGACTAAAAAAGACAAACCAAGGGATTCAGTAAATAGATTGTGGTTTTTCCATATGAGAGGATAATATGCAGTCTAATGTTTTAGGAGACTGTATAATCATATGGAAAACTGCTCACAGTATATTAAGTTAAAACACTGGCTTAATAAAAAGGAACGAAACTGAGTTATTTGTAGTGAGGTGGATGGACCTACAGACTGTCATACAGAGGGAAGTAAGTCAGAAAGAGAAAAACAAATACCCTATGCTAACACATATATATGGA
Organism: Leucopleurus acutus; assembly: GCF_964270905.1. Classification (NCBI taxonomy): domain Eukaryota; kingdom Metazoa; phylum Chordata; class Mammalia; order Artiodactyla; family Delphinidae; genus Leucopleurus; species Leucopleurus acutus. The sequence continues at coordinate 40,719,204 of NC_139142.1, forward strand.
ATCTAAAAAAAGAAATGAAAAGAAAAACAAATGATCAGAAGAACCTAGGGGCAAGATGGGAATAAAGATGCAGACCTACTAGAGAATGGACTTGAGGATACAGGGTGGGGGAAGGGTAAGCTGGGACAAAGTGAGAGTAGCATGGACATATAGACACTACCAAAAGTAAAATAGCTAGTGGGAAGCAGCCACACAGCACAGGGAGATCAGCTTGGTGCTTTGTGACCACCTAGAGGGGTGGGAGGGGGAGGGTGGGAGGGAGGGAGATGCAAGAGGGAGGAGATATGGGGACATATGTATATGTATAGCTGATTCACTTTGTTGTGGAGCAGAAACTAACACACCATTGTGAAGCAATTATATTCCAATAAAGATGTTAAAAAACCAAACCAAAACAAAAACACTGGCTTATAAAGTTTAATACTGATGTTTTTTACAGTTTTTTTTTTTCTTTTTCTTTTTGGCTGCCCAGAGCAGCATGTGGGATCTTAGTTCCCCAACCAGAGATTAAACCCATGCCCCCTGCATTGGAAGCACAGAGCCTTAACCACTGGACCTCCAGGGAAGTCCCAATACTGGTGTTTTTTAATACTGATATTTTCAATATAAATTTTAAAGAGGCTAGAAGGATATACTTTAGAGTCTTAATAGTGGGTTTTTTTTAAGTGATGAAACTGAGAATTATTTTATTTTTCTTCTTTTTCCTTTTTCTTTATTTTCTATATTTTCCACAGAGAGCACTTATTGTTATTTTAGCTGAAATGTTAGTTGAGATAAGTGTATTCTCATATGCAATTATCACAACCAGGATATCGACACTGATATAATCCATGGATTTTGTGCAGATTTTTTTTTTAGGTATTTTTGGGGTTTTTGTTTGTTTGTTTTGTTTTTTGTTCGCACCATGCAGCTTGTGGGATCTTGGTGCCCTGGCAGTGAAAGGGCTGAGTCCTGGATAGCCAGGGAATTCTCTGAATTTCTTACTTTATTGTACTCATTTGCGTGTGTGTGTTTAGTTCTATATAATTTTTATCACACCTGTAGGTTCATGTATCCACCATCACAAGCAAAATACAGAAGAGTAAGAAGCATCCCTCCTGTTTTCTTTTATACCCACACCTACCTCCCTAGTCTCCCACCCACCCTCCTGATCCCTAACCCTGAAAACCACTATTATGTTCTCCATTTCTAAAATGTTATATTAAATAAGTTAAATAAATGTTTAAATTTGTTAAATAATTTAAAACATGGAATGTTAAATAAATGGAGTTAAAAGTTCAAAATGTTAAAAATATGTATTAAGTATTGGAATGTTAAATGTTAACATTTAAATGTTAAATAAATAGAATCATACTGTATGTAACCTTTCAGGACTGGCTTTTTTTTTTTCACTCAGCATAACTCCCTAGAAATTAATCCAAGTTGTCACGTGTATCGGTAGTTTTTCTCTTTTTTTTGCTGAGTAGTATTTCATGGTATGGCTGTGTCACAGTTTGTCGAATCATCCAACCGCTGAAGGACTTTTGGGGCTATTCTGGATAATGCTGCTGTGAACATTTGTGTACAGATTTTCATTTAGACATAAATTCTCATTTCTCTGGGGTAAATGCCCAAGAATAGAACTGCTACATCTTAAGGTATTTGTGTGTTTACTTCTCTGAAAAACTACTAAACTGTTTTCCAGAGGGCTGTGACATTTTACATTCTCCCAGCAGTGTAAGAGTGATTCAGCTTCTCTGCATTCCTCGCCAGCATTTAGTGTTGTCACTACCTTTTATTTTCACCATTCTGATAGGTGTATAGTAATATCTCATTGTGGTTTTATTTGGAATTTCCTTAATAGCTAATGATGGTGAACATCTTTTGATGTCCTTATTTACCATCTTCAGTGAAATACCTGTTCATGACTTTGACCCATTTTCTAATTGGATATTATTGGGGGATATTTTTAGTGTTTAGTTTTTATTTTTATATATTCTAGATACAAGTCTTTGCTGGATATGTGGTTTGCAAATATTCTCTTTCAGTTTGTAGTTTGTTTAACCTATTCACATGGTCTGTCACAGAGTGAAGTTTCCTTTTTTCTTTTCCTTATGAATTTCTAATTGATTTTAAAACCTGTCCAAAGAGCATTTGAGAAACTGGGTATTTTTGACAATGCTAGTATAAGATTGCTGGCTTATATATAAAACTAGTTAATGTCCAAAAGGCCATACTATAACCTTTGGGATTATCTGTTCCACCAGACAGAAATTATTTGTATACCAAATGTATAAATTCACCTCCACTTCTACAGAACTGTAAATAGCCCAAACAATAGAAAGTCGAGCTCAGCACTATATCGCAAGAGCACTGAGTAACCTCTTTTGTTGCTTTCCAAGTTGAACAATGTGCCAGGAACACAAAACTAAACTACAGCCAGTGAGAATCTTCAGGTCTTGCACTTTATTTTATTTTATTTTTTAAACAACTTTACTGGAGTATAATTGCTTTACAATGGTGTGTTATTTTCTGCTACATAACAAAGTGAATCAGTTATACATATATCACCCTATCTCCTCCCTCTTGCGTCTCCCTCCCACCCTCCCTATCCCACCCCTCTAGGTGGTCACAAAGCACCAAGCTGATCTCCCTGTGCTATGTAGCTGCTTCCCACTAGCTATGTATTTTACATTTGATAGTATATATAAGTCCATGCTACTTTCTCACTTTGTCGCAGATTACCCTTCCCCCTCTGTGTGTCCTCAAGTCCATTCTCTACATCTGCGTCTTTATTCCTGTCCTGCTCCTAGGTTCTTCATAAACTTTTTTTTTTTTAGATTCCATATATACGTGTTAGCATCTGGTATTTGTTTTTCTCTTTCGGACTTACTTCATTCTGTATGACAGACTCTAGGTCCATCCACCTCACTACAAATAACTCAATTTCGTTTCTTTTTATGGTTGAGTAATATTCCATTGTATATATGTGCCACATCTTCTTTATCCATTCATCTGTTGATGGACACTTAGGTTGCTTCCATGTCCTGGCTATTGTAAATAGAACTGCAATGAACATTGTCTCTTTTTGAATTATGTCTCTTTTTGAATTATGGTTTTCTCAGGGTATATGCCCAGTAGTGGGATTGCTGGGTCGTATGGTAGTTCTATTTTTAGCTTTTTAAGGCACCTCCATACTGTTCACCATAGTGACTGTATCAATTTACGTTCCCACCAACAGTTCAAGAGGGTTCCCTTTTCCCCACACCCTCTCCAGCATTTATTGTTTATAGATTTTTTGATGGTTTCTGCCCATTTTTGGATTGGGTTGTTTGTTTTTCTGATATGGAGCTGCATGAGCTGCTTGTATATTTTGGAGATTAATCATTTGTCAGTTGCTTCATTTGCAAATATTTTCTCCCATTCTGAGGGGTGTCTTTACGTCTTGTTTATGGTTTCCTTTATTCTGCAAAGGTTTATAAATTTCATTAGGTTTATTTTTGTTTTAATTTCCATTTCTCTAGGAGGTGGGTCAAAAAGGATCTTGCTGTGATTTATGTCATAGAGAGTTCTGCCTATGTTTTCCTTTAAGGGTTTTATGGTGTCTGGCCTTACATTTAGTTCTCTAATCCATTTTGAGTTTATTTTTGTGTACGATATTAAGAAATGTTCTAATTTCATTCTTTTACATGTAGCTGTCCAGTTTTCCCAGCACCACTTATTGAAGAGGCTGTCTTTTCTCCATTGAATATTCTTGCCTCCTTTATCAAAGATAAGGTGACCATATGTGCATGGGTTTATCTCTGGGCTTTCTACCCTGTTCCATTGATCTATATTTCTGTTTTTGTGCCAGTACCATACTGTCTTGATTACTGTAGCTTTGTAGTATAGTCTGAAGTCAGGGAGCCTGATTCCTCCAGCTCCGTTTTTCGTTCTCAAGATTATTGTGGCTATTCAGGGTCTTTTCTGTGTCCATACAAATTGTGAAATTTTTTGTTCTAGTTCTGTGAAAAATACCAGTGGTAGTTTGATAGGGATTGCATTGAATCTGCAGATTGCTTTGGGTAGTATAGTCATTTTCACAATGTTGATTCTTCCACTCCAAGAACATGGTATATCTCTCCATCTGTTTGTATCATCTTTAATTTCTTTCATCAGTGTCTTATAATTTTCTGCATACACGTCTTTTGTCTCCTTAGGTAGGTTTATTCCTAGGTATTTTTTTCAATTCTTTCAGAATTTTTTCATTAGTGTATAAGAATGCAAGAGATTTCTGTACATTAATTTTGTATCCTGCTACTTTACCAAATTCATTGATTAGCTCTAATAGTTTTCTGGTAGCATCTTTAGGATCCTCTATGTATGGTATAACGTCACATGCAAACGGTGACAGTTTTACTTCTTCTTTTCCGATTTGTATTCCTTTTCTTTCTTTTTCTTGTCTGACTCCTGTGCTAAAACTTCCAAAACTATGTTGAATAATAGTGGTGAGACTGGGCAACCTTGTCTTGTTCCTGATCTTAGAAGAAATGGTTTCAATTTTTCACCATTGAGAATGACGTTGGCTGTGGGTTTGTCATATATGACCTTTATTATGTTGACGTAAGTTCCCTCTATGCCCACTTTCTGGAGAGTTTTTATCATAAATGGGTGTTAAATTTTGTCTAAAGTTTTTTCTGCATCTATTGAGGTGATCATATGGTTTTCATCCTTCAATTTGTTAATGTGGTGTATCACATTGATTTTGTGCATATATTGAAGAATCCTTGCATTTCTGGGATAAACCCCACTTGATCATGGTGTATGATATTTTAATGTGCTGTTGGATTCTGTTTGCTAGTATTTTGTTGAGGATTTTTGCATCTATGTTCATCAGTGATATTGGCTTGCAGTTTTCTTTTTGTGTGACATCTTTGTTTGGTTTTGGTATCAGGGTAATGGTGGCCTCATAGAATGAGTTTGTGAGTGTTCCTTCCTCTGCTATATTTTCGAAGAGTTTGAGAAAGATAAGTGTTAGCTCTTCTCTAAATGTTTGATAGAATTCGCCTGTGAAGCCATCTGGTCCTGGGCCTTTGTTTGTTGGAGGATTTTTAATCACAGTTTCAATTTCAGTGCTTGTGGTTGGTCTGCTTATATTTTCTTTCTTCCTGGTTCAATCTCAGAAGGTTGCGCTTTCCTAAGAATTTGTCCATTTGTTCCAGGTTGTCCATTTTATTGGCATACAGTTGCGTGTAGTAGTAATCCGACATGATTCTTTGTATTTCTGCAGTGTCAGTTGTTACTTCTTTTTCATTTCTAATTCTGTTGATTTGAGTCTTCTCCCTTTTTTCTTGATGAGTATTGCTAATGGTTTATCAATTTTGTTTATCTTCTCAAAGAACAAGCTTTTAGGCTTATTGATCTTTGCTATTCTGTCCTTCACTTCTTTTTCATTTCTTTCTGATCTGATCTTTATGATTTATTTCCTTCTGCTAACTTTGAGGTTTTTTGATCTTCTTTCTCTAATTGCTTTAGGTGTAAGGTTAGGTTGTTTATTTGAGATGTTTCTTGTTTCTTGAAGTAGGATTGTATTGCTATAAAGTTCCCTCTTAGAACTGCTTTTGCGGCATCCCATAGGTTTTGGGTCATCGTGTTTTCATTTTCATTTGTTTCTAGGTATTTTTTTATTTCCTCTTTGATTTCTTCAGTGATCTCTTGGTTATTTAGTAGTATATTGTTTAGCCTTCATGTGTTTGTATTTTTTACAGATTTTTTCCTGTAATTGATATCTAGTCTCATAGCATTGTGGTCGGAAAAGATACTTGATATGATTTCAATTCTCTTAAATTTACTAAGGCTTGATTTGTGACCCATGATATGATCTATCCTGGAGAATGTTCCATGAACACTTGAGAAGAAAGTGTATTCTGTTGTTTTTGGATGGAACATCCTATAAATATCAATTAAGTCCATCTTGTGTAATGTATCATTTAAAGCTTGTGTTTCCTTATTTATTTTCATTTTGGATGATCTGTCCATTGGTGAAAGTGGGGTGTTAAAGTCCCCTACTATGATTGTGTTACTGTCAATTTCCCCTTTTATGGCTGTTAGCATTTGCCTTATGTATTGAGGTGCTCCTATGCTGGGTGCATAAATATTTACAATTGTTATATCTTCTTCTTGGATCGATCCCTTGCTCATTATGTAGTGTCCTTCTTTGTCTCTTGTAATAGTCTTTATTTTAATGTCTATTTTATCTGATATGAGAATTGCTACTCCAGCTTTCTTTTGGTTTCCATGTGCATGAAATACCTTTTTCCATCCCCTTACTTTCAGTCTGTATGTATCACTAGGTCTGAAGTGGGTCTCTTGCAGACAGCATATATACAGGTCTTGTTTTTGTATCCATTCGGCCAGTCTATGTCTTTTGTTTGGAGCATTTAATCCATTTACATTTAAGGTAATTATTGATATGTATGTTCCTATTACCATTTTCTTAATTGTTTTGCATTTGTTACTGTAGGGCTTTTCCTTCACTTGTGTTTCTTGCCTAGAGAAGTTCCTTCAGCATTTGTTGTAAAGCTGGTTTGGTGGTGCTGAATTCTCTTAACTTTTGCTTGTCTGTAAAGGTTTTAATTTCTCCATTGAATCTGAATGAGATCCTTGCTGGGTAGAGTAATCTTGGTTGTAGGTTTTTCTCCTTCATCACTTTAAATATGTCCTGCCAGTCCCTTCTTGTTTGCAGAGTTTCTGTTGAAAGATCAGCTGTTAACCTTACAGAGATTCCCTTGTGTGTTTTCTGTTGCTTTTCCCTTGCTGCTTTTAATATATTTTCTTTGTATTTAATTTCTGATAATTTGATTAATATGTGTCTTGGCATGTTTCTCCTTGGATTTATCCTGTATGGGATTCTCTGTGCTTCCTGGACTTGCTTGACTATTTCCTTTCCCATGTTAGGGATGTTTTCAACTATAATCTCTTCAAGTATTTTCTCAGTCCCTTTCTTTTCCTCTTCTTCTTCTGGGACCCCTATAATTCTAATGTTGGTGCATTTAATGTTGTCCCAGAAATTTCTGAGATTGTCGTCAATTCTTTTCATTCTTTTTTCTGCTCTTGGTAGTTACTTCCACTCTTATATTCCAGGTCACTTATCCGTTCTTCTGACTCAGTTATTCTGCTATTGATTCCTTCTAGAGAATTTTAAATTTCATTTATTGTTTTGTTCGTCATTGTTTGTTTCCTCTTTAGTTCTTCTAGTTCCTTGCTAATCGTTTTTTTTTAATTTTCTCCATTATATTTTCAAGATTTTGTATCATCTTCACTATGATTACTCTGAATTGTTTTTCAGGTAGACTGCCTATTTCTTCTTCATTTGTTACGTCTGGTGGGTTTTTGCCTTGCTCCTTCATCTGCTGTGTGTTTCTCTGTCTTCTCATTTTGCTTAACTTACTTTGTTTGGGGTCTTATCGCAGGCTGCTGTTTCATAGTTCCCGTTTCTTTTGGTGTCTGCCCCTAGTGGGTGAGGTTGGTTCAGTGGCTTGTGTATGCTTCCCGGTGGAGGGGACTGGCCTATGTTCTGGTGGGTGGGGCTGGATCTTGCCTTTCTGGTGGGCAGGGCCACATCAGGTTGTGTGTTTTGGGGTGTCTGTGGACCTATTATGATTTTAGGCAGCCTCTCTGCTAATGGGTGGGGTTGTTTTCCTGTTTTGCTAATTGTTTGGCATGGGGCATCCAGCAGTGGAGCTTGCTGGCTGTTGGGTAGCTGGATCTTAGCATTGAGATGGAGATCTCTGGGAGAGCTCTCGCCAATTGATATTATGTGGGGGCAGGAGGTGTCTGGTGGTCCAATGTCCTGAACTTGGCTCTCCCACTTCAGAGGCTCAGGCCTGACACCAGGCCAGAGCACCAAGACCCTGTCAGCCACACAGCTCAGAAGAAGAGGGAGAAAAAAGAAAGAAAAACTAAAAAATTTTTTTAATAAATAAAATTAAGGAGGAGTCAAGATGGCGGTATGAGAAGATATGGAGTTAGCATCTCCCCACATCTAGGGCGCCTTCTGGCTGCTGGTGGCCGACTCAGACACCCAAGTAGAACAGAGGAACTCTAAAGTGAACTGGTAGGATGTAGGGAGACTGAGGGAGGAGGAGAAGTGGAGGCCAGACAGGATTGGCACCCCTGAGGCTAGGGAGATCAGGAGAGGCAGTCGGGAGGGGCCCTCAGGGAGGAGCGGAAGAGGAGTGGAGGGCGATTGCCCCACCCACTCAGGCATGGGGAGCCTGCTGAGCTCCCAGGCCAATCCCCTGCCCTCCAAAGTCCCCTCCGCGTGGGTCCTTGGGGGCATAGGAGGGAGGCCGGGGAGTTTAGGAGAGGCAGGTGAGAGGGGCCCTCCCAGACCAGAGGAGCAGGAGAAGAGAGGAGGGCGTGTGTCCCACCCACTCGAGTCCAGGAAGCCTGCTGGCCTCCCAGGTGGGGTCCCCTGCCCTCTGAGACCAGGGGTGGAGGGCACGCCTGGGCCCCATCTTTTCCTTGAGCCTGAGCCCCACCCCCTACATCCCCCAGGGCCTTTTCCATCCCTGTGGGTCCTGAGCATTGGCCCCGCCCACCACCCAAACTTCACCCTTGCTTAGGCCCTGCCCCCCACAGCCAAGGCCTTTTGCCCTCACCTTTTTTTTTTTCTTTTCTTTTCCCTTCTCCTCTTTTTTACTACTGTGGTATTGATGTACCTTCCGGTTGTTGACTCATCTATATTTTAATTTTTATATTCTTCCTAACATATTTGTTAGTTTCCTAGTCTAATTTTATATTTTACTTTGTTATTGTTCTTTTTTTTTTTTTTTTGCACCTCATGCGGCTTGCGGGATCTTGGCTCACGAGCCTGGGGTTGGGCCAAAGCTCCTGTGGTGGGAGCTCCGAGTCTGAACCACTGGACTAACAGAGAACCTCAGACCCCAGGGAATATTCAGCAGAGTGAGTTCTCACGGATTCCTCATCTCAGCACTAAGACACAGCTCTACCAAATAGCCTACAAACTCCACTGTTGGAAGCCTCAGGCCAAACAACCAGTAAGACAGGAACAGACTCCCACTCATAAAAAATAAAATAAAATGAGATAGCAAAAAACATGTCACAGATGAAGGAGCAAGGTAAAAACCTACAAGACCAAATAAATGAAGATGAAATAGGCAATCTACCTGAAAAAGCATTCAGAGTAATTAGAGTAAAGATGATCCAGAATCTCAGATATAGAATGGAGGCATGGATTGAGAAAATACAAGAAATGTTTAACAAAGATCTAGAAGAACTAAAGAACAAACAAACAGAGATGAACAACACAATAACTGAAATGAAAAATACACTAGAAGGAATCAATAACAGAATAACTGAGGAAGAATAACAAATAAGTTAAAATGGTGGAAAAAACTACCAAGGACCAGAATAAAGAAAAAAGAATGAAAAGAATTGAGGACAGTCTCAGAGACCTCTCGGACAACAATAAATGCACCAACATTCGAATTATAGGAGTCCCCAGAAGAAGAAGAGAAAATATTTGAAGAGATTAGAGTTGAAAACTTCCCTAATATGGGAATGAAAATAGTCAATCAAGTCCAGGAAGCACAGAGAATCCCATACAGGATAAACCCTAGGAAAAACACAACAAGACACGTATTAATCAAACTAACAAAAATTAAATTCAAAGAAAAAATATTAAAAGCAGCAAGGGAAAAACAAAAAATAACATACAAAGGAATCCCCATAGGTTTTCAGCTGATTTTTCAGCAGAAACTCTGCAGGCCAGAAGGGAGTGGCAGGATATACTTAAGGTGATGAAAGAGAAAATCCTACAAACAAGATTACTCTACCCAGCAAGGATCTCATTCAGATTCAATGGAAAATTCAAAAGCTTTTCAGACAAACAAAAGCTAAGAGAATTCAGCACCACCAAACCAGCTTTACAACAAATGGTAAAGAAACTTCTCTAAGTGGGAAACACAAGAGAAGGAAAAGACCCACAGAAACAAATCCAAAACAATTAAGAAAATGGTAATAGGAACATACATATCGTTAATAACCTTGAATGTAAATGGATTAAATGCCCCAACCAAAAGACACAGATTGGCTGAATGGATACAAAAACAAGACCCATATATATGCTGTCTACAAGAGACCCACTTCAGGGTGGGTCGGTGTAGGGACACATACAGACTGAAAGTGAAGGGATGGAAAAAGATATTCCATGCAAATGGAAATCAAAAGAAAGCTGGAGTAGCAATACTCGTATCTGATCATATAGACTTTAAAATAAAAACTGTTACAAGAGATAAGGAGGGACAATACATAATGATCAAAGGATCAATCCAAGAAGAAGATATAACAATTATAAATGTTTAAGCACCCAGCATAGGAGCACCTCAATACATAAGGCAAATGCTAACAACCATGAAAGGAGAAACTGACAGTAACACAATAATAGTAGTGGATTTTAACACCCCATTTTCACCAATGGACGGATCATCCACAGAGAAAATAAATAAGGAAGCAAAGCTTTAAATTACACAATAGACAGGAAATATCTAATTGATATTTATAGAACATTCCACCCAAAAGTGGCAGAATACACTTTCTTCTCAAGTGTACATGGAACATTCTCCAGGATAGATCACATCTTGGGTCACAAATGAAGCCTCAGAAAATTTAAGAAAATTGAAATCGTATCAAGCATCTTTTCCGACCACAATGCTATGAGATTGGAAACCAATTACAGGAAAAAAACTGTAAAACACACAAACACATGGAGGCTATATAGTATCTACTAAATAACAAAGAGATCACTGAAGAAATCAAAAAAGAAATTAAAAACTACATAGAAACAAATGACAGTGAAAACACAATGACCCAAAACATATGGGATGCAGTGAAAGCAGTTCTAAGAGGGAAGTTTATAGCAATACAATCTCACCTTAAGAAACAAGAAAAATCTCAAATAAACAATCTAACCCTATGCCTAAAACAACTCGAGAAAGAAGAACAAAGAAAACCCAAAGTCAGTAGAAGGAAAGAAATCATAAAGTTCAGAGCAGAAATAAATGAAATAGAATTGAAGAAAACAGTAGTAAAAATCAATAAAACTAAAATCTGGTTCTTTGAGAACATAAACAAAATTGATAAACCCTTAGCCAGACTCATCAAGAAAAAAAGGGAGAAGACTCAAATCAATAGAATTAGAAATGAAAAAGGAGAAATCCCAAATGACACTGCAGAAATACAAAGGATTATAAGAGACTACTACAAAAACTATATGCCAATAAAATGGACAACCACGAAGAAATGGACAAATTCTTGGAAAGGTACAATTTTCCAAGACAGAACCAGGAAGAATTAGAAAATATAAACAGACCTATCACATGTAATGAAATTGAAACCATAATTAAAAATCTTCCAGCAAAGGGCTTCCCTGGTGGCGCAGTGGTTGAGAGTCTGCCTGCTGATGCAGGGGACACAGGTTCCTGCCCCAGTCTGGGAAGATCCCACATGCCGTGGAGCGGCTGGGCCTGTGAGCCATGGCCGCTGAGCCTGTGCGTCCGGAGCCTGTGCTCCGCGACGGGAGAGGCCACAACAGTGAGAGGCCCGCGTACCACAAAAAAAAAAAAAATCTTCCAGCAACAAAAGTCCAGGACCAGATGGCTTCACAGGCAAATTCTATCAAACACATAGAGAAGAGCTAACACCCATCCTTTTCAAACTCTTCCAAAAAATTGCAGAGGGAAAAACACTCCCAAATTCATTCTACAAAACCACCATCACTCTGATACCCAAACCAGAAAAAGATCACAAAAAAAGAAAATTATAGCAAATATCACTGATGAACATAGATGCAAAAAATCCTCAACAAAATACTAGCAAACAGAATCCAACAGCACATTAAAAGGATCATACACTATGATCATGTGGGGTTTATGCCAGGAATACAAGGATTCTTTAATATGCACAAATCAATCAATGTGATACACCATATTAACAAAATGAAGGATAAAAACCATATGATCATCTCAATAGATGCAGAAAAAGCTTTTGACAAAATTCAACACCCATTTATGATAAAAACTCCCCAGAGTAGGCATAGAGGGAACCTACCTCAACATAATGAAGGCCATATATGACAAACCCACAGCAAGCATCATAGTCAATGGTGAAAAAAGAAAGTATTTCCACTAAGATCAGGAAAAAGACAAGGATGTCTACTCTCACCACTCTTATTCAACATAGTTTTGGAAGTCCTAGTCACAGCAATCAGAGAAGGAAAATAAATAAAAAGAATCCAAATTGGAAAAGAAGAAGTAAAACTGTCACTGTTTGCTGATGACATGATACTGTACATAGAAAATCCTAAACATGCCACCAGAAAACTACTAGAAGTAATCAATGAATTTGGTAAGGTTGCAGGACACAAAATTGATGCACAGAAATCTCTGGCATTCCTATACACCAACAACGAAAAATCAGAAAGAGAATTTAAGGAAACACTCCCATTTACCATTGCAACAAAAATAATAAAATACCTAGGAATAAACCTGTCTAAGGAGGCAAAAGACTTCTACTCAGGAAACTATAAAACACTGATGAAAGAAATCAAAGATGACATAAACAGATGGAGAAATATACCATGTTCTTGGATTGGAAGAATCAATATTGTGAAAATGACTATACAACCCAAAGCAATCTACAGATTCAATGCAATCCCTATCAAACTACCAACGGCATTCTTCACAGAATTAGAACAAAAAATCTTACAATTCATATGGAAACACAAAAGACCCCAAATAGACAAAGTAATCTTGAGAAAGAAAAACAGAGTTGGAGGAATGAGGCTTCCCAAGTTTAAACTATACCATGAAGCTACAGTAATCAAGACCGTATGGTACTGGCACAGAAACAGAAATATAGATCAATGGAACAGGATAGAAAGCCCAGAGATAAATCCACGCACATATGGGCACCTAATTTATGACAAAGGAGGCAAGAACATACAATGGAGAAAAGACAGCCTCTTCAATAAGCGGTGCTGGGAAAACTGGACAGCTACAATGTAAAAGAATGAAATTAGAACACTCCCTAACACCATACACAAAAATAAACTCCAAATGGATTAAAGACATAAATGTAAGACCAGACACTATAAAATCCTTAGAGGAAAACATAGGAAAAACACTCTTTGACATAAACCACAGCAAGATCTTTTTTGACCCACCTCCTAGAGTAACAGAAATAAAAACAAAAATAAACAAATGGGACTTAATTAAACTTAAAAGCTTTTACACAACAAAGGAAACCGTAAGCAAGACAAGAAGACAACCCTCAGAATGGGTGAAAATATTTGTAAATGAAACAACAGGAAAGGATTAATCTCCAAAATATACAAACAGCTCATGGAGCTCAATATCCAAAAAACAAACAATCCAGTAAAAAATGGGCAGAAGACCTAAATAGACATTTCACCAAGGAAGACATACAGATGGCCAAGAGGCACATGAAAATATGCTCAACATCACTAATTATTAGAGAAATGCAAATCAACCTCACACCAGTCAGAATGGCTATTGTCAAAAAATCTAGAAATGGGGCTTCCCTGGTGGCGCAGTGGTTGAGAGTCTGCCTGCTGATGTAGGGGACACAGATTTGTGCCCCAGTCCAGGAAGATCCCACTGCTGCAGAGCGACTGGGCCTGTGAGCCATGGCCACTGAGCCTGCGCATCTGGAGCCTGTGCTCCGCAATGGGAGAGGCCACAACAGTGAGAGGCCCATGTATCGCAAAAAAAAAAAAAAAAAAAAAAAAAATCTAGAAACAATAAATGCTGGAAAGAATGTGGTGAACAGGGAACCCTCCTGCACTGTTGGTGGGAATGTAAATTGATACAACCACTATGGAAAACAGTATGGAGGTTCCTTTAAAAACTGAAAATAGAACTACCATATGACCCAGCAATCCAACTACTGGGCATATACCCTGAGAAAACCATAATTCTAAAAGAGACATGTACCACAATGTTCAATACAGCACTATCAACGATAGCCAGAACATGGAAGCAAACTAGGTATCCATCAACAGATGAATGGATAAAGATGTGGCACACTTATACAGTGGAATATTACTCAGCTATAAAAAGACATGAAACTTAGTTATTTGTAGTGAGGTGGATGGACCTAGAGTCTGTGATACAGAGTAAAGTTAGTCAGAGAAAAACAAATACCGTATGCTAACACATATATATGGAATCTAAAAAAAAAAAAAAAGGTTCTCATGAACCTAGTTGCAGGGCAGGAATAAAGAGGTAGACATAGAAAATGGACTTGAGGACATGGGGTGGGAGGGTGAAGCTGGGGTGAAGTGAGAGCAGCATCAACATATATACACTACCGAATGTAAAATAGTTGGCTGGTGGGAAGCAGCAGCATAGCAGAGGAAGATCAGCTTGGTGCTTTGTGATGACCTAGAGGGGTGGGATAGGGAGGATGGGAGGGAGGCTCAAGAGGGAGGGGACATGGGGACATGTGTATGCATATGGCTGATTCACTTTGTTGTGCAACAGAAACTAACAGTATTGTGAAGCAATTATATTCCAATAAAGATCTATTAAAAAAATTTTTTTAATTTTAAAAAAGTATTTAATTTTAAAAAAGGAAAAAAGAAGAGAACAACCAAACCAATAAACCAATCCACCAATGGTAACAAGTGCTAAAAACTAAACTAAGATTAACATAAAAATCAGAAACTAATCAGTCACAAACAGCAAACCCCAAATCTACCATTGCTCCCAAAGTCCACTGCCTCAATTTTGGGACGATTCGTTGTCTGTTCAGATATTCCACAGATGCAGGGTACATCAAGTTGATTGTGGGGATTTAATCCGCTGCTCCTGAGGCTGCATAGAGAAATTTCCCTTTCTCTTCTTTCTTCGCACAGCTCCTGAGGTTCAGGTTTGGTTGGCCACACCTCTGTGTGTAGGTCACCCTCAGGCATCTCTTCCCCACCCAGACAGCAGGGGCGTAAAGCCACGGCTGATTAGGGTGCTCTTGCTCACTCAGGCGGGGTGGGGGAGGGAGGGGTGTGGTAGTCATAACTGGAATGCGGAGCGAGCCTGCAGCAGCAGAGGCTAATATGACGTTGCACCAGCCTGAGGTCCACCGTGTGTTCTCCCAGGGAAGTTGTCTCTGGATCATGGGACCCTGGCAGAGGTGGGCTGCACAGGCTCCTGGGAGGGGGGTGTGGATAGTGACCTGCACTTGCACACAGGATTCTTGGTGGCAGCAGCATCATTAGCGTTTCATGCCCATCTCTGAGGTCTGAGCTGATAGCCACAGCTTGCGCCTGTCTCTGGAGCTTCAGGTGTTGCTCTGCCTTCTGTGGGCACAAGGGAAAGCAATCCCCTCTCCTCGCACACCCCGAAACAATGGTCTCTTGCCTCTTAGGCAGGTCCAGACTTTTTACCGGACTCCCTCCCGGCTAGCTGTGGCGTACTAGCTCCCTTCAGGCTGTGTTCATGCAGCCAACCCCAGTCCTCTCCCTGGAATCTGACCTCCAAAGCCTGAGCCTCAGCTCCCAGCCCCCACCTGCCGAGGGCTTCCTAGTGCGTGGAAACTTTTCCTCCTTCACAGCTGCCTCCCAGAGGTGCAGTTCTTTTGTCTCTGTTTTTTCTTTTGCCCTACCCAGGTACGTGGGGGATTTTCTTGCCTTTTGGGAGGCCTGAGGTCTTTTGCCAGCGTTCAGTAGGTGGTCTGTAGAAGTTCTTCCACATGTAGATGTATTTTTGATGTATTCGTGGAGAGGAAGGTGATCTCTGTCTTACACCTCCTCCATCTTGAAGATCCCTCACGTCTTGCGCTTTAAATGATCGATTTCAAATACACAGGTAATCGATACAAACTTGGGGTTCTTGGCCGATTGTTTAGCTTAGGGCAGATCATCCAGTTGATGCTGACCAATCAACGAATAAATTGCTAAGTATTTGCTTTCCAAGTCACTTTGAGGAAGGCTTAATAAGCTTCCCTTAAATCTTCCAGGGCAACAGTTTATAATGAGGGCAGTGAGTCAGGTGTCCACATTGGTCATGGCAAAGTGTAGTGACAACTCCCTACTGCTTACTACTCCATCATTCTAGGTTCCATTTAAAATTGTTGGAATCCTGTCTCCAGGCTAGCAGTCCCTGAGATGTTTTCCCGTTCATCTCAGAGCACTTTCATGGGCCACAAAGCCCTATGGGGATTGGCCAGTTAGAACACGTGCCTGTGTTCATGACTCTTCATGACAGCAATGGATAACCCTAATTCAGATCAAGAAGCTGCAACCTCAACTTCTCTGTTGTCCGGAGACGGCAGTGGCATGAACTAAAAGAGGACTCCTTCTCCTGGGGCACCAACCTTCAGGACCTGCAGAGGGCTCTCATTTCCACTGTTTGGAGCCTTCCAAATGCACAATTCCTGGTGGTCTATCTAATACCTTGTTTGCGGAATTCAAAAGCTTACATTTATTCATTAAGTAGTGTTTCTGAGCCATGCTCCTGGATAACCAGATCCTGGAGGTGGCTCCATTTCATTAATCAAGGTCTCGACTAACTTCTCCACCCTTCAACCTCTACTTCAATGAAATGAAAGTGGTTTCTGTTTCTAGAAGAGGTGCCTTCTCAACCTCCTAAGCCCTGACAGACACCCCTGACACACTAGAGTTTGCTCTCTTTCTTTTTTTCAAAACATGAACTATCGTGTACACAGAGTGTAAGACGCAAACGTACCACTGTTTAATGTGAAATTATGGAGTGAAAATCTGCAAAATACCATTAATCAAGGAAGAACATTGCCATCCCAGAAGCCCCAGTGTGCCCCTTTCCAAACACAACTCCTTCTCCCTCCCCAGAGGTAACTACTATCTTGACATTTGAATTATTTCCTTACTTTACTTTGTAGTTTTACCAATTTTGTATGCATCCCTAAATAGCATAGTTTAATTTTGCCTACTTTAAAATCCTTTGTGAATGAAATCTTACCATATATCTTGCTTCTTTCATTCATCGTTATGTTTATGAGCTTTATTCATTTGGTTGAGTCTAAATGTAGTTTGTATACATTCATTGTCCCATTTTTTATTCGTTCTACTGTTGATGAACATTGACTTTTTTTTTTCAGTTTTTGGTGAATAGGAACATAAACTATAAAGATTCTTGCACATATTTACTGGTGCAAATGTGCCAATAGTTTCTCCAGGGTAAATACCTAGGAGTAGAATTTCTGGGTCATAGTGTAAGGATATCTCTGACTTTAGTAGATAATGCCAAAGAGGTCTGCCAATTTACTCTCCCAGCAGTCCCCATAACTCCATGTGAGCAGTTATATTTTTAGAGTTCTGATGGAAAGGCCTATGTGGCTGGTGATTTCATAGAGTAATGCTTTTTTCCTTTGCTCCCATGGATCCACGCATGTCAAAAGTAGCCAGGTTACCCAGAGCCCAGATTGAGTCTAACTCCACCAAAAGACAATAGGTGTCAAAGTCAACCTGAGGAGGTGGCCATATTGCCACAATATCGTGGACACACTGCCAAAGAAAAGATATAATTTTGAACACTTTAGATAATTTTGTAAAGCATAAAAATATTTGTTGCATTAAATGACATTAGCAGAAAACAAGAACAAAATATTTATTGACAATTCTGCCACTCAACGAATCATACTGTCTTTCTGTTGTTTCCTTCCAGAACTGGCCTAATTTACTATTATCATTTTTTTACACTACTGTAGTCACAACATAATTTTGTGCCTTGCTCTATTCCCTTCACAAGATACCATGAGCATTTTTTTCCTACCTTGCTATATAAACTTCCTAATAATTATTTTATTCACTGTGCAATATACTGCCAATAGTGGCAGCTCTGGAGCATAGCTGGGGCAGGTTTTAGTGCCCCCCAATTCCATTCTTCATTCCCCACAAAAAGCCTCAAATAAATATTTAGCCCAAGTAAAAAGAGCATGCGCTCTGTTGAAATGCGGCTTTAAGCCCCCAACTTCCCTCCAACAAAATTATGTATCTCAAACACTTATCATGCAGAAATGCTGAGATTCTACTGACTACCAAAGGTATACCATAACTGATTTAATTGTTCCCCTGTTGGTGAGCCTTCAGGTTGTTCCTAATCCCTAGAAATTTTAAATCATGCCCATTCATAGGGCCATTTTCCTTCCTTTGGGCTATTTCTCTAGCATAAATTCTTAGAAGAGGGTTAATGAGTCAGAGATGAATGTTTTTTCTGGATCTTGATATATAATACTACAGCACTCTACAGAAGTGGTGTTGCAATTTATATTTGCATGGAGGATGTATGAATGTGTGTACTATATTAATCAAAGTCTTTAGTTGCAAACTAAAGAATTATTGGCCCTTCCAGAGGTCCAGAGAATATGTCTTGGAGGCTCCACAGCCATGAAGAATGCCTACACCACACTATGGGACAGTTCCAGAGAAGATTCTGTTGTTGTCATCAGGAGACAACACTGCAGCTCTGCTGAGTCTGGGGACTGGTTGATGATAGAAACTCTGCTCTCTCCAAAGCTGCACACCTCTGCTGTCATCTCCATCAGAAAATGAATTCTGTGCATCATCTGCTTCCTCCTGTTTCCCTCTTCTACACCAAATTCTTAACTGGATGTATTTGTAAGTTACAAGTCTATATCCCTGTTGCAAAGGAGCTTGGGAAAATGAGTTCTGTATTTTCCCTTAAGAGGTAGGACTTAAAACTTGACAACTTCCTCAAATATAAAAAGATTGTTCAAAAGATGCTGGTGGCCACAGACATAATATGAATATGTGTCTGCCTCACCTTCCATAACTGCCAGCATTAGATGATTAAGTTGCTTTTGCTAACCAGTTAAAAAATAGTTCTTTTTTCATTTATCTGATTACTAACTAAATTTTCTTTCAAGTTTCTGTATACTATTTTTATATCCACTCACATAAACTATCAGTCCACCTTCTTCATCTTTTAGAAACACCTGTGAATATATTTATTAATATATTTCTCATGGATGTAGAGGAACTTTTATATGCGATAGAGATTAACCTTACAGGTCAGTGTTTTCATCTCTCAGCATCTAAATGTCACACTCATTTCTATGCAGGGCAAAGGTTAGGTAGGCTCAGCTTATTTGGCCTTTGTGCCCTTTTATTGCCAAGATATTTATTCTAATAAGCAGCTCGTCTCTTGATAAATGTCCAGAGAATTCCAAGTAACTCTAAGAAGAGAAGAAAAAAAGAATCCAAAAATCGCAAATATTTGTTTTAAGCCTTTGCACATTTCATGGATCTAGTTATTCTAGGAGGCGTGAGAACATTGTGCGCTTAAGTGGCTGAGATGGATTCTCATCATGTCTCAGGTGATATTTTCTGAACCAGACAGACAGACTTGACCTTGACATTTTTCTCCCATTTTCATTATGGACTGATGAAACAAAGGAAATAATATTTGTTCTTTATGTCTAATCTTTCACCCAAAGGATCATTAGTTTACAAACATTGACCTCAAGATGAACCCAAGCTCTAATTCTACACTCTGTAAGCAGCCATTTTACATATGGGGGAAAACAGCCCAGTTATTTTATTAAGGTTATAAATACTTTATCAACAGAGTCAGGAATTGTCCCTTTCTCCATTCTGGTCGCTTACTATTATTATCTCATATGCCCCTTATACAGAATTGTACAACTGCCAAATCACATTCTCAACGGCCGGGTAATTGCACAGCATTCTTTGGGTGCTCTAGGACATGATTTTCTCCTCTACCATGAAAACACAAAAGGTGCAGCTTACCTCATAGACCACTGGACAAATGCCTAAATCTTTCTGGATTAGATCTGCCCATGTTTTCTGACACATATGGATTTGCCCTAGCTAATGTTGCCCATGATTGGGAACGTCTCTGGAAGGACTTTGACGGATGAATGGCTCTTTCCACTACTTGGTGAATTGTGTGCTCCCATGGATAATAAAATAAATCCAACCGATAAGACTGCATTTCAGAGAAGGGGTAGCAGAGGAGTAAGCAACCAATCAAAAGTATCTAAAGCACCAAATTATGCCCCAGAGGAGTAATCCTGCATATCCTTGGTTCTGTTTCCATGGTAGTAAGGAGTGCTTGGGATATTCAAAGGTAATTTAAATGCATTTAGGCTACAGCTTACAAGGGGATCATCTTCGGAAAATCAGAAGTGAGTAAACATTAACTGCTAGTAAAAATAAGCAGTATTAAAAACGACACTCCATCTTGCTCGCTTTTTTATTTAGTAAAAAATAAACAATTTTTTGACATCTGGAAACTTATGTTTGCTTCTAACTTGGGCTTAGGATGACTCATTTCAAGAGAGTACCACAATTGCCATAGGCTAGAATACAGAAATTTGAGGCCGCTTATTTTTTTAATTTAATTTTTAAGCTCAAAACTATTAACTTACATTACCATTCTCCCCAGGGCCAGCATCAGGAGTGTGAGACCAGGTACAGGAAGTGTACCCCCACCTGAAAATACAACTCCTCAGTGATGTGTCAGTGTTGGAGATTCATTTCTTTAAGCTCTGGTGACTTTCTCAGCCTTTCAGAGTCTCTGTGGAATTCAAAGTACCCTCTAGAAGAAGCTTATCCAGGCACCTTAAAACATTACCAGTTGTGATCTGCTAACACCCTGGTAGGAACCTTGAAAGGGGGCTAAAGATGAACATAGGAAAAAGAAGAAGGGATTGAAAGAAGGAATTGTGGGTAGGAAAGACAAAAAGCTTACTTCTGAATTTTCCCCCTAGGGCGTTGTTTGATTGCAATAATGGGACCAAAGCCTCATGTTGTTTTATCTATTTTATAATTTTGTTTAACAAATACTTTCATAGCACTCGCTCGATGTTAGACACTATTCTACGCACTTTACAAATATTAGCTCATTTGTATCTCATAACCACCTTAAGAAGTAGGCATTTTTATTATCTCAGTTGGATAAGGAAACACAGAGGCTGAGGTGAGGGTACCAAGGGTCCTCACAAGCCAGTAAGTGGCAGATCGAGCTCCAAACTCCCCACTTTTAACCATTCCACTCTGCTCATATACAACTATGCATGTTTTCAGCTCTCTTTGAGAGCTTTGGTGGTAGGGGATGCAGACGAGGAGAGGTCAGGTTAATGGTAACAGCTAGCTCCCAGGATTCAGCTCCCAAGTGGAGAATATACAATAATGTCTACAGAAGACTCAGGAGACATAAATCCTGGAATTTGATTCTTTCCTCTGCTTTGTGTAACCTTCAGAGAGCTACAGCAACTCACTGCCTGTATTCATCTTTGAATGGAGATTTTGATGTTAATCAGATAAGAATTCTAATTTTCATATAAAAGAGAGGCTGAACTCCCCCAGGGGGCAGTTGGGCATTAGCATGATGGCCTGTGAAGGAAACTTTACTTTTTGCTCCTTTGAAAGCAGAGAATAGTCGAATGGTAGAAAACAGTAGGGAACTCAAAGTATTTTGTGGAATCTGAAACTCTTCTCTGTGGCTGAGTATCATGGGAATTTTCTTGGCCTGTGCTGTGAAGGTAGCATGACCCTCTCTCTATGAGGGATGTGAGTTATTCACTATTTCCAACCATACAATTGCTTCATTATGTCCACACCCACATTTTTCTGTTTACAGCCAAAGAAAAGGCCCATTGTTGATGCCAAATCAGCACCTGAAAACAAATGTATCATAATTCACCTAAAATGTCTTAGACTGTTCTGAGGAGCAGTATATTTTATTTGAAACTGGAAAGCAATTTTCAATCATCCCTTATTTAAGAAAATGGTATTAAATCTTTCTAGGGTATTAAAATACCTAGATCTTTAAAGGTATTCAGTCTTAAAAGGTATTGCAAATAATCTTTCACTACCCTCAAAACTGTGTTTTTCTCTTAAAAATGTTATGTGTTTTTGTGTATTCATAGTTTATCCACAGAAGCCTGGGTTTCTGGCCTTTGAGAGCTGCAGAGGACTGAAGTGGCTGTAAGCCATTGTTCAGAGACCATTGCATTCCAAAGCCTCAGTGGAGAGCGATTTTGGTCCCTCAGGGGACATTTCCTTGGCTATAAACAGAAAACTGGCGGTGGGATGTTGTTACTGGCATCTAGCGGGTCGAAGCCAGAGATGCTGCTAAATATCCTACAATGCCCTGGACAGTTTCCTACAACAAAGAATTATCTGGTCTAAAATGTTGATAGTGCTGGGATGGAGAAACCCTGCAATAGAGATGTTCAAAACATTATTTGTAGGACTTTTTACTTAGGCCCTTCATTTTATGCTGCTTGCCTTACAAACCTCCTTTATACATAACTAGTCAGTCCATCTTGGAGCTTACCAGCTCGCAAGGGTGCCCGGCAGGACTCCTTGTTCACAGAGGATCAGAGAAGCTCTATTTCAGAGCTTAAGGTTCCAAACCACACTAAAAGCAGTTCTGTAAGCTAGTCCAAGAACCTAACCCTCATTTATAATTTAGAACAAGTATTTGCTAAGTCCTAGTCTTAGAATGAACTTTTAAAATGCACCTGTTTGAAAACTGGGTGCTGCCTTGATGGTATTTCTTGTTTCAGGTCACTGGGAAAACAGTGGTGCTTGCATTGTTCAACTTCATGCTCTTTAGCTCCTGGAACTACTAAAGAATAAGTCACTACTAGTAAGATCTCTGTCTGAAGAGGACGAAGTATCACGGGGTGGGGTAAGATGATGGGCTTTGGAGCCAGTGTCATTGCTTTCGGATGTGTGGTCTTCACGGCTCTAATCCTCAGTATACTCATCTGAAGATACCAATTTTTACAGACTTGTTTGAATGATATGAAATGATTTAACCAAATCATGTGCTCCAGTACCTGGTACATAATAGATGTTCACTTAATGCTAATTTTCTTCTCCCCACCTATTTTTCTTAAGAAGAACTCTTCCTTTCTTCTCCTAGCTCATAAAAAATGAAACATCCACCATTTTGCAAGCAAGGGGAAGGGAGTTTCCATCCTTTCTTCCATCTGTTGAATTCTTCTCCAGGAAAGGGGGAAAGACTCATCTGATTGGTGAGATTTGAGGAAAGCATATGTAGTAGAGCCCCATGAGTTCACATGGAGCTTTTGTACAAATGAGACAAAGGTCCCTCTCTGGATGGACACAGCCCTTTAAACACAGGGCTTGACAAGCAAATGGTATTTTTATTCAACACAGACTCAAACTGGTGTGCCCAGCTTGGCTAGCAGAGTGTGAGCTGGATTTCAGCCCCCTCCTGCCCCTCAGCTGGCACCCCGTGCAGAGAACAACTTGCACTAAAACATGCATTCTCGGGACTTCCCTGGTGGCGCAGTGGTTAAGAATCCGCCTGCCAATGCAGAGGACACAGGTTCGAGCCCTGGTCCGGGAAGACCCCACATGCCATGGAGCAACTAAGCCCATGCGCCACAACTACTGAGCCTGCACTCTATAGCCTGCGAGCCACAACTACTAAGCCTGTGCGCCTAGAGTCCGTGCTCAGCAACAAGAGAAGCCACCGCAACGAGAAGCCCACACACCACAAAGAAGAGTAGCCCCCACTTGCTGCAACTAGAGAAAGCCCACGTGTAGCAACAAAGACCCAACACAGCCAAAAATAAAAACTTAAAAAATTAAAGAAGAGCATTCTCATTTTTATAACTGGCTTCCCTGCAAAAAGCACGCATTTCCCTCTGCCCTTGATTCTGTGGGTAGGCACACCTGGGTCAAGGCCCATGGACGAGCTTCCAGAGGCAGGCCTCTCTCTACTCAACATGTGATAGGCGTAAGGCAGGTGGCCACTTCCCCTGTGGGATGATGGCTGCTCAGCAGACCTTGTCTGACTTCCAGGGTCTAGAAATCTAAACTTCGGGGGAGGAACAGGAAGCCTGATCCTGGCTTGTGGGTTCCGATGTCATTTTCCATCTGACTCCTAACTCTGTTTCTCCATAAAGGAAAGAGGTGAGAGTACCATTTTGGAAACTCCAAGAACATATTCATTAATCCTTACCTCTATTCATTTATTCCACAAATGTTTTTCAGTATCCTCAGGTGGCAAGTACGATGTTAGAACTTGCGGGTAAAATTTTGAACAAGACAATCTCTGCTCTAAAAGTACTCACAGCCCAGTGGGAAAGAGAAACAAGTCACAAAATGGTATAACCAGTTCTCTAATAGACATATCTTTGGGGTGCCTTGGGAACATGGGACCAGATTGAGAACTTAACTCAGCCTGAGAGGACCAGGGAAATCTAGGTTCTTCCCAGGAGAGGAACATCTAGTGAGTCATGAAGGCAGAGGAGTTTTTGTTTGTTTGTTTTGCGGTACGCGGGCCTCTCACTGTTGTGGCCTCTCCCGTTGCGGAGCACAGGCTCCAGACGCGCAGGCTCAGCAGCCATGGCTCACGGGCCCAGTCGCTCAGCGGCATGTGGGATCTTCCCAGACCGGGGCACGAACCTGTGTCCCCTGCATCGGCAGGCGGACTCTCAACCACCGCGCCACCAGGGAAGCCCGACAGAGGAGTTTTTTAGACACATGGAGGTAAGCAGGAGGATGGCATCTAGGGTGATGTTGAGGTGCCTGGCTTGGACAACTAGGTGAATAACGGTGGCAGTAATTAAGAAAGAGGATGTAAAGGGAGACGAATCTTAGACATGTTGCTTAGAATTGATGACCTGTGTGTCACCTGGAGTTGTCTAGTAACCAGGTAGCTATAAGAATTTGGAGGAAAGGGAAAAGAGAACACCAGAGTTTTGTTGAAAACCTAATATAGGCCAGATACTAAGTGATTTACATGCTTTATTTCATTGAACTTTCCTCAGACTCTGTGATTTATGTCTTATTATTTCCACCTTGCAGATAAGGAAAACAAGGTCTTTCTCAAAGCCACACAATGGCAGAGCTGGAATTTGAATCCAGGTTGTTTATGCTGTTAGACCTGCGCGGTCTCCTAGGAGTTTCGACTCGCCCAGGAAACAACAAGAGTCGGAAGTCGATGCAAAACGCAAGAGGTTTATTGAAGGCCGGTGCACCGGGGCTCCTTGGTCCTCACGCAGGAGGTCGAAGAATGAACCCTTTTGGGCGCGAATATGTCAGTTTTATAGGTTCCCACTTCCCCGTATGTAAATTATAGATTTGGTTGTGTTCTCCTGCTGATTGGTCCCGGCTTAGGCTCGGACCAGAGAGGGAACTTGTCCCCAGCTGCCTGATTGGTCTTTGACAGACACCTTTTTTACATTTTGTTTATCTCCCTCCTTCTCCCCAGCTGCCTGATTGGTCTTTGACAGACACCTTTTTTACATTTTGTTTATCTCCCTCCTTCTCGGAAGGGGGCCGGACATCCTGGAAATTCACCCATTGTCTAAGAAGCCCCTATTGTCTGGAGAGTTCTTAATCATTAGCTGGAACAATGTCCCTCGAATCCCACAATGCTAAAGCCCATGATCCTTCCAGGATCCTGGAGAGATGATGGAAGTCAGGGTTGGAGAGTCTGGTTTAGGATTTTTAAGCCAGAAATGATGGTTTATTCTGAATTTGCATTTTGTCTTATTATGGCTGCATCCAGGTGTTCTTGTCGGGACAATTTATGGCACATAGTGTAATTTACATTGGGTTTTCCTTTTTTTTTTCCTTGCAAGAGCTATTCATGTAGTAGTATCTTTTAATTACTATTTTTTTTCTTGTAAGTCTGAATTTGGGCTAGATATCAGTTGGTTTTCATGCTGTTACTATGTTGGATACAGCAGTTTGCTGGCTGACTCTCAACCAACAACAATTCTATCAAAGCATAACTTTTTCGCAGCAGGAGAACCAATCATTTTAGTTGACCAGGCTTACAGCTTAAATTTTGTCTCAAGAAGATAAAAAGTTTATCTCATGAGCTAGAATTAGCATACACATTGTAAGAACTGCAGCTGGTGATGTCACAAAGAAAGCATTTACTTGAGTTTATTTTTGAGGTTGCCAAAGTAGGAAACCAGTACCCATTTACTCTGATGAGAACTGGCTCTCCTTCTCTGGCTATCTGTCTCTTTCTCCCGGTCTCTCCCTGTTTCTTTCCCTCATCTCTACCTCTGTCTTTCTGCCTCTCTGACTCTTTCTCTTTGTTGTTAATGCATTGGAATTCATTTTTTAAACCTGAAATTCTAAAAATTAGAAAAGGAAGCCTCCTCCTTTTTTTTTTTAAATCTTTATCGGAGTATAATTGCTTTACAATGGTGTGTTAGTTTCTGCTGTATAACAAAGTGAATCAGCTATACATATACATACATCCCCATATCTTCTCCCTCTTGCGTCTCCCTCCCACCCTGCCTGTCCCACCCCTCTAGGTGGACACAAAGCACCGACCTGATCTCCCTGTGCTATATGGCTGCCACTAGCTATTTTACATTTGGTAGTGTATATATGTCTCTACGTCTGTGTCTTAATTCCTGTCCTGCCCCTAGGTTCATCAGAACCAATTTTTCTTTTTAGATTCCATATATATGAGTTAGCATACTGTATTTGCTTTTCTCTTTCTGACTTACTTCATTCTGTATGACAGACGCTAGGTCCATCCACCTCACGGCAAGTAACTCACTTTCATTTCTTTTTATGGCTGACTAATATTCCATTGTATATATATGCCACATCTTCTTTATCCATTCATTTGTCAATGGACATCTAGGTTGCTTCCATGTCCTGGCTATTGTAAATAGTGCTGCAATGAACATTGTGGTACATGACTCTTTTTGAATTATGGTTTTCTCAGGGTATAGGCCCAGCAGTGGGATTGCTGGGTCATATGGTAGTTCTATTTGTAGTTTTTTAAGGAGCCTCCAGACTGTTCTCCATAGTGGCTGTATCAATTTACATTCCCACCAACATGTTACTCTCTCACTTCGTCCCAGGGAAGCCTCCTTTTTGAGGAACATATTATTTGACCATACTAATAGGCATGGAGGAATATCCAGACAGCTCGGATGTCTTAGTTTCCATGCAGCTTTCACTGAAATTCGAAAAAAAAAAAAAAATCAAAGATTCTATTTAAATCACCTTGGACACAATTGAGTAGTAAACAAAGATTATCCAGTAGAGGGCGGTGCTGACTTATTCATGGATGCCTTCCATAGAAGATGCAAAATTTAGTAATGAAAGCCCCTCACCCCCTTTTGTTTACTTTAAAGGAACCCCCTGATAGACAATAGGTAGTTTTACCTGAGATCCTTGAATTCAGCAAAAGTGCCTTTGTTGGAAAGAAGAAGTGTGGTCATCAGCTTTAGTCTCTGAACACCTAGGTTTTGGTGCTACCTCAACCCAAGTACCGATGAAAAGGTACATTTCTGACTGCTCAACCTAGACTAAGGTAATGTAGACTCCACGTTCCCCCACGACTCAAGTCCCAGCCCCCATCAGTGTCCCTTCATAGACTCTGGTTGGGGACTTGTGCTGGGGAAATGATTCAGCATATCAGTGGTGCCTGCTCTCCTTAACTGGTCCACAGGCTGGTTTGCAGCTCCCATGGAGAGAAGGGTTTGATGCTGATAGGATCTGGTAGACTTACACTAGCTTTGTGAGACTGAGCACAGAGAATAGTACATAAGGCATGGGGGAGGAAGAAGATGCTTTCCTTCCTTCTTCAGGAAAACGGGGACAGTCTTGCAACCTACAGACAGAAACCTTGGAAACAGAAGCCTGGACACCAAACTTGATGTTCTTGCAATGGTGGGAGGAAGCAGTGAGATTTCCACAATTCATTCTGCAAAATCATTTAAGGACAAGTTGGAGCAGAGGCAAAAGATTAGGGCAGATGAGTTGTGGTTGTTGCTGACACTCTGCTTTGCAGGTCCATGTGAATCTCTTTTTTGGGGACACCCGACTATGGGTGAGAGACATCTTTTTTTTTGAATTAGTACTTCATCATATTTTTACAAATTGAGATATAATTGACATATAACATTATATTAGTTTCAGGTGAATAACTTAATGATTTGATATTTGTATATATTGCAAAATGATCACCACTAAAGTCTAGTTAACATCCATCACTACAGTTACAATATTTCTTCTTGTGATAAGAGCTTTAAAGATCTACTCTATAGCAACTTACAAATATACAATGCAGTATTACTAACTATAGTCACCATACTGTACATTGCATCTCCATGACTTATTTATCTTATAAGTACTTTTGACTATCTTCACTCATTTCGCCCACCCCTACCCCCTGCCTCTGGCAACCTCCAATCTGTTCTCTGTATCTATGAGTTTGTTTTTTGTTTCTTTTTATTTTACATTGCACATATAAGTGAGATCATGCACTATTTGTCTTTCTCTATCTGACTAATTTCACTTAGCATAATGTCCTTAATTTTCTTTCATCCATATGGTTGCACATGGCAGGATTTCCCTTTTCTCTATAGATGAATAATGATCGATTGTATTCCACTATATATATATTTCACATTTTCTTTACCTACTCATCCATTAATGGACACTTAGATTGCTTCCATGTGTTGGCAATGCTGCAATGAAAATGGTGGTGCCATTTTCACTAACTTATTCGAGTTAATGTGGTTATTTTTAACATCTTTATTGGAGTATAATTTACAATGTTGTGTTAGTTTCTGCTGTATAACAAAGTGAATCAGCTATATATATACACATATCCTCATATCGCCTCCCTCTTGTGTCTCCCTCCTACACTCCCTATCCCACCCCTCTAGGTGGTCACAAAGCACCAAGCTGATCTCCCTGTGCTATGTGGCTGCTTCCCACTAGCTATCTATTTTACGTTTGGTAGTGTATATATGTCCATGCCACTCTCTCACTCCGTCCCAGCTTACCCTTCCCCCTCCCCATGTCCTCAAGTCCATTCTCTACGTCTGTGTCTTAATTCCTGTCCTGCCCCTAGGTTCATCAGAACCAATTTTTTTTTTTAGATTCCATATATATGCGTTAGCATACTGTATTTGCTTTTCTTTTTCTGACTTACTTCACTCTGTATGACAGACGCTAGGTCCATCCACCTCACTGCAAATAACTCACTTTCATTTCTTTTTATGGCTGACTAATATTCCATTGTATATATGTGCCACATCTTCTTTATCCATTCATCTGTCAGTGGACACCTAGGTTGCTTCCATGTCCTGGCTATTGTAAATAGTGCTGCAATGAACATTGTGGTACATGACTCTTTTTGAATTATGGTTTTCTCAGGGTATAGGCCCAGCAGTGGGATTGCTGGGTCATATGGTAGTTCTATTTGTAGTTTTTTAAGGAGCCTCCAGACTGTTCTCCATAGTGGCTGTATCAATTTACATTCCCACCAACAGTGGAAGAGGGTTCTCTATCTCCACACCCTCTCCAGCATTTATTGTTTGTAGATTTTTTAATGATGGCCATTCTGACCGGTGTGAGGTGATACCTCATTGTAGTTTTGATTTGCATTTCTCTAATGATTAGTGATGTTGAGTATCCTTTCATGTCTTTCTTGGCAACCTGTATATCTTCTTTGGAGAAATGTCTATTTAGGTCTTCCACCCATTTTTGGATTGGGTTGGGTTTTTTTTTGATATTGAGCTGCATGAACTGCTTGCATATTTTGGATATTAATCCTTTGTCTGTTGCTTCATTTGCAAATATTTTCTCCCACTCTGAGGGTTGTCTTTTCATCTTGTTTATGGTTTCCTTTGCTGTGCAAAAGCTTTTAATTTTCATTAGGTGCCATTTGTTTATTTTTGTTTTTATTTCCATTACTCTAGGAAGTGGGTCAAAAAGGATGTTGCTGTGATTTATGTCAAAGAGTGTTCTGCCTATGTTTTCCTCTAAGCCTTTTATAGCGTCTGGCCTTACATATAGGCTTTAATCCATTTTGAGTTTATTTTTGTGTATGGTGTTAGGGTGTGTTCTAATTTCATTCTTTTACATGTAGCTGTCCAGTTTTCCCAGCACCACTTATTAAAGAGGCTATCTTTTCTCCATTGAATATTCTTGCCTCCTTTATCAAAGATAAGGTGACCATATGTGCATGGGTTTATCTCTGGGCTTTCTATCTTGTACCATTGATCTATATTTCTGTTTCTGTGCCAGTACCGTACTGTCTTGATTATTATAGCTTTGTAGTACAGTCTAAAGTCAGGGAGCCTGATTCCTCCAGCTCTGTTTTTCTTTCTCCAGATTGCTTTGGTTATTTGGGGTCTTTTGTGTTTCCATACAAATTGTGAAATTATTTGTTCTGGTTGTGTGAAAAATGCCCTTGGTAGTTTGATAGGGATTGCATTGAATCTGTAGATTGTTTGGGTAGCATAGTCATTTTCACAATGTTGATTCTTCCAATCCAAGAACATGGTATATCTCTCCATCTGTCTGTATCGTCTTTAATTTCTTTCATCAGTGTTTTATAGTGTTCTGCAAACAAGTCTTTTGTCTCCTTAGGTGGGTTTATTCCTAGCTATTTTATTCTTTTTGTTGCAGTGGTAAATGGGAGTGTTTCCTTAATTTCTCTTTCAGATTTTTCATTGTTATTGTATAAGAATTCAAGCAATTTCTGTGCATTAACTTTTTATCCTGCTACTTTACCAAATTCACTGATTAGCTCTAGTAGCTTTCTGGTAGCATCTTTAGGATTCTCCATGTATAGGATCATGTCATCTGCAAACAGTGACAGCTTTACTTCTTCTTTTCTGATTTGGATTACTTTTATTTCTTTTGCTTCTCTGATTGCTGTGGCTAAACCTTCCAAAACTATGTTCATTGAGAACGATGTTGGCTGTGGGTTTGTTATATATGGCCTTTATTATGTTGAGGTAAGTTCCCTCTCTGCCTTCTTTCTGAAGAGTTTTTATCATAAATCGGTGTTGAATTTTTCAAAAGCTTTTTCTGCATCTATTGAGATGATCATATGGTTTTCATCCTTCAATTTGTTAATATGGTGTATAACGTTGATTGATTTGTGTATACAGAAGAATCCTTATATTCCTGGGATAAACCTCACTTGATCATGGTGTGTGATCCTTTTAATGTACTGTTGGATTCCGGTTGCTAGTATTTTGTTGAGGATTTTTGCACCTGTGTTCATCAGTGATATTGGCCTGTAGTTTTCTTTTTTTGTGACATCTTTGTCTGGTTTTGGTATCAAGGTGATGGTGGCCTCTTAGAATGAGTTTGGGAGTGTTCCTCCCTCTGATATATTTTGGAAGAGTTTGAGAAGGATAGGTGTTGGCTCTTCTCTAAATGTTTGATAGAATTTGTCTGTGAAGCCATCTGGTCCTGGGCTTTTGTTTGTTGGAAGAGTTTTAATCACAGTTTCAATTTCAGTGCTTGTGATTGGTCTGTTTATATTTTCTATTCCTTCCTGGTTCAGTCTCAGAAGGTTGTGCTTTTCTAAGAATTTGTCCATTTCTTCCAGGTTGTCCACTTTATTGGCATATAGTTGCTTGTAGTAATCTCTCATGATCCTTTGTATTTCTTGACTGTCAGTTGTTACTTCTCCTTTTTCATTTCAAATTCTATTGATTTGAGTCTTCTCCCTTTTTTTCTTGATGAGCCTGGCTACTGGTTTATCAATTTTGTTTATCTTCTCAAAGAACCAGATTTCAGTTTTATTGATCTTTGCTATTGTTTCCTTCATTTCTTTTTCATTTATTTCTGATCTGATCTTTATGATTTCTTTCCTTCTGCTAACTGGGGATTTTTGTTCTTCTTTCTCTAATTGCTTTAGGTGTAAGGTTAGGTTGTTTATTTGAGATGTTTCTTGTTTCTTGAGGTAGGATTGTATTGCTATAAACTTCCCTCCTAGAACTGCTTTCACTGCATCCCATAGGTTTTGGGTCATTGTGTTTTCATTGTCATTTGTTTCTAGGTATTTTTTGATTTCCTCTTTGATTTCTTCAGTTTAAATTTAAAGTGTTTCTTTTTTTAAAAAATTAATTAATTATTTTAATTTTTGGCTGATTTGGGTCTTCTTTGCTACGTGCAGGCTTTCTCTAGTTGTGGCAAGTGGGGGCTACTCTTCGTTGCGGTGCGCGGGCTTCTCATTGTGGTGGCTTCTCTTGTTGTGGAGCACGGGTTCTAGGCATGCGGGCTTCAGCAGTTGTGGCTCGCGGGCTCTAGAGTGCAGGCTCAGTAGTTTTGGCGCATGGGCTTAGTTGCTCCATGGCATGTGGCATCTTCCCGGACCAGGGCTCGAACCCGTGTCTCCTGCATTGGCAGGCGGATTCTTAAACACTGTGCCACCAGGGAAGCCCTAAAGTGAGTTTCTTATAGATAACATTTAACTGGGTATTGTTTTTTGATCTACTCTGACAATCTGTGCCTTTTAATTTTTGTTTTTAGACCACTGACATTCAAAGTGCTTATTGATATAATTGGACTAATATCCACCGTATTTGTTATTGTTTATTGCTCTATTTATTGCCTTTGTTCTTTGTTCCTAATTTTGTCTTCCACACTTTTTCTGCCTTTTGTGGTTTTTAACTGAGTATTTTATATGAGTCTATTTTCTCTCTGTGATGGTTAATTTTATGTGGTAATTTGAGTGGGCTAAAGGGATGCCCAGATAGCTGATAAAACATTATTTCTGAGTGTGTCTGTAAGGGTGTTTCTGGGAGACTGCATTTGAATAAGTAGACTGAGTAAAGAAGATCACCCTCACCAATACAGGTGGGCATCTGTTGAAGGCCTGAATGGAACAAAAAAGCAGAGGAAGGGTGTATTTGCTCTCTGCTTGAGCTGGAACATCCATCTTCTCCAGATCTCAGATATCAGTGCTTTTGGGCATTTGGACTTGGATGGGGACTTATACCACCGGCTCTTCTGGTTTTCAGGCCTCTGGCTAAGACTGAATTACACCACTGGCTTTCATGGTTCTCCAGCTGGCAGATGGCAGATCATGGGACTTCTCAGTCTCCATGATTGCATGAACCAATTCCCATAATAAATTTCCTCACACACACACACACACACACACACACACACACACACACACACGCTCACACACACACATATCTTATTGGCTCTG
Organism: Leucopleurus acutus; assembly: GCF_964270905.1. Classification (NCBI taxonomy): domain Eukaryota; kingdom Metazoa; phylum Chordata; class Mammalia; order Artiodactyla; family Delphinidae; genus Leucopleurus; species Leucopleurus acutus. The sequence continues at coordinate 40,752,212 of NC_139142.1, forward strand.
TTTCTCTGAAGAACTGCCTAATATGCTCTCCTGTATTAGCATATAAATTATATTTCTTTTTTGTTAACTTTTTAAAGTAGTTGCCCTAGAATTTGCAATATACATTTATAATTAATCCAAGTCTACTTTCAAATAACACTACTTTAGAGCAAGCACGTTATAACAAAATATTCCTACTTTAAAATGATTATAGATTCATAGGAAGTTGAAAAAATGAAACAGAGAGAGGTTCTGTTTACCCTTTACCCCGTTTTCCCCATTATGTAAAATGGTAACATTCTATATAATTTCAGAACAATGATAGAGCCAGCAAATTGATATTGGCACAATCCACAGAACTTATTCAGATTTTGCCAGCTTTACGTGGGTGCGCGTGCGCGCTCAGGCATGCATGTTTAATTTTACACAATTTTACCACAAGTGTAGATTTGAGTAACCAGCACCACTGACTAAATGATTTACTGAGATATGTAAAAGGAAGTTTGAAATGAGGCATTCAATGAGAGAGACAGGGAAACAGAGAGAGGGAACCATATGGTGAACTTTTCATGTTTAAGAGACTCAAGATAATCTTGAAATCAGCTAATCTAAAGAAATGCAATGATATGCAGAACAACATGTGGCCAGCAGTGCAGTGAGATGTTCCTATTGAGGAATCCCATGAGATTATCAAAGAGAAGGAAGCAACTTCTATAAGAGATGCAAGACCCTTCAGGTAAGATGTTGTCTGCCTGCAGAATATCAGGATACTAAACAGTAACCTGAATGCTTGTACATGCAGTATGGCCCAGGAGATGCACAGGGTATGGAGGAATCCTTCCCTTAAGCAGGGGATAGACCACGAAGCCTCTCTCCACCATGGCCAGGATGCAGTATTTCTGGACAGGCACTGTGGGCATTTTGGGCCAGACAATTCTTTACTGGGTATGTCTTTACATGCTGCACAGATATTTAGCACACCTGGCCCTTGGCCACCAGGCACTATGAAAACAAAGCACGTCCAACAGATTTCCAAAAGTACCCAGGGGTTGTAAACATGTCTGCAAGCTAAAGCCACAAACCCCTTCTTGTTCTTGAGGGAGAATATTCTCTCTCCAGACTTCCTCAGTCTCTGTTTCCACGCACAGGGTCTTTCTTTTTTCTTCCCCCAGATACTGCCAATCTTGGAGGATCTGGATTTTTCTAAGTTATTTTTAATATATGCTTTTATTATGGAAGGTGACAATTTTCTTATACAGCACTGCTTACATCTTGGCTGATCTACTTTGATCGGTCCTGAGCCCATACATCAAAAGTGACCATTACTAAAAGGAGGGAAGGTGGGGTATCATTCTATCACAGCTGGAATTAAAAACTAAGGTTACAGATTATACAAAAGCCCTTGCTTGGGACTTTATTCAAAGCATTTTAATGACACTAGGAGAAGTTTGAATTATTAAATTCTAGGAACTCCCATTCTAATAATCAACTTGAGCTGAGAGCTTCATGGAGGTTTAACTTTCAAAGAAAGGAGAATTTAATTCAATTTGGGGCTTACCGTTTGTTATATTTACACTAAGCTAAATATTGCAGACCCTTCAAAAGAAACATTAGCTTTGCTACTTTATTTCAAGGAGCTTAAAGTTTCATTGAAGCAATAATATATTAGCCCTAAACATAATTAGAGATATCAGAAATAGTTCCAATCAGAAGTAATTGTAAAAAGAGGTAAGACTAGGGAGGAGGTGATATCGCTCCAGACAGCCAGAAAAAACTTTCTAGAGAAGGATGGGAGTGGGCAGGGGTTGGTGGAGGTTTGCAATGGGATTGGAAAGAGACAGAGAAGAGCCGTTTAAGGAAATTTAATTATTGCAAGCAACATTCTTCAAAAACTTTTGAAGACGAAAGAAAAGGAAGTTTCATAACTGGAAAATAAAACATTGAGGAAGGAAGCCGCTATCTCACTTTCATGACTGTTATAAAGTTATATTTGGCTTCTGCCAAAGAACAGCCTTAGATGTCAGAGCATACAAGGTATTGCAGGAGTTAGAATGGAAGTTCTGTTGCATCAATGCCTAGAACATTCTCCACCTGACTATATATTGTCATCAACTATGACCTCGTTTCTCTGCATGCTACCTGGGCCCCCATGAGGCTTGTGGATTGAAACACTTTTGCTTTTAAATGCTTACGAATAAGAAAGTTGCTGCTGTTGATGCTTGTCTAACATATGTAGGTGTTTAGGAGGAAGCAATTAAATGCTTTGAAGCATATTTCTAGTGGAAATTAATCAAGAATAGTATCTTAATGTTTTGTGAATTAGAGTGGTGTTTTGATTACTTTCTGTTTTCACTGTATTGTGAAATTTAGGATGTGAATCATGGCTTAGGTAGGGGGATGATTTAGCACCAAACTAGGATTTATTTGCCAAAATGGATACTTTTGATGAGAGTAAGTTTGTGTGTTTGTAGAATCATGTTGTAAGGTGCTGAAATATATTGGGTTGGCCAAAAAGTTCCTTCAGTTTTTAAGTAAAAATAAAAGACACATTTGTCATTTTCACCAGGAACTTTACTGAACAACATATTCACTCTTTTGTTCCACTACCTTCTGCCATTTTTCAGGCAACTTCATCATAATTCCATCTTCCCCAAACTTTTTATCTTTCTGAGCAAAGAACTGTTCCAGGTGCCTTTTACAGTATTCCAGGGAATTGAAAGTTTTTCCATTAGGAGAATTTTGTAAAGACTGAAATAAATGGAAATCCGAAGGTGTAACGTCTGGTGAATACGTTGGATGAATCAGAACTTCCCAGCCAAGCTCTAACAGTTTTTGCCTGGTCATCAAAGAAACATGCAGTCTTGCGTTATCCTGATGGAAGATTATGCGTTTTCTGTTGACTAATTCTGGATGCTTTTCATTGAGTGCTGCTTTCAGTTGGTCTAACTGGGAGCAGTACTTGGTTGAATTAATCATTCGGTTTTCTGGAAGGCGCTCATAATAGTGGACTCCCTTCCAATCCCACCATATACACAACATCACTTTCTTTGGATCAAGACTGGCCTTTGGTGTGGTTGGTGGTGGTTAATTCAGCCTGCCCCATCATTTCTTCCGTTCCACATTATTGTACAGTATCCACTTTTCATTGCCCATCACATTTTTTTTGAACAAAAACAGAACGTTTTCGTAACGTTTAAATAGAGAATTGCATGCAGAAATATGGACAAGAAGGTTTTTTACTTAACTTATGTGGAACCCAAATATCAAAGCGATGAACATAACCAAGCTGGTGCAAATGGTTTTCAATGCTTGATTTGGATATTTTGAGTATGTCGGCTATCTCCCGCGTGGTATAATGTTGACTGTTCTCAATTAATGTCTTGATTTGATCGTATCAACTTCAACTGCTCTACCCGACTGTGGAGCATCAACCAGCGAGAAATCTCCAGCACGAAACTTCGCAAACCACCTTTGACATGTTTGATCAGTCACAGCACCTTCTCCATACACTGCACAAATCTTTTTTTGCGTTTCAGTTGCGTTTTTACCTTTCTTGAAATAATAAAGCATAATATGCTGAAAATGTTGTTTTTCTTCAATATTAAAATGGCTACACAAAAATTCACCAATTTTGATGTTTTTTTAAAAATGCACACTGATATGACAGCTGTCACAATACAATCTAACAAAATTGTTTAGAATGAAGTTAAAGACAACTAAGCGCTGCTAGAGTCATCTTACAGAAAAAAACCAAACAAACCTTTTGGCCAACCCAATAGTATATGGTTTCAGTCCTTTTTCTCTAATTGTGAAAGGCCCCTGTCCTAACTGAGGGACCACTGCCTTGGCTCGTGGGGACTTAAGTGATGGCCACACTCATCAGTGCTGTCCTGACCTCATAAAAATATACTGAGATGTGAGGAAAGGAGAAGCCACTGCTCTTTCCAAATGGAAATGGCATAGGGTCTGAAGTGACAATGATTCTCTCCTTGTCTCTTGGCAATTGTTTAAGTTGCTCCGTTCATAGAGGAAATAATGTAGCTTATGTTTGAATAAGTTTTTTAAAAAATTAGTGGAATGTTATATTTCAGTGGTTAAAATTTGTCAGCTCATGAATGGACTGATTCAGGAGAGGCCAGATTTCCACTGCTCTGCCTCTTATGCCCCACTGGCCTCAGAAGAGTCCCTTCATTTGTTCATTTGTCTTTCATTTGCTTTGAGCACTTTGGCTCCAAGTTTTAAGGTAAATTCTGTGCAAAATGGGAAGAGGCAACCCTAATGAACACTATTTATGAAAAGAATTTGCTGAGTATCTTCACCAGAGGCGGCAGATCTGAAGCTGGATTTTTCTCACTGGTAAATAGAACAAATGGGGACATTTTATATTGCAAAGATGTTAGTTATAATAGTTATTTTTTCTGATGATAGTAACTAAATCTTTAGACATATACTTGAATTCCAAAATGAATTATGCCTCTATTCAGGTAAAATAAAATTTCTGATGTGGAAATTTATACATTAATTTGTTGTTTTCATTTTCCAATGCAAGAACTGCTGGTGAGGTGAAATGACTGTACGGTTTTATTATAGCTTGTGTACTAGTTAGGGTTCTCCATAGAAACAGAACCAATAGGAGATACACACACACACACACACACACACACACACACACATATACCTATACCTATACATATACAGAGAGAGAGATGTATTTTAAGGAGCTGACTCACACAATTGTGGCGGCCAGCAAGTCTGAAATGTGCAGGGTAGGCCTGCAGGCTGGAGACTCAGGGAAGAGCTGACATTGCAACCCAAGTTCAAAGGCAGTCTGGAGTCAGAATTCCCTCTTCTCGGGACCTCTGTCTTTTTTTTTACCTAAGGCCTTTAACTGATTGGATGAGACCCACCCTATGGAGGCTGGTCTGCTTTACTCAAAGTCTACCGACTTAAATATTAATCATATCTAAAAAAATTACCTTCACAGCAACATCTAGACTAGTGTTTGACCAAAAACTGGGCACCATGGCCTAGCCAAGTCAACACATAAAATTAAGCATTATAGCTTGTTAATTAATAAATGTCCATAAGTTTACAACAAGTACATACCCTGGAATGAATGAGACATTCATACTGCACCAAATCATCTGATTAAAAGACAAAAACACAGGGATAGATTGGGAGTTTGGGACTGACATGTACACACTGCTATCTTTAAAATAAAATGCTTTTCCATTAAAAAAAAAAAAGACAAAGACATATTTTTGAGACTTAGATGTTCAGAGCTCACGTAGACCTCTTACTCACCAGGGATGGGCAGACCAAAAATCATATTCTTTGGGCCAGTTTTTCCCAGCCCTGGGCCTGCTTCCCAGCTCCCACTCCCATAACTGCCATCTGCAGACCTGTCCCCTTTCACACACACACCCCCCCCACCACCACCCCCAGCTGGAGTTTGTGATGGAGAATAGAGTGTACCCATCCATGGGTATGGTCTGACTTGGGACATTAAGTCTAACTCAACCATTTCATTTTACAGAAGGAGAAAAAGGCTCAGAGGAAACTCTTGAAAAGAATTTGTTCACTGTAGTAGTATTGAAACCGAGCAGGACCCTGCGGGGCCCTCCCAGGTACAAAAGCGCTTCCATGTACAAAAGCGCTTCCATGTCCCGTTTCTTGTTTGTAGAAAAGCTGTAGTCTCTGAGGCCTCCCCTGAGTCGCAAAAGAGCAGGCTCAAGCAGTTCATGATTAGGACAACAGAGTCACAGAATCTTTAGTTCCTCCCTGAAGAACATAGATAACAGTGTCTGATGCACATTCCTGAATTGTTTTGCAAAATACTAAAACCACTACCATATGGAAAAAGCTAACTGCATGATGACTAGACTATAGCCATGACATAAGCTGCTCCATCTTACACAATTTGCAAGAACTGACCTCAAGGAAATGGAGACAAATCGACCTGGAATTGAAGATTAACTGCACTTAAAACAATCAAGATGACACCGACCAGACCACCACATGACCAGTTTCAAGATGTTTGTCGGAGCTGACTGTGCTGTTCTGCACACTCCTGAAACTTCTCCATTTTTCCCTGTAAAACCCTTTCCCTCTAACTGACAAGTGGGAAATGGTTTGGGGGTTGCTAGTCCACCATCTCCCTAGGTTGCCGGCTTCCTGAATAAAGCATCTTTCTATTTTCAACAACCCTTGTCTCTTGGAACACTGAGCAAGAGCAGCTGAACCTGAGGTCGGTTCCAGCTCCAGCTGGTAACTATTTTTAAGTACCTTATTTGAAAAGTCATTTGTCATAAGGAAAACAAAACCCATATTGTAAAGGTGACAAGGCAATAAGGGTAAATCTTGAGCAATATTATTCCAAGTTGTGATGAGGATAAACTATCAGTCAGGGTCAAGGTTTAGCTAGGTAGGGCACATCTTCCTCCAGGAACCCAGAACAATATCACAACAATTTCTGATTCAACACAGTGTAAACATTCTTATGGCTTTCAGGTGTAAGAGAACTCTATAGGTGTAGACTATAGAGTTTATAAATAAAGCCCTCACCTTTCAGGTTGGAGTCTAAGAAATGATAATTATAATAGAAACAATAAATAATAATAATAATTAATTCTAATAACTACAAAAGAATGAATATAATTACTGCATATGAACCACTGTGCTCCTCTCACAGGCATTTTTCTCATTTAAATTACATATTCTTGGGCTTCCCTGGTGGCACAGTGGTTAAGAATCTGCGTGTCAATGCAGGGGACATGGGTTCGAGCCCTGGTCCGGGAGGATCCCACATGCACGGAGCAACTAAGCCCGTGTGCCACAACTACTGAGCCTGCGCTCTAGAGCCCGCAAGCCACAACTACTGAGCCCACGTGCCACAACTACTGAAGCCCGTGCGCCTAGAGCCTGTGCTCCTCAATAAGAGAAACCACCAGAATGAGAAGCCGGCGCACCACAACGAAGAGTAGCCCCCGCTCACCGCAACCAGAGAAAAGCCCGCGCGCTGCAAAGAAGGCCCAACGCAGCCAAAGATAAATAAATAAATTTGTTTTAAAAAATTACATATTCTTTGTGGGTACAGATAAGGAAAAAATTTACTCAGGGTCACTGAGGGCTCAGCTACCCGGACTCCAACTGAGTTGGCTCAAGTCCCCAGTCCGTGCTCCTAGCACTAGACTCAGGTTGCCCAACCTGCACTTTCTCATTCAGCAATGGGGCCAGGGTCACTTTTCAAGGTGCTTTCCAAATTTAGGTGGACACGGGGCCAGTCTTCGGTGAGGGGGTGGGGGTGGCGTGGGGTGGAAACAAATTGACGGTTTGTTGGGTTCATCTAGTTAAAGAAAGGAAGATAAGAAGGGGGAGGAGGAGGTCGAATTCATAGGTTGGAATATTTGTGCTCCTCCTGAGCTTCGAAAACTGTTTGCCCGCAAAACAACTGTAAAAGAATCGTTCTTGAGATTATAAATGCTGTAACTACCGTACCAACAGGAGTATCGCCAAGTGCTTAAGTCATCCACGCCGTCTGTTCCTACTGCAACCCCTTATTAGGAGCACAAGCAGGCAAAACCTGGGCAGCGATCGCCGGGCTGGGCGCCGGTCCGGCATTGCCCACGCCCAACGCGCGCAGCCGAGGGGCGGCTCCCGGCCGGCGGGGAGCCGGTCTGGGAGCACCTGACCACTCCTCCCTTCTGCCGGCTCTCTGGGCGGGCCCGGGCCGGGGGCGGGCGCGGCGGCGGCGGAGGCGGCGGCGCTGAGGCAGGACCGCTGCCGCGCGGCTTAAGACTAGGGCGGTGGCTCTGTCGGTCTGTCGGCCTTCGTCCTACGTAGCAGGGCGCGCGCGGCCGCGATGAGCTGGAACCTGCTGCTCTGGCTGCTGGCGCTGTGCGCGCTGCTCGCTCTCGCGGTGCAGCTGCTACGCTTCCTGCGGGCCGACGGCGACCTGACTCTGCTGTGGGCCGAGTGGCAGGGGCGACGCCCAGGTGAGGACCCACAGTCGCCTTTCCGGAGTGGGAGGCCGGGCTTCGTGCGGTCCGATTTCCGCTGCCTTTGCGTCCCTCGCGAAGGGTGGCGTGGAGCTTCCGGGAAGCGAGGATGCGTCTTTCCCCGGGGCTGCGGTTCGGGGAGGAAGGGGCCGGGGCCTTTTGTCTTCTGTCCTGGTCCATATGGACTTCCCTGGTTGCCAGCGTAAGAGAGCATTGTGGGGTGCCCACAGATCTCAGAATTCTCAACCCCGCTCCCAGGGATTCAGATGCAGCGTGGGAGGACAATACTTTGAGAAAGTGCGTTCGTAAAGGAGACTCCTTTTGAGGCTACTTTGTGCGGTTGTTTATCTGCCATTTCTCACTCTACTCAGAGTAGCGAAATTAAATTTGAGGTAATCCAGAGTCACCCACATACCTGCTTACTCACTGGGATAAAAGTATAACCATAGAAAGAACTGGATTGGCGTTTTGCCTGGAGGAAGATCATTACTGGCATACTAAAAGGCGTTCTGCCTGTCTCACTTTTATCTTTGCCCTGCTTAATATTTGATGGTCGTTTACTAAACGCATTCTATGTGCTAAGCACTGGGCTAGGCCCTTTTCACACATGACAGGTCACCTTTTCAGTGACTCTTAAGCTTATTTTCCAGATAGGGAAACTAATGCTCAGAGAAATTCAATAGACTACCCAGAGCTAGACTTTGGATCTGTAAGGGCCAGGGGGCAAGTGGGATTTCCCTGGACCTAGTTTCCTGTATGAAACTATCCAAATTATGTGAGGAGGTTTGCTTGGAAGTGATAACTAGTATGCTTTAAAAATGGAGCCAGGCATATACCCTGAGAAAACCATAATTCAAAAAGAGACAGGTACCCCAATGTTCGTTGCAGCACTATTTACAATAGCCAGGAGGACATGGAAGCAACCTAAATGTCCATTGACAGATGAATGGATAAAGAAGATGTGGCACATATATACAATGGAATGTTACTCAGTCATAAAAAGGAACGAAAGTGAGTTATTTGTAATGAGGTGGATGGACCTAGAGTCTGTCATACAGGGTGAAGTAAGTCAGAAAGAGAAAAACAAATACCGTATGCTAATGCACATATATGGAATATAAATAAAAGGTAATGATGAACCTAGTGGCAGGGCAGGAATAGAGATGCAGATATAGAGAACGGGCTGTAGGACACGGCGTGGCGGTGGGGGGGCGAGGCGGGGTTGGGAAGCTGGGACGAAGTGAGAGAGTAGCACTGACATATATACACTACCAAATGTAAAATAGGTAGCTGGTGGGAAGCTGCTGCATAGCACAGGGAGATCAGCTCAATGTTTTGTGATGACCTAGAGGGGTGGGATAAGGAGGGTGGGAGGAAGGCTCAAGAGGGAGAGGATATGGGGATATATGTATACATATGGCTGATTCACTTTGTTGTACTGCAGAAACTAACACAACAGTGTAAAGCAATTATACTCCATTAAAACTGTTAAAAAAAAAAACCCAAAAACTGGAGCCAGGGAGGGGAGAGGAGCCATATCACTTACACAGGGGTGAGAATTGGTTCTTGGGGACAGAAAAAATTCTTAGATGGTACAATGTTTTATGCCCCTCCAAATCTCATCTCTACCCAACAAAATATTATTCCTTAGTAGTTCATTTTTCTTCTTGGGTTTTTTGGGGGTATAGCATGTGTAGGGCTGACATTGAGTTCGTGGAAAATACATAACACATGTGCAAGATCAGGGCTACAGAACTATGTAAATAGATGGCTGTGATTGGTAGACTTTCTCTTAGTCATTTGCTCCATCTCAACAGATGGAATGCATGTGCCTATTGGCTGCTTTGTGGATGTTTGTGTTTGATCCTCAGTGCTTTTGTGTTAAATTGGACTTTGAGAATTCCATAAAAATATCTTATATTTTATTATTCTATAAAAGTTATTCAACTGATAATGTCAAGTGCTGAAAAGGAAAAATGTTGACAATATCTAGCAGCTAGTTAAATGAAAAGTTATTTTAACATATCAAGTAAAAGTTAAGGTGGCTAAAGGTAATTTTTAAGAAATTCATTTAGTTTTTTCAGTGTCTTACTTTTGCTGGAAAAGTATCAGTTTTGAAGGGTTTTTTAATATTTTTAATTACTTTGCTATTATTATGTAGCTGTATAATTTGCCAATTTACATATGTAATATAATATATTACAATTTAAGTAAATACATTACAAGTTATTTAGCAAAATAACTTTTGTAAGTTTACAGTTGTAAAGTTAAATGTTAATAGCTTTTAAATTTTAACTTAACTTTTAACTTAATTTTTAAAGTTCACCATTCTTAAACCTGCATTGACTGAAGAGTAAACTTTATAGAACTCCTTTTATGTATAAAGCAAGATAGATATATGTAAATACATAAACAGATGTACAGTATATCTGTGAAATTAAAATGTCTTGGAGGAGTTATTAGGAAAAAATGACTAAAAAGACATTTAGGGGCTGGGGGTGGGGGTGAGGTGATAATGAAAAAAAGTTAAAGGAACATGAAGATAGACTCAAGTTCCCAAAACAGCTCAGCCTGCAAAGATGGGTAGACTCTTTGAAAGTTAAAAAAAAATTATCCTCTTTTTCTTCTCTATAGGTTTATTACTTTTTGTCACTTTAAAAAATAGACAATATACTCACATAAGGCAAATTTTAAAAATACAAAGGGATGTGTGGTGACAAGTAAAGCTCTCTTCCACCCTTGTCTCCCAGCCACCCAGTATGCCTCTTTGGAGGCAACCACCATTTCCTGCCTTTTATGTATCCTTCTGGAGATAGTTTCTGCATTTCCAAGCATGTATCTCACATGGTGAAATTTAAGAGTGACTAATTTTAGTTATTGCATGTAGATGCAGAAAAATCCATGGCACCAGTCCAGAGTAGGAAAAGTCTCAACAGCAGCACATGTGAGGAAGACTCAGATTTTAGTTGGCCATAACCTCGATGTGAGTCAACTGTGAAGTGCCAGAAAAGATTGGGCAATCCTGGGAGATGTTTAGTGTCTGATGGAACAAACTGCAAACAACAGCAGATGTCTTCTGAATACCTGCTTGTGTTGGCCTCTGTGCTGGGCACTGGGGACACAGCAGTGACTGAGCCAGCCACTGCCTGGGCCCTCACGGAGCCTCCCTTCTGAGGGACAAGGGAAGCGATTTAGTCATGTCACCTTGCTCTGAACTGTCCAGACCCCATGGGAATCCTGTGTCCTGCTCTGGCCGGCTCCTTTCAGTAGGAACATTGACCAGCTGGAGCTTGTGCAGAGGGTATGAGCAGAAGAGTGAGGAAATCGGATGCCATGTCATCTGAGGGAAGGTAGCAGAAATTGGAGGTGTTTAGCCTTAGAGAAGCAAGAGATGAAAGGATGTAGGGAGGACATAACAGCTGTCTTCAAATAAATGAGACACTGTCATGTGCAAAACAGGCTTGATTTATTCTTCCTGACACCACAAGGCAGAACTGCTGCCAATGGCTGCTGGTCCATAGAAGTTAAAAAGTTATCAGTATAAGAAAGAATCCCTGAACCCCTTAAATGATTAGACTTGCCTTAAAAAGGAACCGGTGCCTCAGAGATAAAGATAACTAGCTTACTCTTCCTGTGAGGAAATTAAGTAGATCCTAGTCAACAGCCTGAGGGGAGAATTCTGAAACTGGGTTGAGGGTTGAACTCTAAGTGTCCTTCCAACTCCAAGAATCTGCTTTCAGAAGCTCTTTAGGGGAGGCCAGTTATGTATGCCAGATTCTGTTGAATTGTTAAACAAAAGTTGGTGCTGAATAAAAAAGTTTTCTTCTCCAGAGTGGGAAGAAGGGTGCCAGAACTGCAGGTGTACTAAGGTAAATGTGAGCCTGCGGGTTTTCATTGTTGCCTTTAAATAATGTTTGCATATTGGTATACAAATGAAGAAATCTTTGTTAGTTCTGTGCTAGTTAGTAAATAGTTACAAACAAATTATATTCACCTTGGAGTCTTGTGTATTGCAGAACTTTGGAACAATGAGTCGTCAATGAATGACTATCTGAATACACATTCTGCTATTCCTGATAAAGTCCTTCAGGAAGGTTGCTCAGTTGAGCCTTTCCACAAAAGTACATCAGATGTGGGAGTTCCCTGGTGGTCTAGTGGTTAGGACTTGGAGCTTTCACTGCCGTGGCCCAGGTTAGGGAACTGAGATCCTTCAAGCTGCAGCCAAAAAAAAAAAAAAAAGAAAAAAGTACATCAGATGATAGGAAAGCATTGTAGCCCAGACACAGTATTTGGGATGTTTTCTGTCCTTACTTCAGTTATTTACATGACACCTCTTTCCTGAGGACATTTTCTTGAATGGCTAAGATAGTTGGGTTCTAAGATATTGATCTTATTAAAACATGGTCAGTGTAGGCTAGTGATCAGAGTGTGGGCTTTGGAGCTAGATATACCTGGACTCCTATCCTAGCTCTGCCAGGGTTCTTGGGTGTTTATTCAACAGTGATTTATGGAGTGCTTTCTCTATGCGAGTCTCTGTGCGATGCACTGAGGACACAGCAGTGAATAAGGGAGTCAGGGTTCTAGCCTTAAGGAAATTTACAGTCTAGTGCTGTAAATTAATCTCTGTAAACCTCAGTTTCCTTTTCTATAAAACTGAGATAATTCTTGTTTCATAAGGTCCTTGTGAGGGTTTTCATAAGGTAATATGTTTAAGCACATAGGAAGCAATGAAAAAATGTTAAGCCATTAAAGTTAGTAACCCCATTGCCCCTGGCTGGAGAAATTACAACATACAATGTGTTTTGCTGCCAAAAAGTCCATTTGTTAATCAATTTTAGCAACAATTACAGTTGACATTTTATTAAGTACTGAGTATGTGTCACACACTGCTCTGAGTGCTTTACACGTTTTAACTCATCTCTCTCAACAGTCCTATGAAGGAGGTTTTATTATTAATTCAGTTTTCCAGGTTTGGAAAATTAAGGCACCGAGTTCTCACATGGGAGCATTTCATTGCTGTGTGTGACACAGCTGGAACTTAAGCCGATAGTCTCCAGAGCTTGTACTGATCACCCGCCAGTTAGGTTTTAGAATTGTTTGACTAAAACAGTAAACTAGTTTCCTGATTTTAACTTTTCTGATCTCAAATCAGCAAGGTGTATCTTAAATAAAACCTTGTTTGCTATTTTTGATAAATAACACATTTTAATAAACAAGGCACACAGGAACACTGCACTACAGTGACTCTCTATGAATTCAGATGGACGGTGGCTATCGTGTGCTTCAGTGCAAATAAGTTTTTCACTGGAGAATAAACCACTCATCATTGCTTTATTTTAGATTTTTACAATCTTTAACAAGATGATACTTGGGCAAGCAGAGTACATTTCATTGCTCATATGTATTTCTTCTTGGGTGAACTACTAGATTCTTCTAAGGTGAAAGCTCAGGCATTTGGGGGGCACTAAAAACCTTTAGTTGATAGGCATCAGATATGATTGACAAATGGGGAAAACATGACTTTAAAAATCCAGGGTGATTCTACCATACCCTAGAGTAGAACTTGGTATATTCAGATTTGCAAGAAATTAGAATAATAGAATTGAAAACCGGATGGGACTTTTAGTGATCATCTTATCTGAATCCCTCATTTATGAATAAGGAAAGTGAGAATGTGAATCCAGATACTTTCTATTTACTTACCCTTACTTTTCTTGATCAAATATACAGATAAATAGAGTCTTAGAGTCAGACCATGGAGTTATACCTTGAAGTAAAGTCTGGAAAACTCACCAAGAGTCTAGAATACACAAAATAACATGTTGATAACTGCTACTAATGTGATTTGTGGCACTAAGTAGGAAGTGTTTTCTTAGGATATTTAATTAAAAAAAATTTAAACCACTTTATTGAGGTATGATTATAAGAAACTGTCCATATTTAATGTATACAACTGGATGAGTTTGGGGATAAGTATACACCTATGAGACCATCACCACAATCAAGGCTGTAAACATAGGATATTTAAATTTTTAAGTACCATACATTATGTCTTCATATTCAGTGATATTGTTTAAAACTACTTTTTTCCTTTGGTTAATCTTTGATTTATGGATGTAACCCATAGCTTATTTTCTCCCCTCAATCCCCACTCCTTTTTCAATAGAATGGGAGCTGACTGATATGGTGGTGTGGGTGACTGGAGCATCAAGTGGGATTGGTGAAGAGCTGGCTTACCAGCTGTCCAAACTAGGAGTTTCTCTTGTGCTGTCATCCAGAAGAGTGCATGAGCTGGAAAGGGTGAAAAGAAGATGCCTTGGTAAGTAAATCTAAAAGAGCAGCAGTGCTTCCTAGAAGTAAATCAGAACCCAAAGTCAAAATTTGGCAATTTTAGAGAGAAGAGGGGGATTCTCCTGGGCAGTGGACTCTGTTTCCAAATGCTCTACGTGCTTTGATCCAAGTCCTCTTCCTTTTGTCATCTCTTAGTTAGCTGGCCTGGCCTTTTTCTTCTTTTTTTCTGCCACATTTCTATGTTTTTTTGACACTGGTTCTTAGCATTAGGGAGTGACCATCAATTCTCTCAAATGCTAGTGGATTTTTAGTGACCAAATAAATGTCTTACATTTTTGTCTTAAAGAAAGAACAGTTTGGTTCTTATGTATGATATACATGTATGTAACCAGAGAAATTTAATTGACATTTTGGTAAAACATCAGATATTAAAATCATAGGAAATGGTATAAGATTTTTGTTACCAGGAATAAACAGGAATAGAGTTAAATTTTTTGGGGGGGGGCATGCCACACATGTGGGATCTTAGTTCCCGGACCAAGGATCATACCCATGCCACTTTGCAGTGGAAGCACGGAGTCTTAATCACTGGACCACTAGGGAAGTCTCGGAATAGAATTAAGTTTGAAAAATGCAACTTGAGGTAATATTTTTCCTATATATAGGACAACAAGGTTTTTGTCGGTTTGGGTTTTGGTGTGGTTATGTTCACAGTGAAAGCAGCCTCAAGTAATAAAGTTATTATTTCTCATGGGACATTTAGTATCTACACTGAAATAATTTTGAATTTTCCAGTAGACCATTTTTTGGGTCATTTACCTGTCATTCTTTAAAAATCTTTCTTTCACTTTGCTGATGGAACTAACCACCCAGAAACAGAGTTAGTTGCCAAGGCCACAAGCCCTCTTTCACGATATTGCTTTCAAAGGCTTCTTGTGTTTTTGAACTGGGCCACTTCTTAATGGCAGTTGCTCCTCCTCTGTTGAGACTTGCACTGGCAGAAATGAACCATAACAGCATTTCTTAGCTGGAGTAAGGCTGTTTCCTTTTGTCAGATCATTAGTCCAAACTATTTCTTTTAAAACACAGTTACTGTTTCACAATTTACTCCTTTGCCCATAAAGCCTTTACACCTCTTGTTTTCTCTACTTACTTGTTTTTCTTATTGAAACACAACCTTGTTGTATTTCAAGGTTATTCAAGGAAATTAGTTTCAGTTGCTCTTTTGATGAACAGAAATAGAAAGGGCCATTACAGCACACCTTGTCTCTTGGTTGCGAATTTCAGGATTGTATCCTTTTCCTTGTTTGCCTCCTAGAAACCTTAGCCTCTGGAAGGAAGCTTCTATGTGTCATGGGACTGGAGGACTCAACTTATTGATTTTCAGCATAAAATTTTTAAAAATGTGCTTAAAAATCAAGTAGTGAACCTGTCATATAACAGTTGTACAGATGTACCTCTGTACTTCTAAAGAAATTGCTCTAAATTTTTGCTTTTTTTAGCTTGTAATATAATCTTGATTTCTTCCAGAGTCTGTTCCAATATTAGGCTGTATATATTCAAGCCGAAAAGAGGAATTCTACTTCCTCTGTACCCAGCTTTTTGTCCGATGATATGTTGCCATTATCACCACCAGTCCTCTTCTTGGTCACTGAAGAGAACCTCATCCACAGGGCCACCCAGAAACGAGTTCATTGCCAAATGTGGTTGTAGGGTGGGTGTTAAATGTTAATGTAAATAGCACATGACTTCCACATTAATTTTTAAGTGTCTTTATTTAGAGAACGGCAATTTGAAAGGAAAAGATATACTCATTTTGCCCCTTGACCTGACTAACAGAAGTTCCCATGAAATGGCTACCAAAGCGGTTCTCCAGGAGTTTGGCAAAGTAAGTAGCATTTTGAGTGCATGAATCTTGCTTTGAAGTAGCTGCAAAAGAGATTCCCATCTATGGTGCTGTCATTCAAAGGGCTTTAGGCAAATGGGTTCATGCAGTGTGATGAAGGCCCATGAGTTGGGCCTCTTAATCTCTCGAGTCTGTGGCTTTATGTAATTAGAACTTTTCCTCCCTTAACAAATACTAACTCCTCCATGTAGAACAAAAGAAGCTAAAAATCCACTGTGCCTATTATTTTTGTGACACATTATTTTCCATAAAAAGTCACTTAAGTTGAGAATTTAGTTCCATAGGTGAATTCTGATTTTCATTTTATCTTTTTTATTGCTGACTTCTGGAAATATACCATCCTGTTCCATTGATTCATCAAGTTAACAATATAACCAGCCATCCCTGGGAATTCCAACAATACATTTACAGGTCATCTCTAAAGTGCCTCTTTTCCGATTTTCTTTAATTAGATTGACATTCTGGTCAACAATGGTGGAGTATCCCAGCGTTCTTTGTGTGTGGACACCAGCCTGGACGTCTACAAGGAGCTAATAGAGGTTAACTACTTAGGGACGGTGTCCTTGACAAAGTGTGTTCTGCCTCACATGATTGAGAGGAAGCAAGGAAAAATTGTTACTGTGACTAGCCTCCTGGGTGTTATATCTGCACCCCTTTCTGCTGGATATTGTGCCAGCAAACATGCTCTTCAGGTAAGGTTGCCGAAACTGAACTCGGATAGAACTGACCTGAATGTGTATATGGGGCATATGGCCTTCACTGCAAGAGATCAACGGAACTGGGTAGTGATGTACGGAGACAGAGAGACCCAAGGAGATCTCGGGTAGAAGACTTACCCAGAAGATGCTAAAAAAGACTTGAGCCTTACATGCCTCTTCCTAATTTAGCAAACATGTCTTGAGCACCTACACTGTGTCGTGCACTGCAACAGGTCCTGGGAGTATAGAGATGATAAGATATGATATGATCCCTGCCCTTGAAAACTGTATAGTCTAGTTGACATGTCACCCTTTACCTTATCCTTGTTTCTAACACATCTTCATGGCAAATTTGGGGTCTACCCCTTGTTTCTTCTACACACATTTCAGGATGTACTTGTCCTCCTCATTTCTGTGACTTCTTTTTCCTTCCCCATTGTTGTTGGTGTTTATTTTACCTGAATTTCTAAATGTACATGCATGTCAGATGTAGGAACTGCCCACTGAATGATGAGCCCTGCGTTTCATATCCCTACTGGGACTAGCCTTGACTCTGTTTACTCTGATTTCATTGGAAGAAGAAAATCTAGTTAAGGCAGAGTCTCGGAGAAAGCTTAATTTGGCTTGCATAATTTATGAGATGTGAATATTAGAAACGAATGAATTTTTAATGTTGGCTCAAGAGTGGATAAGAAATGTTACTAAACTATAACATGGAGCAAATTAAATCGTAAGGCCAGTAGGAGGAGAATGATTAAGAAAGACAAATGATTTATAATTAATGCTGTTGAAGGTCAGTTTAAGTAGAATGTTTCACTGTTGGAATAATGAGATGCAATAGTTGAATGGTCATCAGTTTCATGAAAATTTGAAGCTTTGGTTCCTTAGGATCCTCTTTCTGCTGTGAAGAGCAGACAGTTGCAGAGTGATGAAATGAAATATGGGAGTGATGATTTCCTCATATTTGGTAATGGGGTATCATTTACTTCCTGCAGAGCAGTTGGGCAAGTCTCAGGCAGGCAGATGAGGGAAGTTGGCCACCCCATCTGTTTCACACTTAGTATCTCATAAGACATGCAGGATGCTTTCAGTCAAACATAATATGAGTTGTCTGGCCTGCCCTCCAAGACTCACTGTTTTATTATTGGATTTGATCATCTGATACCATGTGGCAGGTTGAGACTCTGGTTATACCAGTAGCTGAACACTGAGACCAGGAGGCTCTTTTTGAAGAGCACATTTCCTTCCCCGATACCCAGCAAGCTAGATGGTGAACTTATTTGTCATTCAGAGGTTCACACACTATACTAGATGTGATTTCAAACAAGGAGAGGTTTTCGTATCTGGTGTATTGGCTTTCATGGTGTCCTCTCCCTTCTTTTGCTTACAGTGGCAGAAGGTTAAGGGTGCAGGAGTTCATTCATGAAGCCTTTTTTCCTGTCCATCAGTCAGGCACTGTATTAGTCTCTGACAGCGTGAACCCTCAAAGACCCTGTGTTTGTTAGGCATCAGCATTAAAGGCTGGTAACTGTTTGATGTTATTGGATCATAAATGAATGTACCCTGGGTTAGCTGCTTAGGCTTTTCAATTAATTCAGTTTATCACAATGTAGTCTTGGAATATTTCCTGATTTAGAGAGGAGATGAAGGGATGTAGATGTTTACTCCCTATCTGGTTTAGAAATGGGCAGTATCTTTTAAGTCTAGAGGGTCCAGCTTGTTTTTACAAAAGCCATTGAGTAAGCAATCATATTACATTTTTAACTAGCCGTGTACTCTCTTACTACCCCCAAAATATAAATCTTTGCTGAAACTAATTATCTATTCAAATAGTAATTGAAAAGGTTGAACTGTTCCTCTATGATAGTTTCGGTTTAGTACTAATCCCCGCTTGCTCCCCCTTGCCCCAACATCTGCACTTTAGGCCACTTTGAGGGAGAAAAAGAAACCCAGCCTCAGTGATGCTCAATGGAGAACATGCAACCCTTTTGGAGTGGGGAGCTGGCGGCGACTGGGTGGGAGGGTGTATCAGACTCTCCAGGGGTAGTCTCTCACTTATTCAGTGCTAAATCACTGGTGGCACGAGCTGCCACTGCCAATGCGGGGATGAACCATTCATACCTGGAAAGAGCTGAGAATGCCTCTTCTAGATTGCCTTCAGTCTTACACTTAAAAATGCCTCATCTTGCGTAATTACATTTCCTATCCTTTACTCAGGCATTTCAGAACATATTTTCTGCTGCTGTTGTCCTTCATAAACAGTTGAAGAGGGGCTTCCCTGGTGGCGCAGTGGTTGAGAGTCCGCCTGCCGATGCAGGGGACACGGGTTCGTGCCCCGGTCCGGGAAGATCCCACATGCCGCGGAGCGGCTGGGCCCATGAGCCATGGCCGCTGAGCCTGCGCGTCCGGAGCCTGTGCTCCGCAACGGGAGAGGCCACAGCAGTGAGAGGCCCGCGTACCGCAAAGAAAAAAGAAAAAAAAAAAGTTGAAGAAAAGTAATTCCATGCTATTAGTAAACATGAGATATGTGTCTGTGTTTAATTTTACTTGCTTTTTTTTTTTTTTTTTTTTGCCTTTTAGGGGTTTTTTAATACCCTCCGAATTGAACTTGCTACATACCCAGGTATAATAGTTTCTAACATTTGCCCAGGACCTGTGCAATCAAATATTGTGAAGAATGCCCTAACTGAAGAAGTCACCAAGGTAAAAATTTCTAGTTGGGGAATAATTTGAGTGCTTTAGTAGTTATACACTGGCATCATATCACTATGCCTCAGGGTTTTCATGTTAGAATTGCTTATGAACTCTTTACAGAACTTAACTCAGCATTAGGAAAATGGTTAAGGTTAGCTGATAGGGCTTTGGCATCCAGTTTTAATAAAAGCTAAAGAAATTACTAAGATACTGCTAATAAGTAATCCACTATTATGTGTGCTATCAGTATTTTAAAAACCCAGTTTTAATCAATTCACAAATTATAGCAACACTGAAAGGTTCTGTGTGGCTGAATTTTGGTACATTAAATCTTACTGGGATTTTAAAAAGGGATTATGGTGAAGGAGCTTAGAAAAAAGCTTGTTGAGTTGTACTAATTTTAGGTTAGCCTCACCCAGGCCTGTGCTTCCCTCAGCTCATAGATTACACATGTGATCTATCAAATGAATAGTGAATGTCTCATGAAGAATCCAGTATCACTCACTAATACAAAAATCCCTCTAAAGGCCATGAAATTTTCCTTCTTCTCCACTAATATTTCTACTGAGATATAAATCTATATATGCTTCTATGTAAATGTTTACATATACAGTTTACATTTTCACATTTTCTGTGGAGGCACTATGGTAAAATAGAATAAGCACTCTATTATAGGAATCAAGGGACTTGGAATATAGAACTGGCTACTACTAAATGATCTGTGTGAGCACAGGTAAGTTACTGCCTTTCTGGGCCTCAGTTTATTTGTAGAATGGTAGTGGGTTAACTAGAGTAGCAGTACCAGATTTGTTCAATACCAAGAAACCGCTTTTATCTTCTTCCTCCATTTCATCCTCATGGACTCCATATTTTATAGAATTTCACTTGCTAAATGTATGTATTAATAATCTAAAATTTTTTACTAAGTGACATGGAATTATCATTAAGTACTTTAAGACGGTACAATTCTAATTAAAAGCAGAGAACTTTGATCTTGTAGTTAGCCTGCACAATCGTATCTGGTTAAGTGTATGAATTCCATTAGGCTTTTTGAAATATTACAAATAGCTTATAGGCACCCATTAGTACCTGTGGGGACTCCTAAGGGGCATGAGGCCACTTTAAAGGAGTCACTCAACTAGATGTCTTCTGGGTCCTTTCTAGCCTAAAAGTTCTGTGAGATAACTTGGATAAATACACATCCCTCACTAATTTTTCAAAATTTTCTTAGACTACAGGCAGCAATGCAGATCAGTCCCACAAGATGGCAGCCAGTCGTTGTGTGCAGCTGATGTTAATCAGCATGGCCAATGATTTGAAGGAAGTTTGGATCGCGGATCAGCCTTTTTTGTTAATGGCATATTTGTGGCAGTATATGCCAACCTGGGCCTGGTGGATAACCGACAAATTAGGGAAGAAAAGGATTGAGAACTTTAAGAATGGTGTGGTAAGACCGATTTATACATTTCTGAATACATATCCGTCTTGTAGGAAAGTATGACATCTTCTAGTGCTTGAAAAGTAACCTTCCACCAACCTCATGATATAAATACAAAAGGCATAGAAAGTTTTCCATTCCCCCATGCATATCTGTTGGTTTACTATAAATTACTACTGGTCTTGGAGAAAGTTTTCTACAAGGTAAAATCAAATCAAGGATTGCCATTTTTTCTTCTATACTTACTGTTTGGCTAGTGTATGGGCCAAAATGCTTTTTCTCTACCATGTGTCCCCACAAACTCCAACCCATCTTACAAGTTTACATCCTACAAGTGTCACCTCCTTGGGTTGATACCTGGCCTCCCCTCCCATTTCTCCCCAGGACTTGGTGTACCTCAGCCCTGTGCCTACCTCTGTCAAAGCACTTCCACACTATTAAAAGAGATGCACTCTTACATGTAGTGCTGGTTCCTTTGACTTTGTTCCAGAAGCACTTTGCACATCTGAGATGTGTCTAGGAAAATACGCTGATCGCTCATTCTTTCAGCACTCATTCTTCCAGAAAAGTAAGGAATGTTATAAACTACTTCTGAGAAAATTGTGACCATCAGAAGAGTTTAATGTATAAACAGCACAGGATATGTAATGAGTTAAGCTAAAAATTATAGATCATATAGATATGATTATGCAAAGAAGCATTATTTCTGTGGATGGTTTTTACTGTTAAAGTATTTCTTTCAGTGATTACTACCTTCTTTTAGAAATGTTAGCAGGGATTGTATATAAGGAGAATTATAAAATGGGATCATACCATTTGTATCATATAACCTACCACTATTTAAGCAATCACAAATTGTTAGACATTTGTTCCAGCTTTTTGCAGGACGGTGAAAATGAATTAGTGAAAAAAGCAAAAAACAAAAGAAAACAAAATACTTAAAGAGACTTAAAGGTTATAAAACTTTCAATATGCACTAACATGTCTAGAGCTTGAAAAATCATGAAGGGGGCTATTCATTTTCTACTAACTAGTTTGCTTTGGGCCAAAACATTTATAAGTGTTTTGGTAACATTAAGTCCCAACACTGGGACTTGGTAGTGTGGAATGGTTCCGAAGGTAGAGCTTCATCAAATATTACAACTGAGTTTGAAATTTAGAGGACAGCAGATATAGTGGCATTGTGCCCAGTGATGGATAAGAGTTGAGAGGGAAAGGCCACCTTACTAAAGAGGTGACACAGCATCCTGGTTAAGAGCATGGAGCCTGGTGCCGGTCTACCTAGTTTGAAATCCCAGCTCTACCCCATACTCGTCCCATGACCCCAGGCAAGTTACTTCTCTCTCAGTCTCCCCATCTACAAAATGGAGACTACTGATAGCACCTAGGCATAGGACTGTTATGGGGAGTAAATAAGTTAGTATGTGGAAAGCTCTTAAAACATACCGTGGAGTGTTATGATTATTAAGTATTAGCTGTTAATGCTTTTGTTTTGATGGCAGGAGGATATTCAGCAAACAGATAGTAAAGATCAAAGAGTTAAATAATATGGCAGAGAGAGAATGCATTATAGAAATAATTGTTTCAGAGGGCAAAGAAGGACTAGGGGCTAGAGTTTCAGTCCCAGTGTAGCAGCTGTTCTTTCAGGAATGTCCATAAGAAGGATTTTTTTTTTGTTTACAGAATACCTAACTGTAAGATATAAACATCACTCAGTAAATCTAGGCACTTCATTACATCTCACATTTGCTAAAAATAATGACCTCTCTCTTCCTACCGACATATTTAAAATATTGCTTATTACGTGGTCTTACTGCTTTATCACTTTATGATAAACTGGGCATCCTTTCATTTCCCAAAACCATTTCTGAGATATACCTTATTCTTTACACAAAACCCTAGAAACTTTTAAAAGTTGTTCCTCTTTTTTTTTTTTTACTTAATTCTCTCCTCCTTGCTTCTTTCCTCCCCACTGTTATTTTGTATTGTATATATCCATCTCCTTATTGAAATTTGTTTATAAGCATCTAAGTTAAGAGATACCAGTATTATCCCAAACTAAATGTACTTGTTGATAATACTTGAATTTGTTTCTGTCATTTAAGCTAGGAACATTATGTCTGGAACTTTGTTTTGATGAATCGTTATTAATTTTAGGCATAAAGAATTGCATTGAATTTTGTGTTATAATTTATGTCTTATTTAGTGCAAATTCTTGAAAGTGGTAAATGGATATCTTCCCAAATGAAATGTCACCTCTTAGAGACTGAGTTGCCTTGTTTTACTCTTTAAGCAATGTACTCAAAGTCCACAAAAGATTTTGAAGTTGTCTGTCAGTTATTTTAATTCTAAAGACACTGTTCTTTGTATTTATTAAGGCAAGTCAGTGTAGGTATGACATGCTGATCCAGAACAGTAATAATAGAAATTTCAGCATTTATGAAATGGCATAGTCAGATGCTAACAAATGACAGGGAAATAACTATGCTAAGCCCATTAGAGATATTTTTGTGTAGATCTAGAATTTTGGCTATGATTTTTATTCTGACTTAAGCATTTGCCCAGGTTTTATAAGGATTCTCAACAGTGAATCATAATGATATAGCTCCTCAAAACAGAAGGAATTGTCAAAAACCGGGGTAGAAGAGACTGATTCATGTTTCTGTCATTCTGTTATAGGATGCAGATTCCTCTTATTTTAAAATCTGGAAGACAAAATATCAGTGAAGGAGTACTTGCATTTTTCAAGCCAATGGAAAGAGAAACGGAAAACATAACAACAGCAATTTTCTTATGCACTGAAGACTTATTTGTGATTTTACTTCTTAATAGATACAACTTTCCTTTCAATGTGTAATAAATAAGATTGCCAGGAGTCTTGCAATAAGGGTATTAATACATACTACATTCCTGGATTAAAGAGCATTTTAACATACTCTAGCATGTATGCTTAAAATCTAGGTTAGCAGAATGCCAACCAAAGAATTACAGTAATCCATTTAGCATAAATGCATGGAATATTACATGAAGCAGAGTGCTGGGGAATGGGCAGATATAAAGAAGTGTCTGAAATGGCATGCTTCCAAGGTGCTTACACTCTCTTGGAAGAGTTGACAGGTACAAATGACTGGAATTTGAAGCTGTAGGTAGGACTCAGAGCAGCCATAATTTATTAAAAATCTATTATATGTCATTTGCTGTACTGAGGTACTTTGTAATTAGTTAATTCACTTATTTCTCATAACAGCCCTCTAAGGTAGGTGGTATTATCCACCTTAATAGATGAAGAAAGAAATGCCCAAAGCAAGTAGGTGTTACTTTCCCAAGGTCACAGAGCTCGTAAGGGGTAAAGCCTGGGTTAAACTCAGCTCAGGAAGATTCCATTGGCAACTTCTTATTTTAGTTATTATCATTAATTTTACTTTAATCTTTAGCACCTTATAGTAGAAAACATGCATAGGCCATAATAGAAGGGAGAAGAACAGGGGAAGAAAAACATGGTTCTTATATATAAGCAGTTCACAATTTACCTATAGACAAGGTAACACCCATAAAATAACTGGAATAGTTGGTGGAGAAGTTGGAGACCACCCTGGTGGCTATCTTTGGGAAATGGGGAAGGTGCAAATGGTGGAGTGATACCATGAGGTACAGCAAGTAAAAGCAATGGAATAAATGCATACATGGCAAGATGGATATATCCTAGAAGCACGGCGATGAGTGAAGAAAGTAAATGATGACTATAACAATTCTGTTTACATATACTTAAATTTATGTGCACAGAAGATAGTGCTCATTTTGTCCACAGGGGATCCCAGATAATGGAATTATTAAACACAGGCTTGAAAATTATGTTTGGTATATTTAAAGATATAAAACACAAGATTGAGAATCTCAGCAGCAACCTAAGTGTCCACTGATGAATAAAGAAGATGTTGTGTATTTATATACAATGTAATATTACTCAGCCATTAAAAAAAGAAATCTTGCCACTTGATACAACATGGATGGATCTAGAGGGTATTATGCTAAGTGAAATACGTCAAAGAAAAATACCACATGATCTCACTAATATGTGTAATTTAAAAAAAAGAAAACAAGGGCTTCCCTGGTGGTGCAGTGGTTGAGAGTCCACCTGCCGATGCAGGGGACATGGGTTCGTGCCCCGGTCTGGGAAGATCCCACATGCCACGGAGCGGCTGGGCCTGTGAGCCATGGCCACTGAGCCTGCGCGTCCGGAGCCTGTGCTCCGTAACGGGAGAGGCCACAACAGTGAGAGGCCCGTGTACCGCAAAAAAAAAGAAAACAAAAAACAGACACACAGCCACAGAGAAAACACGGGTGATTATTGTGGGGTAGGGGGCAAAATAGGTGAAGGGGATTAAGAGGAAAAAGCCTCCAGTTATAAACCCCTGTGGGTTTGTTCCTATTGTCTGTTGTTTCTCTTGGATTTGGCTCATGTTGTCTTATCTCCTCAGGTGCTTTATTTTAGATGGTCCAACATAAATATGAAAAATTATAAAAATAACTTAAAAGGTCCAGAGAAGATGTACATTTGCTCTGGGTATTAGCTAGGTACACTACAAATCCAGGGTCACCTTAATCCAGTTTTAGGGATTGAAAAGATTGAAAGTGTATCTATTTTTTTTGTTCACCCTCTTTCTTTGGAGAGCCCTGGACTCCATTTTTTAACCCTCTAACTTAGTAGCAAGTCTGCCGAAAGTGTTATCTTCTCAGCCACCTCTTCCTTAATTGGCAAATATTCCTAGAAGAAAAGCAGCTCAAATGCTGAGCTCAGGTCTCTTAAGTTTCATTTTGCCTTGGATCTTGGTTGGTGATATAATTCTTCACTGTCTTCTTGGTTCTCTGATACCTTTAAACAGACTTAAAAATATTATTTTGCCCAGCTTTCCTAATTCTCTGTGAGATGTCTCATGTGAATTACCTAGGCAGTACTAAGGTAGAAGTCAGAAAAGCTGGTATTAGGGCAAGTTCAATCAGGTCAGATATTTTGAATATATGAGATGGAGATAAATGTTACATATGCAGGTTCAGTGCTAAGAAGAGAGGTTGAGTACATGTATTTGAACATCATCAACTTATTGATGATATTTTAGGTCTTGGGAGTGAATGAGAATTGTCTGTGGTGAAATGTAGAGTAAGAAGAGGGGGCCTGAACCAGTTGTTAAGAAATTCCAAAATTTAGATGTCAGGTGGAAAAGGAAAAGCAACAAAGGTGATTGAGAAGGAGCAGTCAGGGAGACAGGAAGAAAATGAAGATAATGTAGTGTCAGGGAAGCCCAAAAGAAAAAAATTCAAGGAGTTGTCAAATGTGTCAAATGCTACTTAGAGAACAAATAAGACGAGAATATAAAAGTAACTATAGTTGACCCTCGAATAGTGCTGGGGTTCTAATCTGCATATAATTTAGAGTGGGCCCTCTGTATCCGTGGTTCCTCCTTATCTGTGGATTCAATCGACTTTGTATCTTAGTATTTACTACTGAAAAAAATCCATGTACAAGTGGACCTGCACAGTTCAAACCCACGTTGTTCAAGGGCCAGCTGTAGTTGGTTTGACAGTATGAAGGTAAACAATGACTTTAATAAAAACTTTCTTTATCTGGGGGGATAGTAGAGATGGAATCCAGACTGGAATGTTTTGACAAGTGAATGAGATGAGGAAACTTGGCCATGAAAAGAAATGGAGGGACATGGCGGTAGTTTGAGAAAACTTCATGGTAAAGGGAAAGCATGGCTTGGCACTATTATAATACTGAAAATCTTTAAACAACTTAAGATGCCCATTATTTGGGGGACAGTCTAATAATTTGTCATATCTATCAATGTTATACAGTCATTAAAACTGATAACTAGTGTTTTTAATGATATGAGAAAATTTCCCTAGGTGACAAAAAGGTATATATATGTAATTTTCCAGCTAATAAATCTGTTACATAAATCATAAGCCTGAGATCTGAACTCAGATGTAACACCAAACCCTATCTTATTAACTATACTATATTGCTTCCCCCAAAATGACTTAACACACGAATCTCGTGAATTCATTAATTGAAATTAGTCCAAAAAGCTATTCTTTAACACTGCTGTATTGAACTGTTCCACTTAATAAAGGAGTAATAGTAATAAAAACCTAATTGGTACATTTCAAATAATTTCAATCATTACTAAAGAGAATGTATTACTGTACTACCTACTCAGGAGGCTACTACAGATTAAATAACGGGTACTATAGATGGAAATAAATAAGGTGTAGAGGAAATTCATGTCCCAAATGATGCAGATTCATTGTTCATCCTCCTTATAAGTACCTGTAAAAAGTTCTAAGCAGCAAAAGAGTGAAAATAAAAGCCTGATCACATTATGAAAAATTTTCTCCCATCTCTTTCTGCCTTTAGTTCAAACACCTTAAGACACTAGTAACTGGTAGTCCTACCAGATAAGTTGTTCTTCAGAAGCCGTATATTCAGTTGAAAAGAAATGCATGAGGAGCCAGATCTACAGAATGGCCTCTAACAGTCATAATCAGATTACCTTAATGTTGCTGATCCTGTGAGTATTCACATGATGAATGGGATGACCTTTTCCTTTCAAACATATCAAAAGGATACTTGGAAAAAAAAAGAAAGATTTTTTTGGAAGAGATTTTATTGAAAATTTTTAAGGTTTCTGAATTGAAGTATATGAAAAGAAAATGAATAGATTATATGGAAACAGACCGTGTTAAATATTAAAATAAAATAGCACAAAGTTTGAAAATACTATAAAATTTAATATTTCAAATAAATATATATACATTATGTAACCTTCAGTAGGATCCATTATCTTGACTTAAAAACACTGCCGTGTATCTTTTAAGCATGTAAAAATTACATAGTTGTTGACTAAGGCCAGTCACTTATACATTTAAGAAAGCATTAAAAAATTCATTATATTATCTTACACAAATGTTTTATATTTACCAAAGCCTACCACACTCAATAGGGCACAAATATTGGCCAACTAATTTTAACTTTTATGTTAGACATAAAGTTGTTGTTTTAAACCATTAAGATACCTAAGAGAATCAACTTTATAGAGCTTAGCTTTTCTTAGGCATCTGACTTGTGGGAGGAGAGAGAGAAGTACAGTGAAGTTATGAGGAATCATATTGTTAATTTTCTAGACATCTCATTTGCTCACAATACAAGTTAAAATGGGCTCTAAAACAAATGTATATGGAGAGGTTTTGAAGAATAAATTGGATATCCCAGGGGAGGATCAGCCGCTTGTACTGTAAGGTTTCTTAAAAGTAGTGGATGAACTTGTATACTATAACGTTCCTCATCATCATTGGTGGCATAAAGCAATTCCCATGAAAGATTGGCCCACTGACCTCTAACAGCTTCAGCATTTAACTTCCCAACTTGGATCAATAATTCTTGAAGGGTAAGTACTCTCCCAGTGTAAACTCCCTGTAAAGAATAAACGAGGTGGGAGGGAAAGCAAAAGAAAAGAGATTATATTCAGGCCTTTATTTATAAAATTAGAGAAAAATTCCATTGTAGTTAGGCAAACTTAAACAGAAAGTAGTGTATCAAAATGTACACGAGTTGCTTGTCTTCAGAATCAAGAATCACATCTATCTGATTGCTCTCCAAATAAGTGCAAGAGAAAAAATTTCCTGATAGCCACTGCACTCACTTCTCTTTACTTTCCTCTCTATTCCCTCATCTCATCTGGCCTCAGCAATGCATACATCATAAATACTAGTCAGTGAACAATCATCCAATAGGCTCTTTTCAAAAGCAGCTTTATTGAGATATAATTCACATTCCATATAATTTACTGATGTGAAATATATAATTCAATGACTTTTTAGTATGTTCAGATACGTACAACTATCTCCACAACTGCAGAATATTTTCATGACCTCAAAAAGAAACCTTGTACTCTTTATTTATTATCCTCCTATCCCTTAATTTCCCCAGTCATTAGCAACCACTAATATATTTTCTAATCTAATGTATTGATTTGCCTCGTCTTGGAAATTTTACATGAATGGAATCATGTGTTTTTTTGTGACTGGCTTTAATTCAGCATGTTTTCAAGGTTGATTCATGTTGTAGCATGTATCAAGTAAATTCACTCCTTTTTATGGCCAAATAATATTCCATTGAATGAATATACCACTATTTGTTTATTCATTCATCAGTTGATGGACAGTTGGGTGTGTCTATCTTTCAGCAATTATGAATAATGCTGCTATATTTGAATTTTCATGTGGATTTATGTTTTCATTTATCTTGGGTATATAGGAGTGATGTCATTGTGGTTTTGACTTGCATTTTGCTGATGATGAATGATATTGAGCATCTTCTCATGTGCTTATTGTTCCATTTGTATATTTCCTTTGAAGAAATGTCTATACAATCCTTTGTTATTTTTAAATTGGGTTAAGTTATGCTATTTATGGTCTAGCCCTCTAGTATATTTTTCATTTAGTTCTTTTTTATAATTTCTATCTCTATTGATATTCTTTCTCTATTTGATGTGAGATTGTCATCATACCTTCCTTTACCTCCCTTTTTAAATTGAAATATAATTGACATATTAGTTTCAGGTGTACAGCATGATTCAATATTTGGATATATTGTGAAATAATCACAATAAGTCTAATTAACATCCATCACTTCTTGAGATGAGAACTTTTATGATCTACTCTCTTAGCAATATAACAATATACAATCAGTATTATTAACCACACTGTGCATTGCATCCCCAGGTCTTATTTATTTTGTAACTGGAAGTTTGTACCTTTACCAATTGCACCCACTCCCACCCTCTGGCAACCACCAATCTTTTCTCTGTGTCTGTGAGTTTGGTTTTTTTCTTTTTAATTTTTTAGATCCCACAGATAAGTGAGATCAAATGATATTTATCTTTGTCTTATTTCACTTAGCATAATACCCTTAAGGTTTATCCATTTTGTCACAAATGGCAAGATTTCCTTTTTTATGGATGAATAATATTCCTGTGTGTGTGTGTGTGTGTGTGTGTGTGTGTGTGTGTATTTTCTTTATCCATACATCTGTAGGTATACAGGTTATTTCCATGACTTCGCTATTAAAAATAATGCTGCATTGAGCATGGGGGTACAGGTATGGTTCTGAATTAGTATTTTCATTTCCTTTGAATAAACATTAAAAATTGAAATTGCTGGATCATACGGTAGTTCTGTTTTTAATTTTCTGAGGAACATCCATATTGTTTTCCAGAGTGGCTGCATTAATTTACATTCCCTTTCTCCACATCTTAGCCAACACTTGTTATTTCCTGTCTTTTTGATAAGAGCCATTCTAACAGGTTATGAGGTGATAGTGGTTTTGATTTGCATTTCCCTCATGATTAGTGATGTTGAGAACCTTTTCATGTCCCTGTTGGCAAACTGTGTATCTTCTTTGGAAAAATTCATATTCAGTCTACTCATATCCCCTGCCCATTTTAAAATCAGATTTTTTTTTTTGCTATTGAGTTATATGAGTTCTTTATATATTTTAAAACATAATAACCCATTATTAGATATATGTTTTACAAATATTTCTCCCACTTTGTAGATTGTCTTTTCGTTTTGTTGATGATTTCCTTTGCTGTGCTGAATGAAGCTTTTTATTTTTAAATTTAATTTAATTTTTTTTTTTTTCTGAGCCACACAGCATGTAAGATCTTAGTTCCCCAACCAGGGATCAAACCTGTGCCCCTGCAGTGGAAATGCAGAGTCTTAACCACTGGACTGCCAGGGAAGTCCCTGAATGAAGCTTTTAAGTTTGAAGTAATCCCACTTGTTTATTTTTGCTTTTGTTGTCAAATCCAAAAAATCATTACCAAGACCGATGTCAAGGAGCTACCACCTATGTTTTCCTCTAGGAGTTTTATGGTTTCAGGTCTTACATTTAAGTCTTTAATCCATTTTGAGTTAACGTTTGTGTATAGTGGTAAGACAGTGGCCCAGTTTTCATAACATCATTTATTGAAGAGACCGTCTTTCCCCCATTGCATAGTATTGGCTCTTTTGTCATAAATTAATTGACCATATATATGTGCGTTTATTTCTGGGCTCTCTATTCTGTTCCATTGACCTATGTGTCTGTTTTTATGCCAATACCATACTGTTTTGATTACTATGGCTTTGTAATATAGTTTGAAATCAGGAAGCATGATGCCTCCAGTTTTGCTCTTTCTCAAGATTGCTTTAGCTATTTGGGATCTTCTGTGGATCCATACAAAGTTTAGGATTGTTTATTCTATTTCTGTGAAAAATGCCATTGGAATTTTGACAGGGATTGCACTGCATCTGTAGACTGCTTTGGGTGGTATGGACATCTTAACAATATTAATTCTTCCAACCCATGAGCATGGAATATCTTTCCATTTATTTGTGTCTTCAATTTCTTTCATCGATGCCTTATAGTTTTTAGTGTCTTTCACATTCTTTTAAAAATTTACTCCTAGGTCTTCCTAACTTGCCTTTCTGATAGTTCATTATTAGTGTGTAGAAATGCAACATATTTCTGTATATTAAGTTTGTATACTGCAACTTTACCAAATTCATGTATGAGTTCTAGTAGTTTTTGGTGGTGTCATTAGGATTTTCTATGTATACTATCACATCATCTGCAAACAGTGACAGTTTTACTTCTATCTTTCCAGTTTCGATTCCTTTCTTTCTCTTCTCTGGTTGCTGTGGCTAGGACTTTCAATACTATGTTGAATAAAAGTGGTGAGAGTGGAAATCTTTGTCATGTTCCTTATCTTAGAGGAAATACTTTCAGCTCTTCACCCCTGAGTATGATGTTAGCTGTAGGCTTCTTATATATGGCCTTTATTATGTTGAGGTATGTTCCCTTTATACCCACTCTGTTAAAGAGTTTTATCATAAATGGTTGTTGAATTTTGTCAAAAGCTTTTTCTGCATCTATTGAGATGATCATATGATTTTTTAAAAAACTGAAGTATAGTTGATTTACAATGTTGTGTAAGTTTCAGGTGTACAGCAAAGTGATTCAGTTATATTCATAAATACATATATATAATATATTCTTTTTCAGATTCTTTTCCATTATAGGTTATTACAAGATATTGAATATAGTTCCCTGTGTGATATAGTAGGTCCTTTTTGTTTATCTATTTTACATATAGTAGTGTGTATCTGTTAATCCAAACTCCTAATTTATCCCTCCTCCCCTTTCCTCTTTGGTAAAAATAAGTTTGTTTTCTATGTCTGTGCATCTATTTCTGTTTTGTAAGTAAGTTCATTTGTATTATTATTTTAGATTCCACATATAAGTGATATGATACTTGTCCTTCTCTGTCGGACTTACTTCATTTAGTACGATAATCTCTAGGTCCAAACATATTGCTGCAAATGGCGTTATTTCATTCTTTTTATGGTTAAGTAATATTCCACTGTGTGTATACATCTATGTATGTGTGTATGCATATATATGTGTGTGTGTGTAAATTGGGTTGGCCAGAAAGTTCGTTTGGGTTTTCCCATAACATCTTACAGACAAACCTGAACAAACTTTTTGGCCAACCCAATATATACTACATCTTCTTTATCCATTCATCTGTCGATGGACATTTAGGTTGCTTCCATGTCTTGGCTATTATAATAGTGCTGTTATGAACAGTGGGGTGCATGCACCTTTTTGAATTAGAGTTTTTGTATTTTCCAGATATATGCCCAGGAGTGGGATTGCTGGATCATATGGTAACTCTAGTTTTAGTTTATTAAGGAATTTCTATATTGTTCTCCATAGTAGCTGCACCAGTTTACATTCCCACCAACAGTGTAAGAGGGTTCCATTTTCTCCACAACCTCTCCAGCATTTATTGTTTGTAGACTTTTTGATGATGACCATTTTGACTGGTGTGAGGTGATAGCTCACTGTAGTTTTGATTTGCATTTTTCTAAAAATTAGCAGTGTTGAGCATCTTTTCATGTGCCAGTTGGCCATCTGTATGTCTTCTTTGGAGAAATGTCTATTTAGGTCTTCTGCCCATTTTTTGATTGGGTTGTTTGGTTTTTTAATATTGAGCTGTGTGAGTTTGCATATTTTGGAAATTAATCCCTTGTCGGTCTCATTGTTTTGCAAACATTTTCTCCCAAACCATAGGTTGCCTTTTAGTTTTGTTTATGGTTTTCTTTGCGTGAAAAAGCGTTTAAGTTTAATTAGGTCCCATTTGTTTATTTTCCTTTCATTTCCATTGTTTTAGGAGGCAGATCCAAAAAATTTGCTACGATTTATCTCAAAGTGTTCTGCCTATGTTTTCCTCTAGGAGTTTTATAGTATCTGGTCTTAAATTTAGGTCTTTAATCCATTTTGAGTTTATTTTTGTATACAGTGTTAGAGAATTTCTAATTTCATTCTTTTATATGCAGTTGTCCAGCTTTCCCAGCACCACTTATTGAAAAGAATATCTTTTCTCCATTGTATATTCTTGCCTCCTTTGTCGAAGATTAATTGACCATAAGTGTATGGACTTATTTCTGAGCTTTCTATCCTGTTCCATTGATCTATGTGTCTGTTTTTGTGCCAGTATCATACTATTTTGATTACTGAAGCTTTATAGTATAGTCTGAAGTCAGGAAGCATAATTCCTCCAGCTCGTTCTTCTTTCTCAAGATTGTTTTGGCTATTCAGGGTCTTCTGTGTTTCTCCATACAAGTTTTAAAATTATTTCTTCTAGGTCTGTGAAAAATGCCATTGTTAATTTGATAGGGATTACACTGAATCTGTAGATTGCCTTGGTTAATACAGTTATTTTAACAATACCGATTCTTCCAATCCAAGAACATGGTATATCTTTCCATCTGTGTTGTCTTCAATTTCTTTCATCAGCATCTTACAGTTTTCAGAGTACAGGTCTTTTGCCTCCTTAGGTAGCTTTATTCCTAGGTTTTTGTTCTTTTTGATGCAATGGTAAATGGGATTGTTCCCTAAATTTTTCTTTCTGATATTTCGTTTTTTTGTGTATAGAAATGCAACAGATTTCTGTATATTAAGTTTATATCCTGCAACTTTACCAAATTCACTAATGAGCTCTAGTAGTTTTCTGGTGGCATCTTTAGGGTTTTCTATGTAAAGTATCATGTTATCAGCCAACAGTGATAGATTTACTTCTTCCTTTCCAATGTGGATTCTTTTTCTTTCTTTTTCTTCTCTGATTGCTGTGGCTAGGACTTCCAAACTATGTTGAATGAAAGTGGAAAGAGTGGGCATTGTCTTGCCTGCAAGTCCTTGTCTTGTTCCTGATCTTAGAGAAAATGCTTTCAGCTTTTCACCACTAAGTATGATGTTAGCTGTGGGTTTGTCATATATGGCCTTTATTATGTTGAGGTATGTTCCCTCTATGCCCCTACTTTCTGGAGAATATATATATTTTTTTATCATAAATGGATGTTGAATTTTGTCAAAATCTTTTTCTGTATCTATTGAGATGATATGTTTTTTTACTTAATTTGTTAATGTGATGTATCGCATTGATTGATTTGCGGATATTGAAAAATCCTTGCATCCCTGGGAAAAAATCCCACTTGATCCCAGTGTATGATCCTTTTAATGTACTGTTGGGTTCAGTTTGCTAGTATTTTGTTGAGCATTTTTGCATTTATATTCATCAGTGATACTGCCTGTAGTTTTCTTTTTTTGTGATATCTTTGTTTTTAGAATAGTTTCAGAAGAATAGGTGTAGAATTCACCTATGAAGCTATGGTCCTGGACTTCTATTTGTTGGGAGTTTTAAAATTACTGATTAAATTTCAGTACTGGTAATTGGTCAGTTCATATTTTCTATTTCTTCCTGGTTCAGTTGTGGGAGACTGCACCTTTCTTAGAATTTGTCCATTTCTTCTAGGTTGTCCATTTTACTGGTGTATAGTTGCTCACAGCACTATCTTATGATCCTTTTTGTTTCTGTAGTGTCAGTTGTAACTTCTCCTTTTTCATTTCTGATTTTACTGATTTGGGCCCTCTCCCTTTTTTTCTTGATGAGTCTGGCAAAAGGTATATGGATTTTACTTATTTTTTCAAAAAACCAGCTCTTAATTTCATTGATCTTTTCCATTATTTTAGTCTCTATTTATTTCTGCCCTGCTCTTTCTCTCTCTCTCTCTCTGTTTCTTCTAACTTTGGGTTTTGTTTGCTTTTCTTTTCCTAGTTCCTTTAGGTGTAAGGTTAAGTTATTTGAGATTTTTCTTGTTTCCTGCGGTAGGCTTGTATTACTATAAACTTCCTTCTTAGAACTGCTTTTGCTGCAGATTTTGGATCATTGTATTTTCATTTTCATCTGTCTCTAGGTATTTTTTAAATTTATTATTTGATTTATTCAGTGATCCATTAGTTTCTAAGCAGTATATTATTTAGCCTCCAGGTGTTTGTGGTTTTTTGCAGGTTTTTTCTTGTATTGATTTCTAGTCTCATATTGTTGTGGTTGTAAAAGATGCCTGATATGATTTCAGTTTTCTTAAATTTACTGTGATTTGTTTTGTGGTCTAGCATGTGATCTATCCTGGAAAACGTTCCATGTGCACTTGAAAAGAATGTGTATTCTGCTGCTTTCAGATGGAATGTTCTGTATACACCTATGAAGTCAACCTGGTTTAATGTGTCATTTAACACCAGTGTTTCCCTATTGATTTTCTGTCTGGAGAATCTGTCCATTGATGCAAGTGGGGTAATTAAAGTCCCCTACTGTTATTGTGATACTGTTAACTTCTCCCTTTATGTCTGTTAATATTTGCTTTAAGTATTTACGTGCTTCTATGTTGGGCGCATAATATTTACAATTGTTATATCGTTTTGTTGGATTGATCCCTTGATCGTTATGTAATGTCCTTCTTTGTCTCTTGTTACAGTCCTTGTTTTAAAGTCTCTTTTGTCTGATATAAGCATTGCTAACCCAGCTTTCTTTTGGGAAAACAACCCCATTCACAATTGCATCAAAAAGAATAAAATACCTAGGAATAAATCTAACTAAGGAGGTAAAAGACCTGTACTCATTAAACTATAAGATACTGAGGAAAGAAATAGAAGATGACACAAACAGACGGAAAGAGATACTGTGTTCATGGATTGGAATAATTAATATTGCTAAAATGACCATACTGCCCAAGGTAATCTACAGATTCAGTGCAATCCCTATAAAAATACCAATGGCATTCTCCACATAACTAGAACAAATAATCTAAAATTCGTATAGAAACACAAAAGACCCCAAATAGTCAAAACAATCTTGAGAGGAAACAAAGCTGCAGGTATCACACTCTCTGAATTCAAAATATATTACAAAGCTACAGTAATCAAAAGTATGGTACTGGCAAAAAAACAGTACATAGACCAATGGAACAGAACAGAGAGCCCAGAAATGAACCCACA
The DNA here is from genome assembly GCF_964270905.1 of Leucopleurus acutus. NCBI lineage: Eukaryota > Metazoa > Chordata > Mammalia > Artiodactyla > Delphinidae > Leucopleurus > Leucopleurus acutus. The sequence goes on from NC_139142.1 coordinate 40,788,654, forward strand.
CATATGTGGGTGATTAATCTATGACAAAGGGGACAAAAACATACAGTGGGAAAAAGACAGCCTCTTCAATAAACAGTGTTGGGAAAACTGGACAGCTACATACAAATGAATGAAACTGGAGTATTCTCGCATATCATACACAAATTCAAAATGGATTAAAGACTTAAATGTAAGACCTGAAACTATAAAACCTCTAGAAGAAAACACAGGCAGTAAGTTATTTTACATGAGACTTGCAATACATATTTTTGATATGTCTCCTCAGGCAAAGGAAACAAAAGCAAAAATAAACAAATGGGACTACATCAAACTAAAAAGCTTTTGCACAGTGAAGGAAACTATAAACTAAACGAAAAGACCACTTACTGAATTGCAGAAGATATTTGCAAATAATATACCTGATAAAGCATGAATGTCCAAAATATACAAAGAACTCATACAACTCAATATCAAAAAAAGAAACAACCCAATTTAAAAATGGGCAGAAGACTTGAATAGACATTTTTCCAAAGAAGACATATAGATGGCCTAAAGGCACATGAAAAGATGATCAACATCACTGATCATCAGGGCAAGGCAAATCAAAACCACAATGAGATATCACCTCACACCTGTCAGAATGGCTATTATCAAAAAAACAACAAATAACAAGTGTTGGTGAGGATGTGGAGAAAAAAGAACCCTCATGCACTGTTGGTGGGAATGTAAATTGGTGCAGCCACCATGAAAATCAGCCACTCCTCAGGGAGTGCAGCCTTGTGAGTCCTCAAAAAATTAAAAATAGACCTACCACACTAACAAACGTAGTAAGGTAGATAGCTAGTGGGAAGCAGCCGCATGGCACAGGGATATTGGCTTGGTGCTTTGTGACAGCCTGGAGGGGTGGGATAGGGAGGGTGGGAGGGAGGGAGACGCAAGAGGGAAGACATATGGGAACATATGTATATGTATAACTGATTCACTTTGTTATAAAGCAGAAACTAACACACCATTGTAAAGCAATTATACCTCAATAAAGATATTAAAAAAAAATAGACCTACCATATGATCCAGCAACTCTGCTCCTTGGTATTTATCTAATTAAAATAAGTATAGGACTTCCTTGGTGGCGCAGTGGTTAAGAGTCCACCTGCCAATGCAGCGGACACTGGTTTGAGCCCTGGTCTGGGGAAGATCCCACATGCCACGGAGCAACTAAGCCCGTATGCCACAACTACTGAGCCTGTGCTCTAGAGCCCGTGAGCCACAACTACTGAGCCCGAGTGCCACAACTACTGAAGCCTGCGTGCCTAGAGCCCATACTCCGCAACAAAGAGAAACCCCCTCAATGAGAAGCCCGCGCACCACAACAAAGAGTATCCCTCGCCCCCTGCAACTAGAGAAAGCCTATGCACAGCAACAAAGAACCAATGCAGCCAAAAATAAAAAATAAATAAATTTTTAAAAAAAGAAAAGAAATATGTGCACCCCTATGTTCATTGCATCATTATTTATAATAGCCAAGATATGGAAGCAACTTAAGTGCCCATCAATAGATGAATGAAGAAGATGTGGCATATATACAATGGAATATTAATCAGCCATAAAAAAGAATGAAATCTTGCCATTTGTGACAACATGGATGGACCTAGAGGCTATTATGCTAAATGCAATAAGTCAGACAGAAAAAGACAAATATGATTTTGTTTATATTTGGAATCTAAAAAAACAAAACAAATGAACAAACATTAAAAAAAAAACAAACAGAAACAGACATAGGAAACAAACAAGTGGTTGCCGGAGGGGAGGGAGAAGGGGAAGGGGATGGAGAGAGGAAAGAAGTAGGTGCAGGAGATTAAGAGGTACAAGCTTCCAATTACAAAAAAAATTTATTCCTAGGTATTTATTCTTTTAATGCAATTGTAAATGGACTGTTGTCTTAATTTCTCTTTCTGATAGTTTGTTATAGAGTATAGGGTTTTCTGTATACAATATCACATCATCTGCAAATAGTACCAGTTTTACTTCTTCCTCTCCAATTTGGATGCCTTTTATTTCTTTTTCTTAACTAAAGTGCTCTGGCTAGGACTTCCAATACTATGTTGAATACAAGTGGTGAGAGTGGGCAACCTTGTCATTTTCCTGATCTTAGAGGAAATACCTTCAGTTCTTCACCACTGAGTATGTTGTTAGCTGTGGGCTTCTCATATATGGCCCTTATTATGTTGAGGTAGGTTCCCTCTATAAGCACTTCGTTTCCCACTTTGTTTAGTTCTTTAATCATAATTTCCTTCAGTCCTTTGAACATATATATAAAATGGTTACTTTGATATCTTTGTTAAACCTGACATGTCGTTGATCTCACAGACCATTTCTGTCATGTCCCCCTTCCCACCACCCTACACATGGGTCAGACTTTCTTGTTATTTTTGTTTTTTTTCATATTGCCTAATTTTTGTTGAAAACTGGACATTTTAGGTAACACTGCAGCAATTCTGGGTACTGATCCTCTCTACCCCACACCCCAGGGCTTGTTATTATTATTTGCATATTTGCTTAGTGAATGGCTGGATGACTTTAGTGAAGTTAATCCTACCTCCCGTTCAATTGTGAAGTCTTTGATATTGCTCCTCAGGGAGTGCAGCCTTGTGAGTGCCCACAGTTATGATGGGATGGCAGTGGTTTTGGCAAGGTTTTCTTTGTTAAATGCTCACACCCAGCTGGTTGCTCTACATTTTCAACAATGACCTGGGACCTAAATTGCTCCAGAGTGATCCAATTAAATTTGGGCTCCTTTGAAAGAACAGTTTTGGAGGTCAGTGTTTGAGATTCGTTTTGACCCCAGGAGGGCTCTTCTCCGCTGTTTCTTTCCCTGGTTCTTTCTGTTAATCTACCTGGCCTGCAGTTCAGCTGAGACCTCTAAATTTTACCAATTGCCTCTAGTAACTTTCACCACCACCTCCACTGTTTTTTGAGGAACATCTTAAGCTTCAGTGTGTCCAAACTATGTGCAAATGAAGTCACTTCCTTTGGTAAGAGATCTAGAGCTTTTTTTTTTTTTAATGGTCTGCTTCTCCCAGTGGGCAGAATCTCTGAGCCAGAGCGCTGGAACTGGGATGTAAGATAATGACGCACTTCTGAGTAACACCTATGCTTCAGGACATGTGTTTGGTAGAGGGGGAGCAGTAAACTCAGGTCTTCTTGGCTTGCCACTCCCACTGTGGAACATCCATAGACAAGAGGAATCAGGCCCCGCTATTGTCAGTGACACCAGGCCCAGGTAAAGCCTCCATCCAACAAGTTAGGGGTGGCCAGAGGGAGTTCCAACCTCTTGATTACACATGCCCAGAACCAAGCCTCACAATAGGCAGGTGGGAGGAAGATGAGAAATGCTGAAGTCCTTCCTCTTCTGGGAAAACAGTCCTCCAACTGGGAGCTGAGGGGAGAGGGAGCCCTGTGTTCTTGGCCATACCAGTCTGAGTGGAGTTTCTGTCTTGCTGAGCTGGGAGGCAATGGGTCTTGGTTCAAATGATGTAGTCTCTAACTGTTCTTAGGTTTCAGAAGATTTTCTTTAATAAATGTTTATTTGCTATATGCCCTTAGGACCATTTCTAAGACTTTAAATGGTTGTTTTTAAAAAATAACTTTCATCATTTTCATTGGGAAGCACATGTGCAGTAACACCACATGTGGAACCCACAATAAGCTCATAACACTGACTCTTTCATATTGTGCACACTCAATGACATTTTAAATGCAATGAGAACAAGTACTAAATCTTAAAAAAGGCATTCCTTATTTAGAGTCTCTGAATTTTCACAAGTCAGACTTGCTTACAAATTACAAATTTTTCTTCTAGGATTCAAATCCAAAGTAATAATTCATACACTTGAATTTGCCGTACAAATACAACCCATTTAGTCAAATATGCTATAGCAAATTACATTTACTTGACTATCTTATAGCTCAGTTACTGCATAATAGCTACACAACATTCTTTATTGGCTCCTATTAGCTTTGCCAAAGTAAATAATCAGTCATTCTAGGACTGGATTATGTTGGCCATAAAGTCATGATTACAAATACCTTAATACTATAATTAATATATTTATCTCTATCACTTAGGTTAAATACTTTATAACTGATTTCTATTCTTTAAGGTTAATATACGAAAATGTTTAAGAACACATTTTTAACCTTACCATATTAGGATCATACCCCAGAGAAAACAAGTATGGTTTTTCTTGTAAAATTGCTTCCTTCCACTTTTCATCAGATACCAAACCAATGTACCAGTCACTTTCATATTCTTCAAGGCAGTTAGTCAGCTCTTTAAAGTCTTCTATTGGACCTAAACTCGCTTTATCAATCATTAGTTTCAGAGTATACCTAAAAAATGGAGAAACAAAGAATTTTAGAATTTTTAAAATCAACTTTATAGATGAAATAGATTTTTAAAGACACTGAACTGAAATCATATATATTTCAGAAAAAAAGATCTGGGAGAAATGATAAGAGTTAAAGCAAAACAATCCAGTAAGCCATACAAAAAACAGGTTCTCCACATAAAAAGAAAGTACAAATTTAAGTGTGCTCCGGATATAATCAGAGTACATACCAAGCATTTTTCATTTTTTGGAAAGTGATTATTTTTTAAAATTAGAAATGAAAGAGCATCTCCTTCTACGTTATAAAAAAATCAACATTTTTTGGCCAATGTTACAACTTATATATAATCAAAATGAATTACCTGAAAGCTTTTAGGGCTAGTTGGAACAGTTCTGGCTTTTCTGTGAGCCAATCCAAGGCAAGAGACCAAGGGAAAACACCACTGTAGACTCTCAATATATGACCAGGACTAGGAATCATATTGTCTACTCCAAACAAACTAAAATAACAAGTCATTACTGCATGAACATAAAAGTCTTTTAAAACTTTGTCCTTTGCAATTTCTTCCACTACATTTGAGGCATTTTCTTCTGAATGAAAACATTCCAACTGCCTTAAAACAAAGTGGTACCAGTCTTCTGGAAATAATGAGCTCATCTCCTTCACTTTGGAATTAGGCAAACAATTAGATATCCACTCTTCAGGTAAGCTTAACAAGTGAGAATGAGAACAACTGAACTCCATGAGAGGGATGTATGCCACGGCTTCTTGTTTCCCTTTGTCAGTAGCAGGGTATCCCAATGCAACTGCTTGGTAAAGACTATTTTCAGTAACTGTGCCTGTAGAATGTTTACCAACCCTCTGTGATTCCACTGATCCTGGAATAGGCAAATTTATACCTGGCAAAACTTTCAACTGATCTTTTTCTTCTTTTCCTTTTTTGATAGTTGGCTCTTCACCAAAAACATCATCAGACCAGTCATCCAAATTTTCTGAATTTAAACTATCTGTGTCTTCTGGGGATTCGGTTTGTGGTGAAGTATTCAAAGGAGGAAGGATTATTAGAGATGCTTTCCCTTTATTTTCAGTTTTGTGAACATTTTCCTGCATGTTGGACCTTCTGGAACAGTACTGAAGAAGTATCCACACAAGTACTTTAACAAGGTCACCTTTAAATTCTTTTAAGTTGTCATGGGAATCAATTATGCCAGACAGGACATTCCTGGCATCAGAATAGAGTTTCACAGGCAAAACAGTACAGGGTGTCAAGACATTTCCAAAGTGTTCATTAATGGAACATACTCTTGCATATTCTTCTTGTTCAAAGGCACCTTCAAAAACTTCGTCAACTCTTCGAGCTTCAGCAGTATGACAGGATGTCTCTTGCAATTCTAACCCCTAAAGAGGAAATAAGAAAATACTTGAGTTTATGATCACTTATTACACAGAGAAAAGTAACTAGTTTTGTAAATACTCATGGATTGGATTCTCAAAATAAAAATATGTAAAATGCAAAAAAAGTCTTTAACCCAAGAGCTACACCTTAATTCAAACTTAATGACACAATATATTTGATGTTGGATACAGATATGAAAAATAATGCTATATTTTTAAAGAAATTTTAGAAATTCCACTGGAAATTAGCAAAACAATTTTAATGAGTATGACCATAATTTTAAGACTGTACATCAAGGTTGAATCACACTTGTTAAAACTTTTAAAAATTATACAAATTTGAGGGGGGAGCAAAATTGGAACTACACAATATGCACATTAGCTTTGTATCCTTTCCAGCATACTTTATATGAGAGCAGTATTCTACTATATGGATATGCCATAATTTATCTAACTATTCCTTTGTTCCAGTTAAAAGAATTATAATAACGTAATAATAATACAGATTTATGTATTTGATTATTATCTATCTCCTCCAACTACCATATAAACTCCACAGAGCAGCTCTCTTTTGGTTACTACTGTATCCTCAGTGCCTAAACTAGTAGTTGGCACACAATGAGGGATGCAACAAATATATGCTGAAAGAATGAATACTATGAATATGTCCTTATATGAATTTTAAACCCATTTTGATTACTTCGCTAGAAGGAATCACTTGAAGAGGATACCTCAGGTCACTGTTTACTATTATTATTAATTATTGCTTATTTATTTATACATCTTTACAAAACTACCAGTGATTTTAATAAAAGGCAATGCTGTTAGGTTGTATTATGATCCAGGGAAAGAACACGGAATGTGATATCAGAATCTGCTTTTAAATCATGGCTCTGCCAGATGCTAGTACACAATCTTGAGTAGGTCACTTACCCCCTGAGATTCCTTTTGCTTCTCTTTCAAAGAAAAATAACCCTGGCACATAGGGTTGTGAAGAGAAAAGCAAGTAATGAAAGTGTCTTGTCAAATTTAAAGTGTTACATAAATGTTAGTAGATGGTATATCTAAGCAAGCTTGTGTCCGGAAAAATGAAAAAGAAAGAAAGAAAGACTGCCACCAAAAAGTATATCTATATATCATATATTTCATGGAGCATAAAAGATCAATAAAAGGACCCACATTATTAGGTATTATAAAACTGTACCATTAAAAAAATAGAACTAAATTAAGCAATGAAAATGTCCTCCATATTCTACATGATTTTTTGCCTTCTCCTACTTGTAGATGTTAGACTAGAGCAGTAGTTCTCAAACTTTAGGTGAGTCAGAATCACTGGAAGACTTGTTAAAACACAGACTGCTGGGCACCCCCCCTCCCAGAGTTTCTGATTCAGTAGGTCTGGGGTGAGGCCTAAGAATTTCCATTTCTAAAAAGTTCCCAGGACATGTTAAAATTACTAATCTGGAGAACTGCATTTTGAGAACCACTGGACTAAAGGAACAGCTTTTTAGTCACCAGCAATTTTATCCAATCCGCATTAAGACAAAAAAATTCATTCATTCACTACTCATTCAACAAATATTTATTAAGGGCCTACTATGTGCCAGGCCCTGTTCCAGGGGCTCAGGATATATTCTCCAAATAAAAACAGAGATCCTTGCTCTTGGAACATTTATATTAGAGAGTGGAGGAACACAGGTAATCAACAATAAAATTAATAAGCAAATTACATAGTTTGCTAGAAGGTATAAGTGTTATGAAAATAGAGAAAAAGTAAAGCAAGCAAGGAGGATTGGAAATGCAGGCAGGAATGGGAGTGGGTATTCAATTTTAAATAGGATGCCCACAGTAGACTTCATTGGGAAGGTGACATTTGAGCAAAGCCCTAAAGGTGGTGATGGAGTTAGCTGTGTGGCTGTCTGAGGAAGAGTGCTCCAGGCAGAGGGAACAGCCAGTATGCTGGAGTAGGGTGAGATGGTTAAAGGAGCAGATGAGACCAAATAGGGAGCCTGACCCTTTAGGGCCTTGGCTTTTACTCTGAACAAAAGAAGATGTTCACTGTCGGATTTTGAGTAGGGAAGTGACATGATCTGACTTAGATTTTAAAGATCATTCTGGTTGATAATAGGCTGTAGGGGGCCAGAGGCAGAAGCGGAGAGACCAATTAGGAAGTGATTGCAGCTATCCAGGAAAGAAATGAAGGTGACTGAAAGTAGGGTGGTGAGAAGTGGTGGGATACAGGATATGACTTAAAGGCAGAGCCAACAGGATTTCTTGTTGGATTGGATATGCAGTATAGAAGTAAACAAGGAGTCAAATATCACTGGACTAAAGCCCAAATGTTTTTGATCTGAGCCACTAGAGGATGGAGTTGTCAGCAAGGACTGGGGCAGTCTGATATTAACAGGTCAAGGAAAGAGAAGGAAACATCAAAGGAGACTGTCAAGGATTAATCCGTGAAACAAGTGAAGAGATGAACTCTGTCAAATTCTGCTGACAGGTCAAGAACGGGTCTGAGAATCAATCCTTGGATTTAGCAATGCCACAGCCACTGGAGACCTTGACAACAGCAGTTTTTACTACAGTAATAGGTAACAGGGTCAAAAACCTAGAGTAAGTTGAAGAGAAAAATGGAAGAAATGAAATTGGAGACATGATTATAAGTGACTCTAATAAGGCATTTTGCTCTGAAAGGAGAAAAACAGTATTAGCAGGTAAGGGCAGTGGGGTCAAAAGAAGTTTTTTATATTAAGTTGAGAATGCTTGTATGATATAGGAGTGAAGAAAATATTACTGAGTCACCTTTTTGAGATGCTCAACTAGATAGGGATAAAAAGAATAAGACTGGATAAAAAAGGGGCAAGTGTATTTTGTTACTATGCTCTATCATACAGTCAACACTAGTCTGTCTATCAATATGTGCATACTGAAATACACTTTAACAATCCTAAGTGTTTTCACAAGTAAAAAAATACTCTTCCAAAGTGAGCTGTTAATTCTTTGATGTGTGCATAACAAAATTTTTACACATGTACTAGAGAGGTTTCAAATGCACATTGACCTTAATGTTAATACAGCAATAAGTATAGCCACATTCTAGAATCATTATCCATATTAAACGATCCTGAAAACGGCCCAAGTAATGAGACCCAGGTAAGAGGAGACCTAAAACAAATTAGAAAAAGAAAGTAATTGTTAAAGCTTGTTTTATTTTGCCACGTGAATCTTTAAAATTAATAACACACTTGGAACTAATTAATAATTCTTTCTACCCTCTTTTTAGGTCAAGAATACAAACAACTATCCATTGCATATCAGAAGGCATTAAATTAAGCTCTTTACAGGAACAGTTGGAAGAGAAAATCTATAGGTGATAATTTATAAGAATTAAGAATATATTTTCCAGAAAAACAACAAATTAGAACCTGTTATGTAAAACCCTAAATACATATTAAATATATTAGGAAAATATATTAAATATATAAAAGCCAACTTCACATTAATGATTTAAAACATTTTGGACATTTTTATATACATGTCTATAAATTTGTGGTGTTAAAAATTTACATAAAATGCTATCTACCACACTGTACAAATACTCTTAAAACTTAGTTTTTCTCTCAACATTGTCTCTGAGACATTATATATCGACTACAAAGCTCCTTCACTGTAACTATACTGAGAATTCATTGTACAAATATAGCTGAATTTAAATATTCATTTCCCTGATAACATTTCAGATGTTTTCCAATTTTTCACTATTATAAATAATGCTGTATAAATTATCTTTGTACAAGTCTGCTTGTACAATGTATTACGTAGAAAGAGTTAACATAGCAGAAATAACTGCTGTCTGTTGAAAGGCCTGCTTACAAAGTTGGCCCTTGGCTGGAAACTGGGAACTTGTATTTCAAAAGAGCTCTCACCACCCTACCTGATAAACAGTCTCGCATTGTGCCTAAACTGTCTGTGCAAAGAATACAGTTTATACTGAGCACTTGCTTTCCTTTTGGGAGCCTGAAATTTTGGTATTTCGTAGGCAGCGGGTGCCTACATGACCAGCCCTCAATATAAGCCTTAGGCATTGAGTCTCAAATAAGCTTCCCCAGTAGTCAACATATCACACATACTGTCACAACAAGGCGCTGGGGAATTAAGCACATTCTGTGTAACTCCACTGGGAAAGGATGCCTGGAAGCTTTCACCCAGTCTCTCACCCCATGTGACTTTTCCTTTGCTGTATTTGTTCTGCATCCTTTTACTATACTAAATCTTAGCTATGAGCACAACTATATGCTGTCCTATGTGTCCCCCTAGAAAATCATCAAATTTGGGAATGGTCTTGGGGACCCTCAAGACACACGTCCAAGAGTTTCTCTAGAATTGCAATCACTGGATCATGGAATTTAAAACTGGAATTCCTAGGCCATGGGATATGTACATCTTTACTACAGACTATTAAGTTTACTCTTCAAGGTAGCTGTATGAATTTACACATTCCCTTTCAACAGGGTTTGAGAGTTCCTGTTCCCCACTCCCTAGCCAATACTTGTTAATGTCAGACTTTTTTTATATTTTTGTCAATCAGATATGTGTGAAATGTTACCTCACTGTTTTCTGTTTTTCTCCCAGGAAATACTTTACAACACACTTACTGGTTGAATATAATTGATTTGATAATAATGTATAATTTCTACCTTATTACTAAGGTATTTATTATTTCAGATGTGAGTTTAATGTTACAGGCATTTTAAAAAGTGGCATTGCACTATATAATAAAAATTAATTGGAAGTGTATGAAAGTATTAAAAGTGTAGAATATTTCCTATAAGGAAAATGCTTATTCATAAAAAATTTATATCAGAAAAATAAAATTTTTCCTAAATTATCTCACATAATAGATAATTAGAAAAGTTCAACCCAAATAAACATTTCATTAAAATTCTAATTTTAAATTGCTACTCTCTGCCAGGGGAGTCAGTCTGCTAGGAAGTCACTGGACATACCTAAAACAAGTTCAGGGGCTAAAGCATACCGTAGGAGACAACACACTATTGTCATCGGCTTGTACTTTATCTAAAACCAACCTTGAGAAGTACAATATAGCTGAATTTACAGTTAGTGTATGATGAAATTATAAAATTATCACAAAATTATAATTATAATATTAGCTCATTCTCATCAAAAATCTTGCTAATATTCGTATAGCACTTCATTTTGGGAGGTTACCGATCACTGACCAAAGCTTTTATGTTACCTTACCCTCTAACCCTGTCAGACAAGTTGCTAGACATTAACTAATAAGATACAAGCAGACTCCTTTAAGCTCTTCAATCTGATATTTATATAATGCTAGTTTTCACTCTTTATGGGCCTAAGCTGTTATATCTACTTGACATGAACTCATTAAAATTCATGAAAATTTTGGGATAAGGTGTTTCATGTTTCATAGGGGGACTATAACTTGATTTTAGTCAAGAAAATGTTTTTTAAAAATTGTGGAATCACCTAAATGAAATTTTCACTTCATATTTTTATTTTATAACTTTATTTCCCTCAAAATAAGGAGTAGGAGATATACTTCTTCATATTTAGTCTTTCTGCCTGCACATCAAAGTATTAGAATCTATATAACAGCTGGATCAAAAGACTGTTTTTCTGTCTGTTCATTTTTTTGTACTTTATATGCATTTGTGAGGATTTCTTAAGCACAACCCATTTACTTACCTAAACTTCCAGCTGCCATTGCAGACTGCAGGGCAGTGTTCAAACTCGGGACCATCTGGTAGTAGTACACTGTATCTGCACACACACAGGCTGTGGTACCCACAACTCCTGGCCAACTCTGAATAGGTCGAGGAAACCCCACCAAGAACAAAGGAAGGGTGAAGAGGGGGAGTAAGGGAGAAGAGAGTAGTGCAGAAAAAACTATGAAGACCAACACAAATGGAGAGAAGACAATGTTGAGTACACATAAAGTGGTGGTTGATTTTCTACGTTTTTTCTCTGTCCATGACGCCAAGAGTATGGTCACAGCAAACTGCAATTTAGAGATGAATTGAATCAGACGATCACGCATGATACCAACCTGCAGAGACATAAAAATGAAGTTTTTATTCTTAAATACCTTTCATAAATTTTCAAGATCATATAAGAAAAACAGTATAATTTTATTACTGCTCCAATATTTTTGAGGAAATAGCCCTTACATGAGATCCTTTGTTATAATTTTCTCCAATCTCACAGTTAATAAATGAGACTACATTTTTAAGTTTCACCTCTCTTAAAAAAAAAGTAGTACTAAAGAGAACACAGTGCTATGTCTATCTTAAGGTTGATTAAGCTTTGCATTACATGCTTGTTAAGTCATGAGAACTAGCAGTAGTAAACAGTTAAGCAACTATCCTTAATTTATCCTTATTTTAGAGAATATTTTACAGATTAAAAAACAGACATCATGCCATAAGACAAACCTCAATAGACTGAAATCATACTAAGTGTATTCATATGAATCATGAAATGTATGTTCTTCAATCAAAACTGAATTAAATCAACAATAGAAAGAAATCTGGAAATTAAAAGACAAATTCCTAAATAACCAACAGGTCAAAGAAGAAATCACAAGATAAACAAGAAAACATTTTCAGATGAATGAAACACACACCAAAACTTGTGATACAGCAAACCCAGTCCTCAGAGGGAAATTTATAGCTACAAATGAAAGAGCAGAAAGATCTTAAACCAATAACCTAATCTTCCACCTTAGGAAACTAGAAAACAAAGAGCAACTAAATCTCAAGTAAGCAGAGGTAAGGAAATAATAAAGATAGGAGTGGAAATTAATAAAACAGAGAATAGAAAAATAATAGAGAAAAATCAATGAAACCAAAAGCTGTTTTTTTGAGATCAGCAAAACTGACAAACCTTTAGCCAGACTGACCAAGAAAAATACATATAAGACTCAAATTACTAAAATCAGGAAGGAAAGAGATAACATTGCCAGCAATCTTGCAGAACAAAATAAAAAGAATTATAAGAGAATATTATGAACAACGATATGCCAATAAAGTAGATCACTTAGATGAAACTGACAACCTCCTAGAAAAAGACATAAATTACTGAAACCAACTCAAGAAGAAATAGAAAATCTGAATATACCTATAACAAGTAGAGAAACTGAATTAACAATTTAAAAGCTACCCAAAGAGAAAAGCTGAGGCCCAGATGGCTTCCATACTACAAAATACTACATAGTACAGAATATTTTAAGATACATACTGAATACTACATTCAAGATTATTGATATGAAATTCCCACCTCATTCTATGAGGTCACTGCTATTCTGATATCTAAACGAAAGATACGAAAAGAAAGCCACAAATATATACATCAGACAAAAATTCTCAACAAAACACTAGCCAACTGAATCCTGCAACATAAAGACAAGACTATACACCAAGACTGAGTGAGATTTATTACAGGAATGCAAGATTGGTTTAACAACTGAAAATCAATATATTACACCATGTTAGTAGATTAAAAAACCAAAACCACATGACTATTTCAATAGACATAGAAGAGGCAAAATCCAACACCCTCCAGGATAAAAAAGTTTAACTAGGAATAGAAGCAGGAATGGTAAAAGACAGACATCAACTTAATGGAGAAAGACTGAATGCTTTCCTCATTAAGATGTCCACTCTTACCTCTTCTATTCAACATTATACTGGAGGTTCTAGCCAGGGCAATTAGGTAAGAAAAAGAAATGAAAGACATCCAGATTGGAAAGGAATGGAAAGGAAGAAGTAAAACTATATCTAATTTGCAGATGACATGATCTCATATACAGAATATCCTAAGAAATCCACTAAAAATCTATTAGAAACAATAAAACATTTCAGTGAGGTTTCAGGATATAAGATTAACATTAACTAATCAACTGCAGTTTATACTTGAGCAATAAACAACCCAAAAAATTAAGAAAACAATCTACTTATAATATCATCAAAAAGAATAAAATACTTAGGAATAATATTTAATAAAACTGTAAGACTTGTACACTGAAAACTACAAAACAATGTTGACATAAAGAAGATATAAATAAACATGAAGACATGTCATGTAGATGAATGGGAAGAATTAATATTTCTAAGACAGCAACGAAGCCAAATCTAGCCTCTGTATCCCGACACTGAATTGAACCTCGGAGACAAGAGTTTTGGGTGAAGTAGAATAGTTTTATTGCTTTGCCAGGCAAAGGGGGCCACAACGGGTTAGTGTGTTCAAAACTGTGTGTCCCAAACCCGGGGGTGGCGGTGGAGGTGGGGTGAGGAGTTTTATAGTCAAGGGGAGCAGTGTTGCTGGTAAGGATCAGGGTGCCTTGCTGCATTCCTTCAATCCAAAGATTATATGGCAGCAGGTGATGATGGGCAAACTGTGACCTTCTCTGGAATGAAGAGTGCTTCATCAAGTAGTTAACACCTTCCATTTGGTGGGGGTTTTAGTTCTGCAGAAGAGCTCAAAGATATTGTTATGTGTATCCCTTGAGCGGGAACCAGGACCCTGCTCCTAAGGCTGCACTATTGTTTCTTGACTGCTCCTCATTTGTCTCTCCATCCTCTCCCTTCCCCGATTAGCAACTGTTTGAACCTGCCCTTTGGAACTCAGGGAAGGGGACACAGAAAGGTTTTTGTGCCCAGGAGCCCCACAGGGTCCTACTCGGTTTCAGCAATATTCTCCAAATTTTATCTACAGATCTAAGGCAATCTCTATCAAAGTCTCAGATGCCTTTTTGAAAAACTTGAAAAGCCAAAACCAATATTTCTATGGTAACACAAAGGTACCAGAATAGTCTAAACAATCTTGAAAAAGAAAAACAAAGTCATAACATTCACACTTCCCAATTTTAAAACCTACTACAAAGCTACTGTAATCAAGACAGTGTAGTACTGGCATAAGGACAGACATATAGATGAATGGAAAAAAGAATAAGAGCCCAGAAATAAACCCTTACATTTGTTTGATTTCTGGCAGGGTGCCAAGAAAAGTCATTGAGGGAAGAATAGCTTTTTCAATAAATTATGCTGAAACCATTGTACATTCATATACAAAAGAATGGATTTGGAATCCTACCTCATAACATATACAAAAATTAACTCCGAGTAGATCATAGACCCAAATGTAAGAGCTAAAACTATAAAACTCTTAGAAGAAAACATAGTAAATCTTTACGATCTTGAATAGGCAGTGTTTATTAGATATGACACCAAAAATACAAGCAACAAAAGAAAAAAATAGATAGATTGAATTTCATCAAAATTAAAACTTTTTTGCTTCAAGGGACATTATCAAGAAAGCTAAAGACAACCTACAGAATGGGAGAAAACTTTTGCTTGTCATATATCTGTCAAGGAACTTGTATCCAGAATATATAAAGAACTCTTAAACTTAACAGTAAGAAGTCAAGTAGCCCAGGTAAAAATGGGCAAAGAAGTTGAACAGACATTTCCCCAAAAACATACACATAGGGCCAAGAAACATATGTAAAGATGAATCATTAGTATTCAGAGAAATGCAGTATCAAAATCGTGAAAAGACCCATGACAATGCTATAATGAAAAAGTCAGATAACAACTGTTGGTGAGAATGTAGAGAAATTAGAATCCTCATACACTGCTGGTGAGAATGTAAAATGGTGCAATCATTTTGGAAAAATGTTTGGCAATACCTTGAAGTGTTAAGACATAAAGTTCGTGTATAACTGAAATTCCAGTCCTAGGTAAACATACCTGACAGAAACGAACTCACATGTCCATATAAAAACTTGTACTTGAATGTTCATAGCAGCATTATTCATAATAGTCAAAAAGTGGCGACAACCTAAGTATCTATCATTTAATGAATGAATCAACTAAATGTGATATATCCATACAATGGAATATTTTTCAGCAATAAAAAAGAATAAAATACTGATACATGCTACAAAATGGATGAATCTTGAAAACATTAAGAGAAAGAAGCCAGATGCAAAAGACAACATACTGTGTAATCATATTCGTGTGAAATGTCCAGAATTGGCAAATCCTTAGAGACAGAAAGTAGATTAATGGTTGCTGCGGCTGGAGTAGGGAGTAGATGAGATGGAGAGCAGAATGGAAATGACTATTAATGTGTATGAGGTTTCTTTTTGGGATGTTGTAAATATTCTAAAATTAGATTGTGGTGACGGCTGCAAAGTTCTGAATATACATCGCAGAACTTTACACTTTAAGTGAATGATTTTATGGTTTATGAAATACATCTCATTAAAGCTGTTAAAAATATATTTACCAGTAAGAGTCTGATTCCTGTATCCAGATTTCGGTTCCACCATATGTCTGTATTGGAGATCAACAAGTGCACTGATGATACAATGACTGTCTCCAATAAAGCATTTTCTGTATTCTGCCATACCTGCAGTACACAAATTTACCACTTTATTAGGCAGAATTTGATAATCTAAGTAAACTGTTAGAGTAAACAAAATCATAATTAAATTTGGGAATAGTAAAATACTATTAAGTGCATATTAGCATTACCATTCTAAAAGCTCTTGTGAATCCAATGGAGACAGACACAGAGTGGAGTCCTTGTAAGGAACTGTCCAATGAAAGAAATGCTATCATAGCAAAAGGTGACACTAAGGCAAACAAGAAAAGAGACAAATTTAATGAAGGCAAAATAACCCCTTCTACCATATTTTATTTTGGCCTATGAGTATTTTTATGAGCACATTTAAGCAATGAGCTAAAAAAAACAATAAACCAAAACATAAACGAATAAACACTTGTATGCAGTATAACATTATACAAATACAGGAATTCCATAATATTTTTGTACACTTCCTAGATAAAATACAAGTTTATTAATATTTGTCTTCCTACCTAGATTTATCAAAATCCGTCTGACAACACCAATCTTCATGAGCGTTGTTTGCTTCTCTAGGAATAAAGTCACAGTCCGCACGTGCTTTGGATAGATAGGGTTCCGGAAAATTCCAAATATATAGACACTTTGAATTTCTTTAAGTATCCATAGTATTATAAATAATATCATCAAAATATAGCCAACAATAGCCTGGGGACTGTTTTTGGAATTCTGTGAGAAACCAGCAAAGTGATGCAACAAACCAGTTTCTAAAAGAGCCAAGACTAATACAATGCTGTAGAAAAGGTATTCCTTCCAAGTAAACTGTTTTTCCAAACCGTTGGGTAAAGCCTTAGATTTGGTTCCAACTCTGTGTCCGGTCACACTGTGTTTGAAGCCAAAAACAATCTCACTTAGGTTAAGACTCAGTAAGAATCCAAGTCCAGTCATGAAAAGAACCACACCAACAGTGCTGGGAATGAAATATGATGTTACAGCTGTTCCAGTAGAAATGATGAACATTATTAACAACCTGCAGAGGGGAAAAAAAAAGATCTGCTTGAAAAGAAAAAATGTTCTTTGAGAATAAATTACATATCACTTTAATATTTAAAATAATTACCGTAGGTGGGTTGACATAGATGAGCCTCCAAGGCCAAACTCTAAAACCTGCTCCATTGCCCATAAGAAAAGTGCATCAGGTGGGGGTAGGGTCCCGAGTGCCCACAGAAAGGGTAAAAATATAAACAAGATGTGTAAAATCTGATTAATTTGTTCTAGAACTGGTATATTTACCATAAACCTACAATAAAAAGAAAATATTTAAATCATACAAAACAATAAATAGAAGATCTTTAAAGGAAAAACAAAACACATACACCTCCCTTTATACCCCACCTCTGCCCTGAAACAAAAGAATATTTACAGGAAGGTCCTAATCCCAAATTGCAAAAGATCAAAAACATAAATTGTGACCACTGTCCTTCCTCTATACCAGCAAGTACTCAATTGTATACAAGTGTAGTACAGGACAAAAATATTTCTCCCTTAAATCTTTAAATTACATTGGCTGCAATTCCACCAATGATTCTATAGAGTTTAAAAATTTTAAATTTAAAATTGCAAGCAACCCTAGGAAAGCCAAAGCCTTCCTGCTGTTCATATCTTAGTAGCTAGCAAAGAGAGTAAGCTCTTCTCTTTTTCCTACTCTCTCCTGTACTGTCTTGCTCCCAGGTCCTGGAATTTGAAATCAGTATATTTAAAATCAGAGGTCAGCAACATTAGGTTATGAACATGTCTCTGGGTTAGCCTGGGAATTTAACAAACATATAATATTGTTTCTATTTTGTATAAACAGTGGTATGGATTTGAGAACACAAACTTGTACAACACAGTCTCATAAATTAGTGAAGGCTTCTATCTTAACTGGAGGAACTGGTTTTTGGTACAGCACTTACCAGTTAAACGTAACATTATCAAATTGTTTCAAATAATTTAACAAAAACTTTAAAGCACAGAGGAATAAACATTATCAATATGTTACTAAGTTTTTGGAATAAGGTTAGCCAAACACCTTGCCTGGAAGCCAACAACGCTGTAGTACTTATGGAGTTCCAAAGACAACTTTCAAAAGAGAAAACTAAATCTCAAAACTTATAGCATAATAATTGTACTTGAATATCTGAGCTGCTAGGAATCAAAGTCAAGGAGAAAGCCAACTAATATTTATACACTTAAGTGTATGTTAATAGCCGAGAAGCAAATGCATAGCAACTATGATTATAATAATGGTATAATGTGCTTTCTTACACAGATATCAGGACGATGCCAGCTAATGCACTCTGCTTCATAATGTATGTCCTTCAAATTTTTATAAGCAGAGAGAATTAACGAACACAAGGTTAACAATGTGATGCTAAATTAGAGGATACTTTCTGTAGTGTAGTTTTAAAAAAAAATTCATTTCATTCTGAGAAGAAAACACTCCAGTAACAAAAAAGAAAATCAAACCACACACAATAAGCCATAGGAAGGTCAAGGAAAACATGTAGATTTGTATCGTTTTTTTGTTTTTTGTTTTTTTAAAAGACAACACTTCTCTTGCTAACATATTCAAGGAAAGGATAATTTGTGTAAAAATAATGTATACTTAGGAAATATGTTATCCAAGTTCTATTTTACCCCCCAATCTTTTTGTTCTTAAGTAAACAAGCAATAGTACAGAAAAGTGTTTATACACAAGAATAGCACAATATAAGAATACATAATTGAAATAACCAAACATTGTGATTACTTTCCTGTGTGTATGACTCAGGATGATCAAACAGATGATTACTGTGGTTCTTTTATAACAGAAAAATGTTTAAATCCTAAAATTTCTGATAACATTACAGTAATTTTCTAGAGCAAAAAAATCTAAGCCCACAAGAAAAAACTGTTTTTCTAATAACCATAAAAATATTTCAAATTCTGTACACTAAGATCCACATGCCCAGAAAAAGATGTTCCTAATATGTAGTGGCTAAGATGATATAAACATGCATCATTCATTCAAACAGTTCCTGAGAGTCTATGAACTAAGCACTGAAGGTTTCACACTTGTCTTTGATAAAAATGCATAGAAAAAGTCATTTAAAATTATTAATATACAACTGTACTAGGTAGACTAAAGAATGCAGGAAGAGAAAAGATCACTACACTGTAGGGCTTGTCTCTTCAACTTTCACATTCTCTGAAAGAATATTAAGATACAACTTGACATATCTGACAACTCTCCAAATTCGAATAGAGTACACATTTCATACAGTATTTATATGCAGTATCACACCTACTACTGCATAAAGAACATCTTGATTATTATTTTGTTAATAAGAAGATAAAATTTTTCTAAAACTGAAATGGGAGGTTAATTTTTCTATATAAACTTCATATTTTCTTTAAAAATAGGTTCGAGGACTGCCTCTTTTATAGTTGAAAAAATCTTTTTATAATCATTAAACTGTAAACATTAAAACTATATTAAATCCAACTTGAATATAGTAAAAAAAACATTTTATGCTCTTTTATTGAGAAATGAAAAATGAGTAGTCAAGGTAACCAAATTATAAATTAACTGAGATTTTTAAAAAGATTAAAAGAACCTAGGGCATCATGTAAATGCAAAGATGTTTTATAGCAGGTAATTTCTGATATCAGAAATGGCACAGTGAGATAGTAACTCAATAATTTATATTCTGAAAATAAGAATGTTATAAATAAATCTTTCAAAAGGGGTCAAATGTATACATATACATTTAAACTCAATTTTATTGCTAATTTTTCAAAATCAAGTTTTTAATTGTAATATATTTTATAGTTAGTAAATGGTTGTGGTACTAAGAAATCAATTACAATAGAATTTCCATAAATTAATTCTCCTCTTACAATATTTGATTAGGTGAAGAACTACAAGGGTATTATAGTGTTCTTTGGTCCATAAATGTAGCACAATTAGAAGAGGTTAAGAGTTAAGGAATAGCAGAAATCTAAGAATCGGTCAGTTTCAGTACACAAACTGGCTATATATTTTTAAATGCCTTGTCTTCTTTTGGGCTACCATAACAAAGTACCATAGACTAGGTGGCTCAAACAATAGAAATTTATTTCTCACAATCTGAGATCAGAGTGCCATTACGATTGGGTTCGGATGAGAACTCTTCCCGGCTTGCAGAGAGCCAACTTCTCACTGTATTCTCACATAGTGGAGAAAGAGAGAGAGATGGAACTCTCTGGTGTCTCTTCTTATAAGGGCACCAATTCCATCAGGAACTAGGGCCACCCTGATGACCTAATTACCTCCCAAAGACTCTCTTAAAATATCACTACATTGGGGGTTACGGCTTCAACAGAAGAATTTTGAAGAGACACACACATTCAGCCCGTAACATTCCACCCTGATCTCCCAAATTCATGTTCTTCTTACATGCAAAATACATTCATTCCTTCCCAACAGCGACAAAATTCTTAACTCATTCCAGCATCAACTCTAAAGTCCATCCTGAGGCAAAATCCTCTCCAGCTGTGAACCTGTGAAACCAGAAATGCTTTGTGCTTCCAAAACACAGTGGTGGGACCGGCAAAGGACGGACATTCCCATTCCAAAAGGGAGAAACAGGAAAGAAGGGGTGATAGGTCCCCAAAAAAGTCCAACATCTGGCAAGGCAAATTCCATTAGATTTTAAGGTTGTAGAATAATCCTCTTTTGTTTCATACTCTGCCCAGTCCCCCAGGGCAGCAACATCACCCAAAAAGTTCTAGGTGAGGGTACCACCCCAAGAGCTCTGCAGGGTATTACCAGCCCCAAGGCTTCCAGAAGAGGCTTTCTAGCTTGTTGAAACCTGATAATCTCTGTATCACTTTTCAGATCATTTGGTGCTTAAGAAAAGCGCCATGTTCACCATCAAATAGCTCTCATATCCCTGTCCTGTCAAATTTAATAACTTTAATAGCCTTCATCCATTACATCTTTAGTTCAAACTGAAGTGTTTCTGCTCTTATAATCCCAGAAACTCTTCACTGAGCGACAGTCCAGCCACACCCCTGGTGTTCCCTTCAGAACATGCTTTCTCATTTTTTGCAATATGTATACACTGAAAATTTCCCAAATCTTCAAGTTCTGGTTCCATCTTGTTTAGCAATTGCTTCTTCAATTCATCTCTCTCCTTTTATATTTTACTATAAGCAGTCAGGAGAAATCAAGCTGTTCATTCAACACTTTGCTTAGAAATCTCCTCGGCTATATATCCAAATGTATCACTCTCAAGTTCTACCTTTCACAAAATATTAGAAAATGATTCAGCTAAGTTCTTTGCCACTTTATAACTAGGATCGCCCTCTCCTCCAGTTTCCAATAACATGCTCTCACTGCTGTCTTGAGACTTCACCAGAATTACCTTTAATGTCCACATTTCTAGCACACACTTCAAAACTCTTCCAGCCTCTACCCATTACCCAATTCCAAAGCCACTTCTACACTTTTAGGTGTTTGTTATGGGAGCACCCATCTTCTTGGTATCAAAATCTTAGCCAGCTCATAATCAAATAACATAGTCGGGTGACTTAAACAACAGAAATTTATTTCTCACAGACCTGGAGTCTGGAAGTCTGAGATTAGAGTGCTACCATGATCAGGGTATGGTGAAAACTCTCTTGCTGGCTTGAAGACAGCTGCCTTCTTATTTCATCTTCATATGTTGGAGGGAGAAATCAGGCTCTTTAGTGTGTCTTCCTATAAGGGTACTAATCCCATCATAGCAGGGCCCCACCCTCATTATCCTAATTAGCTCCCAAAGACCCCATCTCCAAATATCACCACATTGGGGGTTAGGGATTTAATATATGAATGGGGGTGGTACAAACACTCAGTCCATAAAGTGATGCCTGTACATTTCTACCTGTGATAGAGAATGCTGCAATCTATAGGAACAGAGAAAGAAATGTCAGATTTAGAAAAGGCAAGCAAAAGAAGTCATCAAATAATTTTGTTTAAAATTGCTATTTTCTATTTTTCTTCCATAGCAAATTGATTTAAAAAAACAATATTCTATATAATTACTATAACAAAATTAAATAAGTTATTCTATTCATCTTAAATCCACTCAATCTGTGCATTAACATTTATGTGTATAAATTCTCTATTTTCCCTTCACAGGAAAGTTCCATCTCATTTCACAGGTTTCACCCAGGCTATCTTACAGATTCATAGCTCCTTATTTAAAGTAAAACACAGGATTGAAATTTTGCTTATTTATCTTATAAAGGGTTTTCTTTTTACTCTTCAACAAGATTTAATTACTGCTTTAGGATGAATGTTTAACAAAGATTAGTCCTATGAGATTATTCATCAAAACAACCTATCACCCAATGGTTTGGTGACTTTTAATTCATAGATTCTTTTCTTTTAATACTAAGGAGAGTGCTCTTACTATGTATGCTTAAAAATAAAGTTATAAAGTATTTGATAGCTTATTACCTGTGTGCAAGATCTATAGAAACAAAGAAAAAAATATAAAGAGGTCTCATAAGAGGAGTGATTTCATAAGTATCCTGGGTTTGGAAAGTTGCAGTCTCTGTAGCTGTGTTTACAATTAATGAATATTCTCCTATACACAATGTCATCCATCCAAAGAAAAATAGTAGAACAGTGCCTCCTGCGCTGCTATAAAGCAGGGTTATTCTATTCGGAAGCAAATACCATGTTCCAAGACCACACACTAAGCTAGCAAGAACAGAATGAAAAACGGTATTGGCTGTATGTTTTTTGCCAGGAATTAGAAATTTGATGGTCTCAGCACCAGCACAACTTGTAAATTCATGTTCATCTTCCTCTGCTAAGATATCTGTGGTCAGCATTCTTTCCACTGTCACCCATCTGCTTCTGGCGTATAAACTTGTGAACTGGATGACAAATGCAGTGAAAAGCATTAGTCCACCTGAAAGTGCTGCTGTATAATAGTCCTCCAGGATGCCTAACTGGTACAAAAGTGTTCCTATTCCACCCAAAACCCATGGCATCAAAAAAAGGATAATCTGATTAACATATATGTAAGGAGGGGCACAATAGCCTAAATTGAGTCGAGGGCCTCCAAGAACAGTCTGTGGAAAGCGCTTCAGAAAGAAGTCCTGTTTGTAATCATTCAGCAGAGGCACATCTGGACTCATCCTTCTCACTCAGGATTATTCTGAAAGTCACATCCTTTTCTGTAACACAGCAGTCTCTAAGAAAAAGAAAAAAAAACTATTTGAAAATATCATACTTAAAACATGAGGGAGAAAAATCCCATATTTCCATTAGTTAGTTCCCTAGTGCAGGATTTGTAACTTCACTTCTCTAGCTCCTTCCCATTGCCTGACACATACTTGGCACAAAACAAATAGTTGCTAAGTACTTTTTTTTTAATTTGGAAAAAAGTCATATTCACTATTAATTTACCTGGAACTTAGATAAACTTGGAATTTCAGATTTTGAGGTCAAAGGAAAGTTCAAAAAGCCAGTACTCTCAACTCAAAGCTACTAGTGGTTTAACCAATCATTTCCCTGAGTGCTTCTGTTGTTTGTTTCTTAACTTTTCTATTACAAGGGTAAGCAAAATTTTTCTATAAAGGGTCAAATAGTAAATATTTTTCTGTTACAATGTCTCAACCCAGCTGTTGTTGCAGAAAAGCAGCCATAGATAAGTGGATATTAGTAGCTGTCTTCCAATATAACTTTATAGTATTTATATACAAACAGGCTATGGGCCAGATTAGCCTGTGGGCCATAGTTTGCCAACCCCTGCTCTATAAAATAAGGATATTCTCTATAATTCCTTTGAATTGAAATGGAAATAGAAGTGGAAAGTAGAAATACTAAGTGTGAGTCACATCACTTAACAATTATAGTAAACTTTTCTGATAATTCAAAAAGTCAAACCCTGCTAAAATAGCATTTCAATAAAAAGCCACTGGCAGCTCAACATGCAGGAGGAAGGACAATGAACTGGAAACCAAAGGACTCCAAGAGTCAGATTACATGCTTATTATTAAGCATATTATTACTATGTTACCACATGCAAACCACTTCATGCCTCAATTTTTAGCCTCTCTTTCTCTTGTCAGTTTCCAAAATCTACCAGAACTAGCAAAACATGAAATAATAAAAGGACCCATATATGCTTTAGTCTAGATTATTTTCATTTAAGGGCCATAAAAAACTAAGGATCAAATAATATGGATTCCGTTCTCTTCAACTTTCCCTTTTCCTGTTTCTGAAAAACAGTTGCCTGTTAACAAGATCAGCTAGTGAAGCATTACCTCAGGGGTCATATACTAAGTTAGAAATGAAAAATTAAGTTTAAAGCCATCTTCATAAGGACAGACATATAGACCAATAGAATAGAATAAAGCGTCCAGAAATAAACCCTCACATATACAGTCAAATATTTGACAAGGGTGCCAAGATCATTCAATGAGGAAAGAACAGTCTGCAAAAAATGGTGCTGGGAAAACTGGGTGTCCACATGCAAAAGGATGAAGTTAGATCCTTACCTAACACCATATACAAAAGGTAACTCAAAATGGATCAAGAGCTTTAAAGTATAAGACCTAAAACAACAACATTCTTAAAAGAAAACATAGGACAAAGCTTCTGATATTGGATTTGGCAATGATTTCTTGGGTATGACACCAAAGGTACAGGTAACAAAAGAAATAGACAAAATGGACTTCACAAAAATTAAATCATGTGCATCAAAAGACACTATCAACAGAGTGAAAAGACAATTGACAGAATGGGAGAAAAAAATAAGTTGTGAATATCCAGGATATATAAAGACCTCCTAAAACTCAACAACAGAAAAACAATCTAATTCAAAAACTGGCAAAGAACTTGAACAGACATTTCTCTAAAGAAGATATATAAATGGCAATAAGTACATGAAAAGATGCTCAACATCACTAATCATTAGGGAACTGCAAATCAGAATATAATGAGATAACACTTCATGTTCATTAGGATAGCTACTATCAAAAAAAAAAAAACACAGAAAATAAGTGTTGCCAAGGATGTGGAAAAATTGGAACCCTGTGCACTGATGGTAGGAAGGTAAAACGGTACAGTTGCTGTGGAAAACAGTATGGTAGTTCCTCAAAACATTAAAAATTGAATTACCATATGATCTAAGAATTCCACTTCTTGATATATACTACAAATAATTGAAAGCAGGGTCTCAAAGAAATAATTTGTATACTCACGTTTACAGCAGCATTATTCACAATAATTAAAAGGTGGAAGCAAACCAAGTGTTCATCAAAGGATGAATAAATAAGCAAAATTTAGTATATACACACAATGGAATATTATTCACCCTTAAAAAGAAAGGAAATCCTGCAAATTGCTATATCATGGGTGAAACTTTAGGACATTATGCGTGGTGAAATAAGCCAGTCACAATAAGACAAATACTATATAAATCTACAAGGTACTTAGAGTAGTCAAAATCACAGACAGAAAGCAGAATAGTGGTTGCCATGGGCTGAGGGGAGAGGAGAATGGGTCGTTACTGTTTAATTGGTATAGAGTTTTACAAGATGAAAAGAATCACGGAGAGAGACAGTGATGATGCCTGCACAACAATGTGAATGCATTGAGTATCACTGAACTGTACACTTAGAAATGGTCAAGATGGTAAATTTTATGCTCTGTGTATTTTACCACACAAAAAAAATTTAAAGCCATCTTAAAGTAACCTTTCTTCCTATCAGTTTAGAAGAGTCTTTCTCCAAGTAACTTCTACCCAACCAACATCAGCCATGGAGGGAGCTTTTGGGTATCACAAAAGGTTTTTTGGTCATCACTAAGAATTACTACCTTAGAGCACCTCTTGCTATACTTTTGGGAAATTCTTTATACTGTAAATGTTTATCATCTTATATCTTCCAGCTACTAGCCTTAGCTCCATATAGAAAGTCATAGCTTTTACTCACATGACAGCCCTGCAAGTACTCACAAAATAACAGAACCACAGGGCCAGATGGAACCTTAATGGTTGATCGTTTAATCTCAGGAAATGAAAAGATTGCCTTCCTCCCCTCTGAATGAGCATATCTCCTGTACCGATGTCAGTGATGTCAGTGTATTGTACTGATATGCTTGTTCAGTACAAGCCATAGGTAAGTAAGGACATGCTCCTATGAGTGTGGGTAAAGATTCTGATTTCAATTATCTATGGATGATACTATCAGACAGGAAATTGAGCTTGGATGGCTGGCCTGAGCATTTTGAAGAATCTAGATGTACCTGAAATTTCCCCAGGGAGTTAGGTAAAAGCTGACCCCTCCTTTTCCACTGAGGCAAGTGAGGAACAAGGTGAGATGGCTCGCTGGGAAAGGAAGCCAGAAATCGAAGATATCTTATAAACTAGATTATCTAGCTGCATGTTACTATCCATATTCATTAACCTTTTAGTACTTCTGAGTCTTTTGTAAATTTAGTTTAAATGTTCACCCATTTGATGGAATACTCTGTGATTAGATTCCAAACAGTGGAATATTCTCAAGATCTACTGTTGATTTGGAAACATGGAAAGGTGCCCACAATATACTGCAAAGTACAATAAACACACTGATGATCCCATTTGTATAAAAAAAAAATAGTACACACACTTGTCCGTATACATGGTTATTCGGTGTGTATAAGTGTAAAAAATTTCAAAAGTCATACTCACTAGGCTGTGTTTGTGTGTATTTTACATATAACATTTTGACACCTCTTTAAAGTACCAAATATCCTCTAGAACTCTCAACCCATGCCCTGTAAACACATCCTGTGGCCTTCTGGCCGTCTGCTCATACCCTTTCCTTTGCCCAGGATGTCTTCTCCTTCCTTCCATAATTACTAATCTTAGTCAACTTTCAAGATTCAGTTTAATCCATACTGAAAATTTTGCAGAGCACTTAGACCAAACTATGCCTCTCTCCTATCTGTGTATCAAAAACATTGCTTGTTCATAGTACTCATCTTGTAACATGTATCAACAGAGGGCATTTCTTGTATTGTTCACCTCTTTACATGTTATCTTTTCAAATGTTTTTCTTTTCTCTGCTATTAAGTTATTTGTGGGTAAGGGCCAAATCTTGAGATACTTCTGGTTCTCCATAATATTTAGTAAAATACTGTACCTTGGCACAGAAAGGCATGTATTTAGTACATTACTGGCATAGCTTAAGTAAGATGATTAAAGTTGGAGAACATTAAATATTGTTGTTAAAAGGGAAGTTGGATGTTATTTACTGTTTTTGAAAACTTCTTCCAGCATATCCTGCCTCATTCAAAACAGTAAATCCATAAACTCTTTATTCCCAGTTTTTAAATGTTTGGAAAGTATCTTCATTTATTTTTCTTATGGACTAAATAATGGCGTCTAATGATAGTACTATTGGCTCAGAGAAGATTTTGCCTAGAGCAGTATAGTATCCCAGTAATACTGGAGCAGGATGGGCCTGAGGGAGAAACATGGCTGGGTTTCTCCCATGGAGAAGGAAATGGCTAGAGGATTTTAACATGTCAGAAGTCCAATTTTAATTTGCTCCTTGTCTTATGCTACACTTTAATCTCCTTCATTATCAGGAAGGAGCAACTAGCTCTTACTGGGAGAGAAAAACAGGAAGAACGGCAGACACAAGAGGCAAAATAAGGCAGGAGCGATAATAAAGTGAGGGCAGATGAAAAAGTATGAAGGGTATAAGTTCCCTCAAGAAGCCTTTAGGAGAATGGGGGAGGACACTGGGATGGCGATTTATTTTAATGGAATATAAAAAGAAAGGCTGAAGGATACAGGATTGTTTGCCCTACAGAATGTTTTTTGAAAAGGTGTCTGTGGTCAAAGAAGTTTGAGAAACTATATACCAGATTGCAATCTTGAAGAGTCACAATGGATATCAGCAGACTAAAGACTCTGAGACATCTTCAAGTTAAAAAAAATACCACTGCAAATCTGCTTAAAATATGTCATTTGAGATTTCCAAACTTATTTGTCCTTGGAACCCATTTTTCCCTTGATATCTAATAACAGATCATGTGTGCAGTGTTTTATGGAAACTGCTTTCAGAAATATCGGCCTGGGCTTCAATCACAACCTTAAAGATTTAGGTAGGTGAAGTAGAGTTAAAAAGATATACCAGTTAAGGAGGAATGTCATGAACAAAGGTACACGAGAAAAAAAATTATGGAAATTTGATAGCAGTACATCAGGTTGTTTTTTCTAGTATTTTAAGGATAAAAGAGGATTACATGACAGATATTGTAAATTCATTTAGGCAAAAATTATGATAAATTGGTACTGTTTGACTTAAACTTTAATTACAGATCCTGGAATACTTCAAAAATATTTTATTTGTATGAAATGACAGTTACATTTCTATAGAGAGATCTTCTAAGTCCTAATCTGGATTAGTAGCGTGAAAAAATAAAATCAGAATAATTAAAACTAACTCCCTGGGGCTTCCCTGGTGGCGCAGTGGTTGAGAGTCCGCCTGCCGATGCAGGGGACACGGGTTCGTGCCCTGGTCCGGGAAGATCCTGCATGCCGCGGAGCGGCTGGGTCCGTGAGCCATGGCCGCTAGCCTGCGCGTCCGGAGCCTGTGCTCCGCAACGGGAGAAGCCACAGCAGTGAGAGGCCCGCGTACCACAAAAAAAAAAAACAAAAACAAAAACTAACTCCCTGAATGAGAATTTGGCATATGCTCTGAAAGACTGTTAAAGACAGATTGATGCATTTATATGGCTGCTACCTCCAACATGTTAAAATGAAAAATGGCTCAAGGCTTAGGGAAAAAAATTTTAAAGCTGTGAAAAGAGAAGTTAAGGGATAAAGGTGGCATCACAATAATCATTTAGGCCATATGCTTTCTTCATATGCTACTCTGAAAGCAGGCCAACAAAATAGCCATAGAAATGTTACTTTTTTTGGAATTTGAGCCACATTTCTTACCCATTATCCAAAAGGGTAGGAAACAGAGATCAATTTAGCAATGACCTAGAAAGTAGTACTTAGTTACCAAAACTTTAACTCAGTAACCATGCAATATATCAGACTGAAAATCCCTTAAAACAAAGAAAGATAACAAAAAGTGGCAGTTTTGGGGGATTATACTGAATTTATAGTTCTCTAAATTTGGCAAAAAGAATTCCTATAAATAGAAGTTTTAACAATTGCCTGATTTTGGTTAGCAAAGGTTACATTTTTTTTAATCTAGCATATTGTTTTTATTGTTGGTTGATTTCATTCATTGAATCCACACATTTATTTTCTGTTCTATTACATTAGATTTCTTTTTTACGGCAAGGACACTTAACATATGATCTACCCTCTTAAATTTTCAAATGTACAATACAGTATTGTTAACTAACAACACAATGTTGTACAGTAGATCTCTAGAACTTATTTATCTTCTATAACTAAAACTTGTTAAACAGCAACTCTCCATTTATTCCTCCCCCAAGTGCCTGGCACATCATTCTACTCCCTGTTTCTAGGACTTGGATGATTTTAGATACCTCATGTAAGTGGAATCATGCAGTATTTGTCCTTCCATGATTGTCTTATTTCATTTACCATGTCTTAGGCTCATCCATGTTGTCACATATGGCAGGATTTCTTTCCTTTTCAGGGCTTACTAATATTCCATTTTATGTATATACTACATTTTCTTTATCCATTCATCAGCTGATGGACATTTGGTTTGCTTCCACTTTTTGGCTATTATGAATAATGCTTCAGTAAACATGAAAGTGCAAATATGTTGAAAGACCTTGCTTTCAATTCTTTTGGATAAATACCCAGAAGCAGAATTGCTGGATCACATGGCAGTTTTATTTTTAATTTTTTGAGGATTCCCCATACTGTTTTCAGTAGCACTGTCCTACTTCTGTGTGATGTACCATTTTGTATTCCCACCAACAGTAGGAAGCTTCCAATTTCTCCACATCCTCCCCAACACTTGTTATCTTTTGTTTTTTTATAACAGCTATCCTAACAGGTGTGAGGTGATATTGAATCCACACATATTTACTGAGCACTTCTGCACTGTACCTCAACTATAGTTTTGTTGTACTTTCAGGAAACTTATTATGTTTTAATATACTTGTCAAATTTTACTAAATCTGGCAAGATATGAAACAACTTAATTCTCAGTTACTCTGGATAGAAATCATCTGTCATCACCAGAACACATATGTGTATTTTTCAGATAGCCAAGTACTAACTGTTGAGGGTACTAATAGGAATCTACAGATGCAAAGATAGTTACCCCTGTAATTATGAAAATACTCTATGGAATCTGAACCAAATGCTATGCCATGGATTAACAGCTAGATTCTTGAAGAGTCTTTTGAAAGACATCTGGTGCTTAAAGATGAAAAATACATTTCGTGCTTTAGTTTATCGATTATGTAGTAAGCACACTCCTCCCTTACCAGTAAAAGGAAAATCTACCCAAGTGCCTAAAAAGAACAAGGACGTTAACATCTCTTGGGCTATACAAAATGGTAATTTTTTAAATTCCAGATTTTGAAGGGTCTTTCAATTTAAGAGTTTTCTGTAAATTCACAGGAATTGGTATGTAGGGAAAACTCTGACTGGATGGGAGGGGTGATTAGATAGCTCAAAGGATCTATTTATTGCAGATTATGTATTGGCAAAGCTTCCCAGGTGGAATGATGAGTTGTTGGTTCTATGATTCACACTTCCCAAATGTACAACACTAGAACATGAACTGATAGCATTCCATTACTTACAGAAAACTAAGATGGTAGGAAATAGCCAAAGGTCACATCAGAGCATCATAAATGTGCAGCACTGCCAGTAATACTTCTGCTCCTATCCCAATCTACCCTTCCCACACCTCACACATCTTAGCCATTATAAATTCAAATGGATTAATAAGCTCTTCCTTCAAAATCAAGTATCAGGCAAATGAAGTCTACCACTCACATGAATTATCAGAAATAAATCAATATATTTTACAGAAAGTAAAATTGAGAACCTGTGATATTAAGTGACTGAACCAACACATAATGTCAGCTGGAAGAATACAGAGTTTTTCAATCACACCAAGCTACTGACATATGAAAGGAAAGTTTCTTTCGTGAATTAAGAAATAGAAGGACAAATTTGGAAAAAGGGTTTTCCGAGGAAGGTGGACCTAAGAGAAATCTACAAATGTCAAAATAGGAAGCTTTTGTTAGCTAAGCCAGCATGGCCATGGCAGGTAGGACTGCTTGATAAGACATAAACACAAGTGGGGAAAGCGTCTAAAAGAAAAGGTTCTCACCATGAAGAAAGTGAAAACAACTCACAGAATGGGAGAAAATTATTGCAAAAAATATATATGTTAAGGGACTTATAACTAGAATATAGAAAAATCTCTTACAACTTAATAATGAAAAAACAAATAATTTAAAAATGGGCAAAGGATCTGAATTTCTCCAAAGATAATATACCAATGGCCAGTATAAGCACACAAAATGATGCTCAACAACATTACTCATTGGGGAAATGCAAACCAAAACCACAATGAGATATCACTTCAAATCCACTTGACTGGCCATCAGAAAGATGGACAATAACAAGTACTGCTGAGTTTATGGAGAAATCAGAACCCTCAAGTGATAATGTAAAATACTGCAGCTGCTTTGGAAACAGTCTAGCAGTTCCTCAAAAGGCTAAACATAGAGTTACCCTATGACCTAACAATTTCATTCCTAGGTATTTATCCAAGAGAAATGAAAACATAAGTCTACACAAAAATTTGTACATGAACATTCATAGCAGAAATATTATTAATAGCCAAAAAATGGAAACAACATAAACGGCCATCAACAGATGAAATAAAATGTAATATATCCATACAATAGAATAGTAATAGACTATAAATGACATTGAAGTACTGATGCATGCCGCAACATGAATGAACCCTGAAAACAGAATGCTAAGTGGAAGAAGCCAATCACAAAAGGCTACATATTGTATAATTCCATTTATATGAATTGTCCAGGACCAGCAAATCTATAAAGACAGAAAACAGATTAGGGTATGCCTGGGCTGGTGGATATAGTGAGGACTGGGGGCAGGGAGAGTGACTGCTAAAGGGTACAGTGCTTCTTTTGGGAGTGATGAACATGTTTTAAAATTGAATTGTATGGAATGTGAATTTTTATCTCAATAAAGTTCTTACAGAAGAAAAAGAAACAGAAAAGATCCCCAACGTGGTATTTTCTGTGGCAGTTAATAACTAGCAGGCATCTCTTTAAGTAGGAAATTTTAAAGCAATGGTCAGGTGCCCAAACAGTTAAATTACTAAAATGGCAACGTGTGAACTGGCTTTGGATGCTATGATAACGGTTTGGAAATTTGGCACAGGTGGTAGTAGACACTCAATAATATAAAGGATGGTCTTTGCCCTAAATGCAGAAATGAGCTAACAAAGGAAAAATCCACCTAATATTATACAGCTGAATAAGAGAGAAAATCAGTTCAGAGGCCTGATAAGTGACTTCTGATGGAGTAGACTTCATTGAGGTAAATGTTGGCCCTTGATAAACAGCGGGCTGTGGAGAGAGGAAGCAGATCAGTGGGGAAAGAGTTGTTCCTGTTCAGGGGTCCATGATTTGACCACTATGGGGCAAAAGGGGAGATAAAAGAGAGAATGAACACAGTAGTAAGGGGCATAGTGTGTAAACTTTATTGGGATAACAAAGCCATCCCTAAACTAAGACTGAAAGGGACATTTTCCATTTCGCAAGTGTCTCTTAGAAATAAAATGCTAAAACTCAACGGGCTAACGCTGCCTTACGAAAGAAAATTAAAATCACACCAGATTGATGCCTCTAGCGACTGAGCTCATCTCACATCTTAAAAAGTGCAATAATCACTCTGCACAGCCTTGGAAATTAAGGCTACCAAGAAGTTCCCAGGTGGGTGTCGGGAATCTAACGTACCTCGAGTCACCTGAAGGAAGAGGCGACGCGAAGGCATCCCGGGGACTGCGTTTTTGCAGGTAAACCCGTATAGGGCCCTCCCGCCGGGAGGCTGCCTGCGGTCTGAACGCGGAGGCAGAAGAGCTGTGGCGGCCGGGGCAACCAGCTTACCGCGGTGACGTCTCGACCCGCTCCCCGTTTCCATGGCTAACGTCAACTCCAGCGGGCGCCACCCGGCGCGGAACGGAGCTCGCGTGCTCTGGGGAGGGCCGGGCGCTCCGCTCGCCCCGCCCCTTAGCCTGAGGTCGCGTCTGGGCGTCCAGCCTCCGGCCCACCAGGCGAGGCCGAGGGCAGGGAGAGGCGCGCTTCGTCCGCTCCCAGGCCCGGGCCAACGCTCGCCTGGCCGAAAACCTTGGGAGTCGCTTGGGTTCCAGCCTCGCCTTGGGCCCAGACGCGGCGCCAGGGTTCGCAGCGTCAGGGTTCGCAGCGTCAGGGTTCACAGCGTCAGCCATGAACTTTCACCCGCGTCGCGCCCTTACGCAAGAGCGTCGTTGCCCTGGTGACGTGACGTTCCTCTGGGGTAGTGCTCTCTGTTGGATAGAGGCGCGGCCGCCATTTTTAGAGCGTGAGGTGCCCAGTGATCCGACTGACGAGTCCCGGCGTAGTGCGACTCCAGCCGCTCAGGGTTCTGCGACGTACATTAACCACAGCCGCACTTTGGCCGTCACCACCCAACACACCGACGGTAATAAATGCTTTTAAGTGATACTTCATACATATACGTGTTCGCTGTCGCCCCTTTATTGCATTTTCACCCCCATGATTGGATTTGTGACTGTATTTTAAATACTAGGAACCAAAATACCCATAAGTGAAACATGCCACTAAAGTATCTGTTTATTAATAAAATAAGGCAAAGTTACCGTGTTCCATCAAAAACAAAACAAAACAAAAAAACTGGCAGACTGTTATTGTGGTATTAATTTCAGGGCCGGGAATCTTTACAGGGTGCCCGCGAAGTCCCCAGTTTTGCTAGTTTAAAAATTAAACGCATGCCCATCACCCACTGCCTCCATTTTCCACCAAGTTTCATTGCTTCTCCAAGTTCTGGACACCTTCCAAGTTGCCAGTTGGGAGCCCAGGAGGCGGCCCCTGAGATCTTTAAATTGGTCTCTGACGATTTAGAGGTACGTGTACCGGAATGTTGAAGCCAATTTGTCGGTATCAAGGTACCCGAGTTTTCCCACGTGATTGATAACCTAGCAGTTCTGCATACACGAGACTTCTGATTGGCTTGAGGACCGTCTTTAGATAAGGATCTCCTTATCTAAAAACTATGAATGCGCCCTTTTTTGTTTCTTTTGTGGCTTTACTGAAAATGATGGCTTAGTTCTTAAGCACTTAGGTTTTCAGGCCATAATGGGGAAAACCTTTTGGTATTAATCAAAAGAAAGCCAAGGCTTATAAAAAAAGAAGATATAAATCTATCTAGAGGAAAAATGTAGTTTGTTGAAAGCATATGGAAGAAAACCGTGGGCGCCATCCATGACAATGAGGTACATACATACTTGCTTTCGACGATACAATTTGCAGATAGGACTTTTCCTAGTTTGATGTGAAGAGGAAGTGTGTATTTGGTTCATCCCTAATGTTTTCCAGTCTTTTGGGGAACCTCAGTCATCATGGGTCACGGTACCACATTAAGCATCTTTGAAGCATTAGCTACTGCTAGGAAGTCAATATAGAGTGGTTGAGAGTAGAAGCTCTGGGGTCTGGAAGCCTGAGTTAGAACTCCTGGGGCCTGGGCAGGCCACCCCAAAATATTCCACAGTGGCATATTGATTATTTTGAATTAAAGTTACTTAAGGAATAGCGGATGCAAGAGGGTCCTTTGAACCTCCTTTCAGTCTCCCTGAAACCAAGGAGCTCCTATGTGAAAGTTACCCTCTCTGTACCCTCCCAGTATTCTACATTTTTAAAAAAGTTGAAATCACAATATTGGAATTGAATGCCAAGATTTGGATATTAGTGCCTGCAAAGAAAAGCATCAGGAGAGAAGACGAAAGGGACTATAAAATGATTGATTTCTTACATGGCTTGTTGAAATTCATCTCATTGCATTTATATCACAGATCGTGATATGCATGTAAATGTATACAAAGGCCAAGTGAATGGGCATGTGATGGGTAGAAATTTTAGTATGTTCCAGCATATTCACAGGCACTTGAGTTGGGTGACATTGGGTTATGAGGATATTAAAGACAGGGAGTGACCACTTGTTAATTGTAAAGTTTCATACTGAAGCTTCCTTTATTATAGAAAATATCTCATACCACACAAACATTCATAAGTAGAACAAATAATGTATAATATAATCATAGCTTTGCCATTAATTGGTTTTAAGCTTTGTTATAAAAGACAATATATTTTAAATTACAGTTCTGAAAATCTTATAGTAATTCCTGTAGGGTGAAAGGATAGAGTTTCTCAGGTTTTGATTTTGATGAAGAAATTTGAATTTTATTGTGTAGCTTTTAAATTTAATTATTTCAAATCAGTAACTCCATAGATTAGATTTTTAATTCTAGAGGTGGTTCAATTAATATTGTTTTAGAAAGTTATCACCACTGGAACTTACTTTACATAGTCATTTAAAAAGGAACACAAAATTATGAGTAGCCTGGAAATCACTAAATTGCAGTATTTAAAAGGCTAAAGTTTCATTTTTTAAAGTTATGTTACATTTTGTAAAAGTTTGTGAATATAACTTCACTGAAAGATCAAATTTTAAGCGTAACCAAACTCTGTAAATATCCCCAGGCATATTTACAATTTCACTCTTTACAAAAATTAAGTTACATGCAGATCTGAATTAATAACAATGATTCCCCTTTATTTTGGCATATATAAATAAGAGTTGACTCTGCAGATTTCATAGTCTTTATCCCCAGTGTCCTGTATTAAGTTTGGAACATCAGTTAACCTCTTCTGTTGACAATGTTACCAAGAAAAAGATGTCTTATTATTAGTAACATTAATTTCTAATGCTAGAACTGAAGTTAGTAACCTCAAGTTGGTGTCCTTTTCCTGGCATTTGCCTGCTAACTTCTTTGTTTATAAGTGTACCAATTGTTTAGAATTGTGTGAACATTATTTTCACTTTCCTATGGAATGAATATATAAGGAAATGCAGTAAACAGTTTGCCTGATAAAATTTCTGTTTGAAGTTGTAATTAAATAAGAATGTGGCGGTGGGGGAGGGTTAGGTGTAATTTGCCTAAAGGTAGAAGAAAGCTTATATACCCTCTCATAATGTCTCCAGACTCATGATACTATTGCTGTTGAATGGAAAAGTCCACACTGGTTAGAATTACTTCCTAGAGCTTGCATTGTGATGCCCTCTTCAGGTTAATATATTTAAAAACATGAAAATTGGAGGTTACTCACAGATAAATAATTTACGGGATATGAAACCACATTTGGCAAGTAAAATTATACAAAAAATATAAATAACAACAACAATATCAAGAATAACCAGCTTTGGTGGGATAGCAGTTTAGAGGTACGTTTTGAAACTTAGCTTGGCTCCATCTAGAAATTTTAAATGCAATTCTCTTTGACAGAGAAATTTTATCTCTAGAAACATACCTTACAGATACCCTCCTTTACAGATATCTCACCTAAGTAGGTAGCAATATTTGTACAAAAATGTACTTAAAACATTTGCAATAGCAAAATGCAAAACATTCTTAAATAGGGAACAGTTTTAAATAAATTAATTTAAAAAGGATGTACACCTACATGTACTGCTATGCAAGCATGTCCAACTTAAGTATGAAATTTTTAAATTACACTACAGTTTGTATAGTATGATGTTATGTAAAAACTAGATGTATGCATGAGCGTGGTTTGTATAAACTTATCTTTAATGGACACATAGGAAACTATGATATAATTCAACCTCTGAAGAGGTAAACTGGGGGTTTTTTTGTTTTTTGTTTTTTTTTGCGGTATGCGGGCCTCTCACTGTTGTGGCCTCTCCCGTTGCGGAGCACAGGCTCCGGACGCGCAGGCTCAGCGGCCACGGCTCACGGGCCTAGCCGCTCCGCGGCATGTGAGATCTTCCCGAACCGGGGCATGAACCCGTGTCCCCCTGCATCGGCAGGCGGACTCTCAACTACTGCACCACTAGGGAAGCCCATCTGGGGTTTTATAAGAAGGGGATTTTTACTTTATACCTTTACTCTTACACTGGTAATTTATTTTTAGCAATCAATATGTATTGCGTTTATAATCTTTAAATCGTAAAATAGCCAACAAACAAAAATAAGTTGACAATCAAAAACACCCCCCCACCCTTCCCCAAACTCCACCAAGCTGCTGTATAACCAGAAAACTGGCACAGTGGATTTTTGTTTTTATAATAATACTTGTAATCCAGAAAATAATTTGAAAAATGTAGTTGCTAGTTTCTGTGAATAAATGATTACAGTATTGATGCTTTCATAGGGAGAAAAATGCTATTTTTTAGTGTTATATTACAGTTAAAAGTTACAATAAGTCATTTGGTATACTGGTAAGTTGTGAGCTCTGATCATCAGAGACGGCTTAAAATCTTGACCACTTCAGAGTTACATCGATAGGAATCCTTAAAGTTAGTTCATTTTATGCTAAATGAGAACATTTACTGAATTTATGTATACATTCTCAAAATTATTAGGGTTTCTTTCTAATGTTGGGTATAAAATCCTAATTTTAGTATATGTGTAAAATATACACAGATTAGTGTATTCATACACATATATACATAAAATATACATATCAAAAGTATCTGTTATATATAACATATAAAATAAAATACATGATAATCCTGTTTTATTGAACCAGCAATGACTAGGTATTAATGGAAAAAATTTTCATACGTGGTTTGTCTTTAGCAATATAATTTTAAAGCACAACAATTTTTAATAAAATTTATGCTAGTAATTTAAAAAAAATTTGCCAGAGGTGCTTTTTAGGCTCTTGGTTTAAACGAAAACCAGTGTATAGAAATGAATATCGGAACAATCATTAATCCTACTGCATTAAAAAAACTCTGTCTATAAATTTCAAGCCAGTAACATTCATGTTTTTACATAGAAATTTTCCTCCTAAAAGACTTTGTAATTAGTGGAAAATGTATATACCAGTAAAGAGCAGCGTGCAAGAAAGAGATGCATTTACTTGTAGAAATAACCATATGTTAAGAAACAATGAGGGCTTCCCTGGTGGCAGAGTGGTTGAGAGTCCGCCTGCCGATGCAGGGGGACACGGGTTCGTGGCCCGGTCCAGGAAGATCCCACATGCTGCAGAGCGGCTAGGTCCGTGAGCCATGGCCTCTGAGCCTGCGCATCTGGAGCCTGTGCTCTGCAACGGGAGAGGCCACAACAGTGAGAGGCCCATGTACTGCAAAAAAAAAAAAGAAACAATGAATCATTTTTGTTTGTGTTTTTTATATAAAACTTGTCTGTGGATTCTTTTTTCCCTGTGAATTTTTTCCCTTATAACTTTTTCTCCTGGCAACAATAATGAATAAAATTTTAGAGATAAGCTTTATTTTAAGGGCATAAGGGCATATATGCCCTTCCTAACACATGTAATACCAAACAAATACTCATACTCTCTACTGAAAAAATCAAATGAAACTCCCCCCATCTCCACCAAATGGCCCAGTTAGAGTACAGTCGTACACTCTGAATTCTACAATCCAGTATCCCTGGGCAACTTGTTCTTGTATCATTGATATGCCCAAATATACACTGGGCTAGAACATTGGGCTATGAAAACCTAAAACTTACATTTACTCTATAAAAAGACTTCCTTTGTTCATCTATGTCTCTTTCCCCCACTATACATTTTCTTTAAAACTATAATACATCATAAAAATACAAAGTTGAATATGATGTGGATTCTTCCGGAAATAAAATTTATTCCTTTTTCTCCTGATTCTCCTGATGCACGTAGTGAATAGTGTTTGCCTTATTAGACAATGAACAGTCGTTAAGAACAATGAGGAGGGCACTGAGCTGTTTTTCCCCTCCTTTCGATTATAACCCCAGCATCCCATCCATTACTGCCTCCTCCCAAAGAGAATGACTCCTTCTATTCAGAAATAAAAGCAGCTCTACCTGACAACATTCTGAAATACTTTGCCCACTTTTCTTTTCATAACCTCCATTTACTAGACCGGTATTTTCCTCTCTCCTTATCGAAGCATGAACTCAACAACTGCTTTCTTCTTCCATGTTGGATAAATGGATGTGGGAACTTTATTGCAGATTAAAATAGTGGAAAATTAAGAAAACAGTGCTCTTAGTGTGAAGGGCAAGGCCAATGATTTTCATAGAACTATAGAAAGCATATTTAATCAGAAATAATGAGATCTGAATTATAATTCACTCTCTGCAAGAAACTCAATAATTTGACATTGAACAAGTCAAACTCTCTGGACTTCACTTTCCTCCTTTTAAGAGATTGGGCTACATCTCATAAATTTCCATTTAATTCTGTATTTTTGCTTTTGTATTATTTTCGTGTTAAACATCTCATGGTATGGGTGGAAATAAAGACAGGCTATAACATTTTTGTGTGTGCAAAATTTTTAAGGTGTATGAGTTTTCTAAATAACAATCTTTTAACAAAAGATTGAGCCTTATTTATTGTCAGGCAGACCTAAACAAACATGATTATCATTGGAAAGCTAAACTCTGCTAACTTCAGTATTGACCACTTTTTCCTGGGACAGTGATTTCTGTCAATGTTAACATCGGGTAATGTGTCACCTTAATCAGAATTCACTAAGTGCCAACAGTTTACTTTCTGAGGAATCTCTGTTTAAGGTCAATTAAATAAAAATGTCAAAGCCAGTGTTGTTAAGATTTTTGCCACATAAGAGTCAAATTATTTTATGTGTAGCCTTTTTGATTAAAAGTAGTGGTCAAAAGATGTTGAAACCCTCAAAGGTGATTTTGAAGATAGAGAAGTGCTGGAGCTACCCAGGCAGCAACCAGAAACAGTTAGGAAAAATGTACTAAATGCTTCATTCTTTCTCTAGGCTGCATTGCAAATTACATTTAATATTTCAGGCTTGCTGCATTTTAAAATAAAGCCTCCAACTAAGCAATTTTCAAGACAGTCAAAAGATACTGCTTAAAATTTTCCTTTTGCTATAGAAGTGAAAAGAGTGATTGTCTATGTTGATTAGCTTGAAGATTGCTTTGGGAAGAATTTGACAGTTCTAGTAACATTCCCATTATAATTTACAATCTATGAAGAAGACTTGAATACTACATTAAACATTAGGATAGTTTAAAGCTTCCTTTTTATCTGATAATTTTATTCTACTACTTTAACATAAAGAGGGGATCTTTGTAATGTGTATTTTTAATGCATATATACTTTATTTGTATCATGATTCTTTAAAATTATTCTCAATTAGATCAAATAGAAAATAAATATATAGCGTAATAAATATACCAGAATATTTATTGTTACCTACTATGTACAGATCCTTTTTTTGTGCTAGTCAGTTTGGCAGATACAAAGATGAAAAGAAACATTTAATGTCAAAGGACTCAACAGTTTAATCAATAGAAAATTCATAAGAAAAAAGAACAAAGAAAACATAGAGCCAGTTATACTTCAGTTATGATAAGTAGAGTATGGCTGATACTATTTTATTTGCTTATACATAAATGCTAAATAGGAGATGTATCTACCTAATACCATAAACTATGCAAGTTAGGAAAGTGGTCCCACAGTAATATTTTATGTTTAGAAAGAAAGGTTATAATTGAGTGGAATTATATTACACTTGGAAATGTATAGGAAAATGTGTAAATGCCAAGAAGACCTACATATTGTCATTCTTTTATGGACCTCCTGATTTGAAGGCCAAATTTTTAACTGTGTTAAAATAAATTGTTTAAACCAGTCCAAAATGCACTGGTTCTCTTAAATTAGCAAACGAAATAAGATTCAGTGATAGTTAGGATTCAGTTAAATGGCATTCTCATTTATTCATTCATGAATTCTATTAGTAAACATGTGTGTTTGCTAGGTGATAAGCAATCTGTTAGAGAATTAGTGATACGAAGAAGGATAACGGTACCTCCCATCACAGCTCCTTCTGGTGAGAGTGCTGGGGTAATACAAATCTATATGATTCCTTTGTTAAAAAAAAATTAGTGATATTTACCAAAAACTCTGTAAAAAAGTGCACATCTTTTAGCTGATTAATACCTTCCTATGGAAAGTATTCAACAGAAGAAAAAGGATTTATACGTGTATGTGTTTATTGCATATTTTTAATGGTGTAAAAGTGGAAGCAATTTGAATGTTCAGAGGTATGATTAAGAAAATATTTCCCTTTAGTTGAATATAATTCAAATATTAAAATGATAATTACGTTGGGTTTCTAATATCATGGAAAATGCTTAGATTTATAATGTGGAAAAACCCAAAAAATATATAAAGTATAATTCTGTAAAAATATACAAGTGAGAAAGCATTTAGATTTTAGAAAATGATAGTTGTATTAGCATGGTGGTGTTTTAGACAATCATTTCAGTGTTGTTTTGGAAGCACTATATGTTATTTAAAAATAATTAATTTTTTTATGTTTAAAAGTATTCCCAAGCTGGAACCCTCATGCACTGCTGATGAGAATATGAAATGGTGCAAATGCTGTGGAAAATGATATGGTGGTTCCTCAAAAAAATTAAACTTGGAATTTGATTCAGAAATTCTAGTTCTGGGTATATACCAAAAGAATTGAAAACAGGGACTTGAACAGATTTTTTTTTTTTTTTTTTTTTTTTTTGCTGTACGCGGGCCTCTCACTGCTGTGGCCTCTCCCGCTGCGGAGCACAGGCTCCGGACGCGCAAGCTCAGCGGCCACGGCTCACGGGCCCAGCAGCTCCACAGCATGTGGGATCCTCCCGGACCAGGGCACGAACCCGCGTCCCCTGCATCGGCAGGCGGACTCTCAACCACTGCGCCACCAGGGAAGCCCGAACAGATATTTTTACACCAATGTTCATAGCAGCATTATTCACAATATCCAAAAGGGGGAAACAAACCTTGTCTGTCGACAGGCGAATGGATAAGCAAAATATGGTATATACTTACGATGGAATATTATTACAATGGAATATCAGTTTTGCAAGGTGAAAAGAGGTCTAGAGATAGATGGCTGTGCAACAGTGTACTTAATGCCACTGGACTGTACAATTAAAGGTGGTTCAGATGGTAAATTTTATGTATCTTTTACCACAATTAAAAAATAAAAAAGTTAAAATGGTAAATTTTATGTTCTATATTTTACTACAATGATCACAAAGTTATGGATGGATTTCTAGATATGTATCAGAAGTTGTAAAAAGGGCCAGTTAATAGATTTAAGAGTACAAGACAATGAAAAAATGAAATGCATAAAGCAGTTGGAAAAAGAATTTTTAAAATGAACATCCCCAAATTCTGTTCTCTGTTATGCTCAAATTAGTATTTTGACATCTGTCCTACTAGCGCATGTATGTTGGTAGTTTAAAGATATGTAATTGTGAGACCAAGATGAGCTTTTAATGCTCAGTCACAATTTTAGAGGTGAAAGAGATGCTTGTGTTAAGAGGTGAGAGGGCTTCCCAGGTGGAGCAGTGGTTGAGAGTCTGCCTGCCGATGCAGGGTACATGGGTTTGTGCCCCAGTCCAGGAAGATCCCACATGCCGCGGAGCGGCTAGGCCTGTGAGCCATGGCCGCTGAGCCTGCGCGTCCGGAGCCTGTGCTCCGCGACGGAAGAGGCCACAACAGTGAGAGGCCCACGTACCGCGAAAAAAAAAAAAAGAGGTGAGAAAACAGGGGTCCAGAGAAGTTAAGATTATATTGATAGGTAATGACAGAAATGACTACAATGGGTCCCTTCACGTTTTTTTAATTTTTATTTATTTATTTTTTTATTTATTTATTTTATTTAATTTTATTTTTTAACGTCTTTATTGCTTTACAATGGTGTGTTAGTTTCTGCAGTATAACAAAGTGAATCAGCTATACATATACATATATCCCCATATCTCCTCCCTCTTTTTTTAAATTTTTAAATTTAATTTTATTTTTTATACAGCAGGGCCTTATTAGTCATCAATTCTATACACATCAGTGTATACATGTCAATCCCAATCACCCAATTCATCACACAACCACCACCACCACCACCACCACCACTTTCCCCCCTTGGTGTCCATACGTTTCTTCTCTACATCTGTGTCTCAATTTCTGCCCTGCAAAGAGGTTCATCTGTACCATTTTTCTAGGTTCCACATATATGCGTTAATATACGATATTTGTTTTTCTCTTTCTGACTTACTTCGCTCTGTGTGACAGTCTCTAGATCCATCCACGTCTCAACAAATTACCGAATTTCATTCCTTTTATGGCTGAGTAATATTCCATTGTATATATGTACCACATCTTCTTTATCCATTCATTTGTCGATGGGATTTAGGTTGCTTCCATGACCTGGCTATTGTAAATAATGCTGCAATAGAATTGGGGTGCATGTGTCTTTTCGAATTATGGTTTTCTCTGGGTATATGCCCAGTAGTGTGATTGCTGGATCATATGGTAATTCTATTTTTAGTTTTTTAAGGAACCTCCATACTGTTCTCCATAGTGGCTGTATCAATTTACATTCCCACCAACAGTGCAAGAGGGTTCCCTTTTCTCCACACCTTCTCCAGCATTTGTTGTTTGTAGATTTTCTGATGATGCCCATTCTAACTGGTGTGAGGTGATACCTCATTGTAGTTTTGATTTGCATTTCTCTAATAGTTAGTGATGTTGAGCAACTTTTCATGTGCTTCTTGGCCATCTGTATGTCTTCTTTGGAGAAATGTCTATTTAGGTCTTCTGCCCATTTTTGGATTGGG
Organism: Leucopleurus acutus; assembly: GCF_964270905.1. Classification (NCBI taxonomy): domain Eukaryota; kingdom Metazoa; phylum Chordata; class Mammalia; order Artiodactyla; family Delphinidae; genus Leucopleurus; species Leucopleurus acutus. The sequence goes on from NC_139142.1 coordinate 40,832,775, forward strand.
TTGTTTGTTTTTTTAAAATTGAGCTGCATGAGCTGTTTATATATTTTGGAGATTAATCCTTTGTCTGTTGATTTGTTTGCAAATATTTTCTCCCATTCTGAGGGTTGTCTTTTCATCTTGTTTATGGTTTCCTTTGCTGTGCAAAAGCTTTGAAGTTTCATTAGGTCCCATTTGTTTATTTTTGTTTTTACTTCCATTACTCTAGGAGGTGGATCAAAAAAGATCTTGCTGTGATTTATGTCAAAGAGTGTTCTTCCTATGTTTTCCTCTGAGGGTTTTATAGTGTCCAGTCTTACACTTAGGTCTCGAATCCATTTTGAGTTTATTTTTGTATATGGTGTTAGGAAGTGTTTTCATTTCATTCTTTTACATGTAGCTGTCCAGTTTTCCCAGTACCACTTATTGAAGAGACTGTCTTTTCTCCATTGTATATCCTTGCCTCCTTTGTCATAGGTTAGTTGAACATAGGTGCATGGGTTTATCTCTGAGCTTTCTATCTTGTTCCATTGATCTATGTTTCTGTTTTTGTGCCAGTACCATATTGTCTTGATTACTGTACTTTGAAGTATAGTCTGAAGTCAGGGAGTCTGATTCCTCCAACTCTGTTTCTTTCCCTCAAGACTGCTTTGGCTATTCGGGGTTTTTTCTGTCTCCATACAAATTTTAAGACTTTTGTTCTAGTTCTGTAAAAAATGCCAGTGGTAATTTGATAGGGATTGCATTGAATCTGTAGATTGCTTTGGGTAGCATAGTCATTTTCACAATATGGTTTCTTCCAATCCAAGAACGTGGTATATCTCCCCATCTGTTGGTATCATCTTTAATTTCTTTCATCAGTGTCTTATAGTTTTCTGCATACAGGTTTTTTTTTTCTCCCAGGTAGGTTTATACCTAGGTATTTTATTCTTTTTGTTGCAGTGGTAAATGGGAGAGTTTCCTTAATTTCTCTTTCAGATTTTTCATCATTAGTGTTTTGGAATGCAAGAGATTTCTGTGCATTAATTTTGTATCCTGTGACTTTACCAAATTCATTGATTAGCTCTAGTAGTTTCCTGATGGCATCTTTAGGATTCTTTATGTACAGTATCATATCATCTGCAAACAGTGACAGTTTTACGTCTTCTTTTCCAATTTGTATTCCTTTTATTTCTTTTTCTTCTCTGATTTTCCTTTTATTTCTTTTTCTTCTCTAGGACTTCCAAAACTATGTTGAATAATAGTGGTGAGAGTGGACATCCTTGTCTTATTCCTGATCTTAGAGGAAACGGTTTCAGTTTTTCACCATTGAGAATGATGTTGGCTGTGAGTTCGTTGTATATGGCCTTTATTATGTAGAGGTAGGTTCCCTCTATGCCCACTTTCTGGAGAGTTTTTATCATAAATGGGAGTTGAATTTTGTCAAAAGCGTTTTCTGCATCTATTGAGATGATCATATGGTTTTTCTTCTTCAATTTGTTAATATGGTGTATCACATTGATTGATTTACGTATATTGAAGGATCCTTGCATCCCTCGGATAAATGCCACTTGATCATGGTTTATGATCCTTTTAATGTGATGTTGGATTCTGTTTGCAAGTATTTTGTTGAGGATTTTTGCATCTATATTCATTGATATTGGTCTGTAATTTTCTTTTTTTGTAGTATCTTTGCCTGGTTTTGGTATCAGGGTGATGGTGGCCTCATAGGATGAGTTTGGGAGTGTTCCTTCCTCCGCAATTTTTAGAAGAGTTTGAGAAGGATAGGTGTTAACTGTTCTCTAAATGTTTGATAGAATTCACCTGTGAAGCCATCTGGTCCTGGACTTTTGTTTGTTGGAAAATTTTTTTTTTTTTTTTTTTTTTTGCGTCACGCGGGCATCTCACTGTTGTGGCCTCTCCCGTTGCGGAGCAGCAGCTCCGGATGCACAGGCTCAGCAGCCATGGCTCACGGGCCTAGCCGCTCCACGGCATGTGGGATCTTCCCAGACCGGGGCATGAACCCGTGTCCCCTGCATCGGCAAGCGGACGCTCAACCACTGCACCACCAGGGAAGCCCTGTTGGAAGTTTTTTAATCACAGTTTCAATTTTATTACTTGTGATTGTTCTGTTCATATTTTCTATTTCTTCCTGGTTCAGTCTTGGAAGTTTATACCTTTCTAAGAATTTGTCCATTTTATTGGCATAGAGTTGCTTTTAGTAGTCTCTTAGTATGCTTTGTATTTCTGTGGTGTCTGTTGTAACTTCTCCTTTTTCATTTCTAATTTTATTGATTTGAGTCCTCTCCCTCTTTTTCTTGATGAGTCTGGCTAATGGTTTATCAATTTTGTTTATCTTCTCAAAGAACCAGCTCTAGTTTTATTGATCTTTGCTATTGTTTTCTTTGTTTCTATTTCATTTATTTCTGCTCTGATATTTATGATTTCTTTCCTTCTGCTAACTTCGGGGTTTTTTGTTCTTCTTTCTCTAGTTCCTTTAGGTGTAAGGTTGGATTGTTTATTTGAGATTTTTCTTGTTTCTTGAGGTAGGCCTGTATAGCTATAAACTTCCCTCTTAGAACCTCTTTTGCTGCATCCCATAGGTTTTGGATCATCGTGTTTTCATTGTCATTTCTCTCTAGTTATTTTTTGAGTTCCTCTTTGATTTCTTCAGTGATCTCTTGGTTATTTAGTAACATATTGTTTAGTCTCCATGTGTTTGTGTTTTTTACGTTTTTTTCCCTGTAATGCATTTCTAATCTCATAGCGATGTGGTCAGAAAAGATGCTTGATATGATTTCAATTTTCTTATATTTACTGAGGCTTGATTTGTGACCCAAGATGTGATCTATCCTGGAGAATGTTCCATGCGCACTTGAGAAGAAAGTGTAATCTGTTGTTTTTGGATGGAATGTCCTGTAAATATCAGTTAAATCTATCTGGTCTATTGTGTCACTTAAAGCTTCTCTTTCCTTATCTATTTTCATTTTGGATGATCTGTCCATTGGTGTAAGTGAGGTGTTTAATTCCCCCACTATTATTGTGTTACTGTCGATTTCCCCTTTTATAGTTGTTAGCAGTTGCCTTATGTATTGTGGTTCTCCTACGTTGGGTGCATATATATTTATAATTGTTATATCTTCTTCTTGGATTGATCTTTTGATCATTATGTAGTGTCCTTCCTTGTCTCTTGTAACATTCTTTATTTTACAGTCTATTTTATCTGATATGAGTATTGCTACTCCAGCTTTCTTTTGATTTCCATTTGCATGGAATATCTTTTTCCATCCCCTCACTTTCAGTCTGTATGTGTCCCTAGGTCTGAAGTGGGTCTCTTGTAGACAGCATATAGATGGGTCTTGTTTTTGTATCCATTCAGCAAGCCTGTGTCTTTTGGTTGGAGCATTTAATCCATTCATGTTTAAGGTAATTATCAATATGTATGTTCCTATGACCATTTTCTTAATTGTTTTTGGTTTGTTTTTGTAGGTCCTTGTCTTCTCTTATGTTTCCCACTTAGAGAAGTTCCTTTAGCATATGTTGTAGAGTTGGTTTGGTGGTGCTGAATTCTCTTAGCTTTTTTTTTTTTTTTTGGCAGTATGCGGGCCTCTCACTGTTGTGGCCTCTCCCGTTGCAGAGCACAGGCTCCAGACACACAGGCTCAGCGGCCATGGCTCACAGGCCCAGCCACTCCACGGCATGTGGGATCTTCCCGGACCGGGGCACGAACCCGTGTCCCCTGCATTGGCAGGCGGACTCTCAACCACTGCACCACCATGGAAGCCCAATTCTCTTAGCATTTGCTTGTCTGTAAAGCTTTAGATTTCTCCATCGAATCTGAATGATATCCTTGCCAGGTAGAGTAATCTTGGTTGTAGGTTCTTCCCTTTCATCACTTTAAATATATCATGCCACTCCCTTCTGGCTTGTAGAGTTTCTGCTGAGAAATCAGCTAACATTATGGGAGTTCCCTTGTATGTTATTTGTCATTTTTCCTTTGCTGCTTTCAGTTATTTTTCTTTGTCTTTAATTTTTGCCCATTTAATTACTATGTGTCTTGGTGTGTTTCTCCTTGAGTTTATCCTATATGGGACTCTCTGCCTTCCTGGACTTGTGTGGCTGTTTCCTTTCCCATGTTAGGGAAGTTTTCCACTGTAATCTCTTCAAATATTTTCTCAGGTCCTTTCTCTCTCTCTTCTCCTTCTGGGACCCCTATAATGTGAATGTTGTTGCATTTAATGTTGTCCCAGAGGTCTCTTAGGCTGTCTTCATTTATTTTCATTCTTTTTTCTTTATTCTGTTCTGCTGCTGTGAATTCCACCATTGTGTCTTCCAGGTCACATATCGGTTCTTCTGCATCAGTTATCCTGCTATTGATTCCTTCTAGTGTAGTTTTCATTTCAGTTATTGTATTGTTCATCTCTGTTTGTTTGTTCTTTAATTCTTCTAGGTCTTTGTTAAACATTTCTTACATCTTCTCGATCTTTGCCTCCATTCTTTTTCCGAGGTCCTGGATCATCTTCACTATCATTATTCTGAATTCTTTTTCTGGAAGGTTGTCTATCTCCACTTCATTTAGTTATTTTTCTGGGATTTTATCTTGTTCCTTCATCTCATACATTGCTCTCTGCCTTTTCATCTTGTCTATCTTTCTGTGAATGTGGTTTTTGTTCCACAAGCTGCAGGATTGTAGTTCTTGCTTCTGCTGTTTGCTTTCTGGTGGATGAGGCTATCTAAGAGGCTTGTGCAAGTTTCCTGATGGGAGGGACCAGTGGTGGGTAGAGCTGGCTGTTGCTCTGGTGGGCAGAGCTCAGTAAAACTGTAATCCGCTTGACTGCTGATGGATGGGGCTGGGTTCCCTCCCTGTTGGACGTTTGGCCTGAGGCACCCCAACACTGGAGCCTACCTGGGCTCTTTTGTGGGGCTAATGGCAGACTCTGGGAGGGCTCACGCCAAGGAGTACTTCCCAGAACTTCTGCTGCCAGTGTCCTTGTCCCCTTGGTGAGCCACAGCCACCCCCCGCCTCTGCAGGAGACCCTCCAATACTAGCAGGTAGGTCTGGTTCAGTCTCCCCTGGGGTCACTGCTCCTTCCCCTGGGTCCCGATGCACACTCTAGTTTGTGTGTGCCCTCCAAGAGTGGAGTCTCTGTATCCCCCAGTCCTGTCGAAGTCCTGCAATGAAATCCTGCTAGACTTCAAATTCTGATTCTCTGGGAATTCCTCCCCCCATTGCCAGACCCCCAGGTTGGGAAGCCTGACATGGGGCTCAGAACCTTCACTCCAGTGGGTGGACTTCTGTGCTATAAGTGTTCTCCAGTCTGTGAGTCACCCACCCAGCAGTTATGGGATTTGATTTTACTGTGAGTGCTCCCCTCCTACCGTCTCATTGTGGCTTCTCCTTTGTCTTTGGATGTGGGGTATCTCTTCTTTGGCAAGTTCCAGTGTCTTCCTGTCGATGATTTTCTAGCAGCTAGTTGTGATTCTGGTGTTCTCACAGGAGGGAGTGAGAGCACGTCCTTCTACTCTGCCATCTTGGTTCCTCTCCCTTCACTTTTATTACAAAGTTATTTAAGCTTTATACCACATCAAACAGGCCAGATTCTTATCTTTTTAAAAAGTTAATCTTATGAAACATTCAATTACTTATTTTCTACTAGGAAATTCTTACATCAAACATGAATTTCCTATAGTATAGCTTAAATCTGTGCCTTTTACTTCTGCTTTTGACTTTTTCAAGCAATTGTTAACTTCACACCTTTTGTTTTCCCAAGCCATAGTTCCTCTGATGCTCAGAGAAGATGCATTTTCATTAGTTTTAAAACTATTTTATGAACTTGTTTTTTTAGTGCTTCATATTTTATGAACTGATGGCCAAATATCCTTCCTACCCCCACTGTAAGAAGTGAGGGAACTGTATTTTTTCAAATTACTCTTTAATTGTAGGACTCAAAATAGAGACAATATTATCTCCTAGATCTTATGTATTATACTAAGTCAGAACACTTTTGGTTGCAAATGACAGTAATTGAACCCCCAGAAGGTTTTATTGGCTCATGTAATTGAGAAGTCCAAGTGTAGATCTTAAGGAAAGACTGCATCCAGAGATTCAAATACCACTGTCAGGACTGTCTCCATCTCTTGGTTTGCATTATTTTATCTTTCAAATAGATTCTCTCCTAGTGGCAGGCAAATACCTCCAGAGGCTTCAGACTCACATCCTCCTGGTTAAGCAGCTACAGTAGAGGAAATAAAGAACCCTCTCCCAGTGTCCGTATCTCAATTTCAGGTCCTGTGTGCCTACCCGTATGATCAGCAGCCCCAACAGTAACTCATATGTTCAAGGAGGAGTTTCCCAAAGGAATCTGAAGAGAGGGTGGGTGGGAATTATCTGGGCTGACAAAAAGAGCAACTCTCATAGTCTACTATACCCACTTTATAGATGTGAAGCAACTTAAAACATTTTTTAGATAAACATCAATGTTCCTGTTCAACTCCATTAAAATATTTCAAATTATTTAATGTATTGCATATTTGTCTCTTTTTGGGTGCTCACTGTTTGAATTCCATTCGTTTGCCACTGTGGGAGCCAGTGTGGGAGCCACTGTGGGAGCCACTGTGGGAGCCTTAGTGGAAAGGCAGGCCACATCTCCTACCATGGAAGTTCAAAAATACAGACGTTTTTTAAAAACTCTCATAAAGTTTTGGGAAGCAACCTACGTTTGGCCATCTTCCTGGAGCTTTCAATGTAAAACACGAGAAGTAAAGTAGCAGGAATAGTTAGAATTCATTCTCATGGCAGCAGGACCATTCAGGGCCCAGCAGCACCCATGTAGCAGCAAGGTATTGGCACCCTAATTGAGTTGATCCATGTCATAAGCAATGTTATGCTGTGTTCTGATCATCCATCTTCCCTTGGTAATTACTCATTCTATGACCCTGGTTTTCCAGTTTTCCTGGTGATTGTATAAGCTATTCAATATCCTATGAATTCCTTTTCTATTTACATTAACCAGAGTAATTTTCTTTTCCTTGCAACTAAAGCCAATGACTAGTACAATCTGCCAAATTTTATCCAAATAATTTTGAAGTATAATTATTTTCTCTAAGGTTCTAATCATTTAGAACCTTAGAGAATTTAAGTATGATTTCTTTTTTCATCTTTATTTAATAGCCCCAAATTCTAGTTTATTCTTCTGTGCCGCCCCTTATACTGATACTAAAGGACTTTGCAGTGACCTTCTAATATAACTCATTCAGAACCAGTTGCTGCCTTCATTTTACATCTTCCATTTTATACTCTTTCTTAAGAGCTACATTTCTTATTTGCTGTCTTTCTCACTTATCACTGAGTTGTATTTGTCTGCTAAAATTTTAATATAAAAGTCCTTCACATCTCTTTTCTGATAATGTTCCTGTATCAGTTAGGAATGGGTTGAGCTTCATGTAACAGAGAAATCATAGCAACAGTGGTTTAACAACATATAATTTATTTCTCTGCCATATAGAGTAAGTCTGGATTTAGGTGTTCCAGGGTCAGTATGGCAGTTCCGTGGGCTGGTGGGTCCATCCATTTTATTATGCCATCATCCTTAGGGTCTTTTCCCTCCTGATCCAACTAGAACTCCTCCGTCATATTCTACACCACAGGACGAAGGAAAGGGACATTGTTTTCCTTTTCGTTTTTAAGGAGATTTCCAGAAAGTTCCCATACAGCACTAGCCCATGTATGTCATTGGCCAAAATAAATGGCCACACTTAGCTTCAAGGGAAGCACTGTACCTAGCTAATAATCAGAGTTCTTTTACTAAAGGAAAATGATGAACAGATGCTGGGGTAACTAGTTGTCTCCTCCACAATTCCACTTCTTTTAGCTATGTCACTAAGTAACTTCTCATCTTTCTAGCTAAGACATAGTTTGCTTTTTGTTCTGGGACGACTTTGTACATTTTTAGTTCAATTAATTAGTAAAAAACTTGGAACAAAAAGCCAAAATAGTGCTTCTTTTGTAATAAAAAAAGTTTTTTGGACATTATAACATTTTTATTATATAATTATACTTATTCCAGTTGCCTGAATAGAGTGCTTAAATTTCTGTACCAAAAATTCCTATTAGTTCGATTTTTTTCAAACTATGATGGCTTCATTATGAGTTAAGTTCTCATAAAAGGAAGGCATGTTTTAAAATAAACTACATTACTTGTTGATTCTGATATGAAAATAAAATACAGAAGATTCCTAAGACCTTCCTGGATCCCCAGTTTCATGAAGAATGTGTGAAATACAGTGGTAATAGAGCTTACTGATAGTTTTGCTCCTACACATAAGCATCAGTAAAATGACAATTTGAGTCAGGAACATTGTCCAAAATTTACATTTCAAATTCCTAATTCTTTTTTTAAAGAAATAATTTTGAACATATAGTAAAGCTGAAAAAATAGTGCACTTCCCTTCACCCAGCTTCCCCTAATGTTAGCATTTTACATAACATTTTATGTAACAGAACGATGATTGAAACCAAGCAGTCAACAATAATAAATACTCTTAACTAATCTGCAGACTTTATCAGTTTTCACTAGCTTTCCCCACTAATGTCCTTTTTCTTGTCCAAGACCCAATCCAGAACCCACATATTACACTTAGTTATGTCTCCTTAGTTTCCTCCAATCTGTGACTGTTCTCCAGTTTTCATCATTCAATACTCTTGACCTTTTTGAAGAGTTATTGACCACTTATATGTAGAATGTCCATTAGTTTGGGTTTTTCTGACATTTTCTCATGATCAGGTTGTGTATTTTTGGCAAGAATATCACAGAAATGCTGTTGTACCCTTAGTGCATCATATCAGGATATTGACATTGGTGATGGTTATGATGATGATATTATTATGAATTATTATTCTGATCATTGGTGATGTTAACTTTGATCACTTAAAGTGGTGTTTACCAGGTTTTTCCACTATAAAGGTACTATTTTTCTATTTGTAATTAAAAAGTATCATGTGGAGAAATTCTTAGAAATTCTTCTGCTCAAATATCTTCTTTATACTACCATCTACTAATTTAGGAATCCATAGATGATTTTTACCTGCAATAATTATTACTGTGGTGTTTGCATAGTCATCAGTATTCTTTACTCATTTCAGTGTGTTTTTTTTTTTTCCCACACCACCAAGCAATTCTCTCAGGAGACACTGACTAGGTGTACTATCAATACAAATTTAACTCAATTCTGACACTCTCTATCTGGAGATAGTATCAGATCCCACAGGGTAAGGACTCAGTCTCACAAGACTGGCCCCACTTTAGACACCAGTTGCAAGTTCAGGTTGTTACCTGTGCTTCTGACAACCTCTTATCAGGGTTCCCACAACCCTCTTATCAGGATTAATTTGCTAGAGTGGCTCACAGAACTCAGAGAAACATTTATGTTTACCAGTTTATTATGAAAGATATTATAAAGGATACAGATGAAGAGGTACATGGAGTGGGGTCCAGAAGGGTCCTAAGCACAGGAGCTTCTGTCCCCGTAGAACTAGGTGGCATCACCCTCCCACCACATGGATGTGTTTACTAACCTGTAAGCTCATCAAACTCTTATTGTTCAAGAGTTCTTGTAGATCTTTAATCTCCAGCCCCCAACCACCTTCCTCTTCCCAGAGGTTGGGGGTGGGGTTGAAAGTTCCAACTCTAATTACATGGTCTTTCTGGTGACCCTCTCCTAGGTTACCACCCTAAGTTATCCCATTAGGATAAACTATCTAGGACCCCAGTCTTAAGTAATCTCATTAGTATATACTCAAATGTGCTCTAAAGGGGCTCCTATGAATGACAAAGGAACTCCTACCACTCAGGAAATTCCAAGGATTTTAGGAGCTTTATGCCAGGAACCAGAGAGAAAGACCAAATGTATTTCTTATTAAACCACACAGTCTATTGAATGCAGGAGAAAATTACTCTGATTAGGAACAAAGATCTGTAAATGTGAACCTGATTGGAAATTCTCATCAGTAGGCTGAAGAAATGACTGAAAGATAAAGATATCTTTCACTTTGTGAAAGATACAGGAAAAAATGTGTGCAAATGTTAAATTGTGGTGTTTTCTACTTCAGCTGAGAAAAACAGATAGATGATTCAGTTATCTCTATTTGTGGGGTCAGTATGATTCTTGATGGGATCCAGGAACTTCTGTGTTGACTCTTGGTTCTAATCTCACCTTTGTCTTTGTGCAGAATAAAACTTCTTGGCCCGTAGCTGTATAAGAAACAAGGAATTAGAACTCCCTAGATCTTCAGCCAGCCTATACATATATATTTATGTATGGCGTATATATATATATATACATAAATATATATGTATATATGTATATATATGGCATGTCTTCTTTATCCATTCATTTTTTGATGAGCACTTAGGTTGCTTCCACATATTAGCTATTATAAATAATGCTGCTATGAACTTTGGGGTGCATATATCTTTTCAAATTAGTATTTTCATTTTCTTAGGATATATACCTAGCAGTGGAATTGCTGGATCATATGGTGATTCTACTTTTAGTTTTTTGAGGAACCTCCATACTGTTTTCCATAGTGGCTACACCAATTTGCAATCCCACCAACAGTGTACTAGGATTCCATTTTCTCCATGTCCTCACCAACATTTTTTATTTGTAGACTTTTTGATAGCCATTTTGACAGGTGTGAGGTGATATCTTATTGTGGTTTTGATTTGCATTTCTCTGATGATTAGCAATGTTGAGCATTTTTACATGTGTCTTTTGGCCATCTGTATGTCTTCTTTGGAAAAATGTCTATCCAGGTCTTCAGCCCATTTTTAAATTATGTTCATTTTTTTTATAATGAGTTTTATGAGCTGTTTGTATATTTTGGATATTAACCCCTTATCAGTCATATCACTTGCAAATACTTCCTCTCTTTCCATAGGTTGTCTTTTTGTTTTGTTGATTGTTTCCTTTGCTGTGCAAGAGCTTTTAAGTTTAATTAGGTCCCATTTATTTTTACTTTTCTTTTGCCTTAGGAAACAGATTCAAAAAAATATTGCTATGATTTATGTTAGAGTGTTCCACCTATGTTCTCTTCTAGGAGTTTTATGGTTTCAGGTCTTTCATTTAGGTCTATAATCTATTTTGCTTTTTTTTGTTATTTTTTATATGATATGAGGAAATGTCCTAATCTCATTGTTTTACATGTAGATGTCCAGTTTTCCCAGCACCACTTATTGAAGAGATGGTCTTTTCTCCATTGTGTATTCTTACCTCCATTGTATAGTTGTTGTAGATTAACTGACCATAAGTGTGTGAGTTTATTTCTGGGCTCTCTATTCTGTTCCATTGATCTGTGTGTCTGTTTTTATGCCAGTACTGTACTGTTCTACTTTTTTTTTTTAGTGATCTCTGGACCTCATTTTCTTTCTTTTTTTTTAATTAATTAATTTTTGGCTGTGTTGGGTCTTCGTTGCTGTGTATGGGCTTTCTCTAGTTGCAGCGAGTGAGGGCTATTCCTCACTGCAGTGTGCAGGCTTCTCATTGCGGTGGCTTCTCTTTGTTGCAGAGCACGGGCTCTAGGCGTGCGGGCTTCAGTAGTGGTGGCACGCAGGCTCAGTCATTGTGGCTCACAGGCTCTAGAGTGCAGGCTCAATAGTTGTGGTGCACGGGCTTAGTTTCTCTGCGGCATGTGGGATCTTCCTGAACCAGGGCTCGAACCTGTGTCCCCTGCCTTGGCAGGTGGATTCTCAACCACAGCACCACCAGGGAAGTTCCTACCATGCTGTTTTGATTACTGTAGCTTTGTAGTATAGTCTGATCATTTGAGGATTTGATAAGAGACTACGTAGCTCATTTTTTTTACATCTTTTATAAATGTGAAAGGATAATAAAAGTATGATGTCATGAAATAGAAATGATCCAGTATGTAGTAGGACAACTTTTTGATTTATATCATTCTTTTTGTTAGTTGTGTGTCCTCTATTCTCTGCTATAATATTATTCATGTGCTTACTTCTTTAATACATAGGCCATTCAGCTACAGTAAGCTCAATCATATATCCAAATGTATAAATGGATTTATATCAGAAGAATAGCATTAATTTTTAAAAACTTATAAGCCCATAAGTTTCAAATATTTTACATAATCTTATACCTTCATTTAAACTAGTGAGTAGATTGATTTTATTATTTTTTAAAAATCAATTTTGTTCTTTCCCCCACAAACATCATGAAAAGACTCATAAACATAATGAATAAAATTACAAAATTCAGTGGAAATAAAACAGTATGTAAATGTCAATAAATGATCTCAAGACAAAATAACTTAAACAGTTATGATCCAGTAAGGGAATTCAAGCTTCTTTATAACCAAATATGAATAACATTACTCTGGTTACCAATATTCTGCTTTGTTTTCATTTGCTTTTCCCCATCTAGTCTCACAATTGTATTCTTTATTGATTTTTGAATATAATTGAAAATAATTGATCAAAAACTATGCAAGATTGAATAGTAGAAACAAATAACTCACTTTTTAAAGTTGTTTTTGAGTTTCAAGAGAAAAGTGTTTCCTAACCCAAAACTAATTTCTTTCATGTTTGTTTCTTCCGTGGAAATAATACTCTTTAAAAGTAAGTTTCGGGGGGCTTCCCTGGTGGCGCAGTGGTTGAGAGTCCGTCTGCCGATGCAGGAGACATGGATTCGTGCCCCGGTCCAGGAGGATCCCGCATGCCGCAGAGCGGCTGGGCCTGTGAGCCATGGCTGCTGAGCCTGCGTGTCCGCAGCCTGTGCTCCGCAACGGGAGAGGACACACAGTGAGAGGCCCGCGTACCACAAAAAAGAAAAAAAAAAAGTAAGTTTGGGGCTTCCCTGGTGGCGCAGTGGTTGAGAATCCACCTGCCAATGCAGGGGACACGGGTTCGATCCCCAGTCTGGGAAGATCCCATATACTGCGGAGCAGCTAAGCCTGTGCACCACAACTACTGAACCTGCACTCTAGAGCCCATGAGCCACAACTACTGAAGCCCATGCGCCTAGAGCCTATGCTCCGCAACAAGAGAAGCCACCGCAGTGAGAAGCCCACGCACCGTGACAAAGAGTAGCCCCCACTCACTGCAACTAGAGAAAGCCCGCGCACAGCAACGAAGACCCAACACAGCCAAAAATAAATAAATAAGTAAATTTATTTAAAAAAAAAAAGTTTGGCTTTTATTATCTTTAATAGCTGTTCATGATGATTTCTCTTCTAAATATTGAAGTGACTGAAATACTCATGTGGTAAATACATACATTTCTACTCTTATCTTCTGACAATGTATTGGAAAAAAGTCTGGAAATAGCAGTATATTAAAACAGTTCTATGGTAATAGGAAATCTTCACTCTTTCTGAAGTCTGTTGTAGCTGTTGTTTAAATTCTTGATAATGTCAATATTAGTTAAAAGTAAGTCTTAAAAAGAATAGGTATTTAAAACTTTCAATAACGAAGTATTAAAGGATGACATTATATGGCTGACGTTTTCATATTCTTTTTGAGAGTTAACAATGGCCCAACTTGTTAACATTGACAGATATTTGGGCTTTAGTTTTATTTAGTTTCTATCTACAGAGGTTTTAGATCTATTTCCATAAATATAATTAATACCTTCATTCAAAACTTAATAATATAGTAATGCTTAAGTTTACTATACATGAAAAATATTAGAACTTTCACCTAACTTGAAAAATTATTTAAGCATCTTAGTCATTGAAGGAACACACACAAAATGCAAGCCAGAAGACAAAAGCAAAAATCACGAATCTTGGTCTTAAGCAACTTCCAAGGTTAAATTGTCAATTCCAGTCACATTCTACACAGTTTTCTTAGCTACATTTTTTTAAAATTGTAAATCATGCACATCTATCACCTGAGACACTATAAATCATTGAAAATAAAATTTTATTTCATTTATTCTGCTTACTAAAACAGGAAAGTATGTCAATACATTTAATAAAAGTTTTCCCAAAATGTAGAAAACAAATGTTCTGATTGACTTCCAGCTAATTAAAAAACTTAAGTCATCTGATTATTCGAAAGTATACTATTCTGTGAGTTGCATGTGTTATCTAGATGAGCTTTCTTTTTCAAGTTTTTGTAATAGTACACTTGCACCTTTGCCATTAACTCTAAATTAGCCTTTTTTTGTTTTTGATTTTGGAGGATAGGAAGTTTGATATAGTGTACTGATTGCTATAGACCATAATATTAAATTATTACAATTATATGAGAGCTATATGTTGTATTTTTACTTGTATGTATCTGTGTATGTTTATGTGGTGTTAGGACCACCCCAAAATATGCCTCAATGGCATATTGATTATTTTGAGTTAAAGTTACTTAAAACACGACTGATGCAAGAGGGACATATTGACCCCTCCTCTCTGTCTCTCTGAAGGTAGGAAATAAACCTCCCATGTGAAATGTGCCCTCGCTGTACCTAGAGGCAAAAAGACAGGGAATTCAGGGCCTAGAAGCTTGTATTAACAAACCTTGTTACTTCTTTACTAATTTACTACCCAAGCCTAAACTTTGCATAAATTCCTTACTAATTAAGAACCCAAACCTGAGTTTATTTATCCTGTCAAATCCTCACAAATTTATTTTTCTTCATGTAAAAAGATACAAAAGCTGCCTGCTTTTGGTCAGTCTCTGAGCATCATTTTATGATCTTCTGTGTGCACAAAATTCAGCTGGTTTTTCTACTGTTATCTGTTGTGTGTAAATTTTATTATTATTCCAGCTATAAGAACTCAGGGGTAGAGGGGGAAATTTCGCCCCCTGTCCCCAACTGTTAGTTGCATGTATTCATTAAATTCACGGATGTACACTATGTTGTTGCTTAAAAACTCCAATGGTGGCAATTTAAAGACTGTTTTGTTGCTAATAATGGCTTAATACCTAAAACTGAACAGAGTTGGTCACAAGGTAAATTAACCAGGGAAATATGCCAATTTGGACTTCATTTCCATCCTATTGAATGACTGCATTCACTCTCTTTAGATTTAAAGCTCTTCATTCTACTGTTCCTCAACACTCTTTATAGAATTCCATCTTGCTTTTCACCTATATTTTAACAGTTTAACATAGATGGCTGGATCAAGTCCATTGTTCCAATTGTATGTAGCTTAAAAAGCTCTGCAGTATTTTACTCTTTCCATTGTATCTGGCTTCTCTGAGTGCTCTGCTCACTACATTTTACTCCTGTTCTCTCTGTTTTCTAAACCCATTTATGCCTATTCTTTCTGAAGACACTTGTTCATCTGAGTGCTCAAATTGACTTCTCATTCTATTTTCTTAACTAAAACTGCACCATTAAGGTTGATTGAAATCATTTAAAGAACTGCATAAAAAAATGAAAGGCTATAAGAAAGTAGGTTACCAGTGTTTGTAAATACCTGTTTTCAGCTAAATTGGTAGGATGAAATAAGAAATAATTGGAAACTTAAAAATGTTATTGATATATTTTTTACAGATTAGTCTTTTTTGGTTGTTCTTTGAGAAACATACTTGTAAAACATTTGGGGGCAGGGAGGGAAGGGAAGGTGTTATGCTGTAAATAAAGATGAAACAAACAGTCAAAGAGTAGAGCCAAACTACTAAAATTATTTAAAACATTTTAATGTTTTACAGTAAGCAATATATAAAACATGCAGGTCCATGATTAAAATCTACAGCTTTTAAACCACATGGTCTTAATTTTTTTCTGTTTAAAATACAGATATTGTTGTTTAAAAATAAATGTAATCATAATGGTTTACAAAACTATAAACTGTAAATGATTTATTTAATATCATCACTAACCTTTTTTCCTATTTGTAATGTTTAAAAATGGAACTCTGTTGGTATGAAATACTTTTAAGCATTTGGAAGTTCATTAGAATTATAAAATTAAAAACTAGAAGAAAATGTAGAATACTATTTGTGAAAAATACTTCACATCCATTTTCATTTTATTGTTTGATCAAAATGAAATGAATTTTTAAAAGGTACCAAAATATGTTATCCCAATGGATTTTTATTCAGAGCATATGGAAATAGATACTCTTATTTTTAATGATACAATATAAGGAAAAATATTCAAATTTTAAAATTAGCATTTCAGAATCACCAGTATTTTATATGGAAAATGATGTTGACGAATTTGCTTTCTGATTTACCTGAAAGAGCATATAGTTAAGGTAAGGCCTAATAGATTACACATGAATGATAAAAAATTTGATTTAAGGTAATTAACACTTTCAAAGCTCCTTCTAAGTTCCTTTGAATGTATTATTCTATTCTTAGGTCACAGAATTTCATGTTTTTGCTATAAAATCATTTATCTATATTTTACTTTAATTATAAGGAAAAATCATCACCAAAACTAAATTTGAGATTAAAAAACACATAAATTGGGCCTGAGAAATATCTTTTCTGTAGATTAAAAAGCAATTTTATTCATAAATTGAAGAAAAAGAGTAATAATATAATTCATATTTTTATGAGATATAGACTTGTAGAAATAAAATATTAGTGATAAAATAACTGTGTACTTTTTGCTGACCTAGTTCTGAAAGGCAACTGCAAACTAAAATTTCAATTTGGTACAGGTTTTTCTTTAAAAATACTTCAATAATGTGGATGTATGTAGAGGGTATTTTGCTAAGTGAAGTAAGTCAGACAAAGACAAATACCATATAATCTCACTTACATGTGGAATCTAAAAAACAAAACAAACAAAACAAAAAACAGATTCATAGATACAAAGAATGGGTGTTTGCTAGAGGGGAGGCAGAGAGGCGTGGAGGGTGAAACAGGTGAAGCAGATTAAGAGGTACAAACCTCTAGTTATAAAATAAATAAGCCAAGGGATGTAATATACAGCATAAGGAATATGGTCAATAATATTGTTAATAACTTTGTATGGGGACAGATGGTTACAAGACTTAGAGTGGCAATCATGTCAAATCACTATGTAGTACATCTAAAACTAACAATATTGTACATCATCTATATTTCAATTTAAAAAAAAGAAAGAAAAAAAATTCAGTAATAGAGGAAAGTACAGAGAGATGAACAAGAGAAGTAGTTAAGCACTTGGAGTTGTCCAAAAGTTCTAAGTTTTATAGCAGAGGAATTTAAAAAAAACAGCCAGTTTCTATACCAAAACAAACTGATAATAGATTCATTGAATAACCAACAGAACTCAAGACGTAAGTGCTTTCTTCTACTCTTACAGAAATATAAATAATTTACTTCTTTTTATGTAACATTTAATTGAAGCTAAGCACCTATAGCATGACTAACAGTAAGATCTAATGTTTTAAAACATTAAACACTTCTCATAATATAGGATAGCTTATGAATAAATAATGAAATGACACGTTACTTAAACATAAGGACTATTTTAAAACTAGTCATGAGTGCCTGCAAACACACGCACAGATCCACACTAAATATTCTGTGCAAAAATATGTTCACAACCATAGTTAATTTTGTGTCAGTAGTAGAGAAATCAAGTAAATAATAAAGTTTTAATAAACAGTTATAGTCAATCTTCATAAATAGAAATCAGAAGATCACTTTGACATCATCTATATGCAGTTCAGCAAGGTAGGCTCCTTGTCTATAGTTAAAGTGCCCTAAATTTTAGCTTTCCAGGTTGTTTGTGGAATTCTCCTTTAATTTAAAACAAGTCATACAATTATGCATATGACTGCATGCAAAATAAATTTATCATGACATTTGCTGGGGGGCAAAGAACTAATTTTACTGCAGAAATTATACATTTTCCGTAAGTTAAATACACTGAAAAAGAATGAATAGTTTACAATTTTTACACACATTAGGGCTCGACAACAGCTGATTAAACAGCACATTAGGAATAATTAACTGTCAGTTCATTTGTAGTCATCAAAACAATGAATTTAGAGTTGAAAAAATCTAGGATTTGGTGTGATATCTTTTCCTTTTAAGGCCAGTTTTTTGTGTTTTTTTTTTTGTGGTACGCGGACCTCTCACTGTTGTGGTCTCACCTACTGCGGAGCACAGGCTCCGGACGCGCAGGCTCAGCGGCCATGGCTCACAGACCCAGCCGCTCTGCGGCATGTGGGATCTTCCCGGACCGGAGCACGAACCCGCGTCCCCTGCATCAGCAGGCGGCCTCTCAACCACTGCGCCACCAGGGAAGCCCAAGGCCAGGTTTTTAAATCTATAAATTGAGACAGTACATGTCACATCTATTTCATAAGTTTGTTATTAGGATAAACCATGTAAAATATGGACTAGTGGTTTATAGTAATAAGCACTACCTGCTTGTTTTGTTACAATCGGTTGTGAAATGTATTATGAATAATTTAAAATTTCACAGTTGGTGAATGATCTACTTAAAAAAATTTTTAGAGCAGATCTAAAGCAGACCCGTAAAAACATCTCTCATATTCAATTACATTTTCATTTGTTTTGTTGAATAGGAAGGGGATGAAGTTATAGCAACTGCTTTAAGAACTGCAGATAACCAACAGCTTAACCTGTCCAGGAGAGTATGTATCATCATCTGCTTTCATGGCAGAAAAACTTCAGAACTACTGTGCCAAATTATCTTAGTAATCATCCCCCTCATTGCTTTTATATGGAAGTATTGATTGTATATTTATATTTAAAATGTTCTTAAGGTTGGGTCAGTGTCTGTTTCTGTACAGCACCTAGCAATGCCTGTATACGTTTATTATTTGTTTATTTATTTTTATTATTATTTTTTGTGGTACGCGGGCCTCCCACTGTTGTGGCCTCTCCCGTTGCGGAGCACAGGCTCCGGACGCGCAGGCTCAGCGGCCATGGCTCACGGGCCCAGCCGCTCTGCGGCATGTGGGATCTTCCCGGACCGGAGCACGAACCCGTGTCCCCTGCATCGGCAGGCGGACTCTCAACCACTGCGCCACCAGGGAAGCTATATACGTTTATTATTCTTCTTAGTGTTTGTTACTATTAAATTATCACAAATTTACTTTCTAGAACAAATTCGAATTAAAATTTTATAATAAAATCTCAAAATTGAACAATGTGTTCAAAAAAATCAAGTGATATCAAATATATTAGAAATGCATAGAAGAAAATGGAATAGAAGAAAATACATAGAAGAAATGGCTACACGAAAAAAATGTCAAATGTTAAGTGGATGCTGAATAATAAGTTATGTTTTTCCTGCTTTATACTTTTCTGCTCTTGTAAATTTTTCTCCAGTGAAAACCTGTTACTTTATTTTTCCCATCCAGTTTATTATTTACAAAGACACTTTTTACTATAAAAGTAGCATATATTGAGCATTTCATTTATACATAATCATAAGAGAAAGAAAAAGCAAATGATGTCAAGTTAGTAACAAATAGAGAAGAGCAGGTGCTTATCACAACACTGTAATGAAAACAGTTGTCAGAACTAAAGGGCAACAAAGACATCTTCTGGACATCTTAAGAACTGCATGGTTCCTTTTTAAACAAAGGATCTTATTTCTACCTTAGAGTAATAGTTGTTTAAAAACCACACATTAAGAAGGGTAAAATCAATCTGTATTAGGTTTGAAATTTTAAATATTACATCATTAAATTACAAACATACAGTATTTAAAGAAGACACAAAATTGTTGCATACATATTGGCATTAGTTTCCAAAATATCCTTAAAACTATTTCCAGATAGATTATAAAATACAAATATTTTAGTAAAAATAATTTATTTTCATGTAAGGAACACATAATATGAAAATTACATGTAGCGTTGAACCACTACTTGAAAAATTTAAACAATACTTCATGAATCTTGGAGCCCATTGATATAAAAATATGATTGGCAATTTAATCATTAATTTAAAGAACTGTGTTTAATAAATAAATTCAAAACCACACTTGATTTATGATTTTTCCTAGTACTATACAATGTAATTGTCAATATTTTAGAAAACTTATTTCCAGTAAAATATAATTGAGTCCAAATTTTAAATGTGTCCACTTATTTTGAACATGTGTTTATTTAGCCTAAAACTTGTTTGTAAAATTATATCACTATGGGCACATTCAATGAATTGTGTATATGAAATACTATTCTTTTATTCTTAGAGCATGAATGGCTGGTTGCACTCATAGCTACCTTCAGGAAGTACTATTGATGCCTATGAGTTCCATCTCTAAACAATTCTTAGGGCGGACTCAGTTTGAGGCTATTTTTTTCAAAATATAGTCCTAAAAAACTAATCTGTAGTTCAACTAGCACAACTCAACTTGCTTTAGTAATAGTTGTGTTTGGTAAGAAATGTGTGCTTTAGCTTTAGGTAAGCCTAAATGAACAGATATTCCACAAATGAAAGTATGCTTATTTCCTAAAATTACCTTTTCTTAGTATCTTTATATGAGAAGCCAAAATGAGATTTTACAACTAAATGCTTCCAATACCCCAGGACTAAACATTTGATTCTTTGAACTTTGTTTTATGCCACTTGTATCTTTTCAATTGTTGTATGATATATTTCATGATTTTTCTAACATAGAAAATCAAATGAATAATTAAGATAACCATAAAGAAAGTTTAAGAAAGATGATATTAAATAAAATTCACCAAGGGTGATAGAGAGTATCTTCATATGGAACAGAAGTGCTTCAGTAACATAAGTAACGTGATTGTCTTATATTTTTTATCACCAACACTGGCTGCTAGTTTTTGCACAACTACTAAACAGAAATAGGTTTCTTGGTATATATTCATTTCTCTTTAGGCAGTTACATTCGATTTGATCTTGGAAAGTGTCTGCCAGGAATTCTGTCAGAAACAAAATATTTATGAGTCAAGTAATGGTGACAATTTCTTAATGGATTAGCTCGCTTAAGGTAATTCTGCAGTAAATAATTTTTGTATTTTATATGTGTACAATTTCAAAAAGACAACACAAGAAAGAATAATATCCTATTTTTGGCTATCTATAAATCAGGTCATCATGAGGATAAACCATTGATACCAAAATATGGTATCAGTATATTACACTCACTAAATATATTCTCAGTGGGACACGACTGATTATAGCAGGGAAGTTAGTACAGCAAGAACCAGGCTTAAGCTAGATTTGCTGCTAGGTCACTCTAATAGACGCTGCAGAGATTGGCTACAAAGAAGCTAGAGGACAGGTATTAACTGGAAATCTGGGTGGACAGGTGTTGAGCAGCAGAGTGAATTCTTAATGAGAAGTAGCATGTTCTTAGGCCTTCAGCTGGCCTCTAGGGCTAGGATCCAAATTGGAGGAAGGGCAACTGGGAATTATAAGAAGCTTGGAAAATTTACATAATTCTCAGCCTTTGTGATTTCAGAGTTGAATTTATCTGTTGTTCAAAATATAAGTGAACTGCTTTGCATATTCAGTGATTACAAGTGACTTGGGAGAGAATACAATTAAAAGTAGTTCCCATAATAGTAGTTCCCAATTAATAGTTTCCTATTTCTATAGATGACAAGCAAATTGGGGAAGTTTTTTTTTTTTTTTAATGATGACAAGTGATATTAAAACACAGAAAAGCTTTACCTTCCCTCATCTTGGTTGCTCTGGTATATTTGTGCACTTGGAGATGCCATATTCTGATGTGATAAAAGAGATGGAGAGAGATTTATCCCTCCGAGTTGCTGAAAAGCTATTTCTGCATGGATGCTCTGAGGATTACTTGTTAGAATCCCTGCATTCTTGTCTTTTTTGTCTGAAATTAGGAATTATGAAACAATGAAAAGCATTAATAAATTAATAAGGTTTGGTTGTCCTTCAGTTGACTGTGTGCTATACATATTTCATAACATGAATTAAAATTTTTAAATAAAAATAAAAATTGGACTATATTTCTAGCACTTAATGCTGCTTAAATTTTTCTGAGCTAGTGGATCAGTTTGATACCTTCTTGGTAATTTTTTTTTTTTAACATCTTTATTGGGGTATAATTGCTTTACAATGGTGTGTTAGTTTCTGCTTTATAACAAAGTGAATCAGTTATACATATACATATGTTCCCGTATCTCTTCCCTCTTGCGTCTCCCTCCCTCCCACCCTCCCGGTAATTTTTAAAAATATAAATATCCAGAGCTGTGTGCTATAATAAATGTATCAATAAAATGACCATACTTTTCAAAACAAAAATTGGGGCAACACAGTCAGAAAATAGGAAAGAAATAGGACTTTTCCAGAAAATCCTAAAAAAGTAGTTGCATAATGAATCTTAAAGATATCTGAGAAGAAACTTATGGAAATGAATCCAGGGTTGAACTAATGCCCCCCCCAAAGATATTGAAGACATTCCTGAAGATGACAGTGATGACACTGTACTATTAAGGAGGCTAATAACAATTTGGTATGTCTAGTTTTACTGATAGTTCTATCTACTGGACAAAAGCATTAAATTTCTCACTATGATTAAAATCTTGAAGCCATAAGTAGGTAGAAGTATGAAAAATAAGTTAAACAAAAAATAACATCTTAGAGTAAATTATGTTGAATTTCTTTTAACTGAGTTTCCTTTAAAAAAATTGCATATTCTTAGCAGGCTTTTAGATCATTTTATTATTATTGTGATGTTCAGTTTTATTGTCTAACAGTAGTCTGAGGCAAAGTGGGATGTTAGAAAGAATGGAAGAGGTGAGCCCTCAGGGAAAGAGTAGCTACCCCCAATTTCACCAAAATGGTAGCCAGTGAAGATCCGGAATTAGAGAAAAGGCATGATCTAAGTCTGAATGAAAATGTATATAATAGAACGAAACATTTCCATGCCTTGTCCTTTTAATATACTCCCTTCCTTTAGAGAGCTACCTCTTGAAACACTTCCCTACTAATAGCTTCATGAATATATAAAATAATACTGTGGTTTCAGGGATGAAGTTTGATCTTCTCTCTGTAAGATACCCTTTGAACCCCAAGAGTCTGTTGTTACCAATATTTTTAAACCTCTGATTTCTACTTTTAGCAGGATGTACTACAGGTTTTAGTAGTCGTTTGCTATGAAATACACAAAATGTAATAAAAGCTTTGAAAAGAAATGTCAAGAACAATTGTGCAAGTATCACAAAGTTCAAATTGCAAGCAAATGTGTAGTTACAACATATTAGTAGTTGAGTAGAACCAAAAAATACTATTTAGGGCTTCCCTGGTGGCGCAGTGGTTGAGAGTCCGCCTGCCGATGCAGGGGACACGGGTTCGTGCCCTGGTCCGGGAAGATCCCACATGCCGCGGAGCGGCTGGGCCCGTGAGCCATGGCGGCTGAGCCTGCGCGTCCGGAGCCTGTGCTCCGCAACGGGAGAGGCCCCAACAGTCAGAGGCCCGCATACCACAAAAATAAAAAAATACTGTAGATTCTTTGAAATCAGAATGGTCACATGAAACTTGAACAAACATTCAATTTTAGGAAATGTAAATGTAAAATATGCAATTTTAAGTAGTATTAGAAATCAAAGAGATTTTTGTTTCAAATGAAGTGTTTTTGCTTTTTTACATTCACTCAGAAACTGTCAAAATACCTTCAACTTCAGGAGTTAAAGTGAAGTCAGATCCCAAGTAATGGCCAAATCCACCAGGCCGAATTACATTTGTTATCTTTATGGGAGGAGCTTTCACTTGGCCAAACGATCCACCATCCACAGGAGAGTTGGTAACAGGAATAGACTACATAATAAAAGAAAAGTTAAGAATGCCTTATCTCAAAAACTCAGATCAGTAGTCTTAGCCTTACCACAAGCCCCACTTGATAATCACCTTAAAATTTTTTAGGTCAGAAATTATATGCTTCCCTAAACTCAGAGTTTGTATGAGGCAAAAACTGTGAAACAGACAGATTTTGGGGCCCTTAACCCCCCTCAGAACCTTATGTTCTGTTTTTTTCAGACTGCATTGTACTCATTACAACAGTCTAGGGTGATGGCACCTCCCCATTCCAAAGAGTCTTAACAAGGTAAGTGTAGAATTAAGAAAATTAAGCCTTTACCCCTTTGTGATATCTTTTCTTTTTTTCTGAACAGGAATTTCTAGATGGTAAGAGTTGTATCTTCCACATCTTTGTGTTCCTCACATTACCTCACCAGGTGTCTTGCAGTTAATTAGTTTTTCAAGAACAAACAAGTAAATAAAATGGGGACTAAGAAAAGCATCTTATAACAATCACTTTTAATGAGTGTGCTAACTCTCTAAACAGTGTTTACATTTTATGTTAGTTGAGAATTAAGAGGCTTTTAAAAGATTTTCAGGAATCAGCAAATGGAGGAGAGAAGTATTTTAGGCTGGAGACTCTTGGTTTCCCTAGAAATTTATGCCTGCTCTGTCTTTAGTAAGACTGACCTTGTTTATACTTTAAAAAATATGAATTCTGAATATATGTTTTAATTTATTTAGAGATACAGGCTTTTGCCATTTGTGTAAAATTACCCATTTCCCTCGTATTTCAGTAAACGTAACCAAAATGCAGCTTCGTAATGAGCACTAAGGTATCAGGCCTTTTACTAAAGCTGATCCCAAATTCCCTAATTCCTTCATAGGAGTTTCTTCCCATCATTAAACTAGAATATTGTCAAATTTTCTTCTGAAACAAGAGCACCAAAATGTTCTGGTTTAAAGGACAACTTTAGATTTCATTTATTTCCTCTTTATTTGCTGTTAAAAAGAAAGAACAGCAGCAACTAAAACAAAGAAAAATACATTAGACTGAACTGATGAAACTTGAAAAGTATTCTGTTCTTGTGTCTTCTGAACAGCTAAATGAATAGCTCAATTTTTTTCTGGCCAGGAAAATAAAAATTATTATTGCATCTTAAAATAGATTTCTCTGAAATAAAGACTTCAAATACCCCCTTTATTTTACTAACCATATATAGATGAATTCTTTAAAACCCAATTTTTAAATAAAGTATTTACATATAGAGTAAATGGAAAGGTAATTAAATTCTTATGTACGGCACCGATTTGAATGGCAAGAATAGGTATCTAGAATCACTGAAGACGACATGGTAGTACAGAATTGGAAAAATCTTAGTTCACTATATGAGAAATAGAAAAGAATAGCCAACAAGCAAAACCTTTAGTGAAATAATCATCATTGACTACAATTTGAGTTTATGTATTTTTTTTGCTATATGAAACTAATTAAAAAATATGTATGGAAATTGGGATCTTTAAAGTTGCTCTAAGTGATTTCTTTATATGGAATTTAGTGAGTATTTATGAAGTTATATGGAATTTTTAAAACGTAGCCAACATTACCTTAAAATAGAATTTATCAAATGTTACAATTTGTATAGGTCTCTCACTGGAGGCCTCACATTTGTGGTATGATAGACAGAATAATGCCGCCCCCCAAGATGTCCACATCCTAATCTCTAAAACCTGTGAATGCTTTACGTGGCAAAAAAGGACTTTACAGGCATAATTAAATTAAGGATTTTGAGATGGGGAGAATATCCTGGATTATCTAGGTGGGCCCAATACAATCACAAGGGTCCTTATAAGAGGGAGGCAGGGAGGGTCAGTGTGAGAGAAGATGTAATGATGGAAGCAGAGGTCAAAGTGATGCCATTGCTGGAAGAGGGCCATGAGCCAAGGAATGCAGATAGCCTCTAGAAGTTTGAAAGGCAAAGAACAAATTCTCTCCTAGAAGGTATGCAGCCCTGCCGATACTTGTGATTTTAGCTCTGTAAGACTGATTTTTTGGACTTACGACCTCCAGAATTGTAAGATAATAAATTTGTGTTGTTTCAAGACACCAAATTTGAGGTAATTTGTTACAACAGCAATAAGAGACTAAAGTTTCCTTTAGTTTTCCACTTCTGGAAGCAAGAAGTGACTTGCTCATGGAATATAAGAGAGAAAGGGAAAGGAGGCATAAATCATTGAACTAACTTTTAATTATTCTCTTTTTAAAGACTAGAGACTGTGACAATAATTAGGTAGATGACATTAGATGGTGCTGTCTCTTAGTTATACAGATTAGTAGCTAAGCTTTTTTTCACAAAGCATAGTTTTTAGAAAAACATTTGTAAATATAACCCATAAATGAACCAATTTCCTCTGCCTAGTCTAGATAATCTTTTTTTTTTTTAGATAATCTTTATTAACATTGTACAGCTCTAAGTTTCACAGGTCTCTATAGCTATTTTGACCCATAATAGAATCCCCTTGGTTAATTTTAAAAAGTCAGGGAATAATAAGAATTAGATCTATAATTCTTTTTATAATTCTTAAAAAAAATTTTAAAACATAAAAGTACATGTGCCCACACATCTTTTGATGAAGGGTCAAGGCCTTTTCTTTAAGAAAGAGTCCCTTGACTGGTATTTTATCTGATTGATAAATCCACCCTTAAGGGTTTTACCTACAATTTCCAGTTTTGGTTTCGTTAAAGTAGCAAGACTTCAACAACATGTGGAGAAAATTTGAATACAAGAAACTGTCTAGATTTAAAGAAATTTTCCCACATATTAGTCTGAATTTTTATAATTTTCTTCCTTATTTTGCAGGTTTTTTCCCTCCCAACCTAATTTGATATTATTTGTGTATGTGTAATCAATTATTTGTGATTTGTGTAATTGACCTTTTTCCAGACTTTACAGAGAATCCCATTTGGCTTTCATAGAAACATAGAAATAATAATTTAAAATTTGTACTTGTGTATCTGTTTATTTAAAATAAAAGTTATAAGTTTTTGAAAAAACACAGCCGACTCAATAAATATGTGAATCAATTGCTGAAGGCAGAAGTGAGCTTAGAGAGTAGCCTACTAGTATCAAACGTTCAATGTGCTCTGGGAACTCGTTAGTTTGTTTTACAAAGGGAGTGGAGAGTGTTGGGTAAGCCAGTGAGATAAATGAAAGCATCTACAGTAGTCTTATCGCTTTCCTCTTCAACTCAACTTTTAAAAGTAATCTTTGTTCACTGACTAACGCCCTTGCTCTCTTGCTTTCACTGACAGTAGAGGTTCATTTACACTCTCACTGCCCCACCTTAGTCCAGGTTTTCATAATCTCTCTTGGATTATTCTAAAAGCCTCTTAGCTGGTTTCTCTGCCTCCAGCTCCTTCTTCCTTAAACCTTGCAAAGGCACAGCTCTAATAGTGTTACTTCTTTGTTCAAAAACCATAGCTTTTCTGTGTTAAATTTAGTCTTTTAAGATAGTTATGAAAAATCCTGGTGGTCAATGATAGAATTTCCAAATTATATGCTTTTGTGGCTTCTCTCTCTAACCTCTTCCCTGTCATGCTCAGATACCCTACTAGGGTTCATAGGCAAAAGGCCCAATTATTCTGCCAATATACAAGAAAAGAGGCACACACCTCCCTTGTTAGATGAACTACACAGTCCAGAGAGTTTGAGGTCATTATTCCTTCCTTCCCTTTCTATCTCCTAAGTGGAGAGAGTTTTATTGTTAGTCACTGTTTATAAGAGTGATACGTTACAGTTTCTTACCTTCTAGCATTATCTGACATATGGAACAAGAGGCACAGTTTAAAATAATTTGCTTTATGTCAAAGTATGTTTTTTGAATAAGGAGCTTTCCTAGCTTCTATGTGTATATGCTCTATTCACCAGATCAAGCTGCTTTTGACAGTAATCACCAAATATATACTAAAATTATCTAGAAAAACATCATACATCAGGTTTAAACATTACGTAAAAACTCATGACAGAATGTTCATCTACTAATAATTTATGTATTTTAAAAGAAAAAGTGTAAATAATAGAATTATTACCAAATTTTTCTTTGCTTGTGGTTCAGAGAAGTGAAATTCAGCTTTTGCCCTATCATCTGAATTCACAGGGATTCCATCTAACATCTGTAAGTTAGGCAGTCGAAATATAAGCACGTGGCGATGTAGCATTTTTCTACAAATCTGAATAAAGTTAAAAATAACAATTCATTCCTTAAAAAAACTTTTTATTTCAAAGATTAACCTTTATAGAGAAGCATAGACAGCAGAGATCACATGTAACAGCTAATTTGTAGTATTAAATGATATAAATACGAATTCCCTTATTGAAAGATTCCTCAATTCCCTGTTATGCCAAATGAAGATGAGAAGTTTTTTTTTTTAAACAAGGCTACCACTTGGAGATTTAATGTCTTTTTAGAGTATATGATATTGTTCATTAACTACAGGCAATCCCAACTCATGAATAGGATTATATTATAAAAGTTCACTTATAAGTAATTAATTTGAAACTTGTATGATAATTTCCCATAGACACTATGCAGTTTAATTCAATACACATCTATTGAACTATATGATCCATCACTTCATAGTATTAACCTACTATAAAAATACTTGCATAAGTACATAAGAGAGTGTGTAGAAAGTGTTAACATAGTAGGCTTGAGGCTGTTATCTTTAGAAGGATCTGTTTGTAAGGAGCTCTTGACAAGAGTTTGGTACTTGGATTTTGGAAGCTCTCCCACCATTCCTTAACTGATAAGGGTAGTTCACTATGCCTAGACTGCTTATACAAACAATAGGATTCATGTTCAACCTGCTCTCCTTCTGGGAGTCTGGAATTTTGGTATGTGATTGGCACAGGGTACCTACATGACCAGCTTCCAAAAAAACCCTTGAATGCTATTAAGTCTAATGGGATTTCCTGGGCAGAAATATAACACATTTGTTGCTACATTTTTGTTGGTGTGTGAAGAGTGCACACTGTGATCCCCTCATGTGAGGGAAAGAGCATAAGGAAGCCTGCACATGGATTCCTCCAGACTCTGCCCATGTGTTTTTCCTTCATCACTTGGCTGTGTATCCTCATTACGTCACAGTAATAAATCTTAGCCATGAGTATAGCTATATGCTGAGTCCCTTGACTTTTAGCAAATCTCCGAATATAGGGATGATCTGGGGTACTGACAACACAGAAGAAGTATGCAGCACTGTTTGTGATAACAAAAGAAAGAAAGAAAGATTATCATCAGAGGGGAATAAACTATTTTTTAAAAATGTAGTAGATACATATACATTAATGGAGAGGGATCTCTAAGCCATAAATTGAGTTAAAAAAATGAGCACATTCAAGGCCACAAAGCCAGTTTCATAAAACCAAAGAATGTATAGACTGTCTCTTCTGATTAAAATGTAATAACACTAGAAATAAATAATAACGAGATAGCTAAAAATACCTAATAGGTTTGAAATTAACACACATAATCCTCAATAATTCACAGATTGAAGAAGAAATCTTTTGTAAAGTAGATTCTAAGATTTTTTTTTTTGATGTGGACCATTTTTTTAAAAGTCTATTGAATTTGTTATAATATTGCTTCTGTTTCATGTTTTGGTTTTGTGGCTGCAAGGCATGTGGGATCCTAGCTCCCTGACCAGGGATCAAATCCACACCCGCTGCATTGGAGGGCAAAATCTTAACCACTGGACCACCAGGGAAGTCCCTGTAAAGTAGATTCTAAGAAATAGCAGGAAAAACACAACATATCAAAACTTTTAGGCTATTGCTAAAACAGTATTTTGTAACCTAAAATTTATTCATTTAGAAGAAATATTAAAAATTAATGAGCTAGGCATTCTACTCCAGAATATTTTAAAAAAGTAAATTCCAAGAAACTAAAGGTAAAGGGTAGAAATTAATGAACAAAAAAGAAAAATTACACTTGATAAAACCAAAATATGGTTATTTGAAGAGATTAATACGATAGACAAACCTTTAGTAAGACTCATCAAGAATAAAAGAGAAAAAGCAAAAAAACCCAACAAATTTAGATATAAAAAAGGTGACAAAACACAGATATAGTAGAGATTTTTAAAATTCATGAAAGTATTATGATGGAAGTGCATTTAAAGTTTAGATAAAAGGACAATTTTATTGAAAAATATAAGTTCTCAATATTGACTTTTGAATAAATAGAAATTGCTTCTTGCCTTTTTGTTAAGAACAAGTGTAGTATCTGTTCTTATCAGTTTAATAGAAAATGGCTAGATAATATATATCAATTAAAGGATTTGAATAAGTAGTTTAAAATCTAACTTCAAAAAATATTAAGTTCACATGGTTTTAGAGACAGGATCTAATTATCCTTCAAGGAACACACAAGTCTTCTTTTATATAAATTAATTCATAGACTAGAAAAAGAGGGAGAACTCCCCAATTAATTTTATGAGGCAAGAACAGCCTTGATGAACTTGAAAAGAATAGTATAATAAAGTAAAATTACAGAATAATTTTACTTATTTCCATAGAGATATGCTACATGAAATTTTAGCAAATTGAATCCAATAAAGTATAAAAGATGACCAAGTAGTATTCATCCCAGGAATTTAAGGATGGTTTAGCACCAGAATCTATTAATATAATTTGCATATTAACAGATTAAAGAGAGATACTATATTTCCAATTAGTTAAAATCCAGTGTCCATTCCTGATAAAAACAAGTAGTAAACTGGAATTAGAAAGGAACTGCCTTAAAATGTTGAAGGTTATCTACCCATAACCTACAGCAAACATATTTAATAGTGACAATTTAGAAGCATTCTTTTGAGGTCAGTAACTATCAGTGTGTCTATTCAGCACTGTACTAGAAGTCCTAGTCAGCACACTGACAGAAGTAAAGGAAATAAAACCATAAGGATTGGAAAGAAAGAGTCATTATTTGTAGATACTATGATTGTCTACAGAGAAAATCCAACAAAATTTACAATCCATTAGAATTTAAAAGAGAGTTCAGCAAGCTTCCTGGATAAAGAGTAATATGCAAAAATCAGAATTTCTATACTTTAGCAACAAACAACTAGAAAAATATAAAAAGATATTGTTTAAAACAGCTATTAAAACAACAGAATAGGGCTTCCCTGGTGGCACAGTGGTTGAGAATCTGCCTGCCGATGCAGGGGACACGGGTTCGTGCCCCGGTCCAGGAAGATCCCACATGCCGCGGAGCGGCTAGGCCCATAAGCCATGGCCGCTGAGCCTGTGCGTCCAGAGCCTGTACTCCGCAATGGGAGAGGCCACAACAGTGAGAGGCCCGCGTACCGCAAAAACAAAACAAAACAAAACAAAACAAAAAACAACAGAATAAATCTAACGAAAGATGATTAAAACCTTTAGGAGAAAATCACAAACCTTTATTGAAGGACATAAACACAGCGATATTTGTGTTTGTGAAAGAGAAGGCTCAATGCTATAAATATTACGGGAGACTGCTTATTGTATTTCTTTCTTGGTGGAAATAGCTTTATGATGTGGCACTACTGGCTCTCTCAGTCCCTTCACTCCTTCACTCGGGGAAGGAGAGCGACTTAACTGATAAATCTGGGAAGATTTTTTTAAAAATAAATTTATTTATTTATGTTGTTGTGGGTTTGTTTTGTTTTGTTTTTGCGGTACGCGGGCCTCTCCCTGTGTGGCCTCTCCCGTTGCAGAGCAACAGGCTCCGGACGCGCAGGCTCAGCGGCCATGGCTCACGGGCACAGCCGCTCCACGGCATGTGGGATCTTCCCAGACCGGGGCACGAACCCGTGTCCCCTGCATCGGCAGGCGGACTCTCAACCACTGCGCCACCAGGGAAGCCCTATTTATTTTATTTATTTTTGGCTGCATTGGGTCTTTGCTGCTGCACACGGGCTTTCTCTAGTTGTGGCGAGCGGGGGCTACCCTTCGTTGCAGTGCGTAGGCTTCTCATTGCAGTGGCTTCTCTTGTTGTGGAGCACAGGCTCTAGGTGCGTGGGCTTCAGTAGTTGTGGTACATGGGCTTAGTTGCTCTGCGGCATGTGGGATCTTCCTGGACCAGGGCTCGAACCCGTGTCCCCTGCATTGGCAGGTAGATTCTTAACCACTGCACCACCAGGGAAGTCCCAATCTGGGAAGATTAAACTAGGTATGTTTAGCTCCTGTCTTTCCTCTTGAGAAGGAGCTTATTGCTGGGAGAATGCCTTCTGCTCCTCCAGGAGAAGCTCTCCTCCCATGTGGAAAGGCCTCAGTGAAGTATTTCCTGCTACTGGGTCATCGTGACTTACTTTTGGCATCTGTTAGCAGGCCCATTTGGCTTTCTCACTAAGCTAAGCAAAATATTCTCAGCTCTCTATCTGCCACTGTCATATTTCTCAATTCATTCAAATGTTAGGTGAGTAAGGATGCTACTTATTTGATCCCTTCAAAGACTCCAACGGGAAAGGTGGCAAATTTTTCCCAAAATTAATATATAAATTCAGTGCAATTCCAATTAAAATATCAACAAGATTCTCATATAACTTGAGAAGCTGTTTACTGAAACTCATAGGAAGTGTAAAGGGCCAGGGATAGCCAAGACAGTGAAGAAAAAAAAAGAGAAGGTGGAAGACAAGGAAAATTAGAGGTGCTTACTCTACTGGACATCAAGACTTAATGTAAAACTTTAGTGATTAACACAGTGTAATGTTATAGGGATTGACAAATAAGCCAATGAATACAAAGTAGAACCAAGAAGTAGACCCTCTTGTATATGACAATGACAGTTTATATTGTAATCAGTTGGAAGAAGACGCTAGTCAATAAATTGTGCTTGGATAACTGTTTATGCATATGGAAACAGATAAAATTAAATCTTTTCTCACATTATATAAAAATAAGTTATATATAACTATAAATTATATTTAAAATAAATTAACTAATAAATTAGAAAAATAACACACTCACTGGATTGCCATAAACTGTAAGCTCTCTGAGGGAAGAGATACCATCAAGTTTTTCCAGTTCTGCCATATCCTATTAAAAAATTAAGCAGTAAGTTATTATTTGGTTAGACCCAACATCTTTAAATATATGCTGATTTGAAGTAATTATATGTAAGTGTTGGATTGCAACGAGTTCATGATTGAATCTTCTGAAGTGAGCTTGATTGACAATATTCTGTATTGTTGATTAAAGACAGATCTGTGTACTATTGATTCCAAATACATGACTGGGTAAAGATGACAAGCTAACATGGGAAACAGGCCATACAGCAGCGCTTACTAGGAAAGACCATATTTTTTTCAGAAGACTTATGATCTATTCTAAAACTCAGATTATATTTGGTTAATTCCCAAGAGGATTGACCTAGATGTGTAGAAAAGGAGGTGAATCTAGTCTAAACAATTTCAAAGGTGCATATCAAACACAACCTTAACCATGAAGGAGCATGTCATATTGAATGGACTTAATACTGATATATTTGATGGTAATGTATATAGTTGAAAAACTATTTCTCTAGTTGAATGACTTGCCTTTGCTACTGGATGGGATTATTTATTATTATCTATTTAACATTGGTGAAAGTTTGCAAATACATTTTAGTTTCTGCAAAGTTATTTATAAAATGCTATTGCTGACAAAATTTAGGCAACAAGATCAGCTTCAGGTTGTTGCTAGTTCATAGTAATAAAACAAAGTTATTGATATGCTCCTCTTCTTATTTGGGATGACTAGTGGGTTTAGCCAATTCATCTAGTAACTATAAAAATATTTAGACCTATTTTAGATCACTTGGAAGTGGAATTTGAGAAGCCACGGGAATGCCCCAGACCCTGTGTATCCTTGAAATTATTAGTAAGGCTTGATACTGGGTAAGGTCTCAGATTCAAGTAAGTCTGATTTGACATATTCTTTGTGTTATCTCAGTTGCTATCACTGGAAAGAGTTCCTATAGGATAGCAATTATCCTAATTTAGATTTCTTCTGGATAAAGCTTTGGAAGAACCATTGCCAGTTTTGGCAGGCTTTTTCTCAGATGAATGTTGTTTGACCCTTGATGTGTGAGTTGTATGTAATTTTCTCTGTATATGTATTTACTAGTTGCTGTGTAGAAAGGGGCACTGATCATGATTTCCTTGTAGCCTTGAACAGGCTTTTATATCACTCCAGAAAAGGCTTCCTGAACTCCAGCAAGAAGAGCCACTAACAAGTATTGATCATGTATCTACTATGTACCAGACGCTTTGCTATATACTAATACAAATGTGGGCAAGAAAGACATGGTCCCTGCCCTTGCAGGGCAGTATACAGTTCAGTTTGTCTTCAAGATTGTCTTAGAGGTATGGGCAGAAATATCAAAATTGGTAAAAGGAGGGCTAACTGATCATCAGCAAAACACTGAGAGAAATGTTAGGAGAAATACCTTCAACCCTCTTATCTGCATACTATCTCAGAAGAGAGTTTGGGCAGGCTCAGTTGGGGCAGTGGCCTAATGGAAACAGGCTGAATTATGAGCAGGTGAAACAAATGCAGGATGCTAGCTTAGGAAGCCTTGAGTGGGGAAAGATGGATTATTAAAGCCAAGTCGGAGTCCATTATCAGGAGTTGATTCAAATGTCAGGTAGAACAAGTACGTATGTTAAGTTTAAAGGGGCAGAGGGAGTCTAGGATTGAGATGCACAAATAGCTTGGACCAAGAGAAGTCAGGAACAAAAAATATCTCTTAGAGGATCTGCAGGTAGATGCATGTGGGTTGGTTGGGTTTATAAGTCTAGCAGCAAGGTGAGCATTTCTGCATCCCAGAGTATTTACATGTCATATAAATGATAAATAACACACTAGCAAAATTTTCATTGGTGTGCTTGGAAGCTTTATATTCAAAGGAGTTAAGTCTTTTAAATCTCATAAATAATGTTACCTGGATTTTATTATATCCTAGGAAGAGTTTCTCTAGTTTTACCAAAGGTTGTAATTTGCTCAGCTCTCGTAGTCTGTTTTCCTCTAGGTGAAGTGCCAACAGAGAGCTTGGTTTGGCAAAGGCACTATCATTAAAGGCTCTGATGCGGTTATGGTCCACTACCAATTCCTGAAGGAATTCTAAGTTGTCAAGCCCTTCAACTTGACTGATTTCATTCCCTGAAAAAGATAATTCATGATATGTTAAGTGAGCCCAAACTGAATAAAAGTTATCTATCTTCATTTAAATATTTTTTTATCAAATGATTCTTTAAGAAGTGAAGTATTAAAAAGAACATATTTCCAAGGAGAAACAGAAATGTAATTTATAGGAAGGTAGCATCATCATCAAATAATATTTGGCAAAATTTTTCCTTTAAGATATGATGCACAAAATGTACTGAATTGACCCAATCTGTCTGTTCAACAGTTAAGTGCTAAAATAGTTGATACTGATAAAAGTAGATGTATAAAAGTGCTGCAGAAGATATGCTTCCTAGCTCATACAGCTCAATAACAAAAAAACAACCCAATCAAAAAATGGGCAGAGGACCTAAATAGACATTTCTCCAAAGAAGACATACAGATGGCTGAAGTATATGAAAAGATGCTCAACATTGCTAATTATTAGAGAAATGCAAATCAAAACTACAATGAGGTACCACCTCACACTGGTCAGAATGGCCATCATTAAAAAGTCTATAGACACTTAGGTTGCTTCCATGTCCTGGCTATTGTAAATAGTGCTGCAATGAACATTGTGGTACATGACTCTTTTTGAGTTATGGTTTTCTCAGGGTATATGCCCAGTAGTGGGACTGCTGGGTCATATGGTAGTTCTATTTTTAGTTTTTCAAGGAATCTCCATACTGTTCTCCATAGTGGCTGTATCAATTTACATTCCCATCAGATGAATGGATAAAGAAGATGTGGCACCTATGTACAATGGAATATTAGCCATAAAAAGAAACGAAACTGAGTTATTTGTAGTGTGGTGGATGGACCTAGAATCTGTCATACAGAGTGAAGTAAGTCAGAAAGAGAAAAACAAATACCGTACGCTCACACATATATATGGAATCTAAATTTTAAAAAAATGGTTCTGAAGAACCTAGGAGCAGGACAGGAATAAAGACGCAGATGTAAAGAGTGGACTTAACGACTTGGGGAGGGGGAAGGGTAAGCTGGGATGAAGTGAGAGAGTGGCATGGACATATATACACTACCAAATGTAAAATAGATAGCTAGTGGGAAGCAGCCGCATAGCACAGGGAGATCAGCTTGGTGCTTTGTGACCATCTAGGGGGGTGGGATGCTGGAGAGGTTGTGGAGAAAAGGGAACCCTCCTACACTGTTGGTGGGAATGTAAATTGGTGCAGCCACTATGCAAAACAATATGGAGGTGGCTGAAAAAACTAAAAATAGAGTTGCCATATGATCCAGCAATTCAAAAAGATGCATGCACCCCAATGTTCACTGCAGCACTATTTACAATATCCAAGACATGGAAGCAACCTAAATGTCCATCAACAGATAAATGGATAAAGAAGATATGGTACATAGATACAATGGAATGTTACTCAGCCATAAAAAAGAATGAGATAATGCCATTTGCAGCTACACGTATGGACCTAGAGATTATCATACTAACCGAATTAAGTCAGAAAGAGAAAGCAAATACCATATGATATCACTTCAATGTGGAATCTAAAATATGACACAAATGAACCCATCCACAAAACAGAAACAGACTTACAGACAGAGAACAGACTTGTGGTTGCCAAGAGGGAGAGGTGGTGGGGGAAATATGTACTGGAGTTTGGGACTAGCAGATGCAAACTATTATATATAGAATGGGTAAACAACAAGAGCCTACTGTGTAGCACAGGGAACTATATTCAATATCCTATAATAAGTCATAATGGAAAAGAATATGAAAAAGACTATATATATGTATAACTGAATCACTTTGATGTACACCAGAAACTAACACAGCATTGTAAATCAACTATAATTTAATTTTAAAAACAAACAAAAACAACTTAAAAAGAAAGACCAAAATGCACCAGGAAGTAGTTAGAAAAGCAAAAAAAAAAAAAGATACACTTCCTGAGTATACTGGGTTATTCTAATTATTATTCTAATAGGTATTCAAATAGGTATATCTAATTATTAAAATAAACTAATTTGTTGTAATGTTAGGTTGGAAGAATATACCTTAATTATGCTGTTCTTTCTTTCTCAACATATTTTTGCACTGCAACTACATTAAAAAATTAAGAATTTATTACGTTAATTAAAACCTCAATCCTTTCATTATAACCTATGATTTCTCTCAGCTGTAGCAATCAATAGTTTTATAAGTATGAATGATAACTTATATAAGAAGAGAACCTTTGAGTTGACCAAATGCTTTTATGTGTGTTTTCTATTCGATTCTTAAAATAGCACAGGGAAAATTTTATCCTTTTTTCTTTTTTTTTTGCTGTATTCGGGCCTCTCACTGTTGTGGCCTCTCCCGTTGCGGAGCACAGGCTCCGGACGCACAGGCTCAGCGGCCATGGCTCACGGGCCCAGCCGCTCCGCGGCATGTGGGATCTTCCCGGACCGGGGCACGAACCCGTGTCCCCTAGCATCGGCAGGCGGACTCTCAACCACTGCGCCACCAGGGAAGCCTATCCTTTTTTAGTGATCAGAAAACTGAGGGTCAGAGAAACTGTCTTGCTCAATGACATAAAAGTGGCAACACCAGGCCTACCCTAGACCTTTTACAATGCTGCTTCTGTGCCATTCTTTCATCCACTATTTATCCTCTTTGTTACTGGACTGAATTGTGTCCCCCCCCCAATTAATATGTGGAAGTCTTAACCCCTAGCCCCTCAGAACATGGCTGTATTTCGGTCTTTAAAGAGGTAACTAACGTTAAATGAGGTCATTGGGTGATCACTAATCCAATATCACTGGTGTCCTTATGTGAAGAGGAGATTAGGACACAGAGGGAAGACCATGTGAAGACACAGAATACAATTATAAGCCAAGAAGAGAGGCCCTCAGAAGTGACCAACCCTGCTGATATCTTGATCTTGGACTTCTGGCCTCCAGAACTGTGAGGAAATAAATTTTTGTTTAAGCCACGCAGGCTGTGGTACTTTGTTATGGCAGTCCTAGCAAACTAATATACTACTGAACATGTGATCCCACTTTCTTGGAATTCTTCTCTTTGTAATTTAACATATTTAGTCGAACTTAAGATGCCAACGATTGTTAAGATAGGTCAATATTTTATGTATACTAAGGAAAAAAAACATGGCTAGGTAAACTATGTTATGCCATCAATTAAGATACAACCTGATTTCAAGACATGTTAAAATATAAAAAGTGGGTGTCTCATAATTGATGAAATATGAGAAAGTTACCTTATTTTGTTTTATTCCTTAGAGAAACTGATAACATCATAACCTTCAATAAAATTGCTCACCGAATTAAATCACAGACTTTGAAACATTACCACTGCCTTACTTAAGAATGAAAAAAAGACTATTCAAGTCAGACTGAGAAAAATGACTCAGTTGTGTTAATATATTACTTTCATGAAATCATGTATTTGGACGGTCACTTTTAATAAAGTCCAGTGGTATAAAAATCACGTGACATAGCTTTAAGTGCTGAATAATGTCTACAGTAGCATATTTTTGGCTATTTTTCATTTTAGAATGTTCACTAAACATATTTAAGAAAGAAAACTCCAAAACAACAGTGCTAAATGTGATTTCAGGGATCTTATATTTAACTAGTAGAATTTGCCATTGTTAGAAAACTCTCACTTATTTACTTCTAAATTAAAAAAATTTTTTTTACTTATGAGATATTATTTATTTCCCTTCTTAACAGTTCATTTTTCTTTAATATCTTTATTGGAGTATAAGTTGCTGCTGTACAACAAAGTGAATCAGATATATATATACATATATCCTCATATCCCCTCCCTCTTGCACCTTCCTCCCACCCTCTAGGTGGTCACAAAGCACCAAGCTGATCACCCTGTGCGATGCAGCTGCTTCCCACTAGCTAGTTATTTTACATTTGGTAGTGTATGGACATCATCAAAAAATCTACAGTATAGGCTGAAGTCAGGGAGCTCCACTAGCCCAGAGATAAACCCATGCACATATGGTCACCTTATCTTTGAAAAAGGAGGCAAGAATAAAGAATGGAGAAAAAACAGCCCGTTCAGTAAGTGGTGCTGGGAAAACTGGACAGCTATAAGTAAAAGAATGAAATTAGAACACTTCCTAACACCATACACAAAAATAAAATCAAAATGGATTAGAGACCTAAATGTAAGGCTAGACACTAGCTAGTTATTTTACATTTGGTAGTGTATGGACATCATCAAAAAATCTACAGTATAGGCTGAAGTCAGGGAGCTCCATTTTTCTTTTGCAAGATTGCTTTGGCTATTCGGGGTCTTTCCAAACAAATTGTGAAATTTTTTGTTCTAGTACTGTGAAAAATGCCCTTGGTAGTTTGATAGGGATTGCAATGAATCTGTAAATAGCTTTGGGTAGTATAGTCATTTTCACAATGTTGATTCTTCCAATTCAAAACATGGTATATCTCTCCACCTGTTGGTATCATCTTTAATACCTTTCATCAGTGTCTTATACTTTTCTGCATACAGGTCTTTTGTCTCCTTAGGTAGGTTTATTCCTAGGCATTTTATTCTTTTTGTTGCGGTGGTAAATGGGAGTGTTTCCTTAATTTCTCTTTCATATTTTTCAACATTAGTGTATAGGAATGCAAGAGATTTCTGTGCATTAATTTTGTATCCTGCTACTTAACCAGATTCACTGATTAGCTTTACTAGTTTTCTGGTAGCATCTTTAGGATTCTCTCTGTAAAGTATCATGTCATCTGCAAACAGTGACAGCTTTACTTCTTCTTCTCTGATTTGGATTCCTTTTATTTCTTTTTATTCTCTGATTGCTGTAGCTAAAACTTCCAAAACTATGTTGAATAATAGTGGTGAGAGTGGGATCCTTGTCTTGTTCCTGAGTTTAGAGGAAATGGTTTCAGTTTTTCACCATTGATGATGATGTTGGCTGTGGGTTTATCATATATGGCCTTTATTATGTTGAGGTAAGTTCCCTCTATGCCTGCTTTCTGGAGAGTTTTTATCATAAATGGGTGTTGAATTTTGTTGAAAGCTTTTTCTACAGCTATGGAGATGATCATATGGTTTTTATCCTTCAGTTTGTTAATATGGGGTATCACATTGATTGATTTGCATATATTGAAGAATCCTTGCATCCCTGGGATACACCCCCACTTGATCATGGTGTATGATTCTTTTAATGTGCTGTTGGATTCTGTTTGCTAGTATTTTGTTGAGGATTTTTGCATCTATGTTCATGAGTGATATTGGTCTTTAGTTTTCTTTTTTGTGCCATCTTTGTCTGATTTTGGCATCAGGGTGATGGTGACCTTGTAGAATGAGTTTGGGAGCATTCCTCCCTCTGCTATATTTTGGAAGAGTTTGAGAAGGATAGGTGTTAGCTTTTCTCCAAACTGATAGAATTCGCCTGTGAAGCAGTCTGGTCCTGGGCTTTATGTTTGTTGGAAGATTTTTAATCACAGTTTCAATTTCAGTGCTTGTGGTCGGTCTGTTTATATTTTCTATTTCTTCCTGGTTCAGTCTCAGAAGGTTGTGCTTTTCTAAGAATTTGTCCCTTTCTTCAAGGTTGTCCATTTTTTTGGCATACAGTTCCGTGTAGTAATCCCTCATGATTCTTTGATTTCTGCAGTGTCAGTTATTACTTCTCCTTTTTCATTTCTAATTCTGTTGATTTGAGTCTTCTCCCTTTTTTTCTTGAAGAGTCTGGCTAATGGCTTATCAATTCAGTTTATCTTCTAAAAGAACCAACTTTTAGTTTTATTGATCTTTGCTATTGTGTCCTTCACTTCTTTTTCATTCATTTCTGACTTTATCTTTATGATTTCTTTCCTTCTGCTAACTTTGGGGTTTTTTTGTTCTTCTTCCTCTAATTGCTTTAGGTGTAAGATTAGATTGTTTATTTGAGATTTTTCTTGTTTCTTGATGTAGGATTGTATTGCTATAAACTTCCCTCTTAGACCTGCTTTTGATGCATCCCATAGGTTTTGGGTTGTTGTGTTTTCATTGTCATTTGTTTCTAGGTATTTTTTGATTTCCTCTTTGATTTCTTCAGTGATCTCTTCATTATTTGGTAGTGTATTGTTTAGCCTCCATGTGTTTGTATTTTTTACATTTTCTTTCCTGTAATTGATATCTAGTCTCATAGCGTTGTGGTGGAGAAGATACTTGATACAATTTCAATTTTCTTAAATTTACCAAGGCTTGATTTGTGGCCCAAGATATGATCTATCCTGGAGAATGTTCCATAAGCACTTGAGAAGAAACTGTATTCTGTCATTTTTGGATGGAATGTCCTATAAATATCAATTAAGTCCATCTTGTCTAATGTGTCATTTAAAGCTTGTGTTTCCGTATTTATTTTCATTTTGGATGATCTGTCCATTGGTGAAAGTGGGGTGTTAAAGTCCCCTACTATGAATGTGTTACTGTCGATTTCCCCTTTTATGGCTGTTAGTATTTGCCTTATGTATTGAGGTGCTCCTATATTGGGTGCATAAATATTTACAATTGTTATATCTTCTTGTTGGATTGATCCTTAGATCATTATGTAGTGTCCTTGTCTCTTGTAATAGTCTTTATTTTAAAGTCTATTTTGTCAGATATGAGAATTGCTACTCCAGCTTTCTTTTGATTTCCATTTGCATGGAATATCTTTTTCCATCCCCTCACTTTCAGTCTGTATGTGTCCCTAGGTCTGAAATGGGTGTCTTGTAGACAGCATATATATGGGTCTTGTTTTTGTATCCATTCAGCCAGTCTACGTCTTTTGGTTGGAGCATTCAATCCATTTACATTTAAGATTATTCTCAGTATGTATGTTCCTACTCCCATTTGCTTAATTGTTTTGGGTTTGTTACTGTAGGTCTTTTCCTTCTCTTGTGTCTCCTGCCTATAGAAGTTCCTTAGGCATTTGTTGTAAAGCTGGTTTGTTAGTGCTGAATTCTCTTCACTTTTGCTTGTCTGTAAAGGTTTTAATTTCTCCATTGAATCTGAATGAGATCCTTGCTGGGTAGAGTAATCTTGGTTGTAGGTTTTTCCCTTTCATCACTTTAAACATGTCCCTTCTGGCTTGCATAGTTTCTGCTGAAAGATCAGCTGTTAACCTTATGGGGATTCCCTTGTATGTTATTTGTTGTTTTTCCCATGCTGCCTTTAATATTTTTTATTTGTATTTAATTTTTGATAGTTTGATTAATATGTGTCTTGGTGTGTTTCCCCTTGGATTTATCCTGTATGGGACTCTCTGCAATTCCTGGACTTGATTGACTATTTCCTTTCCCATGTTAGGGAAGTCTTCAACTATAATCTCTTCAAATATTTTCTCAGACCCTATTTTCTCTTCTTCTGGAACCCCTATAATTCAAATGTTGGTGCATTTAATGTTTTCCCTGAGGTCTCTGAGACTGTCCTCAATTCTTCTCATTCTTTTTTGTTTATTCTGCTCTGTGGTAGTTATTTCCACTATTTTATCTTCCAGGTCACTTATCCGTTCTTATCTTCCAGGTCACTTATCCGATAGACAAATTTCTATCTTTCCATTTAGATTAACTCTGTGTTTAGGGTCTCCTTTTCACAGGATGCAGGTTTGTAATTCCTGTTGTTTTTGGTGTCTGCCCCCTGTGGGTAAGGTTGGTTCAGTGGCTTGTGTAGGCTTCCTGGTGGAGGGCACTGGTGCCTGGGTTCTGGTGGGTTGGGCTGGCTCTTTTCTTTCTGGTGGGCAGGGCTGCATCCAGTGGTGTGTTTTTGGGGTGTCTGTGCATTCAGTATGATTTTAGGTAGCCTCTCTGCTAATCTGTGGGATTGTGTTCCTGTCTTGCTTTGGCATGGGGTGTCCAGCACTGGAGCTTGCTAGCCATTGGGTGGCGCTAGGTCTTAGTGTTGAGACAGAGATCTCTGGGAGAGCTCTTGCCAATTGTTATTACTTGGGGCTGGGAGGTCTATGGTGGGCCAATGTCCTTAACTCAGCTCTCCCACCACAGACGCTCAGGCCTGATATCAGGCTGGAGCATCAAGACCCTGTCAGCCACATGGCTCAGAAGAAAAGGGAGAAAAAAAGAAAGAAAAAATTAAATTAAATTAAAATTTAAAAACTTTTTAAAAATTATTAAAATTAAAAAATTAAAAAGTAATTAAAAAAAG
Source organism: Leucopleurus acutus (assembly GCF_964270905.1). Taxonomy (NCBI): domain Eukaryota; kingdom Metazoa; phylum Chordata; class Mammalia; order Artiodactyla; family Delphinidae; genus Leucopleurus; species Leucopleurus acutus. The sequence continues at coordinate 40,875,719 of NC_139142.1, forward strand.
AAGAGAGCAACCAAACCAATAAACAAATCCACCAATGATAACAAGTGCTAAAAACTATACTAAGCATAAAAATCAGAAACAAGTCAGTCTCAGACAGCAAACCTGAAGTCTACAATTTACCGTCTCCACCAGTGAAGGGGCTTCCTATTGTGTGGAAACTTTTCCTCCTTCACAGCTCCCTCCCAGATGTGGAAGTCCCGTCCCTATTCTTTTGTCTCTGTTTTTACTTTTTTCTTTTGTTCCACCCAGATACATAGGGATTTCTTGCCCTTGGGAAGTCTGAGGTCTTCTGCCAACGTTCAGTAGGTGTTCTGTAGGAGTGTTCCACATGCAGATGTATTTTTGATGTATTTGTGAAGAGGAAGGTGATCTCCACATCCTACTCCTCCGCCATCTTGATGGTCTCCCAATTCCCACTTATTTAACTAGATAGTTATATTTTAGATAAATTTGACCCTTAACCCTTAAGATTCTAACTTGCTTCCCTACAGCCCCACCCTGCCCTTTCCCTAAAGACTGTACCTTTCCCACCATCTTGCAAACTTAACACAATATGTGAAATGTAAGTTCATTAACTCTCTGGTAGACCATGGCATGGCGTCATCTTATCACTGCCTACATTTGTGTACTCCTCTACAACTTTTGCCCTCTTCCCTCTTTAGACTGACCTTAGAATTATCTCCTCCTGTTCAGTATCTTTAACCTAACTCACCTCTTTACAAACCTTTAAAATATGCTTATAATTTCACTAGCTACCTTCTGATCTCTTACCTTCTTTTCAGGGACAAGTTCCTTGAGCATCCAACCTCTGTTTGTTGTCTTTACTGCCTATCCAACCACTTCCCTCTATATTGTTTTCACTTTGGCTTTTGCTCTTCCCACACTTCCAAATCTGATACTCTGAAGGTTACTAATGGTCTCCTTTTTTGTTGAATCCAATTGTGTACATCCAGTATGTTTTTCATAGGCCTCATTCTTTTTATCATTTGACTTTAGGTCAATCACCCTCTTTTCTCCTGACATTTAGAGTTTGTATTTCTTGGTTTTCTTTCAAAATTTTGTGAATGTCTCCTTTGCTGGTGCTTATTCCACCCTTCTTAATACTGGGTGTGGGGTGTGGAAGGGAATTGCTGAGAGGTAGTGTGTTTGTCTCCACATCCCTTTTTGGCTTTTCATTCTTTCTCTATACTTATTTCCTAAGTAAGCACATATGCTATGACTTTACCTGTTACCTCCACTGGGATAATTCTAAAATATACATCTCCAGTTCTGACCTGTGGTGCAGTACTACAACTTGAAAAAGTTTCCATTTTCATGTCTGAAAGTTGTCACAACACTAACTAATCTTTCCCTAGCTTTAGTACCTCATTTTGCCCAATCTCTTAATAAAAGCATGCAAACATCTTGAACTATTTTTCTTTCCTTGTATATCTAGTCATTAAGTACTAATATTTACTTCTTTTAAACTGCATTTTGGACTCACCCTTTCCACTGAGACCACTCTAGCCCCATTATGTCATTCATGCTGCATAGAAAATGCCATGTGTTTTGTTGTCAGAGCTAGAATGCAATATTCTATAGCTCTAGAATATCACATTTACATTATTTATATAAATAACCCAAGATAAACCCATTAGTGATTACTGAAATATTTTTGTCAATGAATCTGTTTTAATGTTGATGCTTATATTTGCTTTCAAAACAGGATGATAATCAAATCAGTTTTTAATAATAAAGACTTATACATGAATAGTGTTGCTACTCACCCTGAAGAAAGAGGAATTTTAAATTTCTTAGTCTGTTGAGCTGTAGCTGAATGAGATTACAAATTCCGTTGTAGCCCAAATGAAGAACTTCTAAACTGTGCATTATTGGAGGCAAATTTTCACTGCTCATTGTATCTCTGAAACACACATGTAAGTTTGAGCCCATAAACTTAATTTCAAACCAGCTGTTTGTATAAACATGAAAAGACAGTTTGGTATGTATTTACTATAAATTGAAGTTTAAAAAGAAAAAGAATGAATTTAGTAATAAATCAAACTATAATATTCTGTCTTCATAATTTATATAATAATCACATTTTCTTCTTTAAAAACAGTTTTATATGCTAAAGAACAAAGAAATACAGAAAGAGTTACTTGAAATAAAAAGCAAGAGCCAGTGCAATCAGGCAAGAAAAAGAAAAAAACAAATGTATTCAGATTGGAAAGAAATTAGTAAAACTGTCCTTATTCTCAGATGACAGGATCTTATATTTAGAAAATCCTTAGGAATCCACCAAAAAACTATTATTGCACCAATAAATGAGTTCAGCAAGATTACAGGGTAAAAGATTAATATACAAAAATCAACTGAATTTCTATACATCTTCAATAAACTGAGAATGAAATTAAGACTTCTATTCACAATAGTATAAAAAAGGATAAAATGCTTCACAAAAAATTAACAAAAGGAGTACAAAATGTATACACAGAAGATTACAAAACATTGCGGAGATAAATTAAAGATCTAAATAAATGGAGAAATATTCTGTGTTCACAGATTAGAAGACTCACTATTACTACTAAGATGGTAGTTGTCCCAAAATTGATCAATAGATTCAATGCAATCTCTATCTAAAGTCCAGCAGGTTTTCTTTCTTCTTTTTTTCTCCAGAAAATAACCATCTCATCATAACAGTTATAAGGAAATGCAAATAACCCAGAATATCCAAAACAATCTTTAAAGGAACAAGGTTGGAGGGCTTACATGTCCTGATTTCAAAACTTATAAAGCTGCAGTAATCAAACCAGTCTGGAACTGGCAAAAGGACAGACACCTAGATCAATGGAATAGAATTAAGAGTCCAGAAACAAACTTTTATATTTATGGTCAATTGCTTTTCAACAAAGGTACCAAGGCAACTCAGTGGGGGAAAGGATAGTATATTAAACAAATGGTGCTGGGACAAATGAATATACATGTGCAAAAAGATGGATTTAGTCCTCACATTTTACCTCACAACGTGTACAAAAATAAACTCAAAATGGATCATAGTCCTAAATGTAAGAGGAAAAAAATTTTTTTGAAGAAAACATATGAGAAAATCTTTGTGAACTTAGGTTAGGCAAAGAGTTCTTAGGTACAACAACAAAATCATAATCTGTAAAAGAAAAAGTTGATAAATTGGACTTTATCAAAATTAAAATTCTTTTAAAAGACACTGTTTAAGAAAATAAAAAGACAAGCCACACATTGAGAGAAAATACTTGTAAATCATTTATTTGATAAAGGGCTTGTATCCAGAATATTTAAAGAACTCAGTAATAAAAAACCAAACAACATAATTGAAAAATAAGCAAAACATTTAAACAGTCACAAATAAGATATAATAATGGCTAATGGGGGCTTCCCTGGTGGCGCAGTGGTTGAGAGTCTGCCTGCCGATGCAGGGGACACGGGTTCGTGCCCTGGTCCGGGAGCATCCCACATGCCGCGGAGCGGCTGGGCCCATGAGCCATGGCCGCTAAGCCTGCGTGTCCGGAGCCTGTGCTCCACAACGGGAGAGGCCACAACAGTGAGAGACCCGCATACCGCAGAAAAAAAAAAAAAAAAAAGCAAATTAAAACCACAATAAGGTACTTCTTTAACTCCACTAGAATGGCTGTAATCAAAAACACAGACAACAAGTGTTGGTGTGGATGTGGGGAAATTAGAACCTTCAAAAATTTTTGGTAATGTAAAGTGGTGCAACCACTTTGGAAAACAGTGTGGCAGTTTCTTAAAAAGTTAAACATTAAATTACCATATGACTCAGGAATTTCACTCTTAGGTGTCTACTCAAGAGAAATGTGAACATGAGCACATACAAATACTTCTACACAAATCTTTATAGCATCATTATTCATACCAACCCCAAAGTGGGACCAGTCCAAATATCTATCAACTGGTGAATAGATAAACATGATGTGGAATATATCCAGACAATGGAATGCCCAACATATTCAGCAAAAAAAAAAGAATGAACTAATAGATGCTATAACATGGATGAATCTCAAAAACATTATGCTAAGTGTAAGAAGTCAAATGCAAAAGACCACATATTATATTATTCCATTTATATAAAATGTCTGGAAAACATAACTCTCTAGAAAGTAGATTAGTGGTATCTTGGACCTAGAGGTGCAAAAGGGAATTGACTCCAAATAGACACAAGGCGTCTCTCTGTTGTGTGATGGAAATGTTCTAAAACTGTACTGCAGTAGGTAGTAATTGCACAATTCTATAAATTTAGTAAAAATTATACACTTAAAATGAGTGAATATGGTAAGTAAACTGTACTTCAGTAAAGCTGTTAAAAAACAAATCTGAGTAGTCTCCAATATAAAGGAGGGGTATAAATTTTCATAGCAACTTTAATCAAAATAGCTTCAAACTGGAAACAACCCAAATGTTCATCAATGATAAAAGATAAACAACTTGTCATATAATGGAATACTACTTAGCAATAAAATGAAATTTATTTATCATACAATATAAGTATGAAATGGAGAAGGCTGGGAAAAAACAATAACAAAGAAGTATTTTGGTATCTTTTTATTTGTGAAGTTTATTTTTGGCATGTAGCTATTAAATTAAGTATTAAAATAAGCTAAATGTACGTACTGCTGTCATTAATGTGACTAACTGCTTTTTAAATTCCCAACCAAAATTATTTATAGTTGTAAAAAAAAAAGAATAATACCTGTTTATTTTTGAAGTTCCTTGCTGCCCATAGCCACTTGAAGGCACTTTCTGGTAGAGTAGTTGTCTATTGGTCAAGTGAGTCTGAGGCTTTAGTCGGGGCATGATTGATTCAATATGATTATAGTTGAGGCATAAGACCTACAGAAGGAATCCATTATTAATCAGATATTAACATAGGAATGATGCTGTAAATATATCTTTGGCTATACAACATAATTTAATATATTAGTGTTAAAAATGACAAATTTTTATGTCCTAAATTGTCTGGATTTGGCTTTGAATGTGTTTTTTATCATCTCACATGCTGAAAAATACACCATTTCAAACAAAATAATGGAGACCTAGAAAGTTGCTCAACTTTCTCAATCTGTACTCCTGACTTCTCCAAGCCTTATTTAGATGAAATAACTCTAGTTGGAGAGATCGTTATTTCCCTAAGTTTAAAAGGCATTAGTAGATGGCTCAAAGCTGTAGGACAGGAGGCGATGAGGCTGCTTTGAGAACCACAGTATCCTCCAACTTCACTCACTACAGAGGCAGCCTTCCATCCCATCTCCTATTAGACAGGAAGACTCACTGCTTATAAGACAATCGCATAAAATTGAGATCAACTGAAATAACTTTGGGAAGTAATGCTTTTTTTCTTGGTGAAAAAATACTTTCAGAAAATTAATTTCTCTTCTTTAATGACATGAGTATACATTTTAGCCCAAAGTAAAGAAGATTACAACTTGCACTGAAAACCTTGAAAGAAAAAAAGAAAATTTGTGAGTGACTCACCTTCACGTTAGGCAGATAGATTAATCCACTGAATGAGGTAAGATTATTGTTCTGTAGATTCACATTATACACATTTCTAAATTGGTCAACTGGAATCAAATCCACAGTTCTGAATTTAGACAGAGTAAATACAGTTATAATTTTAACAGGCAAATTATATTGGTGAATCTCTCATGTGTAACCCCAAAGGCGTTTTTAAAAGATCTGATCTGACAAATTCTATGGAAAAGAATTGCCTTAATATAAAATATATGCGTCAGGGCTTCCCTGGTGGCGCAGTGGTTGAGAATCCACCTGCCAATGCTGGGGACATAGGTTCGAGCCCTGGTCCAGGAAGATCCCACATGCTACGGAGCAACTAAGCCTGTACACCACAACTACTGAGCCTGCGCCCAGAGCCCACGAGCCACAACTACTGAGCCCACGTGCCACAACTACTGAAGCCCACGCACCTAAAGCCCTTGCCCTGCAACAAGAGAAGCCACCACAATGAGAAGCCCGCGCACTGCAACAAAGAGTAGCTCCTGCTCGCTGCAAACAGAGAAAGCCACGCACAGCAACGAAGAACCAAAGCAGCCAAAAATAAATAAATTATTTATTTATTTATTTTTAAAAATAAATAAATAAAATTTATTTATTTATTTTTAAAAATAAATAAAAAGTAAAGTTAGTTTAAAAAAATAAAATATATGGGCCAAATGATCAGATAAATACACATTTTTGTTGGGTACATGTGTAAGAAAATGACATACAATTTCATTGACTTAAAAAAACATGTCTATTATCACATAAATATAGAACTATCATAAAAGAAACGTTAAAAATAAACATTTCCAATTTCTTTATAATTCCATACATGTTCATGAAGTCATAGTGAAGTTGATACGGTAAACCATAAGATTTTCAGGTTGTAAACTGCAGAGGATATATATGAAATAGGTTATTTCTGAAATGCCAGGAAGGGGTTTGGGATAGGAAAGAAAAGGAGAAAGTAGGTAATTTCTTTGAAAACAGAGTTTTCTGTGGAATCTCCTGAAAACTTTTATGGCATTCCACCTTGTAAGGATGTTTTGGTAATTGGTCAGAATGCTTGATTCCTAGTCCACAGCTTTAAAAGTGTTTTACCTTCCTTTGAGCTATGAGGGAGAAGAGCATAAAGCTTAATCACCTTGTTCTAAACACTTCTTTTTTTCATATATCCCAATTTGTTTCATTTATATATTCTTTTAATTGAGGTATAATTGATATACAATATTATGTAAGTTTCAGGTGTACAACATACTGATTCACAATTTTTAAAGATTATATTCCATTTATATTTGTTATAAAATACTGGCTATATTCCCTGTGTTGTACAGTATATCCTTGTGGCTTATTTATTTTATACATAGTAGTTTGTACCTCTTAATCTCCTACCCTTATCTTGTCTCACCCCCTTCCTTCTCCCCACTAGTAACCACTAGTTTGTTCTCTATATCTGTGAGTCTTTTTTGTTATATTCATAGTTTATTTTTTACATATAAGTAATATCATACAGTATTTGTCTATCTCTGTCTGACATATTTCACTTAGCATGATACCCTCCATGTCCATCCATATTGTTGCAAATAGCAAAAACAAAATTTCCTGCTTTTTTGTGGCTGAGTACTATTCCATTTTATATGTATATACCACATCTTCTTTATTCATCTGTTTATGGTCACTTAGGTTTCTTCCATATCTTGGCAATTGTAAATAATGTTGCTATGAACATTGGGGTGCATGTATCTTTTTTGAATTAGTGTTTTCATTTTTTCCCAGGAGTGGAATTGCTGGGTCACATGGTAGTTCTATTTTTAGTTTTTTTGAGAAACCATACTGTTTTTCATAGTGGCTATACCAATTTACATTCCTACCAACAGTATATGAGAGTTCCTATTTCTCCACATCCTCGTCAACATTTGTTGTTTGTGGTCTTTTTGATGATAGCCATTCTGACAAGTGTGAGATGATATCTCGTTGTGTTTTTTGTTTGTTTGTTTGTTTTTTGCGGTAAGTGGGCCTCTCACTGTTGTGGCCTCTCCCGTTGTGGAGCACAGGCTCCAGATGCGCAGGCTCAATGGCCATGGCTCACAGGCCCAGCCGCTCCACGGCATATGGGATCCTCCCGGACCAGGGCACGAACCCGTGTCCCCTACATCGGCAGGCGGACTCTCAACCACTGCGCCACCAGGGAAGCCCTCATTGTGGTTTTCATTTGCATTTCTCTGATGATAAACGATATTGAGCATCTTTTCATGTGCCCGTTGGCTATCTGTATGTCTTCTTTGGGAAATGTCAATTCAGATCTCTTCTGCCCATTTTTAATCAGGTTGGTTGTTTTTTTTTTTTTGATGTTGAATTGTATCGTCTGTTTATATATTTTGGATATTAACTTCTTGTTGGTCATATATTTAATTTGCAAATACTTTTTCACATTCAGTAGGTTGTCCCTTCATTTTGTTGATGGTTTCCTTGGCTGTGCAAAAGCCTACCACACCTTTAAAGAAATGCTCACCCCTAAAGTTATAATTATGATACACTGTATACATTAAAAGTCATTTATTCTTTTGACATGTTTTCATTAGTTTGTTTCCTAAGTGCAGACAATATGTTTGGAAAGGCTACAACAAATATGAAAGTCACTGTCTGTGTCCTCAAGAAATGGGATTCAGAAAAACTATAATAAAAAAGGAAGGGCCTTCTATGTTGTACAAAGAGATTTAAAATTTTATTCTGTAGACAGTGGAAAGACACTGAACAATGTTGAGAAGGGAAGTGATATGATAAAACTTGCATCTTAGAAGGCGGTATGGATAATAGATGAATTTGCAGGTAAGGTTGTATAAGACAAAAAAAAAAACAGTTTCTAAATTAGTTAATTCCCCAACCTAGGACAAGGGCAATGACTATGGAAAGAAGGGGGGAACTATGACACATACTTAAGACACAGACTCTATAGAATGTAGTGATTAATTAAAAACGGAGGACAAGGGCTTCCCTGGTGGCACAGTGGTTGGGGGTCTGCCTGCCGATGCAGGGGACGCGGGTTCGTGCCCCGGTCCGGGAGGATCCCACGTGCCACGGAGTGGCTGGGCCCGTGAGCCGTGGCCGCTGAACCTACGGGTCCGGAGTCTGTGCTCCGCAATGGGAGAGGCCGCAGCGGTGAGAGGCCCGCGTACCGCAAAAAAACAAACAAACAAACAAACAAAAAAATGGAGGACAAAGGAGAGAGAGTGGACTCTAGATTTTTGGCTTGGGCGACAACAGGTGAATGTTGTTTCCTAGATGCTATCTAGAGAGCAATCGAATATTCAAATTAGGAGGCTAGATTTGGGGTAAATTAGGGGGTCATCGTCATAAATTAAAACTATGGCTAAAGATGTCTGCCTGTGAAGAGTGCAGAATAGAAAAAGAAGAGAAACGGATTTATTAAACAGGAGGACAATGATAACATTCATGAGAACAGCATCAGAGGAATGGTGGCAGTGGTAGCCAGAGAGCATTGGATTAGAGTGGTACAATGTGAGGAGCAAACCTAGTATGTTCTAATTTTAAAAGCTTGATTGTAAAAGAAAAGGGAAATATAAGGTCTTAGAAAGAGCTTGATGACATTTTTAATCATAGTGTGTGATAATAAAAGTTATTAATACAATTCAAAGATGGTAAAGTTAGTATGAGATTGTGAAGTAGTGTAGATGATTTTCTGAATTACTGGTTATATTTGGATAAGATGTATAAATTATAAACCTTAGAAAAATAATAATAACTATATATTATAATATCAAATAGCATAGAATAAAATGATTGTACCTGATGGATGATGAAGTCCAATTTAGTTCTTGCATTTGGGTGAAGTTTAAATGTCCTTGTCGTTCAGCAATCATGTCAGAAGTAAGTCTGCCACCAAACAAATCTTTTGCACACTCAATCTCTGGTGGTTCCTGTATATGAGGATATTTAGAAAGTGAGGTTCTCTCTTACAGATGACTAAATGACATTAATTCTTTGGTTCCAGGTCAAAATGGAATAGCCTCATTTCTCCCTATTTCCTACTAAGTACAGCTAAACCCTTGGATATTATATATAAAATAAATACAGGAGACTGAAAGGTGCAGAGAAGAAGGCAGACCACCTAGGGACCTTGGGACCTGAGGAATGACACTGTGGTGAGTCCTCTGGTGTGTTACTGAGATAATAATAAGAAACCTTCATCTACTGTTCCTGGCCTGGCCATATGGTCAGGCAGGAGGGCAATGGAAAACTGACCTATTAAAAAGATGCCCATATGGGGCACAGCCTTATGGAAATTTGAGGTGTACATTAAAGTAGGACACATTGATGCCCATCTGAACTCTCTTCCCATTTTGGAAGGTGATTGGAATTCACAAGCAGATATGCCCATATGCTCACTTAAGGTGGCCACCTGGGTCTATAAAATAGGTGGACATTGGGGGTCTACAGCAGTGCGGAGATGGGCTGAATCTAGACATATTCCTCTTGCACCCTCTGAGGCACTAAATGCCAATAAGAACTGTTCTGTCTGCCAGCAAAAGAGACAGAGACTGCAGATGGCTATGTGGCAGATTTCCCTGTGGGAAGGCCCTGAATATAGCTGGCAAGTCAGACTGAGGCTGGTAGCCCTGGGGGACTACAAATGGGTCTTGACAGGAATAGATACTGACTCTGGACTGGGATTTGCTTACCCAGTGTAAATGCAAATGCACATAATGCTATAAAAGAACTGGAACAGAAGATATTGCACCAATCTGGACAGCTGACTTATTTCTTCAGACCAAGGAACACACTGAACAGCCCATAATGTCTAACAGTGGGCAGAAAGATATCCCCCTCAGAGTAGTAGTTCAATAGAGAACTAGAATGGGCAATTAAAACATTGGTTGTCTAAAATGCGGGGGGAGATAAAAGCATGATGGGCTGGCTTAAATACCTTCCTAAGAGTGCTCATACTCAGTGTGAACATGAATGGGGCTAAAGGAGGGTCCCCGCTGGATAGACTTCTGTTTTTCTGGTGCATCTGGGGGATGGGACAAGGATGCTGATATGACTATGCAATTCTTGCGAAAGAAGGATGATGCTGGTATAACCATTATATTTTTTCTTTCATTCTTCCTCACATCACCTCAAATTTTTTTTCTACCTGATGCAGTGGCCACAGGACCACAGCTACAACTACAAATACTGGAAACAGGGATAATTCCTAAGAGAGAAACTATGTTTTTAAGCCTTTTGTCAGGATTCCTAAAGGCCTGATGGGGGTAGGTTTTACCTTCACCCCATCTGGCAAAACTGGGGTTAACAGTGAATGTATCTGTATTTCCTGGTGGCAAAAATAGCCCACTAGTTTTGCACCTATATAACCTTGTCCTATCTGAAGTGGGGTGGACTGAGGGGAGGTATATGCTAGACTAGACCAGCACAGTGGCTGAATCTAATATCCCTTCCAAAGGTGAAAAGTATGGGTATAAATGGAGAGAACAGGGAAGGGCACTTACGGGTAAAGGAATTAATAAATAGATTATGTAATGAGGAAATCCAATATTATATTACCTCAAAAGGGGTTCAGAGCAAGAGATGATATTGTCTCAGTTCAATTATATCAGATGCCTGAAGAAAGGATTAAGCTATGTGTTTTGAGACCACTCCTGCTTTTGGAACCTGACAAAGTCTCCAATGGAAACCTGCAAATCTGAGTGGCCTCACTGGGAGAGACATTTCTATATGATTATGGACTGGATAATTACTGAATGGGATTACAGTAATATTCCAATATATTTTGAATTTTCTGATCATTTTGCTGTAAAGGATCTGTGTTCAAAGGCCAGAGCATGAGCTGTGATATTGTGATTTATAATAAGAAACCTATATTTGGTCTTTGTCTACTGTTCCTGGCACATAGCTCCTCAAACCCTCATAATTTCCTATATAAGAGCCATAGGGGCATCTTTTATTATAATATTTGGTTTTTTGTTTTCGGTTTCTGAAATAGGTCCAGAGCCATAAAGGTGAAAGGACTGTGTTGCTATTTATGACAAGCTCCTTTCAACCAGTCTGAATATCTTAACAAGATGACTTTTGGAAAGTCCTTAAGAATGGGGGCTGGTTGCCAGGGGCAGCAACCATGATTAGAGGGTTGGAACTTCCAGTACCACTCCCTTACTTCCTGGTATGATTATATATCCATGGAGCCTTGGGCACAGAGTGAGGCTCAGCTGTCCATACTTTACCATTAAAAAGTCATGTCACTTGGAATGTCATTTAAATTCTCTGGAGTTCTTTGCACTCATTGATAAAATAAAGGATTTAGACTATGTCATTTCTAAAGTCCAGGTCCATTTACCTCTCAAACACTCTAGGATTATATTGCTCTTCTACTTCCCTCTGTGTCTACTTTTGGTGGCTTCTTTTCCTCTTTACATTTCCTAAATGGAAGTATTAAAGGTTCACTTGGATTTCTTTACTTTCTTTACTCTCTTTCCTTAGTCAATGTTATATCCTTTTGGTTTTAATTATCAGCTTTCTTCGTGTGTCTAACACTAATCATCTTATTCCTGAAAATGCTTTTCTTCCTGTAATCATATTTCTGTTATGATATCTCTTAGTGGAATAGACTCAAGTCTTGTAGACATCTTTTATTCTTCCATTTCCTCGTCCTTCAAATTTAATTGGTTGCCAAGTTCTGTCAATTCTTCCCAGTATTTCTCCTACCTTTCAGCTCTCCATTTTAAAAACCACTTCCCCTTGGTTTATTTCAGTTTCTCATTACCTCACATGTAGACCACGCTAATAGCCTCCTATTGGTTTTTCATCAATCACTTTAAACACTGCTGTTAAATTTCCTAATATATGGTTTTCAAAATGTTATTCCCCAATTCAAAAATCTTCAATGCCTTCCCATTACCTCTCAATTAAAGTCTAAATTATTCAATCTAGTCTTCATGTCCATTATTAATTCATATATTTATATTCTACCTCATTCCACAAAGAATTTATGGCAGCAGGAACATATACTCAAATAGTAAAATGCAAATAATAAATAGTGAAGATCAAGACTGAGGATGATGTAAGTTAAATAGATCAAAACTGGGGATAGGGACAGATAGACCATAAGTCCTACAGGGTTTCTGTCATTGAACCATAAATGTGGCCCTGAGCTTTTAGGTAGTCAAAGTGAAAAGGAAAATAGTTTAAAAATACTCATTGTCAGTGAGGACAGCATAACTTTTCCTCAGGGGGGAAAGGTTTTCCTACACTGACTTCTAAAAGCACTTTCTCAGGTGGCCCTTCAAATGAGGGCACAGAGATAGGAAGGATAAGATACTCAACACCACCATTGGAGCACATACAGTACTAGTTTCATGAGACTGTTTTTAAAACGTCCCTCAATGAAAGCCAACACCTAAATAAAACCCAGTATACAAGATTCTAGAGAATTGTTTGTGTTTGGGGGAGAATATTTTTGATTCTTCATTCTGAGAAGGGCCCTGAAAAAAATCAGGGTTAGAATTAGTAATTTTCTCAGAGCACCTCAAAGTCCCAAATAATCATGAACTATCTCTCAGTTTCCTAGAAATTTGATGAGTTTTATTGTCTGACAGGGGCTAGGCAATGTTACACAGGGAACCTTTTTATTCTTCACCCATTTGTTTTGCACTTATCCTGTTACATGGAAATCAGGAGCCCTGTATGAACTTACTAGTTATAGAATCCAAGTTTCCAAATATTGCTTTCATATTCAGTCCTATGTTCTGTGTTATTTTTTCCACAGTATAAAAAGTTATTTTTTACTAGTATAGTTTACTAGTAATGTTGACATACCATTTTTTGGTTCAAATATGTTTTTCTTAAATCTTAACAACTGTATTTTTCCAGGTAACAGGAAGCTGTTTTTAGGCCCAAGAGGATGGTAGGGGTCCAGGGCAGTTTCTCCTATCCTGTCTCATAAATTTGTTAGGCACTGAATTCAGTGGGTGCAAATGTACACAGCATCTTCCCTCCCAGACTACCTCAATTTAAACAATTAAAACCCAGATCTAAAATGTGCTTTGGAGACCTAGATTTTAATAAGCATAATAAGTTTGGGTAACATACTAGTGATAAAGCAACATTCAAAATGATTATGGCCTATGGATATATTAATATGAAGCCTGGACCAAATGCTATGAGTCAATAAAACAACTTACAATTGAGATTCCATCCAGACCTTTCAGTTCTGGAAGATGAAATATTACAAACAACCGGTAGTTTTCTTGATTCCATACAATAATGTTTCCATACATGTCTAGAATGACCAGGTTGCATAAACCCTGGTAATAAAAATACATACATTTAAAGTGATATACATATATATCTCACTCTAACAAGTTTTTTTCCCCTTAAGAGTTTAATCATCCTTGAATTTTAATATTAAATTACTCTATCATTTCATAGTGATTTGAGTGCTTTTAAGTATGCTGCTGTTTAGTGCAAGCATTATACTTTCATACTGTTAAGGTCTAATTTTGTGCGGTATTTCAGTGGTCTACATTATACGATCAGAATCCCTTTTTGGATGCTGGTGCTAAATGTATTACCCATGATAAAGATTTGCAAAGAAACTTAGCAAAGTTTAAAACATATACTTTGTTTATAGAATAATGATCTGTTAAATAGTATGTGTGTATACAGATACAACAGTGAAATGAAACAATGAAAAACAGTCTTCTGATGAGGGATAAAACTGAAGTGCTTCTGCCTTGTAAGAGAGTAGCAGAATTCATCTTAAGGGAAAATGTGCTTCCTTATTAGATAAGACGTTTGTTGTGAAGGAAGGGCCCTGAGTAGATATGGATGGGAGAGGTTAAGACAAGAGGGAGTAAAACTAATCCTCATCTATAATGTAAAATGGTTTGTTTTGTTGCTGTTGTTGATTAGGTTGACTCTGCAGCTCTAGAAGTAGTTGTATTGGGGGAATACAATGAGGATAAGGCTGCAAGTAAGGAAAGATGGGAAATGGACATAAGTTTTTGGTAGGAGATAAAGCCTATATGGTATCAGCAAATGGAAAGAGGCCACTGCAAGTCCCAATGGTAGGAAATGGACATCAAATACATTTTTCTTGATTTTTATTTTCTTCCTTACATTTTTCTATATTTTCCAAATTCTGTACAGTGAACATGCATTACTTTCATAGTATAAAGAAATAAGAAAATATTTAGAAAACCAAAAACATTAGTACTCCAGATAGTCACCTTTAAATTGTAGATCTCCTGATTGAGAGCAATATAGTTATTGCCTATGTATAATTCAATTAGTGTAAAAGCTTTTTGTAAACCACTCAATGAAGTGATTTTGTTGTTCTCAAGAGAAAGGGAATGAAGATGAAGCATGTTATCAAAAGTATGCTTTTCCAAACCAGTGAGGAGATTATTATTTATGCTGAGGCGGGTTAATTTAGTCAGCTTGGAAATGCCTAGAAAAATAAGCAAATTCAAGAAAAGATTCAGACAGCACTGAAAAGTTAATTTAAAAAATACCTGGCTGGTTGTTTTACTGTTTCTCTTTTTCTAAGTTCAAATGGCTTTACAGATTTTATAGTATTAACCATCATTGTTTTTCCTTTTGTTAAAGAAGAATAAAATGTGTACTAGATAATATATTAAATTCCAATTTTGGATTTCCAAGTAGACACATTTTTTTTTAGGTGTTAAGGGAAGGTATTGTATAGGAAATACTGAATTAAGCTTTCAAATAACCTTTAAATTATGTAATTAATTAAGGTTTTCACCATCACAATAATATAAAGCTCTACTTTACAAAGCTCAAAATAATCACCAACACCCATTGTAAAACATTAAGGGTAAGGAACTAGAATACAACACTCTGGAAAGTATTCCTTACTGTGCCATCATTTGTATTAAAAAGAACCTAATTCTACCTTTGTATGCTTGAAAGCAGTCTAAGACAGAACTTTAGAAAATGCTTCCTCTCACCACAATCTAACCCCCTATGTACATTATGTGCTGTAGACACTTTATAACTGTAGGTAGGATGGTGCAGTTGACAGATAAGAACTCTGGAGTTAGAACTGGTTTCAAATGTTGGTTTCACACTAGATTTGGGACCATAGGTAAATTATGTAAAATTATGTAACCTCTGAGACAAATTTTCTTCATCCATGAAATGGATATACTGAAATCTACTTCTAACGGTTATGGAATTAAACGGAATGGCATTTGAAAAGTATCAGTTATAGCTTTTGGCAAATAAATAATCAGTCCTCAATAAATTTTATTCATGCACCCCTTTCACACCAGCCTTTATCATGGGACTATGAAATGCTGAAAGCAAATCAATCTAGGGCAAGTTAGGATGTAGTATCAAAGCAAAAATCCTTAAATGCATATTAAGCCTATCTATGTTTGGAAAAAAGAAGATAAATATCTGTTAAAGTTTAGTGGGGTAGCTATGTTTGAAAAGTGGGTATAGGGAAAATACAGGTTGAAGGAGTCTTCCCTTCAGTAGGCTTATGGAGGGGAATAAAAAGGAAATAGGGTTCTCAATTGTTACATACATAGCAAAATTAACACCCTATTGTATGGGAATGGAGACTAGTGATAGTTGTAAACACAGATGCCTGACCTACACCTCCGCCCCCCCACCCCCAACCCCCAGCACTGTTTACTTAGCTAAAATCTACAGAGGAGAGGCCTGTGGATCTATATACTCAATAAGTATCCTAAGTGATTCTTATGATCAAGCAATTTTTAGAAACTATTGTTAACAGCCATTAAAATGAAGTATAACAAATGTTATACATGCTGTTTTTAATACTTGCTTTTGCATATGTAATTTTTTAAAGTAAAATTTTCTATTTTATGAAAAAGGTAGTACACACATGCTAAAAACAATTCAAAAGCTAATAAAGTGTAAATTAAGTCTCTTTCTCAGGCATGATTTTCAATTCCTACCTTCTCTCCTTGACAAGGACAGCCTTGTTACCAAAATGCACATCCAGAAATGTATTATACCTAGATAAGTATGCATGATGTGTGTGTGTGTACACTTATGCAGGCATTAATAAAGCTGCTTAATTTGTACTTGTATGTGGATCCCAGTAAAAGTTTATATAGTACATCTGATTTTCAACCTCCAGTGAATAAAATGTTCATTTTGTTGAAAGTCTTCAAATTTCCAAATGTAACCTTAATTCCATATTTTGAAAAATGAACTGAGCTGCTTTATCTTTTTCAAAAGCACACCTCATTCTTTCATTTATTTACTCAATGGTACAGATTTTGAACACTGACTAGTTTGTAATGTGCTAAGTTTGGTAATAGATGGTAAACACTGGTTAAGAGAGGGGAGGGAAGGCAGCTAGTTGGGCTCATTATATGTAGCAGTCAGTCACAGATCCCACTAAAGAGGTGTTTAGAATACTCTACTCCAAACCTTCTTGGAAATTCTCTGAAGACCTTCCTCTTCAGAAATTCTATCCTCAGTGTTATTCACTTTTTGCTCTTGTTAATTAGACATTCATATTTTAAGACTTTAGAATTCTCTAATACCTTACCTTCTATCTTTGAGATGCAGTTTCCATCTAATGTGAGCTCTTCCAGGTTAACACAAGATTCCAAGCCTTCCATTTTAGTGAGATTATTGTTGCTGAATGATGCCCACTTCAAATTTTCCAATTTTTCTAAATTTGTGATTTCAAAAAGATGTTGCCCATCTAAATTTAAGGCAGTTATCTGTAGAATAATTCACATTATATGTTGCTTCTGGATGACATCAATAACTTCAATGTTATAAGATAAAAAGGCTAATGAAATAATTCAAATGTGGTAAGTAACATAAAAAGTCCTCTAGGAACTAAAGATATTGCAAAGCTCTTAGTTTACAGAAAAGTAAAATTTGACAAGATTATAACTCAGAGGGACTTATATGGTATTACAGACACTGAGCTGTGCCAGTCAGATTCCCAGCAGTGAAGGACTTGTCCCAGTTGCTGCAAGTGCTGTTGGCAGAAAGCCTTCAACTGTCAGTCCCTTCAGGGACAGCATCAGCAGCAGAGAGCTGCCTTGTCCAAGGTCATGCTCCTTCCCAGGTTGGCCCACATCCAATGATGAAAGGAAAGAAAGGCCTGGCCATCTCAGCCCAACTTGGGACAGATTTAAAGGGCCATTCTAATTTCACAACTCCCTGTGGAGTCAGCTAAGACTATCACAGAGCCGGCATCACAACTAAATATCTATGTATATTCTGTAATAAAAAGAATGCCACTAATATCTTCCATTTTCAAGGGTCAGATTCTCTTAGCCCAGTTTCTATCTTTGGCAAGAGGTAAAAGGGTGCTTCTTGAGCAAGAAGCTGCTAGTGCTCCATAACTTTTCCCTTAGCCTTGGCTGAATTCTGACCAGTTCCTCCATTCTCTTGCCAGGATTCTTGATCCCTTTTACCTTGCCATCCAAATTTTTGGCTTGGTCTCTGGCTCTGAGCTTTAAAGTTTTCTTGTTTATTTTGATATATTCTCAGAATCTACCCTTTGGTTTTGCAGTGTACCTTTATCCTAAATTTCCTGTTCTGTAGTGACCACTGCTGAGTTCTAGCCCCTGTGACATAACTACTCATGACTTGACTTCTCTTTTACTTTTAATTTAGCTCTTCCAGTTTTCTGCCCATTACCTATCTATGCCCTCGTTATGATAAAAAGGCCAAAGCTGACTAAAAAAATCAATTAAATTTTTATATTAGGTTTAATAAATTGTCTTTACCTTCAAGTACCAGTTTCCACTCAGATGTGAATGTGGTCCTAATTTTGCAAGCTGTGTCAGAATTTTGGCAGAAGGCCGTATACTAAGAATCCGTGATCTCTCCTCTTTAGTACTAGAATGCCGTAAGAGAGATAACTAATAAAACGAAAAACACATAAAGGAAATAGCACAGAGAGGTCCATATATATATAGTTAAAAGAATTGTTTCCTAGATGAGCGGCCCAATGAATACTTTTAAAATATGACATTTTCTTTACCTTAAAATGTTTTCAGTATCTGGATATACTTTATATATCTCACTCATTTTTTTGTTTTAGCAGACATTTAACCACAAAATAATATTTATAAAACTGTGAAAGGATTATTATAAAACAAACACCATATAATCCATCATGAAACCAGTTTAAGAGCCAGAATATTCCTACTACCCTAGAAGCTCCCTGGGTGCCCCATCCTAATCTTTTTTTCTCTCCTTCTCCTTGGAAGCCATCACTCATCTCAAGTGAATCAATTCCCTAAGAAGCATTCAATTGATCTCAAATTTTGTATCTATCATACTTTCTTTCTTTATAGACTTATGTTTATATCCATAAATAAAATATTAGTCTTATACATATTCAAATTTTATGTAAATTGAATGTTTATATTCTTCTATGACTTGCTTTTTTGCTCAGTATTATATCCATGAGATTCTTCTATGCTTCTTCCTGTAGCTGTAGTTCATTCATATGTCATTGCTATATAATATTTCCTTATCAATTCTCCCATCAATGAACATTGAGCTGATTTCAGTTTTTTGCTATTATAAGCATTGCTGTCATAAATATTCTTGTGCATGACTCTTGGTATATATATGCAAGAGTTTCTTTAGAGTATATAACTTGCTAGGTTTAGGGTATGTATATATTTAGCTTTACTAGATAGGGCCAATTTGTTATCCAAGATGGTTGTACCAATTGTAACCTTTACTTCAAACCTTTGCTAAAACTTGATATTGTCAAGGGTTTTTTTCCCCCCAGTAGTGGCCATAAATTGGTAGATCATTTAAGTTTTAATGTTTATTTTCTTGAGTATTAATGTGGTAGAGCATCTTTTCCTAAGTTGTTTGGCTGTTCTGATTTCCTCTCCAGTGAAGTGTCTGTTTAAATGTTCTGCTCAGTTTTCTGTTTGATTGGTTGTCTTTTTCCTGATATATTTTGGATATATAAAGAATATTTTTTGTCAGATGTGTTTCAAATTTCTTTTCCCAGTATATAGCTTGTCTTTTCACTTTCTGCCCTTTGAGGAATAGATGTATTAATTTTAACATAGACAAATCTAACCTTTTATAGTATATGCTCTTTGTTTCTTGCATAATAAATTCTTCCCTCATTCAAGGTTATAATGATAATCTCTGATCTTTTCTTCTAAAACATTTTTGGATTTGTTTTTTGTAGTGAAAGCCTTAATGCACTTGTTCCAGTGCCTTTTATTGACTAGCTCCCTGATCTGTACAGGCAGCTCTGTTATTTATCAAGTTTCCAGGTATGTGTGGGTCTACACTGGGTCTTTATACTCTGTTGTATTGGTCTATTTGTCTAACTCTTCCAATTCCACATTGTCTTACAGGATTTTAGTAAGTTTTGATTTCTGGTAGGATAAATCCCCAACTCTTCTTCAGGAGTTAATTATATTCTTATCAACAAAAGAGTTTCTTTCCTTCACTTTGAACAGATACAAAATTAAACATTACATTAAGGAATTAATATTCAAATATTCCACAAAAAGTAAATAGCTAGATAACTAGAGTGGAGATATTTAGGATGTTGAACCTACTTTGGCCAAAGTAGCATTCTTAATCTGGATAATATAGGTATTTCCCCTTCCCCAAGTTAATAGGTTTTGTTTTCTTTCAGCCAGACACATATAATATCAATACTAGGTAAATAATTTACTAAACGCTTTCTCAAGGCCTCGAAGCTTACCTTATCCACAGAAAGTTGCTTATTTTCATGTAGGTTCTAAAGGACTCTGGTGAGTTCAGGTTGACTAGGAAAAAAACAGTTACCCTAGAGGTATTTTGGGGGTAGTGTGCAGGGATGAGAATCCATACAACCAGTTGGTATTTAAATGGAATACATTTAAACAGAAAAAAAATTCAAGTGATATGATTGTTATAGACTGATTTTTTTATTAGCATGCTAAGAGAGAATATAAAATCTCAATAACAAAATAAGAGTATGGGAAATATTATTTGTATATTCTAAATAGAACAAGAAATATTAAACAGTAAAATCCAACCTGAGTAATCTTTGTCCCAGAAATAAATTTCTTAGCTGCTGTTGCTTCTTCTTCAGAAATAAGGACTCCATCTAACTGAGTAAGAGTCTTTAATCTGCCAATAACACTCAGTCTTAATGTGGCTGGCTTGGGAAAAATACCAAAAGTTAATTTTTACAAAATATTACATGTGCTATGACATGGAAAGGAGTTCTTTGTTCCTTCCCACATAATTCAAATTATGCATCTCCTACTTTATTATATTTGTCTAAAAATAAAGGCTTAATTCTTTAAATAATAGTTGAAATTAAACTATATTTAAGAATTAATCTTTTTTGTTTGAAGGTGGATAGTTCTACTCTTGTGGAGAGAGGAAATCCCACAAGCTGTTGAAAAGTGACTGTGGTGAAAAGTGTTCACAGAACAACTGCAGTGCTTCCTGCTTATCTAGATCAGCATTTAGCTAGTCAGCTCCATGGGTGATCCAATACAGATCTTCAGCTCTTGACATTTAATTTGGCAACAGGGCTATAGCTGTACTGTGATCATTCTGGAAGTCTGATTTGGCAAAAGAAAAATATTCTTCAATTTTACTGAGCTAAAAAGGAGAAATACAATAGTATAAACATCGTAATACGGCCAATTTAAAAGAACCAATCATGCTTTAGTCCCTTTTAAAAATGTTGAACACAGTCTATATACATTTTTGAAAAGCAAGGAAAGGAATAGTCTTGAAATTATAAACTTGGGGCTTATTTTAAATACTTGGAGATACTCTTCAGTATAATCATTGAATATTGAAATTTCTTAGCATGAATCTACATATTTTTGTGATGAGAAAGAATAGCGTTCAATCAAATTTCCTTTTATAACAGAACATAAATAAGACTTTATAATTCAGGTTCATCAGGGAATGTGAAGCATAGGAACCAAGAATAATAGAATACAGTGAGAGAAACATACTATTGTTAATTTAAAAGTAAACATGCTTTTGTTAATTTTTCCCCCTTTAAGAGTATGTTTCTCTCACTGTATTCTATTATTCTTGGTTCCTATGCCTCATTACAGTAGGGTTCTAGCATGCTGAGCTATACTGCACTATGAAAATTCTCTGAAGGTGTGCAAATGGCAGTGACATCTAACACTTTTAAAACCACAATACTCTTAAACTATTAGAGGTTGCAAAAAAAGTCTGATGTGAAATTAAAGACTTTTCTTATAGTAACATTCTATTCACTTGATCACTACACTAAATTCAACTTATGAAATACTTAAGGGAATTCTAGCGAGACAAAGATAGTTTGCCTATTTCTGGCTATTCTTGAATAGTAGTGAGAAAACAGCTTTGAAATAAAAATGATTGTTTGCTTTTTTATAAACATTTCTGTTTCATACCTTTTGCCATGGATTATGTCGAATATCCAGAGTGAGAAGGCTTGTGGTGTGTTTGCATAACATATTTATTTCATCGCCAGATTTTTTCAGTTGATTCCAGCTCAAGTCTAAGTGCTTAAGTTTCATCAGACCTCTAAATCCCTCAAGAGTTATCACATGGTTATGACTTGCATCCAAATATTCAAGGTTATCCTGCAACACATACAAATAGAAGTGATGCTAGAAGGATCACGGTTTGTATTTACATAGTTCTTTTCTCTCTGATTCTCTAAGTATTTTACGTGCTTTTTTGGTAATCCTCACAGAAAACCCAAACACTAGTTATACTGCAGCAATGGTATCAATGTACATATTTTCCTAGTCATTTTCTCTTAATTCTCACTTCAGCCTTTTAACATAGAGTGGCAATGTTTGTTTTCATGGAGGAGAAGGAAAAGAGAAACTGGCAAGATAATTGTCTCCAACAAACAAAGAATTACATTTCTTATATCTAGGCTTCTAGTTTATACAATTGAACTCATGGCCTGGTTAAAAAAGTTTCGTCTTCAGAGGTAGAAACTAAATCTATTCCATTCGATAATTTCCTTTTTTAGAAGTACATGATTTTTTTTTTTTTTTTGTGGTACGCCGGCCTCTCACTGCTGTGGCCTCTCCCATTGTGGAGCACAGGCTCCGGACGTGCAGGCTCAGCGGCCATGGCTCATGGGCCCAGCCACTCCGCGGCATGTGGGATCCTCCTGGACTGGGGCACGAACCCGTGTCCCTTGCATTGGCAGGCAGACTCTCAACCACTGCGCCACCAGGGAAGCCCTATATTTTTTCTTATATAAAACATATTATTCTGTTATATAGAATTTTGTACCCTTCTAACATATTCACACACCATTAAGTATTCTTCAAAATGATTTTTCATGGGGCTTCCCTGGTGACACAGTGGTTTAGAGTCCGCCTGCCAATGTGGGGGACATGGGTTCTACCCCTGATCTGGGAAGATCCCACATGCCGTGGAGCAACTAAGCCCATGTGTCACAACTACTGAGCCTTCAGTCTAGAGCCCACGAGCCACAACTACTGAGCCCACATGCCACAACTACAGAAGCCCATGCACCTAGAGCCCATGCTCCATGACAAGAGAGGCCACTGCAGTGAGAAGCCCACGCACTGCAATGAAGAGTAGGCCCTGCTCGCCGCAACTAGAGAAAGCCTGCGCACAGCAACCAAGGCCCAATGCCACCAAAACTAAATAAATAAATTTATTTTTAAAAATGATTTTTCATGATTGCATAGTATTCTAATATGTGAATTATTAGTATTGTTTTAAACATTTCATTATGGACAATTATGTGGCTTCTAATTGTTGTCAACACTGCAACAAATGTCCGTGGTCATAATACTTTAACCGAGACGCCAATATACTTTCAGAAAAGGTTTTTAGGAATAAGATTACTGGTTTTATGGATTTCTGTATTGTTAAGACTCTTGATAAATGTTGCCAAATAGTTTTAAGGAAGTTTGTACCAGTTTTTTCTTCCAGCAATGGAATTTGAGAATGCTCGTTTCCTTAAATACCCACCAACCCACCCGCCTTATTTTAATTTATATTATTATCAGTGAAGTTGCACATCTTTTCCATGTGTTTATATTAGACATTTAAAAATTTTGTTTGTTTGTTTGTTGTGTTTCTCATCTTTGGCCATTTATATATTCAGATCTTTATTTTACATATTTGTAAGAAGTCTTTAAGACTTTAATTTGTTACTTCTATTTGTTGCAAACAAAATTTTCTTTTAAAGTATATACGAACTCAGACCCAGAACAAGAAAGAGATAAAGAGTACTTGAAGAAAACATTTTGCAACATATTTTTTAAAATAAAAATAATATTACTATAAATTAAAAATAAACTTGATTTCTTTACAGTTTAAAACAAACAATTGTTTGAATTCACCATAGAATTAGTCACTGCTTATATAACGCATAGTTCATATTGTTGGAATAGCATCTATTATAGTGACTCAGGTTTCAAGAGTTGAGTGTTCAGATCATTAAAATCTAAAAAATTTCTGGAAATCAAATAGTGTTACTGACTTTTTAATCTCCATAAGTAAGCATAGTAAAAATAAATCCTATAATTTACTATGATTATAATTTCTTGAACAAAAGGATATTTGGCAGTAAAAAAGTATTAAGGATATAATCTTAGAACAGTATTTTAAATTAAATTAATTTAGATTTATAAAAATTTACTATATGGCCCATCTTCTCCTATTTTTCATCAAAAAGTGGTTAAAAACTTGTCCCAAATTCCGGCACTCGCATGCAGACTAGCATTTGTGAATCATTCATCATATAAAGATAACTGCCTTCTTTCCTTGAAAATAGGGGTGGGATCTTCACTTTTTTATATTCCCAGAATATAAAACAGACTCCATACACTCCATAAATATTCAAGGAATAATATTTTCAGTTTTGTAGCAGAGTTTTGTGTTTTAACATTTCTTGTGCTTCAGTTTAAATCTTTTGTAAGTTACAGTACAATGTAGCCCAACTTACAAAAATTAAAACCCACAAGACCTCTTTAAAATATTTTAGGGGTAATAGTTCAATCTCTAAATGTAGATTAGCTGTCTCAAGGCATTAGAAACACTTTAACAATAAATTTCTCATTGGAAAAGATAAGACAGAAGTACTATTTCCATAAAAAATTAGGCCCATAATCTATAAAAGTTGCAGATAGCCATACATATTTGTCTTTCCTTGGCCAATTCTGACTATGGTGTAACTATTTTCAGAGAAAAATAAATCTGTTCCTATTCATTTTGCTTGGATACTCTCCTTTTCTGATAGTTCAGGTGAGTGAATGACAGGCATACAGCTTATGCCCTTTCAATTTACCTTATGTGGATATCTTATTTAGATTTTTAAAAACTCTACAAAAACTATATAGTGTATTTCCACCATTTATGAAGCCCAGGTCTTTCATTATATAAACAGTCACAGATTGGGTATTTTGACTCACAAGGCAAGGCCAGGGTGATGAACACATAGTAACAATATGTTTGCTTTCTGCAACCTAGTATAACTAATGCCTAGCATGCAAGATGGGTATGGAAACTCTCCATGTTAGAGACACACTTAAGGAAAATGATAGTAAAAATGAGAGGCAAATTAAAAAACTTAGAAGACAATAGGAATAATAGGTGAGTGATTAAATTAGATCATAGCCTTTTATGATGCTGAGATAAATATAATTAATATTAAACACACATACAAAGTAGATTACTGTAGAATATAGAGCCTATGCAGCATAGGTGTTCAATCTCTCTGAATCCCCACATAAAAAGAGAGTTAAAAATAAAACCAAAATTCTATGGACAACATTTATAACAAAGCTACATAACAAGGTAGCCCCATAAGTCTCAAAGAAGTTGGTGGGGATAAACCAACAACAACCACAAGACCTACATGGTGTCCAGGTCTATGTGAGAGGAAGAAGGAAGCATCAGGGCAGCCTCTGAGGGACCTGAGAATAAGAGAGCCCCAAAATAGCCAACCAATATTCAGTGGAAGGTATGAGGGCCAACTGAATACAGCAGTTGAAAGTGGGAGGAGTTTTGCCCTCTTTGATACCAGGTGAGTGCATGGGACCTACAGTAAAAAGGTCTGAAGGGGATGGAGCAGTCTAGCCCCTACGAATCTTCAAACTGCCCCACCCGGGCCCCCTTACAGAACTGAATCTTTCTTGGAGAAGAAACTGCTGGGCTAAATAAAAATTAAACAGGATAAGGACAAAAAAGGCAAATAAAAGAGAAAGTTCAAACTGAAGTGGAAGAAGGGAATAGAGCCAGGAAATTTCAGAAAGTAAGTGCTACAGTTTTTAAACAGTACATATAAACAGCAGAAGAGGGAGATCTGTGAAATTAGAAAAGCTTTCCCAAACCCCACTTTTGTTTTAAAAGTTAAGAACTAATTTCACTGGAAAATGAGCAGCAAAAAAGTATTAAGGTCAAATCCCAGATAAAGCTGTGTGCGTGTGTGTGTGTGTGTGTGTGTGTGTGTGTGTGTGTGTGTGTGTAAGACAGAGAGAGAGAAATATTGCTATATTGCTGCAGGCAATAAAAGTATACCAGAAATATATGCCCAAGAAACATATCATAACCATAAACCTATTATTTCAGAAAAAGCAAAAAGATTTAAGAATGATACAAGATACAAAATAACAACATAAATCTGGATTAGAAAAACTCAGAAATGAGATGAAAGAACCCAGAAAAGAATTCGAAATAAAATAATAAAAGCATTTCAGAAATGAAGATTAAACTAGTCAAAGACAAAAGACGTAAACACAACAAATAATGCCTTAAGATAAATAGAAGGTGAAAAAGATGAAAATTTAAAAAATCAAATCAATTTAAAATCTAAATGGAGAGATAAAAAGGACTCAAGAGAAAGTGACAAATAGTGAAGATAGGTAAAGACTCAACATATGGATAATGGGAGTTCCTAAAGAAGAGAACCAAAGAAAGGAAACAGAAAAATTGCTAAAAACCTCCAGTTCAAAAAAATAAAAGAAAAAATGATTTTAATCTACATTTTGGAAAAGCATACTGTGAATACGAAATATTGACCCGGAACAACGAAGCCTGTGACTTACAAGGGAAAAAATTATACATTCTCATCAGACTTTTCTACCGCAACACTTTATGCCAGAAGAAAATGAAATAACATTCAAGATGCCCAAGAAAAGAAATTGTGAGCCAAGGATTTTATATCTAACAAAACTGCCTTTCAAGTATAAAGGACATAGATAAATTATTATCAACATTCAGTAACCGAAGGGATACTGTTTCCATAAGCCCTTCCTGAGGAATCTATAATAGAATATTTTTCAGACAATCAAAATGTTTGATACCACCCTAAGAACTGGTGATAAGAATTAAATACACAATTACCAATGAACTAAAAGGGAGAGTGTACAGAATGTAAGGGCTACATGCTCTAACAAAGTAGATATAGTATGATAATTTTAATTATTTTTTAAAATAGAGAAGAATGAAAAGAACATACACAAAATTTTAAAAAAATCTTTCCAGTAACATGTTGATGAGAGTATTAGCGCTATCATTCTGAGACTTTTGTGTGTGTAATAGAGGATAAAACAAATGAGTGATTATTAAATATCCTAATTCTATCACCTTGTATCTCTGAGAATCAGGATTATTGGTGTGGGAAAAAAAGATATAGATGTAAGTAACAGAGAAAGGTTAAGTTAAATGATTTGCAGTCTTAAATTCGAATTGGAAGCATCAATATAAATTCATGAGGTTAGTTTTACTTGCACATATACCACACACACACACACACACACACACACACACACACACACACACCCCTCCCCCACAACAAATTCTGTCCAATGGAAAGACCTAGAAACAATTACCAACCCAGATTGTGGCCCTTAAATACCACTTCTCTAAAAGAAACCAGGGCTCCTTGAAGAAATAGTTGATCCCATGTCTGCAACAGAAAAATACATAAAATGTGTATGGAACATCTTTCATACCAGGTGGCAAAGAAGCTATCACAGACTACTAGGGTCATGGCAAAAGGAGCTAACCTTATGATGCTTCCACTGGCTAAGGATGAGAAAATTTGAGCTTCAATCATGATAGTAATTGCAGTAAATTGAATATCATCAAATATGTTTAAGTCCTTGCATTCCTAATGATATTAAAACTAAAAAAGTATTGCTTATCTTTGGGAATTCGTAAGGAACTAATTCATTATCTTCAAAGTTGGTAAATAAAAGCAAATAAACATCTATTCTGCATTTTCTATATGAATAGTCCTACTGGGTATCCAAATAATAGATAAGGGGAAACGTCTCTATGTAAAAGTGTTCCAATTAATAAATGAAAAAGAAATTCTAGAATAAGAATGTTGCTATTTTGTAATCTCCAATGAATTAAAAGATACAGGCATTAATAATGGCTCCTAGAATCAGAAAAGTGAGACAACTAGACATTATGTGTCCCTGTAGTCTCGCCAGAGGAATGGAACCAGAGTCTGATCCAATCTCTGGATCCAGTTGCCAATTTGTAGAAAATCTGGAGGGTGGAGGGCATGTAGGGTGTATCATAGGTAAGCAAATTGGCAGGGTCTGGACTGTGGTAAACTCTGGTTTTGAAGGTCCAAGTATTTCTACAGATAAACAGTGGGGAGCAGAAGGGGATAGAAGGGAAACTTAAAAGAGACTTTAAAAATACAGTACATTTAAAAAAAAAAGGGAAAACCAAATTTCTGTGCTAGGGATACACATTTGGGGTGATGGAACTATAGGGGGAAAAGAGCAGGGAGAGGATAACTATTAGCAGTCAGGATAATGATTTCTTGAAGGAATGGGGCATATAGAAGGGGTTTATGCTGTAGGTGGCAAAGTTTTATTTCTTGACCTGGACGCTAGTTAACAAGCATGTTCACCTTATAATAATTTACTAAACCACTTGTTTGTAGTATGTAGTTTTCAGTATCCGTGTTTTATTTTACATACAGTATCTCCTCTCTCTGAACATCCGAAGATCCTTACAGTCATTTTTAGAAACATGTTTATACACTGGATTCTTAATGTCTGAGGGGTCTATATCTAGCTAGCTACCTTTACTAGTTCTAAAATTTGAAAATACCACTTGGGCATAAAATTTGTCCAGTTCCCTTACCTGTAAAATAACTGTGGTAATAGTCATCCAATAAGCAGGCTGTGAGGCTATGATGATGAAAGAAATCTTTGTATTAAAGAACAACAAAACTACATTGCAAATACATGCTGGGCAGCTGGCTAAGCTCACTCACCTTGCATGACTTAAGAGTTTAGTCTTTAAATCTGTGCCTAAGCAAAATTATAATGCTTATTATAACCTTTGGAACTGCAAGCAAATCATTAGAAGAAAATTAAACAAAAATGCCCAAAATTTATATATAGTCCTGGGACCTCTATTAAACTACCTTCTTTCCTCAGTTGCATACCAAACCCAAGGGAATTCTATTAAAAAGGACTTTGGCCTTGCAGTTAAGTCCTTAATCCATTTTGCATGTGGCCGTCCAGTTTCACAACACCATTAAAATTCCTAGAAGAAATATAGGCAGTATGCTCTTTTATGTTGGTCTTAGCAATGTCTTTCTAGATATGTCTCCTAAACAAAAGCAAAAATAAACAAATGGGACTACACCAAACTATAAAGCTTCTGTACAGCAAAGGAAACCATCAACAAAATGAAAGGACAACCTACTGAATTGGAGAAGATATTTGCAAATCATATATCTGATAAGGGGCTGATATCCAAAATACATTAAAAAACTCGTTCACCTCAACAACAAAAAAACCCCAAACAACCCAATTTTAAAAATGGGCACAGGAGCTTTTTCCAAAGAAGACACACAGATGGCCAACAGGTGCATGAAAAGATGTTCATCACTAATTATTAGGGGAACACAAATCAAAACCACGAGATATCACCTCATGCCTATTAGAATAGCTATTATCAAAAAGGCAAGAATTAAAAAGAGGATGTGGAGAAAAGTAAACCCTCATACACTGTTGGTGAGAATGTAAATTGGTGCAGCCACTATGAAAAACAGTATGGAGATTCCTCAAAAATTAAGAATAGAACCACCATATGATCCAGCTTTTCTACTTCTATTTATCTGAAGAGTACAAAAAACACTAATTCAAAATATGCACCCCTATGTTCATAGCATCATTATTTACAATTGCCAAGATATGGAAGCAACCCAATTGTCCATCAACAGATGAATGGATAAAGAAGATGTGGTACATATATACAATGGAATATTACTCAGACATAAAAACGATGAAATCTTGCCATTTTCAACAACATGGATGGACTTGGAGGGTATTATGCTAAGTGAAATAAGTCAGACAAAGACAAATACTGTATGATATCACTTGTATGTGGAGTAAAAAAACCAAAATAAATGAACAAACCAAACAAAATAAAAACAAACATATAGATAAAAGGAACACAGTAGTGATTACCAGAGGGGAAGTAGGGTGGAGGGAGGGCAAAATGGGTAAAGGTGGTCAACTGTATGGTGATACATAGAAACTAAACTTTTGGTGGTGAGAGCACTGTAGTATATACAGAAGTTGAAATATAATATTGTACACACTTTTATAAACTTATATAATGTCATAAACCAATGTTACCTCAATTTAAAAAAAAGGACTTTGGCTTAGTAAAAGAAAAAAGGAAGAGGGTTTAATACTAAAATCTAAGGCCAATAAGCAAAGCAGCAACTCTCACCATAGTCGCAGAAGTAGCAGTACAAGGGCCTTGACATGGTTGCAAGGAGATAGAGAATGAGCAAGACCTGAGA
The DNA here is from genome assembly GCF_964270905.1 of Leucopleurus acutus. NCBI lineage: Eukaryota > Metazoa > Chordata > Mammalia > Artiodactyla > Delphinidae > Leucopleurus > Leucopleurus acutus. The sequence goes on from NC_139142.1 coordinate 40,906,065, forward strand.
ATGATGATATATTCTGAAAATGTATGTCAGTGACTTGGGACCTATGGAAACAGGGGATGCTGGGTTGGAGTTCTGGAACCCATATGTAATTATTTTTGTTATATGACATATAACAGGGAAAACAAAAGCCAGATAAGATCCATACGTGGGTGTACATGTGTATTACTGTATTTGTCCTTGATTTATAAGAAGGCAAACACAAATCAAACAAGATCTATGTGTGTGATGAGGGTAGAAAGGACAAGGCAGAGAGAAAGAGAACTAACCATATGGATAATGAACAGATGGGAAGACTTGACAACATTAGCTGTGAAGTGGTAAACTAGAAAGTGAAGAAGAAATAAAGACTCACAATAAGGAGAAAAAAAAAGAGTGAGAAAAAAAGAGCAGAAGAAATTGGAAATGACACTTTATAAATGCCATTTTAAAAACAGGTCTGGAGTAATTTTACATTTATTTTCAAGTAGTTAGAAATCAGATATGGCCACAGGTGTATATTTGGTTTGTAAACAGAATCTAAATCTAAGGCCTATTTTAGAGAAAGTAACATACTATATATATAGTTTATGTATGTTTTGTTCCTGAATTGGGCTGTTAATATGGTATATATGAGGTCTAAATTACAAAAATAATTTATTCATTAAATTAATAATTTTATTTTACTTAAATAATTTCAAAAAGACAGTTCTTACCAGGTGGTATATATCATCTAAACAAGTAAATTCATTAAAGCTGATATTAAGTTTTCGAAGTCCTGTTAACTTGGAGAGATCTCTCAATTTACTCAAGCTGTTTCCATGTAAATTCAGACTCTGAAGTAAAATAAAATGTAAATAAAAAACAAGACAGATTATATCCTAATTATAGCTATTTAAATAACATTAAGAGAGAGCCAATGAGAAAAAAATATAATTTTGAAAGTATAGTCTGATTTTATAATATGATTTTAAAAGGTATAGTTTCTAATAGCAGCATTGCATCTGGTTCTTGATTAATTTGATCTTCCACTTGCTCTAAGTTTATCAATAATCGGCATGAAATTCTTTTTAGAAAATGGCTAAATATTTTGTTGTGATATTCATTAGGGCAGACCTATTTCTCAGGCTAGTGAACAGTGTAGGCCCTAAAGATTTTGGGTATTGGCTAGGTCGCCTCGCAAGAAAAAGGATGGCAAGGATACATCCTGATTACAGGAAACCATATGAGGGCACTGGACTAAGGAAGAAAGGCTGAGGGTGTTAAAGTGGGAGACACAACATCAAAGAAGGAATTGGGAGAGTGTCTAAGACAGTTTCTACATCAGAATTTGGCCCAGATTTTCCCTGCCCATTTGATCCTGGGCTGTATAAAAATGAATGTTATGGGCTTCCCTGGTGGCGCAGTGGTTGAAAGTTCGCCTGCCGATGCAGCGGACACGGGTTTGTGCCCCGGTCTGGGAAGATCCCACATGCCGTGGAGCAGCTGGGCCCGTGAGCCATGGCTGCTGAGCCAGCGCGTCCGGAGCCTGTGCTCCGCAACGGGAGAAGCCACAACAGTGAGAGGCCCGCGTACCACAAAAAAAAAAAAAAAAAAAAAAAGAATGTTACTATATTTTTATATTTAGGGGAAACCCTGATGTCTACATAATTTTTCTCTTTAAACTATACCATTGTTAATGGTATCAAATGAAGATTTATGTATAGTCTACAAAATAAATAGTGGCACAAGAAAATGTCAATATAATTGACCACCTTATTCACAACAAATGGGTATCATGATAAAATCAGGTATCTACCTCCCAACCCTCTTCACTTACCACCACCATCTTATACCCTATTATACTGTGGACATAACTAAATTCCTGGCAGGGAGAAACAATTGAATGTCAAATAGTTATCAAAACTTTGCTAAAATTAAGAAGGGCCAATTTATGCAGACTAGTTTACAGGTCACACATGACAGATTCTACAGATAACTTACACTTAACATGTTCACAATTGAATTCATCATCTTCTCTTATCTGCTTGGCAGTCCATATTTTCAATCCTGATTAAGAGTTTCACCATCTAACAGATATTGTTGATCATCCATTTCCCCTCTTTTCTATATACATTTGATTCTAGAAATGTTTCTTAAATCAACCGCTCCATACCATCACCACTACAGTGCCTTAGTTCAGACTATTATTTGTCCTTTGGACTACTACAATAGTTTCTACTGGATTTCTATACCACCAGTCTGACCACAGTTAAATCTAAACACAAGCTATCAAAGTTAGGGTCTTTAAAAACAGAGAGCCTATTCCCTAAACAAAAGAATGTAAACTTATAAATCTGCCTTCTGAAATCCATCCCGATGTGGCTATAACCTCTTACTCTTCCATCCACAGCCTCATGTATCTTCTTTGTATTCCAACCTACACCTATACTTCCACTGTCACACACCCTATGTTCTAGTCACACTGAATTCCTCAGTGTTCCCTGAAGACACCAGGATCTTTCAAAACCATGTGCTTACAGATAAAGTATTTCCTCTGCTTGGAAGACAAAAACAATGAAATCTCTCATATCCTTCAAAAATCCACAAAAAACCCACCTCTTTCTGTGGACCTCTCCCAGCAACTCCAAACTTCCTGTATTTGTTTCCATATCTGTCTCCTCCACTGAAATAATATCCTTGGGGCAGGGAAAATAACTTATTCATTGAACCCCCAATACTTATTTCATTGCCTAAAATACAGCAAATCTCAGTAAATGCTAAATGAGTAAACCAGTACAAAAGCCAGACATAACTGACAACTCTAAGTTTCAGTATTTAATTGTGCTGTAAGAGAATATAAAATTATGTTACTCTGGGTTTTTTATTTCTACATATTTTATTTATTTTTATAGATGTCCTCATGAAACTCGACCTGGTGGGGATAACTGAAAAGAAAATAAGAGGTATGTACCCTCCCCTCAGTTTCTCTTACAGTAACGGCACAAAGAAGGGAGAACAAAGGGTGTGATATCTAAATATCCTTCTTCTAATATCTAGTATTCTTACTGGAAACCCTAGAAAATTTGCTGGCTTTTAAGCAACATAGGCAAATTTAATATGAAAAAGCCCCTCCATTCTTATGTTATGCGTGTTGACCAAATTAATACAGTCAGGTGGAGGTCACAAGCTGCCCAAGGTGTTCTGAAGTCTTAACTCTCCTCTGTTTCTTATCACAAACCAAAGATAATAAAAAAGACCTACCTTCTGGTGCTGTTTTTTTTTTAAACTTTTATTTAATCCCTTTAAATCTATAGGAATACATGTTCTATAAGCTCAGTCCAATCAGAGCGCATTCATTTATTAAACCTTTCATTACTGAAGCTTTATTATCAAGAATTCATTACTCAAATATGAAATCTTGACAATATAGTTCAGAAACAATTTTTCCATGCTGTCAGCTGGAAGACTGCTCCTGTAATAAGTATACTGCACACTTATGATAAAGGTGGTGATATTGCCATCATGTTATGAAGTTTTCCTTCCTCTCTAATAATAATCCTCTAAGGTAACGACAGTCTCCTAGACTTGAAGATTTGGTGGATGATGCTAACACAGTTTAACCAACGCAATCCCATAAACTTTCTTAAAAAAGTGTTTCAAATATTTTTAGAAGCAGACTGAAAACTGTTGACCTCACTTATTATTTTAAAAAATATTTTTTACTTTCTGTTTCACACAATCACTTGAGAAAAAACTGTCATCATAAACAATGGATTTAGAAATGTAACGATGGAGCAAAGTAATTGACTTTCAAGATAAAAATCATTTCAGAATTTTTATCTGTACCTTAGCTTTCAGTGCATGCATAGAAAGATAGCGTCATGTAAGAATAATTTGTCTTCTTAAGTATTCTTATCAATTTATCAGTTAATATCAATTTGTTTACTACTTCTGCAGGTTCAAGTAAACAACCCACTTTCTTTGTTAAGAACCACTCAAGACATTCTGTTTTAAAACAAGTAACTAATGAGTATCTCATGTGTGCTAGGTATTGTGCTAGATAATGGCAGAGTTGATGCTAGTCCACTCAGTGTTTATGAGTAAATTAGAAAAAGGCATCCTTACCTCAAGATGCCTTTATTTTCCAGCTTTTAGAAAATTGTTACAATAGGCTGATTTTGTTAGTAAAAGAAATTTTACCAACAGTCATCAAAAAATTGTTGTAGTAAATATACTACTCTTATTTGAAAGTTGCCCCTTAGGTGTGTCCCTTTTGTTCAATGTACACTGTACAATCTTATATTTTTGCCCTCATGCTGGGAATATAAATGACTAAGAACAGCCTAATCTCTGCCCTTGTGGAATTTATAGTTTAGGAAGGCATATGACAAAGGAATCTTACTTAGATTCTTAACTAGACCTAGAGGTAAGAGGATTTAATGCTAAAGTATAGATCAAAAATATGTGTGGGAGTTAACTAGGAGAAACGGGGTCAGGGGAGAACATTCCATGCAGGAGTACAGTGCAGGAGTACAGTACAAGTGCAGAGGCTCTGTGTGGCTGCAAACAGGGTACATTAAAAAACAAGAAGGAGGCTGAGCACAGATTGCTAAAGGGAGGGTAATATGAGAAGAGTGTGGATAGACAGGCCAGGAACCAGGTCATGCAAAACCTTATAGGCCATATTAAGGACTCTGGTTTTATTTTTAAAACAATGGAAAATCATTTGAGCATTTCAAATAGGAGTAGTGAGGGGTGACAAATCAGACTTGCTATTTGAAAAGACTCCTCTCGCTTCAACATGGAGAATGGGTTGTGGCCTTAAAGCGGAAGCAGGACAAGGCCTCTTTTGCATAGCTCTAGTAGGCATGTACCTCCCCAGCCCCCAACACACAGACACACACACCTTGTATTGAGTTATAGTCAAGTTATATAGTGAATGGCATCCAAAGAGCACATTAACAGAATACAATGTGCATGGTGCCTCCTGGAGTTGTGTAGTAGCCCTATGGAAGTAGTCTAGGTCGGAGATAAAGGGAGTTTGGACAGAACGGTAGCAGATTTGAAATGGACAGATTGAGAGTCAAGATATAGAGGGAGGCTTAATATCTCAATAGAATTTCCTCAGTGTAAAGTAAGTTGCTTCAATAAGTTACTCAAATTCTGTTGATTAATTTTGTAAAGATAAAACTCCTGTATTCTATGTTGATTGGTCCTGGAAACTGTTTTGAAACTTACTATCTTAATCAGTTAAAGAGAGTTTATTTGTTATTCAGGAATGAAATTCCTTGCAAATTACAAGGCTACCTCTAGACCTCCACTGTCCTCTATGATAGCCCCTAGCCACGTGGGGCTATTGAGCACTTGAACTGTGAACTGAGATGTACTGTGAGTGTAAAATATGCTCCAGGTTTCAGAGACTTAGCATGAAACTATCTGTTAATGAATCTTCATATTGCCTGTATGTTGAAATGATAATATTCGGGATATATTGAGTTAACTATAATATATTATTAAAATTAATCTTACCTTTTAATTTTAAAAATCTTTAAAAATGTGGCTAATAGAAAATTCAAAATTACGTATGTGGTTCATATTATATTACTACTGGACAACACTGATCAGTAGAAGAAAAGGGCTGGGCACTTTTAAGCATGCCTGGCATGGAAAGCATGCTGCCTGGCATCATCAGATAGGTGGTTTAATATCTTTAGATTTCATGCGATAGATTCTGACCAAATTCAAGGTTCATGTCCCCAAATTTTAATACTCACCACAATATGACTGTAAATGCTAGTCTTGGCAAGGGAAAGTATTGTTTTATCATCCAAGCGAGTAAGTTTTGGTCTGGGCTTGATCCTGGGATCCATTTTTATAACTTCATCATCAAATTTCAAATCCTGGGACAATACTGATCCTTCTGAATTTTTTTTGCTCTCTTCTAGGATAACATTGTTGAATGCAGAAAATAAAGAGTGAGGCTTGACCTAAAAAATTTATTAAAAATGTTGAAAATTTGGTTGCTGTATTTATCATTTTGAAAAAGAAATAGGCTATGTAGGAAAGATGAATTAACTTTTGTTCCTGTTATATAGTAATATCTATGATGAGTATCACATTAGGAAATCTATGAGAGTAGATTAAAATTGTGGGCTAAGAATGGGTGTGTCCTCCTGCTGAAAATTCCCTAAAACTAGCAAAAGACAAGTTAAAAATATTTTATAACAGTGGAGAGGGTACCAACAAAAGACTAAAAATTGTGAGATATAAATCAGAAGGTACTGAACTGACAGACAAATAGGAGCAGAAATGTAACCTGCAGCCAAAATATGCGCAGGAGATAACCACTTCAAAGAGCAGATCCCAAGAAACTTGACGTTCAGAGTGAACAAGTAAAATAGCAGGAGGATGCTCTAGGTAATTATCAGGCAACTAAGTAATTATCATAAGAACTGTGGATGAATGGGCAAAAACGACATGAACAAACAGAAATGGGTCTAGAAAAAACCAAAATGGTCCCTAAGAGAATTTTTTCTTTTACTTTTTCATTTTATATTTATTTATTTATTTTGGCTGCACCAGGTCCTAGTTGCAGCATGTGGGATCTTCATTGCGGCATGCGGGATTTTTAGTTGCGGCACACAAACTCTCAGTTGCAGCAGGCATGGGGGATCTAGTTCCCCAACCAGGGATCGAACCTGGGCCTCCTGTGTTGGGAGCATGGAGTCTTACTCACTGGACCACCAGGGAAGTCCCCATAAGAGAATTTTTTAAAATCTGGGAGAACAAAGCATCTATAAAAGAATAGGCTGCTATAGAAAAGAATAGGGTAAATGCTTTGAAGTCAAAGTAAAAACAATTAGTGAAATAGAAAATATTCAATAAACGTTCTGAGAAAGCAAATGGATATGACAGCAAATCAAATTAGCAAGTGGAAGCTAATATTGAGGACATCTTCCAGAGCACAGAATTTAAAAACAGAAATGTAAATGCAAGAGAAAAAAAATTAAAATACATGCAGGATCAGTTCAGAATGTCCAATGTTTAACAAACAGAGGTTCCAGAGGGCTTAACAGAGAATGGAAGAGAAGAAATGATCAAGGAATTAAGAGAAAGAAACTTCCCAGAGGTGACGAAAGAACTGCATATTCCGATTAAAAGAGTTCATGAAGTGGCAAAGCAGAAGGATGATGGAGGTCTTTGCCGACATCACTGAAGTCAGTCACAACAGCCAGGGACTTGGCCTCACTACTTCTTGTTATTTCAGTTATTCTGTTTTCTGTTTGTTTGGATTTCTGTGTCTTTTGCTGAAAGCATATTTGACTGATACAATCCGCTTCATAACAATATAAAATATAAATGCCCAGAACTATACTTAACAAGAAATGTTTAAGACGTATATAAAGGAAAATGTTGGAGAGGACTTGAGTAAATGGAATAACTTATCATGTTCCTGGATGAGAGGCCCAATACTACAAAGTAGTCAGTTTGCCCCAAATTAAATTTAAATTCAATACAATCACAATCAAATCCTAATAGGACTTTTAAATAGAACTTAACAAACTGTTTCTAAATTTTATTTGGAAAGGAAAATGTTCAAGAATAGCCAAGAATTAAAAAAATATACATAAGTGGGGACAGGGGAAGAGAATTTGCCCTATCACATATCAAAACATATCATCAGGTTGTAATAACCAAAATAATGTGGTAGGTGTCCAAGATTAGACAGAGAGATCAATGGAACAGAAATAGAAGAATCTATAAATAGACCACTTATATATGAAAATAATTTTAATGATAGCTAATATTTCAAAATAGAGTAAAAAAGATGATGCTTGGTCCATTTTTAAGGATAAAATTATTTGACCTCCCCAACCTCACAGAGAATAAAACAATTTCTAGATAGAATTAAAAAGCTAAAAGTTTTAGGTACTTCCCTGGTGGTCCAGTGGTAAAGAATCTGCCTTCCAGTGCAGGGGAAGTGGGTTTGATCCCTGGTTGGGGAACTAAGATCCCATATGCCGTGGGGCCAGCTAAGCCCGTGCACCACAACTACTGAGCCTGGGCACCTCAACTAGAGAGCCACCTGCCACAACTACAGAGCCCATGCTCCCTGGAGCCCGCGCACCACAACTAGAGAAGAGAAAACCCGCACGCCACAACTAGAGAAGAGAAAACCTGCATACCACAACTAGAGAAGAGAAAACCCACACGCCACAACTAGTGAGAAGCCCACACACCGCAACAAAAGAAGAGCCTGTGTGCCGCAACAAAAGATCCCATGTGCCTCAACGAAGATTCTGTGTACTGCAACTAAGACCCAACACAGCCAAAAAGAAAAAAAGGCTAAAATTTTTAGAACAACCTATATTAGTATTGGAAGAAAATAAAGGAGAATATTTATATAAGCCTTATGAAGTGAGACATAAAATTCAGAATCCATAATGTAAAAGATGAAGAGATCTGATCTCTTAAAAATTAACTTGTAAGTTACAAATGAAAATGACAAATACTTTTTTTGCTACAAATAAAATGAAAATACAAGTGACAGAAAACATTTGCAATATATATAAAAGATAAAGGATTAACATCTAGAATGCATATAAAGATTTTTCCAATCAATATGAAAAAGATAGAGTCCAATAGAAAATGATCAAAGGATAAAACAGGTGATTCATAAAACTGTAAATAATCTATAAGCACATGAAAGGATAAAATATCTTTTCTTTGGCCATCAGATATAAACAAAAAGATTGATAACACCTGTGTTGGTAAAGATGTAAAGAAACAAGCACTGTCACACACTGTTGGAAATTTATAAAATGGTTCAACTTCTGTAAAGAGTACTGGCAAAATCTATCAAAATTAAAACACATATATCCTTTGACTAGCCAATTCTTCTACAAATATGTGCTGCAGAAAAACTTCCATATTTGTATGGAAGATGCATCTGCAATGATACTCACTGAAATATTGTTTTAAGTAGTAATAAAATTGGAGACAACCTATGTTTCATCAACAGGGGAACAGTCAAATAAATCAGAGTATTACTGAATAGTATGAAGTCACCAAAAGACTGAAGTATAGACCTATGTGTACTGAAGTGAAATTTGTCCAAAACATATTGTTAAAGGCAAAAAATTTACAGAATACTTAGAACTTGACTCTACTACGTAAAATGGTATATGTTGTCATATGTGTAAATGCACAGAAAAAAAGGTTGAAAGCAAACCCACAAAGCTATTAACAGTGGATGCCTTCAGGAAAGGGAGTGGTGGTGGGATTGAGGTGAAAGCAGATTTTCATGTTTATTCTATATTCTTCTATACAGTTTGAATCTTTTCCAGTGAGACTACAGTTATATATTACTCATGTAATATATTTGCATGATAAAATATTTTGGTGTCATAATGATTTGTTTTGAAAATTAAGTCCTTTAAAGAATAATCATATTATATTTATATATAGGCATACCTTGTTTTATTGTGTTTTGGTTTATTGCCATTTTTTACAAATTGAAGACATCAAGCAAGTCTATCGGTGCTATTTTTCCAACAGCCTTTGCTCACTTCATGTCTCTGTGTTACATTTGGTAATTCTCATATTTCAAACTTTTTCATTATTATTATATATGTTATGGTGATCTGTGATCTGTGATGTTACTCTTGTAATTGTTTTGGGGTGCCACAAACCATGCTCATATAAGATGGTGAACTTAATAAATGTTGTGTGTGTTCTGACTACTCCACTGACCAGCCATTTCCCTGTCTCTCTCCCTCTCTTTGGGTCTCTCTATTACCTGAGACAAGACAGTCTTAAAATAAGGCCAGTTAGGGGCTTCCTACGTGGCGCAGTGGTTTGAGAGTCCGCCTGCCGATGCAGACGACACGGGTTCGTGCTCCGTTCCGCGAAGATCCCACATGCCATGGAGCGGATGGGCCCGTGAGCCATGGCCGCTGAGCCTGTGCGTCCGGAGCCTGAGCTCCGCAACGGGAGAGGCCACAGCAGTGCGGAGGCCCGCGTACCGCAAAAATAAATAAATGAATAAATAAGGCCAGTTAGTAAGCTTACAATGGCCTCTAAGTGTTCGCGTGAAAGGACGAGTCACATACCTCTCATTTTAAATCAAAAGCTAGAAATGACTAAGTCTAGAGAGGAGGCATGCTGAACGCTGAGATAGGCTGAGAGCTAGGCTGCCTGCTCCAAATAGTTAGCCAAGCTGTGGATGCAAAGGAAAAGTTCTTGAAGAAAATTAAAAGTACTATTCCAGTGAACACATGAATGATAAGAAAGTGAAACAGGCTTATTACTGATATGGCAAAATATTTAGTGCTCTGGACAGAAGATCAAACCAGCCACAACATTCCCTTAAGCCAAAGCCTAATCCAGAGCAAGGCCCTAACTCTCTTCAATTCTATGAAGGCTGAGAGAGGTGAGGAAACTGCAGAAGAAAAGTTTGAAACTAGCAGAGGTTGGTTCAATGCGGTTCAAGGAAAGAAGCCGTCTCCATAACATAGAATGCTGGGGACGTGGGTTCGATCCCTGGTCGGGGAACGGAGATCCCACATGCCTGGGGCAACTAAGCCCACGTACCACAGCTACAGAGCCCTCGTGCCCGGAGCCCATGTGCCACACAGAGAGAAGCCTGTGTGCCACAACGAAAGATCCTGCATGCCTCAACGATGATTCCGCGTGCTGCAACTAAGACCCGCCGCAGCCAAAAAAATAAAGAAAATTTTTAAAAAATGAGTTCATACCACTGTAATATACTCAAATTCTACGATGTATTCAGGCAAAACAAGGTCATGATCAAAGACAAACCACTTGTACTGCCGAATGCTGCAATCACAGTTTCTTTGTCCCATGATAGAATCTAGGGTAAAATAAAAAACAAAAACAAGCAAAACAAACACTCTTCAAAATGATATTTAATATTTTTTCACCCTTACATAGATTAATAAACAACAAACTCAGTAAGTTCCAAATATTATGTCATTGAGGTTTTTTTCTCTTATATCTTCCCACCACTGTAGACAATTTCTTAATTCTATAAATACTAGTCACCCTTTCACTACACAGACTAGTAGGGTTTAGTTATATTCATCTCCTTTCCCTTTTCATACTTTTTCACTTTTCTATTCAATGTTTAGCCATATAGTTTTTGACAAATATATTACTTTTTTGTTGTTAAAAGTTGGGTAGGTTCTATTTTTTGAAATACATATAATATATTATACATATATATATATATATCTGTGTATATAAAACATAAAACAAACTTTTACAAAATAAAATATCTACACGCACACATATATAAATGTCACTGAAATAGGAAATAGAAATATAGAAGTTCATTAGTAGCTAGGAACAGGTTTTTATAAAAAAGTTAATAAGTTTTGTTAGGTAGAGGTTAAACTGTAAACATCTGTATTAAATGAAAACATTTTGTATTCAGAAAGATGAAAAAAGATTTATCTTCATCACAGACATACTTAGTAAATATTTTCGAGGAATGAATACTGAATTAATCATTGGGTAGTTGGCTTTACTGATGGAGTCCTGATCATGAGCCTGAACACTCTGGCCAAGGAAAACCTTTGTAATCAGGAGGATGCCTAGTGTGAAAAAACAAAATGTTTTAACACTAATTCATTTCAATAATTTTCCCATATCATCTTCCTTATTGGCCCCAGACTTGACTGTATATTTTGTAAAGGTAGAGATCCTGGCTATCTTGTCTGCCACCGTAAAGCACACAGCACACTGCTTGATCCAAAATAGAAGCTCTATAAATATTTGTTGCATAAATAAAATGTTTATAAAAGAGAATTCCTGTGATTATATCAAGCAAAGCTTTACAGAGAAGGAAGAAGGAAAGAAGACAATATTTATCAATATTTTTATGAATTAATTTAAGAAACTTGTTCTTGTTAACTGGGTAAAAATTTATCTCTGTATCATCAGCACATAGCTTAGATCATAAGAGGCACTCAATATATGTCTACTGAATGGATGCACATTTCTCTTCCCTTTAGATATTAAGGAACCTTGAAATTCACTAAATCCTAAGGATCTCTAGGAGTCACTGAATCCTATGAAACAACTTCTAATTACTATGCATAAAGTATTCAGATGACTTTTTAAAACTATGTACAAGTTATGAAATGTAAATTGGGAGAACCTAATTGTTTTAGAAAGAATATTCCAGAAGGATCAAGAAAAACATCATGGATATTTCTTTTTATTTTAAAGATTTTTTTTGATGTGGACTATTGTTAAAGTCTTTATTGAATTTGTTACAATATTGCTTCTGTTTTATGCTTTGGTTTGTTGGCCACAAGGCATGTGGGATCTCAGCTCCCCGGCCAGGGATGGAACCAGCACCCTCTGCAATGGAAGGTGAAGTATTAACAACTGGACTGCCAGGGAAGTCCCTATAATGGATATTTCTTAAATGAGAATGGAGAAGGATGAGAAAAAAAGCAAGTGGTTTTTTCAAATAGGAGTTCTTTCTAGATTCAGTAATCTGCTTAATTTTCTGATTATTATTAACTGAATGAAAGACTGCAAAACACACATAATTTAGTTCAGCATGCATCATCTTAACAGAGCTAGAGTCTGGAACCTAGAATATTACTTTTATAGAATTCAGTTAACCAAATTTCTGACTACCCAGTCCTTAGAAGGTTGAATAGTTGAGACCAAAGAATAGATGTCCCTTACTCCCTGACCTGATCAATTCTGTTTATTTTACATTCTTTGGTACTATGCATTAATACTTCATCTTTGTAGCTCTTATTATAATTGTAATTTTACATTTATTTGGATATTATTATTTGTAAGCACCATAACGGAGAAACTGTCTAGTCTGTATTGACTAAATCCCTATCACCAACCATGTGCCTAATACCCAGTAAGCATTCAATAAATACTGGTGGAACTGAAGAATGAAAAGTGGAAGAGGGTGGGGCAAGAGAGGACATGATGAGCTGGTCTTTGTCTCCAGTCTGTGGGTACCTGGGAACCTCTCCCAGAAGTGTCCTACAAACTGACTCATGTACTTTTATTTACATATATTCAAGATGCAAATAAAGTACTAATAACTGTGACTAAATTAAAATACCAAACATTTATCTTCTATAAGGCAACTTTAAAGCAATCCACACACTTCACAATTTGTCTTTAGCCAACTTTAGATATATAACCAGATTTTCTTATCATCTTATATTTTGATAATTAAGGACAAATAAGGCCTGTCTTCCTGAGTGCTTTATATAATGATTATCATATAAATAGGCCAAGTTCTCTTTTCTCTTTCCTATGAATTTGGGGTTTGTATGGTGATTGTGTGTGTGTGTTTGTGTATAACATGTACATAAATATGTTAAGTTTATTTTTAGGACACAATGAACAAAAGCAGATTATGAAAAGTGTTTATTTTATATAAGATGGATTAAATATGATTAACGAATGAGTCTCATCCTATTGATGTTGCTGATAATAATCACTCAGTAAATATTTGTTGACAACCTGACTAAAGTAATAATAATCAGAAAGTCATGTATCACTACACTGGTAAACACTAAATAAAATGGGTTTCAGAAAACCTCCCAGGTTGATAAAACCAAGTATCAAAAATATTATGCAAATAATTAATGAATTTGAATACTTAGAACTTAAAAGTTCAGAAACACTGCATACTTGTATTACCATGTCTGAAGAGCTCATGCTCAAGAGAGTTTTTCTTCTCATTCTTGTACTTTTGCTGTAGAAATTCAATTCTGGGACACTCACATATACTTAGGCTGTTAGCAAGAATAACAGCTTCTTTTCTGAGAGGCAGCTGTAAAGAAAAAACAAAGTATGAATATTTTTACAAGATTGACAATACTTCAACTTTAGTAAGATGGTTTATCATTTTATGTTTATGTGTCTGTACAAGGAAACTGCAGGTCAGACTCACTGAAAAGAAGTAGATAACCTTCAGGTGCAACTTCATTCTATAAAACCATTTATATATTTTAAATTTATATGCAAATAGATTTATGAAAAGTAATACAGAACAACATTTGTTCCTGTAAAACCAGCCAGAGTCAAAACTGACCACTCTGTGTGGTGCAGGAGCTATAGTTTTGCACGTTTTCAAGGATACTCCACTAGCAACTGTGCAAATTCCAAAAAGAAAATTCTGTGGGAAATTACACTGAAGATTCTTATTTAAATAAATAAAAGTCTAATAATTGGTCTAATAATCTACATTATTTTCCAAATACATCTCATTGTGCTAATGCATGGAAATTTTAGTTTGCATTGTGATTAGAGTTACTTCTTTAAAAGTGTTTTATCAGAAATATTCATATTACTTGCTGTGAAAGCAGCTCTAAAACAAACAAAAATCTCTATTTTTAACAGTAAAAAAAAAAAAAACCTAAGAGAGTTTATATGATCTATCCAAGGACTGAAGCAGAAATTGGCAAAGTCATGACTTGGACTCAGGTCTACTCCTCCTTGTCACTTCTTGGAGTTTTGAAATTATTACTAGCTTAATATTAGTAGCCAAATTATCTAAAATATATCTTTTATATAAATGCTGAATTGCCTATTTTCTTATTGAAACCTGTTATTCAAAGAGATTTAGAAAAATAAATACTAAAATGTGGCTCATCTGATCACAAATTCCACATTCTAGTAATTATAATCTCAGATTTCCCATGAACATCACTAAATATCCATTAGATAGAGGCTATGTGCATGGCTCTCTGCCTGGACCAGACACTGCCACACTAAGCCAAATCCTCCTTCTCAGCTGCTTACACAGCATATCTTTTTAATCAGATCCCGTCTCTTAAATGATACAGAACATAAATATCAATCTTTACTCATTGTGTGCACAACATAACATAGAAATTTAGCTTATCTGAGCTTTGTGCTACCCAGTGATTTTTCTAGCCAATTATCTTGCCCCATTTCTAAGATCTTAACAATGAGAGTAATTGATGGTGTGTGGAGAAAGAAGGGCAGAATAGTAAACTTTAACCTTCTGGTATTTTCTTGTTTAGAGGCAAGACGGGGAAAGAAAAGGAAACAAAGATGGGACAATCAGAAAAATGTGAGGATAACAATAGTGTATGGATGCTAAAGGAGAGTTTCAAAATGGAAAGAGCAATCAAAAGTGTCAAATGTTTTAGCAATAACCTGCCTCCTTAGCACAGAAGGCTGCGTGTCAGTCTCATAATCAAATGTTTCAGCAATAATGGTGAATTTAATAAAAAATTTTCTATGTGCCAGAAACTGGTCTAAGAACGTTTTTGGTAAATTTTAATAATATATTTTAAATCTAATATTTCACAAATATTATCATTTTAATATGTAATCAATATAAGAAATTATAGTCTTTTTTTCTGTACTAAGTCTTCAAAAACTGGTATTATATGTCTTAAACTTTTAGCACACCTTAATTCTGACCAGTCACATTTCAAATGCTCAGTAGTCACATGTGGGTGGTGCCTACTATATTGGACAGAGCAGTGTAGAGCACTGCTGGAAGGATTAGAGATATTGTATCTCCTTTAGGAGATGCAGGGGATAAAGTGCTAGCACAGTGTCTGGCAGGCAGAAAACACACAGAAATAGCCCCATCCTTCCTCTACCCTTTGTGCCCATGATGGTTCAGAGTTCTCTGATATGACCCTGAGCACTTCACTCACCTTCCTCAATTCTTCACCTCCTTCCTACTTCTCTTCCAGAAAGTACAGTGAGGGCACTTTCACTATACCACCCTGCTGAAGCTACCATCATCTCTGGCCTGAGCTGCTGTAGGACCTCCCCCGTATAGTGGCCCTGTCATTGCTTCTACTCCCTCCAATTTATTCTCCACCAAGAGGTTGGAAAGCTTTATTGGTGATTTTTTTTTTATTGTGGTAAAAAAAACACATAAGGTTAAAAGCTACCATTTTAACCATTTTAAAGTGTACAATTCATTGGCATTAAGTACATTCACGATGTTGTACAACCATCACCACTATCCATTTCCAGAACGTCATCCCAAATTGAACCTGTATACTCATTAAACAATAACTCTCTGTCCCTCTATCCTCCCCATCCCCTGGTAACCTCTATTCTACTTTCTGTCTCTACTAATTTGCCTATTCTAGATATCTTATGTAAGTGGAATCGTACAGTATTTGTCCCTTTGTGTCTGGCTTCTTTTATTTAACATAATGTTTTCAAGGTTCATCCATGTTGTAGCATGTATCAGAATTTGATTTCTTCTTATGACTGAATAATATTCTCTTGTATGTATATACCACATTTTATTTATCCATTCATCAGTTAATGGACATTTGGGTTGCTCCTACTTTTTGGCTATTGTGAATAATGATGCTATGAACAAGTATACAAGAACCTTTTTGCACATATCTCACTAAATCCTAACCATTCTGTTAAGAAGATACTATTATTATCTTCACTTTACAGAATGGATGAAACAGGCACAGAGAGGTGAAGTCACCCAGCTGGTGAGTAGGAAAGCCAGGATTCAAATACAGCAATACTTTGATTTTATGCGTGCCATGATGAGAAAAGGATTAGGAAACACTGCTCTATACCAGTGTGCTACAGCTGCCTCGTCAAATGGGTGGAGGACCGAGAAAGGTTGATTGGATATTTTGGAGCTCAGGAGTGACCAAGGATAAAGCAATATCAGTATCAAGGTGGGGAAAATGAAGTAGAGAATAAAGAAATGGTGGCAGTAAAAGTAAAGAGAAAAATAGGATGATAGAAAGCACAGCAGTGTTAACTGAACGAATTTTTTCAAGATGGAGAAGACCTCGGAGAGTTTAAAACGGATTAAAGAAGTGGATTTCAAAATCATCCACAAAAGGATCACAATATAAAATATAAGATGCCTAGAAAGATTAAATAGATAATAATGAAGATAAAGTAATTCATGATTCAACCAACTGTAGATTGAAAATATTTTTAAAAAAGAATTCTGGAAAGTTCCAAAAAGCAAAACTTGAATTTGCCCTGCTTCCACAACTATTTACATAGAATTTACATTGTACTTACAACTATTTACACAGCATTTACATTGCATTAGGTATTACAAGTAATCTAGAGATGATTTAAAGTATACAAAAGGATGTGCATAGGTTACATGCCAATAGTATGCCATTTCATATAAGGGACTTGAGCATCCTTGGATTTCGGTATTTGTGGGAGGTCCTGGAACCAATCCCCCTGGGATACTGAGGAATTGTACTTTCCATGATAGCACTAAGCTTTTTGTGAAACAGTGTAAGTTTGCTCTAACATGAATGAAAGCATTGAGAATCAAACCACGCTTAATCAGTGGCAAAGTTTTATTCATTAGGAAGAAAGCATTATTCTGAATGACATTTTATGTTACCTTGCTCGTTTCACTGTCTTTGAATCCTTTTTCAAGTATTTGTAGCAGATGCTTTTTCTTCACTGTAACTTCAGGATCAAAAACATAAAAAAGGCATTCCAGCATCTGTCGATAGCTCCTTAAGAATAATTAAGACAAAAAAAGTTTTAGAATTGATTTCAGAAAAGCCTAGCTGTAGATAAGTGACCATATGCCTTGCCCAGGATATTTCCCATTTACGCTGGATGTTCCAGTGTCATTATTAAACTTGCACTCCTTCTCAGTCTCAAAAAGAGCTCCAATGTGGATAAACTATGAGGTCATCCTAGTCAAGGAAGATGCATGAAAAGGAACTATTTACTGACAAGGATATTTTCAACATTGTAAACTTTTAAAACAGAAAGACTTTCTTTTACAAAATAAAATCAGACTGTTGTAAAAATGTTCCTTATGGAAGTTAACTTCTTACTCTGAATCATGCATATCTTCATTGTCCAAAAACTTTTGGAATTTCTCTTCAAATTTTAGTCTCAGAATACGGTTGTTAACCTTGATGACACGTTTTACTTTCACTCCTGTAATACCATACGTTCTGAAGTCCCATGTACAAAAACGTGATAGAATTAATTCATAGCAGGAATTAAACCTATATGAGAATACAAAATATATGCAAAGAAAAGAGATTTTCCTTAAAATGTTGAGAACACAAAGTTACATATGAAAAAAGTAATAGCTAATATATATTTTTTTTTTTTTGCTAAAGATAAATGGTCATATAGTATAGCTCTGATTTGGTTCTTATTCAATCAGTAAAAGAGGCGCTAAACTTTGAAACATAAAATAATAGTTCTTTCATTAATTATTATATATTTGTTCTGACTAAAAGATATGGAGCAATCCTCTTTTATTGAAACACTTCATTTTTTGGCTTCAGTAAAACTACATGCTTCTGGCTTTCATCTTACTGGCTGCTCTTTCATGTTTTTCTTTGCTGCTTCTCTTTCCTCTGACAGACTTCTAAATGATGGATTGCCCCAGCAATCAGTCTTTGGCTCTCCTCTTGTTTCCATAAACTCTATCCCTAGGTGATTTCACCTGGTCCTTTGGGAATACATATTTTAAATATATTATTTATATATATATAAATACATATACATATATATTTATTATACTAGTAAATTCCAACATTTTATTTTCAGGCTTTACCCTTACCCCACTTAGCTGGATATACCTACTCTTGAACATCCAACTACCTGCTTGCTGTGTTCACTTGTATATGTAATAGGCCTCTCAAATTTAACTCACCCAACACACCTGCCTTTAAACCTGCTCCTCCTGAGTGTTTTCCACCTCAGTATATGGCAACATCACCTAACTGGTAGCTTAGGTTAAAATCCCAGGAATAAACCTTGCCTCGTCTCTTCCTCACCAATATCCAAGTCTTCAGCAAGTCTGTTTGATTCTACATCTAAAATACATCCTGAATATGACCCTATTTAATCATTACTGCTGCTATTTTCCTAGTTAAAATCACCATCATCTCTTAGTTGGGCTATTGCAATAACTTCATAGCTAGGGATATAGAAGTGAAAGAGGCAGGGTCCCTGCTCTCATGGACCCTATCTTCCAAGGGAGTTGGACAAAAAAATAAACAAGACATAAAAAAATCTAAACTGGTAAGTGCTCTGAAGAAAGAGAGGCTTGGGGTAAGAGAGGCTTGGAGAGGCAGGGGCTACTTAAGACAAGTCTTGGGTAAGACGTTCAGAGAAGATATTTGAGCTAAAAATTGAAGGAGAAGTAGGGGCCTGCTGTGTGAAGATCTCAGGAAAATGTACACAATGCTCATTTGCTCTCTGCTGCCCTTGCCTGGCCACACTCACAGTAATAATTCTGGCACTGTCTTAAAGTAGCACAGAATTTAGATTAATTTGAAATTTAAGGGCGGGGTCAACTGTATGGTGACAGATGAAACTAAATATTTGGTGGTGAGCACACTGTAATGTATACAAAAGTAGAAGTATAATGTTGTACACATGAAACATATAATGTTATAAACCAATGTTACCTTAATGAAAAGAAGTAAAAATAAAAAATAAATTTGAAAAAAATGGATCAGTTTGAAAAGGAAGTTAAGTGCTCCTATATGGGGTACATCTGCCTTTGAATGAGATGACTGGTCCTCACTGGGATAATCAACCAGGGCCTGAGCGTCGGTGTGGGCTAAGATCACAAAGGTAAGCTTCTTGATGGGGTGTCTCTTCCTAAGACTAACATCTGAGCTCCTAATTTAGAGCATTCGCCTTTCTCACTAGCAAAGACTGAACCAGTGCAGCTAGGAACTGCCCAGTTACTCTTCCCCAAGAGTTGAAAAGTGAGCTGCCCAAACCAAACTAATCCCAGAGGAGCTCGCAGTCTGGTAAAGGAGACAGAAATAGTGCTGCAATCCAGCATAATGCTGCTAACTAGTTCAGAGGTCCGGCTAAACAACCAGATCATCATGTGCAGTGGGAAACCTACAGTGTCATGTATAGGGGGATCATTTCCTGGGTGGGCCTAAATTAGTCCAAGTCACCCCTAAACAACATGTCCTGGAACCACTGAAACTCATTATTACTTGCACTCTAATTGTTATTATTATCATTATTATTGTGCTCTGATAGAAACTAGTGCTATAGGCGTTTTATGTAGATAAGGTTTTTGTTATAAAGTAACAAAAGGGTAATCGAGAATTGCCCTTGAGAGTAATCGAGAATAGATGGAAGTGATGAATGGACAGTTCCCAGCTTCTAGCCTGGTCTCCCAGGAATGCAAGAACCAGGAATGGCACAGGAAACTCCAAGTAGTATGATCCTTTCATAGAGCTTTTCTTTGGGAATTAAGCAGCTGATCCCTTCCTCATATGGAATTCCTAGAGCCCTGGAGATACAGAACCCTGGTGCTGAGAGGACAAGGGCTCTGTGCTACCTGGGGTCACAGAAGTAAAGCAATTCATTCAATCACCTGGCCACACCGTGGATGAGAAAACATCATTCAGAGGCTGCAATACTGCTGGAGGAGGGAGAACAGACCTATGCTGATAGAGAAGTACTGAGACTTACAATATTATCAGTACGTCATGGAGGATGATAACTTCTCACAGCATTGTTGAATATGTGCTACATGCAACTGGGGAGCATGTCATTACTGGTCTGATGTATACACATTTTAGTCTGAACCTGAAATAATGACTCTGTAGGACTTTGTATAAAATAATATTGAAATCTGCTACACCTTTCTTTCAGTCTGATAGATTTAAGGGCAAAATTGAAACTACCCAGCCCAGCCTGCAAGACCCTTAATGATCAGGCCCTTGTCATGTGGAACTACTGAGTTCTCCAAACATATTATACTATTTCCACACCCTTTCACATGCTGTTTCCTCTGCCTGCAAAGTCCTTCCTCTAATTCTTCGTATAGTTAACTTCTATCAGTCCTTCAAAACTCAGATCAAAGCATCTCCCTCAAGTGTCCCCACTTCCACAATACTTTCTGTAACTTGCCACTCTGCTTTGATCTTCACATAGCTGCCCTCTCCTACATTCTCCATGTGTACAATCATCCCAGAACTTATTACTATTTCATTACCATAGTCTTCTACAGCAGATTGTAGGCTTGATTAGAGAGGGAACTATATCTTATTTGACTTTTATCACTAGCACCTAGCATAGAATGTGACTTATGGTAGAAGCTCAGTGGATGAATGCTGAGCAAGTGAACAAAGTAGAAAAGACTCAAAGATTAAAAAGATGCAGTCTCTATCTTCACCGAGTTTATAAACCAATAAAGTGAAGAAGTAATGGATAAGTACAAGCAAAATTATAATAGAGTATAAGATAGGAGAGATAAAACTCAGTGCTATGAAGATTCAAAAAGAAGAAGAAGAAATGACTATAGCTGATGGAGATGACAAGAAAATTCCTCACAAAGGAATGGCTTTTGATGTCATCCTTGAAGATAAAGTAAGTTTTGACAGGCAATGATAGAGCCAGGGCCTGGGATGCGAGGCATTCTGGGTGAAGGAAGTAGAACAAAGAAAACCACTTATGTGATGGTGTACCAGATATATTCCAAGAGCAGTGAGGCATGAACAGTTCAGCTGACTCTGAAAGGGTTTGAAAAGGGGTTAGAGTAGTTTGGAGACTATACAGTGAAGGACACTGAATGTCAGTGTGAAGAGTTAGAATGTAATTTGGAAGATAACAGGTTGCTACAGGAGGCTTTTGTTTTGTTTTTAACGGAGTGCTCTTGGCATAGGCAGGGACCAGCTATATGTAGCAATAGTCTAAGAGGAAGGTTATGATGGCCCATGTGCAGGAGATTTTGGTTACAAAGAGGGAGAGAATGAATGCAAGAGACATTATGGAGAGAACCTGTGGGTCTTAGGCTGATTGGATATGGAGATGGAGGAAGAGAATGGAGTCAAGAATGGCTTCAGTGTTTGTTGTGCCTCTATGACTAAGAGGGTGGTAGTGCTACAAACAGGAATGGAGGAGTCAGAAGGAAGGGGTGGTTTGTGGGCAGGAAGAGGAAAACAAAAGCAAAAAGATTAAGAACTAAATATTTTTACATCACCTTGTCTAATCCTAACAGTAACCTTTTGTGATAGTTTTTTATTTTCTCATTTTACAGATGACATTCAGATGAGTTAAATAACTGTTTTAAGACTATGCAGATAGAGTTTGAGCCTAGGCTTTCTGACTCTAACCCCACTGTCTATTTTTTACTTTACAGCTGAGTTCCCTTTTAAATATGTTGAGTTTGCCTTGCCAGTTGGACATTCGGCTAGAAATGTCTAATAGGTAGAAATTCAGGACTGGGGTAAAGGAGAGAGATTGTAACTTTAAGTAATTTTTGAAAGTGCAGGAGTAGAAGAGACTGTCAAGGGAGAGTGTAAAAAGAAAATAGGAAATGTCTAACTACAAGAAAAAAAAAGAGAGAGAGAGAGGTGAAGTTACATGGAAGGAATGGCTAAAAGCAACAAGATCTGCAGAGGTTAGGAGAGTGAGGGCCCCTCATGTCACTGGGTGCCCCCACTCATTCAGTAAGACCTGAATGTGTGAGCATCCACAGTGGTGATATACACATTGACTAAGATATTCAGTTACACAGAGAGATGCCTACAAACGTTCTTAATATACAAATGATGCACCCATTTAGCAAATGTAGAATGCACATGGTTTTAAATGGCTGAAGCATAATATAATCTATTAAAATCACTTCAAAATCCTAAACAAGCATTTAATAAATACTGTTAACTGACTTGCTGACTTAAACCATATCAAAAACAAATATAAAACAGTATAAAACAAAAAGTCTGAGTTTCTGTAGCTCTCTAAAACAGTACAGCCTGAAATGTTTATATATAAAAAGTTAGATTAATTACTGAAAGTTATTTTATAGACAAAAGTGAACCTACTAAGTGAATATCTATATATTGATATAGAGACTTCAATTAGTTATCTATTGAGTTATGAATCCAGCCAGCCCTATGCTAGATGTAATGACTTATAAGGCACATCCTATCTGTCCCCAAGGATCTCACAGAGTCACTTATATATTGTTTTGTGGTACTTTGAAGTTATTTCTTTAAATTGTAAATGCCATGCATGTATCTATAACCAGGTTAAAAAAGCTTCTCAAGCACAAGGACAGCATCTTTGATGCATTGGAGTCCCCATCTGATAAATGTTGATAAATGTTGTCTGTTGTCAATAGATATAACTCAGTTGGCAATACAGAGGTAAATAATATGATCTATAATGAAAATGCTGTAGTGGCAACAATCTACTCAACAGACAAGTCTCTGTAAAATCAGGACTTTTTTAAACTGAAAAATAAAGCTCTTCAATTTCAAAAAAGAAATGAAGCTAAGAAATTTTTTTTTTTTTTTTTTTTTTTTTTTGCGGTACGTGGGCCTCTCACTGTTGTGGCCTCTCCCGTTGCGGAGCACAGGCTCCAGACGCGCAGGCTCAGCGGCCATGGCTCACGGGCCTAGCTGCTCCGCGGCATGTGGGATCTTCCTGGACCGGGGCATGAACCCGCGTCCCCTGCATCGGCAGGCGGACTCTCAACCACTGCACCACCAGGGAAGCCCACTAAGAAATTTTTAACAATATACAATTAGAAATCTGCAATGCTCTTTTACTATAAACATAGGCTTTTCTGAGAGAAAACCTTTATGTTTTAGTTCTAGCTCTACTCCAGTACTTTTTATTTCAATGCTAAATATTGGCCTTAAAAATATTAAAGAAAAGTCAGTGTTTAAATTATAAAATGACTAGATATGTACCACACAGAGCAATTTAAAGCACTTTAATAGTTATTTCCTAATATACATAAACGATCAGAGCTAAGGTAGCCAAGCTTGTAGTATGCTAAAAGTAACAAACAGTCCTTGAAATTCTGCCAACATGTATTTGATTTTCTCCTTAAAATGGATCAAGGTTATTTTTATTAAAAACAAGTAAACAATTATTAATGCTTATTAAAATCCACCAAAGCTATCTAAATTACTATCAGGCTGACACAGTTACCTAAATGGCTTTTTAGTTATTTTGCTTTTACATAGTTTTTTCACTAATGTACTTGTTTTATAAAGAGCTTACTTTGTGATAAGTTAAAAAGAAACAAATAATAAAAAGCAATTCTGTTTAGGTTAAGTGAATACAAATAAAAGACTGAAGAATTATGCATACATCCTGCAGAGAGACACCATTCAATTCTTAACACTTGAAAAATCAAGGCCTCTACTTGTTTACATGGGGACTGGGATGAATACCTTTTATATCTTTGTACATAAAAATCAAATACTGTGGTTAAGCAACAGTGATAACTGTTGGGCAAATGGATCTACTGATACAAAAGAAAGTATTTTAGAAGATCCCTTTGTCCCTTGGGCAGAGCGTCTTAGACTTTTCCACCAAAGTACCCCCAAGGCCCTTCAGAAGCTTTTACTCACAGAGGTGAGTTAGAGC
Organism: Leucopleurus acutus; assembly: GCF_964270905.1. NCBI lineage: Eukaryota > Metazoa > Chordata > Mammalia > Artiodactyla > Delphinidae > Leucopleurus > Leucopleurus acutus. Next base: position 40,930,425 of record NC_139142.1, read on the forward strand.
CACATCTAATAGAATCAGGGGGCTTGGCTTAAAGTAATGGATAACAGGCACACATTTTTCTTTCTAAAAGGTTATTGTAAGTTTTGTAGTTTACTTCACAAAAATCGTGTTTGTTTCAACAGTGACAGTGAGTAAAACCATCCTCTGGGGTGATATATCAAGTCCATGCTATAGCTTTACATGTTTCCTTGTTCACGGGCTTCTCAATTTTGAGAAAGTGACTGCAGAAATATGAAAGTTATGATATTTTTGTGCCAAGGCTCTCTTTTTTTAGGATCATTTTTTGGGTTGTACCCTCTAGTTGAAGCAACACAACCACTTCCTTGTGTCTACCAGTAGGACTTGATTCTGAAGTGTGGATCCCTTTTTCCTGTTTCCATTTTGGGTGGCTTTGCCATTTTTGTCCAAATGGGCTTTTCACCCAAATTCCTGGTTTTTAAGCGTCTGCCTTATTTTAACTCATAAAGTCTATGTGCACCCTGACTCTATCTAGCTCTAGACAACTGGTTTCACTTTGATCATGGACCCCCAGGAAATTTACTAGGCAGCCTCCTCCAGTATTTGCAACTTGCTGTTGCCAATCCTGCTTTGCCACTCCTTCCCTATTCTAGCCTCTCACCCAATATTCAGAATCCAGGGCTATATTCAGTCCAGAAATAAACCGTATAAACATACATAAAATTAATTCATGACCATAAGCTTTTCTAAATTATATTCTGCTCTTGGGCTAAGGAAAATTAAGTAAAGAGCAAAGAAATACTATTAGGATGTTTTCAAGTTAGCTCATGGCAATAGTATAAACAGAGAAATGTATATATGGTAAAGTAGGTAACTGCCAATTTTCAGTGGATGAATACTCTATATGGTAAGTGTTTTGAAATGGGACATTTTAAGATTTTTATAAGTTGATATTTTGGTTGATGATCCTAAGCACTTAAAATTAGTTTTAAAGCTATAACTAAATATCAAAAGATTTACCAGTCATCAGATCGAGTGCCTTCTTCAAAGTAGATGTTTCCCACAGTCTCCAACTCAATTAACAAAAATGGGATTAATAAACTATGACTTTTCTTCTTTTGTTTTACTTCAATACGATAAATTCCTTCAATTCTATTTAAGAAAAAAATAAAGCTATTAAAATGATCTAAAATTCACAACATTAAAATTCATGATAGTTTCTTCTAAGCTGATGTTAAAGTATAAGGCTTTCATCAATGAACAAAGAAAGCTTGGTGCTAACAGTTAAACCAAGTAAAAGACATTCTGTTTTTGGCAATTAAAATCACCTCAAATTTTGTTAACCTCAGAGTAAGTGAAGGTTAGAAGACTCTCCTGGCTCCACCATTTATGATTCTCAGCTCTTAGACAAGTCACAACATTTTTCTGCTGCAACTTCTTAGAAAATGACAAGATTGATAGTACCTACACCTGAATAGGCTTTTTGAAGATTATAGGCAAAATATATGAAAAGCTCTTAGCCAAGAGCTTGGCACAGAGTAAGAACTCAATAAATATTAGTTATTATTTTGCTACTATTTATTATTACAGGGCAAACTAACTTATCCACTTAGTGCCTTAGTAAGTTAAAAAAAAAATTCACAGTACTTAATAAGTCTTCTTGCTTTATGTTTCTAGTTGATACTCAACCTGAGTTTCTTTCTACATGATTCCAGACAACTTTTGTATGTGCTTTCTGCACCAGTAGCAACTAACGTTAAAAAAACTAATGTTTTTAATTTGCAGACACTAGAGTCATGTGACAAGAAGCCACTCAGGGGAAGTCCAGTGTTCCTAGTAAAGTATTGCTTCTTTAAAAAACTATATGCTAACTTTGAACCAATGATGCCTACCTCTACTAAGAACTGGACTGAAAAAACATGTTGTGTTTTACTTCATACTGTAATTCTTTCCATTCCTGAAGAAGAGAATTGAGCTTGACCAGTGGCCCAGAACATTCTTTTCCCTCATGTTTCAAATTTGAACAACGAGATAATTCATTAAACATACTCATCTAGTTTTTTGTTCCAGAATGTTACCCTTTCATTCAAGGCATTTAGTTTGGTCACTATCTTCTGCTGAAGACTTGGTTCTTCTGTGACAGTTTCACAGTTTTTTGATTTTTCAAGCTCAGTTACTTTATTGTTACTGGATCTATCATTGTGCCCTTTGCCAGATCCTCTGAGTTCAGTCAGTTCCCGTTCCAACTGTTGAAATCAATGTGCCAGAGAGCAAAATTGTTCAGTGGAATCTATTAAATATTTAGTTAACTTAAATTAACAAAGTAGCAATCTAGATAATAAATAAGCCAAACTTCATAAAAACATGGCAAGCATGTGATTATAACTTTAGTACAAGTTTGGTCAACGAATTTCTCTTGACCAAGTGAAATTAAATACTTCAGACATGGCAGTTCTCTCAACTGAAAATAAGAAAAGCAAAGAAATAAATTTTAAAATATTATTGATGAGTTAGCTTCTAATAAAGCCAAAGTAAAATGATAAGAAATGCTGGTTTTGGAACAAAGAGAATAAGCTTGAAATAATGTGACTTTTATCACTCCTACTTTTCAATTTTTCAACTACTTTGGTATTCTGGGAAACAACATAAAAAATATACACAAGCATGGATATAGGGGTGCACATTTTTCTCTTTGCCTCAGTCTCCTATACGGCTCAGCACAGCAATGTCATTATTTAAAATTTTGATATTTGTGATTTTTTCTTATTGTTCGTAATGGACTTTTTTTGCATTCATTTGTATTTTTAAGAAATATTATAATAGGGACTTCCCTGGTGGTGCATTGGTTAAGACTCCATGCTCCCAATGCAGGGGGCCTGGGTTTAATCTCTGGTCAGGGAACTAGATCCCACGTGCATGCCACAACTAAGAGTTCACATGCCACAACTAAGGAGCCCACATGCCGCAACTAAGACCAGCGCAACCAAATAAATTTAAATAAATATTTTTAAAATATATATTATAATAAAATACATGATTTACCTTAATTATGGAGGTTTTAGACCTTCCCTTAAACTTTGGGCCCAGGGTGAGTGCCTCATTTGCCTTACCCTAACCCCAGCATCGTAGAATGGATTTCAAGATAAATTGTACTGTACACAGAGAAGTGCATACAAATAGAAATTTGCTAAGTATCTGTACTCCTTTCTCTATAATGGCTACATACAGCTGTTAAAAAAATGAAGTAAGCATATTTTATAAAAATACCTATAGTTTATATAATCTATAACTATTATTTTTCACATATTAATACATCCATTTGCACATGAAAATGGCAGATATAAAATGATTTCCATATACTGGTTTTCCTGTCGTTTTTTATTCAAATAAATAAATTACGTTAATGTTTTAAGAATACCTTTCTGATTATAATATGAATTTAAACCTGTTCATTTCATAAAGAGTACTAAATATATTTTTAAAAATTGATTTTTAATCGCTACATACCATTCAATCTTAAGAATGAGTAATTCTGCCTCTCTTTTTAAACATTTAGGTAGTTTCCAATTTTTTGTTGTTATTAATAGTACAGTGATGAATATTCTCATATAAATATTTATCCAAATCTTTAAATGGAGTGCTAGAAGTAGATTTACTGGGTCAAAGGCTATGAGCATTTTTAGGCTGTTAGTAATATATATGACCCAATTACACTCTCATCAGTGGTGTAATAGTGTCACACCCATCTTCACCAGGCAGGCTATGACAAATTTATAGGTGAAAATGGTTGCTTGTTGTCTTATTTCATATTAGGAAATTAATAATCAGATTGAGGTCCTCTTTCACATGTTTATTAGTTTTTATTTCTTCTTTTGTAAAAAGATAGTTTATGGAATTTGCTTAATTTTTCTATTTGGATATATACTTTCTTGTCTTCTTTAAAGTTTTTTAATTAATTTATTTATTTTTGGCGGCATTGGGTCTTCGTTGGTGCGTGTGGGCTTTCTCTAGTTGCAGTGAGTGGGGGCTACTCTTCATTGTGGTGCACAGGCTTCTCATTACAGTGGCTTCTCTTGTTGCGGAGCACAGGCTCTAAGCACGTGGGCTTCATGGGCTTAGTTGCTCCGTGGCATGTGGGATTTTCCCAGACCAGGGATTGAACCCGTGTCCCCTGCATTGGCAGGCGGATTCTTAACCACTGTGCCACCAGGGAAGTCCCTTTTTGTCTTGTTTTACTTATGAGTACTTTTATACTAAGGATATTATGTTTGTCCTTCATGTTTGTTGAAAACAATTTTTCAGACTGTCATTTATTGTTTATTTTCATTAATGATGCTTTTTAGTACAAAAGCGTTTTACTTTTTTTTTTTCAATCAAAGCTAAATTCTGTTCCCTGTGATTTCTAGTATTTTTCTTACTTGGCAGGCTGAGATCAGTTAAATATATTAATCCATATACTCTTCTGCTTTTTTATGTTTTCATTTTACATTTAATTCTATTTTCCCCACTGTATTTACTTTTAGTAAAGTATAAACTAAGGATCCAAGTCCCCTATTCCCAAGTAGTTTGACTATTTTTGTAACACCATTTTTTGAATAAACCATTATTTTCTTATACCTTTTTTTTAATACAGTAAGTTCTTATACATACAAAGTTCTGTTTTGACGTAAGCCTTCATTTCTCAGAGTCTACTTTTAGTAAAGGAAATCTAATTTATTCTAAATTAAAAAAGCACATATAACTACTAAAGCACAAACTATTGAAGTATACAACATTATGGGAACTTTATAACAAGCTATATTTTAATAGTATACAACACACAATAGTAAAGAGTACTTTAGCATTTTAGACAAAAAAATGAATTTTGAGCACAGCCTGCTGGTATCTAATAAAAATGTAGTGAAATAAGTCTAACAGATCTCTATAACTCACTGAATCATATTGAATTACACAGCATTTTTAAAACTTTATAAATTAATATGCCTATACTTTTTTTTTTTTTTTGCGGTATGCGGGCCTCTCACTGCTGTGGCCTCTCGCGTTGCAGAGCACAGGCTCCTGACGCGCAGGCTCAGCGGCCATGGCTCAAGGGCCCAGCCGCTCTGCGGCATGTGGGATCTTCCCGGACCGGGGCACGACCCGCGTCCCCTGAATCGGCAGGCGGACTCTCAACCACTGCGCCACCAGGGAAGCCCTGCCTATACCTTTTTTAAATTGCAGATTTCTAAGCACAGAATGAAGCTTAGTTAAGTACCTAGAATCAAAACATTTTCAGGGCAAACTTACTTGAAACTTAGTATTAATTTTAAAAGGTATGCATATTTATAAATGTATACATACATATAAAATTTAAAAGATAATAGTATCTTATCTGCCAGTTTTCTTAAGACAAGGCTATGGAAATTTTACAATATTAAATCTCACATTTTTTTTCAAAAGGCTGAATAATTTTATTCGTTCTTCTGGCAACTTCTGTAATTTACATTTTCGATCATTCAGTTTTTCAAGGTCTTCATTAAGATGCCTCTGAACAGTTTTTATACGCATATTGTAATACATTATTTTTTTCATTGCTGTGGTCTAAAAGTGAGAAAAAAGGTTAGCTGAAACAAAAAACATTATAGGTAATTATTAGTGGTATTATATGAGTGTGGTATGTTCTATATAATTATTTTTAAGTTTTACATGCTCAGTTACTAATAATGATATTAGTTGAAATGATAATGGCTACACAGAATCCTCTATTTAAATTTAATAAGCAAAACATAAAATTTCAAAGATGTTCTTTGTGTATAATATTTTAAGTGTGAGGCATATTTACTTTCAGTGACAACATAAAGAGACTATAGAAAGAACTCAATTTACAAAATAGTGTCATTTAGCTAATGTGGCAGTACTACTGAAGCTAACATATTATTCCTATTTGATTAATTTAGAGAAAAAATAAATTTAAAAGAATAAAATCAAATGTAACATTATTCATTTTTTAAATGCACGGCTAAGAAATAGGATTTCATGGGTTTTTTCCCCCAAATCTATAAAAGAATGCTCTAAATGAACTTGTTTTAGATTGAGCAAATTACTAAATTGTCAATCTAATCCAGTTATCTTGAATTCCTTAATATCAATGGATCATGCAGTTACTAATGTTTATCATGATAAATTAATTAAATCCACCATTAAGAAATATACCAGGTAAATGGTGCTCAAGAGTTATATTAGTCAAAAGAACTAGCTAAGAAAATAAACAAATCAGGTGCATGTTATAATGTGACCTAGTTTTAACTGTTTACTTGAAATAATGAAGGCATTATCAGCAAATCTGTACCTCAATTAAGTTGGAAGGCTTGTACACTGTTGTGTGATTTATTTAGTAGAAAGTGGATAGTCAAGATCCCAACAGAATTATTTGGCATAACAGATAGAATGGAAACAAATATATGGCTCGATGAACAGACAAAAGAATTCCTTCTCCACACATAATATGAAATTCTGAAACTGAAATTACTAAATTCTTCTGCAAAAAATCAGGCATTCATAACATAGAAGAGTTAAGGGGAAAAAGGCTGTTTTAGGGTGATGATTAGCAGATAAAAATTCCTGATCAAGAAGAGCTTGTTTCTCAGGTGCAATTGAGTAGAAAAAACTGTAACTAAGGAAATGGCAGATGGTGTTTCTTGATTTTTTTTTTTTTTTTTTGCCTACAAGTGGCAAGTAAAGTCAGAACTTACCTACCCAAGTGACACACTTCCCCACCCACAACATTCCCTTGGTGATTCATCCAGTCCTCGGCTTGGTATCATCCTTCTGCTTTCAATTCCCATATCTTTATCTCCAATCCAGGCAACTCTCTTAAATAACAGTCTCATATATCCATCTTGGATATTCAAAAGATTGTTCAAACTTTATATGCTTAACATTATGCTGTGATTCTTCCTTCTAAATTTACTCCTCCCATACTCTTCCTCATCTCATCAAATAGCAACTCCTTCCCTCCTTCAGTTGCTTGGGTTAGTTGCTTGGAATTATTCTCTACCTTTTCATCTACACTTCAAATTCAATCTACAGCAAATCCAGATGGATTCTACCTTCTAACTACTGCTACAATTACTTTTGATTACTTTTTACTACCCCCTCTACAGTGTCCTGTATCAAACCATCAGCATCTCTCATCCAAGTTTCTGGAATCTAACTGGTCTCTCTGCTTTCACCTTTTCCTTTAATCCTCTATTCTTAATTCATTAACCAAAAGGATCCCTTTAAAACATAAGTCATCTTGTTTCCTCCTCCTCTCAAAATTTTCCAGTGGCCTCATATCACTCAAAGTAAAAGCCAAAGTCCTTACAACATTCTTCAGTCTCACGTGATCTGCCCCCCACCACTCCTGTATTCATCTCTTCTTTCTTTCCTCTTTGCTTACTCAGCTCCAGCCATACTAGCCTCCTTGTTGTGCTTAAAATATGAGGCATGCTCCTGCTCAAGGTCTTTGTACTTGCTGATCCCTGAAAAACTTGCTCCCTTATTTCCTTCAGGTCTCTGCTCAAATGCTGCCTTAGTAAATCCTTTCCCAACAGTTCTATAGAAAAGAGCCTACAGCCCTTTCTCTGCCCCTACCAACAATCTTGTTTCCTTCACCCTTATTTCATTTTCCTCCATAGCATTTATCACCATCTGACATACTAGTTTTTCACTCATTTAGCTGCTTACTATCTGTCTTCTCTCACTAAATGTAAACTCCAAGGAAGCAGGTTTTTTTTTTCTGTTTTGGTCACTCTATTTCTAGTGCCTTGAACTGTGCCTCGAATGTAATAGGCATTAAATATTTGTTAGATAAATTAATCAGCCAAGTAATTTAGTGAAGCACATTCATCCTGCTCACCTTTTCAGAAAGTGTGTGATGAAAAACTACAGAGATGATAATGGAAATTTCAAAAATATGGTTGTCACTGCAAAGTTTTGTCATTATTTTTGATTTAACATTGTTAGAGAAGACATTCCTCCCTGACCCTCCAATGACTCTGGACATCTGCTAGTAGACAATAACTCTAGCCTTTTGCTCAATATTACAAGACAGCTCACTTCTTAGATTGGGATGGGAGAGAGGATAATCTCAGTTTTGAAAAGATGAGAGGAGACAGTGGAACTTGAGAATAAATCCTCAAGCTACCAAGAGAAGAGATACAAGAGAAATGGATAAAGACATTCTTTATCTATGTTGAGATGATGGATGAGCCACAAGGAAAGGATGGGAGGGCTTCATGTGGGCACATTCTGGACACTCATAAACTATTTATTGAATGGTTAACTGAATAAACAAATGGGACTCAATGGACTAGAAGGAGAGGTAGAAATATAATGTGGGAAGAATATTAAAAAACATGGTAAATTCCTATGAACTCTACTCTCAAATTATAAAGCCTTTCATACCATAGCATAGTAGTCCCTTTACTGGGAGATTCACCATCAGTGACAGCCCAGGAAAAGCCCTTTTCAAGATTTTGGAGATCTTCAAGATTTTGGCAGTGTGGGTAGATTCACTTATACTTACAGAGAACCCCAAACCATCTTTAATTAGATTAAAATCTACCTAATCCTGGCATACTACCATCAACCATGGGTATCTTCTAATTTTGATATATAATACTCCAAATGAGAGGAGGTTAGTTGTTTCATTTCTACTTTATTTAGGCTTAATTTTCGTATATATAGCATTAGTTTAATTATTCTTAACACTGATAATTTTTCAGATTTCCTTCAAGTTTTATATAAGTTTAAACGTTTTTCTATTATTTTACCTTCCAATACTGTCATCAAAATTGAGATTCTAGTACTAATGTTATTATCTGTATGCATCTATGTGAAATATCCAGTTCACTGGGCAAAAGTAGAATTGGTGACAACACTGACAAGATCATACTACCTACCACATGTTGACACAGCCAGAAAGAAGGAGTTAATTAAACTTAAGACACAGACACCTGATTAGGTATGCACTTACATCTGCCAGTTCCTTGATTTGCTTTGCTGACACATCAAACGTGTCAAGTCTTTGAAGGCAAGGCAAATGATATAACACATGTGTGGAATAATTACACAGCAGACAAACTGGATTGGTTTTATACTGAGGATCATTGAGACATAAATCCTTTAAGCGACGCAGCCTGGTTAAGTTAGTGAGGTCCTAAAACAACAGCAACAATAATGGTCAATTGATTAATTGCAACTCTCCATTTCTAAAGGAGGCATTTTAGCTCTTAAGATCACCCATAACTTAATGTAATGCATTCTAATTATGTGCTTTAATATGTTAAAGGTATTTAGATGCATAAAGTGTTATTCTCTATTGAAAAAGATGCTAAATACATGAAAAATGGATCAACAATAATTAAACAGCAGACTCTATATAACTATACATTTTAAATGTAAAATGACAGAGTATTTACTAAATGATGTATTCCACATGAAACCCTGAAGCCCATTTATTCCTTAAGACACCATTCCCTCTCTGCACAGCCCCTTTGCTAACACGTGCCCCAGGAATAACAAGGATGTAGGTCTCCTACCTCCTTCACCATACTCCCCACACTGACCACCCAGGAACACAGCTCGCTATTTTCCTCAGCCTCCAGGTCTGCTCTTCTCACCAAAGGCTATGGCACCCATGTTTTAATATAATTAACACTGAACTCCTGATTTTTAGGGTTTTTTGGTTTGAGGTTTTTGTTGTTGTTGTTGTTGTTTGTTTCTATAAATGCCCTTTCTGCCTATTAAGGGCAACTGAAAGCTAGCTTTCTCCTGAGGGCCTCATTTTCCTCACAGCCTCTGGAGGGGTAGGGGTTGACGATGCACTTCCAGACCAATGTGATTCCTTAACATCTTTTATCTTGAAGTTTAAGTCACTGTTTACACCTTCCTTTATTTGGCATCTGGCCCTTGCTTAACTCTTCAGTCTTGTCCCTTCTATTTAAACCCTGACATTTTATGTTTTAGCCATACTGAACAACTTGAAGTTTCAGAATGTCCCAGACCATTTAGACATTCACTCACGCTTCTGCCTTTGAATGGACTGAACTTCACCCCAATTTTACCTTTTAATCTGTCAAGACTCAACCTAGGTATCTTCTTCTTTGAGAGCCTTGTTTCATCCCCCAGGCTTGGGGTAGATGCTCCTCCTATGAACTCTCTTAGCCACGGGGCTTACCCTTGTTATAAAATTTATCACACCCTATTGTCAATTATCCACAAGTCTATAAGCCAAGGGTCTGTATGTGCTTTGGCCCTCAATCCACAAGCTAAGAATGGTGATTGCATTTTTAAAGTGTTGGGAAAAAATAAAGAAGAATGTGTGACAGAGGCCATATATGGCCCACAAAACCTGAAATATTTTCTTTCTGGCCTTTTATAGAAAAAGTTTGCCAATTCCTGAGATAAACTCTTTGAGAACAGGGTTTGTGTCCTGTTAACACTGCATTCCCAGCATTCAGCATTTAGAACACAGCAGGCACTAAATAAATAATGTGAATTGAATTGAATGCTTATTACTTTCTACCAACCTCTAAGACACGCCCACATCTTTCTCAATAATAGTATTACTAGGGTGGTGCCTGGGGTAGGAAGGTACTATGGTAGAGTTGGACTTAAATGAATGCACTGCTAGTTAAGAGACTCAGAATCAGAATTAAAGGAAATCCAAAGCAAGGACCAGGAGGCACTAATTTAGAAGATAAAGTATCAATACAAATGGAATCGGGAAGCAAGTAGTGAAATCAGGCTGCTAGAATTAAGAGTAAGACAGGGTGAGGTGGATAATGTGTGTCCAAACTCTCTCTGGACAAGTGATAACTTGGCTTACTGGCTGGACCTAAGGCTATGGCTAGGCCCATAGCATGAGTGGGACTAACTAATCAGGGTGACTCTAAAAAGGAGATTTCTGAATAGAGCTGTGCAGAGAATTATTTGGTCAAATTCTGCAGGGCAAGGAAGGTAAACCATTGACTATGCTGAAGAGTAAAGATACTGTTTGATTTCTGGGTGGCTGTGTTGCATTTGACCATCAGTCTGGGCTATGGCGGGTGTGAACTTTGAAGTCTTATGCAGGAATCCTCCACATACACTCAGAAGTTAGATGACGCTGGAGTCTATGAAAGCACATCTCACTTTCACCAGGATAGTATCTTTTTAGGGTGACTGGAAAGGGTAGACATAAAAATTCAGAATAATAATATTTCAGGAATATTCCTAATATTTGAATAATAAAGATTGCTGTGAGTCATGTTCAATGTTTTTATGAGAAGCCATAATTATTATAGAGAGCCTTTTTAATTTTATGCCATACAATGAACCTTCACAATAATCCTATTTTTATCCCCATCCTTTTGATGAGGAGATTGAAATAGGTTAACGTCATTAAAGTGATAGTAATAATAATAAAATGGCATATCTATTGAGTGCTTACTGTGTTTAGTCATTGTTCTAGGAGCTTTATTTTATTATTTCACTTCAACTTCATGTTACCATTGTATTATGCTGCCCTTAGTCTGTGGCAGGGCTAGAAGTGACAGATCTTTCTGCCTGTGCAGCCTCTGCTCTTTACCACAAGGCTGCCGTGGCTGGCCAGGGTGAGATAAACTTCCATATGGCTTCTTGGCAGGGTGATACCTTATCCTCCCAGCCTTCTGCACTTATCTTCTTCAGCCTCAACTCATGATTCTCTCCCTCATTCCGTTCCAGGCACAGAGGATTTCTAGTTTTCTATATTTGCCACACTCTTTCCACCACTTAGGTCCTTCACACCTTTGCTTGGAATGCTATTTCCCTAGGTAACTCCTGCTTATGTCTCATTTGTTACCTTAAACATTACCTGCTACAGTATTCTGAATTTACCTTTCACAGCTCCCTCTGATCTCTGCTGCTGATGTTACTCAAATAACACTGATTTCTTACCTCCACACCTTTTTGCATATTGTTCTTCTCATCTTGGAATGCCTACTTCCCACTGCGTTGTAGAAAATCCTCCCTACAATGCCTGTTGAAATTCTGTCAACCCTTCAATGTTCACATCAGATATTTCCTCTTGAATTTGACTAATAAAATTAAATTTTATTGAAATTTCTTTTTAAGGTGTTTATAACATTCTGCCTCATTCTATAGATTTTTGGTGTCTTATATTCTTCTCTGAGTAAAAGAATGCCTACTTTAATATTGATCAATTCAAAATTATTTCTATAGCTAATTTGCTCACCTATTGTCTAGAGGAAGTGTTTGAAAATGTACCTTCAGTCTGACGCTGTCAGAATTATGAATGCCATATGCTTTCACCCACATTATATACCATAAACATTGTCTTCTTATTTGTTTTTTCTCTCTCATTTATGTGCTTGACAAATGGTTATTGAGATTCATTACAAGTCAAGTACTGCTTTAAGTATTGTAGCTATAGCAGTGAACAAAACAAGCCAAATTCCTGTACTCATGGAGCTTGTATTCTAGTAAGGGTTGTGGGTAAGTGCCAATAGGAAAAATAAAACAGGGGAAAAGTAATGGAATGCTTCCACTTGAGGAGGGTAGTAGGGGTCATTGCTATTTTACTTAATTAGGCAGGAAAGGTGTCACCAAGAACATAACATTTGAATAACATCCAGAAAGAAATGAGATGAGTCACGAAGATATATGGGGTAAGAATACTCCAGCAAGTGCAAAGGCCCTAAGGTGAATGTGTCCTAGATATATGTAAGGAACAGTGAGGAGACCAGAGTGGCTAGAATGATGAAAACAAAGGGGAGAGTGGTAGAAGCTGTGGTCAGAGAGACAGTGGGGAGACTAGATTATATAGAGTCTGGTGGGCCATTGTAAGAACTGACTTTTACTTTGAAAGAGATGAGAAGCCAAGGGAGGGTTTTGAGCAGAAATGATTTGATCTGACATATTTTTAAAGGAGTGGGCTTCTATGTGGAGAACAGACTGAGTGCAGTGAAAGGGTAAACACAGGGAGAACTGTTAGGAGGCTTTTTTTTTTCCAATAATGCAGGAAAGAGATGATGGTGTCTTCAACCAGGTTGATAGTGATGCAGGTGGTAAAAAATGGTCAGACTTTGGATATATTCTGAAGGTAGAGCCAACAGAATTTGCTGATGGACTGATTATGGGGTATGAATGAATAAGAGGAGTCAAAAATGACTCAAGGATTTTGGCTTAAGTTATTAGAAGAATTGAGATGACATTTAGAGAAAGGGAGAAGGCTGCAGGAGACAAAGGTTCGGTAGAGGGGAAATCAGTTTGAGTTAGGATAGGAGATGTCTATCATTTGGGGTAATTGTTAGGGAAAGTAGAGATACCAATTTAGGAGTAATAAGTGGATAAAGGTATTTAAAGTTATAAGATGATTAGATTAGAGAATGAATGCAGATAGAAATGAGAAAAGATCTTGGACTAACTTGGGGCAATCCATTTTTTAGATGCTAGGAGAGGATGAAAAACCAGAAAACCAAAGAGGTGTAGCCAGAAAGATGGGAGAAAAACTAAGAGAAAGTGGTATCCTAAGACCAAGTAAATAGTTATTTGTTTGGTTTTAATAGTGTCAGATCGTTAGGGCCAATTTAATCAGGTAACTCTCAAATTTCTGGGAGTATTGGGTAGTCCAAAATAAATTACTCTTTAAGTGGGGACTCTTTAGTCCATTTTCTGCAAAAAGATGGTTCATGATCCAGGTTGATGAATAAAATAAATTATTCCACTTAAACATACCTTGAAAGAACATATTTGGTTACCAGAAAGGTTTAATCTTTCTAGTTGTTCATTGGGATCAAGACATCGACCTTTAATTAAAAAAAACAAGATGAGAAAAAAGTTAAATTTCTCATTTTACCTCCTGTTCATATCTTGTCATATTTCTGAGTTGTATATGACCATCTTTTCTTGCATATAAATGAGACTAACAGTAACGTTGTATAATTAGTAACCACTGATCAATGGGTAGTATTTTCACATCCTGTAATTATAGATTTAGAAATGCTTTTCAAGACTGTACTTTTCATATTGACAAAAAATTATTGTAACATTCTCTCATATTCCAAATGAAACTGTACATACCAATGCTGCTTATTAGATTTCCAGCAAGGTTGAGATCACTTAAATTCTTCAAAGTTTGCAAACCCTAAAATTTTAGACAATATATAATTTAGAAGAAATCATTAAAATCTATGTTTATAAATCATCTGAGCAATCTGGTTAGTTCTCCAGGTGTTCCAAGCACCAGGTGCTGTTTACTTTACAAGCTTAGAAGTAAGTGGGTGCCTCAGTGAAGTCTACTTTGTTCTCTGGAACCTGGAAAGAATTTTTGAAGGAGAAGGGAACAGGGAGGGAAGCAGAGAGGAAAAGAGGAGGAGGAGTAGCAAAAAGAACACATCACACAGAGTGTGTTTAAAATCTTAGGCAAGTTATATTCAAAACTTCTCTAAACCTCTTTTTTTTTTTTTTTTAACCTTCAGAGAAGAAATAACACCTTACCTCCCAGACACGGTGGGAGGAGTAAAGAAAATGATGCATACGAAGTTCTCTATATGTTACAATATGCTACATACACATTAGTTCTTCTTAACTAATTAAACTAGTCATGAATATTTCTTGGACATTGTGGTTAAACTCTACAGGAGTTGACTTTAAATATAAATCACTGAAATTATCTTACCTCAATATTTTTAATTGCATTGTGGTTCAGCCAAAGAACCTCCAATCTGGATAATTTCTCTAAATTTTCTATTTTAGAAATTTTATTAAAATATAAGTACAGTTTTTCTAAATTTCTACATTCTTGAATACCTTCAATTTTCTGTTAAAAAAAAAAGAGGAGCCTGAATAGTGTTAACTTGTGTTTTTCTATTAATCCTTCAATAAAGTAGATTTTAAGTACATTTTCCTTAAAAAGCACATTTTCAGAATAGATTGCAAAATCAACACCCAGCGAAATGTACTAAAATATAAAAAATCATACAATCCCTCTGCCTAAATACTATTTTCAATTTTCATATTCTTTTTAAATCAACTTGATACCTATTTTTATATGGTTATAATGATAACCATATACATTTTGCAATATTGCTTTTCAATATAGATGTTATAATTTTCACACAACCAATAGGGTCAAAGTAAACCAATTTCACTAGCAGTACTGGGTATTATTTGATCTGATTTGATTATTAAAAAGTAGAATGTGTCTATGTTTTGGCTCTTTATTTCTATTTTCTCCTTTGTATAAATCTATTTTTATATTTTGTCCATTTATCTGTTTTCTGTTTTGTTTTACTGGGCAAAGGGTTTAATTGCAATTCATCATGTATGAATCTATCTGTTTTGATCCATGCCTCAAGCATATACTTCAATGAATTATTTTTCCAAAGCCAAAGGACTTAGCATAATCTTCATGTAAGGTTATGTTTAGACTTACCTCTATGTAGCATTCGGCAATCCAAAGTTCTTTAAGCCGTAAACAAGTTTCTAGTCCTGAAATTTCTTTTATATCTTGAGCAACAATTGTAAGACTTGTTAAATTAGGAAATAATGATAATCCGAGTATACGAGGGTACCCTGAGAAAAACATTTCCAGTTTTGAAGTATCTGATCCTTCTTCTCCAATCATCTCATAAGATAAACCATTGCATAAACACTGTTTTCAAAAAAGAAATTGGATTATTACCTGTTTAAGATAATAAAGGAAGATGGCAGAAGAGTAAGACGCGGAGATCACCTTCCTCCCCACAGATACACCAGAAATACATCTACACGTGGAACAACTCCTACAGAGCACCTACTGAATGCTGGCAGAAGACCTCAGACCTCCCAAAAGGCAAGAAACCCCCCACGTACCTGGTTAGGGCAAAAGAAAAAAATAAACAGAGACAAAAGGATAGGGACGGGTCCTGCACCAGCGGGAAGGAGCTGTGAAGGAGGAAAAGTGTCCACACACTAGGAAGCCCCTTCGCGGGCGGAGACTGCGGGTGGCGGATTGGGGGAGCTTCGGAGCTGCGGAGGAGAGCACAGCAACAGGGGTGCGGAGGGCAAAGCGGTGAGATTCCAGCACAGAGGATCAGGGCCGACCTGACCGGCACTCACCAGCCGAGAGGCTTGTCTGCTCACCCGCCGGGGCGGGCGGGGCTGGGAGCTGAGGCTCCGGCTTCAGTCGGAGCGCCGGGAGAGGACTGGGGTTGGCGGCGTGAACACAGCCTGCAGGGCGTTAGTGCACCGCGGCCAGCCGGGAAGGAGTCCGGGGGAAAAGTCTGGACCTGCCGAAGAGGCAAAAAACTTTTTCTTCCCTCTTTATTTCCTGGTGCGCGAGGAGAGGGGATTAAGAGCGCTGCTTAAAGGTGCTCCAGAGACGGGCGTGAGCCGCGGCTAAAAGTGCGGACCCCAGAGACAGACATGAGACGCTAAGGCCACTGCTGCCGCCACCAAGAAGCCTGTGTGCGAACACAGGTCCCCTTTCGGGGAGCCTGTGCAGCGCGCCACTGCCAGGGTCCCGGGATCCAGGGACAACTCCCCCGGGAGACCGCACGGTGCGCCTCAGGCTAGCGACATCATGCCGGCCTCTGCCGCCGCAGGCCCGCCCCGCACTCCGTGACCCTCCCTACCGCCTGCCCCCGGCCTGAGTGAGCCAGAGCCTCCGAATCAGCGGCTCCTTTAACCCGGTCCTGTCTGAGCAAAGAACAGACGCCCTCCGGCGACCTACACGCACAGACAGGGCCAAATCCAAAGCTGAGCCCCTGGAAGCTGTGAGAACAAAGAAGAGAAAGGGAAATCTCTCCCAGCAGCCTCAGAAGCAGCGGATTAAAGCTCCACAATCAACTTGATGTACCCTGCATCTGTGGAATACATGAATAGACAACGAATCATCCCAAATTAAGGAGCCGTGTGGATGAAAGGCTCTTGGTGCTGCAGCCAGGACTTAGTGCTGTGCCTCTGAGGTGGGAGAGCCAACTTCAGGACACTGGTCCACAAGAGGCCTCCCAGCTGCACATAATAGCAAACGGCGAAAATCTCCCAGAGATCTCCATCTCAACGCCAGCACCCAGCTTCACTCAACGACCAGCAAGCTACAGTGCTGGACATCCTATGCCAAACAACTAGCAAGACAGGAACACGACCCCACCCATTAGCAGGGAGGCTGCCCAAAATAATAATAAGTCTACAGACACCCCAAAACACACCACCAGACGTGGACCTGCCCACCAGAAAGACAAGATCCAGCCTCATCCACCAAAACACAGGCACTAGTACCCTCCACCAGGAAGCCTACACAACCCACTGAACCAACCTTAGCCACTGGGGACAGACACTAAAAACAACAGGAACTACGAACCTTCAGCCTGCAAAAAGGAGACCCCAAACACAGTAAGATAAGCAAAATGAAAAGACAGAAAAACACACAGCAGATGAAGGAGCAAGATAAAAACCCACCAGACCTAACAAATGAAGAGGAAATAGGCAGTCTACCTGAAAAAGAATTCAGAATAATGATAGTAAAGATGATCCAAAATCTTGGAAACAGAATAGACAAAATGCAAGAAACATTTAACGAGGACCTAGAAGAACTAAAGATGAAACAAACAATGATGAACAACACAATAAATGAAATGAAAAATACTCTAGATGGGATCAATAGCAGAATAACTGAGGCAGAAGAACGGATATGTGACCTGGAAGATAAAATAGTGGAAATAACTAATGCAGAGCAGAATAAAGAAAAAAGAATGAAAAGAACTGAAGACAGTCTCAGAGACCTCTGGGACAACATTAAACGCACCAACATTCGAATTATAGGGGTTCCAGAAGAAGAAGAGAAAAAGAAAGGGACTGAGAAAATATTTGAAGAGATTATAGTTGAAAACTTCCCTAATATGGGAAAGGAAATAGTTAATCAAGTCCAGGAGGCACAGAGAGTCCCATACAGGATAAATCCAAGGAGAAATACGCCAAGACACATATTAATCAAACTGTCAAAAATTAAATACAAAGAAAACATATTAAAAGCAGCAAGGGAAAAATAACACACAAGGGAATCCCCATAAGGTTAACAGCTGATCTTTCAGCAGAAACTCTGCAAGCCAGAAGGGAGTGGCAGGACATATTGAAAGTGTTGAAGGAGAAAAACCTGCAACCAAGATTACTCTACCCAGCAAGGATCTCATTCAGATTTGATGGAGAAATGAAAACCTTTACAGACAAGCAAAAGCTGAGACAGTTCAGCACCACCAAACCAGCTCTACAACAACTGCTAAAGGAAATTCTCTAGGCAAGAAACACAAAAGAAGGAAAAGACCTACAATAACGAACCCAAAACAATTAAGAAAATGGGAATGGGAACATACACATCGATAATTACCTTAAATGTAAATGGACTAAATGCTCCCACCAAAAGACGCAGCTTGGCTGAATGGATACAAAAACAAGACGCATATATTTGCTGTCTACAAGAGACCCACTTCAGACCTAGAGACACATACAGACTGAAAGTAAGGGGATGGAAAAAGGTATTTCATGCACATGGAAACCAAAAGAAAGCTGGAGTAGCAATTCTCATATCAGACAAAATAGACATTAAACTAAAGACTATTAGAAGAGGCAAAGAAGGACACTACATAATGATCAAGGGATCGATCCAAGAAGAAGATATAACAATTGTAAATATTTATGCACCCAACATAGGAGCACCTCAATACATAAGGCAAATACTAACAGCCATAAAAGGGGAAATCGACAGTAACACATTCATAGTAGGGGACTTTAACACCCCACTTTCACCAATGGACAGATCATCCAAAATGAAAATAAATAAGGAAACACAAGCTTTAAATGATACATTAAACAAGATGGACTTAATTGATATTTATAGGACATTCCATCCAAAAACAACAGAATACACATTTTTCTCAAGTGCTCATGGAACATTCTCCAGGATCGATCATATCTTGGGTCACAAATCAAGCCTTGGTAAATTTAAGAAAATTGAAATTGTATCAAGTATCTTCTCCGACCACAACGCTATGAGACTAGATATCAATTACAGGAAAAGATCTGTAAAAAATACAAACACATGGAGGCTAAACAATACACTACTTAATAACGAAGTGATCACTGAAGAAATCAAAGAGGAAATCAAAAAATACCTAGAGACAAATGACAATGGAGACACGACAACTCAAAATCTATGGGATGCAGCAAAAGCAGTTCTAAGAGGGAAGTTTATAGCAATACAATCCTACCTTAAGAAACAGGAAACATCTCGAATAAACAACTTAACCTTGCACCTAAAGCAATTAGAGAAAGAAGAACAAAAAACCCCCAAAGTTAGCAGAAGAAAAGAAATCATAAAAATCAGATCAGAAATAAATGAAAAAGAAATGAAGGAAACGATAGCAAAGATCAATAAAACTAAAAGCTGGTTCTTTGAAAGAATAAACAAAATTGATAAACCATTAGCCAGACTCATAAAGAAAAAAAGGGAGAAGACTCAAATCAATAGAATTAGAAATGAAAAAGGAGAAGTAACAACTGACACTGCAGAAATACAAAAGATCATGAGAGATTACTACAAGCAACTCTATGCCAATAAAATGGACAACCTGGAAGAAATGGACAAATTCTTAGAAAGGCACAACCTGCCAAGACTGAATCAGGAAGAAATAGAAAATATGAACAGACCAATCACAAGCACTGAAATTGAAACTGTGATTAAAAATCTTCCAACAAGCAAAAGCCCAGACCAGATGGCTTCACAGGCGAATTCTATAAAACATTTAGAGAAGAGGTATCACCTATCCTTCTCAAACTCTTTCAAAATATAGCAGAGGGAGGAACACTCCCCAACTCATTCTACGAGGCCACCATCATCCTGATACCAAAACCAGACAAGGATGTCACAAAGAAAGAAAACTACATGCCAATATCACTGATGAACATAGATGCAAAAATCCTCAACAAAATACTAGCAAACAGAATCCAACAGCACATTAAAAGGATCATACACCATGATCAAGTGGGGTTTATTCCAGGAATGCAAGCATTCTTCAATATATGCAAATCAATCAACGTGATACACCATATTAAAAAATTGAAGGAGAAAAACCATATGATCATCTCAATAGATGCAGAGAAAGTTTTTGACCAAATTCAACACCGATTTATGATAAAAACCCTGCAGAAAGTAGGCATAGAGGGAAATTTCCTAACATAATAAAGGCCATATATGACAAACCCACAGCCAACATCATCCTCAATGGTGAAAAACTGAAAGCATTTCCACTAAGATCAGGAACAAGACAAGGTTGCCCACTCTCACCACTCTTATTCAACACAGTTTTGGAAGTTTTAGCCACAGCAATCAGAGAAGAAAAGGAAATAAAAGGAATCCAAATCGGAAAAGAAGAAGTAAAGCTGTCACTGTTTGCAGATGACATGATACTATACATAGAGAATCCTAAAGATGCTACCAGAAAACTACTAGAGCTAATCAATGAATTTGGTAAAGTAGCAGGATACAAAATTAATGCACAGAAATCTCTGGCATTCCTATACACTAAGGATGAAAAATCTGAAAGTGAAATCAAGAAAACACTCCCATTTACCATTGCAACAAAAAGAATAAAATATCTAGAAATAAAGCTACCTAAGGAGACAAAAGACCTGTATGCAGAAAATTATAAGACACTGATGAAAGAAATTAAAGATGATACAAATAGATGGAGAGATATACCATGTTCTTGGATTGGAAGCATCAACATTGGGAAAATGACCCTACTACCCAAAGCAATCTACAGATTCAATGCAATCCCTATCAAACTACCACTGGCATTTTTCACAGAACTAGAACAAAAAATTTCACAATTTGTATGGAAACACAAAAGACCCCGAATAGCCAAAGCAATCTTGAGAACGAAAAATGCAGCTGGAGGAATCAGGCTTGCTGACTTCAGACTATACTACAAAGCTACAGTAATCAAGACAGTATGGTACTGGCACTAAAACAGAAAGATAGATCAATGGAACAGGATAGAAAGCCCAGAGATAAACCCACGCACATATGGTCACCTTATCTTTGATAAAGGAGGCAGGAATGTACAGTGGAGAAAGGACAGCCTATTCAATAAGTGGTGCTGGGAAAACTGGACAGGTACATGTAAAAGTATGAGATTAGATCACTCCCAAACACCATACACAAAAATAAGCTCAAAATGGATTAAAGACCTAAATGTAAGGCCAGAAACTATCAAACTCTTAGAGGAAAACATAGGCAGGACACTCTATGACATAAATCACAGCAAGGTCCTTTTTGACCCACCTCCTAGAGAAATGGAAATAAAAACAAACATAAACAAATGGGACCTAATGAAACTTCAAAGCTTTTGCACAGCAAAGGAAACCATAAACAAGACCAAAAGACAACCCTCTGAATGGGAGAAAATATTTGCAAATGAAGCAACCGACAAAGGATTAATCTCCAAAATTTATAAGCAGCTCATGCAGCTTAATAACAAAAAAAAAAACCCAATCCAAAAATGAGTAGAAGACCTAAATAGACATTTCTCCAAAGAAGATATACAGAGTGCCAACAAACACATGAAAGAATGCTCAACATCACTAATCATTAGAGAAATGCAAATCAAAACTACAATGAGATATCATCTCACACCAGTCAGAATGGCCATCATCAAAAAATCTAGAAACAATAAATGCTGGAGAGGGTGTGGAGAAAAGGGAACCCTCTTGCACTGTTGGTGGGAATGTAAATTGATACAGCCACTGTGGAGAACAGTATGGAGGTTCCTTAAAAAACTACAAATAGAACTACCATACGACCCAGCAATCCCACTACTGGCCATATACCCTGAGAAAACCATAATTCAAAAAGGGTCATGTACCAAAATGTTCATTGCAGCTCTATTTACAATAGCCCAGAGATGGAAACAACCTAAGTGTCCATCATCGGATGAATGGATAAAGAAGATGTGGCACATATATACAATGGAATATTACTCAGCCATAAAAAGAAACGAAATTGAGCTATTTGTAATGAGGTGGATAGACCTAGAGTCTGTCATACAGAGTGAAGTAAGTCAGAAAGAGAGAGACAAATACCGTATGCTAACACATATATATGGAATTTAAGGAAAAAAATGTCATGAAAAACCTAAGTGTGAAACAGGAATAAAGACACAGACTTACTAAAGAATGGACTTGAGGTTATGGGGAGGGGGAAGGGTAAACTGTGACAAAGCGAGAGAGAGGCATGGACATATATACACTACCAAACGTAAGGTAGATAGCTAGTGGGAAGCAGCCGCATAGCACAGGGAGATCAGCTTGGTGCTTTGTGACCACCTGGAGGGTGGGATAGGGAGGGTGGGAGGGAGGGAGACAAAAGCGGGAAGAGATATGGGAACATATGTATATGTATAACTGATTCATTTTGTTGTGACGCTGAAACTAACATATCACTGTAAAGCAATTATACTCCAATAAAGATGTTAAAATGAAAAAAAAAGAGAAAAACTTATTTTTGCCATTAGAAATTATAAACGGCCAGTTTCACTGATGTCATTTTTCACTCACAAGAAGAAAAGTTGTGTCATATATATGATTTTTCTCTATTTCCAAAGATCATGGTGTAGAAGAAATCTCTAGATAAGCTCCAGAAAGGAGTGTAGAAATGTTCCATTTAATATTCTTACAAATGTAGTTGAAAAGAAACCTGGCTTTGACTCACCAGTTCTTTAATTATGTCTTCTTGGTTTAGGTTTTCACATTCAATCATCTTCCATTAAAAATGAAGGTTATAATAATATAACTGTTAAGGAAAAGGAAAAGTTGAAATAAGTACTAGAGTCATGCCATATCATTTAAAGGAGCCTTAAAGTTACTTAGGTGGAATTACTCACCTGTGGCTTGACATTTCCCAACAGTACATTACCAAGTATGTCTGGACCCCAAGACAGTCCATTCCATCTATGAAGTTTTCTCTTAGACAGTTATTTTTTATTCTGCATTTAATTCTCTCTCTCCATAACTCCTCCCCATTCACTGTCATTTTACCTCCTGGGTTCAAATAAAACAAGCATAATTTTTCTTTCACACTATGACCCTTTAATACTTGAAGAACATAGTCATCTCTCATCTATATGTTCACCTTGCCCTCAGTTCATGTCTTTTAGTTCTCTCACTAGAAAGAGCCCTGTTTTCTCCCTTGAACCAGTGCCAGTTCATTCATCCTATTATACTATGGTGTTCCAAACTGAATACAGTTCTCTAAGTATAGTTAGCAAAGAAAAGAATTTTCAGGGCTTAATGACATACCATAGGCATGGTAATAAATGTTTATTAAAATGAATTAGTCAACTTCCTCATTTTAGATGGTATGAACTACTAAATACCTAAGTAGCTTCAATAAAATTTAACCTAATTTTTCATAATTTTTAATATATTCATTATATTATTCCAGACATATACTATTTTAAAAATATAGGAATCCTGGTTTTAATATGAGGACATGACAAAGCAATATGTAGAAATTGTATTTATTTGTTTATTGTGATTCTACCTTTTACGATAATAACTCCTCCACAGATATGTGTGTACATACATGTGTGTATAGATATAGAATAGAGATATGTATGTGTGTTTATGATTATGCATATGTAAGGAGAAAATATGTAAAGATACATACTAAGTTGTTAACATGAGTTACCTTGGATATAGGTGAAAGCTGGTGTGGTTATAATAGGCATGAGAGGTTGCATGGAGATGGATCTAGGTAAAAAGGAAAAAAAAACCCTACACTTTAAAAAAGCATGTTTAGTATTGTATAATATGAATATATAACCATTTACTTATTCATTCTACTGTTAGTAGACATTTGGACTGTCTCCAGTTTGGAGCTGAATAGTGTTTCCCTGGACATTTTTATTATGCAGGACATAGGTACAGTTTTCTTTGGGGTTTATACCTAGGAGTAGAATGAGAAAGAAACTACTGGTGTACATAACATGG
Organism: Leucopleurus acutus; assembly: GCF_964270905.1. Classification (NCBI taxonomy): domain Eukaryota; kingdom Metazoa; phylum Chordata; class Mammalia; order Artiodactyla; family Delphinidae; genus Leucopleurus; species Leucopleurus acutus. The sequence continues at coordinate 40,954,416 of NC_139142.1, forward strand.
ATGATTCTCACAAACACAATATTGAACAAACGAAGACACAAACACAATGAGTTCATACTGCATGACTCCATTCATATAAAATCTGGAAATTAATCTATGGTATTAGAAGTCAAGATAGTCATTACCTTTCAGGGCTGATTGACTAGGAGGAGGCAAAAGATAGGTTCTGGAGTGCTGATGAAGATAAATTTTTTGATCTAGGTGCTAATGGAATGCATTTACTTCGAGAGAATAAAATTAGATACCTAAGATTTGTGTAGTTTCTACATACATGTTATGAAATTTTACATAAATGTTTATTTTTAAAGTATTTATATGCTCACTTTTAATCATTTATGCAAAACTTTATACATGTGCAGGTGTACATGTAAATTAAAATTTTAAGAAAAAAAAGATGGTGACTTGAGGCCATGTATTTACCTACCTTCTCTGCTCAAATCTCGCTGGAATGACTAGGGAACTAGGAAAATAAGAAAGGAATGTGTAGCAGTGCTAGCAAAAGAGCACTGATGGCCAGAGATGTTGAGAAAGGTCTTTTGAATGAAGATAAAGCAGATGGCATCAGACTGAGAGAAAAAGCCCATCAGTACAGACCAGCCCAAAATTCAAGGTACCAGAGGAACAAATTTTACAAAACTATCCTTTAAAATTCCCCAGGGCTTCCCTGGTGGCGCAGTGGTTGAGAATCCACCTGCTGATGCAGGGGACACAGGTTCATGCCCCGGTCCGGGAGGATCCCACATGCCGCGGAGTGGCTGGGCCCATGAGCTATGGCCGCTGAGCCTGCGCGTCCGGAGCCTGTGCTCCGCAACGGGAGAGGCCACAACAGTGAGAGGCCCGCGTACCACAAAAAAAAGAAAAAAAAATTCCCCAAACTCAGAGCAGCAGTGATTGGGAAGAAAGTGGCTGTGGGCCATCCAAAGAGTCCAAATCAAAGGATTTTGAGATCTGCATCAGGGTAATATTTACAGCCTATATTTGTACTCAGGCTTTGTAAACTGGGGACATTGCTCCACTATGCTGAGGAAGGGATCCCAGCTAGCACCACAAAGAAAAGTACACCCAGAAAGTTATCCTCATACAATGGAATTTCTGTTCATTCACTCATTCATTCATTTATGCATTGAGGACTAATATCTACCAGTTAGAGAATAATAGATATGGGAGAAAAGAGAAGACCTCTTTGATAATGTGGAATCTGGGCAAAGAACTGTGGAAAATGAGGCAGTACGGGCTATGAGGAATCTTGGGGGAAAGCATCAAAGCATGGGGAAAAGAAAATGCAAAAAAAAATGGGTGAAAGTATACTTGACATGTTTGTAGAATAGCAAGTGAGATGATGTAGCTGGAGCACAGTGAGGGAGATGGAGACCAGTAGGATGTGGGGTCAGAGAGGTTCTGTGGGGTCAGATCATGTGCTATCCTGTAGGCTTTTATGAGGATTTTGGATTTCATTATGAGTAAGATGGAAAGCTGTATGAAGATTTTGAAAGAAAGAATAACACAAGCTGTCTTAGGTTTCAGAAAGGATCGCCCTAGCTATTCTGTTGAAAATGGACTGTAGGGGTTGAAGGGAGAAGCACGGAGATCAGTCAAGGGGCAGTTATAATAACGTGAGAGAGGATGGCAGCTGGAATAGGGTGGTAGTAGTGAGGATGGTGAGCAGTGATTAGATGATGGATCTATATTAAAAGTAATATTGATCATTCCTTCCCTGCTTCCAATTGGCAACTGTCTCTTTACCCCATTCTTGGACAACCCCCAGATATTACAGCATGGGAGTGGCCAGGCAAGGGAGCATGTAGCAAGGAACAACCTGAAGGAATTTAGATAATCCATCAGAGGCCCACACAGAGATGCAGGCCACAGTCTTCCCTCCTTAGGTTTACTTGGATGGCACCCCAAGTAAAGGAGGGCTTTGTAGTACCTCTTCTTATCAGAAGAGAAGCCCCTACATTCTGGTTTAATGTCTGTGAGCACCAAAGGAAAAGTCTGTCTGCCCACCACCACACAAGGGATAAAACCTGCCTTTAACACCCCCAAAGTCAACAAACAGCCATCCAAGTTTTCTAGTCCACGTCCAAGATACCTATTACAGAAGAAATTAACTGCTCCCTTCATTATTCACTAAATTATCACATATACTTGAGCCTAATTTTGGACTTTCTAATCTGCTTTCCCTTAGCTCTATCTATTCCTACAGTATTATCCTGTATTGATTACTGTGATTCATGTTGTAAATTTCTATCTCATTTTCTTTTTTGGAAATTTCCAGTTATTCTTTCATATTTATTTTTCCAAATAAGACTTATGATTATTTTGCATTTAGTTTTTAAAAATTCACTTGGGATTTTGACTGAGATGCGATTGTAAAGATTAATTTAGGGAGAACTTCCATCTTTACAGTATTGAGTCTTCCTCTAGAACAAGATATAACTCTCCATTTATTCAAGAAGACTACTATGCATATTTGGGGTACCAACCTTTTCTTTCACTTCACCTTATCCTCCCTTCACCAATGCCCTCATTTAGGAAAAACCTTGTTGTAATTCAAGAGTTAATTAGCAAAACAAAATTTAACTTAAAACCCCCAAATTCTATAATTTGCATAACTACATCTGAATTATGTGATTGTGCGTAATTAATTATGCATAATTATGGGCCTTCCTGGTATTTACAAGTCTTGTATGTTTTCTCCAGTCACAAGTGGTCCCAAGGCTTCCAGTTTCTGATTCCATCAAGAGGTGAGTGTCCTGATGCCCAGCTTGTACCCACTCATCTGCGCCTTGGGAAAGCTCTTTTCAGGGCCTGCCCATCTAAGAAACTACAGATCTTCTCTAGTTTCTCCAGGGAGCCAGGAGCTACCAGGAGCTTCTATAGCTTTCACGCTTCCAATCTCAAACCTTGGGTTGATCTAGTCACCTGTGCTCTCTGCTTTGGAGTGCTGCTGGAAGATTTCACATGGCCAGTTGGTCATGTGAGTTGAAATCACTGCAAATGTATGGTCTCTAACTTGAGTTGAATCCAACAACAGACATTTTATATTTTCCTCTTCAACTTCCTCTCCTAGGGAGTAGGACTAGAGATACAAATCTGGGATTCACAATGTCTGGACTATTCTAAACTTTCACCACTCTTCTCAAGTTCTCTCTCTCAGCAGATGATCTTGTCCCCATTTTCACAGAGAACAGTGACACCATCAGATATACACTCCTTAAATTCCCACACCTCTTAAAATATACAATTGACTCTTGAACAATGCAGGTTTGAATTGCACAGACCCACTTATATGCAGATATTTTTCCACAGTAAATACTGCAATACTACATGGTCCATGCCTTTTGAATCCGAGGATAAGGAGAAACGAAGGATAAGAGGGCCGACTATAAGTTATACATGGATTAACCCCCAGTTAATCAGTTCAAGGGTCAACTGTATTTCTTTCACTTTCTGATTCCTATCTTAGTAAAAGTATTCTTTCTCTTGCCCAAAATGAAGCCCTTTTCCTGTGTACTCATCCCATCCTCTTCAGTCTCTTTCAGAACTTTGGTCTGTCAAATTTTCCTTCTTTTCATTTATTCCCCTCTTTCTTTCTCTAGGGTCTCTTTTCTCTCCATATATGAATGTTAGGTCATTACTATCTTTAAAAAAAAGCTCTCCTATCCTGTGTTCAATGAACAGCTGATTTTAGATCCCTTTACAGGAAAACTTTTAGATATAAGTCATTAGTACCATATTATAGCATTAGGAAACATTACAAAAGATATGTAGTCATTAGCAATACTTCAGTACCTCTATTCAGTTCTCAGTTTACTGCAGTCTCAGTGAGGACACCTCAGGCCACTGCAGTTTCTTTTTCCAGGTCAACAATAATCTAATTGCCAAAGACACTAGACATGTTTCAGCTCTCAATTTGACCCTGTCATCGAATCTGATGATGCTGATGGCTCTTTTTCTGCTTTGGTGTGACTTTTTCTCCTTGGCGTCTCTCTATTTGTTATGTAAAACTTAATTTTCTGATTAATAGTTTCCTTCTTGCTGAAGAATTACTAATTTTTATCTTCCTCTTTTCTGTGCAACACCCAACTACACACATGGAAAGCTCCACCTGAATGTGTCTCAAACTCAGTATGTTCAAAACTGAACTCTATATTTTCCAGCCAGCCTGCTTCTCCTAATGCATGTTTTCTCTTGGTAAGTGACACCATTCTTTTAATCATCCAAGTCAGAAGCCTGGAACTTATGCTCAACCACTCTTTTATTCTTTCCCCCACTTTTGCTCACTCATTAAATCTTTCTGCATATACCTCTTAAATGTCTATCACGTTGTTGTTGGTTTTTTTTCCTCCCCTCTATCCAATTGCCTCTGCTTTGATTCAGGCTCTCATCACTTCAACTTAACCAATGCTTTCCCTATAGTCCCACTTCCTGCCAATCGATCCTCTACTCTACTGTGACAGCAACCTCCTGAAAGGGAAATCCACTCACACTGCTCCTCTTGGAAGGTATTCATGGTCTCCAAACTCTAACACCTGTCTACCTCTCAAGCTCATCAACCACAAACTCCCAGGAACAACCCAGGCTCTGGCCACAACTATAGTTCTCTGAATGGCATGGGGTATTTCTGTTCTTGGCACATGCTGTTCCCCCTCCCTAACTGTCCCTTGACTTTACGGCATACTCCATATACCCTTAAAGATTTAAATCAAGGGTCTTCTCTGTGAAGACTTTAATTCTCTCTGATAGTATTATAATCATTCTTTTCCTCATGACTCCAATTAAAGCCAGCATATGCCCTATATACAACACCTGTTCCACTGTATTGTGATGCTTCCAGGTCTTTCCTCCTTGACAGGTTACATGTTCACTGAAGGCAGGGACAAAGAACCTACCACAGTGCCTGACACATGCTTGGTGTTTGATAAAAATTTGTTGAATGGTTTGAATTAATTGTCATGCCACAGGGTCCTATATGGTATAACTTAAATACTTTCTGTACATGACCAATCAGAGTAGAACAATAATTAGAGTACAAAGAGTAATGTTTTTGTCTGCCATGAGAGCTGGGGAGGGTGTCATTGTGAGAAAATCAAATTTCTTTTCTACAAACTAGAAGCCCTGTATGGTCAAGTAAAACTGCTTTCTCATGAAAAATATGAGTGCAGATTTTAAAATATATTTTCATTTCAAATATTTTATCTGTAATATTGACTTTATAAACATACATAAACATAGAAAAAGAAAAAATAATTTTACCTGTACATTTTTTTATTTCACAGAAATTTCAGTTTCTGTCATTAATTAGTTAAAAATTAATTGGGTACAAATGGATCAGAATCCATCCATTATTACTGATGGGCAAAAAAACGCCCGTCCAGCTCTAGGTGAGCAGTATCAAGTGTGTCCAAGGAGCAGTTCGTTCCCTCAGTAAAGGCTGCACAGGCGGCTGTGGGCCACCCTCCCTCTCCTCCTCCTCCTCTTCAGCTTTGCTCTGCCAACCGTGACAGCCTCTGATAAAGTCATGTCACTGTCTCTCATTATCATGATCGCCACTGCACCGTTACAGGGGTGTTTTGACCTCAACGTTGCTTCTCTCTTGTCTTCCTCCCAGCGTAGCCAGAGAGAGGAGAGGGGAGCAGAGACTCCTGGGGCCTGCCTACAGGTGAGGTACTCCCAAAGGCCACCAGGGGATAGTCACTCACCTTATCCCAGAGAGAGGATGGATTCCGGGGCAATCCGAGACAGAACAGAGTCCACTCCCACTTCTTAATCCTGTCTTGCAGCAGCAGGCACGACACCCTCTCTACCGTGGGGCCTGGTGTGTACACACTACCCCGCTGCGGTTGCCTAGGAAACCCGCCCTCCGCCTCCCGCGACCTCTGGGTGGGGAGGGGGGGAAAGGGGCGGGGAAAGCGGTGGCCGACTCGTTTATGGATCACGTGGTGGCAAGCTCCAACCAATCAGGAGAGGTCGGGGTCCACCCGGAAGACCCTGCTGGTGCTCCTGGGAAAGGGTGGAGAGCTTCCCGAGCTGCGGGTCATCTGATCCCTGCAGGTAGCTTTTCACTCACCTTCGCCGGATCAGAGGCCCGGACGGGAAGCGACGACTTATGGCGGGGACTTAGTCGTTGCCTCTTCCAGCCCCGGCTCTTTCCTACTGAAAATCTTTGACCTTCATTGGAAGCCCGGAGCCTCGCTGGACTTGAACCCCAAAGACACGACGCTGTGATGTCAAGGCGGTTAGATGGGCGGAACAGGCCCTGATGCCCCCCGCGCGCTCTTGGTCCTGCGGCCCGCCACCACCGCCCTCCAGGAGTGTAGCTGACTGCAGCCCGAAGCCGCTGAGCGCAGAGCGAGCCGAATGGAAGGACAGCGCAGGCCTACGTAATGCCCTGGTGCCCTTCAGAGAAGACATAGGACCTCCAAGGGTCTTCTTGTCGTTCGTCGACAGACTTTTGAGGGCCGTTTATGTATTCCAAAGTGTACAGGAGGCCAAAAAATTTTACAAGATAAAATTTAAAGAGGGAAAGGAAAGAACTTTTAAAAGAGTGGGCAGAGGGGCTGAGAAATGAATGAACTTAGGCAAATCAAAGTAACTGCAGGTCTCGTTTCATTTTCTAGATCTGCGCTGTCCCACATGGCAGCCACTAGCCACAGCCACGTGAAATGTGGCTAGTCCGAATTGAGTTGTGCTGTGAAACACACATGGTATTTTGAAGACCTAGCATGAAAAAAATATGTATTGATTACATGTTGAAATGATAATGTGTTTTGATATATTGGTTTAAATAAAAATGCCTTATTAAAATTACCGTTTCTTTTTACTTTTTAAAAGCGGCGATTAGGAAATTTTAAATTACATATGTGATTTCTATTATATTTCTGTTGGAGAGCACTACTATATTTTTTGAGGTTAAGTTGATTTGTGTAGAATATTTATGACGTTCAGTTCATGCAAAATAGTGTCTGTAGTGCTCTTTTCCGTCACCAGATGGCTGCCTCATTCAATAGACTATAGTTTAAAACTGCTTTCTCATGAAAAATTTGAGTGCAGATTTTTAAATATATTTTCATTTCAAATATTTTATCTGTAATATTGACTGTTTATAAACATACATAAACATAGAAAAAGAAAAAATAATTTTACCTGTACATTTTTTTATTTCACAGAAATTTCAGTTTCTGTCATTAATTAGTTAAAAATTAATTAAAATATTTATGGTTTAAGGGTTTAAAAAAAGGACCAGAAAAATCTGATTCATATTTGTACTTTTAGTATTAACTTCTCTGAAAATCTAGTTGAACAAGACCTGTCTGGGTAAATTTTCATCTTAGAGTGTAAAAGCTAGATAACAATAGTTTCGAAATTTAAACTTTTAAATTAAATTAAGAAATTGGATCGGAAATCAGTTAGGTGAATTATCTACATAAAGCTTCTCATTTTGGGAGATGCAACTCTTGCATACAAGTATAGAGATTATCTACTTTGATATTGTTAGAAATTTTTATTGTGACTTTCCTAACCAGTAAAGGACTAGGAGAAAGCTAACACAGTTTTCGTTATATAAATGAGTAATTTTAAGAATGTTATTTCTAGGTAAAGCTCAAGGATTTGGTCAGCAACTGAGTCAGAGTTCCTGTATAGCTGTAGACTGATAACCATTGGTGAGTTGCCAAACTAAAGCCCTTGTCCTAGTAATTCTTAAAGGAAGAATTGCCTGTTAGCATGTTCTAGATGGTATTTGGAGCAAAAGGTGATTACAGTTAAAACCAGAGAAAGCATACAGAATCAGTGACCATCCTTGTTAATCTCCTTTTCTTATTTTAAAGCTTCTTTATGATATGGTTTTATATGTCTGTACCAGAAACAACAGAAGTAGAAGCCACTAAAAGTCAAGCAAAGTAAAACATTCTAAGTGAAATAAGACTTCATTTCATTCATCAGTCTGTTCATACTCCTAGACAAAGGCCAAAACATATAAATCTAAATCTACTTTATTTATGGATAAAGGTATCTTGAACCTGAAAACAATTGGGAAGCTATCTTACCACTGATTATGGCACACTTACTGTGTCACCACCTGAATTAAAGAGGAATTACTTAAACAAAATAGAGGTGACTATAGACCTAAATAAGAAAATCTTTCTTTATTAAAATCTTTTGAATAGATGGTTAAATTGATTTCCCCCAAAGCCCTATTCTTATTGGTAGACAACAGTGGAGACATCTAATTACAATTTGGGTTTGTAATGTCTTCAAGTTTAATTCCAGAGAACCAAAAGTCTGGAGATTTCAAATGCTAATTTAATTTTTATATTCTTGTTGACATTTGATCCTTATGCAAATGAGTACTTTCCAGTTAATGATTTTATTAGATTATCTGTGAAGATTTGCTGTCACATGTTTAAATTTGATATTTCGTGAAAACACGAAGGCAGCACAACTTAGGGTTTACTTTGGCAGCGGAAGAGATAATTTTGTGGTGCGTATAAAGTCATCAGCAGGGGCCCTCTTATTACTCATGTCTGGCAATAAATATATATTATTCAATTAAAAGGTAGGAATTATCCTGAAATAAAACTTTAATTAGACCAACAGAATGCTATTTCTAATGAGTCTATCTAAAAATGTTAAATAATCTTTGTCCATGATTTGTTGACATATAATTAATGCACAAGCTTTTCTTAAAAGGCAGCCAGAACGGAATTGTAAAAAGATACTCCACTTCAGACAACATAACCTCCTTATTTTACCTTCCTAATTCTATTTGTATTTAGCTTTATGGTAGCAAATTGAAGGGTAGTGAATTTAAGAAGGGATGGTAACCATTGTAAAGCAATTATACTCCAATAAAGATGTTAAAAAAATAAATAAATAAATAAATAAAAAGTTAAAAAAAATAAATAAATAAAAAAAATTAAAAAAAAATAAAAAAAGAAGGGATGGTAGTCTTAATTCGCTCGAGAGCTGACCAGTTCTTTGTGTGGGAGAATTCTTTCTTCTACCTCCTTTCTTTTGTGTCTTTTATTTATTTATTATACCTGAAGCTCAGAAAGTTGATTGTCTTCCTCAGATCACAGCACATTATCGACATTTGTCTATATAAGGCCCTTGTTTTATTTTATATCCAGTCCCACCCCCATCCCAATAATAGGCATACATTTGATGTTCCTTATAAACCTTGAGTTGTGCATCTATCTTTGAAAAACAGGCAGTACTGTTTTGTGTGTCTGTATTTTTTATTTATAAAAAGTTATTGTGGACTTTTGCCAGAGCCTGCGACCGAGTGGGAGTGGAGTGGAGCGGCTGTTGTTGCCAACTCTTTCCTCCTCCCCACGGTCCAGTCAGCTGGTTGATTAGGCCATCGGCCCTCAAGCCGAGACCTGTCTCTTATTTAGTTCTGGGGAGTGCCTGGCCGACATGAGTGATGTAGAGAGAACAACTTCGAGGGCAGAGAGCCTCGCTCTCAGTCAAAATCTCCAACAGGAATTCCTGCTCATGTAAAATCAGAGAGGAGGTCAGGATCTCATAGTCCATCAAGAGTTTCCAAACACTCTGAATCCCATTCTCGATCAAGATTAAAATCCAGGTCGAGGTCAAGGAGGCATTCTCATAGACGTTACACTTGATCCAGATCCCATTCTCACTCTCATAGGAGACAATCTCAAAGTAGGTCCTAAACACCAGAATACCGGCGTCGCAGGAGCTGAAGTCATTCTCCAATGTCTAACCAGAGAAGACATAGAGGCAGCAGGGCAAATCCAGATCCCAACACTTGTCTAGGAGTGTTTGGCCTCAGTTTGTACACGACAGAGAGAGATCTTTGCGAAGTATTTTCTTGATATGGACCATTGAGTGGTGTCAATGTGGTTTATGACCAGTGAACTGGACGATCACAAGGATTTGCTTTTGTTTATTTTGAGAGAATAGATGACTCAAAGTAGGCTATGGAAAGGGAAAATGGAATGGAGCTGGATGGTAGAAGAATTCGTGTAGATTATTCTATCACCAAGATAGTGCACACACCTACACCAGGCATATATGTGGGCAGACCAACTCACAGTGGTGGTGGAGGCGGTGGAGGTGGAGGTGGAAGTGGAGGTGGAGGAGGTGGCAGACGTCGAGATTCTTACTATGATAAAGGATATGATCACGGGTACGACAGATATGAAGATGATGATTACCGGTACAGAAGAAGATCACCTTCTCCTTACTATAGTCGATACAGATCACGTTCAAGATCTTGTTCCTACAGCCCAAAACGCTGTTGATAAACAGAGTGGCTGCTGTTGAGGACATCTTTTTCTTTTTTTTTTTTCCCTTTCTCTTTTTTTGTTTAATTCTGGATTTCTCCAAGCTTCTAATCCTTCCTATTCCTTAAAAAGAACCCTTAAAAACATCTTTGGTTTATTTAGCATCTACAGTTTGTTGATTGTATTGCTGTTTTCACCCCTTTTATTATATTCTTAAAGATGTAATTGTTGTCATTTTGAGTAGTTAAACATCTTGGGTAAAACAGGAACCCCTAGTGTTATGCTTTTGTAAATGGTTTTTTGTTTGTTTGTTGCTTTTACAGAAAATTAACTCCTGCCTAATCGAATGAAGAAAGAAATGATCTTTTTAAAGCTTCTTTTGTGTTAGATATTGTATTAGACATGGTATTAGAGAGCTGCATTTACTACAAACTCCTTTTTTAACTTTCTTTTGGGGAAGTTAGTAACATAAAGTAGTTCAGTCATGTCAGGTTTGTCTGGGGTGGCATGGAGCAATCAAATAATTGAGTGTAGAAAGTTTGAAGCTATAGAAGAAAACACTTGGTCATTTCTTTTGAAGAATGGAATTTTTGAACCCTAAAAATTATGTCGTTTTTTTAGAGATGAAAAGCTTGTGGACTCCTACAAAACATGTTGTATTTAAAATACATTTGTTAAAACTTAAAAACGTAAAGTTTGATTTTTGTGTTGAAATTTTTGAGGTTTAATCAGTGAAGGACAAGCCTTATTATTTAGAGCAGTTGTATGCTTTGCTGTTAGAAATTTTGGTATTGGGAAAATGGTTTAAGTAGGCTATTGTATAGAGTCCTTAGAAATAGTGAGGGGAAGGGTAGTCTCCTTTCAAATAAAAGTTAATTTCTTTGAAAAAAATAAGTTATTGTGCTATAAATTGTATTTTGATTCTCTTTCATTCAGTGCTATTTTAGGATCTATCCTTGTTTCTGTATGTTCATGTAGTTCATTGTTTCTGTATTATGCACATTATTCCATAATATATATCTACCATGTTTTATCTTTCATTTGTTCCCCTAGTGATGGGCACCTATTTTGACTACAGTAAACAATAGGGTATTGAACAGCCTTGAAATTGTTTTCTTAAGGACATTTTCTCTGGGGTATATGCCAGGAATAGAATTATTGGGCAAAAGGCAAACATATACTTCACTAGATATCATCTGATAACTTTCCAGAATGGCTGTTCCAGATTTCCCTCCCACCAGTAGCACTTGACAATTCTCATTCCCCTTTCTGGGGAAATAAAATTAAAACCAGAATCTCCTGGCTACCCAGAAAACCTCTCCACAAAGGTAGAAGGAAAAGAAAGCAATTTTATTACTGAATAAACGTTAAACCAGAATATTATTCATATCACAGGCAATCCCCTGAAGAGATGGAAGACAGAAAGAAACCTAACCCTTTTATATAGCCAAGCAGATACAACCCATCCCATACATGTTCTCAAATGATAACTAGGCCTTAAACAAGAGGACGTGACATAGAGAATGGACTTGAGGACACGGGGACGGGGAAGGGTAAGCTGGGACGAAGTGAGAGAGTAGCATGGACATATATACACTACCAACTGTAAAATAGATAGCTAGTGGGAAGCAGCTACATAACACAGCTCTGTGCTTTATGACCACCTAGAGGGGTGAGATAGGGAGGGTGGGAGGGAGATGCAACAGGGAGGGGATATGGGAATATATGTATACATATAGCTGATTCACTTTGTTATGCAGCAGCAACGAACACAGCATTGTAAAGCAGTTATACTCCAATAAAGATGTTAAAAAAAATAATGTACTGCAAAGGCAAAGGTCGGGGAGGACCAAAACCACAGGCCATATTAAATAGAAAGTCAGGGGACAGCCAGCACATTCACTAACCCGAGTTCTCATTTGTAATAGGGGAAAAATCTCCCAACCATGATTATCTGATCAAATTCCTCCCTCCACACTTCCCCTCCCCCCAATACCTTACCATCCTGCCTTCCTTAATAATTCTATCAAGTTCTTTTGCCCAGAAACCCCCTTATCCTTGATGGTTCCTCTTGGCAATTTTCTTTAATCCACTGACCCCTCTTTACCTTGCTCCTTGGCTGTAAGTCCCCACTTGTCCTTGTTGTATTCAGAATGGAGCTTCATACTCATGTCTCTCTTCCCCTATTACAATAGTTCCTGCATGAAATTTACCTTCACCACTTTAATTTCTGTCTGGCTCTGGTTTTCTCTGACACTATTTTCCTTGATGATTCCATTTCAAAAAGATGGCTCCAAGGTCCTTGAGAAAGACGTTCCTGGGTTATAAAGTTGGCAAGAGGCTTAGGTTTTTAAAAGGGACAAAGAAAGAATTCGCAATTACAAGTACTCTAAAGAAATGCTCTGAAAGAAAAGGAGGAGAGAAGAGTCTCTTTACCATTTTTATACCAGGGAAAATTAATTTCTTTTTCTTTTTGGATTTGTATTTACTCTTACACCTATATCTTTGCTGAATGTTTAATGTCTGCCTCCACCACTACGCTTTGAGCTCTGTGAGGGCAGGAATCGCATCTCTCTCATTTCCCGTTGTGTTCCCAGCATCTACCTTAGTGGCTGTCACATAGCAAGTGCTCAAGAAAGACTTGTGGAATGTATGAATACCAAGTAATATGCCAAGGGCTTTAGATGAACAGTCTCTTATTTTGATCACTTTGGTGTATTAGGCCTCTAGAACACACCCATAGAATCCTATCCCTCCTTCACTTTCTTTGGGAAAGCAAGAGTTAGCAAATAATTTTTTTCATCTGCAAACTTACAGGAAATTCCAAGATGAAGATTGTGATTTATAAAACACAAATTGATAATGATAGTTTACCCTAAATGTCCACCTCCTTTCCCTGGAAGATAGTGGTGTCTCTCCAAAATTCAAGTCTATGTGGGACCTCACAATATGACCTTATTTAGATTTAGGTTCTTCACAGATGTAATTAATTAAGATGCAGTCATACTGGATTAGAGTAGCCCCTAAATCCAGTGACTGTGTCCTTATAAGGATGCCATGTGAAGACACAGACACAGAGAGAAAATCATGTGAAGACAGAAGCAGAGATTACGGTCATGCACCTGCAAGCCAAGGAATGCCAAGGATAGCTGGCACACACCAGAACCCAGGAAGAGGCAAAGAAGGACTCTTCCTGAGAACCTTCAGAGAGAGCATGACCTTGCCCACACCTTGATTGCAGACTTCTAGCCTTCAGAGCTGTGAGAGAATAAGTTTCCGCTTTAAACCACCCAGTTTGTGGTAATTTGTTATAGCAGCTCTAGGAAATAATTACATGTACTGTTAGGAAGGGGAAAGTATCTTGCCCAAAGTTATACATACAGGAAGGGATCCAAAGCAGAACTTAATAAAAGAGCCAGAAATAAGATTAGAGTTGAGAGCAGAGCCCAGTTTGAGCCAGGCAGAGACAAGAAGAGTGTAGCCAGACTTTTCTGCCCCACCTCAGGTATGAGGCAAGTTAACTCATACTAACATCCCTATATACACTTTGACCATCCCGTTTTCTTTCCTAATTCCTGCCCCAGTTGGTCCAGCTCATCTCCTTCTCTCTATTTCTAACACTACTGCCTTAGTTCAGGGTGCAAAATTTTTTTTTATCAATAGCCCCTAAATTATTTTCCAGCCACTAATCTTTGCCCACTAGCCTATCTTCCTCATTACCTCCACGGTTATGGTCTTAAAAAACAGATCTGATAAAGTCATGCTTTAATAGACCTCCCATGCATCATCCTTTACATGTGTGTTCATTTGTGCATTCATTAACTCAGCAAATATTTATTGAACTTCCACTGTGAGCCAAGCACTCTTCTAGACACTAGAGATACAGTTAGTGAACAAAATAGGTTAAAATATCTGTCTTTATGTAGCTTGCATTCTAATGGAGAAAAGACAAATAAATAAAATGTATAGCAGGTTAGCTAGAGGTAAGTGCTAAGAAGAAAAGTAAAGAAGAGAAAGGAGATAAGAAGTGTGTGTGTTTGTGTTTATGCAATTTCAAATTGGATGTCCAGGGAAGGCCACTGTCAGTAGATGATATCTGAGTAACGACTGGAAGGAGGCAAGGCATGAATCATGATGATGTCTGGGGAAGACTATACAGGATTGGATGTGGGGTGTGAAAAAAATGAGAGGATGATTCCAAGGCTTTGACCTGAGCAGTTGTAGAAAAGACATGGCATTTTCTGAAAAGGGAAAGCTGCAAATGAAACAGGATTTAGGGGTGGGAGGATATTAAAGCATAGACTTGCATATTTTAGGTTGAAGATTCCAATTAGAAATGCAAGTAGAGAAGCTAAGTAAGAAGTTGGACTTATGAGTCTGGAGTCCAGGAGAGAGATCCAGGCTGGAAATACAAATTTCATCAGCCTAAAGATGATATTTAAAGTCATTAGACTGGATTAAATTTCCAAAAGAGTAGGTGTGGGTAGAAAAGAGAAGAGGTTGAAAGATTAAGCTGTGGGACACTTGGATACTTAAGTTAAGAGAGATGAGAAAGAACCACCAAAGACTAAGAATCTTAGCCAAAAAAGTGGGAGGAAAACCAGGAAAGTATGGTGTTCTAGAGCCAAATGAAGAAAATTGAGTAATGATAGGTCAAGGAAGATGGACAGTTTCTAAGGAGTGGGTTCAAGAAGAATGGAAAGAGAGAAATTGGAGAACATGAGTATTACAGAAAACTCTTTCAAAGAGTTTTGCTATAAAAGGAAGAACAGAAATGGGGGCATAAGCTAGAGGAGAAGTAGGGTCAATGAAGATATTTTTCAAGTTGGGAGAATAACAGCATGCCTTTATGCTAATTAGAATGATCCAGTGGGGACCAAAATGTATCCAGGAGATAGAGGGAGAATTGTTACAGCAACATCCTTGAGGAGTTGAGAGAAGGTGGGTGCACACAGGTCACAGGGTTAGCCCTAGCTAAGAGCTTGGACAGGAGATCAGGTACAGTGGATTCG
The DNA here is from genome assembly GCF_964270905.1 of Leucopleurus acutus. Taxonomy (NCBI): domain Eukaryota; kingdom Metazoa; phylum Chordata; class Mammalia; order Artiodactyla; family Delphinidae; genus Leucopleurus; species Leucopleurus acutus. The sequence continues at coordinate 40,969,681 of NC_139142.1, forward strand.
TACAGAAGCAGGTGGGTAGGTATATATGGTGGTAGAGGTGTGTAGAAGCCTTATTTTCATGGTTTCAGTTTTCTCAGTGAAGTAGAAAGAAGGTCATCTGAGAGTAAGAATTTGGAAAGATGCTGAGGTTTGATGAGAGATGAAAAAGTACGATGTAATGATCCAGGTGAATGAGTGGACTAGGGCAACAGTGTATGATTGCCTAACAGCATTACTTTCTTATGAGTTTAGTGATCAGGAGTGTAAGTGATACTTGTCAGTATGGTTGTGATTTTCCTCCGTCTACAGTCAGCTGTGTGGCTGCTAGCATGGAAGATAAGAAGAGTTGAATTTGGCCAGATATATGTAGCAAAGTGAAAGAGTGCAGATAGCTTGAGAGTGTATTCACAGGAAGGTTAATAGTGATTGACCTTGGAATTTAAGCTGGATGTGGAAGGAAGTGACTTCATGAAGAAGGTAAGGGGATAAGAGTGGTAGGATCTATGGATTATGAATACCAGTGGGGCCACACAAGAAAATCCCAAATTTTTAGCACTTCATAAAATACAAGCTCAAATTACCTCTTGCTTCCTCAACCCCACACCCCACTTGGCAGCAATTCCTCCATCCACACCAAACTTATTTCCAGAGTATTGCAAGGCCTTGTACCACATTACCCTTTTGTACTTACTAGTTCCTAGGCCTCAAATGCTTTTTTCCCCTTCCTGCCTACCTTATCCTACAAATCCCTTTCAACACCTTCACTCAATACCCCAGCAGAGTAAGCTGTTCTCTCTTCCCAACTTGCACCCTGGTTTTGGTTCATGCTTCCATTACAGATATAGCACATTTATCTATGGTGAGTCTCTTCAACCAGACTGTGATCTTTATGAGTCAGGGCTACATCTCATTCATCCTTGCATTTCTGTAGATAATAACAAAGTAGAAACCTAAAAATAATGCCTGAATGAATAAATGAATGAATGAATACCACTAGACTAAAGAACCACCACCTTAGTCTAAACCAAAATAGACTGCAAACCTATTGTTTGCAAACCTATCTGATTATTAGAATCACTTGTAGAATGTTTTTAAGATTCTAAGGACATATCCCAGAGAATACCATTCAGTAGGTTTAGAGTAAGGTTCACAAATTTGTGTTTTAAAAACTTTTCCAGATGCTGTTAGTAATCAGTCATGTTGAGATACCCTAGCTAATTATCAAGCTCTAACTAGAAGCTGATTCGATGATGAAGAAATTAGCTTCTTTATCTCTTTATTTTCCTTAGAAAAAATACAAGCATCCTTGATAAAAATGTCCATTATCCCACTGTCCTTTCTCAAAAAAACTGGTAAAAAAATTAACACTAAGATGATAGTTAACACTAAGAATTGATAGTATAATACTTCTCCCAGGAAAAGATTCCTCTTGTGGCACAATTTTAGGTTTCTGGAAAAAAAGTTTTTTTGGCAAGGGAGTTTATTAACCTGGAATCTTTTTGATGTTAAGTGAAGAAAATCCAATTCAAATGTTTAAGAAAATTGAAAAAAATTGACCTTCACAAGCAACAGGTCAAATGTCCACGGGTAGGAATAGGTTTAGGGAAAGCTACACATCCAGGATTCATTTAAATGAAAATATCTGGACTCAGTTTCTCCATGACTCTGATCTATTTTAATCAGCTTCATTTTCAGAGAGGAGCATCTCCACATAGTGCCATCTGCCAGCTTAAGGACCCTAATGGAAAGAGGGGGTCTTTTTCCTACTAGTTTCAACACAAGTTCTGGTATTCAAGCCTGATTGGCCTAACTTGGGTCATATGCTCAACTGGAATGCTCTGATTGGTCTGGGCTGAGAGGTGGGGTCAGGTCCACCAGAATCTCAGGTATACTGTAAGAAGAGAGTTGATACTTGAGGAAAAATTGAGGTGTTCTTACCGAATGTTGAATGCTGGGAAGGCAAAACCAGCAGATGTGCACTGTAGAGAGAGTGGCTGTCTCCACAACCTTTATATCACAATGTGTAGGTAAGCATTACACCCACATACACCAAACTAGGGCTGCTTTGACTTTGTATAGATTTATCCTCGTTTATTTTCCATCTGTAGTATTTTACAGTAAAATATTTGAGAAGTTAAGAGAGCAAATGTGAGACCCCACCCCCCTTCCCCACTCCCAATCTACTACAGGAGATTTGCTCCTGATTTCATCTGTTGGTGCCCCCAGATTAGTGGGAGGCAGCAATTTTGCCTAAGTGAATCGCCTGAATAGACCCAAATTTTCCCTCGAGTGCGCTCTAGCAAGATCTAGTGGGAATAGGGGATGCTAGTGAGCCTTTCTATACAGATACACAACGATTCTCCCAATGACTTTTCCAGTATTAAAGCTGATATTTTAATCTCCTGTTATCTGTCTCATGTCTATTTCCCAGTTGGTTCCAAGCTTGGGAAGGCAAGAAAGAGGTATTATTTATTTGCTTTTTAAAGCCTAATTCTATAGTTTGGGTTAAGTGTACTTTTGTGTAATCCAAATATTTGTAATTTAAAATGAATATTGACACTGAAAAAAACAAAGTATTCCATTATTCAGAATAAGGAACTCTTTTTCAATTTCGGGAAAGTGAAAGTTTGCTATACTGTTACTACAGGCTTACTTCTTAGCCACATGTACACAAAGATGACAGTATCTGTAGAAATTAGAGCCAGCCTACATAGAAACACTTGATTTGCTTTACAAACCATGGCTAAAGTACACATCTGTTCACTTGACAAGAGATCTTGGAAAAAGATGTAACACTGTTATTAAATACAGAGAACTCTGAGACAATTCCTAGTGGTGGCCAGCACCATTTTGCTAGCTATGCCAGAATGATCATTATATGATCCAACCTGCAAACACAACACCTGAATAGAAGCAGAATTTTAATTGTGCATATACAAGATGAATACCAAGCTGAACATTAGATTATAATTAACTTTAAATGACCCTCTTAAATCAAATCCAGGACCTCAAAAATAAGCCATTCATGCCCTTGAAAACATTAGTAACATATGGTAAAAGCTAATACATGTATGATGTTAATGTCTCATATGTATTTTCATTTATATATATGTATTTATACATATACTGAAGAATTTTACCTAAGATAGTGCATTTTGTATCAGAGTTATCAGAGTTTTAAAATTTGTGTGCTTATGAGACCTTGGCCATTTAACTCACCTTTTGTCTTAAAACAGAGTCACATTAAAAAATCATCCCAGATACTCTTTATTTAAAAGATATGTTAGCAATCTTTCAGTTTAATTTTTAAAAATCCCTATTGACAGAATGTTTATCTCCAAGCCTGACCTAAACCTGAAATTCTATAGACTCTACCTTTTTTTGTCTGTTTTCATCTTCAGTGAAGATAGCTACTGACCCCCATATTAAAAAGTTTGTATTCTAGATCAACCCTGTTCAGTAGAAACAAAATGTGGGCCATATATGTAATTTTATTTTTAAAATATTGATTGATTGATTGATTGATTTAATGATTTACTTATTTATTTATTATTGAAGTATAGTTGATTTACAATATTATATTAGTTTTTGCACAACATAGTGATTCAATATTTTTATAGATTATACTCCATTTAAAGTTATTACAAAATAATGGCTATATTTCCCTGTGCTGTGCAATATATCCTTTTTGTTTATCTATTTCATACATAGTACTTTGTATCTCTTAATCTCATATGCATATATGTAATTTTAAATGTTCTATTAGCCATAGTAAAAAAGTAAAACAAACGTGTAAAATTAATGTTTTTACAATATTTAAAATATCACATATATTATCATCAGAAAAGTCTTTTTTTTAAATTGAAGTATAATTGACATACAACATTATATTAGTCTCAGGTGTACAATGTAATGATTTGATATTTGTATGTATTGTGAAATGATCACCACAGTAAGTCTAGTTGATATCCATCACCATACTTAGTTACAGATTTTTTTTCTTTTGATGAGAACTTTTAAGATTTACTCTTTTAGCAACTTTCAAATATGCAATACAGCACTATTAACTATAGTTGCCATGCTGCACATTAATTCCTCATGACTTATTTATTTTATAACTGGAAGTTTATATCTTTTGACTCCATTTACCCTTTCATCACACCTACCCCCAACCTCCACCTCTGGCAACCACCAATCTGTTCTCTGTATCTGTGAGCTTGGTTTTCTTTTGTTGTTGTTTGTTTTTGATTCCATATGTAAGTGAGATCATACAGTATTTGTCTCTTTCTGTCTGACTTATTTCACTCTGCATAATGCCTCAAGGTCAATCCATGTTGTCACAAATGGTAAGATTTTATTCTTTTTCATGGCTGAGTTTTACATATGTATATATATATATATATATATATATATATATATATATATATCACATTTTTCTTTATCCATTCATCTATCAGTGGACACTTTGGTTGTTTCCATATCTTGGCTCTTGTAAATAATGCTGCAATGAATCTGGGGGTCCATATATCTTTTCAAGCTAGTGTTTTTGTTCTCTTCAGACAAATACCCAGAAGTGGAACTGCTGGATCAAATGGTAGTTCTATTTTTAATTTTTTGAGGAACCTCTATACTGTTTTCCACAATAGCTGCATCAATTTATATTCCCATCAACAGTGCTCAAGAGTTCCCTTTTTGCCATATCCTTGACAACACATATTTCTTGTCTTTTTGATGATAGCCATTCTGACAGGTGTGAGGTGGTATCTCATTGTGGTTTTAATTTGCATTTCCCTGATGGTTAGTGATGTTAACCATCTTTTCATGTGTCTTTATGTCTTTATGTCTTCTTTGGAAAAATGTCTATTCAGATCCTCTGCCCATATTTTAATTGAATTATTTGGTTTCTTTGCTATTCAGCTGTATGAGTCCTTTATGTATTTTGAATATTAACCCCTTATCATACATATGATTTCCAAATATTTTCTCCCATTTAGTATGTTCCCTTTTCATTTTGTTGATGGTTCCCTTTACTGTGCAGATGAAATTAATTTTAATGATTTTTTTTAACCCAACATATCAAAATATTTTCATTTCAACATCTAATCAATATAAAACATCATTAATGAGTGATTTTACATTCTTTATTTCATATGAAGTTTTCAAAATCCAGCGTATATTTTATCCTTGCAGTATATCTAAATTCAGACTAGCCACACTTCAAGTGCTCATAGACACACCTGTGAATAGTGGCTACCATATTCAAATGTGCAATTCTAAATGATTGTTTTTAATTTAGAATTTAGATGAATATTAAACTTAGGTTTGGCTGCAGTGAAAGAAGACACAAAATAATCATGGCTTTATAAATATAGAAGTTTATTTCTCTCTTATACAATGTTGGGAAATAGTGGTCTGGGATTAGTAAGGTGTCAGGGACCCAGCTTTTTTTATCTTGTTGCTTTGCTTTGTACGGCCTCGATTAATAAGATCACCTCATGGTCTAAGATGCTTGCAGCAGAGAGGAGGAAAGAGAAGGCGGAAATTTCATATGATAGTCATATACCATCAGCCAGAACTTAGTCACAAGTCCACAGATAGCTGCAAGAGGTGGTGAAAAATTTTAATGTTAATTTAAGGTAGCCCTATATCCATCTTAAAATTGGAGATTTCACTACTGTAGAAGAAAAGGAAATGGATAATGAGGGGAAACCAGTAGTCTTTATTTCAAGAGGGTCTTTGAAAACTCAATCGATTTTTGAGGAGATTGTCTTGAATATACTCATCACTGTTTGGAAGTGTAACAAGACATCTTTAGGGTTATATCTACTTCAATAGAATTAATCAACAAATTTGTTAATTTACTGGCAAATCTACTGACATTTAACATTCCAGAAGATAGAGATGCAAATGGGTTGTGTGACCTTAGAAGTAGAACAGTATGGTGTGTAACATTCAGAGAGGCTTCTGCTACAGTAAAAAGGTCCCCTCGGTTTTGGCTTATAAGCAGATCACTTGAGATGCCTTTTCTTATTCCAGCTTCCCAATCTTATATTCATACATGCACATATTTAAATGCCTAGTTATTAAATTTGAGTTTTCATGTGTTCAAGAAATGTATTAAATCTAGAAGTTCTCTAAATGTGGAGTAGTTTCTGGAGAAAAAATGGGCTAAGTGGAGGATGGACTCCATTTCTCCTTTTTTGGCAGGTTTGCTTTTTTACCATTTAATCATTTTGTTAGGTGTTTTTTTTCTTCCTAAATATCTCTAAATATCCAGAAGGCAAGGGCCTATAGTTTATTGTTTTTGTGTTTCCCAGACACAACTTTAGTAGAGTATTTGAATAAGCAGATATTTGATATTTCTAATTTGATATTTCTAATTAAAATATTTGATATTTCTAATTAAAAAATTTCTAATTAAAATTCTAAAACCACTACTCTAAGGCTATGAAATCTAGGGCAAATATCCAAGGATCAAGGTTACAGATAGTACAAAAAACTCAAAGCCATACTTTTCCTGCTCTTCTTCAAAAACAGTTTGCCTACTTTCTCAAGATATATCCTAACAGTTGAAACAAAAATTCTCTCATTCTCCATCCCTCAATCAATACTCTTAACTTCTGTTCCAACAAAAAGCATCACTGTTTCTGGAAAATTATTTAAATTGTGTGGAGACTTGAAGCCTGGTGATAAATAAATGGGTTTCCAGCTAAGTTTTTATGGCAACTTAGAGTGCCTTCAATAATCTAAATGGCTGCAGCAAAATTCTCAAAATGAATTCACTTTTATTTAAGTTAGTAAATGAATGCATTAGTAGACAGTTTAGGTTTGTCTGAGAAAGGGAAGGAGAGAGGAACCACCCAGGGGAAGTAAAATGTCATACAATAAAATAAATGGGAAAGAAACATCAAGTCAGCTTGAGCCTCACTGTAATTTTCTCCACTAGACTGGGCAGCTCTCAGAGGACAGGGTCCCTCTCTCAGGCTTCTCCTGCCTTCAGGCCTCAGGAGCACACTTGCCACTGAGTGGTTACTCAACACATGTGTGTCGCGAAATGACAGAACAGTTAAGACTCCTTCTTATTACAGTGGCCCCAAGAAATAACCCCTGAAATGCTGCCAATATACTTTTACTAACCAAAGTTGGTGAGCTAAAAACGTATCTGAATAAAAATGATGACTTTAAAGGGATCACGTTTGCCTTTCACACATCAAATCTTTTTAGTGAGTGTAATCATGTTGCTATTCTCATTTAAAACTATTTCAGCAGCCGCTTGATCGGATTCAAAAGGAAAATAAATGAGAAAAGATTTAAGCCCTTTCTAAAGTTGTAGATCTGAGAATGGAGAAGAAAGGATAAATGAGATGATTGCAGACAAGATCTTTGTGTTCTTCAGTTGTAGACGTTTCTCCCTTCCCTGAAAGCACTTTATATCTTTAAATCTTCACTTTTACTTCTTCCTAATTCAACTGAAGTGATTATTGAATTCATCTGCAAATCTTGTTTTGAATGCCTCAATTCTTTAAGTTGCTGTTAAGAATTTTCCTACTGGATATCCCATTTAAAGAAAACAAACCAAGGCTTATTTTTTCAAGGCTTTTAAAAATATTCTTAGATTTTGTCACTAATTTTCTTCCCTTAGGTTTTATTTCTTAGTTCAATTTAAATGAATTGCTAATCATTAGGAATATTATTAAAGCCATAAATACAATGACTCAGATGAGTCAATGACTGTAATGAGTGACTGACAGGTATTTCAAATCACAAGTTTATTGTGTTTCTATTTTTTTTGTAATAATAATACACTTGACTAATTTGTAAAATATCCCTATCTTTCCCCGCTTTCTAGAATATCAAAGCTTATTTATACTAGAGAGAGCTTTTAATTTAGAATTTCACCACATAAAAAGCTCTTAATTAGAACAGGAATACTCAACATTTTGGTCTCCTTTATACTGTTAAAAATTATTGAGGACCGCAAAGAACTTTTGTTTATGTGAGTTATGCCAATTGATATTTACCATTCAAAATTACAACTCAGAAATTTAAAACATGTTTATTCATTTATTTTAAAAACATTTCATGCTAACATAAACAACATATGTTTGTGAAAAATAACTGTACTTTCTTAAAGAAAAGGTTTGGTGAGAAACAAAGCAACGTTTTACATGTTTTAAAAATTCTTTAGTGTCTGATGTAAGGGAAGATATTTGAATTCTCATGCCTGATTTTGCAGTCAATCTGTTACAGAATCTCAGATCACGTAGCTTCATGCACCCATGAGAGAATGAGAGTGAAAGGCAAATAATAACTTAATATTGTTATGAAATCAGTTTTGACCTCACAAACCCCAAGAGTCACTGGCCACACACTGAGAACCACTGGTTTAGAACAATATTTGACCCATGAAAAGAAAAGGTGCAATGTATGTAATTGAAAGTAAATAAATTTAGAATTCTAAGCCTAGATGGTACTCCATCGGTTACTGGAAAACAATCTTAAGATACATTTTAAAATAACCTCTTTACTATTTAAGTTGTAGAGGTAGAGATTAGTTTTTAAATTCTGAAAAATTCCACGTGTTTGACACTGCTGAGTGCCAGTAATATAAGGATAGATATACACATGGAGCAGAACTTTAAAAAATAGTCTTCAGAAGTTGTCATTTGTGATCTTTGTTTCAACTAGTTACCACTGTCATATTGCCTAACAGAGTCAGCTCAAGGTTTTGAATTCTAACTTCAGAACTGACTGGCTTTGTGAATGTGGGCCAGTTACTTCACTCCTCTAAGCCTCTAAGCCTTAGTGTACTCATCTGTGAAATGGGAAAAAGTGCCTGCACTGCAGAATTGTAAGGATCAGAGGGTGTGTGTGTGTGTGTGTGTGTGTGTGTGTGTGTGTGTGTGAAGTCAGAGAACTAATAGCTGTGACTATAAGGATTAAATTTACAGTTTGGGACAGATTTTGATGGGCAGCCACGTTGAATTCCACCTGAAAACAGGTGGGGGCAGTGGTGAACTGCATGAGTTGGGAGGCTTTGGCAAACCTTAGCTGCAGATGGACTGCTAAGACCCTACTGAAAGAACGTCAAGCCAAATGCAAGCAAGATGCAGCGATGGCATCAGAGGAGTGTGCAGATTAGTTACAACAAATACAGAGACACAGAAGCCAGAAACCAGGGTTAACCCAGGGATGAAAACCGAAGAGCAAGGTGCCATGCTACTAGAGTGGAGAGTCAGATCAAGGCCAGGAACTAGGACCAAGGACCTAGAGAGGGTGCAGAGAATCTTGGGAGATAGAAGTCAGGTCCTGGTTGAGCTTAGTGAGGGATGACACCCTTTGAGGTGATGGCCTGGGCCAGTCACACAGCCCCAGCCTGATCTGAAAGACAACCTGCCCCAGTGTTGCCGTAGAGAAGGGGGGCGCATTGGGGGCTTTTACCATGCTTCCACCCAGGCACAAGATGGATCTGGCCTGGGTGAAGTGAATATTTTCCCCTGCTTCAGCCCCTCTTCCCCCTTTCTTTTGTAACAGAACTGCTTTTTCCTGTGGAGAACTCATTCCAAATAGAAAAATGGCTGACCCACCTAGGGTGATCAATCTTCCAGGTTTGTCTGGAACTGAGGGGATTCCCTAGTATATAGACTCTCAGCTTTAAAACTGGAAGAATTCCAGGCAAACTGGGACAAGTTGGTCATCCTGCCCTACATTATAACTAGCCCTCTTTCTAAAGGACCTCACATATCACCCCAAATCAAGGTGATGGAAGTCCTCCCCAGGGCACTCTCCTCAGAGCTATCAGCAAAGATGGTTTTATTGCTCCTGGCTGGACTAAGTTAGTGGGATGGATGTTATGATCTGCCAATGGTCATTTCACCCATTACAGGGAGAATTTCTGTCCGAGAGATAAAGATGAATCCTGATCCCTGATGATCATCTCAGTCCAGCTGAGCCTGAACTTATAAATTCTGTCTTCTGCACCAGGAGAGATTTAGAACAAATGAATGGACCTTTTGCTTAATCTTTGGACAATTGGATGCTGTTCTCGGTTGTAACAACCTGTTTTTGTCCTTATTGGAAACATGGCCCTCTTCCAAATAATACTCTCAGGCTTTCTGTGCTTTGGTTCTTAAGAGCTTCTTCTCCCATATCATATAATTTTGGGTGGTTAGATGGGCAAGGGATAGGGAGTGGGAAATTTGCGTAATAAATTTGTGAAAATGCTGAGTCAGGGCTGAATTAGGAAAGGTGCTTCCACAGCTGTAATTTTCAAGTTTTAGTGGATATAAGAATAATTTCAGGTGCTTATTTCCAGTGAATCTAATTCAGTAGGTCTGGGGTAGGGCCCAGGAATAAGCATCTTAAGCAAGAATATCAAGTGATTCTGATGTAGTTGGTCTCTAGAACATACTTTGAGAAATATTCCTCCATGGTATGTTCAGAACAATATGCTTGGGGAGAGGAAAGACCCTGATAGTCTGGGTGTACTAGAATAGATGCAGGATGGACCATCTTTGTGGTTTTTAAATGTCTTTTGGGCCTTTAATGATGCTTGGCTTATTTTCCTTAAGCAGTTTGGTAAGCTTGGAAGTCAGGATGAAGAAATATGGAAGAAGATATGTTTATATATCCCTCCCACATCTCTCCTGTCATATCCCACAAACCCCAAAAGTACTACCAACTGTTGGAGCTTGGTGGCCTGCCCCAATCATGCATGTCAGGGAATGTCTTGAGGGAAGATGATTCTAGAGAATTGACCTTTACAGTCTCATATTTGGGTTGATTCATTTCATCAAAGAGCCAGAGTTGCCAGCAGCAATTCAGGGTCATATGAGAGAATGGGCCAGAACTCCCTGGAATTGTGAAAACAATCATCCAGAATATGACTGCACCCCAATCCAACATGTAAAGAATGGTGTTCCTCAGCTGGGGCACTGTCAGACTGGTTGGAAGGAAGTCTCAGAATCCTTGAGTCTGTATTCTCAGAGGGATGAACATTCCCCATCAGAAGTGGGACTCCCAGCACCAGGGTGGTAGCTTCCATGGTACTATAAGTGTACTGGAAGTTTTGATATTCTCTGCATATCTCAGGAACACTTTGCTTGGCTGCTGGTTTTTGGACAGAGTCCAGGAAAACCATAGACCTTGTTAGGGGAGCAAAATGCCAGCTTTGAGGCAGACCACAAATTTTGAAACCTAGGAAAAAGTGGGATACATATTACACTCAGGATTACAGTCTGTTAGAGAAACAGAGTAGTTATCATGAAGAGATAGTTCTCAAGGTTGGTCTCTCACCATTTCAATTCCAGTGAGGCAATGAAGTCTGCTGAAGTGTTTGGCTCCTGGGAATGCCATTCACATAAAATGCGATGGGCATGGAGCTCTGTGGAATTTTTGAAGTATGGTAACATTTGGGGAAATATTGGGTAGAAGTAAATGTGGTCCTTAGTTATCAGTCAAAGTGTATAGTTCCCAGAACTTCTTAGGTTGGTAGAACTTGTTGAGGAACTGTAGAATGATCGATAAAGGTGCTGGGGTTGCTCCCTGATGAAATTCATCCTTTGGTAGGGGCCTCATTGCCCAGAGCTGGATTCTTCCACTCCCTCTCTCCAGTGGGGGCTTGTAAATGGCATAGTGGCTTGCCTGCCCAAATTCAAAGAGGAAGAGAAAGCTGGAGTGAGTGTAGCCTAAGTGTATCAGTTTAAGATGGTGCCTGAGAAGGCCACCAAGTTTGAAAAAAAATTACAGACACATCTGAGCTGGTATTTAAGGGGCATTGAATCAGCTTCAATCAGTAGGCACAGTAATCTGGACAGAATCACAACTATATCCTCTTAGGTAGCCCAAATGGACTGACTATTCAGACCTTCCTTAAACTCATTATCTAGAGTGGCTTTATTCCAATCCAAACTGAGCGAGCTAATTTAAATGAGCAATTTAGGAAAAACTAAGCTATGGCTCTGCTACTGCCACTGAAGCTTCCAGACTCAGCCATCATCTTTAGGCATCCTTCAAAATCCACCCCAATTAAGCTGTGTATTCTCCATAGCAGCAGAGAAGGAGACTGTATTTATTATCACTGGAGATTTGAATCTCTATCCCTCCTGGTGATTTATGAGGAAGCCCAAATTTCAAGGTATCTGTGCTGAAGTCTACAGGTCAAAGATTTTAGCTAAAGCTAGAGCCATGCCAAGAGTTTGGACAGAGTCTTCTGTTTCTTTCAAATTTATTTGGAAGGCTGAGGGAGAAAATTATAGGAGAAACAAGGGAAAAGTGCAATGGACTTCAGTCTTTGAAATATTTAGGAATGCTGTGACCTTTTACATGGCTGTGGGGTGGGGGTAGTATTCCTCTATGTGTCTTAGGGGTTAATGGGCAGAATAGGCAAGGACTGACAGAACGCAAGAAGTTAATTTTAGAGCCTGCAGGGGCCACAGCTGCACAAAGGCCTCTATCCCATGGGTGACAGACATAGAGAACAGAAAGCCAAGGAGTGGGAAGCTAGTGACTCTGCTTCATCTGGGAAGTGAGTGGAGACTTGCAAGGTGAAAAGAGGCTGAAGTGAAACTAGGGAAGGCTGAGTTCTCAGAAGGGAAGCCATATGTGAGGGAAAGACCAGGACAAGCAGAGATGGAAAGCTGAAGTCTCAGCTACTTCACCTCCAGAAGGAAAATGTGCATCAAAGCCAGAACCCAGGAAATCATAGCATCTGGAGGTATCTGGTGGAGACCCTGGGTAGATATCTCAGGAATCATATGGAGTAGTGTCCCTTGGAGGTGATGGCCCTGCTTAGTCTAAAGGATCCCCAATGTCTCTTCTTCTAGTGGGACTCTTCACACTTCATTCATTTATTTAGCCCAAATGTATTATCTACTGTATGCTAGTCACTTCTATAAAATGTGCATATAAATCAGTGAGCAAAAAGACATCCCAAGAAGTCAGTGATTCCCTGTTTAACACAACATATAGGAAGAAGTTCATTTTTACAGGACTGAAATAACTTTTGGTCAACATATATCAGTTTTTTTTTTTTACTACTGATTTTATTTATTTATTTTTAAACATCTTTATTGGAGTATAATTGCTTTACAATGGTGTGTTAGTTTCTGCTTTATAACAAAGTGAATCAGCTATACATATACATTTATCCCCATATCTCTTCCCTCTTGCATCTCCCTCCCTCCCACCCTCCGTATCCCACCCCTCTAGGTGGTCACAAAGCACCGAGCTGATCTCCCTGTGCTATGCGGCTGCTTCCCACTAGCTATCCATTTTATATTTGGTAGTGTATGTATGTCCATGCCACTCTCTCACTTTGTCCCACCTTACCCTTCACCCTCCCCATGTCCTCAAGTCCATTCTCTAGTAGGTCTGCATCTTTATTCCCATCTTGCCCCTAGGTTCTTCATGACCATTTTCTTTTCTGTTTTTTAGATTCCGTATATATGCGTTAGCATACGGTATTTGTTTTTCTCTTTCTGACTTACTTCACTCTGTATAACAGACTCTAGGTCCATCCACCTCACTACAAATAACTCAATTTCGTTTCTTTTTATGGCTGAGTAATATTCCATTGTATATATGTGCCACATCTTCTTTATCCATTCATCTGTCGATGGACACTTAGGTTGCTTCCGTGTCCTGACTATTGTAAATAGTGATGCAATGAACGTTGTGGTACACGTATCTTTTTGAATTATGGTTTTCTCAGGGTATATGCCCAGTAGTGGGATTGCTGGGTCATATGGTAGTTCTATTTTTAGCTTTTTAAGGAACCTCCATACTGTTCTCCATAGTAGCTGTACCAATTTACATTCCCACCAACAGTGCAAGAGGGTTCCCTTTTCTCCACACCCTCTCCAGCATTTATGGTTTGTAGATTTTTTGATGATGGCCATTCTGACTGGTGTGAGATGATATCATAATGTAGTTTTGATTTACATTTCTCTAATGATTAATGATGTTGAGCATTCTTTCATGTGTTTGTTGGCAATCTGTATATCTTCTTTGGAGAAATGTCTATTTAGGTCTTCTGCCCATTTTAGGATTGTGTTGTTTGTTTTTTTGATATTGAGCTGCAGTCTTTTCAATGTAGTTTCACAGCAGCACTCCTGGCAGTGGATCCAGCTGGTCAGCTCAGCACTGCTGTATCTTAGCATTTTGTAACAAAGCAGGGGCATCGTTGCCTGTGGCTCTGCATCCATTGATTTTTATGATGTTTCTTCAGCTTGCAATTATTTTGCTTTTTTGTTCACATTGGAGCACCTACCTAATATCTTGCAGCTGTTTGTGCTTTACATGTGTCCTGCTCAGGTGCAGTGTTTAATGTACCCTTATTTCTAGGGTAATTTAGTTTTCAGAAGCCCAGCTTTCTACATTTTGTGAAAATGCATCCCATTAATGGTAGTTGGAATGCTAGCATTGTCAATTTGGCTTTAGGTAAACCAGTATTTATTATGGGATCAAAGTGTCTTGAAGAGGCATTAAGAGCTTTCCCTTTAGAATAATTTAGAGCCATTTATTGAGTGCTGACTATATGTCAGGTATTGCGCTAAATACAAAATAATAGATAGTGTTTATTAAGAACTCACTATAGGGGCTTCCCCTGGTAGCACAGTGGTTAAGAATCTGCCTGCCAATGCAGGGGACATGGGTTCGAGCCCTGGTCCCAGAAGATCCCACATTGCTGCGGAGCAACTAAGGCTGTGTGCCACAACTACTGAGCCTGTGCTCTGGAGCCTGCAAGCCACAATTACTGAGCCCGTGTGCCACAACTACTAAAGCCTGCATGCCTAGAGCCCGTCCTCCGCAACAAGAGAAGCCACCACAGTGAGAAGCCTGCGCACCACAACGAAGAGTAGCTTCGATTCGCTGCAACTAGAGAAAGCCCGCGTGCAGCCACAAAGACCCAATGCAGCCAAAAAATAAATAAATTAAAAAAAAAAAAAGAACTCACTATACATCAGACACTATGCTAAGTCTTTTATATTATCATGTCATTTAATCTTCACAACAGTCCTGTGGAGGACATACTATTATTCTGATTTTCCAGATGAGGAAGCTGAGGCACAGAGAGTAGCTTACGTAAGGTCTCACAGCTAGACCATGGCAGAGCTGGCATCCAAATTCAAGCCACATGACACAGAGCTCATGCTCTTAACCTTAAATGTATGACCCACCTTATGCAAACATCACAGTAGTCTTATGAGGTCTACATTATGACTGTACTTTTATTATTATTACAGATATTAGAAGCTGAGGCTTTGGGGGAGTTAAGTTATTTCCCTGAGTTGAGTAGGTTGGATAGTCACAATTTGGACCCAGGAAGTCTGATACCACAATGCCCTTTTGTTCTTTCTTGCTATACTATACTGCTAATAAGTGATGCAATAGATATTCAAATCCTGCCTGACTTCAGAATCCCTAATCAGTCCAATACTGTCCATCTGGAAAGTCAGTCTCAGATGGTTTTCTTTGTTTGTTTTTCTGTTTGTTTTGGATAATGATTTGTACTAAGTGGGATAACTATTGGAGTTACTGAAGAAATTTTAGAAATAAAATACCTTAAGCATACCTTAAAATGCTTTGATGAAAGTTCAAGTCTATTATTCATTTGACAATATTACCTTCCAGAGAATGATCATATTAGAAAGCTTTTAATAAAGAGTAGTCAGAAAGCCCTTTGATAATTTTGGTATTCTCCATTTGAAGAATTAGAGTCTAGCAGATCTGAGAAAAAATGTATTGTAAAATTATAATGAAAGTCAATTGGAAAAAGCAATACAAATTACAAATACTAGGCTTACATGCAATTTTTCTTCTGCTGAAACCCTGCTGTTGCCACCTTCATGCTTTGCAGATGACTCTGCCTTACATGTAACCATCTGATGTGAATCTCCCTCATCACCAGCTTGAACTTTTTCTCAGTGTTCATCTGCCTTGTATTCTCTTTCTTCTATCTCTGAAAAAGAATTAAGTTTCCTACATTCTAAATTTAATCCTTGCCCTCAAGGGCTTGTACCAGGTGTGGGGTCCTATGGAGAGACTAGATTGGGTAGGGTTTTTTCCTAGGCTAGATGGGAGCTAACAAAAGTCTAGAAGTGATTGTGAGCTGTGGACCAAGAGGGAGGTCAATGTATCAGAGATAAGTATCAAGCATCTGCTGCAAGGAGAGCCTTCAAGTTTCCAGGGAAGCGGTCAGGATCCAAGGAAAGCAGGAGCAGACCAGAAAGCGACGTTGTGGTGGCTCCATATGAAATGGTTTAATACATAGGCAAAGACAAAAAGAAGGGATGGGTACTTGCTTCTTTTGGGGCGATAGGTATGGCAGGCGAGGAGAAGCAGGTGCTGATTCCATCTTAATCCACTGACTTCATCAATTATTTCCTGTCCTTGAATCTACAGTTTTCCCCTCTCCACTGTATTCTCCCCCTTAGCTTATATGTTTTCCTGTCCTTTTCTAAAAGCCCACAATTTCCTTTAATCCCTTTACTTCTTTAAGCAAGTATCACCTTTCTTCCCTGTCCCTCCTAGTGGCCAAATTCAGTGGCCAAATTCAATGGCCAATTCAGTCATCATCATCATCAGGCTCTCTGTGGGATTAAACATTGTTGAAGGTGTTCACACTTGAAATTCCTCCCTTGGGTGTGCTCCCCCATCTCTGTGGATATTCTTTCTTCTTCTTTGAATTCAAATAAATATATATTTCTTAAGGATGTGCTCTTGGCTGGCTTCTCAGATCTCAATATACTGTCTCCCGTTGCAGACTCATCCAACCTTATGACTTGGATTATTCTCTCTACCTAGGTGACTCCTAATCTCAATCACCAGCTTTGACCTTGACCTCCTTTTCATATTCTAGGAGCCAGCTAGATACCTTCACCTAAGTGTTTTATCTGCACATTAAATTCTGCATGGCCAAACATTAAAGAGTTATTCTACAACCAGCTTCTCTTCCTGTGTTTTTAAGTTTCCATTAATGACATTTATAAATTATCTGTCCCCCAAATTTTTTGGATCAACTTTTAGTCTTCCAACATTCAGTCAGGTACCAAATTCAGTTGATTGAAATATTTCTAATATTTGTCCCCCCATTTATATTATTATTTCCTCTTTCTTAGTGCTCTTCATCAAAACAACCTTAATAGCCTGCTACCCGGCCTCCTTATCATTAGTTTTCTTCCCCTAAAATCCATTTTAATTACTGCTGTCTTTTCCTGAATGACATCTATTTATGTCTCTTTAAAACTCTTATTTTAAAAACAAATCCAAACACCCTAACCTGGCTTTCTAGGTCCTTCACAATCTGATCCCAACCAATTTTTCTATTTTTATTTCCCACTTTACCTACCTTTTGCTCTAGAAAAATGTACTTAGTCACTCTTCTCTGTAAGTGCCCTATAATTGCTCTCTTCCATGCCCTTGCTGTTCCTTAGATCAGAATGATCTCTATTCATCAGCTCCTCATATACAGATCCTACAACTTCCAAAGCCTCGCTCAAATAGCTCTCTTTCCATAAAGCTTTTCTTGATATCTCCAGATGGCAGTAATTTGCCATAACACTTTATCTGAGCCTTTTTCCTAGTGCTTATCAACTTCTACTTTGGATTTTGATTATTCGCAGGCACATTTTATTATCTCCATGGTTTGATTATAAACATCTTGAAAAGCTGATTCATCTTTGTATTCCCAAAGTGTCTGGTACAAATGTTTGAACAAAGTTTATAAGACTCACCAAATATTCGATGTACTTCCTTACATTTCCCAGTATCCTTTGCATTAGACTTGGGGCTTATGACCCGTTTTGACCAATATTCTATAAGAAGTGATATGTGAAACTTTCAGTATGAGGTATTTTGGAACAGATGAGAATTCTACACTCTTTCTTCCCTTTTCCCCTTCTATGATGATCTACAAGGCTGTGTGTCCCAAATGGTCTAATGGCAAGTTGATGGACCATTATAAACATTTTCACAATTGTAGAGATAATTTCTGCTACACTATTACAATCTGCAAGGATTGTTGAACATGTCCATAATTTGCTGAAATATATTCATCCCTGGGGAAGTTTAGCATCTTCCTCTGACTCCTAAGGCCTGCAGTTGCAATCCCGCATGCTGTCCTACTTGGGCAGTGTGAAGTGCTGGCTGTTCTCTTTTTCTTACCAAAATCTAAGCTCAGCTTAGTAAAGTTACCTGATAATCCACTATAAGATATTAATACTGAGTTACCTTATGGGGGGATGCTACCATTTACAGCACTAGTGACCTTCCAATATTAAAAAGTCAAAATGTTGAATTTCCAAAACCATTGACAAGCTAGAGTAGGAGCAACATTTGGTAGTAAGATCTTTCTAAAGTCTCCAAAGTAAAGTTGCACAGGAAGCCACGATTCTGTTGAAGAATAACATTATTCCAGAGTATCATCTAGATGTTTCTGCAGAACAATTGTTTATGTTCTCTATTTTGCTTATTTAATCAAGTGAAACAAGTATTTCTCTTTACTGACTATGTGTAGATATCCTGCACCATCTTCATGTTAAGGACTTCTGTTTGGAACCTTCTACTATCATCAGGACCTTCACGTAGGTTATTTTTCCGGTTATGATAGGCTTATCTTGATTTATCACTGCTTTACACCTGTAACCAAATAGGAATCAGTGAGATAAATGACCAACGATGGGACAGTTCATAAGGCATACAAGCCACAGAGTTTGTGTAGTCCTGTCTGCTCTGTGACACCAGTGGTCAAACTTATATTATGGTGTACATGGAATTAAAAATAGAGCCTGGCTCTGAGCCCTTTTACCTCAGTATTCCCCTTAATTCCCTTGGCATTCTCATATAAACTTAAGCTTCTGCCAAGTTCTCTTTTAGGTCCCCACTTATAGTGGATTTCCTGCTTAGTCCCTAAATTTGATGAAAAGGCATCCTGATGGATAAAGAGCTGCAAGAAAGAAAAGAAAGAAAACATTTTCTCCTCAGACCAGGCTAACCCCAAAGAAACCCCTGGGACCTAGGATTTTCTAACATATTTTTCAGGCCCAAAGATGAAGGTATGTCATCTGACAAGACTACAGACTCTTGGAAGATGGTATGACCCTCTTCACCAAGAGAGGTTGGGATCATATTAATAAGGCCAGAACCCCTTAAATTGGAACTAACCCCGTAATGTATGAGTCAACCACTAATCTGGGGTTGCAGTGATTATAGTCAGTTAGAAGAAAACTGGTTTTTGGCTAATGCTCATACTGAGCTGTCCAGGGTTCTGACTTTGGCATGAGACATTCCAATCCTTGGGCTTGATGCTGGTGATTTTGCTTTAAATTCTGAGTACTTTGGATGTAGTTTGTGATCACTAATCTTGACTACCTCTGTAGTTTACCTTGAGCTCTATTGAGCTAGGCTATTGTTAATGACATACTGTGTACAAACTGTAAAATTGATTATACTGTGTCAGGACTTTTAAGTTGGAGAGCATGAGGCTTAGACTTTAATCAAAAGTCTTAGACTTTAATAACAGCTGCATTAGCCATGTGATTTTGAAGAAGTCTCTGAAGATTTTTCAGAACCTTGGTTTTCTCATCATCCTTGAAAATAAAATGTGAAAAATATCTGTAACATAAATGACAAAAATATAATACAAAGAGCATTTAAAAATATATGAGAAAAAAACTTGGAAAAGTAAACATGGGACACGAAAGTGCAATTTACAAAATAAGAAAGACAAATTGCCCACAAGATATGTAAAAATTAACTCAAAATGGATCAAACACCAAATTTTAAGACATGGAACTATAAAACTCTTAGAAAAAAACATAGCTGTAAATCTTTTGACCTTGGATTAGGCAATTGTTTCTTAGATATGACACCAAAATCACAAGTGACAAAAGATAAAATAGATGAATTGAACTTCATAAAAATTAAACAATTTTGTCCTGCAATGGACACCATCAAGAAAGTAAAAAGACAATCCACAGAATGAAAGAAAAATATTTGCAAATCATATATGTGATAAAGGACTTGTATCCAGAATATTTAAAGAAATTTTACAACTCAATATTAAAAGAAAAATAACCCAGTTTAAAAATGGGCATAGGATCTGAATAGACATTTCTCCAAAGAAGATATAGAAATGGCCAATAAGCACATGAAATGGCCAATAAGCACATAATGATGCTGAACACCATTAGCTATCAGGGAAATGCAAATCAAAACCACAATGTGATTCTACTTCACACCCTCTAGGATGGCTGTAATGAAAAGACAGATAATAACAAGTATCGGCAAGGATGTGGAGAAGTTGAAGTCCTCATAAACTGCTGATGAGATTTTTAAATGGGCCAGTTGATTTGGAAAACAGTATGACAGTTCCTCAAGTAATTAAACACAGAGTTCCCATATGACTCAGCAGTTCTAATACGAGGTATATACCCAAGATAAAAGAAAAATTACCCCAAAAAACTTATACACAAACATTTATAGCAGCATCATTTATAATAATCAAAAGGTGGAAACAACCTAAATGTCTATCAACTGATGAATGGATGAACAAATTTTGTTATATCTATACAATGGAGTATTATTCATCAAAAAAAGAAATGGAGTACTGATACATGCTATAATGCAGATGGACATTGAAAATCTTACGCTAAGGGAAAGCAGCCAATCACAAAAGTGCACATATGGTATGATTCCATTCATATGAAGTATCCACAACAGGCAAATTTATGGAGTCAGAAAATAGATTAGTGATTGCCAAGGACTGGATATGAGGTGGTAGGGATGGAGAGTGACTGCTAATGTGTATGAGGTTTCTTTTTGGAGTGATGAAAATGTTTTAAAATTGATTGTGGTGATGATTGCACAACCATGTGAAGATAGTGAAAATCATTGAATTATATACTTTAAATTGTACTGTATGCAAATTATATCTCAATAAAGCTGTTATTTTAAAAAAGAAATACAAATTATCAAGAAGCACATGAAAAAACTCCAGATTCATTGGTCATCAAATAAATAAAAAATTAATAATTACAGTGTTACCATTTTTCTTATCAAATTTTGGAAATTAAAATCATGTATATGTGCATGTATTAAATGAGATCGGTTTGTAAACTTCAAAGAAACTATTCAAAGAAAATTTACCTTTATCATGTGTATATTTCAGTTTTCTTGTCAAGCTCAGAATTTTTAAAAGAGGCTTTGTGAATCCAAAGCATGGAGAATTCAAGTTTCAGATCTCCTAATTCATGTTTTTGCCCAAATAAAAAAGTCTTTGTAGTTTTACTCGGATGTGCAAATTAAATAAGAAAAACGAAACTGGGTTCAATGAAAAGTGATCAACTCTCTTCTTTCCACCCCTACTGGAGTGGGAAGCATCTATGTTTTATGCATTAGAAGCATCTATGTTTTATCCCCTTGGATGGCAGATTAAGTAACAGCAGCCACTCCCTATGGACAGAAGGAGCCTGGTGTGTTCCAAATGTGCTGTGTGACATTTGTGAATGATGTAGTGGTCTCCTGGAGAAAACACAGCTGTCTCGGGCACCAGCCTGTAGCCTCTATAAATTAGTTTCAATCTAAACATTCTTTCACTGCAATAGGAATTGGAGAACTCTTCCTGATCAATTTCAAGAGCTTCTACATATTGTGGAAGGGTGAAAACCATGTTGCAAAATGAGCTGGTTGCTCCATAGACAAATTAAGTCCTGAACCAACCCCGCACATAATGATTTCAGAGAAATCTGAGGCTCCAGCGTGAATCTCATCTTGAGTCAAACACTTATCTTACCAAGTCGATGGGAGTGTTTCCACAGTTGCAGTCTCTCCTAAAAAGGTTCAAAAGTAGAGCCTTGGCTTGGATGCTAAAAGTTTTTAAATAAACCAGAGAAGGCAAATACTTGGCATGTGCTGCCACACCCCCTTCACTTGCCTGAATGTAGCTATTTCTTACCTTTCTAGACGCTCTTTTTTACTGACTCTGGTTGTGATCTAAGACTCTTTCTCAACACAGTGCCCCAAGCATTCATTATTAATCTATCAATGAGCTCTATTTGCCATTCCTGTTATAGGAATGGCAAGTTGAAATATGTATACATGCTTATGTGTGTTTTACACAACTACTTAGAAGAACCTTTGAAGTATATTTATCTTTATGTAAGGTTTGCCTTTCAGAATATAGAAACTACTAGAAATCTGTAGAAACAGATCAATAGCCACTCAATATCATTCCTTATCTAATTTGCTTTGAATGCCTGAAATGGTCACTGTTGACTCTCTGTTCTTTACAAATAGAAATATGCAGGCAGAGTGCTAACCATTATAAGCCATTTTCTGGAAGTAATTTGACATGTGCAATTAAATCTTAATAACATGCGTTACCTACGTCAACTCATTTAGTGCTCCCCCAAATCCTTTAAAGAAGGTGCTATTAAAATATCCAGATTACAAATGAGGAAATTTAGGCACAGAATGATTAAATAACTTTCATATTGAGGCTGGAAAGGACTTCATCTTGGTTAAAGTGTTACTTGTGGCACTCTTTCTCCATGTCCCCACACTTCTTCCCCCATGATATAAGCTTTGATCTAAGTTAAGAAGCTAGTGTTAAATAAATGCTCCGTACCAGATTCCTTCTTTTGAAAAAGTGAACAAAACTTTTCTTCTAAAAAACAATAGCTTAAGACAAAACCTGACAGTTCTTTTGTCTCAACTATCCTTGCTATGACTCCTTTAAAAGTGCCAACCCCATTTTTCTTTGTCACAAAAGCATTTTAGAACAACTCATAACTTAGAGCAACTCTGCAAGCCCTGGAATCCCATTGTTAACTGTGTGTTATGCCCATACATCGTCCTATTAGTCAAGGTTTGTCAGTTCACAGGGGTGCAAATGTAAAATAAATGATAGTGATAGACATTGGTAATTTCAAACCATAGCATAAAGTTGAAAATTCCTTCAACCAAATAGATAATTATTTGTCCACATCCAGTAGTAGAGCCTAATAAAGATAGTTGTGAAAATTGCTAAAACTAAACAGTGTGAACACCTCTTTAAAGCAGAGCAAAATAGAATAATTTATCAAAGTGGAATTTCAGTTAAATGGGAAATGGAAATGAAAATTTTCAATCAAAATGGAAAATTTCAATTTTCTCTAACAAGTAAAATCTAAATATACTTTAACTGGCTATTTCTTTCACACATTCTCAATTAGAGTATCGATCAGTATCTGATGAACCATGAAAAAGAACTGGAACCATATCCCAAAACTCCTTATCATTTTAGGTGTAAGGAAGTCGTGAGGCTTGCATAGTTACTCCAGTTTTTTTAAATGATGAATTTCATCAGTGTTTCTCAGAGAAACAAAATAACATTCTCCATATATTTCTGTATGTAATTCCCTTACCATAACAATTCTCAAATATTCAGTACCCATCGATAAGCACTCAGTTTTATATCATTAGTTTTCTATATTCTTGGCATGTTGTCAATAATGAAACTGTGAGAAATTTCCATCTGGTATTTCTGATATTCTAAACAATGGATTTTAAAAAACTCAGAAATGCCCCTGATTATATGAAAGGATTAAGCTTAATGGAAAGAGAGCAGTGTAATAGCTTTTCACCTTAAAGATTTCTTAAACAGGCTCATTTTTCCCATGGAAAGATTTTGAAAACCATGATGGTTCAGGGTAACCAATAATTGTTAATGTCAAAGGGGGTAACTTAAAAACAGCTTTAGGGCTTCCCTGGTGGTGCAGTGGCTGAGAGTCTGCCTGCCGATGCAGGGGACATGGGTTCGTGCCCCGGTCCGGGAAGATCCCACATGCTGCAGAGCGCCTGGGCTCGTGAGCCATGGCCGCTGAGCCTGCGCGTCCAGAGCCTGTGCTCCACTATGGGAGAGGCCACAACAGTGAGAGGCCTACGTACCGCAAAAAAAAAAAAAAGCTTTATTCAGGTATAATTGGCATACACTAAGTTGCACATATTTACAGTAAGTGATCTGATGAATTTTGACATATGTATACCCCTGTGAAGCTATCACCACAATCAAGCCAATGAAAATGTCCATCATAATTTTTGAAGATATCAATAATGTAAAATTTTGGTGATCATCATATCCCCAGGGGTATCTCGCCCTAGTAGGCCATATTTCTTGTCTATTGAGTGAACACATTTTCTCTAATTTATTGTCACTGAACAGAACAAATGGTTGGGCAGAATTCAGGCTTTTAACTTTCAGCATTTTTGAGGAGCATCTGCATGGTACTGAAGTTGGCCTTTGAATATATAAATTGACAGGTATGAAATCCTCAGCATGTCTATGGTGGCTTTGCAATCCCACAAAGCCTCACAGTAGCTTGCCTGATGCCCCACCTTCTCTAGAGAAGGAGCAGTGGATGGGCTTATTCCTCCACCCTGTGTGTTATTTTTTTTTTCCAACCACATCATTTCATAGACAACTTAGGAACCAATAAAGCATAAGTCTTGTTTGAAAAGATGTATCTAAATATAGGAATAATACATTATAAGCCAAGTCATTTCCCTCCTCTGAGTTGCTGTTTATCTGTCAAATATCTTGCATTTTATCAGAGAGAGCTGTAAAGGAAAATGGGTGGGTGGGGAAGCAGCAGCAAGCTTTCTGGAATGTCCAACTTCTCAAATAAAATAGACTGCACAGACAGCTTATAATTTGTATGGCTTTGGCTCAGGGTTTCTGAAAGGAAACATAAGTTGTTTTTGTCCTGCCTATTGCTGTCTTATTCACCCTCAGTGCTGGTAGGAATGAAGTCTGGTAAGTTTTATTCGGAGGATCTCCTGATAGCTCTTTCCTGTACTCCACTCTTTTAGGTTCTGTTTTGGAAACAGTTTATGGATGCAGCATTTAACCTCGGGGTTGCAGATTCCCTCGTCTCCATCTGTCAACAACCATCTTCACCCCTCCCCGCGAAGACAAGTCCCCTCCACAGATGATACTGGTCACCCTCAGAACTGTGGCCTTGAGGGCTCCAGCTTCCTTTCTTTGCCTCGGGTCCCAGGACACCAGTCCAGGTTTAACTTTATGAGTTGGGAGGGCAGCTTGCCTAATCAGTCACTCTTCAGCTGGGGGCTGTTTCTACCTGCTCATCCTCTCTGATTCTCCCCCAAATGAGAGGAAGATTCAAGTGGATGTGGCACATCCCCTAATCTAGGCCTGCAGACCGGTGGCTGACGTGTGCAAAGGAAGACTCGGACCAAACAGGCCTTTTTCACCTGCGTAATGACAGGTTTGGGAGTAGCAAGGCAGCAGCGGTGGCGGCGCCGGCAATAGGAGGAGGAGCGCAGGCAGCGGCCGGGGCGGGGCCGGGAGGAAGTGGAGGGGGAGGAGGAGGAGCTGAAACGCGGAAAGCGGCAGGCGGCAGCTCGGCCGGAGTTGCAGCAGCTGCGGCGGTGGCGGCGCTGACACCGCAACCTCCCCAAGCCCTGAGTCCCGGCGGGGGCAGCAGCAGGGAGCGCCTGCCCGCCCTCCCGCCCGCCCAGTCACTGCACCTCGGCCCCGCCAAGCAGCAGTCGCTGCGTCCGGGGAACTGCCAGCTATGGCCGCGCCGCCCGATCCCAAAGAAGAGCTGCTGCCGCTGGCCAGTCCCGGGTCCCAGTGGTTCGGGGACCGGAGCGAGGGGGAGGAAGAAGCAGTGACGCCGAAAGGGGCCAAGCCCGAGCCGCAGGTGGGGGAGCCCGGCCTTCGGCTGGGCTCCGAGGCCCGAGAAGCTGCGCCGCGGGAACTGGGCTCGGGCCCCGCCCGGCCGCCGCCCGTTGCCATGGAAACTGCATCCACAGGTAAGGCGGGCGGATGCCGCTGTCCCGCAAATGGCGTCGGGGACTCGGGTCCCCCAGCCGGTCCCCTTCTCTGCAGCTCGCCTATGCACCTACCTCGCGCTCTCTATCTTGAGCACCAACCTTAACTCCCCTTCGCCACAGGCGACTGTAAATATTAGCGGACTGGTAGGGACAGAAAATTTATTTTTCCAAAGGCTCGGAAGAAAACAAAATATTATTGATCCTTTTATTTCATTATCATTTTTCCGGCTTTCAAAGTTGTTCTCAGAGGCAAACCGCAGCATCCTGGCTGCCGCCGCGCCTGTATACAAGTTTTTTCCTTCTTGGAAGGGGCTGGGGGCCGTAGGGCCCGTTTGGCCAGTTGGGATGATATTCTGAGGCGTGTTTGTGCGCCCGGCGCGCGCCAGCGACAGGGGACGCTGGAAACAAAGCGACGGGAGGGCCTGCTGCCCCTAGACTCTGCTCGATCCAGGGCAGAGATGTGACTTTAACTCTCCCTTCCCTCCAAGAATTTCCACACCCTACTCCTAGCCCCTTTCCCTTCACCTCCTCTATCTCCCCCTCCCCCCGCACACTAAACCGAAACGCCACGGTGTGTCTAATTCCAGAGGGACAGCGTTGCCAGAAGGTTGGGAGTTGTGGCGGCTCCCGCCCAGAACCCTTCTTTCCCAGCTGCCCGGATGCTCCCATCTCGAAGGGAGCAGTGAAACTTGCAACCCTTTAGAGCGGCCGCTGGCTGAGGTGTTAGAGGGCTTGAGTGGCGGTGAGTGTTCAGGCACAGTTTACCATCAGTCTGAACCTGCCTGGTCCTTTGGAAATTGTCCTGGATTCGCCCTCCTTTCGCCTGACTTCCCCTTCCGACCTGGAGCACGTTGGTGCTCAGCGGGGACCAGGGATCCTGAAGCATTCTGTCCGAAGGATGCCTGAGGCGAGCTTTGGGGAGGGGCTGCCGGCTTGGGTAGGTCTGTGTTTCCAGGGAGTGGGGTAGAGGGTGCTGTGTTGTGTTTTTCCCGGAGAAAGCTTTGCTGTGGTGGAATGAGAGTTGTGTAGTTTTGGAAATGTAGCTCTTGAAGGCCGGTTGCCGGGTGATTCTGCAGGAGGGGAAGCGGGACGGGACTGGCATGCTTGTTCATGGCAGCTGATTTAGGGGAACCCCTTTCTTAAGCTATTGCCTCTCTTAAGGGTCGTGTGGAGTGTCTTAGGTAGTCCTTAGGTAGTCTTAATTCTTCTCTAGTACAAACGATTTGAGCTGAGGAAAGGAGGTTTAGGGAACGTGTCAAATAAAACATTATGAAGGGAAGAAAAAAAGTAAAGAAAGAAAAAAGAGAGAAAGGAAAAGGAAAGAAAGACTCAAAAGCAGAAAACCCCATTTGTCATATATTAGTTATTATATGGAGGAGGGGAGGATTTAAGACTAAGAGAGATCTCAACTTCTTCATCTAAATGGAGAGAAAACAAAACTTTTTATAATTGCAAAAGAAGATGGCAGAAGCTAATAGACAAAGGAAGGTACACATTTCATTGGTTTACCATTACCATTCTTCGTTGAGAGTAGCTCATAGTACAGAACCTTTATCCACTGTCATCAAAGTAAATCATTTATAAACATTGCCCACCTCCCATTGGTGTCCCCAAGGTTAGATGAACTAGGGAGAGGAAGCTAAGCGCCCCCTGTTCAGTAACATACTATCCACTAAAATGGTTGCTATGCACAAAATGCCTAGAACAACTGTGACAAAGTAGGCATTTGCAATTTTTAACATTATTATAGAAATATTTTACTTTGTTGAATATATTAGGGGTTTCCTATCCTAGGCAACAAATACACTAATAAAATCGAACATGATGCTAACTTTGGATGGGAGGAGAATGAAGGGAGGCAGAAGGAGCACATAGTTTGCATATTTATATAGAAATTTTTAAGTTTATTATTGCTGCTTGAAGGAATTTCTCATATAGTTGTTGGTTATTTAATGTTTTAAGTTTGTATATTTCTTTTTTAGTAGACTGTATGGGCTGTTATAAGAGTCCCAGATGCCAGAAATGGTATCTAAATAAATAACTAGATCTTGAAAAATTCAAATAAAATCTGGGCCAGCTTCCTTATCTGTTGTTTTGGCAGTTCTGTTGCAATAAGCAGAGTCAGCAGGTGCATCCTCAACTTAACCAGGGACAAAATCCAGAGGAAGCCTATTAAGCACATGACTTTCCTTTTTTTTAAAAGAATGGTGCTCTTTGGGACTCAAATCAAACTAAGAAGTAACTTAGACTTTGAGTGTGATGCACTGTAAATAGCTTTTGTTTCTTTCTCAAATGGAATTCTAAAATTTAAGACAGATATTGCTGTTTTAAAAACTTTTTTTCTGAAAAACACCACTAATCATGGCTATCTGGAAAGAAATTCTGTTATTTATTTTTATACATTGATGGTAATTAAAGTTCCTAAAGAAATATTTCCAAAAATATTTCTCAGCGATGTCCTGGAATGAATATATGTTTAAACATCATTAAAGTTGCACTATAAAGCTCTGTCAGTACTGTATTCTTTACCAGTACTCCATCAGTACAGATATTCTCATTGCTTCTGTCCCTTTTGTGGGATGGAAATGTCCTTAACAAAAAGTAACACTTTTTTCTAAAGCTACAATTTTTCATGTCTAAAATTGATAATGGGCATGTGATATGATGTCTGTTGCCAAGGGAACATTTAATGCACTGTATGTAGGCTACAACATGTTAGATTGTTAATCATGAAACAGTGCTATCATCAAATAACT
The DNA here is from genome assembly GCF_964270905.1 of Leucopleurus acutus. Taxonomy (NCBI): domain Eukaryota; kingdom Metazoa; phylum Chordata; class Mammalia; order Artiodactyla; family Delphinidae; genus Leucopleurus; species Leucopleurus acutus. Next base: position 40,998,252 of record NC_139142.1, read on the forward strand.
TTATACAAAGAACGTGAAGAGCAACATTTTTGTTTTTTCACGATCAGTTATTTTATTCCTGGAAACTATTCAAAAGGAGCATACAATAACACAAGGATAGAAGAATCATCCTTTGTTTAAAGGAAGAATTTAAAATAGAATATTTGAACAAAATGCAATGGTAAGAATTAACTCATTGGCCACTTTGGAAATTAACTCATTGCCTGATTCATGCATAGAAGGCAAAATGAATAAGAGAATGGAGAATGGTCTGGAGAAAGCAGCCCAGTGTGATGATTTGCTTTAGTGATATTGACTTACAGATAATTTGACTTGAATTTCTAGATGATTGCCAAGGGGGAGGGAAGTGAGAGAGGGAGAGAGAGGTATTTTTCCAATTTACTTGGACTACAGTGCACATAAATTTATATTTTTCAAATGCTGAATGTGATACTCTATTGGAAAAAACTATTCTTAATCTATCATTATTTAAATACCTTTCAGAAATGTTTATATGTCCTGCATTTATTCTGTATAATATAATAAATTGTACCATACACATTACCAATCATCTTTTAAAATCCATGTAGAGACTGGATTAGCTGTCTTTTCTTGTGGTTGTGCTTGATAGATGTGTACATTTTTTAAAATTTTTGAGTCATTCCCAGCAATCCTCTTCAGAAGGTGTAAATTTCAGTCTTCTGTTTTCTTTCATCTTTTAAGAAAGGTACAGTTCTATTGAAATGGGAAGGAACACTACACTAGCTTTTACAATATTTTACAGAACCTATAAGAAAAATAAGAGTTTCTAATGCAATTTATTTCTCTGGACATAGGCTCTGAATATAATCAATGACACTTCTGGCAGTAACTACAGTACTTATCCTTTCATATTGGGAACTCAAATTAGGTTAAATTAAAATTTAGAAACACTTACATACCCTAAAAATACATTGATAAATAAATTTTATCAGAGCTTTCAGCATAACTTCCTTTTCATGAACTCACTGTTCCAGGAAACCCATCCTACTCATTGTCCCTCAGATACACCATAGACCTACCTGCTCCCATCTCTTCTCTAGGCTGTTCATCTACTGACTCTGAGGGTTTGGAGAAGAGTTGTGGATTATTTTGTTCATTGTACTGTCTATCTTGCATAGCCTGGAAGATAGACAAAACTTCCAAAAAGTTTATGGAAAGTTTTTATTATCTGTAAAGTGAAAGACCATTGAGATTCAATTCAATTTAGTAAACATTTATTGAATGCCCCCTTTGTGTAAGGATCTGTGCTAAACACAGGTTTTGGTTTCCTAGAACATGTGCACCTTTCTGTTTCACATTAGTATTTAGTTAAACAGTTCTTTTATGTCATTTTTAATTTTCCTCATTCCCAAGTCGTTGCTGGAAGATTGTTTAGAAGGGTATTATAATAATCTAACCACATGGGCACACAGGCATGAATTAGTTTTCTGAGGTCGACATAGGATAAATAAATACTAGCATAGCTTGCTCAAAGGGCATAGCTGGGGGAAAACAAAATCTATCTATCTACCTAACTAGCTAATTCTATCTTCCTCATAGAAGTAACTGTGGCTGAATAGTACTCAGAGATCCTTGTATTAGTTAGTAGTGCTTTTATTTTAAAGTTAAAGGAAGTGATCTCAGTGGTGACTAAGGGAGATTTGAAAAAAGGCACTGTAAAATATAGACGGCAGTGAAAATAAAAGACATATTTCAAGAGACTAGTACATCCACACAGGAATGCTTTCCATGAAAGAATATGGTCAAAAGATGAAAGACAACCAGTTTTATTTGTTTAAATAATATTTGAGGGCAAAAAGAACAATGAGAAGAACATGAGCTAGAGAGGCTCACTGCTTGTGGAAGGTGCTCTAGTGAGAGTAATGAAAAAAAGGAGAGGGAAGAGTTTCTCAGTTCACATTTAACCCGTATTATTTAAAAGGGACAGTGATCATTTTGAAATGTATAGGGATATTGAACCACTATGTTGTGTAACAGGAACTAACACAGTATTGTAGGTCAGTTATACTTCCAAAACAAACAAACTCATAGAAAAAGAGATCAGATTTGTGGTTACCAGAGGTGGGGGAGTGGGTGGAGGGGGAATTGGATGAAGGCAGTCAAAAGGTACAAACTTCCAGGTAAGATAAATAAGTACTCAGGATGTAATGTACAACATAATTAATATAATTAACAGTGCTGTATGTTATATATGAAAGTTGTTAAGAGAGTTTGAGTTCTCATCACAAGGAAAACATTTTTTTCTATTTTTTTAGTCTTACATCTATATGAGATAATGGAACTTCACGAAAGTTGATCATTTAAAAATAAATAATTAAAATGGACAGTGATTCTTAAGCTGGGCAATCTAAAACATACAGAAAGAAAGACTGGAAGCCCAGGATAAGTGAACAGCAAGTAGAATACTGTATCACTGCTCTGATAAGACTGGCTCTTCGGAGCCAACTACTTTATATCTCATGGTACAGAATGAGTGTGGTGAGCAGTTTTGATGTCATTTCTAGTATCTCCTGAGAATAAGACTAATGTTAGAAAAGTTGAAATGGGGAATGATTTTCAGAAAAGGGAAAACAATGGATATTTAAAACTTACAAGCCAATATATTTGTTGCTGAGTGCTGGTAGAATCTAAGAATGCATTATTATGCTGAATATTTATAAACCCTTAGAAAATAATAAACATGTTGATCACCGGCAATTCCCATTGGTTCACTAAAAAAATAATGCCCATAAAACATAATTTTCTCTTTTTCATATTCTGAATCACCAACATATGCACAGCACTTACTATGCACAGGAACTCTAGAAAGTACTCAACTTAAATTAGAAAGCACGCTCTTTAATTTTGCAAATGGCACAAAGTTTCAAAAGATGATTGATATGGTAGAGGGTAGCACTCCTATTTAAAATTTTTGATTTTAATGTTAACTCAAAAGCAAATTCTTTTTATTAAAATAAGTTTTTACTCTAGTTTAAAAAACTCCTTGTTGGGGTAAGAAGCACATGCACGTGACATTAAAATTTAAAAGCTACAAAAGGGTATACAGAGAAAAGGAAGTTTTCACACTCAGTCTTTCAACCAGCCAGCTGTTATCCCTCTTCAGCAGCAACCATTGTTATCAAATTCAGCAATAGAGCATTATTTAATTAATTCATGATTATACTATTATTTATTGAACCCCTGCTCTATGCCAGGCATTGTTCTAAGCACTAAGGGTACGGTACAGAAAAGGACAGATAAAAGTTTATCTCCTATAAATTATATATCCTACTGTGTGTGTGTGTGTGTGTGTGTGTGTGTGTAGGCAGGGAAGGAGAGAAGACAGAGAGGAGACAAAGAACAAAAAATATACGTCAAGGTATGATAAGTCCTAAGGAGAAAGTTAAAATAGAGCAGTAGAGTGAGAGAGATAGTCAAAAATGTCCTCTTTGATAAGGTGGCATTAAAGCAAAGACTTGAAGAAAGTGACAGAATAAGTCATGCAGATGCAGAAGATCATTTTAGGCAGAAGGACTAGTCTGTGCAAAGGCCCTGGGTGAAAGTACTCCCTGGAATGGCAGGGAGGTCACTGAAGTGGGGTGAACAAGGTGAAAATGGTAGGAGATGGGCTCAGAGTGTAGGGTGAGGGGTGATGGGCAGATTAGGTCCTATAGGCCATTTTAAGAGTTTTGGATATTACTCTGAGTTTGCTGGGAGCCACTGGAGGGTTTACAGTAGGAGAGGAACATGTTTAGAGTTAAGTTTTAAATTAAGTTTAATGGATCACTCTGTACTGTATTGAGAATCTAAAATAGGGGAGGAGGGGAGGAATATGGAGCAAGAATGACCAACTAGGAAGCTATTGTAATAATGCAAATAAGAGATGCTAGTGGCTTGCACTGGGGTGATACATTGGAGGAGGTGAAAAGTGCTTGGATTCTAGATATATTCTAAGTGTAAAGCTAACAGTGTATCCCTAATGGGTTTTGTACGGGTGTGAGAGAAAAGAGTTAAGGATGACACCATTTTATGGCCTGAGCAAATGCAAGAATGGAGTTGCTATTAGCTGGGATTGGGAAGACTTTGGGAGGGGCAGGTTTTGGGGAAAAGCCAGGAGTTTGGTTTTGCAAATGCTAACTCTGAAATGCTCATTAGATAGCCAAGCAGTGATGTCAAGCGGGTAGTGTAGAGGTCAGGGGTGGGGAATGGTCTGGTCTGGGTATGTAAATTTTGGAGTTGTTGGCATAGAGTTGAGATCACCAAGAGGGAGTGAGTTTTGACAGTGAAGAGGTCAAGGAGTCCTGGGATGCCCAAATACTCAGAGTTTCAAGCAAAGGAAACTGAGTAAAAATGGCTTAATGGTGTAGAGGGAGAACTGAAAAAGTGGGATTCCAGAAGGCAGGGAAATGTATTTAAGAGGGATGGAATGAGTGACTCTGTCAGATGCTGCTTGTAGGTTGGGTAAGATGAGGACTGAGAATCAGCCATTGGATTTGACAATGAGGAAGCCATAAATTTGATGAAGCTGTTTTATTGTGAAGTGTTGGGGGAAAACTTTGGTTGGAATGAGTTTTAGGGAAAATGAGAAAGGAGAAAATGAGAGACAATATTATAGACATAACTCTTTTGAAGGAGGAAACTAGAAAAACAGGAACATAACTACCTGGAGGGTTGGGATCAAGAGAAGGGAAAGTTTTATTTAATTATTTTTTTACTATGGGGGATATTAAAGCGTATTTGTAAGATGATACAAATGATTTAATAGGGGTGGAAAGATGGATGGTACAGGAGAGGGAGGGGGCATTTCCTGTACTATGTCCCTGAGCAGGTGAGGGGAAATGGATCAGGACACAGTGGAGGGATGATGTTAGATAGACGTAAGGACAGTTCACGGATATAACTGGAGGATGGGGGCACAGGTGCAGGGGTGGGGCTGAGGATAGGTAGAAGTTCAATGAAATAGGAAGAAAGGTCAACAGGAGAGTGAAGGCAAGAGTGGAGTTGGAAGTTTGAGAGGAGGGGAGAAGGTATACAAGTTTTGTGTAGGAGATTGGGAGAGTGAAACGTCTAGGGGAAATGGTAGGAATTCTAAGCATCCCCAGTGCCCACCTGGAGTTGAAGGTCATGAACTTAAAGCGAGACCAGTTACCATACATGTTGTCTTTTTTTCCCATCAGTGTTGATTTCAAGTAGGTGGACAGTTGGATTGGTTTTTGTTTTTTTCTGGTAAGTATGACAAGATGAGATGGGCGGTGGAGTTAAGGATGTGTGCAAGGCAGTGAGAGTACTGGAGGGTTGTGGAATCTGGGGAGGAGGAAGGAGGACAGAGGGGGATGAAGCACAGTGAAAAGATGATGTGAACAGTGGGTTGTGCGTACCGGCAGGGTTGAAGAAGAGCAGGAGCCGGGGTGCTAGAGTAAGGGGGCTGAAAGGATAAGATTCAAGGTGGAGTGTTTGATATGGAGATTATGGAGGGGGTACAGTTATTGAGGGGATTGGGAGACAGATGTAGTGGAGGACGACAAGGTCATCAGAGGAGTGGCGTCCAGAAGAATGGTAAGGCTGGGAGTGAGATTATTACCTACATGATTTCTGAAATTGCCAAGATTGTAGCACTTGGAGAATACAGTGAACTGTATTTCCTAAAGATAAAGGACACAGTGGCCTGGGCTTCAAAGCTAGGGGATTTTAGAGGGGAGGGAAGAATAGTAGCCTGTAAAATTATGAATTTCTGACTGTAGGTTCTGTAAATTCTATTTAATATGTTCAGAATGTAGGAGACACAACTTAAAATAGTTCATTGTGGGGGATGGGAGCTTTGAGGGTTGTAATTAACTAAATATGAGCTAGTGGTATGGTGAAATTACTAAAATATCTTATGTAATTTTAGGTAGTATTAATAGAAAGTCTTGGGTACACATTATATGAGGTAATAGTTCCCCTAGATTCTGTTCTAGGCAGACAAAATTTGGAATCTTATACTAAATGATGGGTGTCATGGTTTAGAGACACTGTAGTACAGTGAAAGGTGACTAGATTGGTGTGGCTTCTAGAAAAACAAAATGCTGTTTGAGAAATGGTTGAAAAAATTCAGACTTTTTAGCCAGAATAAGAGAATGAAAGGAGATCTGAAAGCAAAATTCAAATACTAGAAGAAATCTTATTAACCAAATGAAGACTTGACCGAGGTGATTTCACAAGGCAAAATTGGGACTGGTGGGTAAATCAGAGAAACACATTTCAACTTAATGAAGGAGAAAGTTCTAATAATTAGAATTGCCCAGAAAAGAGATAGATTGCCTCTCAGTTACTGATACTTAAGCACAAGTGAGGTTGCTGTTTACTGGGGGAAACAGAAAGGAAAGTGTTAAGTTATACCAAGATCTTTATTCCTTCATAAGAGAAAACAATACACCTAACCTTACCTGTGGTTGTTAGAGAAGGCATATTTCTCAAGAGTGAACAGCTCACAAATGAAACCAGAAACAGTACTCATCACAAAAACCACAGTTAACTTCAAATTGGCTCTCTAAAAAATGCACTCTCCACAGAATTGTGGCCATCTTTAAATTCTTCTCTAGTTCTCCATTGTTGAGAAAAACTCTATAATGTAACATACTTGCCTCTTGAGAACTATACAGTTTTATACAATTTGGGGTTATTAACCTAAATGTGAAACATGCTATCTGCAAGCACCTCTTTTATTTATTCTTTTTTCCTGAACTATCTTCTTCATTTTTTTTACTACAGACTCTAATTCCATAAATATTTGATATATTCTAAAATGTTTGGGGAATTCATTAACTAATTCCGTATTGCTAAAAGCATCGTATGATACTGTCCTTAGTCCTCTGCCTCACTATCTGCATGTTTATGCCAGATCATTTATTGTAAAATCATGTTTGCTGAGTTGCCTAATGATTTACATTCTTAGCTGGAACTGTTCTGCATTCTGACTTCCATGTCCAATCCCCAAATGGATTTTTCAATTCATCTACTGCATGAGATTGTTATAAAACCAGTTATAGACCAAATTCTTGCTTCCTGAATGTGGGGAATTTGTTGACTATCTCTCATCCTTAAAAGTACCTAGAATTTTGTTTTATGCATAGCAAGTCTTCATTTTTTAAAAACAAGTCTTGGACAACAGAAAATTGTGTGTATTCAAGTTACTGCTGATCCAGTTGGTAAGCATAAGAATAAAAAGCAGTGTCACATCTCCCTTTGGCATGAATTTTTCAACAGGTCCCGAAATATCAGGCCTTTCAAAATGTGGTCTGTAGATGACCTGCTTCAAGATCCCGTGAGGCGATTCACGGACCTCAGCTCAGGGAAACAAGCCTGCCAAATGCATGTTAAGACTTTAAGAAGCACTGATTTATTGACTCTCGTCCTTATGCTCAGCTAGGAGCTGTGGGGGATGATGGAACATGAGCCAGGTCCTCTTTCTCCGTTCTTCCAAGCTTACTGTCTAGATGGGAGATGTGACTAACCCACACAAAACAAAGGTAGTTTGTCCAGCCTGGTGCTTGGATGGATGCTACAAGCTATAAGCACTGTACAAATTTCATAATGTTATGGGTTCCAGGGTACCTGGTGTCTTGAAAGAGGTGGAGTGTGACTTACACCTAAAGGATAGGTAGATTAGAAATAAGCAGAAGTGGCAGAAAGGCAGTTTTAGGTGAGGGGAGAGACATGGGTGATGAAATAGAGATGAGCAATGACCAGCGCGTTTTAACCTGCCCATTCGGGTTCAGGGAGACAGATTCTGGGGGGTTTGAAAGCTATTCATGGGACTGTAGACTCCTTTTATATGGATTCAGGGACCTTTGAAGGTTTATACGTGACGGAAGTAATACAGTCAGCCCTCTGTATCCTTGGGTTCCACATCCACCTTCACTGATATGAAGGGCCCACTGTACTATACCATTTTATATAAGGGAATTGAGCATCCATGGGTATTGGTATTTACACGGGGTCCTGGAACCAATTCCCAGTGAATACTGAGGAATGACTGTATACAGCTGTGTTAAGGAAGATTAGTCCAACAGTGGCATAGATGATGAACTCAACGGGGATGATCCTGAAACCTGCACTTTTGCTGAAAGAAGGCTGACTCAATAACATCAGTTTCAGAGGCTTGATTAAATAAACATGGGAATGAAGAGGAAGGTACCTGGGAAGAAAGAGGAGGAAAGATGAGCACTTCATGGGAACATTCAACAGGACTTTGTGACTGACAGGACACGGGGGATGAGGGGAAGAAGGAATCAACTCTAAGGTTCTGTTCCTATGGCTGGGAGAATGATGGTGCTATAGAGAGACGGGAGGGGGCACTGGTCAGACAGATGAGGATATTGCATTCATTTTTGTCATATGGGGCTCAAAATGAAGAAAAGCATTTGAGTGGAAATCTCCACTTGGCTCTGTATATTAAGGAACGGATTTTGGAGATGAAAACAGGATTGTAGATAAAGGTTTAGAAAATTAGAAAAGGGGACTTCCCTGGTGGTGCAGTGGTTAAGAATCCACCTGTCAATGTAGGGGACATAGGTTCGAGCCCTGGTCTGGGAAGATCACGCATGCCACGTGACTAGGTGCCACAGCTAATCCTGTGCACCACAACTACTGAGCCTGTGCTCTAGAGCCCGCAAACCACAACTAGTGAGCCTGCATGCCACAACTACTGAAGCCCGCGTGCCTAGAGCCTGTGCTCCGCAACAAGAGAAGCCACTGCAGTGAGAAGCCCGCGCACTGCAACGAAGAGTAGCCCCTGCTTGCTGCAACTAGAGAAAGCCCGTGCGCAGCAATGAAGACCCAATGCAGCCAAAAATAAATAAAAATTTTCTTAAAAATTAAAAGAAAATTAGAAGAAAAGCCATAGAATAAATTAGTTTTTTGGAAGAGATTATGTAGTATGGGAGGAACAAAGGGCCAAGAACAGAGCAAGTGCTCCTTGTGTCTTCCTAGCTGAGTGGCATTAGGCCAGTTATTGAACCTCCCTCAGCCTTAGATTCTGTGTATGTGGCACTGGCAGAGTGCCTGGCAATTAGGTGGTAACTCCCCTCATTATTATAGTGTCATGGAAATCAAGATGGCGTGGTATAGAATTAGTCTTGACCGAGAAGACAGATTTGTCTAGTCTTGGCTTTGGCACCTAATATCATGTCAATGTGGGCAAATTTGCTTTATGTCTCAGTTTCTTCATATGTAAAATGGGCATGATACCATTGTCCTGGCTACCTTACAGGGCTGTTTTGAGGATAAAATGAGATAACAAGAGGAGGTACATGCAAATTGCAAATTACTCGACATCTGTAAGGAACTACTGATAGGAAGCCTGGTAGCACTGTCAGGTGCAGAAGAGAGGTCTAAGAGAATAAAGACTGAGAAAAAACCATGTCTCCTCGGCCCTAGGTGTTTTAATAGAAAATGCTTGCTGTGCTTAGCTGAACCTCAGCCCAATGTTAGTGGGGAGAGCAGGAGAGCGAGGAAGAGTGGGGCTGGGGAGAAGTTGGTTCTGGCAATCCACATTGGGAGACATTTTGGCTATGAAGAGTGCATTTGGAGTGGCGCCCCACCCCATTCTTCATGTCCTAAAGAGTGAACTGTGGCTGGAGCAGGGCTGAGGCGTGCCCATAGGGGCCAGGTGAGGTCTATTCTTAATCTCTTGCTCAGTGGAAGGGCAATAAATGTAGAAAGCTGCCCCATGTGTGCATGGTAGTCTGGAAGAGGCTGTCTCCCAGAGAGGCTATCACAGTGAAAGCCAGCCCCTGCACCTTACCCCCACCTCTCCCCCAAAGCTTAAATTAATTGGCCCTGTGGGCTTATAGGTACTTACATGCTACTCTTACAGCTCTATAGATTTAAAAGTCTTCCATAAATAGATTAATACTTCTGGAAAGATGGAGTAGACAGCTTTTCCTTATCCCTCTTGCTAAGTACAGCTAAAAATTCTGGACATTATATACAAGATAAGCATAAAAGACTGTGCAGTGAAAGTAGCATACCTGTAAGGCATTAACGTAGATGAAAACCTATCTGAACTAGAGTGAGAGAGAAAAGCTGGGTGAGGGAGACAGTAGCTAAAACTTGGAATGACAGAACTTGAGAATCCAGAGATTTTTCTTGCAGTAGGATTCTCAGACTAACTCTATGAACAGAATAGGAGGGTCACAGTAAAACTGCAACACGTATAAAGAAAAAAATAGAGGCGCTTTATTTAACCATAGTTAAATAAAGTCAGTCAATGGGGCAAGCCAGCTTCCCTCCAGGTGAGGAACTCTTAGTCTTATTAACTCAGGTTGCCCAGAACCAGGAGCTGAGAGTTGTGCTTGGCTCCGGGACGGTTGACCACATGCAGGGCTGGGCCAAGTCCTGAGGGTACTGAGAGCACCGGAGCAGAGATGGTAGCAGAAACCTGGACTCTGGTTGAAAGAACTGAAGATTTACAGCCTGCACAAGAGAAGATAGGATGGGTTATGACAGCCACCTAAAAATACATAAAGAGCTGCCAAGTGGCATAGGGACTGGGTATGTTCTACGTGACTCTGGAGGACGGAACTGTAGTCGATCATGAGTTAAGCCGTGAAATATGAAAATAGCTTGGACTACCTCATATGGTGGTGAGTTTCTTGTTACTGCAGGTATGTAAGCATAGCTGGGTTGGTCGCTTATATGACAGAGGAGACATAATAAAGAGGATACATTAGGTTAGTAATTCTTTATCTTTTCAGGATCACAGATCCCCACTGGAGAATCTCTGCTCAGGAAAGTGTACTTAAGGAATCTCTGCTCAGGAAAGTGTACTTACAAACACCGTTTTGGACACAAATTCTGGCATTTTTTCGGAGGCCTTTTATGGATGGAGGAATTAAATAACTTTCTGACTCTTAGAGATCAATAATTTCAGATACTGTCATATAAATCACTTTATACAGCAGCAATAGTTTCATGGTTTAATAAAATCTCATTGAATCATCCATTTATTTATTCAACAAATATTTATTAAGCACGAACTACGTGTGTGTGCGTTTGCATACACACACACACACACACACACACACAAGGTATGTAGCTGAGTAGGTGATACTTAAATATGTAACCAGAATATAAAAATAAATGCAGTAAAATAACAACATAGACTATTATGAAGAGTCTAAATTAAGGAAAAGTCTGCATTCCATAAATTCTATTTTGTTAGTTTCAAGAATATGTGGTAACTGAATTTGTGGCTCTCAAAGGATTACTGAGCCATCCTCTTTCCAAACTGGCCCTGGTGAAGTGGGAGAAAGAGTGTGAACTTGGAGACGCCATGCTGGTTTCCCATCTCAGCTCTTCCAATGGCCAGTAGCTAGTCTCAGCCTCTGTGGGAAGGGCTAAATGGTGGGTCTATATGAATCTGTAGTGTCTCGATAACGATGTATCATTTGTCTATTCACTGTTCCTATGTACACTGTACACTTCTGTGTACAGTTTAGTCATTACTAAAGTTTTTAGAACCAGTGGTTACTTTAGGCAACATTCCTTTACTGATTATCAGGAGATGCTTGAGGTTGGAGTAGGGGAAGATATTAATTCTCCCTCTAATAATATCCCCATCAGCCATCTAAAGTCACAATAAATAAACAAACAAATAAATAGATATCCTTTGATGTGAACAATTAATGTTTTCTCAATTTTATGTAAAATATACATGCGATATTTTAAAAAATTTGTACTACTTTTATTATTTACATATGAGCACATCATCAAAGTAAAAAGGTGCTCCCTGTGCAAATCCAGCTTTAAAATACTAAGTCAACTGGCTTCTACTCCAACCAGACTGTAGCCCCTAAGCACCATCATATATAGAAATTTTGGAGTTACTACTACTGATCATACTATTAATTTATTTAGCAAACCTTTTATTATAGATAATACAAGGTAAATTAAATTGCAACCCAGCATGTTTGCATTACCAGAATTGAACTTGTGTGAGCTTATTTTTTAAATTGAATCCATGGCATTAGAGAACTGTTCCTATATTATTTTACCATAAGCATGAGAAAGAATAAACACCTAGAAATTGTATAACCTTTTAAAGGCCAAGCAGCTCCTGTTTATAATTTGTATGTTTGCATATCAGAAGTCTCAGAAGAATTGGTTTCATTTCTGTGAATAAAGTGGAGCAATTTAAAAATACATTTTTAAAGAGAAGTAATGTACTTTCTAGAGAAATGAGTCCCAGAAGTATCCTATCTTGAAGGTAAACATGTGTTAGGAGTAGGGACAATTTGCAGTGGCCTGTCAAGGCCGTCTGTGTTACTATTTTTTTTTTTTAAGTGTAGTAATCTTCTCTGTGCTCAGTAGTTATCTAACTATTATAATAACTCCCAGGAACATTGGTTCCTAAAAGGAATCTTTATCAATCTGTTAAAAGCAAAAAAAGGTCCGCCATTCTGCCAGATGGGGGACATCAAGGTCAACCTTTAACTGTATCAGTTAACGCATAATGACTATGTTTGCACTGTTGATGGCTCTTGTGAAGATGTCTTTTTGATATTGAATTGATGTTGACTTGCTCCACTGTATAATCACATTATTATGAATCTTGTAAAACATAATTTTCAGTTCATAAAAGGAAGGGTTGGTACATCAGTTGATCACAAGAACCTAGAACTTTTTTTTTCTGTGAAGGTCCCTGTCCTTTAAGGAAAAAAAAAAATCAGCAGATGACTGTGGATAAGTAAAATGGGACTTAATTTAGTTGATTTTCTTAGTGAAATGGAAATGGTCAACTTTACAGCCTTGTTTTAAAATTGTAAAAACAATAGTAAAAGAAATGTTTGCAAGAGAAAACATTTATTCATGATCTCACTTTCTTTCTCTTTTTTTAAAATCTCACCCTGTCTTCACAACTCTTAATGCCAACTTCATATGGTGATTTGAGGAGTCAGTGAGCTAATATTTGTAGTTCTTGACACACAGTAATGACTGTATAAATGTTTGCTATTCTTATTGTTGTTATTAATTCCCTATCAACTTTATTTATTTGCATAATAATCACCAACCTCCCTTAAGAACTTTAGAATGGATGAAACACTGATGTCCTTTATGGAGTGATCCTCATTTTACAAATGTGAGCCCCATCTCTGGCTCCCGAGTCTCATGCTCTCTCTGTTGTACCACAGTGCCTTGCTGCCTTTGAAATATAGTATAAGGAAAAATAACACTGTCGTACAAGACAACAAAGCCAGGACCTGGAATTCAGCTTTATCTTTCAGAGAGAGAAGACAATAATGGGAGTCTTAGCTGGAGAGACTGGAGAAGAGACAGGAGGAGAGATGAAGGTGGAGAAGAGAGGGGGCAATGGGGCTGGAGAGGGGTGGTGATGGAGGGAGGAAGCTTGACCCCTGGAATGGACACAAGTAAACAAAGGGGAGGGGAGTTAAGACAGGGAAAGGGAGAGAGTTAGGGAACAGAGAAATACACAGAGGGAGGGAGGCCCTTCAAGGAAGCCAAAAATATATCTGTATTTCTATCTTTATATAAAGGAGTAGATTTGTGAAAAAAAGGAAAAGAGGAGTAGGTAAGAAAGCTTTCCTAAATTCTAGAATCTGGAGTGAGACCGGGTTCTTGGCTTTACTTCCCTTTGAAATGGTAATTTGCATTCTTACAGTTGCTTAGATCCTTAAACCTCCAGTGACTTTTCTAAATGGGGTGACCCCAGCAGGCCCCTGTGGCTCAAGGGTAGGAGTTGTTCTCAAGGTGTTCCGTACAGGGCTGCCCAGAGCTATCTCACCCCCAGGCTGGATGAAATCAGGCCGTGGGCTGAGTCAGGCCTGTGGGCCAAATGTTCCTTCCTCTGTCTGGGGATTTTCCAAAGGACTCACATTAACTTTGTCTAAACGGAGAAGAATTTAGCTCAGCGTTTTCCCTTAGATGTAAGAGATTTTTTGTAAACTCTTCCCCTATGTACAATGAGCACTGAGGTTTGCAAATGCAGTGGTCTGGGTATCGATATCAAGAAGTTAATTGGTTTTTCTTTTACCATGCTCAAGTATAAAAATGTACTCATACCTTGACTGGGGAACAAGGCTAGTTAAGGAAAAGAGAGAAAACAGATAAAAGTGAAGGAAGTTAACATTTATTTAGCACCTAGTGCTAGGCAGACAGGCACTGTGACAAACACTTTATATACTTTCTTAGATTAGTTTAGGATCCAGTGGCCTATTAATAGGTAGCAGAGGACTGTATTGTCATTTAGCTAATCTGAGCAGTGATGACAGATAATTTGCATAATTCTCTTTATTTGCTTCCAGCCAAGACCACAAACTAGACACAGGTAAGTCTTCTAGTGAGATCCCAGGATGTGGGACCAGATGTTGGGGTTCATGTCCTAGTTGGTAACACGTGTGCATTTTCAGGAATGTTTATTTAAACCACAGTCTTCCTGGGGCCTGTTGAAATAGTAAGCTAAGCATTTGGGGTCCTTCCTATCCTTGCGTCAATGATGATTTGCATACATGTACTTGTTTGTGTTCTATCAAGTGCATGCATGTTTCTTCTTGTATAGTCTGCAAGTCCCTTGAGGCAGGCTTTATGTCTCCAATAGTCTCCATAATCCCTAGCAGAGGGTCAAGTATATCAGTGTCAGAATTTCATTGTTTGATGATTTATTTTATTTTTTCCCTTGATTACATAAAATTCTCTTAGTACTATATTGGGATCATAGCACATTTTCATAAGCTTTCAAAGTTCACAGAATCAATGACTACTCATAGACATTAAAAGTAGGATTTGTATCTTTTGTGTATGACTCATGTGACCAGTATTCAATCAATTACAGTGTAAATTCTTTCTCCTGTTTCTGTGTTATAAGAATAATCAGCAAAAAATTTTCATATGTCATACCACTTTGAATTTCTTTTAAAAACTCGAGAGTGCTAACTTAAAAAATAAAAACAATTATTGGCAGTTATGATTAAAACTATCTGATGATAAATGAATTCTGTTGACATTTTAAAAAATTAATTGGATGGATGTCTTTGATAAGGTTTTCAATTATCCTGAGAATTTACATGATAAAATGCAGTCGTTTGCCTTGAGATTAGTTTGACACAATTGCCATTAACAGCTCCTCCTCTTTTTTTTTTGCGATATGCAGGCCTCTCACTGTTGTGGCCTCTTCCGTTGCGGAGCACAAGCTCCGGACGCGCAGGCTCAGCGGCCATGGCTCACGGGCCCAGCCGCTCCGCGGCATGTGGGGCATGAACCCGTGTCCCCTGTATCGGCAGGCGGACTCTCAACCACTGCGCCACCAGAGAAGCCCAACAGCTCCTCCTTCTTAGCACCTGGCAGCTCACCTGGCAGCTCTGCCCCCAAGAAGGGGATGCTGCACTGAGATGTAGACCATTACAAGTTAAATCTTCGTTTTCTTTTAGTAATAGGAATAATAATGGTGCATTCATTTTTCATTAGTTTGTGGAGAGCAAGGCATTACAGTCTTTCCAATTCAATTCTAGCCTCTTAAAGTGTGAGCAGTTACTTGAGGTGAAAGAGGCTCCAATGAAGTGGAACTTAAAAGCAGGTTTGGGCCTGGTGAAAATTTTATTTCAGGAGTTCCCGGGGTAGATGGCCTGGCTAAAAGTCTTCATATGGGATTTGTAAGTGAATTCAGGCATTGAGCCCACTTCTGACTGCTGGGCTGGGTAATCTGTGCCAGCTTCTTTCATCTCTACTTGACCCTGCCTATATGTATGTTGCTGTCTCTTCATATGGCAGGAAAAGTCTATGGTTCGAGAGTTAGAGCTGCTCAAAAGGGAATATAGCATGAAGTAGCATGTTCCCCATCCCTGGAAGGGTTCAAGTACAAGACTGCATGATCACTTATCGGGGATGTTTAAAATAGGGTTATTTTCAATTAAGTGAGAAGTTGAACTACACTACTTCAAATATTTTTTATATTCCTTTTGTCTCAGGATTCTACGATTTTACAATAAAATCAGGGAATTGTTATATACTATTGTTATATACTAAGTATATAATTGTTATATACTAAGTCCTGTGAATGACTTTGTAAGACACCTATATTTTGCATGTTGGGGATTTAGACCTTTAGCTAAAACCTTTAGCTAAAACTTTAGACCTTTAGCTAAAACTTTAGCTAAAAACTTGTATGAACCCATATGAGCAAACCAAAACACCAACAATCTAAATTTGCAAGTAATTTTAACAAAAAATACTTTCAGCTTATTATTTTTATGGCATGCTCAGGTAAAATGTTATTGATTAATAAAATGGAAACATTGATTAATCATTACATTCTGTAAAATACTATTGGTAGACAAAAATATTTATAATGTAGTGTTCACCGGGGACAACAGCAAAGAGATGGGAACTAATTATTCATTATTATACACTTACATGCCAGGTATTATGCTAAGTGCTGTGGATAGAGCGTTAAAAAACCTCTTTCCTCAAGAACTTATAGTCTAATGAAACAGTTAAATAGAGCATCAATTATATTTTATTGTGAAATATGATAGAATGATGTACATGATGCTATGTCAAGCATCTTAATAGAAGGGAAGGTTAGAAGAAGAGTTTTACTGGAAGTGGTTCTGGAACTGAGATTAAAAGGATGAGAAATTAGCAAGATAAGGCCCAGACAAGACTGTTCAGAGAGAACAGCCCTGCTTAAAGTCACGTTTCTCCCTTCTTTTTCAAAGAGGAATCCTTTGTTCTGAGAGTGCATATGGCTTTCAGAATTGGACAGACTGTGCATCTCAAACAGGTATGCAGACACTTGGCTAAGGATCAAGGGCACTCAGAGCCAGACTAGACAAAGTCAGTTTTTTCCAGTAGCAAGCCTTTTAAAACACTATTTTTTATTACAAAATAGATGGATGCATTGAAGAGTAAATTCACATGCAGTTTGCAAAACTGAGACTTTAAATAAACTTCCTGCATCATATACTAGACTTCACCCACAGGCCCTTGGGATACACACTTGATTTTCTTTTTCTGTTGTGCTTACTTAGTTGGAAATATTTGAGAACTACTAGGCAGAAAGGTGTCTGGGTAGGTGCTCTGGGGTGAGTACTGAGAACCTCAGGATCAAGGTAGCAGATGAATGTTATACGAGTGGGTGTGCATGCGTGTGTGTTGTACATGTGTATGTGCATGCACTGACTCATCGATATGGGTGCTGAGATGAGAAGAATGCTGTGAAAAAGACTGCTGGGTTTGGTGAGTGCTGTCTGCTATGGGTGAAAAATGGGAAGGAATAGAAGCAAAGCTGGGCCAGGATTTATGCTTTAGATCATTCTATTTCTCCTTCCTCACAAAAGCACTAGTGAACCAGGAAGGTTAGGGGAGACATCATCGTTCTGGTCCTGGTTCTTTCCTTCCATCATCCTTGTTATGCAGTATCGCTGACCTTCTGTTATGTCCCAATCTGGTTCACGGCCCATAGTGACCCACCCCTGATTGGTTACTTACTGAAATCAGGGCTGTTACTACAGAGAGTTCTTGGGGGTTTTTTTTGCATTGTTCCAAGTTCAGATTTTTAAATATATAGCCTTCGTCTATGGTACGTTTATAGTTCCAACTGCTGTTCCTAATCTACTATAGTGGAGTTATATATGATGCTGGAATTTAGGAGATTTGTTTCTCCTCCCCCATGTCCTCTTTAGACTTGTCCATGGCAGCTGCCTGAACTAGCTTCTTTTTCTGGGTCTTGAAGGATGTCATGTGCTGGAAAATTGTGCAGGGAAGACTTCCTAGGGAGAGGTTCCGGGGAGTACAAATGAATAGAGTTGTAAAGCTGGCATGATGGGATAATGACAAGTGGTTCCAGGTGTGCCTAGACCCTCCTGGGGAAGGGAACGGAGAATGGAATGGTGGATAGGACTAGTCTGTGAGAAGCTTAAAGCTGTTGGATGGCATAGTAAGAACTGTAGATTTTATTCTGTTTTGACAATAGAGAGTCATTTGATGTTTTATCAGTGAGATAGGAGCTCTCTCATATTGGTGTTGAGAAAGCGCTTTGGCGACGTGGAAGGTTGGAGTAGGAGCAGGCAAGGGGTGGGAGGTGAGTTGAGAGGCTTCCACAGCAGTCCCGTGAGACATGGTAGGGCAGAAGCTGTGGCAGTGGAGAGCAAGAGGCGTTGGGATGGAGAGATTTTGTGTGAAGTACAGATAGAACTTGGAGAGTTATTTCCGTTTCTGGCTTGGACGTGTGGGTGCACGGTGATGCTCTTAAGTGAAATATGGATACAGGAAGAGAGAAGAGAGAATCAATGTAAAACGCTTTCAAAGATAATAGCACTCCATTGCAAATGTAATGTATTAATATTGAAATAATATATCACTGAACTTATGTTTAAGGTAATGGTCATCCACAGGATTGATTATACAGATGTAGAGAAACCATTAAGAGTCACAAAGCAAGTGCTTTTATAAACACTATAAAAATGCAAACTGAACGCTTTGAATTTTTAATTTCTAATTGATGCAGGGAATCTACAATGTCAAGTTCGTGTATAAGGTGATTACATTTGTTTATAGATTTTACTTTATTAGTGCTTTTTGATGTGGAGAAACATTGACTAGTTCTACTGATTGAATATAACTGGATTCGCAATTGCTTTCTTATAATCTCATTATCTAGCATCCATAAAAAGTAACTGAAGTTGTTGAGTCTTAATTAGGCAACAAATTAAAGTTTGACAAGTTCTGATAAGTTGCAAAAGAAAGATCCTTGATTATATCTTAACCCATTTGATAATTTATTAAATAAAACGTCAGGAGAATTCATTATTTCATTATTTAATTTCCTCCTGTGATTATCTTTTTTAAAAATTATTTCTGGGCTTCCCTGGTGGCGCAGTGGTTGAGAATCTGCTTGCCAATGCAGGGGTTCGAGCCCTGGTCTGGGAAGATCCCACATGCCGCGGAGCAACTAGGCCCGTGAGCCACAACTACTAAGCCTGCGCGTCTGGAGCCTGTGCTCTGCAACAAGAGAGGCCGCGATAGTGAGAGGCCCGCGCACTGCGATGAAGAGTGGCCCCCACTTGCCGCAACTATAGAAAGCCCTTGCACAGAAACGAAGACCCAACACAGCCAAAAATAAATAAAAATATTTCTAATTGTGATAAAATGCACATAATGTTTACCATCTTGACCATTTTAAAGTGCAGTTCTGTGGTGTTAAGTACATTCACATTACTGTGTAACTAGTACTCCATCTCTCTCCAGAACTCCCTCTACCCATAAAACACAAACTCCCTATTCCCTCCTCCTCCAGTCCCTGGCAACCACCATTCTACTTTCTGTCTCTATAAATTTGACTATTCTGGAGCGCTTATTACTTTTTGAGCAAAAGAAAGTAATATAGTTTTTCTATAACCTGTTATTGGTTCTCTGGGATGGCTCACATGTAACTGACTCATGATCAGAATAACCTTCAAAAGGTTTTAAAGCGTCACAGTGCTTTGGGCTTGGTAAGAAAGTAGCACATTGGTGATCTTTGGACAAGTCCTTCAGATGCTGCCCAGTCCCAGTCAGAATCAGCAGTCTCCTGACAGGCAGTCATCTGAGAGCATAGTATCTGGAGTAGCTTTGCCTGGTTTGAATCCTGGCCTACCATTTTCTAATCATGCGATGTTGGGCAAATTGATTGAACTCTGAGAGTCTCAGTTTCCTCTTCTGGAAATCAGTAGAACATGCCTTACAGTATTGTTGGGAGGCTTCAATGAGTTGTTATATATAAAAGCATTTAGAACAGAGCCTGGCGCATCATAAGCATTTAATCAATATTAACTACTATCATTTCTCAGGTGAGCTCTTAATCTAAGTACCTTGTATTGTCGGTCTGAGCTGACCAGGGACATGATTGAACCATGATCATGGAATATTTTAAGACCTTGCCACAGTGTTTTTAAAATCAGCCAGAACTGGGATGTCAAATATAGTCATGGTTGGTAAAATTTCTGGGGTTCTACTTTGGTCCCAGTGTGTTTCTCCAGTTTTGATAATGGAAATATGAAGTGTGAACATTCTTGTGGCCTTAATATGGTGACTCACAACACTGAATATACGGTGCACTATTCAAAAAATTGTAAATCAAAGCATCACATACTAGAAGGATTGCTCAGGATCCTCCATATCATAACAGAAACTGGTCAGGAGATAGATTGTGGCCCCGTGTAAGGATTTTTCCCCTTTACGTTAGCTGAAACTTCCTTCCTCTTCCCCCAGGGTTTAAGTGGAAGAAATTGATTGCTCTAGTTGAAAAATCAAGAGTTCCTCCTACCCGCACTGCACCCTGTTACAATTTCTTTCCCATTCCACATTCACAGACTAAAATAGGGTTGTTCTTTCTCCAAGAACAAAGGTTTTGACCTCTACTTACTGCCAGTATTGTCTGACTGACATGGTGAGACAAGCAAGGGTTGTATCAGCAACTCTGTATTCAGAAACCTGGGGATAACAACTCACTTGTGAATACCTGGTTCATTTTTCATGTTTGGAAACTTTATGTTCCCTGAAGTCTCACTGTTATATCTCCACGGCCTAGAACAACGCTTGGCATATAAGAGTGTTCAAAACATGTATATTGAATGAAAGAATGATTGAATGAATGAATGGCTAGATTTCTTTGGTGAAGAAGTCCTGGGGAGATTACAGGGAGACATCAAGCAGAAAAGTCTTACAGGGAGACTGTAAGGGAGATTACAGGGAGACATCAAGCAGAAAAGTCTAAGCCCTAAAATTTCCAGGGACTCCATTTAGTTCTTCCCTGTTCAGAAAGTATCATGTGCTTCTTCACTTCACCTTGCCCATTTTACTTTTGTATTTTTCCATTTTAAAACATGTTTTCCACATAATCATCACAAACTCTTCATTTTCTTCTCATATGAATAGAAAGACCACTACTACAATCTCGTTTTTATTCCCTTTCCATCCCTGAAGTTGTGTTTATTAGATCTGGGTAATTGTGTCTGCGAGAACACCCACAAGCTTTTCTTGTTCTTTTGCCCAGACAGGACTCACTCCTCCCTTGCTGAACCAGCCTGTATTCTTGCAGAGGCAGGGAGTAACGGTGTCCCAGGAGGATGCTGAGATTCTCAAAGCAGTTTTTTTCATGGAACAAATTAAGGACAAACACAAATCATTTTGGGATTTCGACCTAAATCTTAACCCATTTATTTTCTTAAAATAAATTTTTTTTCCTAGTGTCTTTACAATGTTTGTAAAAAAAGCACTATTCTCTAATTGTTGTTTTCCAGATTGAAGACTTTGAGAATAAATGACACTAGTGGCAAAACTCCAATAGCTATGTAATTTATAAACATTTTATAAAGTTTATCTGACCATTTATAGGACATAGATTCTACAAGTTTTGTATTTCTTCCGATGTCTTACTTTAGTGAATTTGCGCTGGCTGTGTAATTTATAAACATTTTATGAAGTTTACCATTTATAGGACATAGGTTCTACAAGTTTTGTATTTCTTCCGATGTCTTACTTTAGTGCAGTTGCACTGGCTATGTAATTTATAAACATTTTATGAAGTTTATCTGACCATTTATAGGATATTCGTTCTACAAGTTTTGTATTTCTTCCGATGTCTTTCTTTAGTGAAGCTGTGCTGGCTATGTAATTTATAAACATTTTATGAAGTTTACCATTTATAGGACATAGGTTCTACAAGTTTTGTATTTCTTCCGATGTCTTACTTTAGTGCAGTTGCACTGGCTATGTAATTTATAAACATTTTATGCAGTTTATCTAACCATTTATAGGACATTGGTTCTACAAGTTTTGTATTTCTTCCGATGTCTTTCTTTAGTGAAGTTGCACTCAAAATTTCCCTCTCAAATCACGCATGCCTTCCTTTTTCAATTTGTTTTAGCTTATCCTTCAAAGGGTGTGCAGTTATACTTTCTTAACAGATATTATTAACAGGTATTTAAGTTAGAATAGCAATAATAGCTATAGTTTATGAAACATCATCCATGAGTCAGGCTGATTCTGTGATATAACTTAATTATACCATTTAATCTTTCAAAAATACTGGATGTAATTTACATACAGAAAAGTAAACAAATGTTATTTGTACAGTTTGGTGTATACACGTCCATGTAACCATCACCCAGATCAAGAAGGAATATTTCCATCATCCAGGAAGACTCTTTCATGCCACTTCTCTCAGTCAATCCCCCATTCCCAGAGGCAACCATTATTCTGGCTTCTATCACTACAGAATAGTTTTGCCTCTTTTTGAATATTTATGAAGGGAATAATTCAGTGTCTGGCTTTTTTTGCTTAATAAGATGCTTTTGAGTTCATCCATGTTATTTTCTTTATGGAGAGTTATTTTATTGTATCACTGTGTAGTAGCCTACAATATGAATATATCACAATTTGTTCATGGACTTTTGGGTTCTCCCCTTATTTTTTGGCTGTTAGGGATAAAGCTGCTATGAATATTCTTGAAACATACCATTTTGTGGATCTGTGGAAACATTCCTCTTGAGTATGTACTTAGGAGTACTTCCTTCCAGGCATAGGGTAGGCCTATATGCCTATATTTACTTTTATTAGAAACTCCTAAACAGTTTTCCAAGGTAGTTGTATTATTTTGTACTCCTATTCGCAATATATCAGTTGTTCCACATCCTCACCAGCACTTGTTATTGTCAGATCCTTTAATTTCAGGCATTCTAGTGAATGTGTAGTGAAATCTCATTGTGGGTTTTTTTCCAGCTGAAATGTATCAAGATATAATTTACATATAATAAAATGCACTCACTTTAAGTGTATAGTTTGATGAGTATTAAAAAAAGTTTAAAACCATGTGACCACCATCTCAATCCGTTTTTAGGTATAAATGGTCTGTGATTGCCATTTAGGTCAAGTTAATAAATAATCTGTTTCAGAAATAGAGTCACAGATGTGGAAAATAAACTTATGGTTACCAAGGTGGAAGGGGGGTGAGGGATGAATTGGGAGATTGGGATTGACAAATACACACTACTGTATATAAAATAGGTAACTAATAAGGACGTACTTTATAGCACAGGGAACTCTACTCAATACTCTGTAATGACCTATATGGGAAGAGAATCTAAAATAGAGTGGATATATATGTATATGTATAACTGATTCACTTTGCTGTACAGCAGAAACTAACACTGTAAATCAATTATACTTCAATAAAAATTAATTGCAAAAAAAGAAAATATAGTCAGAACAGCAAAAAAATAAATAATGTGTTTCATATCATCTCTGTCAACTCCCTTTGCTAACTGGAGATTCTGCAGATAACTAAGCCCTAATGCCTTAAGGTATTCATTGTTTGGATTTAGAATGGTGCTGGTTATATACCATCTTCGGGAAAATTGAAAAAAATATATTGTCATTCAAACCATTTTTAAGTGCTTAAATTTCTTGCACAACTCTAATTTATTAGAAACTCCTAAACAGGCTGTTCTACATCCTTATTGGTTTTTGTCTACTTATTTTAACCATTCCTGAAAGAGGGATATTAAAGTCTTCAATTATGATTATAGATTTTTCTATTTATCCCTTCAATTTTATCAGATTTTGCTTCATATAATTGAAGCTCTGTTATTAGATGCATACACATATATGAATGTTATGTCTTTCTGATAAACTGACCCTTGAAAAATTATAAAACTATGCTGATACTCCTTATTTTGAAGTGTACCTCATCTACTTGTTTTCTTGTGCTTATTGTTTGCATGTATATCTTTGCTGTTCAACTTTCAATCTATCTACATCTTTATAAAGCATGTGTCTTATATACAGCGTACCGTTGAATCTTACTGTTTTATCCAGTCTGACAATCTCTTATTTCTAACTGGAGTGTTTAGACACTTTTTACATTTATATTATTATTGATAATGTTGGACTTAAATTTACCATATTTTTGGTTTGTTTTTTATTGGCCTTATCTGGTTTTTGTTCCTTTGTTATTTTGTTTTTGCCCTTTATCAAGTTAATGAAAATTTTATTACTATCAATTTCATTTCTTCTATTGTCTTTTTTCCCACAGGAGGAGTTATATGACTTTTAAAAAAATTGTTTTATTGGGGTATAATTGATTTACAATGTTGTGTTAGTTTCACGTGTACAGCAAAGTGAGTCTGTTATACAAATACATATATCCACTCTTTTTGTAGATTCTCTTCCATATAGGCCATTACAGAATATTGAGTAGAGTTCCCTGTGCTGTACAGTAGGTCCTTATTAGTTATCTATTTTATATATAGTAGTGTGTATGTGTCAATCCCAATCTTCCAATTTATCCCTCCCCTCCCTTTACCCCCCAGTAACCATAAGTTTATTTTCTACTTCTGTAACTCTATTTTGTTTTGTAGATAAGTTCATTTGTAACCTTTTTTTGGATTGCACATATAAGCGGTGTCATATGATATTTGTCTTTCTCTGTCTGACTATTTCACTGGGTATGAGAATCTCTAGTTCCATCCATGTTGCTACAAATGGCATTATTTTGTTCTTTTTTATGGCTGAGTTATTTTCCATTGTATATATGTACAATATCTTCTTCATCCGTTCCTCTGTTGATGGACATTTAGATTGCTTCCATGTCCTGGCTATTGTGAATAGTGCTGCAATGAACATTGAGGTGCATGTATCTTTTCCAATTATGGTTTTCTCCGGATATATGCCCAGGAGTGGGATTGCTGGATCATATGGTAGCTCTATTTTCAGTTTTTTTAGGAACCTCCATATTCTTTTCCATAGTGGCTGTACCAGTTTGCATTCCCACCAACAGTGTAGGAGGGTTCCCTTTTCTTTATACCCTCTTCAGCATTTATTGTTTGTAGATTTTTTTGATGATGCCTATTCTGACCGGTGTGAGGTGATACCTCATTGTAGTTTTAATTTGCATTTCCCTAATAATTAGTGATGTTGAGCATCTTTTCATGTGCTTGTCGGCCATTTGTACATCTTTGGAGAAATGTCTATTTACGTTTTCTGCCCTTTTTTTTTTTTTTTTTTTTTGCGGTACATGGGACTCTCACTGCTGTGGCCTCTCCCGTTGTGGAGCACAGGCTCCGGACACGCAGGCTCGGCGGACATGGCTCACGGGCCCAGCCGCTCCACGGCATGTGGGATCTTCCCGGACCTGGGCACGAACCTGTGTCCCCTGCATCGGCAGGCGGACTCTCAACCACTGCGCCACCAGGGAAGCCCTCTGCCCATTTTTTGATTGGGTTTTTTTTTTTTTTTGATATTGAGCTGCATGAGCTGTTTGTATATTTTGGAGATTAATCCTTTGTCAGTTGCTTCGTTTGCAAATATTTTCTCCCATTCTCAGGGTTGTCTTTTTGTCTTGTTTATGGTTTCCTTTGCTGTGCAAAAGTTTTTAAATTTCATTAGGTCCCATTTGTTTATTTTTGTTTTTATTTCCATTACCCTAGGAGGTGGATCAAAAAAGATCTTGCTGTGATTTATGTCAAAGAGTGTTCTTCCTATGTTTTCCTCGAAGAGTTTTATAGTGTCTAGCCTTACGTTTAGGTTTCTAATCCATTTTGAGTTTATTTTTGTGTATGGTGTTAGGGAGTGTTCTAATTTCATTCTTTTACTTATAGCTGTCCAGTTTTCCCAGCATCACTTATTGAAGAGGCTGTCTTTACTCCATTGTATATTCTTGCCTCCTTCATCAAAGATAAGGTGACCATATGTGCATGGGTTTATCTCTGGGCTTTCTATCCTGTTCCATTGATCTATATTTCTGTTTTTGTTCCAGTACCATACTTTTTTGATGACTGTAGCTTTGTAGTATAGTCTGAAGTGAAGGAGCCTGATTCCTCCAGCTCCATTTTTCTTTCTCAAGATTGCTTTGGCTATTCTTCTGTTGTATTTTTAGCTATTATTTTTAATGATATAGCTCATATCCTTAACTTATCAAATTCTACACAGAATTGAAATTTAGCATTTCAACCATTTAATCTTCTCATTTGCTCTATGAAGTATGTATTATTATCCAGACTTTTTTGATAGATGAGGAAACAAGCCCCCCAAAAGGGTAATTACTAACTTGCTTAAGGTCACCTATGGGAAGAGGTGGATCAAAGACACCATCTAAAGAATGCTCAGTATGGTACTTAAATGGCCTCAATGATAGTTCAATGGATCTCTCCAGATAGTCATTGCTTGTGCAAATTATATTTATGAATGGCATGAAACAAATGTTTGTGCTAAGGACTTAGTGAAGGTTCCATGTAGTTTATCATCAGATGCATCTAATAAAAGAGGTTAGCATCTAGTGGCTGCAAGATTGGCTACTTACTCACTGAAAAAATTTTTTAATCATGAGGAAATATTAATTTTACCCTAGAGAACAAGTCTATGGAAGAGTACTTACAGAGGGAAAATGATGAGTGTTTTGAAGGTTGGACATGAAGAATATTTCAGTTTTGGATGTATTATAAGAGTGAAAGACTGAAATGATATAAATTTAACTGTACTAATATTACAAAAATTAATTGTACTAATATTTAATTGTACAAATATTATCACAGTTTTTCTTTTCTTTTTTTATTACTTTGTACCCTTTACTTTGAACCTCTCCCTATTTCCCACACCCCTTAGCCCCTGGTAACTACTTTTCTACTCTTTATTTCTGTGAGTTTTGACTTTTTTAGATTCTACATATAAGCGAGATCATGCAGTATTTGTCTTTCTGTGTCTGGTTTATTTTACTTAACATAATGTTCCCTGAGTTCATTCATGTTGTTATAAATGGCAGGATTTCCTTCTTTTTTTAAGGCTGAGTGATATTCCATTGTATATTTCCTTCTTTTTTTAAGGCTGAGTGATATTCCATTGTATATATCTG
Source organism: Leucopleurus acutus (assembly GCF_964270905.1). NCBI lineage: Eukaryota > Metazoa > Chordata > Mammalia > Artiodactyla > Delphinidae > Leucopleurus > Leucopleurus acutus. The sequence continues at coordinate 41,025,133 of NC_139142.1, forward strand.
CTACATTTTCTATATCCATTTATCTCAGAGGACCCTTAGGTTGTTTCCATATCTCGGCTGCTGTGAATAATGCTGCAGTGAACATGGGAGTGCAGATATTTCTTTGAGATAGTAATTTTATTTTCTTTGCATATGAACCCAGAAGTGGTATTGCTGGATCCAAATATTATCACATTTAGCCCTTACAACTATACATGGTGCTTTTTGATCTTCAATTTGCAGATAAGGAAATTGAGGCACAGAGAGGATAAGGTATGCCCAAGATCACACAGCTGGAAAAAGATAGAGCTAGTTAGGCTGAGGAAGTCTGAGTTCTTAACCACTAAGTAAAATTAGGTGGAGAGGAGAGAATGGTTTTCATTTTACAGATCTTCTGGACTCTATTTTATGTAAGCCTCACAACAACTTTCTGAAGTCAATAAATGTAGTTATTATTTTAATGATGGGGAAGTGGAGACAGTGGTCAGGTGAGCTCAGCAGCATCCAAGATTGCTGTCAGTAAAGGTCTGCCGAGTCCAAGTCTCCTCCCAGTGATGAGGATGGATCCGTCCTGGAGTGGAGTAGAGTCAGAAGAAACAGAACCATATCAAATGAGGTACAAAGCAGGCAGTGGGTTCCAAACGCTAAAATTGGAAGAGTTTGGAAATGATTCTGGATAACTACTTTGAACAGTTTGAGAGGGTGAAAAAAAAAGATGGAAAGAAAGATTAAGTATAGAATACTAAGAATTCAGATAATTTTAGAACAGAGAGGAGAGGTTAAGCTTACAAGACAGGAAAAAAAAACAATTAAAAAAATTTTTTTTTGTATGTTTAACACCAAAAGCAGATTCTCAGTTATTCTTTGCATGAATGAGAATTCTACAAAGGAACTTCATTGCCTAAAATGAATTGTATGTATTAGAGAGAAAACAAAGCTGAGTTTTCCCTATGAGTCAAACTGAATTTGTTGAATTTTTAGCCTTAATTTATGGAAAGAATTTCCAGTGTCAGAATTGGAATTAGTAAAGGTTGAGTCACTTTGGATATATTTCCACTGATTTTCTTATAAGTGTGTAGATTGATACTTTGCAAAACCATAATACATTTTGCTAATGGTCTGAACTTGTGCTTTTTTTAAGCCTGTAAGACCAAAGTAAAACAAATGTTTTAGAAGGTGCCAAAGGACAATGGCCAGTTAATCTGTGTTCCTTAGGAGAGTTGGATTTGGGTGGAGGGAAGAAGATTATCAACTCTATAGTTCTCTGGGTTGTTTGACAGGTTACAAAAAGTAAGCAGGCATTACTTTGAAAGAGCAATAATTACAGTAAGAATAAAAGGAAATCATAATGTATTTTATGAGCTGGAGCTAAAGACAAACTAATGTGTGTCTTAAACATTCTTAGAGGAAGAATATGGTGCCTGTAATGAAAGTATTTTTGTAGTAATAGATACATAGAATGTTGATTTCTAGTGTAAAAGTAGTTACATCTGCATATATTTGTTAGGAAAGTGAAAAAAATGGTAGAAAGCAAAAAAACAAAAACAAAAACACCCCTGAATGTTATCTATTCAAGTGAATTCCCTTGATAATCTAATTCTAATCGATCATTCTCAGTCTTTCTTTTTGATTCATAATGAGGGATTTCGATGAGAAATCTGGAAGATTTTGCTAGTAAAAAAAAGAGAGAGAGAGAGAGAGCGCGCTTCTTTTTATTTTTGTTGGATGCTCTTTCCTTATTCAACTTTAGTAATATATACTACACTACAGAGTCAGTGGAAAGGGCTAAATAAACGAAACTGGACCATTGTAGAGGGAAATGGCAACATTTGAGACAAGCAGAGACAAATTAATAGAAGACTTTCTAGGTCAGAAGCACAGCTGTATTTCAGTGATCTCAAAATCCTCAGTCATACATGTCTGTGATGGCCAAAATACTACATGTAATTTTTTCTGTGTATGGATTCAGAATGGTTGTAAGACTATCAGTTGTTTCCCGTTGTGATCACCTCTCTCACTGCGAGCTGCGGCTCACTGCCCTGCCCAACATCACGAGAGAGGATTGAACTGCACATCACTAGACAAAGGAAAAGATCAAAATTCAAAATTTGGAGTATGGTTTCTACTGAATGTGTATCGCTTTTGCATCATTGTAAGGTTGAAAAATCGTAAGTTGAACTGTCCTAAATCAGGGACCACCTATACAAAAAAAAAGTCAGTGAAAATTTTTGATTGAAATGGGTATGTCTCTATTTATTCAAGTATTTCTTATGGTTTTTCAGAAGAATTCAACAGCTTTCCTCCTTCTGTACATTCTGTACCTTTCTATACTTCTTCACTCTTTGCTTCCCTCTTTCCCATTTAGCACCTTTTGGATTAATTTGCCTAAAGTTCTCCTATGATTGTGTCATCCCTGGTTTCTTGTCTCTGTGGCCCACTTTTACCCAAGTCCAAATCCTGTCCTCTTCCAATCCTGTTTCCACCCCCCTTTCCAATTTTATCACCCCTTTTGCTCTGGATATCCTGGACTCCTTGCCTTTCCTCAATGAGGAATTTAACTTTCCTACTTCCACCCCTTTATTCATACAATTTTCTCAGTCTGGGTTGTCATTTCTTCTGTTTTCATCAGTTTTTCCTAATAGCAACAGATTGTAGCACATCCATACATGAGAACAAGAGAGCAAAACCTCTAGAAACCATGGTTTATGAAGAAGCATTCTAAGAACTGACAAACTTAGGTGTGTTTCTTGCTGGGAAGTTTCTTAATGTCTCTAAGCCTCAGAGTCCTCATCTGTACAATCGGGACGACAAGAGGACTCACCTTATAGGATTGTTGGCATGATTAAATGGGATGATGCATGTAAGGTACTTGGCAGCGTGCTTGGTGCATAGTGAATGCAGTGAACGCTAAAAAAAAGGTTAACTGATGTGGTAGGCAGAATAATTCCACCCATCCCCCAAAGGTGTCCATGTCCTAATCCAAGCAAACTGTGAATGTTACCTTGCACGGCAAAAGGGACTTTGCAGATGTGATTAATAAGGACTTTGAGGGCTTCCCTGGTGGCGCAGTGGTTGAGAGTCCGCCTGCCAATGCAGGGGACACGGGTTCGTGCCCCGGTCCGGGAAGATCCCACATGCCGTGGAGCGGCTGGGCCCGTGAGCCATGGCCACTGGGCCGGCGCGTCCCGTTACGGGAGAGGCCACAACAGTGAGAGGCCCGCATACCGCAAAAAAAAAAAAAAAAAAAAAAAAAAAAAATATATATATATATATATATATATATATATATATATAAAATAAGGACTTTGAGAGGGGGAGATTATCCTGTATTATTCAAGTGGCCTAGTATAATCAAAAGGGTCTTTAAAAGAGGTAGGTGGAAGAGTCAGAGGCCAAGAAGATGTGATTACAGAAGCACAGGTTAGAGTGATGGGATGAAGGAATTGAGGCAAGGAATTGATTCTCCCCTAGAGCCTCCAGAAGGAACACAACCCTGATGACATCTTGATTTTAGCCCAGTGAGACCCATGTCATAATAAATTTGTATTGTTTTAAGCATGTGCTAATTTGTGACTGCATTGATAGGAAACTAATACAGTTCTATAATTATTTTTATCACCATCATTATAGCAATTATTCACCCTGGAAGAAAGCATTAGGAAATGATCCAGTCTTAACACAATTAAAGGATTTTCATATGGAAGAGTGATTCTAGGTGGTCCAGGGGACAGAAGCAAGGTCAATGGTTGGAAGTTACAAGGACATTTTGAGCCAATTATAAAAAGAAAACTTCCTGAGATGCAATAAGAGTAAATTACTGACATGTAGGAGTAGTTCAAGCAGCCACTGGAAGACATCTATTGTTTAGTTGTATATGCATCCTGCAAAGGGTGGGGCTAAATTTCAGCCTTTGAACTTAGCTTTCATGCCTTCCCTTTCAGTGTGTTTTCCATTATCATGCTAGCAAAAGTAATCTCTCATGCACAGTCTATCTGCTTTATTCCCATTACTCTTGGCTGTCCCACTTCTATGATATTTGTCACATGTGACCTTATATCTTGCTTCCTGGACTCTTGAGGACCAGGGCAGTGTCTCGCACACTTAGTAATTCACACAGAGCTTGTTTATGGTTTCTTGAACTCACCAAAAATATGTTGGAGGAAGGATTAAATTCATCACCGTTCAAGTGTAGAAAATATTCAAATTATCATTTGTCTTCCTTTGAGTTGGTTCATGGGATTAGAGACTATTTCTGCAATTATTTCAATGTTGATTCAGATTTTAATTTTGATGAAGTTATGAAATCCAGGATATGTGGGCAATAGTTGTTTAAAGGAATGCCTATTTCTCTGCTTCACCTTGTACTTAGGAACTGTATAATCATTTGTATTGTTTTAAAGCCCTAAGTTTTTGAGCTCCCTGTTACTGAATGCTTCCCATTTATCTTTTATATGATTTGCATACAGGACTTTTGAAACCCATGTGGTCTCCTGGAAACCTGGATTCTACTTCTGATCACTGCCGCCCTTAAACCCAGGCCAGAGGGAACCCTTATCTGGATCTTTCTCTTTAGAGGGCTCTGTGTATTACAAATACTGAGACACAGAGATTTAAAATCTTAAAACATTCTTTTTTCCATTTTCTAAAATTTTTTTTCCAAGTTTAGAAACCAACTGAGCGAATGAGATGACTGCTTGAGCCTTGTGCTCAGGCAAGCTTGCAGAGGTGAGAAAGCAGGAGTCCAAGAGGAGGAAGGAGAAAATTAGAGCCTCTGTCCTGGACACCAGAGGGTGCCTAGGCCTGATCTCGGGGTGGCCACAGTCTGCGGTGGCTGGAAGCAGGACCTGGGTCCTTGTCTTCTTTGGAGAAAGAATTCAGCAAAGAGACAGTTTGTGAAGGAGTAAAGCATTTATTAGAAGCAAAGTACATGTGGAGGAACACAGGGACAGACTCAGAGTGAGTTGTGCCCCAAAGGAGTGGCTTAAATCACTTATATGGGGGCAGTTTTCCGGGTTCCCTCTGGCCAGTCATATTGCCTGTGCCCATATTTGGTCTGACTCAGGGCCCTTCCCGATATGGGCGCACATCTTTTAGCCAAGATGGATTCCAGTGCGAGCATTTCCGGGAGGTTGGCAGGACATATTACAGGCTGGCACCCTCTCCCTTCTCTGACCCCTGAGGATCTTTTCTGTGCATGTGTGGTCTGGGAGGTCTCCTTGACCACAAGAATGAGAAAAATGTGGTTGTCTTATCTTTTGTTCAAAGCAGAGCTCTGCTCCTGTCATTAACAGGAGACTGTCTGCAGCTGCTCAGCGTGGGGCCCAGCTATCTCCTGCCTCAGGCCCACCAGGTTTTCCAGGTAACTTCATTCCTGTGCTGTGCTTTGCTCAGACAGTTTAGCTTTGGGAGGCACCTGGAAATCCTGAGTCTGGAAAGTGAAGCCTCAGGGAGGAGCTTGATCCTGTGAGTCTGATCAGGTTGAGAGGGGCCTGGCTTCTACCTAGCTGCTGCATTTTCATGGCCTCCTTCAGGCTTGCCCGGGGCCCAGGAAGGGTAGCTCCTTAGCCTCTAGCTCTTGGGCCTGAGAGAGAATGTGGGCTAGGAAGGAGCACAGCTTGATTTCTTGTTTTTGTGTGTTAAATCTGTACTGTGAGCCTCTATTTGCAGTCTTGACCCAGGCTCTGCAAATGTTAGGGGAGGACCTGCTCCTCACTCTACCAGTTTCTAAACTTTTTCCTGGCCTTAAACAAATCATTTTATTTATAAAAACAGAGATAATATTTTTAGAGGGGACCACAGTAGGGATTTTTGTCTACAGTTGACCATTGAACAACGTGGGGGGTTAGGGGAAGCCAACCCTCTGAGCAGTTGAATAGCCATGTATAATTTATATGGGTTCCTCTGAATCCCAGATTACTCCATATCCATGGTTCCTTAGCAGTGGATTCAACCAATCTCGGATCCATGTAGTACTGTAGTATTTACTAATGAAAAAAATCCACCTAGAAGTAGACTCGGGCAGTTCAAACCTGTGTTGCTCAAGGGTCAACTGTGGTTTACTCACTGTTGTATCCTATACCTATAATGGTGCCTGGTACAGAGTAGATGCTCAACAAATGTTAAATAAAAGAATAACATTTTTTTTCTTTTTAAAAAAGTTTGGTTGAGGTATAATTGAAATATAATAAACTCTACATATTTAAAGGTATAATGAGTTTGACATATGCTAAACCTTTGTAACCATCACCACAATCAAAGTAATGAACATTCCCACACCCAAAAAGTTTCCCGGGGTCCCTTTGTAATCTATCCCTTCCACTCCCACACCTGCTTTTTCTGTTACTATACTATTTTGTATTTCCTTGAACTTTATTTAAATGCAATTTTACAGAATGTACTTTTTTTTGGTCTAGCTTCTTTCACTCAGGGTAATTATAAAATTCATTCATACTGTGTGATAAATATTTCACTCCTTTCTATTGCTGACTCCATGTGTGGATGCACAATTTGTTTATCCATTTACTTTTTGATAGCCATTTGGATTGTTTCTAGTTTTTGGCTTCTACAAACAAAGCTGCTGTGAACATTATGAACAAGGCTTTGTATGGATGTAAGCTTTCATTTCTCTTGGGTAAATACCTGAGAGTAGACTGACTGAATCATAAGGTAGGTACCATTTTAAGTTTGTGATAAACTGACGAACTGTTTTTCCAATGTGACTACTATTTTTCATTCCCACCACCCATATACTAACAGGTATATAGTGGTATTTCATTGTGCTTTTAACTTGAATTTTCCAAATGACTCATGATGTTGAGCATCTTTTCTGTGCTGATTTGCCACCCTTACATCTTCTTTGGTGAAATATTCAAATCTTTGCTCAAGTTATTATTAGATTTTTCCTTATTATTGAGTTTTGAATGTACTTTATATATTCTGCACACAGTTCCTTTATAAGATATGATTTGGTTCTCTCAGCTGTGGCTGTCTTTTCATTCTCTTAACAGTCTTTTTGAAGAGCAGAAATTTTTTTTAATCAACTCTATCAATTTGCTCTTTCATGGATTACTGTCTTTTATGGATTTTGATGTTGTATCTAGAAATCTCTGCTTAACCCCAGGTGCCAAAGTTTTCTCGGAACTACGTTTTCTTCTGGAGTTTTATAATTTCAGGTTTGTGATCGATTTTGAGTTAGTTTTTGTATATGGTGTAAAGTATGGATGGAAGTCCCCCCCTTTTTTGCATGTGGATATCCAACTTTTCTGGCACCATTTGTTGAAAGACTCTCCTTTCTCCACTGAATTGCCTTTATGGAAAATAAGCTGTTCATATGTGTGTGGAACCTACTTCTGGACTCTATTCTATTCCACTGATTTATCTGTCTATCTTTAAGCCAACACTACACTCTCTTGATTATTGTAGTTTTATAATGTCTTGAAATTTGGTGGTGTTTGTCCTCCAACGTGGTTCTTCTTAATGAAATGATTTTTAAACAAAAGGAAAATTCTGAAACATTGTTTAGAAGAATCTTGCAGTGTTTCAGAGTTAGCATTTGCTTTGGGGATAAACATGTCTACATGACCTTTCTTTTTGCCTGTGCTCTGGATAAATGGAAGTTACCATATTATTTACCACTATGCGTGTTCTCTAAAACTAATGTATAAATCATGTCATTAACCTTTTCACTATTATTTGATGCATTCCTATAAGTAAATTTTTTATATTACTAATTTGAATATATGTTAATCACCATGAGACAATCAATATTTATTATATTCTTTTTCATTCTTTCTGTCTCTCTTAGACTTACATCTCCCATATGAATCCATGTGGATATAAATGTCTCATTCTCAGATAAATCTCTGAGTTATGAGCCATTTCTCTAGGATTGTGGATTCTGCTACTTGGAAAATATTTGTTCAAGCTTCAGTTTGGCAGCTACCCAGATGCATCTTATCATTAATTCTTCTCCTGAGGCCCTTTGTCATATTCTCTTCTAGACACGCTCTGTGTACCTCAATTATAAAGACACTTCCTGGTGTGTAATCTTTTTGGAGTACAGTCCTCATTTGTTCTGCATAGTTCCTTTCTTGACTCCCTGTGCTCTAAGAGGAGTGAGGGGAAAAGTGAGGAAGTGGATTCAATGACCATTTGTGGGCTCTTGGAATGCATGGATAAATAAGAAAAAGTAAGATAAATAAATTGTCTATACTTTATTACAGATAATTATAAATAATTATAAATTATTCATAAATAAATCAAAGAGCTAATATATCTTTATAAAAGCTATCAATCTTTTTATCTTTATAAAAATATAATTTAATTATTTATATTTGTAGATAAATATAATGACCCTTTTCAGGTCCTTACAACCCTAATTTCAGATTATAATTTTCCCATCTCTGCTCTTCAGGTACTGTGACTCTCAGAAACCTGTGGTCTTGAGTCTAAGTCAGATTTACCAGGGTGTACAGAGTTCATCAGTGGTAACACCGGGGAAATGTTGCCTCAAAAGGCCTCCACTTAAGGAGGCATCTTCTGTGCCCCATGGGGTCAGGGGTGAATAAGGCAGAGTGTTGGTTAGGTTGAGGTGGTGTGGCCCTTCTTTCAAGTGGAGGGGAAGAGAATTGGATTTTTTCTGGTGTCAAGAGGCTAGCAAAGTAATAATTTGACATTTTTTCTTTTGATTTAAAACCCATACCTTTAACTTTTATCTTTAAACCGAAACTCATTGGGAAATTGATCTAAAATGTACTTGTATCTTTTTTTGTGAATTGGTCCAGGACACAGAGCTGAGAGTTCTCAGGGTTGTTTCTGTGTCTTCCATTTTGATTAGTAATAGAAATAATAATAATAATAACAGATAATAATTATTTAGCCCTTACTACATAGCAGGCCCTGTTCTAAGGGCCTTACATATGTTAATTCATTTATTCATTACAACCATGCTGTGAGCTAGGTCCATTACTATCCTCATTTTACAGAAAATTGAGGCACAGAGAGGTTAAGCACTTGCTGAGGTTATACTGCTAATTAGGGACAGAGCTGCTGTTCAGGCACAAGTGATCTGGCTCTGAATTAGGAAGGTGCTCAGAGATGATCTGGTGCAATCCTCTGATTTTAAAGACAAAGAAAAGGAGAACTGGAAGAGGGTAAATGATTTGCTCAGAGGCACACGATCTGTAGGAGGCAGAGCTGAGGTTTGTCCTCAGGCACCTGTCACCCTGTCCTGGGTTCTTTCCCATGAAGCTGCCCTTGCTACCCTCTGTCACCCGACTACAGTCACTGTCCCCTGGGCTTCACAGTCCTCACTCAGCAGTTTGCCTTATTGCTGCCTGGGCCAGAGAACTCCCTGAGTTCCCTTTACTTTATGAGCAGACTCCGTGGGTAAGGGAATTGGGTTGGTCTCGTTACCGCTTGCTGTTTGATCCTTTGCTTACAGTGTGTGCCTGAAGAGTCAGCACAAATCATCTTTAATGTTGGCACTGAAGATGTTGGACCACTTTAAAATTCAGACTCAGATCCGGTGTAGCCAGAATTGCTTTCCAGCCAGCATTACCCACATCGATCCAGATTCTCTCTTATGCCTTCAGGAAGGCATTGTAACAGTAGTGTGCTACTGGCAGGCACATGGCTGAAGCAGCAGAGAGACCTCACACTCGCTCGTTCTGTGGCTGACCAGCTTGGGTGACTGTGCCAGTTAAATTCCTTTCAGAATTTACTCTGTTGTTATAAGAAAATCATACTTAAGACACATGCCCCAAGTACCTGTGGTTATCTTACATAGAAAACTCTTCAAAAACCAATGCCTGATGACACAGTTTGTGTTCTTGGGGACAGTAGTCATTAGTGCTATTTGCCAAATAGTTTTGGTTTTCTTCTGGGAACATCCTTGTCCCCTGGAAGCTAGATATGGCTGTGTGATTTGCTTTGGCCAATGAAACAAAAGTGCCATGTGCCTCTTCAGGGTGGAAGTTTTAAGAGCCAGGGTGTGTTTCACCACCTGTTATTTGTCCTCCTTTCTGGAGGCACAGAGGTAGAGCCTCCTTCAGCCTGTTGGTGGGTGAGGACTGCAGGGCAAGCCAACCTGCCTGAACAAGCAGCATGAGCAAGGAATGAAATGATGTTCTGTACCCCCTCACCCACCTGCCCGTTTATTTTTGTTCATATTGCAGTACCTTTAGATTTATAGGAAGTTACAAAAATAGTACCAAGAGGTTCCTTGTACCATTCACCCAGTTTTCCCCAATGGTTCTATCTTACATAACTATAAAGTGCGTCTTTAAGTCACTGAGATTTTCGGGTTACCTCAGCATTATCTAATCTCACTGATAGAGATATTTCTTTTTTAAAAACAATGCATACCTTAATTGCAAAGACATAAAACTCTTCCAAACTCACATCACATTCTGATTGCCTCTCTTTTACCAAATGGAACGTTTTTCCTTGTATTATAGTCACTCATATATATTTTTATTCTCCTTCTGCCAGATCACAAGCTCCCTAAGAGAGCACATCTGATTTATTTTTGAATCCCTCCCAAACAGTTCTGTGTGTGTAGAAGGCACTCTAAAATGTTTATTAGTGAATGAATGATGGATTGCTGTGTAGTTGCTAGCCTCTTGAGTAGAAAGGATGGGAAATAAGAAGCTCATTTGGGGACCTAAAAAAGACCAAATATCCTAAAGTTCATCATTATCCAGCTGCTTCAGTATGGAGCTATGAGATCAAACAGAGAAATGGTGAAAGCCTGAGAGGCTGAAAAATATAATATTTGGGAACTTCCCTGGTGGCGCAGTGGTTAAGGATCTGCCTGCCAATGCAGAGGACACGGGTTTGAGCCCTGGTCCAGGAAGATCCCACATGCCGCAGAGCAACTAAGCCTGTGCGCCACAGCTACTGAGCCTGTACTGTACAGCCCGCGTGCTGCAACCACTGAAGCCTGCGTGCCTAGAGCCCGTGCTCTGCAACAAGAGAAGCCACCGCAATGAGAAGCCCGCGCACCGCAACAAAGAGTAGCCCCCGCTTGCCGCAACTAGAGAAAGACCACGCACAGCAATGAAGACCCAGCACAGCCAAAAATAAATAAATTTAAAAAATATATATATAATATTTGGTAGAAGTGGGGCAGGCAGAGATAAGGCATTTACTATCCAGCTTTACTTCATTAGGAATAAGATTCTGCCTTGTACCTTTTATAGGCTACCTTGCTTCCTTATTGCTTACAGATGTTCAGTGCTTCAGAAAATTTATTTGTGACTATATGTCTCTTTAGAGCCAAGAATTTCGTACTGAAATCATAATACTTCACCCTCCCTCACAATTAGATTTTCATAACCATCTACCTTTGGGCCATGGGGGTGAAAAATCACCTGTTGGTTGCAGTCGGCAGTGCATTTACCCCTGTGGTGTAGCAGCAGGCAGCTGGCCAGGTGTTTTATGATCAGGAGCCTTCTGTAGCTGCATCTGTAGTAAGCCATTGCCTGAGACCAAAACTGGGAGATAATTAGACCACTGGCATCTGGTTTTAAGGCAGTTTGCAGTTACTCTGCTGCTGGTATGTAAATGGATGTTCTGCGGCCTTCCCTCCAGGCCACGTAATACCTGCTCATTCTCGCCAATCTCTTCTTTCAGGCCTCCGTCATTGTCCCTCTGTGCTCCTATCCAGTGACCTCCACAATCCTCTTAAGGTGGGCTTTGTCCAGCCCAGAAATCAGCACAGCACTCCACGGAGAGTCAGACTAGTCAGAACACAGTCCTTGCCTTCTGTTTAGGTATTACAGCCAGGCTCTCTCTCTCTCTTCTAATGATATACTTAACCCAATACTTCAATATTGAGAGAATGATTAGATCTTTGGATAGACTTGATCATGCATGTTTAATTCTTTAGCTTTCCTTTTAGAATAAAAACCAAGGACAAATATTTGAAGATCTTCAGGAAGTGATGGCAAAGATGCACAGAAAGAATGTCTGTGTCAGGAGAAATGATTCTGAATTTTTGTTAAAGATGTAAGATTGCATTTGCCAAGCTACATTCCAGTGCGAGGCGAACAAAAGTAAACAAGCTTCCCCTGAACTCATTTCCTGGGAGAGAAATAGCGTGGTAACTTATTTTGGTCCTGCATGGCTCATTAAACATGGAAGTATCCTGTTCATTTGCTTATATGGGAGAACTTAAATACCACAGATGAGTGGAAATAAACTGTACATTCGCTGCAACTTCTGGGAGTATGTCGTATTTGAAATCAAAGGACTTGTCTCAAATGCAAATATATGCAGAGGGAAAGTACGGGGAAGTTTGAGTACACAGGGGTAGAGAAGAACATCATGTGGCATCAGACAGGGCTATTCTGGGTCACTTGGGTTGGCTGACTGCAGCCTTTTGTTGAAAGCAAGGTAGAAACTGGTTTGAGAAGCCAGTGAAGGATAGGCAATGACTGAAGATTTCTCTTGGGACAAGGCTGCCTGATTTATTTTCAGTTACGGCTGAATAGTACTTGGAGCTGATGTAAAGAGTTATGGAGTCTATTGTTTTCTCAATAATGTTTCCATGACTAGTTGCTAGGATTGAGTGTGTGCTGAGTGTGGGCTGATGAGCGACTGGGTGGGCAAAATAAAATGGTCTGCCCAGGTTGCTATGGCAGCCAACAGGAGGGCAAGTCCAGTGAGAAAATGAACTCAAGTGAGGCAAAGAAAAAAAAGGCAATAAGAGCCACATATGTGCATGTCCTCATTGGCTGTAGGCCCATTTAGTGCCCCCTAACCTTCACTTGGCTGGGTGCTTCTTATCCACCAGGTACCAGCTGCAGCACTACTTCCTCAGAGGGGCCCTCCCTGACCACCCACTCTAAATACCACACCCCACCTCCCATTAATCCCTATCAGTGAAATCTGTTTTATTTTCTTTTTTGCACTCATCACTAGCTGATTCTATGTTTTTGCTTATTTGTTTATTGTCATTAGAATCTAATAACTGTGAAAGCAGGGGCCTTTCCTACCTCCATGGTATGCTCAGAGCCTGACATAGACCCCAGCACAGAGTAGGAGCTCAATAAACATTTGCTACATGAAGAACTGTGTACTGCTTGTGGGGGAACCTTATATTTTATTCATCTCTGTACTTTGAATTTCTGGCTTAGAAACATTTATTGAGCAAGTGTGGGCCATGATAAAGCAGGGAGATTATCCCTGTGACCTTTGTCTTCCTTGTCACTTGTTCCCAGGAGCCATTAGCCAATGCAAAGTCTGGAAGGAACTCAGGGGCTTCCAATGAGCAGCTCAGAATTATGGTTATGTGGCCAGACTGGGATTGGAAACATGGCAGACTGAATATGGAGGTGAAAAAGACACAGCTTGCTAGAAAACAGGACAAGAATTACTAACAGTTATGAAATGCTTACTATGTGCCAGACACTGTGCTGAACATTTTATATACACTGTGTCTTTAATCCCACAACTATATAGAGAGGTAGGTTCTATTATTATACCCATTTTACAGGTGAGGAAGCTGAGGCACAGAGAGTTTAAGTAACTTACCAAAGGTCACCTGATTGTTTAGTGGTGGAGCCAATATTCAAATGTACATCATAGGATCATGTTGAGAACCAATTGAGATAATTAGTTAAAAGTATTCAGTTTGTACTCATAAATGTGTGTTATCTCCTCCCCTCTTCCCCTCTCTCCTCTCTTCTTGTTAGTATTTTTCTGATCTCCTGATATTGTATTTTAATGCTTTTTCATCAACTTCTCTTTTTTTATCTGTCTGGTGGAGATACGTAAGTATACTATGATATGTTTAGTAGCGTAAAACATGCAGGTACAAATAGAAAAGCCAGTGCTAAATAATGAAATGTATGAACTAGGACACTGGGGATGGGTACCACAAACTGTTGGGGGCTCAATTCCACCATGCCTGGAAAGAGTGGCATGTGATGATGTTATAGGCTTTTGGTCTGAATTCAGTTGCTAAATAGCTTTGTGACGTTGGGTTTGTCATTTAGCCTCTGCAGACCTGTTTTATCTTCTCTAGAACTGAGGGTAAGATGGGGCACTGAGGCAGGAAAACTCTAAAATTCTTTGTAACTCTAAGAGCACATGATAACTTCGTTCCATGGTGCTTTGTGTGCTCTCGTGGTTTGATGAATGCTGCCCTGGCTGGCCTGAGAGCAGTGGTGCTACTGGAGACCAGAAGGCCCAGATGTGACACGTCTGTATTCTTCTCACACTGTGGGCTGTATAGTAGACAGCTCCCCCTCAGGCTGATAAAACTTTGAAAAATCAGAAAATGCATTTTAACTATTTTATTATTAGTTTACAGCAACTTTCTCTGAGTTAGAGCATCTTTCTGGATACTTCAGGCTTTTGAAAACAGGGAAAGCTAGGAGGAGAACAAGAACAGTGTTTGCCTAAAACGTTTTAGGGCCGGAAGCAAGGGTCGTAAATCAGATAGCCAGAGGTCAAGTTTATGAGGGTTAGCTAACATTCTCAGCAGGAGATGGGGGAAAAGTTCTCTCCCCAGGGAATATTTGGCAGTGTCTGGAGACATTTTTGATTGACATGACTCGGGGGAACTTTGGCATCTAGTGGGTAGAGACCAGGAATGTTGCTAAACATTCTATAATACACAGGATGGTCCTCCATAGCAGACAGTTATCCAGCCCAGAATGTCAATAATGCTGAGATTAAGAAATCCTAAACTAAGACGGGAGAGCAGAAAAAGTGTCACATCTACAAAATCTGAGATCAGAGATCAGGAACCAGGCAGGCAAACTGAGCAACAGCAGGGCAGGCAGCCCAAGGTAGGAGGTTTGAGCTACAGAGCTTCGGGAACCCAGCTGAGGATTAGGATTTAGGCCAGACATCTGGAAATAGGCACAGGCCACCCGCAGAAAGAAACTTCTAATGTGCCATCGGCTTTCTGAAACAGAAGCCTCTTTTAATTTTTTTAAGGGGCTTCCTGATGCTGGCTTGCTTGGGGTCAAACCTGGCATCAAGAAATAGGCAAAATTCTAGCATCTGCTCCTTACTACAGCTATTTGGGATAGGCATGGTCAGTATTATTATTATTATCTCCATTTTACTGCTGGGCCCTCTGAAGCTGAGACGGGTTAAGTGATTGCCACATATTACCAGTAAGTAAGTGACAGAGTCTTCAGACTTCAAGCCTGGCACTTGTTTGACTGAGGAGAGTGGAGGGGTCAAAGTCGACTCACGTGGCTGGAGCAGGGGAAGTACGCAGTTATCAAGCATAGAGTTAAGCTGTAGGTAGTTCTCCAGAGCCCTTCCCTATCAAAGCTGGAAGATGGGACGAAAGTGCTCATGGAAAGATAGTGTGGTTTATGCTCAGATTTTAGCACATAGGAATTTGGGAGAATTTTGTTACCTTTTATTGAACAAGTCTCATTAATGAAATCAGGAATTTTATACATTATGACAATTTTTTTTTCCATGCCAAACTGTGCCCAGCTTTATTAAAGATACTTTTCATAAACAATCATGGTATTTCAGGCAGGACATGGGCAGACAATCATTAACAGAATACAACAACTTTCAAATGCCCTTTTTCAATGGACAACCAAAATCAAAAAGCCACTATAAAACCTAATGAAGTCTTCATGTGATGCTCTGAACAGGGAAAGTTTAGAGTGAGGGTTGACATTTAACATTTAGCATGTTGTTTAACAACTTTGCACAAGCTGACCCTGACTTTCAGGAAACGGAAATGAAAATGGCAGAAGTATCAATCTGAAGATTCACAATCTAAAAAAGGAACCGCTACTCTTTTTTTGTTTGTTTTTTTGCGGTACGTGGGCCTCTCACCGTTGTGCCTCCGTTGCGGCACAGGCTCCGGACACGCAGGCTCAGCGGCCATGGCTCACAGGCCCAGCCGCTCCGCGGCATGTGGGATCTTCCTGGACTGGGACACGAACTTGCGTTCCCCGCATCGGCAGACGGACTCTCAACCACTGCACCACCAGGGAAGCCCACTACTAGTTTGTTAATGTCTGTTTAACTAAACATTAGCTAGAGGTCCCGTGAGGACAGGGACTATCACTCTTGTAACCCCCAATCTTGGTTGAGTGCTTGTCACACACAGGCACTTAGTAACAATTTCCTGAATAAGTGGGTGCATATATATTAGGACTTGAACTCTATGTTTGACTATTGCCTTCAAAGCAGAAATATTTCTTATGATGCCCCCTCTTGTTTTCTAGTAAGTTCACCACATACTGTTCATCATGCTGAGATCTGCTTTTAAAACATACACAAAATAAGCCTTACTAGTACTGAGTATTTTATAATTTAATCCTTCACAGTATTATTATTGTATCACTTCCCTTCCCCCTCCTCCAAATCTTCTGGATATTGGTCACAACTTGGTTTGAGTATTCCATCTCAAAACTCATTTCTATGTGCAACAAATACTTATTAAGCCCCTACTTTGTCTCAGGCACTATGTGAGATGCTGGAGATATAGAGCTAAATCTGATTTCATTCTGATTTCTTAGATGTACCTCAGGGATTGGAGAAGGCAGACAATGAGCTACATTACCATGTGGTCAGCTCTGTGGCAATAGAGAAGTGGACAGTATGCTATTGGAGTTGTGTGAGGATAGACAGCAGCTTCCCGGCGAATGGCTATTTTGTTCTTTACGAAAAGTCTGAATCAGCATTAATTAATCATTTGAGTACCTATTGTATTCGCATGCGTGTTTATGTTTGTGTGTATTTGCACCTCCCTTAGTCTCTAAGATTATGCATGTAGCATTAAAGATAATCATAAAAGAAATTGGAAACAAGGATCCTACATCAAGCATCAGGGAGAAATTGTGCTTCTGTGTATTAGCGGAGGTTGGGTAAAATAAGTGAGGTGGGGATTAATCAGGGAAGTACATGGAGGTACTTCATATTTCTGTCTAAGGAAGGACAGGTGGCAGAAGTGACTGCACAGTGGCAGGGACAAGGGGCACTGCTAGCAGACGTAGTACCCTGAGGAAAGGCACGAAGGTGGGAGTTGGTAAACAACACAGAAAATGGAGAGCAGATTACCTGGGCAGCTGGAGAAGGATGCAGATAGACAAAGGGCCTCTGGGGTTCTCCCAGGCCTGGGAATCAGCATTAAGGAAATAAAGAAGAAAGGGAAACTAAGAAGGGAGGTAGGGTACTGAACAGGCTGACCGCAAGATCGGGGCTGGGAAGGGAGGAATGGGAAATCAGTATGAGATGGGAGAAAGGCTGAGCGGTGGAAAGCTTGAGGTGGAAGGAGAGCTAAGGGCACCTTTGTGTTCCCAGGAGGGCACAGAGATTCTAGGTGTCCATAGATACCTTCTGCAGAATTGCCGGCTCAGTAGGCATTGGTTGATGGACCAGGAGCTGGTGGAGAGAGTGGGAGTCGAGAGGTGAAGACAGTATAGATTACCATCTAAGAATCTTGGTCTGAAGAGTATGAAGTAGAGAGACCCTGGCAACTGCAGCGGTATGTAAGGGTTCAGGAGGGGAATTTTGAAGTTAGGAGAGAGACTTAAGTTTGAGAGGGAGAGGGGATGAGCAATGCAGTGCCGTCTCCAAAGAAGCAGCAGGGAGGGCTCCTGTGGGCTGGAGGGAGATTTGCAGTCTGTATTGGGGGACCCCAAAGACTCTTCTTTAGTTATTCCAGAACTATCACCCTCAGAAGGTAAAATCCAAGAGAGAAAATTCTGTTTAAAATTGTAGAATGGAGCTTTACACAGTGCAGTGTGCTGCAGGGTAAAGAATAAACATTAGGAGGGGCGTCAGTGCCTGTGACAGTGACCTTAAAGAAGAAAGCTCTCTGAGAAGAAATCATTTTTCAGAGTAAATATGAACTGTCTTGCTGTAAGTGGTTGCATCTCAGGAGTAATTTATTGCATGCCCTGTTTGGAGCAAGTGAGTAATGCACAAGACTTTTGAGCCTTGAGCAATATAAAATAGCTCAGACACACTGTTGTGAGAGATATATAATCTTGGCTTTAAATGTTACTATTTCTGCTGTTTTAACAAAGTAGCTGATTCTAACTATTACAGAGCAAAAATTTCAAAAATACCGTATATGAGAAAATCATACAGAAGACAAATCAGGATAATTTGTTCCTTTTCAGGATAAAATTATCCCAGAGAGAACTTGGCTGCCATTCTAAGCCATGGACTTTCTATATTTCTTTCTTTGTTTGGGTTGCCTGTCATTAGCCTAAAATCATGGAATTTGCTTTACATGGTAAACGAATGACACCATTCATAGAATAATTTTTAGCATTTCCAATCAGGGTTTTCCCAAAGACTACTTTGAAGTAGCCCCCAATCTGGCTTGCTAAAGCCATAGATGCGCTGATGTACTATTGTTTGCAAAAATGAGTTAATGGGTTAAAAAAAATGAGATGGAGTGGGGCTTGTGAGAAGTTCATTTAGCTAGTCCTTTCTGTAGTCTTTCTCTACATTGAGCTGATGACTCTTTCCAGAGACGTGCTGACTTTACGTCTTCAGAGCTTGTACTTTCAGATGTAGAGCAGGTACTGGGCTGCTGCTCAGTGAGGACCCCATGCACACCTGCCCTGGCCGCACTCTAGGACAAGTGGGGCCCCTCACTGCCAATCCAATATGCGGTCAGCTAGAAATCAGGCTTTCGGCTCACTTTTCTACAGGAGCTTTCGTTGATGCCCAACTTTTAGCCTCTGACTCTGTTGCCTTCCCTGATGTATATATAATACAGGAAAAGCCTTAGTTGACCTCCCTAGATTTTTTTCCCTTGGGTGCCTAGCCCTGGGTTATCCGTTGAGGCCTTCAGCTAATGTGCATGTTCTATCTTTTTCCCTTCACCTTTCCCTCAGCTTCCTGCCTGAGATGTGGATATGATGTGTCCACATCCCAGGGTGCAACATGCCCCCAGGGGCATGAGGGAGAGTCCATATTTTAAACAAGACTGTGGAAAGACAGAAGGAGTCTGGGCCTTTCATGAGTCCCAGCCTGGGACTGTTCTACACCTAGGCTTCTTTTACTTAAGGAAATTAAACCCAGAAGTAGGATTTCTGAAAACTTGTAGTTAAATGCAGTCTCAACTGCTTAATCTCCCCATCAGCTTTAGCAGTGGTCCTCAAACCTTTTTGATCATGATGTCTATCAATAAAAATTTCAAGTATTTATATATATTAATTTGTATTTATAATTATTTATAAACTATCTACATGTACTATGTTAGACATAGAGAAAAAGGAATAAGTTAAAGACAAAAAACATTTTAAAATAGTATTGTATTTTTATTAACAACACAAATTTTTTTTTAACTTTTGATATTGAGCAACATGATTGCAATTTAATATGCTTTTGAATTTTTTGAAAATCTAAGCCAAACACCTTTTGATTGAATGATCTCAAGGTCTGTCTTCAAGGTTAGTTTAGCTCTACACTTGGTTTTATTGGCTGTCAAGTCTGAAAAATATACCTGACAAAGACACGTATTTCCAAAAGGAATAAGTAAATCATTGGTTGAACTTACTATATCTAGGTACTCATTTTTCAATTCCATCCCTCAACAATGCAAAGTTTTTTTTTTTTTTATTGAATTTGGCCAGTAAACCTCCATCTTCCCTGATGACTTTCCCTGCAAACTAACTGGAAGTGATGCTCTTTATACATTTAACAATTGGTTTCAAAACCTACTGACAGAAACTCCTCATGTTGAAGATTTTTAGATGGATTGGAAAATTCAGTTTCCAATTTAATGTGTGCAGGTTTGAGAGTTTTTATATATGACACATATCATTTTCAGCAAAAAATTACCCAATAATGGAATCATTTCCAGTTATTCATTTTCAGAATGCTCCCTTCAGAGCTATTCTCTTTTGAAAAGCCATTATTTCCTCCCTTGTGGTTAAAGGGAGAGTTTTTGTGTCTACTTAGTACTGTATTACAGAAAGCATTTGTCATATCAGGAGAGGTCCAAATTTAGCTTACTTGTCTTTTTTTGTGAAATAAAGATGGATAACTCAACATAAAGTTCAATAAATCTTTTATTTTCTTTACAATGAGATAACCTGCAAACCTTGATTTGATGTAAAAGATTTTCTTGGTCACTTTCCACCTCATTGCAAATTACTGAAAGATTATGCTATATTTCATTGTGTTGTTTTTGTAATTGTAAGTGGGCAGTTCTGCTATAAAGCTTATTTGAAAATGTGAGTTTGTTCCAATGCAATTGATATTTTAGGGAATACTTTGAGCATAACACAAATTTTGTGTTTGCTTATGCATAGTTTCATTCACGAGAAACACTATGTGAATGTGGGTGAATGCAGAAAATAGCTGAATCAGGACACATGCACATACACACACACCCCCGCAAACATTTATTAGCTGCCTCAGTTTACCACGTTGTGTGTTATGAGTCATACTCATTCACATCTGGTGTTGTAACTTTCCATCCAGTTTCAGATAACCCTCCTTCACCACTGCACAATAATCCACAAGCTGCAACACAAACCTTCAGGCCTTTTTCAAGGGACACTGCCATATCTATTATATATTTATGTATGTCTTAGCCATTTAACACATGTAAAACTGTGCTTCTGGTTTTATTAAAATTTTGTCTTTTTAAAACAGTCTGACACTGACAAAGTTTTTGAGCGTTGTGCTCATTTTCTTCGTAAGCCCTGTGATTTTTATTGCAATTTTGCGTAGTGTGGTGCTGTGATTTTTAAGAATGCATTTCATGTTATAGCAGAACTGACTATACACTGATGACCTCTAGTAGCAGTTTGTGCAATCCTGGCTTTAACTTCTTTGTAGCAACAGTTTGCTTGTGAATGATTCAGCAATGGGTTTCACATTGAGATGCTATCACTGCAACCTTCCTTCCTTTTCTCTTTCCTGACAAAAGAAGTATTTATAGTAATTCCGATTGAATTGGTCTGGGAAGGGACCTGGCCATGGGCATTTTTTAAAAACACACCCAGTTAATTCTAATGAGAACTTTGGGTTGAGAATCACTGCTTCATATATCACCAGAAGTAACTCTTTGTGTATTTTTTACTTCAAACTAGCAAATACCATAAGCCGAGACATGTTGAAACCCCAGTATTTTCACCCAGCTGTGTAGCAAACCTCCCGTATTGTATAATTTGTACTAATACACATCTCTTCAAATATGCAGCAATGTTTAAAAAATTTTTGTTTTGGCTGCGCTGCATGGGTTGCAGGATCTTATCTCCCCAACCAGGGATAGAACCTGGGACACCAGCAGTGAAAGCCTGGAATCGTAACCACTCGACTGCCAGGGAATTCCCACAGCAATATTTTTAATGCATCTTCCAACAGCATTTTCTGGGTTGAGGCACATATAATATTAAGTAGCACTGAAAAAACTGTAATGTTTACCTCCATGTTTAGGATGCTCAGTTTTTAAATGTCTGGCGAATTGTGGTGACTTGACACCAACATTAGCTAATATCTCAAGAATTAGCAGACACTTACAGTGAGGTTCATCTTTACCAATGGTGGATATAGATCCATATTTCAATTAACAAGGAAATGAATTCTTGTGGCTAGATCTGATTAAATTGTCATTGATTTTAGCTTATAATGTGGCTGATTGAAGAGGTGGACTAAATATGTCAGCCCATTTTCAGGTCATTTGTTTGTATTTGCATCATTACTGCTATTGTCAGCCTGTGGTTTCTGGAATCTTTTTAAGCCAATTGTCCCGTATTGTAAGAGTTAGCTTAATAAAACAAGGTAGTATAATCTGTACATATTCTTGACTGAGTACTCATAGATTGTAATGTTATAACATGCTAAGAGCCCACCAGTGATTGAGGAGCTTAGCACTGTTCCCCCGGGAATGCCCATATTCTGTGTGATACAGGATCATCAGAAATACAGATCAAGTGAGGGAGGCAGTGTCAATCCATATATTATATGTTAATAAAGTTAAATTATGATTTTTTCCTGTCACAGAAGACCTTTAATGGTCTCCTATTTATGGTTCTTTTGTTCATTTGTCCTGTTAGAGTTGAATAGACCATAATAACTTACCTGACATAACAAGGAATGCCACAGGTACAACAGATAAATGTGGCGGGTGGCCCAGGAATAAGGGTGTCACAAGAGAATCACTTAACAGAAGGGCCACAGACCTGGAGACCAGTCTCAGCCACCTGTCACTCCCCACACCCAGGATCCACTCACAGTGCCAGGCTAAACGCCGGCTCCTATTGGAAAGGAAGACGCAGCCCCCTCCGCCGGCATCTGTGGCTAGACCCTAACACTGAGCAGAGATGCTCCAGGAAGACGGTCCATTCTACACTCATCCCCTGAGTGCTCTCAGACCTGCAGGATTCCTCCAGAGACCCTTTAAGCAGCAAATTTCCCTCGAGCAATTCTAAACGGATTCCATTCCCACATTTGTGGTCAACTGATTGTGTGGGCAACAGGCGGGTCCCTGAAGAGAGGCTGGTCCCCCACCTGCAATCCCCCAAATTCTCTTCCTACCGGCCTGCCCCTCTGCCCAGGTCCCTCACCAGGGCTGACTAAGAGGTGGGCACTTTGGGAAGACTTGGACCAGCCCTTGGCACAGAATCCTGCCTGGCCCCCACCCAGGGTATTCCAGGTGAAAATGTGAGACTCAGGGCACAGCACGCCACGTGACATGGGAGGAATAGCCAAGTGCTATTTTGTGTTCAGTCCGAGTGTGCCCTTGGGAACCTGACCTCAGTTTCTCCTTGTGTAAGGTGGAGATAGTGCCAGGCTCTGCCCACCTCAAAGGAATTATTGCAAGGGTCATGGGAGAGGTGGGTATGAAGGGGGGCTCACAAATTCAGGGTGCGGTCATGGCCTGCGATAAAGCCTACATATTTGTTTGTATATTCCAATATATTTTTCTAGTGCCGCAATGGATTGCCTTGTGTGCCCCTCTGTGGAGACCACTGAGTACAACCAAAATTTAGGCTCCTGTGGAGAGATACAAGGGTCTCTATCTTTTGGCCTGCACCAACCATTCCAGCTGTAGTCTGAGTCAATCCCATGTTCACAGTTGATGCTTCAGCACCAGTGAATCGTTTACTTCTCTGCACACACCATGTTTTGCTGCCACAGAAACCTTTCCTGACTGTCCCTTCCTGCTGATTTTGCAGTGTACCCATAGCCATATGTCTAACACTCCATGTACACGTTATTTTAGAATATTTTTCTTGTTTTTACTTCCCCCAGAGACCTAGAGCTCCTTGATATGAGGAATTGAATGTGAAGAACTGTGAGAGGTTGGAGATTCTATCCTGCTTGCAAGCTAACAAGCCAGCCTGCCATAGTCTCGTGGAAGCTGACAGAGGACTGAGGACTCCTGGGTCAGAGACAGAGGACATATTTACTCACAGCACAGCAGGCAGCATGTGCTTCATGTTTGCGTCAGTTCCCTGTCCCCACATCCCAAACCCCATGGGGGCGATGCAGAGCAGCCCGGGTGGATGCTGCACACAGGGTGGGCTTGTGTCACAGCCCAGGAACTCTGAGCTTAGGGAATCCTCCAATCTTTTAAGGGACTGCCAGCAAACCTGTCCCACTTTTGCCCCCCAAGGGAGACTTCACGCTCTGGATGGGAAACAAATCTGCCCCTGCTTGGGAGGGAGACTCTTCCTATCTTCCAAGGCTGTTTGCTACACAAACATTCTTGAAAGGGTAGTCAGCAAGCCATCAATACCTCATCATAAGACATGTGGAATTAGGAAGAGACCCATGGAGATTTATATCCCAATAATAATCTTCTTTTCTCTGGCGGCTAGCACAGGGTTGGGAATGTAGTGGGTACTCAGTAAATATTTGTTGAAGAACGAGTGAAAGCAGCTGGAAATTTTTTAAAAAATCTTTGGGAGGAAGTGAAAAAGTCCCTATTTGAGAAGGTTTCCTTTTAGAATCCTTGGACAGAGACCAATTACTTTTAGTTTTTTTAAAAAAATTAATTAATTAATTTATTTTTGGCTGCGTTGGGTCTTCGTTTCTGTGCGCGGGCTTTCTTTCGTTACGGCGAGCGGGGGCTACTCTTCGTTGTAGTGCGCAGGCTTCTCACTGCAGTGGCTTCTCTTGTTGCGGAGTACAGGCTCTAGGCACGTGGGCTTCAGTAGTTGTGGCACGTGGCCTCCATAGTTGTGGCTCGTGAGCTCTAGAAGGCAGGCTCAGTAGTTGTGGTGCACGGGCTTAGTTGCTCCATGGCATGTGGGATCTTCCTGGACCAGGGCTCGAACCTGTGTCCCCCGCATTGGCAGGCGGACTCCCAACCACTGCGCCACCAGGCAAGCCCCTAGTATTTTTTTTAAAACCATGACAATCAACATGAAACTCTCTTACTACTTTATCAGGAGCAGCTGGGGCCTCTGCTGTGCGCTCTTCACTGAGTCAGTCCTCAGCCTTAGTTTCAGCTGCTCTGTAGGGTGGGCCCAAAGCAGGGAGACCTTCATAGGAAAACCTCTGGCCAACTGCCAGGCAGCCTGTGAAACTCTGTTCTTTCCTGTCCATTGGCTACGTTAAAGCTAAGTACCGAATACTGATGCTCACAATAAGGAAAGACAATTAGCAGATTTATTAATTAGGTTCCCGTTTACCCTTATATCCCACTAAGCCATTAATTTATATAATTATGGCCTTTTGCTTTGGCTCAGTGATATCGGAATAAGAAAAGTATTTGCCAAACCTGACTCCCTGCTGTAAAATGTTGGGACATTCCAACATGCTTATAGAGATGAAAACACACTTTTAGTCATTGTAAGTAAGAACAATTAATAATGTGCCTTAGGGTATATTGAAGGAGCAGGGCTCATAGGCTTCAAACAAAACCTTTATTCCCTCCTTACCCCTTTCCAATCTGCTTTGTGGGACTGGTTCTTCCCTGCTTTTTTGGATGCACTCTGGAGTGATTCCATAACTTTTCTGGTCACGCTGGGAAAACAAAAGGTCCTCAGCAACCTCAAGGGGCAAAAACATAGTCACATATTGCAATCAAAACGTCACATCCTTGTAAACTTCATCCCAGTTTCTTTTAAAGTTAAAGCTTTTCCCTGTCACAAATCAGAGCTATTCCGTTTGGGAGGATGCAGTGGAAAAGAGGGGACCAGTCAGTTTTTCTATTAATTCGGCCAGGTCCTAGCACAGCTTGTGACCTTCCAGGGTGAAAGTGGGGCTGGAGAGAGGAAGGGTCAGGAAAGATTTCACTTGAATGACAATGATGTAAAAGCCTGTTGCCTTCCTCCGAGTGTGGCAAGTGTTTAAAGCTTTCAATGGAGTATTGTGGATTCTTTGTAGATCACCCACATCCCTAAAGGTCTCTCGTCTGCAGTTCCTTTGGATCTCTAGTGTATTTTCACATCCTGAGGATCAACTCAGGCCTCACGTTCCCAAAGTCTCCTAGTAGTTCTAGGCTGACCTCTGGGGCTGGATCCAAGACAACCTCACGTCACCTTTCCTTTGGCCATAGAAGGAGACTGCATCTACTTCCCAAACTTAGGGCTGCACTCTGCAGCCATGTACCTCCTCACTGGCCACCAGCCCACAGTGCTTCAGGCACTATAGCATGTACCAAGCTTGGATATGTTCTCCAGAAAGACCCTCTCATTTGACTTGAAATCACACCTCATTGAAATATTCCTTTCAGTTGCTAACTGTCTCAGCCTCTCCAACTTTATCACTTTTAACATGTTGAATGAGTTACGGGCAAAGAGTTACAAAGCTGGTTTTCCCATTTCCTTTGGAATATGGGAGTACTCGCTACCTATTTCATTCTCAGCCTTTTGGAGCCTCAGCCAAATCTGAGATAAAGAATCCCATTTAAAAAATTCAGCTTTGAAAGGTAAAATCTAAAAATATACTACAATTTATGTTAGTTCAATTTTAATCTACTGGATTATAGTCAGACTTTTCAAAAATAAAAATGGTATCTCCACAGATCAACTTTGAGGAAAAAGATATATGATAATGAGAGGAGAAAGAAATATAATTTTACGGGCTATGATTCATAATTTTATTAAATCAAACATATATAGTTGTTTGTCGTTCATATCATCCATAGCAGACATCCTCTGATGTCAGTTTTATGAAACCCTCCTGTCGGATTGAATTCATCAACAAAATGAAATACATTGTGCATTCTTTGTCTTCGTTCTCTGCTCATTCCCAATGACATCAAAGATGTCCTTTGGGAAGTACCTGATAAGGTAGAGTTCATAATGTCCCCTTTCATTAAAAAAAATTTGGATGTATCATCCTGGGAACCTAACTGATGAAAAACAAAGGCTTTCATGGAAGAAACCTTTTGGACAATTTTTTAGGTCAAACTTTTGTTTTATCATAATCAGGGTTTATGACACTGTGTAGGCCTTCTAGGAAAAGACTCATTTATGGATGTGATTAATCTGAGCATCAGTGTTTGGTTCTTAGCTGTTTTATGGTCCTAAGGTTTATCCTTTGCTATAAATTAGAGCCTTGTGGTGGGGCAGGTGGGCAGCCATGGTTCAATCCCAGTCAGAATGTCCAGGGAGAGACCTGGTCATACACAGTTAGGTTCTTAGGTGCTCCATGCTGGGGACCTCCCTCTCTTCCCCTACCTTGCTTAAGTCTGTGAGCCTGTGTGCTGGAAACTATTTTGGAATTTGGGGATAGAGCAGTGAAGAAAGAAAAGTCTTTGCTAGTATTGAGTTTACGTTCTAGTGGGGATGGGATAGTACAGTAAACAAACAGTGTCAGCGTATGTAAGTATCAGAAAGAAAAATGACCAGAATAAGGAGATAGAGACTAGGACTTGGGGATGCTGTTTCAGATGTGGTGATTAAGGAAGGCATCCCTGTGGAAGGGGTCTTTGAATAGATGAAGAGATATAACGTTATTTGAAGATAGATTGTGATATATATCTAAAATACAGATGTATAAATATATCTAATATCTATACTTAGATATTAGAGAAAACCCCACTATTTTCAGTTCTTCCCATGCTGTTCCAAGTAAAATTCATGAGTAACACATGAAAAAATGTATCCCATAATCGAATACGCTTGGAGTTAGACAGTGCTTAGCAAACTTCTGAGGCCCATTAACGTGCTCTTCCATCTTATGCAGCATTTCCCAGGCGCATTTGAGTATGGAAACATCTCACAACTCACTTGTGTTCTAAAGAAATCGATCTGGGAAACGGTGTCTGGATATAGCACGTCATGGACAACTGAAGTTTTTGAAGCGACTGGTAAAGTTACTAATGTTGAATGAAATCTGCAAAAGAAAATGAGCTATTTTTTCTTTTTGGTTCCATTTATTTACTAGTAAAAATAAAGTCATGAAAAATTAGAGGATTGATTAATTGAAACCTTTTAAAACAGAATTGTGACTTTTTTAGAGGGAGGGGCCTCTAAAATGTGGACCATGGTCTAGTAGCATCAGCGTCACTCGGGAGCTTGTTTGAAATACACAATTTTGGGCCAAGCCAAAGACCTCCTGAATCCCTATCTGTACGGTGCTAGAAAAAGGCATGGCACTAGGCTACAGTAGAATGGAATATGACTTTCTCCATGTTATTTTACATCAGGGGATGCGATTTAAATCCGTTTGAATTTAAATCTGAGTCTGAGCTGTAAGAGCATCTGAGTTTGCATTTACTTCAATGACTGTTACAAAACTCAATCCAAATTCTGGTTGTTAATACATACTCTTTACATATAATGTTTATATGTAAATTCAGATGAAATAAGCATTTAGAGCTCAGTAATACATTTAGAATTTATACATTTAGCATTTAAGGTTTCCTTTAGTTACCATTTCCAGTATCCAAGCAGACATAGCAAAGAAAGAGGCTTCTAGATTTGTCCAAAAATTTCATCACTGGGGAAGCTTCACAGGTTTTGCCCTCCCAGCATCTGACCGTAACCTAAACCAAAATCTC
Source organism: Leucopleurus acutus (assembly GCF_964270905.1). Lineage (NCBI taxonomy): Eukaryota > Metazoa > Chordata > Mammalia > Artiodactyla > Delphinidae > Leucopleurus > Leucopleurus acutus. The sequence continues at coordinate 41,053,031 of NC_139142.1, forward strand.
ACTTGCTAAAATGGCAACTAATTTCAGTTATATTAACAAATCTTTTTTCTTTATCCAGAATGATGTCGCCATCTTGCTAAGATAGATCACTTTTACAAAGAGGAGAAATGGAGCTGGGAATTTACAGGTGACATTTAATTCTCTCAGCTTTCACTCTGAAAAAAAAGAATCTACACAGCAATCCACCATCCCCTTGGTGAAACTGATAAAGACAACATGTCATTTACTCTGGGATAAACACCCAGGCCAAGCAGAAAATAGCGGTCTATCTAAGTGAAATCACGAGGACAGGATGCCTCCTGTTCTCATTTGGCTAAAAACAGCTGGAGAGAGGACACCTGTAATCAGAGTCCCCTGGAGCTGTGATTCTGGCAGCTCGCCTGCTGCCCGTTGAACGGAGAGGGGAGTCAGTTCCGTTTGAGTCCTTGTGCTGTGTATGACTCGCCTCTACCCTCAAGGACTGTACCATGGAATGAATCCCTTTACAAGCTCATAGTTCAATACAGATGGGAAGTTTCCAGACCTTTCCTTTCATCCTCCAGGAAGGGAATGTGTATCTCAGGGAATGAATGGCCTATTTCCCTCAAAGGCCAGGTCTCCACAGTCAAAGCAAAGAATTAGGGCAACTATCCAGATAATTCAGGCCACCCAAATCTACTCTGGCCTGAATCATTCAAGTTAAAAAGCAACCTTCTTTGCAGGATCCGGTCCCCCATATAATTCAGAGGGGTCGAGAGCCCATAGCGTTTTCTGCCCTGGGAAATCGGCATCATTTACTGGCCCACACAAGTGAGAAGTAAGAGTATTAATGTGACCCACTTATTTCTGTCTTCTGGTTCTTTCTGCCTGGATACATTATACTTTGCTTTCCATTCTAAACAGCACTTTCCTGAGATGCACTACCTGTGACCTGAGAGAGAAACAATAGTAAATAGCACATGAGGTAGTAAGCAGGTGGGTGTTTTGGGGCTGTCGACCTGGAGATTCAGAAATCTGAGGCCCCAGTATTCTATGCTCTGTTGTCTGTATGGGATAGAGACTCCATTTTTACACTGAACGTTTTGTGTATTTATTTATGTATGATGACTTATTTATTTAAACGTTATTTTAGGGTAGTTTTGGGTTCACAGAAAACTTGTCTTACAGGCTTCAAATTCCTCTCACTGTGGGATGCTGTTACCTTGTGCTTACTTGTGGTCATATAGTGCCAAACGGTTTTTCTCAGTTTTGCTGCTTCCCTCTCAGCTTGCAGCAGGCCCCTCCCATCTACTCCATGGAGGGAGTCTCTCCGTCTCTCTCCTTGCTTTTGCTTCTCCCCCCAACCAATAGACTTCATTTGCATATTACTTGGAGCAAAGCTTTTGGTGGTGGAGGTCGGAATTCTCCTGGTGCAGCTTTAGTTTTAAGCAGGTCCTCTGTGCTTAGAGATAAAAGTAAGGCTTCCTCAGTGTTCTTGTCTCTGTCCCCCTTAGGCCATCACACTCTGCCTCATATCGCTGGCAGCTCCTGGGAAGTATAGAATCCTCTCCCTCAGCCACCCCCAACCCCTGCCCATGACAGAAGACCTCTGCGATGTCTTGGTTCAGGATCCTGGTCCCCAAAGGTTTTCCTGCCCTTCTCCCAGCAGCAGAGGGCTCTTATTTCCACCTTTCTCCCTGAGGCAATAGAGTTTTGCTTGAGTCCTGGCAGTGGGAAGGTTTCCTATCCTCTTCCCCAGTGGTGTAAGGCATTTGCTTTGTAGGAGAGAAGATTCTCTTGAAGTGGTTGGTATTTCATGTCTGCCCCACCCTGGCAGCCAGTCACCACCTGCGAATCTGTGCCACCAAGTGCTCTTTCATGGTCTGCCCTTTTCAAGTCTTTCTTACGAGCACTCAGTGGGGACCCACGGAGAAGAGTGTCAACTCCCTACGTGTCTGGGACTCCTAGTTACTGTAAACTTACGCACTAGCCTATATTCAGCCTCCACAAATTTGCTAAAACTCTAGCTTATTTATTCTTTTATAGCGTCCATCTCTTCTTCCCATGCTCTGTCAAAGGTAAAAGAGTTTGTGTGTCCTATATCTCCTTGGGGAGGACTTGTCCCTGTGGAAATTCAGCTCAGTTCATTGACTTACAACCTATGCTCTTTGATGGCCTTGAGAAAATTGATGATTTTGTAGATTATCCAAATTTTTCTCAGTGTTAGAATGGGAGTGATGTTCTCTTGAAGCTTTCTTCTTAAGAGGAAGCAGAATTTTCTTCTTCATGGTTATTATCATGAGTGAAGTTTGATGAGTGTGGCTCACCGACTTATTCTCATTCCATAGGCATTTTGTTTTTGTTCACACTGAGTGTCCTCCTTGGCCTCGTCTATGAGTGCCACTGGGAGAGAATTTTTAATTCTTCTGTATCATCTCAGATCATGAGGTAATACCTCAAGTTGTATAAAGCAGATTATATGTTTAGAACAATAGTACATTTGTTTACGCAGTCAAGTCATAATTCACTTGACCTCATTGGAAAGAATTATTACATTTTTAGAAAATTCAGACACACCAATTGCCTTAAAAGTCTGGGAATTGTTTTTCAAGTGACCTCGGCAAATCACTGGCTGTTATTGGGGTGCTAAGAATCCTTTGCTGTTATCATTTTGCATCTCTTTTTAAGTCCTCAGTATTTGAAATGCTTTATCTGTAAGTTTATTAATTTCACCACCATTGAAGACAGAATAATGCCCCCTTCCTTCAAAGATGTCCATGTAAATATGTTAAATTTTTAACAAAAATCTAGTTCATATTTACAGGTTTACTGAAACCTGTAAATATGTTACCTTATATAGCAAAAGGGACTTTCAGGTGTGATTAAGTTAAGGGCATTAAAATGGAGAGATTATCTAGGTGGGCCCAATGTAATCACAATGGTCCTGATAAGAGAGAGGCAAGGGGATCAGAGAAGGAGATGTGATGATGGAAGCAGGGTCATAATCAGAGAGAGAGAGATTGGAAGATGCCACACTACCAACTATGAAGATGCAGTATGGGGCCATGAGCTGAGGAAAATAGGCAGCCACCGCCTGAAGGCAGAAAGGGCAAGGAAGCTGATTCTCTCCTAGGGCCTCCAGAAAGAACCTTTCCCTGCCAATATCTTGATTTTGGAACTCTGACCTTCAAAATTGTAAGGTAATAAATTCATGTTGTTTAAGCCACTAAGTGGTAATTTGTTACAGCTGTAATAGGAAACTAATCATAAATTTTGAAAAGCTAACATCCGATTTGCCTTCATTGCATAAGAAAAGGAATTACCCAGTGGATGTGACCATTTTAAAGAACTTTCAGTCAAGTGAGCAAGATTAGTTAGTAATCTTGAAACGGGTCCTTTATAATATCATATGAACTGTAATGAATTTTGTCCTATGATAAATTAATGATAAATGATCCATTTTAACAGAAGGAGAAGAGTCATTTTAAGAGTCATGCCTTTTAGTGGCCTCTCTTCCTGGGAAAGTGGATACTAAACGCTTTATTCCAGAGATTTACTGTGATGCCCTGTTTTATCATGGTTAATAATAGATGACACCCTATCTTTATAATGGGGAATATATCTTGTTTTTTTCTGGCTTAATATTTAATACATTGTCTCTTCACTTTGGATGTGATGGCCATGATGGGTTAATGCCCCCTCAGAGCTGGGCCATTATTATTTGCAGTAGCAACAATAACAACAGCAGCAGCAACAACAATAATCATAAATGTCCATTTATTATGAGCCATATACTATGTTAGGCACTTAACATTTATCTCATAAAATCTATATAACTTTAGAAGTAAGTATCCTTATCCATATTTTACAGGTAATTGAAGCTCAGGAACCTGATGTAACTTGCCCAATGTCGTACAACTAATCAGTGGAAGAACTAGATTTGAATTAAGAGACATGTGCTTCTAAGTCTCACGATCCTCTTCGCTATAAAACACTGCTCCTCGATAGTGCTAGCGGGGATGGCACTAGGCAAAAGTAATGAAAAGGCAGAATTTTACCTTTAATATGACTCCAGTGCCTCCGCTCCCATGTAAGGAAGAGGCAGACCTAATGTCTTAAAGCAAAGAAATGGCTCTAATAATGGGCGGATAGTTGGCAGCATTCAGACATGTTGGTGTATCTCTATTTTCACGCCATGCAGGTAGCCACCATTTTGGCTATGCTGAGAAGCATCCCTGGGTTACTCTTCTTACTAAGTAGTAGGTTCTGGTTACTCGTTGCACAATGGACTTTTGAATAGCTGAAAAGCAAGGTCTCTCTACAGCTTCACAGGAGGGAAGACTGCTGGATGTTGCACAAACTTTTCTGAATCAGAATCCACAGGTTCCCACTTTAATGTTTTCCAATGTTGATATTTAAATGGCACAGCAGTTTGTGTTACCAGTAAAAATAGTCCACTTCAATTAGGGAACCCAAGGTGGTTGTTAGGCAAGGGGATTTTCCCCATAGTAGTATATTACTGTCATATATTCTCTGTGCTTGTAGAAGTTGCTCAGAAAATGGTGCAGAGTAGTGGTGATGAAGATTTATTTCATGTTTAGCAATAGTTTGTTACATGGAGGAATTTCAAAGAGTTTGTTACATAAGAATTTCAAATTGTTTCATGCACAGTAAATCTTCCAGATAATCCTCTGTGGAAGCCAAAAGCTTGTGTTATTTCAAACAGTCATGGGGGGAAATGTTCAGAGAATTCAGGTGACTCCCTTGTAATGTGAAGGAGTTACTCATGGATGACAATAATTTGCACGGAGTTCATTTACAACCTTAACACATCTGATCCTTTACTCATTCACTCAGCAAATTTGTACTGAATTTTTATCTTGGACAAGCCACTATTCTAGGCACAGAAGATATGAAGATGGACAGGATGAAATCAGTGCCCGCCCCGGAGCCCATATTCTAGTGAGTGAAAGAGGTCAGTAAATTAACAGTGAGAAATAATGTGATGGATGCAACCAGAGAGGATGATTTCTTTGGAGGGAATTAGGAGGAGTAACTAATACTGTTTGAAGAGGTTGGGGAAAACTTTCTTTGTAAGGGAGGTGAAGCCTGAGCTGAATCTTGAAGAATGAGCAGTTAAACAGTGAGACCAGGCTGAGGTGGGAGTTTATGTAAAGGCACAGAGATGTGAAACAGCATAGAATGTTCCTGCAGCTACAAGAACTGTTGTAAGGTTAGGGTGTATTGTGTTACAGGGATGCGCCAAGTAAACAAAAGACAGGACATTATTAAAGCCCCGTGTATCTTGCCAAGAAGTAGGGGTATTTTCCTGTAAGCACCGGGGACACTGAAGGTTTTAAAGAACAAAAAATGATATGATCAGTGCTTTATTGATCCACAGCATTGCCTATATTACCAGACTGAACACATCACAGGGGCGTGGATGTCTTGTCTCCTTCTTCTTTTTTTTTTTTTTTTTTGGCGGTATGTGGGCCTCTCCCTGTTGTGGCCTCTCGCATCATGGAGCACAGGCTCCGGACGCGCAGGCTCAACGGCCATGGCTCATGGGCCCAGCCGCTCCGCGGCATGCGGGATCCTCCCGGACCGGGGCACGAACCCGTGTCCCCTGCATTGGCAGGTGGACTCTCAACCACTGCGCCACCAGGGAAGCCCTCTAATTCTTCGTTAACTGCCCCAGCCCCTCACATAGTAATTGGGACATAGTTGGCAATTAATACAAGATTTTTGGATTGATGTACATTACTTTAACAATTATATTTATTATAAAGCCCCTTTCTGGTCTGTTCTGTTTCCCAAGTACATATTACATTCCTGAGTAGAGCTCATACTGGGCCATTGGGATGGCCGAAACAAACACATCTTCTCTGACATTAATCAGCAACAATTACATGTATATACAACTAAATCGTTCAGTCCAGGTAAACTATTTGCTGCATATATACCAAGTATCAGTGTCATGGTTTGGCCCTTTATCTTTCAGGGGACACCCTAATGAGATGTTTGTTTTAAAACTCTACAAGTGAATGCAGCTTCCTAGGCACTGGGAAGTTATTTACAGTAAACTATGTAGATGAACACTAACAGATAATACAAACAGATGGATTTTATGTACTGGAACAAGTTCAGAATTCTGGCTAAGGCTACCATTGTCCGTAAGATTTAACATGAACTTAGTTATTTCTAAATGGTTCAAAAAACAAACTATTCTCTCATTAACTGGCCTTAGAGAGTAAACCCCACATTTGTTATGCTACTACTTAAAAAAGAAACACTTAAATGTCATCAAGCGAAAACAATTTAGTCTAATTCCAGTTTGTTCTATCAAAAATTAAAATTAGTCACAGAATATTGAAATTAGCCAGAGTTTGAACTTTAGTTGCTATGCACACAAACATACACACAATATGGAATTATTTTCATGTAGAACTCAGCAGATGGAATTGAGACTGCTAGATTGGGGTAGATATTAAATAGGTATAAAAGAACAAAATAGGGGCTTCCCTGGTGGCGCAGTGGTTGAGAGTCTGCCTGCCGATGCAGGAGACACAGGTTCGTGCCCCGGTCCGGGAAGATCCCACATGCCGCGGAGCGGCTGGGTCCGTGAGCCATGGCCGCTGAGCCTGCGCGTCTGGAGCCTGTGCTCCGCAACGGGAGAGGCCACAACAGTGAGAGAGGCCCGCGTACCGCAAAAAAAAAAAAAAAAAAGAACAAAATGAAATGATTTTGTAGATCGTAGAAGACAGATTATCGTACCCATAAGGGACAAACTGTGGTAAAGGTCAGGGTGCAGAACTGCTGTTTTTCTTCCAGTATTCATCCTTTTCTTCCCCCATAGTGGAAGACATGTTAGCAGGACATATGGCTGTCCAGACAAAGACTACATATATCAATCTTTGTTATAGCTAAATGTGGCTATATGACCATCTTCTGGTCAGTAGAATATGACTGCGAGTAGTATTTGGTACTGTTACCGACCCTCCCTGAGTCAGTTCCCAGCAAGAGACCTTCTGCCCATGTCACTCGCAACAATAAAAGAAGACCCAGGTGGGTTCAGAGGCAAAGGAAAGCTTCATTCTTTGATCAGAGAATGGAGAGGTGGGAGCTTCTGCTCCAGAGTCCACGCTCTCCCAACAGGCCACGGGCGGGGCTGCTTTATAGGGGTCTTGTCCGCAGGAGGGGAGGGGGCGGGGTTCTTACTGGGCTGGTGCAGCTGTGCAGCTCAGGCTCCAGATCCAGGTGCCGGGCGCAGCGTCTTTGCACACGGCCCGCCACCGCCGCCATCTTGAATTGAGTGCCCCGCGCCGCGCTTCTCCAGAGAGTCCTGAAGCAGAGGTGCTGTCGCACCAGACACTCTGAAGTGCCGAGGGCAGGGCCTCTGCCCGTGGCCTCCTGTGTGCTGGGGAAACTAGATGAAGCACAAAGGAAAAGTAAATTAAAAAGGTCAGTCTTGGGCTTCCCTGGTGGCGCGGTGGTTGAGAGTCCGCCTGCCGGTGCAGGGTACGCGGGTACGTGCCGCGGTCCGGGAGGATCCCACATGCTTCGGAGCGGCTGGGCCCGTGAGCCATGGCCGCTGAGCCTGCGCGTCCGGAGCCTGTGCTCCGCAACGGGAGAGGCCACAGCAGTGAGAGGCCCGCCTACCGCAAAAAAAAAAAAAAAAAAAAAGGTCAGTCTTTTTTATTACCCAGGTTCTATTTTTATTGCCCAGGACTTGTTAATGGACTTTGCCGGTGACACTACCTCTGAATTGTGCCCTTAAAAAAAAAAAGTATGCCCTTTCCTTCCTCTTTTTTCCCTTCTTCATCCTTCATCCAGGAACATAGGCTTGGTAGTGAGTCGCCTTCACCACACAGATGACACCACATTCGAGGTATGACAGTGCAACAAGGTCAAAAGAACCTGGGTCCCAACACCTTGGAGCTGCCATATTGGTCCTGGACCAAGTCATTTTTATTTTGAAAATTTGTTATAACAATGAAAACTTCAGTACAGTTGGGAAGCAGGAGGAATATGTATCAGCCAAGCACCTTTGTGTTGCAAATAACAAATTCAGTTGAGACTGTCATAACAATAAGGAAGTCCATCAGCTGATGAAATTGGAAACTTGAGGTAGATAGGCTTCAGGGGTGATTTAATACAGTGGCTTACACTCCCTTCAGGGCTCTGATGCTTTTTGTCCATAATTCTTTCCATCTGTCTTCCTCTGTAAGTCAACAAGATATTGCTAGCAGCTCCTGGGGCTACATGCATTTGATGTTAACATCCAGGGGATGGGGTGGGGTGCAGTGGGATGGGGAGGGCTCTTGTGCCTCCACCATTGAACAGAGAAATTGAGTTTCGTTTTGCCTGGTACAATTTTAGGTCACATGTCTACGCTTGAATAAGTCACTATGGCCAAGATAATGCTATATTCTCACTGACTTATCTTTGGGTTATCAGTAACTGAGGTAAAGAGGATATACCATCCTGGATAGCTTCAGTCAGTGAGCATCCGTGGGACTGGAGGAAGCGTCAGTCTGACTCAAGATTCTGGTTGCTAGTCAGTGCTGCTCTGGGGAGGCACCTAGACAGTACCCACTACTAAAGGTGGTCACACCTAAGGAAAGAGTGCGAGGCTTATGTGGCTTGGAGTGGAGTACACGCTGTGGTGTAGGGCACTGTGTATAGAGTTGGGTGGGGCTGCTACAGAAAGTGTTTGCAAGTTATGATCAGGATTTTGTATATACAATAACTTGGGCATTTGGGCTGAGTCTAAAGCAGGACTCAAAGAAGGTGATTTCTGACAGTAGCACAACAGCAAGTATAAATCAGTATAATGGCCCTTAAGAAAGTCAAAGGGAATATATGTCTGGGTAGATTTTGGATCTTGTTACTCTATGTGTGTGTCTGTATAATCCTGAGAAGGTAATGATATTTTTTTGAATTCCCTGCTAAAAGGTCCTGGGCAAAGGGAATGAAACATGTGATTGAAAACATACCCGATTACTTACATATAGTAGTCTGTTTCTTACTAGATTCCTAAGGTTAGGAATTGTTGTTGTCTTTGTTGTTGTTGCTCTTGTTTTTTTTTTTTTTTTTTATTGGAGTATAATTGCTTTACAATGGTATGTTAGTTTCAGCTTCACAACAAAATGAATCAGTTATATATATACATATGTTCCCATATCTCTTCCCGCTTGCGTCTCCCTCCCTCCCACCCTCCCTATCCCACCCCTCCAGGCGGTCACAAAGCACCGAGCTGATCTCCCTGTGCTATGCGGCTGCTTCCCACTAACTATCTACCTTACGTTTAGTAGTGTATATATGTCCATGCCTCTTTATCGCTTTGTCACCGTTTACCCTTCCCCCTCCCCATAGCCTCAAGTCCATTCTCTAGTAAGTCTGTGTCTTTATTCCTGTTTCACCCCTAGGTTTTTCATGACATTTTTTTTTTTAATTCCATATATATGTGTTAGCATACGGTATTTGTCTCTCTCTTTCTGACTTACTTCACTCTGTATGACAGACTCTAGGTCTATCCACCTCATTACAAATAGCTCAATTTCGTCTCTTTTTATGGCTGAGTAATATTCCATTGTATATATGTGCCACATCTTCTTTATCCATTCATCCGATGATGGACACTTAGGTTGTTTCCATCTCTGGGCTATTGTAAATAGAGCTGCAATGAACATTTTGGTACATGACTCTTTTTGAATTATGGTTTTCTCAGGGTATATGGCCAGTAGTGGGATTGCTGGGTCATATGGTAGTTCTATTTGTAGCTTTTTAAGGAACCTCCATACTGTTCTCCACAGTGGCTGTATCAGTTTACATTCCCACCAACAGTGTAAGAGGGTTCCCTTTTCTCCACACCCTCTCCAGCATTTATTGTTTCTAGATTTTTTGATGATGGCCATTCTGACTGGTGTGAGATGATATCTCATTGTAGTTTTGATTTGCATTTCTCTCATGATTAGTGATGTTGAGCATTCTTTCATGTGTTTGTTGGCACTCTGTATATCTTCTTTGGAGAAATGTCTATTTAGGTCTTCTGCCCATTTTTGGATTGGGTTGCTTGTTTTTTTGTTATTAAGCTGCATGAGCTGCTTATAAATTTTGGAGATTAATCCTTTGTCAGTTGCTTCATTTGCAAATATTTTCTCCCATTCTGAGGGTTGTCTTTTGGTCTTGTTTATGGTTTCCTTTGCTGTGCGAAAGCTTTGAAGTTTCATTAGGTCCCATTTGTTTACTTTTGTTTTTATTTCCATTTCTCTAGGAGTTGGGTCAAAAAGGACCTTGCTGTGATTTATGTCATAGAGTGTTCTGCCTATGTTTTCCTCTAAGAGTTTGATAGTTTCTGGCCTTACATTTAGGTCTTTAATCCATTTTGAGCTTATTTTTGTGTATGGTGTTAGGGAGTGATCTAATCTCATACTTTTACATGTAGCTGTCCAGTTTTCCCAGCACCACTTATTGAATAGGCTGTCCTTTCTCCACTGTACATTTCTGCCTCCTTTGTCAAAGATAAGGTGACCATATGTGCGTGGGTTTATCTCTGGGCTTTCTATCCTGTTCCATTGATCTGTCTTTCTGTTTTAGTGCCAGTACCATACTGTCTTGATTACTGTAGCTTTGTAGTATAGTCTGAAGTCAGGAAGCCTGATTCCTCCAGCTCCATTTTTCGTTCTCAAGATTGCTTTGGCTATTCGGGGTCTTTTGTGTTTCCATACAAATTGTGAAATTTTTTGTTCTAGTTCTGTGAAAAATGCCAGTGGTAGTTTCATAGGGATTGCATTGAATCTGTAGATTGCTTTGGGTAGTAGAGTCATTTTTGCAATGTTGATTCTTCCAATCCAAGAACATGGTATATCTCTCCATCTATTTGTATCATCTTTAATTTCTTTCATCAGTGTCTTATAATTTTCTGCATACAGGTCTTTTGTCTCCTTAGGTAGGTTTATTCCTAGGTATTTTATTCTTTTTGTTGCAATGGTAAATGGGAGTGTTTTCTTGATTTCATTTTCAGATTTTTCATCCTTAGTGTATAGGAATGCCAGAGATTTCTGTGCATTAATTTTGTATCCTGCTACTTTACCAAATTCATTGATTAGCTCTAGTAGTTTTCTGGTAGCATCTTTAGGATTCTCTATGTATAGTATCATGTCATCTGCAAACAGTGACAGCTTTACTTCTTCTTTTCCGATTTGGATTCCCTTTATTTCCTTTTCTTCTCTGATTGCTGTGGCTAAAACTTCCAAAACTATGTTGAATAAGAGTGGTGAGAGTGGGCAACCTTGTCTTGTTCCTGATCTTAGTGGAAATGCTTGTTGCTCTTGTTTTGATTTTGCCTAAATTATCCAGACAGTTGACACAATCATCTGCTTTGCCTTGGCTGAACAGACCTGGAATGGAGCCTGGTGCTGCTGTACCTAAGAAAAAAAGTGTTGCATTTATAGTTTAACTCCACCTTTGATTCTAAGGGCAGCTGAACGTAAAGGTGGAGACATAGTTTACATGTCCTGAACTATCAGACTGTGCCCAGCATAGAGCTCTGCTGTCACTTGGCAGGATGAATAAAACTGAGAAATCAAGTTTCTGTAGGAAAAAAAAAATCTTAGTTTTGTCTAGAACAAAGGAAAATACTACATATTTGTTTAAAAAATGTGTGTTCTATGTTTATTAGTACTTAATAGCTATGCTAATGCTAAGTTTGTTTCTCAGTAGAATTACTATGATGTGTGTTCTTCAGATTTTGCCAGTTTCAGTAATTTCTCCCTAGCATTGTCATGGTCTGACCTTGGGGCCAGAGTGGATCAATTGCTTAAAACAGTATTTTTAGAGCCTTTTAAAAAATACCAGGCTAAAATTGTCACATGATTTCAGGGAGGTTTTCATTGCCTTATTACTTTGTTGTTGGCACATGAAGTAATATAGTTCATTTCAATCCAGCATGACACAGAATGAAAAAGAAACTTTATTGTTCATCCTGGGGGCCACAAAAGAAAATCTTTTAACAGTTCTCTTTACTCACAGAAATTTACTGGAACTCTCAGGAAACCGAAGTATTATTGACCATTTCTTGCTTCTTATTAGTACTTTCTGAAGGACTCTGCCTTCAAATTCAATTTTTGAGGTCATAATATTCACCCTTAAGTGTGATTGTGTTAGAAATATGTTGAGAACACATTGGTATTTTTGATGAAATGGGAATGACAGTAAATACAGAGAAAGCGTGAAATGGGGGATTTTGATTCCTGTTTTCAGAACTGAGCCATAAAGAGTGTTGTTGATCCTGGTTTAAATTTCTTGGTGATACTAAGGCAGTTGTTATCTTGTCTTTTGTAAATCCCTGAAGCTTACCCAGTTAAATATGTCCAGTTCTCTATTTGGCTTTCATGTTTACTTATACTTGCACACACATACATGCATGTTATCTCAATAGATCTGTTACCTCAGAGCCTTTTTTTTCCCTCAGATTGAATTGATAGCCTTTTATATTTTCACTGTTGAAGAGTAAAACTTACTTTCAGTTACTTTGGGGAGGAAAGTCCCTGATATATATAGCCGTAACTCTACTTCCAGGGGAGGATGGTGGAGTGAAGCCAATCGCAGAATCTCCCTCTCCTGAAAGCCAACAGCATGCGCAAAGACTGAATACATTAAAAACCAGGAAAAAGTATGCTGGCTGCCATCAAATAAAGGCAGAGGTACAGCTTCCTGCAGTCTTAACAGCTGGGGAAAGAAAGAAGCACAAGACTCCAGGAAACTTCATGGCTCCTAATTTCATTACTTTGCTCCCTGTTCTCTTTGAGGGAATAGACTGTGAATGGACAAAGTCCTAAGAAGTCTCTTCAGTACTCCTCAGTTTAGTTAGAAGCCCTTGGGGAGAATTTGAAAATCCCTTTGTATGCCCTCAACGTCTCACCAAAGAGAGAAAAAACATCAAGACTAACCTTTTTGAAAATGACCAGGTGGAAAGAAAGCTGAGAGAGAATGGAGAGTGACTGTAACTACCCTGAGCAAATTATCTCCAGCATTGATAGTGATTTAGCCAACTGGAGGATGAAGGGTAAAGTAAATGGGATAAGCAGGAGCCCAGAGAGTCCAGTTGTTAGACCACAGGAGATGTTAATGTGGCCAAAATGCTTTTCTTTGGCCTCTGTTGGATGGGAAGAGAGTGGGATCCACTGTTGGGAAGAGGAGGGTGACACAGAGAAAGTAGACGCTGGGCCTGTCTAAATGAAGCTTCCGTGGCTCTGCCTTTTTGGGAAACTGGGAAAATGAGTGTAATGTCCCTTGATACAGGGTGAATTAGATAGTGTGCACCCAGATGCCAGCTCTTTATTTATCCAGAGCAGAAATGTGAAAGCAGCAGGCAGGTCGACTAGCCATAGCTTCTCATGGTCCCAGCTGAACTCACCCCCGGATAGAACCTGAACTTCCTAACTCTCAGACTGAAGATAAAAGGAGAAGATGAAGAGGGGTCCGATAATATGGAGGAGAGCTAAGAAGCAATTATACTGTCTTGACGGAGGACTGTTCAGGTTCAACATGAGCAAGGTGAAAGCAAACACAAGGAAACTAGGCAAGAGTAAAGGAGCAAAAAGGAAAACAAAGGAGAGGAGGATAGAATACCAATAAGAGGGAAAGAATTTGTTCTGGGAGAAAACTAGCTATGAAATGGAAACATATGATCTAAATGTTGCTTTTCTGTATAAAGAACTTTAAAGAGCATGAATTCAATGAAAAGGGGAACAAGGACAAGATGATACAGCTGCAGAATGAGATAAAAAGGGAAATGCCAGAGTCAAGGAAATTGAGGGCCGAAACAATGTTGTCACCCCAGTGACAAATAACTTGGAAATAGGAGGAAGAGGATAGTAATGGATAAAACCTGCAATAATGACATAGAAGAAAGGCTTGAAATAATCAGTAGGTGTAAAAGGGAAAGGTAGAGATTTAAACATTAGACAATAATAGTTATGGAATTCAAAGGTGATACAGCAAAAGGAAAATTGGTAGATCTGAGTTAGAAATAGAACAAATGGGACAGAAAAAATACTAAAAGAAATTACCACCCCCCCAATTCTGAAATAACTGATTCTCTAGATCAAAAGAAGGTACTGTGTTCCAGGAAAAATTGATACAGAAGCCTCAATGCCAAGACACACATTCTCTGATTAAACTTTGAAGCTAGAGAATGAATTCTGCAAGCATCTTCCTCACACATAAAAACAAATCACCTTCAAGTAGGAAAAATCTGACTCATCTCAGAATTCTCCAAGGTAACAATGAAAGCCGAAGGACAGTGGAGCAAAGTGTGCAAAGTTCTGAAGAAAGAGTGATTCGAGAATTTAATATAATTATTAGTTTAAAATTTAATTATAAACAAGCAAAAAAGAACTCAATCCCCTATTGCTACCACTCAGAAATAACTACTATTAATGTTTTTTCACATTCTTATTACTTTTTCCTAAGTGTGTGTGTGTGTATATGTATGTGTGTATCAGACATAATGAATGACTACATTGTTACCATTTAAAAAGTTACACGATTACAGATAAGTTAAATGTTCCAAGACACACATCTAGACTCTTTAGTATGTGTATCATTCCAGTCTTCATTTTTACACTTTTATGTATGTACCTATAAAAACCATACAACATTTTGTGTATTTTCTTTAATGTATACAAATAGTATCACTCTGTATGCATCATTTTTCAACTTGCTTTATTTTTTAACAAAAAATTTTAGATCCATCCTCATTAACGTTATTAATGTTCCTTATTCTTTTTAACTTATGTATTTTATTGTAGATATTTAGATTGTTTTTAATTTTGTTAGTTTTACAAATAAAGTGGCATTAGACATCCTTAGGTGTCTCCTTGTGCACAAATGTGACCTTTTCTCTAGGGTAAATATTAGAATTTCTGAGTTGGCAGGGTTGGTATATTTTTTAATTTGTCCCAAGAATGTTATACCCAGCCAAATTGTTGTTGAAGTCTAAGGCCAACAGAGTATTTTCAAACATGCAAGATCTCCAGCATATAATTCCTAGAGAAACATCCATTTCAACCAGGCTTTCAAACTTATTTGCATAAAAGTTTGCAAAGTATTCTTATAATTCATTTTGCTTTCTTCGTTAAATTTTCTTGAAGGATAAAAACCATATGATCATTTTAACAGATGCCAAAATGTACTTGATAAAATTCAATTCTTAAAAAGGAACAAGTGACTTTTAGCAAAATAGGAATGAATGACTATTTTCTTAACATTAGCTTAAAAAAAAAGGTAAATCGTACAACATTAAAAATTTTCCCATTAAAATTATGAACAAGTGCCATTTATCCTTATTACTTAGCATTTTCCTGTTTTTGAAAATGCATTTAGACCAAGGAAAGAAATAGACAGTGCTAGAAAGGAGGAGGCAAAATACTGTATATCAAGAAAACCAGAGAGAATCACACTAAAAAACTGCAAATATTACTAGAATATGGTAAGGTCACTCATTACATAACTGTTAAAGACATAAGTAATAGAAAATTTGAAGGAAGAAGAGATGCTATTTATAATAACCAAATGATAAAAATATATAGGAAAAAATTAACAATATTACATAATATGCAAAAGGCTGCTGTAAAATTAACATTAAAAACCTACCAAAGGACATACAAGAAGACTTATGTAAATTTGTACCTTATTCTTGAACAGGAAAACTCTAAAAGATGCTATTTTTCCCCTAAGTTAATTTCTAAATAAATACCAACTAGAAATCAAGATATCCATTTTGGAATTTGACAAAATTGTAATCAAGTCCATCTGGAAAAATAAGTCTGTAAGAACAGCCAGAAGATTACAGGGAGAGAAGAATGATAACCAATTAAAATATGAAAACAAATGATGGCGCTCTAATAACCAAAACTGTTTAGAGCTGAAAAAGAAATAGATAAGTGGAAATGAATACAGATTCTAGAAGTAAACTCAAATTCATGTAAACATTTGGTATTAAAAAATGAAGCATTTGAAATTAATATAATAAAAGATATTATAAATGGCCAATTAGATGACAAAGAGAAAGAAGAAAATCTTTAAAAAACAGAGAACTGGACAAAGAATATAAACAGCAATTTCATAGAAAAATAAATACAACATGAGTGAACTTGACATCTATAGTCAAAGTGAATATTTTCAAATTCCCATATGTTTAGTATTTTGCTAGACAAAAATGTGCCATTGATTGATTTTATATTTCTTACTGTCGTTATGAATAACAATATTTGTAGAGAATATACACATACACTATGTATCTAGTCTGCAAAGAAGTGGTTGAAAAAGGGAAAGTGTTTACCATATGTTTTGTCAAATACCAGTATGAGCTCTGCCAAAATTGATAAAAATGAATATTTTTACAGCATACAGACCCCCTGAATTGATTGAAATAGTAATAGCTGATACTTGTTTGAATGCTTATTGTATGTTAACCAGTATCATAATATTTTACATACATTAAATTTATTTAATCCTCATACTAACCCTTTAAAGTATGTATTACTATCCCTCTGTTACAGGTGGGATGCACCAAAAAGTTAAGTAATTTTCCCAAGTTCACACAGCTGATGACTAGAACCACAGGATTTCAGTACAGAACGTCTGACTCCATATACTTTACCCTATACTGTTTCAAATATAGAATATAAAGATTACTATCATACAGAAGCAGATAGTTTAAATTTTTTTATGACTCAGAGTTGAGGATCATACCATTTAAACATGTACACATCATGAGGCCGTCAATTTGTGCTTATGTATTTTGTTAAAGTAATTATTGGTGGTATGTAATTTTAATTCAAGGGAGTTCTTATAAGACCATAAGCCAACTCATTAAAATTCTCTGAATACTACTCAATCCAGAATCAAGGGTTTAAATAGTGACCTCTGAGACACAAACAGAATTGTTAGAGACAGTGTTTGAATTAGAAGTGTTTGAATTACTTATCATGATCAAGACAAACGCACATTAGGACTGAATGAAAATATAAATCTTGTGATCCTCAGCTTATTGTTTAGTGCTTTGCAGATTGAATATCTTCTCTTTCACAGATTACTATTCGACCTTGGGCATCAGATAACTATTCAAGGTTATTTAAATGATATCTGTGCCAGCAATTTTATTTCCAAATCAATATGTACTTTTTTTTTTTTTTTTTTGGTTGGGGTGTTGTTGTTCTGCAGTGTTGTGTTGGTTTCTGCTGTGCAGCGAGGTTGGGTGGAGTTCCCTGTGCTGTACAGCAGGTTCTCATTAGTTGTCTGTTTTTGTATGTATTGGTGTGTATATGTCGGTCCCGATCTCCCAGTTCATCCCGCCCCCTGTCAGTTTCCCCCCTTGGTGTCCATGCATTTGTTCTCTGCATCTGTGTCTCTATTTCTGCCTTGTGTGCTAGTCATCTGTGCCATTCTTCTAGATTCCACATCAATATGTACTGTTAATGGTAAGATTATTATATAGAGTTAACACATGCTATAATTTGAGTGTTAGAAATGCACATTATTTAAAAGCAAACTTTATTTGTAATATGTTCACTACCTAGAGAAAAAAATGTCTAAATAAACATTTTCCTCATTCCCCCCCAAAAAAGAAAAATAAATACAAATGGCAAAGAAACATGAAAAACAAACAAGTGCTGTGATTATATCCTTCATAATCAAAGAAAAGTCAAATAAAATGAGATTTTACTTTTCATGTGTCTAATGGCATGCTTGTGGCATTTGCTAGCCCTCAGTGTTGGCCAGGGTGAGTGGAAGCAGGAACTCTCGTGCTGTGGGTAGGTGTGCAGATTAGTGCATTATTTTTAAAGGAAATATTTGGCAGTATTTCCCAACAGAAAAAAAATGCGCATACCTATTACTTTAGCAGCCCCATTGCTGGAAATTTACCTTCTGGATAAATTTGCAAAAATATGTGAATTTATTTGTACAAGGATGTTTATTGAAGGATTATTATTATAAAGTGCTGAGAAAACAAATTAAATATCCACTGATAGGGGTCAGGTTAAAAAAATTAGAGTACGTTCATTCAATGGAATACCTCTACATCATGACAGAGAATGAGGCAGATCTATAATTGCACATATGGAAAGAGCTCTGAGATGAATTATTTAATGAAAAAGGAAAGCAGTGAGAAAGATCACATGTAAAATAACCCTGTGTAAATAAAGAGTAAGAGGTTTTGACACAGGTATAGGGATAAAAAAAGGAGTAGTGATTGCTTTAGGCTAATAGAGGTGTACAAGAATTTCCTGAGGAGCACACAAGAATATGCAATGATGGGCTATCAGAAGGGGAGGAAGCATTTTCTTTCCATCTTACGCCTTTGTCCTGTTTGCATTTTTAACCATGGGCTGGGCTCACATAAGGGTTATACCAATTACCGAGCCTACATGCGACCCCAGTCACACCAGTTCTGCCACCAGGCCCTCTCCTCTTTCTCCCCATTAGGGGAGTACGTGTCTACCACATTCATGGCTTTTTCTTTAGTTCGGACTTCAGTGGCAGGTGAGAGCTGCGTAGAAGAAAGATAGAGAGATCAGGCTTCACTTCTGTTACTAATATTAATGCGAGTGGTCACTGACATTTACTCCGAGCACTTCCCAGACATAGTCTCAGTTCCTGCTCATACGGACCCATGTGGCTGGTACTATTTCCCTGTCCATTTGACCAAAGAATTATACCATTTGGGACCACGTGGATGGACCTGGAAGACATTATGCTAAGTGAAATAACTCAGTCACAGAAGGACAAATACTGCATGATTCCTCTTATATGAGACATCTGAAATAGTCAAAGGTGTAGAAGTAGACAATAGAATGATGGTTACAAGGGGATGGGGGAAGGGAGACACGGGCAGTTGTTGTTCAATGGGTATAAAGTTACAATTATATAAGAGGAGTAGGTGGCAGAGACTGCTGTATAAAATAGTTAATAATTTGCTATTGTGGACTTAAAAATTTGTTAGGAGGGTAGATTTCATATTGAGTGTTCTTACCACAAAAACAAAAGCAAATGAAAAAAGAGCACAAGAAACTTATGGATGTGATGGGTATATTTATTACCTGGATTGTGGTGATGATAATACAAGTGTATACATATGTCCAAATTCACCAAATTGTATACATTAATTATGTGCAATTTTTCTTTACCAATTATATATCAATAAAGCTGGAAAAAAAAAACCCCAGTACTCTGAAGATTATAGACATGCAGTTACTTGCCCGGGCCTCCACCTACCTAATAAGAGGCAGGTCAAGGGTTCAAACCCTGATGTGCTTAACCCCAGCTAGAGCTTTCAACATGATTACACTACCTCTGTTGCACTCTTCAGAGTGCAACACGCTCAGCTCCACGGTGAGTCAAACAGTTCCCTGGACCCACCATTTATGCCTTTTTTTTCTTGATGGGGATGTTTTTCATGTTCCAAATACTGACCCAGATGGACTTGGGGAAATGCAACTCCTTTATAAGCGTGGACCATCTGCACTCAATGTTCATTTTTTTTTTCAATGTTCTTTTTAATAATACACTACAGCGGGAGTTCCTTAAGTACTTCTCTGCCCCTTGATTGCTTTCCCCAAATAATTTCTGATTGCTCAATTTTATAGCTGTCAGGACTATTTTTGGCTCTTCAAAGGTATATTTTTGGAATTACTCATTTTGCTCCAGTTCAGTTACTAAGTTCTGACACAGTAACTCTTACAGCTAACCATTGTTCCAGGCAGGTTGCTGATTTTCTCTCACAATGGCTGTGTTGCTCTCAGACAGCAAAGGTGAAATAATTGGCCAGAAGTTTATGCTGATGATAGAGTTTTAGCCTACATATTCATCAGACTCTTTGAACAGAAATTAACGGGGAATTTTTCACAGGTTATAAATTTTTGTCATTTTGTGTTCTTCTCTCTTCTTTATCTTATACTCTTACCCTTTCTCATAACTCTTTCTGCCGTTCCCTAAAATCTAGAAGCTGAAGGGGACCTTGACAAGGCCAGTTACAATCTTCCCTGTTAATAGGAATAGTGATGATGATGATACCTATTGGGTGCCCATTATGGGCCATGCATTGTTGCAGGTACTTTATATTCAGCATCATTTACTTCTGCATAGAAGAAAGATAGGCCTACACTTCTGCTCAGGCCTACACTTCTGTTACTATAATCCTAATTGTAACTGCTATTTACTGAGTGCTGTGAGATGGGTCTATTCATTCCATTTTATAGATAAGTAAAGGCTCTAAAAAGTTGCACCCAAAGTCACAATAGTAAGTAGTGTCACTGGAATTCAAACGTAGGCCTCCCTGACTGCAAATGCTTTGTTCCTTCCATGAACTTCTGTTCAGGATAGGGTTTCATCTTAGACACACAGGTAGTTTTAGTAATATCTAGCAAGATGCTGGTCCCTTTCTCTGTTGCCTATAGTCCTCCCCATTGGGCCGTTGACTTCTGTGGATTATTGATGGGATCTTGCACCTTCTAGATGGTGAGGCAAAGAGCTGCTTTCTCTACCCTCCTTTTTGCAGAATGGAGAGGAAATTTTGGCCAACAAGAGCAAGTACAGGGAAGACTTTTGGAAGAGAGAGGAAAGGACTGCTTCCATGGGTGACCCAGTGTTGGTCCATAGCTGCTAGACCTTAAGAACTCTCTCTCATACATGCTTCCCTAAAAGATACCATTAACAGCTCCAACCCTGGAGTCCCAGTCAAACAACATCAGACTGACCTTCATGGATGAATGGAAGGGTGGAAGTGTCATGTACTGGAAAAAATAGGGAGTGCAAAGACAAGACTAGTTCAAATTCCAGTTATACCACTTGAGAAATGTATGACTTTATGCAAGTTACTTAACTTCTTCAGACTTAGTTTCTTTATCTGTATACTGGGAGTAATAATAGTTATAGCATAGAGTGTATGATGGGGACTAAAAAAGTATGCAAAGTTTCTTCAAATAAACATACTTGTCATTTGATATGGAAGCCAGATTAATTCTGAGAGAAATGTTAATTTACTTAAATAAGTTTCCAAACAGATGGGAAAGAAACAAATGTACTTAGGTAGAGACAAAGCACCAGATGACAAAATTTATCTTGGCACTTAGATCTTATGTGTTTAACTTTTGTTATAATTTTTCATATGGGTTTTAGCAATGTACTTGTGTCATTAGGCACTAAAATTAACTCCTATAATGCAAGATTAAGAAGAAAAATGAAATTAGTGTTGCAGGAAGAATTAAGTATAACAGCTTGAGCACTGATCAGTTTTATTGATTAGGCTAACATAATGTTTGGAAAGCACATTATTTTGTAAATGGAAAAGGTGTCCAAGGCGATACCTGCTGCATTAAGGTTGGTAAACACTCAGACATCTAGAACATGAGCTAACATATTTACGGTTGTAAGACACAGAAACCTCTCTGTTTGAAGGAGTTACTGCAGGATTCATCCAGTAAGGTAAACTCTGGATCAAGGTTTGCAGGGTTTGTTGGATCAATGAAAATGGGAAACAAAAAGTGACAGTCGGAAATATATTTATCAGGAGATTCAGGAAGACTTTCTGTTATTAAAATGTATCAGTTAAAAATGGAACTGTAAGTCCAAGAAGCTTACCAGTTCCCAGTCCAATTTCTGTCCTATTTTTCTTGCATTATATGCCCCAGCAGTTATAGGATTAAAAGTATCACTAATTACTTACTCTTCAGCCACTAAGAGTCACTTAAATATCCCAGAAATATGAATTTGCATTTTGTATACAGTTTCTTTCTAGCAAAATATTCAAATGAAGAAAGAGGGAATAACATGTTTCACAAAAAGGAATTTTCAGTATGAAAAAGAAACACTGCTAAATTTCCTTTCCAAAGGGCTCAAACAAAGTGTACTCCCAAAGTATACCTCAGTAATATTTTTCCCACAATATACAAAACCCAAAAGACATAATGACAAATATTCACAGATTTAACCATATATAAGCTAAAACTGCTGTATAGCCAAAGATACCATAATTCAAGTTGAAAATAGTGAGAATGGAAATTTTTGAAACATATACAAAGATGAGATCAACAATCAAAACATGTTAAGAGTTTCAACAAAGTAATATAAAAAAGACAAATGACCCAATAAATGTACAAAGGATATGAAGAGTCATTGCACAGAGAAAGAAATGACAAATAGCCAATAAGCATTTGTAAAGATTCATACCCTTTCTGGAAACCAGGAAAATGCAAATTCAAACTGTGAAATATCTTTTTTCTGCCCACCAGATTGGAAAATTTTAATATTATAAGATTTTATTACCTCCTTTTTTTTCCATTTATTTGTCTATACCATGCTGTTTTTATTTTTATTTATTTTTTATTCAACACGCTAGTATTTATTCTTCTAGCGTATAGGGACCCTCTCTGTAGGAGTGGACTTCTTCCATCACATATTTATATGATACATTCTTTTTGCTTTTATTATTTGAGGTTTATAATGCATTTTGCTAGCTGGTGGGGAAAATGCCCCTTGATTATCTCTTCCCTTGTGTGTTCCTCAAAGGAAGGAACAACATCCTTGGTGATGGCCCTCAGTGATAACCCTGTGTTATCAGGTGTCACTGGCCCCACTCCCTTCCCCCTTTTGCTACAGGGAAAACAGAAGGTTTCATCTCACTGTTTATATTGCATCTGTGATTTTGATTCTGGTGACTGTTCCTTCACTGTTCTCAAGAAGAAATCTCAATACCCAAAGCACTTTCTCAGTTTAGTTTCTTTGCTGAAAATCAGAAGGCTGTGGGGGAAGAAGCATATTCCACATCACACAGCTTTGACCACCTCACCTACTGCTCCTCTCTCCTCCTTTTCACATCCCCAGTCATCCCACCCTCCACCCCTTCCAAATTTCAGGTGTTACATTCATCAGTACACCCAGCCTCCTGGGGAATGTAATCCAGGCACCACTCTAACTGCTCCTTCCATGGGATGTGACCCCACAGGGTCACTTTCTTGCCTGGTTCTCTCTCTGCGCCCCACTTCATCCAGATTTTCAGTGAACATATTTGTCTCCATCTTATTGCACGTAGAGTAGAAATTTGGACATATTTGTGATTGACCAAAAAACACTTATACATAGGCATGTAGGGTGATCACACAGCATAGGGATCAAGAGGTAGGTCTTGATTAGAAACTCAGGCACTGTGTGTTCTTGAACAATGTTCTTTTTTTTTTTTTTTTTTTTTTTTTTTGGTGGTATGCGGGCCTCTCACTGTTGTGGCCTCTCCCGTTGTGGAGCACAGGCTCCGGACGCGCAGGCTCAGCAGCCATGGCTCACGGGCCCAGCCGCTCCGCGGCATGTGGGATCTTCCCGAACCGGGGCACGAACCCGTGTCCCCTGCATCGGCAGGCGGACTCTCAACCACTGCGCCACCAGGGAAGCCCTTGAACAATGTTCCTTATCTCTCTCTGTCTTGCTTTCTTCATCTGCGCAATCAGGTTGACAGCTTTCTTTACGAGGTTGTTGAGAGCATAAATGCAATGATATATGCAAAGTTGCCAAGTGCCTAGCACAGCACAGGGGGTGATGGTAATCTGGTCCACTGCAGCCATCACTGAACCGTCGCTCAACATAGCCCACAGGGTAGACTTAACTCTAACCATTTCCACCTCCCCTTTGTGGATGATGATCAAACACTCATTCTCCTCAATAAAACAGGGAAGCTCACAGCTGAGTCAGGAAAGAGAAAAATCGCACCGACAAATATCTGTTGCAGTTCGACAACATTACATAACAGCCATTTGAAAAAGGTATTGGTGAAGTTCATGCCTCTTCTTGCAGTACAAGGGCAGCTAAAAATGAAGGTCTCAACCTGAAAAACAAACCGTTATAGCCTCTTAGGAAATCAGGATCGCATATTATTCTACCTCATCATTTGGTTGCATTTTGCCTCTTTATCGGCTCTTAATGATTAATTTAGGTGAGAAATTTGGGATAAAAGGCTGACTTAACTCCTTTCCATTTCCGCAACTGCGTGCAGTGAAGTTTTATTGGTGCTTTAAGATGGTTCTAGCTCTGCTAACCCAGGGGAAAATTGTACTCTCTAAACTGACAGAGTTATTTTATCTCTTCAGCTTTAATTTTTGCTCCTGGCTACTTTTCAATGTAAAAGAAGAGTCCAAAACCAGGGGATTATAATGCAAATATACTTTCTCCTTCCCCTACATGGATTTTATTGGATAGTGTTGCCAGGTAGCTATCTTCCAAAAACAATATCTGCATGACCCACCTTTCTGTACTGCGAATCTATATACTCTTTTATCATATCTTCATGAAATGTCTATCTTTACATAGATGTTTCAAAAGCTATCTGTTATTTCATTTTTAAAGTAATTCTTATCTACCCTACTCACTTCAACATTTTTGCAGTTTTAATCAAGTCAGGTATCCAAAGAACTCAGTGAAGAAAAGTGAATTTTAAATGAAAGGCACATTATAAATTCTTATACTTTGTAAACACCTAAATGTCAACTAATAATAACAGGAATAGGGGGGAAAGGGTACATGAAATGTATCCATGGTTATTTGGAAGGAAACCAAATAGTGACCAGAATGGAATATTTTATTGCCATTAGAATGACAAGTGGTGTGAACCATGTCAGAAGATGGGGCTGGATTTTGAAATAACATTGAATAGGAAAAGCAGAGACTCAAAATTATATCCTGATTACAACTAAGTAAAACCAGCATATATAGTAACAATAATTGGAGCAGAACAGTAACAAGAACATAAATAGTTGATAACTGAAATTCTGGAGATTTTTGTTTCTATAAAGATATTAAAGTGTACAAGAGAGTTATTTTAAGAAGAAATAAAATAGTCCAAGTGGTCTATTCTGATTTTTGTTCTGATCTGCTCTGAAAACGTAGAAAGGAGATGGCTAAGTGCTGGAGAGCCTGGGCTCTGGTATCAGTGAGAACTGGATTCAGATCCCAGCCACCCCCACCCCATACTGTCCATGTGACCTTGGTCCAGATATTTCTGTTCTCTTATCTGCATAGGGAGGCTAAGACACCAGTTCCACAGGGTTGTTGGGAGACTAAATGAGATGATAGAAGTAAAAGATGCTTTGCATGTTCTGCTCATTATTATGATGTACTTTGTACTTATTATATATTATTATATTAATTCTGCCTTCCATGCAGGTGCCATGCCCTGGAATAGCATCCAATAATGGTGCTATAAGGAAAAGGGTATGTGAAATCAGAATTTGCAAGGCTTTCACTCTACTTCTAAGGCAAATGCCTCCACCTCTAACATCATATCTATTGCTGTTACAAGTTGCAAGTAAAATGAAAAAATATTTGTGGAACTAATGGTTTTGCAGCACCTTCCTGTATTTACCTTGCTGTCTATGGTATAATTGGATTCATTGCTACAGAAATGAGTTTATGTTGTGGTAATTCACAGTCTTCTCCGTCCTTTAATTATTAGAAAAACTGGTAAAGTGTATCTGCAGTAGACCTTGGTTCTCTACTTTCCATAGCTTCTTCATTCAGTTAAAATGGTTCTGGTCCAAATTTCTCTTGAGTTTGATAACCACCAGCTTTGATTACCTCCTGTGTGATTGGCACCATTAGGTAACACTTGCTTCTGTTATGGTTTTTCTTCCCCCAAACTTCCTTTTGGTTTCATGACAATTGGATGTAAATCCAAGGTGGCATTTTGTTTCATTAGTAGACTCTCTAATTTATTGCATTTCTTTACTTTTATGGTTATGTACATGCTAAGAAAGTTAGGTTTCAGTACAAGCATCACATCTCCTCTCCAGACCCGAGGATGGAATTCGGCAAACTCTCTCCACCACTGATGGCACATACAAAGACCTCTTTCACAGCACAAATCACAGTGCTTTTAACTGTCAACCGGTTCAGCCTCCAGCAACCTGGAAGCTCCTTGAGAACACGGATCATGTGTTTTTACCTTTTATCCCTAGTACCTAAGCAGTGCATGGCAAAAGAGTGGTGAATGAAGGAACAAGGCCAGAATGTACAAGAAGTACCAGTAGTGCAGGGTTATCCACAAATTCTTCTTTCAAGTCCTGCCCTGCTCTTGACTAGTGATGTAATCCTTGCTGAATCATTTAACATCTTTGCCTTAATGTTCTTCTCTGAGATTGCCGGGTGGAGGTAGGGGGGAGAAGAAAAACAATGAGATTGTGAGCAGTCATTAGAGAAGTTAGCCCTATATGGACAACTTAAATGTGTATGCACAGAGCTAGACTGAGTTCTCTGAAAGAGGTCAGGCATTCTCAGAATCACTAAGCAGACTGGTAAGAATGTGCCAGAACACCATGAAAATGCCCCCCAAAGAAACGTAATATATCAGGAGGAGAGTATGATTTTCCTTATGTGGTTGGAATGTTTTCCATTCTCTATTGTTTAGAATAAAATTGTGGGGAATCATGTCTCTTTTTTTGGCTCCTGTTCTTCAGTCTACACCAAAAATGTGGGTTTGGTTCCTTGAGATTCTGTCTTCCCTCTCTGCAGCCTTCCCCATGGCCTCATTCACAACCATGGCTCCACTTACCAACATTAAGGTGAGATTTCCCGTATTCATTTCTCTAGCCCGGTGGGCAGCTACACTCATACGTTTTTCAGGCAGTTTAAACTCAGTGGGCCTCAAAGAGAATTTATTCTCTGTCTTCCAAGCCTCTTTCTGCCCTTTGTATGTGGGAAAGTTGTATTATGGTCCACCCAATCAGCCACACCCAAAACCCAAGGATCACCCCAGTCTCCTCTTAGCTTGCACACCCAGTGGGTATTAGATCCTGTTGACTCCTCTTCCTTTAATATCTCATATCTACTACCCTCCATTCCCACTGCTACTGCCCTAATTCTGGACTTTATTACCATTGTCCTGGGCCACTGCTGTATCCTTTATTCTGTTCCTTCAGTTTCCAGGCTCACCTGCTCCTAATCTGTCTACCTCTCTCCACTTCCAGAGTGACTTTTTTGAAATCTGGTCAGATCTTTCTTGCTTAAGACCCTTCAGTGACTCCCTATAGCTACAGCATAATCTCCAAGGTCCTTATAAGACATGTGAGGCCCTACCTGACTTGCCCTTGCCCGTTCACTCCAGCCTCATAACCTGTGTTCCTGTATCTCCAGTCTGTTCGCTGTGTCTCAGGGGGCCTCGCTCTCATGGTCTTCTGTGCCTTTGCTTCCAGGGCTCCCTCCACCCTAATGCCCTTATTACTAGTCTTTTTGGTAAGCACTTGCTAGTATTTCAAGATTCACTACTCTTCTGGTAGACCTGACCACCCTCTCCTGTATATGCCTGCTGGATGCTAGACAAACATCTTAGCCTGTGTAGTATTTTATTTGACTTATTTGTTTACAAACTTCTCTTGCTCAAATAGACTAAGAGTTCCTGAAAGAATTGTGACTTATTTGTTCCTTTATCCACTGTCTGGCACAGGGCAAGGCATGCAGTGGGCACTCCATAACTATTGGATGAACGCATGAATAAGTATGGTCTCGGGCTCTCCTAACTTACTGTAACTTGGACAAATCGTTTACTCCAGCAAACAGTGCTTCTTTGTCTTTAAAAATTTGAGTTTAAAATATCTGTAGCACAGGATTTTCTGAGAATTAAAAAAAGCCACTCATTCATTAATTCAAAACATGGCTTAAACTACCATGAGCAAAAACGTACATAATCCCTGCTGTCCTGGAGCATATGATCTAGTTAGAGAGAGAGAAAATAATCACAAAAATAAATAAAATTACAACTGTGATCAGTACTTCAAAACAGAGCCACATGTGGCTGGAGAGTCTGTGATAGAAGGACTGACCTGGTCAGAGAAGTCAGGGAAACCTTCCTGGAGGAAGCGATGAGTGAGCAGAAATCTGAAGGCTGAGGAGGAGCTGTTAGGTGAAGAGGGAGGAAAATTTTCCAGGCAGAGGACATCAGAGTATAGCATGTCCAAGGAACTGAAAGGAAGTCAGTGTGCCTGGGATGCAGAGAGCAAGGGTAAACGTGGAGCAGGGAACAGAGGCAAGTGGAGGCTGCATTGTGAAGCCCTGACTTGGCACAGGAAAAGACACAAAATAAATGTTAATTTTCCTAGTCTTGACTTTCCCTCATCTTTGATTTCTAAAGACTTAGAAAAAAGCTGGAAGAAAAAGATCATTCTCTTTTGCTGGAAATGTAGTGTCAATCTCATTAGATACCCACGCATTCCCCATGAAAGGGAGAACATCCTTTTGGTCCTAAGAGTACTCCTGAAAAAGGGCAAAAGTTCTGGGATTCAGAGTCCAGAATTAAAACATCCTTCAGCTGAGCAAAAAATACCATCAATGACTTTCATTTTATTCTGGAAAGTGATAGTTTGCAAGAAATGCCACCAAGTTAATGGCCAAAGGGAAGAAAGAGCCAGTGGTAGGTACCAATTACAATAGAAGGACATTTAGATGACAAAGCCACTGGGTTGGCACAAACTTAAAAGGGACTGAGATGGGAAGTGGTCTCATTCTTGCAGCTTTAACAAGTTTAATGTGCTCTATTTCCAGCTAATGAGTACTGTAACTACTATTGGGAGAAGGAGAAACATTGAGGGGTGAAAAGTCTGTGGGCCCTGATGAAAAACAAACAGAAAAAGCAAGCTGATTCCCCAGGATTTTAGGGTGTGCCTCTAAACCGAGCGAAGACGGATGACCCATCATGCTCATGATGATGATGTGTAGCATGTGCTCTCCTCCAATAACCTGGCACAAAACAAAGGAGGGCACAAGTTGGAGAGTCCACATGCTTCTCTGTGACATGGTCAGAATTCCGATGCTGAGGTTCCCTTGCCCAGGGACCATGTTTGCTGCCACCTTCAGTCTTCTTAGATGAGGGGCATGTTGCCCTGAGATGAACACTGTCAGCCATGGCAGGTGGATTATTTTTAGTTTGGAAGCTATAACTCAAATAATTTAGGATATCTGTGGGAGTTTGAGTGCCGATTAGTCTCATTCCTTCCCCTGAGTTCTGAACCAATCCAGTCAGATTGGAGCCTACATAGCTGCCTTATTTCTGGAAAACCTGGGTTGGAGGGCACAGCCTGGACCTGTGATTATAAATTGGGCTTCTTACTCCTTCATCCTCCTGAAATGAATTTTCCATCCGGTCCCCAGCAGAGCCTCCTACTGGATGAAGGAGAGGAGCCATGTGCAGCTCCAAAGGAGTATCAGAGAGGGTGAGAGGCAGGCCCAGGGTCGGCTCTAGATTGAAGATCCTTGGCTCAGCTTCTTGTCTTGGGCAGGGCAAATGAGGCAGAGAGAAGGGCTTAAGGGGTTGTGTCTCCCTCCCCCAAACCCCACACTTCCAAGATGAAGGAAGTTCCTATTGTATGGACATGTTCAGAAATGAAGAGAAAGAACAATGACTTAACAATGTTTTTCAAGTGTTGGCGCAAAGTATTTATTTTATTTATTTATTCTCCAAGATGCAATAGGCTTTTGACTGTAAAATAAAAAGGAAAGTGACAGAAATGAGCTCAAGTTGATTATAATATGGTATCTTATTGAAGGAAATTTTATTTAATTTTTAAATTATTGGATATTATTTATACTGATTGATCTCTGCAACCCCCAATTTAAAACTTCTTGTCCCTGGTTGTGAGAAGAACAGTTCAGACTTCAAATAGCTTCTCTTTTTTATTTCAGTTATTAGAAACAACTTGCTGTTCCATGAATGAATGGTCTTGCCTATTTGTGGAATGTATTAAAATATACATTGACGTAGAGGACCTTGATATTTGTCATGTAGATATAGAGCACAGGGTGTGTTATTATTGGTCTGGAGATGCATCATCTGGTATTTCAGTTCAGTTTCTGTTGCTGTGTGTCCTTAGCCTCACTGTACTTCAACGTTCTCATCTGTAAAATAGGAATAATGAATAATACCTACCTCGTGGGGCCATTACAAGGATTGAGTGAGTTAATAGCTGCAGAGAATTTAGAACATGGTCCCACCACCCACACCAAAAAAAAAAAAAAAAAAAAAAGTAGAATATGGTCCCACCTAGGAAGGGAGCTGGGAAATGTAGTCCCTGGCTGGGCAACTACATCCCAGCAACACCTGTACAATGTACAAGGGCAGCATGAGTAGGTGGACTGGCGGCCATTGTTGCCATAGCTTTGAAGGAGGTTTCTGTTTATTATTGCAACATTTGCTCCTGAAATGTTCATTCAGTAAAGTAACATAGAAGTAGTTACTTGGCCGTCTTTGCCTCTTGGAGTAATGAGAAAAAGATAGTACTTTAATTATCAGGAATACTTTTTGGAGGAGTGACTTCAGGTCATGTGGTCTCCCTGTAGGGATATTTGTGAGCTTTGTGAGTTGGCTCTTGGCTGACTACCGTATCACTCCCCAGACTCACCTATGGTGGTGGTAAACAGATTTATGCACATTGACTGCAGTTTATTCAGAAGGGAACATTAAGAATACATATATGAATATTAGATTCCAAATGAAAATTACTTGAATTTCATTGACTTCACGTGTCTTCATTTGAGATCTTTGGGGGAAAAGAAACAAAGTAAAGAATTGGACTATTAGGAACTGATTTTCTTCAATGTAGAGAGGGACTGCCAAATAGCTTTTTTCTCAGTCATTTTTTTGGCTTGAATTATAGGCCTAATTACTTTAGCTCTCAATTTTGCCCATGTTGACACAGCTAAAACAGTAGGTGACTTAACTAAAACTGCAGAGGTTGAAAGAAACCAACCCTTCAGAGCCAAATTATAATTATCTGTACAGTGTTTTGTAGATTATAAAGCACTTTCATACACTTTTTATTGAGTTGATTCCACATTCTACCAAGTGGGATGAAGAATGCTTTGGGGGGAAATTCAGCAAGTTTTCAAGTCAATTTAGTAGGAAACTCACATTGTTTGTCATAGAACAATAAAGAGCTGTGCTGTCGTTAACTCAGCAGTTGCATTATGTTTTAATTCTGCTACTTAAGGCAGCGGTCCCCAACCATTTTGGCACTGGGGACCGGTTTCATGGAAGACAATTTTTCCAGACTGTGGGTGGGGGTGTGTGGATGGCTCAGGCGGTAATGCAGGCGTTGATGGGGAGCGGCAGAGGAAGCTTTGCTTGCTCGGCTGCTGTTCACCTCCTGCTGTGCGGCCCGGTTCCTAACAGGGTGAGGACCAGTACCAGGGGTTGGGGACCCCTGACTTAAAGCATTTAAAGCTTCCCTTTCATTTAAGTTTAACTGGCAGTTCACTACAGATACTCTTTTACCCCTAGTGTGGATACTAGTCCAAGATTTGTAAATCTGGTATCCTAGTTAGCAAACATGTATGCAGGTTAATCCCAATTGTTTAATAACAGAGAAATAAGAGTAACTCTCCCTTATTAACACAAAAGAAAGAAAGGCCTGGGTGAATAAAACCTTCAGATAATCTAAAATCCTTTTTTCAGTCACCATATTCCGTCATCCTATTATGTTTTTCTTTTTTTTTCTGAAAGTGCCAAAAAAGAAGTACCGGAAGATGGACTGAATATTCATTTCTTTTCCTGTCTCTTGTCCTTTTCTTTCATCTTCTCTTGGGTAAGATAATGAGATGGTCATAAGCAGGGCGGGAGGAAGAAGAAAGACATTTAATGAAAAGCCAAGACAAATCAGCCCCTGAATACCTGAGAAATAGCAGTGCTCCCACCTACTTTTAACTTCATGGGCTTGTCCCGTTATATCTTAGACATAGCAATAGGAGTTGGCAACTCAGGTGGGTACTCTGCAGTGTCTTCAGGAGATTCTTCACTTCATGGAAAAACTACTTCTGATACTCAATTATGGAAAAAATATCTTTCATGAGATATTTAAAGTCTTAATCCAAAATGGGAATATTTATATCTGTAAATGAATATTATTATTGGTTTAAAGTGAGTTCTCGTATGCTGGTTTATTTGTCAGAAATTAGCTTTTAGCATCAGAAGATGCATAATAGATATATAATAATTCCTCATTTATTGGAACAACTACAGTAAATTACACAATATAGTACTATCTTTAGTTTTTTCTTAATTAGATTTAATAAGATTGTTTTTACTATAACAAGAAATCAATCACGAGAATACTTTTTCTAATATAACTAACCAGGTATTTTAACAGTTTA
Source organism: Leucopleurus acutus (assembly GCF_964270905.1). Taxonomy (NCBI): domain Eukaryota; kingdom Metazoa; phylum Chordata; class Mammalia; order Artiodactyla; family Delphinidae; genus Leucopleurus; species Leucopleurus acutus. The sequence continues at coordinate 41,085,173 of NC_139142.1, forward strand.
TAACTAATGAGATAGAATACCCATATGTCTCATAGATTTACACTTTGCTCTTTGGGGGGTTCTTATCTAAGAAGCAACTTAAAACAGATAAGGAAAGGATAATGCAGTTAAAGCCTAATTTATGAACTCCTTTAAGGTAAGGAATTATATTCTTAATTAACAAATCTACTACTATATTAATTTATAGCAAACCATCTGAAGTGCATTGCTTTGAAATTTTCATTAGAGACAGTGTTCATTAGAGACAGAATGAAGTATAAGTTGGCCATAACTTGAGCATCGTCCAAGGGAATGCAATGACTTATTCACCAAAGAGCTCCATTTACCTGGAGTTCATTCACAGGGATCCCAGAGGCATAGCCACGGCGTTTCATAAATAATACATCTTTTCATTCTTTTTTCTAAGCCCTAAATTTTCCATCTCTAAAATGCCAAAAGACTCCCTTATGAACAAATAGGGATATGGTTAGAAGGTTGTCCACGTTCTTTGAGAACTTGAGATGTTAAATAATGAAGGACAAAGGGCTGTGTCTCAGTCTCATTCATCTTGGGGGATGAGTATTTTTCATAGTCTGTGAGGTCCCTAGAGGAGAAAAACAGTAACCTAAAAGATGCACAGTCACAGTTGCATGATTTAGCATCATGTTAGCTAAGGAATCAGCCAGCAGCAAAGATTTCCTGTTAGTGTACTTTTTTTTTCTTTATCTTGGAGAAGGAGAGGAAGGAATTAGACTGCCATGGAACTTAATTTGGAAGGGTGTAAATTGTTATGTTCACCTTCTTTTGCTTCTTTGGTAGCACTCAAATTACCTAATAAAGTGCTGAGCACATTGAAGGCAGTTAAATGTACTTGTTGGTAAGTTGAACAATGGGATTGGCATATAATAAGCACATTTGTAAATGAAAGTGACTAAGGAGTCAAAAAAAATCTATGAGGGATAACAACTCATGCAGATTTAAAATCATCTCAGGATCATTCTAAAAGATGTGGAAACAGCAGGTTGATTCACACAGTTTGGTTTTTTAAAAGTCAATTACATGATACAAAAGCCAACAGATTTTTTAAATGTTCTGTAGACAAAATATTAGTTGATTGACTAAAAATTTTATTTTTCCAGAATTTGTGTGTCCTCAGCCTCCATATATAAAAGGTAATTTTGGTGCTGTTGTCTTCAAATGTTCTATTTGTTCAGATTTTATGAATTTTTTTTAGTCTATGTATTCTCAGAAGTAATTACAAAAGGCAATAGCAATAAATAATGAGTAGCATACTCCAGTCTAAAATAAAATGGTTCTTCAGCAATTTAAATGTAGACATTTCTTCTTACTGTGTTTCTTGTTGTCTCATACTTTTAAAAAAAAGCACAGGGCTTCCCTGGTGACGCAGTGGTTAAGAATCTGCCTGCTCCAACCCAACCATTTTGCAAATAATGGACCAAAATATCAGTTGGAGAATGAGAATGTAAATGGGTTGTCTTGCATCAGGCTATTAGAGAAATAATTCAAAATACAGATTCTGTTGATGATGGAGGACTTAGATATAGGAAGGAATTCATGTCAGTACACAATTCTTTTTTTTTTTTTTTTTTTTTGCGGTACGCGGGCCTCTCACTGCTGTGGCCTCTCCCGCTGCGGAGCACAGGCTCCGGACACAGGCCCAGCGGCCATGGCTCACGGGCCCAGCCGCTCCGCGGCATGTGGGATCTTCCCGGACCGGGGCACGAACCCGTGTCCCCTGCATCGGCAGGCAGACTCTCAACCACTGCACCACCAGGGAAGCCCACTACACAATTCTTAAGTAAAATATTTAAGACTGCAAGCCTTTCGGGAAGTAAATCTGATTTGAAATTTTAAAGTGTCTATTTTCATTTCTGAATACCTGTGGTTGAGCTAATCACTATTAATTTCCATGAATTTCTAGCTTATGAAAATAGATATGTATATACATACATACACACATACATAAAGCTTGACCATAGCATTGAGGTTTTAGATGATAAATTCTGGGAGAGAACCATAGAAATGAGTAGAGCTCTGAAACCATTGAACTGGCCTTAATGCAAACTTGATACATTTCCAGATCCCAACCATCTAAATAAAAGGAAATCATGCATTAATCGTTGAAATCCCAAGTTCTGTGTTGTTTTTGGCTTTTGGTTTGTTTATTTGTTCTATTGTGTTCCCCATATGTGGCATACACTACACCAGATGATCTTTTTCTTAAGACTCAGACTTTCCCGTGGCTTTGCTTATTCTGTGTTCTCTGCCTGGGGAGGGTGGGACTTCTGTCTCCTTCTGTTGCCATCCTATCCATCCACCTAAACATCAACTCCTCTGGGACGCTCCTTGGTGTCCCACAAGTCAGAAAGGACTGCTTTGTTCTCTGCCTTCCCACACACATTGTCCTTCCTGTATCTTCAGGTCATTACCTTTCATCACAGCTGTAGCCAATGTACTGTAAAGTCCTGGAGGGCAGCAGACTATGTCTTACCTTGGTATCATGAGACCTGCTTATTGACTCTGTCCTTCGCAGATGGGATTTCAGTGACCACATGATGAGTCAAAATGGATCTTTTTCCCCCTCAAGCCAGCTAAGAGGTGCCTACACCTTTGATGTTGGCGGGGATTGTTTAGACTGTTGTGTGATAAAGCCAAAGAGAAATAATCCTTTTTATTTTAATTCTGTTTATGTTTAATCTTAATGCAAACAAATTCTGCATGGCCTATCTTATAAGACTGCATTTCAGAGTTCTACTTTCTCAGCTTCTTGCACAATGTGACAGGTTCTGCAAGGAGCAGGGCTTGCTCCTTCAGGATTCCCAGCAGAGTTCTCATCAATTATTCTGGAATTCTAGCAGCAAAACACTCATTGCTGGGGAAAGTGTCCATGAAAATTTTTTCATTTATCATGAGGTTTAGTGGTGAATCTTTTCTTATTCATGTTCATATTGTAGAGCCTCAGAAATGCTATGTATTGATACTGACTTTACTCGGGTGCCAAATCAAAAAGCATCTTTCCTAAAGTGCATATGTTAATAGTGTCTTGAAAAACACCCTAGTGGAGATTGCAGTGCAGAATGGCATGACTTCATGTAAAAGACCTTCCGGCTATTGCTGTTTCCATTTAACATTTGCTAAATACCCTACAGAGAACTTCCATTCTTTTTAGTAATTGTCTGCATCAGCTCAGGTGGCTATAACAAAATACCATAAAATGGGAGGCTTATAAACAACAGAAATTTATTCCTCACCATTCTGGAGCCTGGAAGTCTAAGACCAGGATGACCCGTCTGGTGAGGGCCCTCTTCTGGGTTGCAGGCTTCTTGCTGTGTCCTCACATGGTGGGGAGCAGAGAGCAGCAAACTCTCTCGTGACTCTTACAAGGGCACTGATACCATTCCTGAGAGCTCCACTCTCATGACCTCATTTAATCCCATTATTTCCCAAAGCTCTACTTCCTCATACCATCACATTGAGCTGTAGGATTGTAACATATGAATTTGGGGGGACACAGTCTATAACAGTAATGAATACTTAAAAAATAAGCAGGATAACATCATGATCAAGAGCAATGGCTTTAGAGTTCAACTATCTACGTTCAAATTCTTCTTCAGTTATTTATAGGGTAACCAATTTGTCTTGGTTTGTCCAAGACACTCCCAGTTTTAGCGCTGTAAGTCCTACATCCTGGATAACGCCTTGGGCAAGCTAAGATGATTATGACCGTAGAAATTTGATGCCTTGTTCACGTCATGTACTTTCTCTAATTCTCAGTTTTCCCATCTATAAAATGGGGATAACAATAGTGCCTTCCTCACAGGATTGTTAAAGAGCTTAAAAGAGTTAATGTATGTATAGCTATTAGCACAGTGCTTAGCACATAGGAAAGTTAAATAAATCCAGCTATTGTCATCCTAGCTAGTATAATTTTTTTAAACAATGAGTCACACAGAATTAAATAAAAGGAGGGGAAGAGAACCATGTTAATATGTTAGTGACAAAGTTCAAGGCCCTGAAACAGTCATTTCATGGATAAGACTCCCCTGCCGTCATCTCTGAGCCATTGATAGAATAGAAGCTGGGGCGGGGGATGGGGGTGAGTCTATGTGTAGCCCTCTAGACACAGTCCAGGGCCCTGTAGCCTATGGGCAAGGATGACAAAAATAGACCAGGTCAATAGCCATGATGCATCCACCATTCTGAGATAGAGCCACACTTCAGTTAACCTCTAGTGGTCCAGCCCTTGTGAGGACAAGACAGATGATCTAAATCCTGATTTTAGTCATTGGACCATGACCACATTTTTGGAAGAGCTGTCTTAAAAGATACAGTTGCTTTGAGGTCCTATTTTTGTGTTGCCAAAGAAAAGGGAATTTTTCAAACATTTGGTGAGTCCTTTGTAAACTTAGTCATTCAGTAAGAGTTATCGAACTCTCATTAAGTGCTAAGTACTGTGCTAGAGATACAGAGACAGTAGGAATATTCTTGCCTTCAGGTATCTCCCAGTCTAGTGTGACTATAAGTTAAGGTAGACAGCCATGCAATAAGGTTTATAACTGGCTGGTTAACTGATGTATGTGGCTTTTCACATAAAAGTGACAACTGTGGCACATTCAGAGAGATCAGGTACCCCAGTAATGGACCTATCCCAGGGCTTTTTTTTTTTTTTTAAGCTGTATGCGGGCCTCTCACTGTTGTGGCCTCTCCCGTTGCGGAGCACAGGCTCCAGATGCGCAGGCTCCAGATGCGCAGGCTCAGCGGCCATGGCTCACGGGCCCAGCCGCTCCGCGGCATGTGGGATCTTCCTGGACCAGGGCACGAACCCGTGTCCCCTGCATCGGCAGGCGGACTCTCAACCACTGTGCCACCAGGGAAGCCCTATCCCAGGGCTTTCATACTGGTGTATAATATTTGCACTCTGGCCCATGGGCAGGAGTAAGAACAAAGCAGTTGAAACAGAGAGAGGAAAAAGTCAAGGATTCCATTATGTTTCACCAAAAGAAAACAAAAAACTGCATATTGCCTCTTCTCATCCTTTAGGTCTCAGCTTGAATGTCACCCCCTAAGAGTGTCTTGAGCATCTTTTCTAAAATAACCCATCTCTCTCCACTGATAAACTTTTATTTTTTTTTCTTATCCAGTTGTTGGTTTCCTTCAGAGCACTTATTTTAACTGTTAGTTATTTTACTTGTTTGCTGTATTAATTAGGGTGTAGGCTAAGCTTCTGTAACAAAAAGATACAAAAACAGAGTGGCTCAAACAAGTTAGAAGTTTATTTCTCTCTTTTTTGACAGTCCAGAGGCAGGTGAACGGTCAGGTGAGGGTCTGCCCCAGGGCTCCCGCTTCCTTCTGTCTTCTTGCCCATTTTCTGTGAGTACTGCCTTCATCTGCATTGTTAAAGCTGGCTCAAAGAGATCTTGTTTATAGACTAAGTCATGGGAAGGGCAAAGAAAGTGGAGGCCAACCAGCTTCGTTTTGAAGGATGTGATCTAGAGGCACATACCTCACTTCTGTTCACATCCTGGTAATGCGTCCACACCTAGAGGGAAGTTGGGAAGTGTATAGTCTTTATCTGGGTGGCCATATACTAAAATTCCTTGAGGGGGGTCTATTGCTAAAGGGAAGAGGGACAAGTTAAACATTGGGCGACAATGAGCAGTTCTTGCTATGCCTGCATAGTTGTGTTTTTGTTTGTTTGTTGCTTGTTATTTGTTGTTTAGTTCTGTCCTCTATGGGGCCAGGGACTATATATCTGTCTTATTCACTGTTATTTCCTCAGAAACTGGAATAAGTGCCTAGCATATAGTAGGCACTCACTATATTTGGATGAATGAAGTTAAACAACTAAACACTGAAAAATATAATTTGCTATATCATAATTGGGTTTGGCTTGTCTTCATAATTCTCATGGTACTACTAAACAGTTACTTTAGAATGTTCATGTAGTTATTGATTGGCATCATCTAACATGGTGACTGGCAGGCACATAACAAGTATTCAACAAATGCCGTTTCCTTCCATTTCTTTTAGTTAGGAAGAAAAGATTCGTATATAGGATATAAATATATGTTAAGAAATAATATTGAAACAATTAATCTTGACATTCAGAGAAGAAATATGAAACATTAAAGAATCAAAGAATTTACCTTAAAGGATAGCATTTTCAAAAATTAGTTCTCTCGGGGATCATCTGACAAACAATGACCAACAGCCAACAAGCAATTGGATAGCTCTGCTTTAACTGTTGCTTTCTTCTCAAAATATAAGTGCATCTTATTGGTGTCTGACTTACCAACTTCCAGATAACTAAAAAATATGTTGAATAATGTACATGAGTTTGGAGCAAAAATAATAAAAACAAAGGTAGAAGAGCAGATATATATTGACTCTGGCCTGTTCCTACACAGTTAGGAAAGGGAAAGCTTGATCCTGTATTTTCTTTCCAATTGCTTTTTTCAAGAAACATTTATTTTGAAAACCACTTTGTGTTAAGGGACAGATTAAAACTTCAGCTAATTGTTACCCAAATTTTCTTAAAAAATAATACTTAAATGTGATTGACTTTTGTTTGTGGCCCAATCTGTTAATTCAGTCCTTAAATAGAACAAGTACAATTCTTAGGAGTCATGATTAGAGGGCTTTAAACAACACATGTGGGAGATAATGTCCTGCAGATTCGTTTTAGGAGTTTATAAAAAAAACCATGAAAATTTAATGCTTATATTGAATTATTTACGTAGTAATTGGTTGCTGGTTCCTCTTCCAGGACACATTTGGTTTTGGCTTCTGCTCTCATTTTATGAAATCTTATAGAATGAAGAAATGCAGTATCCTCTGCAAGCTTTTATTTATTTATGGTTTTATCCAGACTATTTAAACTGTTCATATACTAGCTTGTTTAGGGAGTCTATTTTTTTGCTCTCAAACATGACAGATTCATTTCAGACTACTTAAAAAAGATGCCTGTGAGATGGTGTCCAAAATTTAGATGAGATTTGTAGAAATTCATATAACTCTCTGAATACATTTGCCTGAACATCAGAGCATCAAAATTTCTGTCCTTGGAAATTTATTACCTATACTTTGGCCTATACAAATCCTCCACATCCTTCAAGATTGAGCTCAAAACCCTTCACTTCTGTGAAACTTCCTGAGCCAGGCACGTCTGTATTAAAGAACTTTCTTCTGAACCCACCTTCTCTGGTCTCTTTGAGAGCTGTGCTCTCTGGAGCCTAGAACTCCAGGAGATATATATATATATATAATTTTTAAAAATAAATTTATTTATTTATTTTTGCGTTGGGTCTTCGTTGCTGCGTGCAGGCTTTCTCTAGTTGCAGCAAGCAGGGGCCACTCTTTGTTTTGGTGCACGGGCTTCTCATTGCTGTGGCTTTCCTTGTTGCAGAGCACGGGCTCTAGGCATGTGGGCTTCAGTAGTTGTGGCTCGCAGGCTCAGTAGTTGTGGCGCATGGGCTTAGTTGCTCCGTGGCATGTGGAATCTTCCCGGGCTAGGGATTGAACCCATGTCCCCTGCATTGGCAGGTGGATTCTTAACCACTGAGCCACCAGGAAAGTCCCCAGGCTATATTTAAAAGCAAGTCCTGGTGAATGTTCACTACTTTTTCATGGCATCTGCTGAAACCACTCTTTTTCTTAGCCTCTGTGTACTTACGTATTAAAAAAAAAATGTTATAGTGATCATGTAATATTGCTTTTATAATTAAAAAAAGATTACAAATTAATTTGACATGACTCCCAAACCTGTATGCTGCCATTGTGGGAGCTATTATTGGACTAATTGCTCTAAAACAATCACTGGATCCTTGTTTCCCACCATCTCTATTGAAACCCTCACACTGGCTTCATAATCCCAGCCACCCCTTCTAGCCTGACTTCCCACTGCTTCCCAAGGTCTCCTGTTGGAGTTGGGATTCTTTCCTACTCATTACTTCATCTTTACCTTTGCTATTATTTTCTGCTCCCAAAATAACTTTGTACTGCTTCCCTCTGCCTCTCTAAAGCATATGTATTTTCAGATCCCCAGTGCAAGTCTCATTTTCCTCACAATAGCAATCTTTCTCCAAATTCCCCAAAACACAGTGCATTTTTATTGATCATCATTCAGGTAGCTTATACTAGAACAGTGCGATATTTCAGTTATCCCCTTCAAATATGCAGTTGATTGAAATTTTGCATTGATGGCAGAAATTATGTGTTTTGAATTTATTGCTTATTATTTATTGTTCTTTTTCTTCTTGGAGATAAAAGGAAGGAAAATGGGAAGAAAAGGAATCTTGATGTAGTTTCCTGACTGAGCACTCAAGCCACTTAGATCAATACTCCCAAACTCTGGCACATCAATGGCTGAGTTATTGTTTTGCTTTAAACATGACCTCGGCCCATAGATCAGATAGCTCAGAGAAGCAAAATGAATGCTGTTGTTGATAAAGGGCATTAATCTTTCTTTTCTTTCTCCTTGATTAGTATAGCTACTTCTGGGCTCCATTTTCTGTACACCTTAATAGAATAAATTTTCTACATATATTTGGATTGTGACTGCATGTGATTGTTTGTATATGTGTGTTAAAGTCAAGTGGTTTGCCTTTGAGCCTACCAAGTGATGCATCCTGAATTCCAGTTTTATGTTAATTTGTCCCCACATGTCATTCACCTGTTTCTACTCTTACAACCTGCATTCCACATGAGCTTATGTTTAAAATTAGGAATGCTCAAAATCCCAAATTAAATTTCAAATATTCTAGAACATAGGAGCTAGATTTTGAAAACTTGAGGAAGAAGGGGTACTGTATAAATGCAGAATGGTAGCTAATGTTAATCATGCTATTGATCCTTTCAGGTCCAACCACAAAAAGGGTCCTCCTGCCCAGTGTGGCTCACACCAATAGAACAAGACTGAGTTCTTCGTTTAGGAAGGAAAGGAAAGCTTTATTCTTTAATAAAGAATGGAGAGGTGGGAGCTCCCATTTCAGAGCACATGCTCTCCGCAGCAGCCTGTGGGCGGGGCTGCTTTATAGGGATCTTATCAGAGGGGAGGGGGAGTGGGCGGAGTTTTCCCCTGGGGCGGTTGCAGTGTCTGTGCTCACAGCCTGCTGCTGTGGCCATCTTTTTTTTTTTTTTTTTTTAACATCTTTATTGGGGTATAATTGCTTTACAATGGTGTGTTAGTTTCTGCTTTATAACAAAGTGAATCAGTCATACATAAACATATGTTCCCATATGTCTTCCCTCTTGCGTCTCCCTCCCTCCCACCCTCCCTATCCCACCCCTCCAGGCTGTCACAAAGCACCAAGCCAATATCCCTGTGCCATGCGGCTGCTTCCCACTAGCTATCTACCTTACTACGTTTGTTAGTGTGTATATGTCCATGACTCTCTCTCGCCCTGTCACAGCTCACCCTTCCCCCTCCCCATAACCTCAAGTCCGTTCTCTAGGAGGTCTGCGTCTTTATTCCTGCCTTACCCCTAGGTTCTTCATGACATTTTTTTTCCTTAAATTCCGTATATATGTGTTAGCATACGGTATTTGTCTTTTTCTTTCTGACTTACTTCACTCTGTATGACAGACTCTAGGTCTATCCACCTCATTACAAATAGCTCAATTTCGTTTCTTTTTATGGCTGAGTAATATTCCATTGTATATATGTGCCACATCTTCTTTATCCATTCATCCAATGATGGGCACTTAGGTTGTTTCCATCTCCGGGCTATTGTAAATAGAGCTGCAATGAACATTTTGGTACATGACTCTTTTTGAATTATGGTTTTCTCGGGGTATATGCCCAGTAGTGGGATTGCTGGGTCATATGGTAGTTCTATTTGTAGTTTTTTAAGGAACCTCCATACTGTTCTCCATAGTGGCTGAACCAATTCACATTCCCACCAGCAGTGCAAGAGTGTTCCCTTTTCTCCACACCCTCTCCAGCATTTATTGTTTCTAGATTTTTTGATGATGGCCATTCTGACTGGTGTGAGATGATATCTCATTGTAGTTTTGATTTGCATTTCTCTAATGATTAATGATGTTGAGCATTCTTTCATGTGTTTGTTGGCAGTCTGTATATCTTCTTTGGAGAAATGTCTATTTAGGTCTTCTGCCCATTTTTGGTTTGGGTTGTTTGTTTTTTTGTTATTGAGCTGCATGAGCTGCTTGTAAATTTTGGAGATTAATCCTTTGTCAGTTGCTTCATTTGCAAATATTTTCTCCCATTCTGAGGGTTGTCTTTTGGTCTTGTTTATGGTTTCCTTTGCTGTGCAAAAGCTTTGAAGTTTCATTAGGTCCCATTTGTTTTTGTTTTTATTTCCATTACTCTAGGAGGTGGGTCAGAAAGGATCTTGCTGTGATTTATGTCATAGAGTGTTCTGTCTATGTTTTCCTCTAAGAGTTTGATAGTTTCTGGCCTTAACGGCCATCTTTAATTGAGTGTCATGGGCAGCACTTCTGCACGGGACCCACCTACCTGAGGTGTCAGCACAGCCCTGTCTTGCTAGGACCTCTGATCTGAAGGGCCAGGTGCTAGGCCTCTGCCTGAGGCAACCTATGATCAAACGAAACTAGACTAAGCACAAAGCAAAAGAAAAGAAAAAAAAAAAAAAGGTTAGACTTTATTACCCAGATTCTATTTTTATTTCCTGGGAATTGTTAATGGGCTTGCTGGTGACAAAACCATTCAGTCTCCTTTAATCCTCACAGCAGTTCTGAGAATAGTGCTAATAGCATCTGTTTTGGAGCCAGATTGCCCTAAATCCGAGATCTGAGTCTGTCTTTTCTGGCTGTGTTCCTCAGTCAGTTCCTTAACCTCTCTAAGCTTCCATTTCTTTATCAATAAGTATGGGTGTAGTTTTAAAAAAAAGCCCTCAGATTGTTTAAGCTTGAAATGAGATAATCCATTTTAGTTGTTGTTATCTTCCTTTTGCAAGTGTGGAAACAGATTTCCTGAGAATTTAATGACTTATTAAAGGTAAGTAACTTGATGGAGATGGAAGGCCAGGTCCTCTAAAGCTTGGGACTTTTCTGTCACAGAATGCCACACTCAAAGCACCCTCACACAACAAACCACAGCATGTCCTAGCACTCCATACTGCGTGCCCTGTCATGTCAGGCCACAATACAACACAGCACACACCATGTCACACCACACCACAGCATGCTGTAACATACTTTATACCATGTCATGCCACATGACATGTCATCTTTCTAACAGAATTATCCCTCAGTCATCCTCCTTTGTCCTTCCTTATGTGCCTCCCAAATCGTATCACTTTACATAACATTGTTTTAGATTCCAGGGATCTGTGTTCAATTCCCAATGCAGGCACAAAATCCAAGATTTTCAGCAGAGGATGCATGTCTCAGGCACTGGTCTGTATCTGCCAGATGAAGGACATCTTTTTTTTTTTTTGGTCAAGACACAGTATGGGCTGATGGCAGCCCTGCAAGGGTTGCCTTATGCTGTGTGGACATAGATTTCCCTTTATAAAACACATTCTAATGAGACACGCTAACTCTAGCTTTATCTTGATCTTGTGGATTATTCCAGAGTGAGGTAAATTCCTTTTCTAGGGTCTTCTTCAATCTGTTCTAAATGATAGATGCAGGTCATAGGCAGTTACAAAAAATCTTTGCATCTGACTTTAATGTCTTTCAAACTTATGAGATATACCCAGTGCTGTGGCTAAAAGTGCAATTTGAAATTATACAGTTTTTAAAAAAATTTGTATACCCACACGTTTTAGTTGGACATAAATGCAACATGAACTAATAGTACAGGGCCAAAAATATAAAGGTTTGTGAATAAAAATAGGAAGTTTAAGTCAAGGGAATCAAAACTGGGAGGGGAAATTGTCTCACTGTCCATCTCTGGCCTCATCAGGTTGTAGTCAGGTCCAGGTCAGATTGTAGAGGGACAGTGACAAACTATAGTGTATCCCCTGGTTGTAACCAGTATGATGAGTATGGAAACATATTCATTGATTTATCCCATAAGTATTTACCAAATAAAACCTATATGCCAGCAAGCGTGCTTAGTATGAGGGAAACAGTGAGGTACAAGGTACAGTTCATGTCTCTTAGGAGCTCCCAGTGTGAGGAAAACAAATCATGTGAAAGAGAGAATGAAGAAGGCTCTAGCCTGAGCCATGAGAACCTAAGAGAGGACACAGGTTAATAAGAGGATCATAATAAGAGGACCTTCCTCCTCTTACGATCCTCCAACATCACTGCCACCCCCCAGCATTCACTGCCACAAGCAGCCAGGGACACCCAAACTTCCAGTTACAAACAATGACTTCACAGTGGATTTTTGTGACACCCGATTTCTAAGCCTACATATATATGGGAATGTCCTCCACTTTGCATATGGTAAGTGTTCAACAAATCTTTTTGATTGAATTAATACATGATTAATGGTAAAGCTTATAATAAAAGTTCTTGGATGTGACTCAATCATATGGTAATATGGAGATAATCATCCATTCAGTGATTACTGAGTACATACTGTGTGCAAAGCACAGTGCTAGGAACTCAAAGATATGAAGGAGTATAAGACATGGTTCTCAACCAGTATAGGAAAAGAGATAACTGGTGACAAAGGCAGAGAAGCTGGTGGACCCCAAACAAATGGTCGTGCCTCAGAGTGGAGATGAGGGAGAAAGCAGTGAGGAGTGGGGTGTTAGGAGGAGGCTGCTTAGAGGAGGTGTGGCATCACCAGAGGCTTTATTTGGACTTAGGGAGGAGTGAAGGGGCCTTTCAGTTGAGGAAAAGGACCTGTACAGAGGCATAGAAGTTGAAAATCTCATGTTTGTGGGTGAACAGGTTTGTTTCTTGAGCAGGCTCAGAAATAAAACCATAAAGGCAGACTGGGGTCTCATTGATGATGATCCTGAATTCTAAGCCAAAGGATGGGCAAAGATGCTCACCAAAAGCTTTGGAACAGAGAAGTGAAGCCGTGAAAGTGGTGTTTTAGGGAGATGAATGTGTCAGCTGTGTGCAAGGTGGCACAAAGGAGAGGCAAAGCTGGAACCCTTAGAACACTGAGGAAACTGTCACATTAATTCAAGTAGAAGGTGATAAGGGTCCAGCTGGGGAAGTAGCCATGGATGGGAAGTAAGGAAGAAAGGTCATGTAAGAAGGTTTCTGAGGATCAGCTAGATGATTCTCTGTCGGGGGAGGGAGTGAAAGAATCATTAAAGTGTAAACAGAAACATAGTACGTATTTTTTTTGCTACTATCAATATATACATAGCATTAATGAAACGACCAAGAACAATTATTTTTCTCTTTGGAAATTAGAGAGCAAAATTCTTCAACAAATAATAAAAAGATTGGGATAGCTTTTTTTGTTGTTCCAAAGGTAATTCTTTGCATGGTGAAGGTAACTTAGAGCTTTTTCTGTATTGAAAACATAAAGAGTGGAATATATCTAAATTAAGTGGGTGGATTAGTTGGTTGCATAACTCTGTGAATAAACAAAAACTGCTGAATTGCATGCTTTCGGAGTGAATTTTATGGTTTGTGAATTATAAATCAGTAAAGCTTTTATTAAAAAAAAAGCAATGGGAAGTCTAGGTAGGGTTGTAAGGAACTTTTCTTAAGATCTAAGTAAATTATAAATAAATACTTACCCCCTCCTCCCCCCAAATTTTCCCCACCCAAGAAGGCTGCAGAATCACATTTCCATCTTTGAACACAGGCAAAAGAAGTCCCCACACTTCGACGCTCACCAGAGCTTGGGCTTACTTTGCATCGCAGCACTTGGCAGCTTTGTGCTTTCCGAGACCCTGCTGAGAACTGTCAGAGAAACTTAGACAGTGGTTTGCTGCTGGGCCAGGTTTTTCCCTCTAACAGAATTTTCTGCTAAAGTGAAAACTCCACAGGCAATGCAAGCCCTGGCTCTTCATAGTGGGGGAAAAACCCAAAACTTGCTGAATCATTTTTTATTAAACATTAATTTTACAATCCCGACAGCTAAATCTGTTATTCTGGCAGGCGAGCTTTAAATAAGGCAGTGAGTTGGGGAAAGAAAGAGTACTTACTCATATTCTTAAACCCCGAGCATGTCATCAGCATTGGCTTCAAGTCTTTTGCTAGGGAATGCAGGCTCATCTTTTCCTTTTTACTCAATTAACTAATCACATAGATAAATTTTTAAAGAATGAATGTACCTTAATTTCTCAGTGCCCATTTGTCATGTTAAATAACAGGTACTTAATTTTAGAAGAGAATGTTTTCTAAGTGACACAGAGGCTCCTGGAGCCTCCCTGGCATATCCATCCCTCATAGATGGCTCTGTTGTCAAATGTGTCACAGCCTCCATACCGTGGGCCTGCTGATTTCTTAGCATTTAGAAAAGATGAGTGGGAGTTTCAGGGGAAAAGCCTCACTGCCTAACCTCTGTGCAGGCTACTACAATCCATCACATAGGCAGTCTAAGGGCAAATGATTCTGAGAAAAGTGAATGCAGATTCATTTCGGGTCAGTGTTTCTGGCCTTTAATTCTTGAATTTTAACATGCATCTCTCACCCTACTCCTACTGTCATTCCAGTTTTTTATATGCTCCCCCCCTTTAAAAAATATTTCTCAAATTAATGGAACTATTGTCCCCTATACCTGTTAGTGTTGACTCTATTCAAACAATAATTGGTGTTTTGTTTTTATTTTTAATCCAGATGTTTATCTAATGGAGCACATCTACCTCTGTGCTCAGAAAACCTTTTCATATAATCATTCTTTCTTTCTGGCATTCTCAATGTTTCCATTTCAGTGCAGTGAGAGGGTCTTTACTGAGTTACAGAAGTATCATCTTAAACCATAGACCCCTTATCTCCACCCTGAGGAGTCAGAATGAACTCCAACCACAAGGGAGAAACCTCATCTGTGGGCACCAAACACTCACCTTCCTTTTCTATTGTCTTGGTAAATTTCAACATATCATACCCAAGTCAGTCATCACCATGTTCATGACAGGATCCATCAGTTGTATCACTAGAAAGTACTTAACACCCAACCACCTGCTCATGGAGCTGTGCAGAGAACCCTGGCCTTGCACTCTTGGGACTTCAGCATCTACAGCAGACCCCAGAGGGCAGTGTGAGTGTGGACTGGCTATATTTAACTCCTCTGGCCCAAACGACCCTGATCACATGTCACTAGATAGGATAAAGTACCAAATGGACAGATGGTATATATTGTAAATGCTGGTGTCCTCCCTGCAAAATAGAGATAATCATAAAATCCACAGCTCTCATTTACTGAGTGTGTGTACTATGTGCCAGGAGTAGAGCTAAGTGCATAATCTCATTTAATCCCTATAACAGCCAAATAAGATGGGAACTATTATTGCCCCCATTTTAAAACTGAATAAACGAGTCTGAGAGAGGCTACCTTGCCCAGAGTCTCACAACTGATAGTAGAGCCAGAATACAAACCTGAGCTGTAGGCTAGCAATCCAGTGAGCTTGATTCGGTAAGGATAAATCAGAGTCAAGAATGAGGACTGTAGGATTGAAACTTTCCTTGAGAAAAGTCAAACTGTCTTCAGCTAGTCATCATTCCTTAGTATTGCCAAAGAAATTAAAAAAATAAAATACCCACCATTTAGGAGACTGCTGAATTTGTCTAGCTCATGATTAGCATTTCTGATCTAGGACATCGGTGAATACAAAAGCCTGATTTTATCAGCACGTGTGATTTAATGGCAATAGTTTTAGCTTATTTTCATTCTTCTTCCACTTAGCTTTCGACTAGAAATAGTGACCTATGGCTTCTTCAGCTTTTATTATAAGTACTTTCCTAAAAAGTTACTTGTAAAATGAAAATTTGAAAATCAATCCCATTTTAAATTTGCTGTGCTCTCCTGTCCAGCCACCTCCCGAGAGGGCACATGTGAGTCCACACATTGACTCTCAGTGTACATCTGCCTCCACATGAGTCAGGTTTCTAGATGGCCAAGGCAATAGCCAGAGAGAATGAGGAAATCAGATGTTCCCAGGAATCCTTGCTTATATAAAGAAAGTAGTAATTTCTAGTCTAGACAAGGAAAGCCCTTTTATTTAGTGGATTTGTATCTAACAATGTAACAATATTGGTTCCTGCCTGGGGCATCTGGCTTATGCTGTCTGCTCAGTCCCCACAGCTGCCAGCTCTGCAGGAAGCGCTGACAAGGATTAATTGGCTTTCCTGAGCCTTGAGGCTCAGTTCTGCTTCCCATTTCCAGTGATCCCACAGGACTCTGCTCTCATATAATTTACTGTCTGCAAGGACTTCCTATTTTCAAGAGTTGTATCTAACAGGCCCTATGTAATGTATACACATTTTCAAATTCAATAACTTCGAACCTTGAGAATCTTTCAGGATATTTAACTCAATTTAAGAAATGGGACATGACCACATTTAGAGTATTTAGATTATTTGTTGCTTTTATGAGGGTTCTTACATGGTGCCATTTAAAATGTGTGATTTACACAAACGGCTTTGTTCCTCTTCCTCTGCTTGGTAGTATTTGTAGAGTGTGACAAAGGAGTCCTTCCAATTTTATGCTGGGTTTTCTGAGCAAGATGAAGCTAGTAAGATGAGGATTTCAGGGGTGGGAGTTCTTCCCAATAACTGATTCTATTTATAGTCTCTCAAGTAATACAGATGTAATCTAGAGTCTGTTCCCTCACTTATTGCCATATATTTGGCAAGCTCTGTGGCATCACCTCAGGGAAAATTACATTGATTCCATTGTACAGGCAAAGAAGAAGTAAAGGAAGCTGTGTCCCACTATGGTGGCAGCCAATTGGTATAAAAATCACTGAGAGTTGGAAGAGACTTCTGCTCTTGTCCCATCCAACTTTCTACCAAATGCTGGTTCCTGCCTAGACAGATTCTGGGCCTCTCTCTCTCTGCCTGCCCACTGGGATCATAACAGTCTTGTTCCTGAGATTCAGCTCTATCCCATTGTTGGATAACTTGAATTCTGGATAGTTCTTTCACATAATAGATTAAAAACATCCTCTTGTAACTTGCATCAATTAGTTTGTTCTGCATAGAATGCCTACTCATTGATTGATTGGTCCATTCATTCATTTATTCATTTTGTATTGGGTGCCTACTATGTACAATATAGTGTGCAAGACATGAACCTCAGACTCCAGGAACTGACAGGTTGGCAGGAGATGACGTAGACATAGAAGTCGTGTGTCACGCATGTGACACAAGCAATATAATTAAGTGCTACAGGATAGGGGAGGGAGAAACATAGGAAGGGGTCAGGTCTTGACAGGGTGGTCAGCAAATTCATCTTGGAGTGGGTAGCATTTAAAGCTGTTTTTCTTTAATGGCTTGAGGTTAAAGGTGGAGATTTGGATGTGGAGATTGTAAGGATTAAGTGTTGGAGAAGTGATGGGTAGTTTTTATTAACCAGAGCTGAGAGTTTGAACTGGAGAGTGAAAGGGCTAGAAAGGCTGGTAGAGTGAGTGTGACATTGTGAAGGACTTTCTGTGCCTGGAGTAGAGGGTAAGTGAGAGGAGTAGTGGAGACAGGGCTGTGGCCAGCTGGCATTCACATCATTCATGTCTCTCAAATGCTAGGCTGCAGAGTTTAAGGATTATCCAGTGAGGCAAGGCAGGGCCCTGGGGCCAGTTGCTGAATAGGTGACAGTTGTGTTTAGTGTGATAACTGGTGGCAGGAGACAGTGGGCTGCAGGACTATAAGGGTCAGGAGTCCTGTGGTGGCCCCTGCAATAGAAACATTGACTGAAAGTTGAATGATAATGACTGTGACACAGCCCTGGAAACTATCTACTGTGTCTTCCCCAGGAGAGCATCCCCTCCCCCACTCCCCAGACTATTTATATCCAGTGGCAAACCCCTCCTTACTTTCTGGTGAACCATTACTTATTAACATGTGGAAGTGGTTCCAGGTAATTGTGGTAGAGAATCCCAGGATCCAAATGTCTGTAGTGAAATATCTCTGCATTGATTTCCCTGCCTCCAGTGAGGTCTACATGTAGGCTAAGCCCGTATAATGAAAGAAGCTTTAAATATCCTTTAGGATAATGGTGTCCGTGCACACATGGATTTAAATTGAATAGTTTTTCTTTGGTGGTCTATGTATGGTAGGCAGTAAGACCCATCATTACTACTATTCCTTTTGTATTGAGTTTGTTTTTGTTTTTGTCTAACTTGAAAAGCGGGACTGCCATATACAAAGACTAGCTGAAATGTCCAGATTTAAACTGGCCTGTTGCTCACAAAATTAGGCTACTTGCTGAATAAAGTGAATGTCACTAGCAATTTAGGGGTATGTTTCAACCTGTCTTCTCACACATTGTGTTATTTATGCTTTATTCTAAACTTCAAAATTACCTTCTTTAATTTTGCAAATATTTATTGAGTACCTACCATGTGCCTGGCCCTGTTCTAGGTTTTGGGCTACATTAATGAACAAAATAGTCAAAAATTCCTGCCCTCGTGGAACATACCTAGCAAGTGGGGGGGAGGCAATCATTAAATAAGTAATGAATAAATAAGTTAATTATATGGTATACTAGAAGGAGATAAGTGCTACAGGAAAAAGAAAAAGTAGAGAAAAGTAGGAAGGGACAGAGTTGCTTGGGAGTGTAGGGTGAGTTGTAGTTTGAGATAGAGTGGTCAGGGTTGCCCTCCTTAAGAAGGTGACATTTGAGGAAGACTTGGTGGTGAGTGAATTAGGTATGCAGGTAAAATGCAGGTATCTGGATGAAGAGAATTCCTAGGAAAGAAGGAAGCTCCTGCAATGGTGCTAAGCCCGAAGAGTGCTAGAAGTGGAGGCCTCTGTGCTTTTCCATTCCCCTTAGACTAACAGTAGCTCATGTAACCAAGGAGAAAGCTAGGAAAAGAAAATAGCTAAGTTTATTTGTAATAAAACTGATTCAAAATTACTTTAAAAAAAAAAACACTTCACAGACTGATTTAAGGAGGTACAAAGGACACTAGGCGAGGTTTTCTGACTTCTAGACTGCTTGGGTCTGAATCCTGACTCTGCCACTTCCTGCCTGTGCGATCTTTGGTGTGTCATTCAGCCCTTCTGTTCCTCAGTTTCCTCATCTGTCAAATGAGGCTAATTATAGTACCTATCTTCTAGGATTGCTTTGATGATTAAATGAGTCAATAAAAAGCTTGGTACTCTGACACGTAGCAAGATTCAAATATTAGCTATTAATATTATTATGTTACTGTTACTACCTTTGTTACTTTTATGAGTTGGTGCCCTAATCTGGAATATTCTTTGAGTGTGTCTTAAGGGCTGAGTGTGTGTGTATGTGTGATCTCTTGAGAATGTGGGGCTTAATTTAAATAATTAGTTTTGAAGAATTAGGTAAAATCCTGCTGCTTAGCACATGATACGGCCTCAATGAATGTTAGTTTTCTTCCCCTCTGGCAGTATTTTACAGCACAGAAAAATAATAAAGGGTTTCCTTCTTCTGCTTGCTATTAATGAATATTTTGGCTCGTTTACGAATAAAATGAAGGCCTGGTGAAAGCATTCTATAGACGCAAACTTGGAAACTTACTTTGCTTTTGAAACCCACCAAGAAATTCCCAGTGCGTCATTTTGAATATCATTGGAAGGCAAAGGGTGGGTAGTGGTGGGGAATTGAAAAGAAAAACAAAATGAGGGGAAAACTGAAGAAAGAGGGAAGCACTCCATTAAGGTGATACCACTTTGGGATGAGGCCACCAGAAAACTGGGAGTTCCTTTCTCTGAGAACCTTTAACAAGAGAAGGGATGGCATCAATCCAGGTAGGGCAGGAGTCCCTGAATGAAAGGGCTGGACCAGAGAGCCTTCTCCCAGCTTGTTGAGTCTCCAAGAGCAACCATTCTCCCTAGTGGACTAGCCTATTGTATTTACACACCTGAATTTGCCTATATTTCCACCTCTGTTTAAAGAGTCCTTAATACTTTAGACACAAAGAAGGCTTCTGTTGAATAATACCAAGTAAGAATCAGTCACTGTATATTGAAGTATCAGATGTTGAGAATCAACTTTCTAGTCGTCTGGGGTCTGTCCCCAACATCTCTGGATGTGGCAGCTTATGTGGTCTGCTGCCGGAAAAATACCAGTGCTTGGGGCTATCAGGGAGACAAGGCAAAGCAACATGAGAGTGGTCCGAAGGAACTCTGAGGTCTTGAGGAGAAAAGATGCTGTGTCTGCACGGGCCAGGGTGGGTGGTGGGTTAGGCTGGAGCGAGAACTGGTGCCAGGCGCCCCCTCACTGTCTGCTGCCGTTTTGATTCACAGGTGCGGCAGATGTTTCCAGGGCCATGGATCATACCTTTTCAACAGCAGCAAAAGATGGGGAAGGAGTGTGTTACACATCTCTGATTTCTGACATCTGTTACCCACCTCGGGAGGATTCTACATATTTCACTGGAATTCTTCAGAAGGAAAACAGCCACATCACCGCTTCAGAGAGCCCTGAGGAGTTGCTTACCCCCGGACCCTCCTTACCAGATGTGCCTGGGACGGAGCCTCGTGGCTTATTTAGTTCTGATTCTGGAATAGAAATGACTCCTGCAGAGTCCACTGAAGTGAACAAGATCTTAGCAGACCCCCTGGACCAGATGAAAGCAGAAGCCTATAAATACATTGACATAACTAGGCCAGAGGAGGTGAAATATCAGGAGCAACATCACCCCAAGTTGGAAGAGAAAGACTTGGACTTTAAGAATAAGGACACTGACATCTCAGCAAAATCCGAAGAGGCCCGTGGAGCAGAGAAACCATCTCCTGTGGAGGGAAAGATCCTCAAGGACCATTTATTTGAAGAATCAACGTTTGAACCATATGTAGCCGATATCTCTGAAGCACAGCACAGTGCTCCTCTGATCACTGCCCCTGTCAAAATCACGCTGACTGAGATCGAGCCTTCTGTTGAAACTGCTACCCCAGAGAAGACCCCCGAGAAGCAAGATATCTGCCTGAAACCAAGTCCTGACACAGTCCCCACAGTCACCGTCTCAGAGCCTGAAGATGACAGCCCAGGATCTGTCACTCCTCCGTCTTCTGGAACAGGTAAGGCAACGGGTGTTCCCTGCCTTGGGAAAACCCAGCATATGGAAAACTGAACATTAAGGAGTGAAGATTTGCATTCAAAATACTTAAATCTCAATTTAACTGATTTAATTAACATATAACTTTTTCAGTCTTGTGCCCATTATGCAAAGGTTGACATCTGGGATTTTTTAGAGTCCTCTCAGATTTGCTTTGTGAAATATTTCTTTCTTCCTTTGAGGGGAGAGGTAAAGATGACATGCTGGGGACATTAAAATCCTACTGTGGCTTTACTCTTCAGAGCAGAGAAGGAGATGCTGCCAGCTTCTAGGTTAGCTCTCCTCCCTGACCTCTGGGCATCGTGGAGAGTACCTTGACTGTTCTTCCCAGACCAGGTGGGCCACCTTGGACAGAGCATTTAACATTCCTGGCCCCAACTCCAAGTCTGAACAATGAAGGGGGGTAGGGTAGAGGTTAGAGTCTTTTTTTTGTGGGGGGGAATGGGCAGTGACAGTAAACCTAAACAAAGGGTACTCCTCCCCTCCCCCTTCAATCTCAGCACATCATTTTCATCTTTTTAGTTTATTGAAGTTCTGCATAAAATTTTATTTTTTAAACTAAAGATCCTATTTGGTTAGAATAAAAAAAGTTCAGAATTCACTAGCCTATGATGTTTTTCAACCTGAGCCTTCTACTCTGACTCAAGGCAGGGTGTTGTTAAACCACATCGAAACCCCTCTCAAACACAAAGGGGACCTCCCATACCCTAATGAAAGGCCAGCTACCACTGGTAGCTAGAGCTTCCCCATCCCACCCTGTACCACCATCCTGGGTAGTAGAAGTGGAGCCTTTGTATCTCCATCGCTCTCAAACGCTCATGAGGCATCAGGATGAAGAGGATAATGAGAGATCCTTGAATCGTCCCCTGCCTCCAGTGGCTGGAATTCTGACCCCACCCAAAAGAAATTTACAAACCTTTTTGAGTTACAAAAAGCAATTTTCCAAAGAATAGATATAGGTATATGTATAACTGAATCACTTTGCTGTACACCTGAAACTAACACAACACTGCTAACTACACTCCAATATAAAATAAAAAGTTAAAAAAAAAGCAATTTTCAGCACCTCAGGTAAAAGAGCTTCTACTGAACTCTTAAAACAGATCTAAACCCTTACAATTAGGAGTGACTGCTCTAAATCCTGATGATGCAGTAAGTCCAAGTGTTAGAACAGAGGGGATTTAATGGAAGTCCTTCCTGTCTTATTTCCCTAAAGATTTTAGCATCAATTCCTCCCCTCCCCAGCCTTACCTCAGACTCATTCAGCTGTAAACTGACTGCACCAAGTTCCTGATTTTCAAATTCATTCATTCACTCAACACACACTTTTCTTTTGGTCAGGCACTCGAATAGGCACTGGTGATGCTGGAGTTGAAAAGCAAACAAAAAACAGTCCCTGCCTTCCGGTGAGACAGATGACCAGGGAAATAGTCACACTCCAGTGTGACTTATCCCAACTGACAGCAGGAGGTAGGGACATATCTGAGTCTCAAAGCCTCCTTGTGGTTTTTCTGGCAATGCATGTAAAACCCTTCGATTATCCCATGACATAAAGATACTGACACTCTGAAGATATAAACTACATTATAAGCTGTGTTTACAGAGCTCCAGGGTTGTCTGGTGGTCATTACAGAAGAACTTTGGCCAGTCTTCAGGAAGAGTGAAATGACCCCATACGTTTTGGTCCATTTATTATATGACACATGCCTCGTGAGAAAATTACAGTTTACAAAGCTGATGGTAAAGACTTGATACAGGATTCGTTAATTAGGACGGAATTTTTTTTTCTTCAGTAGTCACGACTCACTGGGGTTCGGGAGCATCTTCAAGAGAAGACAAAGTCGGATTTGGCTCTCATGATCTTGGAGTTTTATGATCTGTTGGTGGCCATTTGACAGCAAGGAATTAGGGCAGTGGTTTTCTCTGCAATTGTTTCAAATAAACATTCTAAGTAAGGTTTATTCCAGAAAGAGAAAGTCCCCTGTCCCATTACACAATTACCTCTCATGTTCAGCTCCTCTCTCCACACACATCCCACACCATAACACCTGAGTCATATGAGAACACGTAAGAATAAAATTAATAGGAGAGATAGGAGGACTCGGTTCGTCATTGAGGCTTTTCTCCTTGTCTTTTTTATCCCAAGAGGTTACCCTAACCCCCTCCCCATCTTGTGAGCCCCTGGTACCATGTGACACTGTGCCCATAGACACTGGAGGATTTGGGCTTTGTTACATCTGTTGGGTCTTGATTCACTCTGCCATTTCCTGTGCTGACAGGTAAGACAAACAAAGAATTACATGTAATCCTACACAGAAACTGAGGAAAAGGAAAGCATCCTAAAGAAAAGGAATTCAGTTTTTCACTGTTTAATAAATAAGGAATTATCAACTGACTTTGGGGAATAATCTTAATTATGTGAATTATGAATCAGAAGAAGATCTAATTTAGGACAGTTTTAGCAGCAGACCCTAAAGCTTAAGCAAGGAGTCTAATATACTTTCTTCAATTCCAATAGATTATTACATTTTGTAACTTTCTCCAACATACTTAATTATTTTCATCATATTAAATAATGTACCATGAGGTACGGAGGTAAAAATCCTTACAGCTTAAATATTGAAAGTTTCTTCTAAGCAGAGATCAGTCATGAATACAAGTGAAGTATTTTAGGAAACTATAGTAAGTGCCCTGATGCATCAGACCACTGGCCCATCAGCAGCATGTTGTTTCTGACACAAACTCCTAGAAGGATATTATGGTGGTCATGGATGTTATTTGAGGTGTTATCCTCAGAAAGGACAATAATCAAGAGGCCACCATAAAACCACACCAGTGTCCCTTAAAAAGAAATAAGCAATAAAAAGTAAATCAGTTTAAACTCTGAAAACTGTTGCTGTTTCCTTGCATTGATGAGGTCTGTGATTCTCCTACCCATTTTGAAAATTTATTCTTTTATTCAAAAATACTTATTGAGTGACTTCAATGTGTCAGACATGTGCTGGGCACCAGAGAACAGTGAACAAGATGTGTAAAGTCCCTGCCCTCACGGAGCTTACTTGCTAGTGGGAGAAGTCAATAAAAGTAAGCACATAAATAAATAGTGTAATTTCATGGGGTATGAATTCTGTGAAGAGTGATAGAATGTTGTGTGTGAGAGGGTCAAGGATGGCCTCTCTGAGGTGACGTGTGATCTGAGATTTGAATGAGAAGAAGCCCACAATTCAGAGAGGGGTTAAGAGGGGCCCCAGGTGCAGAGGACAACTAATACACAGGCCCCAAGGCTGTATTACTTGGGAACTGAAAGATGGTCGAAAGGAGCAAGGGAGGAGTATGGCATAGAACAGAATTGGAGAGGTAGACAGGGCCCCGATCATTCAGGGCTTCACATGCGAGGATAAAGAATTTGAATTTTGTTCCAAATGCAGTGGGAAAGCATTGGAGGGTTTTAATCTGGGAAATGATGCCATTCATTCATTCATCCTTTCACTTAACAAATATGTATTGACCGTTTACTCCATACCAGGTATTGCTCCATCACTGCTGGGGATACAGTGGTGAAACATAACAAGTTTCCTGCATTCATGGAGTTTGCATTCTAATTGAGAAGACTTACATACAAATAAATAATAATGTAATGTCAGGTCGTTATAATGGTTATGAAGAAAAATAAAGCAAGATAGAATGTAAGAGGGTGATGGGGTGGCCATGAGGAAGCGCATTTCCCTGCTGATGGTTTTCAGCAGAGACCTGAATGGGGTGAGAGAGCAAGCCATATAGACACCTGAGGAAGAAATGCCAGGCTGAGGAGACAGCCAGTGCAGAGGCCCGGAGCTGGGAATGTCCTCTGTGTTCCAGGAGCAGCTAGAAGGTCAGTGTGGCTGCAGTGGGGAGAAGGAAGGGAAGAGCTGCAGCATCAGATTTGTGTTTTCAAAAGATCCTTCTGGATGATGAGTGGAGAATGAGCTGGGAGCAAAGGGGAGGCCTGAATGGCAGCATTGTTCATGGTTGTTCACTGGCATCTGCAACTTGGTAGACTGGCCCATGTTCACCTTCCATTTTATCAATCTGAATTATATCATTCAAAATTAGCAGCAGCAGCAAACACATCTCCCCATGTGGGGTGGTTCTAACCTCCTCAGTTTCTATATTCTATTTAATTATTTTCAACGACTGTTTCTAGCTTTGCTGTGTCAGACCTGACACATAACTAGTGTCTTAGCTAGAGGCCCATAAGTTTTTAACAAGGGTAGGAAAACCTCTGTTTTGTTCTAAATTTTCTCCTGATTCCTCCTAGCACTTTGTTAAACTTTTACTTCACTTTAAGAATGGAGGGCAATGTCTACACTATATACCGAGTCCCCTTTCACTCATAATAAAGATGATTTTTTTTAAAGTAGTACTTTTATTTACCCAAGATGAAACTTATCAGGCCCTTTCCTCCCACCCCACAGCTGTCTGATACCATCCTTACTCTTGAGTAAATAAAGCAATATCCTTGAGCCTTCTTTTCTGAATGCTCTAACACAGTGGTTTTCAGCTAGAGGTAGGGTTACCAGATAAAAATACCAGTATTTCATGGGACATACTTATACTAAAAAAATTCACTGTTTATCAGAGATTCCTATTTAACTGGGTATCCTGTATTTTATTTGTTAAATCTGCCATCCCTAACTGGAGGTGATCTTTAGAATCACCCTTAGAGTTACAAAATGCAGATGCCTGGGCCCCATTCAGACTTACTTCTACTAAGTCAGAATTTCTGAGGGCAGTTTTGAGCCATACACCTGACGAAGAACCACTGTTCTAAGATCTGAGGTAGTCCTCACATGAGCTCTGTTTGTTGCGTACCTCCTATGTGCCAGGCATTGCACTAGGTGCTGGGGATATGATAGTGAACGAACACCTTGGCTGCCCTTTGCCCTCATGATGCTTTCAGTCTGGGGTCAGGGAGAGTGCGGGAGGGTGAAGAGAGAGATGTTAATGAAATCATCACATACACATACAGAGCCACCCAGGGGCACCCGGTTGTGCAGAACGAGTGGGCACCACCCTGTCTCCTGAATGATGCAGCATCAGGCCGGTTTGCACACGAGGCAGGCTACCCTGCAGGGTCGCCTGTGGTCCTCTTAGCCCAAGAGCCTGCCTGCCTGCTTTGTGGTCTCCTAGGAATGTTGTACAAGTAGGAGTTCGATCAGTCCTGGCAGTTTGTATGGTTAGACAGAGGCTGCCAGCATGAGAAATTGGAAGGATGTGTGCTATGGAAAGGGATGAAATATCCAGGATGAGAACTTTCTTCCCCTGGCCCATCAAAACAGCTCACTGTTCTGACTTCCATGTTTCTGAGTATGGAATTCCTATTCATTATACTTACCCAGGCTCACTGTTTCTGAGTGATCTTTGACACCCCCCCCCCATTTCTTTCTCACTTACCACATGAAGCAGACCCCAAGTCTGTGCTTTCTCTCTCTTCAGTGTCTCTTGAATTATCCTTTCTTTTCCATCCCTATGACCACTACAACTCATTAGGTCCCCTTGACTATTGCAGTATCCTCTTAATGGGTCATCCTTCTTTTATTCTTTCTTTCCTAAGTTCATCCTGACCCTTCTAGGACCCACCAGTGCCTTCCTGATAAAATATTGACTTCCAGGCCTTTCTATGATCAGGGGTCTGCTTAACTTTCCAGTCATACGTGGTCTTTTGTGACTGGCTTATTTCACTTAGCATACTGTTTTCAGGGTTTAGCCATGTTGTAGCATGTATCAGTATTTCATTCCTTTTTATGGCCAAATAATATTCCAGTGTATGGATACACCACATTTTACTTATCCATTCATTAATTAGTGGACATTGGGTTGTTTCGCTTTTTTGACAGTTATGGATAATGCTGTTATGAACACTGTGTACAAGTTTTTGTATGGACATAGGTTTTCAATTCTCTACTTATGAGTGGAATTTCTGTATCATATGATAACTAAATAGTTTAACTACCAGACTGTTTTCCAAAGCAACTATACCATTTTTTATTCCCACCAACAGTGGATGAGAGTTTCTATTTCTCCACATCCTTTCCACCACTTGTTACTCTCTGACTTTGTTATTCTAGCAATCCTAGTGAGTGTGAAGTGGTAACACACTGGTTTTGATTTGCACTTCTCTGGTGAATTATGATGTTGAGCATATTTTCATATGCTTTTTTGTCACGTGTAAATATTCCTTGGAGAAATGTCTATTCAAGCCCTTTGCCTATTTTTTAACTGGGTTATTTGTCTTTTTATAACTGAGTTGTAAAAATTTTTAACATATTCTAGATACACGTCTCTTACAAGATATATGGTTTGTAAAATTTTCTCCCATTCTGTGGGTTGTCCTTCTACGTTCTTGATGTTGTCCTCTAACACACAAAAGTGTTTAATTTGGATGCATTCCAAGTTGTGTATTTTTATTTTGTCGTTTATGTTTTTGGTGTCATGTCTAAGAAACCACTGTATAATCCAGGGTCATGAAGATTCATTTCTGTGTTTTCTTCTGGAGTTTCTGGTTTTAGCTCATATATTTAGGTTGGATCCACGTGGAGTTAATTTTTACATATGACATGAGGTAGGGGTCCAGCTTCATTCTTTTGTATGTGGTTATGCAGCTCACTTTTCCTCTTCGTCTCATTCTCCAAAATATAATTTGCCCTATCTGAGACCCCACCCCCTTTTTGAACAGATGTAGCATGATATAGTGAGAAACACATGGAACATAAAGACTTGAGTTCAAATTTAAGCCGAGTCATTTCTAGCCACATGGCTATATCATTCAGGGTCCTGTGAGGAAACAAAGTGACACACTCAAAGGTTGTAACTGAAGAGGGTTTAAAGAGGTAGCTATTTACAAATGTGTAAAGACAGTTAAGAGAACAAACAAAAGATGGTAAAGCACTCAAGGACTGGCAATATTAGGGATCTATTAGCACCCCTGGACCCGAAGGAGGAAGGGGAGGGAACAGCGTTCCCAAAGCCTGCCAAAACCTGGAGCTTCATAAGCAGCAACAGGTATAAATACCCTAACATTTCTCTCCACCCCCTCCTCCTATGATTCCTATTGGCTGAAAACAACCAGAAACTAGAGGGGAAGCAATTCCAGGTAATGCCTTCTATGTAGGTCAGCCTCTCAGAACAGAGAACAGGGCAGAGAAAGATGGGAATAAGTCCAAGGGGGCAAAGATAGAAAAACCAGTACAGTGACCTTGGACAAGTCACTTAACCTACTGCCACTAGACTCGAAGCCCCATATGTGAAGTGCCTCTATCCCAGCAGATGCTCGACAAGTGGAGCTGTGACGATGTAGCTACTGATAGTGCTCTGGAAGTACAGGCTGTTCCTCCATTCACACTAGCCTCTACTCCCTATCTTCTTCCTCCTCCGTCTGGCCTACCAGTGAGAATTAATGTAGCTTTTATACTTTTATGCTGCTTGTAATCATATCAAGGAACTATGTGCATGACTTATTACGGAACTAACTTCTATAAAAATAGAGTTTGGGATCATGCAGTAAATCTTTACACATAAATTGTGTGCAAGATAATGAGGATGTTGTTGTTTTAAGTTATTAAGAAAAACAACAGCATAGATCATATCACTTCTCTGCTCAAAACCTTCCAATGGTTTCTCATTTCTCTCAAAATAAAAGCCTGATGAGATCCTACATGATGATCCCCCTTCCCTGAATGCTTTTGACCTCTTTTCCTATTATTCTGCCCCTTATTCACTTTGCCCCAGACATAACTGCCTCCTTGTGATATCTATAAATCATTGCGTCTCCCACCTCCAGGCCTTTGTACTATCTGTTCCCTCTGCTTGGCATGCTTTTCCTCTGGATATCTTCATGAATCCCTCACTCACCTTCTCAAGTGTTGAATATCGGTTTCCTTCTCAGTAAGGCCTACCTTGACTACCCTATTTAAAATTGCAAACTCATCCCCACCCTGTCACAGCCCTCCTGATCCCATTACCCTACTCTACTTTTTTATTTCCATAGCACTTAACATCTTCTAACATACTATATACTTTAATTATTTATTACATGTATTGTTTGTGTATTGTGTTCTCCTCCCACTAGAATATAAGCAGAGATTTTGTTTCCTGTTTCATTCACTGATACATCCCAAGTGCCTATAAGAGTGACGACACATAGTAGGTTCTCAATAAATAACAGATGAATGAATGATACATGGATAAAGGATAAAATCAATTCAGCTTTATAGAGAATTAGACAGATCTAAAATGTTTTATCCATTGGGGTTCTCCCACAGTCCTAAATTGACAGATTACTTAGCCATAGATAGTCTACCTCTTACCCCTCCTATATCCCTCCCAGTGACCTCGGAGCTTTGGAGAAATGACAAGTGGTTCTTGCTTACAAAAGGGCCAGAAATCACTGTCTAGATTGCCCTGCTGCATGGGCAAGGGGAGAACCAAGCTCCTGAAAATTGTTGTCATGGCGATCCCAGGTAATTTCAATTAAGATAGAAATATCAGTAAGATTGCTGGTGAGGTTTGGGGGCCATCTGGATAAACGTCAGACAGAAGGCAGGCACTCACCCAGTAGACAGGGGTTGACTCCTGGGTATTGTTCTTCTCAAGAGGAGGTGAAGAGATGAAAAAGAATGACAGTGGGCTCCACCACTAGAAGCCCTGTGGGGTTGTGCAGTATGGTAATCTGCACAGCCTGCTTGGTGGAATTGGCAAAAACTATCTATTGTATTGCTTCACTTTGTTACACTTTTCACTAAAAAGGGAGTAAAAGTATTGATTCTTATGGGAAATGTAAAGCTTAGAAGTCAAGTTGTATACAAGGATCCAAATTAGCTTTCTTTGTCTTATTGAAGTAGGGAATACGAACAGAAACAGACAAGGAATAATGGATGATTTCAGATTTTTTGACATTGGTGGGCCAAATTAGAGAGTTATATACATTGCATTATCTAATGAAATCTGTGAAACTGGAAAACTCTCCTCACAGAATGGATTAGAAATCAAAACCATGACTTCTAGAATCTTTCCCACATTGGAACAGAAAAACCAACGAGGTGCTAACGCTAAGAAATTGCTGGGTCATTTTTAAAAATAGCTAGATTAAGATAGATAGGTATATCAAACACTGATTAACTGGGCCATAACAGTAATTAGCCTTTTAGTTCAGGTGGCCTGTCTTTCCAGCATAGCCCTGGAAACAGACTATTTTTGTGCTAATGAGATATGTATTTTTTAAGCAACGAGGAAATACCTCCCCTAATGGAATTTTGTTTTATTTCTTCTTTTTCTGTCCATCTGTCTTGTCCTTGTGTGTGCCTCTTTGGCTCTTCCTCGCTCTGTGGGACGACAGAACCATCTGCTGCAGAATCCCAGGGGAAATGCAGCATCTCCGAGGATGAGCTGATCACTGCCATTAAGGAAGCAAAGGGGTTGTCCTTCGAAACAACGGAGAGTCCACGGCCAGCGGGCCAGGTGGCCGACAGGCCGGAGGCCAAGGCCAGGTCCGGGCTGCCCACCATCCCTAGCCCCCTGGACCACGAGGCCAGCAGCGCGGAGTCGGGGGACTCGGAGATCGAGTTGGTGTCCGAGGACCCGCTGGCCGCCGAGGACGCTCTGCCCTCGGGCTACGTGACCTTTGGTCATGTGGGTGGCCCGCCGCCGTCGCCGGCCTCTCCGTCCATCCAGTACAGCATCCTGAGGGAGGAGCGTGAGGCTGAGCTGGACAGCGAGCTCATCATCGAGTCGTGTGACGCCTCCTCCGCCTCGGAGGAGAGTCCCAAACGGGAGCAGGACTCGCCGCCCATGAAGCCGGGCGCCCTGGATGCCATCCGGGAGGAGCCGGGCACCCGGGCCGAGGAGCGCGCCCACAGCCAGCAGGGCCTGGCGGAGCCGGGGCCCTTCCTCAAATTCCCTTCGGCCGCCCCCCAAGTCTGCTCCGAGCTGCCCTCTGGAGACGGAGCCCCTGTGCCCGAGGGGTCTGCAGTGCCACGGACACCTGTGGAAGCAGCGAGTTACGACCAGAGCTCCCAGGCCACAAAGGGCCCTGGGCCTCAGGGTCCAGGCGTCGCGCCCCCTCTGCTGTTTCTCAATAAGCAACAAGGTAAAGTGACAGCTTTCTTGATTGAAGTAGCTTGTCTTGCTTACTGGGTGCTCTGAGATATTCAGCAGAGGGAGGTGGTTCTGCCTTAGCCCTATAGTCATGTCCTAGCTGGTCAAACAATCGACCGGAGAACAATTCTGAGGCGGGTGGGGAATAGATGAGAGGATTCAGATTCGCAGCTGGGGCTTCCATGGAAGAAACACGTGCTCCGAGCTGCTCTGGGCTGGCTGAACCAGAGCATCTCCAATAATGAGCGGTTTTGTGTACATTCCAAGATCTCCTGAATGGAGTGAATGTGTCCCTCCTTTCGTTCCAGGACTGGGTTTCCTCACTTAGGAAGGGATGGGGTTTTGTTTATTGTCCAGTCTCATTTCCAGTTTCCCACCCTCTCAGTGATGGGATGTGGCTACAGTCCCTCTAGGTGCTGGAACCCACCATTAGCACTTCCATTTTGCCAAACTTCTTTCTTAAATGGGCCAAGAGCATCTCAGCGCCATCCTTTCTCTTACCAAAAAACAAACAAAACAACAACAATGACAAAACCAGCAAGGAATTTGGGCCTTGATAAGGTTTTTGTGTCCCAGCTAGCCAGGAAAGACAGGGACCGAAGTTAGTCCCAGGGTTTCTCCTGTGCCTAAGCAAGGCCTAAGGTGACTAATTAATTTTAAAGTCACTTTTAACTTAGAATGATTTTAATCTGGCCATTATAGTTTTCCTATGAGAAATCTTGAGTTGAATGAAGTCTTCAAATGCAGAAAAAATGGAAGTCATTATTTTGTCTTCCAGGCACTCTTCCCCCCAAGTCATCCCCCACACCGGATTGCAGTTGTATAATGGAATTCAGGAAAGGAATGAAAGAGTCAGATGAATAAATTAGGCCCTGCACAGTCTAGTTAATGGGCTACATTGAAGATAGACAATCTCTTCCCAGATGCTGGGTAGAAGAACATCCAGGTGGAACTTGAAAACAAACCCTAAAAGCACAACTCTGTTCAAGGTCCCCTTTTACCCATCTCCTCTGCTTTCTGTTTTTTAAGAAGTATTTTGCCTTTTGGGGATAAATGATTCTGAGAGTACACCCTCTCCTTCCTGTTTATATGCTAACTTCAATGATGTTAGTAGCAATTAAAGTGCCTCATCTAAAAATAGAGGACAAAAACTTTCTCATTATAGATTGGAAGCTGGCTTCTAAATTCTTTAAAATTAGCACACTGGAAAGGGGGAAACTGGAGGAATGTAATGATAACCCTGCTGCATGGTTGCCGGAGGCCTAGACATGTGGCATCATGTTGGGGCTGATATAATTGACTCCTGATTTCCCAAATAACTTATCCCTGAGAGTTTAAAGTGTATTTAGTGTGTGCAGTAGGGAGGCTATTCTGTGACAAACTTAACAGTAGGAATGTGTATTTGTTGGGTGAATATTAGAACTAATTTGGATTCTTTTGCTACCACTCTTGA
Source organism: Leucopleurus acutus (assembly GCF_964270905.1). Taxonomy (NCBI): domain Eukaryota; kingdom Metazoa; phylum Chordata; class Mammalia; order Artiodactyla; family Delphinidae; genus Leucopleurus; species Leucopleurus acutus. The sequence continues at coordinate 41,117,849 of NC_139142.1, forward strand.
CTGTAGTGGGAAAGGGCCCTGCAGCTTTCAGGGAGCTTTGGGAAACAGCATTAGCCTGAACAACCTGCAGTTCCCTGTGGTCCTGAAGCAGTCGTTCGGAATATAGTTTCATATCACTGTACTGTAACACGCATGTGTTTCCATTTTATCCCCTAACTAGTGTCCCCATAGTGAAATAGTCACCATGTGCACAGTGCTGCTCAAATATATTTATCCTCAAAAGTAAGTAAATCTGAAGGCTAATAAAGAGAAAATGGTATTGTGCAGGCCCATTTCCCTCGTTAGTATATTTGAGAGACAAGTTTGACAGCTGGAACTGACCAAGTGACCAGACATCCGATGAAGACCTAAGGTGATGGAATACTACAGCTGTTAATGCAAAGGCTTCAGAGCATATTTAATGGCTGATTCTGGTGTCATTCTAATCTCTGTGCAAGTTGCCTCATAAGGCTTGGATCCTCTGCTGCCAAGTTAGACGTTAGAAAGGAGAAAGTGGCAGTCTTTTCAAACAATTAAGGCATGGCAGGGTGAATAGCCTCTGCTCTCCTCTGCACTGAGTGATCCTTTGAAATCCAGTCTCCCACCGAAACTTAGCGCTCAGCCTCATTATCTATGAAGAGAGTCTAAAAGGCCCTGGGGCAGCCAAGCACTGAAGGTTCTGGGCAGATGACTCAGCGCTGCCAGCAGGTTATTGGAGCCCTGAGTTCTTCTGGTCTCCGTGCTCCATCTCAGCAGGTGGGAGTATCAGTGTTGACCAGCCATCGCCAGGCTGTTCTTAATCACTGTCAGTGGACAGTAGGATTGTGCTCAAGTCAAGTGTGACTCCCCTCAGCAGTGAGGTCAGGTCAGCTTCTGTGGTTTCCTGAAGGCTCTGGCAGTATAAATGGATTCAGGTTCATGCATTCACAAGTATGCTCATCTCCCTGACTTTGGAGTTATTGTGCTGATGCTGGGCCAAGTTTTAGAAAGGTCCAGAAATATTTAGAATGAGGTTTGGCAAATATCTGACGGCATCAAAGCACATACTGTCAAGGAACATCAGGCTTTACTGGTGTGCACATGCCCTAACAAGGTCTATTTTTGGACCTTTCTTACCTTTTGGAGACCTCTGCTGCAGTTTCACTGAAGACAAGGTTTGGTTCGTCATATTCCAGTTTCCCTTCTATGTGCACCCCCTGAGCTCCTGCTACCTTATCATTCTGCTTCCTCATAGCCTCTAGGATGGCTTATCATGAACATGATAGGATAGATAAGTTTTCATTGTTGCAAGGTTAACCCTGTTAGGAACATCTAAGTGAAAGCCAATTAAAAATTCTCAATAAAACACTAATACCCAGTGTGACTCATCAGGATGGGTGTGTGGTATTTCCAGACCTATTTTATTGCAGAATCTTTTATTAGAGTGTACTGTAGGGTTCATCTTCTAGGGCGCATTCTTTGGGAAATAGTGGTCTCTGGGTACTCACCTTCATTCCCTGCATTCTGATTACTTTTCCTTGCAATTCAAAAGCATAGTGTTAGACCAGCCATGTGGATATCATATGGGAGCCTGTTAGAAATGTCAGGGTCCTTCCCAGACCTACCTACCGAATTGGAATCTGCATTTTACCAAGGTCCCCTAGTGATTCCTATTCACATTGAAGCTTGAGAAGCAATGTTTTAGACCATGGCAGTCAGCTTTCACATTCCAACCTGAAACTGTTCTGATGAAGGTCACCAACGACAACCTTCTTACCCCCTAAAAGACCTCTTTTCAGTCTCATCTTCCTTGTTCTTCCTGGTACTTCAATGTCATACTGCTGAACAGTCCTTAAAACAGCGAGAAAATAATGTATGTTCAAAATAATAATTTAAATTGTAAGAAATGGTACAAAATAAAAAGTTAAAGTTCCCCTACTCCAACCTCACATTCCTAAGTCTCAGAGATAACCACAGGCTTCTGTTTTGTTGTTGTTGTTCTTCTTGTTCCTTTCAGAAATTTTCTTTATGTATCACAATTTTTTATTGCACAAGTGATATCACGTTGGACAGACTTTTGCAACTTATTTCTTTTAGCGGTAAAATCAGGGATAATACCGGCTCACATGGAGACTGTTCTCTTCGTCTCAAAACTTTCCTCCCTTATCTCCCTGATGTTTCTCCTACCTGGTTATCCCCTCAGTCTCTGACCTCTTTCCCAATCTTTTTTGCTACCTTCCTTCCAATTCCTCTGTCTAGCCCCGAGTTCTTTCCCTGTCTTCCTTTGTCCCTCGTTTCCTTGCTCTCATCCACACAGGTTTTCAGCCACTGCCTCATGTGTAGCACCTCCCAGATCTCTGGCTTTGGAGAATCTTTTGTTCTGGGCTCCAAGCTCATTTCCTCACTCTTTGTTGGACATTCTATAGACCACCCCCCACACCTCCAATTCAGTACACTGATGTTATTTGTCAAAATCTGCTCCTTTCCTTCTTCTATTCCCTTCCTGAGTGAATGAACGATATCATTCAGCCTTTACCGTGGTGTGGATATTCAGATCAGGTCTGGATCTGAGTAAAGACTCATTGGCTTGAGACAAAGTTAGAGGGACAACCTGATTGTAAAACTTTAGTGGAAGCCTTGCGGTAGTGTTTGATTATAAAATTATCATCCAGGTAATCCAGGATGTTGTTAATATTTGAAAAATTATCGAAAACAAAGTACAAAATGCAAAAGTTATTTGAAACTTTCAACAAGGCATCCAGTGACCCCAGTTTGAGAAATACTGGTTTAAGCCAATGGTTCCCAAAGTATTGCCTGGGCACCGGGTGCCTCGAAGTGCTGACTAAAAATGCAGGTTCCTGCTCTGCCCCTGCCCCAGAACTACAAAATCAGGATGGGCGTAAACTTGCACTTTCAATAAGCATGCTAAAGAGAATTTTTGTTGTAAGCAGATGAGCTAAGCAGCCCAGACCTATAGTGTAAAACACCTTGGTGAGCGTGCCCTGGGCATATGGTGTTTTTTAGTGAGAGGGACTGAGGGGGCACGCAGCTGTTTCCATCCCTTCCTGTGCCCTGGGAGGTGGGCCCCTGCACCTTTTCTCTGTGGGCACCAGCTACAGCAGCCAGAGTTTGCAGGGCTTAGCCCCCTGTGGCAGGGAGAAGCTTATCTCCTTATAGGGAAGTGATTTGCAAGAAGACTCCCAGATGGAGGTCTTCTCAGATAGACCTAGCATTTATGATATTTATTATTACTTTTCATTATTATATCAGATATTGCTTCTGTCCTAAAATATTTTGGAGAGAACCAAAATAAGTGTGACCCATTTACTTTTCTACCTGTAATTTTTTAAAAAGTTATGCTCTAGTCCCATATTTATGTGCTTCCATGAGACTGAATTAGTGAACCAAGCCATAAAGATCTTTGGACAGTATCTTTCTTTCACAATGCAGGTTTCAGAATCGGCATAAGGACTTATGCCCCTTCAATTGTAGCTGCTTCCCCCATGCCAGCTTTCAACAAGATGGACCAGTAACTGCTGGATAAAGTCTGGCTTCTGTGAGGTTGTATGCAGTGTAAATATTTAGATGGGGGCACTGAACCTTCCATCTTATATTATTCAAAGCAGTTAAGCTACTTTTATGAGACTCTGCCCAGTGATAGAAGGTACTCTCCTGGTTTAGGCATCACAGAATGAGGCTGCCAGTAGCCAGTTCACCTCATTGGCTTTTACTCTGAAACAGTCACAAGGTTAGCATTGTCCCAGATTGCATATTGGTCTGTTTTTTAAATGGCGGCTTCAGGACGCTGGGAAGGTTTCCTTCTCAGTCTTGAAGAGAATTGCTCCAAATCTTGATGACCCAGCACTTACTATTTCAAGGGACAGATATTTTTGACACTTCACCTATTGGATGTATATATATAGATCCAAAATGGTGGTTGTAATTTTTTTTAATTTTTTTAAATTTTTTTTATTTTTTGCGGTACACGGGCCTCTCACTGTTGTGGCCTCTCCCGTTGCAGAGCACAGGCTCTGGACGCGCAGGCTCAGCGGCCATGGCTCACGGGCCCAGCCGCTCTGCGGCATGTGGGATCCTCCCGGACCGGGGCACGAACTCGTGTCCCCTGCATCGGCAGGCAGACTTCCACTGCGCCACCAGGGAAGCCCGGTTGTTGTAATATTTTGATGGCCAATTCCTTGGGGGCACAATGAACCCCAACTCCCTAGTAAATTTTGCCTGGGCACAGAGTGGGGCATAGATTAGCTCCTAAGATGGATCCAAGTCAAAATTGCCTGTAGAGGTAGAGTTCACAGATGGGAGACATTTTGGTGCCTCTAAGAAATAATGGCCCTATTTAGATGGTGATCCTGATTCTCTATCTAGTCCCTTTTTCCTTCACATAAATCATCCTTGCTTACCAATGCAGTCATGAGTCTTGGAGGGTATAATTCACATACCTCTAATTCTCAGCACCAATACTGGCTCCAGGGGATTCTCCCCTCCTTTCAAATGCTAACCTCATTTTCCTCTAAAGTCTGCGTGGGATACTCACAGTTATGGTCTCTGCACTTCTGGATTCTATCTTTGTAACCCCACAAACCACTGCTGTAACACAGATAACATAAATTTTACCCAAGGTTATGCCAGCCCCGCCCAAGCAAGACCTTACCCATTCATTCATTCATCCTTCCTTTGATTCAACCAATATGGTATACTGCCTGCCTGACACTAGCAATATAGTAATGACCAAAGCAGACATGAATCCGTCCCTTGCAGGGCTTACATTTGGGTGGGTGCGGGGCTGACATTAAATAGTAAATCAACAGAGTGACGTGTTCTCTTGAGCAAGTACCTGGTGATAGTGGAACTTAGATCAGAAGGTCAGAGAAGGAGGAAACTGAGGAATCAGCTGTGGCAAGAGATAACTTTTAAAACTTCTGGACAATAGACAATGCGAAAGCCACAGGCAGGAAAGTTCTGGGAGCATTCTAGAAACTAAAAAAAAAAGTCTTTATAGTTAGAGTGTAGTAGGCAAAGGGAAAAATGGGGTTGGAAGGTTGGCAGTGCCCTTTCATGCCCAGACCATGGTGCAGAGTTTAGTCTTTATCCTACTCATCATAAGATGCCATTATAGTATTTAAGGCATGAGATGGTGGTGTCTGGGAGAGGGAGGTAGCAATGAAGGTGGAGAGGAATAGATGGGTTTAAAGTATATTTTGGAGATTGACTTAATAGGACTTACTGATACATTGGATCGGTGGTGGGGGTGACTTTATTCCCAACATCTCTCAAATTATATTTCAATTTTTGTCACCAGAATCGTTATAAGTAGATGCAAAAATACTTACAATAGGAAAAATACCCCAAACTTAGATGCTGTTTCTTTAGTCATTGAGCCCAGTTTTTTATGTCTGCTATTGGAAAATCATCCATTTGGGTTGTGCTGGCACTGAAGTATTCTCTCACAGGTTGAGCTGTATATCTAGTATATTTTCATGGCCAAACATCTGGGAGTATAATGGTCATTAATGTGTTTTGGTGATAGTGATATTTGAGTGGCTGAGACTGGAGCTTAGATGAGGGTCAAATATGGTACTTGTGGAGGTTAAATAAGACATATAGTGAGGTAGGCAGGGATGGTGGACAGCAAGTTGGTTTTTTTAAAAAGAATTAAGTGTAAGTTTGGCTAGGGCCAGGAACTCACAAAAGCCTCAGGAGTCTAAAGTGCAGTTCCAAATATGGATCAAAATTACACTAACAGACAAAAGAAAGACAGTAGTCTTGCCAGAGAGCAGAGGTTAAAGTCAGAGAAAAGGCAGTTTAAGGCAGGCACTCAAACTAGGGTCTGAAGTGAGGACAAGCATACCGCTGGGTCTAGTTAACTTCAGCTCAAGCCTACAGTTGACCATTGTCTTTATCTGTGATTACTCAGTGCTTCCTGAGTTAACCCTATCTCTGTAATGGTTCTTCTGGGTTTTAAATGACCTAGGCCTGAGAAAGTGGTCCTCTTCTGCCAGGTAAAGCATTGATCCAGGACTCTTCTCTCTTCTTGTGGAAACTGGGGGCATATGACAGGGAGAGTGAATTGGGGGCTCAGTGGAACCATTTGTTTTTCTAGACAGTGTTTTTCAAAGTGTGGTTGGTGAACTATTTATATCATAAGCCATTTGTTAAAATACAGATTCCTAGGCTCACCCCAGGATCTCCTAGGAAGGGGCTGAGGAATCTGCTTCATTAAGTGGCTCCCCAGTGAATACTTGGCACACCAGAATTTGAGAATTATTGTTCTAGGGACTGTGTTGAGGCTGATATGTCAAAGCCCTCAGAGTTATCTTTGGCAGGTTTTTCCTCTAGTGTCCCATCTTTTTCCAGGGCCTGAGCCAGAATCCTGCAAGGTGGGTTTTCTGATTGAGTTTAAGTGTTAGTTAAAATGGCTTATGTGTGGGGTTTAGAATGAAATTTATACTGTTAACTCTGAGACTTCCACCTCCTCGTAGGAGAAGTAGAGGGAAGATAACGTGAGCATACCCTGGCCTTACCAGCTCACTCTGGAGGGTGCTCCTACTATCTCCCCACCCCACAAAGCCTCTGGAACAGAGAACTTAATAGGGTTAGCAAGGACACAGAGAGATAACCATTCATGTTCCCAGTAGTTTGGGGCCTCCTGGGTTAGAGGAGTCCTCCAGGTTGCCTCTGTCCATAGCTTGGAGAATCATGAGAGAGGGAGAAGTCCTGAGGGTGGGGTTGAGCTCTACACTTGCAGTCACAAATGGGGAATAGCAAGCTTAATCTTCTTACACAAGATCAAAAATTTCACTACCACTAATAAATAATTCAGTTCAAAGCTGCATACTCTGGTAGATAACAGTATTCTGGTTTATCTCTTCTCTTCTGGCTGGGCCTCATTTTCTTACAACTCTTGGCTGAACACTGAAATCCTGGGGGATTTACCTACACACAGAGCACTTGCAAAAGCAGAATATGTTTTCCAAAACTATTTTTTTTTTTTTACTTCCAAACTCACTTTTGTTTACCTCCCCTAGCAACTCTAGGAAATTTGATGCTATGTCTAAAAGCACAGAGGAAATCAAGTAAAGCAGAAGAATGGCTTTCATATTGATTTTCCCCACTCACTGTTAATGTCTTGCCATCCAGTGGTTGTGATGAAAATATCCAACCTCTACTTTTTAACCCCATCTCAAACCACCAGGATTTGAAACTTACAGATCTCCTGGGTTATGTCCCATATGTCCCATAGTTGCATAATTTTATGTTTTGCCTCTCCTTCTCTGTACCTTTCTCCTTTGTACTCTCCTTTGCTGATGCTAATTGGTCTTACTGTTAGAAATACTGGTGAGGTAATTCTGAGCAAATTAGAAAATGACAATCTTGCCCTCAAGATGTTCTATTGCTACTTAGCTAAATATTGTCATATCTTTGAATGATTTTACAATGTCCACATGGCTGGACCATTTATATGGTGATTGATAATTTACATTATCATTCATCCATATTTTCCTTGGAATAAGCACAAGGACAGAGGTCCAAATAACCTGTTAGTTTTTACCATAGTTAATTTTAAGCTAGGCCATTTGGCCTGTGCCAAAAAATATAGTATATAGGATTCATGAGCCAAAGTTTCATACTAACTGGAGTTTTTGGATCAACGTCCTTCTTTTAAATTGAACTCAGGGTTTGAGGTACAGTCAGTTGTTCTAGGTGATCTTGCAGGGATAGAACCAGGATTTGAGATAAGATCTCCTGACTCTCATCCAGTGCCCTTTTCCAACTAAATTGCTTTCTGGATAGTTGACTTCTTTATAAGCAAACCTAAATGCTTTTCCGTGTGAAGTTGCTTTAGAATTTGGAGATTTAAGATTTCATATCTTAAACATATATTGCTGTAAATAGTTTTATAATGGTGCAATAAGTGCAGCTAGTTTAAGTGAAAGTATGGTCAATGAGGTGGAAATTCAGTCCAGTCACCTGGAGAGGATTTAATTTTTTTTACATTTTAAGTTAGCCAAGTGATGGTTGAATCATTTTACACAGAGTCATAGTTTTCTCAAATGTTAGACATAAATAAAATCATAAATAACTTGGTCCTAGATACTTTTGATATAAGTAAAATGGCCTTATTGCCAATTTGTCCCTTTTATTTTCTCTCTCTTCCCTTTGTTGGGGTCCACATTTTAAAGCCCCTTTCTTATTCCTCTGAAAACAGAATCTTGAAATTTTGGGTAGATTTTATATAATCCACAAGTCTATGCTCTAATTCCAAAGCCAAAGATCTTGACTTTGACTTTGATTTCTAAAGCACCTGATTCCTGTTGACCACATCTTTCCCTCAGATCCTGATAGTATGGCCAAAAACACCAGAGACCATGTTGATAGGGAAATTCCTAGGGACTGATGGCAAAGTCCTCTTTGAAGGAGACAGCTTTCAGATTTCAGCCTTACTGTTCATCTGTCAAATCCGAACTGATTTGCCTCTAAGATGACACATAAGATCATTCACTTGAACTGTAAGTTTTTATCTCTCCCATTGTATATTATATTTGTTCTTGTGATTTATATAATGCCCATTTTGTAACAAGTAAAGATGGGTCACTTTCTACCAAATTGATACTTCCTCTTCCATAGTGTAGAGTCATTGCTGGGTGTGACTGCTCAGTCAGAGACTGCATTTTCTAGCCCCCCTTGCATGTAGATGAAGCTAAACCCTGATTGTTATCAATGGAATGTAAGTGGAAGTGATGTGAGTTACGTCTGGGACAAGGTGGTTAAGATGCAGTTATGCCTTTTCTTCCTTCTAGGCTGTAAGGGATGACAAAAGGGAAGGAACCTGGGCCCCTGAATGACTGTTTGGAGGAAAGCTGCCCGCTAATGAACACTCACATTGATCTATTAAGTTAGCCCCAAAACAAATTTCTCCCATGTTAAGCCACCGAAATTTTGGGGTGATTTGTTACCATAGCCAGCCTCATCCTAATATGATAACTCATGATGTAAGGGTGAGGTTGAGAAAGAAGACCTACAGTTAGAATGTATGTTGGACCATATGTCCCATAGTTGCACAATTTTATGTTTTGCCTCTCCTTCTTTGCTGATGCTAATTGGTCCTACTGTTAGAAATACTGGTAAGGTAATTCTGAGCAAATTAGAAAATGACAATCTTGTCCTCAAGATGTTCTATTGCTCTTTACCTAAATATTGTCATAAAAACTGAACAAATCTTTAATAACCACAAGGTGAGTGTTGATGCTTTCTGGAGTTCTGCAAAGTAAGAAACAGCCCTGGTGGTGGTCATCAGGTCCACCAGAACAGAAGCACAAAAAGTTTCTGTGACATAGACCACTGGGAGAACTGGAGAAGTCCCATTGATTGGGCTAACCCCAGGCGAAATTGGGAAATAAGTACAGTATCTTGGGGTTCTCTGCCTCCCACAACTGGTGTGTTCCTGTCCCTCAGCTACTCAAGATCCCCACTTTGGAGCCCAGTGCTCCTCAGCTCCCCCTGCTTCCCTTTCAAAAATGCATTTCGTGTATCCTGTTTCGTTGGGGTTCTTCATGCTCTCCATTTATAGAATGTGCTGTAGAGGTTTAATTTAACAAAGCAGTTCTTTTTCATGTGTTAGCGAGCTAGTGTGTGATCCCTTCTATGTAACAGAAGATCTCCAGAAGGCTCTGAAGGAATGAGCCACCCTAGGTTAGAGCTGGTCCACTCTAGGGAGTAGTTTCCTTAGTCCAAGACTCTGTTCTCAGTAGTAAGTGTACTGAAACACAAATGTATCTGAATCTGGTATAAACCAGAATGCCTCTTTACAATTTACCTGGAGATGTATCAGGAGAACTCCACCCCAGTGTGGAGATCAGCTCATTGTTGCCTGAACATAGAATTGGGGCAAGAAGAGTAGATTGTTTCATTGGAAATTTCCACCACACTTTGGTGGCATGTGAACTGTTCTGTTCTCTAAGGACTTGGGTCCTCAACTAGAATCAGAACAGCTACTCCCTGAGCCCATGCCTAAGGTGCTTCCCCTCTCGTGGCCCCTTGTCTAGAGTAACTTTCTCCAAACTCTGTATTGTTTTGACTGCATATCCCCCTCTTCACTGGGACAAGGAATCATGAGCCAGCTGGGTTTGGATCCTAGTTCTACCATTTATTACTAGCTGTGTGATTTTGGGCAGTTACCCTGTCTGCTCTTCAATTTTTTCATTTGTTCAAAGGGGAGAATAGTACCTGTATCACAGGATTCTTGTGATGATTAATTTTGATGATTTAAGTAATTATCCTCTCATTTTATTACTACTTAAATATTTATGTTAATAGTAATTTTACAACGAGATGGAGCTTTGGAAGAATCTAGTCCAGTTACTCATTTAGTATAAGAATTCTTTCATAATATTTCAGTCATCTTACGGGTTGTCTTCATATGGTACAGTTTGCTTGGCTGCTTTCCAAAGATTTATACAAAGTTGACTTGATCTCACTAATTTGCTCTTTCCCAAGCATATTGTTGGACAGGTTGTCTCTGGGGAGGTTTCTTAAAGCCAACGGACCCGATTTATCATCTTCTGTGAGTAGTTTTTTTCCTCAAAATATATATGCTTAGGCCGTACTCTAAATATCCCAGAGCATACTCTTTGGGTATAACGTCATCTGTAGATTAGTACTTTTGGTATCCCTTGGGTGATTTAAAATGTCCATCCGGGGTTTACAGCCACTGAGTTTAACCCCATCCATGGTGTATGGGCTCCCATTTGTTCTCTCCCCCCAGACTCTAGCATTTCATACTTTTTTGACTTAGTTTGAATTAGTCAGGCCATACTGCAGTGAGAAACCCCCAAATCTCAATGGCTTAGCTCAACAAATGTTTATTTCTAGCTCACACAAAATCAGGTGCTAGTTGATGGGGGGCTCTTTTTCATCCAATTACAAAGGGATCCAAGCTCCCTCCCTCCTGTGCCACTGAATATCCACATATGGCTTCCCAGGTTGCCACGTCAGGGGAAGAGAGAGCTGGAGGGGCACGTTAGCTCTTCAAAGCCTCCTCCTAGAAATGACACATGTCACTTTTGCTTATGGTCCATTGGCCAGAATGAGTAACATGACTCTCCCTTGATGCATGGGGCATAGGAGAAATTCGATGAGCATCAAGTCTTTATCACAGACCTCTTGCACAAATTATCTCTTATTATAGATCTTCATAGCATTTATCATTACCCAGTGTATTAAATATGCATTTTTATTTGTTTATGGCTTTTCTTTACCACTTAGACTTTAAGCTCTTTGAGATCACACACTTGCTTTCAGTGCTGTGTCTCCAGTGCCTACAATAGTGCCTGGTAAGTTTGTAGAGACTCAATAAACATTTGGTGACTAAATGAATGGTGACTCCAGACACACAGATGAAGCCACAGAAGTATATTATGGGATTTTATTATATGTCAGTGTGTTTTATAGATTGTGCTCTTTTCCAAGAGCTCATTTAAATTTTATTGAATCCAATGAAAGGTAAAAGGATAATAGGCCAGTTAGGAAGAGAACATTGTGTGTGTATCCCCTACTGTTACTCATGAACAGCATCAACTTCTTGGCTGTGTTCTTCTAGAGTGATCATCAGCCCAGGAAAGGGCATATAGAGTCAGCAGAGAAAGATGCTTTCTGAGGTTCAGCTGACAAAGCCAATAATAGATGTGAGTTGACAAAGCAGAAGGTGACATCACTGTAGGCCAGTGTTCAGCTTTTCTTTGCTGAGCCTATGGAATGTGTACAAGACCAGTCTATTGAAACTTTATAACCCCTATAAAATGGGGACACTTTCTGCAGTAAATGCTTCTTGTTTTGAATATAGCAGAACCCAGTTAAAAACAAGATTTGTTATTAAGGTTGTATTACATAGTGATTAAGGCGTGAGCTCTGAAATCAGACAGATTTGGGTTTGAACCCTAGTCTACCACTTGCCGGCCTAAAACTTCCCAGGCTTCATCTGCAAAATATGGCTAGTAATTCCTACTCCCTTGAATTGTAATTTAAATTTAAATTGAATACATTGAATAATGTTTTTAAGGAGCTTAGGTTAGTAGAAGACCTGGCACATTGTAAATGGCAGCAATTATTATCACATTCCATGACTGGATCATGTTTTCTGTACTAGGTAAGGCTATACACGGAGGCTACTGTCAGTAATGGTGGTTACCAAGGATATAGGAGAATATGAGGCAGCAGGGATGGGCTTTCCTTGGTGGGTCAGCACCTTGGCCTTCCAAGGCTGGCTGTATGGCAGGCCTACAGATCACAGCCACAGCAGCCTGGTCATGCACCTGAGCTCCATCGGCAGCTTGCCCTCCTTCTGTGCACTGAGGACTCCTGTTCTCCAAAATGGGGAGGATCTGAGTGGGCTGCTTCATCACCATCTGATGCTCTCCTGTCACACCTCACCTCATCAATATTTAGGTCAAGCCCCCACCTCTGGTTTGATCAGATTTCTCTCAACGCAGAATGACCAGTGCGGTAGCAGCTTAAGCAGAAATAACCATTAGGGCTACTTTCCTTTAAAAGGGACTGAATTCATGGCAAACGTGTAATGTTGCGGGTGCCTCTTTCTCATTTCCCAAAGCATGACTATACACAAAAAAGAAGATTCACCCCTCTGATTTATTTTTTTGGAAAACTACCTTCTGAACAATCAGATTCTTTAGGACTATTTGAAATAACATTTGGGGGCAAGATTTAACCACATTCTCACAATGATAAACATGGAATTACCCCTTTAGAGTAGATAGACAAATCCTTGAGGGTTTATTTGTTTCTTATATGAAATGCTTCAGATGACTGCTGTTTCTCTCAAAAAGCTCTTCCATTTTTGTTACATGCTTTCAGTTATCCGAAGTGGGAAGGCATCTTTGGCATGCTTCCAGTTCAGGGCAGTCTCTTGTCTGCCTGGTCTCCTACGGGCAGGCAGACTGGCAGCAGGCAGGGAGCAGGATTTATGCAGTATTTCTGTCTCCATCTAGGGAGGTCTCGTGCAACATCTTGCTTATTTGGTGCATTTTGCTTCATCTTCTTTGTCCACCATTTTCATGCTTTCAAAAATACTTGTCCATCAGCTCACTCCAAAAATCCACATAAGGTATTTCAGAAGCACTGACAAAGACTTGTCATCCTTAAAATAGTATATATTTTAATCATCCTTTAAGGAAGGCAAGATTAGGGTTGACCCTTCAAATATTTAACTGTTACCTGTGATTTGAATGAGTACTCATGCTTCTGTTTTTTTCAAAATATTTAAAGTAGATTATTATAGAAAGTTTCATACATACATTGGAGGGAATAGTATAATGAACTTCCAAATATAGATCTACAAAACTTAACAGTCATTACCGTTTTTTCACATTTGTTTCATCTAATTTGGGGGGAGCACTTGAAAATTAAGTCATAGCCATCAATATATTTCCTCTCCTAAATGCTTCATTGTACATCTCTAAAAATAGGAACATCTCTTATGTAACCACAGGACCACTGTTACATCTAATGCCCAGTTCATATTCAAATTTCTTTAAGAATCCTCTAAATTTTTTGGTTGGTCACTTTTAATTAGCCAACGAACAAATATCTCTCTTCTATTTTTCAACTGTATTAACTGTAATAAGAACATGGAACAGTGGAAAGTTCCCTTGGTTTGTGTATTATATGATGATCAGATGTGTTTGCTTTTTTCCCAATATTTTATTATGAAAATCTTCAAGCATACAGAATAGTTGAAAGAATTCTTCACTGCACACCTGTTTACATGGTTCTATTTTAAATTATTTCCCTTCCTTTTTGGGGGTGACTGGGACTTGATAGTTTTTATACCTCAGGCTCAGTGAGAAAGTGAGTATTTTATGGCTTCTTTTTAGGTGGAAGCCTTAAATAATATTTGCAAAGCAGATGGATAAGATACTGATTACTTTGCATGGTTTATAAATCTTGAAAGTATGTTCTCCAACTAGGTAGCCCATGCCAGCCTATAAATACTATTAAGCCTGACTTTCAATTGTCAGTATGTCTCTGCGGCATCCCCAGAGAGCCAGGTGCTGCACTGTTGACAGCAATATCACCATTGTGGGTTAAGCGAGAAAATGACAAGCCACCCCGTCTAATAATGAAGCAATTGGAACAGGCAGTGTGTTTACACCTTATGCAATGTCAGTTGTATTTCAACATTATCCAAAACATCATGCAAAGGTACTTGGAAAAGAGAAAAACAAATCTGGTTTTTAAAATGTCTGTCTGAGGGTTGCTGCTGTCGCTATGGAGATCAGAGAAGCAGATCTTCACGTCTTTACCACACGGAGCTTGTTTTTGAACAGATTCATGAGACTGAGCTTTTTTTTTCTCCTATTCTAGGTGGTTTTGTTAGACATAACCTTGCCTGAATAATATTAACATACCGCTTGTGTGAAAGCACATTAGATGCTAATGCTTGGAGTTGTTTTTAGCAGAATGGTGTAACAATACCAGATTCATTTTTCATATGCATGTTTTTAAATAGACTGACTCCCCTAATCAGCGTGAACAGAGAGCTCAGCTTGGAGCATAAGGAAATGTTAGTTTAATATTTTAGTGCCATCTGCTGTAAGTTTCATGGCATTCTACCCCATCTGGTTTATTTGCAACTATTCCTCCCCCTTTTCTTTTAGTCTTAATAGAATGCAGCAAATCTCTGTCCAAATCGTTTATAATGATTGGCCCTGTTTCTTCCTACTGATCACTGGCTGAGGCTTTTGTCAGAGGAATATGTTCCTTTGGCTCTAGGTATTACTCATTTCCTGAAGACTTCAGTTTCGGCTTAGTGTGATGTGTGCCTGTGTGTGTGACAGTCAAGCAGTTAACACATTCCTAGACCTCTTTGCTTTATCTCAAATGACAGCCTGACTCTTGGTGAGTGAACATTTGTAAATTCAGAAACATCACTAAATAAATAATTATTGAAAGCCTATTAATATGCCAGGCTCTTTCCTAGGCACAGTGGGGGTCAGGGGGAGAGTGGAGAACAAAGCAGATGCCCTGCTCTCATGGAGTTCAGTTAGTAGAGGAGTTTAACAATATACAAGGAAACACATATTACAGTATCACGCAGTGGTAAGTGCTGTGAATTAAAAAAATAAAGCAGGCTAAGGGGAACTATTTTAAATAAGATGGTCAAAGATAGATAATAGAATTAAAATATTGCAGTGAACACCTCTAACATTAAGGTCACTAACAAGGACAACAAATGTGCCCTCCAACCCTGTGCCTTGAGGCTCTTGTTAAAGATAGAGTCATCTTATTGTTAGTTAATCAGTTATCTTTCAACTGAAGCAGAAACATTATACAGATGAAAAATCTGTCCTTTGAGAGCTGTCTGACGGTTTCTGCTATTGCTGTGGAACTGGGTGGACCTTGGATTTGATTTAGGTGAGCAGTTCTGTACTTCAGCACGTGATTAGAGCTCCTATGTGTGTCCAGTTCTTTGCTAGGTTCCATGGGGACACCAGAGGATTTTAAGTCAGAGCCTGCTCTCCAGAAGTTGCTTTTAAGTGACTACTCCACCAACCCTCAACTCATCCGGGGGATAGAATAAATACAAATGGGAATTTAAATAATAACAACAGGTACCATTATGATTAACGCTCACTACAAACGCTGTCAATCTTAAATGCAATCATATTGGGTGTCAGAGGAGGGAAAAGTGTTAAGATGCCCAGTGCATTTCTCTTTACCTACCCTCTTTAAAGATCAGTTTGAGCTGAACATTGAGCTTATGGAGATTACTAATATTCCTGTCATTAGAAACAAAGGATTTTCTGAATTGTGTAATTAGAACTATGAACAACCCATGTGGATTCCAGTGTGTGTGTTTGTGTGTGTTTGCTCACATGTGCTCACGCACTTACATGTGCAAGTGCTCATTCATTCATTCAAGAATCAAGTCTCTGGCACTGACTACAGGTGCGTGATAGGGCTGTGTCTGAGGAAGCAAAGATAAGATATAGTCCTTGCCCACAAGGCATTTGTAAGGACAGACATAAAAACAAATTAATGCAATAAAGTGTTGTAGGAGCAGTAAAAGCCATACCTTTCCTAGGTCTGCCTACGTTACCGATTTACATTGCAGTGATTGAGCCATTGTATGAGTATTCTGACCTTTCTGGGCTGATTTTCCCATATCTTAACAAATCTGGGGCAGGGAGAAGTATTTGAGGAATAATGATTCCTGTCCCTTGAGGAGAAAGATTGAATTGTCCTGAAGTGATAACAGTATTTGTTTTGGATTGCTGTGAAATGAGCCACATAAATAGAATCATTGCTTTAATAGCTTGAGTATCATCATCAGATGCTGTAGTAATAATACACCAGTGGGAGATAAGCAAATGGTAAAAAGGTATGTTCTCCCTGTTTTCCTGTTTATACAATGTACTTGAAGTCACTGGATAACTTTAGAGACTCATTAGCCCCCTGTATAATTAGATATAAATGCTCACCTCAGTAGAGGCTGATCACAGTGTAGCTGTGAGGTGGGTGGGTGCTGTATTCACTCCTAAGTATGCACAGCTCCTCTGCCCTGTGCCTGGGAGCTTGTGGTAGCTTGCATGGAAGCAAAAGTAAAACTGAGTTTGGGAATAGGGGAAGGCTGTTGAATGTCTTATGTATTGCTTTTAATAAATGTTTTCTAGGTATAAAGGAGGGATTTAGTCCATCATATTACCCTTACTGTATATAAAATTTCCACCCAGTTGAGTACCACTTTTCGAAGCCAGGAAAGTATTTGTTGGGCTAACAAAAAGCTATAAATGCTGCTTTTTGCTGAGTGTTTATATTGATGGTCCAGCTCTCTTCTTACCCACTTCTCCTCCCTTCCCCCAATCTAATATACTCAGCTGACATCAAAATGATATTTTTATGGTCTCTGGTGCAGCCTTTGTGAGAGGTGGATTTTCCTCCTGATTATTGTGTCAGGGAAAATCAGTAGTAGTAGCAGCAGCAGCAAGTCAAACTCCAGGACCAACACTGGCTCTTCTCAGATGCTTTCACTGTATTTCCATATCTTCTCTCACTAGCTGGCACTTTGAGTATTTCTACAATTTCCTTTACTTCTGTACTGTCCTTTACTTCTGTACTGTCTGCACAGGACAATGCTGAATTCAAAAAAGAAAAACCTGACCATCACTTCATTCTGTTGTAGGGACATCCTGTCAATGGAAACAAGGACTAGTGTGTAGATTCTACTGACTGTAGACCTTTGGAGTTCTAAAAGCTGACTCTTAGGTGCCAGAAGGTTTTCAAAGCTCGAACTATTTCTGTTTCTCCTTCTCCTGATGGCAGACCATATTGTACCCACTGCTCTTTCATTCCATCTTCACAAAGGCATAAGGAGTAGTTTCCCCTATTCCCATCGTTAAATATTGGATGGGATTTCTGAGCAATGTTGCATAATCTTCTCAGTAGATCTTTGAATCTCGCAGAGATTTGACTATTGGAGTGTTGTTCATAAAAGGATTAACATTAATGAATTTTTATGATGGGACCATGATATGGTCTGAATATTTGTTTTCACCTCCCCCCAAAATTAATATATTGAAATACTAATTCCCAAAGATTTTGGTATTAGGAGGTGAGGCCTTTGAGAAGTGCTTAAGAAACCATTGCCTATCCAAAGTCACAAAGATTTACTCCTGTGTTTTCTTCTAAGGGTTTTGTAGTTTTAGCTCTTACATTTAGGTCTTTGATTCATTTTGAGTTAATTTTTTTATTTAGTGTGAGGTAGGAGTCCAACTTCATTCTTTTGTATGTGGCTATCCAGTTGTTCTGGAATCATTTGTTAAAAAGACTGCTTTCCATTGAAGTATCTTGTTATCCTTGTCAAAAAAACAGTTGACCATAAATGTGGGGGTTTTATTTCTAGATTATCAGTTCTATCCCATTGATCTACATTTCTAGCCTTATGCTAGTACCATACAGTTTTTTTTTTTTGTTTTTTTTTTTCCGGTACGCGAGCCTCTCACTGCTGTGGCCTCTCCCGTTGCGGAGCACAGGCTCCGGACGCGCAGGCTCAGCGGCCATGGCTCACGGGCCCAGCCGCCCGGCGGCATGTGGGATCCTCCCGGACCGGGGCACGAACCCGTGTCCCCTGCATCAGCAGGCGGACTCTCAGCCACTGCGCCACCAGGGAAGCCCCTACCATACAGTTTTGATTAATGTAGCTCTGTTGTAAGTGAAATCTGGAAGTGTAAGTCCTCCAAATTTTTTCTTCTTTTTCAATATTGTTTTATCTCTTCTGGGTCCTTTGCATTCCATATGAATTTTAGAATCAACTGAAAAACAGAAACTGATAAAGATTGCTTGGACCTTGATAGGCATCCCTTGACAGGGATTGTGTAGTTTGGGGAATATTGCCATGTTAACATTATTAAGACTTTTAATTCATGAACACGGGCTACCTTTCCATTTAATTATTTAATTTCAACACTGTTTTGTAATTATCTTTGCATAAGTCTTGCACTTATTTTATTAAATTTATCCCTAATTACATTATTCTTTTTGATTCTTATCATACCACCACCGGTTTTTTTTTTTTTTTTTTAGGTTGTTGTATTCCCTTTATTTACAAAAATAGCATTTACAAAATAGCAATTACAAAATAGCATTTACACATGTTGCTTGTTAGGTTTAAAATATTTAAAAGGTTTGACAAGATATACTGTTCATTTAAGAGATTGAAAAGGCATTGAAGAATCATTTATTTAGTAAATAGTCATGGAGAACCTCTTTGGGGCACTTTTTTTTTTAATTTAATTTTATTTATTTTTTTATACAGCAGATTCTTATTAGTCATCAGTTTTATACACATCAGTGTATACATGTCAATCCCAATTGCCCAATTCATCACAAACACACCCCACGCCCCGCTGCTGCTTTCCCCCCTTGGTGTCCATACGTTTGTTCTGTGTGTCTGTGTCTCAATTTCTGCCCTGCAAACCAGTTCATCTGTACCATATTTCTAGGTTCCACATATATGTGTTAATATACGATATTTGTTTTTCTCTTTCTGACTTACTTCACTCTGTATGACTGTCCCTAGATCCATCCATGTCTCAACAAATGACCCAATTTCGTTCCTTTTTATGTCTGAGTAATATTCCATTGTATGTATGTACCACATCTTCTGTATCCATTCGTCTGTCGATGGGCATTAGGTTGCTTCCATGACCTGGCCATTGTGAATAGTGCTGCAGTGAACATTGGGGTGCCTGTGTCTTTTTGAATTATGATTTTCTCTGGGTATATGCCCAGTAGTGGGATTGCTGGATCATATGGTAATTCTATTTTTAGTTTTTTAAGGAACCTCCATACTGTTCTCCATAGTGGCTGTATCAATTTCCATTTCCCACCAACGGTGAAAGAGGGTTCCCTTTTTTCCACACCCTCTCCAGCATTTGTTGTTTGTACATTTTCTGATGATGCCCATTCTAACTGGTGTGAGGTGATACCTCATTGTAGTTTTGATTTGCATTTCTCTAATAATTAGTTATGTTGAGCAGCTTTTCATGTGCCTCTTGGCCATCTGTATGTCTTCTTTGGAGAAATGTCTATTTAGATCTTCTGCCCATTTTTGGATTGGGTTGTTTGTTTTTTTAATATTGAGCTGCATGAGCTGCTTATATATTTTGGAGATTAATCCTTTGTCCATTGATTCGTTTGCAGATATTTTCTCCCATTCTCAGGGTTGTCTTTTCATCTTGTTTATGGTTTCCTTTGCTGTGCAAAA
The DNA here is from genome assembly GCF_964270905.1 of Leucopleurus acutus. Lineage (NCBI taxonomy): Eukaryota > Metazoa > Chordata > Mammalia > Artiodactyla > Delphinidae > Leucopleurus > Leucopleurus acutus. Next base: position 41,137,602 of record NC_139142.1, read on the forward strand.
GCTTTGAAGTTTCATTAGGTCCCAATTCTTTATTTTTTTTTTATTTCCATTACTCTAGGAGGTGAATCAAAAAAGATCTTGCTGTGATTTATGTCAAAGAGTGTTCTTCCTGTGTTTTCCTCTAAGAGTTTTATAGTGTCCCGTCTTACATTTAGGTCTCGAATCCATTTTGAGTTTATTTTTATGTATGGTGTTAGGGAGTGTTCTAATTTCATTCTTTTACATGTAGCTGTCCAGTTTTCCCAGCACCACTTATTGAAGAGACTGTCTTTTCTCCATTGTATATCCTTGCCTCCTTTGTCATAGATAACCTGACCATAGGTGCGAGGGTTTATCTCTGGGCTTTCTGTCTTGTTCCATTGATCTGTGTTTCTGTTTTTGTGCCAGTGCAATATTGTCTTGATTACTGTAGCTTTGTATATAGTCTGAAGTCAGGGAGTCCGATTTCTCCAGCTCTGTTTCTTTCCCTCAAGACTGCTTTGGCTATTCAGGGTCTTTTATGTCTCCATACAAATTTTAAGACTTTTTGTTCTAGTTCTGTAAAAAATGCCATTGGTAATTTGATAGGGATTGTATTGAATCTGTAGATTGCTTTAGGTAGTATAGTCATTTTCACAATACTGATTCTTCCAATCCAAGAACATGGTATATGTCTCCATCTGTTGGTATCATCTTTAATTTCTTTCATCAGTGTCTTATAGTTTTCTGCATACAGGTCTTTGGTCTCCCTAGGCAGGTTTATTCCTAGGTATTTTATTCTTTTTGTTGCAGTGGTAAATGGGAGTGTTTCCTTAATATCTCTTTCAGATTTTTCATCCTTAGTGTATAGGAATGCAAGAGATTTCTGTGCATTAATTTTGTATCCTGTGACTTTATGAAATTCATTGATTAGCTCTAGAAGTTTTCTGGTGCATTCTTTAGGATTCTCTATGTATAGTATCATGTCATCTGCAAACAGTGACAGTTTTACTACTTCTTTTCCAATTTGTATTCCTTTTATTTCTTTTTCTTCTGATAGCCACGGCAATCAGAAGAAAAAGAAATAAAAGGAATACAAATTGGAAAAGCTTTTCCAAAACTTTGAAAAAGCTTTTCCAAAACTATGTTGAATAATAGTGATGAGACATCCTTGTATTGTTCCTGATCCTGTAGGTAATGCTTTCAGTTTTTCACCATTGAGAATGATGTTTGCTGTGGATTTGTCATATATGGTGTTTATTATGTTGAGGTAGGTTCCCTCTATGCCCACTTTCTGGAGAGTTTTTATCATAAATGGGTGTTGACTTTTGTCAACAGCTTTTTCTGCATCTATTGAGATGATCATATGGTTTTTCTTCTTCAATTTGTTAATATGGTGTATCACATTGATTTACGTATATTGAAGAATCCTTGCATCCCTGGGATAAATTCCACTTGATCATGGTGTATGATCCTTTTAATGTGATGTTGGATTCTGTTTGCTAGTATTTTGTTGAGAATTTTTGCATCTATGTTCATCAGTGATATTGGTCTGTAATTTTCTTTTTTTGTGGTATCTTTGTCTGGTTTTGGTATCAGGGTGATGGTGGCCTCGTAGAATGAGTTTGGGAGTGTTCCTTCCTCTGCAATTTTTTTGAAGAGTTTGAGAAGGATGGGTGTTAGCTCTTCTCTGAATGTTTGATAGAATTCACCTCTGAAGCCATCTGGTCCTGGATGTCTGTTTGTTGGAAGATTTTTAATCACAGTTTCGATTCTATTCCTTGTGATTGGTCTGTTCATATTTTCTATTTATTCCTGGTTCAGTCTTGGAAGGTTATACCTTTCTAAGAATTTGTCCATTTCTTCCAGGTCATCCATTTCATTGGCATAGAGTTGCTTGTAGTAGTCTCTTAGGATGCTTTGTATTTCAGTGGTGTCTGTTGTAACTTCCTCTTTTTCATTTCTAATTTTATTGATTTGAGTCCTCTCCCTCTTGATGAGTCTGGCTAAGGGTTTATCAGTTTTGTTTATCTTCTCAAGGAACCAGTTTTTAGTTTTATTGATCTTTGCTGTTGTTTTCTATTTCATTTATTTCTGATCTGATCTTTATGATTTCTTTCCTTCTGCTAACTTTGGGTTTTGTTCTTCTTTCTCTAGTTCGTTTAGGTGTAAGGTTAGATTGTTGATTTGAGATTTTCCTTGTTTCTTGAGGTAGGCTTGTATAGCTATGAACTTCCCTCTTAGAACTGCTTTTGCTGCATCCCATAAATTTTGGATCACCGTGTTTTCATTGTCTTTTATCTCTAGTTATTTTTTGATTTCCTCTTTGATTTCTTCAGTGATCTCTTGGTTATTTAGTAATGTATTGTTTAGCCTCCATGTGTTTGTGTTTTTTATGGTATTTTCCCTGTAATTCATTTCTAATCTCGTAGTGTTGTGGCAGAAAAGATGCTTGATATGATTTCAGTTTTCTTAAATTTACTGAGGCTTGATTTGTGACCCAAGATGTGATCTATCCCGGAGAATGTTCTGTGCGCATTTGAGAAGAAAGTGCAATCTGCTGTTTTTGGATGGAATGTCCTGTAAATATCAATTAAATCTATCTGGTGTGTTGTGCCATTTAAAGCTTCTCTTTCCTTATCTATTTTCATTTTGGATGATCTGTCCATTGGTGTAAGTGAGGTGTTAAAGTCCACCAGTAGTATTGTGTTACTGTCGATTTCACCTTTTATAGCTGTTAGCAGTTGCCTTATGTATTGTGGTGTTCCTATGTTGGGTGCATATATATTTATAATTGTTATATCTTCTTCTTGGCTTGATCCCTTGATCATTATGTAGTGTCCTTCCTTGTCTCTTGTAACATTCTTTATTTTACAGTCTATTTTATCTGATATGAGTATTGCTACTCCAGCTTTCTTTTGATTTCCATTTGCATGGAATATCTTTTTCCATCCCCTTCCTTTCAGACTGTATGAGTCTCTAGGTCTGAAGTGGGTCTCTTGTAGACAGTATATATGGGTCTTGTTTTGTGTCCTTTCAGCAAGCCTGTGTCTTTTGGTTGGAGCATTTAATCCATTCAGCTTTAAGGTAATTATCGATATGTATGTTCCTATGACCATTTCCTTAATTGTTTTGGGTTTGTTTTTGTAGCTCCTTTTCTTCTCTTGTGTTTCCCACTTAGAGAAGTTCCTGTAGCATTTGTTGTAGAGTTGGTTTGGTGGTGCTGAATTCTCTTAGCTTTTGCTTGTCTGTAAAGTTTTTGATTTCTCCATCAAATCTGAATGAGATCCTTGCCAGGTAGAGTAATCTTGGTCATAGGTTCTTCCCTTTCATCACTTTAAGTATATCGTGCCACTCCCTTCTGGCTTGTAGAGTTTCTGGTGAGAAGTCAGCTGTTAACCTTATGGGAGTTCCCTTGTGTGTTGTTGTTTTTCCCTTGCTGCTTTTAATAATTTTTCTCTGTCTTTAATTTTTGCCAGTTTGATTACTATGTGTCTCAGTGTGTTTCTCCTTGGGTTTATCCTGTATGGGACTGACTCTCTGCGCTTCTTGGACTTGGGTGGCTATTTCCTTTCCCACGTTAGGGACGTTTTTGACTATAATCTCTTCAAATATTTTCTCTGGTCCTCTCTCTCCCTCTTCTCCTTCTGGGACCCCAATAATGCGAATGTTGTTGTGTTTAATGTTGTCCCGGAGGTCTCTTAGGCTGTCTTCATTTCTTTTCAGTCTTTTATCTTTATTCTGTTCTGCAGCAGTGAATTCCACCATTCTGTCTTCCAGGTCACTTATCCATCCTTCTGCCTCAGTTATTCTGCTATTGATTCCTTCTAGTGTAGTTTTCATTTCAGTTATTGTATTGTTCATCAGTTTGTTTGTTGTTTAATTCTTCTAAGTCTCTGTTAAACATTTCTTGCATCTTCTTGATCTTTGCCTCCATTCTGTTTCTGAGGACCTGGATCATCTTCACTCTCATTATTCTGAATTCTTTTTCTGGAAGGTTGCCTATCTCCACTTCATTTAGTTGTTTTTCTGGAGTTTTATCTTGTTCCTTCATCTGGTACATAGCCCTCTGCCTTTTCATCTTGTCTGTCTTTCTGTGAATGTGGTTTTTGTTCCACAGGCTGCAGGACTGTAGTTCTTCTTGCTTCTGCTGTCTGCCCTCTGGTGGATGAGGCTATCTAAGAGGCTTGTGCAAGTTTCCTGATGGGAGGGACTGGTGGTGGGTAGAGCTGACTGTCGCTCTGGTGGACAGAGCTCAGTAAAACTTTAATCTGCTTGACTGCTGATGGGGGGGACTGGGTTCCCTCCCTGTTGGTTGTTTGGCCTGAGGTGAGCCACAGCCACCCTCTGCCTCTGCAGGAGACCCTCCAACACTAGCAGGTAGGTCTGGTTCAGTCTCCCCTGGGGTCACTGCTCCTTCCTCTGGGTCCCGATGTGCACACTACTTTGTGTGTGCCCTCCAAGAGTGGAGTCGCTTCTTCCCCCAGTCCTGTCGAAGTCCTGCAATCAAATCCCACTAGCCTTCAAAGTCTGATTCCATAGGAATTCCTCCTCCCGTTGCCGGACCCCCAGGTTGGGAAGCCTGATGTGGGGCTCAGAACCTTCACTCCAGTGGGTGGACTTCTGTGGTATAAGTGTTCTCCAGTCTGTGAGTCAACCACCCAGCAGTTATGGGATTTGATTTTATTGTAATTGCACCCCTCTTACCGTGTCATTGTGGCTTCTCCTTTGTCTATGGATTTGGGGTATCTTTTTCGGTGAGTTCCAGTGTCTTCCTGTCGATGATTGTCCAGGAGCTAGTTGTGATTCTGGTGTTCTTGCAAGAGGGAGTGAGAACACATCCTTCTACTCTGCCGTCTTGGTTCTCACCTGTTATTTTTTAAATATAATTTTATTAGAACACAGCCATGCTTTTTCACTTACATATTGTCTTTGGCTTTTTTGTTACAAGAGCAGAGTGGAGTAGTTGCCACTGAGACCATGTGGCCCACAAAGCCGAAAGTATTTACTCTCTGGCCCTTTACAGAAGAAGTTTGCTAATCTTTGTCTTCGAATATAATTTGTTTTTGGAAAATGCCAATTCTTCTCTTTTTCTCCCTCAGAGATGCTGTGTGGTAAGATGGAAGAGGAATCAGAGTTATTTTATTTAATGTTGAGAAATACAAATTATATTAGATAGGATGAGTTGTGGAGTTCGTGAGAGCTAGGTCCTATCCTGGGTCATCACTTCCTGTTTGATCTCTCTGAAATTGTTTCTTCTCGTTGAAATTTTCGTTTCCTTTTCTTAAGAGGGCAGAAAGTGACTTGCTAATGTCATATGTTATAGCATATGTCAAGAACTCTGAAGTTCTACCTTTTTGTCCATTTTCATTTCCACTGCTTAGAAGTTAAATCCTGACCAGGAGATATAAGCTAAAAGTTGCTTTTTCCCTACTTCCCTCACTAAATTTTTAATATCAGCTTGTTAGATGTGCCTTTATTACTTATTTATACCATTTTCTTCTTTTTCATAAAAAGTTAAGTGCAAAAAAATATGTTGGTTACTCAGTATTAGGTGATATTGGGAAAAGTTTTGTTTTTCCCTTAAGAAAAATATGTTACCTCCATTTCTTAGTAATGGCATTCTAGCTTGGTTCATAAACATGTAGGACACATTTATATTAGCCGCAATGAGATGGAAAGCATAGCTGTTTCAGCCACCAAAAGCATTTCTCCTGCATTATCTATTTTGTTGGTATAGATGACGACAGGCTTCCAGCTGGAACAGATTCAAATGGCTTTCCTCTTGCTCCATTATTTGAATCTAGAAGAATGTTGACTATACCAAAATGGATCAAAATATTACTCAGCGACTCTGGTTGTACAGGTAAAATACAGACTTCCACTCACAACTGAAATTTTCAAAGTGCTTCAGAAGCGTGGTTATCTGGAAACAGTAATTATCTGAGAAACAAACCTTAAATCTAGTGCTTACATAGAGGACTTTCTCAGTCAATATTTTTTTTAGCTTGATTCGTAATGCTTTATAAAAAATTAGGTCTTGTAATCTGTTAATAAAATGACAGGCCATTATAACTACTCATTCTTTCAGTGGGAGGTAATAGTAGAAATGATCACTGTTGAGATGATGTTATCTTTTTCTAGAAATCAGGGAAGCTTCATTTTTTTTTAACTTGACTGATCAAAGAGCTCAGGATCAGAGAGTTTCTGGGTTGGAAGGGACTAAAAACGTCATGCACATTTTGAGTGACAGGGAACTCACTGCTTCCAGGCTTACTTTCCATCCTTGGTCCATTCTTAAATTTATCTCATATGTTGATGATATTTATCATGGTTGGCACTTTGGAGGGAGATACTAGACCTTGCATTTTATTGCTACTAAACTTGATCTTGTTAGGTTAACCCCATTTTTCTAGTCTGTCAAGATTTGGGAGGATTCTTTCACTGAATGCATTTGCCGTCTCTGCTGATGCAGGGGACACGGGTTCGTGCCCCGGTCTGGGAAGATCCCACATGCTGCGGAGCGGCTGGGCCCATGAGCCATGGCTGCTGAGCCTGTGCGTCCGGAGCCTGTGCTCCGCAACGGGAGAGGCCACAACAGTGAGAGGGCCGCGTACCACAAAAAAAAAAACAAAAAAACCAAAAAACTGAAACAAAATTATTGGGTTGGCCCAAAAGTTCATTCGGGTTTTTCCGTAAGATGTTACGGAAAAACCCGAATGAACTTTTGGGCCAACCCAGTACAACAGCCTCCCTTCTTTCACAATAAGGCCTAAGAATACAAAAGAACTTGTCCTTTTATTAAGTTATGCTACTGACCTTTTAAGTGGTGTCTTGGCCCTGGGAATGATGAGTGACTTGGGCAGAAAGCCATCTGAAGACACCAAGGTAATTCTGCTGCGGGCCAAGTCATTCATTTAGTTGGAATTGACCATGCATTTAGTAATGATCCTGCAGCTTTAAAAGCAAAGTCATTCTACCTGTGGCCTCAGCATAAAGGCACATGACCTTGTCCTCTGCCAGGCAGGTAAATGCATGTATTAAATTGCTGTTGACAGTGCAGAAGTTGAGAAGTTTAAAAGTTAGCTAAATTGTTGGAAACTTAGCTGAATAGTTGCTCTGACTTCAACTTCACAAGCTAAATCTTTCTAAATCTCCAGGGAAGCCAAGAATAAAATGAGAGCCCTAAGAAGTAAAATTTTTAAAACTACATTACATTTCTGGTAGCTTGCTATTCTTTGTAGCTTTTATCATGGTTTTAAATTACAGATTTATCCCTGTATTCATTCATTAATGAGTATATCCCTGATAGAGTATAAGCTCTAGGAGGGCATGGACCATGTTTTGTTTGTCATTGTTTATACGCTCACCACCTAGCACAGTATCTTCCTTGACCTGAAGGAACTCAGGATCCAGTAGAGGAAAAGTGACAGTTACTAGTTACTCCTTCTACCTTTGCCTCTTGAGCCCATAGTCTGGCATCCTTGTTGGTTTTGCACATAGCAACCTAGAGCTGAATGTTCCTGGAGAGTAGTATCCCTAGTGAAGGTTCTTAAGACAAGGTGAGTGCCAGAGAAGAATCTTCCTTGGTGATACTTTTCTTTCTTGTCAACTCCTATTCAAAGGCAAAAGTGGAAGCAGCATTTATAGACAATGTGTCTGGGTTGAGAAATAGTGTATCTAACTCACATATATTTTCTCTCAACCTCTCTTTGCCTGTCATTTAAACAATCAATAAAAAATTCCATTATGCATACATTTACTCTTTCACTTATTCAATAAACATTATTAAATTCCTATTATTTGCAAGCCCTGTACTAGGTACCACATGGAAATAACAAGTAAATAAAAATACGACAAACATAAGCATTTCCTTTCGGGGTGGTTCCCTCCAAGGCTGGGGGATGGTGTATTGGTGGATATCAAACTGGAAGGTTGACCAGGGTGACTGGGAGGATTTACCTGCCTGAAAGAGGTATACATGGTGGCAACTGAGAGTACCTCTGGGTTCTGTTTCACCACTAGTCTGCCACCCTTTGGCTCTTCCACATAAGGACTGCTTAAAATTACCCCCACACACACCTCATCATCTAATGTGTGGTCAATATATATAAGATTTGGGGCCAAGTCAGCATATCATTTGAATATTTTTATGGACTCAATCTGTAAAGTGCTAGAATTTTTCTGACATTGATAGGTAAGTAGACAGATGGATAGATAGATTCTATGCAGTTAAATTGAAACTGCTTAAATAATGAAAGGTAGATTTAGGAATCAATAATTAAAGTCAGAGAAAAGAATTATTCTTAATTTATATGGATAAAACAGATGCTAAATTCTTTTGTCACCCACTAAATCAGTGAATTCTCCAGCTTTTTCTAGTTTATAACAAATAAATCCCAGATCTCAGTAGTTTACAACAAAAAATAGTTTTTCTTCTGCACATTACATCAAGGTTTGGCTCTGCTATACTTTGTTAGGCTCGGCTCTATGTGTTCTTTCATTTTGGAACCCAGGCTAAAGGAGCAGTCCTTTTCTAGGACATGCTGTTCTCCTGGTACAAGGATGAAGCAAGGTAGCCCCAGCCAAGCCACACAGTCACATGAAGTTTCTGCTCAGATGTGGAAAATGAATGTTCCCTCACGTACCATTAGCTGAAGTATGCCACACATAGCCAAGCCTGAAGTTAATGGATGGGTAAGCGGGGTGAAAGGAGGAGCAAATAATGTAAACAAATAATTACACAGCCTACCAGTCAGCATTACAATTGTAGTCATGCTCCTTGAACTTTCTGGCATTCAGCTACATTGCTATAAAAAAATAATGTTCTGTTTTGAAAACAACTGCAAATAAAAACCTTTTAGTTCAGTGTACACTGCGGAGATTTGTGAGGCTTTAACTTGTATATAGTGCTATACATGAAACCTTAAAGAAACGACATTACTGTTATCAGATCCTTTGATCCACATAGCGAAACTTTTGGGTTGTTTAAGTTCTTCCACAATTACTGGGATTGATAATTTTGTAACAGAGCAGAACCCTTCCGATAGGCCTTTAGGGAAAAACTAGGATGACCACCAAAGAACCATCCCAAGATGTAATATGCAATTTAAGTGGGCACCTAAGCTGGATAATGTCAGTGTTGCCCAAAATGAGTAAAAATGGAAATGATCTGAGAAACCATTTATATTCTGAGCATTATTTGAATAATGTTCATGTCGGTGACTATTGTTGACATTAGAATAAAATACTTTCTTGAAATGTATAATTAAGGAATTTAATAAGTTTGTCAGCATTAACCAAAGTATCTTTCTGACCATGATGAATATTATCTAGAAAATGCAGAAATGTCCCATTTCAGACTAAACATTGATTGCAGAGAAGTCAGCTGTAGGTCATTTCAACAAATGCATCAATAATATAGTCATTCCAAATGCAGAATTTAGTTCAAGGTTTGAGAAAATATATTGCCAATCAGACTATTCCATATTATTTAAGACATTTTTAATATGCCATTGCTATGTCAGGTTGACCAGATTAATCCAGTCAGGTCTTGAGACATGAGACACTTTCCAGTCAACAGTGATAAATGTTGCCGGAGCCTAAGGACTTACAAAGAGCATACAAATGGATTTAATTATGTCTGTGAGAGTGAATAAGCTAAATCTTCTTTTAATCTGAAAACCTCAGTTTCTGCAGGGACATAAATAAAATGATTGGCTGTTGGTATACGACAGTAGTTTTTTACTCATGATAAGTGGAGGGAACACACTCAAATACAGAGATACAAATTAATCATGTTCTTTATTATGATGATATGTATACTCATCAATCAGTGAAAGGCCCCTCTCTTATTTTATGTTATTTGATTTTACCCCTTCTTTCTGCTTACTCAGTCCCATTCCCCTGTCCTTCTCATCACTCACTGTAATGGGAGTGATATACATCCTTGGGTTTATGTATATAAACTAGATGTTTGGTATAAGTGTTTTTAATTTTAAAAAGTGGTACCGTGCTATAATTCTCATTCTGTTTCTTACATTTTCTACTTCAACCGTGTTATTAAGACAGTGATACATGTGCAACTAGTTCATTGCTTCCAACTACTGCACAGTATTTCATTGTGTGCATCCATCAGATTTCACTTATGCATTCCCTGATGATGGACTTCTAGGCGGCTTCCAGTCTCGCACTGCCGTTCATATACAACACTGTCATAAGCCTCCCACATGTGTCTTGTTATAAACCTATGGCAGAATTTCTATAGTCTATACATCATATGACAGGATTGCTACCTCATTAGTTATTTGCATACCTAATTTAACTAAATACTGCTAGGTTTTTCTCCAGATTGCTTGAATCAGTTTACATTCCTACCAGCCAGGCATGGAAAGGTTTTATTTCCTCTTCCTTTCCCCTTCTGTGCTTGCTAACATTTGGTATTATTTGAATTTCTAATTCTGATCGATCTTACAGGAATAAAAAGCTCTCTCTCTCTTTTTCTTAATTACAAGTGTGGTTGAGCATCTCTTTATATACTTGTTAGCTGTTCAGGCTTCCTTATATGTGAATTGGCTAGTCATATTTGGTTTTCCATCTTTTTCTTGTTTATTCTCTTATTGGTTTAGACCTTCCTCTAGTTTGTCACCCATTTGTTAACTCTGTTGTGCAGTTTGTTGAACAGAAATCCTTATTTTGATGTAGTCAACTATACAAATTTTTCACTTTGTGGTTTCTCCTTTTTGGTTAAACACATTTTCAAGACACAAAGTTATTTTCTTGCATTATCTTTTACTATCTAGATTTACCTTTACATTTAATTACTTAATCCATTTGTAGTTTACCTTTGAATATACTATGAGTTAAGAATCTAGCATTCTTCATATGTAATGAGTCGATTTTATCAGCAGAATTTATTGGACAATTTATCCTTCCCCCACAGAACTGTGATACCACCTTTATCATATATCAAGTTTCAGTCTATGGTTCTGTTCATGAACTCTCAATTCTCTTCCATTGGTTTCATTTTCTGTTCTTGTGTCAAAACATTTATTTTTATTGCTATTATAGTTTAGTTGTTTGCCTTACTATTTGCTAGGGTGAGTCTACCCTCTTTTCTCCCCCCAAATTGACTCTGTTTTGCATTGGTTCTTTATTCTTACATTTAAGTTTTATAATACATTTTTTAAGTTCTAAGAAAATCGTACTGGAATTTTTATTTTTATATCGCCACTTACTTGAGTCCTTTGTTTGTTTATTGGATTATTCAGTGGAGTTTAAAGTTTTTCTAAATAAAGATCTTGTACCCTTTTACATTAATTCCAGTGGTTTCCATTGCTGTTATAAAGTCAGCAGTGTATTTTTTGTTGGCTATTATTGGTATAGAGGAATGCTCTGTGTGTGTGTGTGTGTGTGTGTGTGTGTGTGTGTATGTGTACACATAATATACATATATATTTTATATCTGACATATTTGCCAAACTCATGTATTAGTTCCATATCGTGTCTGTTGAATCTTTTGGGATTTCTGTGTAGATGATCATACTTGTTTTATGCCTAATCATAAAGGGGAATACATTTAAACTTACTCCATTAAGTATGATTTCTATAATTTGATTTTTACATACAGCCGTAAGGAAGGAAATTTCCTTGTATTTCCTACTTCTCCAATACTTTTCAGTCATCAGTAGGAATTTAGGGCTTCCCCAGTGGCACAGTGGTTAAGAATCTGCCTGCGAGGAAGGATTACAACTCCCGGCATGCCCCTGTGCGGTTGTCAGGAGCAACCACGGAATGCAGACTAACAGATCCACTGGAGTCAGGACTATCCACCAACAGACAACCAACCAACCATGGGCCAGGATTATTACTCTGTGCTCCAGATCACTCGCAATTCAGAAGATGCCCAGATCAAGAATGCGTGAGTGGGGGCAGGAGCGAGGCTTTTGGGTTGTGCTGGGACAGGGCCCACCCTCATCTCTTCCAAACTGAGGTTTCCTGCACAGCTTAGGACAGGCAAGGTAGACCTTGTTCCTTTTCTTGCTTCTTGCACACCTACTTCCTGGCTTTGGGCTGGGTCAGGGTTCCCAATCCATCATCCTTTACCCTCTATGCCCTGTCTGCTCTCCTGGGTACCCTGGTTTTCCTAGCAATTAAATGGGAACAAAGGAGAAAAAAAAAAAAGAATGCACCTGCCAGTGCAGGGGACACAGGTTCGAGCCCTGGTCCAGGAAGATCCCACATGCCGCGGAGCAACTAAGCCTGTGCTCCACAACTACTGAGCCTGTGCTCTAGAGCCCGTGAGCCACAACTACTGAAGCCCGCATGCCTAGAGCCTGTGCTCTGCAGCAAGAGAGGCCACTGCAATGAGAAGCCCGTGCACTGCAACAAAGACCCAACACAACCATAAATAAATAAATAAATAAATAGGAATTTAACTTTAAATGCTTTATCTGTGTCTAGTAAGATAATCGTGATTTTTCTCTTTTGGCCAATTAATGTAGTAAATTAAACTGATAGGTTTTCAAAAGTTAAACAATCTTACATTCCTGAAATAACCTCTGGTTTGATTAACTACTGTTTTATATAGCATTTTAATATATGTTGGTTAGCTACTATTTATTTATAACTTTGATATTCATGTCAATATTAACAATTACTGACACTTTCAGAACACTTGCTCCATACCAGACACTGGCCAAGGACTTTACATATATTGACTCATTTTATCCTCACAACTTGTGACATATATACTAATATTTGTCGTTCTCATTTGACTGATGAGGAGACTAAGGCACAAGGAAGTTAAGTAACATTCCCAAGGTCACACGGCTAGTCAGTGGTGAAGCTGCATTTGAAACTCAGAAAGCCCAGCCCTGGAATCTGTGTTCCTACATACTGTGCTTTACTGTCTCTCGTAAATAACTGGAGCCTGTAATCATTTTGTCTTGTAATGCCCTCATCTCATTTTGGAATCAAGATTATACTTGCAGCATAAAATGATGTGGATAGTTTTCCCTCTTTGTCTATTTCTGGAACAACTTGAATAAAATAGGCATCATCTAGTCTTTGAAAACAACCCGGTCAAAAAGTGGGCAGAAGACCTAAATAGACATTTCTTCAGAGAAGACATACAGGTGGCCAACAAACACGTGAAAGAATGCTCAACATCTCTAATTATTAGAGAAATGCAAATCAAAACTGCAATGAGATATCACCTCACACCGGTCAGAATGGCCATCATCACAAAATCTACAAACAGTAAATGCTGGAGAGGGTGTGGAGAAAAGGGAACCCTCTTGCACTGTTGGTAGGAATGTAAATTGATACAGCCACTGTATGTATGGAGGTTCCTTAAAAAACTAAAAATAGAACTACCACGTGACCCAGCAATCCCACTACTGGGCATATACCCAGAGAAAACCGTAATTCAGAAAGACAAATGCACCCCAGTGTTCAGTGCAGCACTATTTACAATAGCCAGGACATGGAAACAACCTAAATGTCCATCAACAGAGCAATGGATAAAGAAGATATGGTACATACATACAATGGAATATTACTCAGCCATAAAAAGGAACGAAATTGGGTCATTTGTAGAGATGTGGATGGACCTAGAGTCTGTCATACAGAGTGAAGTAAGTCAGAGAAAAACAAATATCATATATTAACGCATATATGTGGAATCTGAAAAAAATGGTATAGAAGATCTTATTTACAAAGCAGAAATAGAGACACAGACGCAGAGAACAAACATATGGATACCAATGGGGAGTGGGGAGGTGGGATGAATTGGGAGATTGGGATTGACATATAAACACTATTGATACTATGTATAAAATAGATAACGAATGAGAACCTACTGTACAGCACAGGGAACTCTACTCAATGCTCTGTGGTGACCTAAATGGGAAGGAAATCCAAAAAAGAGGGGATATATGTATATGTATAGCTGATTCACTTTGCTGTACAGTAGAAACTAACACAACATTGTAAAGCAACTATAACTCCAATAAAAAAGAAAATTACTAAAAAAAAAAGTATGGTAGAACTAAAATGTAAAACCACCTGGAATCTATGGGTTTCTTTTATAGAGGAAGTCTTTGATTGCTATTTCAATTTCTTTGAAGACTACTGTTTAGCATTAAGATTTCGACTCTTTTTTTGGTACTAATTTGTACTATATTCCCCCCAAATGTATCCATTTTATTCTAGTTTTCATATAATTGATGTATAGTTGCCCATAATATTATTTTGTAATCTCTGTTGTGTTTGTAGCTATTTCTTGTCATGTTGCATTTTATTTGTTTCTTCTTTCTCCTTTTCTTGATCAGTCTGTCTGATTTATCTTTTCAAAAAAGCAGCTTTTGGTTTTTCATTTTCCCCCTTTTTGTTATTTTCTACTCTATTTTATTGATTTATTTTCATACTGATATTATTTCCTTCTCTCTTATTTCTTTGGATTTTTTTCTGTTGCTCTTCTAACACTTGAGTTGAAAATATAGCTCATTTATTTTTACCTTCTTATATTCTGACTAATAATTTTAAAATTCTCACAAATTTTGACATGTGTTTTTCACTGTCATTCAGATGTAAGTTTTCCCTTATGACTTTTAATTTTATTACAGTTTGGTTAGTCTTGAATGTCTATAATGTTGATTCTCTGGGATTTATTAAGGTTTTCATTGTGTCCTGGCAAGCAGTCTATTTTTGTGAATGTTTCATGTATTCTTAAAGAAAACAATATATATATTCTCTGTTGGATGTAAAGTTCTCTATTAGTTTGAACTAAATTATGATATTTAAATCTTATATAACTTTGTTAATTTTTGTGTGCTTGATCTATGAGCTGCTGTGCAGGGTTTATTAAACTTTCCAGTTTCAATTTTTGCTTAATCTGTTTCACCCCATAGTTTGATCAATTATGTTTTATATATTTTGAGATCCTAGCTTGGGCCTCTCATAGTAAGCCTAAGGAGTGGCAAAGAGAATGTTCTTCAAAGTAGAAGGCTCTACTCTTATGGTCTGGACTTGATGGTCCCTCCTGCCCCACCACCTCACTACCAACCGCCTGTACCCTGTCACTCAACCATAGCACCACCAAGTGACTTTAGCTTTCTGGGAACCTCTCTGCTTCTTCACCCTAGAGGATGGGGGAATGCTCTGGTGCCACCCTGAGAGGTGGAATTGCTGTTTTTCTGCCTCTGGTGACCTACCCCAGGGCAATAAGGGGAGAAGAAAACTGGGAAGCTCCATTCCAGTCTTTCACTTGTGGTTTCCTGTCCTCTTGCTCTGGACTCCTATGTGCTGTGCATACTGGAACCCAGACACTACTCTCCTTTGAAGGATTTCTCAGTCTGTATATGAGTTTCCAAGGTGCGTCAACCTCCTTTTTTTTCTATGGCATCTCCAGGGTTGGGTTTGAAAGATGGAACAAGTAGCTAGTATTAAGTTCAGAATCTCATTAGGCTACCTTGTGTTGTGTAACCAGTAATTTGCATATCTAACTATAAATTGACTCTTAATGTTGGGGCTTGGCTGTCAATATTGAATATTGTAGAGGATATAAGGATATAACAGAAATTTTCTTTTCAACCTGAAGCTTTGAGGTTCTAAGTCACCATATGGCATTTTCTCCGTTTTGTAATTGATGTACTGTAATGTTTTTGCACTGTGCAAATCTTCAGAATTATTTTCAGAAGCTTGCAATTAATGCTTCTTGAAAAAGATATTTAATTATCCTTTGTCATATGAAATATCTTGTGATGCAATTCTGATTCTCAAGAGAAGTATATACTGTGTATAAGTTTGTACACAAGCACTCACATATGTTATTTCTTCCCTCCATTCTTGTGGTGTTTGCCAATCTTTTATGCCCACTGAGAGTGATTTTCCTCTCCTTCCCACCTGTCCTGAGCTATGGCTCTCCTTGTTTCCAGATAGGTAATCTACTGCATTTAAATGTCATGCTAGTATTACCTTTGTTGAGAGTTGACTATGATCGATATTTTATTGAAGTTAAAAAAAAATTCTGATTTAAAAAACTGGGGAACTGAGGAATAAGAGCTGAGTAACAAAACACCTAACTGAAGAAGGCAAATGCAAGGAAGGCCCTATACTGAAAGATGGTGTTTAGAATTAAAGTAAGGTTTCAGAACCAAAGGGACCATTTGCTTTGGGATGCATCTCTTTTAAACCAAATTGAGGTGTGTACAAAGGTGAAGGGAACTGAAGTGTCATTCTGGTTCTGAGCATATCCTGTGTTCATCAGAAATCATCTCTGGATGTGTCAGCATGAAGCAGACTGACTTCCTTTTTTGGCTGAACTCACTTACCTGTGGTAGTATTGACTAGCCTTTGTTTGGATTTATTGCATGCATTTTTCTGTAGTAGCATTGTCTGAATGAATTATAGGCAAAAGTAAGGCACAGGTAGAAGAACAATTTTGGGCAGCATCCGTATTGAATTGGGCTACTAGAGTTAAAGCATAGTTTGTGCAAAAGAGTCAAAACAGGAGCCATATTCAATTAAATGGACATAGAAATGTGCATTAATAGTCTAGAAAATGCTGCAGAGGTGAATTGTGCAAAAACTGATCAAGGTTGCTCATTTGTTTCTTTCTGGTCCTTTGCTTGGCTCTTGCCCCCTACAGGCTGTTCTGGCAGCTACAGAAGCATGATTCAGAGGCTGTGATCATTCATTGTCTTCCCAGTGCTCTCAGTAAAATCTGAGCTCCTTGCTGTGACTTAAAAGATCCTAGAAGATCTGATTTCTGCTTCACTCTCTGACCTTACTTCATACCACTTTCCTTCTCATGCACCATTTTCCAGCCACACTGACCTTCACGTTTCTCTAGCATACCAAGTTTGTTCCTATCTCAAGGCATTGTACTAACATTGTTCTCTTTGCCCAGCATTTTCTCCATTCCTGATTTCTCTATGGCTCTTTCTATATTTTTATTCTATTCTCAGCCTACATGACACCTCAGAGAGGCCTTCTGTGACCACTAAATCTAAAGTAGCCACCGGGCTAGTTGCTTGTACATTATCCTATTTTAGTTCTTTCTCTAAAATAGATTTACTAAACTCTGGGCGATCCAGTAGGGTTCTAGTTATATAATACACGTAAGTCCTCCCTCTCTATGTTAAAAAGGTATTTTATGCGGGATACCCCGATTTTCAGATAGTGGTACAATCCTGTGATACTAAAAGATAATTTTAGAATACTTAAATATTAATGCTGGGAAGAAATTTAGAAAATCCCCATTAGCCCTATTCACTTTAAAAATGAGGAAAACCGGGCTTCCCTGGTTGTGCAGTGGTTGAGAGTCCACCTGCCAATGCAGGGGACACGGGTTCGTGCCCTGGTCTGGGAGGATCCCACATGCCGCGGAGCAGCTGGGCCCGTGGACCATGGCTGCTGAGCCTTCGCGTCCGGAGCCTGTGCTCCGTAACGGGAGAGGCCACAACAGTGAGAGGCCCGCGTACTGCAAAAAAAAAAAAAAAGAGGAAAACCAACACAAAGATGTTAAGTGAGTTTCCAAATAATTATAATTGAGTTATAGCAAAGCCAGGAACAGATATGTATTAATAAAACAATGGTTACATCTTCAGAGGAAAGATTGACAACAGGGTTAAATTGTACCAGGCTTTAGAAGATATCCAGAACTGTTTGAGGGGCTATCAGTTTAGGATGACAAAGCAAGCAGTTGTGCCCACCTCTGCTCCCTCCCATTTTCCCATTGAGATGACAGAAAATATTTTTTAAATAATACATTTATATAATCACTGGAAAATAAGAACTAGTGAAATCAGTGGACAAAGAAGTTTTGAAGAATTTCTGAAAAACAGAAAGCAGATTGGATTGAATTGGCAATGGAATTGCAGAGGAAATCCAGGCACCAGCTCTTGGTGCAGTTCATCCCAAGAAAACCTAGAAAGGCTCCCAGTTTAACAAATACCACAGGCAAGGTGGGATGGGGGACCTCTCTGTGTGCATCGGTGTGAGACAACAGGGCTCACTCCCATCCCTAAGTAGAGCTGGTGATGGAAATTGAGACCTTTGACTAAAGCTAGAGAACACTTTCTAAGGAAAGCACTCCTTCCTGCTGGGGAGGGCATCTTGAAAGAGAACTCTGGTTTCAGGGAGACATAACAAAGCGAAAGAAACTCCAGACCTCCACAACAGATACAGAGGGAGAAGAAAAGAGAGGATAGGCATTTTCTTCCAGAAACACTAAACACTTCCAATCCCAAACTATAGCCCTCTTGCTTTGGTAATTGGGAGCCCTGGGTCTATGAGCCTGTTGCCTGCACACATACCTAATAGCAGTGCTTCTTAACTGAACTGTACATTAAAATACCTGAGGAGCTCAAAAACATACTGATGCCTAAGCCCCACTCCTGATTTAATTGGCCTAGGTCAGGACCTGGGCAACTGCATCGTTAAAAATATCCTGATGATGCTAAGATGTGCATAAGTTTTGGGTTTTTTTTAACATCTTTATTGGAGAATAATTGCTTTACAATGGTGTGTTAGTTTCTGCTTTATAACAAAGTGAATCAGCTATACATATACCTATATCCCCATATCTCCTCCCTCTTCGGTCTCCCTCCCATACCACCCCTCTAGGTGGTCACAGAGCACCTAGCTAATCTCCCTGTGCTATGCAGCTGCTTCCCACTAGCTAACTATTTTACATTTACTTATAGTATATATAAGTCCATGCTACCCTCTCACTTTGTCCCAGCTTACCGTTCCCCCTTCCCGTGTCCTCAAGTCTGCGTCTTTATTCCTGTTCTGCCCCTAGGTCCTTCAGAACGTGTTTTTTTATTTTTTTTAGATTCCACATAGATGTCTTACCATACAGTATTTATTTTTCTCTTTCTGACTTACTTCACTCCGTATGACAGTCCCTAGGTCCATCCATCTCACTACAGATAACTCAATTTCATTTCTTTTTATGGCTGAGTAACATTCCATTGTATATAGGTGCCACATCTTTATCCATTCATCTGTCAATGGACACTTAGGATGCTTCCATGTCCTGGCTATTGTAAATAGAGCTGCAATGAACATTGTGGTACATGACTCTTTTTGAATTATGGTTTTCTCAGGGTATATGCCCAGTAGTGGGATTGCGGGTCATATGGTAGTTGTATTTTTAAGTTTTTAAAGGAACCTCCATACTGTTCTCCATAGTGGCTATATCAGTTTATATTTCCTCCCACAGTGCAAGAGGGTTCCCTTTTCTCCACACCCCCTCCAGTGTTTATTGTTTGTAGATTTTTTGATGATGGCCATTCTGACCTGTGTGAGGTGATAACTCATTGTAGTTTTGATTTGCATTTCTCTAATGATTAGTGATGTTGAGCATCCTTTCATGTGTTTGTTGGCAATCTGTGTATCTTCTTTGGAGAAATGTCTCTTAAGGTCTTCTGCCCATTTCTGGATTGGGTTGTTTGTTTGTTTGATATTGGGCTGCATGAGCTGCTTGTAAATTTTGGAGATTAATCTTTGTCAGTTGCTTCACTTGAAAATATTTTCTCCCATTCTGAGGGTTGTCTTTTCGTCTTGTTTATGGCTTCCTTTGCTGTGCAAAAGCTTTGAAGTTTCATTAGGTCCCATTTGTTTATTTTTGTTTTTATTTCCATTTCTCTAGGAGGTGGGTCAAAAAGGATCTTGCAGTGTATGTCATAGAGTGTTCTGCCTATGTTTTCCTCTAAGAGTTTTAGAGTGTCCGGCCTTACATTTAGGTCTTTAATCCATTTTGAGTTTATTTTTGTGTATGGTGTTAGGGAGTGTTCTAATTTCATTCTTTTACATGTAGCTGTCCAGTTTTCCCAGCACCACTTATTGAAGAGGCTGTCTTTTCTCCATTCTATATTCTTGCCTCCTTTATCGAAAATAAGGTGACCATATGTGCGTGAGTTTATCTCTGGGCTTTCTATCCTGTTCCATTGATCAATATTTCTGTTTTTCTGCCAGAACCATACAGTCTTGATTACTGTAGCTTTGTAGTATAGTCTGAAGTCCAGGAGCCTGATTCCTCCAGCTCCGTTTTTCTTTCTCAGGATTGCTTTGGCTATTCAGGGTCTTTTGTGTTTCTGTACAAATTGAGAAATTTTTTGTTCTCGTTCTGTGAAAAATGCCATTGGTAGTTTGATAGGGATTACACTGATTCTGTAGATTGCTTTGGGTAGTAGAGTCATTTTTGCAATGTTGATTCTTCCAATCCAAGAACATGGTATATCTCTCCATCTGTTTGTATTATCTTTAATTTCTTTCATCAGTGTCTTATAATTTTCTGCATACAGGTCTTTTGTCTCCTTAGGTAGGTTTATTCTAGGTGTTTTATTCTTTTTGATGCAATGGTAAATGGGAGTGTTTCCTTAATTTCTCTTTCAGATTTTTCATCATTAGTGTATAGGAATGCACGAGATTTCTGTGCATTAATTTTGTATCCTGCTACTTTACCAAATTCATTGATTAGCTCTAGTAGTTTTCTGGTAGCATCTTTAGGATTCTCAATATATAGTATCATGTCATCTGCAAACAGTGGCAGCTTTACTTCCTTTCCAGTTTGTATTCCTTTTATTTCTTTTTCTTCTCTGATTGCTGTGGCTAAAATTTCCAAAACTATGTTGAATAATAGTGGTGAGAGTGGACAACCTTGTCTTGTTCCTGATCTTAGAGGAAATGGTTTCAGTTTTTCACCATTGAGAACGATGTTGGCTTAGGTTTGTCATATATGACCTTTATTTTGTTGAGGTAGGTTCCCTCTATACCTACTTTCTAGAGGGTTTTTTTTTATCATAAATGGGTGTTGAATTTTGTTGAAAGCTTTTTCTGCATTTGTTGAGATGATCATATGGTTTTTCTTCTTCAATTTGTTAATATGGTTTATCACATTGATTGATTTACATATATTGAAGAATCCTTCCATTCCTGGGTTACACCCTACTTGATCATGGTGTGTGATCCTGTTAATGTGCTGTTGGATTCTGTTTGCTAGTATTTTGTTGAGGATTTTTGCATCTATGTTCATCAGTGACATTGGCCTGTAGTTTTCTTTCTTTGTGACATCTTTGTCTGGTTTTGGTATCAGGGTGATGGTGGCCTCGTAGAATGAGTTTGGGAGTGTTCCTCCCTCTGCTATATATTGGAAGAGTTTGAGAAGGATAGGTGTTAGCTGTTCTCTAAATGTTAGATAGATTTTGCCTGTGAAGCCATCTGGTCCTGGGCTTTTGTTTGTCGGAAGATTTTTAATCACAGTTTCAATTTCAGTGCTTGTGATTTGTCTCTTTATATTTTCTGTTTCTTCCTGATTGAGTCTTGGAACATTGTGCTTTTCTAAGAATTTGTCCATTTCTTCCAGGTTGTCCATTTTATTGGCATAGTGTTGCTTATAGTAATCTCTCATGATCCTTTGTATTTCTGCCATGTCAGTTGTTACTTCTCCTTTTTCATTTCTAATTCTACTGATTTGAATTTCTCCTATTTTTTCTTGATGAGTCTGGCTAATGGTTTCTCAATTTTGTTTATCTTCTCAAAGAACCAGCTTTTAGTTTTATTGATCTTTGCTATCATTTCCTTTATTTCTTTTTCATTTATTTCTGATCTGATCTTTATGATTTATTTCCTTCTGCTAACCGTGGGGGTTTTTTGTTCTTTCTCTAATTGCTTTAGATGTAAGGGTAGGTTGTTTATTTGAGGTGTTTCTTGTTTCATGAGATAGGATTGTATTGCTATAAACTTCCCCCTTAGAATTGCTTTTACTGCATCCCATAGGTTTTGGGTCGTCGTGTTTTCATTGTCATTTGTTTCTAGGTATTTTTTGATTTCCTCTTCGATATCTGCAATGATCTCTTGGTTATTAAGTCATGTATTGTTTAGCTTCCGTGTGTTTGTATTTTTTACAGATTTTTTCCTGTAATTGATATCTAGTCTCATAGTGTTGTGGTCGGAAAAGATACTTGATATGATTTCAGTTTTCTTAAATTTACCAAGGCTTGATTTGTGACCCAAGATATGATCTATCCTGCAGAATGTTCCATGAGCACTTGAGAAGAAAGTGTATTCTGTTGTTTTTGGATGGAATATCCTGTAAATACCAATTAAGTCCATCTTTTTTAATGTGTCGTTTAAAGCTGTGTTTCCTTATTTATTTTCATTTTGGATGGTCTGTCCATTGGTGCAAGTGAGGTGTTAAAGTCCACTACTATGATTGTGTTACTGTCACTTTCCCCTTTTATGGCTGTTAGCATTTGCCTTATGTATTGAGGTGCCCCTATGCTGAGTGCATAAGTCTTTACAATTGTTATATCTTCTTCTTGGATTGATCCCTTGATCATTATGTAGTGTCCTTCTTTGTCTCTTGTAATAGTCTTTATTTTAAAGTCTATTTTGTCTGATATGAGATTTGCTACTCCATCTTTCTTTTGATTTCCATTTGCATGGAATATCTTTTTCCATCCCCTCACTTTCAGTCTGTTTGTGTCCCTAGGTCTGAAGTGGGTCTCTTGTAGACAGCATATATATGGGTCTTGTTTTTGTATCCATTCAGCCAGTCTGTGTCTTTTGGTGGGAGCATTTAATCCATTTACATTTAAGGTAATTATGAAAATGTATGTTCCTATTACCATTTTCTTAATTGGGTTTGTTATTGTAGGTCTTTTCCTTCTCTTGTGTTTCCTGCCTAGAGAAGTTCCTTTAGCATTTATTGTACATCTGGTTTGGTGGTGCTGAATTCCCCTAGCTTTTGATCGTCTGTAAAAGTTTTAATTTCTCTGTCGAATCTGAATGAGATCCTTGTTGGGTAGAGTAATCTTGGTTGTATGTTTTTCCCTGTCTTCATTTTAAGTATGTCTTGCCACTCCCTTCTGGCTTGAAGAGTTTCTCTGAAAGATCAGCTCTTAACCTTATGCGGCTTCCCTTGTATGTTATTTGTAGCTTTTCCCTTGCTGCCTTTAATATTTTTTTTCTTTGTATTTAATTTTTGATAGTTTGATTAATATGTGGCTTGGCGTGTTTCTCCTTGGATTTATCCTGTATGGGACTCTCTGTGCTTCCTGGACTTGATTGACTGTTCCCTTTCCCATGTTAGGGAAGTTTTCGACTATAATCTCTTCAAATATTTTCTCAGTCCCTTTCTTTTTCTCTTCTTCTTCTGGGACCCCTATAATTCGAATGTTGGTGTGTTTAATGTTGTCTCAGAGATCTCTAAAACTGTCCTCATTCTTTTTTCTTTATTCTGCTCTGCAGTTGTTATTTCCACTGTTTTGTCTTCCAGATCACTTATCCGTTCTTCTGCCTCAGTTATTCTACTATTGATTCCTTCTAGAGAATTTTTAATTTCATTTATTGTGTTCTTCATCCTTGTTTGTTTGCTGTTTAGTTCTTCTAGGTCCTTGTTAAATGTTTCTTGTATTTTCTCCATTCTAGTTCTAAGATTTTGGATCATCTTTACTATCATTACTCTGAATTCTTTTTCAGGTAGACTGCCTATTTCCTCTTCATTTGTTTGGTCTGTTGGGTTTTTATCTTACTCCTTCATCTGCTGTGTGTTTCTCTGTCTTCTCATTTTGCTTAACTTACTGTGTTTGGGGTCTCCTTTTCACAAGCTGCAAGTTCGTAGTTCTTGTTGTTTTTGGTGTCTGCCCCTAGTGGCTATGGTTTGTTCAGTGGGTTGTGTCGGCTTCCTGGTGGAGGGGACGGGTGCCTGTGTTCTGGTGGATGAAGCTGGATCTTGTCTTTCTGGTGGGCAGGACCGCATCCAGTGGTGTGTTTTGGGGTGTCTGTGACCTTAGGCAGCCTCTCTGCTAATGGGTGGGGTTGTGTTCCTGTCTTGTTAGTTGTTTGGCATAGGGGTCCAGCACTTTAGCTTTCTGGTTGTTGAGTGGAGCTGGGTCTTAGCATTGAGATGGAGATCTCTGGGAGAGCTTTTGCCATTTGATAGTACGTGGAGCTGGGAGGTCTCTGGTAGACCAATGTCCTGAACTCGGCTCTCCCACGTCAGAGGCACAGGCCCGACACCCGGCCAGAGCACCAAGACCCTGTCAGCCACACAGCTTGGTGTGCCCAGTGGCAGAGAATTCAATACGTGTGTGCTCCCTCAAAGTGAGGAAAAGCAAAGACTGGTTTAGGTTCTGAAATGAAGCTTATTTTTTGAGATTCTTTAGAAATGCAGCAAATCTCTCCACATACCATGAGCTAGAGCATCCCATGACAACTCTAGTTAGACGACTCCCCGTTTTCCTGCACTCCATGCGCACATGCGCTCCAGACCCTCAGTAGGATGCCAGTTGCACAGGCGCAACAGGCCTCTCCTCTCAGATGTACTTAAGTTTGAGAATCACTTCCTGTCTGGGGAGACTTGCCTGTTAGAAAAACATGCGTATCATTAGCATACAAACTGCCTTCTCAATTGTGTTCTTCATTCATCAGTAAGAATCACAATCAATATCACCACATTTTGGTAAGTCTAATTTCATGTAAGTTACACCTCAATAAAGCTGTTTTTAAGAAGGTAGAAAGGAAAAGAAATCACTGGTGACAGTGTTCAGGGCACACTACCCTAAAATATGGCACCTTGGCATATTGAATATTTCAAGCTGAAAGGATTTGAGAAATGGCATGTGTAGGAAGGACTTTCTGACTTTCCCCTGAAGCAGGTCATAAGACCCTCACGTGAGTGGTACCCTGTGCATACCTGGAGGTAAGGAGCATCCTCATCTCCAAAGACAAAGGGACACAGAGAGGAGTCTGAACGAATAGGCCTTGCTAAGTTACCCCCAGTGTACACTTACCTCATACTCTTTGCCCTATCATATCTTTCCATGACTATGTAGTCTTCATCAAAGCTAATATAAAAATACTCAGGTTTAACCATTTCTTCGAGTCTTCATTTCCTTATGAAGGCTTCCTGTAACATAAAACTTACATTAAATGTTTGTATGCTTTTCTCCTGTCTTTGTCAGCTTAATTTTTTTAGACCCAGCCAGAGACTCAAAAAGGGTTGAGGAAATCTTTTACCTCCCCTACACCAGATTTTGAGGAAAACTAACAACATGAAAGGAAGCTGGGATGTGAAACAACTATTTTAAAAGGACAAATGGATAATTGGCCAAAAGGAAATAGAGATAAATCAAAGAAAATGGGTGGAAGGGGTGTAAGAATATTTTAAAAGCTATAGTTAGTATCCTTACAGTGATTAGAGAAAGGTATTTCAACCACAAAATGAAAACAAGCTGCTGTGAATGAGGGACAAAGGAGAATGAGTTCCTCAAAATTATAAATATGATGTTTAAAAATCCAGTGGTAGCATGAATTGTAGAATGATAGATAAGACTAAAGACCAAGCTGGTGATCTGAATTTGGTATCAAGGAACTCTTCCTGAAGGGTAAAACAAAAGTCTTAAAAGGTGAAAATCACCAAAAATATAAAAGGCCTGGAGGCTACACTAGGAGGCTCATCATCTAATCAGAGTTTCAGAACAATGGAAAGGAGGAAGTAATAATAGCCAAAATACTAATAATAACAGAAAAAGAAAATTTCCTTGAGGTTTAGAAAGACATGAATCTTCAAGCTGAAAATAACTACCAAGTATGGAGTGAATGGAAGGAGACGCATAGCTAGACATGATCTGTTGAAATTTTAGAACTGTAAGGATAAAGATACTTTTTAATATTCCAGAATGGGGAGATTGAAGGAAGAATGAAGAATAAAGAATGAAGGAATGAAAATCTGTCCGGTATTATATTTCTTATCAACAGCACTATACACAAGAAGACAGAGGAACAACGATTTCAGATTTGTGTGGAGAAATGATTTTAAGCCTAGATTTCTATACTCACCCAAACTATTATTCACGTAAACTCACCCAAACTATTATTCACGTAAAAGAGCAAAATCAAGATATTTTCTGTCTTGCAGACTTTGAAAGTTTTTCTACTCAAGTACCCCATATGAAAAAAAATTCTCAAGGACAAAACCTTAACAAAACAAAAGTAAACTCAAGGAAGAGAATGGAGCAAAATATAGGAAAGAGTGGTAGCTGAATATGACCTATAAAAGCAAAGAAAGTTGAAAAGAAGTTAGTAGAAAATGTATTCCTAATGATTGAACCTTTTTCCTGTTGACCAGTGGGGCGTTTAGTGATATAGATCACATGCCCTTTCTTTTAATCTAAACACATCATTTATTTCTGTATAAATAATATTTAAATAGTTGTAAAACAATAGCTCTGTATATACACCATAAATTTTATCACCCCCATAGAAAAGGCAGAGAAGTCTTTAATTATAGATGTTTAAAAGAATGTAAATTTTATAAACCTTGGCTCTAAAAATAAAGTGAAAAATCTGTTAACTGGAAAGGAAATGAGTAGTAGTGAAAGTGCACTAAATTTAAAAATTTTATGTAACAGGTACTACCTGAAATTAATAAATCAAGAAATGGTTGCAAAAAGATAATTTAAATAAATCATAGTAACCACCATAAGTAAAAATATCAGAAACTAAGTAAGAAGAATGGGTTAGAGTGAGGAAGACTTTACATTTTTTAAAAAGCCTTGTTCTAAGTAAAAAAAAAGTCTCAGTTGTATGATTATATAATTGCAAACTAAATATACCCTATATATATTTTACTTGACTCATTACAGAACTCTAAATGCAGAAGCTTTCTGAGCCTGTGAAAGTCAATCACTAAAATTATTACTTTTGAGAAACTAATTCAAAGCACAATACTTGATAATAAGAATGACACAAAGACTATCAAAGCACTAGGGTACTATTCATAGTAAAGGAGTTGGCTTTGACAAGAATGGAAAACCAAAGAAGAGCAAATTAGATGGGTCATCAGTTTTCTTTCATGGCAGACAGAAGTCAAGAACACTTCTCTGACTAATAAGGTCAACTACCTGAAACCAAAAAGATTAAGGAAATAAAGAGTAATTCTAAAGCAAGAAAAGGGAGCTCTTCAAGGAACCCACTATTGAGCTGGAGTATCTAATCTTTCAGGAAATAGAAATGAATAAACAGATTTGTAACTTGGCTCACCTGGTTTGAAGAACAAAGAAAGTTTTCAAATGTTGTGATAAAATCCATCATTTGCAACATTCAATCCTACAGTGAATGGACCTTAGGAAAGTATATCAGTATATCATAAAGTGTTCTGGGACTGGCCAGAGAGATACTCTAACCAAGCTTCTTTCAATTTTCTAAAAGAAAGTTAAAAAAAGAAGGAAGGAAAGAAAGAAAGCAAGGGAGGGAAGGAGGAAGGGAGAGGTCCTATTCTTAAATGCTTAATAAATTGACAAAGATTCATAATTGAATCTACATCATTTCAAATATGCAAGATATATTTTCTATCTCAACCATATTGTAAATGTGCAGTTTTCACTTCCCCTACCCAAGGATGATTTGGAAACATTTAGATTTTAAAAAGTCGTAGTGTTAACTCATGAAAATCAATACCGTCTTTGTACATTTTTAAACTGATTCAGTGAAAAAAAAGCAAAAGGTGATGCCAATTAGCAATTTAGAATAGAAACAGAGATTGAGTTTGGATTAAGCCTCAGTACAAAACCCAGAGAATGCCTTAGTAAGAGAGAATGGGGTTGACAGATTCATACATCACCCACAGAGTGAATGTCAACAAATATTTTGTGTTTGATTTTTTAAATATTAATCAAGAACCAAAACGTTACTTCTCTAGCTATAAGTCAAATTTCTACTCCTTTCTCTTGCCTGTATCCCTAAACGCTGAATAAAACCACAAGTAAGATTTTTATCAGGCAGATTAGTGCAGCGTGGATTAGAAATCACAGTTTCTAGAAGTGGACTACAATGGGACTAAATATTCCCTACTATCGGTCACTTTAATTATGGATTATGAACTCAGAAATTATCCATTCGTATCTCAAAGCATCCTTAAAGACTCCGGAACCATGTGCTCTCTGAATACAGTTGATCTTGCTCCATGGAAATGTAGATTTGTGTTTTTCTCTTATGAAGTATCAAGCACTACTTATTGGAAATTATGAGTTACTTTTACAGTTACAAAATTTCATCATTCAAAACACTGTAGTCAAAACACTGCAGTTTCAGTTGGTTCAACACACGCTTATTAAGTACCTCCTTTTGCCAAGTTCTGAGAATACAAAGATGATTATGATCCAGTCCCTGCCCTCTAGCAGTTCAGGGGAGACAGAGGTGTAAATAAGCCAGGGCAGTAATAGTGATGGGAGTCCCTCTGCAGGGGCAGAAATGTCTATACACCCAGCAGCAAGCACAGTGAATGGCATAATGTTCGATGCTTAGTAGATTTTGGTTGAATAAATAAAATATCATGAGAATATATACAAGAGATTGTGATGCCACAGAGGAAGGGAAACAAGAGGTGCTGAAACTTAAGCTAAGGTTTGGAAAATGTGTAGCTTGCAGACAGATGGAATAGATGAAAGGATCCCAGTTGAAGAGAAGCATATGTGGTAAGTCCCAAAGGGAGGAAATAACAGGTGGGTTCAGAGAACCAGATTAGCTCTGTTTTCCTGGATTGCTGGATGTCAGTGGTGAAGCCATGGGAGATGAAGTTGGGCAGATGGGAGGGAGCCTGATCAGGTAGGGCATGCTAAGCAGACTTCTATCTTCTTAAAGGGGAGTGCCATGATCCAATTTACATTTTAGAAAGATTTCTCCATGCGAAGGATAGATTGGCAACCAAGAGGGTAGTTCGAAGCTCATAACAAAAATCTACTGAGAGGTGATGAGGGTTTAAGATGAGCAGATGAACTTGAGAGATCTGGGAAGTAGAAATCAAGGTGTGAGGGTGGGCACACAGGGGACAGTGGAAGAGAACAAAGAATCTGAGGTGATCCTTGTGTTCTGATTTTATTGACTGTGTGAACAGAAGTGCTAGTTACCAGAACACAGTCTGAGGAGAAGGTGATGCAGGAAGGATGAGTTCATAGATGCCTGTGAGACATTCAGGCAGATATATTTAGTAAGCAGTTAGTGACTGAGTCTGGAACTCGGAGCAAGATCCAGGCTAGAGAGAGAGTTGGTAGTGCACACGTCTAGTGGTAACCATGAACGTGGGTGATATAGTCCAGGGGGAGACTACAGAATGAATATCCCAGATTCATTATTTCCCAGTGCCTGTTACAGTATATGGTCAACATTTGGGGATGTAAAAATTTAGTATTATCAAATTATCATTTTTCAGGTTTAAAGTTTTTTTCTACTGAGGGATAGTGACTCATAGAGGAAAACAATCTGTCAAGAACCAAATAACTTAAAAGCAAAGTAACTAATTTTTTTGTTAGAGAAAATGTCTGTTCATATGTACAAATTAAGAATTGTTCCTTGCACATAAAGCTCAGTTAGTATTTGATGGGTGGGTACATGTAGAATTCTAAATTGTATTCAGTAAATATGGAGTTAATAATGTAAAGTTTAGTTTTATTTTATGGACACTTAGAATGAAGGGAAAGAGAGGCAGAGAAAAGAATGAGAAAGATAGTGATACACAATCTATTATTATGTCTATTAAATACTGATACTATTAATTAAGAAATGTATAAAGGACAAAAATAACTATCATCCACAATGCAACCACCTAGGGTTAACCACTGCCAATTTCAACATATTTTCCAATATTTTTATGTACATATTTTTACATACTTTATACATATTATGCTGTATATATAATTTGG
Organism: Leucopleurus acutus; assembly: GCF_964270905.1. Classification (NCBI taxonomy): domain Eukaryota; kingdom Metazoa; phylum Chordata; class Mammalia; order Artiodactyla; family Delphinidae; genus Leucopleurus; species Leucopleurus acutus. The sequence goes on from NC_139142.1 coordinate 41,167,274, forward strand.
TTTGTTGCTTTTTTACTTAACATCATGATAGACATTTTCCTCAGTTATTAAAAACTCTTCATAAACATGATTTTTTTATCCTTTAAATCATGTATTTGCTGTGCTAAATAAAAAAAGTATTAAACACATCACTCTAAAAAAATTTTTTTTGCAGCAAAGTGATTCAGTTTATATATATATATTTTTTCAGATTATTTTCCATTATAGGTTATTACAAGATATTGAATATAGTTCCCTGTGTTATACAGTAAATTCTTATTGCTTATCTATTTTATGTATAGTAGTTTGTATCTGTTAATCTCATACTCCTAATTTATCCCTCCCCTCTTCCCTTTCCCCTTTGGTAACTGTAATTTTGTTTTCTGTGTCTATGAGACTGTTTCTGTTTTGTATATCGATTCATTTGTATTATTTTTTAGATTCCACATATACATGATATCATATAATATTTGTCTTTCTCTATCTGACTTCCTTCACTTAGTATGATAATCTCTAGGTCCATCCATGTTGCTACAAATGGCAATATTTCATTGTTTATTATGATTGAGTAATATTCCATTGTATATACCACATCTTCTTAAACCAGTTGTCTGTTCATGGGCACTTGGGTTGTTTCCATGTCTTAGCTATTGTAAACAGTGCTGCTATGAACATTGGGTTGTATATATCTTTTTGAATTAGAGTTTTTATCTTTTCTGGATATATGCCCAGGAGTGGGATTGCTGGATCATGGAGTAGCTCTATTTTTTAGTTTTTAAGGAACCTCCATACTGTTTTCCATAGTGGCTGCACCAATTTACATTCCTGCCAACAGTGTATGAGGGTTCCCATTTCTCCACTCCCTCTCCAGCATTTATTATTTGTAGACTTTTTGATGATAGCCATTCTGACCAGTATGAGGTGTTACCTCATTGTAGTTTTGATTTGCATTTCTCTAATGATTAACAGTGTTGAGCATCTTTTCATGCACCTATTGGCCATCTGTATGTCTTCTTTGGAGAAATGTCTATGTAGGTCTTCTGCCCATTTTTTGATTGGGTTGTTTAGGTTTTTGATATTGAGTTGTATGAGCGCTTTGTATATTTTTTCTATTGACCCCTTGTCGGTCGCATTGTTTGCAAATATTTTCTCCCATTCCGTAGGTTGTCTTTTTGTTTTGTTGATGTTTCCTTTGCTGTGCAGAAGAAGCCTTTAAGTTTGATTCGGTTCCATTTGTTTATTTTTGCTTTTATTTCTTTTGCCTTGGGAGACTGATCTAAGAAAATATTACTACAATTTATGTCCAAGAATTTTCACCTATGTTCTCTTCTAGGAGTTTTATGTTGTCACGTCTTATATTTAGGTCTTTAAGCCATTTTTGTACCTGGTGTGAGGGAGTTTTCTAATTTCATTGATTTATATGTAGCTGTCCAGCTTTCCCAACACCACTTGCTGAAGAGACTGTCTTTTCTCTATTGTATATTCTTGCCTCCTTTGTCATAGATTAACTTACCACAGATGTGTGGGTTTATTTCTGGGCTCTTTATTCTGTTCCATTGGTCTATATGTTTGTTTTTGTGCCAATACCATGCTGCATAAACATGATTTTTTTTTTTTTTTTTTTTTTTTTTTTTTTGGCGGTACGTGGGCCTCTCACTGCTGTGGCCTCTCCCATTGCAGAGCACAGGCTCCAGACGCGCAGGCTCAGCGGCCATGGCTCATGGGCCCAGCCGCTCCGCAGCATGTGGGATCTTCCCAGACCGGGGCACGAACCCACGTCACCTGCATCGGCAGGCAGACTCCCAACCACTGCGCCACCAGGGAAGCCCCATAAACATGATTTTTAATGTCAGCACAAAGATGCCCATCACCTTCCAATTATTTGCTTACATATTCTTTCTTGTTTAACATTTAGGTTTTTGTTTTTTCTATTTTAAATACCACTCCAGTGAGCATCTTTGTTATAAGGTTTTGTATCTGTTTAAAATAATTTTCTTGGGATAGATTCCTGGAAATGGAATTACCATATTAAAAGGTGCTATGGTCTGAATGTGTCCCCTCCAAATTCATATATTGAAATCTTAATGTCGGATGTGATGGTATTATGTGGTGGGGGGGCACTTGGGAGGTGCTTAGGTCATGAGGGTGAGGCTCTCAGAAGTGGGATTAATGTTCTTATAAGAGACCCCACAGAGATCCCTCACCCCTTTTACCATGTGAGGACATAGCAAAAATGCGCTGGCTATGAACCAGGAAGAGGGCCCTCAGCAGTACATGACCATGCTGGCACCTTGATCTTGGACTTCTAGCCTCCAGACTGTGAGCAATAAATTTCTGTTGTTTATAAGCTACCCAATTTGTGGTATTTTGTTAAAGCTGCCCAAATGGACTAAGATAAAAGGTATGAACATTTTCAGGCTGCCATTGCCAAAGTGCTCTTGAGAAAAATAACATCAGTTTACACTGCTGTCAGCTTTATATGGCAGTGCCACGAAGCATATTATATAGCCTGTATTTGGGGTCATTGGGAATAGGCACTACCCTTGCACTTTATTGATTCAATAAATATTCTGATCGGTTCAAATTATTATAAAATTGACCTTATTGTAAACAATCACTATATCACTACTATCCCTTTTTAAATTTTTTTTATTGAAGTATAGTTGATTTACAATGTTGTATTAGTTTCAGGTGTACAGAAAAGTGATTTATATATATATATATATATATATATATATATATATATAGGAGTGTGTGTGTGTGTGTGTGTGTGTGTGTGCTTTTTCAGATTCTTTTCCATTATAGGTTATTACAAGATACTGAATACAGTTGTTCCCTGTGCTATATAGTAGTTCCTTGCTGTTTTTCCATTTCATGTATAGTAGTGTGTATCTGTTAATCCCAAGCTCCTAATTTATCCTTTACTATCCCTTTTCTTAACCTTTATGCAAAAGAATCTTAAAATGTAGTTCAAAGCACAATACAGTCTGTACATTTTGCATGGTCTTGAAGCTTGGAAATACTTCTCTAAATGAAAGAAATAAGAAATGTTTCTCTAACTGGTATGGAGGGGAAGAAGGTTTATTATTTTTTAGTGAAGTTAAGAAGTATTTAACAACAGTTGTTTATTTTGGAGGGGTTTTATAGCTACTTAAAAAAAAAAAAACAAAGTGTCCCATTTATCTATTCAAGAGCAAAGCTTTTAGGAAGCAGTAGCCAAAGGCTATATTACTAACTTGATTGTTCCAAGAGGAGTGCTGCTCAGCTACCATGGTGATAGGTACCATGGAAATAGACACACTTGTCAGATGTATTGTAAATGCTTTGGGGTATGAGGGCAGCAGTTACAGCGAACATTTTATTGTTAAACTGTGGAGGTTGCACAACATACCGAGGCTTATTTAGATTCTATTGATAGGTATGACCCAGGTTAAAACAAAACGTTCTTATTTTTAAAAAAATGAACAAAAACATCACCAACCTATTAGACCTAAAATGAAATGAGAGCAATTTACAAGGCTCACAGCCATCTTTTATGAGAATAAGCAGGTTTGTGTGGAAGCTCTAGAAAAGTATATGATATTCCAAGAGCTGTGAACTTTGAAATGTCTGTGGCAGTAGATGATGGGTAGCACGTGAATAATTTAAATCCATAAATAATCCTCAGACTTCAGCTAAGTGGTTCATCTTCCTCATTGGTCAGTGCAGTGTTAATTTTTATAAGGACAATGTGAAATTATTAACAGTGATTACTAATATTAATGTCTATTTTGTGCCCTGCTCAGCCCTCTTTAACAACCCACCCTAAAGGTACAAATGACTGGTACCATAAGCACGTGCATTCCCTAATAGGGGAAATTAAGGCATAGAGAAGAAATAAAGACCTCCTGGTCTCAACTGACAGGGGTGGAGTTTGAATTGAGAAAAGTTAGAGCCCCAACCACCAACCTTATTTACAAACATCTCCACGATGGCAGACAAAACCTAAGTCAAACGGTGTATGGGTTATCATTGTGGCTGTTTAATAGATAACGTGGTTTAGCAGCAAGCACTGTACTGCTGTTTAATTTTGGAGCACCTACACAACCCTGACACTTAGGAGGGAAATCCAGGATACTTCCCAGTTCATACGCAGGCCACCCTTAAAATTACACTAGCACATGTTACTCAATACAGTCAAGTGAGGGATTCTGTTGGCCTTTTTCTACTAGGTTCCTACCTGTTCCCAGTCCTTCCCAAATACCATTATCCCTCACAATCCAATCTCTCACCTTCCAAATCCTAGGAAACAATAAGATCCAGATGCTGTTCTTTGCTTTCCGAATTCACTATCGGACTCCAGAACAAAATTGATTTAGATATTAAAACTTTGCACCTATGGTTATGGTTGTTGAACCTACACACTCAGAAGAATAACCTGGGGAGCATGTTAAAAGTACAGATTCCCAGCGGCTCATTCTGACTCAGGAGGCCATATTTTAGCAAGCTCTTCTGATGCTTCTGAAGCAGGTGGTCTGCATATTGCACTTTGAGACACCAAGAAGTAGCTTGTCAATTGGTTAGAGCCTCATCCATACCCATGGTCCTCAGCTAAATGGGAGCAATGGGGAGATTATGGAGGTGGCCCTAGTGAAAAGGGAGGCCTGGGCCTCTGGGCCTGGGAGCCCAACGAGGAGGCTTCTGCCCTTGAGTTCTCAGTATATGCTGTGGCCCAGACTGGATCCATCTACGTGTGAAAAAAGCAACAAACCTTGGGTCTTCACAGGGGAAAAGGCATGGGGAAGAAAAACGGACGCCACGTGGCAATCTGCAGTCTGAGTAATTGGTCCCTGAGTCAGTAAGAGTCAACTATAATTACCTAAGTGTTGAAATCAGTTTTCTTCTCCCAGATACTGGACACCAGAACATGCATTAAACAAAGACTAGGCCCCAGCTGTGTAGAGAAATGAAAAGTTTTGTAACTTATTGATGGCTTCTTTCTTGTTGTTAGGAAGACCTGTTCAGAGTCGCTGAAATAATGGAGCTGGGCCACTTGAGCATTAACATGCAGTCCTTGAATAAAAATTTGGAGAAAAGACCCCTTCTCTCATCACCCACACACTCCCACTGCAGCCCCTAAGCTTTGGCAGCCTTTCACATCCTCTCGGAGCCCACAGCAGGACTTGTCCCCTTGGCTTGTTTTCCAGGGCTTATATGACGCCCTTGTTCCCTTCTTGGCAATTCAAGCAAAGCTCTCTATCTCTGGCCACAGCAGTGGTAGTTGTTGTAAACAGCTTGGACCAGTTTATCTTTCAGAAACGCTTAGAATAGCATTTAGATGCCAAGATACTTGGAGTGGGAAAAGAATGTTATTTTTATAAGAAATACTATTTTAGGAGATTGTTCTAACATTAAAAGACAGAAATGGGCCATATGGTTTGTTAAGAAATGTCCTTGCAAAGCTAAAATCCATGTTACTGCCTATATGAGTGGGGTAGTTAGCCACTTTCCCACTTTCTCTTAAATCAGGTCACGATTCCTGAGTTATGGCCACCTCTCAAAGCTAGAAGGATGCATGAGCCTGGCCAAGTGCTTTGAATTAACTCAAGAGAAAGCCAACACAGGCCTCATTTGTTTCCATATACCTGCGGAAGCCAGGTCCATAACTTCCTTTGGCTGAGTAATTATTGACCATCTGCATTATCTCCATCCACAGGGCCAGATTGTTTGATAGTTTCATTTTAGTGATTAAAAACTCCAGTATTAATGTCAGTCTTTTGTTTCATTTCCTTTTACATCATATTCTAGCCACTTAACTGCAGTATTTGATCCCTTGAGCTACATTTCAAACTGTAAATCTCTCCTCATGCCTCCTTAAAAAAAGTGGACCTTTTTTGGTTTCTTTATTTCCTGCTTTTATCTCCGGACTATAACCACTGTTTCCTCATTGACCAGAGTGATGAGGTACCATCAACCCTGGAAAGAAGATGTCCTGAATAACCTTTGAGGAAAATCAAATGAAGAGAGCCTTTGCCTTTTTAGATGTTGAAAGTCTGAGAAAAATCAACCTGATATTGTTTTTTAAATTCAGAGATGTAACAACTATGAATACATCACATCAACATAACTTAAATATTGGCATCTATGGGTATGTTCTTTATATAGGGACTCAAAAGACTGGGGCTCCGGGGAAAGGGGCTAGAAAGCACAAAAGAAGAAAGAAAGAGCAAGACCTAAAGACAACCGGGAGGTGGCAGCCAGCCCACCACCCTCAGGGAAACGTGGATGAGAGCAGTGGAGTGGGGAACATGTGTAGATGTGGTGAGATCTGCCTGCCTAAATAGGATACGATGAATATGATGAATCTGTTGCTATCATCTGAATTCATGATGCCTTTCCAATGCTCATCTTACCTCTTAGAGAATAAGCATGTCTGAACCTCATACTTTTCTATGCTGCGGTTATCATGTTTCGTGGATTTAAGAACTAGTGGTTCACTATTTTTTCAATGCTTAAAAATGACCTGAGAAACCTGTTAAAATGCAGATTCTTGGGTTTCATCCCCATCAATTCTGATTTGGTTAATCAGGGATGGATCCAGAAATTTTCAATTTTAGTGAATACACCAATTGATTTTAAAACTGATAGTTAAGTTAACAGAGCTACACTGTCCTACCATTTGCTTCTTTTTACCATCATCTTTCATAGTCCTGCCTCCTTTTTGGCATTCTTCCAACACACACCATATTTGTGCACATGTCCTTTGCCCTCAAATCTCCTTTCCAATCATCAGTTAGCTAGGTACCCACTTCTCACAGAATTTCATTATTGTTTCTTTGCCTCAAACTGTGACTTCTCTCTTAGGCCATAAAACTACTGGTAATTAATTGAACCTGTTCCCTAATTGCTGTCACTGCAGTTATAAATGATGATGATATTCTCAAGGTCATTTATGTACCACAGAAAATAAACAGCATTTGCTATATACACAGAACCTTCTGAGGACCTGGTATATACAGAAGACATTGACTCATTAATCTGTACAGTCCATGTGCAAAAACTAGATAGAATTACTCCTTCCACTTTTCAGTTAAAGGCAACTGGTCATAAGTGCACTTTCCAATGTCAGTTTTTTTTTCTATTAATCTTGATTTAGAAATTGCATTTAGTGGATGTTTATAGACTACCATATATCAAGCACTATGCTAGGTGCTCATGATACAGTGATGATCCTGCCCTCATGAATCTTACGATCTAATTGGGAAGCAGACAAGAAGACAAAGGGACTCATGAGCACACACATGGTGGCACCTAATCCAGTACTGAATGGGAGGGGCAGGGATATCAAGGAGCCATCTTGGAAGGCTAAAAGTTAAGTTGGACTAAATATGTTGACTCTATATCATGTCCTTGATGGTTGGTTTCATTTAAAACAAAACTCCAGAATTTATTTTCTTTTGATTTTTTAGTCTTAATTATAAAATTGCAATAGAAAATAAGTAATAAAAATAACCCAGGGTGTTGAAATTGGACCCCTCTGAGTTTAAATCTGAGCTCCACCACTTATACGTGGTGTGACTCTGGACAAGTTACTTAACCTCTCCGAATCTTAGGTCCTAATGTGTAAAGCAGAATTAATCGTCCTTAAATCACAGGGTTGTTGTGAAATTAAATGAGGTGACATGTGAAAAGCAGCTAGAGCAGTGTCTGGAACACAGTAAATGCTCAATAAATTTTAATGTTATCCTCTAATTGTTGTAGGTCTCAAATAATTAAATTGTTTACTTTAATTAGCCTCTTGGCTCCCAAATTAGCATTCTGGCCTCCTGCTGAGCCTTCTGACTTTTGCATCCACACTCCCTGGCCTCTAGGACTTCGCATGTGAGATTCCCATTTTCTCTTTCCTTTCTTCCCCACCATCCATGCCCATATGCACACACCCTCTACGTGACTCAGTGTACTGATCCTTCAAGACTCAGCTTAGACACCACTTATTCCAAGAAACCTGCCCTGACCCTCTTGTCCATATCTCATTTAGCTACCCCTCTCATGGACACTGTAACTCACTGTTTTTCCCCATAATTGTGCCTTTCACACCTTTTGATAATTGTGTGTATGCTCATCTGCATACCCTACCAGCCTACATGGCCTCATGTGTGACTTATTTACCTTCTTATGTCCAGCGCCTAGAAGAAAGCCTGGCCCATGATAGGTTTTCAATATGCATTTTTGAATGAATAAATGAATGAATAGGTGGATAGATAGATGATAACTTCCCCCCAATTTTAGATGAAGAATATATTTAGTGCATATACTCTAGCCTTACTGAGCTCCACATTATAATTTTTTACAGATCACTTATCTTTTTACTCTTTGCTATTTGCAGTTTTTGAAGTGCTGATTTATCTCTTTTGTCACTTTTCACCTTTTTTTGCCCAAGTATCCTCAGTTGTTTGTATCTTTCAATTTAGAATTATTCACGTTTAATATGAAACTATAGGAATAAAGATGCAGACGTAGAGAATGGACTTGAGGACACGGGGAGTGGGAAGGGTAAGCTGGGACGAAGTGAAAGAGTGGCATGGACTTATATATACTACCAAATGTAAAACAGATAGCTAGTAGGAAGCAGCCGCATAGCACAGGGAGATCAGCTCGGTGCTTTGTGACCACCTGGAGGGGTGGGATAGGGAGGGTGGGAGGGAGACTCAAGAGGGAGGAGATATGGGGATATATGTATATGTAAAGCTGATTCACTTTGTTATAAAGCAGAAACTAACACACCATTGTAAAGCAATTCTACTCCAATAAAGATGTAAAAAAAATATGAAACTATAGACTCCCTTCAGAGTAAAAAGAACTTTTTTCAGTATAAAAGATGAAAATCTTTCACTGTTTTGAATACTACACATACACACACACATACTCGTACCCTTTATGTTTGGGTTTTGTTTGAATGCTATTTGTTAAATCATTTGGTAATAATCCCCCTGTTCAGAGCATTTTTAGGGATTGGCAGTTTTTAACTGTCATTAAAGTATCTCTTCATCTCTCCAACTCTGTTCCTTAGTCTATAACTAGAAACCAAATATTTGAAAGAAATTGTGATTGGAAGTTCACTAAACTTATTGTGGTAATCATTTCATGATGTATTGTAAGTCAAATCATTATGCTGTACGCTTTAAACCTATACAGTGCAGTATGCCAATTATCTTTCAATAAAACTGGAAGGGAAAAAAGCTAAAAGTAAAAAAGTAAAATACATAAATTTAAATGAAAGTTAAAAATAAGGAAATCAAAGCCATAAAGAAAATTAGGTGAAGTAAATGTGCCATGATAAATATTAGTATTTTTTTCTCTGATTTTATATTAAATTTGGCTTTGAGCTTCCTGGTTGGGCACAAAAGTCAAGGCAAAAAAAGATATGCTTTGTATTCATTCATTCAACAAATAATTATCTGTTAAATAACTTCATTATGTAATATAATTTGAGAAATGTAACACACCTTGATATTAATTTGGATAATAATTTGTCACAAGGTGGTGTGTCCTTTATGTGTATTATATGAAACTCAAAGCACCATAGCAGAAAGAAAATAATTCTCCTTGGAATATAGCAACATTTTAAAGTAGCATCCTTTAGGGACTTCCCTGGCAGTCCAGTGGTTAAGATTTTGCCTTCCAATACAGGGGATGTGGGTTCCATCCCTGGTCAGGGAGCTAAGATCCCACATACCTCATGGCCGAAAAACATAAAACAGAAGAAATATTGTTACAAATTCAATAAAGACTTTAAAAATGGTCCACATCAAAAAAATCTAATAAATAAATAAGTAAATAAATAAAGTAACATCCTTTAAGGTCCTGCACTGGCTTTGTTCAAGCCGAGGCAACTTGATAGTTCTTCACTTTCAACTATGGAATGGCTTTTTATGTTGAGGTGATCTGTCCAATTTCACCCTCTTCCAAATTGACCCCTAACTGCTGGCTACTGACCACCATAAGTGCTGTCCTATTTACATATGTGTGGTGAGGAGTAGTATCCTTTTCCTGCTGATGAAGCTGAGCTCAGGGAAGTCAAAGAATCTGAAGTAGTAAGACCAGTAAGTGGCAGAGACAGAACTCTTTCCACTGCCATTGCTGCACTTTAACCAGACTAGATTCGTATCCCGAGGCCCAGAGAGAAAGTGAGGATGACTTTAGAGACTCCCAGAATTCATGCTTCCAACTAATCACTTCTAATCCCTGCAGCATCAGGTTGTATGGTATCCACTTCAAGGAGAAAGGCAGGAGCTAGATGTCAGAAATAGAGCATCTGAGCTTTCTTGTTTTCATTCTGGGGGCAGAATGAAACATTAAACACATACTATCTTCTCCCTTCATTGAATTCTGAGCCCAAGTCCAGCTCCATAGAGCAGACACACTGGGGAGACTCAGAACTGTTCCTTACCCTCGGGATTGGCCTTTTCAGGTTCAGATACTTTAGATCTTTTGTTTGCCCAGCACCTGGCTTCTCTGGTGCAGACTGTGGGTGGTTGTTAGGAAATGTCAGTAGGCAGTACAGTCTCCTGAATCACAGCTGGAGTTCTGAAGCCGGGGTAACCTGGGTCTGAACCTGACTCTGCTGCTTATGGGTTCTGGGGCTGGAGTCAAGTTCCCTAATCTGAGACTTACTTCCCCTCTGGGTAGAATGGATGTATTAGCAGCCCTTCTTTATAAGTCTGTGGTGAGGATTAAATGCGAGAATCCATGTGAAACACTTAGCCCCGTGTCTGCCACTTGGTATATGTTAATAAATGTGTGCTTTTATTGGTATTGCTCTTATTCTTTTAAGTGTAGAATGTTTTTCTCTGCTCTTTGATTTATGTATGAGTCATTCCATGTTATCTGACAATTGCAAAACGAGGAATAAGGAGGACTTTTTGCACAAACTCCTGATCTTTAACTAACGGAGATTAAAAATGGGAAGTAAGAAACATCCTCCACAAATCTGGTAAAACTATATAAAGAAGGATGTTTAAATAGGGAAGACTTTGACACGACATTTTCTCCTTTCCTTTTCACAAGCTTGACTCTCTGACATGTATCTTTGCAAGACAAACATCTCCTTAAAAACTTAAATAGCAGCCTTCTCTCCTCCCCATGTACGTACACGTCCATCAACACCCAAGCAAAGACTTAGCCAGTGTGTACTTCTGTAGAGTCTACCACTTAGGAAGTGACAGGATGGAGTGGTATGTGCTTATTGTCATAGCAGTGAAGGTGCTGCTATTCGCTCTGTATGGTGGCCTCGGTTAGAAAGTCCTCAAGGAATATTGTGCAAGCATAACTTGCCCAGTTTGCCTTTATTTTCATGGGAATTGCTTAAGAAGACTTGGTTAATAATTACATTGATATTATAGGACATTGTAAGGAAACCATTACTTGATTATAGCAAACATATTCTGAAATGACTTAAAATACACATGCAAAAATATGCTAGACATTATTTATAATTGAACGTCATTTACCTTTTTGATGCATAATAGCTTAGTGTGTGAACACTTATTTAGCATATACCAGCACATTTTTTAATCTTCAAGCAAATGAATAGGCTGAAAGATGGCTGTACTCCTATGGAGGTATTGAAACACATAGCTGAAGGAGATTGGGCAAAACATGCCAGAGTTCTTTTCACTTCAAGTTTAACATTAGATGTCAGTTTTGCTGAATTATCTTTAAGCAACTGTCTCTAACCTTCAGGAATCTTAAAAACCATCAACACCTGGAATATTAGATTAAAGGAAAAATAAGAATATAATTTGAGTGCAGCTGTATCATTATTTTATACCCAAAGAGTAAGTCTATGCTAAGAACACTGAAGCTGAATCAAGAAGTGGTCCTAACTCTGGTTGAGACCAGCAGACCTGGGAGCACACACATCTGTCTGGATCTCAAGTTAACCAACGTAAAATCATTCCTACAGGGTCACTCGACAACAACTGAGTCATTCTAAGCACTTTTAATACTCACCTCACATGAGTTTTTAGCCTGAGACTTGCTATAGCCATTATTACAAAAGAATGAATGCCTTTCTGGTCCCTGAGACTTTTAGACTTGCTGTAATGCAGATAATATCTTACACATTTATTTATTTATTTATTTATTTTGCGGTATGCGGGCCTCTCACTGTTGTGGCCTCTCCCATTGCGGGGCACAGGCTCCGGACGTGCAGTCTCAGCGGCCATGGCTTATGGGCCCAGCTGCTCCACAGCATGTGGGATCGTCCCGGACTGGGGCACGAACCCGTGTCCCCTGCATCGGCAGGCGGACTCTAAACCACTGCGCCACCAGGGAAGCCCTCTTACACATTTTTTAAAAAGACGTTAAACAGTTATTGGGTTGGCCAAAAGGTTCATTTGTTTTTTTCTGTAAGATGGCTCTAGTAGCACTTAGTTGTCTTTAACTTCATTCGAAACAATTTTGTTAATTTGTAAGTGACAGCTGTCATACCAGCATGCATTTAAAAAAAGACATCAAAATTGGTGAATTTTTGTGTAGCCATTTTAATATTGAAGATGGAAGAAAAAAGCAACATTTTCGACATATTATGCTTTATTATTTCAAGAAATGTAAAAATGCAACTGAAACGCAAAAAAAGATTTGTGCAGTGTATGGAGAAGGTGCTGTGACTGATCGAACATGTCAAAAGTGGTTTGCGAAGTTTCGGGCTGGAGATTTCTTGCTGGACGATGCTCCGCGGTTGGGTAGACCAGTTGAAGTTGATAGTGATCAAATTGAGACATTAATTGAGAACAGTCAACGTTGTGTTACTCGGGAGATAGCCGACATACTCAAAATATCCAAATCAAGCACTGAAAATCATTTGCATGAGCTTAGTTATGTTCATCACTTTGGTGTTTGGGTTCCACATAAGTTAAGCCAAAAAATCTTCTTGACCGTATTTCCACATGTGATTCTCTACTTAAATGTAAGGAAAACGTTCCGTTTTTAAAACAAATTGTGATGGGCGATGAAAAGTGGATACTGCACAATAATGTGGCATGGAAAAGATCGTGGGGCAAGTGGAATGAACCACTGCCAACCACACCAAAGGCCGGTCTTCATCCAAAGAAGGTGATGTTGTGTATATGGTGGGATTGGAAGGGAGCCCTCCATTATGAAGCTCCTTGTGGAAAACCAAAAGATTAATTCCAACAAGTACTGCTCCCAATTAGACCAACTAAAAGCAGCACTCAACGAAAAGCATCCAGACTTAGTCAACAGAAAACGCATAATCTTCCATCAGGATAACACAAGACTGCATGTTTGATGACCAGGCAAAAACTGTTATAGCTTGGCTGGGAAGTTCTGATTCATCCGTCATATTCGCCAGACATTGCACCTTTGGATTTCCATTTATTTCAGTCTTTACAAAATTCTTTTTTTTTTTTTTAATTTTTATTTAATTTTTTTTTGGTACGCGAGCCTCTCACTGTTGTGGCCTCTCCCGTTGCGGAGCACAGGCTCCGGATGCGCAGGCTCAGCGGCCATGGCTCACGGGCCCAGCCGCTCCGCGGCATGTGGGATCTTCCCGGACCGGGGCATGAACCCGTGTACCCTGCATCGGCAGCGGACTCTCAACCACTGCGCCACCAGGGAAGCCCTACAAAATTCTTTTAATAGAAAAAATTTCAATTCCCTGGAAGACTGTAAAAGGCATCTGGAACAGTTCTTTGCTCAGAAATATAAAAAGTTTGGGGAAGGGCTTCCCTGGTGGCGCAGTGGTTGAGAGTCCGCCTGCCGATGCAGGGGACATGGGTTCGTGCCCTGGTCCAGGAAGATCCCACATGCCGCAGAGCGGCTAGGCCCGTGAGCCATGGCCGCTGAGCCTGCGCGTCCGGAGCCTGCCCGTGAGCCATGGCCACTGAGCCTGCGCGTCCGGAGCCTGTGCTCCGCAATGGGAGAGGCCACAACAGTGAGAGGCCCGCATAACGCAAAAAAAAAAAAAAAAAAAAAAAAAAAAGGTTGGGGAAGATGGAATTATGAAGTTGCCTGAAAAATGGCAGAAGGTAGTGGAACAAAATGGTTAATATGTTGTTCAATAAAGTTCTTGGTGAAAATGAAAAATGTGTCTTTTATTTTTATGTAAAAACTGAAGGCACTTTTTGGCCAACCCAATATTAGGTTAGCTAAGAGTGGAGAGGTGTTCATATTCTAGGAAGCATATTCTTTCAGTCTTAGTGTTTTTATTCCTTTGAGCTCCTATGGTTGTGTGTTTTAGAATTTTGCTGTGGTTTGTCCTAACACATTTCTCCACAATAACGGACTATTCTTGTCCTTTGTCTGCTTACTTTTTTCCTAACACAAGGGCCGCCTCTGAAATTCCAGACCTAAATAGTGAGACTGGTTTTGTGGATTCAGTTTGCCTCTTGCGGAGAAAAAATATTCAGTGCTGCTTCAGCAGCTTCCTGGACTTTCAGATTAGTTTTGGTTTTTTTTTCATTTCCTTCTAGGTATGTTAGGAGTGGTTTACAGAATTGCAACTGTTTGCAAAAATTTACTGCTGTGCTGTAAATGTTTAATGAGATCATTATTTTAAATCCAGTTTCTGGTCCTTGTTCACTAATGCATGTTCAGCAGAGGAAACTTTTTTGGGGGGGGCGGGAACTTTATACTGATGAGGTACTACTGCAAAATTATCAATATGTCCCTTCTATGATGATTTACTGAGAAATGTTTCCTTTACCTTGAATGTATAAGGCAAATTTTTGCAGTAGAAACCCATTGATTTAGTTATTCTATTTGCTGTGGCTTTCTATAAAAGTAGTCAATGATGACCTTCAAAGAAAATGTCTAACTAATTAATGGTGAGAGGAATAAGCAGAAAATGGAAACACAACGTGGTGTTGCTCTTCACTGGTACAAGGAATTTGTAAAATGAAGAAGGGAACCAGGAAAAAGTACAACAGTGCTCACCCTGTCAGTGAGTTTATCCATAGGAACGCTTTTGGCTGCAATGACAGAAAATCCAACTAGCATCAGTGTGAACCATAAGGACATTGACTGTTTACTTAATAAAAAGTTTAGAGGTGGGAGATTCCAGAGACCCAGGTGGTTCAACAGACCTACAACGTCAGGGCGCTAGACTCCTTACAGTTATCATTGCCTTCTCCTCATGACCTCCAGATGACTGTAGTAGTTCCAAGCATCATGTCCTCATAGAAAACTGGGGCCAACCAGAGTGACAAAAGAGTTCACCCTGCTTTTCATCAAGAAAAAAATCTTTCACAGTGGCTCTCCAGCAGACTTTTCTTTATATCTCATTGGCTAAATCTGACTCCATTGCCACCCCTATGTGCAAGGCATTCTGGAAGAATTACATGTGCATGCATATAGCTATATGTTACTATATGTTTTTTATAGGCTCCATAGTAGAAGGAGAACATGAGAGAAGAGGGTTTAAAATGACTGTGGCATCTACCACAGTGGGCCACATTTTAGAGTGTTCGGTACTTGCAGCCTTCTCTGTCACAACTTCATCTAGCATGCTCCAGATTTCCCTTTCAGGCCTTGTCAGTTTCCTTAGAGTAAATTTCACCATCATTATTTTCCTGGAAATATCAGAACATTCCTTTACAAAAAACAAAATAAAGCAAAGATGTTATGTTGTTAGATCTTTCACCCCAGCCCTTTCTTTCCCCCTATATGCAAGATTACCAGTTCATGTCCCAGCACAGATTCAAATTCAGCATGCCAAAACTAAACCTCATCACCAACCTGTATTGAATTAATCAGCAGAAACAAAGAAAATAAGTTAGAACATTCCTGATAATGATGGTAGTGAGATGAAGGAGGTTGTGGAAGACCCTAATTTCAGTGATCAGCAGTTTTAATTTAAAAAGCAATTAATGGAACTTCTGGCATAGACCTGTTTCTCTCCATTCACTTCCACTAAGCACAATTATAAACCCTGGAAATAATGCAAGAGACAACCAAAGGAGGATACAACCAAAGGAGAATTCTGAAGGGTGGTAGAAGGTAAACTAATTTGAACCCTAGGACTGGAGGAACAATATAGAAGCAGGATGTCTTACATCCCCCCACTCAACAGAAGACCACCCATACCTGGTGTTGTCTGATCTTCAACCTAGCAACAGAAGGAAGCAACAGGTAGGTTCATTTCTCCCTCATATCCAATGGGAATCTTTATAGCAACACCAGGCTAGCCTGGCAAAGGTGGCAAAGTAAGGTCAATCAGGAACCCTGCCAATAATAAGCATCTAGGGGAAATACTCTCCTTCCCTTCCAGGCCTGAGATTCTCCCTTTCTGCGAAGAGATACTGAGGCAGGTAGGCAGAACCAGCAAGAAGAATCCAGCTGCAGCAAGTGGCCCAGTTTTGGAAGCCTCATTGCTCTGTGGGCTTGAGATTTTCCTCCCCTGCCAGCAGATACCAGGGCAGCTGGGAAGTACCAGTGGGGAGATCCCATCATACCACTGCCCTACTGAGAGACACTGGTTGGCCCAGTCTGGTGAAACCTCCTCTGCTGCCTCTGGCAGCACCAGCAGAGACCAGTGGGAGCCCCAGTGGCAGCAGTAGAACAAAGACCAAAATATTTTTCAAAGGTTCTAAAAATTAAAGAACTGCCTTTAGAACTATAGTTAACAAAACTTGGTTAGGACTCACATGCTAAACCTAAACAAGAGTGCCTGCCTACTAAAATAAAAGCCTTAAATAGGAAGCAAAGTCTCCTGACATAATACACCAAATGTTTAGGATACATCATACCATACATCATACCAAGAACCAAGAAAATCACAATTTGAAAGAAAAAACAAGCAACCGATGCCAACAACAATATGAATCATATGTTGGAACTGTCTGGAAAGGATTTTAAAGCAGCTGTCACAAAAAGGCTTCAACAATCAATTACAAATTCTCTTGAAACAAAGGAAAAAATAGAAAATCTTAGCAAAGAAATAGAATTCATAAAAAAATAACCAAATGGAAGTGATAGAACTAAAAATATAATAGCACATTTTTCAAAATTGCTGGATAGCTCAATACTAGCGTGGAAATGACCTAGAATAGAATCAGTGAACGTGAAGACAGAACAATAGAGTTCACCTAGTCTGAAAACAAAAAATATACTGGAATAAACTATATGAACAGAGCCTCAGGGACCAGTTGAGAAATAACGAAAGATCTATGGTTTGTATTATCAGAGTCCCAAAAGGAGAAGCACGAGAGTGGGGCTGAAGGGACATTTGAAGAAATAATGGCTGAAAACTAACCATACTTGACAAAAGACAAGCCTCGAGATTCAAGAAGCTGAGCGAGCCCCAAAAAGGATAAACCCTCCAAATCTATGTCAACACACATCATAATTAAACTCTTGAAAACTGAAGACAAAATCTTAAAAACAATTAGAAATGACACATCTATATGGGAACAGGAATTCAAATGACAGCAAATTTCTCACCTAAAATCATGGCAACCATAAGGAAGTAGCACAATATTTTAAAGTGCTGAAAGAAAGCTGTCGACTATAAATTGTGTATCCAGTGAAACTATCCTTCAAGAATAAAGGAGAAATAAAGACATTCCAGGTGAAGGAGAAGACCCCCCAAATTCTCTGTGCTCTGCCTATTCATCTCCTGTACCCCACCCCTGGCAACCACTGCTTATTTTGTTGTCTCCACGGTTTTGCCTTTTCTAGAATGTCATATACTTGGACTCATACAGCATGTACCCTTTTCAGATCACCTTCTTTCACTTAGTAGTGTGCATTTATTTCCTCTTTGTCTTTTCATGGCTTGATAGCTTTTTAGCACTGAATAACATTTTGTTTTCTGAATGTACTACAGTTTATTTATCCATTCACCTACTGAAGTTACTTGGTTACTTTCAAGTTCTGGCAATTATGAGTAAAGCTGCTATAAATGCCTGTGTGCTGGCTTTTGTGTGGGGATAAGTTTTTAATTCCTTTGGGTAAATACCAAGAAGCACAATTGCTGGATCATATGATAAGAACGTGTTTCATTTTGTAAGAAACTGCCAAACTGTCTTCCAAAGTAGCTGTAGCATTTTGCATTCCCACCAGCAGTGAACAAGAGTTCCATTGTTTCACATCCCTTCCCAGCATCTGGTGTTGTCAGTGTTCTGGATTTTGGCCATTCTATTAGGTATATGATGGCATAAAATTTTAATATTCTGTGTTACTGGTTTCTTAATCAGGTTATTATTTCTCAAGGTACGATCAACATAAAATTAATGTCAGCTTCAGATGCATTTAACTTTATTGTTCTGTGGTTGATTTTGTGACTTTTCATGTGTTGTTTATTATTCACAAACTTCCCTCTTTCCAACTACATGTGGACTAGGTGTCCTTTTTTGCTGTAAACATAAAATGTTTTATGTGTGCTTGAGAAAAAAATTAAAGTGAGGGTCATGCTAATTCTTGTAAGTCAGCCACTGACTGATGGGTAGCAAGACAAGAAACAGAAAATCAAGAGTCAGATTAGAAGATAGGAACATGTGGAAAGCAAGGCTGAGGAACTAATCCCTAGTAAAGAAAAAACCCTCAAATAGAATCATGCCTGGGTTTGGTGGAAATGTGTAGACTGCAGAAACCAATTCAAGTTACGTGCTTAAAAAGTCCAGCAGGGGAAATTCTGAGAGATGTGATGGGAAGGGAGGACGAGGAGAGGGACAGCAATAAACTCAGGTTGTCAAGGAGCTCCAGGGAGCAATTTTGGCCTGAGCCAAGGAATTATACTGTGAGTAGACTGAGACAGAGAAAAAGGCTGACCTGGAGGGTGGGCTAAAAATCAGTCCAACCTACTGTGTAAAGTTGTCAGGCTGTGCCCTTTGCCAGGAGTGCCTGGCCACAGTGGCAAATGAGGCCTGACTCCAGCTCATGCTCTGTTCACTAAGCCCCATGCCAAGGTGCAACATTACAGCCACCTGGAAGAATAATCTTATTGTAATTCTGTTCTTCTGTTTTTAAATCAAGGTATAATTTACATATAAAACACCCTCCTAAAATGTACAATTCATTAGTTTTCAGCATATTCACAAAGTTGTGCAACTATCACCACTAATTTCAAAACATTTTCATCACCCCAAACGAAGCCCATTAGTAGTCACTTCCCATTCCCTCCTTCCTTCAGCTCCTAATTGACTTCCTATCTCTATAGACTTGCCTAATCTGGACATTTCGTATAAACGGAATCATAAAACATGGGCCTCTGTATCCATCTTCTTTCCCTTAGAATAAGGTTCTCAAGGTTCATCCATGTTGTAGTGGATATCACACTTCATTCCTTTTTATAGCTGAATAATATTCCATAGAATGGATATGCAACATCTTGTTTTTCCATTCATTATTGATATGTGGTTTATGGTTTCTATTTTTGAGCTGCTATGAATGGTGCTGCTATGAATATTTATGTACAAGTTTTTGTGTGGACATATGTTTTCAGTTACCTCAGCTATATACTTAAGGAGTGGGATTGCTGGGTCATATTATAACTCTATGTTTAACTTTTTGAGGAACTGCCAAAATGTTTTCCAAAGTGGCTCCACCACTTTACATTCCCAACAGCGATGTACAATGGTTCCATTTTCTCAGAATCCTCACCAACACTTGGTATTTTCCATCTTTTTGATTAAATACATTGTAGTGGGTATGAAGTGACATCTCATTTTAGTTTGATTTGCCTTGACCTAATGATGGTCGCATCTTTTCATGTGATGATTGGTCATTTTTTTCATATGATTTTTTTCACGTGATGGTTGGTCATACTTTCTTTGGAGAAATGTCTATTCAACTCCATTGCCCATTTTTAAATTGAGTTGTCTTTTAGTTGTTGAGTTGTAAGAATCCTTTTTATATTTTGGATACATATCCCTTGTCAGATACAAGATTTACAAATATTCTGTCCCATTCTGTGGATTGTCTTTTTTACTTTCTTGATAGTATCCTTTGATGCCCAAACATTTATTTCCTTTTTGAAGTAAAAAAAAGCTTCATCAAACTTGATGAAGTCCAATTTTACCTATTTTATCTTTTGCTCCTTGTGCTTTTGGTGTCATATCTAAGAAACCTCTGCCTAATCCAAGGCCATGAAGATTTATGCCTCTGTTTTCTTCTAAAAGGTTTCTAGTTTTATCTCTTTGGTCTACTTTGAGTTAAATTTTGTACATGGAGTAACGTAGGGGTCTAACTTTATTATTTTGCATATCCAGTTGTCCCAGCACCATTGTTGAAAATACTACTCTTTTCCCCATTGAATAGTCTTGGCACCCTTGTCAAAGACTAGGTTGACCATATAGGTAAGGGTTTATTTCTGGACTCTTAATTCTGTTCTGTTGATCTATATGTCTAGTCTTACAGTACCACACTGTCTTGATTACTGTAGCTTTGTAGTAAGTTTTGAAATCATGAAGTGTGTTTTTTATCACCTTTTTCTTTTTCAAGGTTGTCTTATCTATTCTGGATCCCTTGCATTTCCATATGAATTTTAGGATCAAGTTGTCAATTTCTGGAAACACACACACACACACACACACACACACACACACACACACACACACACACACACACACACACACACACACACACACACACACACACACACACACACACACACACACACACACACACACACACACCCTACCTGGGATTTTGACAGGAATTGTGTTGAATCTGTAGATTAATTTAGGGAGTATTGCCATATTAACAATATTAAGCCATCCAATTTATAAACAAAAATGTCTTTCCATTTAACCTTTTCTGATTTAATCCAACGATTAAATTGTTTAATTTCTTTTAACAATGTTTTGTTGTTTTTAGAGTATAAGTTTTGCATTTCATTTGTCAAATTTCTTCCTAAGTATTTTATTCTTTTTATGTTACTGTAAATGGAATTGCTTTCTTGAGTTCATTTTTGGGTTGTTCACTGCTAGTGTGTAGAAGTACAATTGATTTTTTATACTGATCTCATATCCTGCAAACTGCTAGACTTGTCTGTTACCTCTAAATATTTACCCCTTAAAATTTATATATTCAAGATCATTTTGTCTTCAAACAGAGATAGTTCTACTTCTTTATTTCCAGTCTATATTACTTTTACTTCTTTTTCTTGCTGCATTGTGCTGGTTAGAATCTCCAGTACAATATTGAATAGACGTTGCCAGAGCAAACATATTTGTCTTGTTCCAGATCTTAAGGGGAAAGCTTTCAGTTTTTGCCACTACGTATCATATCAGCTGTGAGTTTTTTGGTGACTCCTTTTTATCAGGTTAAAGATGTTTCCTTCTATTTTTAGTTTGTTGAGTGTTTTTTATCACGAAAAGGTGTTGGATTTCTCAAATGCTTTTTTCTACATTAATTGGGATGATAGTATGGTTTTTGGCCCTTATTCTGTTAATATGGTATATTATGTTCATTGGTGTATTCTATTGCTTGTTTTAACCCTGGGATAAATCCTGTTTAATCATGATGTTTCTTTTTTATATATTGCTAATTCAGTTTGTCAATATTTTTTTAACAATTGTTTCTTTAAGTTAATTAATTTATATTGTTTTGCTGCATTGGGTCTTCGTTGCTGTGCATGGGCTTTCTCTAGTTGCAGCAAATGGGGGCTACTCTTCCTTGCAGTGTGCCAGCTTCTCATTGCGGAGGCTTCTCTTGTTGCGGAGCACGGGCTCTAGGTGCGTGGGCTTCAGTAGTTGTGGCACGCAGACTCGGTAGTTGTGGCTCGCAGGCTCTAGAGCGTAGGCTCAGTAGTTGTGGCGCATGGGCTTAGTTGCTCTGCAGCATGTGGGATCTTCCTGGACCAGGGCTGGAACCTGTGTCCCCTGCAATGGCAAACGGATTCTTAATCACTGCGCCACCCGGAAAGTCCAGTTTATCAGTATTTTGTTGAGGATTTTTGCATAAGGGATATGTTCTGTAGTTCTCTTTCCTCATGATGCTTTGTCTGGTTTGGCATCAAAGTGATATTGACCTCATAGAGTGAGATGGAAAATTTTCCTATACCTTCTACTTTTTGGAAAAGTTATGAAGGATTGGTGATAAGCCTTCTTTAAACGTTTGGTAGATCAGCAGTGAAAACATCTGAACCTGGGCTTTTCTTAGTGAGAAGTTTTAAAATTACTAATTCAATGCATTTTCATCTCAATCTATTAACATTTTATATTTCTCTTAGAGTCAGTTTTGGTAGCTTGTGTCTTTTTAAAAATTTGTCCACGTTATCTAGGTTATCTAATTTCTTCATCTGCAGTTGTTCATAGTATTTCTGTATAATCTTTTTAATTCTGTAAGGTTGGTCGTAATGTCCCCTCTTTCATTCCTGATTTTAGTAATTTGAGACCTCTCTTTTTTTTTTCCTTTTTCTAGCTAAAGGTTTGCTAATTTTGTTGATTCTGTCAGAGAACTAACTTTTAGTTTCATTGATTTTCTGTGTTGTTTTTCTCTATTTCATTAATTTTCAGTCTAATCTCTATTACTTCCTTCATCTGCTTGCTTTGGGTTTAGTTTGTTCTTCTTTTCTAGTTTCTTAAGGCAGAAGATTGGGTTATTGATACGTTCTTTTTAAATATAAAAAGCCTTTCCCTCTAATTATCTTTAGCTATACCTCTAACTTTTGGTTTTATTTTCATTCATTTCAAATCATTTCCTAATTTCCCTTGTGATTTCTTCTTTGACCCATTGCCTATTTAGAAGTGCATTGGTTAAATTCTACATATTTGTGAATTTTCAAGTTTCCTCATGTTACTGATTTCTAATTTCATTGCATCATCATTGGACAACATATATTGTACGATTTTCATCCTCTTAAAATGTATTGAGTCTGTC
The DNA here is from genome assembly GCF_964270905.1 of Leucopleurus acutus. NCBI lineage: Eukaryota > Metazoa > Chordata > Mammalia > Artiodactyla > Delphinidae > Leucopleurus > Leucopleurus acutus. Next base: position 41,190,077 of record NC_139142.1, read on the forward strand.
TCATGGCCTAATGTATGTTCTGTCTTAGGGAATGTTCCATGTGCACTTTTCAAGACTGTATTTTGCTGCTGTTGTATGGTATGTTCTACAGATGTCAGTTAGCTCTAGTTAGTTTATAGTGTTGTTCAATTCTTCTTTCCTTGTTGATATTCTATCTAGTTCTATCCATTGTTAAAAGTAGGGTATTGAATAATAGTTGTCCAGCAACTATTATTGTTTGTTTATTTCTCTCTTCAGTTCTTTTAGTTTTATTTACTTTGGAGTTCTGTTGTTAGGTGCATATATATTTATAATTTTTGTCTTCTTGATAGATTGCCATCCATATATGTTATAAACTCAACAATACACTGTTATGATTATTGGTTTACAATCTTATGTCTTTTAAATAAATGAATAGAAAAAGAAGAAAAGATAAATTTATATAGTTTGTTTTGTTCACCCATATATTTACTCTTTCTGGAACTCTTTCTTTCTGTGGATTTTAGTTGCTGCCTGGAGTAATATCCTTTCTACCTGAAAGACTTTCTTTAGTATATTTTCTAAGGCAAATCTGCTACCAATGAATTCTCTCTTTCTTCATCTAGGACTATATGTCACCTTCATTTTCAAAGGATAATTTTGCTGGATATAAAATCCTTGGATGACAGTATGTGTTTTAGCACTTGAATGTCATTCAGCTTCTTTCTCATCTCCATTGTTTTTGACGAGAAGTCAGTTATTATTAGTATTGATACTCTCCTGTATGTGATGAGTCATTTTTTACTTGCTGTTTCAAGGTTTTCTCCTTCTGTCTTTAGCTGTTTGATAAAGGTATGTCTAGGTATAGATCACTTTATATTTAAACTATTTGAAGTTTGTTGATCTTAAATCTGTTGATTAATCAAGTTTTAAAATCAAATTTGGGGATTTTTCAAGAATTACACCTTAAATATTTTTCTGTCTCTCTCCCCTCTCTCTCTCCAAACTCCTATTATAGATATGTTGGTACACTTGATGTTGTACCGTAAGTCTCTGTGGCTTTGTTCATTTTCTTTTAGATTTTTCCTCCATTCTTCAGGTTAGATCACTTCTATTCGTCTGTCTTCATGTTCAATGCTCTCTTCTCCTATTTTACATCTGCTGTTGAGTTCATCTAGTGAATTTTAATTTTTAGTTATTGTAGTTTTCATCTCTAGAATTTCCAATTGGTTCCTTTTTAGAGTTTCTGTGTCTTCATCAGTTTTTCCTTTTAGTTGAATCATTGTCATTCTATTTTTTGCAAATTCTTTAAAGTATAATTTATTTTATTCTTTAATTATATTCATAGCAGCTGCTTTGAAATTTTTGTCTGCTAAATCAATATTTGTTCTCACTCAGAGTCAATTTTTATTGATTGCTTTTTTCTTGATTATGGATCACAGTTTCCTGTTTCTTACATGGCTAATAATTTTTTATTGAAAACTAGTCATTCTGAGTCTGACTTTTTAATTGAGTTTGTGCTATTGTTTGGATTTTTCTTTTGGTTTTGTTTTTAGTAATTTTCATGGACTTAATCTGAGTTTTCTCTCTCCCCCATTGTATGTGGCCACTGATGTTTCTGCTCAGTATTATTTTAATTTTTAAAAAATCCTGGATTCCTAAGTATCCCCTTTGTGTCTGCAGAGTTCAGCAGACAGCTAATGATTGGTCAGAGTCTGTGCTCTCACATCTCAAGTCATCAGTAAAGCTTTGACCTGCAACCAGTGGATCTGTGTACGGGCTGAGAAATACATTAAAAGTTCAGATGGCTTTCACCTCTTTTACTGAGAACACCTCTGAGTGTGGATTTTTCACCATCCAGTCTAAATCAAGTCAAAAGAAGCTGTTCATTTTCACAGAGTCCCACCTTGGTAACAATAGGGTGGGATGGGGATAGAAGTCCCAGTCGAACACACAACAAATTCCCACTGTTCTTACCCAAATATTAGCAGTTTTTCATGTATAAATGCTTCTCAATTTGTTTCTGTGTTTGGCTGATTTCCAGAGCTGTGAAATGGTTGTCTTTGGCAAGTTTGTCCAATTTCATAGTTGGTTTTGGGAAAGATAATTGGCCAGCGTCTTTACTCCACTATTGCCAGAAGTTATGTTGTATATATCCTTTTTCAAGTTGAATTTTTTTACTCAACATTCTGTTTTCAGAGTTAGGTATGCTAATTCATGAAATCCTAGTTTATTCCTTTTAACCACTATGTAGGCTTCCATTGTATGAATAAAGCACAGTTTATCAGTTTCCTTGCTGAAAGTATTATAGACATGGCTATAGGGAACAACTTTTTTCATATCTTCTTGTGCACAAGTTTGAGGTTTTTTCCAGAGTAGATACCTCGAATGGAATTACTGGGTCTCAAGGTATGGATATCAGCTTTACTAGAAATTGCCAAATTGTTCTACAGATCTAGCATTATATGTGTTGCTGTTTCTGTATCTTTACCAAAAACATTTAGTGGTATCGAACATTTAATTTTTTAAAGTTTCAGCAATGTAAATATTTCACAGTGGTCTTTATTTTTATTTCCCTGATTAGTAGAAAACCACACCTTTATTGTGTTTATTGACTCAAAGTATTTCCAGTTATAGAAATTGCCTATTGTATTTTTTTCCTATTTTCCTGTTGAATTTCTTTCAGTATTGATTTGAAGTTCTTTCCCTGATGCCTTCTTCTAGTTTGTGGCTTTTCTTTCTACTTTGTTTATATTTTCAATTGTCAAACTTGAGGGTTTTTAATATAATCAAAGTGATCACAATTTCCCTTTTAAATTTGTAATGTTTCTTCCTTACTCGGATATTGTAAAGCTATATTCTTTTACTTTTTCTAAAACTTTGATTTTTAAACTAAGTCTTTAAACCATTTGTTATTTATTTTTATATATAGTGTAAGTTAGAAATTTAATTTTGTCTTTTTCCAGATAGCTAGCCAATTATTCCAGAACCCTTTATTGAATAACCTTCCTTTACCACTGAATTATGTCACCATATCAAATGAATTAATATCTGTAAAGTACTGAAAACATTGCCAAACTATTTTATAAGTAGTGGTAACAATAGTAGTAATACTTCTACTACTGTGTCAACATTTTACATATACATGGGTCCATTTCTAGGTTTTCTAGTTGGTTCCATGGGTCTGTTTAACTATTGCTTACCAATATTATGCTGTTTTTTAAATTATAATACTTATATAAGTATTGATACCTAGAAGATGAGAATCTTCTTTTTCCTTTTTGTCTTCTTTCTCTTCCCCTTCTTTCTTTATCATTTTCTCTTTCAAAATTGTGCTGTTTTTGGCATTTTCCTCTTCCACATGAATTTTAGGATAGTTTGTCCAGTACTATGAAAAAGTTTTTTGGAGTTTTGATAGAAATTGCTTTGAATTTACAAAATGATTATAGGGAGAAGTTCTGTCTCTGCAATAGTGGGTCTTCCTAGCATGGAATATCTTTTTATTTAAGATTTCTTGGGCTTCCCTGGCGGCGCAGTGGTTGAGAGTCTGCCTGCTGATGTAGGGGACACGGGTTCGTGCCCCAGTCTGGGAAGATCCCACATGCCGCGGAGCAGCTGGGCCCGTGAGCCATTGCCGCTGAGCCTGCGCGTCCGGAGCCTGTGCTCCACAACGGGAGAGACCACAACAGTGAGAGGCCCGCATACCGCCAAAAAAAAAAAAAAAAGATTTCTTTATGTCACTTAAAAAAAGTTTTATACTTTTCTCTTTAAGTTTCTACAGAATTATATGTACTCCTAGTAACCTTATATATTTGTTACTCTTATGATAAGTAACCTAAACATAATATTTTCCAAGTGACTTTGCTATTTTATAGGAACACTATTTTTGTATATTGAACTTGTGTCCAGCAATACACCATGACTTAGCTCAGTTCCTGTTTGAAATGATGTGATCAACCCAGCTTCTTAGCAAAGGGAGGGTGAACCCTTTTTATGGGAAAATAAAATCAGCTGTCAGTCTTTATGGTTCTTGTGTACACAATATCCATTATACTATAAAAAAATTTGCTAGACATGTAAGAGGCAAGAATATGTAACTGATAAACAAAAAAGGCAATAGAAGCAGACCCACAGATGATCTGGATATTGGCATTAGATAAAGTTTTTAAGTAACTATTATAAATATATGAAACAAGATGGAGAATTTAAACAGAGAAGTGGAATTTATAAAAACAAAATCAAGTGAATTTACTAGAACTGAAAATTAAAATTCTGATAGTAAAACTTAATTGGCTACATTTAATAAGTCTTTGGACACAGAAAAAGACAGTTAGTGAACTCAGAGAACTCAATAGGAAATATTCAAAATGGTGAATGAAGGGAATAAAATATGAAAATAACAGAACAGAGTATTAAAAAGTATGCTGTATAAGAACATAAGAACATATAAAGATACAATAGTTTGAAAGTAAAGGATGGAAAAAGCTATATTATGCAAACATTAATCAAAAGAAAGCTGTTAAAGATAGCTTCCATATTAGCTAAACTAGACTTTAAATCAAGGAGTATTATTAGAGATAAAGGGGAATATTTCATAGTGATATAAGAATCAATTCCAGTGTAAGACATGATAATCTTAAATTTATAAGTGCCCAATAACATAGCTTCAAAATATATAAAGTAAAAGCAGACAAAATTGAAGGGAAATATACAAATCAACTTCAAAGTTGAAAGTAGTATTTCTTTTCATATTTGACAGACACATAGACAAAAAATTAGTGGGGAACTAGATTATTTGAATAATACTGTTAACTAATATGATCTAATTGACACTTCCCCTTGAAACTTCAACATGTATGTTCAAGTCCACTAGACATATGTATCAAAGTACATCACGTTCCAGGCTCTCAAGCACGTCTCAATAAATTTAAATGGATTAAAGTAATACAAAATTTGTTCTCTGACTACACAATAATTAATCTGAAAATAAACAATAAGGATAGTTAGAACAATCCTCAGAATTTTACAGTTCTATAAAATCAATAGATCAAAGAAAAAACTCACTTTCCAATGCCTATTGGAAAACATTTTGAACAATAATATTGATATAATGTATCAAATTGATATATCAATATAATGTATCAAAATTGTAGGATGTAGCTACAGTGTTTAGAGAGCATTTTATACTTTTATTTTTTATAATATTTGTTTATTGCTGCATCAGGTCTTGTGGCATGCTCTTCATTGCTGCATGCAGGATCTTTGTTGTGGCATGCAGGATCTTTTTAGTTGCAGCATGCAGAATCTTTAGTTGCAGCATGTGGGATCTAGTTCTTGGACCAGGGATCAAACCCAGAACCCCTGCATTGAGATCACGGAGTCTTAGCCACTGGACCAGCAGGGAAGTTCCCCCAAGAGGGCATTTTATACTTTTAAATGAAATATTAGAAAAGAAAAAATGTTGAATACAATCTAAGCTTCCATTTTAAGGAGCTAGTAAAAGAATAGCAAATGAAAGTAATAAATAAATAAATAGATGGAAATAGAGAGCATATATACAAAAGAGAAAAAACAACAAAATAAAATTGTATTCTTTAATTCATTATATTGATAAACTTCCAATAAAATGATCAAGAAAGAGGAGAGAAAACAAAACTTAAAATATCATAAATGAGAAAGGAAACATGACTATGACTCCTCCAGATTATTAAAAAATTAAAAGATGATATGAATAATTTATGCCAATAAATTTGGCAGTATATTTTAAATGGACAAATTCATTTGAAAAAAACCTGACCAAAATTATCATAAGCAGAAATTGAAAATCAGAATAATCCTACACTATTAAAGAAATCTGTAATTAAATATCATCTCACAAATAAAACTCCAGGTCCAAATGGGTTCCCTGGTGAATTCTTGCAAACATTCGAAAAAGAAATAATACCATCTTATATAAACTCCTTCAGAAAATATTGGTGGGATTAACACTTTTCAACTCATTTTGTGTGGCCAGTATAACCCTGATGCAGAAACTTAAGAAAAATATTATAAGAAAGGAAAGGAAGAGACCATATCTCTCATGAATATAGATATAAAAATTCTACACAAAACATTAACAAATTGAATCCAAATTGAACAGCAATATATAAAAAGGATGTCACATCAGGGCCATATAAAGTTTATTCTAGGAATGCAAGTTTGGTTTAACATTCAGAATTCAATCCATGTAATTTATATATTAACAAAATTAAGGAGAAAACCTATGTGATCATCTCACTAGCTTCAGTAAAAGCATTTGATAGAATTTAGTACCTATTCATGATGAAAAATCTCAGAAAACTGGTGCCAGAGGGAATTTGCCTTATTCTGATAAAGGATAGCTAAAAAATTCACAGCTTGCACCATATTTAATGGTGAAATTTTGAACACACTTTCCCCTTTAATTCAAGAAAAAGACAAAGGATAGTCCCTGTTACCACCTCTACTGAACAGTATACTAGAAGTCCTAGCCAAAGCAGTAAGTCAAGGTAAAGAAATGCAAGTATAAAAATTGGAAGGGAAGAAATAAAACCATCTTTATTCAGAGAAGATATGCTTATGTACATATAAAATTCAAAAGAATCTACAAATAAAATTAATAAGTTAATCTAGCAAGGTCACTATTACAAAAATTTATTAACCTGGTATAACTTTTTCCATTTCTACTTAGAACATTTCTGTATCAGTATGTTTTAGGACTTTCTTTTGAAAACATCCTTTGACTACATCTTTTTCATCCAATATGAGAGCTTTCATCATTTTTAGTTGGCATTCTTTAGATATATTTAGAAGTATTTTTAATATTTTATTTTGTGCTTTCAATTTACTAGTTATTTTCTTTGCTTCTAATTTTTCCTAATTTTTTGTATTTGATTGAATAAATTACCTTGCTTATACATTTTATTCATTTTGAAGTTACATGTTCTCGTTATTTTCTTTTAGTGGTGACCATTAAATGTTTGACACATAAATCTGACTCTTTCACAGTCTAAATATCTCTATCTTCCTCCTGAACAAATACTAGGATCTTAGAATGCTTTTACTCTTGTCACTCCTCCTACCTATGTTCTATTTTGTCTACTGTTTTACTTTTTACCTTTCTTTTATAACCCTCCCCTCAGATGAGCCATTACTGATGTTTATGCTCAGCATTCTTTCATGCATGTCACTTCTTCCTTTTAACTGAATTTAGGTTCAGTTTTCTTCTTTCTGGAGTACTATCTTTGATAGATTTTTCTGCAGTCTGCCATTAGTAAATTCTCTCATTTCTTTCATATTTGAAAATCCCTGTATTAGCCTTTCTGGATGTAGAATTCTAGATGATGGTTATTCTCCCTCACTACTTTGAGGACATTATTTCATTGTCTTCTGGCTTCTATTAATGAAAAGATTGCTGTTCATCTTACAGTTTCTCTGAGGTAATCTTTTATTTATGTCTGCTTTGAAGATTTCTCCTTATTTTTGATGCCCTGCAGTTTCACTATGATGTGGGTCAGGGTATTGGTTTCTTACTTGTCTTGCTCAGGGCTAGAATTTATGTCTTTTATCAATTCTGGAAAAATTCTCAGCCAAATTGGGATAAATTATTCAACTTCCCATGTTACTCCTCTCCTTGAAACCCTGCAATGTCTCCCTCATCTATTGACAGTATTACTACTCAGGCCTGTCACAGTTTGGCCTCTATACATTTCTGTAATTAAGTTTCCACGTCCGTCAGCCAGGAAAGCCCATCACTCAAACTGGTAATACATTTCTTGTTCATAACTCAGTTTAATTATCACCTATTCTCAGAAGCCTTTCCTGAAACCTCTGCCACTAAACACTCTCTGTTTTGTGTATCCACTCTTTCCTGTTCATACAATCCACTGATTGCATTTATCTATTTATGTGTAAATCTTCCCCCCAGTAGACTCAAATTCCCAGTGGGCAGTTCCCTTTGTATTTACAGAGACAGGCACTTAGTATAGGCTCTATAAACCTTTGTAGATTGAATGAATGAATCAATCAAGAAGATGAAGGTAAACACTATCTACCTCATAGGGATCTTGTAACAACCAAATACACACCATGTGAAAATAAAAAGTGCTAATCTTTTATTTGAATTGAAGACAACTTATGCATTGTTTTGGTACAGTGGGTTACGTAACAAACTGGTTGTTCCTTTAAATTTCCTTATTCCATATGGCATAGAGCAGAGTTCTTAGTGTTCTTTGATCATAATGAAGTTTTTTTTTTTTTTGGTTCTGTGCCTTTTCTGCCAATTGCTATACTTCTCAGAGCCTAAAAAAATCCAAGGAGTTCTATAAGATGCTTGATATAGTTTACTGGCTATTATAATATATTCTGTCCTGAAAACTCAGTGCATCTGTGAATGCTCTTCCTCCATAGATCTTAATGGCTTTCTCCTTTATTCCATTAGGTGTCTGCTCTAATTTTACCTTACGAATTAGCCTTCACTGACTCTCATTATAAAACAACAAATTTCTACCCCAGCCCCTTCTCTGTCCTCTTTTACCTGCTTTATTTTCCCCAATACACTTCTCCACAAGTGAAATATATATTTACCTCTTTTATTATTATCTACTCCTCCCATACACACTAGCATGTAAACTTCTTAAAAGTAGGAACTTTGCTTTATGCTTAGAGCAGTGTTTAGAATACAGTAGGTGCTCCGTAAGTATTTCTTAAATAAATGTGTCAATATAGGTGCCATTGAGTCTCATCAGTAAAAATCCTGATGCTTAGTAGGCAAAAACAATACAGCCACTCTGGGCATAGCAGCCTTCAACATTCATCTTGATCTGGGATGAGATTATAAAACTTGGCTATTTTGCTTTTCCTTAGTACAGACTAATGCACGATTTCATCCTGAAAACTAAAGAAATCACTTCCTTTCCTGGCAGTACCTAAACCAAGTTCTAAGCTGGCTGCATACAAAGCCCGTCTGTTCTCTCCTGGTTTAAAGACAGCGGCAGTTCCTGCCTGCTTTTAGTAAGCTTTATTTTGCTTTCTGTTTTCTTTCACTGCTTAAGGACAATTTACATATCTTTTCTACCCATTCTATCATTTTGATCTTGCCAAGAGCTTTCAATTAATATTTTGTGGGCACTTGTGCAAGGAAAGCACCCATTTACAATGTCTTTGGGAAATAAATTCTTATTATTTCATAGAAACAAACATCTAAAGCTATAACTCATTTGTATATTATGAGGGAGAGGTCCAGAGATACTTATTTGCTGGAAGCCATATAACTAAAGTTTGTAACACAAGTGTGTCTAACACCCACATCCCCAGTCGTTCTTCATACTCTTTTGCCTGATTTTCCTTTAATAAGGTCATTTTTGTTTCTCTTAATCACCTGTGTATTAACCGAAAGCCCCCAATTCTTACTTTACTAGTGTGTGTCTTTCTGGCATCAGACATCTTACCTCCTCAGTCTTCAACTATCCAACTGCTATATTGATTTTTCGGGTGCCATCAAGCTTCTCTTTCCAGATTTAGCGTGACTGAAAAGCATGTGGTCTTTCAGCTAAGCTGACATTCCAAGGTCAACTTTGTGGCCAGTGAAAACTCATGGCCCAAAAACTCTGACAGAGCTACCCTCCACCTGAGGAAGAGTTTGCCTCTGTGCCTACTCTTCCTTGCTAGGGACGTGCTGCTCCCAGCTTGCTGCCCAGTACTGACTGTCAGAGCCACACACTGGCTCCAGTAACACTGAATACTCAGCCACTGAAAATACCTGGGTTTTCGTCTTGTTTGTGGTTTCCTTTGCTGTGCAAAAGCTTCTAAGTTTCACTAGGTCCCATTTGTTTATTTTTGGGTTTTTTGTTTGTTTTTTAGGCATTTGAAATATTTATTTTCCATCTTTCTGTAATTGGGGACTTTCAGTTGTTTTTTTTTTTATATACAGCAGGTTCGTATTAGTCATCCATTTTATACACATCAGTGTATACATATCAATCCCTATCTCCGAATTCATCACACCACCCCCCGCCCTGCCACTTTCCCTCCTTGGTGTCCATGCGTTTGTTCTCTACATCTGTGTCTCAATTTCTGCCCTGCAAACCGGTTCATCTGTACCATTTTTCTAGGTTCCACATACATGCGTTAATATATGATATTTGTTTTTCTCTTTCTGACTGACTTCACTCTGTATGACAGACTATGCGTCCATCCACGTCTCTACAAGTGACCCAATTTCGTTCCTTTTTATGGCTGTGTAATACTCCATTGTATATATGTACCACATCTTCTTTACCCATTCATCTGTCGATGGGCATTTAGGCTGCTTCCATGACCAGGCTATTGTAAATAGTGCTGCAGTGAACATTGGGGTGCCTGTGTCTTTTTGAGTTATGGTTTTCTGTCGGTATATGCCCAGTTGTGGGATTGCTGGGTCATATGGTAATTCTATTTTTAGTTTTTTAAGGAACCTCCATACTGTTCTCCATAGTGGCTGTATCAATTTACATTCCCACCAACAGTGCAGGAGGGTTCCCTTTTCTCCACACCCTCTCCAGCATGTTTTGTTTGTAGATTTTCTGATGATGCCCATTCTAACTGGTGTGAGGTGAAACCTTATTGTAGTTTTGATTTGCATTTCTCTAATAATTAGTGATGTTGAGCAGCTTTTCATGTGCCTCTTGGCCATCTGTATGTCTTCTTTGGAGAAATGTCTATTTAGGTCTTCTGCCCATTTTTGGATTTGGTTGTTTGTTTTTTAATACTGAGCTGCATGAGCTGTTTATATATTTTGGAGAGTAATCCTTTGTCCTTTGATTCATTTGCAAATATTTTCTCCCATTCTGAGAGTTGTCTTTTCATCTTGTTTGTAGTTTCCCTTGCTTTGCAAAAACTTTTAAGTTTCATTAGGTCCCATTTCTTTATTTTTGGTTTTATTTCCATTACTCTAGGAGGTGGATCAAAAAAGATCTTGCTGTGATTTATGTCAAAGAGTGTTCTTCCTATGTTTTCCTCTAAGAGTTTTATAGTTGACATTAGAGTCTCTAATCCATTTTGAGTTTATTTTTGTGTAAGGTGTTAGGGAGTGTTCTAATTTCATTCTTTCACATATAGCTGTCCAGTTTTCCCAGTACCACGTATTGAAGAGGCTGTCTTTTCTCCATTCTATATTCTTGCCTCCTTTATCAAAAATAAGGTGACCATATGTGCATGGGTTTATCTCTGGGCTTTCTATCCTGTTCCATTGATCTATATCTCTGTTTTTGTGCCAGTACCATACTGTCTAGATTACTGTAGCTTTGTAGTATAGTCTGAAGTCTGGGAGCCTGATTCCTCCAGCTCTGTTTTTCATTCTCAAGATTGCTTTGGTCATTTGCAAATGAAGCAACTGACAAAGGATTAACCTCCAAAATTTACAAGCAGCTCATGCAACTCAGTATATAAAAAACAAACAGCCCAATCCAAAAATGGGCAAAAGACCTAAATAGACATTTCTCCAAAGAAGATATACCAAGATTGCCAACAAACACATGAAAGAATGCTCAACATCACTAATCATTAGAGAAAGGCAAATCTTAACTACAATGAGGTATCACCTCACACCAGTCGGAATGACCATCATCAAAAAGTCTACAAACTATAAATGCTGGAGAGAGTGTGGAGAAAAAGGAACCCTCTTGCACTGTTGGTGGGAATGTAAATTGATACAGCCACTATGGAGAACAGTATGGAGGTTCCTTAAAAAACTAAAAAGAACTACCATACGACCCAGCAATCCCACTACTGGGCATATACCCTGAGAAAACCATAATTCAAAAAGAGTCATGTACCACAATGTTCATTGCAGCTCTATTTACAATAGCCAGGACATGGAAGCAACCTAAGTGTCCATCGACAGATGAATAGATAAAGAATATGTGGCACATATATACAATGGTATATTACTCAGCCATAAAAATAAATGAAATTGAGTTATTTGTAGTGAGGTGGATGGACCTAGAGTCTGTCATACAGAGTGAAGTAAGTCAGAAAGAGAAAAAAAATACCATATGCTAACATATATATGGAATCTAAAATAAAAAAGTGGTTCTGAAGAACCTAGGGGCAGGACAAGAATAAAGACACAGACGTAGAGAATGGACTTGAGGACATGGGGAGGGGGAAGGGTAAGCTGGAACGAAGTGAGAGAGTGGCATGGACATATATACACTACCAAATTTAAAATAGATAGCTAGTGGGAAGCAGCCTCATAGCACAGGTAGATCAGCTCGGTGCTTTGTGACCACCTAGAGGGGTGGGGTAGGGAGGGTGGGAGGGAGATGCAAGAGGGAGGATATATGGGGATATATGTATAGCTGATTCACTTTATTATAAAGCAGAAACTGACACAACATTGTAAAGCAGATATACTCCAATAAAGATGTTAAAAAAAAAAAAAAATACCTGGGACACCTTCTGTACTGAGGCTGATGTCTGTGGCTATCATTGGACTGTCAGTGCCTCCTAGTGGCCAAGGTTCCAAAGGATTCCAACTGAAAAGTGGCCAGGACAGGAACAGCCCACCTGGCAGCTCTTTCTCTCTCCTTCTGAGTCTTGTCCCCCACCTATTTGCAGTTTGTCCCAGCCCCACATCATGCAGTGAGAATTCATCATCACATACCAGTCATTTCATCATTTTGCTGATTGAATTCCCAAACATGACCATGATGATGAAAAAATTGGGAGGCGGGGGGAGGGAGAGGGAGGAGGGGGGAGGGAATATAAATATAACAAAAGTCACTAGCACCTCTAGAGCAGGTCAGTTTGAAAAGTGCTGTGTAATAATGTGGTCACTGTTCTTCCTTCCCATCAGCCCCATGGGAGCTCCGACAAGCCCACTCTTTTAGGAGACTTCAAATGCTCAAAAGTGCTAAATCATCCTTCTGAAATCATTCTTTATTAAGCTTCCTTAAGAATAATTTTACATGTTTTACAGAGATATGCAGAGGCTTAGCTGGTTTCTCTGGAGGCTTTCATTCTAGAAAGAACACGCATGATCATAAAGATCATATTTTAAAGTGTATATCGTTCATAAAATGAAAGATAAATCATGTCCACAAGCATAACCTTGAGATTACTGTCATTAGGCTCTTGCTGGCACAGGATGTACAGATGTAGATTTGGGTATGGGAAGGAATGGCTCTGTAAACTGCAGAGGAATTGTGGAGGCTCCACTTCTCCATGAGGGAGAGAGAAATTCTGTGTAACAGATAAGGCCATGCTACAACAAATGAAGTGGGAACTCTTCCTTCTATATACCCCTTTGGTCCCCAAGGCATCCTTTGTCCTCATGCTATGTCTTGTCTCCTCAAGGGTCCCCTCCACCAGGACTTTCTTTCCCTAGAAAATGCCTATATTCCAGTCCTTTCTCTGTGCTATTTCTACCTTTTCCTCATCAAAACATACCTATCCCCTGTCCATTCTCTCAACTGCCTTGGAATATAATCCGATAAAGTATTTCATGCTAAGATTTGAATAGTAGCTTACTACCTATTTTTCTGCTCCTCCCATTAACATTTGCATTGTAACTGGGGACACCTGAAGCCCTTGACGCACAAGGCTTGGAAACCAACTTTATCTCGCAAATTATACACACCACCCATGCCCATCACCCCTCAGCACTCAATCTCAAATATGATGTTGAGGAAGAATGCCCTTTGCTTCCCTGAGTTCTGTTTGGATGTCCCCAGAACTGACCACTCTTGGAGGGTCACTGCAGTGGCTAATAACTCCGTGTGTCAGAGTCCAAAGGCTTTGATCTGGAGCCTGCTGGCGCACCACATTCTGATATTATTTATTCATTCAACCCACAAACAGAGCTGGAGAAGAGAGGTTAACAGGAGAGGACACGAACCCTCAGGGTTTCTTTGCAGTGATTGCGGCTTGCCAAGGAAGGTTTTGGATAGCCGTGGCCTATTCCAAAAGAGGGAAAGAATCTGTCAGTTGTTTGGAAGATGTCAAGCAAGTAAAGTGTGACCACAATGTAAAGAATTGGGGGCGGGTGAAGGGGGGAAGGTGAGTGAGCGCTGCGGCAATTAGGGGACATGATACTGAAAGCCTGAGATTTGTACTGCCATCAGCTATGTCTTATCCAACAAGTTTCATGGGTTTCTAAGACATTTCTAGAAAAAGCACCATGCCATGCCGGGCAGGAAGTCCCAGAAACTGCCGAAGTGTTGTACTCTCATCCCTACCCTTGGCCCTTTCTCCTCTTTCTCCCAAACTTCCCACCCCCCGGTCAGCTTTTGTGCCTTCCGGGTAAGAACCGGCTTCACCATCTCTCGGGCAGCGAGCCTACGCTCTCGCCTCTAGCGGCGCCCGCATCCCCGAGCGCACAGGCCGACCCGGCACCGCGCCGCGCTGATTCGCTGCCTCGGAGACTGCGGTGCCCGCGACGCGCCCGCCCCTCGCGGCGCACGCCGGCTGGTTCAGCCTCAGTCTGTCTGCAGCCGCGGCCACCGCGAGCAGCGCTGCAGCCGGGGCACCGACGCCTCAGTGCTCGCTCAGCGCCCCCGAGGACAGCAACGGCGAGCCCCTAAAGCGCGCACGATGCAGGCCACCGCCGATTCCACGAAGATGGACTGTGTTTGGAGCAACTGGAAAAGTCAGGGTATTCTCTTTATTTCAGTTGTGCATGCCTGCGGCGCACGGGAGCGCCGGGACCCAGACTCGGCCATTGTGCATCATTTCACCTGTGGGACCTATGCATGCTTTATACCCAAGAGCTTTCTGATGGGGGGAGTAAACTTGTTCTGTCAAAAATCAAAGTGGATGGTGTTTGATTTTTGTGGGGTTTTCCCCTTGTCCTGTCTTTTTTAAAAAATCCCCCACCCCCACCCCTTTGTTTTCTTGTTGTCACGCTAGTATTTTAAAAAATGCATCTTTTGCCTCCTCCTGGAACTCTTTTGGGATCCTTTAATCGTTCAGTACTTGTTTAATCTCTTCTTATTCCCGGAGTTAAAATGCTTTCTTATTGTTCCATGCATCCCAGTGCATTTAATTTATGCCTAAAGGTTGAAATCTCCTGGTAGAACCATTAGCTGAGAAGGCTGTAGTGCATCCTTTTAAGAGGGACACACCCATTTTAGGCTTATTATTTGTGGTCACACAAAGGAAACTGGAAATGCAGAATAGCTCTCGAAATCCTGAAAATATGATGGCGTAGACTCATATTAGGATGATTCACTTTGAAATATTTCAGGGTTTTTTTGTCTTTCATTGGGGTAACCTGTAACTACTGTTTATTAATAATGGGTATATGTGGAGCAAATGGAGGGAAATTAAAAAACAGTGCCAGTTGCCCTCTGGTATAACAGATTTATTTTGAAACAGTCCATATTAGCACTGGGTGTGGCCACCCTCCAGCCTTGCTTGGATTGCTTTTCAGCCATTTTTATTCAGCCTCATACTTCACACATCTCCATCTCTCCTTTGTTACATTAAAATTCTCTCCTTCATCTTGCTCAGTGTGAGATTACTAGGAGAAAGAGAGACTTTGAAAGAATTAGGTGTTGTAAACTTGGATGTTTGTAATATGAAGTGTCTTTTAATATTTAACAAATATGGTTCTGAAGAAGGTGCGTTTGACTTAACCTGCAGGGTTGCAGCATCCCTCAGGGGGCCAAGAATACACTGGAGCAGGAGCTGATTTTTTTTTTAAACCTGGCATCTTCCTCTTGTAATGTTATATCATAGAAAGAATGGGATGTCTTTTAATCTTTAATGCCCCAAGGAGTTTTTCTTTGGTAAATCTTTTAAGCAGAGAAAAAGTAAACATGAACCTCAGAATTAAGAACATATTTTCTCTGTCTCTTATTTGTTGGTTGGGCGGCTAAGACATAAAATACAATAGTCTAGTTCAAATTATGTGGGCCTATTGGAAATACAACTGTCAAAAGTAAATAAATGAACCTAATAAATTTAAATGCCAGGAAATAAGAAATGTATGGCCATTCAGGGGGCATAATTTTAGAGAATGATGTCAACTACATGAACTAGCATATGTTTTATACAGGAGGCAGCTGTGAAAATTCTTGGTAACATTTCATTCTTGTTATGTGTTTAGACTCAGCCAGTTTATTCCGTATACACACTCAGCATACATCTATGGCTTGAAAGAATACCAAGTTTAGTTGGACATAACAAACTTGGTTTTTAGACTATGCTTATGGATTTCCTCTATTCTTACCAAAAGTAAGTACCAAAAGTGGCAGATTTTCTGCCTTATTTGTGTAAGATGTAAGACACTATTTCATCACAGTCCTATGTGTTTTGCCTCAGTTGACATTCTCACTGGGGGGGAGGTTAAAAAATGTGGACATTTATAATCAGAAAATAACACAAAATGCCATAATTTGTCCATTGAAGACAATCGTTTTCATTTCCACTATACAGCTGCTTACGAAGATTGATTCAGGATCATTGAGGGTCTTTCCCACTCTGTGACCTTTGATAGTGTTCAGTACCATTGATTTCCTTTTGTCAAATAGAACAAAGCCATTATCCTGAAAATTAACTAATAACTGGGTGGGTGGGTTTATAGACATAAAAGGGAAATAATAAGTAAATTATTCCTGTTTCTCCCTACTAGGAGAACTTTCACCTAAACTAAAATCTACAGTAAGATTCTTGTTTAGCATTTTCAGTGTATCTTCATTTTAGTTCCCTCATTATCAAAAACAGTTGTTCTTAACACTGGCTGTATATTAGTATCACCTGGGAAGCGTTAAAAACCCATGAAGGATGCCTGGGCCCCACCCCTAGAGGTTCTGATTCAGTTGAGCCAAGCATCAGTATTTTTCAAAAGCTCCTCAAGTGAATTTAATACATAATCAGGGTTGAAGCCACTCATGTGTAATAATTCTTAGCCCAATCCATAGACCAGCAGAGCAAGGTCTAGTATACAAACGATGAAATGGGTGTGATCAAGGAGCAGCTGTGAATGCAGTTAAAAGAAGTAAGTATTAACATTGTTGATAATGTCCTCTGAAGGTATTAAGAAGTGAAAGTTTTGCTTGGAAAAGGGAATAAAAGTGAGTTTCTGTTTCCTCCATGTTAAACAGTTCCATGGAGAAATTTGCAGCCCATTGGATATGTCATGAAGACTGTACTGAAACTAATACAATGCATCCTAAAAACTGTAGTATATATGCAAAAGGAACCTTATATTTATTTTACTAATATATATGATTTTAGCTGTAGAAAAGAATGTTTAAAGAGAGACTAAAGTCCACATTATACTACATTACACACATTCTGTTCCCAGTTTAAAAAAATGGTACTCATACCCAATTGGTTAATAAACCAAAGCCCAATCTACTCAGTGAAGATGAAATAAGACAATAACCTAATAAAACATGGCAATCTTCAGATTACTAAGTATTATTATTATTAAATATTGACATTTATTTGGCACTTTTACTGAGTGATATACTCGCATCATTGCATTTAATCTTCATGAATCCTATGATGTGTGAGTTGTTTTATTATCCCATTTTACAGGTGATGAACTGAGGCTTCTGCCAAGGCACACAGCTGGTGATGCCAGAGGCTGGATTCAAGCCTAGGGCTGTCTGACCCCAGAGCCCCTTGATTCTTGCTGTTTTACCATCTGCCTCCGAAGTAGATGGCTTCTTCCTCAATGGTTTTTCTAAAAATGTGAATTATCTAGGTAATGGGGGGTGTTAATAACCCATCACATTTACATAGTTTTCATTTTGCCAAACATCTTCTCATTTGAGCTTTTCAGTTTACTCTTGAACAACATGAGGCTCAAAGAGGTTAAGTGACTTGCCCAGAGTTTTTCGATAAGTGGCAAGTTGAGTAATGAAAAGGTGACTCTGGCCGCGAATCCAGAACTCTTCCTATCTCAACACTCACTACTTCTTTCGCTAATGCTGAGTTACAGAAAGTGAACTCTCCTTTCACCTTCAAAGATATTTTCACACAGGTTACCTCTTTAAAGACAAAGCAAAATTGAGCAGTTGAGGCAGTGATCTTGACCAATTTATGCCGTTGTTGTCATCATCCCTATCATCAACTCATTAAAAATTCTCCATCAGGGCTTCCCTGGTGGCGCAGTGGTTGAGAGTCCGCCTGCCGATGCAGGGGACACGGGTTTGTGCCCCGGTCTGGGAAGATCCCACACGCCACGGAGCGGCTGGGCCCGTGAGCCATGGCCGCTGAGCCTGCGTGTCCGGAGCCTGTGCTCCACAACGGGAGAGGCCACAACAGTGAGAGGCCCGCGTACCGCAAAAAAAAAAAAAATTCTCCATCAGTATTATCCATGTGTTGGTCATCGTCCTAAACTCTTGTTACATATCTTAATCTCATATCTTCCTGAGATTATTGTGTTACTCTCATTTTATAGAGGACGAAACTGAGGATTTTAAGGCTGAGATGGCCAGTAATTTGCCCTAAGACTTAGGTGGGTCCCAAACGCAGAGCAGTCTGATCCCCAAACCTACACTTCTAACCACTTTACTATACTACCTGAATCCAAATGGTACTAAGGCAGGGGAACAAAGTTTGACTAGAGCCACTTATCCATATCATTTCACTTGTGCTCCAAAGATTGCTGTTTTCCAGATATCGCTGTACATGACAAGTTCATGGGCAGGACACTTGGCAATGTGGGGGGCTGAGGCTAGTGGTCAGCTCCCACTTTACTGCACGTGGCAGCATTTTGTACTTACAGGTTCCCCTGCCTGTAAAATAGTGAAGGGTGAAACACTTTCCAGGAATATAATCTTACATGTTTCTGATTTTGTTAGAAAATAAAATATTTTGAAAATTTTATGCTGGCCTACAGTTCTCTGTGGAAACACTCTTGAGGGTAGTCTGTTCTCAAAGGTGCTAGTTCAAAATGGCCAAGCCTCCCCAAATACACAGAAGAAATGTCTGTTGTAGCCACAGGAATTGAAAGAAATGCTTGTATTTTGAAAATGGCATTTAATAAAGACAGTTTATCACACAGACATAAAGGCAGACCAGTCCCACCTTTTATCAAAAACAGCATTTTACTTGGATTCAGTATTATTAGAATACTTGTGCAAACATTACAGCATAAATAATTTCATTTACAAACTCCCTCTCTGCAGATTGTAATGAGGTCTGATGGGAAAACTGGCTTAGCTGAGGATCTAGGGATTTTTTTTTAACGAAACAAAACTCTCATTGTACAGATAATATACCAAACGTACGTAGGTATTACTCCATTGAAAAATAAAATTCTCCTTTTTCACAATGTATTTTCATTTTCAAGAGAATCTTTATAAGGGAATATTTCAAAATTTGGGGGTAGAATAATGGCCTTACTTGTTTTCTAAAAATAATACATGCACATTATGAAAATTTCCATTTCTACAAAGAGTTTCAAATGAAAGCCACAAATCACCCAAAGTCCTACCACCTAGAGTTAATTAATGTTAGTATTTGCTGAATATCTTCCAATATCTGTATACCATATAAAATGAATCTGTAGAACTAGGTAGGGAACAAAAACAGCTTTTATTAAACAAGATTGTACATATCTCAAAAAGTATGTAAAATAATTTAATGGGAAAAACTGACATGAAAGAATTGCTGAACTTCAAATATATATGTTTCTTTACATTACGAGCTATTCCTTACTAAAATTAAGAAAAAGACTATGATAAATATCAATAGGTTAGAATCATTTTTTATTACATGTTGTGGTTTTAGACTGTACAGATGGACTCTGCAGTGTCTTTTTTTTTTTTTTTTTTTTTTTTGCGGTACGTGGGCCTCTTACTGCTGTGGCCTCTCCCGCTGCGGAGCACAGGCTCCAAACGCGCAGGCCCAGCCGCTCCGTGGCACGTGGAATCCTCCTGGACCGGGGCACGAACCCACGTCCCTTGCATCGGCAGGCGGACTCAACCACTGCGCCACCAGGGAAGCCCTTTTTTTTTTTTTTAAAGGAAGAGCCACCATGGATGAGAAAGATTGACAGAAATGCCATGCTAAATCCACATCTTCAAATCTATGGTTTTTCTCATAGTTCCATGAACTAATATTTCTTTCATTAAAAACAATAATATTCCTGATATGCCATCACGAAAGCGTTAATTATGATTACCGTACATCAATAGGGGTTGGATGAAATCTTCTGTCTTCTGCAGGCCCTTCCTTCTTCATCATTTTTAAAATGATGCCTTACCTCCCTCCCACTTTCTTCTTATAGTATTTGAAATTATATTCTTTACTCAATTGTTTTTCCTCTTTAGAATAATTAATAAATTCAGGAACAGAATCTGTGAATTGATCTATTTTAAGTTCACTTAAAATAGAATCCTAGAATCTAATGAAAGCTAATTAAATTTACATCACCACCAAATTTCCCATCCTTCTCAACCTGA
Organism: Leucopleurus acutus; assembly: GCF_964270905.1. NCBI lineage: Eukaryota > Metazoa > Chordata > Mammalia > Artiodactyla > Delphinidae > Leucopleurus > Leucopleurus acutus. The sequence goes on from NC_139142.1 coordinate 41,210,452, forward strand.
TGTCCTAAGTGGCGTGCATATTTGACCATGTATTAATATTTACATATTGTCACCTTTTCAGTTCTTATGAAAGTACACACAGCCATTAAAAGAAACATGACTACCTTATAATTAAGCTCACAATTTGAAAGCTAAGAATTTGACATTAATAATTCTTTAAAAGCCATCTTCTGCCTATGTGATAGATAATACTAACTACATTAAAACCTTGATCGTTATAATTGTATTCTAAATTTATAGCATATATTTCAAATAAGAAAATAAAATTGTTAGGAGTTTTAGAACTTAGAAGTATAGAGTACTATTTCCCCCAAGTATGTTTGAGCTATAAACTTAAATCTGAGCAATTATCTTACCGTTTCACAAGATAAAATCCTTAAATTCTTCCTTATTTCTTGTGTTGCCAAAGGGGGGAAATAATTCAAGCATTACTTACAAGTTCTTTGCCCAAACTGGTGAACAATGTTGTTCAATGTTGAACAAATGAAAAGTAGAGAATGGACTTGAGAACACGGGGAGGGGGAAGGGTAAGCTGGGATGAAGTGAGAGAGTAGCACTGATATATATACGCTACCAAATATAAAATAGACAGCTAGTGGTAAGCGGCTGCATAGCACACGGAGATCAGCTCGGTGCTTTGTGACCACCTAGAGGGGTGGGATAGGGAGGGTGGGATAGGGAGGGTGGGATAAGGAGGGTGGGAGGGAGAGCAAGAAGGAGGGGATATGGGCATATATGTACACATACAGCTGATACATTCCCTTTGTTATACAGCAGAAACTAACACAACATTGTGAAGCAATTATACTCCAATAAAGAAGTTTAAAAAAAAAACACAGACAAAAATTTAAAAATCAAAAGAAAAAAAGAAAAAGTACAAATGTAATAGGTTTTTATGTTTAGAATTTATTGCAGTTACACCCATTTCACAATGGGCATACTTCACATGTAGTCATATTTTATCTCCTGCCTTCAGAATCATTTCACCAAACGGCAGATCAAATCTAGTGATAATAAGGGTCAGGAAGGACATAATATTTTATTGAACAGAACGAAGTTACCATGAGAGATCATTCCTTTTCCTCGTCTTATATATCTTTTTAGTTCAAGAAATATTTTAGCCATTATGGTCTTTGTCAAAATTTTAAAATATATTCTTTAAAAACGAGAGAACCAACAGCAGTCTACCTTCTATTCCAATACAATGATGGATTTTAAGAAGGTATGGCCCAGACTTAAGATTTTGTGGCTAATTATGACATACAAACCAACCAATGAACAGTTTTGTATTTTGATCCAGTCAGAAAGCTTATTGAAGAAAGAAAAAACACACAAAGACATTCATTATTCAATACCTTGGAAATCTTTCTATGTGCCTCCCTCAACTACCATGTGCCCAAAGCCTGTCTTTCTCTCCATATGGCTGTGTCTTCCTTTAATCCTAAACGAGCCTATTTGCTGGAGGTTTAGCAGGAGAGGCTGACCACCCAGTCTTAAATACTGGGCCCTACTGGTTCATTTCCTGGCCAGGCCTACTCTACCAAGGTGACAATGGCTTAAGCATCATTGTGTTAATTTCACAAAATGGAATATGGTCCTAGTAGTTAGAACTAGCAAACAGGAATCACATTCAGCTGTTAAACCCAGGAAAATGGTAAATCCTTCATGAGTATGAATGTAGTTTATGCCATCAGTCTAATCTGAAGGGTAGTCATTAGAAGAACATGTTTGCTTTTGTCTCCCATGGAATAAAAGTCCCAGAGATTGTTGCTAGCCGTGGCTTTGGCAATAAAATCCTTCATTTCTCATTGTTCTGCCAAAGCTGATTAGAGTAGAAGATCATCTGTGCGGGTTAAATGCTGTGCTCTTTTACTCTCTACACAGAGCACCAGGCTTAACATATATTCCCTATCAGAACATCCACAGAATTACTTAACTGTCTAGAAAATAATGTTGGCATTTTTCTCTTGACAGTCAGATGGGCTGCATTTAAAAGATGTGAAGGAAGGACCTAGAAAATGGAATCACTGCAAGAGTCTTATCTACAAAAGTGCCTTCTAGCAATTTCCTCTCTGGGCTCAGGGCTCCTGGATTACCTTTTAAATTTTTACCTTATGTAGGAGACTGTTTCATGGCAAATGAAACTTATGGATTAGTTGACCAGAAGATGTCATCTTTGAAGGTCTCTCTGTATGTTTAAAGTATTTTATTACTTCTCTTTCCATTATGTTTCTCTAGTTTGATGGCAAAATGAGGGAATAAAGTAGAAAAAGTTACTGCTATTATTGTTAACTTTTTGTACTGATATTTTATTTGCCTAACAAAAATCAGAGTAATGGACTTTTCTATCACTGCTTTAGACACTGAGTTGTAAAGAACTGAGGGTTTTCTAGCCTTGTAATCCTTTTCACAAGGTAGTAAATTATTGGAGGCTTGCTGAAAAGTAAACATAAAAGTCAAAGCATATCATTTTTCAGCACTTCTTTTGATGAAATGCTGATATCATTTGTGAACAGGAATTTCACACATTTTCTTTTCTGACTTGGCCTTTGAAAAAGTAGCATTAATTTGTCACATAGCAAGTGATGCAATGCTGCCTGAAATCTTTTTTGGACCAAGATGAAATATAAATAAATACATTTAAGAATATGGTGCAGTAATGTAGATAATTGTGCACAATTTATTGCCATTTTATATATTACCCACATTTTGCCTTATAAATAAAATATGAATAGCTGCACCACTGTCTTTTCAATTCATACATTTTTGGTATACTTTCTGAATGCTAGAGTCACTATTGGATCATTTAATTCAATACATTTAAAATAATGTCCCAATCCAAAAAACTTTAGACTGCAGCAAAGGGCTTTCTTTCTAGAAACTTGACATTGAATTTTATTTCCATTTAGGTATTAATTCAAACCTTGGATCACCTCTTCTATTTTATTCTATTCTTGCCTGGATTATGGAAATGAGAGTAGCACTGATTTCAGCATTTGAGATTAGGATTCTTCAAATCTGCCAAATCTTGCCAGTGCACCCCGCTAAGTCAGCCCCAGGCAGGCTGCAGAGTGTGCTCCCACATGTGGTTTGGGGACAAGGATGAGCTCAGCAAGCCCAGTCTATTTATTAGATTGATAGAACATACGGATCTCCCATTTCATTGCATTGCTCCTTGGTTTTTAGCAAAGTAATTTAATTTTTATAATTGGCAAAGCAATACAGTAATTTACCTGTCCCAGTGAGTATGCTTAGTGAATGTGTACTCAGCTGTTTAAACTCTCACCTAGCCTTCCTGTATTAGGAGGATATTGAAAGAGACAAGCTATCTACTGCTGTATCCAAAGGCTACTTGTGATAATTTGCTGCAGTTACAGAGATACTTATGTTTTTACTTGGATTCTAAGGAAGCTTTATTCAAATACCCATTTTTCTGGACCAGATACTATAAAGCTTCCTACACAAGTTTACATCACTCTAAGCAAAATTAAAATGTGAAAAATCAGCATTTATACAGCAGCTTGGGAACACAGAAACTCTCTTCTGTGATCACACTTCATCACTTCCTACCCTTCCCACTGAATCATCAGGGCTTCAGGCTGTTTGCCGGCACTCGGGCCACACACAGCCCTTGCCATTCTCCCAATGCGTTAGTTCCCAAAGGTCTTCACTGCTTGTCATTCCCAGCCTGAGCCCAAGGTTGTTCATTTCAATTCTGTCCTTTTGGATCTTTGACTCCTCTAACCATGCCAGTTCACAAATCTGGGCCAGCCTCACAATCCACAGATCAGAACACCCAACCTCTAACCCTGTTGATTGGATCCACAGAGATCCTTGACTTTAACCAAACCCTCTTTACTTCCTGGAAGCCCTTTTATTAATTTCTTTTTGAGTCCTACTGTATTTTTCTAGATCAGCGCTGTCCAATAGAAATATAATGTGAACCACATATGTAATTAAAAATTTTCTAGTGGTCACATTAAAAAGTAAAAAGAGAGGCTTCCCTGGTGGTGCAGTGGTTAAGAATCCGCCTGCCAATGCAGGAGACGGGTTCGAGCCCTGGTCCGGGAAGATACCACATGCCGCGGAGCAACTAAGCCCGTGCGCCACAACTACTGAGCCTGCACTCTAGAGCCCAAGAGCCACAACTACTGAGCCCGTGTGCCACAACTACTGAAGCACGTGTACCTAGAGCCTGTGCTTCGCAACAAGAGAAGCCAGCGCAACAAGCAGCCCAAGCACCACAACAAAGAGTAACCCCCGCTTGCCGCAACTAGAGAGAAGCCCACGCACAGCAACAAAGACCCAGTGCAGCCAAAAATAAATAAATAAATAAATTTATTTAAAAAAATAAGTAAAAAGAAACAGGTAGAATTACTTTTGATAATACACTGTATTTAATCCAGCATATCTAGAGTATTAGCCTTTCAACAACAGAAAATCAATATAAAAAGCATTAATGAGATACTTTTTTACGTCCTTTTTTGTACTAAGTCTGAAATCTGACATGTACTTTACACTTGCAATATGTTTTAATTGAGACTAGCCACATTGCAAGTGCTCAGTAGCTACTGTGACATCACTACTATATTGAACAACGCAGGTCTGGACCTCTCCTAATCTCTTCAAGCTCTACCCCTATTCTCCTCAGTCTCAGGGGGACCTCATGACTCATTTTCCAGGGAAAACTTGAATAAATCTACTCCGAGCCACTTGATATTATATCCTATCCACCTCAACAAATATCTGTAGCCACACCAATACTTTGACGAAATGTTTCTCCATCCTTCCCCACCCTGTCATTCTTTTTCCTTCTTTGAAAAGAAAGAGCTGTGACTGATCCCATCCTTCCCCACCTTCTCTGAGACTTTGCTCAAACAAATATCTTCTCTTTTCGGGGATCTTCACTCCTCCCTTTTCACTAACATTCCCAGGTTTGCTCAACCTTAAGATTTGCTTGTTGCTACTCCCAAAACTACCATTTTCTTTTCCATCTTCTTTATTACTTTGAACTTCCCACCACTGACCCAAACCTTTACAGTAGGGCTTCCATCCTCACCAGCACCTAACACCACTCTCCCCCCAGTTCTGAGTGACTCCCCAGTCTTCAAAACCAGTGGTCCTTTCTCATTTCCCTCATTGCATCTACCGCATTCCACACTGTAGCCTACCCCTTCTGAAAGGTTCCTTCTTCTTTACTGCCAACCCCTTTCTTCTGGAAGTTTCCTTCTTCTTGACTGCCCTAACCAACACTCTTGTGGGACCCTTTCTAATACCCAGACGGGACTCCTTTTACAGCTTTACTCAATCCTTTGAATCCTTAACTGTGGTTCATCCCTTATTACATCTGTTAGTTTCTCCTCTCTTGGAGGTTTTCTCTGCTTTCATGGCTTCAATCATCATTTCTACTCAGAATACACCCAAATGTAAATATTCAACCCTCTTAGCTAAATGCCATTCCTGCACTTCCAATTCTCTACTGTACATATCCATCTGAATATCACATGGATATTACTGTCCGTTTTAACTCAGGGCTACTGTGACAAAGCCTATAAAAAAAATCATTTTATTTCCAAGCCTCTAAAAAATTAATAAGTATTGTGTGTAATTGTCAGTTACATCTCGTTTGTGATCCCTGTCCCATCTCTGCCCCAGGCTGCCCTGCTTGATGTCATCACAGCAGAACCTGTATAAAAACAAGTGCTGGCTTTTTCCCAAACCAGTTCTCCCTCAGATTTCCTATTTTTGTCAGCGATACTAATCACTCTGTCACCCAGCTTTGAAATGTTGCTTTCACCCTTAATTAGTTCTTCCTCCTTTCTCCCACAGCTAATTAGTCACCATTCTTGTCAACGAATCCTTCATAATATTTCCCTGTATCCACCCCATCTCCTTAACAAATTGTTAGCCACAGTCCCAAACCATCCCACAGCCTCTCTCATCAATTCCAGTACTGTCCCTTCTTTGAAGTCAACTTTTGCCACCTCTGACGACACAAGGTATATTGGCATTGATGCAGCATTAAAAAAAAAAAAAAAAGAATGTTCAGTCTTCCCATCTAGATCTTAAGTTAACATAAAAGCAGGAACAAAATGTTAGGATCTCTTCATTCCTGTGTTTACTAAATAAACAGATGACCAATAACTGTTTACTGTTGATAATGACTTGATTGCCCTTACCAAAAAAAAACCACTATAAATATCTAGCTCTGGAAGCAGATTGAAATATAATTAAGTTGCCCCAAATTAATTTTGCATACTTTGGGGGACAGTTAACATTCAACCACATAACATGCGAGAGGCAACTGGGTTTTTTTTTGTTTTTTTTGTTTTTGCGGTACGCGGGCCTCTCACTGTTGTGGCCTCTCCCGTTGCAGAGCATGGGCTCCGGACGCGCAGGCTCAGCAGCCATGGCTCACGGGCCCAGCTGCTCCGCGGCATGTGGGATCTTCCCGGACCGGGGCACGAACCCGTGTCCCCTGTATCGGCAGGTGGACTCTCAACCACTGCGCCACCAGGGAAGCCCGGCAACTTTTTTTGAAAACATCAAACTTAGGGTTTGATCTTGTTTCTCCTATTAAATAGTCAGTATGCGAGTTTCTTAACTTCTAGTTTCCTTGCCTGTTATACACCTGTGTAATGGAGTTTATTGTGAGGTTTAAATGAACTAATATCTGAAAGTGCTTTGAACATTTCAGAATCTGTAAGTAGAGAATCATGTCACAAAGTACCCAGAATCAACATCCATTGATGTTTTAAGATACAACTTTTGTTGACTTCCCAATTAGAAACCTCCAGCAATTTTATCAAGTTGATTGAAAGACCTGTTGTGTAATTACCCTACACCAAACTAACGTTACTTAGTTAACAGTTAATGTTCTATGCCCACAGCTTCTTCTAGTGAAGCCCCTACCTGGTGCCTGCCATTCTTGGGCTTTTTGAACAGGGGTCCAAAGATTCAGAAGGTTTTTTCTAGAGGCCACATCATTTTTAACAGGTGTTATGCAATTTGTTAAGTGGGGATTCACTTGAAAATAGTAAATTCTGTCTCGTCTTTGCCTGAAAACTACTTGCAGTGTCTCCGTGCCCCTTTACATCATCTCAGGGATGGGTAAGCCTACCATCCCTAGCACTGTGTACCCCCATAGCACAGATCATGCTGTCTTATAATGTGTTTATTTCTAAACGTGTCTGCCATGGGAATCTGTGGGCATCATAAAACAGAAGATTACAATTTATTTATTTACATATGTTTTCTTTTTTAAACAGTTCATTTATTTTGATATACCTGGCACTTAGCACAAAGCATGGCACTTAGTACTTGCTCAATAAATACTGAATAAATGAGCAAATGTGGAAGAGGTAACACTGCAGGTGATGGTGATGTTTTAGTCTCCTTCCCCACTCCCCTACACTTAACAGAATAAATACTAAGAGGCTCCTAGCCCACAGGGCCCTTTAGGCCTGCTGGTCTAGACTTAGGCCTAGGCTTACCTCAATTTGTTGTCTCCAGAGCCACTCACACCCAGGGGGGAGCAAGGCTTCTGTGGAGATCCCTTCTTCTCCCACTTCTGTCATCTACCCTCAGGGGCCCAGGGGTTTCTTGTGTCATGTCTTCCCAAAGATTACTCTTCTCTGCCTGAAAAGAAAGAAACCATTTGTTACTTGCCTAATTGAAGAATAAATTTGCATACATTCTTCAACAAGTCTTCTATGCTTTTTTCATAACCTAGTGACTGGAATATTTAAAATATTTCCATTTTGTATCATATTTGAAGCACCATGGCTTTATTCTTTTGAATTTAATGTTTTGTTTCTGAGTTGAAAGAGGCAAATAACTGAATGATAGGTGTGATGTAGATTTTAAAGCTTGTATTCCAGATTTTTTAAGTCACAAGAATGTAAGTGAACAAATCATATGATTACAAAATGGTTTAATCCAAATTCCAGGTATTCTTGAGAAAGCTACTAACCCTTCAGTTCTGCACATTTTAGAGGCAGACCATATCTCTATTCAGAAGCCTTTGGCATTAGCTGGGGTCTCCCAGACCTGCTGCCATGCTTCTGAAGGTTCCACTTCTCCAGAACCTCTGTTTTCCTTGTTGCTGCCCCTTGTCAGCAGCAGGGCCATGTGTACGACTGATGTGCTCATCTACGGGCCACCATTGAGACACTGAATTGTAAGCAGGGCATCAAGATGCGTACAATCAATGCCATCCAAAAGAAGCAAACAGGTACTTCACAGAGTCCTCTGAATTTTCAATCTTGTTTCAAAGTCACATAATTAAGGCCACTGTACAGATGTAGCCCACTGAGATTCACTCAGAGAGATATTGTCACTGGAGGTTCAACAGCCTATTCTTATCTGTGAATTTACTGATTGACCTCAGGGATAGAAAAGATTCTTCCAAAGCAAAATGGGATGACAGTAAGTGCTCTGGGAATAGCGCTGTGTCTATTCATCTGTGTTTAGGAATCCAAAAGCTGGTGAGAACCTGTAGCAACTGTGGCTTTGCAAAAGGGGCTGCAACAGCTCCCGCAGTGGTACTGCCAGTGTTAACTGGTGTGTGTTATGTGTGTCTCCTCCCTACAGCTATTGACCTGCTGTACTGGAGGGACATCAAGCAGACGGGGATAGTGTTTGGGAGCTTCCTGCTGCTACTCTTCTCCCTGACCCAGTTCAGCGTTGTGAGTGTCGTGGCCTACCTGGCCCTTGCTGCGCTCTCAGCCACCATCAGTTTCCGCATCTACAAGTCTGTTTTACAAGCTGTGCAGAAAACCGACGAGGGTCACCCTTTCAAGTGAGTGCCCGCACCAGACCAGCCCTTGCCCCACCTCTCACGTGGCTCTTTCGTCTGCCTCTATTTCAGCTCCTGTGCACTATGGGTTGTGCTTCTCTGACGCCTAACAGGCCTCACAGAGTCTCCTTTAATGCTCTCTCTCTTTTAATACCTAATGTTTCTGTTAAATTTCTAAAACAAACTCATTTATCTCTATTCTAACCCTTACTGATTTATTAGTAGTAATAAAGTAACCCTTTATGACTACTAATTAAATATTAAATATTTATCTTTAATTTAAATTTATATAATTTATATAATATAAATTCTTGTGTGTTAATTTATGAAATGTGAAAACGTTAAATTTATGTTTAATATTAATTTTATATTATTACTAATAATAATCATAATTCATTATATGTATACAATGTTTTATAGTTTGAAGTGTTTCAACAATTATTCCTCCCAACTCTCTGAGGAAGGCAGAACATTATAATCCCTATTCACAGATGGAAAAACAGAGGTTCTAAGAAGTAAAGTGACTTACCCAAAGTCACATGGCAGTAAATAGCACAGAGCCAGGACTGGAGTGTTTGGATTTTTATTTCTCTGCTCTTTCCAGAAGTTTAAAATCAAAGGGCCAAACTTCTGAAGAATGCAAGGTTCGTGAACAGTATTATGCACCCTCTTCCATATTTTTATACAGGGGAAGTCTAACTAGAATGAACACTGAAGAGGAGGATTTTTTTAAGGCAGTGTATTAAGAGGATATATGAAATGTGGCAGAGGGAGATGTTAGCACTTCCAGCTGCATGCTCCCCAACTCCACCCCAATTTAGTTGTGAGTATAGCTTGTAAGCCCCAGGTATTTTAGCGCTGACTGTCAGAGTCACCCCCTCACCTGGTGCTGGCCCCAGAGTGCAGGCCCCACTACAGGTGTCCTCACCTCCTGGAACTGACGGATATTTCTGCATCCCGAATGAGACCTGTAGGTACTGCTGCATGATGGCTTCTGAGCCAGCCCCAGTAATTCACTGGGGATGCCTCTGAATCCTCCCTGGCTCACCCTCACCAGTCAGCTGAATCAAGGCGTCAGGGCACCAGGCTCTTAAAAGAGGGAAAAGACTCCTGTGTTATGGGGCCTTGTTGACAAAAGGGAAAATGCCATGTTTCAGACTTCTCTTCCCAGCCTCTGGTTCCTGGCCTCAGTGTCAAACACAGTTACAGTCTGATCTTTCTCGCCCTTGGGATGTATTTGGCCTTCTTCTAATGCAGAGTTAATGGGTTTTCTGGGCCATAACTTGGTTACACATGTTCCCATCCCAAAAGTGGGAAGAATGGAGAAGTGGAGTGTCATTTTACCAGGGTGAACACTATGCCTACTTCAGTGACCCTAGCCTGTGACCAGTATCCACACTGTTAGAGTCCTGCCCTGCCCCAGCCCCTATCCTTAGCCATCTGAGAGAGGCTGGTTTCTGCCATGTTCTTGTATCCAAGCCTGTCAAGTTACACTGAGAACTCATCTCTCACTTCTCTTATTTCTTCTGTAACTACCCAGTTGTAGGACCAAGAGTCCAACTGTAATTAGCTCAACTACTTTATCTTCCATTAGGAGCATTTAAAATGTAAAACACCCCTTTGGCTGAATTGTTTTTATCAGCAAAAGGAATATATAACTCAGTACATTTTGAATCAAAACATATTATCTAGACAAATCAGTTTTTCTATTTTTTTCTAAAAAGCCAAGCATATAAACATAAATTCTCTAAAACTCAAGCCAAATTCTGTTTTACTCTTTTCTTCTCAATCCTCAGAGTTAGGTGAGCACTTTAAAAACTCTAGAAATATCCTCAAAATAGACAACATCGTAGAGTGGGGGAAGGAGAGAGAGAGGATGGGCCTGGGGAAGGGGGGAAATGGCCAAAGCAGGAGGATGGATGGATTTTTATATACTTGAAGAGTTTATCTACCCAAGAGTTCAAATTAACCATTTGAACAAATGGAAAATGCAATTACTAAAAATACCACTCTTACTAGAACCAGTGAGCATTTTAATATGGTGCAGCTCACTTGCATTTTCAGAGTTCTCTAGATAAAACCTGAAAGTACTTTCCAGAATTTAAATATGAAATCTTAGAGTTTTGATGACAGATAATAATTGGCAGCTAGGATTTGCAGATATCTCAGTTATTTAAAAAGACAATTCATCTTCATGCAGCCAAGAAGAAAGGAAGACTTTCACAATTGCCTGGTGGGCCAGAGATATACAGAGAATTCAGCAAATGAGCTGGTTTGGATTGACTTTTCTCTGTTCTCAGCCAGTTGCTCTGAATTATCAGCTCACACTGTAATGTTGCCTATGGGAGACGGAAGCAGTCAGAGTGCCCCACTAAGTGCCGTGATTCCTGTGTTCCCCAATGCACCGGCTGTGTGTGTGTGTGGTGCCCTGTAGCCTTCTGGCTGGCATGAATCCTTCAGGATGACCGGGCTGTTATCCTCAGGGTTGGAAAAGGAAAACTTCGCTGTTTCAGGATTCCCTTTGATGGAGTTCTCTGTGGGGGTCCTTTGTTGACAGGGCCTACTTGGAGCTTGAGATCACGCTGTCTCAGGAGCAGATTCAGAAGTACACAGACTGCCTGCAATTCTATGTGAACAACACGCTTAAAGAACTGAGAAGGCTCTTCCTTGTCCAGGACCTGGTGGATTCCTTAAAAGTACGATTGCTTAAGGCGTTCCGTTTGACGGTCTTGGTTTTATTTTCCCTAACGGTGTAACATTATAAACTGCGACACAATGGAGAATAAAATAACAAGTGCTAATTATATTCTAGAGTCAGAAAATCTCCAGCTGTACAGTACCATGGAGCTCATCCAGTCTAATCCCCTCATTTTACAGATGCTGGAACTATGGTTCAGAGAGATTAAGATACTTGCCTGAGGTTGCCAAGTGAGTCACTGATAGAGCTGGGATCAAACCCAGGTCACACAGCTTCTAGTTCTGTACTTTTTACAGTATCCCAGGTTGCTTCTCCTTACCATTTTCAATTCCTCAATTTCCTAAAATTATTTTAAAAATAAAAATCTAGTTTAGGGAATGTAAAAAATATATATGCTTTTTCTTTGAAATGCTGGACTCTGCTAATAATAAGACATGTGGGCTGTGAGACTGAACCCCTGAGGGTAGAGGACCTTGGGCACTTGGGTGTTATTCCTGGTGCCATCACTGAACTCATCAGGTTTCTTTGAACAAGCTGCTATGACCACCCCGTGGCTTACTTGTAAAACCAAGGTCAAACAATCATGATTCAACAGGGCCATGAGCAGAGGGGTGGGAGCCCAGGCAAGGATGTTTTGAGTTCCCCGTTCCCCCAGAGCACTTTGTACACACCAGGGAGGGGTCTCCCATGGGCTGCTCCATAACTGAGGAAGAAAGAGCAGAAGGAAAGTGAGTGATGAGGCCTTAACCCTCAAGGTGCTTTACTGGAATAATGTCTTGGCAGGTAACGACTAAAAAAGAGATAGCAGGGAGATTTTAATTACTTACCGTAGGGCTTTTAAGGTGACATTTCTCTGGACATTTGTAATGTAAAAATTGTGGGCTAGAATGGGGATCAACAAACCTTATCTATAAAGGGCCATATAGTAAATATTTAAGGCTTTGCAGGCTACACAGTCTTTGTTGCAGCTACTCAACTTTGCCATTATAGCAGGAAAGCAGCCAAAGACAATATGTAAATGAATGACTGTGGCTGTGTGCTAATAAAACATTGTTTATGCATACTGAAAAGTGAATTTCATATCATTTTCACATATCACAAAATGTTATTCCTGTTTTGATTTTCTTTGACAATTACAAAATGTAAAATCCATTCTTAACTTGTGGGCCCATACAAAAACAGGCAATGGCCAGTTTGCTGACCCCTGCCCTAGATTATTATTTCATTGAGTCCTTCAAATCTTACAACAAAGAGATCCAAAGGGTTCGGAGAGAAGTAAAGACAGGATCCTCTTTCAGTAATTCTGTGATGAGCTTTAAATGCTCTTACATTTTCTATTGAAACCATGACGTAGTTTGCCTCAAGTTTTAATCTAAAGAAGTCAATGAAATGAGACTCTTATCTGTCACGATGGTTTTAGAAGCTCTGATCATCATTTCATTCTTTAGTTTGCAGTCCTCATGTGGCTCCTGACTTACGTTGGCGCTCTCTTCAATGGCTTGACCCTGCTGCTCATGGGTAAGGACAGACAAGTGTGTTATGTCTCCCCTCACACGTTCTGTGAGCATAAAGCTTCCTAGGCTGTTAGCTGTTAGCTTGCTTGGATGGATTCCTAGCAACAAATGCCAGATTCTCTGAGTCCAGAGCATTTCCCCGACCATCATAGTTCAGTTAAAGAGTATAATGTATATTACATAGTAATAATGAATTTCTTAATCTGAAGTTTTCTTCAACTGTAACTGGTTTTATTTGGCTTCAAATATGTATCTGCTTCAATGGCATTTATGTGTAGAAGTTCATTTTCTTCTTAGGAGGTCATTCCCTCATTCCAGGAATAATGACTTAATATCTGTGAAGGCTTCAGCATATTTTTGTTTTCCTTATGAACTAGTCCTGCCATCTTTTAGCTAGAATGCTGGCTACTGCAAATAATGTCATAATATCACATGACTATATAAAAATGTATCTATAAGCTTATTCTTACTGACAACTCTCAATTTTAATACTATATTTGTTTTTCATCCCAGCTGTGGTTTCAATGTTTACTCTACCTGTAGTGTATGTTAAGCACCAGGTAAGTTCTATGTAGTGTCAAACATTCATGTTAAGTTTTGACCTTGTGAACCTTGGATGTACTCATGATTTCTTCCTCTTTGTAGGCACAGATTGACCAATATCTGGGACTTGTGAGGACTCACATAAATGCTGTTGTGGCAAAGTAAGTTACATAGTGCAATTTATAAAAAGGAGAGACCACCTTAGGCAGGTGTTTGACTGGATTAGATAGGAATAATAAAAGGATAAGAAAATAATAGGTTGATTTATGATCATTCACTTATTTGAGGCTTATATTCACACCCTTCCCAATTATGTTATTTCGTAAATTAAGTATGAATTTTAAAACTTCCAATTAAACAAAACTTTCAGTGGTTTATTTCAGGTATAATGAAATGAATTTTAATGAATGAATGATATTAAGCTCTATCTGGGCGCTGGCTCATGTCCAGGAATAAGATGAGTTGGAGGAAAGAAAGAAGCCTGATTCAGGAAAGTGAAATTAATTTGTAACAGTTTGATCAAAATAAAAACAATTAAGTTAACATTTTCAATTTTTAAACAGTAAATATCACTAACTTTTTAAACCATTGAAATTATTTTTAAAACTTTTTTTTTTTTTTTTTCGCGGTACGCGGGCCTCTCACTGCTGTGGCCTCTCCCGCTGCGGAGCACAGGCTCCGGACGCACAGGCTCAGCGACCATGGCTCATGGGCCCACCCGCTCCGCGGCATGCGGGATCTTCCTGGACCGGGGCACGAACCCGTGTCCCCTGCATCGGCAGGCAGACTCTCAACCACTGCGCCACCAGGGAAGCCCAAAACATTTTTAATCTTTAGAACTTTTGTTACATTTTAAATTACACCATTTCAACTCAACATGTGTGTGTGTTTGCTTATTTTATTAACAGCATTGCTTTCCAAACCTGAGTCTTAAATAGACTCTACTTTATGGCTACTTTATATATTAGGAGATAAAGCTTCCAGTTATAAGTACCTACAGTTAATATGGTCATTAACTTAGTAGTTTTCTTAATTCTTAAATTAGTGTTTTTAGATATGTCTTCATCTAAAATGATAGTTTTTATGTTGTCCTTATTACTCAAGATTTTGTTTTAATCAAAAGCTGACCTAGGCTTCAACTACAAATACATGTCTCAAAAAACTAGACTTTCTCTCTAGTAATCTTAGAATCATGTGGCTAGACCTAGGTGATGGTCAGAATTCAAGGAAAGTATTTTACATAGTAAAAGATGTATAAAACAAAACAAATAAGAAAAAAACAAGCAATTTAAAGTTCCTCTGCTATTTGATTTGCATATCATCAGTTACAGTTCTCTCCTGAAGTATATAAAGATTTTTGCTTTTTACTGTGTATTGTTTATATTCTTCTCTTAAATTCATGGTGAATTTGGATCTGTATCAGATCTGTAGCACATTTCAAAATGCCTGAAATTATCAACTTGGACACAAATGCAACTAATACCTAATGAAAATCAACAAATTGAGGATATTCATTACTTTGTACTAAGAAATGGCAGCATGGTATAAGGTGAAACTTGGTGTTTACTAAACCTGGGGAACCTGTTAAAAATATGAATTTCCAAACTGTACAACAGACTTATGGAAATAGAACTCCTAGAATAAGGGTCCTGTAATCTATGTTTTAATGAACTCCCTAGGTGCCTTTTTGGCAGTTAGAACTGTGTTTAGGAACTACAGCAAAGAACACCAGAATAGGAGCTTGGAAAATGGAAGATAGAAGCTTCAGTGCTCAGTCGTCCAATACTTAGTTTGAGGATCTTGAACAAATCACATCTCTTAATTTTTTATTTGACTGATTGGTTGCTTGCTTCCAAAAAAAGACATACTGGGCTTCCCTGGTGGCGCAGTGGTTGAGAGTCCGCCTGCCGATGCAGGGGACGCGGGTTCGTGCCCTGGTCCAGGAAGATCCCACATGCCGCGGAGCAGCTAGGCCCGTGAGCCATGGCCGCTGAGCCTGCTCGTCTGGAGCCTGTGCTCCGCAATGGGAGAGGCCACAACAGTGAGAGGCCCACGTACCGCAAAAAAAAAAAAAAAAAAAGACATACTTATTATTTTATGGGAACTACATGTAACAGGCACAGAGTATAAAGAGGAATGAGATGATCCTATCCTAGCAGAGCTCTCAGCCTTTAGGTGCAGACAAAACTGTAAAGAAATAACTATAAGACAGTATAAGGATGACAATAAAGTTGCATAAAATATTAAAGTGAGGGAGATAAGGAAACTACTGGTCTTACCTGGAGGGGATAACGGAGAGCTACTAAAATGAGGGCCCTTGCCAGCATGGTCAGGTTCTGCTGCAGAGTTCTCTCTGTGTCCTCACGTGGCAGAAGTGGAAGGAAGCTAAGAACAAAAAGAGAAACTGGGGAAGTTACGTAGTTCTTGTTTTCAGAAAGGAGGAAACAGCAGTTCTTCAAAAGAATCTGTTTTGCCTGACACTAAATTTTGAAGGAGATTTCTTGGTGGGATCTTACCTCTAAGGCTCCTTCAACCTCTGAAATTCTGATTCCATGCTAGAATAACTCCACCAAAAGAACTCACACCCTTTTAGTGAAACGGTTAAGAACATGATCTTTGGAATCAGACTAGTTTGAGTCCATTTCTGGCATTTTTCAGCTATATAAGTTCATTATGCATGTTATTTGACTCCCTGAGCTTGTTTCCTTATCTATACATTGAAAAGATAACATCTATAAACTACTCTTACTTGGACATAGGAAGCACTCAATAAATAGTCAATGATCATGATCATGATCATCCTCCTCTTACCGCTTAGAGATCAGTTCACGAGAGGTGTGGAGGACAGTCCCAGACTGGGTCAGGAGACCTTGGTGCCCCTCCCTTCTCTATACTGAGTGGATGATGAACCTGTCCAGGTCATTTAACCTTCCTGTGTCTCAGTTTTCCAGCTCTGAAGGCTGACAAATTTAAAAAGGTAAAATAAATGTTTTAGAGGAAATTAAAGCTTTAAATAACTGAAAACTTAATAAGAAATCTGCCTCAAGTGAATACAACTCTCCACGTCCAGGTGAGTTATATTCTAGGATGGTAAAACAGTCTAAAATTGGGCAGGAGCTGTCCTGATTTTCAAATGAGAAAAACAGATTCTAGAAATTACCTTTTGATGAATCGAATGCCTACTTTCAAGCAAAGTTCCAGAATGAATTAGTAAAAATGTAGGTAAATACTCAGATCGTTCTGTGATCACTAAACTGAGGGATCATACAGCTTGCTCTAGCCAGCAAGAATTTGGATTTCAGTAGGAGTACTAGAAAAGTCTTCCTGGTGTCCTTGAGGAGAAAATGGAGATGTACGGTCCAGGTAATAGCACAACTGGTAGAGTTCTAGAAGGTTGAAATAGTAGACCCTAGGGATGTTCATTAATCCATCAAATATCCGTCTGGGCAAGGTGCAGTAATGTGACAGAGGACTCTGCCCTTGACTCCACGACTTTCCATCTCAGTATTTCACATGACTATGTGAAGACAAATCAAATATACTCATCAGAGTTCTAGGTGACACATAGCTTAGAGCAAAAGCACATTCAGAAGACCACAAAACTCAATATTCAAAATGAATCAAGTGATCTTGAATAATGTAGAATTGTGAACTGAAATTAATAAAATGAAACTGACAGGGAAAGCAAAGTTTTATATTTAGGAAAGTCAACTTTGCAAATATAGAATGGGAAGAAGGGAAGATGAGATAGGGTACAACAGTAGCTGTGTAAAAAATACCCGAGGGGGTTTAATTGATGAATTGATCACAGCCAAATATGAGTCAATAATGTACTGAGGCATATTTTAAAAAATCTATGCAAGTTTAGATGTTACTAATAGAAGTATAAATCAAAATCAAAAGAGGCCATAGTTGTTTCATATTCCATATCTGTGTTAAATTTCAGAGTCTGACATATTAAGAGCTGCAGTTATATACTGGAGTAATGTCAGAAAGATGACCGGGTATTGAACTATTGGAAATCTGACAGTAATGGCGAGTGACAGCCCAGCTTCACAGGGGATGATTACTCTGGAAAAGAGATAACTTTAACCTCTTTTTTTTTTTTTTTTTTTTTTGCGGTACGCGGGCCTCTCACTGTTGTGGCCTCTCCTGTTGCGGAGCACAGGCTCCGGACGCGCAGGCTCAGAGGCCATGGCTCACGGGCCCAGCCGCTCCGCAGCATGTGGGATCTTCCCGGACCGGGGCACGAACCCGTGTCCCCTGCATCGGCAGGCGGACGCTCAACCACTGCGCCACCAGGGAAACCCAAGAGATAACTTTAAAAGAACACAGTAGCTATCCTCAAATATTTGGAGGTCTAACATTGTGAAAGAAGTAGTCTTCCTTTTTTTCTCTAACGAACTGTGAATGGAAAGTCCAGAAGGTCTGAGATTTGAATGAAACGTGAGGGAAAACCGTACCAATTAGAGTTGTTCAACAATGAAACCATTCGCCTCATGAAACAGTGAGCTCACTGACACTCATTCAGGTATTCACATAAAAGTTAGTTGACCATTGTTACAAATGTGGTAAAAAGGACTTCCACAATGGGAGAAGAGTAGAATTAGTTAACACCTAGTCTACTGTGGTATTCCAAAGCATTTCAAAACTAAAACATATATCTTGCACAATTTTTTTCTAATTTTTGAATTTTATTTTATTTTTATACAGCAGGTTCTTATTAGTTATCTATTTTATACATATTGGTGTATACATGTCAATCCCAATCTCCCAGTTCATCCCACTACCCCCATCACCCCTGCTACTTTCCCCCCTTGGTGTCCATACATTTGTTCTCTACATCTGTGTCTCTACTTCTGCCCTGCAGACTGGCTCATCTGAACCATTTTTCTAGGTTCCACATACATGCGTTAATGTACGATATTTGTTTTTCTCTTTCTGACTTACTTTGTATGACAGGCTCTAGATCCATCCACGTCTCTACAAATGACCCAATTTCATTCCTTTTTATGGCTGAGTAATATTCCATTGTATATATGTACCACATCTTCTTTATCCATTCGTCTGTCGATGGGCATTTAGGTTGCTTCCATGACCTGGCCATTGTGAATAGTGCTGCAATGAACATTGGGGTGCATGTGTCTTTTTGAATTATGATTTTCTCTGGGTATATGCCCAGTAGTGGGATTACTGGGTCATATGGTAATTCTATTTTTAGGTTTTAAAGGAACCTCCATACTGTTCTCCATAGTGGCTGTATCAATTTACATTCTCACCAACAGAGCAAGAGGGTTCCCGTTTCTCCACACCCTCTCCAGCGTTTGTTGTTTGCAGATTTTCTGATGATGCCCATTCTAACTGGTGTGAGGTGATACCTCATTGAGTTTTGATTTTCATTTCTCTAATAATTAGTGATGTTGAGCAGCTTTTCATGTACTTCTTGGCCAGCTATATTTCTTCTTTGGAGAAATGTCTGTTTAGGTCTTCTGCCCATTTTTGGATTCAGTTGTTTGTTTTTGTAATATTGAGCTGCAAGAGCTGTTTATATATATTTTGAAGATTAATCATTTGTCTGTTGATTTACTTGCAAATATTTTCTCCCATTCTGAGGGTTGTCTTTTCATCTTGTTTATGGTTTCCTTTGCTGTGCAAAAGCTTTGAAGTTTCATTAGGTCCCATTTGTTTATTTTTGTTTTTATTTCCATTACTCTAGGAGATGGATCAAAAAAGATCTTGCTGTGATTTATGTCAAAGAGTGTTCTTCCTATGTTTTCCTCTGAGAGTTTTATAGTGTCCAGTCTTACATTTAGGTCTCGAATCCATTTTGAGTTTATTTTTATGTAAGGTGTTAGGGAGTGTTCTAATTTCATTCTTTTACATGTAGCTGTCCAGTTTTCCCAGCACCACTTATTGAAGAGACTGTCTTTTCTCCATTGTATATCCTTGCTTCCTTTGTCATAGATTAGTTGACCATAGGTGCGTGGGTTTATCTCTGGGCTTTCTATCCTGTTCAATTGATCTATGTTTCTGTTTTTGTGCCAGTACAATATTGTCTCGATTACTGTAGCTTTCTAGTACAGTCTGAAGTCAGGGAGTCTGATTCCTCCTGCTCCGTTTTTTTCCCTCAAGACTGCTTTGGCTATTCGGGGTCTTTGTGTCTCCATATAAATTTTTAGATTTTTTGTTCTAGTTCTGTAAAAAAAATGCCACTGGTAATTTCATAGGGATTGTACTGAATCTGTAGATTGCTTTGGGTAGTATAGTCATTTTCACAATATTGATTCTTCCAATCCAAGAACATGGTATATCTCTCCATCTGTTTGTGTCATCTTTGATTTCTTTCATCAGTGTCTTATAGTTTTCTGAGTACAAGTCTTTTACCTCCTTTGGTAAGTTTATTCCTAGGTATTTTATCTTTTCGTTGCAATGGTGAATGGGATTGTTTCCTTAATTTCTCTTTCAGATCTTTTGTTGGTAGTGTATAGGGATGCAAGAGATTTCTGTGCATTAATTTTGTATCCTGCAGTGTTACCAAATTCATTGATTAGCTTTAGTAGTTTTCTCCTGGCATCTTTAGGATTATCTATGTATAGTATCGTGTCATCTGCACACAGTGACAGTTTTACTTCTTCTTTCCAATTGGTATTCCTTTTATTTCTTTTTCCTCTCTGATTGCCGTGGCTAGGACTTCCAAAACCATGTTGAATAATAGTGGCAGGAATGCACATCCTTGTCTTGTTCCTGATCTTAGAGGAAATACTTTCAGTTTTTCACCATTGAGAATGATGTTGTCTGTGGGTTTGTCATATGGCCTTTATTATGATGAGGTAGGTTCCCTCTATGCCCACTTTCTGGAGAGTTTTTATCATAAATGGGTGTTGAATTTTGTCAAAAGCTTTTTCTGCATCTATTGAGATGATCATATGGTTTTTATTCTTCAATTTGTTAATATGGTATATCACATTGATTGATTTGCATATACTGAAGAATCCTTGCATCCCTGGGATAAATCCCACTTGATCATGGTGTATGATCATTTTAATGTGTATTGGATTCTGTTTGCTAGTATTTTGTTGAGGATTTTTGCATCTATATTCATCAGTAATATTGCTCTGTAATTTTCTTTTTTTTGTAGTATCTTTGTCTGGTTTTGGTATCAGGGTGATGGTGGCCTCATAGAATGAATTTGGGAGTGTTCCTTCCTCTGCAATTTTTTGGAGAGTTTGAGAAGGATGGGTGTTAGCTCTTCTCTAAAAGTTTGATAGAATTCACCTGTGAAGCCATCTGGTCCTGAATGTCTGTTTGTTGTGAGATTTTTAATCACAGTTTCAATTTCATTCCTTGTGATTGGTCTGTTCATATTTTTTATTTATTCCTGGTTCAGTCTTGGAAGGTTATACCTTTCTAAGAATTTGTCCACTTCTTCCAGGTTATCCATTTTATTGGCCTAGAGTTGCTTGTAGTAGTCTCTTAGGATGCTTTGTATTTCTGTGGTGTCCATTGTAACTTCTCCTTTTTGTTTCTAATTTTATTGACTCGATTCCTCTCCCTTTTTTCTTGGTGAATCTGGCTAAAGGTTTATCAATTTTGTTTATCTTCTCAAAGAACCAGCTTTTAGTTTTATTGATCTTTGCTATTGTTTTCTTTGTCTCTATTTCATTTATTTCTGCTCTGATCTTTATGATTTCTTTCCTTCTACTAACTTTGGGTTTTGTTTGTTCTGCGTTCTCTAGTTCCTTTAGGTGTAAGGTTTGTTTGTTTATTTGAGATGTTTCTTGTTTCTTGAGGTAGGATTGTATTGCTGTAAACTTCCCTCTTAGAACTGCTTTTTCTGCATCCCGTAGGTTTTGGATCATCGTGTTTTCGTTGTCATTTGTCTCTAGGTATTTTTTGATTTCCTCTTTGATTTCTTCAGTGATCTCTTGGTTATTTAGTAATGTTTAGCCTCCATGTGTTTGTGTTTTTTACGTTTTTTTCCTTGTAATTGATTTTTAATCTCATAGCGTTGTGGTCGGAAAAGATGCTTGATATGATTCCATTTTTCTTAAATTTACCGAGGCTTGATTTGTGACCCAAGATGTGATCTATCCTGGAGAGTGTCCTTTGTGCACTTGAGAAGAAAGTGTAATCTGCTGTTTTGGGGTGGAATGTCCTATAAATGTCAATTAAATCTCTCTGCTGTTGTATCATTTAAAGCTTGTGTTTCCTTTTTAATTTTCTGTCTGGATGATCTCTCCATTGGTGTAACTGAGGTGTTAAAGTCCCCCACTAGTATTGTGTTACTGTTGATTTACTCATTTATAGCTGTTAGCAGTTGCCTTATATATTGAGGTGCTCCTTTGTTGGGTGCATATATATTTATAATTGTTACATCTTCTTCTTGGATTGATTCCTTGATCATTATGTAGTGTCCTCCTTGTCTCTTATAACATTCTTTATTTTAAAGTCTGTTTTATCTGATATGAGTAGTATTTCTCCAGCTTTCTTTTGATTTCCATTTGCATGGAATATCTTTTTCTATCCCCTCACTTTCAGTCTGTATGTTTCCCCAGGTCTGAAGTGGGTCTCTTGTAAACAGCATATATATGGGTCTTGTTTTTGTATCTATTCAGTGAGTCTGTGTCTTTTGGTTGGAGCATTTAATCCATTCAGCTTTAAGGTAATTATCGATATGTGTGTGCCTATGACCATTTTCTTAATTGTTTTGGGTTTGGTTTTTTTTTTTGTTTTTTTTTAAATGTTGGGGGTAGGAGTTTATTAATTAATTAATTTATTTTTGCTGTGTTGCGTCTTTCGTTTCTGTGTGAGGGCTTTCTCTAGTTGTGGCAAGCGGGGGCCACTCTTCATTGTGGTGCGCGGGCCTCTCACCATTGCGGCCTCTCTTGTTGGGGAGCACAGGCTTCAGACATGCAGGCTCAGTAGTTGTGGCTTACGGGCCCAGTTGCTCCGCGGCATGTGGGATCCTCCCAGACCAGGGCTCGAACTCGTGTCCCCTGCATTGGCAGGCAGATTCTCAACCACTGCGCCACCAGGGAGGCCCCTTGGGTTTGTTTTTGTAGCTCCTTTTCTTCTCTTGTGTTTCCCACTTAGAGAAGTTCCTTTAGCGTTTGTTGTAGAGCTGGTTTGGTGGTGCTGAATTCTCTTAGCTTTTGCTTGTCTGTAAAGCTTTTGATTTCTCTACTGAATGTGAATGTGATCCTTGCCAGGTAGAGTAATCTTGGTTATAGGTTCTTCCCTTTCATCACTTTAAATATATTGTGCTACTCCCTTCTGGCTTGTAGAGTTTCTGCTGAGAAATCAGCTGTTAACCTTATGAGAGTTCCCTTGTATGTTATTTGTCATTTTTCCCTTGTTGCTTTCAATAATTTTTCTTTGTCTCTCATTTTTGTCAATTTGATTACTATGTGTCTTGCCGTGTTTCTCCTTGGGTTTATCCTTTATGGGACTCTCTGCGCTTCCTGGACTTGGGTGGCTATTTCCTTTCCCATGTTAGGGAAGTTTTTGACTATAATCTCTTCAAATATTTTCTCTGGTCCTTTCTCTCTCTCTTCTTCTGGAACCCCTGTAATGCGAATGTTGTTGCATTTAATGTTGTCCCAGGGGTCTCTTAGGTTGTCTTTATTTCTTTTCATTCTTTTTTCTTTATTCTGTTGCATGGCAGTGAATTTCACCATTCTGTCGTCCAGGTCACTTATCCATTCTTCTGCCCCAGTTATTCTGCTATTGATTCCTTCTAGTGTATTTTTCATTTCAGTTATTGTATTGTTCATCTCTGTTTGTTTGTTCTTTAATTCTTCTAGGTCTTTATTAAACATTTCTTGCATCCTCTCGATCTTTGCCTCCATTCTTTTTCTGAGGTCCTGTATCATCTTCACTATCATTATTCTGAATTCTTTTTCTGGAAGGTTGCCTATCTCCATTTCATTTAGTTGTTTTTCTGGGGTTTTATCTTGTTCCTTCATCTGGTAAAAACTCCTCTACCTTTTCATTTTTGTCTGTCTTTCTGTGAATGTGGTTTTTGTTCCACAGGCTGCAGAATTGTAGTTCTTCTTGCTTCTGCTGTCTGCCCTCTGGTGGATGAGGCTATCTAAGAGGCTTGTGCAAGCTTCCTGATGGGAGGGACTGGTGGTGGGTAGAGCTCTATATCTTAAACTTTTGAGAAGACCGACCTAAGATGTCTCTGTTGGAATGTTTCGCACTCTCTGCTGCGTTATCAGTTTCTGCCTGTACGTGCTTATTTCCACAATCATAATTTTTCCAGTCTTCTGTCCTTGATATCTCTTTCATCTCTCCCCACCTCACTTCTATCAGGCCTTCACCCTGAGCACTGAAGTTGCTCTTTGTCAGGGACCCAGTGACTTCCATATTGCCATATCTTGCAGTCATCACTCCATCCTCATCCCTCTCAATCTCTCAGATACTCTTCGTCACTACTGCTATCTTTGTTAAACACTAGTCTTGACTAGTGACACTGCTCGAGCCTCAGCTGCTTTCTCCCAGTGTCTTCTCTTGGCTCCTCCTTCTCTGGTTCACCTTTCATCCAGTCCTGTGGCCTCAAAGTTTATCTCTATGTCAAGGACTCCAAAACGTGTATCTCCACAAGTTTAGGTTTTTAAAAGTCAGCTTTACAAATATAGAATGGGAGGAGAGGGAGGTGAGGATGATATAGGGTACAACAGTACTGTGTATAAAAAAAATAGCTGGAGGGTTTTAATTGGTTAACTGTTCATAGCTAAATATGAGTCAGTGATGTGCTTGAGACATTTTTTTAAAAATCAATGCAAGTCTAGATGTTATGAATAGATGTATAAAGTCTAAATAAAGTCTAAATTTACTGAGGGACTTCCCTGGTGGTCCAGTGGTAAAGAATCCGCCTTACAATGCAGGGGATGCGGGTTCGATCCCTGGTCAGGGAACTAAGATCCCACATGCCACAGGGCAACTAAGTCCACGCCCCTCAGCTGGAGAGCCTGTGTGCCACAAACTACAGAGCCCCACGCGCCCTGGAGCCTACATGCCAAAACTAGAGAGAAGCGTGCGCAGTGCAAGAAAAGATCCTGCATGCCTTAACGAAGATCCCACGTGCTGCAACTAAGACCTGATGCAGCCAAAAATAAATAAATAAATAATAAAAGTAAATCTAAAAAAGAAAGGTTTACTGAGAGCCAGGTCTATTCATCTGCTTATCTGATGTTTTCTCTTGAATGTCCCAAATACATTTCAAATTCAACGTGGCCAAACAGATCTTGCAGTTTCAGCCCAGAATTTATTTTTCCTTCAGTCGTCACCATCTTGGTAAATGGCATTATCATTTACCTGGTTGCTCAGGCCAAAAATCAAAGAATCTTCCTTGATTATTCTCTTGTCTTTCCCTTGCCTGCACATGCAATCTATCAACATGACAGGTGGGCTCTGTTAGCTCCATCTCCACACTAGATCCCCAGAGTGTTCACTTCACTCCATTTCCAATGCTCCAGTTCTGTAACACCCAGGCCATTGCCATCTGGCACCTGGACTGCTATAGTTTCCCCCCATCCGTTATTTCTCTCACCTCTGTTTCCCCAGTTTTTTCACATAACCATCATCATGATCTTCTTTGGTCACATCATTCCTCTGCCTAAAATTCATCAATGGCTTCCCATCCACAGAATAGAATCTAAATTCCTTACCACTGCCCACAAGTTCCAACACCGTTGGGTTACCACCTGCCTCTCAGGCCTCCTCTGCTCGCTCCCCAAGCACACTGTTCTCTACTCTCCTTGCCTCCTAAGCTTGTCCTCACTTTGTGGCCTCTGCACTCCCTGCTTCCTCTTCCTGAAACACTTCACACCCAGATGTTTGCCTGGTGGCCCCTTTGGGCATCTGTTTCTTACATAAGTGGATTTAAAGTAGGCATCTCCCACCTTATCACTGCTGCCCCCTCACTGCCTATCATTCCGTCTTGTTGGGTTTTTATAGCATTTATCACCATATGCACTTCTCTTGTTTGTCTACTTGTTTGTTTATGGCTCCTCAACCCCTAGGAGAATGAAAGCTCCATGAGAGCAGGACCTTCTCCCTTCTGTTCACTGAATTCCAGCATGTAGAAGGGCACTAGGACAGAGGAGGGTCTCAGTCAGACTCTGCATGGGGAGCTCATAAAGCTTTGATTTAATGAAACAAAATGCTTCCAGTATAAACCTACCCTAAAATAATACTGTGAGAATCACAGAATTTTAGGGGCATTGGAGATGTCTAATTTGTACCTAATAAATACTCTGGGACCAGGAAAGCTCATTAGCTGGCCTATGTCACACAGCTAATTAGTAGAGAGCTGAAACTAGGATTCAGGTTTCTTAACTCTAGCTCTGGGCAGTTTACGCTGAGGGTGACCATACGTTTCTTTACCTGGAATCAGCCATGTTTATGCTTGTTGTCCTAGCGTAGTTAGTAACAGCACCCTCTTTCTCTTTCAGAAGTGTCCCAGAATGAGTGATAAATGGTCACCTAACTATATCACAGTTTCTATAATTCTGAAATAAATTGACCTCTTTGTCTACCTAAAAAGTTATAATTTAAGGAATATGGCTTCCATGGGTCATTCATTATCTAATTTATACTTTCTTCTTATTGCTGCATAGAAATGTGTTTATAGACACTCATACATAAAAATTGTATCTTTTGGAATATTAAGCGATTTGGTCACTTAGTTAATTAAAGCAACAACACATAATGATGTCATTAAATGATTTCATTAATAACACTTGTGATTTACCATCTTCTGATATTGTTTTTTTAGGATTCAGGCTAAAATCCCAGGCGCTAAAAGGCACACTGAGTAAATCAGTACCCCACCAGGGACTGGACACCAAGAGGAATGTCTGAAGTGGTAACAGCTCTGTCTTATATGTTACTATAAATTGATTGTTTCTCCCCCCCAGTATCATAATCTTAGAGACAAACTTTAAAACAGCTGTTTTTAGGCTGTTTCTGTACTCTTAGGGTATTTGAGTCACTGTGTCAAGCACTAAAGCATAGAGAAAAGTGTATTAGATGTGGTTTTTAATTTTGTGTTGCTAAAAAAAAGTGCATGATGGTGAGAACCCAACTTATCTTTCCTTCGTCGGTGTTCTTCTCTCTGCAATGCTTCTGTAGCTTCTCATGTTCCCTGTGGCTAGGCCTTTCCTGCCCAGTGCACTGATGCAATAGTGGAAATCGCTTATATGTCCTTGGGTTGTTGCTTGGATTAATCTTTAATAACAATATATAGACTTGTAGATCGATGTTTAAGTGTTTTTCCAACACACACAACATAAAAATAAAAACAAGTCGACCGTACTTAGGATAATCAGTTTTGTATAAATTAAAATAATTAAATAAACAAATAAACCCAAAACAAACATGCAGTACTTTTGTTGTGTGAGACTGACGGGCTGATTTACATGTATGGTAACTAAAAAGTACCAGCATGTTAACTTTATTACAATTTGTATTACTTTCTCTGTAGTTCCTAATGGACTTAATTATGGACTCTGGATATTTGCACTTATGTACTTGATACTGAATGCATAAATAAATGTTACTAAATGTAGAAACTTCTCCCTCTCTTCTCATGATCTCACCAGAAAATGCAAAAGCTCTAAGAAATAAATCTCCCGTGAACGTGCTGGGAAGGCTGAGGCCAAGTGCTCACTTTACTACTGTGTCCAGGACCACACAGTCCAACTCCAAAGTAGTATATGGCTCCTTTGGGTTATTAATAGAAATCACTGGAGACTGGTAAAACTGGAAAACACCCTTAATATTGTACTCTGTGGGGTTTATGCAGATAATTTAAATAGTTTTTTTAAAACTTGAAAGTTATATAAATCCTTTCATAAACTTCTTATAATAATATGCAACACAATATTGTCATAAAACAATTATAATTGCTATGAACTCACTGTTTTGGTAATTATTTATGGAGCACCTTCTGTGTGCCAAGCACTCAGAACAGGGCTGTGAATGAGAGAGATAGTCATTCCTGCCCTCACCAAGCTAAGTCTTCTAAGGATTGTTCACTACTTTTTGCAGAAGTCCAATTGCCTATGTTATTTCACTGTTAAAGTCAAAAGTCAAAGATGATGAGGTAGAAGTGGATGAAAGTAATAGCAATAGGAGAAATAAAAATTAGAGAAAAAAGGATAGTTACTTAAAAAAAGCTGCCTTTGACCAGTTTTGGACTTGGATTCAATAAATACTCATGGAGTTACCCTTCTGTGCAAAGTATTGTGATGACAACATAGCTAACTAACTGGACACTGTGCCAACAGCCAAGACTGGGGGTGATGGGAGATGGCTATGTGGAAATGCTCACTAAGTAAAAGGCAGCATGAAATAAGAGCTGCAGTGTAAGACTAGAGCAACAGAGAAGGATTCTCAGAGGTGGACTTTGGGGCTGGGTTCTGATTTGGCTTTTTCCAGAGGGAGAAGGTTCATCCCAGTATGAAGAAAGAACATGGACTAAGGTGCTAAGACATGGAGGCACATGGCATATGCAGAGAACAGTGAGTAATACGCTGAATTGTGCTGTAAAGTGCTTGGGTGGGAATGTAGTGCCAGGCAAGGCTGAAAGGGCGGGTTGAACCACACTAAAAAGAAACTTGAATGTTAAGGATTTTGTGCTCTATTTTTTAGATCTCAGAGAGATGCATAGACACAATGAGGATGTATGTTACTGGAGATTAGAAGAATATAGGAGATAATTGTGACATAACTAACAGCAGACAGGCGACAAATGAACGACAAGGCTTCTACTAAGGCAGCTGAGAATACAAAGGATATATTCATCTGTCCCTGATCCTCTGTATCAACCCAGCATGCCTAGCACCCACTGTGCACAGAGGAGCCACTAAGAGAGATGACGTGGAGGGGGATGGGACTGGAGTTGGTGATTGACTACATGTGGGAGTTCAAGACCAAGGCTGACCCTGAGAGTGAGTGCCTCCTTAAATTCTGCACCCTAGGCAGCTTGCTCGCCTCACCCTAGCCCCAGCTCTGTCAGAGACTAGCTGATCAGCAGAGTGCAATACCATTTTTTCAGGTTAGAAAGCCCAGAAGAGCTTGTCTGGGGAAGGAAGATAATAAGCTTGGTTTGGTGCTTGCTATTTTTTATGGTTACTAGGTTAGAAGAGAAGTGTGTGTGTGTGTGTGTGTGTGTGTGTGTGTGTGTGTGTGTGTGTTTCAGTGTACAACCTTTGAGATAAAGTTTCTTCTAAATGGCTTTATTGTGTCAAATTAACCTTCTACAAGGTCTGCACGTGCAGCATTTGCCTCCCTCCGGAGAGCCCAGAATTCCTTTCATAAGCAGCTGCTCATTCAGAGGATCTAATGAGGAATTCTGTTTGCTAGCAGTGGTGAAGAAAGTTTCCTGAGGAAACTCCAGCCTGACAAAATGATAGGTATGGATGCAGAATTTTAACAGATGGAACACAGGGCACATATGATCCTGCTTTTACAGGAAGCATCAGTCAGAGTGATATTTGAGATGATGGAAATAATGTGAGGATCCAATGCCCAGGTAAGAAGCAGACCAAGGATAGAGCCCTCAGGGACACAGAGTGAGTGAGGTTATCCTGAAACTAGTGAACAGTAGAAGATTCTTATGGCCTACACATGAGTTAAGCAAGCAGGGGGTGAGTAGGTGAAGAAGCTGTGGTATATTTTATGGATGATTTCAGGAAAAAGGGAGTAGGATAGTTGTATAGTCTCTGCTCTTTCCCCACCTATATCAGTTTCCTTGTATTGCGCTAACAAAGTACCAAAAACTGGATGACTTAAAATGACAGATAGTGAGGGTGGGAGAGAGACGCAAGAGGGAGGGGATATGGGGATATATGTATACGTATAGCTGATTCACTTTGTTAAACAGCAGAAACGAACACAACATTGTAAAGCAATTATACTCCAATAAAGATGTTGAAAAATATATATTAAAAAAAAGTTTTAAAAAAATGACAGAAATTTATACTGGCACAGTTCTGGTGGTTAAAAGTCCAAAACCAAGGTGTTGGCAGGGCCGTGCTCTCTCTGATAGTTCTAGGGGAGGATTCTTCCTTGCCTCTTCTAGCTGCTGGTGGTTGCCAGCAGTCCATGGCATTCCTTGGCTTGTAGGTGCATCACTCCAGGCACAAAGCCATCTTCTCACTGTGTGTCTTCACATCATCTTCCCTCTGTGTACAAATTTTCCCTTTTCGTAAGGACACCAGTCACATGGATTAGGGCCCCCAATGACCTCATTTTAACTTGACTGGTCTGTAAAGATCCTATTTCCAAATAAGCGCACATTCTGGGGTTTGGGACTTAAACATATCTTTTATTGGGGACACAGTTCAACTCATAGAACCCCCTGAGCCTCATGCTGGCCCTTACACCACTGTGAAGATTTTTCCTTCTGTACTGAGCCAGCTCTGTTTCCCCAGTTGTTTCTCACTGTGAGGAATTACTGCTGAGAAGTAGTGGGACAGCTCCTCCTTTACCAAAGTGTACTTGAGTGTAGCCGAGTGTTGGGCCTTGCTTCACTATTATGGGGTTCCAGCAACTGCCACTTGGTCATTGTATAGGGCAGCTTCAGGCGTCCAAACTTTAGCACTCTCTTCTGAGTGTAGGGAGTGGGTGGGGCATACAGGAGACCCCACTGCAGTTTGGCATCAGCCAGTGTGGTTGTGGCAAAGGAGCAGTAAACAAACTCTGTAGATCTAGGCAAAGGGTCATTTTCTCTTCACACTCCAACTTTCTTCTATAGTGCTTTGTATTGGCACCAATCTCAAGCTCCACACTATGATTTTCTTTAAATTTTTTCTTTAGTTCAATACATTCAATATTACAGAATTAACTTAGCTGGCCACATTTTCTTTGATGAGTAAATTGAAATGAATTATTTTGTATCCTGTGTCCCAGTTGCCTTTTAAAAGAATCCTGCTGGAATTAGTTCTCTCTGGTTGCTCCCCAATATGCTAAAGGGAGTTTTGCAAGTAGAAATGAAAGGACACTAAATGGCAACATGAGAATATAAAGTATGAAGTTTGTTGGTAAAGTAGACTTTAAGTCAAAACTGTGTTTGGGGGACTTCCCTGGTGGTGCAGTGGTTAAGAATCCTCCTGCCAATGCAGGGGATACAGGTTTGATCCCTCGTCCAGGAAGATCCCACATGCCACGGAGCAACTAAACCCGTGTACCACAACTACTGAGCCTGCACTCTAGAGCCCATGAGCTACAACTGCTGAGCCTGCGTGCCACAACTACTGAAGCCCGCATGCCTAGAGCCTGCACTCCACAACATGAGAAGCCTCTGTAATGAGAAGCCTGCGCACCACAATGAAGAGTAGCCCCCGCTTGCCACAAGTAGAGAAAGCCCATGTGCAGCAACAAAGACCCAACGCAGCCAAAAATAAAAATATAATAAATAAATAAATTGATTTTTAAAAAAAACTGTGTTTGGAGACAAAGAAGGTATTACATAATGATAAAAGGGTCAATTCA
Source organism: Leucopleurus acutus (assembly GCF_964270905.1). NCBI lineage: Eukaryota > Metazoa > Chordata > Mammalia > Artiodactyla > Delphinidae > Leucopleurus > Leucopleurus acutus. The sequence continues at coordinate 41,241,506 of NC_139142.1, forward strand.
ACAGGAAGATATAATGATTGTAAATATATAGGCATCCAACTTTAGAACACCTAAGTATATAAAACAAATATTGACAAATCTGAATGAAGGAATTTACAGCAATACAATAATAGGAGGAGACTTCAACACCTCACATTCAATAATGGGTAGACATCCAGACAGAAAGATTGATAAACAGTGGACTTGAACAACACTAGAGATCAACTGGACCTAACAGACATATGCAACTTTTACCCAACAGCAGAGGAATACACATTCTTCTCAAGTGCACATAGAATATTCTCCATGATAGATCACATGTTAGGTCACAAAACAACTCTTAAAAAATTTAATGAAATAGAAATTATATCATGTACCTTTTGGACCACATTGGAATGAAGCTAGAAATCAGTAACAGAAAGAAAATGTGGAAAATTCATAAACACATGGAAATTAAATAATACAGTCTTGAACAACCACTGGATCAGAAGGGAATTTTAAAAATTTCTCATGAAATATGAAAACAAAAACACAAATTACCAAAACTTATGGGACGCAGCAAAGGCAGTACTAAGGAAAGTTTATGGTGATAAACACCTACATTAAAAAAGAAGATGTCAAATAAACAATGTAACTTTACACCCCAAGGAACTAAAAAAGAACAAACTAAATCTAAAGTTAGAAGAAGGAAGGAAATAATAAAGATTGGAGCAGAAATAAGTCAAATAGAGAATAGAAAAACAATTTTTAAAAATCAACAAAACTGGGCTTCCCTGGTGGCACAGTGGTTGAGAGTCCGCCTGCCGATGCAGGGGACACGGGTTTGTGCCCCAGTCCGGGAGGATCCCACATGCCGCGGAGCGGCTAGGCCCATGAGCCATGGCCGCTGGGCCTGCGCATCCGGAGCCTGTGCTCTGCAACGGGAGAGACCACAACAGTGAGAGGCCCATGTATCGCAAAAAAAAAAAAAAAAAAAAATCATTATCAGTAAGGGAACAAAATAAAGGGCATCACATAAGCAACTGAATAAAGTTATTTAAAAAAATCAACAAAACTAAGTTTGTTTTTCAAAAAATAAAACTGACAAATACTTAGCTAGATAAAAAAGAAAAGAGAAAAGACATGAAATCAGAAATGAAAGAGACATTACAATAGAAGCTTCAGAAATAAAAAGGATCATAAGAGACTATTATGAACAATTATATGCACACCAATTGGATAACAAAGGAGAAATGGATAAATTTCTAGAAACACACAACCTACCAAGACTTTATCAAGAAGAAATAGAATGCCTAAACAGACCAATAACAAATAAGGAGATTGACGTAGTAATCAAAAACCCCCTAATAAAAAAAGCACAGGACCAGATGGCTTCATAGCTGAATTCTACTAAACATCCAAAGAATGAATACCAATCCTTGTTAAACTCTTCCAAAAAATAGAGGTAGAATAGTTTCAGACTCATTTTATGAGGCCAGCATTGCCCTGATACAAAAGCCAAAGATACAAAAAGAAAACTACAAGCTAATATCTCTGATTAACATAGATGTAGAAATCCTCTATAAAATACTAGCAAACTGAATTCAACAGCATCATCAAAAAGATTATACACCATGACCAAGTAGGATTTATCCCTGGGATACGAGTTTAGTTTAACATACTCAAATCAATCAATGTGATACCCCACATTAACAGAATAAAAGATAAAAATCACATGAGCTTCTCAGATGCAGAGAAAGCATTTGACAAAGATCAACATCCATTCATGATAAAAATTCTCAACAAAATAGGTATAAAAGGAAATTTCTTCAACATAATAAAGGCCGTTTATGAAAAGCCCACTGCTAACATCATAATCAATGGCAAAAACTGAAACCTCTTCCTCTAAGATCTGATGCCCACTCTCACCACTTCTATTTAACATAGTACTGGAAGTACTAGCAAGAGCAATCACACAAGGAAAAGAAATAAAAGGCATCCAAAGCAAAATAGAAGAAGTAAAATTATCTCCATTTGCAGATGACATGATCCTGTATGTAGAAAACCCTAAAGATTACACACACACACACACACACACACACACACACACATTGTTAGAACTAAAAAACAAATACAGTAAAGTTGCAGGATACAAAGTCAACATCCAAAAATTAGTTGCATTTCTTTACATCAACATTGATCTATCCAAAAAGGAAGTCAAGAAAACAATCCCATTTACAATAGCATCAAAAAGAATAAAATACCTAGGAATAAATTTAACTAAGGAGGTGAAAGGTCTGTGCACAGAATACTATAAGACATTGATGAAAGAAATTGATGAAGACCCAAATAAATGGATACTCGTGTTCATGGATTAGAAGAATTGATATTGTTAAAATGTACATAATACCCAAAGTGATATACAGATTTAGTGCAATCCCTGTCAAAATTCCAGTGGCATTTTTCACAGAAATAGAAAATGCAATGGAATCACAAACCCTGAATAGCTTAAGCAATCTTGAGAAAGAAGAACAGAGTTGGAGGTATCATGCTCCCTGATTTCAAACTATACTAGAAAGCTATGGTAATTAAAACAGTATGATACTGGCATAAAAACAGACATATAGACCAACGGAACAGAATAGATAGAGAGCCCAGAAGTAAATCCATGCATATTTGGTCAACCAATTTTCAACAGTAGAATCTAGCTCATGTCTTTGCTTCCTCTAAGTGGGAGAGAAAAGCCAGATGTTTGCTACCAAAAAATGTATTTCCAACAGAATAAGTGGAACTTTCTTCACTCTATTATATTTTAGGTTATCCACATTAACTCATTTGGGTGCCCAGTTCATGGTAGAATTTTTAATCTCCATTGGGAAGAATAGTGCTAAACCAAGAGCAATTTTTTCCTGGCCTTTATAGAGTTTCTTCTTAACAAGTAAAGTGCATTTATTTATTTTCTTTTTTATAAAAATGTATCCTAATTAAAATTTTATTCCTTAATTCCTAAATTGGTTATTATATTAAATGTATTTAGCCAATTAACTATTTTATAATTTAGCTGCATGATTTATTAGTCAATAAGGTTACTTTGAAGCTATTAAAATGAAACTTGTTAACAATAATATAGCACCATTGAACCAGACACTGTGCCTGGTGGGCTTTTTACAAACATTACGTCTAATCCTCAGAATTTCAAAATCCTGCATGATTAATATTTTTATTGTCCAAATGAGGAAACTGAATGTCAAGATGTTTAAATAACTGGCACAAGTTTACATAACTAGTAAGTGATGAAACAAGGACTTGGATCACTAGTTGTCTGATTTTGAGGCCTGGGCTCTTTCCACTGAGAACATCGTCTTTCCTGTGTTTCTCTGCCCCCTCCCTACAATCTCTAACTCAGGAGCAATGCTGCCTCAGCAAGACTATTTGATTGCTAGTAATAAAAACTCAACTAAAGTATATTAATTATAAACAGGCGTAACACAAGGGAGTCCAAGGACTTAACTACAGGAGGTTGAGTATTTTTCCAAACATACAATTTTGCTGCTTTGACCTTTGTAGTTAAAGACAAAAGTGCTTAAATCCAGGTATTACCTAACAACCCTGCCGTGAATAGAGGCAGTAAAGAAGAGTGCACAAATCTTCAAGATATCATGGCTTAATTTTATATACAGATTCATCCTGAACCAGAATGAATTCACAGTGGAACAAGAAAAAAAACTGTTATGTTGGAGCCACGGTGACAATTCATTTTTCAACTCCAGAAGCTCATTGATCTTGCAGAGCTGGGAATCCAAAGTTCTCATTAACTGAAATCATGGTTAAATAAGAGTTATCATTTAAAACTAATTATTAAGGAATAATTCTGATGTAATAAAATTCACTTAGAGGCAAACGTTAAGTGCAGCTTAATCTGGTGGTTCACAATGTTCTTCAGGGTCTTGTAATGGTAATGATCAGTAAGACTTCTATGAATGTCAGTTCTTGCTGTACCAGCCTACATGTAAAACGGGTGTTAGACCCTGAGGAAGTTGCCTTTTTCTCCAGTATTATTCTTTTTTCTACTAAAACCTAAACTGCAGGAGATTTTGAGCTCTATATTTTAAAAAACTTCTGAGCACATGAATCTCTCCTGTTATCCATTTCAACAATATCTTAAGCATCTATTATGTGAAAATTGCTATGCTAAGTGCTACAGGAGATTAAAAAATGAGTAAAACACAGTTCCTACTTTTAAGGAGTTCATAGTATAGCGATGAAAACAATAAATATATGGAGTTGTTTGTTTTGTTCCAGGCATTGTTTTAAACACTTTAAAGTGTTTATTAATTTATTTAATTCTCAAGACTACCCTAAATTAAGGCCTCATTTACGGATGAGAAAACTGAGGTGTAAATGCTACACAGCTATTTAGTAATAAGACTATCACACAGAAAACTATTAGACCACTCAGCCTACAATGACTAACCATAAAAAAATTTGAATAAAGTGCTCTGGAAGCACTGAGATTATTGGGATCCAGAAAAAAACTTGTGGATGATACAGCTTTTCAGATGGGCTGACAATACAAGTATGTTTTCAATAGGCAGAAAAACCACCTGCAATGCAGATTTTGATTCTGAACTGGTTGAATTTGACATGCTGGCAGCATAGGCTGATGAGAATGTTTAGTCTCGTCTACAAGATTAATTCTTAGAGGAGAGGTCGGGCAGGAGGTACAACCTGAGAGTTATTTGTGTAGATTCAACTCTATTCAAGGGAAGGGTTGAGAGAGCCTGAAGAGAAGACCAAGGATGGAGCCCAGGCAGCATGCCCAAGGAAGGCAGTGAAAGAAGTGAAGAAGGAAAAGCAAGAACCAATTAGGAGGTGAGTTTCTAAAGAAGGGTTGGTGAGAGCTGGGTAGTTGTGTCAAATACTGCAGGAAAGGGATGTGTGGGATCGGGGCTTGAGAAAAGGCCATTAGAAGATGAGGAAGAGGTAATTTAGAATTCAGGGTGAAGGGATGCATTATAGCCAAGATGTAGACCACACTTTCAAGAAGTTTGGTAATTGAGAGGTAGGGTGGCCGAAGGGTTGAGGAAAGGCATGAATTCAGGAAGTGATGACTGGGCATGAGGTCAGAGGAAGACACAGGTGAGGGAGGAGCTAATTGAGGAAGGTCCTTGAGGAGGTGGGAAGGAATGGGATTCAGAATTGCCATGGTTTGTATTTTTACTTTCCCAAATAAGCTCTGGAAATTCTCAACTGCAATCATATATGCAGGGAATGGTCAGCCAGCGTTAATCTGACACTTTCTAAATTTGTTAAAGGAAGAAAAAAAGAGAAAGATTTTTAAATCAAATGGAGGGTACTTACTCCAATTATCTTTACCAAATCGTCTTCATATGAATTACCTTATCTATTCTTCAAAAATAAGAGTTAACTAAAATGAGAAAAAATAAGGAAAATAAGAATACTGCTCCTGAAAGATCGTGAATGTTAGAAAAGTCTAAAAATGCTAAGTCAGCCTTAACAATTATCCCCAGCTACCTTTCTAAAAGAGGATACCCTTTGAAACTTCAGTGACTTAAGTTAATAATAGTAAAAGACATTCTTGCTAAATATGGCATGGGTTGTTTCAGGCCCAATTTAATTTCTGATTACTCTGCAGATTCTCACTTGAAAAAATGAGAATGCCGTTAATGATATTCTGTCCTGTGATAAAATGTTACCTTAGGCAAAAATAAACTGAATTACCATGCAGCTGCCAGCAGGGACAGCTTAATCTCTGCTCTCAGCAGCATTGCCCGCAGCATAAAACCCAAACTCCTGAGCTTGGAATTCAAGGATCTTTGTAGTGAAATCACAACCTAAATTTCTGATTGGGCTCCTGCTTTTCCTCTCCATTCACCCCATGCCCATTGGCACACCTCCATGGCTCTGCTGACGTCCTGTGTAGTCCAGAGCACTCCTTACCTGAGCCCCAATCCCCTGCCCTGGTCACAAAGCCACAGTGCAGCTCTAGCATAGCAGACAGTGCCCCAGTCCTGGAGTCAGAAGGACTGCTCTGCCATTGTCCAACTTTAAGGGCCTCACCCGAGGTTATCCCCAAGGTCATTGAAGCTCTCATCTTGGGGTGATTTTCTGAAAAATAGGGTAATCATCATAATTCACCCCAGAGAGTTATGATAAAGATTAAGTAAGGCATGGAAACAGTTACAAAATGTACATTTTCTAAAACCACAAACTGCTTTGCAGGTGTGCTTCAAAACCGACCCCTCTTTTTCACCTTCAAGGCCATTTTCTTGAAAACAGGGGGCCAAATCTTGTCCATGTGTTTAGTCAAAGCACTGATAAGAGTGTCTGGTATGTAATAAAGCTCAATACATGCTGAGTGGACTCATCAGAGAAAGTGAACTTTTAGGGGAAACAAGAGGAAAGGAGGCTCTCATGAGAGTAGACAGCTGACTTCTCCAGATTCTTACCCCTTCTGTCTCCCCTTCCTCCTCTTATTTCTCTTTCCTCTTTTTGCCTTGTCTCTCTGACCTCTTTCTCTCCTCCACTAAGAGAATAATAAAAGAAGGCTGACTCCTCACCACTATGTCCCCCTTCCTCAGAGAGGCCTTCACTGGTGCCACCTATGGGTCTCATTTTTATAAGCTCAGTGCCCAGCACAATGCCCAGCACACAGAAGGCACAACCCAAACACATAAACCAATGAGTCCAATGCCAACACACGTGAGGCCGTGCCTTTCTCTGGTAACCTGGCAGGCATCTTTCTCTGCAGAGACTCGGCCCTCAGAACCTCCCTAACTGAGCACTCCAGGCAGTCACTGCTATCCAGCAGAAATAACATGGAAATAAAACCAATTTCCCATCTCTGGGACAGCAACTGTTGATTTAATTGCAGTAATTGTCACTAAGGGTTGAATGACCAAGAGGTTTAAGGAAGGCAAGGGATGCAGAAAGGACATTAACATCTGTATTTCCGAAGAAATGTTTCTTGTTTTCCATTTAGTAGAAGTAAAAGATGGGAAATAGCATGTACTCTGTGGTAAGTACATCATTATTCTACATAAGCTTCATAATCCCAGGATGTAAAATCCAATTTTACAGATGAAGAATGGAGATTGAGGTTAACTGCCTGAGCCAATCAAAAACCACCAGCAAATGATGCAATGGGCATTTGACTCAAATCTGTTTAGCCCCAAGCAATTGCTGATTACAGATAAAAACTAGTCCAGAGACAAAGTTGAAAAGGAGGCTCCTTATCAGGTGTTGTTACAATGATATGGTCTGCCCTTTCTTGGAGACACCGCCCTATCCTTGTTTGGCGTAGCTCCATCAGGGACACTAATCCATCTGTCTGCTTCTCTAACCATCTGGCATTACCTAGGGGACATGCTTTTCCTGCCATTTTACCACAAATGACTGTGTGATGGAGTCGCAGGAACTAAGAATTGCAGACTGATCACAGGACAGGTACTTCAGAAGCTGTGAGAAGCCCAAGGGGTATGGAATCTTTGTCTAATGTATAACCATCTTGCAGACATAGGCATAAAGCCAATATGAAGGCTTAAAAGGTACCCAATGGGCAAGGATCAAGAATGCCTTTCTATTCAATGCTAAAAGCGTCACTGATTCCTTTACCTAGGAAAGGCCCACCCAGCCAGCTGGTTTAGACCTAATGTTGGGGCTGACAAATATTAGTTCAGAGAATGAATGTGTGTCTGACATTCCATGGGTAACTGTCCAACTGTTCTGAAGCCTCTTCTCGCCTGCAACCTGGAAATGCAGATACCCCTTGGCCTAACCTCTCTTTCATGGGTGACCTTGTGATCTGGTACTAGCCATTGAGACATAAAAGGAAGTAGACAGATTTCCTTCCCTGATGAAAGGGAAGAAGGGCTTCCACAGGTGGACCCTTTCTCCTCCTTTCCCCTTTGTACAAGGGCATGAGGTCTGGGGCTACAGTAGCCATTTGTGACCATGAAGCAACAAGCCTGAAGATGAAACACAACATGCAAAAGATGGCAAGGCATTAAGATAAGAAAATCCTACTGACAACCATGATGGGGAGGCAGGGCCATGTGCCCATATTAGGCCCTATGCTTGGTACTGGTAGGATCAGAGTGAGGAAGACAGAGACTCTATTTTCTTGAATTCTTACTTCTCAGGGGGATTTGAGTATGGTCCAATACCGAACCGTCAGAGATGCTGAAATGCTGAGCACAAAGCACTGAAGCGTGCAACTACTTCCTATATGTGAGATGTTTAACACATCACAGAGACTGGGACCTTGGCTTGGTCTAACCCAGGGTCTAGAAACACAACCAAGAAGTTGATGCTTTCTCTAGAGGTACTGGATTTATGCAGAGGCAGGAACAAGAGCAATGTCATCGTCAAATACCATATACACCTCGAATACTGGAGAAACTGCAAATACGCCTGAATACAGTGTTGTATACGTTCCTTTGCAAGTAGGGGTCAAACTCATGCAGCAGTTGGGTTCTCCTGGCCCTGTCAGCAGCAGGGGAAACAGAAGCAAACTTGCTTACCATAACTTAAAAATCAGTGTCAGCGTGGGACTGGCGTATTCTGATATGCTGTTCTGCTGCTGAGCAAAAGTCTGCCTGAAAAATATTGACTGGAAGAGAAAGTATCTGTTATGTTACCAGAGTAAAAAGGAAACATGAGAGAAGTAGGACATGACTTTTGGCTCACTGAACACCATCTATGGCTACTGAAGGATCAGAAAGCTTTTTTTATACTCTCAACTATTTTGTTTATCTTCTGTATCTTTTTTAAAATTAAAAAAAAAAGCTTTACTTTCTTTTCTAATTACAAAGTTATACATGCAATGTCCCCTCAGGGATTGGCCTCACTCATAGACAATGGAGAGCAACGTGATCCAGATGAGGTGATGAGTAGGAATAATATTCTGGTGGCAGCATAAAGGTTGGCTTAGGGCAGTCCAGTCCAGGTAGTTCAAGAAGAGAGGAATTTATCAGAGGAAGTATGCTGCAAGGGCTATAGAAACCAAAGGGAAGTAACGTAAAGAAGATCCCAGACACGAGGAAGCTGCCACAAACCTGTACAGTTCCCACATGCCTGCACTCACTGATAAGCAGCTGGAGACAGCTGGAGACACCAATTCCCACTCCTGCCACCTCTGGAGCCACCCAAACTGCTGGGATGCAGTCAACTGTGGTGGCCTGAAACTGCCGTTCCAGGAGACAAACAGAGTGGCTTCTTTGCCAGCTAATCTCCCACCAGTGTCTCCAACCAGCTGACGAGTGTGTTTGAGGAATGTGGTTTCTAGGCATCCTCCCCCTGCCTCACAGAGAAAAGCACGGAAGGACACGGATGGATCTGAATGCCAAATCTTGCAAAAGAGGGGACCCAGGAGAGTGTTAAAAGCCAGGATATGGTTCTCCCTGGAGGAAGGAGGCTGTTGTTGTATTGTGTCCTCTCCAAGGCAGTATAGCATAGTGATTCAGGGCATAAACTTTGTGTCCTCATATGCAAAATGGGAAATAACACCTCAAAGGATTGTTATGAGGGTTAAATAGGTTACTGTAGGTAAAGTATTTAGGACAGTGCCTGGAGTATAGTTCCATTCAGTAAAGGATAGCTGTTGTCATGTTACTTTCACTCTGATTTCAATTTTGCCATCTGTAAAGAAAACTTAAGAAGGAGGGGGTTAAATCATCTTCGCTGCTCTCTAACCAACCAGAGGAAAGGGGAACTAATAGTTACACTCAATCTGATCCTGATGCAGGGCTGGAGTTTGGAGACGCAGAGAAAAATAATATCTCTGCCTTCAAAGAGCTCACTGTTTGATGAGAAGGCAGAAGAAAATCACTGATTCAAGTTAAAATGTGCACAGTGGTAGAATGTATACAGGGAAAGGTCTAGAAGAGTACAGAGATGGGTATTGTAGCATAATGGAAAGATTTATACAGACTCCACTTTAAACCCAAAATTATTCTCTTGTGACGCTGGGCAATTCAGTTAGTCATCCCTGCCTCAGTTTCCTTGTCTGTAAAAGTGGAGATAATGAAAGAACTTCCCTCACTAAGCCATTGTGAACATTAAGGGAGCTGTACATACAGCTGTAGTACCTAGCACAGAAATGCGTTCAAAAGTGATCATTATTATGATTCCCACGGTCCACGAGAAGTGTACAAGGGTTCAGGCACAAGTCCTGAACTAAAGAAATGGAAATGGAAGGAGGAAAGGGCGGCTAAAGAGGGACTTATCCTTATAGGATCGCTTGATTATTGTGTATAAAGTTAGAGAAACTGGCGAGGCACCCACCCCAGGTGGCGCGCTGGCGCTCTGCCTCGGCGTCCTCGTTGCCCGTGGCAACCGGCAGTCCATACCTCTGGCCCGGTAGGCGCTGCGCAGGGGCAGCAAGATGGCTGTGAGCTCCTGGTCCTCAAAGCTGGGGTTCGGCAGCGAGAAGGCGCTGCAGGCGGCCGCTGTCTCCACTGGCCCCTCTCTGGAATTATGCACCTTCCCCTCCACCCTGGGCTCCTCGGTCGCGGCTGCCGCCCTGGAGCAGCTCTTTGTTGTCGGTGAGAGGCCCGTGGGCTCCCGGAGGGACGTCATCTCGGAGGTGGCGCCTAGGCGGCATTAAGCGGGAACCTTCGTGGGGACCCTCCTCCCAGAACTCAGGGCATCCCTGGTAGGGCAGAACCTTCTCCAGCTCCTTGGGGGAGAGGGAGGCGAAAGAGTGGGACCCAGGGCTCAGCTCTGTGGCTTGGCCCAACTCACACTAGTAGCTGGTGACAAATTGCGGACAAATCCCTGGACTCCCAGGCCACTGCTATTTGCCTGTGATTGGAGTGCCCACCTGCATTTAGATTATGTATTTAATTTCATCTTGTCCCTTCTTGCGTTTTCTTTGCAAGTTAATTTCCTCCAACACTTTGGCATGGCAAACTGGAGGATTTAACAGGTAAATAACAAAGGAAGAAACACCTGTTGCATTAGGCAAGGAATTGTGCATTAGGCACAAATACTTTTTCTGCTAATAATTTCTTGACGCTCAGAAAGTTTGTCATAGGAAAAAAATTCATTATGCTTTCTTGCCCTGAGCGTGAGTTATAAAGTGTGTAGCTCTCCAGCCCATTTGCAAGTGGGAGTACGCTTGTGCTTATTCATTCCATAGAAAAAAGGAAAAGAGACAGCAGGCAATACCTGTCCCTCCCTAACACACATTTGCTTGGAAACTCAGTAACTGATTTTTCACTTGGTTTGAGAGCTTAGTTCATTAAGAGAATCCAAGTTTTCAGGAACTGAGGGCAGAAATTGCTATTTACTCTTCTGAGAGTTGAGGATGGCCACTCAGGGCATGGACTCTGGAGTCACACCATTTGTGTCTGAATCCAGACCTCTTATAAGTGATGGGCTCTGTGACCTTGCGCACATGACATGACCTCAAAAGTCTTAGATTTCTCACCTCTGAGATGGGAATCATCATGAAGTTATAAGAATCAACTTAGATTATACATACACGTGAAACATTAAACACATCAAACTCATCCCACACATGTGGATACAGGCCGGAATCCATTTAGACAGAATCTGTATAATGGAATGGTGACAGAGCCAAGGTGAGTAGAGCTTCCTCTGTTCTCTCTCCTCTTCCTTTTATATTTTATTTTTCCTTCCTTCTTCCCATTCTGCATGTATCTTGTCTTCCTTTGCCTGCCAACATTTTCCAAGCCTCTTTTCCCATGTGATTTCAACTTACAGTGTGTGAGAGAAAAGGCGCTATCTTTTATATGTCAATGAATGAAAAGGGTTAGAAACTCTATCTACCTCACACCTACCAGTTTTACAAATACTTACTCTCATCCCATGATTAAAATATTGGCATGGAAGTGAAAATGACATAATGAATTTTTAAAGAATTAAGTAAGTGTTGTTTTGTAAAATATTACGTTTAGGATATACGTATACAAATTTATATGAAGACATTCTTAAACCTACACTATGGGCGTGTTATATTTATCCCTTTTATAAATATATATGGATTTTTTTGTCTTGTCCTATACAGATTCCTTCTTTCTACCATGAGTGATACAAAAATAGAATCTTAAGAGGAGTTTGTCCTCAAGAAACATAAAGTATATACCTAAATTAGTACACTGTAAAATAAGAAATAACAAGTACAAAAGAGATTCATATGATGTACTATAGAAATTCAAAGATAGAAGTTGTAATTTTCAGCTAAGCATTTGAGTTGGATCTTAAAGGTTAAACAGGATTTGGTAGATAAATAAGAGATCTTAATTTTCTAATTTTTTTTTAGAACAATCACTGCAAAGTGACTACTTTAAATGCAATGAAGAAGCTAAGACCTTTCTTAAGGACGTTGCTATTGCTGTTAAGAAATTGGTATTGTATTATCTATAAGAGCTACTTTTTCAATCTTTCACTTATTTCTTCATCAAACTTTAATTTAGCACCAGCTCTGTTCAACATACTTCAATAGATGAATAGGGAAAATATTTGCCCTGAATGAAAATTTCTCTCAGTTTGCTAAGCATTTGCACCAGTATGGATCAGTAGTGGATTGGTGCCTGATTTCCCATGCAGAGCACTGAATTAAGGACCTGTGCTATGGATGAGGGCAAGACGGCTCAAGAGAAGAGACCCTGCTGATAACAGAGCTCAGTTAAGGGGTGGGCCACATGGGCAAATGCTTGTGACATCAATATGTGAGCATTGCTTAAAACCATCAAACAACCTCTGGGATAAACTGCACGCATAGTGCCAATTTTCTCAGGTCTCTGTAAGCAATTCCTCACAAAACTGGTGAAAGATTATTTGGCACCTACTCCACTGACACACAGTGATTTTCAGTGAAAAGAAATAGGTTCTCTTTCAGTTATACTAACTCGGCCCCATCAAAGAAATATTTAAAGAATTTCCTCTTGAAGTGTCACAAAAGTGTCTCTGTTTGGCCCTGGTCCTCAGTGATGTTTCAGAATGGTAATGTCTCCTCATTTGATTTAAAAATATTGCATAAGAATCTACTACCTATCAAATATCTAAAAATGTAGAAATATGGCTATAAAGTTAATGAGCTTGAGTCTACAGACTGCTGAGAAAAGTTAATCTTATTACTTTATAATTATATTTTTATGTAATTATATATAGTTCTGTAGGTATACTACAGAATTATAGTTTATAATCCCAGTTAGGTACATATATGTAAACACTGAGAGTCTGTGTGTGTTGTACTGCACTGTGGTCCTGTGGAAACCCTTTCCTCTGTTTCGTTCTTTTAGTTATGTCTTTCTCCAAGATTTGAAGTGTTCAAAATAATTATTGTGGCTTATTAAAGTATCTAGTATGTCTCCATTTAATATCTGAGCTGTGAAATCTCTTAAATAGAGATAAATCCTCCCATTTTTTAAAGTAACACATTTTCACTATTATAGAAGCATTGCGTGTTTATTCTGGAAAATTTAGAAAAAAATAGACAAGCAAAAGGAAGAATGTAAAAACCAACATGATCCCACCCTAAAACAATCACGATTGACTCTTTGTTGAATGTCTTGACTACTTTCAGGATATAGATGATTCCTGTATTGAATTTTATTTTTTACAGAAAAGTGGTCTTACTAAATATACAGTTATGCAACCTGCTTTTTTATTATTCATAAAATACAATGGCAGTTTCTCAGGTCATAAAGTAACTATAGCCATTATGACCGTTTATTTAAGAGGTGATTTATCTGTTCTTTCCACTAGCAGATTTTTGAATGTTTTTCCCTTTTTGAAACTAGCCCCATATATATATATATATATCTCCAAACAAATAGGCAGGGAGATATTTTTAGGTAGGTATAAGAAAACCACTGTTCTTTTTATACCTAAGCATAGTTTTATAGGCATTTTCCATTTTTAAATTAAGTAGCTTTCTTTCCTTCTTTTTTTTTTTTTTTTTTTTTTTGCCTCTTGGCATGTGGGATCTTAGTCCCCTGACTGGGGATCAAACCCGCACCCCTGCAGTGGAAGCACAGTATCTTAACCACTGGATCACCAGGGAAGTCCCAAGAAGCTTCCTTTCTCAATGTCACCCTTTTGTTGGAGTCTTTGCTTTTAAATTTATTGAAACTGCATACAAGGGACACACACACATAGCGAAAGATAATTTCTGAGTAGAAGAAAATCAGCAGAAATTAAAAGATAAATTAACAATGACACATTAAAAACTCATTGAAGAACAGTTATTTTTCCCACTTGCTATTCCAAATAAAAATAATGGCAAAAGGTACTTACTGAAAAGCAAATTTTGATCTCTGAAAACATTTACAGGGCCTTGTTTAGGAAATCAATCTTATTATTTTAATGTCTTAACTTTTTAACTATGTAATTTACATTTTCAGGAAGAAATGAGAAAATCCACAATTGATCTTCTGGAAATTGAAAGCATGGAACTCAGCAGACTATATTTTCTACTGGAAACTCTTCCTGCTAGTGTTAGCAGAGAATTCGAAGGTACTGTGAGGTTATCAACTATAGAAATTTAGTTTATCTTATAAGAAAATAGAGCCTAGTACTTGTAACAAGATGAGTTTAATAGTTATTTCATATCAAAAAATAGCCAGAAAGAGTATACAACACAAATATAGTGAGATCCATAATAAGTTTCCCTTACTTTTTAAGTGGAAATAATATATATGACTTGAATTTATATAATTATTGTAAATAGACTAAAGACAATATTGGTCCTTTTGTGACTGGCTTATTTCACCTGGCATGTCTTTGGGGTTAATCCATGTTGTAGCATGTGCCAGAATTTCCTTTCCTTTTAAGGCTGAACAATATTCCATTGTATGTATATACCATGTTTTGTTTATCCATTCATCCATCAATGGACCCTTGCATTGTTTCCACCTTTTGGCTGTTGTAAATAATGCTGTTACAAAATAATAATAACAATGAAATAGTAAATAATAATGCTATTACAAACATGGGTGTGGAAATATCTATTCAAGGCTCTGCTTCCAATTCTTTTGGGTATAAATGCAGAAGGGAATTGCTGGATTGTATGGTAATATAGTAATTTTATGTTTAATTTTTTGAGAAGCTCCCATACTGTTTCCCACAGTGGCTTCACCATTTTACCGTCCCTTGCACAATGCACAAGCATTCCAATTTCTCTACATTCTTGCCAGCACTTGATATTTTCTCTTTTTGTTTTGTTTTAAATAACAGCCATCCTAATGGATAAGAATTGGTATCTCATTGTGGTTTGCACTTCCCTAATAATTAGTGATGTTGAGCGTTTTTCATGTGCTTATTGGCCATTGGTATATCTTCTTTGGAGGAATGTCTGTTCAGACCATTTGCCCATCTTTTAATCAGGTTGTTTGTTTCATTGTGGGAATTCTTTATATATTCTGGATGTTAACCCCTTATATGATTTGCAAGTATTTTTTCCCATTCCATAGGTTACCTTATCACTCTTGTTAATAATGACTTTTGTTGCACAGAAGTTTTTAATTTTGACATAGTCCAGTTTATCTATATTTTCATTTGTTGTCTGTGCTTTTTGTGTCATATCCAAGAAATTATGGCTAAATCCAACATTATGAAGGTTTCCCCTATGTTTTCTTCTAAGAGTCTTATAGTTTTAGCTCTGACATTTAGGTCTTTGATCCATTTTGAGTTAAATTTTGTATTTGGTGTAAGGTCAGGCTCCAACTTTATTTTTCCAGCTGCCAGGAGTGTTGGCTGAGGCTCACAGCTCAGTTCCTCTACAGGAATTGCCCTAGACAAAAGAGAAAAGCTTCACTTCAAGTTAGACTCCCTCCCAACTGCTGCTCACATTCAGTGATTGGTCACCAAGAGAGTACAAAGGTCTGCCTCCCTTGTTCCACGTGGAATAACTCTGAAGTGTCATCACAGCTCCAGCTCATCATCATTTAAACGCTCCACCCTTGCCCAACCCTTATGTCCTCAGAGGAGATGTTCCTCAGAGCTTTACACACAAATTTTAAGATTTGTTTCCCAGGGAGCCCAACCTAAAACAGTTGTCTAAATTTAAAAAAAAAAAAAAAAGATTTTTAAAGTAGATGTTCCCTTGCAGCTCCAAGTCTACGTTCATTGTCTGCTCTGTCATAAGGGAGCTGGGGCGCTGTAAATTTCCCCTTTTGCCAGCTGGCGCAATGTTAAGCTTTGTCAGTACAGAGCACTGAAGGGTTACTGGAGGAAAAAGGGGTTGTCTTCCTGTTCTAGTGTGCTCAGCTTGGCCGACTCTTGCAGTGCAGATAGCTTCTGCCAGTGGCGTGCAACAGTCCTTGGTGCCCAGAAGCTCCCTCCAGTATCCCCTGAGTGGCTTCATGGTAGATTGCTCCCTGTGAGGCAGGTACCCTGGCACCGTTTAGGTGGTTTTGCAGTGAGTTCTGAAGTACAGCAATTCCCTGTGGACCAGTCCCCCCAGTGCCCCCAGAAGCCATATTTCTAGTAAGTTCTGCCAGCGGAACATTTCACAAACTTCTTTGCCATCCAATGAGCCACAGACCTCTTCAATGAGGTCTAGATCTCAGGTCTGGAGGTGCTGCTTCCTACAGCCCCTGTAGGGCTGCTCCTTGTACCTAGTACTCCTAAAGTCTTCAGAGTTCTCTTTACTTTCTTAGTATTCGTTCCCTCATTACTCTACTTCTCTGCTACAGTTAATAATTCTTTATATTAAAATTTCCCTATTCAATATAAGATTTCTATCTCCCAATTAGACCCTGAGTGACATAGTTAGTTATAAAAGAATTTGCACAGTGTTAGTCTAGTTTGGCAGGGAAAATACAACAAACTCCTACATGCAGATAAACAATAAGACTTAATCTGTGCTCAAGGCAGAATTAAGAATGTTTTCGTTTTATTTTCTTTGGTTGCCTTTTTTTTTTTTTTTTTTTTTTTACTGTCCAGATTGGGTTACTTTTATAAGCAGGAAAAATATTTTAGAAGGAAAAAGAAATACCATGCTAGCTTGTAAGGTCCTTGATACACACTGAATACTTAGCCAAGTAAATTTAATTGACCTTGTGTTTTAAAGCTTCTCAGCTTGAAGTATGGTCCTTGGGTCAGTAGCATCAGCATCACCTGGGAGCTTGTTACAAAATGCAGAATCTCTAGGTCCACCTCTGACCTACTACATCAAAATCTGTATTTCAACAATATCCGCAGGTGATACACATGCATATTCAGGACATAAAGTTTGAAAAGCCCTGCTGCAATGAGCAATTTAACTGTAGCCTCCAAAAAAAGGATCCAACTCTCTCAGGGGAGCTACCAGCCAGTTTCTAGGGAATTCATTGCATAGAAATGGATGGCCCAGTATCCATTTCTAAACAGCAGTGTTCAAAAATTCATGCATTTTAACCATATATCTATCAAGCGCTGAGGTAATCCTTTGAAGTCTTATGTGATTACACTGATTTGTTATTTATTAATGAGTAATTAGTTCTTTAACACACTGGGTTCCCTTGAAAGCACAGCCAGAAGCAATGGCTTTTGCACTATTATTTTATTAGGACATACAATCCAAAGAGGAGGAGGGTGGGATAAGGAACCAAAGCAGGGAGAATGGAGAGCTAATATGGCGTGCAGTATGATGTTGACTGCCGCTGACGGCAGGTAGTTGAGTATGAGAATACACCCTCAAGACACAGTGTTACCTCTTCTCAGGAACACCTAAGCAGTGACTCCTGTCTGCGATTGGTCCAATGCTTGCCACACCTCCCAAACTTTCAGTTACACATGCATGGGGGGTGTGAGTGTCTAAAGAAGTCCCATGGTAGAGGTGACAAGGACGTCCTAGACAGGTAAGAAGTGGATAGGACAGGCAGGAATCAGGTGCTATCAGACTGTACCGCCTGAAATTGTGCAGAGCTCATAGAAAGCTGGTCACCGACCATAGCAGCAGCTGAAATAAGGGAAATAATTGATAGGTAAGATTGAGAGGGCCCAAAGGGATGATTAAGAGGTGTCTGATCCAGGAACATAATTAGAAGAATATTTCAAAGAAAGACATAATTTGTTTATTATTTGAAAAGTCAGTATCTACAATTGTGCAGTTTCTCAAGTAACTGAATAACATTTCTTCCACTTACTTTTAAGAATGTGTCAGGGATGCCCGAAGATTAAATCTTGTTGAGATAAATCAATTACACATGAAAATTACGAAGATAAATGATGAAATAGAGTTTCTGAAGAAGAAAATACTTGATCTGAAAAAAATTAATAAAGCTCTGGGGTAGGTTTTTTCAGGGTTTTTTTTGTTGGGTTTTTTTTTTTTTTTTTAGTATTTGAGGGAGTCAGGGGCTGGGGCTAAAGTGGGAAATCTTTCCTAAGGGATTGTCCTCTGGTCCGAACTGGTGCAGGGCAAGTTAAGAGGTGGAGATCACTTATAGAAGATGACTGGGCTGATGAGGGGTGTGCGATGGCTGCAGAGAGCTGGGAAGAGAGCAGAAACTCTTCTACCACCACAGCCAGGAGACCTGTCAAATTTAAGAGGGAACTCAGCTTCCCAGCAGCAACTACTCTGTGTCCATCACACAGTGCCTCGCACCCCACCTCCAAAGGTAGAAACACACCGTGGTTTTCATTTCATTTTTAGTAAAATTAAGTTTACAAACCTCAACCACCAAAGCAAGAAATTTTTCTGGGTATTGTGTTGCAAATATAATATCAAACCTGATATATTGTAGCTAGCTTAGTTCCTTAAAGACATTCAGTTATAATCTACTGGAGGGTTGAAAATGGGATTGGCCCTAGATTTTATCTTCAATTAAATGAGAGCTGACACCTGTTAGTTTCTTTTCTTTATTCCTCAGCTGTGTTGTTAGCACTTCCCCCTCTGTGGAAGAAGTGCTTTTCTCCATCTATAAAATGGAGATTACAAATCTTGTCTTAGCCCACGGAAGAAGAGATACTCTGAAAGAAAAAAAACAATAAAACCCTGAAGAATAACTCAGTACTACAAGTAAATTCTCAAAAGTAATGTATAAATGTCAGACTTTCAGTTTGTTGGAGTAAGAAATACTCAAAGAGCCCTCATCATAGTGAAAAAATCTTCTTGGGAAGCTAAAAGAATCAGAAGGTTGCTTGGTGCACAAGGTATCAAAGCATCAGGAGTTAGGTGGGGACCTCAAGGCCCAGGGACAGGTTCCCAAAGTAGGTCCTCAGAACACCTATTCTGGGAGATGCTCCATGAAAAAGAAAGTTCATGACCATGTAAGTTTGAGAAAGACTGCGTACTCTAACTCCTCTTAGGGATTCACGTGCAGATTTGTGCATGGTGCATGCTAGCCACGATCACAACTAGACTATCAATTTCTAAACTAATAACAAGGAAGATAACATCCAGGCTGGAATACTCATATCAACTGACCAGCACCATCACACCCCTGTAGACCAGTGATTCTTAAACTTGAGTGTACATCAGAATCACCTGGAACTCTTGTTAAATTACTGGGACCTCCACCCCAGATTTCTGATTTAGTAGGTCTGGGGAATGGGGGTAAGAATTTGAATTTCTAACAAGTTCCTAGATGCTGCTGTTGCTGCTGGTCCTGACCACACTTTGAGAATCACTGCTCTAGAGAAATCTTTATGGAAAGTCAAATTACAAATGAACATAATGTGGGTTGCCTGATGAGCTAGCATCATCAAGCTACAATCACTTATTGCATCCATTTTTCAAAGAAAGATGTATATCAAGGTGCCCACACTCTCTGACAAGTGATCCTCTCCTGGACACTCTTCAAAAACTGGACACAGTCCTTAGAAACTGGGGATGGGGATTTCCTTGGGTCCTACATTCCGTTTCTGAGAGCTTTCCCAACCCAGCACAATACACCTAGTCAGGTGTATTGATTTGACTTGTTTTGTTTTGCTTTGCTTCATTAAGGCCACTCAATCCTTAGTTTGCTTCATTCTTAGAAGCCTTCCTCTACTAAACCTACAAGGCACCCATTATCTGGCCCCATGTAGCCTGAGCTTCTCTTAATTGCCTTTCTGTGGTAGAGTGGACTTCTGGAAAATAAACTTACCAACAACCTGTTTCCACTTTCCTGAGCCTTTCACACAGTCCGCCTGAACTAGAGTGTTTAGCCTTGGAGATTAGAAAAAGAAAAAAGTCATTACATTGCAGGAGCTTTGAAAAAAGGAAAATAGAGAAATGTCACCAATTGTCCTTCCTCCAAATCTTTTATTGTTAGCCCTGGGGTAGATGTTTCTCACAGTCTTAAGGTGGGTGTGGCCAGCAATGGATATGTGAGGTTAATGTCTCCTCTTGAACTCAGATTTGGCTACAGCTGTGAGAAGATAAGTGGGTTCAAATTAGATTTCAAACACCCTCTGAGCAGTGAAGACAGACTCAGATCCCTCCTCGCCAACTCCTTTCCATCAGAGGAGGGTTAGCTTTCTTCTCCTGGGCCTTCTCTGCAGGGCAATGGCATCAGAAGGTGGCTAGAAGAGTGGTGGGATGTTTAGCTTTCCTTGGCTTAAACTGCATATCTCAGGATGATAAGGTAGCTATGGCAATGCTACGTATCAAACCATTTGTCCGGCCAGATTCCATTCACCTATTCAAAACTGGTTTTGAATCATTGTATGTTTTAAACTAAAATATCCCATAGTTACTACCTGGTGTGTGAGAATGGGTGGGGTGAGGCAGGACCACAAGACACTTTTGCAGTGATAAAGAGTTACAAGGTTGACACTTGTGTTTCCTTCTGTCCTTCATCGCAACCAACTTTAGACAATCACAAATTCAACTCTAAAATAAGTATTCATTAAATTTCCCTCTTTATGGTGGTTCATCTCATCAAGCCGACTTTAAATTTCTTCCTGGAAAGCCATCCTTTTCATGCCAAGAACGATTCTTTTTCTCCTAGTGAACAGCAAGAGGAACTAGCGAGGCGTTATGAAAATTTTGTCCTGTCACTCAACCATGCGATGAAAGAAAAAGCCACTATCACTGTTTACATCAATGAGATTTATACCAAAGTTAACTCAGAGAAGAAAGAACTAGAATTGCAAAAACGATATATTCAAGAAGTAGAGGAGCAAATGGAAAGAGAAAAAGCAGAATATTTGGAAAAAAAACAAAAATTGAGTCAAGAGGTAAGTGGCATGATTTATTTTTTAAAAAAATACAGAATTGAGGGCAGGAAATGAGAAATAACTTATTTGTCCTTGAAGCTAGCAAGCATTCCTGTGGTATCTTCTGCAGGAATAGAGCAGAGGCTCAAGGACACTGGAGCCCGTGGGGAAGATGTTTGATTGTGTAGCGGCATCTGAGTTCATGGGAAAGAATATGAATGACAGGAGTGGTAACACTGGGGTGGCCCCTTGCTTATATGCAGCACTGTAGGTACTAGGAATTTGATTCTGTGTCACTTGGTTGTCTCTGCAGACAGGATGAGCCAGTTCAGCTCTGCCGGAACTGATGCCAAAACCCAAATTCTGTGCACCGTCACCACATTGAGTCTCAGAGTTTTGGGTGAAGTAGAAAAGAATAGCTTTATTGCTTTGCCAAGAAAGGGGGGCCACAGCGGGTTAATGCTCTCAAAACTGTGTGTCCCCAGCCTGGGTGGGTGGGTGGGTTGTGAGGGGAAGGGTTGCTGATAAGGATCAGGGCGCGTGTGGGGCCTGCATCCCTTCAACCCAGAGATCATCTGGAGTCTGGTGGTCTGGTGATGGCTTCTGCGGTTCTCAAGGTTATCGAACTGTGACCTTCTCTCTGGAATGAAGAGCGCTTCGACAGGTAGTTAGCATCTTCCGTTTGGTGTGGGTTTTAATGCTGTAGAAGAGCTCAGAGATATTGTTATGTGTGTCCCTTGAGGAGGAACCAGGACTCTGCCCCTAGGCTACACTATTGTTTCCTCACTGCTCCTCCCTTGTCTCTGGATCCCCTCCCTTCCCTGATTAGCAACTGTTTAAACCTGCTCTTTGGAACTCAGGGAAGGTCATGGAGGCTGACTAAAGTGTATTTCCTACAAACAAGAAACAGGGGACAGGGAAAGACTTTTGTGCCCGGGAGCCCCAGAGTGTACTGCTTGGTTTCAGAACTTGTGCCTCTTACTGAATGAATCCAAGAGGAGAGGCCTGCAGAGGGTCTAGGCAGAGCCAAGGGCCCTGTCGACTGAAAAGAAAAAAAAAAGTGCAACCTAGAAGTTGTGAATTATGTTGTATTTTAGGACCTTACTGAGGACTGTAGCCTGGGAAGGCAGCCTCTCAGATAGTTCTGAGGAATTGTTCCAAAGAGGTAATGGAGGAGCCAGGATATGTAGAAGTTTTTGCCGGGGGGAAAAAACAGATAGTCCAACATCAAAAGATTACTGCTAATCACAAAAAGACAGGCATCTCAAGGTAATGATTTTAGTGCTTTTCTCTGCATGGGAAGATGCAAGAGTCTGGGCTCATTGAAATCATTCCTTTGATACCGTCTTAACTACCTAGGGTCAGTATCCTGTTTTTCTCCATCCTGAAGCCCCTCAGGGCACACCATCAGGCTGAGGCTGCGCAGTGGCTGATGGCTTGATGGTGAGTAACATTCGTTGTTTACTGAAATGGCAGGCCACATTTTTTTGTCCACAGCCCCAACAGAGAAGGGTATTTTGAGACCAGCAATTTTGTGAGGGTCAGTGGAGATAGCTACTGCATCCTGAATTCTAAATAATTCACCCTCAGAATGGCTTCTGATTGATTCCTCTTTGTTCTGCTTCCGGTTGCCCCAGGGGAAGCAGGGCTATCTCCGTGCTAGGTGTTCCTAGCAGCAGCCTTCTTTTCCTCCATGCAGTGAGGGCCTAGCCCAGGATGGAAATTGCTGTTGAGCTCCTGGTGCTGCCCTCTGCATCATGGGAACTGGTATAACTATAATGCAGGAAATTGGACCTGGGCTTGCAACCCTGCCATATTAAATACGCATAAAGGTATATATATATGTATAAAGAAAGAAAGAAAAGAACATTTATTAAATTGCACTTCTTGAGTCTTAATTAAAATTTAGTAGAATACAATCTGGCAGTGATCAACATTTTGATGCAAGAGAGAGAAATATCACTCCCTGGGAAGTGCAGGCCCCTGGGACAGACTGCCAAGTGAGGGTGCTTGGCTTCGCAAAGAAAAGAATTCAAGAGTGAGACAAAGTAAAGGGAAAGCAAGTTTATTTAGCGAGATACACATTCCTTAGGCAGAATGCCGACCTGTCTCAGAAAGTGAGAGTGGCCTCAGGGTGTGCGGGTGGTTAGTTTTTATGGGCTGAGTAATTTTATAGGATCACAAGTGGGAGGAATATTCTATTGCAATATTTTGGGGAAGGGGGTGAGGATTTCCAGGAATTGGGCCACTTCCCTCTTTCTGGCCTTTTATGGTCAGCCTGGGAACTGTCACGGTGCCTGTGGGTATGTCATTTAGCATATGCTAATGTATTACAATGAGTGTATAATGAGGCTTAAGGTCTACTGGAAGTCTTCCACCATCCTGGGCCTATTGATTCTAACAAGTTTTTTTTTTTTTTTTTTTTGGCTGCACTGGGTCTTCGTTGCTACGCTCGGGGCTTTCTCTAGTTGTGGTGAGCAGGGGCTACTCTTCATTGCAGTGTGTGTGCTTCTCATTGCCGTGGTTTCTCTTGTTGTGGAGCACGGGCTCTAAGCGCTCGGGTTTCAGTAGTTGTGGCATGTGGGCTCAGTAGTTCTGGTGCACGGATTTAGTTTCTCCGCGGCATGTGGGATCTTCCCGGACCAGGGCTCAAACCGGTGTCCCCTGCGTTGGCAGGGGAAGCCCCTAACCAGTTTTTAGAGTATCCTGTTTTTCTCCAACGGCTTTGTCCCCTTCCTCATTCTTTTAATGGTTTTGCCCTGCCCTCTCCCTTCGTCTCAATTTGGTTCTTGGGATGATTGGTTTCATGATAAGACTATTCATAAGTTCCAGTCAGGTCTGAGAGTCTCTATCCTTTAAAGTGCCCCTGGCTTCAGAAACAGTTTTACACTAAAACCATGGATTATTTTTCTTAAGTATAGACAGTTCAGCCCTAGTCATCCTCAGAACAGGCACTTTGTGAAGCCGCTGGCAAAGAGTCCCTTGGGCAGTCTGCAGCCACCAAACAGAATTTGTAAAAGTTGAGTTCCCTGGACCTTTTCCGGGGATGAAGGCAGCTGTTAGCCTACATTGCAGTAGTGGAGTCAACTGAAATTCCTGACTCTTATCATTGGACCAGACCTTGCTTGGATTTTTTGTTATTGCAATGAAATAGAGTCAGGACAACAAGGACCTAAAGGGGTTTTCCTGTTTTCATTCTCTACCCACAACAATGATGAGAGGACTTCATTTCACCCACTGTTTCCAGCCCTCTGCTGGACTTTCTCTATGAGCAGTCTGGAAGCCCCACACTGGAGGGGTTCACTGAAGTTATAGGGGCAGAAAGTGGGATGTGTCTACATGGACACAGGGGAGGGACAATGTGCAGGGCAGTATAGGTTAGGAGTGGGGAGAGCCTTGTCCCTTTTCTTTACTTCCCCAGGGGCTGAAACAATGGTCAGTAGTGGCATGGGATCTGAGCTTTGCCCACCAAAAGGAAGGCTCCACCAGGCAGGGATTTTGTCTGGCTTTTTTCATTGCTAAATTCTAGCATCAGGATCAGTGCCTCTCGCATGTTGTAGGCACTCTATAATATCACTGTATTGAATGATTGAGTTTCTAACTTCATTTTAAGCTCTAAAGGGAAGTTTCTACCCTCCCCAGCCCCTTCCTATTCTTTAATATAAATGTTAAAAGGAAGGAAGCCCAGAGGGGCTTCAAATTGAGAATTTGAGAACATGATAGGTTCTCCTTCCTTTTGTGAATAGTGTTTCTCAGGGATCCACAAACTTTTTCTGAAAGGGGCCAGAGAGTAATAGGGCTTTGTGGACCATATACAGTCTCTGTCACAACTACTCAACTCTGCCGTTTTAGCACAGAGAAGCCAAGAGCACTACCTAAATAAATGAATGTGGCTTCACGAAAACAGGTGGAGGCTGGATTTGGCCTACAGGTAGTAGTTTGCCTACCCCTGGTCTATCTCCCTGGAAAAGGGTTAGGATACTTTCAGATGCAAATAGCAGAAGCCCTGACTCAAACTGACTTAAATAGTAAGGACGTTTATTATCTTACACAGTAGGAATTCCCAAGGTTGGGCAGACTGCAGGACTAGCTAATTCAGTAGCTCATCCCTCCTCCGTCTTTCATCTTAAGGCTGGTTTCCCTCTTCATCACAAGACGGCTGCCAGTGACAACTGGACTATGTTTCCTTTCTCAAGTAGAAAGAAGAAAACCTTTCCCAACCAAGGACATAAGTTTCTTGCTATGTCTGATCCGGCCAGGTTAAGACAGTGCCCACCCCAGAACAATAGTGGATCCTAAGGGAAAACGTGTACTAGTGGGCTAGACCAACTGGGAGTGGATATTAAGGACTCAACCACTAATGCTCACTAAATGCACATCATATGCCATAGTAACAGCCTGTTAATTCCCTTTGTTTCCAATGAGAAAGGAAAAGCTGTTTACACCTGTCAGAGTCTTCAAACCGTAAGTTCTCTTCTAACACAAAAGAGTTTTTGCTAATATTACTTCTATAATTGCAAGACCCAAGACCTTGGGAGAAGGCTTAGGCCAAAGTATGAGCACAGAATTTCAATTTTCAACAAAATTTATTATCACCAAGTTTCATTTTAATGCACCTGTGCCCTAGTGCAGAGATAACTGATAATGATCACATTCATTGAGAGTAACCACTTTGGGTGAATTGGCTGGTGGCTTTGATGGAAAGCCACACAAACATGTTTTCATAACTCTTTAATACAGAGTTAAATATACTTTCTCTGGCCTTACTATTCAGTTACCTTTTTCTTCATAATTCATTTTGCCAGACAAATCCATGATGTGTCTGATTTTGATAAGGTGACTCATTTCAATAGGATCTGACAGGTAATCACAATATGTTTAATCATAGGAAAACTGTTATTTATCCTGTTAGTGAAAATAATCAATAATCAATCTGTAACAAGAATAGAAGAGTTTTTTATTTGAGCCAAACTAAGGACTAGCTCAGAAGCCATCTTCCCAGATTACTCTGAGAAGCTGCTCCAGAGAAGCATGGTTTTCAGTATAGTTTTTTTTTTTTTTTGCGGTACACGGGCCTCTCACTGTTGTGGCCTCTCCCGTTGCAGAGCACAGGCTCTGGACACAAAGGCTCAGCGGCCATGGCTCACGGGCCTAGTCGCTCCACGTTCCTATATCTCAATATGTAAAAATTTCTTTTATCAATCCCCAACAGATCAGTGACCCCCTCAATGGGTCCTTTGCCCAGTGTTGCAAATGCCAATCAAACGAGACCGGGTTCAAGATCAGAAACTCGAGTCATTGATCAAGGAGTGGAGAAGGGAGAGCTTGTGCTCTAAAAGCACCATCTCCCTGAAGGGAGGGGAATAAGGGAATTTTAAGGATTAGGAGGCGGTGGTCATCAGGGCTCTAGGAAGGGGGCAGAGATTTACAGAGGCAGCCAGAGCAGCTAGGGCATGCACAGTCTTCCATGCTTCCTCGCACAGGGCATGAATTGTGCCTAGCAGAGTATAAATGCCCCCTTTGGGCAGAGATCTTAACATGGTAATGAAGCAAAGGTAACTTTCTGACACCTCTAGGCCTCATCTGCGCAGGCAGAGCACTCCTGTGGTCAAGTCACAGTCAGTTCAGGGCATTTGACCACTGAATATCTCTTAAGACACAGCTGCAAAACATTTCTACCAAATACTGGGCGCTTTTGAAACAAGCCCAGGTAAATGGAGATAAGGATCCTTTAGCTCTCAGGGGCTGGTATGGATGACAAAATGGTAAGTTGTTTAGGATTGTGAGCTGCCCTATCTTCAGTGATTTTGTTTTTGGTCTGTTTTACTTCTCATGAAATAACGTGAATTTAGATTTCCAAACAATTCTTAATTCCTTCCTTTGACTCTTCTGATGTGCTTAGCGCACAGTAAATCTGGTAACAATTGCTATGATGTTTTACTAGTAAATTTTACAATGGCAGTTGCCTTTATAATTTGCTGTTAATGATCATTGTTTCATTGTTCCTCTAAATTTACTAGTTCAACATTTTATAATTAAGTTTGATCCTTGTGATTTATTATTTTTCCTCTGATGCTTCAAACTAAGCAAACCTGTTTTTTTTAATTTGATAATATACTTAGATTGAATATGGTATACTTAAATATGAATTAGGTTGACAAAATTTAAAAAAAGATTTCCTAAACTGTGTTGTCCTCTTAAGCTTTTTGATTTGTTTATTATGTTTGTCACTACAGATTGATGAATATAAAAAACTCTGTGAACTAAAGAGAAAGGAGACTTACAAAAAGAAGAAAGAATTGGATGCATTAAGGCTTAAAATGACAAAAATGAGAGAAACCCTTGCTGCCAGCAGAGTGGTAAGAAAGAATAAACTATGTTTCTTCAAGCCCGACCCCAAGCACCTCAATATACACTGCCTTGAATACAACTAATAGCAGGTGGTTTAAAAAAGGAGCTGATATGAATTAATCTTCATGCCATTCGGGGGAGAATGTTTTCGGCATGTTAATCTTTTCTGACATTTAAAGTGTTATAGGGCAATTGTGTTTTCTTCTTTAGGAATATGATGGAAAGAAAGAAGTTTGGAATGCTTAGGTACACATTGCATTTGATGGGCCAAAATACTGTAAAAATGTTTTTTAAAAAATACATACAGAACCGACCAAATGGATGTAGAATCATATGTAATGTTTGTGTGAGATTGCTTTATTTTACATAACAAAGTGAATAAACATGGGCAGATTCCTTAATTCTGAATGTGTGATAATAAAACAGAATTTAGGCTCTCCATTTATATTGAGTACACTAATATGGAAAGGAGACTATTTGTCTCTTTGAGTTAGAAAATACTTCAGAGCTCTGTACTTCTATTTTTCTTTTGTTGTTGTTGTTGCTAATTTTTATTTTATTTTTTTTTTTCTTTTTCTCCCTCCCTCCCACCCTCCCTATCGCACCCCTCCAGGCGGTCACAAAGCACCAAGCTGATCTCCCTGTGCTATGCGGCTGCTTCCCACTAGCTATCTACCTTACGTTTGGTACTGTATATATGTCCATGCCTCTCTCTCGCTTTGTCACAGTTTACCCTTCCCCCTCCCCATATCCTCAAGTCCATTCTCTAGTAAGTCTGTGTCTTTATTCCTGTTTCACCCCTAGGTTTTTCATGACATTTTTTTTCTTAAATTCCATATATATGTGTTAGCATACGGTATTTGTCTCTCTCTTTCTGACTTACTTCACTCTGTATGACAGACTCTAGGTCTATCCACCTCATTACAAATAGCTCAATTTCGTTTTGTTTTATGGCTGAGTAATATTCCATTGTATATATGTGCCACATCTTCTTTATCCATTCCTACGATGATGGACACTTAGGTTGTTTCCATCTCCGGGCTATTGTAAATAGTGCTGCAATGAACATTTTGGTACATGACTCTTTTTGAATTATGGTTTTCTCAGGGTATATGCCCAGTAGTGGGATTGCTGGGTCATATGGTAGTTCTATTTGTAGTTTTTTAAGGAACCTCCATACTGTTCTCCACAGTGGCTGTATCAATTTACATTCCAACCAACAGTGTAAGAGGGTTCCCTTTTCTCCACACCCTCTCCAGCATTTATTGTTTCTAGATTTTTTGATGATGGCCATTCTGACTGGTGTGAGATGATATCTCATTGTAGTTTTGATTTGCATTTCTCTAATGATTAGTGATGTTGAGCATTCTTTCATGTGTTTGTTGGCAGTCTGTATATCTTCTTTGGAGAAATGTCTACTTAGGTCTTCTGCCCATTTTTGGATTGGGTTGTTTGTTTTTTTGTTATTAAGCTGCATGAGCTGCTTATAAATTTTGGAGATTAATGCTTTGTCAGTTGCTTCATTTGCAAATATTTTCTCCCATTCTGAGGGTTGTCTTTTGATCTTGTTTATGGTTTCCTTTGCTGTGCAAAAGCTTTTAAGTTTCATGAGGTCCCATTTGTTTATGTTTGTTTTTATTTCCATTTCTCTAGGAGGTGGGTCAAAAAGGACCTTGCTGTGATTTATGTCATAGAGTGTCCTGCCTGCCTATGTTTTCCTCTAAGAGTTTGATAGTTTCTGGCCTTACATTTAGGTCTTTAATCCATTTTGAGCTTATTTTTGTGTATGGTGTTAGGGAGTGATCTAATCTCATACTTTTACATGTAGCTGTCCAGTTTTCCCAACACCACTTATTGAAGAGGCTGTCCTTTCTCCACTGTACATTCCTGCCTCCTTTATCAAAGATAAGGTGACCATATGTGCGTGGGTTTATCTCTGGGCTTTCTATCCTGTTCCATTGATCTATATTTCTGTTTTTGTGCCAGTACCATACTGTCTTTATTACTGTAGCTTTGTAGTTTAGTCTGAAGTCAGGAAGCCTGATTCCTCCAGCTCCATTTTTCGTTCTCAAGACTGCTTTGGCTATTCGGGCTCTTTTGTGTTTCCATAAAAATTGTGAAATTTTTTCTAGTTCTGTGAAAAATGCCAGTGGTAGTTTGATAGGGATTGCATTGAATCTATAGATTGCTTTGGGTAGTAGAATCATTTTCACAATGCTGATTCTCCCAATCCAAGAACATGGTATATCTCTCCATCTATGTATCATCTTTAATTTCTTTCATCAGTGTTTTATAATTTTCTGCATACAGGTCTTTTGTCTCCTTAGGTAGGTTTATTCCTAGATATTTTATTCTTTTTGTTGCAATGGTTAATGGGAGTGTTTTCTTGATTTCACTTGCAGATTTTTCATCCTTAGTGTATAGGAATGCCAGAGATTTCTGTGCATTAATTTTGTATCCTGCTACTTTACCAAATTCATTGATTAGCTCTAGTAGTTTTCTGGTAGCATCTTTAGGATTCTCTATGTATAGTATCATGTCATCCGCAAATAGTGACAGCTTTACTTCTTCTTTTCCGATTTAGATTCCTTTTATTTCCTTTTCTTCTCTGATTGCTGTGGCTAAAACTTCCAGAACTATGTTGAATAAGAGTGGTGAGAGTGGGCAACCTTGTCTTGTTCCTGATCTTAGTGGAAATGCTTTCAGTTTTTCACCATTGAGGATGATGTTGGCTGTGGGTTTGTCATATATGGCCTTTGTTATGTTGAGGAAAGTTCCCTCTATGCCTACTTTCTGCAGGGTTTTTATCATAAATGGGTGTTGAATTTTGTCAGAAGCTTTCTCTGCATCTATTGAGATGATCATATGGTTTTTCTCCTTCAGTTTGTTAATATGGTGTATCACGTTGATTGATTTACGTATATTGAAGAATCCTTGCATTCCTGGAATAAACCCCACTTGATCATGGTGTATGATCCTTTTAATGTGCTGTTGGATTCTGTTTGCTAGTATTTTGTTGAGGATTTTTGCATCTGTGTTCATCAGTGATACTGGCCTGTAGTTTTCTTTCTTTGTGACATCCTTGTCTGGTTTTGGTATCAGGGTGATGGTGGCCTTGCAGAATGAGTTGGGGAGTGTTCCTCCCTCTGCTATATTTTGGAAGAGTTTGGGAAGGATAGGTGATAGCTCTTCTGTAAATGTTTGATAGAATTCGCCTGTGAAGCCATCTGGTCCTGGGCTTTTGCTTGTTGGAAGATTTTTAATCACAGTTTCAATTTCAGTGCTTGTGATTGGTCTGTTCATATTTTCTATTTCTTCCTGATTCAGTCTTGGCAGGTTGTGCCTTTCTAAGAATTTGTCCATTTCTTCCAGGTTGTCCATTTTATTGGCATAGAGTTGCTTGTAGTAATCTCTCATGATCTTTTGTATTTCTGCAGTGTCAGTTGTTACTTCTCCTTTTTCATTTCTAATTCTATTGATTTGAGTCTTCTCCCTTTTTTTCTTGATGAGTCTGGCTAATGGTTTATCAATTTTGTTTATCCTTTCAAAGAACCAGCTTTTAGTTTTATTGATCTTTGCTATCATTTCCTTCATTTCTTTTTCATTTAATTCTGATCTGATTTTTATGATTTCTTTCCTTTTGCTAACTTTGGGGTTTTTGGTTCTTCTTTCTCTAATTGCTTTAGGTGCAAGGTTAGGTTGTTTATTCGAGATGTTTCCTGTTTCTTAAGGTAGGATTGTATTGCTATAAACTTCCCTCTTAGAACTGCTTTTGCTGCATCCCATTTATTTTGAGTTGTCATGTCTCCATTGTCATTTGTCTCTAGGTATTTTTTGATTTTCTCTTTGATTTCTTCAGTGATTACTTCATTATTAAGTAGTGTATTGTTTAGCCTCCATGTGTTTGTATTTTTTACAGATCTTTTCATGTAATTGACATCTAGTCTCATAGCGTTGTGGTTGGAAAAGATACTTGATACAATTTCAATTTTCTTAAATATACCAAGGCTTGATTTGTGACCCAAGGTATGATCTATCATGGAGAATGTTCCATGAGCACTTGAGAAAAATGTGTATTCTGTTGTTTTTGGATGGAATGTCCTATAAATATCAATTAAGTCCATCTTGTTTAATGTATCATTTAAAGCTTGTGTTTCCTTATTTATTTTCATTTTGGATGATCTGTCCGTTGGTGAAAGTGGGGTGTTAAAGTCCCCTACTATGAATGT
Organism: Leucopleurus acutus; assembly: GCF_964270905.1. Taxonomy (NCBI): domain Eukaryota; kingdom Metazoa; phylum Chordata; class Mammalia; order Artiodactyla; family Delphinidae; genus Leucopleurus; species Leucopleurus acutus. The sequence continues at coordinate 41,273,158 of NC_139142.1, forward strand.
GTTACTGTCGATTTCCCCTTTTATGGCTGTTAGTATTTGCCTTATGTATTGAGGTCCTCCTATGTTGGGTGCATAAATATTTACAATTGTTATATCTTCTTCTTGGATCGATCCCTTGATCATTATGTAGTGTCCTTCTTTGTCTGTTCTAATAGTCTTTATTTTAAAGTCTATTTTGTCTGATATGAGAATTGCTACTCCAGCTTTCTTTTGGTTTCTATTTGCATGAAATACCTTTTTCTATCCCCTTACTTTCAGTCTGTATGTGTCTCTAGGTCTGAAGTGGGTCTCTTGTAGACAGCAACTATATGTGTCTTGTTTTTGTATCCATTCAGCCAATCTGTGTCTTTTGGTGGGAGCATTTAGTCCATTTTCATTTAAGGTAATTATCGATATATATGTTTCCATTCCCATTTTCTTAATTGTTTTGGGTTCATTATTGTAGGTCTTTTCCTTCTCTTGTGTTTCTTGCCTAGAGAAGTTCCTTTAGCAGTTGTTGTAGAGCTGGTTTGGTGGTGCTGAACTCTCTCAGCTTTTGCTTGTCTGTAAAGGTTTTCATTTCTCTGTCAAATCTGAATGAGATCCTTGCTGGGTAGAGTAATCTTGGTTGCAGGTTTTTCTCCTTCAACACTTTCAATATGTCCTGCCACTCCCTTCTGGCTTGCAGAGTTTCTGCTGAAAGATCAGCTGTTAACCTTATGGGGATTCCCTTGTGTGTTATTTGTTGTTTTTCCCTTGCTGCTTTTAATATGCTTTCTTTGTATTTAGTTTTTGACAGTTTGATTAATATGTGTCTTGGCGTATTTCTCCTTGGATTTATCCTGTATGGGACTCTCTGTGCTTCCTGGACTTGATTAACTATTTCCTTTCCCATGTTAGGGAAGTTTTCAACTATAATCTCTTCAAATATTTTCTCAGTCCCTTTCTTTTTCTCTTCTTCTTCTGGAACCCCTATAATTCGAATGTTGGTGCGTTTAATGTTGTTCCAGAGGTCTCTGAGACTGCCCTCAGTTCTTTTCATTCTTTTTTCTTTATTCTGCTCTGCATTAGTTATTTCCACTATTTTATCTTCCAGGTCACTTATCCGTTCTTCTGCCTCAGTTATTCTGCTATTGATCCCATCTAGAGTATTTTTCATTTCATTTATTGTGTTGTTCATCATTGTTTGTTTCATCTTTAGTTCTTCTAGGTCCTTGTTAAATGTTTCTTGCATTTTGTCTATTCTGTTTCCAAGATTTTGGATCATCTTTACTATCATTATTCTGAATTCTTTTTCAGGTAGACTGCCTATTTCCTCTTCATTTGTTAGGTCTGGTGGGTTTTTATCTTGCTCCTTCATCTGCTGTGTGTTTTTCTGTCTTTTCATTTTGCTTATCTTACTGTGTTTGGGGTCTCCTTTTTGCAGGCTGAAGGTTCGTAGTTCCTGTTGTTTTTAGTGTCTGTCCCCAGTGGCTAAGGTTGGTTCAGTGGGTTGTGTAGGCTTCCTGGTGGAGGGTACTAGTGCCTGTGTTTTGGTGGATGAGGCTGGATCTTGTCTTTCTGGTGGGCAGGTCCACGTCTGGTGGTGTGTTTTGGGGTGTCTGTAGACTTATTATTATTTTGGGCAGCCTCCCTGCTAATGGGTGGGGTCGTGTTCCTGTCTTGCTAGTTGTTTGGCATAGGATGTCCAGCACTGTAGCTTGCTGGTCGTTGAGTGAAGCTGGGTGCTGGCGTTGAGATGGAGATCTCTGGGAGATTTTAGCCGTTTGCTATTATGTGCAGCTGGGAGGCCTCTTGTGGACCAGTGTCCTGAAGTTGGCTCTCCCACCTCAGAGGCACAGCACTAAGTCCTGGCTGCAGCACCAAGAGCCTTTCATCCACACGGCTCCTTAATTTGGGATGATTCGTTGTCTATTCAGGTATTCCACAGATGCAGGGTACAGCAAGTTGATTGTGGAGCTTTAATCCGCTGCTTCTGAGGCTGCTGGGAGAGATTTCCCTTTCTCTTCTTTGTTCTCACAGCTTCCAGGGGCTCAGCTTTGGATTTGGCCCCGCCTGTGCGTGTAGGTCGCCGGAGGGCGTCTGTTCTTTGCTCAGACAGGACGGGGTTAAAGGAGCCGCTGATTCGGAGGCTCTGGCTCACTCAGGCCGGGGGTAGGGAGGGTCACGGAGTGCAGGACGTTGCACCAGCCTGAGGCGCGCCGTGCGTTCTCCCCGGGGGAGTTGTCCCTGGATCCCGGGACCCTGGCAGTGGCGGGCTGCACAGGCTCCCCGGAAGGGGGGTGTGGATAGTGACCTGTCTTCGCTCACAGGCTTCTTGCTGGCGGCAGCAGTGGCCTTAGCCTCTCATGTCTGTCTCTGGGGTCCGCACTTTTAGCCGCGGCTCCCGCCCGTCTCTGGAGCTCCTTTAAGCAGCGTTCTTAATCCCCTCTCCTCGTGCACCAGGAAATAAAGAGGGAAGAAAAAGTCTCTTGCCTCTTCGGCAGGTCCAGACTTTTCCCCGGACTCCCTCCTGGCTAGCCGCGCGGTGCACTAACGCCCTGCAGGCTATGTTCACGCTGCCAACCCCAGTCCTCTCCCTGCGCTCCGACTGAAGCCCGAGCCTCAGCTGCCAGCCCCGCCCGCCCCGGCGGGTGAGCAGACAAGCCTCTCGGCTGGTGAGTGGCGGTTGGCCCTGATCCTCTGTGCTGGAATCTCACCACTTTGCCCTCCGCACCCCTGTTGCTGTGCTCTCCTCCGCGGCCCCGAAGCTCGCCCCCTCCGCCACCCACTGTCTCCGCCCGCGAAGGGGCTTCCTAGTGTGTGGACACTTTTCTTCCTTCACAGCTCCCTCCCACTGGTGCAGGACCCGTCCCTATCCTTTTGTCTCTATTTTTTTCTTTTGCCCTACCCAGGTACGTGGGGGGTTTCTTGCCTTTTGGGAGGTCTGAGGTCTTCTGCCAGCGTTCAGTAGGTGTTCTGTAGGAGTTGTTCCACGTGTAGATGTGTGTACTTCTATTTTTAAAAATTAACAACATCGAGTGAAAGCCAGTATTGTGATAAATATTTTGTGAGGATTACCCTCATTTTAAAGATAAGAAAACTGAAGCTTATGCAGTGACTATAATTGAAGAGGTTAATGTTAATACTACTTCTACGTTAATTAAAACAGAAACACCTGTTAATCTATCACAGTTGAATTAATGAGTCTAGCGTATTTCTTCTATTTGTGTTGAGAATTACATGGAAAACTATGTGGGGCAACAGTAATACTAAAACATCGCATTGCTTATCAGAGTCTTCAGTTAATTCCATTATATCAATACTATTTATAGTGTGATTTTGACCATTATAGTTACAATATATCTATTATGACATCCAATTACAAAACATTAGTAAAATCAAAAACTTCCCCCAGATATGTGCGTTTAAAAAGGTGATTATCTGTTTCTTCATATATCAACATAGTAAGGAAGCATGAGTCAGGCTAGGCTCAAAGGAGAACACGGGGATTGTATAAAACAGATCTTATCGGCACGCCTAAGCTCATATCCCCAGTTGGGGCCTCATAAATTATGCCAAGCACACCACCTGGTTTGGAAAAATGAAGTATATGTTCCTTAACCTGTTCTTCAAAGATCTCTAAAGACAAATAAGTCAAGGCTTGAGGTGGCAGGGGTAAACTCAGCTCCAGTGTCATTCTCTTCCTCCCCCCAATCCAGCGCCCCACCCCACCTTACCAGTGGAGAATTGTGTTTAAAGCACGAACTTCAGTATCACAGAGACCTGGGTTCAAGTCTTGGCTTTACCAACCCGAAGTTTCCTCACCTATAATATGGTGGTAATAATATTACCTATTTCAAAGGGCTTTTGTGGAGATAGAATGAGGTCATGCCTATAAGGCTTTTAGCTGAGTGTTTTGTATTTGGTAAAGTTTGTTGTTGTTATTGCCTGAGATTAGAAAACAACATTTTGGCTATGGACTTGAGACTACAGGGAATTTCAGGTTCATCTTCATGTGGTGCTTTTAGTTTAGAAAACTCTGCAGCCAGGTCAAACTGGTGTGATGCTGGCAGAAAAGAATAATGATGTGTGATTCTCAAGGTGCCCTACATGTCCAGGGCGGGGAGGATCGAGGGCTAGAGGTTATGGATGTCAGGCAGGACGGGCCTTCAGTGTATAGTCACTAATCCTGATTATTGGTCAGAGTTCTTTGGACATTCTGCTAATTTTTGATGGCATATCTAGGATTTCAGACTCCTGTTAACTCTGGAACTACTTATAGCCCACAAGTTCAGTCATATGAGTGCTTTAGAGGAAAAAAAAATAGTTTGGGGAGCTTTCACCCACCTGTCTCACCTGGCATGACTGAAAGAACCTCTATACCCCCAACAGGTGTTTTTCTGACCCCACACTGATGTGCAGGGTTAGGTGGCTCTAAATAATCTGTCCATGGTAGCTCTATGCCAGAGAGCAAAGGAATTTGTTTGATCAGCTTTTCTCTCAGCTCCACTTTCCCTCACAAGCTGAAATGCAGACCCAAGCTCTGATAAGTTTGCTTTCCCTTTTCTTTATTCCAAAACTGTGTTGTAAAAATATGTTCACTATGAATTTTCTCCATCCGTATTTCCTTTTTAATCATGCTAACATTTTTTCATAGTACCCAATTTTTCCATTTCTAAATTACTGATTAAATATTAAGAAAAAAATCTTTGCAACATGGACATAGCTATCAACTAAGGTGAAAGACCCAATTTGTTTTGACTTTTCTTTTTATAATACTCATTCTAGTATCCTGGAATAACATGTTGAAAATAATTATGAAAATGTATATTTAATTTTTTTAAATGGTAGTCAAGATGAATTCATGTCTTGAAAACTGTTTTTATAGTTTTCACATTGCTATAATTGGTTTCTCTCCCTCCCAAATTTTGTTTTCTTTTCTGATGAATTCAGGATTATTTCTGTCTCAGTTTGTTTTATAAAGAAACAAGCAGTATAATGATTGCTTTATATATATATTTTTTTAATTAATTAATTAATTAATTTACTTTTGGCTGCGTTGGGTCCTCGTTTCTGTGCGAGGGCTTTCTCCAGTTGCGGTGAGCGGGGGCCACTCTTCATCGTGGTGCGCGGGCCTCTGACTATCGCGGCCTCTTGTTGCGGAACACAGGCTCCAGACGCGCAGGCTCAGTAGTTGTGGCTCACGGGCCCAGCCGCTCCGCGGCACGTGGGATCTTCCCAGACCAGGGCTCAAACCCATGTCCCTTGCATCGGCAGGCAGATTCTCAACCACTGCGCCACCAGTGAAGCCCCGATTGCTTTTTATTTTAACTAAAGGACACCCCCAGTGTAAAAGTTGAATGGATGATACATGAATATTTAGTGAATTGGACTTCTGTCATGAATCATTTGATGATGATTGAATGCCCCAATTTTACTGAATTTTCAACAGGTTCTTAGTGATCACAATTTAGAGATATCACAACTACAAGAATCAATAAGACATTGGGAACAACAGGTTGAAGACATGAAGAAATCCTGTAAGATCCTGGAGGATAAAATGTAAGTATAATACTTTATCTTTACAGAAGCACTTCTAGATGTTATGTTCCTTTCATTAAAAAAAAATTTATTTAATAGTAGATGAAAATTATTCTCTTATTTTACTAAAAGTTGTGTGATTGTCAGCTTTATAGAATCACCTCTTCATTTTGAAATTAAACAGTCTTTCAGATGATCAAGAGAAAAAAATTGAGGATGATGTGGTTAGTTTAGGAAAAGGGAGGGAATTTGGGGTGTGTACTATCCTTATTTCAGTTCCTTACTCCCTACAAATACACGCTTGGAGGAAGGCACTGCCATAGGGCTACAACTCACCTAACCATGCTGCTACAGTTGTTGTTCTTAGTCAAGGGGGACTTGCAGCACTTATTGAGAAAATACAGGGAAGCCTCAAGGCAAAAACTTTTACCATGGAACTGAAACCAGAAACATAAGGAAATATTCCATCTGTCTCAAGGCCTAGTGTTTGCTTCCTTCTGCGATTCTCTCTTTATCTACATGCTGGGTTCTCTTCCTGGTGAGTCCGTGGCTAAGCATGGCCATTCCAAACCCTCTGAGTTTACCTGTCACAGATCCATCTATCTTTAGAGACTGACCAACAGATTCTCTCCCAGGAGAATTCCCAGATTTCCCATCAAAAGCTGTTTGGCTCAGCTCTGGATAGGAAGGTGGGGTCTTTTAATATAAACATGGCTTCTGGGCTTACCCCCAGGGTTTACTGACAGTTTAAAAGACAAATTATGGTCTGAGCAGATTCCGCAAAAGATAAGTAATTCCACATGTGGGATCCTGTTACAATGTGGCTCATTTCTACATAGATTTGAATGTATTGGGATTAAAATTATGTCTTCTAAAATAACAACTGCACAGTACTATTCTACTCTATCATCAACAGTCCATAAAATATGCAATAATCCTTATACTCAGTACCAGATTTAAAATTGGAAAGCTCAAGTAATACAACAATTAAAAATCAGAATAAAAAATCTTTTTCTTTGAAAGTGATTCGATAATTTTAGTTATCTATTTCTTAAAAACTAGGCAAAGAATCATAGTGGAAAATATAGATTAGCTCGTAACTTATTTCTAGGAATTATGATTAAAAGCCTTGAAACACTGATAAAGTTTTATTTATAAGCAGACTTCATGTTAGCTAACTGGTTTTAAATGTATGTTCAAGATAAAAATGGGGATTCATTGATCTTTCATTTTGAATGGCTCATCTTTTTGTTTTCAGTCCCAGCCTTTCAAGGGTTTTCATGTGGAATCTCACTGAGGAAAAGTGCTTTTGATTAATTTGGTGATTGAGGATATAAGTTTCCCCCCCTTTTATTAATAAAACTTTACTTTTTCTTCTTTATAACTTGGCAAATTAAAAGAAAATTCTCTGTATTTTTATTTTGTCACTTAGTTCCTTTTCTCTATCTTTGGAGGTAGGGAGAGGCAGCTCAGTTCTTGTTTGGTGGATTTGAAGAATCAAACAGTGTTGTTTTATAATATTCTATAAGATTCTTTAAGAATAAATTATACAAGAAACAAATAATTTATATAACTCAACTTCCTATTAATCTATTAGTCTTAATTTCCCCCATCCCACCCACCATGAAATCGTTAACTTGCAAGCTCATTATCTATTTTGAGGTCAAAATATTGAGGGAAAGCAAAAATTACTCAACTCCAAGTTTAAATTCTATATGTGGACAGTTAAGGGTACCTCAAATTCTTCACAGATCCACAGGAGGCATTGCTAGTTTAATCCTTCTTCTTTGCTATTATTGATATCCAGCATGATGTATTTGCATAATAAAGGCAAATCAGTGCCTATCTTTCTAAATTGCTATGACATTTTTCGTCATTCAGCTGGTTATCAACATGTGGGAAGTGGGGAATTGGAAGCTAAATATTGTGTATAAATGACATCCAATTTGTGACCCAAAGTATATACTTACCATTATAGTGCAAGAGGCTATAAAAATTATAGATGCTTTTTAAAAAGGACTGACATGGTTTCAAAATTGTCAAGGTTACCAAAGACTTTCATCCTGCCAAATTTTAGTAATCTGATCTATTCCTCAAAGTTTTTAAATTCTTTATAGAATTTGACACAGATGTTCACTTCCATCTTCTTGATATACTTTCTTCACTTGGCTTCCCAAACTTCACATTCTCTTATTTCATTTACTACACTGCTTCTTCTCAGGACCCTTTACTTGTTCCAGTTCTTCTTTTTGTCTCTAAATTTAGGAGTTATCAGCCCTTCACTGTTCTCTATTCTCTACTCATACTCTCCATATGTGATTTCATTCAGTCTCATACTTTCTGTACCCCAGTGACTTCCATATCTATATATCCAACCCTGACCTCTAACTGCATATAGTCTACAGCTTATTTGACCTTTCCACTTGGAGGATATCTCAAATATACATGTCCTAAACAGAATTCTTAATTTCCCATCTCCTTGAAAGAGCTCTTTCTTTAGTCTTCCATATCACTATTTACCTAGTTACTCCAGCCAAAAAACTAGGAGTCATCCACCATTCCTGTTTTCCTTGCTACCTAACCCTAACCCAGCTAACCAACTAACCTAACCCTAACCCAACTCTAACTCCAGCCAAATCCAAAGCATGTCCTGTTGCCTTCATCTTTAAAATATATCCTGAGTCCAGCTGTTTCTCACCAGCTTCACCACTACAACCTTAATCTGAGCCACCATTATCTCTTCTGGACCACTGCCATAGACTTCTACGTAGTCTATCTTCCTATACTATTGTCTTTCTCTACTAAGTAGCCAGAGTCATTTTTACAAGATGTGAATCAGTTCATGTCACTCCTTTCCTTAAAAAATCCTCCCCTGGTTCCCTTCAAAATAAAATCTGAACTTCTACCTTGTCCTCAAGACCCTATATGATCTGGGCTGTGTCTAACTCTCCAGCCTTCTCACACTCCTGTCTTCATCAAATATTCAATACACCAAGCTTGTTCCTATCTCAGGATATTATCACCTGCTGTTCCTTCTATATGAAAAGCTGTTCCTTAAGATCTTCAAATATCTGGCTCCTTCTCATCCTTCAGGTCTTTCACAAGTTATCCCAAGAGATGTTCCCTAATCACCTGTCTACAGTACCATCCTCACTCTCAGGATTTCTCTATCCTTTACCCTACTTTGTGATCTTTGGAGCATTTAACACTATCTGAAATATATATATATTTTTTGATAACTTTCTTATAGTCTGTCTACTCCACTAGAGTGTAATTTCCATGAGGGTAGAGACTTTGTGCTGTATCTCCCAGAGTGTAGGTGTTCAAAAATTGCTTCTTAAATTAATATATAAATAAATGAAATATTAATACATCAATTCAAAAGAGTAAAAATTTTGTTTATTTTAATGAATTGTAAATAAATATATTGTATAGGGAGATGGAGACTGGAAGTTTCTGATGTCATAAGTAAATGTGGCTTTGCTGGAAAACATGTCCTAATAGGAATTTATTTGGCTTCCTTTGTTCATAGGCTTTTCTTTAGGAATAACAAGGAAAAACTGGATGATGAATCTAATTTTGAAAAAAAAGAATTATTGCTGAAGATAAAACAGGTAGGAAGACAGAAATGATGGCTTTAAGATTATAATTAATTTTTAGTTAACATTTTAAGTATATGTGAAAAATGTGAAATTTTCCAAAAGTAGCATTTTCATTAACTAATAATAATCATGATCATTCACAGTAATTGATTTAAAGATTTGATCAGAAAACTGGAAGAGAATAGTGAAAATCACCTAAGCTGAGCAGAAAAAAGGATTTTTAAAAAATGAGGATAGTTTAAGAGACCTCTGGGACAACATCAGTGTATTAATATTCACATTATAGGGGTCCCAGAAGGAAGAGAGAGAGAAAGGGGCAGAGAACATAATTGAAGAAATAGTAGCTGAAAACTTCCCTAACCTGAGAAAGAAAACAGATCTAAGTCCAAGAAGCATAGAGATTCCCAAACAAGATGAACCCAAAGAGGACCACACCAAGACATATTGTAATTAAAATGGAAAAAATTAAAGATAAAGAATCTTAAAAGCAGCAAAGGAAAGGTGACTGGCTGTGTACAAGGGAACTCCAATAAAACTATCAGCTGACTTTTTAGCAGAAACTTTTTAGGTCAGAAAAAAGTGGCATGATATATTTAAAGTGATGAAAAGAAAAAAACCTACAACTAATACTCTACCTGGCAAGGCTATCATTCAGATTTCAATGAGAGATAAAGAGTTTTACAGACAAACAAAAGCTAAAAGAGTTCAGTAGTACTAAACCTACTTTACAAGAAACATAAAAGGGACTTCTCTAAATGGAAAAGAAAAGACCACAGCTAGAAATATGAAAATTATGAAAGGAAAAATCTCATTGGTAAAGGCAAACATAGAGTAAAGGTCAACTACTTATAAAAGCTAGTGGGAATGTCAAAAGACAAAAGTAGTAAAATCATCTATATCCACAATAAGTAGTTAAGGGATACAAAAAACAAAAAGATGGACAATGTGATATCAAAAACATTAAATGTGGTGGGGGCGCATAAAAATGCAGGGTTGTTAGAATGTGTTCAAACTTAAGATCATCAACTTAATCACATATATAAAAAAGTTGTTATATATATACTTCATGGTAACTACAGACCAAAAATTTATAATAGATGCACACAAATAAGAGAGAAATGAATCCAAACATAACAGTAAAGACAGTAATCAAATCACAAAGGAAGAGAACAAAAGAAGAAGAAATGAACAAAAAAGAACTACCAAAACAACCAGAAAACAGCCAACAAAATGTTAATAAGTACATATCTATTAATAATTGCTTTAAATGTAAATGGACTAAATACTCCAATCAAAAGACATAGAGTGGCTGACAGATTTAAAAAAAGAAAAACTCTCTATATTTGCTGTCTATAAGGGACTAGCTTCAGATCTAAGACACACACAGACTGAAAGGGCATGAAACAGGTGTTCAGTGCAAATGGAAACAAAAAGAAAGCTGGGATAGCAATGCTTATATCAGACAAATAGACTTTAGAGCAAAGACTGTAACGAGAGACAAAGAAGGATATTATAGACTGAGAAATGGATCAATCCAACAAGAAATAACAATTGTAAACATATATGCACCCAACATAGAAGCACCTAAATACATAAAGCAAATATTAACAAATATAAAGGGTGAAATTGATGGTAACATAATAATAGTAGAGGATTTTAACACCTCACATCAATGGACAGATCATCCAGACAGAATACCAATAAGGAAACAATGGCTTTAAGTGACACATTAGACCAGTGGAATCAACAGATATATAGAGAGAGAGCTTTCCTTCCGAAAGCAGCAGAATACACATTATTTTCAAGTGCACATGGAACATTCTGTAAGGTAGATCATATGCTAGGACACAAACAAGAGTCTACAAGTTTAAGAAATTGAAATCATATCAAGCATCTTTTCTGACCACAGTGTATAAGACTAGAAATCAACTACCAAAACCAAACCAAAACAAAACCCTACAAAAAACACAAACACATGGAAGCTAAACAATATGCTACTAAACAACCAATGGGTCACTGAAGAAATCAGAGAGGAAATTTAAAAATACCTGGAGACAAATGAAAATGGAAACACAATGATTCAAAATATATGGGACACAGCAAAAACAGTTCTAAGAGGGAAGTTTATAGTGATACAGGCCTACTTCAGAAAGAAGGAAGATCTCAAACAAACAACCTAACCTTACATCTAAAGGAACTAGAAAAATAAGAACAAACAAAACAAAGTAGGAGGAAAAAAATAATAAGGACCAGAGCAGAAATAAATGAAATAGAGACTTAAAAATAAAACAATAGAAAAGATCAATGAAACTAAGAGATTGTTCTTTGAAAAGATAAGCAAAATTGATAAACTTTTATTTAGACTAATCAAGAAGAAAAGAGAGAGGGCCCAAATCAATAAAATCAGAAGTGAAATTCCAACCTACACCACAGGAATACAAAGGATCATAAGAGATTACTACAAACAATAATATGTCAATAAAATGGAAAACCTAGAAGAAGTGAATAAATTCCTAGAAATGTACAATTTCCCAAGACTGAATCAGGAAGAAATATAAAATATGAACAGACCAATTACCAGTAATGAAAATGAATCAGAAAAAAAAAAAAACTGTCAATGAAGAAAGTCCAGGATTGGACAGGTTCACAGGTAAATTCTACCAAACATTTAAAGAAGAGTTAATGCCTATCCTTCTTAAACTCTTCCCCCAAAATTTAAGAACCCGTTTTATGAGTCCAGCATCACCCTGATACCAAAACCGGACAAAGACACCACAAAAAAGAGAATATTACAGGCCAAAATTACTGATGAGCATAGTTGCAAAAATCCTCAACAAATATTAACATACTGGGGCTTCCCTGGTGGCACAGTGGTTGAGAGTCTGCCTGCCGATGCAGGGGGCAGGGGTTCGTGCCCTGGTCCGGGAGGATCCAACATGCCGCGGAGCGGCTGGGCCCATGCGCCATGGCCACTGAGCCTGCGCATCCGGAGCCTGTGCTTCGTAACGGGAGAGGCCGCCACAGTGAGAGGCCCACGTACCGCAAAAAAAAAAAAATATATATTAGCACACTGAATTCAATAATACACTAACAGGATCATACACTATGCTCAAGCAAGATTTATCCCAGGGATGCAAGGATAGTTCAGTATCTGCAAATCAATCAGTGTGATATACCACTTTAATAAATTGAAAATAAAAATCATATGATTGGGACTTCCCGGGTGGTGCAGTGGTTAAGAATCCGCCTGCCAGTGCAGGGGACATGGGTGCAATGCCTGGTCTGGGAAAATCCCACATGCCACAGAGCAACTAAGCCAATGTGCCACAATTACTGAGCCTGCGCTCTAGAGCCCACGAGCCACAACTACTGAGGCCATGTGCCACAACTACTGAAGCCTGAGTGCCTAGAGCCTGTGCTCCACAACAAGAGAAGCCAGTGCAGTGAGAAGCCTGTGCACTGCAATGAGGAGTAGCCCCTGCTTGCCACAACCAGAGAAAGTTGCTGTGCTCCACACACAGCAACCCAGTGCAGCCAAAAATAAATAAACAATAAATAAATAAATAAAAATTTAAAAAAATCATATGATTATTTTGATAGATCAGAAAAAGCTTTTGACAAAATTCAGCACCCATTTATGAAAAAAAACTCAATAAAGTGGGTGTAGAGGGAACATACCTCAACATAATAGAGGCCATATACAACAAGCTTATAGCTAAAATCATACTCAAAGGTCAAAAGTTGAAAGTATTTCTTCTACAATCAAGAACAGGATAAGGCTGCCCACTGTCACCCCTTTTATTTAACATAGTATTAGAAATCCTAGCCACAGTCTTTTTCAGACAAGAAAAAGAATCCAAGTGGAAAAGGAAGAAGTAAAACTGTCAATGTTTACAGATGACATGATACTATACATAGAAAATCCCAGAGCCACCACCAAAACAAAAAACCACTAGAGCTCATCAGTGAATTCAGTAAAGTTGCAGCATACAAAATTAATATACAGAAATCTGTTGCATTTCTATACACTAATGACAAACTATCAGAAAGAGGAATTAAGGAAACAATTCCATTTATAATTGATTCAAAAGAATAAAATATCTAAGAGTAAATCTAACTAAGGAGGTAAAAGACCTGTACTTTGAAAACTATAAGACAGTAATGAAAAAATTGAATATGACACAAATGGAAAGATATATATTTTACCATTGGGAGAATTAAAATTGTTAAAATAACCATATTCCCCAAGACAATCTACAGATTCAATCCAATCCCTATTAAAATTCCAGTGATATTTTTCACAAAATTGGAACAAATAATTCTAAAATTTTTACCAAAACACAAAATACCCTGAATAGCCAAAACTATCTTGAGGAAGAAGAACAAAGCTGGAGGTATTACACGTTCTGATTTCAAACTATACTACAAAGCTACAGTAATGAAAATGGTATGGTACTGGCACAGAAACAGACACATAGATCATGAAACAGAATAGAGAGCACAGAACTAAACCTGCATATATAGTTTATTAATCTATGACAAAGAAGGCAAGAATATACAATGGGGAAAAGATAGCCTTTCTAATAAATAATGTTGGGAAAACTGGATAGCAACATGCAAAAGAATCAAATTGGACTACTTCCTCACATCATATACAAAAATCAACTCAAAATGGGTTAAAGACTTAGATGTAAAACGTGAAATCATAAAACTCATAGAAGAAAACATAGGCAGTACACTCTTTGACAACAGTCTTAGTTATTTTTATTGAGTATGTCTCCTCAGGCAATAGCAACAAAAGCAAAAATAAACAAATGGGACTACATCAAACTAAAAGGCTTTTGCACAGCAAAGAAAACTATTAACAAAACGAAAAGACAGCCTACTGAATGGGAGAAAATATTGGCAAACAATATATCTGACATGGGGTTAATATTCAAAATATGCAAAGAACTCATACAACTCAACATCTAAAAAACAACCTGATTAAACAATGGGCAGAGGATCTGAATACACATATTTCCAAAGACATACAGATGGCAAACAAGCACATGAAAAGATTCTCAACATCACCAATCATCAAGGAAATGCAAATCAAATCCTCAATGAGATATCACCTCACACCTGTCAGAATGGCTATCGTCAAAAAGACCACAAATAAGTGTTGGATAAAAACTGAACTCTTCCTGACATCCAATCTTAATTCTCGTGAGTTATAGGAGGCAAGTTCAATAATGACACAAAATTCTATTCTAACTTTAACTTTTATTATGAAATATTACACATATACAGAACAGAATATTTACTGTAAGTGTACAGTCTTCGTGTACATATCTATCTTTTGATAAATGTAGTTTATTAATTTTAATGAAGTATAGTTTATCAATCTTTTCCTTTTTGGCTTATGCTTTTCATGTCCTATGTCTTGAGGATATTCTCCTACGTGATCTTGTAGAAGCTTTAGTGTTTGCTTTTTCACGTTAAGTACTGCAAGCTGTCTGGAATGTGTGTGTGTGTGTGTGTGTGTGTGTGTGTGTGTGTGTGTGTGTGTTCTGTGAAATGGTAGTCCAGATTCATACTTTCACATAAGATTGTCCAATTAACTAGCACTGTTAAATGGAAAGATAGTACTTTCCTCCACTATATTTCAGTGGCACTTTTGTCATAAATCAACTGTGGATCATAAATATATTATAAGTATATGTGTGAATCTGTAGCATCTATTTTATTCATTTGGACTTAATCTCTTCTCACATTAAAACCATGCACTCTTAATTAGTAGCTTTAAAATAAGCCTTTATAGTTAGTAGTAAAAATCCTTTAACTTTGTTCTTCTACAAGATTGCTTCCATTATTCTTGGCCCTTTGAATTTCAGTCTGTCAAGTCCTGCCCAAAAGCCTGTTTGGATTTTGATTGGGGTTGAATTAAATCTATAGATCAATTTGGGGAGGATTTTATGTTTTAACAATATTGAAGTTTCCAATCCATGAACACAGCATGTCTTCCATTTATCTTAGGTCTTTTTTGTTCCCTTTGACCTAGTTATTCAATTTCACTATGATATGTCCAAGTTTTTCTTTTTATTTATCCTGCTTGGGATTTATTGGGCATCTTAAATCCGTGAGTTGCTGTATTTTGTAAGTTCTGCAAAATTCTTAGCCATTATCTGTTCACATATTTCTTTTGTCCCATGCTTTTTCTTGTTTTTCTGAGACTCCAGTTATATGAACACACTTATTTGTACTAATAAAATATCCTGTCTGTATCTTACTCGCTCTTCTCTATTTTCTACTTTTTGTCTACCCCTGCTGCATTCTGGGCAGAATGGTCTTATTTCAATTCTTAATTTTGGTTGTTGTATTTTTCAACTGGTAATTTTCAAATCTGCTTTGTTGCTCTTTATTTTTTCCAATTCCTTGCCATATTTTTCAAGCATGTCTAGTATTCTTTGATCATAATAAATACAGTATTTTTATATTTCAGTGTCTATTTCCAATACCTGGTATTTTTGTAGGACTGGTTCTGTCATCTATTGTTTCTGCCAATTTTTGTTCATGCTGTCTTGTTTCCTTCTGTTGGAAAACTGTACACTGGACATTGTATTTCAAAAAAGGTGTTTGTAGAAACAATTTGAGGTCTAGGATGACAGTGTATTTCTCAGGAACAGATTTCATTCACTTCTGTCAGATACCTGGGATGTTAACAGTCCCAAACCTCCTTAATCCACCTTTAGGTTCCCTGGTGATCTAAGTCAGGCTGGACCATAGCTTGTTAGCTTCTAATTCACTCTTCTTCAGAGGGTGAAGCTCTCTGGAATCCCAGACTAATGTGGCAGGAGGTTTATCAGGCGTAACACCTGGATAAGCTCTAAGTGTTGACTTTTGTCCCCCTTGTCATGTAAGAGAACCAAATCTCAGATTCCAAGTGGCTTCTTCTATATCAGTAAATGTCCTCAGAGTAAAAGGAGTTTTCAGTGCTAGGTTTACCAGTCTGGATTCTTACTTTCTTGTAGAATTAGGCTTACTAATTCCTCATTATCTTGTTAGTTCTGCAACAATTTTTTTTAAATAAATTTATTTATTTTATTTATTTTTGGCTACGTTGGGTCTTTGTTGCTATGCGCGGGCTTTCTCTAGTTGTGGCGAGTGAGGGCTACTCTTCATTGTGGTGCGCAGGCTTCTCATTGCAGTGGCTTCTCTTGTTGCGGAGCACGGGCTTTAGGCGCACAGGCTTCAGTAGTTGTAGAAGTTGTGGAAGTAGTTGTGGAAGTAGTTGTGGCTTGTGGGCTCTAGAGTGCAGGCTCAGTAGTTGTGGCGCAAGGGCTTGGTTGCTCTGCGGCGTGTGGGATCTTCCCGGACCAGGGCTCAAACCCATGTTCCCTGCATTGGCAGGCAGATTCTTAACCATTGCGCCACCAGGGAAGCCCCTCTGCAACACTTTTAAGAACTCTTTTCATCCATCTATTTTAGTGATCCTTAGCCCACCATTCCTACCTAACCTAATTTTCTTACCTCATTTGAAGCAATTCAGTAGAGACATCCAAGCACAAAGTTCTCACCTCATTCAGAACACTAATGGGTACTATCTTTTGTCCTTGAATAGAAATATTTAACAAAAGTTAAGCATGATATCCAGTCAAAGAGGTATTGAACAAGAGTTCCTATGGATGTTACATTTTCTTTTCCCTGGTGTAGTTTATTTTCTGGGAAAAGGACATACAGATCTTGTTGAATGATCCCAGTTTATTAATCCCAATTCTTATTTTAATATCAATTATTACTTTATGGTTTACTACTTTACTATGGTTTATTACTTTACTTTATGGCATCAGTGTTTACTACCTTTCTACACATTTGTCATAATTTATAGAAGAGGCCCCAAAATGTACAGTTACATATTTGATATAGAATTAGATCACTCAACATTTAAGGCATAGTCATTGTATGTTAAATAATATACCCAGTGCTCTAGAGAGTTGCCCACTGAAAGAGCCGTGAAACAAATCCTCTACTTCAATTCCTTTTTTTTCTAGGTGGCTGAAAAGCTACACAAATGTCATTTCAAGAACAAAGATCTACGAGAGAAACTGCATACTGTTTCGAGACAATATAAGATTGTCCTAAATGAGGAGGATAAAGTTTTTATGCAGAAACAGAAAATTTATTCTGAGTATGTTTCTATCCATAATCCATACATGACTCAACATGCTTTAGTTATGGGTTACTTCTCCACTTATGCTTATCCTAGTTTAAAATCTGTTGATAACAATGAAATGTTCTTTACCCAATTGTAAATACACTCCTAATGCGCCTCTATATATACTGAATAATGCTTTCCTCATATGGGTCGGATCAAATCCATAAACGCCAAATCTATTATTTTTACTTCTAAATCAGACTCTTGAAAGAATAATCATGCTTTTACCCTATGAGACTGCCTAGAGAAACTATGAGATCGACCTTCATCAGAAGCTGGCTTTGCACCTACATTTCCTTTCTCAGAAAAAGGTTTTGTCATTGACACAATCCCCTAACCCAGAGACTGGGAAATTATTCAAGGAAACCCCTATCTTTTACTAGGACTCCATTCAAGCACCAAGGCTTGTCAATTCCACCTCCCAAATATTTCTCAAAAATATCCTATCCTCCTCTCCAACTCCACTCTTTTCACCCCTTTTAGCTTCTTTGGTTTGGCTTGCCTCTCATAAGTTCTTCCCACTTTCTGTTTTACCACTCCTAACTTATCCACCTCCCTCTCACCACAATGATCCTCTGGAACGTCCCTCTGAGGTCATTCCTTTTTATCAGTCACTGCATTGTTGTCAGCTGGGTACAAATCCCTTTGTCCCACTGAACTATGAACAGATCAGAGCAGTTGCTCTGTCTTACTCAGCACTGTATCTTCAGGATCTTGTCCATTGCTTAGCAGGTAGTGGGCTTTCACCAGTGTTTTCCTGATGAGTATTACAGAATAACATCTTGCAAGTATGAGTTATGTAAGTAGTAATACATTACTACACTCAAAGTTAAATCACATGGAAGTGTAATTATGGTGTCCAGGCCCACTTATGTGAAGCTGAATTTATGGTCACTGTTGCAGCATTTAGGATGCAGAGAGTTATTGCAATCATTTTGTATCATCCAATTGAATAGCCTACTAATAGTATTCTTCAGGCAAAAACTTTCCTCAGATCCATACTAAGTTATCAGTTTGAATCACAAAATGTGCTGATGACAAATAATTGTAACAATAAAACATTTACTACTGTTGTTGGTTTGTGTCTTCTTCAGCTTGGGCTACCATAACAAATTACCATAGACCAGGAGGCTTAAACAACAGAAATTGATTTCTCATAGTTCTGGAGGCTGGACATCTGAAATCAGGGTGCCAGCATGGTCAGGTTCTGGTGAGAGCTCTCTTCCTGACTTGCAGATGGCCAACCACCTTCTTGCTATGTCCTCATAGAGGGGAAAGAGAGAGAGAGAGAGAGAGAGAGCGCGCAAAAGAGAGAGAGCTGTCTGGTGTCTCTGCTTATGAGGGCACTAATCTCACCATGAGGACTCCATCCTCATGACCTCATATAAATCTAATCACCTCCCAAAGGCCCCATCTTCAAATACTATCTCACTGGGGCCTAGGGCTTCAGCATATGAATTTGTGGGGGGACACAATTCAGTCCATAGCAGTTTTGAAGAAGATGAGACACTTAGATAAAGTACTTCCTGTTACAAGCACATTCCTATCAATGTCTAGAAATTTGAACAAAATCATAAACTTCCCATTATTCTCTCTGTAAGTTAGAGATGAAAAATAACCACTCTTTACAAAATGCCTCATGAGTGCCACCCACTGGCGTTGTCACTTCACATCTCGGTTAATCCTTAAAACCAGTGAGATAGGTATTGTGATCCCCACTTTATGGATGGGGAAACTGAGACTCATCCACAGGTGAAGTCTCTTTTCAAGGTCACACTACTAGGAAGAGGTAGACCACTATCCAAAGTCGGTCTGATTGATTCCTTCACCTTTTACAAAATAACATAACAGAACTGATAAATTCATTAAAAGAGACATACCCACTCAGCATGATAAAATACTATAGAATTGTTCTTGTGCTTTTATGGTTACTATTGCAGTTAATGTTCCTTTCATGGCTTAGAGATTTTCATAAATTTAGCCACCACTAGCAAAAAGACTTTGTTTCTATTTTTACTAATTTATTTGATAAACAGTTCATGAACTAAACTTTCCAAACTACTTTTTAAATTCTTGTTTGTGGTTGCATATTTTCTTATGCTGAGGAGTTAAAAATGATTATTTCAACCTTAAATATATGATTACTCTGTTTTTTCATGGTAGAAATCAGAAACAACTGGCATTTATATCTCAGAAAGAAAACTTCCTATCAAAAAGAAAAGTAGACATCAGAAATATGGAAGAAGGACTTATCAGACTCAATGAGCTTCATCGGTATGTTTGTTGCCTTTGAAAATTTTAATCTTCATTCCTCTACATTTATCTTTTTAATAAATGGTAGCAACAAATCTATGCCAATTTCTAATATACTATAGAAAAGGAGGTTCATAATTGACTCTCTTTTACAGTCCAGAAAAGTCATTATCATCGAATCTTTCACTAAAAGGATAGACAGGCACTGAGTTGTACATAAGCTGTGTCTAATACCTCTGTTACAGCCTTCACATTCCCCTTCATCCCAGATTCACAAGCACATCTTCTATCCTTAGTTACCACTTATCCCTAATTCAAGAATATTTATTGGCTTTCTAAATTATACATGGCAGTAAATCAGAACTCAGTCTAGAACCCAGAGTTCCTCACCAATTTGTTGACCTTAACCCTTCCTATGTCAGTGTTATTTCCCTTCATGTCCTCTGTATGCAGCAAGTTTGCCTTAGTCACAAGAGTCCTGACTTGCTGCTCCTTTCCTCTGTTTCTTTGCATAGGATGATGTCCTTTCCTTGGTGAGATTGCACCTCCATTCTGGCAATCCATGTTCCTCCCTCTATTAAACATTATCCTCTAATAACCTTTCCTCAACTGCCTCGCCAAAATCCGTTCTTCTCTATCCTTGGCTGGAATACTTGCAAAATCAGTTTACACTTGCAAAAATTGTAATTGTCTTTCCATTAGTCTGCCAATAAAATCTGTTGTTTCACAAGGTTTGTTTTGTCTCCCAATTAGATGGTAGCCTTATTGTGCATGTGAATTATACATACAGTCTACTATACATTTTAACAGCTCCCACAAATGCAAAATCCAATATATTTTTCTTGTTTTTAGAGCAACAAAGGAAGCATATCGGAAACAAATAAAAGTCCTGAACGATAACCTGGAAAGAAAACTTCAGAGATGGTAAAAAAAAGAAAACTCATTTATATTATAAGTAGTATATGTTATCTTTTTAAAATTTAATTTTATTTATTTATATTTTTATACAGCAGGTCCTTATTAGTTATGTATTTTATACATATTACTGTATTTATTTCAATCCCAATCTCCAAATTCATCCCACCCCCTGCACACCCCCTCAGCTTTCCCCCCTTGGTGTCCATACGTTTATTCTTTACATTTGTGTCTCTATTTCTGCCTTGCAAACCAGTTCATCTGTACCGTTTTTCTAGATTTCACATATATATGTTAATATTCAATATTTGTTTTTCTCTTTCTGACTTACTTCACTCTGTATGACAGTCTCTAGGTCCATCCACATCTCTACAAATGACCCAGTTTCATTCCTTTTTATGACTAAGTAATATTCCACTGTGTATATGTTCCATATCTTCTTTATCCATTTGTCTGTCCATTGTACATATGTACCACATCTTCTTTATCCATTCGTCTGTTGATGGGCATTTAGGTTGCTTCCATGACCTGGCTATTGTAAATAGTGCTTCAATGAACATTGGGGTGCATGTGTCTTTTTGAATTATGGTTTTCTGTCGGTATATGCCCAGTAGTGGGATTACTGGGTCATATGGTAATTCTATTTTCAGTTTTTTAAGGAACCTCCATACTGTTCTCCATAGTGGCTGTATCAATTTACATTCCCACCAACAGACCAAGAGGGTTCCCTTTTCTCCACACCCTCTCCAGCATTTGTTGTTTGTAGATTTTCTGATGATGCCCATTCTAACTGGTGTGAGGTGATACCTCATTGTAGTTTTGATTTGCATTTCTCTAATAATTAGTGACGTTGAGCAGCTTTTCATGTGCTTCTTGGCCATCTGTATGTCTTCTTGGGAGAAATGTCTATTTAGGTCTTCTGCCCATTTTTGGATTGGGTTGTGTGTTTCTTTAATATTGAGCTGCATGAGCTGTTTATATAGTTTGGAGATTAATCTTTTGTCCATTGATTCATTTGCAAATATTTTCTCCCATTCTGAGAGTTGCCTTCTTTTCTTGTTTATAGTTTCCTTTGCTGTGCAAAAGCTTTGAAGTTTCATTAGGTCCCATTTGTTTATTCTTGTTTTTATTTCCATTACTCTAGGAGGTGGATCAAAAAAGATCTTGCTGTGATTTATGTCAAAGAGTGTTCTTCCTGGGGCTTCCCTGGTGGTGCAGTGGTTGAGAATCTGCCTGCCGATGCAGGCGACACGGGTTCGTGCCCCGGTCCGGGAAGATCCCACATGCCATGGAGCGGCTAGGCCCGTGAGCCATGGCCGCTGAACCTGCGCGCCTGGAGCCTGTGCTCTACAACAGGAGAGGCCGCAACAGTGAGAGGCCCGCGTACCGCAAAAAAAAAAAAAAGAGTGTTCTTCCTGTTTTCCTCTAAGAGTTTTATAGTGTCCGGTCTTCCATTTAGGTCTTTAAGCCATTTTGAGTTTATTATTGTGTATGGTGTTAGGGAGTGTTATAATTTCATTCTTTCACATGTAGCTGTCCAGTTTTCCCAGCACCACTTATTTAAGAGACTGTCTTTTCTCCATTGTATATCCTTGCCTCCTTTGTCATAGATTAGCTGACCAGGTATTTGGATTTATCTCTGGGTTTTCTATCCGGTTCCATTGATCTGTATTTCTGTTTTTGTGCCAGTACAATATTGTGTTGATTACTGTAGCTTTGTAGTATAGTCTGAAGACAGGGAGACTGGTTCCTCCAGCTCCGTTTTTTTCCCTCCGTTTTTTCGCTTTGGCTATTCAGGGTCTTTTGTGTCGCCATACAAATTTTAAGATTTTTTATTCTAGTTCTGTAAAAAAATGCCATTGCTAGTTTGCTAGGGATTGCATTGAATCTGTAGATTGCTTTGGGTAGTATAGTCATTT
The DNA here is from genome assembly GCF_964270905.1 of Leucopleurus acutus. Lineage (NCBI taxonomy): Eukaryota > Metazoa > Chordata > Mammalia > Artiodactyla > Delphinidae > Leucopleurus > Leucopleurus acutus. Next base: position 41,295,546 of record NC_139142.1, read on the forward strand.
TCACAATATTGATTCTTCCAATCCAAGAACATGGTATATCTCTCCATCTGTTTGTGTCATCTTTGATTTCTTTCATCAGGATCTTATAGTTTTCTGAGTACAGGTATTTTACTTCCTTAGGTAGGTTCATTCCTAAGTATTTTATTCTTTTTGTTGCAATGGTGAATGGTATTGTTTCCTTACTTTCTCTTTCTGATACCTTGTTGTTAGCATATAGGAATGCAAGAGATTTCTGTGCATTAATTCTGCGTCCTGCAACTTTACCAAATCCATTGATTAGCTCTAGTAGTTTTCTCGTGATATCTTTAGGATTCTCTATGTATAGTACCATGGCATCTGCAAACAGTGACAATTTTACTTCTTCTTTTCCAATTTGTATTCCTTTTATTTCTTTTTCTTCTCTGATTGCTGTGGCTAGGACTTCCAAAACTATGTTGAATAATAGTGATGACAGTGGACATCCTTGTCTTGTCCCTGATCTTAGAGGAAATGCTTTCAGTTTTTCACCAATGAGAATGATGTTTGCTGTGGGTTTGTTGTATATGGCCTTTATTATGTTGAGGTAGGTTCCCTCTATGCCCACTTTCTGGGGAGTTCTTATCATAAATGGGTGATGCATTTTGTCAAAAGCTTTTTCTGCATCTTTTGAGATGGTCATATGGTTTTTCTTCAATTTGCTAATATGGTGTATCACATTGATTGATTTGCCTATATTGAAGAATCCTTGCATCCCTGGGATAATTCCCACTTGATCATGGTGTATGATCCTTTTAATGTGTTGTTGGATTCTGTTTGCTAGTATTTTCTTGAGGATTTTTGCATCTATATTCATCAGTGATATTGGTCTGTAATTTTCTCTTTTTGTAGTATCTTTGTCTGGTTTTGGTATCAGGGTGATAGTGGCCTTGTAGAATGAATTTGAGAGTGTTCCTTCCTCTGCAGTTTTTTGGAAGAGTTTGAGACAGATGGGTGTTAGCTCTTGTCTAAATGCTTTATAGAATTCACCTGTGAAGCCATCTGGTCCTGGGCTTTTGTTTGTTGTAAGATTTTAAATCACAGTTTCAATTTCATTACTTGGTCTGTTCATATTTTCTATCTCTTCCTGGTTCAGTCTTGGAAGGTTATACCTTTCTAAGAATTTCTTCCAGGTCATCCATTTTATTGGCATAGAGTTGCTTGTAGTAGTCTCTTAGGATGCTTTGTATTTCTGCGATATCCATTGTAACTTCTCCTTTTTCATTTCTAATTTTATTGATTTGAGTCCTCTCCTTCTTTTTCTTGATGAGTCTGGCTAAAGGTTTATCAATTTTGTGTATCTTCTCAAAGAACCAGCTTTTAGTTTTATTGATCTTTGCTATTGTTTTCTTTGTCTCTATTTCATTTATTTCTGCTCTCATCTTTATGATTTCTTTCCTTCTACTAACTTTGGGTTTTGTTTGTTCTGCGTTCTCTAGTTCCTTTAGGTGTAAGGTTAGTTTGTTTATTTGAGATGTTTCTTGTTTCTTGAGGTAGGATTGTGTTGCTATAAACTTCCCTCTTAGAACTGATTTTTCTGCATCCCATAGGTTTTGGATCATTGTGTTTTTGTTGTCATTTATCTCTAGGTATTTTTTGATTTCCTCTTTGATTTCTTCAGTGATCCCTTGGTTATTTAGTAACGTATTATTTAGCCTCCATGTGTTTGTGTTCTTTATGTTTTTTTCCCTGTAATTGATTTTAATCTCATAACATTGTGGTCAGAAAAGATGCTTGATATGATTTCAATTTTCTTATGTTTACTGAGGCTTGATTTGTGATCCAAGATGTGATCTATCCTGGAGAATGTTCTTTGTGCACTTGAAAAGAAAGTGTAATCTGCTGTTTTTGGATGGAATGTCCTATAAATATCAATGAAATCTCTCTGGTCTGTTGTGTCATTTAAAGCTTCTGTTTCCTTATTAATTTTCTGTCTGGATGATGTGTCCATGTTGTGTCCATTGGTGTAAGTGAGGTGTTAAAGTCCCCCACTATTACTGTTTTATTGTCAATTTCCTCTTTTATAGCTCTTAGCATGGCCTTATGTATTGAGGTGCTTCTATGTTGGTGCATATATATTTATAATGATTATGTTTTCTTGGATGGATCACTTGATCATTATGTAGTGTCCTTCCTTGTCTCTTGTAACATTCTTTATTTTAAAGTCTGTTTTATCTGATATGAGTATTGTTTCTCCAGCTTTCTTTTGATTTCCATTTGCATGGAATATCTTTTTCTATCCCCTCACTTTCAGTCTGTATGTGTCCCTAGGTCTGAAGTGGGCCTCTTGTAGACAGCATATATATGGGTCTTGTTTTTGTGTCCATTCAGTGAGCCTGTGTCTTTTGGTTGGAGCATTTAATCCATTCACACTTAAGGTAATTATTGATATGTATGTTCCTATTACCATTTTCTTAATTGTTTTGGGTTTATTTTTGTAGGTCTTTTTCTTCTCCCACTTAGAGAAGTTCCTTTAGCATTTGTTGTAGAGCTGGTTTGGTGGTGCTGAATTCTCTTAGCTTTTGCTTGTCTGTAAAGCTTTTGATATCTCTATTGAATCTGAATGTGATCCTTGCCAGGTAGATTAATCTTGGTTGTACGTTCTTCCCTTTCATCACTTTAAGTATATCATGCCACTCCCTTCTGGCTTGTAGTTTCTTCTGAGAAATCAGCTGTTAACCTTATGGGACTTCCCTTATATGTTATTTGTCCTTTTTCCCTTGTTGCTTTTAATAGTTTTTCTTTGTCTTTAATTTCTGTCAATTTGATTACTATGTGTCTCAGTGTGTTTCACTTGGGTTTATCCTGCCTGGGACTCTGTGCTTCCTGTACTTGGGTGGCTATTTCCTTTCCCATGTTAGGGAAGTTTTCAACTATAATCTCTTCAAATATTTTCTCAGGTCCTTTCTCTCTCTCTTCTCGTTCTGGGACCCCTGTAATGTGAATGTTGCATTTAATGTTGTCCCAGAGGTCTCTTAGGCTGTCTTTATTTCTTTTCATTCTTCTTTCTCTATTCTGTTCCGTGGCAGTGAATTCCACCATTCTGTCGTCCAGGTCACTTGTCTGTTCTTCTGTCTCAGTTATTCTGCTATTGATTCCTTTTAGTGTATTTTTCATTTCAGTTATTGTATTGTTCATCTCTGTTTGTTTGTTCTTTAATTCTTCTAGGTGTTTTTTGTTTAATTCTTCTAAGTCTTTGTTAAACATTTCTTGCATCTTTTCGATCTTTGCCTCCATTCTTTTTCCAAGGTTCTGGATCATCTTCACTATCATTATTCTGAATTCTTTTTTGGAAGGTTGCCTATCTCCACTTTGTTTAGTTGTTTTTCTGGGGTTTTATCTTGTTCCTTCATCTGGTGCATAGTCCTCTGCCTTTTCTTTTTTTTTTTTTTTTGCGGTACGTGGGCCTCTCACTGTTGTGGCCTCTCCCATTGCAGAGCACAGGCTCTGGACGCGCAGGCTCAGTGGCCATGGCTCTCGGGCCCAGCCGTTCCGCAGCATATGGGATCCTCCCAGACCGGGGCATGAACCCATGTACCATGCATCAGCAGGTGGACTCTCAACCACTGCGCCACCAGGGAAGCCCTGCCTTTTCATTTTGTCTGTCTTTCTGTGAATGTGGTTTTCTTTCCACAGGCTTCAGGATTGTAGTTCTTCTTGTTTCTGCTGTCTGTCCTCTGGTGGAGAGGCTATCTAAGAGGCTTGTGCAAACTTCCTGATGGGAGGGACTGGTGGTGGGTAGAGCTGGCTGTTGCTCTGGTGGGCAGAGCTCAGTAAAACTTTAATCCCCTTGTCTGCTGATGGTGGGGCTGAGTTCCCTCCCTGTTGGTTGTTTGGCCTGAGGTGACCCAGCACCTGAGCCTGCAGGCTCTTTGGTTGGGCTAATGGTGGACTCTGGGAGGGCTCACACCAAGGAGTACTTCCTAGAACTTCTGCTGCCATTGTCCTTGTCCCTGCAGTGAGCCACATCCCTCCCCCACCTCTGGAGGAGACCCTCCAACACTAGCAGGTGGGTCTGATTCAGTCTCCTATGGGGTCACTGCTTCTTTCCCCTGAGTCCTGATGTGCACACTTGTTTGTGTGTGCCCTTCAACAGTGCAGTCTCTGTTTCCTCCAGTCCTGTTGAAGTCCTGTAATCAAATCCCACTCGCCTTCAAAGTTGGATTCTCTAGGAATTCCTCCTCCCATTGCCATATCCCCAGGTTGGGAAGCCTGACGTGGGGCTCAGAACCTTCACTCCAGTGGGTGGACTTCTGTAGTGTAATTGTTCTCCAGTTTGTGAGTCACCCACCCAATGGTTATGGGATTTGATTTTATTTGATTGTGCCCCTCCTACTGTCTCATTGTGGCTTCTCCTTTGTCTTTGATGTGGGGTATCTTTTTTGGTGAGTTCCAGTGTCTTCCTGCTGATGATTGTTCAGCAGTTAATTGTGATTCCGGTGCTCTCACAAGAGGGAGTGAGTGCATGTCCTTCTACTCTGCCATCTTGAACCAATCTCAGTATATGTTATCTTAATTAACAGTGCCCCAAAGTTGGAAGGATGTCAGAGTGCTTGCTAGAGTCCAAGGAAATTATTTTCCCAAATTAAATTGTGAGTTTTCTTGGATCTAGATGTGTTTGTTAGTTTTATTTTTTTGGCATTAAACAGAAACAGAGTTTTTCATTCTAATCATGGCAAGTCACCAAAGAGTAAAATTGCCAAGATGTGCAATGCCTCTTTGCACCAGTAAGGAAGGTGATGTGCAGGGACAGAGGAGAGTGGTTAAGTACACAGGCTCTACAGATGGACTACTTTGTTTGCTCTGCCTCTTATTGGCTCTGTGACCGGGGCTAAGTTATTTAATAATCTCTCTGCTCCCATCCCTATAAAGTGAGGAATGATAGTAGCACCCGCCTTGTAAGGTTGTTGTGAATGGTAAATGAGATGATCGATGTACAGTATGTAGCTCAGTGCCTGACACCTAGAAAGCACTTGCAGAAACGTAGCTATATTTTATTATTGTTGTCATTATTATAATATTATTTTTAAGACTCCAGTTGCACATTTTTACTCTTCTCTGGTTATATAGCTTTTTTATGTTAGAGTGGAGAGAAAAATTTGAGAACCTAGAAGCTTGAAATTTCTTACTAGCACTTTGAGTAGTTTAGGTAATTCTTTTACTATTTCTGTCTGGGACTCTTCTTTTTCCAACACCCCTGAGCCTTCCCCATTTCTATCCTTTACCTAGAGGAGGCAAGCTCTAGGTAAAGTGTGGTTTGTCCACTGTCCTGTTAGATGTACTGACACAACTTAATGTGAAGCAACTTGCAGAGATGGCATTGAGGCAGTTAATGTTTTGTCTTATTTTTTCAGCTAATATGTCTAGTCTACAACATCAATAGCACGAACAATTTTATATAATCATAGTAGGATTTGTTTTGTTTTGAATTCCTTCATCTTTTCAGTAAACTGTGATGTCAGTCTGATGATAATTCTTTTTGTTCTAATCTCTAGTATTATAACTCAGTGGAAAATAGCTTGTTTGCTAAAAAAACATGCACGTTGGACCAACAAGATAAGGGCTGAAATACAAGAAATTTTAGAGAAAATTCAGGATGCTGAACTTAGACGCAGTAAATTATTACAAGAGGTAAAGGAACTTAGTATTTACTCCCTATATTGCATGTCAGTAATTCTTCAATATTTCATTAAACCTTACCTTATTAAAAGGTATTTTGCTTTCTGCTGATTTCATGTTTAGAGTGAATTATGTAACTTCCTTGAGAAATGTAGACAATTGCTCTGTATTAACTATAGGAATTTAACAAAGTAGCAGTTCTGTCCAGAATATGCTTTTGAAGCATGTAACTGAAACTTGAAGATAGTGTTTAGGGAAACTATCTAAAAATAAGGAGACTAAACATCATTTATTTAGCTCCTATATTCATCCTGTGCCTACCCTCCATCCCCTACTATTCCCATTCCCCATTTCCTCAAGTCATTTATAGCTATTGTTTGGTGAAGAAATTAATCTCTGGAGGGAAAAAAAGATCCTCCTCAGTGGTTACTGAGAAATAATATAACCTGAAATCAGAGCCAAGTCTCATGCACAGAAATATTAATTTACCTGGCTGTTTGAAAATTTAATGCTGACTGCTACAAAACAAATGATAAATCCTCATTTATTTCCCCTAATTAGACCAGTTTTAGAGAAAATGAGGTCAATGAGTTTTTGGCACAGATCGAACAACTTACATTAGAATTAAAACAAGAGGAAGAGGAATTTGTTGCCAAAGAAAAAGAGTTAATTCAAGAGTTGAGCGAGTATGAGGTAAATTTTATTTTACTTCTAAGAATAATTTTAGATGGTGATATGCAGGGGAGGGTGTATTTCATGCTATTTTAATCAGTTAGAAGTAAAGTAAATCTTCTAGTATAAACAAGGCTACAATTAAATTATGAATCTTTCTTCTTTTTCTAAAAAAGAAATAGAACAACAAGAAATATGTTTTCAGTTAAAAAAAAAATCACACACTCCAAGTTTTGTGGAAGTGCTGGCAAAATCCATGGAGACAGGTAGAGTGTTGGATAAAACCATGAAGAGCTGGAACAGGAGAGGCTGGAGAGAGTAATGAAGGGTGAGGGAGACCAAGGAGGCCAATCTCAGAAGTCCTCCTTAAAGACAGGGCATGGCACTGACCTGGGAACTGCCAAGGGCTGACCTGAGGTAGAATAGAGCATGGATGATGGGGGAAGTGGAGAGAAAAGTCACTGCAAGGACCCAAGGGGCCCAGAGTGGCTAGGTCTCTGGAAACACAGCAGAAAACAAACCTTTTCAAGGTGATGGTGTTACCTTGATAGACAAGGCCATGTTTCTTGGAGACCACCATTGGAAGAGTAGCTGAGGAGAAAAGAGATGGTAGCAGAAGACTTCCTCAACTTGATTCAGTTTGAAGAGGGAAAAGAAGGCCTGACTACCCCAAAGAGAAGCTTTATTTGAAGGCAAGGGAGTAGGGAGTCCTTACACTTCAAAGTTTAGATCTTACCCTGGTCCAAGCCCACTCTTCCTCCCACCACACACACCCTGCCACATCCTGCAGAAACCCTCTGCAGATAACTGGTCCCAGAAAAAGCCAATTCTTTCTGATGTAAATAGCAAAAAAGAAGCAGATATGTCTTCCACACAAAAATACTATGAGAAAAACAAGTGAAGGGGCAATGAAACTTTCCATCAAATGAAGAGCACTCAGAAAAATGGTGCTGGAAATGGTGTTGAAAACTGTGACTCAACATCCCTCCATGAGTTCAGAAAAAAATAATTTCATAGAAGTGCCAAGGAAGATTAGCAATATGGAAATACAGGAACTCAGGGAAGAGACGTCAGAAAGGGATGGCCAGAAATAGGAAGAGGGGAAATGGGAACTGGCACAACTCAGGGAACAAACCAGGGAAAGAAAGCATTGCACAAACCTATACAAAATTAGAAGGAACAGAAGGAAGAAGCAAGGCAGAAAGCATTTCTCCATTGGTTGTAGCATGTGTGGGTACCCAGTATTTTTCTAGATGCTGAAAAACAGAAATTTTTAAAAAGGGGGAAAGAAACAGAAGCCTTATGAAGCTTACATTCTAGTGGGGTGGGGGAGATTGAAAATAACAAGATAAACAGTAGAACATGTAATATATTCAGTGGTGATGAATGCTCTAGAGAAAATAAAACAGGGAAGTGGGATAGGGTGAGCGTGTGTGACGCGGTCTGTGTGCCATTTTAAACAGGGAATCAGGGAAGGGTATAGCCCCAAAGGCTATGAGGAAGTGTGATGTGCAGATATCTGGCGAAGGTGGCTGCAAGCAGAGGACATGCTGAGCATGCAGGTTCTGACACAGGACTGTCCTATTTGCGGACTGACAAGGAGGCAGTGTGGCTGCAGCAGAGATGGGGGAGAGTGCTGGAGGTTCTAGGGACTCATCTTCCAGAAGCAGATGCTGACATGGAATTAGGAGTGCAAAGGTTTATTAGGGTGTAATGCCTATGAAAGGACTGGGCAGGGACCATTATGTAAACTGCAAACTCTCTGGGGAACTCCAGAGCAAGGATCGTCCATTAGAAGAGGCCTGCCTTGGGCAGAAATGGCTATACCCTTGTACCATCTCTTCGCTCACACAGTTAGTTGGAAGCCACCCCTCAAAGAACATGGTCTTGGCTAGATAGCCAAGGCCACTCTGAAGGAGCCAACCACACTGGAGGCTGTCAGCTAACCACACTCCTTGCCACAGGACAGTGAATTCTTCCTTGAGGGTAGATCTAAAAGGGGCATCCCCAGGCTTGCCACACCTTGTGAGAACTTTGTCTTTCACTCTGCATGGGCTGGGAAGCCAGTAGTAGGTTCTGAGTGAAGATTATTTATTCTGAAATAATCTGATTTTCATTTAAATAGGATCACTCTAGCTGCTATGTTGAGCAGAATTTAGGAAAGCACTGGTGGATGCAGGAAGACCAATTAGCAAGCTAGAGCAATACACCAGGTGGTTCAAGTAGCTTGAACCAGAATGATAACTGAGGAGGTGGTTGGAAGTAGTCAGCATCTCAGACGTTTTTTGAAATAGAGCTGACGGAGGTTACCAGTCGTACTTAATGGTAAACGAATGAAGGCAATCCTCTTAGAGTCAGGAATAAGACAAGGACACCATTTAACATTGCATTCAAGCTTATACAATGAAATTAGGCAAAGTAAGTAAATCAGAAGTATAAGGCTGCAGATGAGAAAATTTCTGCAGACAGTCTGCTTGCCAGGCTGTGTGCTCCCTGCAGGACTCTGTCCACCTCTGCCTCATTTACACAAAGTCATAGACAGATGGCAGCCTGTGCGCCATTATTATAAATCCCTTTTCCCCTTGAAAATCATCATCAGCAACCCTGGGCACATTGGAATCCCATTTCTGCCTTTAGTTCAGTGGCATGAGGAGCCCAAATTGGAGAGGAACCACCCTCAGATTTTGGTTTATGGAACCATTATTGTACCCTTGATAGAATCATTCTTCTCACCAGTAGTAAGATCTCTGGACTGACAGAGCCAAATTCACAGGGAGGGGGAGCAAAATCATTAGGTTTAATAGTGAGAAGGCCCACTGCATTCCCAAGGAAAAGAGCCCTGAATATTAGTCACTGGTTCAGAATGTAAACTTCCAAATCTTGAGAGGTGTTTTCTTCTAGGCGGTGCTGTGACTAATTCTTCTGTAGACTTGGCTCCGATACCCAGGGGCCTCCACTACAATGTTCCTGTCAGAGCTTGCAAAGCCTTCTGCATCACTCTGATCTAGCACTGACACATTGATCACGGTTGGATCTGCTGGGTCCTTCAGCCCTGTGTCTGGCAAGGTTCAGTCAGAGAAACAGAGCTACCAGGAAAGGGGTTTATTAGAGGATTTGACCTTCTGCCATTGTGGGAGCTCGTTATGTAGTCTAGTGAGTCTTTTAGCTTTACATCTGGAGCCGGGGCCCAAAGGCAGCAGGGTAGGCAGTTCGGAAGGAAAGATGGACAGGAAGTGGAGAAAGCAAGGTCAAACTGGAAGTCGCAGGATGAGTGGAACTCATGAGCTTGGACTGGTACCTGCATTGGCCACTCTCCTTTCCAAGGCTTCAACGCCCAAAAATTGCAGCAGAAGCCGGAGCCTTTCATCACTGGGCTACGTATGCACGTGGCTCAGGACTCAGGGAAGCTGAGGGGAGATTTGAATGATCTGAAGAAGCTGTGGGCCTGACAGGTCACCCAACTCCAAGAAGCTGAGCCAGCAAACACCACCTTGCCTGAGCTGCAGCAGCAGCTGATACCCAAACCCTCACTCCTAGCATAAAGAAGAGCGTGGTTTCTTGTCAGGGTGCTGCTGGCAGCTTCAGCCTTGTGCAGGCAATGGGAATGAATTAATGCATTCACATGCCTCCTTATCCCCCCAGGCCATTCTCTTTTACAGAATATAGTATAGATATGCGTTTCTTAATACTGCAGTCTGGAGAATTTACTCCTGATTCTGCATAGTAATATTTTTATATTACGGTGTTTTATGTATGTTTTTGTCTTTCTGTATTATTCATAAGGATTCTAATGGTAATTTGGAATGGGACAGCATATCACTGTATTAATTAGGGTGCGAGCAAGGTGCTCTATCAAAGAGATGCCAGAATGCGGTGAACATAAGCAAGATGTGTACTAAAGGGTTAACAATCCTCTACCTTTACTAGGAAATCGACCTTGGCTTAACTTTCTGGCTCTTCCCCTCGTAGCCTGATAAAGGTGGATTATCAGTTGTATTATCAGGCAACATTGCTTATATAGAACAACCCTTTATTAGTATGCTGCATCTTGACCAGGAGAATAACTAGCGGGAAACCAGAGCATTGGGCTTTCCTGGATTTGGTGCCTCTTTTAAATGGGCATGTCCCTTGTATAGACCTAGAAGGTATGCCCAAGAGATGTTGGTTCCAATTTAAACATGGGGCTTCTAGGCCAGGGAGTCCTTCACATCTACCCCTGTGGATCTCCTTCTCTTGCACTAACTTACCACTTTGGTGGGGTCAATGGAAACTAGCCTCTGGTAGGCTATGTTGTGAGGGCATCTCCCACTGGGGAAGCATGTCTGGCATTGCTCTGCTGGTCCTCAGGGTTTCCTTTAAATTATGTGTGTATGCAACTTAGATAAAAATAAAAATAAAAAAAGTTCTTAAGAGTAAACTGGGTCAATTATGGCCAGTTTAAATCTTTGAGTCTGAGTATCTATTTAAGACAGATACTCAGATACTTCTGACATGGTCATTACAGAAGAGAGATACTTATTTCTCTTTCCCAGTATAGGCTGAAGGGAAGGGGTGGCGGGCTGGAAGGGTAGCTCTGCCACCCTCGGCATGAGACTAACATCTGTGGGTCCAAGTGGCAGCTTCCATTCTCATCCTCTTCCAGCCAGGGGAAGGAGGAAGGACCCAGGGGGCATATACCCCTTCCTGTTGAGGGGCAGGACCCAGAAATGGCACACTCCACTTCCGCTCACAAACTCATTGGTCACACCCACCTGCAAGGGAAGCTGAGAACTCACTCTAGTTGGCAGCCATATGCTCAGCTAAAACTCAAAGAGTCCTGATATTGAAGGGCAGGAGAGTGGATAGTAAATGTCAGTTGGCTGTCTTTGCCTTAGTCGCTATTTTAAATCCACCCTGACTTTCTAAGAGAGATTCAACCATATTCCACTTGAAACTAAATAAAACCTGAGTTTGAATAAATACGCAGGCATTTTCATGTTTTACTTTCGGCACTTTTAACCCATTTATTGTAGTATCATATCCATTTATTTCTACCCCCTTCCCTTTCTTACTAACATCCACATTTCTTAGAGCTGGTATATACTTTGTTTTTCTGCCTGGTTTTGTTTTGTTCTTTTTCATAAAATATGATCAATCAAGAGAAAGTTTCTCAAATACGTTTTTGAGGTACACATTAGGTAGCAGTAATAGAACCATAGCAGTACAGCTATAGAACTGAAAGGATCTTTGGAGAGCCCAGTGAATTTAATCTCCTAACAGTATAGATTGCCAGAGAGTCAGTGAGTCAGCCAACAAATATTTATTAAATATCTAGTATGTGCCAGATACCTTTCTATGCACCTTAGGATAAGAGGAGTCCAGGACAGACAGAACTTTCCCCGCCAAAGAACTTACCTTCTACTCTAGAATACTGTGTGAATTCTCCAAAATCATACTCACAATCAGCTTTACTGTCTTTAAAGCAAAGATTCGCTGAGGAAACACAAATTAACAAAGAAAAGGAAAGTGAACTAGTCGAGTGTCTTCCACAGCTTCAGGTGGCAGAAGAAGAATACATGGACAAAAACAGACAGTTTGAAAATCTCATTGATACTCTTACAGGTACATATGAAGCACTTAGTAATTGAACTCAAGCCCAGGTAAGGATTTCACTGTTGTCTGCTAACACAAAGTGGATCATTCATCACAAGCCAGTGGTGAAATTCTCCCAACTTCTCCCATCACCTTTAACTCTCTGTTCTCTAGTTTTTGCCTCTTCTATTAATTTCCTCTTCTCTGCACCACAATCTTACTGTTAACTCTTGTCAAATTCCTCCTTTTCTCTTTTAAAACTGTTTAAAATTAAGAATTAGTAGCAACTGGATTATATGGTTTCTCTCTGTACTTGCTAAAGGTAGAACCAACTCCTTTATCTCCTGCCATGTGGAAAATTTTTTGTTTCTTAACATGAATTTACAGCTTGACTTTAATCATTTTCTAGCTATGACTTTAATCATTTATAAGGTATGTACTCCTTACACTTTTTTCACTAATCTGCCCCTAAGGCAGAGATAGATAAGAGCTTGTCTCAGATCTGGGGGCTTCATAGAGAAGATGAAATGTGTCTGAAAGTATGCATATTTTGCATTTTATTACATGGCACACCATGTGTGTGTTTAATATAGAAGATAATTATTTTCTCCACAAAAATTGGATGTGGTCAGCTAACCCTGAACCCCAAATTTCACAGATCCAGAACCATCCCTAGAGTCTTGTTTTGAATTTGGGGAGTAAAGGATCATTATCCAAGGATTTAGGTTTTTAAGAAGGACAACTTCTAGAACTTCTATCTTCTAGATGATGGAAGGAGTGCCATTGGAATCAGGCCAGGACCAAAATTACAGAAAATTTGCACATTTTTTACTGGAATGGGAGTAAAAAATGTGCATTGTGGTGGGACTGACCAGCTGGCAAAGATGAATATGGGGATAGGAATTAAAGCAGTGTGTCAAAACAGGGTAGTCATGTGGAAACCCAATATGGTCAAGTGTGAAATAAACAGATATTCAAAGTGAATAGTGGTAATTTTCAAGGAAGGTGGATTTTTAAGAATATAAGAATATTATAAGAAAAAGTACCTGGGTCTGGTTCCCATTCCTCAGTTGATTTTCCACTTTTGCCACATTTTCATTTAGTCAACTCAGTTAGGTTTTCTTGTTTTTTTACCACTTTTACCAAGACTTGCATCATATATGTACTCCGTTCCCAATTTTCTACTCCCCCACCCTTCCTTCATCCCTTCTTGCACTGGCTGGAGGATATAAGAAACACAATGAGTATAAAAATAGGCAATATATTGCAGTATATTGCAAGAACTGATTCTCTTAAGTCAAAGAAAAGGGATAAAATACTGAAGAAAGTAGAGAAAAGAGAGGAAGGCAGGAGAAAAGAAGGAAAGGGGACATAAGAGCAATGTGCTTCAGAGAGTAGGAAAGTATACTTCACCTGCCAGGAGTGAGACTTATAGAGGGTAGAATATAAAGGCTCAGTACACATAAAGAATAATGTTGTGACTTGTGATTAAATATGATGGATAAAACACATGCATCTATCTTTGCTCCCTAATAAAACTTCATAAAATATGTGCAAAAGATTTATTTAAAGATATAAACCCACAAGTACAAAGAGACTGGCAGAGAAGACATCAACAGATAATAACTAACAGCAAATTGTTGGAAGGTGTAATTGGATAGAGGTATTAGCAGAAAAAGAAGTTTAACTAGCAAGTGCTCACGGAGAAGCATAGCATGAGGACAAGAAGTTCTCTCCTCAGGACCAGGGAAGTCTTGGACATTGGAGGACAGGGATACTGTGAAGCCTGAGATGAGTCATGGGGCTGAAGATTTGCTGGAAGTCTTTATAGCAAGCAGTTAGACCCCCAGGTCAAATGTCCTCTTCTGTGCCACTGACTGACTATTCCTCCACAATGCCAGCAGAGAAATTGGGCAAGAGGGTTCTAAACTTCAGGATATCAGATATGGCTGAGCGCAGAAAACAGGTGCTGTTCTGAGACCCCCTTCCACTGCTCAGCTTGATGAAGGCTGCCAGCCAGTTGTGTTATAACTCTTCTGTGATCCCTTCCCCACCCTGAAGATGGTTGGATTCTTCCCCAAGGACACTGAACAGTTTCAAAGAGCTCCACAGAATCTAACATTAGAGAGCCCCCCAACAAAATGGGTGATCACTTCCTGATCACTGTACAGTGAAGTCCACCCAGGAACCAAACCTTTTAGTCCCTCACCCTTAAGTAGGATTAGATAGTCAAAGATCACCAGACATCTCAGGAAAAACTCCAGCATGAATGACATAAACTAAAGCAGATAGAAAAACAGAACTTGGTGGAAACATAAACACAAATAACATAAGAATACTTTTAAAGATAAATTCTCAGTATATATTCTCTGTATATTATTATATATAATACATATATATTCTCTGTATATTGTTCAGAATATATGTTCTCTCTAGTATAGAGAATATATCTTAAAGTATATTCTTAGAGAAATAAGATATTGCATTTATGAAAAAGAACAAGATGCTTAAAAGAAAGAACAAAGAACAAAAAAGAGCTCTTAAAAATAAAAAATATAGCAACTAAAATTTTAGAATTCAATAGGATTATAAGAAAAGTTAAGGAAATCTCTCCAAAAATAGAACAAAAAATAAGGAGATAACAGGATAAAATGGTAAGGAAATTATAAAACTGTTCTGAGGTGTCAAATATCTGACTAACAGGAAGGCCAGAAAAAGAGGCCAGAAAAAAAGTGGGAAGTATAAAGTTATCAATGAAATATTACAACATATTTCTCAGAACTGGAGAATATGAACTTCCTATTTTAAAGGGCCTGTCAATCCCCAGTACAATATATGAAAGAAAAGACATTAAGCTACATCACTGTTGGATTTCAGGAGAAAAAAAAAAAGAAGATCCTAAAAGCTTCTAGAGAGAAAAAGCAGATCTCACACAAGTCTGAGAATGGTCTCAGACTTCTTTACATCAATATCATAATAGAATTTAGAAGACATCGCCTCAAAATTTTGAGGGAAAATAATTTCCAACATTAGATACCCATCCAAACTACCAGTCAAGTATAGATTTAGAATAGAGATATATTTAGATATACAAGATCTCATTTACTCTGTCTCAGGAAGCTACATAAAATTTGCTTCAATAAACAGAGGAAATAAATCAAGAGAAAAAAAAAGGTATGAGATTCAGAAAGCAGGAGGTCCAACATGAGAGAGATGCAGAGGGAAGTCCCAGGAGGTCACCTTTGCGGCAGGACTAAAGAAAAATGTACAGAAGGTAGTGGGAGAGGGTAGAGAAAGGGAACTGATGGATTACGTAACGTGTTTGACCACGTGGGAAGTAATGTTCAGAAAGATTTTACAATTCTGTTATAGATTTTGATATGAATTAATGACATGTACATGGAAAACTAAGCAATTCTTTTAAAAAGTGAGGTAATTTTTACCTCCAGGAAAAACAAGAAACTATATAAGAAAGGAAGTGTAATCATACTACACTGTCTCATCAGTGAATAATATTTACATTGTCATAATGATCCAAACAGTTAAAATTCATTTAAACAAAATCCACAACTTCACGAGGAGGTTGAGGGAGGGAACATGGAGCTGCGGGTGTGGGCGGGAGGTGTAGGGATGGGGGTAAGTGGGCTGTGTCCTCTACTATGTTAGGAAGCGAGCAGAAGAAGTTAAGAAAGAAAAAAGTTTCTTAAAGAAAAAATTTTAAGAAAAAGATTTTTAAGAAAATGTAAGAGGAAAAAGTTAAAATGAGTTTAAAATGGTTGATTCTGAGGAGTCAAACACAGGGGTGGATGCAGCATTGGGGAGTGCCTGACTTCCAGTGTTTGTTATAAGCCTTTTCATAGTGTATGGCTTCTAAAACCAGGCATATGTCTTGTTTTGATTATTGTCTTTTAATCAAAGAACATTGTAGGTGGTTATTTTTTCCTTTCTGTCTTTTTTATAGCACAAAAGCAGGAGCAGAATTTACTGAATTATGACATTTCTCAATTGTCAAGAGACTTTTTAAGATACCTTAACAAGACGGTAAAGAGTCAATGTATTCATTCTTTTTTCTTTTATTAGAATATTGGTATATACAGACAGTGATACTTACCTAGCACATTAGAGTTTTCAAGAAATTCACATTTTTTAAACTTACTCTGTTAATATCAATGTTTTGAAATTTTTAGTCACAACATACACATATGTATATAGATATATACATATACACACATATATATACGTGTGTGTGTGTTTGTATGTAGAGAGAGAGCAACTTCAGAAGCAATGAACATGTAACCTGGGACTTCCCCAGTGGTCCAGTGGTTAAGAATCCACCTTCCAATGCCAGGGGCACAGGTTCGATCCCTGGTCAGGGAATAAGATCCCAAGTGCCGTGCCACGTGGCCGAAAATTCAAAAAACAAAACAAAACAAAAAACTGGAAAATCACTGGGGAGGATTCAGTTTCCTTATTTAAAAGGTAGAGATCAGAGTATGCTTCCTAAGGTTCTTTTCAGATCTGTTATTCTGGTAAATTCCTATGAAGACAAGGATAAGTGGGCCAAAGTTGTGGGTGTGGAGGGGGTGAATGAGATGGGAGCAGGTGAATAGATGCTTACTACCTTTTCAAATTTTATAATCAATACTTAATGATAAACATATGTATGTGGAGTTGGTTAATTAAAAATAAAATGTATTCTTTGAGAGTCACTGATCTCAAAAGTAACTTTCAGTGCATTATGGAAATAGAAACATATGAAGGGGAAAATTACAAGTAAGTATACTATATATATAATTCTATATTCTTTATAAGATGCTGCTAGGGATGATTATACAATGTACAAAGATTATGTGACTTATAGCAGTATAATAATAGAAAACTGCTTAGAGAATTCAGTAGAGAAAACTGTAGAGAACTCTGAAAAATCCATAAAGTAATATTCTTCTTCTTTTGAGAAATATTAAGTCCTCACTGAAAGAGCCTCAATAAATTCCACTCCCTGCTTCCCCACTTTTGCCAGGTAATTGTTCATATGTCAAAGTATATTCTATTTTGTGAAATTGTCTCAACAACTTAACTTTGGCTCTTAACTTGGGATCCATAGACTCGTTTCCCAGAGTCCTTCGCTTTGGAGTTTATATAAAGTTTTTCAAGGGAAGGTGTCCATAACCTCTGCTGATGGTCAAGGAGTTACAGTTGACCCTTTAACAACATAGGTTTGAATTCTGTGGGTCCATTTATATGCAGATTTTATTCAGTGAATGAGTACTACAGTACTACGCGGTCTGTGGTTGGTTCAATCAGCGGATGTGAAACTGGGGATACAGAGGACCAACTGTAAAGTTACACGCAGATTTTTGAGTGGAGGGGGTTTGTGCCCCTCACCCCTGCATTGTTCAAGGGTCAGTTGTAATTAGAACCCCTCTCTGAATGTGGTCCAGGTGAACTAATACACTGGGGCCCTGCTAGTTGAACTCTACGCAATAACTGTGGGTTTTATGTTTGAGCAGAATAAAGTGAAGCAAGAATTAAAACAATTAAGAGATCACGAAAGCCATAAAATCAAAGCTCATTTTGAAGTTCTAAAGCACTTAGAAAATGAAATCTATGTACATGACCTAAAAACAGATGATTTGCTTCTGGCAAATAAAAGATTAAAAGAGGTAAGTTCAAGTGCACTTCACTTTGCACAATGGTCTTGGTTGATTGTCTACACCTGCACTAGTTACAAGAGAAGAGAGAATAACTCTTAAAACTTTTTAAGTGAAACTTAAAGTACACACAGAAAAGTGCCCAAATCATAAGTGCACAGCTTAATGAATACACTGGGTAACCAACACTTAGATCAAGAAACAAAGCATCAACAGAATCCAGATATCTTCCATTGTGCCTTCCTGTCACTAACCTCCTAACAAGGGTAATGCTATACTGACTTCTAATACCATAGGCGAGTTTTGCCTGTTTTTGAACATTATATGTATGAAATGATACAATATGCACTCTGTTGCCCAACATTATGTTTTTGAGGTTCATTCTTATTACTGAGTGAAGGTATGATTCATTCATTCCTTAGTTCTGTATTGTATTGTATTGTATGTAGGTATTGTATTCCATTGTATAACTAATACTACAGTTTATTTATACAGCCTACTGTTGATGGGGGTTTAGAGAGTTTCTAATTTGGACTATTACAAAGAGTGTTGCTATGAACATTCTACTACCTGTTTTTTAGTGAATAAAATTACATATTTCTTTTGGGTAAACATCTCAAGTGTAATTCTCGAGCCATAGGGAGGCATATGGTCCACTTTAGTGCTCAGTGCCAGTCTCCCAAAGACGTTGCGCTCACTGCCACTGCCAGCAGTAGTGTATGAGAGCACAGTTGTTCCTCATTCTCTATGAAACTCGGCCTTTGTCAATTTAATCATTCTGGAGGGTGTATAGAGGTGTCCCTTGGTGGTTTTAATTTGCATTTTCCTGATGATTAATGAAGCATCTATTCATAGGTTGTTGGCCACTTGGATGCCCTCTTTGTGAAGTACCTGTCCAGATCTTGTGCCTATTTAAAAAGTTAGGTTGTCTGTTTCATATTGATTGCAGCTTTTTTTAAAGCAAAGGAATTTGTTCATCCAACCCCTAAAGTTAAGGTCTCAATCTCAAATGATTAAATTTTACTTATTTATACTTGAGTTACTTATTTGAATCTGTCACTCACTGGTAACCCTGTGTGACTTTGGGCAGATCACTTAACTTGTGAGCTTCATTTTTCTCCCCTTAAAATGGGAATAACTCCTAAATTCATAGTGTGAAGGTGACTTCTTTGTAAACTGAAAGTGCAAAAGGAATGCAATTTAAAAAATATTTTTTTCTGGTAAACCTTATTGACCTCAAAGATCAGGATCTGTATCAATGTATTTCAAGAGTTTTGCACAATGCCGCACATGTAAAAGGAATTCAGTCCCATTTGATGCTCACAATAACCTGGATAATGTATGTGGATATTACATTATGTCCCTTTTATAGATTAGGAAACTGAGTCTCTTTGGGGTTTTTTTTGAATTTTTAATAACTGGAAAAATGAAAACAGTCCTACAGTGGTAAGACTCTAAGTAAGGGGATAATCTCTTTACCTCTTTGAGCAATATTTTTTTCCATTGGTTAAATGGCAACAATTTTCCCACTAATATCATGTGTTTTTTGGTAGAATTAAAATGGCATAAGAGGTACTAATGTACTTTGAAAAGGTAGATGTGCTCTGCAGAGCCCAGGTACCATCAGCAAGAACCTGCACACATCTGACACATCTTCATTCTAGCCCTTGAAACAACCTTGTAAGAAATTTCATCCACCTGTGAAATATTCCACCAGGCTGTCTTCTATCAAGATGATGTAGATTATTTATTAATCTAACTGGAATTTTCATTGCTGTTTTGGCAATGGGTGAGCAAATGGATGACTGACTATGTTAAAGACTGATTCTAAAAGTTCTGTTTTTGGATTCAAGGTCCACCTACTAGTCCCTGGATGACCCTATTCGTTTATCTTATTCACTTACCACTCTGTTTTAATGATCGCATTCCTTCATTCAACAAACATTTTAAGCATCAGTGAGTCCCAAACTCTAGGGAAGGCACAGTGAATACAAATATGAGTAAGACACGGTCCCAAGCCCTTAGAAAGCTCGCAGTCTAACTGGGGAGATGGGTATACAAATGGAATTACAATTTGGTTGTTAAGTGTGACAGTCTACACAGGGTGCATATACAGAGTCACCCAGAGCAAGAGCACCTAATCACACCACGGGAGGAGCTCCAGGGAAAAGTCTGACAGGGTGTCATTAGCATAGAGGTAGGCTTTACACCTGGGAGATGGTGAAATTCCTCAGGGATAGTGAATGAGAACAGTGAGGTGTGAACAGAGTTCTGGAGAAAGACAGCTCTTAAAGAGTCAACAGAAGAGGAGACCAAAAAGGGGGACTAAGAGAGGAAAGTTGGAGAGTTACGAGAGGCCTGCTGAGCTAGGCAAGTCTACGAATAGTGATCCATGTTCAAAGAGAGCGAGAATGATGACTTGGACTTGGCGTAAGGTGACTTGCACTTTGGTTTACTACAAAACTTTCCAGCAAGCCATGCAAAGACTGCCACAAGATCAAGGCTGCATGAGAGACCCTCTGAAACATGCTTATAAACACAGTCCTCTGGAACAGTTCCATGTCTACTTCTCCAACGGTACCAGACACTATTTCTAAGATTTTTATCAGTAGTTTCTAGTATTTGACTAATTCTCGCTTGAAACTGGGCCAGTGCCAACATTATATCCCAAAGCCCATACTTTCAGAGTTCCCAGAGACTTTAGAGGTCCTGAGCATTGGGTGGTCAGAACAGAAAGCCATGACTTTAACACTCAAACCACTGCTACCACTGCCACCCAATGCAATGAAACATCCAACTAGAGTGAGCAATTCCATAGGCTCTCCTGACTTGATCTCTGTGAGGTCTTATGAACGCCTCCAGTGAGGCATCAGTGCTGCCTTGTAACGTACTGAACACACATTTTGCAAAAAAAAAAATCATTTTTTTTTCCTGTGAAGACAGTGTGTTTAGGCAGAATACCTTTTAATTCGTTTTTGTGGCAAATTCAGAATACCATGTTTACTTGGCTGTTGAAATGCTTACCAGGAAGTAATGTCCTTTACCTCCCTCACCAGAATGTAAGCTTAACAAGGGCTATGTTCACCACTGTTACCCTTGTACCTAGAATGGTAGGTCACACAGAGGAGGAATCAATAAATGTTTGCTAAGTGACTGCATGGATAATTAACTAAATGGCTTAAAGCAAACACATGCCTTTAATTTCCAGTATATTGCATACATAAAGAACAGCACAGAGCAACACAGAAAGGGAGCAGAAGACCTCATGTGCACCTCAGGTGACCTGTCGTCTCAGCTGACAGCTCTTCAGAGTAAGTAATGTGTCATGAATGACCTTTACATATAAAAAATAAAGTTTTGTTTAAATCAGTTTTACTGGTTTGCATATAATAAAATGCACCCATCTTAAGTTCAATGTGTTTTGACAAATGTATGTACCACTAGAACGACTAGTACCACAAGAAAGATATAGAACATTTTCATCATTGAAAAACGTCCCTTGTGTCCCTTTGTGGTTGATTTCCCACCCTACCTCCAGTCCCTAGAAACCATTGAGGTGCCTTCTGTCCCTAAGGATTAGATATAAATGGAATGATAGAGCATGCACTCTTTTGTACCTGGCTCCTTTCACTCAGCAAAGTGTTTTTTAAGATCCATCCATGTTGTTGCATATATCATCATTGGCTCTTTTTTACAGCTGTATAGTAATGTTCCATTAAATGGATATACCATATTTTGTTTATCCATTCTCTAGATGAAGGACATTTGGATTGTTTCCAGTTTGGGGTTGCTATTTGTTTATAAGTGTTTTTGAGAATATTTGTTTTCATTTCTCTTGGTATATACAAAGTAGGGGAATCGCTGGGTTACACCGTTAGTGTAACAGGTTTAACTTTATAAGAAATGGCCAGTTTGCCAAAGTACTTGTACAAATTTATCATCCCACTATCAATGGGATACTCCACATCCTCACCAACAATTAAAATTGTCAAAACACTTAAAATTGTTAACATTTTAGCCATTTACTAGGCATGTAATGATATTTCCTCTTTTTTTTTTTTTTTTTTTTTTTGTGATACGCGGGCCTCTCACTGCTGTGGCCTCTCCCGTTGCGGAGCACAGGCTCCGGACGCGCAGGCTCAGCGGCCATGGCTCACGGGCCCAGCCGCTCCGCGGCATGTGGGATCCTCCTGGACCGGGGCACGAACCCATATCCCCTGCATCGGCAGGCAGACCCTCAACCACTGCGCCACCAGGGAAGCCCCATGATATTTCCTCTTGACTAAGTTTTCCTGTTGACTAAGGTTGTTAAGTATCTTTTCATATGCTTTTTGGCCACTTAT
Source organism: Leucopleurus acutus (assembly GCF_964270905.1). Classification (NCBI taxonomy): domain Eukaryota; kingdom Metazoa; phylum Chordata; class Mammalia; order Artiodactyla; family Delphinidae; genus Leucopleurus; species Leucopleurus acutus. The sequence continues at coordinate 41,317,417 of NC_139142.1, forward strand.
ATATCATTTTTTGTGAAGTGTTGTGAACAAATTATCTATTACAGCATGACGTTACAAATTACTTTGCTCACAAATTGTCAATTTGGTTAGAACTTAGTGGAGGCAACTCCTGTCTGTTCTACATGACATCGGTTGGGGCCACTTGATGGCTGGGGGGTAATTCAGCAGCTGGGGACTGGAATCATCTGAAGACCCACTCACTCACAATTCTCGTGTCGATGCTGGCTTTCAGATGAATTCAGGGGAGACTGTTAACCAGAACACCTCCATGTGGCCACTCCATGCATGTAGCTGCTTGGCCTGCTGTGTTCCAAAAGTTAGCATCCCAAGAAAACAAAGTGGAAGTTCATGGCATTGTTGTGACTTGACCTTGGTAGTCAGAGTACCACTTCCACAATGTCCTAATGGTTGAGGCAGTCACCAGGCAAAAGGGGAGGGGACAGAGACATCACTACTAATGGGAAGAGTGTCAGCATCATGTTGGGGGAAGAGCATTTGAGATGAAATATATCGTGGAGCCATCTCTGGAAAATACAATCTGCCACATGTCTGTCCAAATCTTTTGCGTATTGCTTTGTGTTCTTTGTGTTTCTTATTGAGTTAAAATCGTTATATAGTCTGGAAATGAGTCCTTTTTCAGTCTGAGGCTTGACTTTTCATTTTCTTAATGGTGTCTTAGAAAAGAAGTTAAAAATTTTCTTTTGAACAAAGACTGCTTTATCTAGTTTGTCTTTTAGGGTTAGTATTTTCTGTGTCCTAATACATTTTTTTTCAACTTTTTATTAAGAAAAATTTAAAACTTACTGAAAAGTAGCGCATAGAATAATGAATCACATGTGCTCATGTCTAATACATTTTTGCCTAAGCCAAGTTCTCAAAGATTTTTTCCTACGTTATCTCTGAGTTTTTAGTTTAGCTTTTATGTCTAGATCCCTGATTCATTTCAAGTTAACTTTTTCATATGATACGAGGTAAGGGTTGAAATGTCATGGTTTTCTCTTAGGCATATTCAATTGTGCCAGCACAATTTTTGAAAAGACTCTCCTTTTAGCACTGTATTACTCAAATGATGTTTTTAAAAAATCAGTTTTATGAGTCTGTTCCTTTATTCTAAATATGTAACTTTACACCAGTGTCACACTGTCCTGGTTACTATAGCTTCATATTCAGTCTGGAAATCATGTAATGCAAGTTCTCCACATTTGTGCTTCTCTGTTAGAATTATTTTGGCTATTTTAGATCTTTTGATTTCCATATAAGTTTTAGAATCAGCTTATTAATCTATACGCACCACACACACATACCCCTGCTGGGATCTTAATTGGGTTTGTGTTGAATCTGTAAATCTATTTGGGGAGAATTGACATCTTAACAAAATGAAGATTTCCAATCCAAGAACACAGTATATATCTCCATTTATTTAGAACTTCTTTAATTTTTCTCAGCAAGATTTTACAGCTCTTTGTATTGTTTTAGAGGTCCTCAAGACAGTCCCCATTCTTGGTGATTAGCTGGAAGGATTCACAGGACTCAGAAGTTGTTATACTTTATAGTTATTGTCTATTACAGTGAAGGGTACTGAGTAAAATCAGCAAAGGGCAAAAGGGCTTGGAGGAAACCAGGTGCAAGCTTGCAGGCATCCTCTCCCAGTGGAGTTGCAAAGATGCACTTAATTCCCCCAGCAATGACGTGTGACACATGCAAAATGGTGCTAGGCAGGGGAGCTCACAGGGGCTTGGATGTCCAGGGTATTTATTGGAGGGGGTCAGTCACATAGACATGCAGTGCCTGTGTGAATGACCTCAGTGACTCAAGCAGCTACCGAGATGCTCGGGTGGTATTTCTCCTTTATGACGTTAGTATGGGAAATTGCATTGATTGATTTTGGAATGTCAAACCAATCTTCCACTCCAGGGATAAAACCCACTTGTTCAAAACCTAGTATTGTTTTCATATATTGCTGGATTTGATTTGCTAATCTTTGAGCAGATTTCTCTATCTGTGTGAGACTGCCTTGCTCTGCTCACACCCCCAGCAGAGAGCCCAGTGGTCATAGCGCTCACATTTCTCCCCCTTCTTTCAGGTGTCACAGTTCTGTACTGCGCACTCTCCAGTATCTGAAAACTGGATATTGAAACAAATATACTTGTTTTATACATTTAGTCCCATTTTCTCCTTGTTTAAAGTGGGAGGGCAAGTGTTGTTCTGACATTTTGGAAGTAGGAATTTTTATTTTTTTAATTTTTTTATTTTTTTGCGGTACGCGGGCCTCTCACTGTTGTGGCCTCTCCCGTTGCGGAGCAACAGGCTCCGGACGCGCAGGCTCAGCGGCCATGGCTCACGGGCGCAGCCGCTCCGCGGCATGTGTGATCTTCCCGGACCGGGGCACGAACCCGTGTCCCCTGCAACGGCAGGCGGACTCTCAACCACTGCGCCACCAGGAAAGCCCTGGAAGTAGGAATTTTTAGATAAAAATAATTTTTGAAAAACGAATAGTGTTACTTGAATAAAAATGTTCAAATTATTTCACTAACTTTTGCATTTTAAAAATCTTTAATTTAGCACAATATTCGGATTTGTGGACTGAATTTTGGACTACACTTAAGGTGAGCTTTTTTGTGTTGCCTCCATAAGTATCATACTTCTAAGATATTCACCTACCTAATAAGTGTGTGTGTAAGGAAAGAGGTCAGGATTTGTGGGGAGTGACAGAGCTGGTGTGATCATCATATCCTAAAATGTATCCTTTGTGCTGTTAGAAAACAAATTTCAACTGAGTAAAATTTAAAGATCTTATTGGCTTTATTCAACACTTCATGAATCAGGCATCATTCAAGCTAGCAGGCAGGAAGGAGCCCTGAGGAGCTGTACAAATGAAAGATTTTATAGTCAGAAGGGATCAGGAACAAGGAAGTTATTCCAGGCAAAAAAGGCAGGTTGGCTGTTGCAAGGTCACTTTCATCTCAGGGATGGCAGGGGTCTACTAGGCAAATTACTTGACTAGTACTGATCAGGTAGATTCCTGATTGACTGGTTTAAGATTCCATTTCTGAGAGAACTGAAACTGTAATTAAGTCTCACAGTTTGGTGACATGGGGTTTAGAGTAAGTGACTCCATTTTGGGCCTGTTGTCTTATTTTTAAGAGTACCAAATATCACTATGAAATCTTAATCCTTTGGGAAGCTGTCTTCCCACTCTACCACTTCAGTTAAAGTGGGAATGGGGGAATTACAATTTTTTTTTTCAAGCACAAACTGAACACAGATCATTTTAGGACAAAGTTGTCAATTCTGAACTCCATCTCTCCTCCATGTTTTACCAGCCATTCACAGTCTCCAACCCTCCCCCCTTTAGAGGGAGGTAGGCTGTAGTTCAAATCCTGGTTCTGCTACTTTCTAAGTATTTAAAGTTTACATGTGATCCTTGTTTAACCCTTAAAACAGTGGCTAAGGGAAGTGTTAGTAGTGCCTTTTTTAGATGAAGCTACAGAGGCTCGGAGAGTTTAAGTGACTTGCCGAAGACCAAACAGTTGATGAACTTATGGGGATTTAAAGCTCAGATCCAGCCTGATTCCAAAGTTCTTAAGCTTTAAGCCATGCTGAATCTCCTCTGCAATTCTGTGCTGCTCTTAAGATGGGCTGGCTTTTTTATACCACCACCACTACCCTACCCAGTTAAAATTTGGAGTTCAGTGAGTACTCTGTTAAATCTTCTCATTTGCTAATCCACTTTTCTGAGATCCTTTACAGAACCTTGTGAATTTGCTGTCTACAGACGCTTATTTTACATGACTAGTACCAATTTTGCCTATGTATTTTTGTCTTGTGTATGACTCACTTATACAAAATACGTTTTTATTTATTTTGTTGCAATTTATATTCACATACCCCCAAATGCTACTTTTTAAAGGAATTGGTAGAGAGTGGTAATGAGACCTTGCAAGAAATAAAAAATCTGATAGGGAAGCTGCATGAAAGAGATGAAAAAATTGAGCAAATCAGTATTTGGCTTCAAGAGGAAATTGAAGAGATGCGTTTTCTTATGGAACAGGAATCGCAGACAGACCTTCTCAGTAAGTAACACCTCAAGAGCTTTGGGTAACAAAGACCTTTCTGCTATTCTACTTAGCTGGTGACATCTAAAATAGCAAAAAAAAAGAGAATGCCTATCAAAAATTTAGTTATCCCCAGTAATCCATTCTCAGTAATGTCACATATGTTCAATGAATGTTGATTCCCATTTGTGGGGTTGAATATGGTAATGCAGCAGTGTTGGGCAAGTCTCCCTTCCATCTGAGTGACTCTCCTAAATAACTGAATCTCAACTTCTTTCTGATTTTTTAAAACATTTTCCTCCCAAAATCTTTTTAAACTCTTTTACATACTTCCTTGTCTTCTTAAACAGAAGATATTGAACATCATTTTCCCTTTTCTTCCTGAGCTGAGTTTAGCATTAAAAACAGCAGCAGCATTAAAGACAGCAATAGTTGCTGTTTTCTAGCCATGCCTTCTGGGGCTTCTGAGATGATAACACATCCTATGCAACACGATTGACTCATGAGCAAGCAACCCGGGCTCTCCAGAGGAATATCATCCTCAATCCCTACTCTAGTGTCATGTTAGACACAAGGGCTACAGAACTCCTTCCAGATCAGGGCTGCAGCTAGAAGTGAAGGTGAATCCTCGCACAGTACAGCCCAGAGGTCCCAGGGCTGGAATCCCTTGGGAAGGTGGGATGGTGGAGGTAGAAGGGGCTGGTGAGAAGGAAGGAGAATAGAGCGTAGGGGAGAGATGAAGTGGTGAAATGAAAATAATGTCATCTGGCAAGTGTACAGATCTGTTAGAGGTTATTAAGGTTTAAAAGCATCATCATTAGATAAGCAATATTAAAGGTGGGTTGTAGAAAATTTACAAATAAGATGAAATAAAAGTAAAATGAGAGAAAGTGGTACAACTAAAAACATCTCAATATTTGGTAAAAACCAATATTCTGAGGGTATTGCTTGACAAAAGAAATAATGTTTTAGCAGCCAATAAGGAATTTTGTGGGTGAACCTTCTTATCAACCTCAAAGCTGTCTTGGTGGTCCTGCTCCAGGTTGGTGATACCTATCATGTCTTAGTGCATAAGGGTCCCTGGTGAATCTTGCTTAACTCTGCATTTTCTTTGCTAGGTCAGGCCATCCCTAGCAACTGTAGAGCAAGCAGAATTTTAAGAGCCAAATCATCTCTAGGTGTCAATTGCACTGTTTTCACACAAGCAAATCTTCCATTTTTGTCTGAAACCTGATGCAATCTTTGCACTGGAGCAAAAAAATAGACTATATTGAAAAGCTAAACCCATGGAATAACTAATACCATATTCCCTTTTTCATTTATTTTGAGTACTGTCTTATTGATAACCTATGGAAAGTGGAGGATTGCAGCATGGAAAAAATTGCAGGCCACCCAAACGAGAACAAGCTGAGGCATAAAGCTTGGTAGAACAAGGGAGTCAGAGGCACCATCGCTTGTTTTTGCCAGAGATTCAGAGGCAGGTGCGGGAGTGAGAGAGGTTTATTGTGGGGAAAAAAAGGAAGGTTTCAGGTGTGTTCCGATTGGAGGTTGTTTGCATGGGGAGGCTGGTAACAGGCTGACTAGAAGGAGGACAGCCTATGTGATTGATTAGTAAGCGTACTTGGCTTTTCTCTGGTTGGTGCCAAGTTAGAAGAAGGGTCATAAAAGAGGGAAGTTGGTGGTCATTGATCAAGTTATGACTGTTCTGGGCTCATTACATATATGGTCATTGCTTGGGTCTATTGTCATGTATGGTGTGGCCATTGTTGGTTTGTATATTCAGTCTCAGCATGGATCTTAATTTTTACTTCCATTTTCAACTTAAAGTATCATGTTCAGAATAGAGTAATAGTTGCTTTGAGTGAAAACCAACCCAAATAAAATATAAATAATAGGCCAGTTCAGCATGTGCCATTCATTTTTATTTTATCCAAATGGTACAATCATTTAATTAAAATTTAAGTTCATTTGATAGGCAGTCCGTATATACGACTCTTAATTAAACCGTTCTTATTCTAGACAATTGGAACAAGTTCCAGTTAATATTTATTATGAAGTATTGCAAGTATGGAAAGTATTGGCTTGGCCAAAAATTTTGTTCGGGGTTTTCTGTAAAGCTGCCCCCTCCTGTTTTTATAGGGCTCAGAGCTAAGAATGGTTTTTATATTTTCAAATAGTTGGGAAAAAATCAAAAGGATAATATTTCCTGGTGCCAGAAAATTATATGAAATTCAAATTCCTATATTTGTAGATAAAGTTTTATTGAACCCCAGCCATGCTCATACAGTCACACGTTACATATGGCTGCTTTTGTGCTACAATGGCAGACACTGACAGGGACCATGTGGCTCGCCACACCTAAATTATCTATTACGGAAAAGGTTTGCCAAACCCTGAGCTAGAGTATTGCATCTTCTCCTTTGATCACTCATGGAGTGGGTGAGATTTTTTTTGGCAACATGGCAAACCCTAAGGATCCTAGGCCATGCAATGATGAACATGCTCTGTTACACAGTGACCAATTCCGGAAAAAATTAAAATATTCTTTTTGTTGTTGGAAATGAAAAGAATATCACTTAATTTTATAAGAAAAAACACATATTTCTACTGAAAATATTTTCAGTCAATAGATTACTGATTGGAGGAATTTCAATTCAAAAAGTCAGTACTGTTTGCAGCCACTGAAATGTTCCTAACTGGGCATACTGATACTTGAAATTCCTCCTGTTTTTAAGGTTTCATCCATGTTTCACTATTAACACTAAACTGAATTCCACAAGTATTTACTGAATGCCTATTCTGTGCCAAGTACCATGTTAGGCTCTGGGGTTACAGTGGTGAATGAAAACAGGTATAATCCCTGCCCAAATGGAATTCACAGTCTAGTACAGAAGCCGGCAAATGTTAAAGGGCCATAATATTTTTTGGCTTTGTCACCCATAAGGTCTCTGTAGCAACTACTCAGGTCTGCCATTGTAGCAGAATTGCCCCTGTAGTTTGCCCACCCCTGACACAGTGGGAGAACCAAGTATTATGTAAATGTATGTAAAACCTCTTGTCATAGGAATTTTACAGGTGGGGTATGAGAGCTATGAGAGAACCTTAGAGGGAGAGAGACTTGACCTAGTTAAGGAATCGGGAGAGGTCTCTGGAGAACTGGAAATGGAGCTGAGATGTAAAGGAGGATTTCTGGATTCCCTTACTCCACTTGCTTCTGCTCCTGGAGCACTGCCACCACATGGGCTTTGGAGGAAGGTGGACCTGGGATGGAATCTCAGCTCTGCTTCTTACATGTTATTTAACTTTCACTCTTCAGTTGCCCTGGTTAAATATGAATGCTAACTAACAGGAATAATAAATAATGCCTCAGACACAAATTAGGCACTGAGATCCCTGAAATCTTCTGCCCTCCTGAGGAGATAATAGTCACCCTGGCTCCTTGAATTACTTGAACATCTCTGAGGCACCTCTCAGCTCTTGGATATTTCACGTTGAAAGTATTCTGTCACTGATGGACTTCTAGAGAAGCCCTTGATCTCTTCCAGCTTAACAGCCCTCTCCTGCCCTCTTCTGGCCACAATGTGTCACTGTGGCCCTGCAGGTCCTGGTGCTCTCCTTCAGGGTCACTGCACTATCTGTATTAGCATATTGAATACCTTTGAGCCCTGTACTAGAGCACATGCCCAGTTACTGAGTCGAACAAGACCAGTCCCTGAAACTGGTCATACACTGTGAGAAGCAGACAAGTGAAGAGATGATTAGAATATGGTGGATTCCTTCTAGCGAGTGGCTATGGAGGGTAAAGAGGCACCTCTCAATCTTTTGGGGCGTTGGGAATATACAGGGATGTCTTCCTGAAGAAGCAGCTGACGTAAGCTGGCCAGGAACAGTAATAGCGTGGCTGAGTGGAGATCTGCTGGGGGTACCAGTTGGCAAGAGTGGGGGATAGGCTTGGCCGAATGTGAAATGCCAGACTTCATCCTGAAAACTAAAATCATTACCTTTTGCTTTAACGTTCTTTCTTGTAAATTAAAGGTAAATAAGTTAATTCTTGGTGTATACCTAAACCAAATAGTAACTGTGTACAGATTATTTGTAAAGAAGTATTAAAAATAATTTTGTTTTAAAATTCCAAAAATCCCTGAGTATTATACCATGTACTATAACTTAGGTTACAGATAAACACTTTGTGTGCTAATCAAATATTTTAACTTGATATGTGCTCTACAGAAGACTTTTTTAGGCCAAGAGATATTTTTAGAGAAAGATCAAAAAATTCGTGTAACTCTCTGTTAAAGTTATCTTTTTGTTATTGTGATGAAAAGGACTTGATATAATTTATTTTGATCATTTAATTCTGGAAAAGAACCTAATTATTGAAGCAGAATCAAAATTTCAGTAAGAAATACTTAAAAAAATCATTTGCTCAGAAATTTTCAAAAGATCTCTTCGAAAAATTAAGATCTGAACTAGGAAGAGAGTTTAGACCATGGTTTTCAAACATTAGAGTCACCTGGAGGAAGTTTTAAAAATCCCTCTGCTCAGCCAGACCAATTCACCCTGAATCTCCGGGGGTGAGACCCCGGCGTGTTTTTAGAACTCTCTCCAGCTGGCTCCATTGGGCAGCCAAGTCTTGAAAACTATCGGTTTGAGACAAATATATAACAATGTAATTGTTAATTTTTATCAGTTGACCCAAATTAAGAAAATATTTTAACTTTTATATTACCTATCCAGTGCTAGTTAGCAAAGTAATTACTATACACTGTAGCAGCCAGAGTAGTAATACAGTACAAGGATCTAAGACAAAACAAAGCTGAGCTAGAAAAAGGGTTGTTTTTTGTGTATTTTTAATGACCATTTTAACAAATTATTTAGTAACATTAGCAACCACAGTTGCTATGAATTGGTCTAGTCTTGTTCTTAAGGAAGCAAATTAAAAATGCAAATATGTATTATTTCCGAAATTCTTTGCATTTGAGGACTTGTAATCATATTACTTGCACAATTTCTCCTTTTGCATACGCACTTTTCTGCTAGAAGAGGACATTGGAGGGGAAAATAATTATTAAAATGACTCCAAATGTACTGCGACAAAAAGATGGTCCTGGTAATCAGATGCATGATCCCTCAGCACCATCCCCCACCCACCCCCGCCCATTATACAATCGTCCAGTTGAGGATTCTTGGGGCAATTTAAAGTTGTAACTACATAAACTTATATAAGATACATATAGACTTTTTACATTTTATTTATTCCTACAGAAAATAAGAAGAAACAGAGTCCTATCAAAAGAATCCGTCTCCCAGTGGTTGAATGTACTATGAAAAAAAATCAACAAAGAAAAACTAACAAAATAACTTAAAGGATACAACTGCTGTGAATTTAAAAGGTACAAAACTACAGAAAAAGTGAGTGCATTTTCTTTTATATTTTGCAACTGTCAACGGAAGTCTTAAAAGTTTGAGATGTAACAAACTCACGCAACCCTCGCCAAGGAGCAGAAAAAGGAAATAACCTAAAAATACAAATGGATAAACATGGTCAGATTATTAAGTGCAAAAATCTTATTTTGCTCCCAATAATGAGTCTCCTGAAGACTTCAGAGCATAAAAATCACAGCACACGTATTACCAACCAACCACAGGAAAACTTTATGTACTGTAGATATTCTGTATTTTGTTAAATCTAGGAAGCCACCAATTGAGATATCACAATGTGACAAAAATTGTGTCTCAGGATTCATAAAATATGGCACGTGCATATATCCTTCAAAAATGAGATATGGGGGAAGGAAGTATATTTATTCATTTGGGAAAGAGACACTAATCTTACTACTTAACATTTTGAATTATTTCCACAATTAGTGTGGCAAATACAATTAAATGCCAGATATTTGAGATTTTTTTGTAGTTAAGCGTTTTATTATCATTTTTCTTTACAGGAACAGGAATAACCTGAAGATGTCTTCAACCAAACTACCTAAAACAAAAGACCTGTTATATAAATTATGCTCTATTTTTGTAATAGATCAAAATACTGTATTGGTGAAAATAAATAGATAACAAAAAACAACATACTTGATTTCCATGTTTGCTATCAGACCCCACAAGTACGTTTGACTTTAAAATTCAGTATACTTGAAACACTGAAACACAACAGGCATGCACAATTATGCCAATGCTAAGGATTCCAGATTATACTTGTTACAGTTTTTCTTAATAAAAGCGGGAACAACACATTGCTAGGTACACAGAAACATGATTTTGCACAAAAGAATAGCTAAATTATTGCGAGAGGCAAGTGATTCCTAATAGGTTTCTAGGGTAGTATAACCGTGTGCTCTAAGTGTATGGTGTGTTATACTACATAATGGAGAATTATGGGATTTTGTATTTTCCATCAAACCACAAAATCTGTTAAGTCAAAAAAAGAAAACAAACAACAACCCCCCCCCCCATAACATTAGGTGTACTGACAATCATATTCCCATGTATGACAGAAGAGTACTAATACATTTTTTTCTTTACTTCCTTTTATTAAGAACACTTCTTAGGGTTTTTTGGCATTTTACATTCAGTGTCCATTGGCTCCTTCTGAGAGTATCCGTGAAGGTTCGGTAAATTTTGCGGTGAACAAGTAAAAAAGGGCTGGTGTGGGTACCAGTGCCAAAAGGGGTAAATCTTGCTCGAGTTTATCCACTCTGGAAATGGAGATTATTCCATAGGCATGAAGTAACCAGTGGCTGAAGAGAACAATGAGTCTTTTCTTTCTGACCAGAAGATCATAGCAGTTCTACATAATTTTATAAAAGAAAGAAAAGAGAAATACAGATTATTGGGCTGAATTGGCTAGATAATTGATTACATTTTACTTTAAAACATATTATTGTCACACAAAATCATAACCTCAGAATCCCAGGGACCTAAGAAATCACCCAGTCTTGCTACTACACTTCACAGATGAGGAAACTGAGGCTTCCTACATTCCGCACTCAGCGGCAGCACCAAGATGGGAGCCCACGTCTCTAAGTTCTGGTCTGCACCACCATTCGACCCTGGAAACACTACCGCTTCTTCTGAAAGAGCTGAACTGGAAGGGGAACGCCACATTATGTGCCTTCTTCCTGCCCTGATCCACAGCAGCTGAGTCTACCAGTGCGAAGGAGGAGGTACATACACCCAACTTCCTTAACTCCAGCATTCCTAGAGTCTGCTTCCTTAACTCCCTTAGAAGGGAGCAGAAATGACATGTGACTACTCTGATTTCCCTTGTATCTTTAACACTGCTCTACAATATACAGAAATTGGAAGGAACAAATTATTATAAAAGTAATATCTAAATGTGCTAATGAACACACTAAAATGTAATTTGCAACTGGTTACTTAGCAACTATCCCTCATTAAATGGCTCATCAGCTCACCTAGAGCTTGACTGTCTTTTCCTGACTTGAATCCCTATTTCTGATTCATGTATAGAGTGCTAATTGAAGCACATGAATGTTTTATATATGGGGGATTCCCAGCAGCAGAGAAACAAATATGATTCAAGCTAATCGAACTTTCCATAGTAACTATGGATAATAAACAAAAATTCAAAAACTTCATTTTATTCAAATATCCAATCATTTTCCCCCCCATTTCCCTAGAGTTGATAAAAGTGCCAAAACTAATTTGCTTATCTTTAATTATACTGCAAAGTTGATTAAAGATTACCAAGGAGAAATGGGAGTAGAATACAAACGGAAGCATCTGAAAAATCACCATAAAAATACTGTCTAGTTCCTCTACTGCTAGTCTACCTAAAAGTCACTATGATTTCTAGGTGGTTTGTTCCCCCCTCTCATTCTTTCACTAATGTAATAGAAACAGGAGTTTCAAGAGCAACCACTCCAAAATAGTTAACAACTTTCTCTGGGGTGAACTTTTTTATGTTAAGAATTATAAGAGAGCACATATCAACTGTAGTGGGCAGTTGAAAACAGTGCATAGGCACTAGATTAGCAAGCATAGAATGGAAGAGTACTAAGACATGTTACACTTTTATTCCTTTAGAGTTTACTCTCTAAGAGTTCCAACAGTGGCCTTCCACTGAAATATTAAAAAGTTAGAGGCACAAAAAGGATATCTCAAGATAGGAACAGCATCGGAACTAATGTGAGTGTTAATAATATTTCCAAATCACCAAAGTATTACAGATATTAGAGGGCAAAAGTAGACATCCGTAATCAAGAAAATAAAATTAGGGACAAAACATAGAAGGGTATGGAATGTACACTGTAATTATTGATGACTGTTACTGTTCACTGCAAAAAAAAAAGCCTAGAATCAGTTCTATATAAAATAAAGCAGTTTTATGTTTCCTTCAAAATAGTGTTAATAGGGTTCAACATTTCAATAATTATACATTTTCTATGTGGATAAATGATGTGAAATGAGTTTTTTTCTCTAACATGCTGGAGTTAAGCCTGACTACTTCACTAATTTCCCAAGCAAATATTGTCTAGTATACAACTTTTCATGAACTAATGAGCCAAAAGCCACTGAGTGGCATCGTTTAGCCAAGGATTACTAAAACAATCAGTTGTAACATATCATATCATATGCACTATTCTCCTATTCAGTTATCAAATCTATAAAAAAAAAAAGTCTTTAACAAAGGAAAAAAGATGTCCTACCTCTATTTCGGAAGCCGACATGTACACAGCCAGAGTAACCAAAGATAATACTAATATAATGTATGGGAAGGCATAGTCTGAAAGACAAACATTGGTATTATGCTGAAAATTAAATTTTCTGAATAAACCATCAAAAAATTCAAACAGTATAATTCTTTCCACAGACAAAAACCTTCTCAACCAGTCTTGGGAGACAGTGAAGCCCTAATGCTCTAAGGCAGGGGTCAGCAAACTTCTTCTGTAAAGGACCAGATAGTGAGTACTTTTGGCTTCGTGGGCCACGCAGTTTATGTCTCAGTCACCTAAGTCCGCAGTTGTAGTGGGAAAGCAGCCAGATCATACAGAAAATGGATGTGTCTGTGTTCCAGTAAAACTTACTTTATAAGTTTGTAAGTTATAACTTATTTATGTTATTCAGACAATAAAATTCAAATTTCATATAATTGTCACATGTCAAGAAATACTACTCTTCTTTTGATTTTTTTCCCCAACAGTTAAAAAATGTAAAACTATCATTGGCCCAGCTTTGAAGACCCCTGCCTGAAGGCTTCCACTGCTGTAAAGAATTAAATTCTCTCCTATGCATCTCGCATGATACTAGTTATGTATCAAACTTGGGAGAATTGGCAAAATAATTACTCAATTTTCTGTGTTTTGTGGTCCAGATGGGGAACTTCAGTTGAGAAAGGCTATATATAAGAGTAATTCAGCTTTAATTAAAAGGTCATATACCAATAAACCTCAAAGGCTAAATGGATCATTCAGTGCTCTTAATGTCAAATTTCTAGACAGTTCTACTTCAAATACAGTACAGTAAAATAATACTTTAAGTGAAATTTTTTCTTAAAAATACCACCTCTTAAAATGTTCTAAATTTATAGCTCACTAAAACAAATGGACAAATTGAGAAAGATACCTTGAATTATTTTTATACAATTATTTTAAAACGATTAACTTCAGTTACTAAAACTATTAATCATTCTACAATACAATGCAGTGGAACCCATCTGGAACATTTTCAAATGTTAGTTAAGGATATATGGCAGCCCGAGTCTCTGAATTATCTATGCAGGTCTGATTCCAATTACTAAATAACTGACAATGATTAGGTCCTAACCAGCCATTCAAAAGAATCCCAATTAACTTATAAATAGCTAAACAATGTTGCTAATGATAGTAAGAACTGGTAGAGAAAGAAATGGTAGTAAAAAGGAGAAAGAGGAAATTTCCAACAAGCCCCAAACTTGTGGGGAGTAGAGGGAGGTTCTGGGCTCAAAGCAGGATTTAGAGTGGTTCTTACTCTAGGGTCTAAAACAATGTAATATTTTGAGCAACTAGGTCTGGCTGGGGGTAGTGCCTGGAAATCTTCATTTTAGTTCTGCTGGTGGTTCAGAGGAAGATCACACTTAAAAACTGGCTTCAATAATACTTCCAAGCAGGTAAAAATTTGTCACTGACATCTTCCTAATTACCCCAGTGTCTCTCTCCCTAGACCCTGGTATCTTGAGCTACCAGAAGCCTCTTGGTGCTCTACTTTGCTCAGACTTGCTATATTCCCTTGTCATGGACTAAATGTTTGTGACCCCACTCCCCAAATTCTTATGTTGAAATCCTAACCCTCAATGTGATGCTGTTAGTAGGTAGAGGGGCCTTTGGGGTGGATTAGGTCATGAGGGTGGAGCCCTCATGAATGGGATTTGTGCCCTTATAAAAGAGACCTCAAAGACCTCTTCCCTCTTCTGCTATGTGAGGATACTGAAAGAAGACAGCCATCAATGAACCAAGAAATGAGTCCTCACCGGACTCCAAATCTGCTGGTGCCTTTTTTCAACACCATAAAATTATGAGTTGGTATGATACCCTCTGTGACTAATCTCAGCAGATTGTACAAGTTTATACTTAGTGCAAATAAACAATAACTCCTTGATCCTCCTATGAATGTGCTTTGAGTGGAGGCTTGTTAACAAAATGATCCAAAGACTTTCAGTGTGGGAAAAGGCATTTTCCATATAGGCAGCTACAACATAGGAAGTAACACTGTCTGGCAGTCTCCTTAGGTTAACTTTCCAAACCTTTCCCTACTTTACCACAGCTTTTCCATTTTCCCCATTTCATAACCAAGAGGTTCTATACAATAGCACAAGTGGCAGTCTAGGACACAGGGATTTGAGGGCTGGCAATTCTTAAATCTTTAAGCCTAGTCAGCTCTCCCAAGCTTGTCTAGGATAAATGACTACCTGTGCTCTTTTGAATATTCCATGAATACCTAAAACTGAATTCACTTCTCACCACCCTATTTGCTTATTCTAACATTCATTATTCATACATTCACTAGTTACTAAGTCAGAAAGCTCCTTTATCGTATTCTCCTCCCATTTCCTCAACCCCTATATTTAGTTACCTAGCTTAGTTAATTCTGTCTTTGAAATAGTTCTTCTTTCCCAATGTTCCTCTGCTTTAGGTCAGACAGTCAGGCCTGGCCTATGGCTGTCATCTCTTAACTGATCCCCCAGGTTCTCTTCCCTGCCAATCCATCTTCCACACTGCTACCAAGTTATCTTTCTAAAATGCAAATCTAGTCATGTCACTCTTCCTCCTGAAATCCTTTTAAGAGCAGGTCTCTAGTCCCTAGAGCAAGAATAGCAACCTCAAATGCCTACAGAGGTCATCCAGGAGAATGACTGAAGTGGGCCAAATCTAAGAAAATAGGAAATGGTAGGAACTAGGAAAAACTATAGATTTTCAAATACTATGCAGGCCAAAAGAAACAATACATCTGTAAAACCAGAATATGAGGGATAACAGACCCCTGACTAGTCTCCAATTTCTTCTTCCCGTGGCCTTATCCTCAGCTCCACCCTCCTAACTTTGAATCAACTTCATTACTAAGCTACATTACTTGCACAGTGATGCTATCTTGCCCAGTTCCTTCAGGCCAGAAGCTTGCCCTCTGCACCCAGGCAGGCTCCATATAAAGATGGTATCCAACATCCTTGCAATGTTCAATGTCACACGTTCAAAAAGTCCCTCACTATGTTCTCTCAGCTACTTATAGCTTTCCTAGCAATATATGAGCTCTTTAACACCAACTTTCTCTCATTCTTCTTTCGAGTCACAGATCAGTCTAAATGGTTGCTGAATAAATGAATGGATATATTAAAAAAATATATTGAGGATTTTTTACTATATCTAAGTCTTTCATAAAGGAATTTAGAAAACTAAGACTTAATGGTAAACAGTATATATTATCACGAGTAATTTCCATTATATGTAAAAACCATCTATTATATCAAGAATAATTTCCATCTATTATATGTTTTTTAATTTATACTCAGGTTTTAAAAATCTTCCTATTGACGTGAGCTTCAAATACAAAGTATTCTCTAAACAGAAATCAGTTTTGATAAAGGATGATATGTTTTAGCAAAAATATATACTATGGTTTATTTTCAAGAATAAAAAACAGAAACCAAACTACAGAAAAAGGTCCAAAATTATACTCAGAGAAAATATTGTTTATCACATATAGTAAATATATTTCATTGACTTTACCCAACAAACTTACATAAAAGGCCTCCACCAACTGCCTGAAGCACGGTTAAAATTGGGAAGAAGTAAAGTGCAGCATAAATACTTTTAAATCGATCAGATTTCCCTAACCCACAGGCAATCTTCTTTACCAGAAGAGGTCGGAGCAGCATCATTAATACCAAGCAGAATGCATAATAGATAAATACAATGGTGTATCTGGAAGATAAAATAAAAAATTATAACATCAAAAATATGTTTTAAAATGTATTTTTACCATTGATCATTTTAAAATCAAAGATCCTGAAAAAGGTTTAAAAAGTCTATCCATCGAATATTCAGACTGGTGGAGGGTTCACCAAAAGACTCTCATAATACCACTGCAAAGTGTATGCTGAGTCATTTCCGGTAGACAGTTTGGAAATGTGTATCAAAAATCCTAAAATGTTTATATCCTTTAATTCAAAAATTTTACTTGTAGAAATTTATCAAAGGGAAACAATCAGGTATACACAAAAACCTGATGAACAAGCATTTTTATTGAATCACACAATAAAGAAAACTCAGGAAGAAAATAAATATTCAACAATAGGACGTTGGTTAAATTTTAGAGTACATTTATGCTGGAATACTATGCAGACATTAAAAATCCAGTTATGAAAGAAATGTTAACAACAAAAGCAACTGTGCCTCATACATTAAGTGACAAGAACAGGCTACAAAACGGCATGTGCATAGAATAACCTTAATATTCTTTAAAAAAGAATAAAAGAATAAAATAAAAATAAAAAGTGCAGCTGGAAAGACATTTTTAGCAGTGATCATCTTAAGAAATGGAATTACGGATTATTTTATTTGGGGTATGCCTTTTCTGTTTTCCAAATATCCTATAATGTAATTTTTACAACCAGAAAAAAAGCTGCACAAAGATCTCTGTATCAGCAGACTATAGTTTCTAGCTCCTTATTTTGAATATTTATATTTCTATGCACATAGTTTTAACTTCCTTTCCATGAGGATTTTCAAATTATTTTTTTTACTATCTTATACGCAAACCCTCTCCCTTGCAGGGGGGAGTCAAGGGAAGCACGGGAGTTGTTTCAAATAACTGACCACATGCCTCTTCTCCACACAGCTTAATGATACCGGTTGCTGCGCTCTCATGATGCTTTTAGGTCCAGCCCTGTACCATACTGCATTATTTCAAGCCTCACTTCTTGGATGATGAGTTTTGTCTTCTTAGGCTACCTCTTACCAATATCAAAACAAAATAAAATCTGTCTATTCCTTCAGCTTGTAGTTCCTTAAGAGCTCCAAAAAGACTATTATTTTAATCAGAAGGAAACCATCATGTGCTACCTGTCCTAAAGAACTAGGAAACTAGCCTTTGGAAGCAGATACCTGTTTCCTGCCCCTGCTCTCCACCAGAAGACCTCATCCTCTACCTCCTCCCCCCACATCCATGCCCCTCATATGCACATAGGATAAATCTGACAAGCTAAAGCTAAGTTTTGTTACAACAGTAATTACTGCTCATTGTCAATAACTCAAAGTTTTAGTAAACATTACCTTTTGCAGTAAGTTTCTAATGATAGAAGCTTGCATATTTTTCCATATCTTATCTAATTAATTTCCCCTCAAAACTATAATTATCAGTAAAAGCATTCTGATATTTTCCAATTTGTAAGGAATTTATATATACCAATGGAGAAGATAATCCTCCACTAGTCAATGTAATAGTGTTCCAAAGGTTTCTGTTAATATTGCGCCACTACATTTTGTTGACTTACAAAAAAAAAAATTCATTATGACTTTGGTAGTCCTACAGCTTTCAGAAATGTTTAGCCCCAGTCTAGCCATATATGTAAGTTTAAATGGTTATGTAAAGTAACATGTATGAATTCAAATGCTAGTATTATAAAATCTTCTCATACTTTTAATAAAACATTGTTTTGTATAATTAGTAAAACAAGGCAGACAGTCCATTCCACAGTGACTATTGGTAAAGCTGCTAAGAAAAAAAAATACCTACTTAATTCAAAGATGGTGAACAGATGGAAAATGTCCTAATCAATGAAGTTGTGTGATGAGTCTGACTGAGTGCTGTGACAAGGCTCTGAGGCTACACCCAACTCAGCAGGACAAGTGCTGTAATAAATTAGAAGTGGCTGTTATGACTGCAGAATGAGGGCTGCGAGTACCTATTTGCCATCTCTGTTCTCATATTTTTTGACTCTCCTACTACAGGATTTACAGATATTATAAAAAACACTATAGATGTGAATAGCAGTAAATCAGTCTGATTTTGTTTTAAATAAGATGTTTTAAATACATCTTATTTAAATATAATATCTGATTCAGTAATTAACTTCTCTGTATAGGACCAGGTTAAGTTCTGCAAGTCCCCAGGACAACATGTGACAAGAGAATAATCAAAGCTGAGGGTTATAGCTCTATGAAATCAACAAATAAGATAGTATCAGTCTTTTAGATACTATATATATATATATAAATATGTCTGGTTGTCTCTGTATATATATAAATAATTTGCAGGACTTAAAAGGTAGGCAGGTGGAAAAGATTTTTATAGCTCTGTATCTGGATCTCGTTTTTTGTTTTGTTGTTGCTTTTTTTTTCTACTTTTTTTTTTGGATCTCGTTTTTTGCAAAGTATCTTTTTACATACGTGCATGTTTGTTTTTGACACTTAGTACTATTAAGAATTGCACAAAAAGTATTATTTTGTTGAGCATATTACATAATGGTAACTTGCTACAACTATGAGAATACAAATACCAGACTCTTCTATTATACATTTACTGAGAAAAACACATCAGAATGAACACTAATTCACAGAAATTCTAAAAATGTAGGCCAGGGTAATATTATACAGAATCTTATGAATTTGATATTTAAAAAAAAAAAAAAAAGAAAGAACATGAAGCCAAGCACTCTAATAATAATGCCAGCTACTTATAAGTGCTTCCTGTATGTAAGGCATTTATTTAAGTCACCTTATAAGGTATCATTATTCCCATTTTTACCAACAGGAAAGCCAAGGTTAAGAGGCTCTTAACATGTTCAAGTTAACAGCTGACAGACCTGGGATTCAAACTCAAGCCTGTTTTTAGCTCCAAAGCCTATACTACTTCCTGTATGTCAGATATTGCTTCTCTGTTGTATAAGAAAAAGGTTTTCCTTATAATTCCCTTTTTAAGAAACAGATATAGCTTATTTTAGAAGTGCTCAGACTTCAACATCAACACAAAAATACTTTCACTTCTATTACACTAAGATGTATTTCTATTTCCTCTTCTCAGACTATGTATCACGTAAAAGAAGAAAATCATTTCTGTATATCTCCCCCAGTGCCTAGGAGCCATTTCGCAAGGCTCAATCTGCTTAAATGAATGAAATCTATAATCATCATTTTAAAAAAAATGATCTTACGTCTAAATAAATACTTACAGTGGGTAGACAGCTTCATGAGTACAGTGCACTGTGGTAACATAATCTGGACTTGGATTGTAAAGCATGGTGTACCAATCAGAAAGCATCAATACTCGACATGAATGGATATAAAGCACACCGACTGGATCGCTCACAAGTAAGGTGATGATAGCTGCCATAGTGCATTCAAATAATGCAGTGATGTGTTGGAAAAGGGCACTGGAACTAGTAAAACAAAGGAAGCACAATCACCAGAAAATTCTCAGCATGTTACGTGGCTTTTAATAAAACCTGTGTATGCTTCAAAATATGTATTCTAAAAAGAAGTTTTAACTGATAAATCCTGAAACAAAAAAATCTTCTAAATAGGTAAGTAAAGCCAAGCACATATGAAAACTACTTGAGAAGGATTTAACCTTTACTAAAGGTTTACTAAAGGTTTACTAAAAAGGGATACTCATCCCAGATAACACTGTGCCAATATTGTCTAAATGTGTAGAAGAGCAGAAATTAGATCTACCTTTATCTTCAGTAACTCGCCAAATTATTAAAAACGTCTTAAAGTTATCTCTGCATCATTTTAAATTATCTTAAACATTAAAAGTACATAAAAGATTATATGTAATACATATTAGTTATAAAATATAATAAACATTCTAAGCTCACCACCTAACCCAATAACTAAAACATTAACAACTTATATCTACCTGTTCCTCCCCATTCCATATTCCTGTCTCTCCCCTAGAAATAACCATTATACTAAATGTTCTTTATCAGTTTTCCTAAACAGTTTTTATTCCAACTGTATTTATACTTCAAAACCACTATTTAGTTTTGCTTATTTTTCAACATGATAAAGTGAGGTAAGCTTTCTGAGATTTTTCTTTCCACTCAAAATTACATTTCCAAGATTCATTCATGGTTTTGCTTATATCTGAAGTTCAGTCATTTTCCTTGCTGTAAAATAATCCATTGTGTGATCTTTCCATTATTTATCCATTCTGCTTTGTTAGTAAAACGTGTTGCAAATGTCTTCCTCTCAGTTTGCGGGTTGAATTTTCATTTTCTTTGTGATGTCTTTTTATGAATAGATGTTCTAAATTTTAATATAGTTGCCTTTATCAATTTTTAAATTTCTGGTTAGCAGATTCTCACTCTAAGAAAAATATTATCCTACATTTTCTTCTAAAAGTTTTAAGGTTTTGCTTTTCATGTTTCAATCTTTAACTCAGAAGAGATTTCTGTGTCTAAGTTAGTATTTAACTTTAGCTTTTCCCATTTGGATATCCAATTGTCCCAGCAGCAGCATTTTCTTGAATAGTTACTGTTCTTCCCACTAAGCTGCCATGCCATTTCTGCCATATCAAGTCTCCTATATAACCGGCCTGTTTCTAGGTTCTCTATTTTGTTCCTGGGGTCGTTTTATCTATCCCTGAGACAACAGAATATGACAATAATTCTTGATATTACATACATTCTTTTACTTTTTCAGTGGTCTTGGTCATTCTTGGGCCTTTGAACTTCCATATAAATTAGAGAATTAGCTTGTCAAGTTCCACAGTATAAATCCAATGTAGCTTAGCTACCTTGGTCTTGGCTACCTCACAGTACTGTGATTCTGTAAATGAAATATAGGGAGGTAATTGATTTTATATACTTAGCTTACAGCCAGCCTCTTCACTAAACTCTCATTATTTATGATTGCTTCTCTATAGATGCTTTTGAGTTTTCTATTTGAACAATGTTTCAGTTACCTATCACTGCACAGCAAACTACCCTAAAACTCAATGGCTTGAAACAATCACCAGTGATTATTTCTCACTGTTCTGTGGTTTGACTGGGCTCATCTGAAAGAATGAAAAACAAATTCACAGAATTGCTTCCTAGGAAGCAAAACACATCCCAAGCAGAATAAATAAAAATAAATTCACATTATAATTAAGCTGCAGAATACCAAAGATAAAAGAGCAGCTGGTCAGCAGCCCCCATGTGCTCACAGCTGACAGCCAGCACCTACTCCAGCATATGAGTTACTCATTTTGAACACCACAGCCCAGTCCAGCCTCTAGATGGGTGCATCCCAACTCAACATCACGTGAAACAGAAAGGACTACCCAGTTGCTATCGGCAGTTAACCTTTGGCCACCCTCCCAACCCTACTGCCTGGTTTGTCACTCTGGCCCCAGCTCAGGGTGGGTTTGCTTGTTTTCTGAAAAAGAAGAGTTCTCGAGATCCCCCCTTATTCCTGTGAGACCAGCAATGTCTTAAACAGTATGTCTCTTCCAGACTTTAGTTCTTTCATGCAGGAGGGTGACCTGGAGCTCCTAATTAGCCCATGGTGTTGGAAGCAGAACTCCTGTGCCATTTTACACAGATGAAGACACAAAATATGTAAGTAAACGTGTACACTTTCATATTATATAATCCAATCTTTTGCTTCCCTACAGAATTCATATTTTTAGAGGCCAAATCCCAACCTCATTATTTCTTGCCATGACTTTGGCAACCTTCTTACTGGCTTCCTCTTCTCATCATGCTCCCTTTCAATCCATCTGCAGTCAACTACGTAATCTTTACAAAATGGAATCTGCTTTGAAAACTCCCCTTATTAAACTACTTCAGTGGATCCCATCTGCCTTTCAGGAAAAATACTTCCTACCAGCCTTACCTCCCACACCTCCTGCCCTTACGAAATTACTTTGTTTCCTCACTGCTCCATTCATCCCAGCATGCTTCATGCTCCACCTGAAAACATGTCACCTATCTGGCAAATGGTGTATCCTTCAAGATCAGCTCTGGGGTTGTCCCCAGGTCTTAGGAGTATTTCCTAAGACTCCCCCAGCCCCAAACCTCTTTATATCTTGGTCTCATTTAGTCCCTATTTCTCATAGCACCCTCAGCTCTCATTTCTTGGTTATGCTGTGCTCTTTCTTGGCTCTAGACTTCTGCACATCTTTTTCCTACTGTCTGACTCTTTCTTCAATTCCTCTCTCAAAAACTATTCATTTTTCAAAGTTCAACTTAAAGTCAGTTTCTTCTCCTGTGACACCACCCTATTTTGAGAGGACAGAATTGACTGCGTCCCTCTTTAAGCCAGCCTTAAACCTCTGTACACACCTCTCCTATAGACCCTCACATACACTGTGATGGTTTGTCTGCCTCATCCGCTGGACTGTGAGCACCCACATCTTCATCATCTCTGAATCCCACAACCTAGCACAGCACCTGGCACATTGCAAACATCCCTAAAGATTGTTGCATGAATACATCTGGAAAGCTATAAATTACATAAAAACAAATTACAGAAGAAGCACAGCTTCTGGCTTCATTATATTAAAAAAAATGCAATTTCTGCCTATCTCTGCCCTGGCCTCAAAAGAAAAACAAATTTAATACTAAACTTTGGGGAAAGCAAGCAGGCCAGAAAGGGCAAGTTTTGATTAGTGTCTAGCCCATGCATTCGCAATGGGCACTAGCACTCCCAAGGGGACAAGAATGGATCCTTGGGTACAAAATAGTATTACACTTTTTATATATAAAGCACATGTATACATACACTATATAAACCAATAAACAATATATCTGCGATATTAAAATTTTATGGGGTAGGTGGAATTGGGGGAAAAAAGGTATCTAAAAAGCTTCTTTAAGGAGGAAAGAATGAAAAAAATGTCGAGAAACATGAGTCTAGCCTCAGTCAGCTAGGCCACTGCTTCCTTGATTTTAAGTGCAATGTCTCAGGAAAATGCAAGCTAGTCCTTGTCTTCCTTGCTACCAATTTCCTAGGCAAAGCATGGATACGCAACCTCCTTTTTAAACCCACCTCCTTTCCTGCCTAAGCACTGATCACACCTCTGCTTTACCCCCAAACCAAGGCTCTACCCTCTGCTCTAAAATTCTCTCTCAAAACATATCTGATGTTTTAGTTCAAATGCATTTGGTGAGGTACATCCATTAAACCCACCTCTTCTCCACTCTGGGCTGAGAAGTTCCAATGAGCAATTATTCTATTTTAGCTCTGTTAATCACATCTCTTTTCTAGCCCTCATCTCTCATCATTCTATAACAGAAATTAAAAGCAGGATGAAAGCTGCTTTAAAAAATTTTTTTAATAGAGTCTTCTGAAAAAGTAATGAATGCTCTTCCAACGTAAATAATCACTGTGGACTTATTAGGTAGATCCAGAAAAGTACTGATTCTACTTCCACCTGACCTTCTCTTCACTTCCGTTCCTACCACTGGCCATCACTATTTCTTGGACAACAGCTTTCTAATATGTCTCACCACTAATCTGCCCTCCACAGAAGTTATCTTCCTAAAACATACATCCAAGATGCTGTTTCTCTAAACCAAAACCTTCACCAATAAATCATTCACTTGGCAAATACTAAGTGAGTATCTACCGTGTGCCAGCGGCTGTGCTGGTCTCTGGAGATTTCATAGACAACAACAGCGATGGCCACTGCCCTCATGGAGCCTATGGCCAGGGGTGGGAAATAACATTAAATGAGGAGACAAACATAACTACAAATTGTGTTGACTGCTAAATACAAAGCAAAAACAACAACAAAATGAGAGTGCTATTAAAAAAGAAAAATAACGGGGACAAACCTACATTAGATTGGGTCAGGGGAGGCCTCTCTGAGTAGGTGTAATTTAACCTGAGATCTGAAGGAAGAAAAGGCAGCTAGGTAAAAAGTTGCAGGGAGAAGAGAGTATTTCAGGTAGAGAGGAGTTTGGGGAAAGGGACAGGACTTAAAGCAGGAAAGATGCTGAGATGTCAGAGGAACCAAAAGCCAGGATGGCTGAAATGTACTACAGTAGAATATGGTTCCTCATTCCCAGGGGGATGAGGTTCACAACATCACCAAGAACTTTCACATTCTGGCCTCAACCCCCTTTCCCACCTTCCTTTTTATTACCTTTCTCTCATATGCAATCCACACTTTGAACACCCAACTACTTCCATTCCCACTCACAAGAGATCACGTTTCATACCTCCCCGCCAGTGTTCATGCTGTTGCTTCTGCCTAAAATGTTCCTTTTTTGAAGTGTTTCGGGTGCCACCAGGCACAATTTATCTCTTCCATTCTTAGTGATTCCAGAGCATTTTGTTTATAAAACTTTTATATACTTTTTGTTATATACTTTTAAGACTGATTTGTATTATAATTAGTTATGTATACATTTGTCTTCTCTACAAGAGTATGACTATAAACCACATCAGTTATTTTTGTATCTCCTTCCCTGATCTTTTCAACATAAAACACAATGCTCAGTAAATTTTTTGGATTTGTTTTAGTATGAGTTTTCATAATTAGGTTGCAGCTATAACATTTTAACTACATTATACTAGATTACTAGTATTAAGTTGCAAAGTATTTGTTTTAGAACAATAAACAGTTTGTAATCATAGACAAGTCTTTGTAGAAAACCAATGAAATTAAGAAATAAAAATATAACTAAAATACTCCCTCAGCATCACTCAGAGTAAAACAGACAAAGGATATTTCCCTTAATATTTACTGAGGCATGCCCTAGCATTAAGTTTCCTTGCCACAGTCAAAAGTAATCAGAAGATAAAGGAAAAACAGGTTTGCCACTTTTACAAAAACAGAAGTATAATTACTTGATAAGGTCTTCTAAATGATAGCTATTCCAACATCAGTCCACCCAGATACATTCATAGAAAGTGCTAACCTCTTTTTCCCTGAGTACCATTCAATGAAGAACCAATGTAAAACAAGAGGGAGCATAGCCATAAATCCAAGATAGAGCCAATCATAAAGTTCTGGAGACTCTGTGCAAGGCTGACAATACTTCTGTGCATTTGTTCTCTGTCCTCTTGGACACACCTATGATATATAAGAACAGTATTTTATGTAGAGATATTATCCTAGAACGTTAACACCTCCAAAAAATCATTCACTAAGACATCACATTTCAGTTTAAACATCTGTTTACATGTGCATCTTTTAAAAATAAAAGAGAAAGCATAAGTAAAATAAAAAGCAATCTACATTGCATTTGCTATACCTGGATAAGGTTATTAAAGGACTCTTTATTAAGTTACTAAAATAGTTGACTAATATTACATGAAAAACCTAGTTATTAACACCATATAAAAACTGCAGAGAAATGCTCTGGAGTTGTAATGCTAAATTATTGTCCAAATCACTTTTCTATATTAATAAAAAGTAATTAGAAATTATTATAAAACTATCAAATTAGAAAACTTAGTAACTGTGACCGTCAAGATGTATTATAGATATATAACCAATATGACAACACAAATAAGGATTTTATTAATGCCTCCATAGTCTTTTACAAGTTGAATACATTGAAGAAAAAAGTTATTCTACACGTGACAAGGTTTCAGAAGCAAAAAGATTTTACAAATGAAATAACATACAAATGTTAAGACTTACCCCACATTCTCCATATATTTCAGTTGAGCCATTTTTAAATAACAGGGTCTTCCCACAATACAGTCCAAGGCATGCTGGTTGAATATCGACAGCTTTTTAAAAACAAATGCCAGTATAGTAACATCTTTTGTGATTATAAAAAATAAGGTAATAAGAGCTGAAACATTTGGCAGAAATATCTCAACACACTTTCAATTAAAAAATATGTATTAGACAAATGTCTTGATGTATTTATTTAAAGGTTTCCTTTTACACTGTGACAGTATTGAAGGTTACATGGAACCTTATTGCTAATACTGTTCCTTAAGATTAAGGTCCTCAACCAGCAGAGCGGACTTTATGCCCACAACTCAAAGCCTAACCTGGTACATCTCCAGTGGCTCCAACCAGCCATTCCCCTTGATTAGATGGCCTAGCCTTTTGAATTTCCTTTTTTTTTTTTTTTTAACTAGAGGACTAAGAGAGGATGGATACTTTTTATTTTGCCCAGTCAGGACATTAAGTGCGAGCATACACACGAAATCTATTATCACCTTCCTTCATGACAGAACACCCTTTAATACCAGAAAAGCAGAAAGGACATAAGTTCAGAATAAAGGGAAGGCCTTTAAAGTAAATACATTCACCTTACAAGAAGCTTGTAAATTATCCTAACTTTGGTCATTTTTGTAGAGGACAAGTGAAGATTTCATCAAGGCTGTCACTGGGCCTCTGACCAATACTTAGGAACCACTGCATTAGAATCAACCCTCTGATCTCATGGCTTGGACAACATAAAAAGCGGCTCTTTTTAACCAAAAAACTCAGGGCCTACAGATTGTCTTTGACCTCATCTACAGGGAGAAACTATCGAACGAGTTTGTTTCATCAGTGACATCTGATTCCCTTCAATCATTGACTCATTCCTTTAGTAAACATGCATTAAGTGTCTGATTCCACTGGTGAAGGGCCCCTAAAGATTCACGGAGGAACATGACAGAGTCCCTACCCTCAAAGAACCTACAGCCTCGTGTGGAATAAATCCAAAACAACTGTGGCCAAATGTGAATTAACTTGGGAAATTATGCATTCTATGGCTATTCTTGAACAATCATTTCCCAAATTCTTCATGAATTCACAATCTAGAGACTGCCTGATCCACCATACTCTTTCTTCTTTCAAACTCAAGTAGACTTTTTTCTTTCTCCTTGTGCTTAAGAGAAAAATAGAAATGGCGCTGACTAAAATGTCTCAAGTTTAATATTTTCCCTTTTATCAAATTTCTGACTTTTTAAAAAACCCATGGGCTTCTTTACCTTACTTGACACTTATTTTTAAACCAGTTGTAATCACAATGTTCTAAACTAATAGACGGAAACGAGTTGTTTCAGATTTTTTGAGAAGGCAGAAGGTAAAGAACTGGAAACCTTCTATACCGGTTTTGCACCTAGCAGATGCATAATAAATACATTTGAGTGTAAATATTCTAAAATTTCTCAAAATCCAAGGCCTGAAAACCGGTATGATAAACTGAACGCAACAGCTTACCGTCGACCAAAAAAACCCTAGCTCCCACTGCACGCTCACTTTCCCCTTTGATTTCCTTTAGTAAAGGAGGTCTAGATTTTTTGTTTTGCAACCGTCATGCCCCTTTGTGAAAGGCCCCCCAAACTTAACGTTTGATGCTGAAGCAGGACACAACCGTTAAGCAGCAATTAGCTTCTGCTTCCTTTCCTGTTTTCCTGCACTTACGCCCGCGCTTTAAATTGTCAAGTCAACTCTCAGGAATGTTAAACAAAGGGACCGAAACAAAGGGACTGAGGTGACATTTTGAACAAACAACAAAGGCCTGGCCTCTTCCCCCAGTACGCAGCCGGCGTCCCCTCTGCAGTCGGTCTCCTCGCTGCAGCCTGTCTGGAGCAGAGACTACCCCTATCCCACCTCGGCCCGGCCAAGAGTTGCTGGGAGCAAGGGACAAGGATTCGCCGCTATCCGGAGGCCACCCGCTGTGGCCGAGCCCAGAGCTGGGAGTGTAGGGAAGAAGCAGAGACTAGGATAAATGCTTCCCGGGACCTCGGCAATCACTCACCCATCGGCAGCTTGTAGGTTTCCTTGGAGAGTTTCGTGGATCAGCCGACCCGGCCGCAGCGCCCGGACATCCGGGCCAAAGCCGCCTCGACGGCTCCGCCTCCTGGTAACCCGGGCGACTGCTCCGAAGCCCCGCCCCGCCTCGGGCTTCCGGGTCTCGGCTCGAAGGCCCCGCCCTTCAGGTGGCGCTGCGGCCTGGCCCTCTGGCGGGGAGGAGGCGGGTTGGAAACGCGAGCGGCTGTGCGGTTGTCGATTCCCCATCTGGACGCAGACGATGGCGAGCCCGCCGGCTGTGCCCCGGCTGCCTCCGCACGACACGAGGACGCCGGCTCTGTCGGTGGTGGACATGCACACGGGCGGCGAGCCTCTGCGCATCGTGCTGGCTGGGTGTCCGGAGGTGGTCGGCCCCACGCTGCTGGCCAAGCAGCGCTACATGCGCCAGCACCTCGACCACGTGCGGCGACGGCTGATGTTCGAGCCCCGGGGGCACCGGGACATGTACGGGGCGGTGCTGGTGCCGAGCGAGCTGCCTGACGCGCACCTGGGCGTCCTGTTCCTGCACAACGAGGGCTACAGTTCCATGTGTGGCCACGCGGTGCTGGCTCTGGGCCGGTTCGCGCTCGACTTCGGGCTGGTGCCAGCGCCCCCCGCCGGCGCCCGCGAGGCCCTGGTCAACATCCACTGCCCGTGCGGGCTGGTAGCCGCCTTCGTGGAGTGCGAGGGCGGCCGCAGTGGCGGCCCGGTGCGCTTCCACAGCGTCCCGGCCTTCGCGCTGGCCACAGGTAACCGGCGGGACCCTTCCGGCCCTGCAGCCCAGGACCCAACTAATTACACTGTCTCTCTGGGCTGGAACCCACGCACCGCAACTAACCCACCCCACAAAGCCTTTACAATCAGTAAAAAGGTAATTCTAAATAACTGCAAGTGTGTGTCAGCACCTTGCCCTTGCGAATTTGTGTGGTGCATGCAATTTGATTACCCCGCAGATCTATCCGTCTGTGGTTTGGGGAGAGTCTTGAGGGGTACAGAATTCCGTGCTTCCCATACTCAGCGACTCATGCTCCACTCGTCAGGCATTCCTAGAGATTTCACAGTTGGGTAAGGCAAGGTCCACTAGGGTCAAGGAAAGTGCAAAGAACCGGAGCTCCAGGCTGGCTAGAATATGATTGCTAGACACATTATTACACCCTGACAGGTTAGTAAACACGTTACTAAAAGTCATCTGTAAAAATTGCCTTCCCCACTTATTGGGGGAAGAATTAAATATTTTCGAGAAGATACAGATGTTGCTGGTCTAATTCTTTAAGAACAGGTACAGACATTGCCTGGGTCCAAATCCTGACACACCCTTAAAGCTATGCGAACTTAGTCAAATTACTGACGCCCTCCGTGTCCATTGTATCTTCATTTGTTATCTCATTGATGTTTTTTTGAGGATTTAATGAGTATACAAGGTACTTAGAATTTTAAAAAAACATCTTCCTAGACATAGAAAGACTGCAGAATATATAGGGTTGCTAGTTACAGTTCTCTAGGTGTGCAGGGCCTTTAAAAGGCTTTGGTGGGTTCTCTAGTACAGAGCCTGTATGTCATGTAAAACAGAGTGTAACTATTCATCCTTACAAAGAGGGAGATTGCTACAAACTCCATCAGCAAAGGCTGAATTCTATCAAGATGCTTTAGTAGTCTGACTGGAAGTGAGCTGGGAGCTAATTTAGTCAATCCAGCAATAGGGTTATCATTCCTTTTCTTCAAAGTCTTCCAGCTGTGCAAATCATTCTGTTAATTTGATCTTGATCCTCCTCGTGGATTTGGGTTCAAGTTTAGCCTGATTATAAATGTTATGAATGATGCAGTAATAGCCCAGGTGTTTGAGAGTCTTAGAATACCTCAGGCAGCTGAAACACACAAGTTGATAAAGAATGCCACTGGGCAAACTGATGCCAGTTTCCCAGAAAGAATGGTGTCACGTCCGGATTGGGAGGGAACTTGAGGGAGACAGGAATTTATGTTAGGATTGCATCTTTAAAAATCTCAGCAGTTAACTAGCTTGGCTACCTGATTTCCCCTTAGGCCACCCCAGCAGCAGATTAGAAGCACTCTAGATTTTGTGAGAAATGACAGCTGGCAGCAGGATCACCAACTACATACATCATAGTTTGGGGTAGGTTAGGGCAGGGGCAGTCAACCCCACAAGCACAGTAGTTCCTGAAAGCATCACTGTGTGACCATACTATAACCAGTGGGCATTAATGGTCACTTTGAGCCATTAAGAAAACGAAATCCTTAAATTCTCTACTTTGAAAATTGCATAAAAGGCAGATGGGTAGTGTCCAAGATCACGGCTCTGCCCCTCCCCATCTCTGTGACCTTGTGGAAGGGATTCCATGCCTCAATGTCATCTATAAAATGAGGATGACAACAGTCCCTACCTCAGGATTGCTGAGTTCATCTCCACTCCACCCAGCTAAAATGAAGACTCTTTAGTTTTATTCACTGTATTTAAGTGCTAGAACAGTACACAGTCAGTGACTATTCGTTGTGTAAATAAATGAAATTCAGAGAAGAATATGCTGATTGGCAAATGTAAATATCTGTCCTCTTAAGAGCCCTGTTCCAGTTGGAAGTTAAACTTTTGGCTTTAATATTAACATTTATTGTATTCCTAAGCTGTGCCCACTATTCCCCACACATTATCACATGGAATTCTCAAAACAATCCCTTTAGGACGGAAACAGCAATTCCATTTTACGCATGAGGACTTCAAAGCCACACTTAGCTTTCCCCATTCTGGCAGTCCCACATTTCCATCTATTTCCTGAGTCTCCTTTCATTAAACCTGCTTTTCATGTTGCATCAGCATCAAGATAAAGACATTTTTGATTCACTTTTGCTCTTAAGTTCCACAGGTGTGTTTTACTCCTTTGATTATAAACTTGCTCTGTTTTGACACATCATGTGTTAAAAGGGTCCTGTGGTTCTACTCTAACTGATAGCCCCCTGGTATCTTTGTATGACTCACTGTGCAAACTCAGGAATACAAGAACTATTTTATTTTTCACAACTTAATTTCTGAATTTGAGACCCCTCTCTGCCCTGTTGGTTGACTTAGCTTCATCCTTCCACAGGCTGGCCCCTTTTTTGATAATTGCATGAGAGGCACCTACATTTTCCTTCATAGTTTTCACACATTCATGTCCCAGAATTTCCTCTCTCTCTGCCTCTATGATGTTTTCTAGAAAAGATCTTCAGAATAGTTAACAAAATATGTATGTATGATTTAGGAAAAACATGGCATTCATGTTCTAAAACTTATACAAACCTCATTAACTTAAAAATAGAAAGATGTACTGAGCTAAAGGTCTGTTATTAATTACGTGATGCATACTCATTTTGAAAATGGATTTTTACTCCATTCCTTTTTACAATAGGAAAAAATACCCCCACCCCAACCCCCAGAAATACACATATATTTAAAATGCTGTGAATTTTATTGCTGAAATACTAAAACAAACTTATTTTCAAACACATCTTTTTTAGATCTCCTAGTGGATGTTCCCGGTCATGGAAAGGTGGTGGTGGACATTGCATATGGTGGCGCGTTTTATGCGTTTGTTAGTGCTGAAAAGTTAGGACTTGATGTTTGTTCCACAAAGACAAGGGACCTCATGGATGCAGCAAGTGCAGTGACAGAAGCAGTGAAAGCTCAGGTCAGTACAGATGCTGCTATCATAGCAGATACCCTCCTCTGTGACATGGAGGGGATAAAAATGACATGTCTATACAGAAAATTAAATATCTCTGAGTTCAAATTATCAGTAGTACTAAGAATAGGGTACTGGTTATAATCTTAGACTCTAGAGCAAGACTACCTGGTAGTTGTAGTTTTGCTACTTGTAGCTTTTATAACCTTGAACAAGTTATATAACTTCCATGTGCCTCAGTTTTCCTAGCTGTAAGTGGAAATTATGAAATACCTGCTTCATAGGGAGTTGTAAGAATAAGTCAATATGTGTAAAGGACTTAGAATAGTGCCTAGCCATAGTAAATGTTCAATAAATGGTAACTATTATTAACTTTAATAATACATAATAATAATATAATTTGTGGTTACTTAAACATAGAAAATGTATTATATAATATTCCACTAATTTGAAATGCTTTGATATATGTGGTCATTCTGCAAACCTTGAAAATAATGAATGTAAAATATAGCTTACAAAATAGATTTCATTAAATCTGATCAGACTTTCTCTTATTTCACAGAGAACATTAATTCCTAGTTAGTGAATTTTTCCTATATTGCTAAGAAGTTACTTAAATAACCACTCAAGTAACTCTAGTTTGGCTTGGGAAAACTATTGTTATAAAATCAGTTTAGATAATAAATAATTCTAGAATATTCTTTCCTTTCTAGCACAAGTGTGCCTTTTTACCTAATTGGGACCTATATATAAAACTCAATTTTACCTAATTGGGATCTCTATATAAAACTCATATACATATTTTAGCATATGAGAATTTATCATTCTAAGTAAAAAATAACTTAGGAAAGATAGAATCTAATATACTTCTACTAATTATTTATGGGCCTATTTAACATATCTGAGGCTTTATTTTAATATAATAACTTAAATAACAAAATGAATATATACCATATCCCTGTTCTAAATTATCATCTTTCCAGGACTGTCAATACCAATAGGTAGAATTATTTTATCATAGTAACTTCTGAAACTCTGAATTTACATCCATTTTCTGTTCTAGTAAGCAGACAGCTAATAGTTTAACAGTTTGACACAAAATAATTTGACCTTATTTTTAATAAAATCAAGAGAAAAAGGCATTGTTTTCTTAATAAAAGGAGTAATTTTGAAGTTCTCAAAGCTAGAACTTCTCACCAAGGTGGCAAGGGGTGGACTTTGAGGGAGGAAGGATTCTGAAAAAAATATGAGTAGTTCTGTCAGTGGTGAAGCAGGCACTAGGACTACTTTGTGAATTGCCGATTATTCATACTGCTAATGCAGATTTAGGCAAAGGCCATTTGCCGGGGGGGAGGGAGCTAAAGTAAATATAAAATAAATTCATCTTTGTCCTTTTAGCAAACATTTACCAAGGACTTATTGTATGTCGGACACCATGCTAGATGCTGGAGACCCAGAGGAAGACCAAACCCCACGACCTTCAAGGAGCTCAGTCTAGTGGGGGAAACATCCCTGTGGGCAGTGTGATGTACTGGTGCTATTGTGGAGGTGGGGCATAGGGGCTTTAAGAGGTCAGAGAACAAAGATCCAATATACGGGCCTCTTTAACTGGGTTATAGATGGACTCTTTGGATTTTAAGAATCCAAATCTCTTCAACTGCTTTAAATGACAGGTAAGTGGTAGTGGAATATACTAACTGTAAGGATACAATGGAAGTAAGGTTATAGTAATCTCAGCCAAGCTACAGGCATTACAGGAATCCAGAAGTTAAACAACCAGACCTCCCAAGTTCAGGAAGCATCGCACATTTGGACCTGACCAAGCTTTACCACTGACGTGACCTAACTTCCCTGCCAGTGCCTGCTTCTCTCTGTGTGTACCTGCTGCTTTTTATGATACTGACTTCATCCTTTCTAAGTCTTTTTTGACCCATCCAATTGTTTCTCTTACCTAATAGCTTCTGCATCCTTATACTTTTTGCTTGCTCATGGCCTCTGACAGTTCTTGTATCTATCAGTGGTATTAATTTCAGCTCTAGATACTCATTGCTTGATTTTTCTACATTATCCCCTTCAAGTTCCTGAGGGTGAGAGTAGGGTTGCCTTAGCTCCTCCTGCTTGAGCAGCCGTGGGTGGCCTGTGAATTGACCATCCTGGGGTCAGTGCTGGGGTCAGCGGTTAAAAGAGTATGTGTTTTGGGAGGTATGTGTATAAAATAGGACTGTTCCTTTAGTAGAGGCTATGTGCAGGCCGACTTCCTTAGAAAGGGCTCAAAGTTATGATAAAAATCATAACTTCCAACAAAACTATCTTTATTCATCTAGAGAAAGACATAATTTCTAGTATTTAGTGCTATGACCCAAAAAATATTTTTTAAATGATAAAGATGGAAAAATTATGTCTGAGTACCCCATATATGTTATTTAAAAGATAAGTTTGAATGAAAATATTTATTTTATGTGTGGTTGATAATTATTTTATTTACAGTTTAAAATTAATCATCCTGACAGCGAAGACCTTGCCTTTCTATATGGAACTATATTAACAGATGGAAAAGACGCTTATAGTGAGGAACCAACCACCAACATCTGTGTGTTTGCAGATGAACAGGTATTAAAACTGGAATTTTTAGGCACACAGCCAGGTAATATGGAACTAGAACACTGTAAACACTCTCATCTTCATTTATTCTGCGACAGGTTGACAGAAGTCCTACCGGCTCAGGAGTGACAGCCCGAATTGCCCTACAATATTACAAAGGGCTTCTAGAACTGAACCAGACCAGAGCCTTTAAAAGCAGTGCAACCGGCTCAGTATTCACAGGGAAGGCTGTGAGGGTGAGTGGCACCCTTAGCTTCTCATTTGTAAGTATGTTACTTTTGAGACTGTGGAGAACTAAGGTGGGTGTTACATAAGTTTTTCACTTAGCTCTTAGAAGAGAATTTTAAGACAGGCCTGAAAAAACTTCCGTTCAACTAGGATATTGGTTTTCAAAGTGTGAAAAGGACCTTGAGGTCCTATCCATGGGTCCACAAAATCAAAAATATATTCATAATAATACTGAGACGTTGCTTCCTTTTCACTTTCATTCTCTCACAAATGTACAGTGGAGTTCTCCAGGAGCTACATGATGGGTGGTATACCAACTGATTGAATGCAGAAACAAATACAAGAAACTAGCTGCCTTTTGTTATGCCAGACATTAAAGAGATTTGCAAAAATGTAAAAAATGCCATATTTCTCAATTTTTTTTTGTTTTGGCAGATATAGTTATTTTCACAAAAATTTGTTTATGACAAAATGTAATCGGTTTATTATTTTTAAATGCATTAATGAACAAATATCTTTTTTTTGAATTTTAGAATTTTATTTACTGTTTTTATACAGCAGGTTCTTAACAAATATCTTTAATTCCCAATATAGAAAATATTAATTGATATAACTGAAATAAACAAAAACTCTTTGAGGTCCTAAAATCTTTTTAAATTGAAGTATAGTTGATTTACAGTATTTTGTTAGTTTCAGGTATACAACATAGTGATTCAGTATTTTTGCAGATTATATTTCACTGTAGGTTATTATGAGATGTTGGGTATAATTCCCAGTGCTATACAGTATATCCTTGTTGCTTATCTATTTTATAGATAGTAGTTTGTATCTGTTAATCCCATACCCCTAATTTGTCCCTACCCTCTTTCCTTTCCCCTTTGGTAAGCACAAGTTTGTTTTCTATATCTGTGAGTATGTTTCTGTTTCACATATACATTTATTTGTATTATTTTTTAGATTCTACAAATAAGTGATATCATATAGTATTTGTGTTTTTCTGTCTGGCTTTCACTAAGCACAATATTCTCTCCATCCACGTTAATAATAATAATGGCATCCATAATAATGGCATTATTTCACTGTTTTTTGTGGCTGAGTAATATTCCACTGTGTGTGTGTGTGTGTGTGTGTGTGTGTGTGTGTGTGTGTACACCACATCTTTTTAATCCAATCATCTGTTGATGGACACTTGGGTTGCTTTCCCATCTTGGCTCTTGTAAATAGTGCTGCTATGAACATTGGGGTGCATGCATGTTTTTGCATTAGTGTTTTCATTTTTTCAGATATATACCCAGGAGTAGAATTTTTTGAGGAACCTCTGTATTGTCTTCCATAGTGGCTGCACCAGCTTACATCCCTACCAACAGTATAGGAGGGTTCCCTTTTCTCCACATCCTCACCAACATTTGTTATTTGTAGACTTTTTGATGACAGCCATGTTGATTGGTGTGAGGTGGTACCTCATTGTGGTTTTGATTTGCATTTCTGTAACAATTTCATGTGCCTGTTAGCCATTTGTATGTCTTCTTTGGAAAAATGTCTATTCAAGTCTTCTGCCCATTTTTTTTAAAGATTTTTTGATGTGGATCATTTTTTAAGTCTTT
Source organism: Leucopleurus acutus (assembly GCF_964270905.1). NCBI lineage: Eukaryota > Metazoa > Chordata > Mammalia > Artiodactyla > Delphinidae > Leucopleurus > Leucopleurus acutus. The sequence goes on from NC_139142.1 coordinate 41,353,759, forward strand.
ATTGAGTTTGTTACAATATTGCTTCTGTTTTATGTTTTGGTTTATTTGCCCTGAGGCATGTGGGATCTTAGCTCCCCTACCAGGGATCAGGCCCACACCCCCTGCATTGGAAGGCAAAGTCTTAACCACTGGACGACCAGGGAAGTCCCTTCTGCCCATTTTTTGATTGGATTGTTTGGGTTTTTTGATATTGAATTGTATGAGCTATTTGTACATTTTGGAAATTAAGCCCTTGTTGTTCACATCATTTGCAAGTATTTTCTCCCATTCCATAGGTTGTCTATTTGTTTTATTGATGGTTTCCTTTGCTGTGCAAAAGCCTTTAAGTTTAATTAGGCCCCATTTGTTTATTTTTGCTTTTATTTCTTTTGCCTTAGGAGACAGATCCAAGAAAATATTGCTACTACTTATGTCAAAGAGTGCCTATGTTCTCTTCTTCCAGATTTCCCAGCACTACTTATTGAAGAGACTGTCTTTTCTCCATTGTATATTCTTGCCTCCTTTGTCGTGTGTTGACTGTAGGTGTGTGGCTTTGTTTCTGGGCTCTCTATTCTGTTCCATTGATTTATTTGTCTGTTTTTGTGCCAATACCATGCTGTTTTGACTACTGTACCTTTGTAGTATAGTCCAAAATCTGGGAGGGTTATACCTCCAGCTTCATTCTTTTTGCTCAGGATTGGGGGCTTTTATGTTTCCATATATATTTTAGGATTCTTTGTTCTGGTTCCGTGAAAAGTGGCCTGGGTATTTTGATAGAGGTTGCATTAAATCTGTAGATTGCTTTGGGTAGTATGGCCATTTTAATAATATTATTTCTTCCAATCCAAGAGCATGGGATATCTTTTCATTTGTTTAAATCATCTTCAGTTTCCTTCATCAGTGTTTTATAGTTTTCAGCATATAGGTCTTTCATCTCCTTGGTTAAGTTTATTCCTAGGTATTATTTTTTTGACCTGATTTTAAATGGGATTGTTTTTTACTTTCTGACATTTCATTATTGGTGTGTAGAAATGTGACCGATTTTTGTATATTAATCTTGTATCCTGCAACCTTGGTGAATTTATTTATTAGTTCTAATAGTTTTAGAGTGGAGACATTAGGGTTCACTATATAGAGTATCATGTCATCTGCAAACAGTGACAGTTTTACCTCTTCCTTTCCAATATGGATAACTTTTATTTCTTTTTCTTGTCTGATTGCTATGGCTAGGATTTCCAATACTAGGTTAAATAGAAGTGGTGAAAGTGGGCATCCTTGTCTAGTTCCTAAATTTAGTGGGAAGGCTTTCAGCTTTTCACCATTGAGTATTATACTAGCTGTGGGTTTGTCATAAATGGCCCTTATTATGTTGAGATATGTTCTCACTATACCCACTTTGATGAGAGTTTTTAATCATGAATGGATGTTGAATTTTGTTGAATGCTTTTTCTGCATCTGTTGAGATGATTATGTGGTTTTTGTCTTTCCTTTTGTTAATGTAGTATATATCACATTGATCGATTTGTATATGTTGAACCATCCTTGTGACCCTGGTATAAATCCAGCTTGATCATGGTGTATGATCCTTTTTATGCATTCCTGGATTTGGTTTGCTAATATTTTGTTGAGGATTTTTGCATCTATATTCATCAAAGATATTGGCCTGTAATTTTCTTTTTTAAGTGTCTTTGTCCGGTTTTGGTATCAGGGTAATGGTGGGTGAGGTCCTCAAATCTTAGGGTATAAAGGGATCCTGAGACCAAAATGTTTGAGAACCATTAAATTAGGGTTTGGATTTTTTTTGTTTTTATTCTATAGGAATGTTCCATTTTATATAGTAAGATGTGAAAGTCCTGAAAAGTTGTGGAAAGTATTTTTGTAACGGAATCAAATTATAAATGAGCTAACAGCTAATTAATGAATTTACTCATAGTAGTAAGTAAAATCTACTGTAGTTTGATTAAATTGCATCTAATAAATGAATCTACTCACAAAGAGTCCTTTAATATAGCAGATAACTTATCCTAATAAAGAGTTTTATATCCTAATGTAGCTGTTTTTAAAGTTTGTTCTTTTCTGAATATGGAATTTGCTTTAAGTTAGGGATTCATATATAATACGCTGATCTTATGGGATATGAAACCATTTATGTTATATGCAAAAACTTGGAATACGTTATCTTCAAGTCTGAGACTCAAGACAAAATAATAATCGACAACGTTTATTGGGTGCTTGACTATGTGTCAATTTCCAAGCTAAGCACTTCACATATACCGTCTCTTTTAATTCTCCCAAGAATCCTCTGAGGTCAGTAATGTTATCATCCTTTTTTCACAAGTGATAAAATGGAGAATTAGAGTTTAGATAATTTGCCAGAGGTCAAACAGACAGGTAACAGAGCCAGGCTGTGCATGTGGGTCCCTCTGAGCAGAGCCTGTACTGTTAACCACCACATTTTCTTGCTCTTAGGCAAACGTTTGATGCAGATGGGCAGTTTCACCCACGTGAGAGTGAACTCAACTCTCAACCACCCACTAATGATGACTCCCAAAGCTTCATCCCTACCATGCTTACCTGTGCCTCTCTCCTGAGTCTGACACTGTCCACTAAACTCATCTCAAGATGATTGTCCCAGAGATATCTCAAACTCAACTTGTTTACAAGTTCTCCCTTCCTAAATGTGTTCTTCCTGTCTCATTCCCCATCTCAGCTAATGGTGGCGCCAGCTTCACTTCCAAGCTAGAAACTATGGTCATATTTAACTCATCTCTATTCCTCACCTCCTACGCACATCAGTCCCCAGGTCTATCAATTCTGCCTCCAAAGTATCTCTATATTTTGTTCTCCATTCTCTAAAAACTGCCCTCCTGTCTCTAGATTTAATTGATGAATTAAGGTTCCTCTTAACAGATTGCTGGGTTTCTAGTCTCTCTCCTCTCCAATTTGTTCCCTACTTTACAGCTAAACTAAATAAAAAACACAAATCCAGTCACTTACCTTAAAAACCTCCCATTGCCTATATGATTAACTCTTGGGTTCTCTTTAAAATGATAAAAATTGAGAATACAACTTTTAGGCTAGATAAACTATGAGGGCAGTATCTTGATATTCTCCTTTTACCTTCTTCTTTCAGGAAGTAAAATGTGGTGATTTTAAAGCTGTTATAGTGGAAGTATCTGGACAAGCCCATTACACAGGTACAGCAAACTTTATAGTAGAAGATGATGACCCACTGAGGGATGGATTTCTTCTCAAATGACTTATATGACTTTTAAGGGCTTTCTTTAAATTGTTATCATAAGTAAATTTTCTCTGAATTACGTGGAAAACTGTATCCAAATTGTACATGTAAGCCAACTAACATTCTTCTTAAAATAATACACTGTGGTTAAATATAAAGTCATTATTCCTGTTTATACATGTGTATTGGTATATTGCTTATAGAATACAAAATGCAGAATACTTTTCTAATTATTAACATATCAGGTAAAATTAAAACCTTAGTTCTTGTTACTTTTAAATATTCCTCTGTGGTAATTACTATAATATTCTGTTTTAAATGCTCTTTGAATAATAGCTTCAATTGTAGCCCTCACAGCAATGAGTCTTACAAGTTCATTATTTTAGTCTTCCAGTTTTTGAGTAAAATAATGCCCTCTCTCTAAGCAGCATGCAAGGGAGACAGCTTATTATAAAGTCCTCAACACTTAGCAGTCATAAACTGGGAAGTAATGGGGTGGTCAGCTTCTTTGGGTGAGAGTTTTTGTAGCTGCTGCAGGGATGTCCTCTGTGCTGCAGAGCCCAGCTCCTATACCCGTAAACTCGTGAGAGAAGATCAAGAATCAGGCTTTTGATATACCTTTAAGGCTGTTATAAAAGGGGTTGTTTATTGCATTACTGAAGTATAGGTACACAGTAGGAGTCAATCAATAAATCTCTACAGTGGGGCAAGTCACATACTCTGCCAACTACATGCCAGGTAATTTAAAACATGAAGGACATGTTAACTATTGGCGTTCTTGCTAGTTAATTGTGAACCTGTTAAAAAATAAAACTTGATCATTATCAGTCATTATAAAATGAAGTATTAAAAATTATTCACCATGTGATTTTCTCAATATTCAGTAGACTTTTTTTCTGGTGGGTGGGGGGTATTTTCTCAGTTTATTTTAGATTCATTGTTTTGACCTTAGTTTGTGCTCTGAACTCTGTCAGCCTTGAATCAGTAGACTCTTTTTTGAGGTAAGTAATAGTATTTCTTTTTTTGAGCATACAGTGAAATAATCAATTCATTTCAACTGGCTGTATCATCCAGCAAGTCTGTGTAGACCCAGTTATTAGGTCTCTGAATTACCTGACCAAAAGGAAGGCTGTAAAGTTAATGTTCTTGACTTCCCTGTTAAATACACAAAAACTAATGTTTTCCATTCATTATCTCTTAAAATCTGTGGTAAAAAATTCACTTACCTCCAAAAAATAACACTAAATATGACCAAGAAATTTTCTACAGATTAGGGAGATTTGCTGTACTTTAATAGAAATAGAACCACTATTTGCTCTCTAAATTTCACAAGTCACATTAATTTGAAGAAAAAAAGACACATAGATTGTTTAGAAGTTTATAGCATTTTGTAATGTGCACACACATCTCCCCTGCTCTAACGAGGTACACTGTGAAATTTGATTGTTATTCTATGGCTACTGAGGGTGGGGAGTATTTTATCACTGACATTCTTTAGAATTGTTAGCACGTGGTGATAACAAAAATGCAGACTGACATTTAGTCAGTTTTATTATTGTTTCAAAATTCTCTACAGACAGTGCACCCCCTGATCAACTGCACCCAGGCCGGCACTCCCTCTGCCCACCCATGGCATGCCACTGCTTTTGTCTCATTCATGAATATGAGAGAAATGCAAGCCGGAAGTGTCACCTAACTCCCTCAGGTCGCATTTAAGGCTGTCAGTCTAGGGCTTCTGACCCCAAGTCCAGTATTTTCCTGCTACACTTCCTCTGCCTCTAAGACAGGACAGCCAGAACTTGTTCTATGATAATACTTTAACAAAAATGTTATGTTTGTTGAACGTTGAAAAATAGATACTGCCTAAATCTTCCTAACTTCTAATCCAAACCAGAGCCAAACCCTTGCAATAATATTCATTCCTTCTGTATTTCACCATGTCTCCCGTGGAGTCAAGACCACTAGGGAAATCAACTGCTGTTCCTCTCACCTCCAAGTGTCTAATCAGTCACTAAGTCCTGTTGATTCTACCTTCTGAATACTGCTCACATCTATCCCTTCCCATCCTTGCTAAGGGTTTTGTCTCATCACTAACCTCTTTCAAGCAACCTCCTTCCCCTCATTGGTTCCTTCCTCTAAGGTCTTACTGAGTATCATCATAAGCAAAATGAAACAAACACCCCTTGTCCACCTTCCCTCTTCAGCCTGCTGTCTGTCACCCCTATTGCCTTCCCTTTGCAGTCAAGCTCCTAGATTCCTTACTCTCTTCTCATTGGGTACATTTTCTCATCTTCCATTTGCTACTCAACTATTGCAATCTGGTTTTGACCTCATTACTCATTGGAAACTATGCTTGATCTAACGGCCAGATTTAATGGTCACCCAAGGGTTTATGCAATCCATGGTGGATGCTGCTCCTTGCTTCTTGCAGGCAAGTGTGGTACATTTTAGAGCACCAACCTCTACTCCCTTGGTGCAGAGCTCAGACACAGAGCCATCCACTGAGGTTCTCAGGACCATAGGTTAGTACTCAGGCCCCATTAGTACCCATCGGGTGCTGCAGTTGTGTGGGCCCAGGTCCATCTCCTCTTCACCATGCACTTGCAAATCTTTGCTCCAGGTCCTCTAGACTCTGTAAGAGTTGGGGCACCCTCCTCTTCGTCCCTCAAATTCCACAATTTCCATACCATCCCTCCTTAGGACAGTGCCTCTCATACTTCAGTGTAGGTGTGAATTACCCAGGGATCTTAGAATGCAGATTCTCATTTCCTAGGCATGGGGTGGGGCATTTCTAACAAGTTCCCAGCTGATGCTGGTACTGCTGGTAGGAGGACTGCAGTTTTAACCAATTGATTTTAATTCCCTATTTGGGCCCAGGCTTTACAGGTGAGTCTCCCCTACCTGGAAACTTCTCCTCTTCGCTCTGAGATACACAAGAAGCCTGCTACCTCCCTACCTGAAGGTAAAGAATAGAGCTGACCTCATCATCACAGCAACTTTTCTGAGAAGAGGCTGGAAACTTACATTCTCCTCTTTTCTGAAAAGCAAAAGTAAAACAAAGCACCCCAAAACACAGGACAGCTGATTTCTCAGTTGACCAAATATGCCTCATCAAATACATCGCTCACCTGCTTAGCTTTTCTCCCTTTACCTGCTTCTTAATTTTTGCTACTCCCTAGCATTCCACCTATGGTTCCTTTCTCTCTTCACTCAATACTCTGTTCCTAAGTCATATTCATGCCTACGTTTTTCTCTCTTGCAGAGAGGCTGACATCTCCCAAGTCTCTAAATCCCAAGCTCCAGAGCCATACTGCAGATTCACTACTTGGTGGACAAAGCAGACTCATCTGCCCCTAGAATGTGCCCCTCCTCCCATATTCCCTAATTTGATCAATGGTACCACCATCCATCGAGCCAGGAACTTGGGATCTATCCTTGGCTCCTTTTTCATGCTCTTTTGTCCTGTCTGTTGATGCTCTGAGGTGGATGTCTGTGGATTTGGCCGGCATCATTCCTTTCCCCTTCTTTTATCAACAACACTCTCCTTTTCCTTTGGGAAACCATCCATCCCCTGCACATAGCCTTGATGGGGCTGCCAGACAAGGGGAACTCCAATCAGACTGTCTCCTCTAAGACCTGGGATCTTGAGAGAAATGACATAAGGTCTGAAAAATGGTTGAAGCAGACTTATTCCTATAGAGCCCTAAAGAGATCACCCTCAGTTCCTTTCTGCTATCTCTACCTGTAGAGCTGCCCTGACTTCTCTTGTTCTTGGGGTTGGCTGTTAGACTGTCCTTTTGAACTACCCCTATCCTTCCAGTAAATTCTGCTTTTGCTTAAATGAGACAGCGCCCTCAATGTATTGTTTATATCCAAAGACTCTAATCCATATACTGCCTCCTTCTTCACTGTAAATGCCTTAGTTCAGACTCTTTCATTTCTCCCCTGGGCTATTATAATGCCTTTTCTTTTTTTTTCCAAATCTATTTATTCATTTATTTTTATTCATCTATTTTTGGCTGTGTTGGGTCTTCACCACTGCACGCGGGCTTTCTCTAGCTGTGAGGAGTGGGGGCTACTCTTCGTTGTGGTGCGCAGGCTTCTCATTGCGGTGGCTTCTCGTTGCAGAGCACAGGCGCTAGGCACGCGGGCCTCAGCAGTTGTGGCACGCGGGGTCAGCAGCTGTGGCTCATAGGCTCCAGAGCACAGGCTCAGTAGTTGTGGTGCACGGGCTTAGTTGCTCCACAGCATGTGGGATCCTCCCGGACCAGGGCTCGAACCCGTGTCCCCTGCAATGGCAGGCGGACTCCCAACCACTGCGCCACCAGGGAAGTCCCACAATGCCTTTTCTTAACTGGTCTCCCAGTTGCCAGATTCTCTTCCTACAGTCCTTATATTTTTAAACATTTATGACATTGTTTGCCTAAAACTAAGGTCTTTGGGCTAGGATCCTTATTTGTTGTTTCTGAAAACCTAAATAAACTAATCTGTTATATATTTTTGGCTTAGTTCAGTGGTTTTCAGCTGAGGTTGGCCTCCCCTGTCCCCCTGAACATTTGGCAATGTCTGAAGACATTTTTAGTTGTCACTACTGCCATCTCGTGGGTAGAGGCTAGGGTTACTGTTAAACATCCTACAGTGCCTAGGATAGCCTCCACAACAGAGAATTACCTGGCTCAAAGTGTCAATAATGCTGAGACCGAGAAACCCAGTCTTATTTACCACCTTAAATGAACTTTACTTATACTGTAAGTTTCCAGTAGGATATTTTTCCTCACTAAAATAAGTGCCCAAAACACTAATATTGTTGATTCTAAGACCTGAAGGTATACTAGTCATTCCTGAGATCAGCGTTTCTCAAACCAGCATCAGAATCACTTGCAGGGCTCGTGGCTGGGCTCCATCCCCAGAGTTTCAGATTCAGTAGATTTGGGGTGTGGCCTGAGAATCTGCATTTCTAACAAGTTCCCAGGTCATGCTGATGCTGCTGGTCCAGGGTCCACACTTTGCAGACCACTGCTCTAGAGAACCCAAGGGTTTATCACACTTTCCCTCATTAGAGGCCATGCCCCGAAACTTGAGATGCAGCTTCCCTGGGCATGCAGGCCCTTCCTGTTCCTGTATCTTCCCGCCAGATACCTGAAACTGCGTCTGTGGCGACTGCTTGGCTGGCAGCACCTTAAACTCAAAACATACCACATTCCAGAGAACTGATGAAGGCTGCCAGCAGGGCAAGGAACCAGTGGCTCTCCCCTCTTCCCTGACACGTGTGAGAGAGTAATGGTCCTGGGGTCCAGGTCCTTGAAGACAAGGTGACATCCTGCCTCCAGGATCCATATCCTAGCTCCTCAAAGCACCTGTATCGGAATCACCTTTGGCGTTTAGATTCATGGGCCCATCCTCAGTACTCCTGGGAGTCAGCCAGCCAATGTGCATTTTAATAAGCTTACTACATCAGTGGTTCTCAAAGTGTGGTCCTTGGACCAGCAATATCATCACCACCCAGCAACTTGTTAGAAATGCAAATTCTCGGACAAGACCCCAGATCTACTGAATCTGAACATCTGGGGCTGGGCCCAGTCAACTGTGTTTTAACAAGCCCTAGGTGATTCTGTTGCATGCTCAAGTTTGAGAACACCTGGTTTAAGTTTTGCTGCTCCCTCAGGTTTAAGATCTCCGAATTTAGATTGTTTTCCACTTCAGGTTCTAGATTCCTTTCCTACCTGTAGATGCCAGAAACACCCACAGGAAGCAAAGCAACCCCCCCCCTCGCCCCCCGCCTCTCTGTAGGACATGTGTATCCAAGAGAGCTTGAGAGTGAACCCTTGTTGAATTTGGCCATCTGTGTGAGGACCAGTCCCGCTTTATCTGATCTGGCTGGGCAGTGGTCCCTGAGGGGGTCGACCTGGCACTCTCTGAAGCCCACCTCCCTGGCCGCATAACCTCGGGGAGAGGTGACATCCTGGACCAGCTTTTCTGAGGGTACTCGGCCGGCGTCCCGCCCCGCGCTCTCGCGTAAACACACGGTTTCCTAGGCAACACCTGGAACGCACGTCAAAAGCTCCGCGGGTCGCGGGCAACGGTCAACCCTTCGGCCGAGCGCAACTCCAGGCAGAGGCCCCTGACCCCGGCCCCGAGCCACCTCGGGCTTGCGGGCGCCTCCCCCGGTGCGGGATGAGCAGACCTGCGGCCGCCGCGGGGCCCCATGGAGAAGCAGCCGCTGCCGCCGGTGCGCCCAACAGTGAGCACAACCCTGTCGGGCAGCCCACACCCCGGCGCCCCATCCGCGGCCGGCACGCCTGGCCGGACTTCCTCTGCGGCGACGGCGACGGCCGTGCTCTCCTTCAGCACCGCGTCGGCCGCGGCGCTGGGGAACCAGAGCGGCGGGAGCGGGAGCGACAGCACTGGCGCCTCGGCTGGCGGCGGCCTCGGCGGGCGCGGCGGAGAGGCCACCGCTGGGCCCCGCGGCGGCGCCGCTGCTATCTCAGGGGGCGGCGGGGACGGCCCAGGCGTTCGTCCTCCTGCTCATCTTCCTGCTGTCTAGCCTGGGCAACTGCGCGGTGATAGGGGTGATCGTGAAGCACCGGTAGCTCCGCACCCTCACCAACGCGTTCACCCTGTCCTGTCTCTGTCGGATCTGCTCACGGCGCTTCTCTGCCTGCCAGCCGCCTTCCTGGACCTCTTCACGCCGCCCGAGGGCCCGGCGCCCGCCGCCGCCGCGGGGCCCTGGCGCCGCCAGCCATTTCTTAGCTCGTGCTTCGGCATCGTGTCCACACTCAGCGTAGCCCTCATCTCGCTGGACCGCTACTGCGCCATCGTGCGGCCGACGCGGGAGAAGATCGGGCGCCGCCGCGCGCTGCAGCTGCTGGCCGGCGCCTGGCTGGCGGCGCTGCGCTTCTCCTTGCCCTGGAAGCTGCTCCGTGCTACCTGGGAGTCCCCGGCGGCGCAGAGCTTCCACGGCTGTCTGTACCGGACGTCCCCGGACCCCGCGCAACTGGGCGCGGCCTACAGTGTTGGGTTGGTGGTGGCTTGCCACCTGCTGCCCTTCCTGCTCATGTGCTTCTACCACTACCATGTCTGCAGGACCGTGCGCCTGTCGGACTTGCGCGTGCGGCCCCTGACCACCTACGCGCGCGTGCTGCGCTTCTTCAGCGACGTGCGCGCGGCCACCACAGTGCTCATCATGATTGTCTTCGTCATCTGCTGCTGGGGGCCCTACTGCTTCCTGGTGCTGCTGACCGCGGCCCGGCAGGCCCAAGCCACGCAGGCTCCCTCGCTCCTCAACGTGGTGGCCGTATGGCTGACCTGGGCCAATGGGGCCATCAACCCTGTCATCTATGCCATTCGCAACCCAAACATTTCGATGCTCCCAGGGCGCAACCGGGAAGAGAGCTACCGGACTAGGAACATGGACGTTTTCCTGCCCAACCAGGGCCCGGCTCTGCCGGCTAGAAGCCGCAATCCCCTTCGAAACCGCTATAGCAACCACCTGGGGGCCTGCAGCAGGATGTCCTCTTCCAGCCCGACTAGCGTGGTGGGAGGAGACGTGGCCATGCGGGCTCGCAAAACTCCAGTTGTGCTTTTCTGCCCGGAGGGGCCACCAGATCCTGCGACAGCAGCAGCTAAACAGCCTAAATCCGAAGCGGGGGATACCAGCCTCCAAGAAGGGTTGGGATGCAGAGCTTGTGAAGACAAATTTTCACCCGCTTCGATGAACAATACAGGATTCCGGGGAGAATCGTGTGCTTAATAAAGCCAAACATTTACAAAAAGGACAGAGAGGAGGCTTACCACTTCCCCCAAACAACATACAAAACAGTGTCCTTTCCTTCAGAAGCGCTGAAAGGAATGTAAAGTGCAAAACTTAAAACGATGTTTAACCACACCACCAAGCATTGTGAACTGTAAGTGCCAAAAATGACAAAAATAAAATTCCCAATTACTGAAAAGCTCATATTACAGGAATCACAGTGGGAAACAAACAAAAAAATTCATTGAATCCAACTGGTTCATATACATAGACTTTCAGGAAAGAATGAAGACCTTAAGAATTGCTCGAAGACCCCTCTAAATCACCAGCATTCAGCAGAACTTCAGATTTCTAGAACTTGCACCTCTGACACATGCCTTGGGTGCTTAGGTTAGGAGTCAAAAATTTTTTTCCTTACACACTTTGGTGCATTTCCTCCCCACCCCCACCCCCATAATCTTTGAGAAATTTTAAATTCATATCCCGTTTAAAACCATTTTAGGATTTTGAAAAAATGGTTTATTACTAAAAGTGGTTTATTACTACAAAATCCAACCATTTGAGGGGCAAAGAGAAGTATGAACGTAAAGAAATGTGGCTATTTTTTAAAGTATTTCAAGATTATACTTAGAAATGAATGTCCCCCATCTAACCCCCAAAATTATCTGCCTTGGAAACTTTGAGACGTAAACCTTACTCTAACCTGCTACTTTTTGTTTCTAATGATTTAGGGGTGCCACTCTCAGAAAGCTTTCACATTCTTAAAAAATAATTTTCATAGTAGAAAATCTTTGCATTTGAGGTAAATTTGATTTTTGGATGCAGCCAAAAATGTAATTTGAAGTCAAGTTGATTGAATTTTGTGAGTAATGCATATATACATGTATGAGAGCTCTATAAAAGTAATAAGCTTGGCTATCCTAGGTAGCTTTCATCTAACTGAAGGTGATTCCAAAGAGGAATTCAAAAACTATTTTGAGAAGTGGATGCATTCTTGGAATAAGCATAAAGCTCTCCAGGAAAATCATGTTCTTCTACATTTGGAAGTTTGGGTACATATGTTTTTAAAAAATAGTTGCTTAATAGACATGACATATAAAATAATGTGATCTTTATTTGAAAGGAGAATGGCTGTGGAATTATTATACATAATAGAGTACTCATAACTTAGGGGTAAAGTCAGAGAGGTAGTTTAATCAAGCCAGAAATACCTTCAGAAAGGTGCAAAACAAAGATGCTGTTTTAAAATATTTGAAAGCACAATTCGGGATTTGTGTAGGTAAAATTTCTCACATTAAATGCCACTGTACGTAGAGTCATTTACTCAGAATTTTACAAGATGTTTTTGTGTTTTCTTCCTCTTTCCTTTCTTCCATCTTGCCCCTCTTTTCTTCAGTATTTCACAGCCTTAATTGAATAAGTACTTTAAACTAGATATGAAACCTCTGCTCTCATATAAAGATTTTAATGTGAAATGGCCACCTTTTTTTCTTGTATTTAAAGATCTTCATTAGTATTTAATTTTTTTGTGTGACAGAAGGGTGTATGTCATTATTTTGTAATCAAAGATGGAAATATATGATTTTTTTTTATACAGCAGGTTCTTATTAGTCATCCATTTTATCCACAGCAGTGTATACACGTCAATCCCAATCTCCCAATTCATCCCACTACCACCCTCACCCCCACCCCCCCGCCACTTTCCCCCCTTGGTGTCCATACGTTTGTTCTCTACATCTGTGTCTCAATTTCTGCCCTGTAAACTGGTTCATCTCTACCATTTTTCTAGGTTCCATACATATGTGTTAACATACGATATTTGTTTTTCTCTTTCTGACTTATTTCACTCTGTATGACAGTCTCTAGATCCATCCACATCTCTACAAATGACCAAATTTCATCCCTTTTTATGGCTGAGTAATATTCCATTGTATATATGTACCACATCTTCTTTATCCATTCATCTGTCGATGGGCATATAGGTTGCTACCATGTCCTGGCTATTGTAAATAGTGCTGCAATGAACATTGGGGTGCATGTGTCTTTTTGAATTATGGTTTTCTGTGGGTATATGCCCAGTAGTGGGATTGCTGGGTCATATGGTAATTCTATTTTTAGTTTTTTAAGGAACCTCCATACTGTTCTCCATGGTGACTGTATCAATTTACATTCCCACCAACAGTGCAAGAGGGTTCCCTTTTCTCCACACCCTCTCCAGCATTTGTTGTTTGTAGATTTTCCGATGATGCCCATTCTAACTGGTGTGAGGTGATACCTCATTGTAGTTTTGATTTGCATTTCTCTAATAATTAGTGAAGTTGAGCAGCTTTTCATGTGCTTCTTGGCCATCTGTATATATATGATTCTTGTCAGAGCTAAAGATGTTTTAATTTTTTCGCTTTCTCAAGGCATCACACAATCAGAAGTTTATGAATTATCTTTATATATCTTCCTACACTGAGTGTAGTACAGAGTAGATGAGATCATGTCTCCTCTTTAGCACTTATTATAAAACATTTACAGACAGTGCAGCTGAACTCACGTTGAACAGATATCCTGTTAAAGGCAAAAAGGTTGTGTATCTTTCACATTTTGAGAAAATGGAAGTCATGTCTGATATTTCGGGGAAAATGATAAAGTCTTCCAATTCTGAAAGGTATCATAGCACAGAAATTCAGCAACTGTGAATAGAGGCAGAAAAAGAGTTAGAGCTCTTAGGGGAAGGAGGCAAGCATGTTGCAAAAGAGGGTATTGTCTGAGAAGAAGAATTGAAGGAAGACATTTAAAAATAAACGTAACATGAAATAAACCTGCTTCGTGAGTGAGGGGGAAATCCATGAGATTGGGAGTGACAAGGTGGTGGCATGAAGGACTGTAGGCAGAAAAATGAATCCCCACCCTGACTCTTGGTAGGCAGGCGTAGGAAGTTTTAGGAAGGGGGTGCCTTGGGAAGGAGATTGTTCTGTTAGTGGTTCTAAGAGTAATGGTGGGTAAGAATGTGAGGGGAGAGAGAGAAAGTAGCTAGTAAGTTACTGAACAATTTACAGTGTTGTGTTTGTCTTTAAATTTGAGGCTATACAACTGGTCAGTGATAGAACTAGGACTTGAACCTCAGAACCCCATATTCCCTTCTCTACCCTCTGTTGCCCCCATAAAGATCAATAGATAGAGAAACTAAGGATGAGAAGTTGTGGTACTATCATCATCATCATCATCACCACCACCATCAACATCATCACCATCTACTGGTTTTATTTCGTACTTTATGTAGAACAACTTCCTGGGCACTAAGGCTATTAACGGGTAGAAATCACATTACCTGCCTTAAGAGGGCATACAGACTAATCGAAGACTTTGTGCTTTATAAAAATGGGCCATAATCAGGACTCTTTAGTTTACCTGTAAGGAAGAAAAGGTGCAGCATTTTCAGAAGTGGTTAGCAAAGAAGAGATGGATTTGGAAGCAAAAGACATGCAGATAAAGGCCGGGAACAAATCTGGTCCAGTTGTAAATACTTAGAGACAAAAATTAGCGCCTTGAATAAAAGATGTGAAAGAATGACTCAAATAAATATGACTTAGACCTTTCCTCATGGGTTTGTGGGAAAAGGAGAAAGAGAAGCTGTGCAATATTGGGATGTATTAAATATTGTTTAGACATAAAGGCCAGAATGTAATCCTTCATATCTCATTCTGCTCCCAGCTTGAGTATTTCATTTAAATTCCAATAACAAGTCATACTCAGCATAGTACATACATTAGCTCATTTAATCCTCAAAGCAACCCTCTAAGTAGTGGGTGGGTGGGGGGATGCTATTACTATCACACCACCCATTTTACAGATGAAAAAACTGAAGCAGGGCTTCCCTGGTGGTGCAGTGGTTGAGAGTCCGCCTGTTGATGCAGGGGACACGGGTTCGTGCCCTGGTCCGGGAAGATCCCACATCCTGCGGAGCGGCTGGGCCCGTGAGCCATGGCCGCTGAGCCTGCGCGTCCGGAGCCTGCGCTCCGCAACGGGAGAGGCCACAACAGTGAGAGGCCCGTGTACCGCAAAAAAAAAAAAAAAAAACCTGAAGCACACAGGGACTACGTGATTTGTCTAAGATCACACAGGAAGTAAGTTCTAGATGTAAGATTTGTCCCTAGCAGACTGGTGCCAGAAGTGTCATCTTAACCACTGCACGGTACTGCTTCTCTAATTTGTGAAAGCTAATGGGAAACCTGAAAAAAGCCTGGGAAGATAAAAACAACTATCAAAGGGATGGGAAATAGATATCATAAAACTTAAAAGAAAGGATTTGTTTAACTTGGAGAACAGCTATATAAGATGTGTGTTTTAAAAATATATGAAGAGATTTTGAGCAGTTATTTTCTCATATAAATCCCAGCCCTGGATGACTCCAATCATTGGCCTTCTCCATTCCTGCTCCAGGGTGGCTGAGCACAGCTGGAGAAAATTAGAGTCAGATCAATTGGTACCGTCTACACCTAGAATGCATAGCCTCCCCCTACCCTTCCACCCTGCCCGGCAGTCTGAACCTCTTCTCTTGTCAGCTCACTCTTTCTGCCCATTTTAGTGACCCTCAAACTTTCAACCAATTCTCCCCTTTTGGAAGATCACTTTTGCTCCTACTTCACAAAGAAAATAGAAGCCATCAGATACATAGACCCTCATATTTTAGCCATCAAATGTAACAAACTAAACTGAATTTATACCAGTTCTCAGCTCTGTCTTTCTAATAGTAAAGAAGCTGGTCCCCTCACCAGCCTCAAGACCCTCATGCTATCAGTTATCTCCTTTCTGTGGTATCCTTAGCCTTACCTGCTGAACCAAATCCTTCCCATGAGCTCTTAAGCATTCTTACTTAAAAGGAGAAAACAAAGCCTCGCCGATTTATTCATCCCTTTTCTCTCCCTGAGCTCCCGCCCTTCCACTAAACTTGTCAAAAGAATTGCCTACACTTTATCAGATCTAGATCCTGGTCCATAATGTTCATGGTGCAAGAAAGTCACTTATGCAACTCAATTTTTCCCCAATCCCCTATTCTGCCAGATGGCAGAAACTTAAGATGGGCTTAAATAAGCCCAGGCTCTATGGGCTTATTTAGCGCCAAGGCCCAGGTGAGCGTCAGTCTTCAGTGGTCAACTGTCTGTACTGAGGTACCCATCGATCTGTCTCTGGTCACATCCACAGCGGGCTGTATGAGTTATCCCCACACAGTCTGAGAGGACCCAGGCCTAACTCAGACAGCTTTAGAGCCCTTCTTTGGACACAGAAAGATTATTGCTCCATCTCAGCACCGATGGAGGGCTGTGGCAACCCCTATAATGCTGTCTCATTATTTTCTCATATAAATCCCAGCCCTGGATGACCCCAGTCATTGGCCTTCTCCATTCCTGCTCCAGGGTGGCTGAGCACAGCTGGAGAAAATTAGGCACCTCAGGCTGTTTTTTAAATTAGTTTTTAATTTTTTTTTTTTTTTTTTTTTTGCGGTTCGCGGGCCTCTCACTGTTGTGGCCTCTCCCGTTGCAGAGCGCAGGCTCCGGACGCGCAGGCTCAGCGGCCATGGCTCACGGGCCCAGCTGCTCCGCGGCATGTGGGGTCGTCCCGGAC
Source organism: Leucopleurus acutus (assembly GCF_964270905.1). Taxonomy (NCBI): domain Eukaryota; kingdom Metazoa; phylum Chordata; class Mammalia; order Artiodactyla; family Delphinidae; genus Leucopleurus; species Leucopleurus acutus. The sequence goes on from NC_139142.1 coordinate 41,370,342, forward strand.
CAGGGCACGAACCTGTGTCCCCTGCATCGGCAGGCAGACTCTCAACCACTGCGCCACCAGGGAAGCCCCAGTTTTTAATATTTTGGATTACTTGAAAATTTTTAGTATTGTTGGGTCAGTAAATCAAAATAATACATAAAGTATATGTTGGGGGTTCTACTTATGGAATGGCAATGAGGAGCTCTGTGACCTGCTCCCCAGTGTAGCTGGTGAAAATTATTTAAAAAGCAGCCATTTGAAGCGTCTGGAAATTGTAAGAGTAAAACCATGCATAATGGTTGGTCAAATTCATTTCATCTGTCTTCACTAATCAAGGTCATTTTAAGACTCCAAGCAGCACATGGCCTAAACAATAAGATGTCTGCCTGAGTTAGTTTCCAAGAACTTGGAGTCAGCTGCATCTAGTTTGAGCTGGGCTGATTAAGGCTGGATAGGATTGCCAGCCCTCCAACTGGGCAGGCATGAATGTCCTCTCTGTGACCTTTTGACGTCAGAGGGCTGAAAACTCCACCCTCCGATGGTGCTAAGCGCCTCCACGTTTGAACTGAAGAGGCCTGTAGTTAGTTACACCTGCTCAGAAGGACCGTTACAGCACCTTTTTCCAATCACCTTTCCCTACACTCCCCACGCCTCAGACCGCCCCGCTTCTTTATTCGTTATCCCATAAATACCCGTGCCCTTGCCTTTGGGGAGGTGCGTTTGCGATTCGTTCTTCCGCGTCATTGCTTGACGGCTATGAGAATAAACCCTCTGCTACACAGCTCAGTGTCTCAGCGTTTCGCTTCCTGTGCGTTGGGCAAGATGAACCTGGTTCAGTAACAAGAGCATACAGCAAATGAAGAAATAGTTATGCAAGAAAGTCTGCTATAACTCAGTAAGAACAGCAAGCGTGGGTAGAATTTGAATTATAACCCGCTCCTTCTCTCAGCTCATTGTGACAGAAACTCCACTTCAGGTGAGTACCGCCAAGAACCCAGGGCTCCCTCTTTCCCCAGTTCCCAGTCCAGCACTGTGGTGCTTCCCGGGAGGAGCAGGTACTGAGAACTTCTCATCTTTCCAGCTACATGTTGCAGAGACTAAATCCCAGGTGATTGCGGCCATAGAGATTGGGAGTTCTCTTCTTCCGCCTGGTCCCCATTCACAGGGTGGGTGCTTAACCTCAGTACAGCATGCTGGGAATACTGGGACTGTGATTGCCCCCACCCAGCTTGTGGTAGAGCAGAGCCTCCATGCTAGGAAAGACTAAGAAGCTGCGAAGATTAGAGGCTACTGTCCCCACCACTGCCTTGCTCCTAAAGCGGGGTATTACTCCAAAAACAGCAGGCACCCCAAAGAAGAAGACCACTCTCTTCCCCCAGCCTCAGAGCAGTGGTCAGGTGTTTTGATCAGTGGTGTGGACAGGCCTTTAAACAGAGAGTCCTGAAGGTTCTCCCTGAGGAACTATATTTGAAACAGAGTGTGGGGAATTTCAAATCTAAGGGCATTTTTAGAAACAGTACATTTTTGTGTAAACAAAATTTGGGGGCCTGATACCTTCTTTTTTTTTTTTTTTTTTGCGGTACGCAGGCCTCTCATTGTCGTGGCCTCTCCGTTGCGGAGCACAGGCTCCGGACGCACAGGCTCCGGACGCACAGGCTCAGCGGCCATGGCTCACGGGCCCAGCCGCTCCGCGGCCTGTGGGATCTTCCCGGACCGGGGCACGAACCCATGTCCCCTGCATTGGCAGGCGGACTCCCAACCACTGCACCACCAGGGAAGCCCTTGATATCTTCTTGAGAGATACAAACTAAACCGTAGGTCAGCTAGTTTACCAGAGAGAATCAGGGAAAGATATGTAAAAAATATATCATTTGTTGAGCAATTTCACTTCTTCCAAAGTAGTTTATAGAAATATTCACAAATATGGGCAGAGATTTAGGGATGATTATCACTGTGTTATCACTGAGAATAATCAAAACACCCAATGATAAATGGTTAAATAAATGAAACATTTATACAAAGAAATTTTATGTTGTCATTGTGAACTGCTTTGTACACATTTTAATAAGCTGGGAAAATCCTCATAATTTTAACTTAAGCAAAATTGTGAACTGAATGTTCAGTGTAACACCTCCTTTTTTAATGAATGCACACACACAGAAAAAGACTAGACATAAATATATCAGTGTTAACAGTGGTGATAGCATTGTTCCATAGTTCTGGTTATACTTGTACTAGTTTCATAGGGATGCCATTAAACAAAGTACCACAAGCTAGGTGGCTTCAAACAACAGAGACTTATTGTCTCCTAGTTCCTGGAAGCTAGAAGCCTGAAACCAAGGTGTTGGCAGGGCTGTGTGCCCTCTGACGTCTGTAGAGGGAGCACTTCCTTGCCTCCTTCTAGCTGCTGGTGGTTTGCTGGCACTCTGGCATTCTTTGGCTTGCAGCTGCATCCCTCTAATCCTATTTTCAAATGGCATTCTACTTGTATGTCTGATATAACATCATCTTCCCACCGTGTTAATCTATGTGCTCAAGCTACCCTCTTAAAAGAACACCAATCGTATTGCATTAGTGCCCACCCAAATGACCTAATCTTAACATGATTACATCTGAAAAGACTCTATAAGGTGATGTTTACAGGTACCAAGGGTGAGGTCTTCAACACATCTTTTTAGGGGGACACAATTCAACCCACAACAGTACTGTACTACATTTTCCAAATCTCCTGCAATAATTACATACTCATTATCAGGAGTGGCTAAGGGATCCAGCTTAGGGGTCATACTAACCTGATGTAAAGCTAACCTCCACCACTTAACAGCTGTTTGACAGTGAGCAAGTTAACCTCACAATATTTCCATTTCCCCATGTGTAAAAGAAGGAGAATAATAATACCTACTTTAGAGGATAGTATATATGATGCATTTAACATTGTGCCCTATCCTTAGCCAGGCATTTACTGTGAATATTTACTACTATGGCTGAAAGAATAATAGACTAATGCTATATAGAAATAGAATGAGGATTGAAAAGAAGCAATTAGAAGGTAATTAGTGGCTGTAATGAGCTGTTTTAGGAGCCATGCTGTAACAGACACCAGGTACCTTAGTGGTTAGGAACTGAGAAATTGAAGGTAGCAAATAGAGGCCAGTCTCTTATGGACTCGGGCTATAGAAAGCAGAGGAAGACAGCTAGAGGAAACAATGGAATTAAGTATGTTTTATATTACTAGGGATAACTAGCACGTATTTAAAAATAAAGGGAAGTATTGGGGTTGGCCAAAAAGTTCGTTTGTCTTTTTTCTGTAGATGGCTCTAGTAGCACTTAGTTGTCTTTAACTTCATTCGAAACAGTTTTGTTAGATTGTGTTGTGACAGCTGTCATATCCGTGTGCATTAAAAAAAACTTACCAAAATTGGTGAATTTTTGTGTAGTTGTTTTAATATTGAAGATGGAAGAAAAGCAACATTTTTGGCACATTATGCTTTACTATTTCAAGAGAGGTTAAAAACGCAACTGAAATGCAAAAAAAGATTTGTGCAATGTATGGAGAAGGTGCTGACTGATCGAACGTGTCAAAAGTGGTTTGCCAAATTTCGTGGTGGAGTTTTCTCGCTGGACGATGCTCCACGGTCGGGTAGAGCAGTTGAAGTTGATAGTGATCACATCGAGACATTAATTTGAGAACAATCAACGTTATACCATGCAAGAGATAGCCGACATACTCAAAATATGCAAATCAAGCGTTGAAAATCATTTGCACCAGCTTGGTTATGTTCATCGCTTTGATGTTTGGGTTCCACATAAGTTAAGTGAAAGAAAAACGTTGACTGTATTTCCGCATGCGATTCTCTACTGAATCGTAATGAAAATGTTCCGTTTTTAAAACAAATTGCAATGAGCGATGAAAAGTGGATACTGTATAATAATGTGGAACAGAAGAGATCGTGGGGCAAGCGAAATGAACCACCACCAACCACGCCAAAGGTCAGTCTTTATCCAAAGAAAGTGTTTTTGTGTATATGGTGGGATTGGAAGGGAATCCTCTATTATGAGCTCCTTCCAGAAAACCAAACGATTAATTCCAACAAATACTGCTCCCAGTTAGACCAACTGAAAGCAGCACTTGATGAAAAGCTTCTGGAATTAGCCAACAGAAAACGCATAATCTTCCATCAGGATAACGCAAGACCGCATGTTTCTTTGATGACCAGGAAAAAGCTGTTACAACTTGGCTGGGAAGTTCCGATTCATCCACCGTATTCACCAGACATTGCACCTTTGGATTTCCATTTATTTCGGTCTTTACAAAATTCTCTTAATGGAAAAAATTTAATTCCCTGGAAGACTGTAAAAGGTACCTGGAACAGTTCCTTTCTCAAAAAGATAAAAAGTTTGGGAAAGATGGAATTATGATGAAGTTGCCTGAAAAATGGCAGAAGGTAGTGGGACAAAATGGTGAATACCTTATTGAACAAAGTTCAAGATGTCTTTTATTTTTACTTAAAAACCGAAGGCACTTTATGGCCAACCCAATATATGGATAAAGAGAAAATGAAGATAAAATAGCAGTGAAAGTTGAAGTCAGGCATTGAGAGGGGTAGGTCGTCAATCTTCTGGATAATATAAGTATTTAATATACTATCCAGAAATTTGAGTATCTATTAAGGATTTTTAAGGCATATTTTTGTCTTATCATTTTTTTAAACTCTGAAAGCTTACCACCCTTAAAAAAAGATTTAACTATTTTAGAGCAGTTTTATGTTCACAGTAAAATTGAGAGACAGGTAGAGAGATTTCCTGTATACCCCTTATCGCCACATGTTTGGAGCCTTCTCCATTATCCACCTGTATCCTCCACCAGATTTGTTACAATCAATGAACCTACATTCATACATCATAGTCATTCAAAGTCCACGGTTTATATTAGGGTTCACTCTTGGTGTTGTACATTCTGTGGGTTTGGACAAGTATATCTTGACATGTATTCATCATTATGGTATCCTACAGAGTAGTTTCACTGCCCTAAAAATCCTGTGCTCCACCTATTCATCCCCCAACCACCAACCTCTGGCAAGCAGTGCCTTTTTACTGTCCCCGTGCTTTTGTCTTTTCAAGAATGTCGTATAGTTGGAATCATACAGTATGTAGCTTTTTCAGATTAACTTCTTTCACTTAGCAATCTGCATTTAGGGTTCCTCCACGTCTTTTCATGGCTTTATACACTCATTTATTTTTTGCACTGAATAATATTCCATTGTCTGGATGTACCATGGTTTATTTTTCCATTCACCTACTGGAAGACATCTTGGTTGCTTCTATATTTTGTAAATAATGAATAAAGCTGCTATAAGCATCCATGAGCAGTTTTTTTATGGGCACATAAGTTTCCAACTCATTTGGGTAAATACCAAGGAGCAAGACTGCTGAATTGTACGTTTAGAGTACAATTAGTTTAGTGAGAAACTGCCAAACTCTCTTCCAAAAAGGATGTTTCATTTTGTATTCCCACCAGCAATGAATGAGAGTTCCGGTTGCTCCACATCCTCATCAGCGTCAGCATTTGGTGTCGTCCGTGTTTGGGGTTTTGGCCATTCTAACAGGTATGTACTTGTATCTCATTGTTTTAATTTGCTTTTCCCTGATGACCAATGATGTATAGCATCTTTTCATATGCTTATTTGCCATCTGGATATCTCCTTTGTGTCTGTCCAGGTCTTTGGCCCATTTTCTGAAATGGGTTGTTCATTTTCTTATTGACTTTTAAAAGTTCTTTGTATATTTTGGATAACAGCCTTTAATCAGATGTGTCTTTGCAAATATTTTCTCCTAGTTTGTGGTTCGTCTCTTGATCTTTTCAATATTTTAAAAATGCATTAATCTAACAGTTTTAAGGCTATGATGAAAAGAGAGAGTTGCTATTATCATTAGGAATATTACCCTTTCCTAAGGGACATTTTAGAAATTGTGTGGGGGGATTTTTGGTGTCATAATGTCACTGGCATTTATTGAGTGGTATCTAAGAATGCTAAATGTCCTACAAAACATATGAGAATACTGCCTGAGGCAGAGTTGTCCCACATCCCATACAATTATCAAATATCCCACCAAACATTGAAATAGCTGACATCTATGAATCATTATGTAATTTTAGAACTTTAATCCATTCTTCATAGAAATAGTTTTTAAACATGGTTTTATATACCCTGAAAAGTTTATTTAAATACAACTCTTTTATAAATAAAAAAAATGTGTATTTGTTTTAGATTTTTATCAAGCAGTATTCACCATTTTTAAAAGTTTCATCACAATTTGCTACATTTCTTGAGATAATGGGTCATGAAGAAAGCACTCTTGTATCTGTCTACACTCGTAGCTATTGTAATCACTGATTCTACATTTAGGTGTAAGCATCTAACTACTTCATTGTTTACTTTGCAATAAACTACTTGCCACACAATAATAGACGAATGCTTGATAATTTGCCAAGAGAAGAATCTGGTACAAAAGGGTACATACTATATGACCCCATATGAAGTTCTAAAATAGGAAAAATATATAGTAGAAAAAAATAGAATTTCTAGTTCTGAGAGTTCCCACATGTTCATTCACCATATCCACCTTTTCCTTTAAGCCCTGAATCATATTTGTAACAGGTGTTTTTAAAGTTCTTATCTGGTATTTCAAACATCTGGGCTATACAAATTACTGCTTCTCCTGGATTATGGTTGGTATTTCCTTTTTTTCCCTTGTCTAGTTATCTTAGATTATATATTTTACATTGAGACAGTGCATTGTAGACAATGGATTTTGTGTTTTCCTTTAAAGGACATTTTACTTAAATTACCAGTGGGTCCTTTAGATCCTTTCAGACTTGGTTTTTAATCTTTGAGCCACTCTAGTTTTGGCCTTAGTCTCAGGATATGACTCTTGTTTGGGGGCATGATTTTCATTGCCAAGTTATAGTCTCTCTATTGCCTTAAATGAATGCCCAATGTTCTCCATGAAGTCTCTCCACTCTGGTCGGACTGTAACTCCATCACCCAGTCCAGTATGATTTCAGGTATCTGTATTCATACATCTCCCAGTTTTACCCTCTCCTAGTAGTCACCCTCTCCTAGGGCTCATGGCAATTTTTTTTCTATATATTTACACCCCAGTTCTGTAACAAAGATCTATGGGAGAACCCCCAGGCAGACTTCTGTCTCCCTCCATCACATAACTCCTTTTTCTCTAGTACTCTGGCCTGCAAATTCCAGTTTGTTCTGCTGCCTTGAACTCTGATCTCTACATTCTCAGCTTGGGAAGACCACCGTTCTCTACCTGGGCTCCATGTCCCAGTGCTAAAGTCTGAAAAATAGCCCTAGGCAGAAAGATTGAATACTTTATATAATACCTATGCATATAGGGCACTTAGCATGATGCCTGCCCAGAGAAAATGGTCAATAAATGCTATTTTTATTATGAAATCTATATTTAGTAAAATATAGCTACAAATTTCATTTTAGAAAAAAACTGTTATTAAAATATTTCGAGGGCTTCCTTGGTGGCACAGTGGTTGAGAATCCACCTGCCAGTGCAGGGTCCACGGGTTTGATCCCTGATCTGAGAAGATCCCTCATGCTGCAGAGCAGCTAAGCCCATACGCCACAACTACTGATCCCGTGCTCTAGAGCCCATGAGCCACAACTACTGAGCCTACGAGCCACAACTACGGATCCCACGTGCCACAACTACTGAAGCCCACGTGCCTAGAGCCCATGCTCTGCAACAAGAGAAGCCACCACAATGAGAAGCCTGCAAACCGCAATGAAGAGTAGCCCCTGCTAGCCACAACCAGAGAAAAGCCCACGTGCAGCAACAAAGACCCAATGTAGCCAGAAACAATAAATAAATAAATTAAAAAAAAATACTTCAAGTGATCTCATTTTTGGAAAACGAACTTGCATTGATAGCTGAAAAGATATTTATTAAAAATACTACTAAAATCTTTTACCAAACTATGATTATAGTGGTCTTCAGGTAAAGACATAATGGGATAAATTATTATAATGTATTTTTTAAATAAATGATAAAAAAACACAAAAGAGCACTGTTAGTGGTCTGCGAAGAGAGGGGGCAGGTCCCTCCACTTGGCCTTGGATGGAGTAAAATCATTTACCTATTTTTCATTGCAGTGGACCCTTGGGTTTTTGGGACTATTGGCTGGAAGTACTGTCTTCTCTGCCCAGTAGCCTCTGAGTGAGGCCTGAGTTACTGGCCTGGGCTCCTGAAAATATACCACCATAGGAGTACTTCTAAATTGTGTGTTTGAGTAGTTTAACTGAATTTTTCCCAGTTTTTTTCCTTAAACTGTAAGCCAGTCTTATCTTTTTTGTGTGTGTGTGGTACGCGGGCCTCTCACTGTTGTGGCCTCTCTCGTTGTGGAGCACAGGCTCTGGACGTGCAGGCTCAGCGGCCATGGCTCACAGGCCCAGCTGCTCCGCGGCATGTGGGATCTTCCCAGACTGGGGCACGAACCTGTGTCCCCTGCATCGGCAGGCGGACTCTCAACCACTGCACCACCAGGGAATACTGGTTACTGTTAGTACTCATACTGGTTACTGTTAGTACTCATACTGTTAGTACTCACTTGGATTCAGATAATTTTTTTATATCAGTACCCTGTTTTATCCTCTCCACATGAGTAAAGGAATAGAGGATGATCATATATCTTTACACCCTTGTCCCTGGGTGTTCCTCCTTCAGCTGGATCTCCCTGTATCATTGGTCAAGAAAGCACAAGCCACCAGAATCTAACAATTGTTATCATGTTTATTCAGGAAGTTTAGCTGGCTCATCTAGATGGCTAGCATCTCTCTCCCAAAGCATTGGGCTTTGTTAAATAAGGCTGCCTTTCCTCTCAGAGGAATATGCTGTCTAGTCAAAAGCAGAGAAATATCTCTACTAGATTAAGGCAAAACACACCCCTGACTAATATAATATGTTCTCAAGGATCCCACTATGTGGGCTACTTTGAAAGTCAGCAATTGTCAGTCACCTTGTTGTTTTCTCTCCAAAGAACCTAACAATCAATTTAACTAAAAAAAATACTGTTAACTCTGCTTTACCTTTAGCTACAAGGACTATAGACAAACCAAAGGAGAGATGGCAGAGTTCACCATTCCCTAGTAGTCATTCAGTGCCTGCAGATCTCTGCATGTCAGGGGTTCACAGGCAAATACATATTTTCTTGGGAGCACTACTGTATATGCTTCCACTGCGAGTGAGGAAAAAATTAAAATAACATTTTACCTGTGATTTGAAAGACTGAAGTACTATTAACTCACCACAAGGAGGCTCCATTATGAAGTACAACAACTTTCAAAGAGGAAAATACCAACCATTTTAAAAGCGGCACATCACAGTGCATTTAAATGCTTTAACATTCTTGTTGATTATGGTTTGGTTCTCATAAAAATAATGTATCCTCTTGGTGCTATGCAAATTTAAGGCAAATGTATCATGCGTTAGATCCATAATTTAAATTGAGGTGAGTGCATAGAATAAGACAGTCTTTTTGTGGGACAGAGAAAGTTAAAGGGTGGTAATAAAAAATATAAAAACAATTTGCTTCAGTTATTACATTTCATCCAGCAGTTGACACAAAGATTCAGCTTTCGCTTTCTAAGTCAAATAAGAAAGGTTATTAACCTTTGGCTAAAATTCTTTCCCTTTATATTACCTGTTTGGTAGCACCTCGGGCCATGATGTTATTTGTATTTATTTGTTTGTTTCTAAAAGGTTTTGTTTTTTTAACATCTTTAGTGGAGTATAATTGCTTTACATTGTTGTTAGTTGCTGCTGTATAACAAAGTGAATCAGCTATATGTATACATATATCCCCATATCTCCTCCCTCTTGCGTCTCCTTCCCACCCTCCCTATCCCACCCCTCTAGGTGGTCACAAAGCACCAAGCTGATCTCCCTGTGCTATGTAGCTGCTTCCCACTAGCTATCTATCTTACATTTGGTAGTGTATATATATCAGTGCCACTCTCACTTCGTCTCAGCTTACACTTCCCTCTCCCTGTGTCCTCAAGTACATTCTCTACGTCTGCATCTTTATTCCTGTCCTGCCCCTAGGTTCTTCAGAACCATTTTTTTTTGGATTCCATATCTATGAGTTAGCATACAGTATTTGTTTTTCTCTTTCTGACTTACTTCACTCTGTAGGACAGACTCCAGGTCCATCCACCTCAGTACAAATAACTCAATTTCGTTTCATTTTATGGCTGAGTAATATTCCATTTTATATATGTGCCACATCCTCTTTATCCTTTCATCTGTCGATGGACACTTAGGTTGCTTCCATGTCCCGCCTATTGTAAATAGTGCTTCAATGAACATTGTGGTACATGACTCTTTTTGAATTATGGTTTTCTCAGGGTATATGCCCAGTAGTGGGATTGCTGGGGCATATGGTAGTTTTAGTTTTAGTTTTTTAAGGAACCTCCATACTGTTCTCCATAGTGGCTGTATCAATTTACATTCCCACCAACAGTGCAAGAGGGTTCCCTTTTCTCCACACCCTCTCCAGCATTTATTGTTTGTAGATTTTTTGATGATGGCCATTCTCACTGGTGTGAGGTGATACCTCATTGTAGTTTTGATTTGCGTTTCTCTAATGATTAGTGTTGTTGAGCATCCTTTCATGTGTTTGTTAGCAATCTTTGGAGAAATGTCTCTTTACGTCTTCTGCCCATTTTTGGATTGGGTTGTTTGTTTTTTGGATATTGAGCTGCATAAGCTGCTTGTAAATTTTGGAGAATAATCCTTTGTCAGTTGCTTCATTTGCAAATATTTTCTCCCATTCTGAGGGTTGTCTTTTGGTCTTGTTTATGGTTTCCTTTGCTGTGCAAAAGATTTTAAGTTTCATTAGGTCCCATTTGTTTATTTTTGTTTTCATTTCCATTTCTCTAGGAGGTGGATCAAAAAGGATCTTGCTGTGATTTATGTCAGAGTGTTCTGCCTATGTTTTCCTCTAAGAATTTTACAGTGTCTAGCCTTACATTTAGGTCTTTAATCCATTTTGAGTTTATTTTTGTGTATGGTGTTAGGGAGTGTTCTAATTTCATTCTTTTACATGTAGCTGTCCAGTTTTCCCAGCACCACTTATAGAAGAGGCTGTCTTTTCTCCATTGTATATTCTTGCCTCCTTAATCAAAGATAAGGTGACCATATGTGTGTGGGTTTATCTCTGGGCTTTCCATTGATCTATATTTCTGTCTTTCTGCCAGAACCATACTGTGTTGATTACTATAGCTTTGTAGTATAGTCTGAAGTCAGGGAGCCTGATTCCCCCAGCTCTGTTTTCCTTTCTCAAGATTGCTTTGGCTATTCGGGGTCTTTTGTGTTTCCATACAAATTGTGAAATTTTTTGTTCTAGTTCTGTGAAAAATGCCAGTGGTATTTTGATAGGGATTGCACTGAATCTGTAGATTGCTTTGGGTAGTATAGTCATTTTCACAATGTTGATTCTTCCAATCCAAGAACATGGTATATCTCTCCATCTGTTTGTATCATCTTTAATTCTTTCATCAGTGTCTTATAGTTTTCTGCATACAGGTCTTTTGTCTCCTTAGGTAGGTTTATTCCTAGGTATTTTATTCTTTTTGTTGCAATGGTAAATGGGAGTGTTTCCTTAATTTCTCTTCCAGTTTTTTCATCATTAGTGTATAGGAATGCAAGAGATTTCTGTGCATTAATGTTGTATCCTGCTACTCTACCAAATTCATTGAGTAGCTCTAGTAGTCTTCTGGTAATATCTTTAGGATTCTCTATATATAGGATCATGTCATCTGCAAACAGTGACAGCTTTACTTCTTCTTTTCCAATTTGGATTCCTTTTATTTCTTTTTCTTCTCTGATTGCTGTGGCTAAAATTTCTAAAACTATGTTGACTAACAGTAGTGAGAGTGGACAACCTTGTCTTGTTCCTGATGTTAGAGGAAATGGTTTCATTTTTTCACCATTGAGAACAATGTCATATATGGGTTTTAGTATGTTGAGGTAAGTTCCCTCTATGCCTACTTTCTGGAGGGTTTTTTTTTTATCATAAATCGGTGTTGAATTTCATCGAAAGCTTTTTCTGCATCTATTGAGATGATCACATGGATTTTATCCTTCAATTTATTTATTTGGTTTATCACATTGTTTTACGTATATTGAAGAATCCTTGCATTCCTGGGATAAACCCCACTTGATCATGGTATATGATCCTTTTAATGTGCTGTTGGATTCTGCTTGCTAGTGTTTTGTTGAGGATTTTTGATTCTCTGTTCATCAGTGATATTGACATGTAGTTTTCTTTCTTTGTGACATCTTTGTCTGGTTTTGGTATCAGGGTGATGGTGGCCTCGTAGAATGAGTTTGGGAGTGTTCCTTCCTCTGCTATATTTTGGAAGAATTAGAGAAGGATAGGTGTTAGCTCTACTCTAAATGTTTGATAGAATTCACCTGTGAATCCATCTGGTCCTGGGCTTTTGTTTGTCAGAAGATTTTTAATCACAGTGTCATTTTCAGTGCTGTGATTGCTCTGTTAATATTTTCTATTTCTTCCTGGTTCAATCTCGGAAGGTTGTGCTTTTCTAAGAATTTGTCCATTTCTTCCAGGCTGTCCATATTATTGGCGTATAGTTGCTTATAGTAATCTCTCATGATCCTTTGTATTTCTTCAGTGTCAGTTGTCACTTCTCCTTTTTCATTTCTAATTCTGGTGATTTGAGTCTTCTCCCTTCTTTTCTTGATGAGTCTGGCTAATGGTGTATCAATTTTGTTTATCATCTCAAAGAACCAGCTTTTAATTTTATTGATCTTTGGTATCGTTTCCTTCATTTCTTTTTCATTTATTTCTTATCTGATCTTTATAATTTCTTTCCTTCTGCTAACTTGGGTTTTTTTTTTCTTCTTTCTCTAATTGCTTTAGATGTAAGCTTAGGTTGTTTATTTGAGATGTTCCTTTTTTCTTGAGGTAGGATTGTATTGCTATAAACTTCCCTCTTAGAATTGCTTTTGCTGCATCCCATAGGTTGTGGGTCATGGTGTTTTCATTGTCATTTGTTTCTAGGTATTTTTTAATTTCCTCTTTGTTTTCTTCAGTGATCTCTTGGTTATTTAGTAGCGTATTGTTTAGCCTTCATGTGTTTGTAGTTTTTAAAAGAAAAAAAACTGTAAAAACTACAAACACATGAAGGCTATTTTTCCTGTAATTGATATCTAATCTCATAGTGTTGTGGTCGGAAAAGATACTTGATATGATTTCAGTTTCCTTAAATTACCAAGGCTTGATTTGTAACCCAAGGTATGATCTATCCTGGAGAATGTTCCATGAGCACTTGAGAAGAAAGTGTATTCTGTTGTTTTTGGATGGAGTGTCCTATAAGTATCAATTAAGTCCATCTTGTTTAATGTATCATTTAAAGCTTGTGTTTCCTTATTTATTTTTATTTTGGATGATCTGTCCATTGGTGAAAGTGGGGTGTTAAAGTCCCGTACTATGATTGTGTTACTGTCAATTTCCCCTTTTATGGCAGTTAGCATTCGCCTTATGTATTGAGGTGCTCCTATGTTGGGTGCATAAATATTTACAATTGTTATGTCTTCTTGGATCGATCCCTTGATCATTATGTAGTGTCCTTCTTTGTCTCTTGTAAGAGTCTTTATTTTAAAGTCTATTTTGTCTGATATGAGAATTGCTACTCCAGCTTTCTTCTGATTTCCATTTTCATGGAATATCTTTTTCCCTTCCCTCACTTTCAGTTCGTATGTATCCCTAGGTATGAAGAGGGTCTCTTGTAGACAGCATATATACCACTCTTGTTTTTGTATCCATTCAGCCAGTCTGTGTCTTTTGGTTGGAGCATTTAATCCATTTAAATTTAAGGTAGTTATCGATATGTATGTTCCTATTCCCAGTTTCTTGTTTCGGATTTGTTATTGTAGGTCTTTTCCTTCTCTTGTGTTTCCTGCCTAGAGAATTTCCTTTAGCATTTCTTGTTAAGCTGGTTTGATGGTGCTGAATTCTCTTAGCTTTTGTTTGTCTGTAAAGGTTTTAATTTCTCTGTTGAATCTGAATGAGTTCCTTGCTGGGTAGAGTAATTTTGGTTGTAGTTTCTTCCATTTCATCACTTTAAATATGTCCTGCCACCCCCTTCTGGCTTGCAGAGTTTCTGTTGAAAGATCAGCTGTTAACCTTATGGGGGTTCCCTTGCATGTTATTTGTTGCTTTTCCCTTGCTGCTTTTTTCTTAAATTAATTAATTAATTTATTTATTTATTTATTTTTGGCCGTGTTGAGTCTTTGTCGCTGTGTGTGTGGGCTTTCTCTAGTTGCGGCGAGTGGCGGCTGCTCTTCGTTGCGGTGCACGGGCTTCTCATTGCGGTGGCTTCTCTTGTGGAGCATGGGTTCTAGGTATGCGGGCTTCAGTAGTTGTGGCTCATGGGCTCAGTAGTTGTGGTGCATGGGCTTAGTTGCTCCGCGGCATGTGGGATCTTCCCAGACCAGGACTCGAACCCGTGTCCCCTGAATTGGCAGACGGATTCTTAACCACTGCACCACCAGGAAGCCCTCTCTTGCTGCTTTTAATATTTTTTCTTTGTATTTAATTTGTGAAAGTTTGATTAATATGTGTCTTGGCATGTTTCTCCTTGGATTTATCCTGTATGGGACTCTGTGCTTCCTGGAGTTGATTGACTATTTCCTTTCCCATATTAGGGAATTTTTCAACTATAATCTCTTCAAATATTTTCTCAGTCCCTTTCTTTTTCTATTCTTCTTCTGGGACCCCTATAGTTCTAGAATGTTGTTGCATTTAATGTTGTCCCAGAGGTTTCTGAGACTGTCCTCAATTCTTTTCATTCTTTTTTCTTTATTCTGCTCTGCAGTAATTATTTCCACTCTTTTATCTTCCAGGTCACTTATCCGTTCTTCTGCCTCAGTTAGTCTACTATTGATTCCTGCTAGAGAATTTTTAATTTCATTTGTTGTGTTGTTCATCCTTGTTTGTTTGCTCTTTAGTTCTTCTAGGTCCTTGTTAAACGTTTCTTGTATTTTCTCCATTCTAGTTCCAAGATTTTGGATCATCTTTACTATCATTACTCTGAATTCTTTTTCAGGTAGACTGCCTATTTCCTCTTCATTTGTTTGGTCTGGT
Organism: Leucopleurus acutus; assembly: GCF_964270905.1. Lineage (NCBI taxonomy): Eukaryota > Metazoa > Chordata > Mammalia > Artiodactyla > Delphinidae > Leucopleurus > Leucopleurus acutus. Next base: position 41,385,517 of record NC_139142.1, read on the forward strand.
GGGTTTTTACCTTGCTCCTTCACTGCTGCGTATTTCTCTGTCTTCTCATTTTGCTTATCTTACTGTGTTTGGGGTCTCCTTTTCACAGGCTGCAGGTTTGTGGTTCCCATTGTTTTTGGTGTCTGTCCCCAGTGGCTAAGGTTGGTTCAGTGGGTTCTGTAGGCTTCCTGGTGGAGGAGACTAGTGCCTGTGTTCTGGTGGATGATGCTGGATCTTTCTGGTGGGCAGAACTGCGTCCAGTAGTGTGTTTTGGGATGTCTATGACCATATTATGATTTTAGGCAGCCTCTCTGCTAATGGGTGGAGTTGTGTTCCTGTCTTGTTAGTTGTTTGGCATGGGGTGTCCAGCACTGGAGCTTGCTGGTAATTGAGTGGAGCTGGGTCTTAGCGTTGAGATGGAGATCTCTGGGAGAGCTCTCACTGATTGATATTACATGGGGCCAGGGGGTGTCTGGTGATCCAATGTCCTGAACTTGGCTCTCCCACCTCAGAGGCTCAAGCCGGAAACCCGGCCAGAACCCCAAGACCCTGTCAGCTACATGGCTTTTGGGAAGTCTGAGGTCTTCTGCCAGCATTCGGTAGGTGTTCTGTAGGAGTTGTTCCACATATAGATGTACTTTTGATGTATTTGTGGGGAGAAAGGTGATCTCCACATCTTACTCCTCTGCCATCTTGAACGTCCTCCCTCTAAAATGTTTTTGTCTAGCTAGTCTGCCCTTTTCCAGACCTTTGGTTAAAGAAAGCAGGCTTTTGTTGGGGCTCATTTTACCTACACCCATTGGTCATTTCGGGTTGCCAGTTTCTTCAGTAGCCAGTCTTTTTAGATTGGGAAAGGCAGTTTCTGCCTAGCTCCAGCTTGAGTTCACCTATGAAGAACATAGTCTGCTATGAGGCAATAGTGGGAAGCCTGATGGGAGAACCCAGATCACAGTGCTGCATGGCAGAGGCCTTCAAACCCAGGTCTGACTGCATCCCACGCTCCTTGTAGCTTTCAAGGCTTTCCTTCAAGCCTCTGTCCTGAGAGTGCCAGGCAGGGACTGTCCAGGCCTCCTCATTTTCCCATGGATGCTCTGGGAGGTGGTATATGGCTGCCCTAGAATCCCTGAACTTTGTTTTCCTCTCTGATGTGACTAAATTACTGAACACACTTCAGGCATCCACGGCAGGAGTGCCGCCTGGGAAGTCCATAGTGTTATTTCAGTATCACTCTTTAAAACGGAAGCAGTGAATACTTCTTATTGGATGATGTAAGGTCTTAAAATATTGGTAATAACATTTCTAAATAGCCAAAAATTTAGTTGAAATATTTAATAGGAAATACAGACTAAATACATAATTATTTATATGATTAAGACCTTTATCACCATGATGTTAAAACTAAATGTTTGATTTAACATCATACAGTGTTGCAACTTTCTTTTGCCTCCTAATTCTCTGAAAAAAAGAACTTAGAATAAATATGACTAGTGCTATGAAAGTTCAAATTGTTTACTTAATACATGGTTAAGGCATTTATTTCATAACGTGTTGATAAAACGTCAGGGCAACTGAGAGACAAATTTCTTTAGATGGAAAATAGAATGAGGCTTATAACTTGGGAGTTTTAGTCTTCTAAGACCTTACCCTCTAGAGGGGGGTGTTGGATCTAGCTAGCCTTACTGAGTGCCTCCATTAGGTCCTTTGCTTACATCGCTTATTTCATATCTGTGGGCCAGTTATTACTATTCCATTCCACAGATGAGAAGACTGAGATTCAAAGAAACAATTTACTCAGGATCACATAGGCAGCTAGACAACAACTAGAATTGGAGGTACTGGTATTGGAAGCCCAGCAGGGGTCTGGGGTGGGTAGGGATGCAGTCTGGGAGTCTGTGAGTACAGAGGAGGCAGGTTGATGTGAAATGAGCATAAAGTCTAATCATCTGCGTGCTCTCAAATGTGTGATTTATCTCGGTTAGCATGCCTTCCTTGTCCTCCTCCGGCTCTCTGCTGCCAGATGGAGCTCGAATTTTTTTTTTTCAGTTTTAATTTCAGCATCAATATTATATTTGAAATGTAAGAGTAAAATTGACTTCTGTGATAACTTCTGAAATGATGACTGGGTGCCCAGGCAACCAACTGCGGAACGTCAGGTCCCTCTTCCTAAAGGTCTGGACTGTGCCTGGCTGGCTCTGATAATACAGTGAACCTAGTGGCTATGTCTCAGGGCAGCCTGAGCCAAGTGTTCAGGAACTAACAGACTCATGGGTGCCCCCTGTGTACCTGGAGGAACCTGGTTTCCTTGGAGATGCTCAGGCTGCATGATTAACTCCACCCCTTGCCTCCGCCATCAGGCCACCCGGCCTGCCGCCTACCGTGGTATAAACCTTTGTGGCTGGGGAGACCCTCTGGTCCTCCCCACAGGAAGGACAGGAGGCTGCAATAAAGCTTGCTTCTATTGCTTTTAACTTGTAGGCAGACCCACCTCTTTAGAGGAAAGAGAAGATTCCCCTAGTTCTTTGGAAATGGAAAGTGAGTCTTACAGTCTTATGTTACGGCTAAAACAGATTATCCTCAGATTATCCACACAAACTGCTTCTGGGAACTGGGATCGGTCAGATTCTCTCAGACAAGGGCTGGATGGGAATGCTTTTCGATTGTGGATTCTTTCTCTTAATTACATGAGACCCACAACAGGACAACACCTCCCTTAAACATTAAAAAAAAAATTAAATAAAATCATGTCAGTTCAGGCCTTCCTGAATTTGGTGAAAATGTAACACAGGAGAGGAAGAATAGAAAATGTGGTCATGTGTAAAGGTTCTGTTCTCTTGTTGTTACTGAACATTGAGTGTCTCCTAAACTTTTTCCTGTGACATACTTTGAAGGGAGAAGAAGGGTAGGGAGGGGAAGAAATCTCTTCCTAAAAGAGAGATAAAGAGAAGAAAGAGAGGCTGAGGAGGGAGGGAAGGGGATAACAAGTTCTTTAAAAAGGAAAGAGGGAAAGAGAAGTTGGCTGCAATTATAGGGTGTCAGATGAGCAACAAAAACATTAGTTTGAAATATTTACTGAGCATCTACTATGTGCCAGGCTCTCAGACCCTGGTTGAAAGCAGGGGAACAGACAGTTGTTTTGTCTTACAGAGTACGTAGATTGAAGGAAGCACAAAATCTATTAAAGTAAATTAGGTTGCTAATAAGTTCTTAGTTCGTTCTATTTTACCCTATTTCCTTTCATCCCCCATAAGTTTATCCATAAACCTAAGTAAATAGAAATGAACTACTCTGGACTATTAAAATATAACATTGTCTTAAATTTTTTTTCCAAGTTAACTTTTTCTTTTTGCTTTCCTAATTGGGGTAATGTTTTTGTATTACTGCATGTCTACATATTTTAAAGGAGCTGATAAAAATATATTCATTCCCATGTAGTCTACTTGATCAGCCTATTTGCCAAAATTTTCCTGAGGAATGTGTAGGGGGAAAAAAGAGTCAAGAGTAGATTTTGTTTTAAATCAATAATTGGAATAGATGTGAGACAAAAATAATCTGAAATTAAGCACAGTGCTGGATTTAGCTTGAAGTAGATAACAGTCTATCAAAAAAAGAGAAGAAATCAGGGACTTCCCTGGTCGCACAGTGGTTAGGAATCCGCCTGCCAATGCAGGGGGCACGGGTTTGATCCCTGGTCAGGGAAGATCCCACATGCTGCGGAGCAACTAAGCCTGTGCGCCACAACTACTGAGCCTGCGCTCTAGAGCCCGCGTACCACAACTACTGAAGCCCATGTGCCTAGAACCTGTGCTCCGCAACAAGAGAAGCCACCGCAATGAGAAGCCTGCGCACCGCAATGAAGAGTAGCCCGCACCTGCAGCAACTAGAGAGAAAGCCTGCGCACAGCAACGAGGACCCAGTGCAGCCAAAAATAAATTAATATATTTATAAAAAAAAGAAAAATCAAATACGCTTGTGTACCACAGCATTTAAGTCAATAACAGGTAAACTTGAAGTCAATGCTGTTATAAGTTCTATATAGAGTCCAGACTGGTTCTTTGCTTTGGTGCCAAAAAGACTGATCAACTTTGTATTTACAACTTACCTTTTAAATGATTAAACTGTAGGTGAGATAGACAAATATGTAACAACCAGTATGGCATGGACACAGATACTGGCTATACACCTTAAAATCTACTTTTGGGTGCATCCTGGTAGAATGAATATCCACCCTAATTATGGGGAAACTGATAGGTAGTTCACATGGAATGAAATTCCCTCCTTGGTCCATTTAAAAATGAAGCTACTCCTTTGGAAGAAAGCTACTATGACCAGCTTTGTCCTCAAACAGCATAACTAACATGGGAAAAGAAAAGATGTTCCTCCTAAAGATATTCTCCATTTTTGGAGAACTTCTCAACCTTTCTAAAATAATGTTGGCATTCTGGTTGTCAACACTACGTAGCAAAGATATAGAGGATGCAATTTGAAAGCACATGTCTGTTTAGTATACATTGAAACATCAATAGCCATACTGTGAGACACGTGTAGAAAAGAATCAAAGGGTGGAGACTTTTTAAGTGCTGGCTTCCCGGATGGACGAACCTAGCTATGCTTTTCAACTACGTTGTAGGCGCCACAGGTCCAGCAGGAGGCAGCACTGCTGTTACACAACGGGGAAGGAAAGATAAACTTTGTTTCACGTGGTCTCCTGGGTATCATTTAGTATTCTCCTGCCTAACTCGGCAGTAAACAAGTGCCTTGAGGAGAGCATAGTGAACACGGGTTTGGATCACACGGTAATGAGGGTCTGGGTCATCTGAGCAGGTAAGCCACCTAGACTAGCAGAAGTTCTAGCCAAGCGTGAGGAGAATTTGGGCTGTGTAGTAGAGAAGGGAGATGCTGAATATTCATTGCAGCTCTGAGATCAACTGCTGGAGTGGGATCATCCCACTAACGTTTTTCCTGTAAGTTTCCCAAGGGAAAGAGACCAACCAGAATCCCAAGGACGCTGTACCCCTGTGGAACAAATGCTTTATACAAAGCAACTGAACCCAGGCAGTGGTAGGGGTGAACACTGGTGGATGCTGTGATACCCTGTCCAGATACCCACTTCTGGACCAAGTCGCTCGTTTTCTGAGCTGGCAGATGTATTACCAGTTGATGGCTCATAGCTAATCCCTCCCTAAGATGAAAGGAATTCCTTTACCCAAGGATATGCCCACTCCCAGGGATAGCCCATATCCAATGACTGGTCAATCTCAGGGTACAAAAATCCAGGCCTCTTATCTTTTTTGTGTGTGTGTGTGCGGTACGCGGGGCTCTCACTGTTGTGGCCTCTCCCGTTGCGGAGCAAAGGCTCCGGACGCACAGGCTCAGCGGCCATGGCTCACGGGCCCAGCCGCTCTGCGGCATGTGGGATCTTCCCGGACCGGGGCACGAACCCGTGTCCCCTGCATCGGCAGGCAGACTCTCAACCACTGCGCCACCAGGGAAGCCCCAGGCCTCTTGTCTTAATTTGGGATAGCTCTGAAGGACCATGCCAGCTCTCAAGCTCCTATGAGTTCTGCTGAGGACTTTCTTGAAATTTCATCACAGTTCAACTTCTTTCATCCATACTGCTGCCTTAACGCCTCACAATTTTTATTCCTGAGAATAAAAATACACTCTATACTATACAATAAACTTCCTGTATACAAATTTCTTTCCTGGAAAATATGATGTAAGCATTTCCTATTAACTGTTTTATGTATTTATTTTTCCTATTTTGTACCCCTTTCCCATTGTGGATTTTCCCTTATTTGTAATAAACACTTATTCTGAATTTGGATTTCACTTCTGTGCTTGCCATGCTTTGCCAAGAACACCATCTGTTCACTTACTGAATGTCTAGTCATCATCAGGTTAAACCAAACAATATTCTAAGAAAACTCAATTTGCAATGAAAGAAGTAAGGCAGTTGGTTGAATTCATGAGATTTGTTAGTCTTGTGCCCCCAAAACAATTGGCCTTATGGAATATTGGAATTATTTTCTTGCTGTTAATATATTTTTTTGAAGTATAGTTGGTTTGCAATGTTGTGTTAATTTCAGGTGTAGAGCAGTGATTCAGTTATACATGTATGTATATATATATATATATATATATATATATATATATATATATATTTCAGATTCTTTTCCCTTATAGGTTATTACAAATTTTTTTTTTTTTTTTTTTTTTTTTGTGGTACGCAGGCCTCTCACTGTTGTGGCCTCTCCCGTCGCGGAGCACAGGCTCCGGACGCGCAGGCTCAGCGGCCATGGCTCACGGGCCCAGCCGCTCCGCGGCATGTGGGATCTTCCCGGACCGGGGCACGAACCCGTGTCCCCTGCATCGGCAGGCGGACTCTCAACCACTGCACCACCAGGGAAGCCCACAAAATATTGGTATAGTTCCCTGTGCTATGCAGTAGGTCCTTGTTGGTTATCTATTTTATATATAGCAGTGTGTATATGTTAATCCCAGACTCCTAATTTATCACCCTTCCTTTCCCCTTTGGTAACCATAAGTTTGTTTCTGTGTCTGTGGGTCTATTTCTGTTTTATAAATAAGTTCATTTGTATCATTTTTTTAGATTCCACATATAAGCAATATCATATTTGTCTTTCTCTGCCTGGCTTACTTCACTTATTATGATAATCTTTAGGTCTATCCATGTTGTGGCAAATGGCATCATTTTATTCTTTTTTATGGCTGAGTAATATTCCATTGTCTATATGTACCACATCTTTATTCATCTGTTACTGGACATTTAGGTTGTTTTCATGTCTTGGCTATTGTAAATAGTGCTGCAATGATTCTATTAACTATTTTAAAGATATGTGGAAAAGTATGTTTGTGACACATTTAATCAAAAATATGCTAGATATATGCTATGGTTGAGTTCGTTAACTAATTTAGCAAACCTCAGTAAAACAAATGTAAAGATTTAGCAAAAGAACAATATTTGGTACTTAGTTCTAAATCACTAGACAGGCATTCTAAACATGCTATTTTAAGGCTGTGTTTTAATAAGTAATTAATATTTGTTTAGCCAAATCAAATAAACTGCTTTAGTTCTTTTCATAACATTTGAGGCTAATAAAATAAACACCAATATGATAATGCTTTCACTTTTCCATGTTGTCAATTTATCAAAAATTTTAGCTAAGCTTCATAGTCATGAAACACATTTTTAGGCCTAAGGTTTACTTTTCAACCTCATGCTTTCAATAGTTTGGTTTAATTTGTCTGATAGGATGAGTTTCAAAATTCCTTAAAGATTATTTTGTTGAAATTTCATTTCTCTAAATGGGAGATTCTACGTTAGATGTCTTAAAGTTCATTTCACAAGCACATGAAATTGAGGAGGGCTGAGAGATAGTAAATAATAAAGCAATATCGTAAAAGCTGTTAAGCACCTTTGTTTTAACAGCTTTGATATATAATTTATATACCATTTGATTCACCCTTTAACGTATACAATTTAGCAGGTTATGGTGTATTCACAGACTTGTGCAACCATTATCACTATCTGACTTTAGAAATTTGTCATCACCTTAGAAAGAAAGCCCACACCCATTAGCAGCCAGTCCTCATTTCTCTCTCCTTCCAGCCTCTGGCAACCACTAACCTACATTGTCTATGGATTGGCATATTGTGGACATTCCATATTAATAAAATCATACAACATGGGTTATGTTGTTGTTTTTGATGACTGCGTTTTTTCACTTAGCATATCTTTTAAAAATTTATTGAAGTACAGTTGATTTATAATGTGTTAATTTCTACTATATAGCAAAGTGATTCAGTTATACATATATACACATTCTTTTTCATATTCTTTTCCATTACGGTTTATCACAGGATATTGAATCTAGTTCCCTGTGCTATACAGTAGGACCTTGTTGTTTATCCATTCTGTATATAGTCGTTTGCATTTGCTAATCCCAAACTCCCAGTCCATTCCTCCCCAACCACCCCCTGCTTTGGCAACCACAAGTCTGTTCTCTCTGTGAGTCTGTTTCACAGATAAGTTCATTTGTATCATATTTTAGATTCCACATATAAGTGGTATCATATGGTATTTGTCTTTCTCTGCCTGACTTACTTCACTTAGTCTGATAATCTCTAGGTCCATCCATGTTGCTGCAAAAGGCATTATTTCATTCTTTTTATGGCTGAGCAATATTCCATTGTGTATATACACCACATCTTTATCCATTCATCTATTGATGGACATTTAGGTTGGTTCCATGTCCTGACTATTGTAAACAGTGCTGCAGTGAACATTGGGGTGCATGTGTCTTTTTGAATTATGTTTTTCTCCAGATATATGCCCAGGTGTGGGATTGCTGGATCATATGGTAGCTAACTCTATTTTCAGTTTTTTAAGGCACCTCCCTACTGTTCTCCATAGTGGCTGCACCAATTTACATTCCCACAGCAGTGTAGGAGGGTTCCCTTTTCTCTACACCCTCTCCGGCATTTGTTATTTGTAGACTTTTTTTAAATGATGGTCATTCTCACCAATGTGAGGTGGTAGCTCTTTGTAGTTTTGATTTGCATTTCTCTAATAATTAGCAATGTTGAGCATCTTTTCATGTGCCTGTTGGCCATATGTATGTCTTCTTTGGAGAAATGTCTGTTTAGGTCTGCTGCCCATTTTTTGATTGGGTTTTTTTTGTTGTTGTTGAGTTGTGTGAGCTGTTTGTATATTTTGGAAATTAAGCCCTTTTTGGTCGCATCATTTGCAAATATTTTCTCCCAGTCCGTAGGTTGTCTCTTCATTTTGTTTGTGGTTTCCTTTGCTGTACAAAATCTTGTATTTCACTTAGCATATTAACCTTATTTTCAAGCTTTATCCATGTTGTAGCATGTCAGTGCTTCATTCCTTTTATTGCTTTACCCTTTTATTGCTGAATAATATTCCATTGTATGGATATACCACATTTTGTTCATTCATCAGTTAATGAATGGGTTGTTTTTGGGGGTTGTTCCCACTTTTTACCTACTGTGAATAATGCTGTTATTAACATTATGAGTTTTATATGGACATATGTTTTAGTTTCTCTTGGGTATATTCCTTGGAGTGAAACGTAGGGTTATATGGCAACTCGCTGTTTAACATTTTGAAGAACTGCTAAACTTTTCCAAAGTGGCTGCACCATTTTCTATTTTTATCAGCAGTGTATGAGGGTTCCAATTTCTCCACATTCTCCTCTACACTTTTTATGGATTATTGTTTTGTTTTGAATATTAGCCACCCTAGTAGGTATGAAGTAGGTATCTTCTTCTACCTAGTAGGTATCTACCAGGTAGATACCTACCTAGTAAGTATCTCAGTGTGGTTATTTTCATTTCCCTGGTGACTGATAACTGTCCTGTGAAGGTTAGTGAAGAACAAAATGGACGTTTAACTTGGAAAAAGGAAGGTTTTGGCAGGAGGGCCTGATAGTTGTCTTTAAGTGTTTAGAATAGGGGCAGAATTTTATTTAATTACAGATGTACAGAGAGGTAATGTGGAACAGTGGAATTTAGCTCTGTGTAAATGGAATGTCTAATGAAATAGATTGAACAGGGAAACAGTAGGTCCCCATTCCCTAGGGATGTTCAAGCAGATGGTGTAGAAGGATTCTGTGGTGCTACTCTAATATGCTATGGTTTGTAAACCTGTGTGGCAAATTTACAAAGTATATCGTGTCAGGTAGGTACATGCCACACCAACCAACCGGACAACCAGTCATCTGTTGCTGATATTATTTGTCTCTTGCTTACTTTCACTGTCTTATCACCTAAGTACTTACCCAGTTAAGAGAAGATGTGAACTTAGGAAACAGGAGGTTCATTTCCAGCACTGAATCCTCTGTTGATTGATGATATCTGCTCAAGTAAAGTGCTTTTGACTCAGTTGGAAAGGAGGAAAATTGAGCTTAACCTGGTGCCTGGCATTTGCCGGAGAGGCATCATGACCACTTCCTGAGTGATGTGTGGATGAGCTCTGACCTGGGTAAAACCACTGGCAAGTGACATCCAAGTCAAAACTGTGGGGTTACTCAGAATCATAGATAACAATATTTAGAGAGATCAAATTTTTGGATAGTTTTAAAAATATTATTAAACTTATTATTTCTTATTCTAAGAAAACTGTAGATTGCCATGCAGTTCTATGAAATAAGAGAGCCTGTGTGCATTCTACCCAGTTTTCCCCAATAGTAACATTTTAAAAAACAGTATTACAACCAGCATATTGATGCTGATACAGGCAAGATGCGAGACATTTTCATCACCCTCTGAATCCTTCCTGTTGCCCTTTTGTTGCCACAGCTGTTTCCCTCCCACATCCTTAATCCCTGGCAAACACTAATATGTTCTCCATTTCTATAAGTCTGTCATTTTAAGAGTGTTACACAAATAGAATCATACGGAATGTAACCTTTTGGGACTGGCTTTCTTCACACAGCGTAATTCTCATAATTGATCCAGGTTGTTCCGTGTATTAAAAATTGGATCCCTTTGATTGCTGAGGAGTATTCTGTAGTATGAACGTACCACAGTTTGGCTTTTGTTAGCCATTCATTGACATCTTGCTTGTTTCCATTTGGGGGCTATTACAAATAGAGCTCACGTGAACACTTGTGTATGGGCTTGTGTGTAAATTTAAGTTGTCACTTCGTGGGGTAGATACCCAGGAGTGCAATTGTTGGGTTGTATAGTAGGTGCGTGTTTAGTTTGTTAAGAGACTGCAAGTTATTTTGCAGAGTAGTTGCACCATTTTTTATTCCCACCAGGAGGGTATGAGTGATCTTGTTTCTTCCTATACTTGCCAGTATTTGGTGTTCTGATAGGTGTGCAGTGAGACTTCATGGTTTTCATTTGAATTTCCTTAATGGCCAGTGATGGTGAGCATCTTTGCATGTGCTCATTTGCTTATTTCAACTGCTGTCTCCAAGAGCGTGCTTGGTGTCACCATGAGGTGGACATGGCAGCCAAGAGAGCTAGGCGCAGGGGCCCCCCTCTGCTTCTGCCAAAGCTGCTCTATTTCTTTGAAAAACCTGTTTTACTTATTGGGCTTTTAAGCAAGATTTCTTTTATTTTTTAAATTTTTATTTTTTTAAATAAATTTATTTATTTATCTGCTTTTATTTTTGTCTGTGTTGGGTCTTTGTTGCGGTGTGCGGGCTTTTCATTGTCATGGCTTCTCTTGTTGCAGAACACGGGCTCTAGGTGCATGGGCTTCAGTGGTTGTGGCACGTGGGCTCAGTAGTTGTGGCTCGCGGGCTCTAGAGTGCAGGCTCAGTAGTTGTGGTGCACGGGCTTAGTTGCTCCGCAGCATGTGGCATCTTCCCGGACCAGGGATCGAACCTGTTTCCCCTGCATTGGCAGGCAGATTCCTAACCATTGTGCCACCAGGGAAGCCCCAAGACTTCATTTAAACAGGTTTCCTTTGCTAAAGAAAAAAAAGTGTGGAATCAACTTACTTCATCTATTTTATTGATTATTTTGTAGGAAATGACTTAATTTCCCACTATCCTGACAAAAATTAAATTCAGAATTAGGAATAAATGCATTCAAATATATTATATAAAAATATATTCAAAAGCCAACTGCTTAAGCCAGTTCGTGCTCTTTTTATACTTTTCAGTGAATGATTGCAAGCTGACTCTAATTTTTTAAAATGAAAATTGTATGTCTCACTAATTTTAAAAAGGCTAAAACATCTCTCATTAATTATCTGGAAGACAGTTTCCTTTCCCACAGGACCAGCACATTAATTATCTTTCTACGTGTCAGGCAGGAAGGGCACTAGTGTAGAGGAATAAAAAGTGAAGGCTCTCATAATTTGCTTGTAATATCCTAGATATAATATACTTATAACACCTAACATTGATGGCAAATACATGCAAAATGCTTGCATACCATCTGATTTTGTGATTCTATAGATTAGGTTTTAGAAAATAAAACATTCCCAGGGAGTGTGAGTCACGCTCACTGAAATCTTGCAAGGAGAGTTTCTCTGGAGACACTATATTTTAGCCTTTCTTCCCGTTTTCAGGTTCTCTTGCTTCTTCCTCAGGGAGAGATCTTTTTGAGCATGGCCAAAAAACTTGTCACGTTAAAACAAACAAAAAATGCAACAACAGCAACGCTATCCCTGCTATACTTTTCCTAGTAATTTCACAGCCCAGTGATGGGGGTGTCAGAGTCGGCATTCTTGGAGGGAGGTACAAGAGGGCATTATGTAGCCGGCTGATGCTAACTTGGCAGGATCTCAGATGGCCTCAGTGAGGCCATGTGAGCCAACAGGCTGCAGCTGGACAGGAGCCAGTGTGAACCACATCCTCCCAGAGGACTGAGAGACAGAGGCCACTCCATCCTAGTTCCTGGGGAGCAGCATGACCTCCCCAGCCACTGCGGGAGGCAACTGAGTCTCTTGGCTTCCCGTCCACGTGCACACAAACAGCGCTCTGGAGGAACAGGAACTGGCCACAGTGGAACATTTTTCTCCCATGTCATCATCCACCCTGATCCTTCTGCTGGGAAATCTGTGAAAAGTCAAGGATAGGCCTGGTGAAAAGAAAATTGAAACAAAACACATTCGTGCATCTTGCTTCTGCACATGTACCTTCCCCAAATACTGAGGTCCCCACGGCTATATTTGAGGGCTTCGTACATGGTGGTCAGAAGGCTCTCTGGAGAAGTTCCATGCTGTTGGCTTGTGCGTGGTTTTCTTTTTCTCTGTGTGTGGTAGAAGGAATTAGTGCGGGGGAGGGGTGGATAATCTCTTTCGGAATAATGTTTTACGATCCCATTGGACCTTGGGGTCTCTAGCACAAGTACATGTCGAGAAGGAGTGTTTGCATCAAGGTAGAACAGAGGCCTGCTGTCTGACTACACCTTGGGGAAGAATTTCTGCAACCTCAGCTCATGCTTCATTGGATTTCCCGGCCCGGGCCCAGTCAGAACCCTAGCAAAACTGGAAGGTGGAAACAGGGCGCTGGCCAATTCCTTCTTTCCCACGAATAAGTTAATGGCGTTCCCACCAAACTCACTTTAGCACCAGCCAGAGGGTCCAGGACTGGCAAAGCCTTCACTATTTTTCCTTGAGGAAGTAAAGGCCCTAGTGCCTAAGAAAATGTGAGACTTGAGCCCATCCCCAAATAATTAGGGAATCAAGGCAATTACAGTGTCCTTCTGGTCCTGGCCCTTCCAAAGTAAATGTGGTTGTGAGTTTTAGCAGAAGAGCATTGTTCTAAAATAGTACACTATCAGTTTCTGTCCTGGCTTCAAAATAATCTACATGTGTCAACAGTCAGGGAAGTAAGACACTTTGAAAAGAATGATTAAAAACTGGGATGGGGATTTTATAAATATTATCTCATTTAACCTTCATAACTACCTGTCAGGAAGGTACTATTACAAGTTCCAGTTTAAGCACGTGGAAACCGAGGGCTGGTAAGCTTGAATAACTTTCCCAGAGTCACAGACAGCAAGATGAAGTGCTGGAAATTGAACATGGAGTTGGGCTCCAGAGCGCTCATGCTTAACCATTCAATAACACCACCAAGGAGACCTGCCACGAAGGGTTGGTTATGAGGGCTCACAGGAGAGACACCAACAGACTGGGGGTGAGTGCGGCTGCTGAGACTGGGAGAATTCTCCCAGGACTCAGAACCTTGCTCAGTCCTGACGATGGAAAGGAATTAGAAAGGGAAGAAGGGTAAGAGGTGGGAAATGTGAAGATTAACCCAGAAAGGGGAATGGGATGTACAAACACTCAAAGGCGAGGGGGAGCATAGCAAGGGGAGGAAAGCTAAATGGTGCGGTGAGCTCGGATCATTGAATTTCGGTTGAACTGAGCAAGGGGGTGGGGTAGGGAGCAGAAGTCGAAGTGAGAATTAAAACTGGAGATGTTTCTAACTCATGCCAAACAGAATTTAATTTTGAAGGTTAAGGGTAGCCAGTAAAGGATTTTAAGCAGAGATCAGGGTGGTAAGTTTTGCATTGCAGAAAGATCACTGTTCAGGGAGTCTCTGCAGGAAATGAGGGCTCAGGTTGTGGCAGCAGAGTCAAATGTGAGACAGCAAGACTAGTTAAGAGACAATGCCTCATCCATTAAGAAGCAAAGGTACAGGGCTTCCCTGGTGGCGCAGTGGTTGAGAGTCCGCCTGCCGATGCAAGGGACACGGGTTCGTGCCCCGGTCCGGGAAGATCCCACATGCCGCGGAGCGGCTGGGCCCGTGAGCCATGGCCGCTGAGCCTGCGCATCCGGAGCCTGTGCTCCGCGGCGGGAGAGGCCACAACAGTGAGAGGCCCGCGTACCGCAAAAAAACAAACAAACAAAAAGAAACAAGGGTACAGACTAAGAGTGGCAGTGGAGGTGGAGAGGAGGGAATGGCTCTGAGAGCTACTGAGGGAAGTGGAAGGACTCTGATGACTGAATGAGTGGGAAGAGCAAAGGACAAGGAGTGTTCACGGTGAAATAACATTTACGCATTTCGTAATACACGATGCTGGTATTCATTCAGCAGGGGGGAAAGGGGCAGGGCTGGCAAGGAGATGGGAAGGGTAATGAGAGCAACTTACAACATAATTGAGTTTGAATAACAATGGGGCATCCAAATAAATATTCTGGGGGGCGGGTTTTTGGCTGAATGAGCCTACGGCTCAAGAGGGAGGCTTGGGCTGGGGAAACAGGTTTTTAATCCTGCTGTGGTATTTAAGACTACAGGGCTGTGCCAGTTTTTCTTCTCTCTTGATCCAAATTCAGTCTCTGCTCATTTTCAGCTGCTGGAGCTGGGACTCCACAGACCATGTTTCTGCTTTGCCAGTTGCCTCTTCCCCAGGCTTTGCCACCAGAGGGCAGCTGCAGGGCTGGAGGAGGGACAGTGGAGCGGGTCCCCTCCAGCTCCCTTCTTCACTCCAGTGGTTGTAGTTCACTCCAGTAGGAGCTGCTGGGGCCAGTGTGCAGTTTTTCTAACACTTGAAGAACCAGCTTCCTCTTGTCCCCATTTGAGGCATTCCAGCCCCCAGCTATGCCCCCTCCCCCAAGGTCTGGGTCCCACCTCATGCGGCCTCTTCTCTATATGCTAGTTTTAATAATCCCAACCTCTTCCTTTTGTACTTTCAGTCCTAGAGGTAGAATTGCTTCCAGTAGGAACTACCTGCCATACCTTAGAGTTCTCTTTTCACCCTTTCAGTTACCTAGTTAACAACTTTATGCCTAGTCAACAGACAATTCTGTATATTAATTTATCTCAGTTAAAATAACTGATGCGGTTCTGTCTCCTCACTGGCCCCTGACTTTGTAGGGTGAATATGGGGACACCCAAGGAAAGTGTGGAGGGTAATGAAGAACAGAGCTTTGCAAAGGACCCGGCGGCCGCCTGTGTTTAAGGGCTGTCAGTCCTTAAGGCATGGACCAGGAAGATGCTGGAGAATCCAGAGGATTCTGTGTCTAACGGGAAAAAATCCAACCAAGGAGAGAGAGAGTATTCAGACTAGAGACATCATTATTAATGCGGCAATGTTCCTAAGAAGGTGGAGCCTTGTTCCTGGAAAAGAAAGGAAAGGAATGGACGTAGGTGAGGAGTAGATGGGGAGGTCATCAACTGAGAGTGCAGGATGTGGAGAGTAGGTTTGCAATAGCCTCTGAAGAGGATGGAAGAGAGGGCTGGCTGGGGGTTTGCTAGGGGTTTCCTGGGAGACAGCGCTGAGGGTCAGAGGGGCAGTCCTGGAACAGGAAATTGACATGACTCTATTCAAATTACTGGGTCTGTGTGTGTGTTTGTTTTCTACTATTAGAACATAGCAACCTTTTGTGGGGCATTGACAGTGGGATTAACTCAAGGGAAGGAGTTTGCCAGGTGCTCAAGAGATGCCGGTATGACCGAGAGAGGGATTACATGAAGGACCTTGGGCCAAGGTTGGCTAGAAAATGAAGTGAAGCTCATGGGGCTGATGTACAAAACCACACGACTCTATGTGAGCTCACGATGGTGTGCATAGGGTTGAACTCTCTTTAAAGCCATAAAAGGAAAAGTTTCAAATATGCTCTAGCCAGGCAGAAGAAAATCTCCTACAGAGATGGGACACTAGTTTTAATAAAACATGGTGGTTCATTTTTAGTTCCAACCTAATTTACAAGTTACCCAAGTCAAACAGCTTATAAATCTGTATATTTAAAGTCCTTATTTATTTAGTAAAGGAACTGTTTTTGAGAAGCAGTGTACTAAAGAGCTTAGAAAACTTTAGAACACCTCAAATATGAAGAATCAGGGATGGAGGGATGTCGTTGTAATGAACACTACTTTTTTTTTTTTACTACTTAAACTTTCTTATGGCTGAGATCAAGTCTGATAAGCACTTTAAGTTAGGCAAATAATGACGGTAATAAAATACTATGCCCTTGCAAAATATACTAAATGCCCAGGCTTCCGAACTTTTCCAATTATTTTCTTGTAAATGCATTTGTATGGGGATAGTTTCCCCCTAGGGCAGACTATAATTTAAAAAACTTGAATTCACTGCAGCCCTATAAATTACTGTTTCCCCTTAATGTTGGCAAGTAGTGATTTATTTTAGTCAAATTGCAGACCTCACTAGGTATGTTTTACTGTATAAGTACTTCCCTAGGGCAAGGAAGACTTTTTAGTGTATTATTTGGGGGAAGCATAAAAGCTATTAAATTCATAAATTAATTTACACTTGAAATCTTAGTTTACCCTGATGTGTCACATATTTTGTACAAAGTGGCTGTTATATGTGCATAACCCATAAGCAACTAAAATATACAACTATTAGTAATTCTTACATTTTTAGAATAGAGCTTTAATATTGCTAAATATTTTCAAATGTATCTTTTTCACTTTTGCAATCCTGATTATGAAAAGGCATTTCTATAATTTATATCTGAGGCTCATTGACATGAAAATCTATTTTGCTTTCATTGACGTGAAATCTATTTTGCTTCTCTCATCACAGATTTATCTAAGAAGGGCATAGGAAAAATAGTTAAGCTGAAATAGGAGCGCTTTTCTTTAATTTCAGTTATAGAGGCATTTGAAAATAAATGTATCCAGAAAAATATACGGAAAGGTGAATGTAGTATAAAATGATGGAACACTAAATGGTTTGGGGCAGGGGTGGTATGGGGATCCAATGCCATGAAGTGCAGCTACGCCATCACCTAAAGAGTCTGAGTACTGCTGCATCAGGGACCATGGTGGTGAACAGTGTAGGGATCTTCACACACCTGAGAGAAAAGAAATTACTTAGGAGGAAAACCACTGGAGTTAGACAAATGTATGTTCAACTTATAGCTCAGCCACTTACTAGCTTTTGACCTTGGTCAGCGTTAACTTTTCTTAGTCACCATTTGCTCGTCTGAAAATTGAAGATAAATTAATTACCTCTCAAGGTCCTTGTGAGAAACCATTGTGACTACACGTGTTGAGTGCTAGCACCTGGAAAGCTTGGGGCACCATGGCCTCCTGCCTTTATGGGCCCTACATTCCTCAAGCCTCAGGTTCTGACCTCCCAAATGACCATCTGGGGAGACATCAAGTAAGATTTTGCTAGAACTTTAAGGGCAGATGCCACCAACAGACCACCATCCTTTGACTGACGGCAGACTTTAAAATGTGGAACTATTTACACTTTGAAGACCTAATGTAAAATGTGTGATGAAGAAAACAAATTTGTTCTAGAAGTTGTCTCCTTCCAAGAAGGGACAGTGGATGGCACCATTGATTCCTCCACCAATGCCTTGTCATAGAAGCCCCCAAGTATCATTACTTAATTTGGAAACATGACTGAAAACGGAGACTCAAAAAGCAGTTGGAATAATCAAGAAAGTTGGAAGGATCAACCTGGTTATTTGAGGCACAGAGGAGAAAATCTCTTGTCAAAAATAGCTTGGCTTGATGACTCCTTTGCTATCGCATCCTATCCAAGGAATAGCAGTGTGATTATTTCATTTGATTGTTCCTCAGAACCATCAAAAAATCAATCCCAGTTGTACTGTTGGTTGACCTTCTCCACAGCAGCTGTTCATTCTTCTGTTTCTCATCAATTTGAGCCTTTGCAGGACTTGACAGCTTGTAAAGGATTTTCCTGCTGTTAACCTCCTTAGGCATGCAAGACAGGTTTCATCGATCTTTCCTCAGTTCTTGTTTCTTTTTTTTATGGCAGTCTCAACTCTCCTGTGAAGATCTGTCACCCACTCCCTCACTTCCACCAATAGTTCTTGGCAGGTACCTCCAGGATCTCTAGCCTGGACACTTCCATGATTTAGCCCCCTTTTCTAGTTGTCTGCTGGACACCTTCACACTCGTGTCTCCCAGGTACCTCGATTTCCTCCACGCCAAAGCTGAACTTCTCTTTCCTCTTAACTCATTCTTCCTGGTTAATGACATCACTATTCCCTTGGATACAGACTCAAAAGCTTTGGCTTCTCTTTTGCCTCCAAAATGTAAGCAGTCTCTGTGTTCTATATAGTCCGCTTTTATTAAAAGCCTTTCGAATGGACTCCTCATAAAATTTTTATACTTTCTGCTTCATCACAGATCCTTATTACCTCCCCCCAGGACTATTGCAATAGCCTTCTGAAGAGTAGCTCAGCATTACCCCATTCTGCATGCTCTTGCCAAAGCTCAGCTCTAATGCTCGTGCTCCCCTACTCCAGCATCTTTGCAATTCCTTACTGCTTAGGGATCTAAGATCCAACTTCTCATCCCACATGGAGGCTCTCTGCATTACGAGTCCAACTTACTTTCTGCTCCCTTATATCTACTTATATTCCAACCAAACCGATTGAAACCAAATTTTTATTGATCACTTACTATGTTTTAGACATAATGATAAACATTTAAAATATATCATTTAATCCATATAGCATATGATGATATTATTTTGCCCATATTACAAATGAGGAAATTGAGATTTGGTGAATTCAGGTAAATTGCCCAAAGTGTTATGGTTAGTAAGTGGCATTGAGAAATTTAAGTCTGAACTCCCCAAATAGACACTATGCTTTCTTGCTTATCTGCCTTTATTCATGTGATTTCCTCCATGTACAATTGTGTCATGTCTTCTCTCCATACATTTTTACCTCGAAATCTTACTCATCCTTCAAGACACATATCAAGTGCCACTTCTTCCTTGGGGTCTGTCCTGACGTCTCCAACCAGTGGTGCTTGCCCTCCATCTGAGCGGCCACACATTGATACGTGCCTGGCGTTAATGAATGGTGAGCTTGTCCACTCTCATCTTCATCACTGGGGCTGGTGGCTTTGTGAGGACAGCGGCCACGTCTTGGTCGTATTTTTACCCCTGCGCTGAACACAAATCCTGGTGTGTTCCAGATGCTCAGTGTTGAAATGAATTGTCCTATAAATAAACAGAGAAGATGCAACACTAGTGTTGGCAAAATAATGGCAGGAAGTCCCTACTTTACAGTCCCTGTGCCTTACCTGGAAATCATGGTGCTCTGTCTAGCAACTAAGCAATTAAATATGACACAGAGGAGGAAAGGGTGCCTTACTGAAAGGTTGGCTTCTGGCATTCAATACTTGGTTTGTACCTATGAACAAACATAGACGCTTTCTTAGATAATTAGTGGGCATATTTGCTGATCAACTGACTCTTTTTTTAATAAGTCAGAGGTGAGTGATTACACAGTTCTTGTTTTGGCCAGAGAACTATGTAGTGATATTGGCAACAAAATGGACTCTTTTCTATGTCCATGGGTGCGACATTAACCAATACCTTCCCCTCTGTTCATCAGTTATGAAATCTGGGGGTGTTCAACATTGAAAAGCCCTCAAACTGATAGCACCTAGCAATTCGGCTCCATAGAAAATGTACGAAAACACATGTTCACACAAAACCTTGTGCAGCATTATTCATAACAGCCAAAACGTGGAAACAACTCAATGTCCATCAACTGATGAATGGATAAACAAAATAGGTATATAACTATCTATACAATTGAGTATTACTCAGGAATAAAAAGGAATGAAATCCTGATGCATACTACAACATGGATGAACTCTGAAAACATGCTAGGTAGAAGAAGCCAGTCACAAAAGACCATATATTGTAAAATACCATTTATATGAAAATGTCAAGAACAGGCAAATCTGTCGACAGAGAGTTGATTAGCGGTTGCCTAGGGCTGGAGGAGAGAGGAATGAGGGGAAATAGGGAGTGACTGTTAAATGGCGTGGAGTTTCTTTCTGGAGTAATGAAAATATTCTAAAATTGATTGTGGTGATGGTTACACAAATTTGTGAGTATACTAAAAGCCATTGAATTGTACATTTCAAGTGAGTGAATTATATTGTGTGAATTATATTTCAATAAAGCTGTTATTTTAAAAAGCTGTCAACATGATATCAAGGATTATTGTGGGATGAAGAGATGTGCTAGTCAATTGTTACACAAGCTGTTAAAAATTCTGTATGAAAAAGACATTCAGCATTTGAGTAGGCCTCTACCAAACTTTCTTCTTCTCAAAACAGATTATAAGGAAGCAGAAGAGATGAAAGGGAAAAGGTATTTGGTTCTTTGCACAGCGCCCTGGGATATTTTATTTGGAGCAAAGATTATGCTTTGGTTTAGATCAGTCAGGAGATACTTTTTCAAAACTACTCTCTACTCTTCTCTGTCTTGAAAAGGCAAAAATGAATATTTTATCATTTGGATAATGAGGAACTTTTATTTTTAGCTTTGGTATTTTAATTTTAAAAGGCGCTTAACACTAATGAGCATTTTTACCCAGCTAGATATATGTATTTTAACACAAACAGTTTAAAACTTATCTAAGAGCATTTAACAACTGAGCTATACATGGAAACTATTAAAAAAAAAAAAAAAAAAAAGCAGCTGTGGTGTTAATGACTATTGCGTACTCCCAGCCAGCTGAGACTTGACAGAACATTGGACTCCAGAAACCCTATGAGTGAATAACATGGGAAATAGTCTATAAATAGGAAGAGTATCAGCTATTCGCCAAAACACACAGATTCTGGTGTGACCACACAGAAAGGAGTAGGAAAGGCATCAGGATTTCTGACAAGCTGAATGAAACTTGGACATACAGACAGCAATAAAGATATTATGTTCTCCTGAGCAGATGTTAGGGGCTATGGCTCAGACCTCATCTCTTACTTGGTTCCGTTCCAGCTCTCCAGAAGCGAAAGCTGAGCCTGGGAAGATGAAATGCGTGAGAGTGAAATCGGGGACTTTGGCTCTGATGCTGGGCTCCCTGTGCTCTTAAAAGCCAGTGCACAAGCATTGGGTTGGCAGGGACCATGCGCTTGTTTCAGAGATGCTGAAAGAGTTTGGGGGGTCTGGAGGGCTCCTGACCGTTGTGCCTGTGGCTGCGTGAGTTTCTCCCAAGAGACTTATACTCCAGCTCCGCTGAGTTTCTCATCATTTCCAAACACGCTTGGTCTGATACTGCTGTATCTGAGCACATACCATTCCCTTTAGTCAGAATTCCCCTTCTCTTCATCTGGAAACCTCCTACTCATCCTTTCAAACTCACCTTTTCCTCAGCTCCCTCAAGCAAAATTCGTTATCTCCACCTCTGTCCTCCCAAAGCTCTCTCCAACACAGCCCTTAAACCAGGCATCATCCTCCCTCCCCAGACAGTGTCTCAAATACAAGGATTACATCTATGTTTTAAAATCTTTATCACTTAGCTTGTCTGGCATATAGTTTGTACTTAATAAATGTTTGTTGAATTCCACTAGATTGAGATTCTGATATGCAGTCTGAGAATAGAGATGAGTAAACCAGCTGCCTGGCTCAGAAGGAGCTACGTGTGTGTGTGTGTGTGTGTGTGTGTGTGTGTGTGTGTGTGTGTGTGTGAGATGTTAAGATATTATTAAACTGAAGAGCCAAAGCCAAAGGGACTGACTGCCTCTCATGGGACTATTCTAGGCGTCAAGGGGAGAGAGTTGTTCAAATCATGTTACAGTGAGCGTGTTAGTTTGTTGGGGCTGCCATAACCAAGTACTACAGACTACAGTCATTTAAACAACAGAACTGTAGTTTCTCTTCTGATTCTGGAGGCTTGGAATCTCAGATCCTAGCATCCGCAGGGTCGGTTTCATCCTGAGGCCTCTTCTAGGCAGCTGTCTTCTCTCTCCGTCTTCACAGGGCCTTTCCCCTGTGTGCATCTGTGTCCTAATCTCCTCTTCTTACCAATTATATTGGATTAGGGCCTACCCTAGTGACCTCATTTAACTTTAATTACCTCTTAAAGATCGTATCTCCAAATACAGTCACATTCTGAGGTGCTAGGGCTGGGGACTTCCACATATAAATTTTGAAGGGATGGAATTCAGCCCATAGAAGTGGGTAACCACCCACTTTGCCTGAGGTTAAGGCATGCCTTGTACATCAGTACTGCAAACTCGTTTTTTATCTCCCTTCAACTTGAATTCAGATCTAAGCAATGTTGACAGAGACCCTTCAAGTGCACATTTAGATGGTAATTGGAACTGGCAAATGGGAAGCCTGGATGCTAGTGTAGATTTTCTTTTCATTCTTCTCAGCGCTGCCTGGGCTGGGGAGACCTAGCCTTGGGTCTCTTTCATGGGATGCCAGGAGGTACCTGGTCTCCGACTCTATCACAGCCTTTATTTCACAGGCTGCTTTTATGCCACAAAAGAATGTGCATCACGAGTCTCTGCCAGCATGTTCTCTCACTGCTTTCTGGTGAGCACAGCTCGGCACCAAACCAGCTTAGTGCGCGTGCATGACGCTGGAGGGGGAGAGATGACCAGCTAAGGTCTCTATACCATCCTGACGGACTACAATTGTGAACAGTTAAAGACATCCAGCCCCGGTGCTGGACCGAAAGCTAGGCAGGTCGGAGCAGCACATCATTCAAGTGTAGGTGTCCCTTTCAAAATAGAGCAAAATAATCATTATAATATAGTGAAACTGCTCAGAGTGGATTCCTCTTGGAAAGAGCAATACTGGAGTACTTTCCTGAGATAAGATAAGCTTGGGCTTATAGGGTTGGCACTCCAGAGATGTTCTTCCCTTGCTTTAGTTAACTATTTCCCCAAGTGAGGTCCTAGGCCACTGATGGTGGACTCACATGGGGTTCCTTTTTTTTTTTTTTAAATGAATTTATTTATTTTTGGTTGCATTGGGTCTTGGTTGCTGTGCGCGGGCTTCTCGTTGTGGTGGCTTCTCTTGTGGCATAGCACGGGCTCTAGGCGCGTGGGCTTCAGTAGTTGTGGCTCGCTGGCTTCAGTAGTTGTGGCTTGCAGGCTCTAGAGCACAGGCTCAGTAGTTGTGGCACATGGGCTTAGTTGCTCCGCAGCATGTGGGATCTTCCCAGACCAGGGATTGAACCCGTGTCCCCTGCACTGGCAGGGGGATTCTTAACCACGGCACCACCAGGGAAGCCCTCATGTGGGGTTCTTAACTAAGCTCCTCTGCACCTCGTGATGACTAAATTGGGATCTCTGGGTGAACATAGGAGAAGGAATTTTAATTTTGCCTGTGTTATTCTTACCCAAACATGTGCAGACCACTGATTGACTGCATGGAAATGTAGGAGGGGCACTGCCACGTGAGTGGTTTCTGCTTGGACTGTGGCCTCATGACCCACTCAGCCTTTCCATGGGTGTGGTTCACGGAGACTCAAACAGACTGACAGTCACAATGACCAGGTACCAGGACGCAGCTCTTGAATCACACTCCAGGGCTCTGCCCACAACTCCAATTGCTCTGTCTTCCTTATCCCTTTATTCTTTGAAGTCACAGCTTAGATCGTCCCTAATTTAAAAAAGAAAAGTACTTGAAAGTTTCCTAATCCTGAAATGACTCAATGTTGATGGTGGTGCAGTCAGTAGAAGGGAAATATCACACCCAGCTCCTGGGAATGTAAACTGGTACGATCACCTCCAGAGGGCATTTTAGCAATGTGTAGTGAGACACTGTGATTTCTATTTCCAGAAATGAACCCCAAGGGCAAACTGATTCTAGGACTGTATACAAGAATATTGATCAGAGCCTTGTTTGTAATAGTGACAAATGTTCAACAGATGGGAAACTTGTCAAAAAAACTTGTCAAAAAATTAAAATACTAAGTAGGCTTTTAAAATTCTGTTGTCACAAAATACCTAACATGTGGGGAAATACATTTTATTAAGTTAAAAAAAATAGGGTAAAATCTCTCTACATATATAATAATTCCAGTTCTCCCTCCCCCTGCCATACACACACACAAATTTCTCTGTTTCTATCTGAAGAGAAATATACATAGTTGTTAAAAATGATTATCTTTAGGTCAGGGGCTTCCACAGGGAGTTAAAAGGGCAGAACTCTGAGGACTGCATCACCTAAGTATTCTGTGAACTCACATTAATCTATTGTCTTCATCTTCACTTGAGCTGAGATCAGCAAGCTTGGGTGAACAGAAACTTGGATTTGGAGTAGAGGAGGAAGTAGGCAATTAGAAACCAAAACGGTTAGTGCAGTGGCTCTCAAACCTCACTGTGTCAAAGGATCACCTGGGGAGCTGGGTTAAAATGCATATTCCTTCTAGAAAGTCACCACTTACAGAAACTTCTGTGTAAGAGATGGGGCTTAGTCATCTTCATTTTAATAAGCCCCTGATGTCATTTTGCTGCAGGTGACTTGAGGGTAGTAGAACCTGAAGGACGAATAAGCCAGAGAGAGAACCCCAGAGGAGGTCTAGGGAAGCAAAGCATGCTGGGAAGCTAGGGTGAGGGGCAAAGAAAGAGGCATCAGATTTTAACATGTTCCTTTCTGTTCCATATAAACCAGGACTATTTACTGTAGTGCCAGGGCTATTAGAACAGTCTGAAAGCCCTTTGTAGGCTAACCTTGAGGACGTGGTTATCATTTTGAACATGATTTCTAATGGAAAATATGTTTCAAGTTTTCTAACTCCCATCTGAGCTTTTGGAATTCAATTTGTTCCTGTCCTAAGGACTATCTGTTGTAACCACCATCGCCATAAGCCCCCCAGCCCTGATGTAACTCTTTAGATGCCCTTCCATTTTTCACATTGATTTTAGCTCATTTATCAAAACAGAAAAAAGGATAAATCTATTTTTGACAAAAAAAACCCCAGATATTCACTGTTAAATATAAGATTACATTCAATCTCAAGCCAAAAAACTGAGTTAGATTTGAGTCTCTATTTTTCTTTTTTGCAAAGAGCCTTAGATTTTTGCCTTTTTGGAAAGAGATAGTATGAGGAATAGGGAGGAATGTAGCTTAAAAATTCTGATCAATTTCTTTAGATTTAGTCTTGAATTTGGACTCGTCCCTTAAAATTTTATAAATTTCAGATTCAATAACTCTAAAGAATAAATTATTGAACAAATCTCTTTTGACAGACAGGAGTAGGAAATAATAAAAACTGCCAACGCTGAATGTGTACACAAAGAATGTGCTGTCGTACAATTTGGTGGTCATAATAAGTCGTTTAAAGGAAAGTTCAGATGTGATTTGGAAACAGGTTTGAAGGTGCTGGCAATGGGGTGAGTTAGGACGGCAGTTGTTCCCGCGTCTGTCTTGACCGTGTACAAATGGTGGTGAGATTAAAGAGGCTCCGAAGGTGCCACCCTCTCCTCATGTTTTAATTCATTTGCAGAATAAATGAAAATTAAATAAAAATCAAAATTATAGGCTCCAAGAGCTGAACTAGTTGGTCACAGTTTGAACTACCAAGGACAAAGAGAGCTTAGATGAGATTTATGATGCTTCAAACTTTAAAAACACAAAACCCTTGGTTCAAACAACCCTTTGCTGAAGCAGAAGCAGAATCCTGGCCCCTCAGCCCTTTGAACACCCCCAATTAGACATTTGTATCAGGATTCTTCAGTTCCAAGCAACAGAATCTGACTCTGGCCAGTTTTCAGAATTGCTGGGAAAACTGAAGAGCTAAGCTTCAGAAAGGACTGGACCCAGGGAAGCTCCTGAGTTCTGGGAAGCAAGGACTAACGGCAGTCTCTTTAGGGACTGTCACTGGACCCAGACTTGGTGTTCCTCAGCTCTGATTTGCCTTGCTTGGGTCACATGACCATCCCTTGATCTAGGGGTATGGGAACATTCTGATTGACCTTCTGGTGGAAGAGGATGGTTAGCAGAAGAAAGGGGAGTTGATAGTAGGAAACTAAAATGTGTGTCCACTACAATAGTCCTTTGAGGTCTCCTCCAGTCCCAGGATTCTAGGACTACTGTTCCATTATCAGAAAATTCCACTTGCAACAGTGAGCCAAAATGGCCCCAGGGAGCTAGCTGCAGGCTCTGTTCTAATTTCAAATTCTCATCTCAGAGAATAGCATCACCAACACAGGAAAAAAAAATTAGGTGGATAATAGCAGTGTCTTGCAAATTTTTAAAATGGAATATTTGTTAAGGTCTCAGACTTTTTGGTCAGATTATAGTTGAATTTTGTGTAACCTTGGGTAAATTTATTTTCCTGAGCCTAGAGTTCCTCCTCTGTAAAATATATGAGTCATTGGGTTTTTATTGGGTTGTTTTTATGACAAATGCTTATTACAGGGCCTAGCCTTAATAAATGGTATTTATTATCATTCTAAAATGAATTTCCTCTCAAATGTTAATCATGAAAATTTATACAGTCATATTTTAATGAGTTCATTTTCATAAATTCATTAAAGCTTAGAGACATGGTAAACAGATATTCTTGATTCTCAACAACCAAGCCCAAGGGGACTAATGAAATGAATGGTAGCAATTCACTGATTCACTAAAGCTGCAGATTTGTTTTCCATGAACACAGACATGTCATAGGGATTGTGTCCAGGTATGTAGATGGTATTTATATTTGACAGCAACTCGGGCAACATGGTATAAATATTATAACTATTACAAATCCTCACTCCGGGCTTTGACATAATGGCATGGAGACTACATTTCTATAGAATTTTGGTATAGCATCAAAATCCTGTATATCCCGTGTCCTTTGGCAAATGGGAGAGGTTGCTGTGACTCTTTGGTACGTCACTGTGATGACTAAAGCACAGATGCTTTTCAAGCCAAACATGTGTCCTGGGAGTTACGAAACCACATGCTTCCGGAGGCAGCTCTCTAAGAAGGATTTTAAAACAAAGAGGTGCTGAAGTCTGGGGAGAGAATTCCACTCACTTAGTTCATCACAAGCACCTTATTAGGAATGGGAAATGGGGAAAGGAACTGTTTCTAATGCAGATTTACAAATTATCCTCGTGTGACCAGAATTATGTCTGAGAGAGAGATCCCTGCGCCTCCACTGAACACACTTCCTTCCTCTGGAGAGTGTGAGTTGGAAAGTTTACCCTTCCCTCCCAGAAACAAATGCCAGTGTTCAAAAGCTCAGCATTAACCCTCCAGGACTCCCCAATCCTATTATTTCTAAAACCAATGAACCAAAAACATTTGTTGGCCATGTACCTACCTATCTTTTTATGTATCACCTTGCTGCCCACTTGAGCGCTCAGAAGAAAAGGGTGATTCAGCACTTCTAGTCTCCTTGGGAAGACATGGAAACACATGAAATGGTAAGACCAAGCAAAAATCAGTATGAGGCTTCCCTGGTGGCGCAGTGGTTGAGAATCTGCCTGCCAATGCAGGGGACACGGGTTCGGGCCCTGGTCTGGGAAGATCACACGTGCCGCAGAGCAACTAGGCCCGTGAGCCACAACTACTGAGCCTGCGCGTCTGGAGCCTGTGCTCCGCAACGGGAGAGGCCGCGACAGTGAGAGGCCCGCGCACCGCGATGAAGAGTGCCCCCCGCTTGCCGCAACTAGAGAAAGCCCTCGCACAGAAACGAAGACCCAACACAGCCAAAAATAAATTAATAAATTTATTTTTTAAAAAATCAGTATGAAATAAAAATGCAGCTCGCAGGCCCGGTGGGGCTAGACAGCTTTGTGAACTTTGCTGCCTGCGTGGCCAAACCCCTTGCTCAGCTGGAGGAGATTTCAATCAGCAAACTTATCTGTGCCTAACGGAACAGTGTCCAAATTTGTCACCAGGCCATGCTCAAAGGAACGGGCAATTTGTTGAAGTCATTTCGGATGCAGGAAATCCTGTGTTTACTACCTAGGAAATACTACACAAAGGTTGGGATTTTTTTCCCCTTGTAATGCTCTTTCGAATTGAAATTTGGCAACAGAGGCACTGCTGATAAGGAGAACGTTGCTCAGGAAATGACAATACGGTGATAGCCGATCATACACAATAGGCCTTACTTCTTTGTTCTGGTTCTCAAAGTTAGTTGATAGAATCGCTTCCTTCAGGGTGTCCAGTCACTCGCAGGTTCATGTTTTGAGTGCTGATGCCTTCAGGGAGGCGCTGTCATCTCCCTAATCACGTCTAAAAGGATGTAGGAGAGAAATGCCTTGAAAATACTGGACTCCTCTGTAAAGTTGATGGAGAATGTATAAGAGGGACAGTGAGAATCACTAGGTCTCAGTTAATCCAACTAAATCAACTAAATGAACAAGAAGTAGGCCCTTTCTAAAGTCACCAGCTTATGCAATAACATCTATACTTGTGACTGAAGAGCTTCCTCTAGTCAGAACATCGGGGGCTGCAGACAAAATCTGACGGACGTTACACAGCATGACAAAGACGTGTGGTAGTATATTTAAAGGAAAAAGACATCAACAGAAGCCAGAGATAGGGCACCCAGAAAAGGGGTGAGTAGATGTAGAGTCATTAGAGTATATCCAGTACTACCCAGGAATTAAAGGTCTTGATTATAGTCCCACCAGCAAGGCTGTAACTAGAGTGGGCAAGGGTTCCTCCTTTAATTAACTTAGCTGTGAGGCATCCCTTGAGATTACTAATTTTGTTTTCTTTCGGTTTATTTTGTTGCTTTCTCATTTTTAAGTTAAACTTTTAGTTCATTTTTAGTCATTTCTGTTGTTAAGAAATGAAGGCATGGGACTTCCCTGGCGGTCCAGTGGTTAAAACTTTGCCTTCCAGTGCAGGGGGTGCGGGTTCGATCCCTGGTGGGGGAACTAGGATCCCACATGCCTCACAGCCAAAAAACCAAAATGTAAAACAGAAGCACTATTGTAACAAATTCAATAAAGACCAAAAAAAAAAAAGTCTACATCAAAAAAAGTCTTAAAAAAAAAGAAATGAAGGCATCAACAGACATAACTTTGCCTTTGAGTATAGTTTGGGCAGTATTCCGTGTGTAGTAGCTATATTTTTATATGTAGCAATGTTATCTTCATTATTTTATAGAGTTGCCACATTTAGCTAGTAAAATATTAATATCCCCAGTTAAATTTCAATTTCAGATAAACAGATACATTTTTGGTGTGTGTCTCAAATATTGCATGGGACATACTTATACTAAAAAATTATTATTATCTGAAATTATAATTTAACTGGGTATCCTGTATTTTATCTGGCAGCCCTATTATAAACAGATCTTAGATGTAGTTTTGGTTAACTTTTGACCCAGTATTTCTTGGAAGATTTTCTCCCCAAATGATTGTGTTATTTTTTGTTTTAACTTTTATTATTAAATTCTGCTCTTTTTGTGTATGTATGGCTTAATTTTAGGAACGTAACCGTAGATGAGTGGGTCTCCACTGCGAGAGATTTTACTCCCCAGGGGACCCTTAGCAATGTCTGGAGACATTTTTGGTTGTCACAACTTGGGAAGGTGTGCTAATAGGTAGAGGCTGGGGATGCTGCTAAATATACTACAATGCACACAGCAATCTCTATGACGAAGAATTATTCGGCACAAAATGTAATAGTTGCTGTTGGGAAACACTGTCAGTCATTTGAAAAGAGGGTTTATCTTTTCAAATATATCTTTGTTTAAAATATATCAATTAAATCAACCTCACCAATTGCATTATTCATGTCATCTCTATTTTTTGCATATTCAGTCTATCAAAGAGAGTGATATATTGAAGTCATTCATTCAATTTAAAATACATCACTGAGATCCTCTAGTATGTCAGAGCTTGTTCCAGATGCTGGGGATCCTCAGTGAGCAAAACAGAGTAACATCTGTGATTTCATGGAGCTTTTATTCCAATGGGTGGGGTCGGATCAGGAGACATAATAAACAAATAGTATATAAAATATATGATGATAAGTGTTATGAAGGAGAGCAGAGAATAGGGATGGGTGCTGGGATAGGCATAGGTTGTAATCGTAAATTGAGTGGCAAGAAGGTTACATTAGAAGAAAGACCTCAAGAAGATGACAGAGAAAGTGATGTGATATCTTAGGAAAGAGTGTTTTAGGCAAAGGAAACAAGTGCAAAGACTCTGTTGTAGGTCAGCACTTGGTATGATCAAGGAAGAAGACGAAGCAAAGGGAGGAGTAAGGAAAGTAATGGTGACGGATGAGGTCAGAGGGGTGATGGTGCTGGGCTGATGTCCAGACCATTTAGGGCCAAAGATGCCATTGTGAGAACTGTTGCATTTATTCCTAAGTGAGATAGGAAGTCAGAGCTTCAGTAGACTTGCTAGAATTTTACATACATTTTGAAAGCATCACTTTGGCTGTTGGGTTGAGAATAGATTATGGGGTGAAAATGCTGAAGCAAAGAGACTAGTTAGAAGGCCACTGCCATAATCCAGGAGAGAGATGACGGTGTTTGTTGTGGGGGCGGGGGGGAGAGGGGTGGGTAACAGTGAAGATTGTGAGAACTGATTGAATCCATTAGGCACACCTACACGCAGATGGAGAGAATGCAAAATGGTACAACCCCTATGAGGGGAATTCAACAGTCTTTAACAAAGTGACCTAGGTGTCTACTCTTCAACCCAGTGATACCACTTCTAGGAATTTATACTGGAAATATACCTCCAACAATAATTAATAGAGATACATAAGGTTATTTATTGCAATGTTATATGTAACTAGAAGGTATTGGAGATTGGTTGAATAAACTATGTTTATTCAGTACACACAATGAATGCTATGCAGCTGTAAAAAAACAATGAGGCTGAAAATCTGTATGAATCAATATGGAGTAATTTCCAGCACATATTAAGTGTAAAAGGCTCACTGCAAAAGAGCATATGTAGTTTGCTACCTTTTGTGCAAAAAAGAAGGAAAAATACATTTATCATTATAAAAGAAAATGTTAAAGTTGGGTACCTACAAGATAGCGTGACGTGAAAGGCACACAGGGTAGAGTGACACTTCCAAGTGTACCTTTTTGTAGAGTTTTGACTTTGAAAGTATGTGAATGACTACGTATTCAAAAAATAAAATTAAATCAAGAAGAATGGGAAGGGGACAAAACCTGACTAAAACTGAAAGAAAATGGAAGCAGATGAATCTAAGTGTATTTCAAATGATTACTATAACTATACTGAAGGGGGAGAAAAAGCCAAACCAAGTTATTTATGAACACAGTTTTTGATTATCTTTCTCAGTCTGGAACAGAATAGGATGTGGGGAGGGGAAATAGAAGAGAGAAGTACTCTTTAGTAGGTTAGTTTTTGGTAGTGTTATGTAAGAAGCAATTTTGAAGCTCTTTTATGTTCAATATAGGATTGAGTAAATGTGTTGGTATGGTTGGGAGCTAAGGTTCACACGGTGTAAGGAGGGACACAGAAATACAGAACAGGAGGCAAGGAGGACCCTGTGGGGATGGAGTAGAACTTGAGGTATCATTTCTAAAACATCTTACGTATATACTTGTTTTTGTGCATTTGTATATTTGTGTATATGTGCGTTATATGGATATATACATGTATACATTTCTTCACTCTGTCTGTGGAAAGGGTCAAGAAGGAAAATAAATCTTGGTCTCTAATACTATTCCCACTAAAAGGCACCAGAGTTCCTTGAAGAAATGTCTCACTCCAAGGTTGGGGCAGGGTAGGTAGAAGATAAACCTGGAAACTTTGGTTTTGTTAGAAAATTAGGAAATGTTTTTTTTTAAAATAGGATATATTACAAGGACACAGGAGCAAGCTTGAGGGGGCTCCCCTTGGTCAAATCTAGAACAATTTGAGCATAAAAAATTATAAACCACCAGGCAAAATAGGACTTTATGAGTCCATATTGATCACAGAAAATTAACAATGGAGGAGGTGGGAGGGATCTTGCTTACAGTAGAATATTGAGGCCAACTGGTAAATGTGGAAAGAGTATTGGAGCTGAACTATATAATCATTTTGCAATTATCGTAGTAAAGATTGGTTCAGCCAAAAATCGTTGAAGAATGCTAAACCTATGGGGCTCTTTTGATGAGGAGCAGACTGCTTATTAATTGCAAGAGAGAACAAAGCCCTGTAATTACACAGAGAAGAAACTGGGTGATACGTTGGCTGAGTGATCAAAATTTATGTCACTTATGAGGGGTGGACAAACATTGTGTGCCTCCAGATGTGATTTCTTGGTACCACCTATGATATATTCCAGCTGAGAATGTATAACTTCATTCTAAAAAAAAAATCAAACACAAAAAAGGGAAAATTATAGTTAAAAAATGTAGGTGGGGAGACGTGTATTCCTTGGCTGGTGGCCTCCTTCCATCTTCAAAGACAGAAGTCGCTTAACTCTAAACTCTGCTTCTGTCCTCACATCTTCTCTGATCCTCCTGCATCTTTCTTATGACCTTGTGATTACAATGGTCCCACCTGGATGACCCAGGCTAAACTTCCTATCTCAAGATCCTTAATCGCTCTGCAAAGCCCTCTTTGCCATGTAAGGTAACATATTCATAGGTTCTGGGGACTAGAACATGGCCATCTTTGTGGCAGCCATTATTCTGCCATCCACAGGACTATTGTTCAAAAACATCAATGTCATAAGACAAAGGCTGAAGAGTGTAATAGGCTAAAGAGATATGACAACTACATGCAATATATGAATCTTGGACTAGATCCTTTTCCAGAGGGGGGACATTTTATACATGCTATAAAGGACATTCATTATTATGTCAGCTGACAAAACTGGAACATGGATGGTTGATTAGATACAAGTATCAGTATAAATTTATAAAGTTGACAAATGTAGTGAAGTAATGTAAGAATATATCTCTATTCTTAGGAAATGCACACTTGAGTATTTAAGAATTAAGGGCCATGATACATGCAATTTACCCTCAAATGGTTCAGGGAAAAACATGTGTACACACCACACATACAAAGAGCAAGAGAACAAATGAAGCAAAATGGGGTGAAATGTTAACGATAAGCAAATCTGGGAAAAAGGGAAAAGGGTGTTCTCCATGGTATTTTTATTTTTGCAGTTAGGTTTGAAATTATTTCCAAATAAAAAAATTTTTAAAATCATTTTTCTAACCTGCCATTTAATCCTAAGCTTCTGACAACACCCCTCAAGGGTTGAATGGTCATTCAGTCTAGAGATTTGAATGCCTCTAAGGATAGTTGGGCTCAGTATCTAATGAGGCAGCCTGTCCAATTGCTGTCAGTTAAAGGAGATTTGAGGTTCTCTACAGGTTAGGGAAAGTGAAATCAGTGTGTGGGTGACTTTCACCTGTTGGTTGCAGCCCTGTCTTCTGGTGAAATACAGAATGTCTTCTCCCTCTTCAAATACCTGAGGCCAGCTGTTGTATCTCCTTCATAATTTGTTTCGCTAGCTAAAAGGTTCTTATCAGTGGATGCTTCTGAGACAGTTTTTAAACCTCCTTACTGGGATGTGTTTTTGTTGCATTTAAAATGCAGTGTCTGGGCAAACACAGCACTCCAGCTGTGGCCACTCCTGTGAAGAGAGCAGTGGGCCCATCCCGTGAGTTTGATTTGTTCCTTCCTCCTCTTCCACTTCACTCTTCCTAGGTCGCCGAAACCTGTACAGGGAAAAGCCACGTCCATGGTATACACTGACTTCATGACTAAATCAATGCATGTGGTTTTGGTGTAGCCCCGATGGGGCTCTGAGGATCTGCGTTACCATGGTTGCCTGTAAAACAAAAGAAAACCCTGGAATGAGCCTTTTTGCTACTGAGACATAATCTGCTCTAAGCAATTGAGTGACTGCTGGACAGTGCAATCAGGAGAGTGTGTTTAATTCTAGTGAGTAA
This sequence comes from Leucopleurus acutus, assembly GCF_964270905.1. NCBI lineage: Eukaryota > Metazoa > Chordata > Mammalia > Artiodactyla > Delphinidae > Leucopleurus > Leucopleurus acutus. Next base: position 41,419,556 of record NC_139142.1, read on the forward strand.
GTTGGTGGCATTGAATCCCCGGCACGCAGGGACAAGGATCTCTGAGGCAGGACCACGCGTCCCACTATGGGAAGTTGTAGAACTGCTTTGCCTAGCTCCCAAAAAGGGAAGTGAAGGCATTCAGGAGGTTCACGAGGCTCCTAGCTCATGGACGCTGGCAACAGACAGCTCAGAGTGATCGGGTTCTAGAGTGTCGCTTAGAAATCAGGGCGAGGAAGCTTGGGAGCAGCCTTCTGTGGGGAGTACTTCAATGTTGAAATTTTAACTGTCGCAGGAATGATCAGGGTCACCTGCGCCGCATGCTAGTGAGGGAAAGTCAACGCCAGGTGCCCTCGAAGCATCATTTCTCCAGATCGTGTGGTAGAGGCTTCTCTTCCCCGTTGCATTAATCCTTTAGCAGCGACCCAGTAAGACAGGGCCGGCCTGAGCCCTCCTAGCTGTGCCTCTAGCCATAGAACTCACCAGCCATAAAAATGTCAGGTCACTAAACAGCTGCTGCATTTCAGGGTCAAATATCTTACATTCAAGGCGATAGGAGAGGAGTGTTTTCTGCAAAAGGCTTTTAAGAGAATTCCAAATAATGAGGCCTTTATGGTGGTGGAGTGACTAATGAAACTGGTTTGAGGGAAGGAAGAAAGGGAGCGAGGCAGGGCAGCCTCTTCCTGTAAGCCTTCTAATGACAGTCAACATGCAGAAACTGTCTTAATCTGGAAATCCTGTTTATGGTCTAAACTGCCTGGGTGTGACTAGTTCACTAGTGACTAGCCCTTCCTTTTGTTTCTTCCCCCCTCCACCCCTGGCTTCTAAGGAGCTGAGACATGGACAGCAAGGTCCTATTGGTCTAAGAGTTAATCCTGAGTTTTTAGAGACTGGGCTGAAGTCTCAAAAGGTGTTTTTTTTGGAGATACACCCAGATGTGAATAAACTGGGGAAGTCAGAGGGCACCATAAGTTAACCAAGGGAGTTTAGCTGAGGGAGTGTGTTCAAGGGAGGAGGGCAGCCTCGGCCAGTTTGGTAGGGAAGTGTGTGGCCAGGCATACAGGGGCTTTTCTCTTTTTAAGCAGCTGGTAGAGACACCTCCTTCTCTCCGCTGTCCTGTCTTCCTGAGTCATTGCTCGGCATCACAATCACCGAGTCTCCAGGCACCCCTCCCATCCCTGGAGAGTCAGGGTGGCTCCCCAATCTCATTAGACTTAGGAAGGTTTCTTTACACTGCAGGCAGAGTGGGGGAATGGGGACAAGGACACTAAGAGATGCTCACCACTGGGGGATTGCCGCTTCCTTTGCCACAGAAATGTCCCCACATGACCCTAATGGGTGTAAATGAAATGGGAGATGGTACCGAAGGTCAGTATAGAACCATTGCCTTTTTTCCACCTCCCAGTAAAAGGAACCACAGGCAGAGAAGCAGAGAGAACACATGCTTTATTTAAGTGACATGGGAAAATTATACTTTGGAACCTTTCTCTTTCCCATGGAAAACAAAAACATATCAAGGTTTGATTAAAATAATGATCTCCATTGTCAAAACGCCCTAGTGTGCAATCTCGTGTTCGTGTTGTTCGTTTGATACCATGGAAACACACAGTTGACTGCAGGGGACAAAAGCATGTCAGGGAAGAGGCCAAAAGGTTAGATCTGATCTTTTCCTGACAAGTTGAATGAAAAGTAATTGACTGGTCTTCACTATGGAAAACATGAAATCCTTATAAATTTCCTTCCTCCAGGGGTACCAAGCTTTCTCCAAGATAAAGAATTATAGATTTTAAGCCATTTCTCAATAATGGACTCAAAAGTTTTTAGACTTCAGTAGAGTTCCTATTAATAGAGGGAACAGGGATATAGAGATATAAGCCAATGTACAGACCACATGGAGAAAATGAGCACCTAACTCAACATAGTGATGGTCCATGAATGACCCAAATACAAGAAGAAACCTGACTTTAAATCTCTCCATACAAAGTTCAATGGTTCTAGAAGCTAGTGCTTATGGAACTGAATGGTATCAAGTAGCTGTTAAACATTGGGAGGTCTTTTTTTTTTTTTAACATCTTTATTGGGAGTATAATTGCTTTACAATGGTGTGTTAGTTTCTGCTTTATAACAAAGTGAATCAGCTATACATATACATACATCCCCATATCCCCTCCCTCTTGCATCTCCCTGCCTCTCACGCTCCCTATCCCACCCCTCTAGGTGGTCACAAAGCACCAAACTGATATCCCTGTGCTATGCGGCTGCTTCCCACTAGCTATCGGTTTTATATTTGGTAGTGTATATATGTCCATGCCACTCTCTCACTTTGTCCCAGCTTACCCTTCCCAATCCCTCAAGTGTGTCTCAAGAATGTCCTCAAGTCCATTCTCTAGTAGGTCTGTGTCTTTATTCCCATCATGCCCCTAGGTTCTTCATGACCACTTTTTTTTCCTTTAGATTCCATACATATGTGTTAGCATACGGTATTTATTTTTCTGACTTATTTCCCTCGTATGACAGACTCTAGGTCCATCCACCTCACTACAAATAACTCAATTTCGTTTTTTTTATGGCTGAGTAATATTCCATTGTATATATGTGTCACATCTTCTTTATCCATTCATCTGATGATGGACACTTAGGTTGCTTCCGTGTCCCGCCTATTGTAAATAGTGCTGCAATGAACATTGTGGTACATGACTCTTTTTGAATTATGGTTTTCCCAGGGTATATGCCCAGTAGTGGGATTGCTGGGTCATATGGTAGTTCTAGTTTTAATTTTTTAAGGAAGCTCCATACTGTTCTCCATAGTGGCTGTATCAATTAACACTCCCACCAGCAGTGCAAGAGGGTTCCCTTTTCTCCACACCCTCTCCAGCATTTATTGTTTCTAGATTTTTTGATGATGGCCATTCTGACTGGTGTGAGATGATGTCTCATTGTAGTTTTGATTTGCATTTCTCTAATGATTAATGACGTTGAGCATTCTTTCATGTGTTTGTTGGCAATCTGTATATCTTCTTTGGAGAAATGTCTGTTTAGGTCTTGTGCCCAGTTTTGGATTGGGTTGTTTGTTTCTTTGATATTGAGCTGCATAAGCTGCTTGTAAATTTTGGAAGTTAATCCTTGGTCCGTTGCTTCATTTGCAAATATTTTCTCCCATTCTGAGGGATGTCTTTTCATCTTGCTTATGGTTTCCTTTGCTGTGCAAAAGCTTGTAAGTTTCATGATGTCTCATTTATTTATTTTTATTTTCATTTCTATAGGAGGTGGGTCAAAAAGGATCTTGCTGTGATTTATGTAATAGAGTGTTCTGCCTGTGTTTTCCTCTAAGAGGTTGATAGTGTATGGCCTTACGTTTAGGACTTTAATCCATTTTGAGTTTATTTTTGTGTATGGTGTTAGGGAGTATTCTAATTTCATTCTTTTACATGTAGCTGTCCAGTTTTCTCAACACCACTTATTGAAGAGGCTGTCTTTTCTCCATTGTATATTCTTGCCTCCTTTATCAAAGATAAGGTGACCATATGTGCGTGGGTTTATTTCTGAGCTTTCTATCCTGTTTCATTGATCTGTATTTCTGTTCTTCTGCCAGTACCATACTGTCTTGATTACTGTAGCTTTGTAGTATAGTCTGAAGTCTGGGAGCCTGATTCCTCCGGCTTTGTTTTTCATTCTCAAGATTGCTTTGGCTATTCGGGATCTTTTAAGTTTCCATTGAAATTGTGAAATGTTTTGTTCTAGTTCTGTGAAAAATGCCATTGGTAGTTTGCTAGGGATTGCATTGAATCTGTAGATTGCTTTGGGTAGTATAGTCATTTTCACAATGTTGAATTTTCCAATCCAAGAACATGGTATATCTCTCCATCTGTTTCTATCATCCTTAATTCCTTTCATCAGTGTCTTATAGTTTTCTGCATACAGGTCTTTGTCTCCTTAGGTAGGTTTATTCCTAGGCATTTTATTCTTTTTGTTGCAATGGTAAATGGGAGTGTTTCCTTAATTTCACTTTCAGATTTTTCATCATTAGTGTATAGGAATGCTAGAGATTTCTGTGCATTAATTTTGTATCCTGCTACTTTACCAAATTCATTGATTATCTCTAGTAGTTTGCTGGTAGCATCTTTAGGATTCTCTATGTATAGTATCATGTCATCTGCAAACAGTGACAGCTTTACTTCTTTTCTGATTTGGATTCCTTTTATTTCTTTTTCTTCTCTGATTGCTGTGGCTAAAACCTCCAAAACTATGTTGAATAATAGTGGTGAGAGTGGACAACCTTGTCTTCTTCCTGATCTTAGTGGAAATGGTTTCAGTTCTTCACCATTGAGGACAATGTTGGCTGTGGGTTTTTCACATATGGCCTTTATTATGTTAAATTCCCTCTATGTCTACTTTCTGGAGGGTTTTTATCATAAATCGGTGTTGAATTTCATTGAAAGCTTTCTCTGAATTGATGGAGATGATCATATGGTTTTTATTCTTCAATTTGTTAATATGGTGTATCACATTGATTGATTTTCGTATATTGAAGAATCCTTGCATTCCTGGGATAAACCCCACTTGATCATCGTGTATGATCCTTTTACTGTGCTGTTGGATTCTGTTTGCTAGTATTTTGCTGTGGATTTTGGTATCTATGTTCATCAGTGATATTGGCCTGTAATTTTCTTTCTTTGTGACATCTTTGACTGGTTTTGGTATCAGGGTGATTGTGGTCTTGTAAAAAGAGTCTGGGAGTATTCCTCCCTCTGCTATATTTTGGAAGAGTTTGAGAAGCATAGGTGTTAGCTCTTCTCTAAATGTTTGGTAGAATTCGCCTGTGAAGCCATCTGGTCCTGGGCTTTTGTTTGTTGGAAGATTTTTTTTTCTTTTTTTTGTGGTATGCGGGCCTCTCACTGTTGTGGCCTCTCCCGTTGTGGGGCACAGGCTCTGGATGCTCAGGCTCAGCGGCCATGGCTCAAAGGCCTAGCTGCTCCACGGCACGTGGGATCTTCCCAGACCGGGGCACGAACCCGTGTCCCCTGCACGACTCTCAACCACTGTGCCACCAGGGAAGATCTGTTGGAAAATTTTTAAGTACAGTTTCAATTTCAGTGCTTGTGATTGGTCTGTTTATATTTTCTATTTCTTTCTGGTTCAGTCTCAGAAGGTTGTGCTTTTCTAAGAATTTGTCCATTTCTTCCAGGTTTTCTATTTTATTGGCGTATAGTTGCTTGTAGTTATCTCTCATGATGCTTTGTATTTCTGCAGTGTCAGTTGTTACTTCTCCTTTTTCATCTCTAATTCTATTGATTTAAGTCTTCTCCCTTTTTTTCTTGATGAATCTGGCTAATGGTTTATCAAGTTTGTTTACCTTCTCAAAGAACCAGCTTTTAGTTTTATTGATCTTTGGTATCGTTTCCTTCATTTCTTTTTCATTTATTTCGGATCTGATTTTATGATTTCTTTCCTTTTGCTAACTTTGGGGGGTTTTTGTTCTCTTTCTCTAATTGCTTTAGGCGTAAGGTTAGGTTGTTTATTTGAGATATTTCTTGTTTCTTAAGGTAGGACTGTATTGCTATGATCTTCCCTCTTAGAACTGCATTTGCTGCATCCCATAAGTTTTGGGTCATCGTGTTTTCCTTGTCATTTGTTTCTAGGTATTTTTTGATTTCCTCTTTGATTTCTTCAGTGATCTCTCGGTTATTAAATAGTATATTGTTTAGCTTCCATGTGTTCGTATTTTTTTTTACAGATTTTTTCCTGTAATTGATATCTAGTCTCATAGCATTGTGGTTGGAAAGGATACGTGATATGATTTCAATTTTCTTAAATTTACCAAGGATTGATTTATGACTCTAGATGTGATCTATTCTGGAGAATGTTCCATGAGCACTTGAGAAGAAAGTGTATTCTGTTGTTTTTGGATGGAATGTCCTATAAATATCAATTAAGTCCATCTTGTTTAATGTAACATTTAAAGCTTGTGTTTCCTTATTTATTTTCATTTTGGATGATCTGTCCATTGGTAAACGTGGGGTGTTAAAGTCCCCTACTATGATTGTGTTACTGTTGATTTCCCCTTTTATGGCTGTTAGTATTTGCCTTAGATATTGAGGTGCTCCTATGTTGGGTGCATAAATATTTACAATTGTTATATATTCTTCTTGGATCAATCCCTTGATCATTATGTAGTGTCCTTCTTTGTCTCTTGTAAGAGTCTTTATTTTAAAGTCTATTTTGTCTGATAGAGAATTGCTACTCCAGCTTTCTTTTGGTTTCCATTTGCATGGAATATCTTTTTCCATCCCCTCACTTTCAGTCTGTATGTGTCTCTAGGTCTGAAGTGGGTCTCTTGTAGACAGCATATATTCAGGGCTTGTTTTTGTATCCATTCAGCCAGTCTATGTCTTTTGGTTGGAGCATTTAATCCATTTACATTTAAGGTAGTTATCGATATGTATGTTCCTATTCCCAGTTTCTTAATTGTTTTGGGTTTGTTATTGTAGGTCTTTTCCTTCTCTTGTGCTTCTTGCCTAGAGAATTTCCTTTAGCATTTATTGTACATCTGGTTTGGTGGTGCTGAATTCTCTTAGCTTTTGCTTGGCTGTAAAGGTTTTAATTTCTCTATTGAATCTGAATGAGTTCTTTGCTGGGTAGAGTAATCTTGGTTGTAGGTTTTTCTCCTTCATCACTTTAAATATGTCCTGCCACCCCCTTCTGGCTTGCAGAGTTTCTGTTGAAAGATCAGATGTTAAACTTATGGGGATTCCCTTGTGTGTTATTTGTTGTTTTTCCCTTGCTGCTTTTAATATATTTTCTTTGTATTTAATTTTTGATAGTTTGATTAATATGTGTCTTGGTGTGTTTCTTCTTGGATTTATCCTGTATGGGACTCTGTGCTTCCTGGACTTGATTGACTATTTCCTTTCCCATATTAGGGAAGTTTTGAACTATAATCTTTTCAAATATTTTCTCAGTCCGTTTCTTTTTCTCTTCTTCTTCTGGGACCCCTATAATTCGCATGTTGGTGCCTTTAATGTTGTCCCAAAAGTCTCTGAGACTGTCCTCAATTCTTTTTGTTCTTTTTTTGTTTATTCTGCTGTGCAGTATTTATTTCCAATATTTTATCTTCCAGGTCACTTATCCGTTCTTCTGCCTCAGTTATTCTGTTATTGATTCCTTCTAGAGAATTTTTAATATCATTTATTGTGTTATCGCTGTTTCTTTGCTCTTTAGTTCTTCTAGGTCCTTGTTAAACGTTTCTTGTAGTTTCTCCAATTTGTTTCCAAGATTTTGGATCATCTTTACTATCATACTCTGAATTCTTTTTAGGTAGACTGCCTATTTCCTCTTCATTTGTTTGGTCTGGTGGGTTTTTATCTTGCTCCTTCATCTGCTGCGTGTTTCTCTGTCTTCTCATTTTGCTTAACTTACTGTGTTTGGGGTCTCATTTTCACAGGCTGCAGGTTCGTAGCTCCCGTTGTTTTTGGTGTCTGCCCCTAGTGGTTAAGGTTGATTCAGTGGGTTGTGTAGGCTTCCTGGTGGAGCAGACTAGTGCCTGTGTTCTGGTGGGTGGGGCTGGATTTTGTCTCTCTGGTGGGCACGTCCACATCTGGTGGGGTGTTTGGGGTGTCTGTGGCCTTATTATGATTTTAGGCAGCCTCTCTGCTAATGGATGGCATTGTGTTCCTGTCTTACTGGTTGTTTGGCATAGGTTGTCCAGCACTGTATCTTGCTGGTCGTTGAGTGTAGCTGGGTCTTGGCATTGAGATGGAGATCTCTGGGAGATTTTCGCTGTTTGATATTACGTGGAGCTGGGAGGTCTCTTGTGGACCAGTGTCCTGAAGTTGGCTGTCCCACCTCAGAGGCACAGCACTGACTCCTGGCTGGAGCACCAAGAGCCTTTCATCCACATGGCTCAGAATAAAAGCGAGAAAAAAGGAAGGAAGGAAGGAAGGGGAAGGAAGGAAGGAAGGAAAGGAGATAAAATAAAATAAAGTTATTAAAATAATAAATAATTATTAAGAAATAAATGTTAAAACGTTAAAAAAAAATACAGACGGACAAACACACTCACAAAAAGAGAAAAAGGGAAAAATATATCTTTTGCTCCCAAAGTCCACCTCTTCAATTTGGGATGATTCGTTTTCTTATTCAGGTATTCCACAGATGCAGGGTACATCAAGTTGATTGTGGAGATTTAATCTGCTGTTCCTGAGGCTGCTGGGAAACATTTCCCATTCTCTTCTTTGTTTACACAGCTCCCGGGGTTCAGCTTTGGATTTGGCCCCACATTTGCGTGTAGGTCACCGGAGGCCGTGTGTTCTTTGCTCAGACAGGACAGGGTTAAAAGAGCCACTGATTCAGGGCCTCTGGCTCACTCAGGCTGGCATGGAGGGAGGGGTACAGAGTGCGAGGCGAGCCTGTGGCAGCAGAGGCCAGCATGACGTTGCACTAGCCTGAGGTGTGCCGTGCGTTCTCCTGGGGAAGTTGTCCCTGATCACAGGACCCTGGCAGTGGCGGGCTGCACAGGCTCCCTGGGAGGGGAGGTGTGGAGAGTGACCTGTGCTCGCACACAGGCTTCTTGGTGGCTGCAGCAGCATCTCTGGGGTCCGCGCTGATAGCCGCAGCTTGCGCCCGTCTCTGGAGCTCCTTTAAGCAGCGCTCTTAATCCCTTCTCCTCACGCACCAGGAAACCAAGAGGCAAGAAAAAGTCTCTTGCCTCTTCGGCAGCTCCAGACTTTTCCCTGGACTCCCTCCCGGCTAGCCGTGGTGCACTAGCCCCCTTCAGGCTGTGTTCATGCAGCCAACCCCAGTCCTCTCCCTGGGATCTGACCTCCGAAGCCCGAGCCTCAGCTCCCAGCCCCCGCCTGCCCTGTCGGGTGAGCAGACAAGCCTCTTGGGCTGGTGGGTGCCGGTCGGCACCGATCCTCTGTGCGGGAATCTCTTTGCTTTGCCCTCTGAACCCCCGTGGCTGCGCTCTCCTCTGTGGCTCCGAAGCTTCCCCCCTCCGCCACCCGCAGTCTCCGCCCACGAAGGGGCTTCCTAGTGTGTGGAAACCTTTCCTCCTTCACAGCTCCCTCCCACTGGTGCAGGTCCCGTCCCTATTCTTTTGTCTCTTTTTTTTCTTTTGCCCTACCCAGGTACGTGGGGAGTTTCTTGCCTTTTGGGAGGTATGAGGTCTTCTGCCGGCATTCAGTAGGTGTTCTTTAGGGGTTGTTCCACATGTAGATGTATTTCTGACGTATTTGTGGGGAGGAAGGTGATCTCCACTTCTTAGTCTTCTGCCATCTTGAAGCTCCTCCAAACCTTGGGGGGTCTTAAGTTAGGTTTTCTATATGATTAGGGAATAGGTGGTGTTTGTTGTCTAAAAAAAAGGTCACAGAAAATTCCCCCCTTTCAGAACTTGACCTTTTAAAGAATTGTGTCCAAACTAGTTTATTAAAGATTATCCTTTTGCCTGACCAATCCATGTTAAGTATAGGAAAGGGGCAGAATCCTGGAGGGTTTGAACAGCTTCACTGCCCGACAGAAGCACATTTTCCCCAGTGATGATTTTCTGGGGAAAACTGAAGACGTACAAATAAGCATAATGATCTGCAAGTTTCAGGTTTTTCCCTGTTTCTATCAATACACCAAGGGCTGCTGAGGGTCTAGATGGTTCTGTATGTAGGTCCCCATGATTGTAGGGAGGAATATAAAATTTGCTGACCATGCAGCAGGATGCCAGTGTAAGAGAACAAAGTAGTCTTTGGATACTATGCAGTATCCAGGGACTAGGTAGAAAAAACCAAGATGTTAGCAATTATAAGAACATTATGAGTCCACTCTCAAGATCAGAAGTGCTTGGATTCTCTAGCAACCACTAGGATAATTTGTTTTCAGCTTGACTTCGAATTGGGTAGAGGATGGCCAGGAAACCGAAGTGATGTGGGGCTGAGTGTCCCAATTTTCAGAGAACAGAATACGCACTCCTTCTTCCATATGGTGATGTTTCCCATATTGACCTATATCATAAATTAATTTTTTAAAAGGAAATGCTTCAAAATGAAAAAGATTTTGATTGTAGAGATTAGAGACCCTTTTCTATATCCCCAGTTGAATAATTTCACCAGTAGCTCCACCATGAAACTGTTCAACACATAGAATTATACCAAAAACATGTTACAGAAGGAGGTAGTATATGGTAGTCTGTGGACATCCTGAACACTGCCATAGCAGAAAACTATACTTCTCTAGGCCCAGTATGTACAGGTTTAAAAAATGTATCATTTCTAATTTAGTAAACACCTTGAAATATTTCAATTTAATGGTGGAAAGTGCAAAGAAGTTTGATAATGCTGTTTTAATAACTCATAGAGAGCATATACATAACACCTAATGAATTCATCTCTTTATTGCATGTTGCTATTTAAAAAAAATTTACAGTCTCATAACACAACATTTTTTCTTGGTACTATAACAACAGTCTCGCGCCTAAAGACTAAGTGGTTCCAACTACTAAGCTAATAAGATACAAGACATACAATTAAGTTTACAAATTATAATGCTTTTTCTTTTTGGCATTAATTTAAAAAAACAAACTAAAAACTTTTAAAATACACACCCAAGAGAGGAAAAAGTGGCTACTTACACCAGCACCAATCTAAAAAGTAGGTTTTTTTTTCAACAATGGCACATGGAATTACCTGCACACAGCTTTCTGGGAAAGAAACGAAAAATGGAAATGGCAAAGAAGGCCTACCAGGATGGCCATATCAAAATGAGGATGATGAAAAAGGGCGCGAGGAACATGCTACACAAACTTGCTCCTTTATGTGACTCTCCCTCCACTTGTCCATTCCTTAAACTGTAAAACAAAGCCATTTTCAAAAGACAGTTCCAAACTTGAGCCAGATCAAATTTCTCCTGCTCTAAATAGAAAAGAATATATATAGAGGCACTTTAGTTAAGGAACAGACATAGCACATCCCACTCCTTCTCACCTCCAAGCTTTTTTGAGCAAAGTCTCGTCTGCACCTTTAATGTGGTGTACTTGCAGACCTTGGTACATAGGAGCTGGGGGAGTGCGACGTCTGCTGTGTATTTGTGACTGTTTTATTTGCTAGAGTCATCCATATAATGTGTAGAAAGTTGCTAAGTTTGCAGTGAGGGGGAAAAAATGTAAAACCACGGCTCTTGCCAACTCTTAGAGCGCTATTTCACAGCTTTCATGTAGCGCAGAGACCTTGCCATCTGCGCTAGGCTTTATAGTTTATACGAATTATTTTTAAATAGCACGATTCCTGTACAGCGCACACATCGGTATTCTGTTTGCCCCTTAACTGTCCCCATTAGAGCATAAGCTCCTTGGGGGCAGGGGCTCTGTCTTGCTTACCACTGTAGCCCTACTATGCCTGGCACATAGTAGGTGTTTCAATAAATATTTGTTAATTGACTGAAAAACTCAATTTAGTGAGTAAATAATGTTCTAGTGCAATAGGACAAACTACTCTCTCCACAGGAAACCCAACCACAACAGGATCAATGGAAAGAAAACAGAGAACCTTAGCTCCCCTCCCCCACTACTAATAAATAAAGCAAAGCAAAAAAAAAAAAGTAACAGTCCTCTTTATATATCATATAATTTAAGGATATTAAGAGTTGGTAGGTTAATGGTAAGCATCTATATTTTATTTTCTAATGTTCATTGTTTTTATTCATTTCTCCCTGAGAGCTTTATCTTTTGGACTGAAATTTTACAGGTAGCGTTACTGACACACAACTTAAAATGACAACATATAAACAGCAAATCACATCAAACATACTTAGAGATAAATAGCTCTTGGCATCTCTGTTGGTGGTGTTGACATTTTGTGCACTCACTAAATGTCCTTTAGTCCAGACCTATATTTACAGAAGATGCAGCTTGTCCTACAAAACAGAAAATACCAAAAAAAAAAAAAAGAAAAAAAAAATGCACCCCATAAAATCTTTTTTAAAATAATTAATTTTTATCCTTTCAGAGAATTCCTCCTTGTAAGTCTTGGGTGGGAAATTTTATTTTTAGAGTTTATAGGTCTATATTGTTAGGAAAACAAGCACATTATGGTAATTTTGTTCTTTAACAAGAGCATGGATTGCATTTAGATAGTGTTCTTTCCAAAAGCAATGTAAAGAAATCATTAAGAGTGCTTGGCAGAGAACTCGATGAAATTAGGGGGGAAAAATTGATGTCCAAGTTTTAAACATATAAAAGAACTCTGACATTCTACATAATTCAGATTTTGTGCCAGATGTTCTCAATAAACATTTACAGACTGCATCCCCACATCAGTGTCAGAAATTCTAAGCTGGTCCTATCAACTACTGATGCGATGCACCAGCATCATACTGTCAACTATCAAAAACCATTTTAAATCTATATTTTTCCAACACCAGTTTCACCAGTGAAAATAATTTCAAAGTATATCAAGCTTGGAAACCATAAAATATTTCTCAAGCTTTATTTTTTTTCTTTTTACTCTAGGGAATGTCTCTGTAGCTCTTTGAGGAGATAGTATTGTGCTTCTGAACAGTCATGGTGTTCAGGGGAAGAAGATGAGCCACACTCAATATGAATGCATATACACAAATGGGTTCTGAGCACATACATAAACATAGATTTTTTTTTTTAACCAAACATATAGGTCTCCAGACAACTCTCAGATTTCTATATACATTTCTTCATATATACACACACATACATGTACATACACACACATTCACGCATTCACTCGCAGATGAAAGGAGAAATTGCCACTGTTTGGATTGCAAGGCAGTGTAATGAAAAGTTCTAGTCACTTCAAAGGGCCGCTAATGAGCTTTCTAAAAAAGTATTCAAGGGAAATTAGAAATTAAGTTTTGTGACCGGTCTCTCCCGGCTGCTGTCCGTCATCTGGTTGGTAATGCGCTTGCGATTCCGTTTCAGTTTAGAAAGGTCTTTGTCAAACACTTCTCCTGAGCGCAAAGCGGAAACCAGGTCATCAAACTCTCCACCTTCTTCACTGTTCTCTTTTGCTTTCCTCATTTTCCGTTCCCTTTCGCGTTGTTCCTTGAGCTGCAAATGGAAAGTGACCTCTTAGAGAAGTGTCAAAATAATATTGTGTTTTGTATTGAGTGGAGATGAATTCTGTGGAACATGATGGTGCTTCAGTCCACTGAGCCACATTTGTTGATAGCTGCCAGCCCCCTTGGATGTCATGAGAGAGGATGACTGGGACATGAGGGCTCATCAGAGAAGCAAGGAACAATGAAAAAACTGACCACCACTTTGTGATTAGACTCTTGCCGTCTAGAATCTGGGTAAACCCCATGATATTCTAGTTAAAAAGAGCAATTAAGGCTACTCATATTTCTATGATGGAATAAGAAAGTTATCACTATTAAATAGACCCCAAATATTGGTTTCTTTGATGGTATAGAGACACTAAAGCAAATGCTCATTAGGCCATGTTCCTGACATCAAAGGCTAAGCCTGTATCTACTGTGGATGCCTGGAACCTGCTATGCAAGAGTTACTATTATTAAGAGCCAAATAATACACAGACATTATAGAAAATTTAGATATCCTTAAAGAATTAAGGATAATTTTTCCCCTTTTGTTTATCAAGAGATAACCATTGTTATCTAAGCTTTCTCACATCATTAAATATTCTTTAAAGACATGACTTTTAAGGACTGCGTAAACAGTCCACTATGTAGCTATTACATCATTTAGAACTAATGCCCAGTCAGTAAACATGTAGGTTGTTCCAGGTTAAGGCTTATCATAAAGACTGCTGCTCTCTTTGTGCACATGTATGATTACTTCTTTAGAATGATTTCTAAGAAGTGGAACTCCAGATCAAAGGAAGGGGATATATATTTTTAGGCTTTGGATATAGACTGCCACATTGCCCAAGAGAAACTTTCTACCAATTGAAACTCCCAGCAGCCTTCTAGATAGGACATTGATGCCCTCCTTCTTGCCAGCATGGCAGAGCGCTTCCTAAAAACCGAGGAGATGCAGCAACAGAACTTTCTGGGGGTGGAACTGGCCACCCACTTACCTGAGCCTCCATTCGAGCTCGGCGCTCTTCTTCCTCCTTCTTCTTTCTCATGTTTTCATTCTCTTGTTTGGCTTCTGACACAGCCTGAAGAAACTGATCAAAAATGCCAAAGAACTCATCTGGCTGTATTTTGCCAGCCTCTTCCCCAAAGTGTTTCACTGCTTTAGTAAACTGGAAAAAAGAAGGTTTTAAGAAGTTCAGTCTTCCAAGAGAACGCCATGATCACATAAATATCAATCTCTCTCAAGGGGCTAAAGGTCAAATTGAGTCAAATATAACTCGCTGGATTTATCTTTGGCTGCTGAACATGTCTATCCATCGCTTCTAAAGGAAAAAATGTAATACTCCACGACTTGTGAAACCATTTATCCTTGTCCACCTCATTTCAGCTTAACATCTATGATTACATCCTATGACTCTTTATTAACTAAACAGTAGTAAAAACAAGAAAGCAGAATATCACAGGGCAGAGCACTCAGGATATAAAACTAAGAGCGAACTCAGCAGGGGTAAGGAAACTTGTACTTTTAACTTTTCTTTGAAGTAGTTTAGTATCATTTATTGGTGCCATGTAGTTAGTATCAGAAGCAAATAGGATACAGTGTTTCTTAGCTGCTTTTACTAATCATAAATAATATTGGTATTACTGTACTTCCTGGGCCTCAATTAGAAAACACTCACTGATTATGGAATCATTAAGGCAACTCAAAATTCATAACTGAGAATACAATTTTATTCTAAATCCTTTGTTTTAGAACCCCTTTCAAGGCAAATCTTTTAAAAACAGATAAAATGCAAAATATTAAGGGTGAATTTTTAAAAATTAAATTTAAAAATATATAGGCTACCAAAATAGCACAGCCAGTCTTTTTAGTTTTAACATTTCTGTTTTTAGTTCTTCTGGTTGTTATCTTCACAACTCGAGATAGTATGCTTTCAAGTGTGTTAGCATTATTATGACCATCCAAATACTGTTCAATGCCAGTCAAGTTGTTTTTTAGAACTATATCTCCTTCTGTAAGGATCTAACGCTATTACATCTAAACTACAACGGACAGTGTTTCTAACTTCAAGGTCAAACAAATTCTTACTCCCTATGCCTACTTTCATTTTCTTCACAGTTTGAAACTCTTAGGTTGGGGAGGACTGCATAAATACTTCATGGTCTAATTGCTTTTATTTTTCTTGCACTACTTGTCTTTAGTATATTGTTAAGTTTTCCTGACATTTTGGCGATCCTATCTCTGTAAAGGAAATACTTTCAACATTTATTCTTAAATAAGACAATTTTCAATTGTTTTATATTTCATATCTTTAAATTTATAATAATGCTTTTTTACCATTTTTCTCTTCATTGAGGCGTTCTCAACCTTTTACTTATTTGGAAATATTTTATTAGAAACTAAGCTCTTAAGGGAAAAATACGACATTTTTCATACACCACATGCAGCGCTTCAGTTGCTGCATGGTTTTATAAGCTAATTTCTAAAAGTTCTGGTATGAACAAAACAGCAACAGATAGACTACAATGGAGTTTCTAAAACATTGAAGTTCAGGCATGTCAAAGCCATCCTGAATGATCTTTTTATCTAGGAATTCTAGTGATGATGAAGTCATGTATATTTTAGTCTTAGAAATCTGAACAAAACTAGTCCCAGACTAAAGTTCCCACACTAAAATTGAAAAAAAAAAAAAAAAAAAAAGTAGAGTGTGTATAAATCAAAAATTAACTATTCAGTTGATTCTTAGAAAAATGTTTGAGCCTGTGATGAAGTAGGTACTGTATTGCCTAGATTGAGGTGGGGGCCATCACAGGGGAGGCTGCTGACATCAGTTCACTGATTTCAATCAGGGGTACCAGGGGCTGGACCTCTAACAACAGTCGTTCAAACATATCTTGTCTTGCATTTATTTAATAACATTGGAGGTGGGGTTTCAATGTTGAGATTAGCTAGTGTATCTTTTTTTTTTTTTAACATCTTTATTGGGGTATAATTGCTTTACAATGGTGTGTTAGTTTCTGCTTTATAACAAAGTGAATCAGTCATACATAAACATATGTTCCCATATGTCTTCCCTGTTGCGTCTCCCTCCCTCCCACCCCTCCAGGCTGTCACAAAGCACCGAGCCAATATCCCTGTGCCGTGCGGCTGCTTCCCACTAGCTATCTACCTTACTACGTTTGTTAGTGTGTATATGCCCATGACTCTCTCTCGCCCTGTCACAGCTCACCCTTCCCCCTCCCCATAACCTCAAGTCCGTTCTCTAGGAGGTCTGCGTCTTTATTCCTGCCTTACCCCTAGGTTCTTCATGACATTTTTTTTCTTAAATTCCATATATATGTGTTAGCATACGGTATTTGTCTTTTTCTTTCTGACTTACTTCACTCTGTATGACAGACTCTAGGTCTATCCACCTCATTACAAATAGCTCAATTTCGTTTCTTTTTATGGCTGAGTAATATTCCATTGTATATATGTGCCACATCTTCTTTATCCATTCATCCGATGACGGGCACTTAGGTTGTTTCCATCTCCGGGCTATTGTAAATAGAGCTGCAATGAACATTTTGGTACATGACTCTTTTTGAATTTTGGTTTTCTCAGGGTATATGCCCAGTAGTGGGATTGCTGGGTCATATGGTAGTTCTATTTGTAGTTTTTTAAGGAACCTCCATACTGTTCTCCATAGTGGCTGAACCAATTCACATTCCCACCAGCAGTGCAAGAGTGTTCCCTTTTCTCCACACCCTCTCCAGCATTTATTGTTTCTAGATTTTTTGATGATGGCCATTCTGACTGGTGTGAGATGATATCTCATTGTAGTTTTGATTTGCATTTCTCTAATGATTAATGATGTTGAGCATTCTTTCATGTGTTTGTTGGCAGTCTGTATATCTTCTTTGGAGGAATGTCTATTTAGGTCTTCTGCCCATTTTTGGATTGGGTTGTTTGTTTTCTTGTTATTGAGCTGCTTGTAAATTTTGGAGATTAATCCTTTGTCGGTTGCTTCATTTGCAAATATTTTCTCCCATTCTGAGGGTTGTCTTTTGGTCCTGTTTATGGTTTCCTTTGCTGTGCAAAAGCTTTGAAGTTTCATTAGGTCCCATTTGTTTATTTTTGTTTTTATTTCCATTACTCTAGGAGGTGGGTCAGAAAGGATCTTGCTGCGATTTATGTCATAGAGTGTTCTGCCTATGTTTTCCTCTAAGAGTTTGATAGTTTCTGGCCTTACATTTAGGTCTTTAATCCATTTTGAGCTTATTTTTGTGTATGGTGTTAGGGAGTGATCTAATCTCATACTTTTACATGTACCCATGTACCTGTCCAGTTTTCCCAGCACCACTTATTGAAGAGGCTGTCCTTTCTCCATTGTACATTACTGCCACCTTTATCAAAGATAAGGTGTCCATATGTGCATGGGTTTATCTCTGGGCTTTCTATCCTGTTCCATTGATCTATCTTTCTGTTTTTGTGCCAGTACCATACCGTCTTGATAACTGTAGCTTTGTAGTATAGTCTGAAGTCAGGGAGCCTGATTCCTCCAGTTCCTTCTTTCGTTCTCAAGATTGCTTTGGCTATTCGGGGTCTTTTGTGTTTCCATACAAATTGTGAAATTTTTTGTTCTAGTTCTGTGAAAAATGCCAGTGGTAGTTTGATAGGGATTGCATTGAATCTATAGATTGCTTTGGGTAGTAGAGTCATTTTCACAATGTTGATTCTTCCAATCCAAGAACATGGTATATCTCTCCATCTATTTGTATCATCTTTAATTTCTTTCATCAGTGTCTTATAATTTGCTGCATACAGGTCTTTTGTCTCCTTAGGTAGGTTTATTCCTAGATATTTTATTCTTTTTGTTGCAATGGTAAATGGGAGTGTTTTCTTGATTTCACTTTCAGATTTTTCATCATTAGTATATAGGAATGCCAGAGATTTCTGTGCATTAATTTTGTATGCTGCCACTTTACCAAATTCATTGATTAGCTCTAGTAGTTTTCTGGTAGCATCTTTAGGGTTCTCTATGTATAGGATCATGTCATCTGCAAACAGTGACAGCTTTACTTCTTCTTTTCCGATTTGGATTCCTTTTATTTCCTTTTCTTCTCTGATTGCTGTGGCTAAAACTTCCAAAACAATGTTGAATAATAGTGGTGAGAGTGGGCAACCTTGTCTTGTTCCTGATCTTAGTGGAAATGCTTTCAGTTTTTCACCATTGAGGATGATGTTTGCTGTGGGCTTGTCATATATGGCCTTTATTATGTTGAGGAAAGTTCCCTCTATGCCTACTTTCTGCAGGGTTTTTATCATAAATGGGTGTTGCTAGTGTATCTTAACATAGTCTATTTCTGAACTTTAATGAGTATGTGTGTACACTTACATATACAATCATCCACATCTACAACTGAACAGGGGACCACAGAAAAATGAGATTCATTACTCAAGTTTCAAAGGAAAGATTCAAGTTAAAGCAAAAGAGTGTTTTCACAACTGAGAGATGGGCAGTGTGGAGGAACTCAGTAGGGTGGATAGCAGCTTAATGACATTTGTTAACAATGAGAAGGGGACAAGAGAATGTGCATATGTATATGAATGTGTATAAATTTTAGAAGAGGAAATAACCAGAGAGAGACAGAGACAGAGAGATGGGGCAGGGGGATTTTAAGGTGTTGGATATTTGCCAATGAAAACTCTTCCCTTACAGGAAAGCAAGATTTTGTAATAGCAAAATTCATTTTTTAAAAAAGTCTTATTAAAAATATGCCTTTTGGGGTTCCCTGGTAGCGCAGGGGTTGAGAGTCCGCCTGCCGATGCAGGGGACACGGGTTCGTGCCCTGGTCTGGGAAGATCCCACGTGCCGCGGAGCGGCTGGGCCTCGTGAGCCATGGCCACTGAGCCTGTGCGTCCGGAGCCTGTGCTCCGCAACGGGAGAGGCCACAACAGTGAGAGGCCTGCGTACCGCAAAAAAAAAAAAAAAAATGTCTTTTGCAATGAGGCTCTGAATTAAAGTGCCTATCATTTAGTAAGTTCTTCTCGACATTTAAAGAGGGAATATCCTGCCCTCCTAAGTCTCTATCTCAGGCGAGCATCTTACAAGTTTCTGAAGCACAAGGCCTCAGTCATACCTTGATGTCACATTTCATCCTGCCCTTGGTTTTCATAATCCACTCTTTTCTGTTTCCCAGAGATAATTATAATAACAATCAAGGGAAAAACTATCAAAATATTTAAAACTGTCAAAGTATTTACTTGTTTTACACCATTCAAGGTCTTACTAACCTAAAGGCCAGTCAGATAGAAAGCATGTTTTTCAACTGATCACAGCCCTAGAAATGAAAGTATACTTATAATATCTGAAAGTAACAGCTCTGTCAAGCAACACTCAGTGTGCAAGGGGAAATTTACCAGGTCTTTAGCTTCTGCTAGAAGATCTTCAACGTCAGAGAAGCTGAAACTGGCTACCGTGATGAACTGGCTGACAACAGACACAAACTTATCTCCAGGCCGTGAGGGCTGAGACTTCTGATATTCCAGCTCCTTAAACACAGGAAATGGATAATGTCAATGTAGGCTTCAAACACAGACACCCCTTTGTCTCATTTTCCTTATGCCTCAAATTTAATAAGTCAGAATGGCAAACCCATCAAAACTAGTGTAAAACATTTTATGATAGTCCAGTTCCCCCTGCCCTTCCACCAACCCTGACAGAGCCAAGCCCGTGTGCCCATACACAGTTGCAAAATGCAATTTAACCAGTCATCTGAGTACTTTATTGGTGTGATTTTATATACTGGCTTTAGAATGTAAGGAGATTAGCATTTGGATAAAATTAACAGAAGTTAAACAAATAATGGAGAGCAAATTGGATTCAAAAGGTGTGTGACTGAAATCAAGAGAATTTGACTGTTGATATTCTGTGCTCAGATCTCTGGTACTTTTTATTTTTTCCTTCTCTCCATCTCTGCCAAGTCTACTTATTTCCTGAACTGTGATATCTAGGTCAGCAGAATTTCAACGGCAGCGTTTGGCACCATAACGCCGTTTTTCTTCTCATCCATACCATTTGGCTTTTGTGAGCAGACAGGTAGGAGTATTCGTGTCTCATTCATCATCCATATTCTCCATTACCATGGTGATGAACACAGATTATTCAAATCAATTTCAATAATAATTTCAACCATTGCCAGATGCATTTTCTTATTTCATCCCACAAAACCTCTATAAGTGAGACATTATTATCCCAATTGTACAGACACATAAATTGAGGTTCAGAGGGATTAAATTCTTTGCTCAAAGTCAAGTGGCTGATAAGTGATAGAATCAAAATTTGAACTCACTGCCTGACTCCAGGGTCTCAGTGACAACTATTCTGTGTACCTACTGACCTAATCTGTATCTCTGTTTTCTTCCATACCTGCTTTGGCAGAGATTCTAACAAGCAGGACAGTAGAGGTCACAGGCTAGCGGTTCTGATTCAGTTCTACCACTGATTTGGTACTTATCCATGGCAAGTAGCCTGGGCCTTAGTTTCTTCACTCATAAAAGGAGGGCAGGAAGCTTCAAGATGGCGGAAGAGTAAGACGCAGAGGTCACCTTCCTCCCCACAAATACATCAGAAATACATCTACACGTGGAACAGCTCCTATAGAACACCTACTGAACTCTGGCAGAAGACCTAAGACCTCCCAAAAGGCAAGAAATTCCCCACGTACCTGGGTAGGGCAAAAGAAAATAGAGAGACAAAAGAATAGGGACAGGACCTGCACCAGTGGGAGGGAGCTGTGAAGGAGGAAAGGTTTCCACACACTAGGAAGCCCCTTCTCGGGTGCAGACTGCGGGTGGCAGAGGGGGGATGCTTCGGGACCACGGAGGAGAGCGCAGCAACAGGGGTGGGGAGGGCACAGTGGAGAGATTCCCGCACAGAGGATCGGTGCTGACCGGCAGTCACCAGCCCGAGAGGCTTGTCTGCTCACCTGCCGGGGCGGGCAGGGGCTGGGAGCTGAGGATCGGGCTTCAGAGGTCGGATCCCAGGGAGAGAACTGGGGTTGGCTGCGTGAACACAGCCTGCAGGGGGTTAGTGCACCACGGCTAGCCGGGAGGGAGTCCAGGAAAATGTCTGGACCTGCCTAAGGGGCGAGAGACATTTTCTTGCCTCTTTGTTTCCTGGTGCGCGAGGAGAGGGGATTAAGAGCGCTGCTTAAAGGAGCTCCGAGACAGGCACGAGCTGCGGCTATCAGCGCGGACCCCAGAGACGGGCATGAGACGCTCAGGCTGCTGCTGCAGCCACCAAGAAGCCTGTGTGCGGGCACAGGTCACTCTCCACACCTCCCCTCCCAGGGAGCCTGTGCAGCCTGCCACTGCCAGGGTCCTGTGATCCAGGGACAACTTCCCTGGGAGAACACACGGCACGCCTCAGGCTGGTGCAAAGTCATGCTGGCCTCTGCTGCCGCAGGCTCGCCTCGCACTCCGTACCACTCCCTCCCCGCCGGCCTGAGTGAGCCAGAGCCCCCGAATCAGCGGCTCCTTTAACCACGTCCTGTCTGAGCAAAGAACAGACGCCCTCAGGCGACCTACACGCAGAGACGGGGCCAAATCCAAAGCTGAACCCTGGGAGCTGTGCGAACAAAGAAGAGAAAGGGAAATTTCTCCCAGCAGCCTCAGGAGCAGTGGATTAAATCTCCACAATCAACTTGATGTACCCTGCATCTGTGGAATACCTGAATAAGAAAACAAATCATCCCAAATTGAAGAGGTGGACTTTGGGAGCAAAAGATATATATATATATTCCCTTTTTCTCTTTTTGTGTGTTCTGTCCGTCTGTATTTTTTTAACGTTTTAAAATTTATTTCTTAATAATTATTTTTTATTTTAATAACTTTATTTTATCTCCTTCCTTCCCTCCTTCCCCTTCCTTCCATCCTGCCTTCCTTCCCTTTTTCTCGCTTTTATTCTGAGCCATGTGGCTGAAAGTCTTGTGGTGCTCCATCCAGGAGTCAGTGCTGTGCCTCTAAGGTGGGAGAGCCAACGTCAGGACACTGGTCCACAAGAGATCTCCCAGCTCCATGTAATATCAAATGGCGAAAATCTCCCAGAGATCTCCATCTCAATGCCAAGACCCAGCTACACTCAACGACCAGCAAGCTACAGTGCTGGACACCCTATGCCAAAGAACCAGAATGAAAGGAACACAACGCCATCCATTAGCAGAGAGGCTGCCTAAAATCATAATAAGGCCACTGACACCCCAAAACACACCACCAGATGTGGACGTGCCCACCAGAGAGACAAGATCAAGCCCCACCCACGAGAACACAGGCACTAGTCCGCTCCACCAGGAAGCCTACAGAACCCACTGAATCAACCTTAGCCACTGGGGACAGACACCAAAAACAACGGGAGCTATGAACCTGCAGCCTGCGAAAAGGAGACCCCAAACACAGTAAGTTAAGCAAAATGAGAAGTCAGAGAAACACGCAGCAGATGAAGGAGCAAGATAAAAACCCACCAGATCTAACAAATGAAGAGGAAATAGGCAGTCTACCTGAAAAAGAATTCAGAGTAATGATAGTAAAGATGATCCCAAATCTTGGAAATAGAATGGAGAAAATACAAGAAACATTTAACAAGTACCTAGAAGAACTAAAGAGAAAACAAACAATGATAAACAACCACAATAAGTGAAATTAAAAATTCTCTAGAAGGAATCAATAGCAGAACAACTGAGGCAAAAGAATGGATAAGTCACCTGAAAGATAAAATAGTGGAAATAAATACTGCACAGCAGAATAAACAAAAAAGAACAAAAAGAATTGAGGACAGTCTCAGAGACCTCTGGGACAACATTAAAGGCACCAACACTCGAATTATAGGGGGTCCCAGAAGAAGAAGAGAAAAAGAAACAGACTGAGAAAATATTTGAAGAGATTATAGTTGAAAACTTCCCTAATATGGGAAAGGAAATAGTTAAGCCCAGGAAGCACAGAGAATCCCATACAGGATAAATCCAAGGAGAAACACGCCAAGACACATATTAATCAAACTATCAAAAATTAAATACAAAGAAAATATATTAAAAGCAGCAAGGGAAAAACAACAAATAACACACAAGGGAATCCCCATAAGGTTAACAGCTGATCTTTCAGCAGAAACTCTGCAAGCCAGAAGGGAGTGGCAGGACATATTTAAAGTGATGAAGGAGAAAAACCTACAACCAAGATTACTCTACCCAGCAAGGATCTCATTCAGCTTTGAAGGAGAAATTAAAACCTTTACAGACAAGCAAAAGCTAAGAGAATTCAGCACCACCCAACCAGCTTTACAACAAAAGCTAAAGGAAATTCTCTAGGCAGGAAACACAAGAGAAGGAAAAGACGTACAATAACAAACCCAAAACAATTAAGAAACTGGGAATAGGAACATACATATTGATAACTACCTTAAATGTAAATGGATTAAATGCTCCAACCAAAAGACATAGACTGGCTGAATGGATACAAAAACAAGATGTGTATATATGCTGTCTACAAGAGACCCACTTCAGACCTAGGGACACATACAGACTGAAAGTGAGGGGATGGAAAAAGATATTCCATGCAAATGGAAATCAAAAGAAAGCTGGAGTAGCATTCTCATATAGGACAAAATAGACTTTAAAATAAAGACTCTTACAAGAGACAAAGAAGGACACTACATAATGATCAAGGGATCAATCCAAGAAGAAGATATAACAATTGTAAATATTTATGCACCCAACATAGGAGCACCTCAATACCTAAAGCAAATACTAACAGCCATAAAAGGGGAAATTGACAATAACACAATCATAATAGGGGACTTTATGGACAGATCATCCAAAATGAAAATAAATAAGGAAACACAAGCTTTAAATGATACATTAAACAAGATGGACTTAATTGATATTTATAGGACATTCCATCCAAAAACAACAGAATACACATTTTTCTCAAGTCCTCATGGAACATTCTCCAGGATAGATCATAACTTGGGTCACAAACCAAGCCTTGGTAAATTTAAGAAAATTGAAATCATATCAAGTATCTATTCCAACGACAATGCAATGAGACTAGCAATTGATTAGAGGAAAAAATCTGTAAAACATACAAGCAGATGGAGGCTAAACAATACACTACCTAATAACCAAGAGATCACTGAAGAAATCAAAGAGGAAATCAAAAAATACCTATAAACAAATGACAATGAAAACACGATGACCCAAAACCTATGGGATGCAGCAAAAGCAGTTCTAAGAGGGAAGTTTATAGCAATACCATCCTACCTTAAGAAACAAGAAACATCTCAAATAAACAACCTAACGTTACACCTAAAGCAATTAGAGAAGGAAGAACAAAAGAACACCGAAGTTAGTAGGACGAAAGAAATCATAAAAATCAGATCAGAAATAAATGAAATAGAAATGAAAGAAATGATAGCAAAGATCAATAAAACTAAAAGCTGGTTCTTTGAGAAGATAAACAAAATTGATAAACCATTAGCCAGACTCATCAGGCAAAAAAGGGAGAAGACTCAAATCAATGGAATTAGAAACAAAAAAGGAGAAGTAACAACTGACATTGCAGAAATACAAAGGATCATGAGAGATAACTACAAGCAACTCTATGCCGATAAAATGGACAACCTGGAAGAAATGTGCAAGTTCTTAGAAAAGCACAACCTTCCGAGACTGGACCAGGAAGAAATAGAAAATATGAACAGACCAATCACAAGCACTGAAATTACAGCTGTGATTAAATATCTTCCAACAAACAAAAGCCCAGGACCAGATGGCTTCAGAGGTGAATTCTATAAAGCATTTAGAGAGGAGCTAACACCTATTCTCCTCAAACTCTTCAAAATATAGCAGAGGGAGGAACACTCCCAAACTCATTCTATGAGGCCACCATCACCGGGATACCAAAACCAGACAAAAATGCCACAAAAAAGAAAACTACAGGCCAATATCACTGATGAACATAGATGCAAAAATCCTCAACAAAATACTAGCAAACAGAATCCAACAGCACAGTAAAAGGATCGTACACCGTGATCAAGTGGGGTTTATCCCAGGAATGCAAGGATTCTTCAATATACGCAAAACAATCAATGTGATACACCATATTAACAAATTGAAGAATAAAAACCATATGATCATCTCCATCGATTCAGAGAAAGCTTTTGACAAAATTCAACACCCATTTATGATAAAAAAACCCTGCAGAAAGTAGGCATAGAGGGAACTTTCTTCAACATAATAAAGGGCATATATGACAAACCCACAGCCAACATCATCCTCAATGGTGAAAAACTGAAACCATTTCCACTAAGATCAGGAACAAGACAAGGTTGCCCACTCTCACCACTATTATTCAACATTGTTTTGGAAGTTTTAGCCACAGCGATCAGAGAAGAAAAAGAAATAAAAGGAATCCAAATCAGAAAAGAAGAAGTAAAGCTGTGACTGTTTGCAGATGACATGATACTATACATAGAGAACCCTAAAGATGCTACCAGAAAACTACTAGAGCTCATCAATGAATTTGGTAGAGTAGCAGTATACAAAATTAATGCACAGAAATCTTTAGCATTCCTATACACTAATGATGAAAACTCTGAAAGTGAAATTAAGAAAACACTCCCATCTACCATTGCAACAAAAAGAATAAAATATCTAGGAATAAACCTACCTAAGGAGACAAAAGACCTGTATGCAGCAAATTATAAGACACTGATGAAAGAAATTAAAGAGGATACAAATAGATGGAGAGATATACCATGTTCTTGGATTGGAAGAATCAACATTGTGAAAATGACTCTACTACCCAAAGCAATCTACAGATTCAATGCAATCCCTATCAAACTACCACTGGCATTTTTCACAGAACTAGAACAAAAAATTTCACAATTTGTATGGAAACACAAAAGACCCCGAATAGCCCAAGCAATCTTGAGAATGAAAAATGGAGCTGGAGGAATGAGGCACCCCGACTTCAGACTATACTACAAAGCTACAGTAATGAAGACAGTATGGTACTGGCACAAAAACAGAAATATAGATAAATGGAACAGGATAGAAAGCCCAGAGATAAACCCACACACATATGGTCACCTTATCTTTGATAAAGGAGGCAGGAATGTACAGTGGAGAAAGGACAGCCTCTTCAATAAGTGGTGCTGGGAAATCTGGACAGGTACATGTAAAAGTATGAAATTAGATCACTCCCTAACACCATAAACAAAAATAAACTCAAAATGGATTAAAGACCTAAATGTAAGGCCAGAAACTATCAAACTCTCAGAGGAAAACATAGGCAGAACACTCTATGACATAAATCGCAGCAAGATCCTTTTTGATCCACCTCCTAGAGAAATGTAAATAAAAACAAAAATAAACAAATGGGACCTCATGAAACTTAAAAGCTTTTGCACAGCAAAGGAAACCATCAGCAAGATGAAAAGACAACCCTCAGAATGGGAGAAAATATTTGCAAATGAAGCAACTGACAAAGGATCAATCTCCAAAATTTATAAGCAGCTCATGCAGCTCAATATCAAAAAAACAACCCAATCCAAAAATGGGCACAAGACCTAAATAGACATTTCTCCAAAGAAGATATACAGATTGCCAGCAAACACGTGAAAGCATGCTCAACATCATTAATCATTAGAGAAATGCAAATCAAAACTACAATGAGATATCATTTCACACGGGGCAGAATGGCCATCATCAAAAAATCTACAAACAATAAATGCTGGAGAGGGTGTGGAGAAAAGGCAACACTCTTGCACTGTTGGTGGCAATGTAAATTGATACAGGCACTATGGAGAACAGTATGGAGGTTCCTTAAAAAACTAAAAATAGAATGACCAATTCAAAAAGAGTCATGTACTGAAATGTTCATTGAAGCTCAGGACATGGAAGCAACCTAAGTGTCCATGAACAGATGAATGGATAAAGAAGATGTGGCACATATATACACATATTCCGTATATACAGTGGAATAACCCTCAGCTATAAAAAGCAACGAAATTGAGTTATTTGTAGTGAGGTAGATGGACCTAGAGTCTGTCATACAGAGTGAAGCAAGTCAGAAAGAGAAAAACAAATACCGTGTGCTAACGCATATATATGGAATCTAAGGAAAAAAAAAAAAAAGTCATGAAGAGCCTAGGGGCAAGACGGGAATAAAGACACAGACTTACTAGAGAATGGACTTAAGGATATGGGGAGGGGGAAGGGTAAGGTGTGACAAAGTGAGAGAGTGGCATGGACATATATACACTACCAAACGTAAAATCGATAGCTAGTGGGAAGCTGCCGCATAGCACAGGGTGATCAGCTTGGAGCTTTGTGACCACCTAGAGGGGTGGGATAGGGAGGGTGGGAGGGAGGGAGATGCAAGAGGGAAGGGATATGGGAACATTTGTATATGTATAAC
Organism: Leucopleurus acutus; assembly: GCF_964270905.1. Taxonomy (NCBI): domain Eukaryota; kingdom Metazoa; phylum Chordata; class Mammalia; order Artiodactyla; family Delphinidae; genus Leucopleurus; species Leucopleurus acutus. The sequence goes on from NC_139142.1 coordinate 41,447,040, forward strand.
TGCTTCACTTTTTTATAAAGCAGAAACTTTGTAAAGCAATTGTAACTGACAAGTTACAAGTAACATTGTAAAGCAATTATACTCCAATAAAGATGTTTAAAAATAAATAAATAAATAAAGGAGGGTAATATACACATCATCATGGGAATCAAATGCAAGAAAAGAAGCGGAAACCCTTATAAATCATGAAACTTGCCCTGATTAAAAGAAATTGCCACAATCCTAGCTCTTTGACCTGGAAAGGGAGTGTATGTATGTGTGTGAGGTGCAGAGATGTGAAAGCAATTTTAAAGTGTTTCATGAATGTATAATTCCATAAGAATTCTGTCTTTGATACCTTCAAGCAATGTAATCAATTTGTGAAAAGAACAACTGGGACACATGAATGTTTCGACGGATTAAAGTCTGCCTCCCAATATTTCCTTCCTCTTAACATTTAAGCTGCCAGAGGAAGGGGGAGGCCTCTGTAGCCCCTTTTCTGTGAAGAGTGTGTTACATTGTACATGACCCAGGGGCTAGAGGGATTTCAGCAAAACAACATTTAATAAACCCCCCAAACACATAAGTTCCTTGGGACCCCTCTCTCATGCCTTGCTCTGAACTAGCTCAGATGCAGGGGTCAGAGCCTCCATTGTCAGGCTTTAGGACTGTCAGTCACTGCCATGCTAGTCTCAAGAAAGCTTTCCACTGGGAGGAAATGGCCGCAGAGTGAAGACTATAACACAAGCCTTGTCTCAAACTGCCCTTATCCAGTTTGGCCTATGAAAGCTGAGGACCGTCCTCCACGCGCACTCACAGTCTCTCAGCCCACAGGGGCTGGAAAAAAGAGTATCTACTGCTCTTTTTAAACAGCGACCCACCCCTACCCCCTCCCCCAAAATAAGGAAAAAAAGAAAACCTTACAGGCTCCTTAATTTATTAAAAATAGAAAAGGTTAGACACTGTGACTCTAATTTTTATTAGAGCTGTTTCTTTAATGATGTCAACTACTTTCTATGGCACAATTTTATGATTATAAGAAGGAGGAGGTGGGACCTCCCTGGCGGCGCAGTGGTTAAGAATCCACCTGCCAATGCAGGGGACATGGGTCCGAGCCCTGGTCCGGGAAGATCCCACATGTCGTGGAGCAGCTAAGCCCACGAGCCACAACCACTGAAGCCCGCGTGCCGCAACCACTGAAGCCCGGGTGCCGCAACTACTGAAGCCCACGCACTTAGAGCCCATGCTCCGCAACGAGAAGCCACCGCACTGAGAAGCCTGCGCGCCTCAACTAGAGAAAGCCGGCAAGTGGCAACGAAGACCCAATGCAGACAAAATAAAAACTAGATAAATTTATTTTTAAAAAAGGAGGAGGGTCCTCCTGGCGTTACTAATAAATGATCTGTGGGGCACCTTCCCGAGCTGCCTGCAGACCAGCCTCCTTCACCAAGTGCCAGGCCAGAACTCTGCTCTCCCGAGCGAGGCTTCTCACCCTGACCCACCCCCGCCCTGTCAGCAGCCCTCGTGCAGTACCCACGGGGCACTGCGCCCTCACAGTCTGGGTTAGTTCCACCGGCTCCACTGCCTCCGGCACCCTGACCTGCTTTCCTTCCATGGAGCCCGGGCCCAGGTCATCTCGTATAGCTGAGACAGCCTCCCTCCTCTGTACCTAAGTTCACCCTACCCTCCTTCTAAGCCACAGCTCAAACTTCATCTCGTCCAGAAGAGAAGCTTCCTCTCACACACGCCACCCATTCCCGAAGCCTCGGGCTAACCTAAATCCCCGATCCTCCTCAAGGCACCTTTGTCATCACTTAGGAGGTGAACTGGCCTGACTACTCCTGGCCACTGTTAACACCTGGAGGGTAAGGATTCTGAGTCATCGTGATCCCCTCGCCTTGAGGATGGACTGTACCCCCAAAGTGCTCAAAAAATACTCCCCAAGGGACCGGCTCAAAGACAATAGAGAAGTTCCACTGCTCTGAGAGTAAACATCATTTATAAACAGAAACACCGAGAAGACCTTGAAGACTCTCTAGCCAATCCACTTTCATGAGTCCTGCCTCACAGGTAGGAAAGTGGTGGAACTCTGGGTCCGATTTCCCAGTTCCTGTTCCCCTGATGCCCCCATGACATCCTGCTGCCTGCCACTGCATCACCAGGCTAAACACAGCCTGCCTTTGCTTCTTCGCTGTTGCATTTTTTTTTCTTTCGTTTAAACAATAAATGTTTATCCTGCATGCCAAGGCAACCAGCAACTCCTCTGCTGGATGCCATCACCAGCACCAGAGAGAGTGAAGGGACTGGGAATTAGAACGAGAAACATACTCACCATCTCTACTGCTTTCAGGCCACTTCTCAAGGTGCTTATTTCTTTGTCCAGCTCAGTCATGCTGTTGTAAATGGCAACATTTTAGTAACCAACATGGGACTTACACTTATTGTATTAAATATATGATGAGTTTAAATATTTCATGCTTGGAAGTCCACACTACTTCATTTTAAATGTTTAAAATTCCCTTCGGTGTTCAGATCTCACAGAAAGACAGCAACATTTTAAACTTATGAAATTTAGGTATGGAATTATGGGGTTTTTTTGTTTTCCACAGCCAGCAGGTATAATATTTATAGGTTAAAAAGGGCAGAATAGAAATATGTCATGTTTCAATCTCACAAAAATCTCACTTAAGCAAATTACTGTATGTGGAAATAAATTTCTTGCCATGTGTGGCTTCCTTTGGACAAGGAAAAGAAACAGTCGATCCACAATCGTGTGTGCTGTGCTCTTCATTGTTATTATACTGCTTTTCATGAATGCTGTGGTAGTATGAATATTACAAGGTGATGGCCTAAATTTCAATCAACAATGATTTTTCTTAAAGTTTTACTAATTAGTTTTCATTTTCATTGACTTTTTTTTTTTTTAAACAGAGAAAGTTTCCTGGGCTTCTCCCATAATGCTTTTTATTTGACAGCTTTTAAACATGAGAGATTACAACTTAATTCTCACAGAGAATTCACATGTAAACAAATTCATTGACACTTCATTTACTTCAACATTTTAATTTCATGTCTTACATGGTACACTTCTACCAAACTCTACAGAGGGAAAAAATTAGCCTGCTCATCAGGCTTTTTAAAATCACTGCAAAAAGATGCAGTTTAAATATGTTTTGAAAAAAGGGGAGTGGGGTATTTTCCTGGTGGCACAGTGGTTAAGAATCCGCCTGCCAATGCAGGGGACACGGGTTCGAGCCCTGGTCGGGGAAGATCCCACATGCCGTGGAGCAACTAAGCCCGTGCGCCACAACTACTGAGCCTGTGCTCTAGAGCGCGCAAGCCACAACTACTGAGCCCATGCGCCTGGAACCCGTGCTCCGCCACCGCAATGAGAAGCCCATGCACCACAACGAAGGGTAGTCCCCCATCGCCACAACTAGAGAAAGCCCGTGCGGGACAACCAAGACCCAACGCAGCGGAAAAAAAAAAAAAAAAAAAAATTTAAAAAGGCGGGGTGGGGGCAAAAGGAAGCAGGAAGAACAGCAAGGAAAAGTGCCTACCCCTCATGAGGTCTCTGAAAAGTGGTGTGAAGTTTGTGGGGAAAGTTTAGTGATTTTCCACTTTATTTTTAGTTCCTTCATTTGCATAAAGACTGCTTTCCATTAAAAGGTTGCTTGGTTTCTGGGAGTGTGTACACATGGGAAAATTACTAGCAACACCCTGACCTGCAGGACTTCCATTTGCTTAAACATGTATCCTCATATCCTCATTGAACTAAGTGTGCTCCCACCTGTATTTTAAGAGAACCACCCTTTCCAACTACTAGTGAAACCACACTGCTTCCCTAGACTCTTCATAACTCAGAAAATTAGGTTTTGTAGAAGTTAGAAACTGCATCCAGGAATATTCTGAAACAGCTAGAACAAGTATACAGTGACCCTTGAACAACACAGGTGTGAACTGTGCGGGTCCACTTATACGCAGATTTTTTTTCAATAATTATGTACTACATGATCTGTGGTTGACTGAATCCTCAGATGTGGGACCACGGGTATTGAGGAACCCCGCACAGGAAGGGTCAGCTATGAAGTTATATGTTGGATTTTCAGCTGTGCAGTGGGGATTCGGGGGGTGTCAGCACCCTTAACCCCACCATTCAAGAGTCAACCGTATATTCAAACTCATGTAAAACATCTGAGTGACATGGATACTATTCAAACTTTATTTCATACACTGTTCAGGGGAAAGCAAACAGAAGGACCCTCTTCATGCAACGCTAACTATCTCAACGGCTAAACCACAGTCCAACGGATTTTAAAAAACGGAAACAATTCACTCTAAGTACTTACTTTACTTTTGCTGCTTGAGGAATGTCCCGCAGCTCCTCATTTAGATTGAGAACCTTGGGGTATTTATTTTCCACAATAGTTATGAGATAGTGCAAAAGTGTCATGTTCCTACAATTACAGAAGGAGAGAGTATTAAACATGGTTAATATCTGCATATGATTTGTATATTCAAGTGATTACTTCCACAAGAATGCTACGTCCCTGCATTACTTTCAAAATGTGTAGGTTCCTGAAAGGCAGGCATTCTTAAGAGAAAGGGAGAAGAGGAGAGCCTTCATGGGATTTACAAAAATATATGCCAAAAGAAGCACACATCTTCTGAAAGGGAAGGGCAGGGGATAAGAATTACGTTTTTGGCCCATAATGGGGATCCTTCAAAATCTGCGTAATGCGATGGGTGATGGAAATGAGTCTGAACCATTGCCAAAAGGGCATCCCTTCACAGTGCATCCACCCAAAGACGAGGCCTGCCCTGCAAGTTCCTAACAAGCAGGGTGGGGTGGGGAGTGAGGGATGTTTAATCCACTAGAGAGGACAGCTAATTTCAAGTCTGAAAGTACAGAGCACCAACCCACTGATGAAAATGATTGACAATTCTCATTTAAGGGTTTCTTTCAACTGGGTGATAACATTTTTCCCTTCTGAAAGTTAGAATGCCCCCTATTTCAGGGCAGGACCTGGAAATGGGCCAGGACTGTGCCATCATGGATATGATACCCTCGCAGCCTAATTTTAGCAACACTTCAGCTCCTAACTGCACAACCAGCTCCCTCTTTGGTGGTGAAAGGGCTGAACCCTGACTGACCTGGGTTGAAAAGGCGGGCATCTGATAACACTATCTATGAGGCCATGCTGTGGTAGTCTGGTCCCCTGGTCCCTGAGGCACATTACTATCACCTGGACCCCAGATGCCTGGGCCAACCTGAGATTCAGTCATTGGAATGAGGTGGGACCAGATGTGGGTATTTTTTAAAACTCCCCACTGAGACTAACAGCCAAGATCAAGAACTACTTATGCTATTGAAAGTTAGCATAATCAGGGGGACACAAATGCATTTCTTTAAAAACATTTCCATAATTTTTAGGCAGTTTGCTAATTCACAAGGTTAAGGACCCCCCACCCCCCGCAACAAAAGTAAAGCAGAGCTGCCGAACAGTTTTTCCCCGTAGCAACGCAAACCATTTCTGGTTATCCCTGCAGCTTCCTGGAGGTCAAGGCAATCCTATCCCTCTGAGTCAACTGGCCCACACGGAAAAAAATGTCCCCTTATTTTTCTCGCGCTAATAATTAGAAAACTGTTGCTCAGCAAAGTAAAACAGTGGCTAATACTTCTGGCCGCTTATTTTGCAGGTGTTCAGCTGTATTGTTCCACTTCAATTTTGCCTTTCACAGAATCTGTGTGTCTGCCATGTGCCGGCTGCATGAGAGGCAAAAATCCCAGCAACCATCGCGAGAAAGAGTAATGCCATTTTCCTTCATTATTTCAGAGAAATGCTGTGTTAGAGAAATTTATTTAATTAACCATATATGCCTTTTTTAGTGTAGAAAGACTTAAAACCAGATCACATTTGGATAGCAAACCACATTTGTCTGCTAGCCAAATAACACCTCATATGAGTGAATATAAATTCCTGAATAATAAAAACAACTAAACAGCCTCACATTTGACTACTCTCTGGTCATTCCCAGAAACAAGCATTTAATGCAGAGTGAAGAGGGAAAAGAAGATCAGAAATGTTTTTCATTTATTGTTTTGAAAAGGCTTATTGTGTATTGGATAAAGTTTATATCATTAACTAGCAGATAATCATGTAGTAAGTACCAGCTTATCAGTAAGTCGGAAGGTGGGGGGCAAATGTGTGTGTGTGAGTGTGTGTGTATGAGTGAGGGGAGAGGGAGAGACAGAGAGAATAGGACTGACTGGTGGTGAGGATTTCCTTCCTCCCCAACCTGCAAGCCCAGTTGAAGAGAAGACCGTTCCCTAAAAGATGGCTGCTCTTTATATGCAAGTAAGGTGCTGCAGTTACTCACTGCAACCTCCAAATAAAATCGGTCTGTCGGTAGCGGAGAGCTGTGGGCAGACCACTAGAACAACTGTCAAATACCTGTAAGGCCAAACACCTTGCTGGTTGTGACCTCAGACAAGCTAAATGAGCCACCTGACCCTGCCTCGGTTTCTTTATCTGACAACAGGCGATACAACACTTGGCCTGCGGACTTCACAGGTTGTTGTGACAATCAAATGTGAACGGGCTCTGAAAGGATCAAGTGCTTACATTAAAAATAAGGTGGTGTTCAGAGAAAACCATAATTCAAAAAGACACATGCACCCCAATGTTCACTGCAGCACTATTTACAACAGCCAGGTCATGGAAGCAACCTAAATGCCCATCGACAGATGAATGGATAAAGAAGATGTGGTACATATATACAATGGAATATTACTCAGCCATAAAAAGGAACGAAATTGGGAGACGCATTTGTAGAGACGCAGATGGACCTAGGGACTGTCATACAGGGTGAAGTAAGAAAGAGAAAAACAAATATCATATATTAACACATATATGTGGAATCTAGAAAAATGGTACAGGTGAACTGGTTCGCAGGGCAGAAAGTGAGACACAGATGTAGAGAACAAACGTATGGACACTAAGGGGGGAAAGTGGGGGTGTGGGGGTGGTGGTGTGATGAATTGGGCGATTGGGATTGACACGTATACACTGATGTGTATAAAATAGATAACTAATAGGAACCTGCTGTATAAAAAATAATAAAATTCAAGGAAAAATAAGGTGGTGTTGATAGAACGTATCAGCTGTGCGTTGTTAATCTGTTTCTACACAATGCAAAAATAAGGTTTAGCCCCACAACTGCACACTGCTTGTTTCTTATACGATGGATTCAGGGTTGCCATAATGCTATGCTTCACTGACCCTATAGAAAATATAGAATAAAAAGTCTCACTGGTTGGGAATAATTAGGGTGAACAGCCTATACTTCTAAAAATAATTCGGGTTACAGAGAAGTTTACCTTAGAAACAAATTCCTTCCAAGTCAGTGGGAAACACAGCTCTCAGGGAAGCTAGAGTTAATATGCCTAACGCCCTTACCTGGAAATGACACTAGCACATTTTCACCTTCTGGTGTCTCTAAGAGGAATCTGTTCACCTAAAACACACTTTCTAGGAAGCATTTTAATGAGTCTCGGAATGAGCAGCTGAATACCAACAGCCAAAATGCATTTACACATTGTCATTTTTTAAGGTAGCTGCTAGCTTCCAGGTACCAAGGAAACCATAACCTACAAAGCCAACCAACTTCACATTCTGTCATCAGCTTTTTATCTCTGTGGAGGAGCAGCAATTAGGAGAGGCCGTGAGGGGGCTACTAGGGTGCTGGTAAGGTTCTGTTTCTTGAACTGGGCACTAGTTATACAGATGTGTTCAATTTGTGGAAAGTCATCAAGCTGTACCTTTACGGTGAGTGAACCTGTCTTTTGTGTATTACACTGTAATGAGTTTACCCGAGAAAACCCCAAACACAAAAAACTTGGACTAGATGATATCCTTGTGGAATGAAAATGAAGGATAACTGGCCCAGTGGGAACTTGGGGATACATGTGGTCATGAGACAGGAAGGGAGGAGTCAGTGGAGAAGGAAAGAGCAGGAGCAGGAGAAGTGCAGACCAGACACTTTGGGATGAAGAGGCCCAGGAGGACCAGAGCGTACAAAGTTGAGTCCCGACCTAAGCTCCCAGATCTTCCATACTTACTTATCGATACTGGATTTTGTGTCAGCAATCTTATTTAGGCTGGATATCTTGAATCCATATGCATTGCCTCTTTGGCCTTTATTCATGTAATTTCCAAATGCCAAAACCACTTCCAGCAACTGCTTCAGGGCACTGCTCCTAAACACCTCTTCCGAACCAGAACGAATTGCTTCAAAACAAAATACATAAAACTATTACAACAAGACTTTTCAATGATACCCATCCTAAATCCACACACCTGATAACAGATACTGGAGATGGAAGATGGGGCTGTTAGACTACCAGGGAGCACTTTCCGAACACCTTTACCAGAAGCCAAGAGCAAGGGGGCAAGGAGAGCCAGCTCAAGTTGTTCAGGAGACCCAGAGACAGGTGCACAGTCCTAGCCTTCCTCAGTCTTTTTCTTGGCTGACTCACCGACCATAAGCAGCTAGGAATACATAGAGCAGCTACTGCCTTTTCCACATTCCTTTGCAGACCCTTTCTTGCCTGGTGTGAGTCAGATCACAGGACAGTTGATCAATTCCACTGATAGAAAAACTGGGCAAACGTGCGACATGTCACAGCTGGCAGGTGTCATCAGGACCCCAAAGTCAGCCTGCACTCTGTGGCTGTGCTCTTCAGTTGCCCACATTTCAAGCACCTAAAAATTTAACAGCCTCAAAATCAAACCATGTATCAGCCTCAAATCTTCCCTCAGAAAAATCCAGTAAGGCCCCATTACAAGAAAGCTAACTGTAGGTTTAATGCCAGTAGCGATCAAATAAATTCCTCACCAATACCCAGATAGCAAAAGCCCAGTTCTGCAGAGGAGTCCAGGGAGTGTGCTGTGAGTTCCAGAACCCAGGCTAGGCCATCAAGCCAAGGACAGACCTTAAGTAATTATCTGCCAGAATTCCAACAGATTTCAAGCAAAAAAAAAAAATCACCAAAGGGATCCAGTTTACTATATGCACTTGCATTGCACTTGTAAACGGGTACTTGAGATGAACATCATTGCCAGTCTGGGCAGCTTGACTTTACCTTCTACTTTGGGTTTCACTTCTGCCACACGCTCTGCAAACTTCTTTTTGAAGTACAGCGACTGCAGTCTTTGCTGATAATGATTGATTCTGTAAGAGCAAGCATCAGCTAATGAACATGTACTTAATACACGTATGTTCACTCAATGAATATGGAGGTGATGGTACCTTAGAGCACTCCCACCCCAACACGCACACACACACACACAGTTCCTCTCCTGGACAGGAGCACAGGGCCTGAGGCCAACTGCACCTGGAGAGCCCATTTCCCAGTGCCCTGCGGGGAGTGTTCGGGCAAGTGCAGCAGGGCCTTAGCTCCAATCAGCTTATGCAATTGCTAAAAGAAAGTGAGAGCTAACTGCCGTTGACTAAAGCCCCCTTCACTTCCTCAGAGTCCTAGTAGCTCTTGAGAACAGAAAAGTGATAAAAAGGAATGAAAATGTAAAGACTCCCCGCTTCTGCTGCAAATGAAGGGCAGTTGCCTGCACTCCTGCCATGGTGCTTCACTTGCCACAAAGTGTGCCTTGCAGAACTGTAGGGTAAAACTTGTCTCCGGCATTCTCTCCTCACACCATCCTCTCCCCACTCACATCCCCAAACCTTCCTCTTTCTTCACAGTCAGGTCCCTAGCTGCACCCCTCAGGGCTGGAAAGCTCTGCCTTCCAGGATAGCGACTAGCGACTAGAGATAACAGGCCACTGGCCTGTGATCACCACCAATACAGGCTGCTTGGTGTTTCTGAGCGGGTGAGGGTGGGCATACCTGCCCAGGCCTTCTGAACTCGCTGCCTAACCTGCTCTCCGGAGGAAACTTCAGTCCAGTAGGACTAGCCTTCAGCCCTCATCCAAAACTATACCATATAATCAGACAGATGCAGGCCAGGTTCTGCTCTTATTAGGTGACCTTGGGCAGGAACCTTAACTCCTCCAGCTGCCAGCAGAGAATACCTCCCTGCCTGACAGCCCTCCTGGCAGGGCTGATAGCAGGATTAAGACACATGCAAACATCTAGACAGTTACTAAGGTGCAGTTATTGCAGGTGGCCATGTGTTTGTCTACACGAAGGGTTGCTGGGCATACGTGTCAAAATTTCAAAATCATCCTTTGTTCTACAGTAGTATGCAAAATGGCAAGTTGAGGTGAAACAACAAAAATAAGTCCAGATATGGCAGAAATGCAGAGTGGCATGTTCACCTTGGCCACCATGTAGGCCACTGGCACTCAGGGGAGGAGCTCTGCCCTGGGGTTGACTGAGAGTTTCAGGATCACTGGTCCTTGTCCAATGCAGAATCAATTCGCTAGGCCTGGGATGGCAAAGCAACTCGGCTCACATGCCAAACTCAATTATGGAGCAGCAGCTGCTGCGGGGCTTTCTGGAGAAGGGTTGAGAAAGCTTGCCAAGGTTCCGTGGGAAGAGTGCCACGATCGATTAGTGATGTCTGCGTGTGTCATGATTTGACATCCAGACCCTGGCTATTTAGTTATGTGGGCTCTACGTTGATACCTCTGAGTCTGCCCATTGTTTTCTATTTTACAACAACCTTGAGATGTTGAGGTATAAGGAGGAGTGGGCTAGAATCCCAAGGGATCAAAGTGCTGAGGAGAATGACACTGACTAGAACCCAGAAAAGTTATGACTTGATTAGGTCAAAGTACATGAGCCAAAGAGGCCCAGAAATAGAGATAACTGTGAGAAACTCTGACCCTGGCTCACCCGTGGGCGAGAACTCACATAAACAAAACAATCAAGTTCCACACAACTCAGACTTGAGAAGATTTGGGGATTTAAAAAGGCTTCAAGTTAAGGCAGGTTAACTGGCCCAGATAATTCAACAGGAATCAAAAGATTCACTTCCTTAGAAAGGCCAGGGGCATCTTTGCTTTTTTTTTTTTGCGGTACGCGGGCCTCTCACTGTTGCGGTCTCTCCCGTTGCGGAGCACAGGCTCCAGACGCACAGGCTCAGCGGCCATGGCTCACGGGCCTAGCCGCTCCACGGCATGTGGGATCCTCCCGGACCAGGGCACGAACCCGCGTCCCCTGCACCGGCAGGCGGACTCTTAACCACTGCGCCACCAGGGAAGCCCCATCTTTGCTTTTTAAACATTTTCAAACTCACCTGCTCATCTCGAAAAGGAATCTATCAGCCTTGGCCATCCGATCCAGTTCATGTTTATGTTCCTCCAACAGATCAATGTCACTTTTTTCAGGAACAAATTTCAAGAGCTAAAAAGTACATGCAAATATTGAAACTGAGGTTTATAATTTAAATTCTTGCCCTAATTTTTCACGCTTTCAGTTAAATTTGTCCCAAGATGAAATTTTAACATTTAATTTATAAGCTCTCCTCACAGGTGACTGTTCAGATACAATGAAGTGATTAAATCTTTCCATTTAGGTGGCCAAAAGGTACAAACTTCCAGTTACAAGATAAATCGGTAACGGGGATGTAGTGTACAACATCATGGTTATAATTAACACTGCTGCTTGATATATAATGAAAGTTATTAAGACAGTAAATCCTAAGAGTTCTCATCAGAAAGGGAAAAAAAGGTTGTTTTGGTTTTTTGCCTTTAAAAAACTTTTACCTATATGAGATGATGGATGCTAACTAAACCTATTGTGGAAATCATTTCACATTTGTAAGTCAAACCATTCTGCCACACACCTTAAATTTATAGTGATGTATGTCAATTATATTTCAATAAAATGGGAAAAAAACCTTTCTATTTTTATTTGAAAGTAGTTAAACCGGTGTAAGATTCATTTCTGGTATCTACATGTTCTATAGTGGCCCTCAAATCAGAATTGGGAAGTTCTTTACTGCGACCCACTTTACATAGTCCATTAGAAAGGGGCCTTGGAGATTCAACCTTCTCATGAGAAGATGCTACAACTGAGGTCCAGAGAGATTAGGTCACTCACCCAGGATTATAAAGCAAGTGTGTGTGATCTTCAGAAATAGAACCTGGGTCTCGACTTCCAGCTCTATGTTTTTTTCCTATTACATCATGCTGAAATGAGTAATTTTATGTGTATTTTCTAATCAATTTGCTTATTTCTTTGGCTTATCTAATTCCATCTCATTTTTTGCTCCATGTAGAGTTAGGTGAGAGGAACACAATGGGATGTGAAGTTTTTGATTCCATATTTTATTTTGGATGAAGAAATGAGCATGGAATGTGGAAGAGATAGCAATAATATTTAAAGGAGGAAAAGCACTTCTGTATGTGTCTAATTTTCTTTAAAGGCACAAACGTGTATGTGTATGCCCAGGGCTGTGTTTGTGTGCTATTTTCTAGATCAAATATTCTTGGACTTTTTTAAAAAAAAATTACACTGAGCTTCTGGACCCTGAGATCCTCCCCATAAACTTGATGCTGGCATTGGGTGGTCCATTTAGCAGCTTTTCAAATGTTCGTTGGATTTAATTAAGGGATCTCAGAAAAGGCAGTCAGCCTGGGTACCACCAGCAGAGAAAGAGAATTGGAACTACAGGGAAGGAGATGAACGGTTTGAGGTTGGAGATATATTCCAGGCAGAGTGCTTATCATGCTGGGTTCTGGAAGGGGCAGTGCAGCACTTACACAGGAGGAAGAGCGGCCACCACAGCAGTGGGGGAGGGCAGCAGTGGGCCAGGTCAGGGAGGAGCAAGGGCCTTGCAAAAAATTCAGTCTTTATTTTGAGGGCATGGGATGTAACTTAAAATCTCAAGTAGGGGAATGAGTTTGCACTTTAAAAAGAACACTCTGCCTGCAGAATGGAGAAAGAACTAGAAAGGATCAAAAGTATTGGGGGTTGTGATTAGATTGTTGATGCAGTAATCCAGGTGAGAGACGGTGGTGGCCTGGAATGGGTAGTGGACAGGTTCTAGAGATATTTATGGGGTTTGAACTGGCCTGACTTGTCGACTGTGGTAGATGAGGGTCAAAAGGATGAGGTCCAGGCTTCTGGCTTGGGCAATGATGTACACAGAGTGTAACAGGGAACCCAGGAGGAGAAGGTTGGAGGAAGGTGGGTGAGGAGAAGGTGAATTTAGTGTTTGAAATACTGGCAAGAGAACCAAGTTGTGATTTCTAGTAGGCAGGTGGACAAATGGGTCTGAAATCCCAAAGAAATCTGGAAGACAAAGCTTTGGTGTGGGTTACAACATGCATGGATGTGAGTAAGGTAACCAGGGGGCCCATCAAGAGAAAAAAGCAGGGCTGGAGAGAAGCCGGCATTGATGCGATGAGAACAAGAAGAGGAACCTTCGTAGAAGGCAGTGGAGGGGCCTATGTGGAATCACAGGGCCAAGGGAAGAGGTGTTTCACCATGGGGCAAGTGGCCATCGGTGTCACACACCACCAATACGTCAAGGAAGATAAGGACTGCAAAGTACTCCCTGGCTTTGTCAACAAGAAAGTTCGTATCCTTAGTGAGAACAGCTTAAGGGAGGTGAGGGGGACGGACTGCAGTGAGGTGAGGAAGAGTGAACAAGCTTTCAAGAACTGGCTGTGTCAAAAAAGAGAGGAGGGGCTTCCCTGGTGGTGCAGTGGTTGAGAGTCCGCCTGCCAATGCAGGGGACACGGGTTCGTGCCCCGGTCTGGGAAGATCCCACATGCCGCGGAGCGGCTAGGCCCGTGAGCCATGGCCGCTGAGCCTGTGCGTCTGGAGCCTGTGCTCTGCAACGGGAGATGCCACAACAGTGAGAGGCCCGCGTACCACCAAAAAAAAAAAAAAAAAAAGAGGACAGTAGCAGATGGGGATGTGCGGTCTTAAGAGGTGTGTGTGGGAAGGGCTGGGACCTGAACAAGTTACATGTTGAGAGGGCAAGGTAGAAGACCTTGAGGAGAGCGGCAGGGCCCTCTGGGCGAGGTCCCTGAGCAGAAGGAAAGGATGGGCCAGAGCAGAAGCCACGGACACCCCTCTCTCCTAATGGGGTGGAAGGTGGAAAGACGGAAGTAGATGCCAGGGAATTCACAGGTCTGGTGGCCTGAGAGCTTCTAGGCATGGATGTTCCCATGTTCAAATGGTAACACTGGACAAGTGTCTTCTTGTTCTTCCTCAGTGCTGGAGGGAAGGTAGTAGGACAAGGGAGGGAAGGAAGAAGAGAGAGGACAAGGCTTATTTTTTCCCCTGAGTTTGGATTTTTTCCTTCTGGACAAGGAAATTCAGTTCTAGTTTCAGGGGTCCCCCCATACCTGCCCTGCTGAGCCTACAGGCCCCTGTTCAGGATAACACAGACACCATCTGTCTCTTGTTACTCACAAGAGCACAGCGAGAGGCACAGGCTAAAGGCTCAGGCCGTCTCAAGTCAGAGTCAAGAACAGACTGTGTTTGGACAGTTTTGAGAGGAATGAAGAGCCAGACAAACACCTGGAGATAAGGAGAAAGGTGTGCATCCCAAGAAAGGGGAGTGTATGGATCTCATCTGAGATCTGATCTCAGTGGCTAAAAGCAGCAGGAGAGGAGGGGTGGAATGTGGCTCAAATGCAGATCATACCGAGTAGTAAAGGATGCTGTGTGATGGCAAAGGAAGCAGAGGAAGGGCGGTAGAATAAGGAGGAAAAGAAAGAGCCTGGGAGATGAGCAGAGAGCAAGACACCCACAACTATCAGCAGAGGCCAGGTCAAAAGTATCCACTTGGCCAGATTCTTCTTCAGTAGACTGATTTTCTAACTTGTATTTATTTGAAGTACGTTCTATTTGCACTACAAGCCCTTTTGGCAAGATTCTGAAATCCTTTCCCTCAAGGAGGAATTTTGCTGGTTGCAATTTCACAGTAAACAGATCTTGTGGAATTTTAAGCATACGACCTTATCGATAGAGGCTGAAGACCTGAGGACTAAAGCAGCTTTCTGCTCAGTTCTTCACTCGGGGTGAAGCAGTTTTTGATGCAGGCATTTGGAGCGCAGGGTCACCTGGGGGCCAGGGAGGGACAGAGGGCAGCTGGGCTCCACTCTCTTGGGGCAGAGGCTCTGTTTTGACTGGTATTCCGCGAGGGAGGGAAGAGTGGGCAGAGGAGCTAAAAATGCTCGAAAAAAGGAATACGTTTAAACTATTTATACACAGAGCATCCGAACAGACTTGGAAACATAGTCATTAGCTATTTTGGGAACTAAATCAAAACTTAAAAGGACAGCAAGAAAAGTTTCTCCACTGCTAAGTGTGACGGTTTTCACACAGGATGACTGCAGCTGCAGAGGTTTCAGGGAGGGGCGGGTCCATGGAGGTGTGGTGATACCACACACATCACTCCTCCCTGCCTGGTATCTGAGGCCTTCTGGGAAATCAGTGAGAACCGTGGAAAATGCACACGCATACAGGCACTCCACTGGGGTCCCTGTTAGCGGAGCAAAGTATCCATTTCCTCTTCTCCTGGGAGCTGAGCCTGCTTACAGGTGATACCTCAAGTTCAGCCTGAAATCATGATCACCTGTGTCCACTGTTGACCTTAAGTGGTCCTGGCTCTAACAAATGGAGGCCTCTTGACCAAAATCTCTCAAAATATGATTCTGGTGCAGGGACAAGGAGACAGAACAGGCTTAGAGCATTCAGAGACTGTCCCCACAATGCACAGAAAAAGTTAGGGCCAGACTGAGAGATAGGTAACAATCCCTGGGGCATCTGCTAGTACAGTATCATCAACAGTATCATTTGGGGAATAACTGAACCAAGCTGCTGACAACACACAACGCAGCTGGAGTGGCTGCACGGAGCATGTTATGGAAACACTGCATGACGAGAGGCTAGGGCACCACATCCAACTTGTTGCCTGGACATAAAGAATACAAATTATCTTCAAATACCACAGACAAGGATGTATACTGATTGTGTATAAATTTACGCCATACTTACTATCCCCAGCATTTGAACTTCCTGCCATTTACAATGCAAGAAGGGTGCTATACAACTTACGGAGACAAGGCCCAGCCCCAAGAAGTTTACACCCCACCTTATGACACATACGAGTGTTTTGATGAAGATGACAGTGCTAGGGGGTTAACAGTGGCTTCTGTGGTTGTGGGAACAGAGAGCCAAGACCAAGACACAAATTGTGTCAGGGATTAAGCAATGACTCAGTTTATGCAGTGCAGCCTGTGACCTCACAGTGCTGAGATTCTCAACATTCCAGTGAAACAGACATTTTCTACTAAAGCTAGTAGATTTCTATGACCTGCTAAGGAGTAACAACTTGATGGCAGGCAGCATGAGAGACAGATTCCAGCATCGACGGTCCCAGGCATTTGACGAAGTCTGGACCGTCCTTCTCACCCATCATTTTGGAAACAAGGGAAGAATCAAGTCCTAGAGGCTTCTGACAGCTGTGTGGAAACTTGGTTCAACCTCCTCAATTCAGAGATGAGGAAATCATCTACCAGCAACAACCAGATTCCTTTCCTCAGTACGCCCTCCCTGCTGAGAGTCCGGTGTCACCCGTGCTCTGAGCGTTGCCCGGCAGCTCACCTGTTCCAACATGTCCTTGGGCAGATCTTCCTGCTCATCCATGGTTAGAATTGCCCGTTTGATTTCATCGTTGGATAATTTCAACCTGGAGAAAGAATATTTTACTCGTTGTTAACGATATCGGCTTGAGCCGTAAACATTTAATACAAGGTAACGCATTTTGCTGTCCCAGCTGTTGATCTTCAAGTGCCAGTTTTTCTCCAAATCTCTCAGTGAAAGCTTATTTCCTGACAATGTTGCCCCTAAAAATAGTCTTTTGAAACGGCTTTAACATTCTTCCAGGGCTTTCTAATGCTCTGCTGACACAGAGAACAAAGCTGTTACGTTCTACCATTTAGTTTCCTCAAACAAGGGATTGGAGGATGAGAAATAGGGAAAACACCCCCCACACGTACCTGTTTTCTTTAATATATAGTATCCACAAATTGAAGGTGAAAGGGGAAAACTAACTTTTTAACTTATGTGTCAGGAGTGTTTAAAGTTCTCTCTCATATTAAAAATGGATTTTGAGAAGGTTAGCAGGATCTATGTTATTGTTAAAAAACTGAATAGTTGATATATAAAATAAAATGTATAGCTGAGGAGTTTTCATATGTATTATTTCATTTGGCATTCAAATTAACTGTGATGATTTTTTTTTTTAATTGAGGGAGAAAATGAGGCTCAGAATGGCTAAGTGATTTGCCCAAGGTCAAACATATCCAGAGGGGCAGTATCTAACACAAACCCAAGACTTTTGATTGCTAATCCCAAATTCTTTTTACAAATAATGCTTATCTAGTTAATATCTCATAGGGAAGGATTTAAGCAAAAACCCAAATCTATTTTCTGTTTTTCTGTCTACCATGAATTCATATGATTTACTAATTTATATTAAGGATTTATGTCTCGATTCTGGCAGGACAACAAAGTACTGACTGTGAAAAGAGTTGAAATTAAAACATACTTGTAAAAATATGTTTTTATTACATACAACCAAAAGTCTTCACCAGGGAAAAAAATCTTAATCAGATTATTAGCTGTAACAATAGGGGGTCATTCTTTTGTTCTACTTGTAAGCATCAGACCTAGACTTATTTAAAAAATCTTACTTCCTTATAAGCTACCACTAACGTGTTATAGTACAATTATTCGATCAGTTCTTCTAGTTTATGATCTTCGAGAAGAATGACATTTAGGACTGGGAATAAAGACATGAACACACAAATACAGAGCAAGGCATATAGCCTTCATGTGTAAGATTTGAAGGAAGGGACTCTGGCATCAGACAGGCTGTGCCTGGCTCTGACACTTCTTGGTCAGTGTCAGAAAAATTGGAAAAATTTTTTTCTTCAGCCTCAGTTTCTTCATCTATAAAATAGAGATAATGATAACCTATGTAAAAAAAAAAG
Organism: Leucopleurus acutus; assembly: GCF_964270905.1. Classification (NCBI taxonomy): domain Eukaryota; kingdom Metazoa; phylum Chordata; class Mammalia; order Artiodactyla; family Delphinidae; genus Leucopleurus; species Leucopleurus acutus. Next base: position 41,465,000 of record NC_139142.1, read on the forward strand.
GATTTTTGTCTGTGTATAAAGTGAAATAATGCATGAGACATGTTTAGCATAGTGTCTGGCCATAGAAAGGGCTCAATAAACTATACGTATACTCTGCAAGGCAGACTTTTCCACCCAGAAAAAAAGAAAGCAGCAGTACTTATGTAACATTAATATTTAAGGGCAGCTATTTGATAAATAAACAGCGCTTAGTAGGGTTATCATGAAACTTCCCAAAGTGCTCTCATACCCATTGTTTCATCAGAGTTTCCTCTCTGTATAGAGCACCCATTAGACCTGGGAGAATTAAAAAATAATTAGAAGACATGGTGCTTATTTTAAAGGTGGTTATAATGTTTGAGAGAATCTAATGATAAGCTCAAACGCTCCACACAAGGGTACATGAAGCATACACGGTCAGCTGTGCTCTCCCAGGTAAACGAGAGGGTTGGATGAGTGCAGGGGTGGCCGTAAAGCCCACGAAGGAGGAAAGAAACCACTCTGGACACCTCTGGCTTGTCCTGTTTCTCCAGATTTTGACATGATCTTGTTAAAACCATCCATCCTGCCATTGAAACTGAATGTTGTTTCATGTACTAATAAGTAGGCCAGGGAAGGAACAGATTTGGGAATCCTATTGTACAAATATCATTCTCTTCTATTTCATGCTTTCAAACCCAAATAGAGCACCTAGGCAACATGCCAAATTGTCCATGTTCTAGAATAAGACCCATTCTCTTCCCTAGTCCAAGTTGTAGCACCATAATAACTCCTGGGCTGTGGACAGTGACTCTGGATCTGGGCAGACGTCTCTAGATTGATTTAGTCATTCTGGAGTCAGTCATTTCCCATGAATATGTTCACTAGAACATCATAATGGAAAACTCCCAAACTTAAATGGAACAATTTAGCCAAGTTGGCATGGGTAAAACATATGATGGGAAAAACTGTATCCCGGCATCAGGGTCTCTACCACATGGGCCCTGGGTAGCCCTAGATTCCAGGACACTAAAGGCTCTTGAGTCAAGTAAGGGCAAACACCATGGTGTAGCCATGCAAGGCCAAAGAAGTGGGACATTAAGTAAGGTTGAAACTGCCACTGATGAAAACCAGCTGGCTGTGGAAATGTCTAGTTACCACGAGAAAAGCTCCACTTATTTTAAAAAAAAAAAAAAAAAAAGATTAGTTCTGTGTCCTTTTCACACGGAGTTGAAGAAACCACTTTATGGTGTCTTTCTGCTGAGTCCTTCTGTTTTGCATTTAAGAGAAAAGGAGTTGAACATCAGAGTGAGAACAATACTTGAAGTATCAGATTTGCATTTCATTAGCTCCCCATATGGAGTGCAGAACTTCTTGCTTTTGAAATTGTATATATTTATGCTGCTCAATCCCCAGAGGCTGTCTGGACCAAACACTAGCTCTAATTCATAACAATTTTGGTTTCTCTTCATGTGGCCCACAAAGAGACCTGAGACTTTAATGGCTAGTACTTAAGAAAATCTACCTGTCAACATCCTGCCTTGCACGTGGTCTGTGGGAGCAGACAAAAAAGCTGTACCTTTGGGGAAAGAGGAGAAGGGTACACGGCCCTCTGGGAGGCTTCTATAGGTTGCCAAAGAGTTCTTAGTATCATCTGTCATCCACAGATTGAGCCGCTAATCTCTGTAATTTAAGGACCCTACCAATCCTAACCTTTTAATTGCTTTTAAAGCTTGGCAGTGTTCTGGTGTGCAGGAGGGTGGCAACTTGTGAGACATCCACTTCGACTTTCTTTGCAAGGCAGGAAACAAACCAGCCATTTAAAACCAGTATTTAACTCCACCTTGCTCTACTCAGGTATTTCAAAAATTTGCCCAGAGAACTGGAACATCCAGGCATAATTAAACTAAGTTAAGGATGGATGGCTAGATCAACTTTAGCTCTGCTTCAGTGGATTTAAGCCAAACCCCTCTCCTTTAAAGTAGCCTTTTGTGGTTTACTACACCCCGGCTGTCATGTTAAGTGAGCATCTGGAAAAAAAGAATGGCAGAACACTTCATAAAAGTGTATTTTAGGTGGGTTCTTTTTGCAATATAAGCCAGCTTCCAAGTTTCTTTCTTTCTTTCCTTCTTTTTTAACAGAAGGGAGAGGTCTGTTTTAGGGAATAAAGCAGAGTGAATCTTAAGTTGCCCCATGTCGCCTACATACACACAGCAGAGAAGTTGTTGCTGGCTCTTCCAGGGGCCTGACGAACAGGTCTCATTCTCGGGTACATCGTGTCCATTCTACTCACTTCTCAAGTCTGTCAAAGGCAGGGTCCCTGGTGGCTTGGAGCGTCACACCTTCCAGACAGCCTCTTTCTGGGCGCTGTGAGGGACGCTGGACTCTCATGCTGTGAGCACATAAAAAGGGCCTGTACTTCCTCCCCTGCTTGGCCCCTGGGATGAGAAGGCCTTTCCTTCCCGCTGCCTTCTCGGCTCCAGGCAAGGCTGTGGCAGGTGCCCCTGGCCAAAGGGTCCGTGAACTTTCGTGGTATGGGGGTAAGAAGAGCTTTTAAAGATAACCAAGTGCTGCAGACACGTGTGCATCACAATACTGCCCATGGAACATGCCACGGGGCTTTCACTGCGGTGGAATCTGGTGTAATGACTACGTGGCTGGTAATTAAATTCCTAGTCAGCAAGGTAAGACACAGAGAGGGTCGCCAGTCTTTGGGAATGAAATAAGCAGAAAAGAAGAAAGACACTAAGTGTGGAAAGGTAGGAAATCTTGACTTCAACTTGGAAACATTCCTACTCATTGTCCCCAGGCAGAAAATCAGTCTCTAAATGCTAGTGACAGGTTTTGTCTCTCTCCAGTCTGTCCCTCATCAGGTCTGAGCTGGGCAATAGAAAGAGCTCCCTATCTGAGAGCAGCCTGTGCCTCCAGCTCTGACCCCTCCAGCCTATCCTGCAAACCTGTCAGAGATCAGACTCAAAACCTCATTAAGACAGTGCTGTTCTCTGGAACAAACGGCACCAATTCCGGATCCCCCAGGTACACAAACGGGCCATTAACTGAGCAGCTGCCACATACAGGCACTCTGTCAGTGCTTCTCACATGCTGGGTCTCATTCTTACAAGCCCACTGCTTTCATTACCTCCATTTTATAAACTGACCCTGGGCTGACTCGGGCCCTGACAAAGGCACCAGGCCTGGATCTCAGGCCCTCCTGCCTGGTCTCATTTAATCCAAGTGATAATCGTCTGCTGCAATTACAGGGCTCTCGCTATAGCCCGGCCTGTACCCGCTCTGGTGCCTTTGCTCCTGCTGCACCCTTGGAACTGCCTCCGCTCCCCTGCCTGTGTAACTGTTAATGGCCCTCGAGGCCCACTTTCTCAGGGAAACCCTGCTGCTGCCCCCTCGCCTCACCTTGGCTGGGCTCCCCGTCTCCTTCCAGCCAGACCAGTCTAAGGCCTGAACTGTTCACAGGTCATCTTGCCTGTGTCACTGTTCTCCAGTTAGCCATGCACTGCCAAAGGCAACAGTGCTACCTTAAGTCTTGGGACACCCTATGGCACCCAGCACAGTGCCAGGCAAATAAACACTCCAAAGCGATAACTCTAAGCAAAAAGTATCAAAGCAAAGTATCACAGCTCTCCCCTCCTTTAAGCCCCTGGCTCCTTTTGTGTGTACTCATGCATTGCCAACGAAAAGGGGAGAGTGAAAGCAAGGTAAACCAACCGCTGACTGGTTAAACAACTAAATAAAAACAAATTAGTTCTGCTTAATTTCTTTTACCTTTAGCCCTGTGCTTTCCTGATGAGAGAGTAAAACCACTGACCACTGAGCAGACGAGCATGTGGTACTGAATCCTCTGTGGCAGAGAAGGTTTTAGACCCTGATCAATAAGGCCCAATTACCATAAGGTTAACTGCATCTCAAAATCACCTTGTTATGCATAATACATTTTAAAATTATGCTCATTGTAATACTTATCCATTAAATTGGATATTAATAGATAATTTAACAGATACGAGGCAAGTTCTTAAAATTATCTTCTACAGAGTTCAGACACATTCACATTCTAAGTCACCTTAGCCTCTGACACTTTTGATGTAATGAGGGAATGATATACCACAATATGAAACAATTCCTCCAATAATGGGATGGGAAATTTGCCAGAAGGAGTTGTAACCTTATCTATAACTAGTGTAATTACCCTCGGTGGCATCTTGTACTGAGAATAATCTGTCTATGAGAAACTGGGTCACAGCTAGAGCACTTAAATTACTATAGAAATTCAGAGTGATAGCTCCCTTTGCTAAGCTGTTTTTAAAGTGCTCCTCTAGACTGCAAAAGTGCAAAATAGAGGGGGAAATTCTAGGGTTTTAAAAGAAAAACTTCGCCCAAATTTTCATTTAATTTTGCTATTAAGTAAAAACATTATTTGTAAAAAGAAGTTTTAACAAAACAAATTGTATAGACCATAGGAAAAAAATACGTAGCCCTTCAAAACTATTTTCAGTGGTGTCTTCCTGAACAAAAGTGGGGATAAACACAGGGCCTGGCCACTTACACAGCTTCCAGCCAGAGGCAGAAATTAAATGCTAACAGGATGGTTCATGTTACCTTACTAAGTTGTATTAAAATTCAGGGGTCTTACCAAACTTCAATTTCTCTTTCACTAAAAGAAACATTTGCTCCATAAAGTAATATATGTCTGGCTATCAATCAAACTTCTTTGCTGCAAACCAAGCAGCGGTGCTGTGTGTTAAAAGAAACTTACTCTAAGACCATGTGAAAAATAAGAACTACTACAACTACTACTACTTTCCGTTTTTACTCTCCCTGAAAGTCACCTTATGCCAGCCTCGATACATATATAACATTCTTTCCAGAATGTAACCAATGTGACTTATACATAATGCCTCAAAGTTCAGGGTTCTTTATATTTTCCTTCCCTTCATCAGCACTCGGTATCTCTGTCTAATGTGAAAGTCCCTTTTAGAGAAAGAAGAAACTAGATTCAGAAAAACTACTTGAAATGCCCAGGACAACCTGACACATTGCCTGAAGCTATAATCAGATTCCAGGTTCCCGAATTTCCTTTCTTCTTTTCAAGCTCCAAGGCCATGATGGTTCACTAATTATGAGAAATACTTCTGAAAGGGCTGAACTGGATGAATTAGCATTTCACTGAGGTTTGAGTTTTACATGTTTTTTTAGTCATAAAAATGTTCACAAAGAGCATGAAATAATACAATCTTGAAGTATAAAAAGGTGACTTTAGAAAGCAAAATGAAACAAAGAGCCTTCATGCCTTCGTCGTGGACGCTGACTGTGTGACAGTGTTACTTCAATGGCTAAAGAATCTCTAAAGCCAAGAGGTATAAATAACAGTAAAGTACATTTTATAGGCTCTCTGGAAAAACAACAAAACAAAACATTGATTTGAGATGTTCTGCTCTTTAAGATTTAGGAGTCTGTGGAAATTAAACTGCAAGAAAGTAGGCATCCAGCTGTGACATACGCCACGAGGGAAAGGAGGCACTGACGGTCCTCTTCATGTCAGACAGAAGAAACTCAGAGAACTGACCCTCAGCAGAGTCCAGGTAAAAGGATGAGTCCAAACATGTGGCTTGGAGCCACATGATAGAAAAGTTGTATGGTCCTGATAGCCTCATCCATCAGAGGGCAGACAGCAGAAGCAAGAAGAACTACAATTCTGCAGCCTGTGGAATGAAAACCATGTTCACAGAAAGACAGACAAAATGAAAAGGCAGAGGGCTATGTACCAGATGAAGGAACAAGATGAAACCCCAGAAAAACAATTAAATGAAGTGGAGATAGGCAACCTTCCAGAAAAAGAATTCAGAATAATGATAGTGAAAATGATCCAGGACCTTGGAAAAAGAATGCAGGCAAAGATTGAGAAGATGCAAGAAATGTTTAAAAAAGACCTAGAAGAATTAAAGAACAAACAAACAGAGATGACCAATACAATAACTGAAATAAAAAAATACACTAGAAGGAATCAATAGCAGAATAACTGAGGCGGAAGAACAGATAAGTGACCTGGAAGACAGAATGTTGGAATTCACTGCCATGGAACAGAATAATGAAAAAAGAATGAAAAGAAATGAAGACAGCCTAAGAGACCTCTGGGACAACATTAAATGCAACAACATTCACATTATAGGGGTGCCAGAAGGAGAAGAAAGGACCTGAGAAAATATTTGAAGAGATTATAGTCGAAAACTTCCCTAATGTGGGAAAGGAATTAGCCACCCAAGTCCAGGAAGCGCAGAGAGTCCCAGGGAGAATAAGCCCAAGGAGAAACATGCTGAGACACATAGTAATCAAATTGACAAAAATTAAAGACAAAGAAAAATTACTAAAAGCAACAAGGGAAAAATGACAAATAACATACAAGGGAACTCCTATAATGTTAACAGCTTATTTCTCAGCAGAAACTCTACAAGCTAGAAGGGAGTAGCATGATATATTTAAAGTGATGAAAGGGAAGAACCTACAACCAAGATTACTCTACCTGGGAAGGATCTCATTCAGATTTGACAGAGAAATCAAAAGCTTTACAGACAAGCAAAAGCTAAGAGAATTCAGCACCACCAAAACAACTCTACAACAAATGGTAAAGGAACTTCTTTAGGCAGGAAACACAAGAGAAGAAAAGGACCTACAAAAACAAACCCAAAACAATTAAGAAAATGGTAATAGGGGGCTTTCCTGGTGGCGCAGTGGATAGGAATCTGCCTGCCAACGCAGGGGACACGGGTTTGATCCCTGGTCCGGAAGGATCCCACACGCTGCGGAGCAACTACTGAGCCTGCGCGCCACAACTACTGAAGCCCATGCATCTAGAGCCCGTGCTCTGCAGCATGAGAGGCCACTGCAGTGAGAAGCCCGGGCACAGCAACAAAGAGTGGCCCCCACTCGTTGCAATTAGAGAAAGCCCATGTGCAGCAACAAAGACCCAACAGAGCCAAAAATAAATAAAATAAAAATAAAAATAATTTTTTAAGAAAATAGTAATAGGAACATACATATCAATAATTACCTTAAATGTGAATGGATTAAATGCTCCAACCAAAAGACACAGGCTCGCTGAATGGGAATAAAAACAAGACCCATATACATGCTGTCTACAAGAGACCCACTTCAGACCTAGGGACACATACAGACTGAAAGTGAGGGGATGGAAAAAGATATTCCATGCAAATGGAAATCAAAAGAAAGCTGGAGTAGCAATACTCATATCAGACAAAATAGACTTTAAAATAAAGAATGTTGTAAGAGACAAGGAAGGACACTACATAATGTTCAAGGGATTGATCCAAGAAGAAGATATAACAATTATAAATATATATGCACCCAACACAGGAACACCTCAATACATAAGGCAAATGCTAACAGCTATAAAAGAGTAAATCGACAGTAACACAATAATAGTGGGGGACTTTAACACCTCACTTACACCAATGGACAGATCATCCAGACAGAAAATTAATAAGGAAACAGAAGCTTTAAATGACACAATAGACTAGATAGATTTAATTGATATTTATAGGACATTCCATCCAAAAACAGCAGATTACACTTTCTTCTCAAGTGCACATGGAACATTCTCCAGGATAGATCATATCTAGGGTCACAAATGGTAAATTTAAGAAAATTGAAATCATATCAAGCATCTTTTCCGATCACAATGCTATGAGATCAGAAATCAATTACAGGGAAGAAAACGTAAAAAACACAAACACATGGAGGTTAAACAATATATTACTAAATAACCAAGAGATCACTGAAGAAATCAAAGAGGAAATCAAAAAATACCTAGAGAAAAATGACAATGAAAACATGATGACTCAAAACCTATGGGATGTAGCAAAAGCAGTTCTAAGAGGGAAGTTTGTATCAATACAATCCCACCTCAAGAAACAAGAAAAATCTCAAATAAACATTCTAACCTTACACCTAAAGGAACTAGAGAAAGAAAAACAAACAAAATGCAAAGTAGGTAGAAGGAAAGAAATCATAAAGATCAGAGCAGAAATAAATGAAATAGAAACAAAGAAAACAACAGCAAAGACCAATAAAACTAAAAGCTGGTTCTTTGAGAAGATAAGCAAAATTGATAAACCTTTAGCCAGACTCATCAAGAAAAAGAGGGAGAGGACTCAAATCAATAAAATTAGAACTGAAAAAGGAGAAGTTATAACGGACACTGCAGAAATACAAAGCATCGTAAGAGACTACTACAAGCAACTCTATGCCAATAAAATGGACAACCTGGAAGAAATGGACAAATTCTTAGAAAGGTATAACCTTCCAAGACTGAACCAGGAAGAAATAGAACACATGAACAGACGAATCACAAGTAATGAGATTGAAACTGTGATTAAAAATCTTCCAACAGGGGCTTCCCTGGTGGCGCAGTGGTTGGGAGTCTGCCTGGTGATGCGGGAGACGCGGATTCGTGTCCCGGTCCGGGAGGATCCCGCATGCCGTGGAGCAGCTGGGCCTGTGTGCCGTGGCCACTGGGCCTGCGCATCCGGAGCCTGTGCTCCACAGCGGGAGGGGCCGCAGCGGTGAGAGGCCCGCGTACCACACACACAAAAAAAGAAATATATATATTAAAAAAATCTTCCAACAAACAAAAGTTCAGGACCAGATGGCTTCACAGGTGAATTTTATCAAACATTTAGAGAAAAGCTAACACCCATCCTTCTCAAACTCTTCCAAAAAATATCAGAGGAAGGAACACACCCAAACTCATTCTACAAGGCCACCATTACCCTGATACCAAAACCAGACAAAGATGTCACAAAGAAGGAAAACTACAGGACAATATCCCTGATGAACATAGATGCAAAAATCCTCAACAAAATACTGGCAAACAGAATCCAACAACACATCAAAAGGATCATACACCATGATCAAGTGGAATTTAACCCAGGGATGCAAGGATTCTTCAATATAGGCAAATCAATCAATGTGATACACGATAATAACAAATTGAAGGATAAAAACCATATGATCATTTCAATAGATGCAGAAAAAGCTTTTGCCAAAATTCAACACCCATTTATGATAAAAACCTCCAGAAAGTGAGCATAGAGGGAACCTACCTCAACATAATAAAGACCATATATGACAAACCCACAGCCAACATCATTCTCAATGGTGAAAAACTGAAAGCATTTCCTCTAAGATCAGGAACAAGACAAGGATGTCCACTCTCGCCACTATTATTCAATATAGTTTTGGAAGTCCTAGCCACAGCAATCAGAGAAAAAGAAATAAAAGGAATACAAATTGGAAAAAAAGAAGTAAAACTGTCACTGTTTGCAGATTACTGTACATAGATAATCCTAAAGATGCCACTGGAAAACTACTAGAGCTAATCAATGAATTTGGTAAAGTTGCAGGATACAAAATTAATGCACAGACATCTCTTGCATTCCTATACACTAACAATGAAAGATCAGAAAGAGAAATTAAGGAAACAATCCCATTCACCACTGCAACAAAAAGAATAAAATACCTAGGAATAAACCTACCTAAGGAGACAAAAGACTTGTACCCAGAAAACTATAAGACAACTGATGAAAGAAATGAAAGATGACACAAACAGATGGAGAGATATACCATGTTCTTGGATTAGGAGAATCAATATTGTGAAAATGGCTATACTACCCAAAGCAATCTACAGATTCAATGCAATCCCTATCAAATTACCAATGGCATTTTTCACAGAACTAGAACAAAAAAAATTTAAAATTTGTAAGGAGACACAAAAGACCCCAAATAGCTAAAGCAATCTTGAGGGAAAAAAATGGAGTTGGAGGAAATCAGGCTCCCTGACTTCAGACTATACTACAAAGCTACAGTAAACAAGACAATATGGTACTGGCACAAAAACAGAAATATAGATCAATGGAACAGGATAGAAAGTACAGAGATAAACCCACACACCCATGGTCAACTAATCTATGACAAAGGAGGCAAGAATATGCAATGGAGAAAACACAGCCTCTTCAATAAGAGTGCTGGGAAAACTGGAGAGCTACATGTAAAAGAATGAAATTAGAACACTCCCTAGCACCATACACAAAAATAAACTCAAAATGGATTAAAGACCTAAATGTAAGACCAGATACTATAAAACTCTTAGAGGAAAACATGAAGAACACACTTTGACATAAATCACAGCAAGATCTTTTTTGACCCACCTCCTAGAGTAATGGAAATAAAAACAAAAATAAACAAGTGGGACCTAATGAAACTTAAAAGCTTTTGCACAGCGAAGGAAACTATAAACAAGATGAAAGGACAACCCTCAGAATGGGAGAAAATATTTGCAAATGAATCAATGGACAAAGGATTCATCTACAAAATATATAAACAGCTCATGCAGCTCAATATTAAAAAAACAAACAACCCAATCAGAATATGGGCAGAAGGGCTTCCCTGGTGGTGCAGTGGTTGAGAGTCCGCCTGCCGATGCAGGGGACAAGGGTTCGTGACCTGGTCTGGGAGGATCCCACATGCCACGGAGCGGCTGGGCCCGTGAGCCATGGCCACTGAGCCTGCGCGTCCGGAGCCTGTGCTCCGCAACGGGAGAGGCCGCAACAGTGAGAGGCCCGTGTACCGCAAAAAAACAAAAAAAACCAAAAAAACACAAATGGGCAGAAGACCTAAATAGACGTTTCTCCAAAGAAGACATACAGATGGCCAAGAAGCACATGAAAAGCTGCTCAACATCACTAATTATTAGAGAAATGCAAATTAAAACTACAATGAGGTATCACCTCACACTGGTTAGAATGGGCATCATCAGAAAATCTACAAACAACAAATGCTGGAGATGGGGTGGAGAAAAGGGAACCCTCTTGCACTGCTGGTGGGAATGTAAATTGATACAGCCACTATGGAGAACAGTATGGAGGTTCCTTAAAAAACTAAAAATAGAATTACCATATGATCCAGCAATCCCACTACTGGGCATATACCCAGAGAAAACCATAATTCAAAAAGACACACACGGTACTTCCCTAGTGGCACAGTGGTTAAGAATCCACCTGCCAATACAGGGGACACAGGTTCACGCCCCGGTCTGGGAAGATCCCACGTGCCACAGAGCAACTAAGCCCATGCGCCACAACTACTGAGCCTGCACTCTAGAGCCCATGAGCCACAACTACTGAAGCCCATGTGCCTAGAGCCTGTGCTCCGCAACAAGAAAAGCCACTGCAATGAGAAGCCCATGCACCACAACGAAGAGTAGCCCCCGCTCGCCACAACTAGAGAAAGCCCACGTGTAGCAGTGAAGACCCAACACAGCCAAAAATAAAAAATATAAATAAATAAAATTTATAAAAAAAACACACACACACAAAAAGACACATGCACTCCAATGTTCATTGCAGCACTATTTACAATAGCCAGCTCATGGAAGCAACCTCGATACCCATCAACAGATGAATGGATAAAGAAGATGTGGTACATATATACAATGGAATATTACTCAGCCATAAAAAGGAATGAAATTGGGTCATTTGTAGAGACGCAGATGGACCTAGAAACTTCACTCATACAGAGTGAAGTAAGTCAGAAAGAGAAAAACAAATATCATATATTAACGCATATATATGGAATCTAGAAAAATGGTACAGATGAACTTGTTTGCAAGGCAGAAATAGAGACACAGATGTAGAGAACAAACGTATAGACACCAAGGGGGAAAAGCAGGGGCGGGGGGTGGTAAGATGAATTGGGAGATTGGGATTGACATATATACACTAATATGTTTAAAACAGATAACTAATAAGAACCTGCTGTATAAAAAAATTAAATTAAAAAAAAAAAAGAAAGTTGGTCCTACCAGAAATGTTTAGACAACATCAACAATACCTCGATAGAAGGATGTTGCAATTCTGAGCTCTCCGACCATCAATCACCGAAAGCTCTCTGACTTTAAGTTTGGAGCCCAGGGTGTCATCAATGGCATCTGCTTCTTTCTATAAGGAGCATGAAAGAAATCCATCAAAGTCAAACAGGGACATTCCGACTTCAGATACACAGTTTTCCTTTATATTTGCTGTATACACACACACACACACACACACACACACACACACACACACACACACACACACACACACGCAAAGCCGAGACGGTAAGCAGGGGAATGTATGCAGGTGGTGGAATTGAAACAAAGGCTAAAATGTAGTTGACAAAGGAGAATAAGAAAAGCTGACCACCCACATTTGAGAAAGCATTATTTGGAAGAACAAAGTGCTTCTAAGTTGAAGATGCATAAATTATTAATGAACGGTACCCTCCTTTTGTCCCCCAAATCCCGATGGAGAGCAGACAGAAGGACTGTCACTATGAATCAAGCTCAGCTGAAACGTGCCACTGCTGGTCCAGCCATTTACAGGGCCCATTCACCCCAGAACCATTTGCATCCTGAACACTCAGAAAGCTGAACAATAAAACCTCCCAAACGTCTTCATGTGCAACAGGAAGCTCCGAAGCCCAGATGGTACCTTTCATTACCCTGGAGCCTGATGGACAACAGGGAGGGCGCAGTTCGAGGCATTGGTTCAATTTACCTCGATTAACAATAAAACACTACTTACACACTGTACTGCTGTACAGAGAGCTGTAAGCAATGAGGGCCAGTCATAATTTATGGTGGAAGAGGCATAAAACAATTATACATAAAATACTGTTTGAGTAAACTGGGCATCAAGGTGAAAACATAGATTGACTTGATAAATAGCAAGTTTGATTTTGTTAAAGGTCAGGATCAATTTAAAAAACAGATCATGCCATTAAAAAATGAAAGAAGTGAAAGCAGACATAGAGAATGGACGTGCAAGATCGGGATTGACATATGTGCACTGCCATGTATAAAACAAATAGCTAGTGAGAACCTTCTGTATAGCGCAGGGAGCTCAGCTCGGTGCCCTGTGGTGACCTAGATGGGCAGGATGGTGTCGCGGGGGTGGGGGGTGGTGGTGGAAGGCAGGTCCAAGAGGGGGGGATATGGGGATATATGTATATGTATAGCTAATTCACTTCATTATACAGCAGAAACTAACACAACATTGTAAAGCAACTATACCCCAATTTAAAAAATAAAAAAGATTAAAAAATAGGGAACTCTGGCCAAAAAAAAAAAGTAAGGAAACCAAAGAGTTCTAGAACTAGATAACAGTTTAGGAAACAAAGACAACATGGAGTTTAAAATAAGAGGCACCATGTGACCAAACTTTAACTGTTTCGTATTGTGCTGAGATTTCAGGCATACCTCTCAATATTCAGTTAAGAGTTGAAACCCAATGTGAAATTAAGTAGGCATTGTATTACACTCTCAGAAAAAAAAAAAAAACCCTAGGAAAACCAAGACATTTTGAGCTTATAGTAAGCCAAGGAGTTACATTAAGCAAAGTGTGGGTTTTAGCTCACTTACCTGCTTGGAGTTACTGTTCACAAAGAAATCCTACAGCCATGGCAGAGGCATGGAAAAGGCAAATCAGATACATGCAGTTCAGAAATCACAGCAACCAATGGGGGAAGGTCAAGGAAATCAGTGACAGGGTAAGAGATGATTTTATGCTCCCAGGAGCAGCAATGAGAGTTGATGAAGATGAGAGTCTGGCTGAAGATACATTGAAGAGCAGGGTACTAAGCGTTCAGGGTAGAGAGAGAAGATGGCATGTGCTGTACACAATTTTCAATGGTGGCAAATCAAATTCAGAAACGAAAGGGCTTTAAAACACCCCCAAAAGACTCAAAGTGGTGAAGGAACAAATCCTCTTTGAAAGGACCACTGGGCTCCATGTACTCAACATGAAGCAGATTTCACGGTTTTCCCTTGAAGCAGAAAATATCAATCAACTCTATCAACCTGAGGGAACTACTCCCATTGTCATGTGCTACCAGCAAAATATGCTTTTTTGAGGGGATGGAATAATCTCCTATCTTCTCGTGTCACTAGGAAGGATTAAGAAAAGAAAAAAGACAAGTTCAACAATATAGGTCAGTAAAACCAACACTCAGTACTCCCCAAGAGTCCAAACAATGTCTGTGGGCACTCTGGGTAGGTATGCGGAAAAAGACAGAACTTGCAATTAAGAGACAATAAGTGATTCATGTGCTGTGCAGCCATTGGTGGTCCTGTCCACACTGCCTTGGGGCTGTTCATGTGTATAAGGTCAACAGCCTCTGTTGAAAATAGTTCATAGAAAAGACCTGGAGTGAAGAAGGGAAAGAGGAAGCAGTAATTGACACGTTATGAGAAAGTCACAGCTTTCTTTGCATATTTTTGCCGTGATGGCATGAATAAAGCTTCGGTGTGCAAAACACACCCCAGTGTTCGGGCCAACTACTTACACACCCAGCGTTTACTTAGCAGATTCCTTAAGGCCTCACTGGTCCCCGCAGCACTGCCAAGGCCAATTTTACACAGATGAGCTGTTTCACATCATTCTTCGAATGGGAAACAAAATGTATCCTCCCCTTGCTCCACCCATACAAGGGGGGATTACTTTTCTGGAATGGCATTTAAAAAATAAAGTGATAACCACATGAAACTTTTCTTTCCTCTGATGTCACAGTTTTCTTTTGTCCCTGTTGTAACTGTCAAGTTTTTTACACTGAAAATCCTTAGCACTCTTTCCCTGTAACAGCAGTTTCTCCTTTCAAGGGCAGAAAAAACTGGTGAAGTGAACTCCATGAGGTCATCTTATCCTACTTTTCTCTCTTAAAGAGACAAGTTGCAAGTTGAATTTAGACCCTGCTCTCCCTGTCTGGCCTTCAAGGAAGAAACTTGTATGAAGGTGTCTGGCAACTCATTCTCCCTAAGTTCCCACTGTCTGGAAATTAATCTCTACTGTAGTGGTCTATGGAACCAGGCCACAAGCATTTACTAAGGATGTGACTTGGGGCTCAGTTTCACTATCTGTAAAATGAAGTAAACAACTGGATATTTATTGTATTAAATGTGATATGCATGTAAAGCATTTTGTACAGTACCTGTCACATATTTATGAGCTCCATACTTGGAAGCTATCACACACTACAATTATTCTATCTTTCAAGCCAATGATCAAGTCCATTTTTTTGCCTATTGCCCTACTTTTCAGTTGAGTTGAAGCACAGCTGGTCAAGATCTCCCACTTGTAACCAGCAGCAGCACTAAGTGTAACAGTTAATAGCTAAGTAATGTATCTTATCTTTTGAGAGGTGAGGATGAAGAATGCCATGTGAGAGTTAGGTTAATTGGAGATCTTGAGAATCCCCTATTTTAAGAGTCCTTTAATCATCACATTTAAAATAAAATCACAAAGCTTATTAGATGGGGAATGTTAAAAATACTGATGCTCCCAGGACTATTTCAAATAAGTTAACATTCTTTTTGAAACTTTAAATTATTCACTAATTGGCTTGGGCCAAACATGATAGAATTGCCTACATTTGGCTCCACCTAACAGGATGTCTGATTTTTCCAGTTGATTTTTGGTGTAGGGCTTAGGGTTTGGAAAATAAGTAGGAAGTTGGGGCTTGCATTTTCAGGAGCCAGGGCTGATAAATTCCTATAAATAGGGTTTCACCATGAAATAACGACTCGACATTTCATAGACAATGACAACCTTTATATGGATGGTTCTTAATCTTCTTGAGGTTGAGATCCCATTGTAAATCTGATAAAAGCTGGAGATCCTCTCCAGAGAAATGCACACACTAATATTTATATAGAACCCTGTATTTGATTAACTATTACCATGTTGTCCATCTATATAGAACCTGTACCTTATACTTTGGTACTAAGAAAAACCACTATTTACACTTTTTATCTCCCGTCTTCATATGCCATGACTAAGGACAAAGCTTGTTGAAATCAATGTCCTAAATCACATAATTTTTCAATGTGAAAACTAGATATACAGAATAACAAAAAACATAAAGAAAATGAAAAAAGAAATTTCTTTGGCCATTCATAAAAATTCAGAAGATACCATTGACTATACCAAATGGGACCCCAAGAATGACTTGTATATGACATGTTAGTGGAGGGTTGGATTCTGGAGCCTAGGATAGTTATCCTTTGTAACTATTCAAAGCAGAGAGGCTTTGAAATGTTATATCACGTTCTGATAATAGGACCTATAAAGAAGGGGTGTCCCCAGGCAAAGAGTGGGGAAGAGGAATGGAGATAACCAGCTGTTCATTTGCTGCTCCAGAGATATGTGTGCCTTTAGGTAAATGTAGTACCTTTGGTTCATTTTCTCTCTGTCCAAATTGCATGTATAGGGAGAATGAATTTATAACATCTTGAGATGAAAATTTCCCACAAAACAAATATGAGTGTTGTTTAATTGTAACTGAGATAGTACTACTATGCAATGTGCTACATTATGTATTAAAACAAGTCTCTTGTGGCTGGCCTAGAGATCATGTATAGTACAGTTTCAATGAGGAAAAGAGGTTCTGAGATTCAAGACATTGACTTTCAAATGAACTTTTGTAATGTGAGCAGGGGAATAACTGTATGCTATTAAATTCCATTTCATGTGGCACATAAGCTTACATAATCGGCTCACACCTTTGATATCCACACTGGAAAAAAAAAGAATCCTGAATAGAGATGATCTTGTTCTTAAAACTGGAGTTAAAGAAAATCCTTTACAAAGTCTAACCTTCATAATCAATAAAGCCATCAATAAGAACAAAGTGAAACTGAGAATTATGCCACTTGTACACCTGTCTGGACACTGAATACATACTGAGCCATATTTTTATTATCTGTGACATAGGAATAATACTCACCTCAAAGAGTTGGTGTGAAGATTAAATGAACAAATAAGTATCAGTTCCTTGAGAACTAAAAATTAGGGTTGATGAGATTGGGGCTGTATATATTATATCCAGCACCAAAAATGTAATGGATACTTAATATTGATTATCATCTTTTAGTCTATATTCTGGTTATTTACAGATTTTCCTCATCTCTGCTTTTATAGTATAAGCTGCATTATAGACGTGTGCAATAGTTTAACACATTTGTGTCCTTTGACATACTTTATATGCAAAGCAGACAATAAAAATATCTGTTGTTTTTAATGATTCAATATTTCTCATATCAACAGGGCACATCTTGTGTGTGTGTGTGTACATTTACTTATATCAAACCTCTCCTACATGTCATTAATCAGTGTTCACCTAAATTATACTAATCTGAAGCTTGAAATTTTTTTCAAAATCTTACTCTGTGTAGTGTTCCTGTTGCATGCACACAGACAATGGTATTCATGGGTTCTTTGTCTCTCTGAGAAATTTACTTGGCCACACAACTGGCTGAAATCCAGAGAGTTTGACCAGGGTTTTATAACTCTGGAGGGAAGAAAGAGGAGAAATCATTGAAAAAAAGGGTTCCCGGTATTCATTTGGGAGTAGAAAAGAGAGCAATTCAAGTGTAACAATAATTATATAGAGCATTGCCAAGACTAAAATGAAAATGCATAGGTCTTGAAGTTGCCATTAGTTATGAGACATGGGGACACAATGACAGGCACCCCATTTCCTTTAGTCTATCCTATGTGTTCCTACTAGTCTGTCTTCATCTTTCGATTTTCTGTCTCTCAACATTCAATAAATTCAATGGAATAGCTCAAATTACCTTCATTTGGGAAACAGCTTTATGGTTTAAAAATTCTCAGCTCATGTTCTTACACCAAGAGGGGAGACCTACTTGAGTCAAGCTGAGTGGGTGTGCTGAAATTTTTCTCCGGGAAGTACTCCTGCAAATGTCACAAATGATTCTACTTAACCAGTCTACTACTTAGTGTTAAGTGCAACCGAAATGTTCTGGTTTATCCTGACTGGCATGACTACTGATTATTTAAACAGCAATTGGTTGCTAGGAGACAATTACCCAATTGCTAGGCTTTCTGCAACCCTGTCTCCTGGAGCTCTTGAGAACTGTCCACATATTTGTCCCAGAGCATTTTGGCAGCATCCTTCTGCACCTTCTGCTGAAAGCCAGTTAATTATGAGTCTTGTAAACTTGGGTCTTTCAACCATCTGCCTTCATAATAAATGCAACCCACGAGCTCAGACTTGAATAGCATCATTTGGAATAACTGCTGTTTTTCTCTTCCTTTTATTTACTTCTCTAAGTTCCCAAACCTTCATCTTAGGCAACTAGAATGGACCAGTATTAGTGACTGAAACTGAAGTAGGAAATCAGCAGGACGTGTAATTAGGTCAGAAGATTATTTGAATCTACCAGGAAACTGGCTATGTCCTAATGTCCTACTTCATGTTAAGGCCCAGAGGAAACTATCGTGGGACAGGAGAGAGAGGAGGCCTGTTGTGGCCATTCAGGAATGAATCTGGTCCAAGTACCTGCCATACAAGAGCTCTCAACACATCTTTTGTTTGTCCCCTGAAAGATAAGGTATCTTGCTTTCAACTGGACAACGTCCTATCTTCTTTTTCTTCATTTTCCTTTATTTGGCATTTATGATATTGTACAAGTTTGCTGTCATACTTTTGGGAGGGGTCCCAGCTGAGTGCTCCTATCTTACAGTCATTCTGACATGGCAGGCAACCACCTGCATTTTTGTACTTTATTAAAATAGCATTAAGGGCACTGCAGAGAAATATTCTCTCACTTAAGGGAAAATATTCTGGCTAAAAGATGTACTACCTTTTCTTTTCAATTTTAGTTGCATCAAAGGCCATTTTGAAAAAGAAAACCCTCAGCTGCTTTTTCTCCCCAGCCTCAGTCCATCTTCTCCCTTGGTGCTTGGCAGTTCTGTTCTGAGACACTCTTTCTTGGGAACCAAGCCAAGCCTAAGCAGACTAGGAAGTCTGCTGCTTGTCTGAGGATGCTCCACCCTGGGAATGATTCCCACGGGAGTTAAGGGCCTCCCAGCAAAACCCAAGGAAAGCCCCTACGCAGATGCCTGGCATCTGCCTGTTCCTGTTCCTTAAGACACCCTCTGCTCTCATCATTTCTCTCCCTCAGTCACCCTTTGAACTTTTCTCCTTACACTCTGAGACTCACTTTTTCCCTCCCAGACTTCCGATTGACTGTTGAAGACCTCAATCCACCTCTTGCTTGTACTTCTGAGACTCTCTGTACCAAGCCACTTTGCTGTGAACTCTACTAAGATGCCCTCTCGAGGGGTGAGAGGTACCGCACAGATGTGACCGAGCTCACTAAGTGACGCTGACTACTTGGCCAGGTTAGTAAGCACCAAATCAAACTGCATGTTCTCATACTATCATGTTGCTCACTTTTCAGAAGCTCCTTGGGTCCTATTTGTTCCACTGCCATCCCCACACTTGCTCAGCCTTCACAGCCCCACTTCTGAGTCGATCATGCTCAGGACAGAGCAAAAACTTCTTTCTAGGTTCTATCTAGCTGCCAACTTATAGTCATTTACCAACCCCCATACTTCAAAAGGTTCCATTTATTTCAAATAAGCAGTCCACTTCTGATAATAACCATTTGAGATATAAATATTATAACTAAAATAGCTTCAGAAACAAACACTGTGGGGTGACACTACAAGTTAGGTAACTCTCCTACTATTTTCCCCTGGTGGCCCCTTTGACTAAGCACAAGTGACAATAAGATACAGAGCTCCTGCCACCAACGGAGACGGTGTTGTGGAAAGACACCAGAGCATGAAGCTCCCTAACAAGGAGCTTGTATACCTTCAACATGTACACACACATGCGCGCGCACACACACACACACACACATAAACTGACAGGAACCTAAACACACATGCAGACCCACACACCATGCTGTCTGCAGGAACATAATAGGCTAGACCAAACAGCCTAGAATTAAGATGCCTAACATATCATGGTTATGGCAGATGGCCCAGGGATCATGCACAAGAACATGACTCCTTAATTATTTTAGCATCTGGAGGGCACATGCTCTTACCTGCTGTCTTTGGTAAGCAGAGAAAGTTCTTTCTAGGTCTTCAAGATCTAGAACTTTGAAGACTTTTGTATCATCAATTTCGGTCCACACTGTTCCTTCCAGTTTGTTCTGCAAACATCAAGTTAAGAAGCGCTGGGGTTTATAGTTAGACACAAAAAGAATAGATGTAGTTATTTTTTTTACAAAGTGCTGCTATCCCAAATTTTTCACTCTACCGGATGCTCAGAATGAGCTGGCTTCAAAAATCGGGTCCCTTGTTTCAGAAGCTTTATCACTTGAATATCTGAGCTAGTGAGAATCCTGAATCCACACTAGGAAATGAAATCACTGGACAGCCAGGGTGGCCCGATCAGAGACAACACAGAGCACTGCTAGTGCTATCCGTTAGAGGGAAAGTTGGAAAAAATGGCTCACCTCGGGCAGCTTAGACCAGTTGAAGGATTTCAGGGCGTTTGTGGGCTGAGGAATGTTCTTCTTCTTGAGTGCCAGACCCAGGGGGGCACCAGGAGGTGGCATGACTCCTCCCAAGGGAGGAGGCCCTGGGGGAGGGGGAGGGCCCCCTGGGGGGAGGGGAGGGGGTGGAGGAGGAAGCGCTCCACCAGGCAGAGGCGGGGGTGGTGGGGGAGGGAGGAGGGGTCCGGGCACAGAGGAAGGAAAGGGCCCCCCGGGGGCTCCAGGCGATGCTCCACCGGGGAGTGAAGCGCAGACGGCCCTCTGAAAAATAAAAATAGGAAAGGAGGAGATGAACAGAAGAAGTAAATTCACTGGATGATTTTTAGGGTCTGAAACTTTGCCTAACATGTGTATTATGGAGAAATTCACACATCTGAGAAGGTGGGCTTAAAGGCGCAGTAAGTTGAGTGGCCTCGTGTGTGACACTCTAGGGCTCGTTTGCAAAGGGCTCACGTGTCTCTCACTTCTGGTACCATCCTCCAGTTTGGTTTTCATGAAATCAGTTTTCATGTTAAGAAGCTAATGTGATTTCCTTGCTCTTGTGAGAGTATCTGTATTGGAGAACAAATGGACACCTCCAACCACCTCTGCTAACGTGCACGGTAAGCAGAGGGAACAGGTTGCACAACCACCGTGATGGGTCAGGAGACGGTTCAGGCTCTATTGCCCCCAGCAGAGCTGTCTACTTAAGGATGGGGGCTCTGGGATAAGGAGGCCTCAGCAGCTGCCAGCAATGGGAGACCCAGCCTGGGGCCCGTGAGCTCACCCTGCTGAGCTCGTGGAGCTGGGCCGTGAGGTCCGCCACCTGCTGCTTCACTTGCTTGTGCTCAGTGGTCTCCTTTTCAAGTTTCTCTTTCATTTTATTCAAGGTCTGCATCATCTCTTCCTTCTCCTGGGTCTTGGCATCGCATTCTCGCTCTTTCTTTTCCAGTTTCTGTTGTAACTCATTGTGCTCTACACATGAAAACAACTGGACATGAAAACGGTGAACTCTTCAAAGCTGAAGCATTTTCTCTAAACAGAAGATCGATTGAGGGTGATTGTGAGGCTCTTTATTAGATTTATAAAATCATTCCTCTTCTCCATCAAAGGGAGCAACTCATGGGCTCAATGGTGCTCGTGCTTGGAGGGGGCTTCAGATGAACAACTTTATCAACTACATTCTGTAAAAGGCTGAAGAGGCCCTCCGGTCACTGTTCCAAAGATGGAACACAGGCGTGAGCAACTATTTGTGGAGGTGAATGGCGCCTGCTTGGTATTTAATTTAGAATCCTGTCCTAGAAATGGCCCTTTAGTCACACTAGGGAAAATGACTATTAACAGGGCCTCTTTTCACAAGTTAGAAATGAGAACTAGACAAGTCCAGTGTTCATTAGCTGGGTTTGCTGGCTCAGGTCCCACTAGCAGAGAGGCTGAAAGGGAGGATCCTGCCCTGGGAGGAAGTGCTGCTGCCGGACCCAGGGTTTGTCCCAGTGTGGAGTCAATGCTCCCACTGCCCTCAGAGGGCCCCTTGGACTTGAAGTGTTTTATGCGCTGGCAAACAATTATTAAAACTTGCGAAAGCAAATGTTATTATCTCATCATTAAACACCTTAAGGGTTTTAAGTTAAGTAGTACCTGCTGAGCATGAGAATCACGATAATACGCGGAGAAAAATATTAGCTCTCAGCTGTAGTTGCACTCACTCCCCCAACCCCGCGATAACGGAACAAGGCATCCCATTTAGCATAACGCTTACTTATGTTGCCAGCACACCTCCTGACTCTAGCACTTACAGGAGTAATAATCTTTGGAAAAGAGGACTAATGAAGTTTAGCCTGCAGATTTTCATTTCAAATACTTGGCCCCAATCCCTAGTCTTTTTATACCAATAAACCCACTAGAGATAGAACCTACTGGGGCAGAGCTATACAGAGCTGGTCTCTATTTCTGAATTTGATAACATTTAAATTCTTGCTTTCTCTGTCTTTTACTTTCTCTCTTCTTAGTTCTCTAAAATCAGAGTTTGCAGAGAAGGGTTCAAGTCACTAAAATCCTTGGAGTTTACCAGCCTTGGAGTTAAGATAACCGTCAACCCGCTTCTACCACTCTGTGGATGCTTCCCTGACTTCTTCAGCGACATCTAAAAACTACCCCACTGCATCCCACTTTCCTTCTTCTATCTCTGTTTCATTCCTCTTTGACAATGTAAGACCTGACTTCCTATTATCAGTCATTAGCCTTTGACAAATCTGGCCAAGCCTCAGAACCACCTGAGAGATTTTGACATTTCAGGACTCACAGACCACATTCCAGGGAGTCTGTTCTATAGATCAGGGGCAGGGCTTAGGAACCTGTGGTTTTCAAATGCTCCTTAGAGGATTCTGATAAAGTGCCTGGTATGGGAAGCTCCAGCCTAAAGGATTATCTCCACAAATAGTCTCCATTTGCTAAGCTTTTATTCAGTACTTACTGGGTATCCGGCACTACAGAGAATTCTCCCCAGATATTCTCCACCTTTCAGGTCCATAGTACTTCCTGTCTCCTCACAGCCTCCACCCTCTGAGAAATTCATCAACAGGTACTCTATTTAATAGAACTTTGCTACTTGACACTTCCAGAGAAGAATGAATTTTACCGACAATATCTCCTTTTTTGCACTCTATGCATGACCTCACTTTAAACCATCCTATTCCTACAGCTGATCTCGGCCATTTCCTCTTGTACCCCTCAACTGCCTAAATGCTACAAAACTTTTTATCATTTACTAGGCAGCTAATAAATGCCAGGTACTATGCTAAAGTCCTAATATTTGTCATTTACTCTTCACAACAACCCTGTGAGTTAGATGTAATCTTCACTTTGCAGAGGCAAAGACTGGAGGGGTAAAGGACATGACTTAGCCTACCCACACAGTCAGGGGCAGAGCTGAGACCCAGACCCAGAGCCCAGCACCGTGCCTGCCCCGTGCAGCCATTCAGTACATACCCACTGCATGAAGGACTGAAATGACTCCAAAGCTTATGTCCTAAGTACTCTCTTCAACTTGCACACCTGACTCTCCATGCTCTAGGGTATATCCCTAAAGTACCACTCATTGACCATCTTCTCGGGTATAATTCTCTCTTTACCCTAACTTGTTGTCCGTGTCTCTATTCTTTCTATAGCAGTTTCTGGAATTAATTTATAAAAATGTATGTGCAACCTCACTTATTTGAGACCTATCTGAATTCATATGAGGAACCCACAATATAACAGAACTTCATATTCGGTATTTTCCGATATCAGTGGTGAGCCTGCTTTTCTGCTCAATGGATAAAATGTGATGAGAGGAAAGGAAATGCTTCAGCATCTCTTGGACCATATTTTCAACACACTGAATACTATGGTGAGTGCTACTGTATGTCACTGGCTGTGAATGAGTCACTTGGACAGGGAAAAGGAAGTCAGTTAACCAGCATACTGAAAGAGTAGTGGCCGGGAGTATGACTGTTTTCTCAAAGGGTCCAACTTTAATTTGCTAATATTTTGAAGGAGGGGAAGAGTCATACTTATTCTGTGAGTGGTTTGGCATGGTGACAGGCACAAATGACCGCCCCCCCCCCAAGTCATTTGATGCTGAGAGTTGATATCAAAGACATATTGAGATACTCACCAATGGCTGGTCTGTTAATGTTTCACAACATGTACATCTCTAATGGTCAGTGATTTTCTGCATGATTTCTCTTTTTATAACTGGTGCCAAATTAAGGTCACGTGGAGAAATGGGCTGCTGAAACCAAGTTGCCTGTGCTTCTCTTTCAAAATTCTGGGTAATCCCTGGTGTCCCTGATTATAGTTCTTAAAATCTAGTGTGCTTTAAAGAGCAGTTATGGGGAAGGCTGGGATGAACGGTAGTTAAGAAAATTTGAATGAATGAATATTGAACAGTAAATGCTTCAAAAATGCTTCCAAAAATGAACGGTGGTTTAGAAAATTTGAATTAATGAACATTGAACAGTGAATGCTTCAAAAAATGATTATAATGAAAGGATAAAATATTTGGGAATCAACATGACAACTAAGATAGTCTGATTCAAGAAAAACCAGGCAAAATGCCCTGAAAACATGGGGGAGGGGAAAGGCTGTTTATACACCAAAGTCAATGAGAAGCATTAATGCAAATTTCTAAAATATACAGTAAGGAGAGTTGTCCAATAACCAGTAACATGACCTCTTCTCTTGTCAGGACCTCATCATTTACCTTTTCTCATTTTTTCTGCTTGTTCTTTCCACTGCTTAACTTCATTTTCATTAACCAACCTGTATGATAGTTAAAGGAGCATTCATTACAAAAAGCGTAAAAGGCCCACTGCTAAATGCATGCTCTCTAGGTAGAAAAACTGTTTAATGCAGAGAAAGTCCTCAGCATGCCTGAAACCCATTTTAAACCCAGATGTTACATATATATATATTACATGTATACATATAGGAACTCGTATCTGACCTCTAGAACATTTCAGTTCTCCCAGCTGCTATTTTGAAGTAGGATAATACAAATGTCTTATAGTGGTGCTATTATCTTAAGGGTAGCAAAATAAGAAGAAACTTACATCCGTACGACATTTTTAATATTAAAGTTTTCCAAGGGCGTGGAGTCAGGGTCCTGACCTTTGTCATTCTGAATAACTATTTGCTGTATAATTCTATCTAGGAGTAGCCAGTACTGAACGGTGTTGCCACTTCTCTTGTCTAAAAAAGAAAAGAACAGTGGAGATACTTCAACTGGTTTCAAAACTTGAACGAATATTTTTCAACAGTGGTCACCCGCCAGAGCCACAAAACCAGACAGCTGTTTACAACCCTTCCCAACGTTTCTGGAATTCTGACACACGATGATCATTTACGTGATTGAGAGGCACTTTCTGCCCCCTTCTAAATGTGTTGTAAGGCGTATATTTATTTTTAAAATCAAAGCGAGTTATAATTCATTTCATTTTGAGAACTTCACAACACCCCTTAAGCTGTGCAGAGACACACTGGGCTGTCACAAAACTAAGGTTTGGAATCCCTGGTGTGCACCCAACCTAAGCCACACTGTTCAGAAGACAGAGCCCTTTGGATGATGTCCAAACATTCACAAACACATGCGTTAAGTCACAAACACACTCACAAGGCATTTGGAGGCAGTGGTGCAGGATGGACATGAAGTGAGGGTAAGCTTCACTGTGGGTCAGCCTCTTCCTGGTCAGCTCAAACATCTGAGTAGCACTTTTTGTGTCTATGTGAACCTGTTTCATACGAAAAAGAAATCTAAGTCAAACATCCAAGTTCTTCAATTCCTGCAAGGTAAGGTAAGCAATTACAAGGCAAATAGAAGCTAATCCTGCCACTTAGATAGCAAAACAGAAATCTGACTTTGCTCTTAGGTTACATGTCATCTCTATGACACACATTACAACAGGGACATTTGTGAGCTGCTGAGTCAAATTAGAATAATTGTAAGCACATGTACCAGTTCAAATCTTTTGGCAAATTCTAGTTCATCTTCATTTCGGAGCATTTCAAAAAAATCTAAATGCCTGAAAGACAATTAAAGAAAAGCTATTAAAAGTTGAACATCCTACAAACACAGGCACATAGGAATCAGGACATAAATACTAAGGCCTTTCCTAAAATTTCAGAGATATCTCTAAAAGAAGTACGACAACAAAATTTGAATGCCTTCTCTTAACTATGTTCTAAGGAAAAAAGACATCATCTGACTGAAATGAGATCACTACAAGAGACAAATCTGAAAGCCTAGGATGCGCAGCACATAGAAGACAATTCATGAAAGTTTATCAAATCCAAACACAACCAAATCCAGATTCTACTCATGGAATCTCTTTATGGAAAAACAAGCCCATATAACTAAATGACTGACCACTGAATTAAAGATTACAAAAGAAATGTTCATGCATTTCACTTATTCATTCAAATACTTATTGAGCCCCTATTATTGACTGGGGAATGATAAGTTCTGTGAAGACAAATCCAACAGCATAAAGGGGGTAGAGAATGATGGGAGGTGAGGTGAGGTGAAGAATATGAACACAGTGGCTGGAAAAGGTCTCTGCATGGGAAAAAGGGAAAAAGTGATTTGGACATCTGTGGGAAGATCTTTTAATGCTGAGGAAATAGCAGGTGCAAAGGCCCTGAGGCAAGTGTATTTTGACATGTTCATAGACTATCAAGGAAAAAAGCATGGTGGAGTGTGTGAATGAGGGAGAAGTGTGGTAGAAGGAAAGATCTGAAAGCTGGTAGGATATGTTAGAAATCGTAAAATGACTGCAGACAAGAGCAAATGAACAGGAAAGTAGAAATTAACATTCATAGAATGTCTATCAAAGGTGCCATGTGATTCCACATGTTTTATAGTCAGCTTTCATAACAGCTCTGCAGAATAGTGTTATCATCATCATCACTATTTCTTTACATATAAAAACAGTAAGGGGGCTTCCCTGGTGGCGCAGTGGTTGAGAGTCCGCCTGCCGCTGCAGGGGACACGGGTTCGTGCCCTGGTCTGGGAAGATCCCACATGCCGCGGAGCGGCTAGGCCCGTGAGCCATGGCCGCTGAGCCTGCACGTCCGGAGCCTGTGCTCCGCAACGGGAGAGGCCACAACAGTGAGAGGCCCGCATACCGCAAAAACAAAAAACAAAAAAACCCAGTGAGGTTCAGAAAAATTGAGTAACTTGACCAGAACACACAGCAGGTAAGCGGCAGGACTGGGATATGGATTCAAGCCTAATGCCAAAACCTACACTAAGTTCTCTACACAAGTGCTGCTTCTTTCATCGAGAAAGTCTTACTATAAAAACATCATTACCTGGTCTAACATTTTGGTACAAGTTCCTTAGGTCACAAGTAGTTCACAGACTGGCACTATACACAAGGAAAACACATGAACTATCTCATAATAGTGTGACTTACCTATCTAATGTTGAATTTTCATGTTCCCTTAATTTATCTATTACAGGTTGAATTCCCAACATCAGAAATTCATAGCGAAGATGAAGTCTAAAGTCCAAACTTTCCTGAAAGTAAAAGGGTGATGGAATACGTTTTTAAGCTCTTTAGACTACACAGTTGGTAATCTTTTTTTAAAAATTATTCTTTAATAATATGTTTTAAATTGTGGTACAGAGGCTCTTACCACTCCTGCGCCTTGGCTTAGCACTGCATTGATGAAGGACATGATGGCAGTCTTGAGACTCACTTCATCTCGATACCGCCCCGTGCTTTTATCCAAGTCATTAATTAACGTCTACCAAGGAGACAGATGTAAACACAAAGGACCGAATAGTTACTAACCGTACACTCATTTTATTAATTTTTTAATACTCTGAAGTTAATTTTTAAAAGCTTGTGTTTAGTCAGAATTACATTGATCCACAGAAAGCTACCTTTTTTTCCTTAAGATTAGTCCTAAAAACTCTACTTTCAAAATTCTTACATCATATATGTTTATATATACATGTATACAAAGTACAAAAGACTGTGTGCTTTGTTAACTCTGCTTACTTTTTATATTTGAGTATAAACAATGTGGTGACGTAATCTCACTGTTTATATTGATACTACATCAAGACTGGCAACACATAAAATTTTCAGGGAACACCCATTTAGTGGATCAAAAAGTGTTTTATATAATGTGTAGGAAGCAGGGCTACATTTTTAAGTTCAGTACAGTAGTCTCCCCTTATTCAGAGGGGATATGTTCCAACATCCCCAGTGGATGCCTGAAACCATGGATAGTACTGAACCCTATATATATTCCTATATAGACTATGTTTTTCCTACATTAATGGCTGGGTGTTGTATACAGTGTGGGTATCTAGAGAAAGGGATGATTCACATCCTGGGAAGTACTGAGCAGGATGGCACAAGACTTCATCATGTTACTCAGAACAGCTGCACAATTTAAAGCTTATTTCTGGAATTTATTTCTGGAATTTTCCATTTAATATTTTTTAACCGCAGTTGACCTCAGGTAATTAGCACTGTGGAAAGCAAAACTGCAGTTAAGAGGGGGACTACTGTAAATCCACAACCTCAGATTGATCAACTACAGAAAGAACATTCTACTCTCTACCTAAGAAGAAGGAAATGCTTGAAGTCCCATCGTGAATGCTCACCACAGGGGAAAATCTCAAGTTAACATTCCCCCTTCGGGGCCAGGAAAGGCACTGGTCTTAAGGCAGGAATGAAGAAGTGGCGAGGAAGCACCTACCTGAAAGCGGGTTCTCTCGCTGGCGTACTTCTGGTAGTGCAGCATGGCCTGCAGAACCTTCTTGTGGCCCCCGGGAACCAGGCACACAGCGCCCAAGATTTCCAGCACAGCCACCTTCGTCTTAATGTTCTCTGTGCTCAGACTCTGAGCAATTACATTAATACTCTCAGAATGAGCCAGGACGTGAGCCCGACCTTGAGAGTTGTTCATTAGCGCCTTTATACATCCAATGAGAGAGGTATGTATTCGAGACTCTGAGGTCTCGTAGTCCATGGTCTTTAGAAAGTTGAGAATACATGACAGGCCGTCCAAGTCAATGAATCGGGTTACAAACCTGTCACGAGGAGAAGGTTAAAATGTATCAGACTTAAGTCTTTTTGGAATATTTTAATAGCCCTTAACAGAAAAGTTTAGGGGGCTGGTGGGCAGGAGGAAGTAAGAAGATGCAGTTCCTAAAGTGCCCAAAGGCTCACACGAAGTCTTCTTAATTGGAGGCCTTCTCCTTGGCCCAGACCCAATGGTCAGGTCTAACCAGAAGTGTGAAAAAAATCTCCAATTGAGTTAAAAAGAACTTAACCGATATGAATAACCAATGAACAGATCTTATAACCACAGAAAACCAGGAACAAGAAGACACTCAGAATATTCACCTTAGGTTAAAGTCATCTGCTGATCCTGTGTTATGATAGCATCCAGTCCTCATGCACGTTTAAGTGTTGACCACTGACCCAGGCACGCCCCATACCAATGAAAAGTCAAAGACCATCCTTAAACTCCAGGATATTTACTTGCCAAACAAATGATAATCTATCTCCTTAGTTTTATAGCAAAAACCTTCTTTTGTATGGCATGCTATATGGAATCCCAATATATAAAACAAATAAAAGCAATACTTTATTACTGTACATTAATTTTTGGATATTTATAGCACTTATTTAACTGTAAAGTCAATCAATGAGAATAATTCACAATACACATCTGTAGGTTAAGCCTCTGAAAAGTTCAGAAGTAACATAACCTGTTGATGTGACTACTCCAGAAATTTCCAAACTTATTTAGCCTTGGATAACCATTAACATCTGAGAATGCAGAACACACATAGAGAGGGAAGCACTGATCTTGTTAGGATAGACTAGAAAACTTTTGATATACTACTGTATATGATTTTTGAGGAATCAGTACATTTTTTCCTAGCATTTTATAGTCAAATATAGGGAATTTTATTTCTCAGCTATTTCATCCAACCACATCACCCAGACCTAGCCAAGCTTCATTCGTAGCACTAGTGCTGATGAAATGCACCTGTAAGCACCCCCATATCCCACCAAACCTTAGAGGATTAATGGAAAATGAACGTGTGGGAGGCACACAGTAGAAGCTGATTGCTCATCCATTTCTTTTACAACCGTTTTATTGAGATGTAACTCACATGCCATAAAATTCATACTTTCAAATGTGTAATTCAGTGATTTTTAATATATTCACAGAGTTGTGCAACCATGGTCACTATCTGATTTTAGAACACTTTAATTATCCCCAAAAGACCATTTTCCTCTCTCCCTAACCCCAGGCAACCACTTATCTTTCTGTCTCTATGGATTGGCCTTTCCTGGATATTTCATATCAATGGAATCATACAATACGTGGTCCCTTGTGTCTGGCTTCTTTCGCTATGCATAAATATTTTCAAGGCTCATCCATGTTGTAGCATGTATCAGTCCTCCATTCCGTTTTAGGGTTGAAAAATATTCTGTTTTATGGATATGTTACATTTTATTTATCAATTGATCAGTTGATAGAATTTAGGTGTTTCCAATTTCTGGCTATTATAAATAATGCTAATATTCGCACACAAGGTTTTAGGGACGTGTTTTCATTTCCCTTGGGCTATATATCGAGAAGTAGAATTGTTGGCTCATACGGCAACACTATGTTTAATATTCTGCGGAAATGTCCAACTATTTTCCAAAATGGTTGCACCATTTTACATTCCCCCCAGCGATGAATGAGGGTTACAATCTCTCCACATCTGCACCAACACTTATTAGTTTCTGCCTTTTTGTATTTTAGCCACCTTCATGGATGTCTGCATATCTTTTAACCGAAGAAAAACAATTTATTGAATGTTCAATGATTAAAGTATTTCATCCATGGTTCAATTACATGTTTTTAATTTAAGACTTCCTCAAGAGTTTGGCTATTGCAGAAAAATAAAGAAGAAAGGAAGGGAAAAAACAAGGGGAGAAGAAAGTAGAAAAGCAGAAAAAGAAAAGAGACAAGTAGTACACGCTACCCAGTATAAAAATTACCTCATTGGTTTCGTCCTTAGTGCTGTCTTCAAACTCTCTATAGTTTTACTTCTCTCTTCTTCCTCTTCTTTCTCTAAAGCCAGCAGAGATTTTCTCTATGCAAAGAAAACTAAAGTTACTTCTTCAATTTTTGTTTTAATTATAGTACAAGTAAGACAAGCCCACAGATTACATGCTATCACTTTTAATACAAATAATCAATAATAATATGACCAAGATTTACTACAAGCCAAAATGTAGACCAAAAGCACCAAGAATTCCACAAATTCATTCTCTGTACTACAAGTTACTTCTTTGAATTTAAATAAAGTTTTAAGAAAATGTTGAGAAATCTTAGTAGAGATTAAGTTGTCCAAACACTTGTGTAACTATTCTATAACTACACTCTGATGAAGATATTACTATTTATTTGATAGAAAAGGGAAGATTAGACCTATAGTTAAATATAACAATCTGACAATTAAGTTAACATTATCACACTATCAAAGAGAGGCAGGCAGCAATCTTTCCATGCTATCTCTTCCATTTCTCAGTCAAAAAGTGTAATCTTAAAAAAAAAAAGTGTAATTTTTTACATTTTTTGTTACATCCAATTATTTTTTAAGAGGAACGATTAAATTGGATCTGATACAAAGATAGACAATTCCTTTGGAGTAAATGCTTAAGTTTTAGAAATGATTAAGGTTCATAGACTTGTTAAAAAGTCTTTTCCATTCCTTTTATGCCATGATCACCTAAATGTACTGAAAGTATCGCCCAGTCTTATGGCCCCAGCTGCTTCTACCCCACGGAACCACAGGTCCCTTGCCTTCCTCCTACTCTTAACATGTGCTTGTCCAGTCTCAGTCTTTTTACTTGTTACCCATTCTGACAAAATGCATGGTTGGGAGACAGATTGGGGTACAGAAAAAAACATCTGGCTCTTATCCGCATGTCTCAATGGTCCAGTCTCTCCCTTTCTTTCAGGTCCACACATCATCAAGGGGTGACTTTACTTAATTTTTTTCAAGTTAACAGTACAAGCATTAAGTAACTAAATGCTAACAAAAGCCTAAATTTGACTTCACACTTAGGATGGTGAAGCCCAAAGCAAACATATATCAGTATCATTTATGGCAAGTGGAATAAAAATCAGTAAAGTCTTGTTTTGTAAACTTGAATTGTTTCTGCTAAAGCTGCCCTCTTGCTGGTGATGCGCCCGGACAGCTGTCACCAGAGGATGGTAGGGGAAGAGGCTGCATGCAGAAATAGCCAATGAATTTCTTCACAGCTCCGTGAGACCCATATCCTGGAAAATTGAGCCCAAATCCAGCCAAGTACATTTAATCTCCTGTGGCACAGCTGAACTCGTTCAGACTCTTGAGCAATCACTTTGAATCTGCAGCCCAGAATCAAGACTTTTATGAACATCACTTCTTGTTCCTAAGCTTAGTCACCCAAACCTCCCAAATTAAAACTACACACGTTTCTTATTGTGGTTCATTAATACTAAATAAAGATGCATATATTTATCCTTTTAACAATCTTGGAGAGGGTGTAACCTCCAAATAAAGGCAGACTACATTAAGATTCTTCCTAGCAGAGTTAGGAGATTTATGAAAAGTCAAGAAATTTAAATTGGAATTTCCTACCCCAATATAAGGACTATTACTTTCCTCTCAAAACAGAAGACAGTATACTCTTCTCTGTGTGTAGTACAATGAGAATTGAATCTAAGATTGTTTACTGTATTGAGAAAGTCGAGGTTACGGAGATGAACCTGACATTCTAACGTGACTTTTCGAAATAGAATAATTTATGTGGAGTCTCAAGTTTTCAAGCTTCCCATTTATGGAGAAGTCTAAATCTGCAGCTTTTCGACAGAAAAGCGGATCTGCCTACATTTCTGAAGACGGCTGCTAGGCCAGACATCCAGTATGCACCTTGCCATACACTGGACTGGCTTGTGGCGGCCTCCTTGGGTGCTCTATGCACTTACTAAATCCCTGTTCACATGAGGAGTGGGCAAAGGACGAAGTGCATCCTAGCAGAGGATCTTCCAGTCAAAGCTGCTAAGGTTTACACTGGAACATGCAGGGCCGAGAGAGATGCGCAAACCAGGCACAGAAATCATTCCTGGTATGGAGTCTGGAACTAAGTAAGCTCCTGTTTGAAATATCTCATTGGTGTGAAATCAATCAGCCAACCCGCTAAGCACACTGAACTTCACCTCACATCTTTGCTCCCTGAGACTGCACGCAGAAGCCACACACCAAGAAAGCCCAGGTCCCTCTGGAACACGCACTCTTTTGTTATATTGTTTTTCACTCGTTAAAAGCCAGCAGATCACTCAGGGGTCCTTTAAAGAACGAAGCATTCTTGTTATGAAGCTTCCGTAAAGTAACTGAACTTGTTCCACAAAGGGCTTCACAGACCAGTAAGCGCTGCGGTTCTCAACCTGGACGGCTTATCAGACTCTCCAGATGCTTGTCCCACCTCAGAAAAGCTGCGGGTGGAGGCGGGGGGGGGGGGGGGGGGGGGGTGGGGGGTGGGGGGGTGGGATTACCAGGCCTCTTTCACGTGCCAAAGGATTTAAAAAACTGAGTTAGTGAGAGGCAAACGGGAAAGGAGTCTCTGAGTTTAGACTGATAGGTTTAAATTCCAGCTCTACCACTTCCAAATGAGATGACCTTGGGCAAGGTAACCTTTCTCTGAGTCTCAGACTCCTTATCTATAAATAGCACTTAGAGGATAGGGTGCTTGTAAGGATTTAAAACAGCATGTAAAGTGACTGTTACATGAGGCACACTCAACAGCAGTAGCCGCTACTGATGCTGAAGACAGTGGATGATGAAACCGTGGATAAACCCCCCTTCGACAATTCCCAAAGCAGACAGCCAAAGAGCTTAGCTGCCAGGCCAGGAAAGGATTTGGAGGAGTCATGTGCCTTACCAGTCCCCAGGGATAATGTCTTAGGATTTCTGCTGTGTGCTGTCAGGAATTCTCCAGAGATTGGCTAGAACTATGGGAGGATGTGGTGGCCACAGAGAGGGTGAAAAAACCAGAAAACCCAGCATAGAGTTTCTGGTCTCATCAGGCCTTCCTTGCTCCTTTACAGATGCAAGAGTGGTGAGGCCTCATTATTTCATCATCTGTTGTAATGGCTTCTACCCTTAACCCTGGAACGATGCTGGCTCTGTCCTTCAAGCATTAGAAAGCTTTGTGAGGTGTTTAACCCATAAAGAAGAGCAAAGTGACAATTTAAGAGCCTGGAAATGATACTCTTAGAGAGGGCTTTCGATTAGGAAGCAAATATAATTAAAATGTAGATGACTCATGAATGTAGCAAAAGGTTGTCCAAGGAGCTAGATGAAGGAGAAGGGAGGCTCTTGAAGAAGTGTCACATACCAGCACATCACGCACCCTCTAGTGCAGGAAACGAGTCAGGCTGACTCCGGAAAAGGCATGGAGTAAGTCACTAAGGGACAAATTAACCTAACTGTCCCAAAATTTGAAGGAAGGAAAAATCCATATTATTTAGTACCTCTCCATTGATAGAAGTGAATTCATTAACAAAGGAGCAACTTCCCTTGTTAGACATCAAATAAGGCTGACTTAATTAGAAAGAGAGACAGCCTGCCTGACCACTTGTTTTTACCCTAACAGCCAAGAACAAGAATTCAGAAAATAGGGACTTCCCCGGTGGCGCAGAGGTTAAGAATCCGCCTGCCAATGCAGGGGACATGGGTTTGATCCCTGGTCTGGGAAGATCCCACGTGCCGCGGAGTAACTAAGCCTGTGCGCCACAACTATTGAGCCTGCGCTCTAGAGCCCACGAGCCACAACTACTGAAGCCCGCACTGCACAACTGCTGAAGACCGCATGCCTAGAGCCCACGCTCTGCAACAAGAGAAGCCACTGCAATGAGAAGCCCACGCACCACAACGAAGAGTAGCCCCCGCTCACCACAACTAGCGAAAGCCGGCGCACAGCAATGAAGACCCAACACAGCCAAAAATAAATAAATTTTTTAAAAAAATTCAGAAAATAACCTTTATGTGCAGGAATTGTAAATGACTCTATATTATAATTGCTTCGGCGGATGTAGAAAAATCCCTGATGGTTATCACAAGACTCATGTTCTGATAACATATTCATACAAATGCTGAGATCACTCTTTTCTCATCTTTGCTGTTGTGTAGAATGCCTGTTATAAGGACTTGGCGGTTATTTTCTGTTCTTTTCTGCTGTGCTTTTAGAGGAACCCTTGGGGCAAAAACTTATGCAGTTTCTTCTATAATTTATACAGCCCTGTTTACCATGGTGCTTATTATTCATCATGTGACAGCAGAAGAAGCATCTTCAAAGAAAAAGCTAGAAAAGAGGAAGTTACTAAAAGTCAAGGCCTCTGAAAATTTAGCAAAAGTGTGAATGATTTACATATAGTAGTCAGTTTTTAACTGTTGCAGCAGCAGCAAAATATTAGACAATCTAGAATGTTTGTTCTAAGTGATAAGAAATGAATTCTCCACAAGGGCTCTGTGGATGGCAGGAAAAGGAGAGGTAGAGAAAGTATTATGGAAGCTATCATCTGCTTGAATATAATAAACTCAAAGTTGAGCCCAACAGATTAACTCTTAAAATCGTGTGTCCACAGAGGCAAAGACTGCTCTCCTGTGAGCAGCCTCCAAGTTTTATCAATGTGAACAAGATTTAGGCTATTAAGGCTCGAATGTTGATGACATGTTTTCTGCTGTGTATTTTTGCTGGATCGACAGACGCCCCTAAGCAGCTCAAAACTCTGACATCACAGAGACATCTATGTGATCAGAATGAATTATTTTAGACACTGAGAATGCATTTTCATCAATTACTGAACCAAAAATCCACATACTGAAGATTTCCCAAGGATATCTCAGCATTATCATTATTACGCCTTTCCATTAAACCACGTATTCCATGAAATTTTTTCTTATTTGTACGAGTAAAAGAGTACCTTCGTACCCTGTAAGATCAAGAACCCAGGAACTAAGTCCTCCGTTTAAAAAAAAAAAAAGAAGGATGAGAACAGTGAAGGGATAGTTTCATTGCACTATTCTTAAATAGTATTAACTTTTAGAATGGTGCTGCCCTATCAAAGTTCCAAATGATTGGTAGGAACAATTGCAAGTTAAAGTTGAACAGAGGCCAGATTTATGATTACATTTCCTCTAATAACATTAAACTCACTTATATTTTAGTATGTGCTGATTTTATTTAAAACATACTGGAAAAAAATCACTTTGCCAAATACCACTCCTGCCTCCCCTTTCTCCCCAACACTGAGCGTTTGGAATAGAGTTTGGAAAGATAATGACATTTGGTGGTTCTTACTCAAGTGAATACTTATTGTGCAACTGTGCGCTTTGTACTAAACTTGCATTTTAAACTGTGAGTTGAAGAACAGAAAGGATACCTACAGCAGCCATGGAATTGAGCTGATCAATGTAGAATTCAGGCCAACTTGTTGCTCCCTTGTTTTCTTCCTGGTCCTAAAGAGAAAGAAAAAAAAAAAGTGATATACCACCAGATGTATATACACAACAGCCACAAGCACATCTGACTTCCAGAGCCTCTAGACAATGGCCCACACAAACCATTAGAAGACACTGAGATACAAGATATTTGTCTTTTAATGTTAGCTTTAAATCATCAGACTGTCCCCTTGATCAGGGTGGTCTTCCTGATCCAATTTCCACAGAGAGTGCTGAAGTCAGAATTAGGTGTGACAAAGGGGACATTTTCTGAACCAGCGTTCAAGGGGAGTTGACATGGGAACTTAGCCACACACGGTACGATGCTGTTTTCCTTCAGGGGCGCAATAACATTGGGAAGGGCTCTGTGTTTTTTGCAAGGACAAAGGATCTCTAGGTCCTGTGTCACACTGAGGATGGTATTGCTGCACTACACGTCTGGATGAAGTCCACAAAAGAGGAAAAACTGCCTTTAACCATGACCACAGGGGGATTCCCTGGTGGCGCAGTGGTTAAGAATCCGCCCACCAATGCAGGGGACACGCGTTCGAGCCCTGGTCCGGGAAGATCCCACATGCCGCAGAGCAACTAAGCCCATGTGCCACAACTACTGAGCCTGCACTCTAGAGCCCGCGAGCCACAACTACTGAGCCAGCGTGCTATAACTACTGAAGCCCACGTGCCTAGAGCCTGTGCTCCGCAACAAGAGAAGCCACCACAATGAGAAGCCTGTGTACCACAACGAAGAGTTGCCCCCGCTCGCCACAACTAGAGAAAGCCCGTGCACACCAACGAAGACCCAATGCAGCCAAAAATAAATAAATAAATAAATTTAAAAATGACCACTGGACTTGGCCAATTGTCAACTGGACTTTTTTCCATTAGTTTGTTCAGACTCCAGCAGACAGTAAAAATTTTGAAGAAAGGTCTCATTTGATGTGACCAAAAGTAGATGATACTAAAAAAAAAAAAAAAAAAAAAAAGTAGATGATACTGCTTCAGATGAGGAGGTAAAATAAAGCCCGACATTGGATGGAAGGTAACAGAAAGAACATACGTTAGTCCCAAGTCCAGCCCTCATGCCATGACAGCTTGTGAGTTTGAGAAAATGTAACATATCTGAACTGAAGAGACCTGAAACCCAAGGAATTCAGGGACCCATTCCTAAACCGCTCCAGTCAATCCTGCATCTTACAAACCAGGGTGACTTGAAGCCAGCACCAGAGCCCCCAGGGCTTCTGTGGATGGGCGCTCTGTGCCAGCCTGAGCTCACACCTCCCCCTCAAGTCAGGTGGCTGTGGCCTCTGCTCCATTGGAGCATTGAGTCCACTTGAAGATGGCATTGTGGTGGGAGATTTCCATGCATGTTTGCAAACCTGTGTGGCTCCAAGTCATTGTGTGACCAAACAAACTTGAAGGGGAAAATTTCAGCTCTTCTCTAGCTTCACATTCAGAGAACACCTTAGTATAATCGGCATCTCCTGTCCCCTTGGAGAAGAGCTGGGCCAGGTACACAGAGCTGCTACTGGACAATGAAGTAGTTACTACCTATTTACTGTGTCAGGATCCCCATCCTTGGGATACTGGCTTCAAGGTAGGGCTATTAATTTCAGTCCTACACTTTACCTAAAAGAAGAGAAACAAACTTTCTCTAAACAAATCTTTCTAGGCAGGTCTACTCTAGTGAGATAAAAGAAACAATTTCAAAACTATTCTTTAAGTAGCCAGGAAAAGGGGGCAAAGTAACTGTTGCTTACAGTGCCTTGAAAACTGGCAGTAACTGATATCTGAACTCAGGGAGTTGCATGAATTTCATCTGGAGACTGAACATCCCAGATGATGGGGACAAAGGCTAGAGCAGCAGCTTTGAAGTTGGACTGGATTACACTTCCATGGCTTTAAAAAGCTTAGGAAATCTGATGAGTTTTTAGAACAGCCCCTGATTATTATTTAACATGTTAATAAAATAGCTACAATGGTAGCGTAAATGCTGAACACGTCTCTCCTATAAAAATGGAGTATTAAAGTTTGCAAAACCCCATTGTTACCAATGTTTTCAGCAAGCCAAAACCCACAGTGAAATTCAAAGGTATTTGAACCTATAAAATGAAATAGAAGGTGGCAGATCTTTCTAGTCCCTCAATCTAGGGCAAATTTCCAAAATTACGACAAAATCACATCCCATGTCTGGGGTCCCATGAGAGCCTGCTGTAAGCTATTAAGTCCTGGTTACTGAAAAGAGATCATTTTAGAAGCTTAAGATTAGTATACAGAGAGAAATCTCTACACTCTGAAAATGCTTTTAAAATAATGTAAACAGATTAAGAGTAGATCTAGATACTGCAGTCAAAATAAGGGGAAGAAAGCTTCATCTTTATTTTACATGCCCCCAGTGCTGAGAAAATCAAATGAGCTAACATACGTGAAAGCGTCTTGTAAAAATACTAAGTGTTATCACTACATCCCTGAGGGCGGGATGTAATCCTCAGAGTTCTTCATTTTAGCAGTGCATTTCCCTGGCCCTTCTATACAGATGTGTGCTACAGTAGCCAAGAGAAGCTCATCCCTGTGAACCAAATCTCCCCCTCCTTTGTGTGGCTTCTGGAGTCTGCAGTGATACACAGACACAGGCCAGAAGGATCTGAACGCAATTGCCCTCCGAGGTCCCCGAAAGGGCACTGGACACAGAGACTTGCCAAGGGGGAGACTTTCTCCTAAAAAGTCCATGAAAGAGATCACTGATGGAAGGGTAACATGTATAATATTCCTGGAAGGGTGGGTCCTCTGTATTACTAACCTCAAACATGTATTATTCTTTGAGTCATCTGTCTTGGTTCTATTTACTTGTTCTAGAGAAACAAGTGGAAAATACACAAGCTTGTATAAACTGTACTACTGTAGTTGTAATAGAAGCAACTGTAATATCCAGCACATACAGAGCTTACCATGCATCAAACGCTGTTCTACTCACTGCGCTCTTCATTTAATTTACCCCGTGAGGTAGATGCTGTCATTATACTCATTTTACCGAAGAGGAAACAGAAGTAAAGGGAGGACAGATGTGTTGCTAAAGGTCATCCTGCTGGAAATTCAGAGGCAGTGGGAAAGAATCATGGCAACCTCTTTCCTAACATTAGACCTCAGGTTAACCACAAGCAATACACATTGAGTGCAAAGCTGGCTTTTCACTCTTCACCACTTCACTATAAGAGACTCAAACATGGTTAGCGGCCAAAAATGAGTTCACCTCTCCCTAAACCCTTAGTGCTACTTTTGCTACATTCAACATTTCTGAATATTATTCTAAGGCCTGATGTCTTACCCGGGCTACCTCTGAACCCTCTCTCTAGACTTTCTGTGGGAACTCTTCTGCCCCTCTATCAACACCTCATCTATCGTTGTAATGTGTGCATGCAGACAGCACTTAAGAAGCTTTTCCCTAACCTGTTCTCCCGTTCTGTTATACACCTCATGTTATCGGCTGTCTTCATGGGGATTTCTCAAGAGCCCCTGAAGATGAGCCCATAGCACTGACCAGCTGTGGACACTGAAATTGTAAACAGAACCCTCACTAAACCTTACACCTCTAACGCTACTTTTGGCTACCTATTTCAGTGATTCCATTAGAACTTTTCTCTGATAAGCAAGAATACTGCCTTCATTCTGTTCTTTTAAAAAGTTGCTTTTCCCCTCTCTTTTAAAACAGATTGTAGGTAACCCTTAAAGACACCTAGAGAAGGTTGTCCTATGGGAATACAAGTTCTAGCAATCACATTAAATGCTCTTTTCGTTCTACCTACAGAATGGATAATTCATATTAATACCTAGTTTTGTTTCTTCTTGAAATGTAATAAGCATTTAAGATATATGCCTATCTTTAGAGGATCTATTAGATTAATTAGAATTGAATTGATATAAACATTTTATGTTATTAAATTCTCCACTGATAACTGGGTTTTGAGAATATGTGCAAACATCACTTATATTCAGAGAGATGGTATGATGGAAAAATGACCAGATAGGCCATGCAAAGATGAGGTTCCAGAACTTACTTGTTGGTTTATTCAATCAGCGTCTCTTGCTAAGCTTGAATATCTTTGGGCCTTGTTTTTCTTCTGTTCAAAATAAGAGGTGAGACTAGACCATTTCTAAAGTCCCTACAAGCTCTAAGAGTCTACATGCCTCTACTAGTGAGATGCCATGGAAAACACAGTTTGTTACTATATTTAGTTTGAGGGCCCAATTTTTAAAATCAGTAATTTAAAAAAAAATTATGTTGTTCAGTGACTAAGTTACAAAACGCTTAACTTTCAACAGCTAATTCCTTGACAAGGTAATTAGAGGGGGAAAAAAACTCCTCAACGTTAATTATTTTATTATTTGTCTAATCCAGCTCATCCTGTTTTCTTAGTAGCTTGATAGTCATCAATAAGAGAGTATTCATGGACAAAATTTCCTGCTGGATGGGCACTTTGACACTGCCTTTGCTTTCAACCTGCACTGACTACAGCTTTAACGTCTTCTCTTGGTTTTCCACTTTGCTCCTACAATCTCAAACTCTGAAAAAACAACAAAACAAAACAACAAAACAAAAAAACTCTTTGCTAGTAAAGGGAACTTGTACAGTGCAAGGGACCTTCAAGAACATTGATTTTTTTTTTTTTTTGTCTTTTTAAATCAGGCTCTAATCAACCAACTCAATTAGAAGGTAAAGAAATACACAGTCTATTTCTAACCTCACTTCATTTCCGACTGGCACATTATTCACTCCATATCTCTGGTCAGTGGCTACTAAAAAAAAAATCCAAGAGATCCTCCCCCATTCTCTTTAAATGTTCGACAGTACATTTGTTTTTCTCAGCATCAGTCTGCCCAAAGGAATAAATTTTGCATTATTCATTTGTCTGCACTCTTTCTGAAGTAAGCATTCACAGCTATATCCCAGATTTCTGTCTCTCGCTTCACTATCCTCTCTCTTTCAATCCAAGCTGACTGTATTCCACTTCTTCTACCACCATCAACAGACAGCCATCTGAATCCTCAGCCACTCGCTACCTTAAGTGACTTCTAGGCAGGCAAGGTAAGTAACCTCTGCATGTGACTCAGTTTTAGTTTCCTTTTCTGTAAAAGGGGTGCCTACCTCATAGGGTCATTGTGAGGATTCAATAAGTTAATACAAGTAAATAAAGATCTGGGAACAGTACACACAGAAGTGCTCAATAAATGTTAGCTAGGATGATAATGATACTCTTTAAGGATCTCCAGCTATGGCTATTCTAAGTCCTTGTTACTAGGACTGAAAAAATTGGGGCAGTTTGGAGGTAAATTTTGTCAGTAATTGTTCACATTTAAAACACACACAGCCTTTGTCAGTCTACTTTCAGGAATTTAGCCCATGATTACACTTGCACAGTTACATATTACAAAGATCTGTTTCACTGCAGTGCTGTTTGAATTAGCATATAATAAAGTTAACAAGTATATGGAAAGGGGAATGGCTGAATAAACTACTTTGTAGCAGTAGCAAAGAATGAAGTAGAGTTGTGTAATGATACTAAAAATGACCAAGTATATTATGAAGGGAAAAAATGCTTTAAAATATTATTTTCCATCTATAGAAAAAATATGTACACTACAGACAAACATTTCTGGAAATAGATATAATAAAATTTAACAATGGCTACCCCCTGGGTAGCAGTAGGAAAAGTCTTTTACTTATAAACTTCTGTATGATTCAAACTGTCATTTTACTAAGAACATGCACTATTTTCACAATTAAAATAGAAGTAAGTTTGAAAGCATTACGTGTTCTGTTAGGACAAGAGCTCTGCTTTTTCTAATGTTCTGTGTGACGTGAGCAACATCAGGTCGAGACTCTGCAACATTTGCGGTGTTTCTGTTCTCTATCCCTGGGGCACCCCTCTGCTCCCTACAGCAAATTATTTTAAAACATTTCTCTAATTATCTCCTCTTACTGGATTTTCTATTTCTAAAACAGACTATTAACCCTAATATCAGCTGTTTATGCAGACAAAGAAATTGAACGATCTGGGCTAAGATGTATGTACCCAAAGCAGGCTAACACTTTCTAAAATTTCCACACTTACATATTTGTGTTGCAAACAATTTCTTGGTAGCAGCTGAAGTCTTTCAGTGACATAAGTGGGTCTCAAAGTGCAGTTTAAACATGAAGTCTTAATGTAAAGAATACTTCTTTTGAAATTACCACAGGGAAAATTTCCAATAGGATCAAGTAATAGTATGTACGACCTGGTACAGTTTTTCTTTAGTTTAAGATGCTCTTAGAAGGCCCAAAATAGGCTGTGAAAAGGTCAATCAATTGTAAAGGACACGTTCTGTGGTTTTTCACTAGACCACAAATCACAGGCAGAAGCAACATGCACTTGGCCAGCAAAGGCCATAAATATCCATTCAGTTACAAACCCATGAGGTTCTTAGATAATACTTGTTAGGAAGTAAAGACACACTATTTAACCATCTAGATTGGCTAAAAATCTTCTATAGCGATATATAATAGTACCATTAACTCAAAAACAGTAGAGACAAACTAAGGTTTAACTAAATGAATTTCA
Organism: Leucopleurus acutus; assembly: GCF_964270905.1. Classification (NCBI taxonomy): domain Eukaryota; kingdom Metazoa; phylum Chordata; class Mammalia; order Artiodactyla; family Delphinidae; genus Leucopleurus; species Leucopleurus acutus. Next base: position 41,508,015 of record NC_139142.1, read on the forward strand.
ACAGCAGAAAGGTACTATTTCAGTATGATACAAAGTAAACTTCATTCTGATAATGTTCATTACAGGACAAAGGCAACTAAACACTAATAAAAACCTGTTCCCTTTTTAAAGAAGATTCTCGTAGAAAACATGTTAACTATGATCATATAGGCTCAAGAAATGCTACACCTTGTTAACGATCAAAATAGTCACCTGTTGCATTAAACTGTCATTCATATTCTGGATTTCATGGGTTCAGCCCCATATACTAATGAACACAACAGATGTTAAATAAATTCACTCTATACCTAGAATTTTTATAGAATACTAGGCAGAAAGGGCCAGACAGGTCAAAATATTTTATTCTATTAGGTATGTCTCCATGATGTGTGTGGCATCTAATAAATTCAAGTGAATGATAGGGAACAGATGACAATGTGGGTGAGACCAGGTCCAAGGAACAGGGAAGGAAGAACAGGTAGGATGGAAGATGGAAGAATATTTTGCAGAAGGCCTTGCTAATGACTTCTGCTAACTTTCCCTTCTAGCTCAATAGTAGTATAATTAGCATCTTCTTGAAAGATGGCCATGATGAAGTATGGTACAGCCAGCTTCTTCTGTAAAGGGCCTGATCATACGTATTTTCGGCTTTGTAGACCACAGTCTGTTGCAACTACTCAAGTTCAACTCTGCCCTTGTACAGCGTGAAAGCAGCTATAGATAACACTTAAAGAGTGAGCCCTGCCATGTTTCAGTAACACTTTATTTACAAAAACAGGTTATTGGCCAGATCTGACCCACGAGCCATAGTTTGCCAAACCCTGTGCTATATTAAGCTTGGCTCTCAAGAGAGCGGGAGTACATCAAAATTCTTAGTTGGTCACCAACTATTTTCCATGCTTTCTCCTCTCCTCGAAGCCACTCTATGTCCAACAGCCCCAATTAAAAGTTAGGATGAGCACATAAGTGTGTGGAACTTGCCCAGTAATGTGCATTTCTGCAAGAGAAGGAGCAGGACCTGCCATGCCTGAAAAGTGTACCTTCTTACCAAGCTTGCTGCTTCCTGAAATCTCACTTTTAAAAACAGCACAGAATCATTAGGTCCTTTAAATCCTGATATTTGCCTCCAACTCTTTCCCTCTTGTTCTTCATTCATTGGGAAGAGAAAACCTTGTAGGGTCCACAAACCTGAACTCTTGAGGCAGTAGCTTTACTCAGTCCTTCCAGCACTTACCTCTGACCCCTGGCAGTGGGCTGAAACTATATCCTATAACCGAAGTTTGCCAAAGGCAGGCAGTTGGTTTCAAAAAATACTTCCTATGTTGTCACATTTCAAGATAGTCATGTGGTTCCTGAGACTGCCAAGCCTGGTTACATTTTTTGGCCACTGCCACAATTACACATCCAATGCATCTGCTGCCCAAATCCGGTTGGGCCCACACAAGGACTGATTACAGAACAGCATCTTCTGCATCTGCCAGGAAATCCAACACCTCCTCCTAAGCCTAGAATGTCAGTCATTTTCTGAAAAGACTGGAGGGTGACTCGCGATAACAATGGCTTTCACATTTAGCATTTAGAATCACAGAAGAAGAGCAAACTTCCTTCCGCATTTTTCCTAATGCTACAAAACATCTGTATGTTTTTAAGGCAAGCCATCATGGAATTACATAGCTGGGTCTTTGACCCTAGAGACACCCTAGTTTGAGTTTCTCCTCACAGGGATCCCTTATAGAAGGTCACCGGCAGGTGATCGATCATATGTTCTCTGAAAGAAGGCTTCAAAGGTCCACAATTGTTTGGAACCAGCACTCTCACCGACTGTCAGAAAATTCACCTCATAACTGAATTGACAGATGTCTTCTTGTAACTTCAAGCACTTGTTGGCCTTAGTTTTGCCCTTGGGAACTACATGGAATAAGTCTAATTTCTCCTATGAACAATAACCCAGCAAATATAGAAATGATTTGAATAAAGCTATGATGTCCTCCCAAAGTCATCTCCTAACCAGGCCAAAAATTCTCCACTGACTGAATAGCAAATGTTTATCTTCCTCAATTCATAAATAAATCTCAAATTTTCCATAAGGTCATCACACCCACATGTCTACTACTTGAAAAAATAACCCCAATACATCCATCTGAATTGCTATGAAAGGGCTCTTCTCACATGCTTGTCGGTGATGTTCAACTCTACACGGTCTCTACTGAAAGGGCACTGGGAAGATATCCGACCAGAATGTCTCTCCAAGGGGAAACAGAACAAGGTCTTGCTTTCCTGATGGTCCACAAAAAATAACATTTATGATTTAGAATAAAAGATACATGAAACAGAGGTCAACATGGATAGTCCTTATTTTATCAAGCATACATATTTTTAAAAAGTTAGACATAAACTCAATAGTAAAATTGGGTTTCTTACTATAAGACTGAGGACACTTTATCTCTAAAACATAAATATAAGTTAACAGAAATGAAACAGAACCTAGGCTCACTAGCCGCCAGAAACTTTAGGGAAGTTTAGGCTCCTTTAGGGCACTGTTTTTCAGGTCTCTGCATTATACATCTGCCGTCCCTGTTCCCCGCCTGTACGTGCATCTCTTCAAACATCATAGGAGCTTCTTCCACGTATGAAGCCTGACACCTCTTCTGACCTCCTGAGCTCTGCTTCTTCCCCTTCTCTGGTGGATGCAGATACAAAGTTCAGTAAAACTGATATACAATGCATGTTTTCTCATAGAGGGCTTCCCACTATCAAACGATGTACTTGTTTAAAATTAGATAGAAGATCTCAGATTACTTAAAATAAGGTAGCCCCTCTATCAGTTCTCCCTGAGTTAAAATTCTGTACTGATAAAGGATAATTGTTTTTAAAGGTAAAATCGTGGCATGAACTCAGGTCAAAGATTTTGTTGAACTCATTAATAAATGAGAGAGAACCAGTAAGATGTTACAACAGGTTCAAAAGAAAATTCAAAGAGCAAAGATATGTATGAACATTGGTTTACAAATAGAGGCAAAACTGGTCAATACGGCAATAATCAATTGCATCAGACACAAGTTACTTCAGTGGACAAGAATCATTTGCGTTGCTATCAGTTTTTTTTAAACAATTTGCCGATTTGTTAAATAGCTCAAAGATAGTGAAAAGTGGAGATCACTCTGAAGAGTGCTACAGACAGAACATGCAGCAATTTTTTTCTGGCATTTCAATATAACTACAGTTTAGCAAAATAAAATATGTATGACTGGTTTATGACTGGTTGAAGTCCTGCCTGGTTGAAGAGGACGTAGTCTACAAAGGTGTTAAGGTGGAAGCCAAGCTGTATGACTAACACCTTGCAGACTCTCACACCTAAATTACACAAATGCTCAGGCTTGCCCAAAGCTTTTGCTGAAGAACACCTACCCTATCCTGACCACTTCACCTCAGTTCTACCTGTTTCCGTTGCCTTGTCTAGTCTGTGTGGCATGGTTTCTATTTGTGCAGCCACTGAGACTGTTCTACTCTATCCCCTTATACCCACAGATGCACCTGATCGTCTATCCTCCCCAGAAATTTGCTGGGCAAATAGCTGGAGTACTTCTAAGAGACTTCTTGTACTGCTCACCAAAAAAAGCAGTGAACTCAGTGAGTTTAGACCCTCTCCCCACCTCCCCTAACCCCACCCGCAGCCAGAAAGAAAACTACGCTTGACCGCTGTTCCCTTAAAAAAAAAAAAAAAAATCAGGCTTGTGCTACTTCTCGGCCAGCTATCACTTTGGTTCTCCCCAAAATCACCTACATCAGAAAAGCAAGAAAAGAGTGCCACTTTAAAGACATCTAGTCTCTCTGTGGGAATCCCAGCAATGAAACAAAGAGTAACAATGTGACTCTGAGAGTAAAGAAGCCAGCTACATTTCTTAAACAGCTCAGAGGCCCAGCCTGTTTCAACACCCTCTTCTTTCCTGAAAAAGCCTTGGCTGACTTTACAGAATTGAAATCTTAAAAGTCATATGCTACAGGATCCTGGGGGAAAATGCATTTCATGTGCTAATATAGTTAAGAAAATAGCCACAATCCTTACCTAGAACTAAAAGCTGAGACTTTACAGTCGACTTTCCAAACTACGAGACATTTATTTTATTTATTTTAATAAGTCACTTCTTTGGCAAAGCATTTCACGGCATGGAATATGACTGGAGCCTAAACATCTCAATCAGTGTAACTCCAACATCTGAAGCCAATTTTAGATGACAACTTCCCTTCATTTTCATGGCAAAGAAAAAGAAACAGGCCCCAATTATTATTTTCAGAAATGATACAAGCCCACATCCCCCTGTTGCCTATGACACAAAGGTGTGTAATGACATAAAACAAATTACTTCTATGTAGCTTGTTAAGAGTCAAGTCTTTGACCCATGTGTCATCTGGGAGTGCTACAGACTCAGGTACAATTTAGTCCAGCTGGTTGGTAAATTAACATGTTTGGACACACATCACTAAACCCTCACACAGTGTGGAAATCCAATCAGTGGTGTCAATGGCCTTTGTTGCCTCACATCTTGCTACCAGATTTGCTACCAGACCAGACTTTCAGAATGTTGTAAAGTGGGTTTTGATGTTCTGTAACCTGCTCTTGGGAAAACAATCAAAGTGTGTTTATGATTTGCAATATAATGTTTAACACGAGGCCATAAAGAGAGGACTTTGGAAAATAGTAATTAAACTATGAAGAGAATCAGGGGAAACAGTGAGCCCGTAAAGGCATATCCCATTCAGGGAAGCATTCTCAGGATGCCTGTGAAAAATACTATGGCAGGGTTAACTGTCCCCTAGAAGGAGAGTCATAACCATATTTCTGATTTTAAGCCATCGTTGGCTCTACAGAATACTACTGGATTAATGACAGCATTTTTGGCAAAAGAAAGAAAAAAGAAAAGCATCAGTTGGAAGATGTCACTGTCTTAGAAATGTCTAAATGTGAGAATGTGGGGGAGTACCTCTTAGAAACTGAGGAGATATAAACTGCTTTTCCTGACATACGGGGACAGATGAAAGGATGCCATCTTAAGACTGCTCCAGTCAAATGCTGTCCCATAGTGCACTGAAGAATAACAAGAGAATTTAAGACACTAATTTAAAGTTGGTATTCTTTGGTAGACTTTCTACTGTAACCCATTTCTAGTTCCACACATTACTTGGTTCCCAGAGTGTAAGGAATCTGGAGAATTCTGCATCGAAGTTATTAGTGGCACATTCTAACTTACACTGGAAGCTCAAAGCTTCTTCCTACTTCCCAAAAGGGAGAGGCTCTGAAATGCACCAACCGTAATGTGGATTCAATAACATTAGGTGTGCTAGAGCTATTAGTGAAAAGAATGAAATGAATATATATAGAAAAAACTCAGGAAAAGTGGCTTTTTTCCTTCTTTGATCTCTTACAAAGTGGATACTTCCTTCTACTGATGTCTTTCATAAACCTATCTCCTGGAGACGGTGAAGTCAGGCAGGCTTTTGGTGGTCTTTTTATGAAAGTAATTGCCATAGCATCTAGAGACTCTGAGAGAACCAGGGAGAGATGCAAAGGCAAGAAGCATGGAATGTGATACTTATGTACAACCATAATCTAGGCGCAAGAGTAGCCTTCAAGGGCAAAGGAGGGTAAATATCTGCTACAAATGCCACATTCTCCCACCATGTGTCAGGGAAGACAGTGCTATCCAATTACCACGCTATTTGTACTGAGATCCTTCATAACCTCCAAATGCTTCTCAGTGCTCCAGGCTTCAACCCCTAGTTGTTTAGAGTTAGTAATCAAGATAAATCTTTTTGCCATCTCTGCTTGGAGTTATTCATAGTGCACTCAATTAACCAGGGAAGGAAGCCACAGTCCAAAGGAAAACTGAAACAAAGGATGTGCGTTGGTCTGGAGTGTCTCATGAGCTACATATCCCTGGGCTGGTGATAACTGGAACAGGCAGCCAGTCCTGAATTCTCATATGTGAGCCATAGTGATACCCCTTTCCAGAGATATAGCGATAGCTGAGAACACTCATTTAATGTGCAGTTCTACACCTGCAGATTGCAGAATTTTGGAAATGCAATGGAGCTGTGCCTATGGGCTTCAACACACAGGCAAGGGGCTCAAAGGTCCTCACATAGTTGCATTTGGAACCTTGGTCCACAATAGCACTGTTGACAAGTACTCTATGGCAAAGACTGAGAGCTCCAAGATTGTCATGTACTCCAAACTCTGCAATCAACACCTGATGGAATCTGTCCTGTAGCCGAGCTGTCAAAACGAATCTGCTTAAGAATTAAGATTTGGAAGCCAAAGATAGCCGCTCTTCAGTAGCTGAGAACGACTGCCCTCCCAGGGCCTCCATTCAAACCCACAGCTCCAAGTCTCTTCCAGTGACTGGAGCCGAAGCAGGAGTGTTCTCCCCACAGTGGGGCACCGATGCAGGCATGAGTGACAGCTGTGGTGTGAAAGCTGTGGTGTCTGCTTCTCTAGCCCCCATTCCAGAGGGGAAAATAGAGCTCCACGGGACACACAACCCCCATACTCTCCATGACTCCGTATTAATTGGTTTGTCCAACTAAGATAACTTTCTGTGTCTCAGCTATATATTGCTTATTTATTTTTATTGTTCTTTGAAAGACTATAAGTGAATGTAAAACACAGGGTCACTCTCTTCCACCCTGATGTTCCCTAATTAGAGGGGGGGCTTCCCTGGTGGCGCAGTGGTTGAGAGTTCGCTTGCCGATGCAGGGGACGCAGGTTCGTGCCCCGGTCCTGGAAGATCCCGCATGCCACGGAGCGGCTGGGCCCGTGAGCCATGGCCACTGACCATGCGCGTCCGGAGCCTGTGCTCCGCAACGGGAGAGGCCACAACAGTGAGAGGCCCACGTACCGCAAAAAAAAAAAAAAAAGAGAGGTGGCATCCACACAGCAGATTCATGGAGGATGGACAGACAGTGAGTTACCCATCTCAGTTACTCAATATCTGAAGCAATCAAGGAGTACAAGAAAGGGGAGAGGCTTTCATAATTTGTATAAAGAGATGACTGAGATAAAGGCGCTCTGGTTAGAGGAGAAGAAAGAGACCAATTGTGTGCTTTTCCAGCCACCGCCAACATGCCTGTTTGTGCAGACGTGCCGATTCTGCACCTGCACTTTAGTCACCTACCAGGGAGGTGGCGGATACCTCAGAGGAACTTCCTGTGTTTGGTGATGGCATATATCAGTCAAAAGCTGGCTAAAGATGGAAACACAGTTTGCCTGGGTCTGGACCTGAGGGTGCAAAGAGGTCTAGAGGAGAGGAAGAGTGAACCACACACAGAGCAGTTTCCTTTGTAGTCAAACCAAATAAACATAATGCTGAGTGAATTGTCCATTTTTAGGTACTTGTAACATTTTGTACTTTGGTCCAGCTTTAAAGATATTTGAATGGAACGCTTTCATTTTCTAAACCTTGGGTTTTTCTTTTTTAAATGAAATGTTTACTTCCTATTCCAGGAATTTTTACTTTAGTTTGATGGGCTAAGGTATATGGGAGAAAACTGAAGAACTTTAATGACAGTGTCCTGTACCTGAAACATTCAAACTTACATAAAATGATTGATCAGGGCAACCCGACACTAGTTCCATCCCCTCAGACAATACCAAGCCCTCAGATGGTTGGCCACTAATTCACTGCAGGTATAAGCTATTACAACAATTGCTTTGGAGAGCAATTAAAGGTAAAAATGTTCAAACCAAATGACCCAGTAATTACATGTCGAGGTGCCTATCCTAGAGAAATTCCTGAACACATACACAAGGATGTTCACTGCAATTTTTTTAAAATAATGAAAACTTGGAAATAGACATTATCCAAAGGGGGGATAAAAATAATTAAACCGTGGCATGTTCATATAATGGAACATTATATCGTAGTTAAAATGAAGAGATACCATATATTGTCTATGAATATACACATTCAGAGTAAGATAATATATATATGGACAAAGAAAAAAACACATATCACTTTCAGAATAGAGGTCACCTTTCAGTTTCAACTATATTTATAATGTTTTATTTCTTAAAAATCCATGGTGAGTATGATAAAATGTTAGCATTTGTTAAATGTGGGTGTTTCTTACATTCTGTACTTTTTTGTGTACATAAAAACTCCACACACAGAAAAAGTAATCAACCAGGAAATACTAGTTTATTGCATGATTGAGTAGAAAGTTATCAGAAGTTTGTTAGTTTTCTTTTTTAGAAATTTTAGAGAATGCCAGTTTATTGGAACCCAGAATGTCCACTCTGGTAATTAGGTTTAAGACTCCTAACAATAGCAGCCACTGTGAAAAACAGCATGAAGGCTTCTCAAAAAACTAAAAAAAGAACTAACATAGGACCCAGCAATTCCACTCCTGGGTATATATCCAAAAAATCCAAAAACACTAATTTGAAAAGATACTTGCACCCCAATGTTCATAGTCACATTATTTACAATTGCTAAGATATGGAAGCAACCCAAGTGTCCTTCGACAGACGAATGGATAAAGAAGATGTGGTACATATACACAATGGAATACTACTCAGCCATAAAAAACAATGAAATTTTGCCATGTGCAGCAACATGAATGGACTTGGAGGGCATTATGCTAAGTGAAATAAGTCAGACAGAGAAGACAAATACTGTATGATATCACTTATACATGGAATCTAAAAAATACAACAAACTAGTGAATATAACAGAAAAGCAGCAGACTCACAGATAAAGAGAACAACTTAGTGGTTACCAGTGGGGAGAGGGGACAGATGGGGCAGGGGAGTAAGAGGTACAAACTACTAGGTATAAAATAAGCTACAAGGATATACTGTGCAACACAGGGAATATAGCCAATATTTTATAATAACTATAAATGGAGTATAATCTTTAAAAATTTTGAATCACTATATTGTATACCTGTAACTTCTGTAGTATCGTACATCAACTATACTTCAATAAAAAGACTCCTAACAATAACAGTATCTGCAACTGTGTTGAAACGTTCTTTTACTATTTCCTCAACACTGACATTTTGTTTTTTTAGCTTAGTTTCAGAAATCATACAGCTAGAATGCACTATTGGATTACAATGCTGCAACTCTGAACAAGTTTTGTTGCTGAGAAGGGAACCTGTAAACCCGGTTCATTTTGACCTAGTAAGTTACTCATTTGTGAAAATTGACTTGTTTAATGGAACCTCTTGGTGTTGGTCTAAAAATATTCTTTAATTGTCTTATTTTGAAAACTGAAGATATTTATCAACCACTTACGTTTCCTAGGCCACAAAAGAAGGAATTGTAATGTTGTTTGCAAACCCAATGAAGTGAGCATCTCCACGGGCTGCCGTGGGGACTGAGTGCTGCGGTGGCACGTGGGTGAAAGGAAGAAAGAAGTGGACTGGAGTCTGACTTCCTCTTGCCCTCCATCGTCCAAGACGTAAATTAAGGGTGCTCCTGAAATCAGATTCAGAGCTCTACCCAGAAGTTAAGGGACTGCCGTTGACTACCATTGCCCTAGAAACTGTTGAATTAAATGGGGCCCCTTTTTACCAATTTCTGATGCTCACAATAAAGACTTTCTTGGTTTCTTCCCTTATTCTACACAATGTATCCTCCCACCTTACTATTTCCACCTCTGAAATGTCCTGTGAACAACTAAGGGAGAGGTGCTTTTGAAATACTCACTACTGTTCTGAGAAAACCAGGTATCATTATTTACCAATATGTAGCTGAATCCCAGGCTAGCGTGAATGTGAACAAGCAGAAACTCAGTCCATACCACTGTTTCATTTATTGTCACCATCACTGACATTGCCAGTGATCACAGCTAACATTGACATGTCCCAAGTTCTCTGACAACTTCAAAATCATATTTTCTCAGTTTTCACAACAAGCTTACGAAATTGACCTCATTGTACAGACGAGAAGAGAGAAATGAGAGGGGTTAAGAAATACATCCCAGGTCACACAGCTAGAGAATCAATGGGGTATCCTGCCTTCTCAGCTTACCCTTTGGATGGCCTTTGACTATGCAAAGTCTTTCTCATAGCTATTACTCGGCTCCTATTTATCTCAGAAAAAATAGTGTCAGACACATTACGCTATACTTTAGAACAACTGTGAAGGACAAACATAATTTAGGAAACCTGCAGGCAGATCCATTAATGGAAAGACATTTGGAGACAATCCACCCCAAGGGGAGGCTCTCTCACTGGCAGTATCTCAAGGCTGAAAAACAGAGAACTCTACAGAACCAGAGTATAACACCCCAACAGAAGAATCCAGAAGATGTCTGCTCACTTCACCAAGCACCAAAGAAGAAAGGTAGGTATGTTTTGGTTCATTCTATGGGCAAGTTTGCTCACTGCTTCTTCATTAATGAAGCTGAGTCAACATTAATGAAAACACAAACTGTGAGTTCACGACCACCTGGACACTCCATGGCAGGGGTGGCAGTAGGCACAGCTGGAATGATAGAATTGGTAACACTGGGAGGAAAAAATGCCCCCAAACTGGTATTATTAAACAAAGGGATTATAGGAAGAGGAGGCAAATAAATATTCATGAACCAACTGCTCCCTTTTTCTAAAAAATAAATTTATTTTACTTATTTATCTTTGGCTGCATTGGGTCTTCGTTGCTGCACGTGGGCTTTCTCTAGTTGTGGCGAGTGGGGGCTACTCTTTGTTGCGGTGCATGGGCTTCTTATTGCAGTGGCTTCTCTTGTTGTGGAGCATGGGCTCTAGAGCACAGGCTCAGTAGTTGTGGCTCACGGTCTTAGTTGCTCTGCGGCATGTGGGGTCTTCCCGGACCAGGGCTCGAACCCGTGACCCCTGCATTGGCAGGCAGATTCTTAACCACTGCACCACCAGGGAAGCCGCCAACTGCCCTTTATTGGGGTACAACTTTGGTTTAAGGGCTGCCAGAGGCAGAGAATCCTCAAATTTTGTACTCCACTTCTAAAATCTGGTGCCCATTTTGATAGCACTGGCTTTTGTAACAGAAAGAAAATAAAGACAGAAAATGGGTCACTGGCTATGAGATTATGCTACTTAGCGGGGAAAGGGCCATGAGAAACATGCCTTTAGTGGATTTCTGGGCAGAAAGCTGAGGCCATCTCATCAGGTCCAAGAATCACCAAGTTTTCACAGTTACTGCTTAAAGAGATCAATGGTATTGAAAAACTCTGGGTGGTTTGCAGATTCACCTTTGTTTTAATCCTCCCAGGGAAGAGTAAATAGAGAAAGTAAAGGGCCCCTGAGCTAAAGAAAAAAAAAAAATGCTAGGGTTGTCTCTACAGCACAAGCACTGGTTGCATTTTAAATAATATTTATTTTTCCTCCTAATTTCAAAGAGCAATATGTGGTGGCTTTGTAATGTTCAAGTAGGCTAGGCTGAACCAACTTGCCTACATCCTTTCTTGTACCTTTCTGCGTAGGGTGAGCCACAAGAGAAATTCAAGGGAGACGTGGAGGGTGGCAATGAAGCAGCAGGCATTTTGTAGTCCTGGGACAGGCAGTGAGAACTACCACAGGCTTCAGTCTGTCCCTGTGGGCTCCAGCCTGTCCTTGCTCCATCCCCACTTTACACCCACCCTCCTTCCCAACTGCCTACTCCAGGGACATGAAGCAAAGACAGCAGCTTTAGGGGGAGTGCTTAGCTAGCTTGCATGATTATATAAGGGTTAATCTCTTTGCTTTGTGTGTGTGTTTCCCCCAGTAGTCCTGCTTTTCTGAGTGAAACTGACAGATATAAAATATACTCTACGCATTTTTTTTTAAAGAGCAATTTTATTTTTGTAATCAGAAAAAAAAAAACAACCTTATCCCAAGGTAGGATGGAGAACAATGCACTGTGGAAAATTTGGGAAATATTTGTATAAAGAAAAAAATGTGAACAACCCACAATCCCACCAAACAATGGTTTCTCTCTGCCTACGTCTATATCTACTCTTTGCAAACTTTTGATCGTACTGATTATACAGTTTTACGTCTTTTTCTAAACCTTATCATTACAGGCTGAGCAGTTTCCCATGTCATCAAAATTTCTTTGAAAGCGTGACTTTTCAGTGGGAGCAAGATACTGTTACGGTTGTGTACGATAATACAACCATCCCCCTTTAAATTGTTTACCATCACTGGCTTTCACAGACAACACTGCAAAGAGCACCTCACATATAGTTCTTTGCCTGCATCTTTTATCATTTCCATGGGATCGACTCCTGGAAGACGCATGTTTCAGGCTCTGGGTACATATTATCAAATGGTTTTGGCCACCATCTTTAGGTCCATCAGCATCTCATACTTAGGCCAATGTTCAAAATATTTATCAACAGTGTAACATGGGCATCAATGAATCAGAACTAATGATGCAATATGGGAACAGGGTCCTGGCGTCCCCTGCTTGTCATGCCAGGAGTTAACCGTTGAGTCCCTGAATCATGAAGGAAGACTGGTGGGCCCTTGGGGGAAAGGTCAGGTTTTCAGGACAGTTTTTTATTGGGAGGGCTTGAGGCAGCTGCTCTTTACCACTGGAATTGGCAATATTTTGACAGATACCACAGTTTCACTGGGGTACGCACACCCAGTGAACAGACTGAGTTGGTGTTTTCACCTGACTTCTCTTCTCTGGGCTGAACAAACCTCAGTTATTTCAGTCTTCCCCTCAGTGTCTTCATGTTTCAAAAGTTTAAGCCTCTCTACAGATTTCCTAACAAGCCCTAGAAGTTGTGTTTAGTAAAGATCAGATTACCCAACAGTCTAAACTTGACCTTTTAAGCATTGGCAAAAAGGAAAAAGAACAAAGTACAAATCAAGAGGGAAAGTGTACAGCATATGTGAACATAGCTCAGCTGCTGGAAAAGGAGCCCATTTCTAGATGATGGGATGAAAGCATGACGACAGCAACAGGTCCCTCGCTGGCATAATCCCGGGAGGGGTCAAAGTGGTGAAGGAACGAACTGCTGTCTCCAACACACACACACACCCCAAAGCTTGGAGGCTCCTTCCTCTGTGCCCCAGAGCCTGTCTGCTTACCCTAGTATGGAGCTCATGGCAAGACTTGTCAGTTATTTGATTTTATCTGCTTCCTCTACCTGGACTATCCACTCCAGGAAATTTGACTTACTTGTTTAATCATCCTCAGAATCTAGCCAATAATCTGCCCCAGAGAAGGTACTCAGTACACGTCGGGGTGAATCACACACCAACTAGTCCTTTACCAACTGCATTGCTTCATTGACTGAAGCACCAGATCCGTAAAGCTTGTTGTTTTTTTACTGCTTCAATCTGGGATTAAACAGACATCCTCATCTCTCACAGCCAGGGAACATGCAGACAAGGCAGCGCGTTTCAGAGCCTGGAAATACCCATTATCCTCCAGCTACTGTGCTTCCCTCATCTGTTCTTCAGAGAAGTAGAAGGGGTAAGACAGCCCGATCTCATTTCTAATCTTTTTTATGTCTGCCACATTCTGTAACCCCTTAGCACTTAGGAGCACAAAGGCCAACTGGAATCCATTATCAGGGTGAAAACTCAATGACAGGAGACCAAACCAGGTACTTCTAAAGAAGTCTAGAAATACATTTACGGATATCTAGTTTCCTCCCTTTTTACTGGCTCCCTCTCCCAAATCTCGACATCTAACAAAGTGGGCACCTGAAAAACCTAACGCTCACTCTACTGCATATTCAAACAACTACAGTAACGAAGGAAGAGGAGACCTAACTTCTCCTCCCTCTTCCCTTCCCATTAGGAGACTCTGAACAACCAGAGGATTAATGTATCAACATCTCACTTCCTTGTTGTCCAGCTGGTTTGTTTGACAGTCGTGTAGAAGACTGATGGTTCCTTTTGTCTCTAATTCCTCTACTTTAGCATATGTTCCTTTAAATCCCTGTTTTGATCAAACCACTTCCTCCCCATGCTCCCAACACAGGAGGGCCTCGACTCTCCAGGATCTAAAAGGTCCTGATGACCATTCACCATACATCTTTTTGTGTTTGTGGTGAAGGAGAATTCCTTCTTGTGGAGAGGAGTGGGGAGGTGGTCCAATTAGGATATGCAAACCAAATAAAGGGAGTGAATGAAAGGTATCAGGAGAATTTTCAGCCACTTTTCCTAGATGTCTTCAGAACATGCCTATCACCATATCAGCACTTCCCACAAAGCTTAACGGCTCAACTGCAGCCAGGTTAGACAAGATTCTAGAGTGATTTAATTAAACTAGAGTCAAACTCAGCAGTAGAGTAAAAACTCACCTTCTCCAAAGCAGACCTCAAAAGATACAGAAATGGGGACTTCCCTGGTGGCACAGTGGTTAAGACTCCGTGCTCCCAATGCAGGGGACCCGGGTTCGATCGCTGGTCTGGGAACTAGATCCCACATGTATGCCACAACTAAGAGTTCGCAGGCCACAACTAAGGAGCCCACGTGCTGCAACTAAGGAGCCCACGTGCTGCAACTAAGGAGCCTGTGAGCCACAACTAGACCTGATGCAACCAAATATATATATATATATATATATATATGTATATATATAAAGACATAGAAATGTAATATGGAGAATCTAGAGCCATTTACTTAAGCCTTGGCTTAGGGATCAGAAATGGAAGGAAGAAAAATTAGGTACAGTCATCAAATTCTGATCTTTGCCTCAAATATCTGATGTTACTACAGCTAACAGCTTCTAACCCCATTCACTGACTTTGTGAACTCTGAAGCTCATGCAGGGGGAACAAGTATTTTCTGGACACTTACAAGGACTGGTTAAGTGACACAACTATTGCAACTGCTCCTGTGAAGAAGTGTGATTAAAGAAGCTTTCTGCCTGTACTGATAAGATTGCTGTTGCCATAGTATAGCTCGTACGCTATCTTAGTTTCTCCTCTCTGAAGACCTACTCCTTACTTTTCCCAGGGTTTAAAAATCATGTTAACAATAAGCAAATACAGCATGGCCAGATGCCTTTCGTGGTCAGATGGTTCATTGTTTAAAAGGCTTCAGTTTAAAATCCAAAAGATTGTTAACAGATGCAGTTTCTGGCTGAAGACTGGGAAAAACCTCACTTAAACAAAAGAGCATGTTGTGATTGGAACTAAAAAGGGAATTACCTTTAAAGATAAGAACCACAAACATTTCCTATTTGAAAATACCCCCAGCCCCACCAACAGAACCTTTTTTTGGACCTTTCGTAAAAGTTGAAAAAATTGACAGTGGATGGCGGCATAGGACGAACCACGGCTGACCAACTGGCTCAGTCATTTTTACAGATTTGTTTGGACTTTCAAGGCTGCGACATCCATCTCCTGCTCTCCCCCGGATTACTCAATTAGGCAAAATTCCAATTAATTTCTTTCCAATTCTTTTAGCCCCAGAAATACTTTTGCAGTTTTCATTTTGGCTCTGGAAATGGGTTTTCAACCAGAGGACTCAGATAGAGCCGTTTGAGAAATGAACACTGAGCTTGATAAGCAGATAGCCACTGCTGGGACTCAAGTCTCTACTGGATGGAAAAGAGCCACTTGGCCAAGGAAGGCCTGGCCCCATCTTCAGTTCCCAGCCCGGTTTGTCTCCACAACTGCTGTGCACTTTTACACAGAAAGCCTGCTTTTCACCAACTCTGTTTCTGTTGGCGTTCGTGGGCCCTTACTCTATGGCTTCACTATGTGTGAGAACATCTCCGATGCCTTGGGTTCTAATCTTGAAAGATGGAAAGTCTGAAGGAGCCATAGGGGTGTAGCTTTCCCTCGCCTCAGCCTGAGAAATAGATGTGGTCAGGCTTGCTGGTGACATGTCTGATTTGAAAAGGTTACTCAAGAGATGGTCCAAGGAAAACAATCTGTTCTCGGCGTTAAGGACGGCCACCACGGGTTTCCTTCGGAGAACGGGCAACCTGTCCTGAAGGGGATCACCTCCTCGGAAGAGAGGCAAACATCGTGCCCTTTTCGTGCTGCGGGTTGTGTGTTCTCTTATTCATTGTGCCGTTTCCCGATTTATTACGGGGCCCCAAAAGGTCAGTTTCAGACCAAAGGCACAGCATAGCTTTAACAGTCTGAGAAGCTCTAATCAAGAAAATCCTTAGTCAAGCCATGTTAATGTGAGGCAGATCTATAAACCCATGGGATTCGCCAGAGTTAAGATGGCTTTCCCACTCAGCCACACCACTGCTAAGTCATAAAAGGAATCCAAGCTGCTGGAATGAAGCTAGCAGGAGAACTGCATTTCCAAAGATCTGTGCAATCCGGCCAGGTACTCACAGGAAGAGCCCATCCATCAGGAAATGGGAATTTGAGGCCAGTGGCCACAACCATATCCATGCTCCTACAAAAAGCCAACCCGCCACGCACACAGGAGACAAGGTTTGCAAGGGGATTTGATAGGCCTGGAAATTGAAAAATGAGCAGCAGCTGTGAGCCCGAGGTCATTACTATCCTCCAGGGTTTGCCTTTTCTAATCTAAGGGGCAGTAGTTTCCATGATTAACTTTCAATTGCCGTCAAGGGTGTAATAAAATCTGGGAAAGAAGAAAACTTTCCCTTCAGTAAGCTGCTCCCATTTTCCTGCCCTTTCCTTTCCTCTAGTGCATATTCTCAATCCCCGCTTCATGTTGTTTCCTAATTTTGAGAAAAAAATCTGCGCTCGGATGAGCCAAAATAGACAATGTCCTGTGTGTAGTCAGGCGCGTAAGGACTTTTCTTTCTCAGTTCTAGGGGCCAGGTCCTGAAGACAGCTGCAGAAGTTCTCTTGTTTTCAAGACCATACACTACCATCACTTTCAGAACAGGACATGACACATTTTTATTTTCATTTTAAAATTCTTTCATTTTAAAATCTGTTTCCTGAGCCACTGACCATCAGTTCCACAGAAGAGAGGTTTCCTAGGTGGTAAGATGTGCACAGAGAGAAAGAGGAGAAGAGGATATACTCATTCACAAACACATCTTACTGGTTACCACGGGGTTAGGAACCCTTAATGCTCCAACTGATCTGATCTGATAATGGCTCAGAAATCATCTTGAAAGGCTACAGCTGGACACGTCTCTCAGCAAAGGCCCGGGGAACCAAACCCCACACATGGTTTTATCAATTACAATGGCTCAGGTGGAAAATTAAATGTGCTTTAGATTGTTTGAGAGTCCAGTATAACACTCATGACAATTCAGTGGTTCATTCATCCTACCTTTGCTTCCAAGTATCAGATGCTGGCGTTACAAAGGTTATAAAGCCTGGCGAGAAAGGGGCACACACAGGCTTACTGCTGGAGAGATGCTCCCGGGCGGGGGGCATGCCAATTACACAAGGCGGCAAAGGGTGGGGGGCAGCCATGGGGGTAAATGGAGGTCCCCAAATGCATCCTAGTCCCCTAAGAAAAGGTTTCCCTGGCTGACACCGTGTTTTGACAAGATACTGGATTGTTATATTTTGTTCCTGTTTCCCTGCTTCCAGAGGTTAGTAATTGAGTGCCCACTCCTGTTGGAGAGGTAACATTTTTCTTAGGTGCTAGCCCTGCCTTTCCCACTTCCCCGTCTTGATTTAAGTCTCTCCTAGAACAGAAGGAAAAGTGGCAAAAGGTGGCCATGAACAGCACTGGTTCCAAAAATGGGTGAGAGAACAGTCTAAGAATTTGCCACAGGGGTTTAAAAGATGGCAGAGTGAGCTTTACTGAAGGAGATACAGTCCATAGGGTGATGCCTAGTGCTAGGCTAGGGAATAGTTCGTTTTCTTTTGCTGCCCCCGATACCCTTTCTCTCCTCCTCCAAAGGTACTAGAACCCCCTGCTTTTATGTGTGGATGACTGCCCAGAATAAGACTGCATTCCTGGCAAGGGAGTGTGGCCATGTAGCTAACAGTGCGATGTGAGGGGAATTCAGGTCTGTAACTCCCGGATGTGGCCCTAAGAGTGGGGGCGTGGGGAGCCTGTGCCTCCCCCTTTCCTCCACCCCTAGTCTGGAATGTGAAATGGCTGGAGAGCCACCCCACAGCACGAGGACAGGCCACACCTTAGAGATGGCGAAATGGAAAGTTGTTAGAAGGGAGTCACAGAGGGCTGTGAAAACCACAATTGTGAAACCACAATTGTGAAACCACAGTGTTAGTTCTCACCTACCTACACACAAACTTTCATGTAAAGGACAAGGGAAAAACACTTCAGTCTTCTGTAGGCTGATGTTATTTTGGGTCTCATTTACACAGCGTTATGAATAATGGTGTGAGGTGCGGGGTGCAATGAAGTGTTGATAAAAACAACATCCAAGGAGCTGGCCCTTTACTGCATGTAGCACTGAGGCCACAACAGGACACATTCAATCTGGTTTTTACCTTATAAAGAGCTACCTGAATTCCGGTGATGAAATGGGAGAGCAAAGGGCATCCAAAATGATCATTTTCCAGTTAACCATAATCATAATCATAATGAATAGCTTACCTTTTTCTTGCTACAGTATATTTGCCATTTTTTCTCTGCTGGAAGTGCAAACATGGCTTCCCTGTGTTTGTCTGTGAGGTCAAGTTCATCCTGAGAAGAAAAATAATAATTATTTCACAGATTAAATGTTATTCCTATAAGGGAAGTTATCAGGGTGAGAAAACACCACCAACACATATTTAAATGAACTTGGGAAAAACCAAGAAGCTAAGTATAGGTGTACGTTACCAGCACTAAGAAAGCAGGTCCTTGGCCTGGGGCTAGGCACCGAGCACAGTAAGAGGGACAGGCACAGCCCTACATTTACTGAAGGGTAGGGAAAGGGGGCTGAACATGGGCAGAACTGTTCTGGGCCACCTTGTACTGCAGCAGCGGGTCCATCGAGCATTAAAGGCCTTTAAAGCTCCAGAGCTTGGAAGGATTTAATCGTATTGCAGACGAGGGTTTGGTAAGGATGGCTCCACAAACAGTGACTAGTGGGATGGGCCCTGAGGGACATGATGAGAGGGGTGGAGGAACAGAACCAGAGGCTGGGATGTGGTAATGGATTGGAGTGTTTGGGGGGACACTGATCAGCTTAGCTGAAGCACTGGGTTTATGCAAAGAATCATCAGGTGAAAGGTTTGAGAGGTAAGGAGTGACTTGTTGGTGGAAAATCTTAAATGCCAGATTAAGGAGCTTATTTTCTTGACCAAGAAGAGCCACTGAAGGTTCTGAGCAAGGGAGTGACATCTGCATCCCCATAAGCATCACCAAAAGCATCATCAATATTTATTAAGTACTTTAAGTGTCAAGCCTTGTGCAGGCATTTTCTCATTTAAGGTCTCACAACAACCCTAAGAATTCCACTCATGATTACATCCTCGTTGTAGTAATAATACCTGTTGTAATACAGCTGGGGGAAATTACGGCAGAAGGTTGGGTAAGTAAACGCCTCAAAGACCACACACCTGGTAAATGATGGGGCTGAGGTTTCGGCCTGGAGCCACCTGACTCCAGAGCCCAGACTCAGCCTCTCAGATCAGGGTCTGGAACATTAATATTATAGTGGTGTGCAGCTTAGATTGGACACTAACAGAAAGCAATTTATGAGCATCCATAACTAATGAACAACAATGGGATAATGACTGTAAAGTGCATAGAGAATAGTTCTTGGCATTTGATAACTCAATCCATGGTCAACATTATTATTGGTATTGAGCGTCTGGTACATTTTTATCCCTATAGGGAAAGTTAAATCTAGTTAAGGGCAGCAGATTGATGGGTGTGAGACATGTTTTAAATTGCTATAAATTAAGGCACAATAATAAGGTTCAAATATCTGAGGCGTATAATGCCTTTGGGGTGTATCTGCAGCTCTGCCGCTCGTGAACAACAGCCTCCCATCTTATACCCCTACCTTCACTGGGTCATCAAGTCCTATCATTTCTTCCTTGAAAAATCTCACAGTTTTTCCCTTTGTTTTGTTTCCAATGAAACTACCCAAACTTATGTCCTAATCACCTCTCCTTTGGCTCTGGCACCAGCCTTCCCACTGTTCCTCCTTGCCCTTTCCATCCTTCCCACAGCATGGCCACAGATACATTACAGCAGCGGTTCTCAGACTTGAGTGAGCAACAGAATCACCTGGAAGGCTCCTTACATCACTGATCACCTAGCGTTGAGGACTGAGCAGGTGGGAGCAAGTGCAAAATGTCATTAGTTCCACACTGCCTGCAAAATTAATTATATATCCCTCAGCCTGTCTTTTGAGGTCTTCTATTTATAACCCCAACTTAATTTACCAGGTTTGCTTCTGGTTATCCCTTATGCCCTATCCTGTTAACACCTGCACCTCCAGAGCCTAGCCACGCAAGGTCTGACACATGCTGGCTGCCAGGGGAAATTCTTCATCTCATTAAGCCTCTGCTTCCTCACCTCCAGGATGGGCGTGTCATTTCTCTGGCAGGGCTGGATGAAGATTTGCAACATCAACTCAGCAGGCAGCAATGCCTGGCACAGGCAGGGGCAACCTTACTGCAGTTAGTTCTCCCATCATTTAAATACAAATCAGGGGCTATTTTCTTTTAAGAGCAAGGTAAACAGTTAAGTCATTAAAACACACACCCACACACTATTACACCCTAACCACAAGAAATTAGTTAAGAATTTCAACAGTGGAAAACCAGGGAAGGAATGAAAAATATTTACAGAAAATTGCATTATAAGGGAACATGTTAAAAATGTTAAAATTTTGGCGTGCAACCATTATATATGTGAACTAATTATTTTTCTTCCTTTCTCCCTTTTTTAATTTCCTGTAAGTTACACCAGCTCTCACGTATTAATGAAGGGGGGGGGGGAAATGGTGACATAAATCACTTCCCAACAATTAGGGTTTTCTGGGAGTGGGGGTCAGGTCAGTTATTCAAAGAGCTTGATGATACGGTGCTTACTCTGGGGGAAAGGATTGTGATTTGTGAGAGAGAACAGTGCTATTAATACTGCTTCCTCTACTACACTTCAGCACTGTGTTTTTCCTCACTGAACAGAGGTGTGAAGAAATGTGTAAATCCTAAAAACCTAGAAATTCACAGCAAAGAGGATTAATATTACCATATTTTGCTGTTAGAAACCTTCTGCTTCCGCTGAGACACAGAAATGACCAAGTTTGAGTTGACAGGACTCAGCTGAACTAGGACTTAGGGCAGATGGCTCCATGCAAGGAGAGAATTTCCATAAAATAAAAAAATTAAAAACTGCTATAGGTCCTCTGGATATAATTTGGGATTATAGTAAGAAAATGGGAAGGAATACATGGGTCGTGATAATAGTAATAGCTAACAATTATTGAGCACTTTCTGCGTGCTTAATAGTAGGGTTTTATATGGATTAATCTAGTTTATCCTCACAATAATCCTATAAAGTGGGTAATATTACCCCACTTTCCAGGAAGCTGAATCAGAGAGATTAAATAGCCTGCTCAAGGTAACAAAGCTAGTAAATGGTGGAGGAGGAACTTGAGGCTAGACTCTCTGGGTCCAGAGCCATGTTCTTAACCACTAGCCTATTATTCTATTGATCGTTCAACAGGTGGGTAGAGCCATGACACTGATGCTAATAGGCAAATGCATCCATGAGCTGCACTCACGGCCTGCTGGGCCTGCTGACTGACTGTTCGCACGAAGAGGAGGATTTTGTTGTCAGACATCCCTGAGTTCCAGGTCTGGCTCTTATGGATTATGTAACCTTTAACAGGTGACTTAACCTCTGAACTTCAATTTCTTCACCTCAAACATGAGAATAATATATATCTGATCGCCTTCTCTCAAGCAACCAAATTCATGCAACCAAAACATTTTTTGAGTGTCTACTAAATGTTAGGCATTGTAGATGCAGGGGGTAGAAAGGTATCACAGAGCTCATGTGCTCGAGGTGGCAGAAGGGAAATCAAATAATCACACAGTCCGAGGGACGGTCACACGGAGCTGAGCTGTGAGAACCCACTTACTGTGGGGAGAGGTGGGGCGGTGAAGGCTGTGAGTGAACTGAAGGGAGACCTGAGAAATGAATAGGAATTAAATAGGTAAAAAGCACTACAGACAGTGAGTGAACAGCAACCTTGCAGGCCACTGTGAGCTTTGGTCTTTATCTTGAGAGCAATCAGAGGTCACTGGTAGATCTGAGCAAGGAGAGTGACACAGATTAAATAATAATTGGGAGTGCCTAGGCACAATGCCCAGAGTGTAATGAGACCCCCATCTCTCCATTCCAAAAGTATCTCTGCTCTGACTCATTCCGTTTTAATAATATGGCTGAAACAAGCATGCAAGATTCTAAGAGACTATCACACAGCCTTAGAGATCAATCAACACCTACTCGATGTCCTACCCATTCCAGGACCGTGTCCAGACATTACAAAGGATGCAAAGATGAATAACAGACCTGGATCTCATGGAATTCAGATTCTAGTTAGGAAGACAAGAGGACAGAAGGCTTCGACAGCTCCTCTCCTTAGGATAAAGTCCAAATTCCTTAGCTGGTAGGTAGGGCCCTTCATGGTATGGCCTTTGCTGACTTGCCCCACCTTGCTGCCCCGGCTGTCACCTCCCCCTCCCCTCCCCTCCCCACCTCCCCTCCCCTCCCCTCTCCACCACCAGCAGCCACCTTTCAGCACGTGGGATCACAAGTTGCCCATTTTTGAATCTTTTGCACATGCTGTTCCCTTTTCCCAGAGAGCCCTTCCCACCATGTCTAAGAATCAATCCTGTTTATCTAAGCTTTTTCAAGGGATCTGCTATTCCCCCCAGGCAGTCTACCCTGACTTTCCTGGGGCGGGCAGCCCCTCTCTGCTCTCCTAACCTTACGGCATTTATCGCATTGCTGCAGTTATGTGATCAGCATGTATGACTCCCTTTCTATACTCATCCCCAGGGGGCAGAAATGAAATTTGTTCTGTTCATTTTCGCATTAATTGCCAGTCCCCAAAACAATATCTGACGTAGCTGGATTGCAAAGAAAAAAGTAAGGTGAGGGAAGCTGGGGCAGCTGGGAAGGAGGGAGAGGGGATTACTGTGGGACATAGTGAAGATCAATGAGTTTCGAAGATTAAAACCCATTCTTTTCTCTTTTTTGCAGTAAGATGTACATACAGTAAATGTACACTCCTAAGTATACAGTTTTCAAGTTCGGCAAAGGTATACACTGAAGTGGTTTTTGCACTTTATGCGTCTGAAACTGCTTGTACCATTGTACTCTCCCACCAGCAATATATGGCAGTTCCAGTTACTCCACATTCGCACAAACATTTGGTGCTGCATCTTTCTAATTTTAGCCATCCTAGTTTATGTGAAGTGGTATCTCAATGCAGTTTTAATTTGCATTTTCCTGATGACAACTGATGCTGAATATACCTTTTCACAAGTTCACGTGCCATTCATACGCATTCTTTTATGAGGTATCTGCTCAAATCTTTTGCCCATTTCTGAGTTGTCTGTCTTGTTGCAAAACATGTCCTTTGTCAGAGGTATGTACTGAGAGTATTTTGCCTCACCTGTGTCTTTTCATTTTGTTAACAGTCTATTTTGATCACTAAGTGTTTTTTTATAAAATACAACTTATTATTTCTTTTAGAGTTAGTGCTTTTTGTCTTCTGCAAGAAATCTTTGCAAGTTGCAGATCAAAAAAAATACTCTATGGTTTCTTATGGAAGCTGCTAGCTTTAGTTTTACCTTCTGTGTTTGAAGCTACACCCCATCTCACAGACACCACTCTTGGGGTCATGCTCTGGTTACAAAATGGATGGATTGCTTTTGCCTTCTTTCTTTTCCAGCTACTTGCACTCATTTAGATACACTGCTGGGCAAGTTGGGGAATGGAAGCACAATTAATGCAAGGAGGAAAAATAACGGAGTACAAACTAATTTGAAATCATCTCACACATTAGTTTCTTCAAAGCTATGAAATTAAATTACTTCAATGTAATATTACAAGAGAATTTTTCATTTTGATAATTAACTCAAATACTGAAAGAGGCAATCATGGAAAACAAAACAATTGGGATCACTGAACCTCAGATAGTATCTCTTTACATGAATTTTTTAAGGAAAAAAAGTCAATCTATAGAGACAGAAAGAAGATCAGTGGTTGCTTGGGGCCACAGGCAGGAGCAGAGACAGACTGCAAATGGACACAAGAGGAGATGAGGTGATGGAACTGTTCTAGAACTGGATTGTGGTGATGGTTGCAAAACTGTATAAATTTAGAAAAATGCACTGAACCGTACACTTACAATGGGTCCATTCTACGGCTTGTAAATTATATCTCAATAAAGTTCTAAAAACAAAAAAAATCAAGCCTGGTTGTTGGAGCCCCAGGAAAACAAAGAATTCAGAGTAGAGAAAATAGAGACTTGTGTACACAGTAAGGAAAGAAAATTCTGGTTGAACATTAGATAAACCGAGGAATTGCTTTAGAAGAGAAACTGATTGAAAACAAATGTATGAAGAGGAGGGAAAGGGAAAAAGCAGAGCTCTTTAGTGTAAGTAGTTCAATCTTGGAAATGGGACAACTTCAGATACAATTTTTGTTTGAAACCATGATCACTTCCATGAAATATTCCTGTCCTTTCCTTGGAAATTACATAGATTCTATTAGTATGCATTCCATTTAGGCCAAGAGATAGGCAATGTTTCCCCCAATGTCCCTTAACATTAAATTAGGTGATAGGTTAATATTAATGATTGAAGTCCTGAAGAACATTTTCAGTGTTTTTTGTCTTTCCTGAGTGGTGGACTAGAGAAGAGTATTGGCTCCTCTGCGGGTTAATAGCCAAGTTTTTCACTAAGATTAACAAACAAATGTAGTTAGCCCAACCTCCATCCCGGTTGCTTCTAGATCACCTTATTTTTACTTTTTACCTCTCACCTTACTTTTACCTCTCACCTTACTTTTTATTTTTTTCCTTTTTGCAATCCAGCTATGTCAGATATTGTTTTGGGGATTGGCAATTAATGCAAAGATGAATAGCATAAATTTAGTTCCTGCTACTATACATCAGACTGGGATGGCCTAGCTCCTTGCATCGGCCAAAGAATTTTTTTTTTCATATTATTCTTTCTTGGACAGAGTTTTAAAAGTTAAAGGAAAATGATTTAGCAAATGAAAGAAAAAGAAACATCTGCACCAAGCATCACTCCTCTCCACGGAAAGCTCAAGTTTCTGAAAAACCGAAAGCAACGAACAAAACCCTAAAGGCTTTTCTTCTTGGGGAAGATATCAATTATGTTTTTCATAACTTTATAAAATATTTATTTCATATAGTTATAATATCTTGGAGAAAAGGTAATAATTAGACATTTTTTTATTAAGAAGAAAAAACTCTGAAGGAAGCCCAGCTGCAGGAACTAAAATTCTAGGTTTCATCCCTCACAAAGCATATTATCAAGCCCCACTTCTAAAAGATTCTGTACAAAGAAACCCCACCAGTCCTACATCTAGAGTAAGCAGGCAGCTCTATAGAGAAACCTATTTAAATCAGAAAACAATTGGCACAGTACAAATCTAAGGAAATGGATTGATTTGCTAAATAAAGCAAGTGAAGGAATTTTGAGATAATATACAATAAGCATCTTGAATGAGTTGAAAAGCTCTTGTCAGAGATGTGAGCTAAACTGAAATATGGGATTATTTATAACACCTTCAGTCCAATATTTAAAGCATTTATTCTTTGAAAATCTACCACGTCAATAGATTTCAGTAAGCCAACAACAAGTGAGTTTCCAGCTAACAAGAGAAATCTCTAATAAAGGAACTCAGGATTTCTATTTCTAATGAGTTAAGCTAACTCTATATTCACACGGAAGTAGGAAGACATATGATGAACGCTGGGAGAAATGGAGATTAAAAAAATGAGGAGAGGGCTTCCCTGGTGGCGCAGTGGTTGAGAGTCCGCCTGCCGATGCAGGGGACACGGGTTCGTGCCCGGGTCTGGGAAGATCCCACGTGCCATGGAGCGGCTGGGCCCGTGAGCCATGGCCGCTGAGCCTGCGCTCTGCAACGGGAGAGGCCACAACAGTGAGAGGCCCCCGTAACAAAAAAAAAAAAAAAAAAAATGAGGAGAGGGAGAAGCTAAGACAGGTCCTTGGGGTCACCCTGCCAATCAACCTATTGTTTTGTATGTGTTTCTGTTTTGGGTTGTTTGGGTTTCTTGTTTTGGCTTTGTTTGTTTGGTTTTGGTTTTGGTTTTGAAACAGTCCCTGACAAGGTAATCATCCATTTGACTCACTGTATAGAGCTCACAGAATTTTCAACATTTTATTATTCACACAAGGCTAACTTTTCTCCTTCAAATTAAATACACCAGGTATTTACCCACAGCAAACGGGCCCAAGTCACCCATCCTAACCCCACCCACCAAAGGTTTCCCACATGCCCAGCAAGCAGCAACCCCCTGGGGTTCACCTCACATACAGCCAACACCAGCAGTGCCTTCCCTGGATTTAGCCCTCTCCCTCGTCCACCCTCGCCTCCCATCCGACAACTCAACACCACCACATATAAGTCAAACCCTCTCAGAGGGACAAGTGAACAGGCCTGAAGTCACATGACATGGTGAGAAGTACCACATCATGGGGAAAAGGCCAGACAAGGCCGTGGAGGGCTGAAGGGTGACACTGTGGCAACAAAAAAATTACCCTTTTGTAAACGGATGGAGAAAAGGTATTATTCAGCTGTACTAAATCATTAAATTTATGAACATCCAGCCTTACCACAGCAAATGACCTTCGCATCAAGGAGCCATGAATTGACATCACAGCTCTTAAAATTTAACCATGATGACCCTGAGAACAGTATTTTATCTTCATAGAGGTGGTTTGGAAACCTGAAAGTTAGATACGACTTTTGTTTGTTTAAACAGAGGTGCATTCAGTGAATTATTACCTATTCCTAACCAGTCAGGAAAGACATAAATGGAAAACAACGGAGAGTGTTAAGTCCCAAAAGGGATGTGTACACACAGAGAACAAACCTTGAAGGTTTTCAGCCTGTACGATTTCTGCCAACGTTCTTAGTCATTACACAAAATACCACAATGTGACTCACCACCACCTATACAACAAGGTTCTCTGTGTCTGATAGAAGTGTTTTCATTCGATATATTTAAAAAAAGAAGTGAGAAATCCCACAAGCAAAGGGTGACTAATAGAAATAATTTTTAGTACCTCACTATCCATGGTTAATTGTTTTATACTATTTCCTTTCCTACTTTTAATAGTAGGCAATGCAAACTATCCAGTTTGCTAGATAAAGTCTGCTGCTAAACCTGTAGGCTTCTTATTTGGCTTCCTTGCGTTATTTCAACTAGAAACTCATTAGAGTAACTTTAATTTTTAATTAGTCTGCATCACCAGCAGCTTTCCAGTAATCTAAAATAAATAACTCTGTTCTAAACATACGTTAAAATCATCTCCCAATACCCATCCAGCCACCCAAATTTCCAATTTTTATATTTATGATCTAATACAACTTCTGTTGACAAGGCTTAATTGAGAGAATTTCTAAGCAGTGTTTTCCTAAGTGAATGGAGGGAATTTGTCTCCCGAGACACAGAATCAGCTTATAGAGTGACAGATGAGAGAGGCACCCTAAGGCCCTGTGGACAACTGTGAAGCCAAGTTCCATACACGTCCCCCTCCCTCAGTGACACCAGCACTGCTATCGCCTAGACCCCTCCCCACCAGCTCAGCATGTCCTCCAGAGACTTGTTGGGCAGCTCAGCTGACACTTTTAAGTTTTAATTGGGTCAAAAGATATCTAGCACAATGAGTCTCTTCCCACACTGCAGCTATTTATTTATTTTACCATGTAATATAGGGTAGAGAGACTGTTCAGGACAGAAAATATTTCTTAGACATGATCACCCTTAGCCTTGTAATCTGCTATCCTTCATGCCAGCCACTCTGGTGCTCACACAGTAACTGACAACCAAATGAAGATGAGTAAACAGAATGACAATGGGTGGGTAGGGATGCAGGAAGAGTGCAGCAATCAGCCCAAATCTATCAGGACTACTTCAAGAATAATTCAAAATAGGAACCCAACTGCTGGATGATTCAGCCGTCTTTAATTCCTGCACACACACATGCATACATTCACTCAAATACATCCTGAGCATCTCAGGTGTAATCCTGCAGTAGTAAGTTACTCATCCAGGCCACAAGCATTTACTGAGCATTGATTCTGGTCAGGTACTGCTCTGGGGATCCTGAGAGTGAAAAAGCCAGATAGGATGCCTGTACCATTCTGCTCTCTGAATGCAAAGAGGCATGTTCGCAGGGGATTTAACATAATGAGTGTCCATATGTGAATAAACTCAAACCAATTGTTTAAAAGATGGCAAAGGACTTGCTTTCTCTTCTATATCTGAGAAATACCCATCTTTTCTGAAAACAACCCATGCATATATTCTAAGTGAGCTTCCAGTCATTTGGTTCAGTTTAGTTGTTAAATATTATATTGTGTAATGAAATAAACATCTAGCAGCTGTAGGATGTTTCCAGTAGATTCATTTAAAATTGGACAAGAGGGGGAAAATTCCTTTTTTAGGAATCTCGTTTTTAAAAATATATATTATATATTATATATATTACATATATATATATTTTTTTCCTTCATCCATGAGCCAGAAAATCATAACTAATAGATGTAGCTGGTACTGAGCTCCTACAACATGAATCAAGAAACAGTTTGAAATTCCAGAGGAATTCTGGGAATTGAAGGTAGAGGATAGGGGATTCCAATCACAGCAGATAAAAAAAGAGTTGAGGACAGTTTACAACTGAAATATACGATCCATGTATTGGGCATTCACCTCCCGCAGGCCATGTGACATATGTTTTGTGGGAGCAAGTGGTGTTTAAATGATTCCCAGTGCATCAATAGATATTCTCAAGTGCAGTTATTTGTACAAACTAGCCATTACTGAAACACATTTTCAAAATTACACTTGAAAGCTTACCTAAACCACACTACTTATGGAGATCAAATTATCCTCCCAGTCTTTAAAACCTATATTGGTTTGTAAGGGGACACGTAAAGAGTTGGCAAGTAGCGCAGTTTGCTGACTTTGTGTAACTCGCACATGGTAGCCTGAGGATTAAGTTAAACAATCAGATTTTAAGTTGTAGCCAAAAGCTAAGTAGATACATACTGCTCAGCGTCTCTTTAGGACTCCTAATAATGAAAAGCATCAAGGCCAAGGGGACTCATAAACATTTTCTCAATAACATTATCAGTTCAGAGATGGTTTTACAGTATTTGTATTAAAAAAATAAATAAATAAATAAAGGTTTCATGTTTCTTTCCTCCATCTCTCCCTGCGTCCCCACCCCCATTTCAGTCCCTAATCTAAATTAAGAAGCACCCAGAAATAAATGGACTGATAACAAACTATCTAACATGAAGTAAAAAATGTAAATGGAGAAAAGGACATTTGGAATGGTCTTGATGAGATAAGATATAAATTTAGGACTAGAAGGAGTAAAATGGTTTTGTGCTTTTATCTTAAGCGTTCCTGGATTTGTTTTTGTGAATCAGAAGATTGAAGAAAACTTTGAAAACCATCTTGACCATCTTACTGTCTCTAAGCAGACAGGACCTCAACCAATACAAAGAAATGTATACTGTCCATTGGGATGAAGATCTACTGCCAATCCTACTTGATTCCTGGATTTATTACAAAGTTCTGTTCAAAAGTACAACAGATAAAAGCAAGCGAAACCACCTATATCCACATCCCCTGTTTCGCAAATCATCAGGTGTTCTCAGGGCCTAAATAATTTGTTTATAAAGTTCTGGGTTTAGGATTGTTTTAGGGTCATCTTTAAATTGACTGTATATTGGCAGTAGTTCACATCTACCCCATAGGAATTTTAGCACTGAACACATTTAAGCCCATATCTACACTCCCACTTCCCTTTGTGATGTATTACATGTTTTCATACTGTTCCAAACATTTTTCTATGAACCCATCAAGTTGATTTATCCAAAAATGCCACAGTGTCAAGGGAATATCTACTCAGTATTTTTTTTCTTCTCTGTCAACTAACTATGTGCTTTAGATAAACAGGATTTTCTCTTTTGACTTTTATAGGTTTGTCAATTGAAAAAACAAAATTAACCTCATGGAAATTGAACAATTTTGATATCAATTCCTTCATTAGACTACGATTTTTGGCTTCCAGACAACTGAACATTTTGAGACTATTCTAGATATATCTTTGAAGTCTTTATACAGTCTGATTTCCTCTGCTTAATTACCAAGCAATCCATTACACTCCAATTAAGAACAACAGATTAAAAATATGACTTCTTACAAAGCAGTTTTTTGGTTCTTCCATCAGGTTAATATCAAATGTTCCTGCTACCCAATTTTTTCATCTTTCTTGGAGACAAGGAACTGAATAGCTCCTGCAAGAAACTTTCTATTCTTAGTCATGGTCTTCATATAAAAGGCAAGTTTTAAAAATAAACAATAAAAAGCGTTGAAACTTTTCATCAATTCTGGTGATAACGGAAAAATTTTATTGTTAAAGAGCGCTTAAAATAGCCCTAGTAATAAAAGAAATTATGTTGATAGCCTGAGAAGATGGGTACCAATTCACATGGCTAGTAAAAGAACAAAATCTGAACACTGGTAAATCATAAGACTAACTTTGATTCCTGTAGCTCTTTTCATACCAAAGTGACTTCAGAACATAATGAAAAATGAAGAGATTACTGATGTAGGTTCCCAAGGGAATTCATCTGGCACAGCTTACCTTGACTGTGAATTCATCTAACTCTGATACATCAACTAAATCCTCTCATTCCTACTTTCTTCATTTCTCAAAGTCTATTCTGGTTACTAATGTTGAGAGTGTCCTCAGGACTTAATAACGATAAAACTGACCCATACTAAGTTATTATATTTATGAACATACAAATCTTCTCATTATCTACCATCATTATCTTCCCCATTGAGATGTTAACTTTTGTTGACAGTCCTCAATTGCATAAAAGGTGATCATTAATAAATTTCTCAATAAGTTTCTTTAAAATATTTTATGTTTCCTGGAAGGCACAGCACTGTATAACAAATTATCCCAGAACATTAGACCCATTGGCCAAATAAATGGTAGACTAAACACTGAATTTGAAAGAAGGCAGATTAATCAGGAAACACTGTAAATGGAATTGGTAACATTTCAGGCTTAGGAAAACTTGGGTCCATACTGCCTGTTATTCCCAACTAGCTGTAAATTCACAGTGATGTACTATATTAGAAAGGAAAGTTTTCCTCTGGTCAGTCTGTGAAACTGATTCCAAGTACCATTCTAAAATAATGATCATACTTGTCATAAACCTGGTTTTGCACCTAAAACCTCACCCAGGAAAAGCAGTTGTACATTCTGATGTTTCACAAGGCAAGAGAACTGAGGGAACCTGTGAGGAGATACCAGTTCCAATATGGCTGTTCCTGTGAAATATTCTGCAGGATACCCTTAGCCCATCAACTCTTGGCATATTCAGGAGTCTATGTATTTGGATAGAAAATTGGAAGGGAGCTCTTAGTAAATTCTCTTTCCTTTCCATTTCAAAATTAAAGTAGGCAGAGGAGGTAAGCATTGAAACAAGGCATCTCACCTCAACAACTGGACTCAACGGAAAACATACTCAGAATCTACCCAAGGAGACATGACACTTTTTGCTAAAACTTACTGATACCTCAGTAAGAGGTGTCAGTAAGAGACTGCAATGAGCAAGGGTTATTTTTGTAAATATAACCAGACAGCAAAATATTTTTACGTACTTTGGTATATTTAGTTCATTGAGAAAACCTGTAAGAAAGCAGAGGTACTGTCCTTTGGTTCAAATAAGAATCTGAGATATATAATTAAATCAACACAACCATCCCCATCCCCTTTTCCTGGCTCTCAGAACCCCAATCTGCTCAGGCTCCTATTTCACACTCCATCCACACTGAACTTTCAGTTCCTTGAGCTTTCCACATTTTCTCTCTCACCTCCCAATCCCATACATGCTGTTTTCACTGTCTGTAACACTCTTCTCTCCTTTTCGCCTGGATAATTCCTTCTAGTTTTTCATGTCTTACATTAAATATCACTTCCTCCAGGAAGGCTTCCAAGATCCTTCCACACTAGGTACCTGTGAGGCTTGGGGGTAGGTGTGAGTAAGCAGCATCCTCCTTTCCCAACAAGAATGGAATTAAATGACAGCTAGGTTAAGAAATCAAGCAAATGGAGATCAAAATACCTTCCTTTTCACTCCTGAAAGCTGGGTTGGAGAACCCAACTTTCATCTGTAGACAAGTGGGCTTGTTGAGATTTCAGTGCTGAATTAGACACTCAGCCACCCGTCATGGAGACAGCTGGACAATTGCAAACTCCCCAAGGGGGTTCAAACCTATGAAATTTATAGCACCAAGGGTCACAGAATGTATGCTTTCTGAAGGCAGGTTGATTTGCAAAGAATTAGAGAAAGGGAGAGAGACTAAGCTATGCATATTCCAAAGAGGAGTTGGAAGAGAAGCTGAGAATATTACTTCCCAGCAAGAGAGCTAAGAGTGATGGAAATAGAACCTGGGAATCAACTCTCACCTTGTGAAAAAAGAGGGGAATAAAGGTTCTTCCCCAGGAAAATGTACTGCTGGAGCGGCCCCTCTCACAGCCCTCAGTCACAGTGGATAAGAGTGCCTGTTTTGTTGCCTGTTTCCCCTGCTAGACCTTCCGCCCCACAAAGTCATTAAGGACCAGCTGCCTCAGGGCCTGGCACAGAGCAGGCACGTAACACACACACATACATCAAAAGAAACGATCTGTCAATTAATAACACATTCTTCTGTTTTTCCCCAAGGAAATCTTCCACTGCTAACGTTAAGATGGAAGAAGTTACTTGAACAAGGACAGTGCACAGAGCTATCATCCCCGGCACTCTTCAAATATGTTGGTGGGGATAATCTAAGACCTAAAAACCCTGTAGAAAAGACAAGACTTCAGCTGAATCTTATTTTCCAGGAAAAATGCTGAATCTCAGATTGGTTACATTCTTTTTTTTTTTTTTTTGCGGTACGCGGGCCTCTCACTGCTGTGGCCTCTCCCGCTGTGGAGCACAGGCTCCGGACGCGCAGGCTCTGCAGCCATGGCTCACGGGCCCAGCCTCTCCGGGGCATGAACCCGTGTGCCCTGCATCGGCAGGCGGACTCTCAACCACTGCGCCACCAGGGAAGCCCTGGTTACATTCTTGATTTGTGGCTGAGGCAAAGGACAAAGCAGAAGTGGAGAGGGGAGGAGGAGGAGGTAATACAGAAAAAGGATTGATGCTCAAAGGCATAAAATATGTGCAGACATCACACTAATGCTCAATATTTTATTTTTAAATATCCCAAATCATTTAAAAATTGTTGGCAAGAAGACTTTATTTCTATTTGGCAATTCTCTCTCTGTCTCACACACACACACACACACCCTACATTCCCAAGTTACACATCCTCAGTTCTCCAGGAGGTATAGAACCGTTTTAAAAGCAGCTGGTCGACCGGTAGGGAGTGGAAACTAACAAGAGTTGGCAAAGATGTGAAAAATTGGAACTCTCATACACTGCTGGTGGAAATGTAAGATGGTGCAGCGCAGCCACTTTGGAAAACAGTCTGGAAGTTCCTCAAAAGTTATATACAGTGTTATATATGACCCAGAAATCCCACTCTCAGGTATATACCCATGAGAACTGAAACTATATTTCCACACGACAAAACTTGTATATGAACATTTACAGCAGCAAAACTCATAATAGCTGAAGACTGGCAACAACCCAACTGTCCATCAGCAATGAGTGGATAAACAAAATGTGGTGTGTCCATACAACGGAATTTATTCAACAATAACAAGAAATGAAGTACTGATACATACTACGACTTGGATAAACCTTGAAAAGATTACACTAACTGAAAGGAGGCAGTTACAAAGGACCACATATTATGATTCCATTTATGAAATGACCAGAATACACAAACTCACAAAAACAGAGACTAGATTAGTGGCTGCCTGGGGATGGTAGGGTTGAGGAGAAGTGGCAAGTGGTGGCTAATGGGTAAGGGAGTTGCTTTTGGGGGTGATGAAAATGTTCTAAAATGTATTGTAGTGATGGGGGCACTACTCTGTGAATGTACCAAAAACCAGTGAATTGTACACTTTACACAGGTGAATTATAGGGTATGCGAATTGTACCTCTACAAAGCTGTTACTAAAAACAAAGTGGGGGGTGGGGGTGGTATGGGGCAGACTGTGGGTCTGGGACCTCCAGAAATCACTACATCCTGAGGTTGGACTGCTCCGGACTGCCCCGCCTGTGGTAGGGAGACTGTTAGAGTATGAGGCACTGCTCAGGGCCCCCATTCTTTAAAGATTCACACGGCTGACCTCTCACCCACGCCTGCTTTATTTATGAGATTTATGATAAGGGTGCAGTAAGTAATTCTGAAACCAACCTATTTGGTAACACTTTAAAATATATCAAAATGAGTGACTCATCAGAAGAGAGAAAGGAAACTAGTTTATAACAACCGGCTCTGATGAGATGCTTTCCACCAGATAGAGGCAGAATGGTCTGCAAGTTAGGACCCACACTGGCGTGCTCACAGCAGGCAGATCAGCTTTCAAGAAAAGGAAAAGCCTGAGATATTTGCCTGGGGTGTTGTGTCCAGAAAATACCTGAACTATCTCCTATCCTTCTCGTTGTACTAGGATGTGGGGTATAAAGCACCCATGACTAGGTGCCAGCCTTTTAAAAGAAGCTGTCTTCTTTAATCTTCACACCAACCCTAGCAGTGAGATGGCATTATCCCCATTTTGTAGGTGAGGAAATAAACTCAAATTCCAATAGAAACCATTTCAGAGGAAGTTACCCTAGGTTGCAGCGTGCTCTGACTCCAGAGGCCACGTGGCCTCCCTCTCCTATGCATGGGCACAGGCAGAACTGCTCCGCGACTAGTCAAGAGAACCCAGGGCAGAGGTTCCCAGTGGCTTTGAGCCCACCTCCTGTGTCACAGGACACCCTTGGCAGTTGGATGGATCCGTGGTCTAAGTCCCTGAAGTCAAGAGTAGACAAAAATCTATCCATCACTCACCAGGACAGATACAAACCTCAAGATAATTTGTTTTCCAATGGTTTTGGCTTAAAGTTCTGGTTTGGCATTGGCTTTTTAGCAACTAACAGCTGTAGGCAATTTTCACACAGAATAAAGACATCAATAAGGCAGAGAGTGGAATTTTCTCCTTTATGAATACAGAACAATGAGCTGTCTTCAAGATGTACATGGAGCTGCCACCACAAAGGCTCTGGCTTGGGTCTCATTTTGGGAGGCTGACAGAATACAACTGAAAGGACAATGGAGGTGGATGCTTTGAGTGGTACTCGCTCTGCCCACCAGCTCCACCACTGAGGAGGCCTTCATCTCTCAGCAATATCTGTCTCCTTAGGTTGACTTTTGGCTTTAAAATACTTTAACTGGGCAATAACACCAAGCACGTCAGTGCATCATTACTGCCTTTCTTGATAGCCATCCTGACACATGATTCACTGCCCATCCCTGGGAAAGGACTGTATCCTCCACCCATCCCAATGACCTCAGGCTTGGCCATGTGACTTGTGGTGCCAGTCTCTACAGAAGGATGATATGTCCTTACCCTGTGTGATCTGCATTGGCCAAGGAAATGTGGGCTAAAGTGACACGTGTCATTTCCAAGCACAAGCTTAGAGCCTGCTAGCAGTTCACCATGTCTCTCTTTCCTATTCCATCAGGCCTGGGTCTTGGTCCTGAGCAGAATATGGCACAGAGCAGAAGCACAGCTGACTCACACTGGACATGCAGCATCAGCAAGAGATAAGCCTCTGCTGTTGTAACCACTAAGATTTTGCTATCACAGGATAAACTAGCTGCAGATGACCGAGACGGCCATGAACAATGATCCCCTCCACTTCTCTTCTCACTTTCTATCCCTCCTCACAACTCACCTCCTCCAGAAAGCCTTCCCTGACCACCCTCCTCATCATTGTGTCCTACACCCCAAAACACATTTACACAGAGGTGTGTGTGCTTCTTCCTTTGGTGGCATTATACCTCTTGTTATACTACTGAAACTGTCAGCTCTTTGGGAGCAGGTTCTAGTTTTCCGTTTTGAATCTCCTTGCTAGCTTCTAGAACAGAGTTCTGCATGCAGTG
Source organism: Leucopleurus acutus (assembly GCF_964270905.1). NCBI lineage: Eukaryota > Metazoa > Chordata > Mammalia > Artiodactyla > Delphinidae > Leucopleurus > Leucopleurus acutus. The sequence continues at coordinate 41,544,199 of NC_139142.1, forward strand.
GGAATGGGAGAGGGTAGAGAGAGATGCCTGAAACACTGAAAATATTCAACGTCCTCAAGTGTAAACATGCTGCCGGGAGTCATCTCTTTTCCCCACCGATTTTGGTTGGTAATCAGCCCATTAATCCACTGAGGAGGCCAGAACTCAAACATCAGCTTCATAGTACTCTCTCTTCTTGGCTTATCTCGTAAGAGAAGCTTATAGGCGAATCCTGGTCCATCAAAGCTGGAGTGACAATCAGTTCAGTTATTAGCCCTTGAGGGCAATGACACAGCCTACGTTACTTTTTTGACCTAAGATTCATGTAAAATGATAGCAGTCTCTAGTATCTGTTGAACAATATAAATGGTCTGATTAGAACTAACTCCGTTACAAAATGCCAGTGGTGATCAAGGGAGGATAGAGTCCTCGTGTAACGTCTATTGAACCCCTAAGAAGGGGCAGGCTTTGGGCCATTCCCACTCTGCATTATTCTCATTTAAACATTACATCAAACCTAGGAGAAGGTGGGTTTTTTTTTTTCTTCTGCTTTCCGGAATGTAGGCTTGGAAAAGTCATATGCTTTTTCCATACTGATACAGATAATAAAGTCAGAGCAGTAATTTGAACCAAGGTCTTCCTAATGCCCGTGCCAGTGCCCTTAACTGTACCATAATAACCTCCGGAACACAGAATGGAAAGAAACACTACTTCACAGGTGCTTCAGAAACTTGAAGAGAGCACCTACATCTCTTGATGAATGGGTCCTACACTAGATACATCCCTCACTTCAGTATAGTGGATTCTAAAATATGATAGTATCTATAAAAAGCTTCCCACAACAGTTATTATTGCAGTCCTATCATTAGGCTAAATAATTATACTATACTGAAGTAATAATGTCTTTCATCCAAGGATCAAGGACGGGAGGGACAGTATGACTAATTTTTTAAAAGACACTATTACTACACACTGGGAGTGGCGGGAAGCATGGGGTAATCCCAGCTGGTGTGAAGCAGATGAAGGAAATATTTGTGCACACAAGTATCTCAGGTTGGGATGGGGAGGAATTAGAAAGGGCAACTTAGGAAGCAGTCGTGCCACATATCTGAAGACCTAAAGGTCTAAATCCCTCCACTTAAAGCACCAGCAAAGCCCTCTGATGTAGTGATGCTACCTTTTCTTTCTCCTTCTCCACAGGCTCAGTGCTGACAGTTGGGGGTGCAGATCGAAAGGACGGATGGGGGCCATTTCACTGAAGAAAGGCAAGCCTGTGTCTAACCAAACTGTCCACATCCTCTCCCCTCCCTCCTGGATAGCCCCAACTACCCCTGGGATGGAAGTCTGAGACTCACCACAAGTTCACTGAACATGACGTCCAGCTCCTCCACAGGGGGCATGGGTAATGCTGGCTCCATGGTCTGAAGCGCAAAGTTGCTATCATTTCGCAGCCGATATGTGATTTCTGGGTGATCATTATTTCGGAAACAGCAGAAGATGAATGAAATCCCCCGTCCACCTCTCTTCCTCGGGGCCATAGCTGAATTCTGTTCTATTTCTTGACCGATTAAACTCTGCGAAAAGAGGACATGACATGTTAAGAATACAAAAATGGATAAGCTTTATATAGTTTTCAAGTCAGACCAATTCAAGAAAGAGCCTGGTGAGCCAGAGGCAATGTCAGTGGAGCCAACATCTGCAGGCAACGTCTGCAGGGCATAGGGGACAACGTGGGCAGAGAGCACATGCCCGTCCAGGCACTTGTTCAGTGTTTCCTATGACCCACTGCTGAGCAAGCAGTAACACTCCAGCCACCTCACGCCATGGCATATGCTCCAATCCCATTGGGCTCCGGGCCGTTCTCTGCACATCGTGTGCTCTTTCTTGCCAACCCATATTGTTCTTGTTACTCCCCTGCAAGAATGACCTTCTCTTCCTTGCCACCTAAGATAAGGATCTCTTATCCTCTAGGGTTCGATTGCAATTTCTCCTTTACTTTCCCCAAGCAGAATTAATAATATATATGCTAAGACATATCTATCCATTCCAGCTCATGTCACAGTCAAAGTTCCTTAGGAATGTGTCTTCCTATTAGACTGGCAGAACTCAAAGCAGGGGGAAGGGGCTGTGTATCAAGCAACTTGGTGGCCCTAGTGCCCCGCACAGCACCAGGAAGTCAGAAGACACTAAGTTAATGTTTATTGTGTTGAATAAATTCATAACAAAGGAGGAGTGACTTAACACAAGCTAGAAGGGTCCGAGATTTTCAAACAGAAAAGATCAAATGAATTCACTGATAGAGAGATGGTTAAATAAATGATAGTATATTCACATAACGGAACATTACACACTCACTAAAAAGAACGAGGCATCTGTGCATGTAGATATGGAAAAAGGTTCAAGATACTATGTGATATGTATACTATATACTACAGGATTACATGTTTTAAAGCATTTATGAATATATGTCAGGAAGTGTTATCAGCAGTAACTTCCAAAGAGAGGGGATGGGAGAACTACTCCTTTTCACTTTATACCCTTTTGAATTTGAATTTTTACCATAAAAATACATTTTTAATGACTGCATAGTTTTTTTTTAAGTTACAACTGCATGTATTGTCTTAGAAAAATTTCTAAGTTATACTGTCAAGTGAAAAAAGCAACTCAAAGAATAATGTGTATAACATGTGCCATAATGTCTTTTAAAAACAATCTTACACAAAAACCTAAATAATTTACATGGGACTGCATAGCAAAAGGCCTAGAAAGATACACAGCAATTTCCTAACTCTGAGAGAGGAAGGGGTTGGGGAAAAGGCAAGAAAGGAAACACACTTTTTATTATATATATATATATGTATGTATGTATATATATATATTTTTTTTTTTAAGATGAGAGCATATTCCTGTATAACTTCTGTAGATTGTCAATTTTTAAAGAGATGGGATTGAAAGGAAAAAGAAAGGTGGATTATGAATTGGCCCTTGGTGAGCTGGAAGGGCAGAGGAGGAGAGCCACATCTGTGCCAGGAAGATGGTAGGAACAAGGGCGTGAATTCCAGGGAGGAGCCAGGGCGAGTAAGCGTAGAGAGGAGGGCTGGTGTGGAGAAGCTGCAACCCAGGCTGAGGAGTCTGGATTTATCCCACAGAAACTGGCAGTCACACTTAAAAGCCTCCCCTACATTTCTCTCTTTAAAAAAAAAAAAATTAGAGAAAGCAGATGTGGTTGGGTCTTGACTACTCATTCGTTAGAGCTGTGGGCACATGGCTTTGCTGCAGAAGCTACAGTGACCGCTGAGCACCACAGAGAGTGCACAACAGATGATCAGACAATATATTAATGTCCCCGTCCTGACAAACACAGCACGTGCTGAGACACGGGGCTAACACTACAGCAGGCACTTCCTGAAACAGAAGAGAAGACCTGAGGGGGAGGCAGAGGCCCGCAATTATCCTCGAACTGATTTCTATGGGCGAATCCAAAGAAACAGGGTCAGAGCTGTGTCACCCCCCAGGATGAATTTAAAACCAATGGGTAGGGCTTCCCTGGTAGCGCAGTGGTTAAGAATCCGCCCGCCAATGCAGGGGACGGGGTTCGAGCCCTGGTCCGGGAAGATCCCACATGCTGCGGAGCAACTAAGCCCGTGTGCCACGACTACTGAGCCTGCACTCTAGAGCCCGCGTGCCACAGCTCCTGAGCCCACGTGCCACAACTACTGAAGCCCGCGCGCCTAGAGCCTGTGCTCCGCAACAAGAGAAGCCACTGCAATGAGAAGTCCAGGCACCGCAACGAAGAGTAGCCTCCACTCTTTGCAACTAGAGAAAGCCTGCACGCAGCAACGAAGAACCAATGCAGCCATAAATTAAATAAATAAATTTATTAAAAAACAAAACAATGGGTAAAGCTGTAAGGAGACATAAGGAAGAATTTTCTAATGTCTGTGATTGGGATAGGATGCAGGTGAGGAGTCCCTGGCTCCATTGTCTTCAGACTGAAGTTAGCTGTTAGAAATGCCTAAGGTGTACCCCAACTCTTAGATGGGAGACGGGAGAGAGATTAGAGATTTTCAGCAAGTGTTGACTTGAGCTTCTCATTCCAGCTTCAATTCCAGCAGCTCTGCTTTTATACTTTTTTATATATTAGGTATCGATCTTATTTTATAAAAACGTCCTGAGGCTACTCACTGCAATTATAAGAACATGCAAAGGCCAGGCAACAGCCTCCAAGGGCATCACAATCTGGCTCCTGCCTGCCTCCCCACCTCACCCTGTAGCTTTCTTCGTATGGGTCACTGCACTTCAACTACACTGGCCATGCTGGGTCCTGCCTCAGGGCCTTTGCATCAGCCATGTCCTTGACTGGCGTGTTCTGGCCACATCTGTGCACGGCTGGTTCTTTTCATCATTAAGGCCTCAGCACGAATTTCACTTTCTCAGAAAGTCATCCCCAACCACTGTATCTGCCCCAGTCCTGTTCCATGCTTCAGTCACTCTCTATCCCTTTACCCTGTTTGAAGTTCTTCAGGGCAAGTACCACTATTTCAAATTATCCACTGTGATTATTTCATGGGGGCAGGGGCCCTGCATATATTGCTCATTGCTGTGCCCCCAGCACATGACAGTACATGGGACACATGTACATGGGATACTCACATATTTAACAGCAGACTTTTACATAAAGTCTCATTTAAACAAAGGACTTTACTTCAAAAAAATTTTAGACTATGGGGCATGGGGATGAAAGTCAAGGAGTCTTTAAGCTTTATCTGTACGATTTAAATTTTTAAAGAACAATGTATCCATACATCATTTATGCATTTAAAAATAAAAGTATACACACAGAAGAGAGACCAGAAGCAAGTGTGTCAACATTTAACAATGGTTAATTCTGCATAGTGAGGAAATGGATGGCTCCGTTGAACTTTGTTCTTGTTCTTAAGTTTTTTATAAGTAAAATCCAACTTATGGACTTTCAGCATCTCTTCCAAATCAGAGAATCCAATTCCAAAATCTGTCACCAGTTTCTTGATTGTGTAATGATGCAAACTCGGGTAAAAATTCTCATAAACAACTATGTTTCGCAAACACTCCTAGAGACAAGCTCTCCACTCACTTTAAGGGACAGTGGCCTCCGAAAGCCGGCAACTGGAAGTCCTGAGTTGGGAAGGGAGAAAAGAGGTTAAGAGCAAGGTATCGGTCATGGAGCCCTCTGTGATGACCTAACTGACTCTGGGATAAAGACTTAGCCGAGATACCAATATCCCATTCTGTTGAAGCATACATCTCCTGACCTAAGGAATACTTATGCAAGGTCATATGAGACATATGCAGTACCTGGGATTCCTTTGGTAAATGTGTATTAATATCTACTATATGCCAGGCGTGATAGTAGATACCTAAGGATACAGAAAGGAGTGGGTCACTAGGAGCTTATAATCTGGGGGGAGAGAGTAGTGCACCAAATAATTATTACAAAAGTAATATGACATGTTATACAGTTAAGTGCTATGTAATCAAGCAGGAACTATGTAGGGAAGAATCTGGTCCCTGATGCTTGTGTGGAATTTTGACAGATGTTAGAAAGCAGGGCACTAGGCAGAGGGACCAGTGCAAACAAAGGCATGAGCTGGGAAGGGGCAAGTACACGGGGAGTGAGGGGTGGTACGGTACAGGTGGTGCTGTATAACATCTTCCCGTAGCTGAGCCCTGGAGGGTCCCATCTCCCTACTTAAAACCTACCAACACCATTCTAAATTGGCTTTCAGTGTGCTATCAAATCCAATTCCAACTCACTGTTTCTGTCTTTTCTATTTCCTTAAAAGTATCCTACACTTAGCCAACAGACCGTTTTCCATGCCCCATAAATATCTTGCACTCCCATCATCTTCCATCCAGGTGGTCCACTCATTTCTTCTGCCCTTATCTTTGTCAACAGTGTCCCCACCCTGACAGTACCAGTCCTGAGAGTACTCAATGCAGTAAGCCTCATCTGCTGGTGGTAGATGAAATTTGGTTCAACATTTCTGAAGGGCAATTTATTAAGCCCTTAAAATAGTCACAATTTTGACCTAGAATTTCAACTTCTGGAAATATATTCCACGGATATATTCAGAGACACTATCAAAGGTGTTTTTATAAAAATTTTCAAAGCTATAAGAGCTTTGAAACAAGGGGATGCAAGAACAAAGCTATAAGAATAAACAAGGGCATAAAATAGGTGTTAGCAATAGAGAACTATATGAAAAAGGTAAATAAATTATGGTACAACTAGATGATAGACCACCATGCAATCCTTTGAAAAAGAATATTTAATACAAGGATATATCGTACAGCACAGGGAATATAGCCAGTATTTTATAAAAACTATAAATGGAATATAACCTGCAAAAATTTTGAATCACTATGTTATACACCTGAAACTAATATAATATGGTAAATTAACTATAACTTAATAAAAAATTAAAAAGAATACTTAATGACATGCAAATACTTATGATATATGAAATAAAAAAATAGGTACACAATGTCCCATTTATGTATAAAAAATGTATATATTGATACATGGGCAGAAAAGAAGGACAAGAGAAATACACTAAAATATAAGCAGCATTTAGCTCATGTCAGCTGTATGGATTACTTTTAAAAAACCCTAAAACTCTTGTACTTTCCAAGTTGTTCTCACAATACTACTTTCACAATTAATAAAACGAGATAAGATTTTTAAAAAACACTTTACATGATTATTTGTTTCTGCGACAGAGGAGGGGGAAACGTGTACGCAAAACTGTTCCTATCAAAAACTTCTAAGTTATGGTGATCTACACACCAGCTTCTCAAACCGTGGTGAAGGACGGTTTTCCCACCAATCTGTTACAAACATATTTTTGTAAAATACAGTACAAATATCTCAGTAATGTCAAATTGCTATAAGGCTTTCTCTAAGTGTACAATTCTTGCACTTTGTTAACCAGCAGGTAGGCAGCAATGGCACTGATGTACACCAGGAGATGGGAGATAAGACTTATCTCATCAAACTGTAACTGTTCACGTTTGTCTCCGGTGTGTGTCCTCAGGGCAGGAACCACCTCCCACTCAAGTGTCCCACATACCCTACCACTGCTGGTCCGTCAACTGAAGAGAGACTGTTCAGAGGCTACTGTCAAGGTCCGACTGCACGCGCATGTGTGTGGAAGGGGGCAGGGGAGGCACTGTTCAGGCTGCTCGGAGATGAGGTCAAGGAAACAAAGCAGGCGAAGGCCAGCTCCTGGAGGGTCCATGCTTAGCCTTCAAGTTCATTGGCAGACAGTTTTGCTAACCTACCCACCCATCTGAACATGATCTGGGCCTTTCAGCGTTTTGAGAACCTCTGCAATGCACAGCCAACAGGTACGATAATCTGTGGTCTGGGTCTTTCTTCCCCCATTGAAGAGTCAACTCCATAGGGAAAAGTGCCCACGGCATGTGTTGCACAGTGCCTCACACATATAGGAGGGTAATCAATGTATTTGAGAAACGAATAAAGAGAGTAATTACTTTACTTTTGCATTTTACAAGTTGTTTCGCTTAAACACAAGTTATACTACGTTCTGGCGGTATAGAAGAGGGGAGCAGAGGAGACATTAAGATCTAAGAAAATTCAGTCCAAAGCATTTTTCAAGTCTTAAAAATATGCCAACAGTTCTATAAACAGAAGAATACTAAGGGGTCTTGGCTAATTTCTAAGATGGGTAATGAGATACAGGGCCCATTCCATTCAAGGGCCTAACTGACATCATTTTAATAAGGACAAATATTGCCTTTGATAGGTGATTTGTGTTTAAAAGCCTCAGTAAATCCCAAAGCCCAAGGTTTTATCCTGGCTCTTCCGTGGAACCCCAAATACAAGGTCCTCCACTAAGCCCATCCTTAAACTGTAGATGACGGCAAAACTTTGAGATTTCCAACAAGCAACCGTTTTTAATGCACTTACTTGGAGCTCCACTGTTCAGAGCCTAGTTTCCTGGCTATAGACCAAAACAGGAAGCAAAAGTAATCATCTCACTTGACCCCTTAGTGGCAGCAGGCACTTCTGGCCAGCTCTCTTAACTGCTCTAGCACTTCACTAACGAGTGATCCCAACAACTGCCTGCGTACAAGATTCTAGAAGCACATTCACACCCATCACTTCTTTCCATCATCCCCATTTGACACATGAGATTTAAGAGGAGACTTGGCAGGGAGAGGGGCAATTAGGAAGAGTAATCTGCGAGAGACTTGATTTGCTGGTGAAGGCAAAGAGATGTTTATTCAGAACAGCCTAATTGTTGGGAGTGGGGTTTGCAGAGGTCAGAGAGCCTGCTTGCTTAGTTCAGCCTCCTCTCATCTCTCATGTGAATGACTACAACAGCTTCTTAACTCCTCTTCCTGACCCCAGTCTAGGGGGTGACAAAGCTTTTCTGAAAAGGGCCAGAGAGTGAATATCTCAGGCTTTGTAGGCCATTAAGCCTCTATCACAACTGCTCAAGCCTGCCACAACATGAAAGACATTTCTGTGGACAAGCGTGTGTGCCTGTGTGCCAATAAAACTTTATTTGTGGACACTAAAATTGAATTTTATATAACTTTCTCATGTCACAAATATTCATTTTAAACCATTTAAAAATGTGGAAATCATTCTTAGCTCATGGAACATAACAAGAATAGGTGGTGTGCCCACGTGGGCCCGTGGGCTGAAGGCTGCCAACAGCTGCCCTAGTCCATCACATTTATCCATTTAATTCATTGTGTCCAATGTTTATCAAGTATCAATCAGGTGCCAAACACTGTGCTAGGTACTAAAGAAAAAAGGCTGAAAATAAGAGAATATGTCTTTAGGGAGCTTATTTTATTTGAAGAAAGCAGGTAAAAGAATCAAGTAAACTATAACATAATTACTGATTTTAGTTAGTGTTACAGGGGATGCAAGAAGAAAATGAAAGAAAATGCTGGTGATGGTGCTGGTGGGAGGGGACAGCTACTTTAGATAGTGTGATCTGAGAGGGGGCATTTAAAGTGAAGACTGATGCATAAATGGGACGAGCTCTGCAGAGTGTCAGGGAAGAGGACTCCAGGCAGCAGGAGTGTGTGCAGCAGCCCAGGGCAGGTGGGGACCTCGGCACATTTGAATCAGGGAGAAAGACTAGTGGGGCTGGAGCACAGCGAGTAATGGGAGTGTTGTTAAGAGAGATGAGGTTGCAGGGGGCAGGGGCCCAGACCCCAGGGCCTTGTACACCGGAGTGAGGAATCTGGGATTTATTCTCAGCACGTCATAAATCCGACTGTGTCACTGGGCTCTGCAGTGTCTCCTGGATATGGTCCAACTTCCCAGCCTGGACCAAATAAAGACCCTCCTTTATTTTCTACCCTCTTCTCCCACACCTTAACTGCTGTGCACCCCTGTGCCCGCCCCATACACACATGCCCGCAGCAGTAGTTGCACCTCTGAGCCCATCCCTCTGCAGTCCCCTCAGCCTAGGTGCTCCTTTCCATCTTTACCTGACTATCTTCCACTTACCAGTCAAGACCACACTCCAATACTGCTGCTTTTATGACCCTTCAATGTCCCAGAGATGGTCACACATTTCTTTTCACACCCCCGGCACCATATACATAGTTGAGTCTTTTTTTGGTTTGGGTGTTTTTTTTAATTCATGTCTGTTTCCCCCACTAAACTATGAGATCCTAAAGGCAGGGACCAAGTTTCATTCAGTGCCTGGCACACAGTATATTTGCAATAAATGTCTGTTGAATGCAAAAGCACAAATGCCTAAGTGAACAGATGGTCTCATCTCTGAACTTCAGGGTGGTGCGACTCGGTGTTCTTCCCACAGTTGCCTGTAGATCTGTTTTTCACAACTGCCGAAACATTTGAAGGCAATCAGATTGCCAAGTGCTCTTTAGCCACTTGTCAAGATTTCTGATGCTGACAGTAGCCTCACAAACAGACTTCATCCTGGCGGTATCTGCAGCTTCCCTACAGTGAGAAATTTCTCTCTGGCCGAACTGGCTGGTACTTGGTTTTTCCACCCATCCTCAAGTAAACTCCATTGGAAACAAATCCGCTGATAGAATCTTTTAGACATTTTCCCCCTTCCTTACATTCAGTGAACACTTCGCCCAAGATGTATTCACTTACTCAGCTATCATACCTGAGCCTCCATAGGCCAGACTCAGTGCTAGGTGCTAGAGAAATAGGTGAAGAAAACTCACAGACTAGGGAGATCACACCTAGTGGGGACATTTAGGGAGCAGTGAAGCTGGTCCTTTTGGCCACTGAAGAGGAAATGTGTAGTTACTGAAACCAGCAGCCGATGTTTCCACATCTTGGCCCCCTTTTCAATCAGATCGGCCTGAGGGAAAGGACTAATTCCACCAGGACAGCTGGGCCCTCAACCAGAACACATCTTCTCATCTCAGCTTCTGGCCCTGCTGCAGAGGGGAGAAGGTGCTTCTGGGACACCCAAACTGCAATCCACCTATAGCATTACAGATGACTATTGCTATGCCGTGCACAAGGAAGCAATTAAAAAGCTGCTTAAGATTCTGGAGCAGGTGCATTTTGCTTAGCAAAGAATCAGAAATTTAATCCATCTGTGGCCTAGCTCGAAGTCAGAGTCATTTGTATTGCTCTTTACCAAAACAAACAAGAGTCTCAATGTGATAACAGTCAAAAAATGAGGACCAAATTTGCGGGAATGTTGTTTACAATTATGATGAGTAAAAAAAAAAACAAAACCAAAACTAGAGAACAGAAACAGTCCACAAGAAAACCCCCTTTAATACTTTTCCTTTGATAATGCCAAGTCACAACACATACGTAATATGGAAAGTTTGCTTTCCACAAAGCTACACATGAGCAGTACCTAACATATAGGGGAAAATGGAAGGTCGTGTTCACAAAACAGATTTGCACTGATACGTACGTCAGTCTCGCTGGCTCATCAGGGACTTATGGCCACATTTATAAGATGGCTGAGGGATACACTCACTGGCTAAGTTACCAAGGTCTTCCTCTAACCAAAGTGGTTACGGGGGAAACAACAGCTTACATGCTGAAGGACGGGAAAGAAGGAGACGGTGGTCCCTTCCTGCTACCAACTTGGTTAAACAGTTGAGAATTTCTGCATGGACACACGAAACGCAGTGGGCACCATGTATGTTGAGCTCCACGTCTATTATTTTAATCATGATAGTATTTTGCATTTAATTCTCCAGTTATCATTTTACCACTAAAATATTGTCATTGTTTATTATAAATGGTCTCTGGAATTTCTGAAACAATGTCACAGACATAAAAAGAAGGGCAAGAAAACAAAATTATGCCACAAGTGCAATTTTAAAGAGAAAGGTTAAGAGAACCCTCAGTTTTAATTAGCGAACCTATTGTTTTCAGAGCTGCAGTTTACCTCACATTTTGCAGAGGGCTCTGACATATGACTTGGGTTTCAACATGTTAATGTTAACCCAAATTCTCTTATCAAGAAGAATGTGAAAGGAAAAAATTGCTTTGCTTCTTTCCTTGGCCATCTCTCTCCCATCTCACATTCCTCATGTCTGGTTTCATTTCAAGAACACCAGATGCCAAATACTATTTGGAGCTTTAACAAATGATGGGTTGCAGTCTAAAGGCTGTAGGAGAAACGTCTGAAACGGAATGTGTTTTCCCCGTAAGTTTCAACATCCTCTCCATCAGGAAACGGAAAGGGCGTTCCTCAGTGAGTCCAGTGGAGGGACAGCCCTTCCCACACGCTTGGTCCCAAAAGGATGTTCTAATAGGGCACTTCTTGGAGTGGCTCCTGGAAATTCACCCAGCAGTCAATCCTCTCAACCCAGTGACTTTTCTGAGACAAGAAGAAAACAATGAGGGCATCCCACCACAGACGGGGAAACCAAAATCCAAACATTCAAATAAGCCTCTGCCACCCTGAAAACACTTCCTGCTCCACTGTGTAAGCAGCACAGCAAAAGCAAAGCACACTCCCTCCTCGGGGTCCGCCTGCATCACTGTGGGGGAGGGGGGGCATGCAAAGTGGAAGCCAGAACCAGTCCCCTTCCTTCCCTACTTCCTCCCGAGATAAGGGAGGAAGGAACCCAAATGAAGTGCATGCACACCCTCAAGCCAGACCAAGCCTCAACCAGCACATAATCAACAGTCTTGTTCCAGGCCCAAGCCATGGACTCCTGCCAGAGAAGAGCCCCTCTTCACATAAAGAGCAAAGGAGGGGACCTCCAGGTCTCTACCCTGAAAAGCTGGCAACGACTATTCTGTCATGACTCAATACTTTAACCGTGGGTTTAGGGCATAAATCCCTAAGGCCAATATAACACAGATCTCGAGTTAGGAAGTTTGGGCTGTTCACGTGACAGAAACCAGTCTGGAAGCCAGGACATCTAGTCTAGATCATCTGGGAGAAGAGCCAAACCAAGTGTCACTGGAGCTCCCCACCAAACAAAGCGCAACCTCGCCAGAGGGCCTGTTACTAGTCTGTGAGGGCAGTCAATAAACAAATTTAAGCCCACGCTGAAAGAAATGCAAATCATTTTCCCCCTTTGAGTTTTCTACCTCCCTGACTCTAAGGGACCCACTCAGAGCCTTTAAAGACAAATTGAGACAAACCCCCTATAACTGGGGGTTATACAAACATAAGAAGCTACCACTCAAACGGCCAGCTTTGTCACATCGGAAGCTCTCACTCTTCCAAGAGGTCAAGTTTTGTTCTTCAACGAATATGTAAAAGAATGCAACTTTCCTGAATCACCTAATAGCCCTTTTCAGAAAGGGTACACTGCCACCAATCTACAATCACCTGTAGTCTATATGCTCTGGTCCTCTGGTGATCCGACTGAAACAAGCCCTAAAGGTCAGAGTCTTCACCACTTCAGGTCAACGTGCTGCGTCTTAAAAGGTCTCCCCACCGAAATGACCACACTTGAGGCACTTAATGTTTCAGACCTTCCCAAACAAGCGGCCAACCCTCTGGTGCCAACCACAGAGAATATGCAAATGACATTAAAAAGACATTGTCTAAAAAGAAACATAGTATTAGGCATTTTTTGGAACCTCCTAACTGAAATGATTCTGGCAAATTCTGAGAGAAAAGAGGGTGAGCAGATAAATACAGTTGACCCTTGAACAACAAGGGGGTTAAGGGCTCTGATCCTCCACACAGTAGAAAATCTGAGGGTAATTTACAGTTGGCCCACTGCATACTCGGTTCCTCCCGTATCCACGGTTCTGCAAACGGGGATTCGACCAAGTGCGGATCATGTGGTGCTATAGTATTTACTGTTGAGGAAACTCCAGGTACAAGTGGACCTTCACAGTTCAAACCCGTGTTGTTCAAACCCAACTGTACTTGGTTTGAACAACTATGTTTTCCAAATCTTCAAGCAAAATTTAGTGTGATTTAGAAAAGATAAACTGGGGGGCACTCTAGGCCGAGGACTCACGACGCAGCCTCCCAGTAATATTATCAGCAGAGGACCAGAGCACATAGACTACAGGTGATGGCTGATGTCCTAAAATGTACAAGTACTCTTTTCTTATCTCCCCAGTGAGGCCATAAGACGTGGTCCCCTGGAAACGTGAGTACTGCTGCTGACCCTCACAGCCCCAAACCAGATGCTGTTCAATCTTACTCCTTCTCAAATAGTATAATTACATTTTATCAAGGCCAAGTAGGTATAATTTCTATTTCTACACAAGCCTCCATGGAAAATAACGTCTCCGTCTCCTGGTATCGTAGGGAAACTACAGGTCTCTGGACTGAAAATAAATAAAAACTTGCTTAGAGGGTTTATATGTTTTCATGTTTACTGAATGCAAATTTTAAAACTCACTGATTACCTTCGTCTTTTCATGCTCTTCTAACTACTTTTATGCCAAGATTACTTTATTACAATTGCAACAGGAGAAAATAAAATAAAATACCACGTAGAACAAAAGTTCGTTGTTAAAATCGGCCTCACTCTCTGATAACTGTTAAGAAACTCCCATCTTTTTCATGGCAAATGTAGCTTTTCAGTTAGGGAAAAACGGATGAGCAGATATAATATGACAGGCAGCCGTGGAGTCGTGACCTGGGTTCAAATACCAGCTCGAACACTTTTTTTTGGTGAGTGACTTTAAAAAAGACTTCAGCACCCCGAAGTCCTCTATAAGTGTTTGCTAGATTTTAAGTGGACGTTACAAAGGGAAGTGAGAACTACATAAAAAAGTTGGAAGGGGGATTTATATTTGTTAGCTACTGTTTGGTGGAAATATGTTAACCAGATCCCTTTCCCTGACATTCCTGTGTGTATCAGCAGAACAAATTCCTGGAATGAGGCTGGTTTAATCTCCATAGGGCAGTTGTCACCACTAAATCAGGGGCTCTGCAGGTTAGTCAGCTTATCTGCAAATTGTGGGAAATTCCTGAGGGTTTTGGGGCAGTGTGGAAAAGGCATTAAAAAAGAAACTTAGCCCTCCTGTATATGTTGAAGCATTCAACAGGTTTAATATTTCGACCCAACCACTTCCACGAAAACTACCACAGAGCACACCCACTGCAACGACACTGACGTTTGCAACACTGACCTGATTCCCCTTCACATTTTCCTCAGTGATCTCATCTATTTATTATTCTCCTTTCGACATCTGAAGGCATCTTGTCTGCCCAGGAAAGTAATTGTGAATTGGTCACCAAGGTAGAAAACCTACTGCAAGGTTTTACCAACTGGCTTTCCCAGTTTTGCCTCAGAAAGAGCAGTCTGAACAAGTGTGAACACAGCCATGGTTTGCCATTGGAGATGTGAAAAATGTTTATGGAAAGCTAAGTACATGGTGATCCTGGGTTCCAAATTACAGAGTGGTGAGCTGTTTACTAGATAGATGCCGAGTCTCTCTACACCCCTGCTGCTCTGAGGGGCTCATCTGGGGCAAGGCCAGCACCACACCTATGCTCAGGCTGTTCCTAATGAGTCCTGCTCAAAAGGCGGAGAGAGCAGCCACCCAGAAACAACTAGGACCAGACGATGGAGTCACATTATGAAAGCTGAAACTCCCTTCGGAAGAGGCACCCTACCCTTCAGAAAAATTCTACCTATAAATTTTACATAATAATTTTTCAAGAGAGGCTTATGGAAAGATGATAGTAAAAGCTTCCGTTGAAGGCAAGTTCAGCTGTAGAAAGAAGGCAGTAAAGAGGCACTCTGGCCTCCACCTGTTCAGGTCTCATGTGGCTCTGGGAGCTGCTGCTTTTAAATCAGAACCACCCAGCCCTGCAAGAGATGCACATTCCTCTAATGATTAGAAGTGAAGCCAGGACTGTCCTGTCAGCCTATGAAACTAATTTCCAAAGACACAGTACTAAAAACACCTAGACAAATAAAGCTTTGACGTGAGATTTCCCCAATCTCCCTTCATGCTGGAAACCTCCATAAGCACTCAGATGTACAACCCTCCAAAATCTGAACAAAGTTTTTTATAACCGGGGTGGGAACAAGGCAGGCGAGGCAGAAGACCAGTTTAAAAAAAAGGCAGCAAAAAACCCTCTGCCCCACAATGGGCCATCTAATAACCAGTGGATGGGAATCAATTGTATCGCAACCTGGCAGTATCTATTGTTGCTTATAATGCACTGGCCCATTGACCCACAACTAAGAATTCCTAGATTCCATATCTAGGAATTAACCTACCAACATACTTACACATGAGCACAGAGATATATTAACAAGAATGTGCACTACAACATTGTGATAGAAAGAAAACAGGATTCATTATTTGTAATAGAGAATATCTAAGTGTTCTTCAAAACGGGAATCTTTTAAAAACTGTTGGGGCACCCATAGTGTAAAACACTGGTTCTCATACTCTGATAACCAGGCTTTACATCACACCAATCATATAAGACTCTCTAGTACTGAGGGCCCAGGCTTGGGTAATTTTCCAAATTCCACAGGTGATTCCAATGTGCAGGCAAGTTTGAGAACTAGTGCTATAGAATCCTATGCCTGGTTTCAAAGAATGTGCTAGGTCCATGGATACTGACAGGGAAAGATCTAACACATTCAGAGTGGAAAAAGAAAAGAAAAAAAGAAATCAAGTTGCATGATAATACATATCTATCACCATTTATGTTAAAACTCAAACAAAACCGTATTTGTAGCTACACACAAGTGCACACACACGCACACACTTACACCCCTATATGTGTGAATGCATAGAAATGCTTCCAGAATTGGAAGTATTAACTGTAAAGTCGCTAAAGTATTTAGCCAAATGCTTGGCACATGGAAGATTCTCAATAAATGGTGGCTATTACTTCCATGTGTGTCCCAAGTTTGGGGGAGCCTATTGGAATAGTTTCACGTAGATGATGAACTCTTATAAGTGCATGATACAGATGCAAGTTTTCTATTGAAACTAGAAATTTTGCAAGACTTCTCAATAAAACTCCATCAAAACTCTAAGTATATACCTGAATAACTCGTTAATCATTATACTGATTCTTTTATTTAAAGTTACAGCTTGCTTTCTTCATACTTGAATCCCACGCCCCACCAAAATGACCCATTTCAAAGTTGTTGCACGTCAGCCAAATCTAAAAACTTCAATTGTAATGCTAGACACAACCTAAATGAACATATAGAGGAAGAATATTCCCAAGGCTGCAGGTACCAGCTATAGGGATAACATGACACACTTTAAAAAAATGTTTTGTTGTTATAAATTCTGCATGTTTCAAGAGGCAATTATTGGAGAATTTCTGGTTCACTAAAGCCATTATGTTGGAAGTTCTTCAGATGGCCACAGGGCTGCTTAGATGAGAGGCTGGGCAGTTCTATTATTTTTTCCTTTTATTTGGCTCTGTTTCAATTATACTTCTACTGTGGATCAGAAATCATAAGAGCATTACAAATATAACAGAACAGGAGATTTCAGGATGCTCTTACATGAAGAAAATTTAGTACTTGGTGTGTGTTTAAGATGCAATCAAATATACTTTAAAATTGTGTTTTTATAAAGGTAAATTCAGTACAATTTTCAAAATTCTTCTCTACCTTTAGGTACTTTGAAAACAGGTATGCATAATCCATATTTACTTGGAGGCCAAATGTTTGGCTACAACAACTTTAAAGTTGTTTTCCAGCAATTTTCTCTCAAGTACATGTTCCTGAGGTGCCATCTTTAAAAGGTGAAATGTTTGGGGTCCTCCTTATCAATCAATAAAAATGTAATCACACTGCTTGTAGAAACCAAATGAAAACATGGTGATTGTATGAATTTATGAGGCAAGAGATGGTCCTTCCAGGACCACATTAAGATTTTATCAAGGAATTTTATGAAATTGAGGTCTGAATGCTGACAACAGTCCTATGAGACAAGATTCTAATTATTTCCTGGCCATACCTCCCCAAAATTTATGCCATTGAAATCTGATTCCTTCAAATATCACTAAATATTAATTGCAAACAGCTGGGAAGAAAATCAATGATTCTAAGAACGGCAAAATGATCACCAGTATACTGGTATCAGTCCCAATGAAACAAAGTTACCATTACTTTGGAAGCCAATGCCTATTGTAAATGGAAGAGTAAAATGGATTTTTCTGAGATCGTTAGAAGACACTAGAACATAAGCATGCACAGCTCACAGACAATGATGACAGGGTCTGAACAAATCAGCATCAATGGGACATGCCTATCAAGCTTTGGGAAAATATGGAAGACACCAGAAACTTATCTGTTAATAAACTCCTCTGGAAACTGAGTTCCAAGTCACTTCCAGAAATCCCAGCTGGCCTGCGGAGAACTGGATAATGACGCCATTTCTGGGCGCTCAGAACTCATACAAAAGTAGGGCCTTGAAGAAGTACAAAGATGAAGCACGTGCTCTCAAGAAAACAGAGTGTTTTTCTTTTAATACGCACTTCAAAACTGCCTAACCTGTACACGATCAAAGCAATGAAGAGACCTTGAGGATGGGGGAAAAGGTAAAGTTGTGAGAGCTAAGTGGGCACACACCAAGGACGAAAGAGCACATGCGTGGAGTGGGTGAATTGATAAACATATATCACCTCTTTTCATTAAACAAAGCTAACAGTCAACCCAAATCGAAACTACCAGCAGCTACAATAAAGAGTGTGTCTTCTCACTGGTGATTTCTCTCCATGTGATAAGTATCCTTGGGAAGTTATTCACATAGCCTTATAAACATTTCTGAAACTGCAGGAGCCAAACAAATAGTGAGGAAGGATCCTTACTACATTTTCATCATTAATTACTATACATGGATTACCATACTCTTGATTTAAAGCCAGGCCAAAAAAAATGTCCTTTCACCATCATCAAAATGAAAGTGTGAAGAAAGCTGATGCTATCCAATATGCCCACTCCACCCAACTCTGTAATTTTCTATATAATTGGGTGAGAGCAGTAATTGCCTTATTGGGTAATTCAAGAAGAATAAAGAGACTGCCTGTCTTGCAAAATCTGTTGTAAATGAGATAAGAAAAGCTCTGTTTTAAATTGTTACTTTGACTTACTTACCATGCCTGGAGTAGTTGGACTAGGGTTAATATTTGGACTCCATATTCTGAGGAATATTGCTAAACAGCCAAAAGATATCATGTGGCTAAATATGGGAAGCTATCAATACAAGACTGGTTAAATGATTTAGGGTACTTCTGTGTAATGAAATACCATACAGCCATTAAAAAGAATGAGCCAGCGGGGCTCCCCTGGTGGCGCAGTGGTTGAAAGTCCGCCTGCCGATGCAGGGGACATGGGTTCGTGCCCCGATCCGGGAGGATC
The DNA here is from genome assembly GCF_964270905.1 of Leucopleurus acutus. Taxonomy (NCBI): domain Eukaryota; kingdom Metazoa; phylum Chordata; class Mammalia; order Artiodactyla; family Delphinidae; genus Leucopleurus; species Leucopleurus acutus. The sequence continues at coordinate 41,562,988 of NC_139142.1, forward strand.
CCACACGCCGCGGAGCGGCTGGGCCCATGAGCCATGGCCGCTGAGCCCGTGCTCTGCAACGGGAAAGGCCCCAACAGTGAGAGGCCCGCGTACCGCAAAAAGAATGAGCCATCTTTTCTGATGTTCAGAGGTCTAAAGTATATTAAATAAAAAGTCCAATTTGCATAGTAACCATGGTACACCATAAACGTAAGAAGGATATACTTATTTAAATATGCAGAGAAATTGTTGAGCATGTGACAAAATAGCAGATACAAAAGCCCAGGAAGGGTGGCTCCTTCTGGAGAATAAAATGGAGATTGGAGAAGGAAGGGATCTTGCTTGCATTTAGTTCCTTCTATTGTATTTTTATTTTAAGTATGGGCTTGGACTACATTTTTTTGCCTTAATTATCAAGCTGTTTTTGAAAGTTTTAGCAATATTTGTTTGTAAACTCGTCTTTTTAAAAATTAAGTAACTCTCTGTTATCAATCTTCTTTAACATGCCAGGCACTTTCAATTCCCTTTACATCCATTCATTATCTTGGTTAATCAAAGAGATAAGCCTTGAGTCCTTAAGTGTCTCTTTTCGTCCTTTTGGGACTGCAGCCCACTGTCAATGAATATCTATGCTCTGGCTCTGGTTCACAGAATGCTTTCATTTCTGCACTTTTCCATTTCACCACACCCACCCCTACAATTGTTAGTTCTCAAAATGAAAACAATCTGTTCAACTGTAAAACACCAATATGAGCAATGACTTTTTTCCTTTAAACTTATAATTAATTTAGAATGGTGGGGGGAGTGAAGGGGAAACTACCAAAGACAAGGCTGTGTATCACTGCAGTTGCATCTAATCACCATAGCAACAGAATGCATAGCTGTTCACTTTCACCAAAATTGTACAATTCAGAATCTTCTTAAACCCACTATATTTTTTGCTACAGAAGTAAATATTGCTACCTTTATCTTTAGAACATATACTCTCCAGAAGTCAGGTCCAGGAACATTACATAAGAAACTAGAAGTGTCTAATTAAGGAATTTTTTGTTAGGTATTTATTGGCAAATTTGATCCAAAAGGAAAGAATTTGCTTAGTAATCCAAAACCCTACCTCCTAAAGCTCAGTTCTAAAGCTATTGAAAGAGCAGTACAGTGTATCCTGTTACATTCATGGCTTCTAACCGACCTTAAATAAGCAGGCGAATACAGTAATGGAAAGAATAAATTACAAAAGGGCACCCATGGAAGCATAACAGCCGATCCCTAAAAGATGAAGGCAAACATTGGTAACTATTTTTTAAAGAAGGATGAGAAAATTAATGCCAAAACAAGAGGCAGTATAACATTAAAAGAGACCTCAAATTAGTCCAGAAAGTTAGGCTTTGCATTTCAAGGGATCATTCAATCCACTTGAAGACATGACAGAAAAATGCTTAACCTTTACTTATTCATGATGGCTACACACATACCATCACCTTTCCCCTGCACCCCACGTCTCTTTTTTTTCTCCTAAAATCAGCGATTACCTTACAGGTATCACTCTCCATTCCATGAAAGTAATCAACCAAGACTGCCTGTTTTTGTTAGATCTCCCTCCTATTCATCAGCAGTAACCAGAGCCGTGGTCAGCATTCTCGCTAAGCTGGCTACTGGCTCCTCCGTGGTTACTCCCCCTCCACCGTCCCACCTCACTGGGTAATGGCAAGTGTAAGGTAACAGGCAGCTCCTTTGTGGAAAAACATGCTGGCTAACAACTATACTTGCTCATACTGGAAAAGCCACCAGCACAGAGATGCCCACAGATAATCAACCTACACACACACCCACACCCACACCCACACACACGTCAAACTGGTTTTTCCACATAGGCAATTCACAGGTAGTCAAGGACCACCCCTCCCCACACAGGTACACACCAATCCCCAATTCTGCGTGTGTGATCATTTTTATTCATTCATTCATGGGCCTAGGGTGTGCCCACTCTCCTGTTCTGCGTTGGGATACAAGCATGAACAAAGCAGATGTGCCCCTTGCCCTTGCAGAGCTAGTTCACAGGCACACCTGAGCCCTGGCTGCTCAAGCCATTGCAACATTTCAGACCCTGGCTCAGAGAAGACAGATGGTGAGTGAGTGGAGGGAGTGGCCAATTTGTCATCCCATCTTCGAGAGGCAAGAACAAATATCTTGCCTGCTTCAAATAGCAATTCGTTTTTACTAGTAACTTCCATGTCCCCTGGAATATGGAGCACCCAGAAGAGGAAGGAAAAGGAAGCAGAGGGTGATGTGTGTGTTCTGGAGAAACAGGGGATGTAGAGTTACCCCTGAGAGGCTAACATTCGGAACTTCAAACAAGACACTGGACTCCCATTTCTGTCCATGAAGGATTAACTGCTATGGGAATTGCACTACAGGTAACTACAAAGATGGACAAAATACATGAAACTGAGAGAAGGAAATTCCAGGTGAGGTGAGCCCTACTGTCTCCCCACCTTACTCCAGGTAGTAGTGCAAGAAGAGGAAACCCAAGCCAAGTTCAGGGGTCTTGCTGAGCTGCAGAGGCAGAGATAAAGTTCAGGGAGGCTGAGGCAGCTAGTGCTCTGGAAATCTGCAGAGGGGTCCCCTCAAATCTTTAGCTGAGTACTGCTTTGCACATGGACCTAGGATCCACACAGGGCTGGGAATGACATGCATTCCCACCAGCCTGATGAGAAAGAGATCAGACTACATAAAACATCAGGGAGAGTCTCCAAAAGGGTCCTAGACTCAGGCTGCTCTGGACAAAGCTTACAAGCAACCTCAAAAGGATCTCAATGATCCCAAGGAACTTAACCGTGTGCCAGAACAAAGGCCAACGCTCTTTAAAGGAAGCCCTTCAGGCAGAGAGAAATTGATACCAGATAGAAACGTGGATCCACACAGAGCAATGCAGAATGCTGGAAACGGCCAACCTGGGGGTAAACAGAAAACCAGACACTACCTCAGAGTTTCCCGAGCCACTGACCTGTAGGATGCGCTTTTGTAGAAATCCACCGATGACAACAACAGGGTCAGAAGGTCAGGATCAAAGCAGTTCCCAAGTCTACTACTAACTATCCCTCTAACCTCAGTCAGGCTCCTTACGCTGTCTGGGCTACTATTCCCTCAGAATGATACTCTCCCTTGAACTGTCATCACATTATATAATGACTACAAAAGTGCTTTGCAAATTTCGAGGATTCAGCAAGTATTTACTGAGTGCTTTCTATGCATGTTTCTAAGCCTATATGTCTGGGCCTCAGTTTGCTCATCTGAAAAATAAAAATAATAATAGTAGCCAGCCCGCAGGGTTGATGTTCGGATGAAGTAAGTAAATATATGTAAAGTACAAAGAATAATGTCTGGCCATAGTAAGCTCTTATAGATGTATTTTTTAGTATCATTATTATTACCGTTATACTACTACTTCTGCTACTGCTAATTAATGCTACTACCAGGCATACGATGATAAAAAGGACCAATTTGGTTCTTGCCCTCCAAGTTCATATTTGAGCTGTGTCATAAGGAAAACAATGCTCTGGAGATAATTTGTTAAAATTTTGTCTGAGAAAACTGTGAGGATACCTGAGGGAGAAAAAAGATACTAGTCTGAGGGGAGACCTAGACTTAATCCCAGCTCTGCCCCTTAAGTTGCTCTGTGACCCTGGTTATTTAGCCTTAGTTATTTAGGCTTAGTTCATCCTTAAAGAGGTAGGATGAGAATCTTGAAGATCACTTCCAGTTCTAACATCCGATGAAGTGAACCAGAGGATCCATTTTAGATGCATGTTTTTCCTGTCTTTTGAGCAATTTAATCCTCAGAGTGTCAAATCCCCACATAGAAAACAATTAATTTTGAGGAAGGGAAGTTTATGATTTAAGAAAGCTGGAAGAAATAAGCTCTAGATCTAGGATTAATATAAACGTCTACACATAAAGAACCCAAATCAAGAACCAAGACTACCTGATTTATCCCTCTAAAAACGGGAAGAAGTGCAATAGCCCCACTGTTTGCACCCATTGCTGGGTAAGCTGTTGTTTTGAATATTTTTGAATATATTTTGAATATATTTGAATATTTTTAAAGAATATAATTAGAATATAATTTAAAGAATATAATATTTTGAATATATTTTGAATATATTTGAATATTTTTAAAGAATATAATATTTTTAAAGAATATAATTTTTAAAGAATATATTAGAATATAATTAGAGGAAGTAGGGAACTCTTCCTTCTGGTTCCAATTTTTGAATTGGCTCCAATAAAACAGAGAAGTCTCTCTCCTGTCTATGATTCTATAACTGAGAAGAAACATGGTAGTACACTGTAGAAGTTCCTTATGCCTGAGAAACAAGAAGAAATCCGTAAACAGCTAGCTTCTTCTACCCACTGTTTATACCAGCATGCACCACAATTGGTAAGCTATCAACTACAAACGTAAAAGCCCCTACAAAATTAACTGGTTCTAAACCTTACAAAGCACAGATAATTTTAGCAAAGTCTCAGAAATCAACGTCGTCCTTTTTGGTAAATGTCATACAAGATAAAGGTTCCACTGGAAGCAATAGGAAATGACAGAACCCTAAGAGAATGAATCTATGGCTGATCTTCCAAGAATAGTTGTGAAAGGACCTTCCCTAAAGTTTTCCCAACATTTTGCAGACGACAAGCCAGAGATTTTGCTGAGTCTTTAAAGTAAAACACCCCTATTAACTTTACTGGAGAGAACATGTTGTGCAACAGTAAAAAACTTTCTTTGTTCATATACACAAAATGCTGTACATGATTTCAGGCAGGAACCAGATCCCCTGTAGCTCACCACATGGGCCTCAGCCCAAGAACTCTAGTTCAAAGTAACACACAACCAAAACACACTGAAGGAGTCCTTAAAGCACATGCACGTGCATGCACACACAGATACAGAGTAAAATTTGAGTACATTTTGTCTGTCTTTGGGACATCTACTCGATCACTACCCCTCATGGGCATGTCTCTAACCTATCTGTCTGCCTCGCACACCTTTGGGAACTTCTGCATCTCCTTCTCATATGATTCTAATGGAGTAATCAACCAAGTGGTCCTGCCTCTCCATCTGTAGCGGTGGGCACATGGCACTATCTTGGTTAGTCAAGGCACTCCACCCCCTGGACTGAGTGACTGATCTAGGACGGGCACATAACACAAAGAAGACCAGAGGTTTTTATGTGGATGGATGCCGCAGATGAGGGGGTTGCTCTCTTCTTCCTGGAATCACGAGATATAAGGACCATTTACCCCTGGAATTTACAATAGCTGCTTTTTCCACCATGTGTTGGAAACTGTCCAAGAATGAAGCCAGCATAGACAAACGCAGAAATGAGAGATGGGACAAGGGGGCTAGGGAGACAGGGAGGCTTTCATGACATCATTTAACTACTAGATCCAGCTGAGCTTCAACTCAAATATCCTTTGAACTTCACATTGCATGATTCAATGAAGGTTCCCCCCCCCCCTTAGGCCATTTTAACTGGGATTTCTGTCCCTAAACAATGCAAAGAACACTGATTCATGCTCCACTTGACTAAAAGAGATGGAAACAGCCACTTACTGAGTGCCTCCCAAGTGTCAGAGATCATGTGGGACATCAGTGTGCATCATTTCAGCTTATTTTTATAGTCATGTTGGGAAGCAGGTATCACAGTTTTATAATAAAGAAAGATACGGACAGCATCCATAGAACTAGGCGATGTCAGGCAGGGTTTAAATCCTGCCTGTCTCACGTCAAAGCCATTCTCTTTCTACACACCACACCCCTCAAACCATAAACTCTTTCAAGCTACTATTATTATTTTCCAAGAATCAACCCAATAGTCAACCTAACAATCAAGCCACAAATCCAAACACAAATGTCTCGTTTTAGAGAAGGCTCTAAAGATTTTGCTGCTCACAAATCAGTATGACTACTGTTAACACCTCTTTTCTCAAAGGATTCCTATTTTGGAAACAAATTTTACAAGGCTGACTTTCCAGGAATCTTAAATAAGCCTATGGGGGACTTGCTCCTTGAAGCTGGGAAGTAACAGAAGTTTTGGTATATACAGTGCTAAAAAGACAGAGTTACTAGAATGTAAAAGTCATCATCATTGCTAGACAGGGAGCATTCAGAAATCACCACCAGTCTTTCTCTTTCTCAAAGACAGGCCACAATCCAAGATTTTAGACATTCATCTCTAACTCTGTTCCCAGCAGTAGAGTTTGACAGAGAAGCTGTGTCGCAGAGAAGGTATAACAAGGGCAGGGAGGGAAAAAAAGCATACAAGGCAAAATGGAAGAAAAGTGTCAAGAATCTGAAAAGACTACCATTGAGCCTGCAAAAGAAAGTGTCACAGGGAAAGGTATCAAACCCATTGGGGGCGATGAGAAAGAGACTGGAGAAACTGGAAAAGGCAAGAGGTGGTGAGTAAAATTTAGTGTTCTGCACTGGGCATAAAATTCATTAGTTATCTCTCGTTTTCTACCTAGAAAAAGAACTAGCAAGGCAATAAGGAAACTGTGTTTAACTAATTGGGTATTACCATCCTTTTTGCAGGACTTGGGTGTAACAGGTAGAACTTGAGGACCCTATAGCCAACTGTCCTAATTACAGGTTGGATTACTTATTTCATAGAATCACAAAAAATCTAAGTGTTAAAACCATAGGGTGTAATCCTCCTTTATAATATGTAAGAGTATAGTCCCTTCGTAAATTAATTTATGGTTTTCTAAGTACTTGTGTATGTGCTGTATCATTTGATTTTCCCAACAAATTTTTCCTGAGAGAGGAAGAGGGAGGCACAGGCAATCAGATATTGTCTTTATTTCTACTTCACAGATGAGAAACTTCTTTGAGCACTAACGTGACCTCCACAAGGTCAAAATACTCTGAAGCAACAAAGCAGGGACTTGAATTCAGGCCTCCTTTTCCCAGTATTCTGCACTGCCATCCTGCCCATCCTAGAATCATCTCATAAAGTAGCCTGAGGCTCTTTCACGAAAAGGCTCAGATAAAAGAAACATCATATAAATTATGTGTGAAATAGTTGATTACTATGTGTCATCAACACATTCGATGTTTTAGAGGCTAATACATGATACTTCCAGGAGGTGTCTAGATCAGCAAAAATTATACAAATGTAGATATTCCAGTGTTTTATTGGGTCAACTGCAGCTTTACTTCCTCTTCCATTAAGCAGCTATTTGTCAGGGGTTATACGTGAAGGATTAGGAATACAAAATTGACCGCGCCATCCTCTGTGCCTTTTAGAAGTCAAGTAGATAAAAGGGAGAGGCTGCCCTGCAGATGTGCGATGAGAACACAGGGGAAGGAAAAACTATACCCATGACTGTCTTGTTAGTGTGGGAGACAGTGAGAGAAATCACACTTGGTTCCAGTCATTCAGGAGCTTACAGTCTAACAGAGACTGATGAACACAGCAAAACACACAGCACTAGATATAAATGCCACAAAAGAGGTATTAAGTACTATAGGGATTCAGAGGACATAAACTGCACTTCCAAATTATGATGACCTCAGAAATGTTTGAAACAGATGAAATATGAATGGGCCTTCAGAAAACTGTTACATCTTAGCAGAACAGAAGGAAGGGGCTACTAACACCAGCTGCCTGCTCCCTGTAGAGAGACATCCTGAGAAACTCTGGGTTCCATATGGGTCTGTCACAGCCATCTAGCTGAGGACAGGGGTCCTGCTGGACCCCTCTGAGCTTTCTCTCAGTCACAAGGTCATAAAGGCATCTCATAAAACAGACAGACAAAACTGATAAAAGACAACCAAGACACTCACCTTACTAGGACCTGAGCCATTATGTTAAAAATATGAATTATTTGTACTTCCAAGATTTCTCTCTAAATAGCCTTCGTGTCCACGGATGGAAAGATCACAACGTAAAGAACAAATATCCTACTCTGCAAAATTGTCAGTTATATCCTCACAAATCATTCCAAACAGACCCATTTCATTTTAAAGGAGAAGCAAGTTGCGAATGTATCACCTAAAAGCATGCTAATAGCTTCAAAGGGATATATGGGCTTCACTAATTTTCCCAGTTCCAGCAAAACTGGAGCTAGCATCTGTGCTCAACTAAAAATCACCCCAGATTATAAAAGAAGCTTGAGAGATCATCTTCATTTTATAGATACTGAGGCTCTGGGAGATTAAAAGACTTCCTCAAGGCCACACACTAATTTAAGACACAGCAATTAAGTAAGACTCAAAGAGAGATTCTAAATGGATTCTTGATTACCAGACAGCCTGACCTAGCAAATGAATCTCAAAATCCTGTATGACTGTGTTTTTTACCAAAACTAAAAACAAACAAAAAACCTGTATGAATGTTTCTGGTTTATAATGATGCTGTTTTAAACACTGTTTGAAATTTTATCAAGATTTGTACACTCTACTTAGTAGAATAAGTCAACTTTGATTGCATTCTTTTAAACACTTTCAGTCAAAGAAAACTAGAAACCAGCTCCACAGGCAAATTATGTGGCATATCACTTGTGAATCTGTGAGCCTTCACATAACTGAATGCGCCAGTTCAGAGGCACTTCCCACTGACCAGCTGGTTCCTGCCTTGGGGAGCAGTGTGGGAAGGAGGGAGAAAGTCCAGGGACTAACAGTCTCCTCGGCTTCTAGGAGCGCTCAGCCACGTGGTAGTGCCTTATCAGAGACAACAGGGCCTGTGTCAATCCTGGTACAAAACGTTTTATAGAGTCAAGTTTTCTAAAGTATGCTTGATAGCATTTAGGTATCCTTGAGTTTATTCCTCCTTCAGAAGAAAAGTACATCAAGTGCTCCTTAATTTCCGATCAATCCATTTCCTAAATTTGCTGCATTAGCCTCAACTAAATCCTATATTGGCTTAGGTGAGCCAGAGGTGGTCAAAATAAACTTTTTCAACTTCTAATTCTTACAAATATTTCTCCTGGTATTTTCACTGCAATGCTAGATCAGTAGTTAACTTTTCTGTCACAACACTCTCTAATGTGTATTCCACCACATGCATACGGGATATCTCTCTTTTGGAATGTTCCTATCATGCTACAGATAATTTTCACTACACGTTCCCTTCTAACGTAACAGGAATAGATATTCACACTTTCCTAGTTGTAAACCAGCTGAACTGAGCCTCTGATTAAGACAGCTATTCTTCAAATCCCACACTCTTTCACATACATTCCAGAATGTGTAGGTTAAAACTGATGGACCCTACATGAGGGATGGACCCAGAGGTCAAATGCGGCAACCCTCCCCTCCCCAACAGTTTTTGTAAAGTTTTATTGGATCACAGCGACACCCATGTCTACAGACTGGCTATAGCTGCTTCCTGAGTAGTTGCCGGGGAGGTATTTTGGGCCCCCAAACCTAGAACATTTACTAACACCTTACAGAAAAAGTTTGCTGACCTCTGGTATATACTAATCACATGAAACAAAAGAATTTGGGGGAGGTTTTCAAAAACACTTGTATTAAAAATAAATTCAATCATTTAATAAGCATATACTGAGCACCTTTGGAGACCGTTCTAGGTGCTCGAGACCCATCAATGAACCAGAAAGATGTGGCCCTCATCTTCATGGAGATCATATTCTATTGAGAGGAGACAAACATAAGTACTCTAATTTCAGATAGATAAAACAGGATATTTAGAGAGTGGCCAAGGATTCTGAAGAGGCAGTGATTCCTTAGAAGATGCAAAGTCATGAAGATGACAGCTGAGAATATGCCTTTGGAACTGATATTTGAATGATGAGAAGAAGCCAGCCATGCAAAATCTAAAGAAAGACTGTCCCAGGCAGGGAGAACAGCAAAGGCTGGAGGGGAGGAAATGCGAAGCCACTTGACAAACAAAAAGGTGGCTGATGTGCCTGCAGCACGATGGACAAGAGGAAGAGGCACAAGGCGAGGACAAAGGGCTCAGCAGGGACCAGACTTTGTGTGATGAGTAATGAGCAGAATCATGATTCTAAGAAATTTCCATCTTCAGGTCCTTAGCTACTAAAAAAACACGACTAGATAGAAAACTAATCATAGTGAAAGCATTGCTTTGGCAATTCCATTTTGCCGCAACTTCTTTCTTTCGATCTGCTGAAAATTACCTGAAGCTTCAAATGCCTAGAAGCTCAAGAAAGAACACTTTGTTAGAGAGTTTCTGCTAAGGAAATGATTACCCACTCCCTGCAAAAAAACTGACTGCCTTCCTCCTTGTAAAGACCATTTTATGTCATTTCAAATGGGACTTTTTTTTTTTAAGAAAGGGAATTTCCCACTATTAAGCATAATTAAGCCTATTTTCCTAAGTCTACCAGGCTGTTCATTGGAAGAAATGAGTTCTGCTTCCTCGTCACCTCTGCATACCAGCTGTGCACATGTCCCAACAGAAATCTTTCAAAGCAGTTAGCTGGTTTGGACAAAATGCAGTATTCCTCGAAAGCCTGCAAAGATGTACCATATGGCTTGGTCCACCATCTCCAAACTAAATGGAGGGCTGTTTCAAGGGTAGAGAGCTTCAATATGTTGGTGAACAGCTACCAAATCAGTCTCCTTTGTCAATGCCCTTTTCCCTCCAATTTTTCAGACAATTTACGAATCTGAAAAGACAACTTTCTACTTTTAGATCCAAGAATAAAAGAAATCAAGAGCATTCAGAAGAAACGCCAAGTCAGAGGTGCTCTGATAAAACCATGACTCTGAGTGAACAATGTAAATTTATGAAGAATGAGTAGTTATGAAATATTCTAGCGATATGACATTCAACTGGTTTTCCTAAGACGTGACAATGCACAGATCTGCAGCACAGATCTGCAGAACAAGCTTTCTTCATGCTGAACGCTGTGAGGTGACAGGTATGGATGTTCATGAGCACAGCTGAACAGGCTATGGAAGAACAATGGGAAAAAGTATGCAGGAGCGTGAACCTTCCTGAAGCACTGCTGGAGAAAAGCCAGTGCACAACTTCCCAAAGGAATTAACTTGTAAACAGTTTCCTCCCCTGTAAAGTGGGGATAAAACAATACTAACCCTCAGGCTGGTGGAGACTTTACCAAGTGCTCAATAAACAGTATATTTATCAAATGAGCCAATTACTTCACATGCCTTACCTCAATGAACCCTCATTAAGCCCGGACGTTGGTACTACTGTGCCACACTTACAACTGATTAAAAACAAAGGCTCAGAAGGGTCACATAAGTTGCCCAAAGATACTCAGCTAGTACATGGTAGCGCCTAGATTCAAAGCTGGCTGGCTCCAAAGTCGGTGCTCTTAAACACAAGTTGCATATTGGTGGTTCATTCAAACACTTTCGTAGACCCACTCAGTGTTGACTAATAATATAGTAGCAGCTAGTGTTTGTTAAGCACTTAACTACCATATACAGGTCAGGCACTGAGTTCTTCTAATGGACTTTCTCATCAAGTTCTAACCATAAGCCTATAACGAGGTTTTTATTATTGGCATTGTTTCTCAGTGAGGATCTGGGGCTCAAGGATTAAGTATAACTGTCCAAGGTCACACAGCTAACAAATGGCACAGCTGAGATTTGAACCCTGGCTATCTGGCTCCAGAGCCAAACTCTTAATCATTAGACCAAACAGCCTCCTTTAAAAATAATGTTTTTAGGGGGCTTCCCTGGTGGCACAGTGGTTGAGAGTCCGCCTGCCGATGCAGGGGACACGGGTTCGTGCCCCAGTCTGGGAAGATCCCACATGCCACGGAGCGGCTGGGCCCGTGAGCCATGGCCGCTGAGCCTGCGCATCTGGAGCCTGTGCTCCGCAACGGGAGAGGCCACAACAGTGAAAGGCCCACGTACTGCAAAAAAAAAAAAAGTCTGGGGCTTCCCTGGTGGCGCAGGTGTTAAGAATCCGCCTGCCAATGCAGGGGACACGGGTTCGAGCCCTGGTCCGGGAAGATCCCACATGCTGCGGAGCAACTAAGCCCGTGCGCCACAACTACTGAGCCTGCACTCTAGAGCCTGAGAGCCACAACTACTGAAGCCTGCACGCCTAGAGCCCATGCTCTGCAACAAGAGAAGCCACTGCAATGAGAAGCCCGTGCACCACAACAAAGAGTAGCCCCCACTCGCCACCACCAGAGAAAAGGTCGCGCCCAGCAACGAAGACCCAATGCAGCCAAAAATCAAATAAATTAAATAAATTTATTTTAAAAACTGTGGTTTTATTAATTGTCAAAGAGTTGGGCATTCTATTAACATAGGGCTTTCATTCCCAAGCAGCAGGAATTTGATGCACAAGTTTGCCAAGGTCCCACCACTCCCTACTCCTTCTCCAAAACCAAGGCCAGGAGTCAGTTGCCGTTTTTCATCATTATCACTTGCACTTCATTGGGAGGATGGTAAAATAATTCCTGCACTTGCATTTCTATCAAAAATGGGAAAACAGACGACAGTGTGCCACATGTCTGAAGAAAAATGGGAGACGAGTGGAAATGAATATTCTTGTGTGTTTAATATGCAAAATGAATAACTGCTTTCCTTCCCATGCTGAGTTACATTACCCACCTGCTAAAACATTTGAATTTAATCCGTTTTAACCTCTACATCACTGTAAGCAGCAAAAGACATGCTGACAGCAAGTATACAGTTGCTCAACAGAGAAAACTTTTAATTCTGACAACAGGATGATGAAAGGAGTCCCACGTGCCATGGAACAATGTTTCTTAAATTCAAATGGTCAATTTAATTAATATCTTTTTTGCTTTTTAAGTGTTTAATTTGCTTGGATAGCAAGAAACCCAGGCCGAGGAAGAGGCCCGATGGTATCCTGTGGAACACTACTGCCTCCCTGGGTAAGGGGACCCCTGTTTTTAAGAAAACGCCTCTAAGTGTCCCTGTCCACCACACCACCACCATCACCATTGCCCTGCTTGCTCAGCTGCAATGTTTGCTTCCAGTTACACCAGTCTCTGTGCTACCCTAGTCACACTTCCAGTTGGCAAAGGCTCCGTGAGTCAAGTTCCACTATGGCCACCTGTGGGGACGTATTTGTAAGGAATCGGCAAAAGGCTCACCCAGATACCCACTGTTTCATAGAGAAACAATGGACTTGTCATGTGATTTGCTTCATCTGCATCACAGCTGAAATTCCAGTTGTAAGGGAAAGAGAGCTAACGACAGGCCTTGAATTTAAAATCAACTAAGGTTTACACCGGTAAGTTGACAGTGCTATCACTGTTCCATTATTTCAAACATTCTACTCTTAAAACGGGTTTTGAGGGCTTCCCAGGTGGCGCAGTGGTTGAGAGTCTGCCTGCCAATGCAGGGGACACGGGTTCGTGCCCCGGTCCGGGAAGATCCCACATGCCGCGGAGCCTGCGCGTCCGGAGCCTGTGCTCCGCAACAGGAGAGGCCACAACAGTGAGAGGCCCACGTACCGCAAAAAAAAAAAAAAAAAACGGGTTTTGTGGGGAGAAACTTATTTGGCATTCATTGCAACCCAGTGAACTATTTATAGGCAGGAAAATAGCCCTGGCCACCCATCAGGATGGAAACACCATCTAGAGCCATGGCTTCCCTGAAGAGCCTCTGACAGCTTGCTAAGAACAGAAGCCGACCCACAGGGTGGGGAAGCCTCATTCCTTTGAATTTCAACTAAGAGGTATATCAGGCAGGTTTTATACAACCTATTTACTTTTACCAAGTTGTTAGAACTTAGGACTACACTGTTGACCACCTGTTACACAGTACATGAATGGAGAAATATTTCAACTGTATTTACTTCAAAATTGAGAGCAGAATGAATATACAAAGGGCCAGGACAAATTACAAGTAAATCTGGGTCTTCCTTTTAATCTTATTTGTATATTTTAAATCTTGGTTTTTCTCTCTCTTTAAGAACCATGTGAAGTGAATTTCTAAATCAAACTCAACAACAAAAAAAAAACAAACACTAAATGATACACTGGTGTCAGGAAGATCTCCTCCAAACGTAATGGAAACCAAACTACAAAAAGCATCCCCTGCTCAGTGAAAACCAGGAGTGTCTTTGGCAAACATGCTAAATCAATACCTTCCACTGATGTGTAACGTTGTGCAAAATGACACACACAGAGGAAACACCCACAGGGGACATCTTCCAAATTAGCCCACTAAACTCAGCTTCTTAGTTTCAATACTTGCTGGCTAATCAGAGCTACAAATATATATTCAGTCAAATCCTCATAAAAAAGGAATTCGTTAGACTACTTCTCTAACATTTCTTAAATATATAACTTAAAAAAAATCAATTGAAAATTAAGGTGTTTGAGAACTCAGGGGGAAAAAAAATGGAGAGCATTCGTTCTACCAAGGGAGGGTCACTGGAGAAATAAATTACTTGAAACCAGAGGTAAATCTGAAACAAGTAACCTTTTGATCTGCAACACTTGGGGGAAGCGTGGAAGGAAGAGGTAGGCAAGGAAGACACACGGCTTATTCAGATTACAGACGTGTACAGTGTGTGCTGGCTTCCAGGTGGCTCTGGGCAAAGAGAAGAATAAGGAAAAGCCATCAAGCACAGTACACATAAATATGACCCCGGCCCTGGGGAAAAAAATTTGCGTAATGAAGCCCAAATATAGGAGTGCAATCTAAAAATAACCCTTCTGCTTCTACAGCGTTATTTCCCTTTTAGCATCTGTTCAAAATGTGTGGGAAGACAAAACAGTTTAAGTTAAGTGAATTTCCAGATATCATCAAATCAAGTGATGCTCTAAACCATTTTCAACCAATAGTAAAAATGCAATTTCTCCTTCCTTTAGTTTTCTCTTCCAAGTGGGGGGAAAGGGAGGGGGACAAAGAACGATGCTGGGCAAGAATGTCATTTCTAAATTCTATGAGAGGCTGATATTATCTCTAGGTAAAATATCTTAATATCCAACTTATGTCATGGGAAACCATTAGCTCCTTGGAATTGTGTCAGTGAGAACCACTGTAATTATTTTTTTTCCATAAAGAATGATGAATAGAGGATGACAGAATGTCGACACTGTAATTACATTTTCCTATCATGCCACAAATTTAAAAGATTTCAGTATCACTGGTAGGGCGTTTTCCGTCCCTTAAGATTAAAAAAAGAAAGAAGAATATGGTAAGAAAGGCCAAAATATGTTGTAATTCCAGCACTTCTTCAAAAAATATTTAAAGGGTATCTACTAGAACCAGGTTCTATGCTCCGTGCTGCCCCCAGTTGAGGTAACAGCCTTACTTCTTTTCTCCCCACTATTTAAAATTATATAACTACAATGGTAAAGCAAAAAAGAAAAAAAAAAATAAGGGAGTACCAAAGGATCCCACTACACTATATAAGAGTGCCTGCCTTTGGAGAGGTAAGGACCACCCATTCCATAGTCCTGGGTGTACACTGTGGCGCCCAGCAGTGAAGATCCTTCCCTCTTTAATCTTTCTCAACTTCTACTTCTCTTGTTAAGAAAAGGGGAAGGGAGGTTTAACCCAGGCTGGCAGATACATGGAGCGAGCATGTTAAGTTGGACCCTAATTTCAGAGAACTAAGAACCTGCTGAAATCTACTGTTACTTTTGCCTGTCTAGCACACCGATTTGATACGGAATGACCCACCCTTGCTCCTTACACTCTTGGTGTCTCGTCCCCACCCCTCCAATCCTGCCAAAAATGTGCCAGTGCTGAGCAAAGACCTAAAATAGGACAAGTAGACTTTCTCCCTGGAATTCTAAATCTCCAGAGCCACCTGTGCTTTCCAGCTTTCATTAGGGCTACCCCATATTCTTCTGGCAAATTTTTTTTTTTGGCTTAAGTTTAATTTCTTTTGCTTGCAATCAAAATAATTCTGATGCATCAACTAAAAGAAAAAGAACAAAGAAATAGCCACTTTGGTGCTACTTGGTGCCTTCTCTATGATCTTACAGAGGTGCAAACCAAGTCAGCCCAGAGAACAGCACACAAGGAAGTAGACATCAGTTCAATCCCCCCTCTACTTAGTTGAATGTTCCAGGGAACAGTCTACCACCAAATAAAAATGTCCTGCACTCCATTCTCAAACTACTTGAAAATAATAAGAGGTACCAAGTTGACCTTTCAAATGCAAAATAAAAAAAAATCATCCTCAGGCAACAAAAATATATTTTGGCATATATTCCATTAGATTCCTTGCAGTTGTTCTTAGTTGCCCCAATGTCATAAGGCTTGAGTTTCTTGACACATAAATAAGACGGTTCAATGAGTATAAATATCAATGCACAGATACACATGAGTAATGTATTACTCTTTTAGTAGCAAGGTCTTACATTTTATAGTACTGTGCAAAATGATTCCATGTACTCTTTCTCCTTTGATCTTCACAAGCCCCCTCTAAGTAGACAGGGAAGCCAGGCATCATAATACTCATTTTATCAAAAGAGAAATTAGAGCAAAACTCCCCAGACTCAGAGCTAGTAGTGGCAAAGCCGACCCAAGGATAGGCTCAGATCAAGATGTCTGCCCAACACATCCAGCATTCTACTGCATCCAGAATCCTAGAGCTGTATTCTATTTAGTTCCAGGGGTCCTCACTGCCTAATGGAATAAATGGGGCTATACACATCTGTGGAATAAGGTTCAGGGAGGAAGCAAAGGCAAAGAACGGAGCCCAAGTCCTATTTTGTGTTAGAGGAAGAAACATTGTTTCATCAGTGTTGCCTCACTAACCACATTCATTTTTTGGCTTCATCAAGAGAGCTATTAATTATCACTAACAGATTCATAGTAAGTATTGTTGGAAGCAAGAATGAGTGTGGTTCAAGAGGAAACCATGTAATAAACTAGCTCATCGTTCAAAACTAGGCAAGCTTATTTTCAATAGAGAATATTCAATTTTAGCACCTTTAAATGTTAACAAAAATTAAAACAAAGGAAAAAACCACATTGAGCACGTCTGCTCTAGAGTTAATCAATCAGCCAATTATAGTTTAAGTACTATAGGTTAAGTACTTCAGGTTAAATATAGGTGATAAAGTAAAATATATTGCTTTTGCCTTTCAAGAGCTTACGATTTAGTTACGTTCCCTAACATTTAAAGGAGAGAGACACCGATTCTCTGACTTCCATGAATCTCTTCCTCAGATCATTCTATCTCCTGCCAGAAGCTTCTGGTAAAACAAAATCTCAGGAGGAGAGGCCTTGAAACTTTGGTCAAATGCTTAAAATCAAGAAATTAAGTGAAGACAATACTTTTCCTTGTGGTTCAGTGATTGACAATGGAAGCCATTCTGGAAAATCCATAGCAGGAACCACTCTTGGGTCCAAACACAATCTATGGCTAACATCCAGACAAGGTAAGTGTACACATTTGCAGCAAGATTTAGACCACAGTTAAGAATGAATAAAGGCATGGCTAAATGCAGTACCACAGTCCCTGAGGCAAAGGAGTGGGCACCAAAGGAATACTAGAAAGGCAGGATCCTGAGAACAAGAAGCCAGAGTAAGTAAGGACAGGATGAATCAGAATGCATTACAGCCAAGTTCATGGTCAAACCAAGCCTTATATGTTTATATGTTCACAAACATATAAAAGACATTGGCACTAAGTCTTAGGTAGATCTAAGATCCAGTTCTGGCAAGCAGAAATTCTAATTTCCTAGACTTTAGTCTGAGTTTTACTCTTGGAGGAAAGAGTATTATATAATAGTCTGCATACAAACTTACTGTGGACTGAAAAGAAGCCAACAGCCAACCTTCTGTGACAATGGATATGTTCTATCTCTGCAATGTCCAACAGAGTAGTCACTAGCCACATGTGCCTAACGAGGGTCTGAAATGTGGCTACTGTAACTGTGTTCTTTTTAATGTTGGTATTTGGTAGCAATGGTGCCCAAATCAAAATTATAACTAAATTCCTCTCCAAACTTAGGCCAAGTGTGTAATGCTGAAGAGGAACTTAACACACTCCACTACCACCCCTATCACCAGCCTATCTTCAGAAACTTTGTAGGTGAGGTTGTGGGAGTTTGGTGTTTTGTTTTGTTTTCTTTTGGGTTGATTTTGCTTTTAAATGATCTTTTCTGCAGGCTGGAAAAACTTACTCCATAGCACTTAGCCAGCTCGTGGCATAGCCCCTGGGGAGACCGCCGGCATGCTGTGGGAGCATCCTGGTCCTTGTTCTATGCTGTCTTCTGGGACAAGTTCTTTCAGTTCTTCTTACAGAAGTGGCTTCACATTTTCTCCTTCGTGAAGGATCACTCATTCTGTTCTTTTGTTATGTTTCACACCTGCTTATCAATAGCCACATACAGCTGGTCACTACTTTACTGGACAGCACAGGACATGTTTATTTAGAAGAATCGGATCGCAGACTTCCACTCATAACTACAGTTATAAGCCACACTGATACAGTCAGAAGGCCATCAAAGGTGAAAATGTCACAAAGAGATGAAAGGACAATGTTCTGTGGATAAGCTGTAACGCAGATAAATCCACTCGCACTACTGAAGATGAAGGTAGCTGTATGAAGTGCTATGGTGACTGATGGTTGATCAATCCCTACTGCCTTAGAAATCGGTCAAACACATTTCCAGGGAGCTGGTCCTGAGGCCTGGCATATCACACAGGCTGCCTCTCTGGGTCCACTGTGGTCAGTAACAAAAAAGGCACATATACAGATAAGGAAGAGCCAGTTTTCCACCCCCTACCTGCATGAGGCAGCCTTTTTTTAGACACTTCTCTTTCTCCCAAGACCAAGTCAAACACAATGTCAGATGAACTAATGTATATCAAAGATCTGTTTTAAAAAAATTTTAACTGCTGGAAACTCCTATCTGAGGGAGTTTGGGAAGGCATTATAAACTCTGAATCCAGTCAAAGCATTGGCTGGGCCAAAAACAAGTCAAAACAATATATATGTATTGTATATAAGCTCAATTTTTTATAGCTCCAATTGAAGTCATTAAGCCAGATACATTAATTACTACAGAAATTACACAATGGGCCAGCCAAAAGAAAATACATCAACTGTTACTCTAACATTAAAGTATTCTAATGCTTCATGGAGATGTGAAGTTGACCCCTGAAATGGATGTACTTAAAAAATTTTTTTGGCCTAATCTATGACATATAGGCTTAATAAAATGGGTAGATATTTGCATGGTTGTAATAGACAGCTGTCCAAAAACCACATACCCACACTTACACATATACATTCATACTCCCAACATCATTTTAATGGAAGCAAGATATTGATTTGACAGAGGTAATATAGGATGTTGGAAGAATGTGCCTGAGATGGACAGTTTTTAATGGAAAGGAGAAAGGAACATGGGGTCCTCTCCTGATTTGGGCAAGGCATTTCAGGGAAGGACTCTGGGAAGTCAAAGGAGGTATGGCTCGAGAGTGCTCAAGGAGGAGACTGCCAGCTAAAACAGGCCTGGAGAGGCCCTAGGGACAAACACTCACCTTCTAGACACTACCTGTGTGTAGTGAGCCCCACCCAAAAGGAGAGTGACAGAGGCGCACAATGAGTGTGTTCATGAAAATCTGTAGGGAATCTACCCTTGCAACTATCATTCATAAAGTTCTGCTCTGCAAGAAGATAAACGGCAGGGGAGGGGGGTAGCCATTATTTGTCCCAGCCTGGGGCCCCCCTCTAGCTTCTAGCTTTGCAGTTACTTGAATTAAAAAAATATAACCTTCTCTGGAAAAAAAAAAAGGGGGAACCTGAGAAGGTGGTCATAAGAGGCGAGTCTTTGTTACAGTTTGGTTTCAGCAGCCAAAACTGCTTACTGCCAATATATAACCAAAAGTAACCAAGATAGTGGGAGTTCTCAGATCTACATACCAGAACTAAGAAACGACATTTCTTGTTGTTCCCTTCCCTGCCTACTCCCGAAGTCGGCCAGACAGGGCAAAGGAGCTGGGATCTTGTCTTTGGCTGGTGTCCTGGGCCATTTTCAAGATCTCTGGACTTGCCTGCTCACTGCCCTGGTGGAGTATGAAAGGCCTTGTTACCCTTCGCTTGGACAGGGCAAATGCAAACACCACTGCCTGGTGCAGGCCTGTAACAACAGAGAGGCTGTGGCCTGCAGAAATCCTGGTCCGGGGTAGGCCTGCCAACAGCCCGAGCCAGCTGACCAGCATCCAGTCATCGCTTCTTTTCCAAATACCAACTCAAGAAACCTTGATTCAGTCCTTGTGTTACACGCGGTGGAGAACAGCACAGAGGAAGTACCAAGAGAATGATTTTAGAGAAACTAGTGTGGGCATAGACCAAGTACATGTTCCCATGGAATTGTTAGTAACTCAGGGGTCCTTTATGTTTGTTTGAACCTTCCATGTCTAGCTGAGGAAAAGACGTATTTCTTTTCTCTCTTCAGGGAGAATAGAAGCAGGACAGTAAAATTCCTGGTAATGTCATATCCAGTCAAACAGGAAGGTTTATAGGCTAGGGGCTGAAAGGCTTCCAGAACTACATTCAGCCTATCTGAAAATAATTTATTTCATTTTCATTTGTTTCATTTCCTCCAAAGTTACCATTCAGCTCCCTACTCTTACACCCACCAAGACAAGAGGAAACATTTAGTAAACACAACAAAAACAAAGTGTTTAAGAAACACCTGAGCTGTGGAAAACTGGAACCTTCATTCACTGCTGGTAGGAATATAAAGTGGCACAGCCCCTTTGGAAGACACTCTGGCAGTTCCTCAAAATGTTAAGCACAGAGTCTCCGTACGACCTAGCAATTTCATATTTAGGTATTTACCCAAGAGAACTGAAAACATATGTTCACACGAAAACTTATACATGAATGCTGACAGAAGCATTGTTCATAATAACCACAGAATGGAAATAGCCTAAATGTCCATGAATACACAAATGTAGTGTAGCCATAACATGGAATATTATTTGGCAATAAAAAAGAATTAAGGCCTGATATATGCTATGACATGGATACAGTCTTGAAAACATTATACTAAATGAAAGAAGCCAGTCACACAAGACCACATATTTTATGACCCCATTTATATTAAACGTCCAGAAGAGGCCAATGCATAGAGACAGAAAGCAGATTAATGGTTGCCTGGGATGAAGATGGGGGTGGGGGAAGGAAAGGTACACAGATGACTGCTAATGCCTATGGAGTTCCTTTCTGGAGAGTTGAAAATGTTCTAGGATTAGATTGTGGTGATGGTTACACAACTCTGTGGATAAACAATGAACTGTGAAAAAAACCAATTAACTGTACTCTAAAATAGGTGATTTATATATGTGAAATATATCCCAGTAAAGCTGAGGAAAGAAGGAGGGAGGAAGGGAAGGAGGGAAGGAAGGAAAGAAGGAAGGAAGGAAGGAAGGGAGGAAGGAGGGAGTGAGGAAGGGAGGGAAGAAGGAAGGAATGAAAGATAACAGATCTGAAGTGAAGTGTCTCACCCGGAATGGTAATTCTTCTCAGGGTATTTTTCTTTTAACTTTTCAATCTTGCCATAACCTTAGACGCATAAGAAATTGGAAACAAAAAAAGAAGAAGAAGGAGAGAAAAGTCCCCTGCTTCCCCCATTGGTAATACCTTACATAACTATGATACATTATCAAACCCAGGAAATTGATATTGACACATTACAGTTAACTAGACTACAGATTTACCCAGATTTCTAGGGCTGCCTTTAAGAAACAGTTTCTGGATAATAATCCTTCAGGTTACATTCCTACTCTTTTTACCTGAAACAGCAGTCACTCTAGATGTGATTACAGCAAATTAATCAATAATTCCAGTGACACAGATATGATTGGTGGACATTTTAACACCTCCGAGATCCGAATTTGCCTTGAGAAGAAAATGAAGTTACGATTAATGAACCATTTCCACCAAAGCACATTAACTTTGTATATACTTTGAGGGCCCTTCAAACTCATCATGTTACTCACCACGCTCTCCCCAACCCCCCACAAGGGAATCTGGTGAGCCTCTAGTGCACTGGTGATGAGCTATGGTAACTAAAGCTCTCATATAGTCTTCCCTTAGGTGGGCAATGAACTTGCAGTAAGCCATACTAACTTATTCTGAAAGAAAACAGACTTGTTAAAGGGCTGACGGATGAGAGGGAAATATCTCCTGTTAAAGACAACAGAAAGGGCTTCCCTGGTGGTGCAGTGGTTAAGAATCCGCCTGCCAATGCAGGAGACACGGGTTCAAGCCCTGGTAAGGGAAGACCCCACATGCCGCGGAGCAACTAAGCCCGTGAGCCACAACTACTGAGCCTGCACTCTACAGCCCGCGTGCCACAACTACTGAAGCCCGTGTGCCTAGAGCCAGTGCTCTGCAACAAGAGAAGCCACCATAATGAGAAGCCCACGCACTGCAATGAAGAGTAGCCCCTGCTCACCGCAACTAGAGAAAAGCCCACGTTCAGCAATGAAGACCCAATGCAGCCAAAAATTAATTAATTAATTAATTTAAAAAAATCAGAGTGGAAACCAAAATTAAAAAACAAGAAGACAACAGATAGTTTCAGTTTTCCAACGTAAGACTGTCTGACAGTTTTTTTTTTCTTTCCTCCTTTTATTTCCTAATTCTGGACACTTCTACTTTAAGTAAAAAGTGAACTGGTCCAGAGCAAGTCACTTCAGTTTCTCAGCATCAGGCCTGTTAAAACATATGGGAAAGGAGCAGGTTGAAACTGTTGACTGAAGTGAAATGGCTGGCTTTGCCAGTTACCAGAGAAGCACCTCTGCTCGGGAGATGACCTTCCAAGGAAGGCAAGGAAGCAAAAGCAGTCTGTCAAGGGTCTGTGGGAGCAGCCAACCCCGATGAATCTGAACGGAAACACTTAACACCCCACACCCAGGCATCGTGCTGGGATCAACACAGCATCCTCTGCAAACTGTCACCAGACACTTATTCCAGCTGTTCTGGATCACCTACAGCCTCAAATGTGTAAGGTAAACTGAGGTAAGCAAGTAAGCAAGTCCTAAAATCACACTGAGCTTTAGAGGGACATTTGGCTTCAGACTAACATCCCAGGCAAAAAAAAAAAAAAAAAAAAAAAAGGTAGCCCAGACCAGGTATGTTAAGTACCATATTTGGCTGATATCTTGAAGGCATGTTGACTTAATAATGATAATAGGTGACCAATGCAGAGAAATGAGCCCCAAGGTTGTCCTCTGATAGACAGCAAAATCTAGGAAAGCGATCAGAGATTCTGCTGAGACAATGGTTAAAATCAGGACAAGGTAAAGCATGCCACAAACAGTGTGGGGAGAAGGCACTGCACAGCACAGGAAGAAGAGAAAGAAAACTGTCTTCTGCCCAAAGCATCACTCGTTACTGTTTTAAAATAAAGTTAAAAAGAAAAAGCCTCATCATCCCTCCACCCACCCCAAACAGTAAAAGAAGCCCACACCCAAACAAGACAAATATTTACAAATATGTACACCATATAACCTTTTATTCAAGGGTAGAAATAGATTTGAGTTCCCTGGTATTACAATGTGAACAATTTTTCTTTCCATATAAGTATCTGCTGAACTCAGAGCTGGTGGTGGTATCAGCTTACATCCTCCACTGTCCTATGAATAGCAGCTCGGGTAAGGGGATGAAGAGTGGCCTGCAAGTTGCACAACAGTGGTCCTTATCTTGGCTCCAGTGTTAACTAATAGGGTAACCTCAAAACACTGTGTATAAAATGGGCAGGTAGGATGATCGGTGGTTTTCAATTTTAAAAATCTGTGAAACCCTTTATCTAAATGAAACCTCATGGAGAACCGCAGTATATAGAAGAGTTTGAAGTAGACTGGCTGGTTAAAGCTGGAAGGGCTGTGGGACAAGGGGGGCTCCCCTTGAGGCACCTCCTGGAATTGGGACTCCACAGCACACAGAATGGAAACCACTGATGAGGTCCCTTAAAACAAAAATTCAATCCTACGTAAACTAAAACCAAGAAAAAAAAGACAAAGTAATATAGAATAATGATTTCTAATACTTGACTCAGTGGCTGGGGATTGGGGATTGGGGATGGGGTGGGGGAGGGGGAGGGGGAGGGGGCTGGAAGTATTACAAGAGTCTTTCACTCAGAAGCATGTAAATGTTTCATATGTATGTATGCCCACTTCTCCAAATGAATTTATATACTGTGATTAATAAAACTGAAATTCATTGAAAGTGTTACTGAATTCACAGTCATCTATAATACGGAATCTATAATTTTTTTTTAGTTAAAAAGGAACCATCACGTTGGGAACCACTGCTAAAAAGGAGGCAACGATATTCCACTTGAATTAAACAATATAAGTAAACTTCCTTAAAAAAAACTTAGAGTGGCCTTTTATATTTTAATGACTCTACTATCCACAATGTCAAACTAGTTAGAATTCCTTGTCTGTTAGCTGTGGCTACTAGAATGTTGCTTTGAGATGGATTCTGAAGCCATGTCCAGGCTGGGTAGGAAAAGAAATGTCACATTAGGTAAGCATTAGATAAACACTGTCTGCCATGACTGTGGAGAGATAGGAGGTAGGGGAAGGGACATGTGTATCTGACATCCAGGGCTGTGTCAGATAATCATCTAGGATGTGATGGTAGTGGAGACCTGAGTTATAACTCTGATTCTGTCATTACACTAAACTTATTACTAGGCAAATTACTCGTTCCAGTAATTTTGCCAGATCTAAAAAGAAGTCATCCTGACTTCTGATGCAGAACTCTTAGGGTCAACTCAGACAGTGAATGTTACACCCCTTTAAAAGCCACTAGGGACAAAACTGTCACAGAATTGGTGAGCTAATCCAAATCTCACATTTTACACGTGAGGAAATTGAAACCCAAGAAACTGTGGGCCAAAATGACACAGTAGATAGCAGGCTAAAGAATCCACATTTCCCCGCTGGAGAGTTTTCTACAATGTGAGCCATAATATACGGTTTGAAACTTTGACTTAATTACTTGTATTAGTTCTCCTTGGGACAATTGATAATTTAAAGGCTTTCTGTCTGATATTACTTTTAAAAATTCTCACTTCAAAAAAGTTCACGCCTCTCAACTAGATGATTGTACTAAATTAATTATAGCATTATTGCTATAATATGGATATATACTTTGTCACTTTTAAGCCTAGGTATTAAAACTGTTTCTTCAAAAGAACAAAACAAGATAAATAATACATTTGAAAATCTCAATAAACACAAACCAAATAACAGTTGAGAATTAATGATGTTATATCTTACAAACCGTCAACGCTTTACCCACTTAGGACAAGTCCCTTTAAAAAATAAAACCTACATAAAGAAAGTTACAAAATGTGAGTCCATCAATCATATAATCCACCCAAAACTTTTTTTTTTAATTATTATTTATTTATTATTTATTTTTGGCTGTGTTGGGTGTTCGTTTCTGTGCGAGGGCTTTCTCTAGTTGCGGCAAGCAGGGGCCACTCTTCTTTGCGATGCGCAGGCCTCTCACTATCGCGGCCTCTATTGTTGCGGAGCACAGGCTCCAGACGCGCAGCCTCAGTAGTTGTGGCTCACGGGCCTAGTTGCTCCACAGCATGTGGGATCTTCCCAGACCAGGGTTCGAACCCGTGTCCCCTGCATTGGCAGGCAGATTCTCAACCACTGCGCCACCAGGGAAGCCCCCACCCAAAACTTTTATAAGATGAATTAACAGGGAATGGCTAATCAGAAAATGACAGAGCAGTCTTTTATATATATATTTTTCAAACTAAATTTATTTACTTATTTATTTTTATTTTTGGCTGCGTTGGGTCTTTGTTGCTGCACGTGGGCTTTCTCTAGTTGCAGTGAGTGGGGGCTACTCTTCGTGGACGTGCGCGGGCTTCTCATTGGGTGGCTTCTCTTGTTGCAGAGCACGGGCTCTACGCGCATGGGCTCTAGGCGCACAGGCTTCAGTAGTTGTAGCACTCGGGCTCAGTAGTTGTGGCTCGCGGGCTCTAGAGCGCAGGTCCAGTAGTTTTGGCACACAGGCTTAGTTGCTCCGCGGCATGTGGGATCTTCCTGGAGCAGGGCTTGAACCCGTGTCCCCTGCATTGGCAGGTGGATTCTTAACCACTGCACCACCACGGAAGCCCTATATTTTTAAACATTAACTATCGATAGAAAAGTATGTTTGAATAATTTTAGCCTAGGATTTTATCGGCCACAGAATAAAAGATTTTATAAACTCTATTCTGTTTCATATTAAAGATATTTCACAAGATTTTGCCATTGCAAATCAATAAAACATGATAGAAAATTAAGACAAAACATCTCATAGTCCATTTTACATTAGAGGTGTCATTTGTCCACAGAATGTGCAAGTGAAGGGTCTGATTCTTTACTTAGAAAGGCTTTGGTACTCTCGGAAATTCTGTTCCATCAGTCAATTTATAATGAATCAAAACACTTGTGATCTGAATGGTGCCTAGGAACTAACTAATGAGCTGGGGAGAAATATCCTTTTCTAGGCTAGGACGTCATGAATTGATGTTTCAAGGAGGAGAATGCAAAAGTGACCTTCTCCCCTAGATCTTAGTCCTTACTCCAGAGAATCCTTTCATAATAACCTCTGTACCACTGGGTCAAACCATGTTTCCCAAACAAACACACAGGGACTACCTGCCAGCACTTGCCTTACCAGAAAGCTCCATAGAATGTGTTGTGCATTTTGTTCGTTTGTTACTTCTTGAACAAAGATGGACAGCCACAGTGCCTCAAAGCAGAGTTCCAGAAAAAATATGTCAACAGAACCATAATAATTCTGAATAGGTGGTCTTCTCTAAAATGTGCTGGGATGTACTAGGAAACACAGCGTTATATTCTATCACGGGTTACCATAACTATCTAAAATTAGTTTCAAAACACAAACCTCTCTCTCAATGCTTGGAAGAGAATTTTTTTTTTCTGTTTAAATTAAAACAAACCTAACGTGCTTAAATGTAGGAGAAAAGCCACATTCCCACAATACTGATTTATGATATATCGACATGAAGACAATCAGACTGTGATGAGTACAGCATTATTGTAACATTAGGTGCTGTACAGGCAATGCCTTAAATATTTTAGCTAAGCAGCTGAGTATCTGTTTTGCGACGCCATATATAAACAAAAAGAACTGGGTATAACATTTCTTTAATCGCATAAACCATTCTAATGTAAACTTCTGCCTCCCTCCTCATAATATTTGGATTATTTCATTGTTCTACCTCCTATTCTTCCAAACATCTTCAGTCCAATGGAAGAACTACATATCATCTCCCTTGTTCTCTCTGCCTTCAGAAAAGCCTTCTGTATTAGTCTCACTATCAGCAGAAAAACCACTTACAGTAAGAAACCACTGAGCCAAACTCCAGGAACTGCAAATTGGCCACAAAATGGCAGGAGTTGACCTAAGGTTTCCCTTCAGATAATGAGGAAAGGGCTTGTTAACATAATTAATTATGCAAATCTGTAGCCAGAGACAGTTAATCACAGAGAAATACTTCAAGTCACTTTAAAATGCGCCTTGAGATCTCTTAAGTTTTCTGCTAAGGGGTTCCATGATTATTTATACATTTGTGTAAAGTCCTTGTGGCTTCATATTTGCATTGCTAATTAATCTCTTTTATGATCTCTTCAAAACACTGGGATTTAAATAGAAAATGGGCAAATAGACCATTTGAGAAAGGAAAAACACAAATGGCCTAGAGAAAAAAGTTCTGTTTAACAAATTTTTTAACTACAAATTAAAATACAATATGATAGCATTTGTCAGTTGTTGAATCACAGATAATTAATTGTAAGATAATGATATTCACAGCATAGACATGAAATGAAAGACACTTTAATATCTTGATTCAGCATCAACCGGCAAAACCTTTCTTGAGGACAATTTGGCGGTACTTAATAAAAAACTTTAAAATTATATACCTTTTGACCCATTTATTTCACTTCTAAGAAATATATCCTAAGAAAATAATCTGAAAAAGAAAAAAAGTTCATAATAGTTTTTAATGGGAAGACATTAGGAAAATGATTACCCTATACTGCACATAAAATGGAAATAAATGCTGTCATCTAAGAAGTTTATTGAAAATTTTAATAACCTCACACCCATTAGGATGGCGATTCAAAAAAGAAACAAAACAGAAAATAAATATTGCAAGGATGTGCACTTTTGTTGGTGGGAATGTAAAATGGTAGAGCTGCTAGGGAAGAGAGAACTACCATATGATTCAGGCCCTGGGTATATCCCACCTCTGGGTATATATCCAAAAAAATTGAAACATGGTCTCAAAGTGATATTTTCACACCCATGTTCATAGCAGCATTATTAACAATAGCCAAAAGTTGGAAGCAATAAATAAATGTTTCAATTCTGATTTCCAATATGATTTGTATATTAAACAAATTTCGTTGGAGTCTTCAATATTATTATTAATAGGGTCAAAATGTCCTGAAATGGAAAAGTTTGAGAATGTGCTGGGCCAGACTATTTCACAACTCTGCAGGGGTAGGAATTAACTTGTAAAAAACACACAGTAATGGAATGGCTTTTATCTATAAGGAAGCAAATGGATTTTGTCTGGCAGAGATAAAACTGATTTATGTAAATGTATGAAAGAAAATATTACATTGTATAGCCCTTTAGGATATTAATCAGTTTTGTATCCACTAGCAAATTTATTCCAGCATTTCTGATTGTGGCTGTTTGGATGGATTGATAGACAGACAGACAGACATATATATGCTCTTCAAATTCTCATTTGAACTGGTCTTGACAGCTTACTGATTCCTTCACTAATTAATAAGTTAAATAAAAATTGTTGATATGTTTATTTTATAATTGTGAGAATCTTACTTTTTAAACTCTTTGAAAATTATTCTTTTAACATTAACTATCTACAAACAGATCAGTTTCTGCATTACAGGCCATAAGACTAACCAAACCAGAGAGTTTAATAATTAATAACCTTCTAAAACAGAAAGCACCAGGCCCAGATGGGTTCACTGGTAAATTCTACCAAATATTTAATGAAAAAATTATACCAGTTCTCTACAATCTCTTTCAGAGGATATAAGCAGAGGGAATACTTCCTAACTCTTTTTATGAGACCAGCATTACACTAATAGCAAAACCAAAGATATTTAAAAAAAGATAACTACAGACCAATATTGCTCATGAACATAAATGCAAAAATCCTCAACAAAATATTAGCAGACTGAATCCAAGATGTATAAAGAATTATACACCAAAAGGAAGTGGGATTTATCCCAGGTAAGCAAATCACATGATAATATCAATAGATGCAGGAAAAGTATTTGACAAAATTCAACACTCATGCATGATAAAAACTTGCAGTGAACGAGGGATAGGAGAACTTTCTCAACTTGGTAAAAACTACCTACAAAAAAACAGTCTGCAAGATATAAGGTTAATAATAAAAGTAACTTGCTTTCCTATATACCAAAAATGAAGGAGTGGAAAGTGAAATTAAAAACAACATTATTTACAATAGCATCCCAAAAATGAAATACTTAGGTATTCATGTACAAAAAATGTACAAGATCTATATGGGGAAACTACAAAACTCTAGTGAATGAAATGAGAGAAGAATTAAATAAATGGAGAGATACTCCATGTTCATGGATAACACTCAATATTGTTAAGATGTCAGTTCTTCCCAACTTGCCACACCCATTTGTTTACATATTGTCTGTGGCTGCTTTTCCTACAATGATAGAGTTGAATAGTTGACAGGGTCAGCATGGCTTACAAAGCCTAAAGTATTTACTATCTGGCCTTTTACAGAAAAATTTTGTATGCCCCATTCTAAGTTATGCTCTTAATTAAGCTTTTACTTTTCTCAACCAAATACTATTTTTCCTCCAAAATAAAATTTAAACTAGACAGCCTCTTCTACTTTCCTTCAATGGCAGTCTTATAAAATTGTTCTCTTAAAACAATATTGTAACATGTTTCTAAATAGAATATTCTAATGGTTAGGATTTAAAATATACATCACCTTCTTTGAGGCCAAAGGACTTGTCTTTGGAGAGCCTACAGATATGAAATAACTAGCAAAGTCCTATTAAAGAAAAGCAGTTATTTCATGATCTTCACAATTTAAAAATCTGGTTATTCAATTAAGAAAATGGGAATACGAACATACATATCAGTAATTACCTTAAATGTAAATGGACTAAATGCTCCCACCAAAAGACACAGATTGGCTGAATGGATACAAAAACAAGACCCATATATTTGCTGTCTACAAGAGACCACTTCAGACATAGAGACACATACAGACTGAAAGTAAGGGGATGGAAAAAGATATGTCATGCAAATGGAAAAGCTGGAGTAGCAATTCTCATATCAGGCAAAATAGACTTTAAAATAAAGACTATTAGAAGAGACAAAGAAGGACACTACATAACGATCAAGGGATCGATCCAAGGAGAAGATATAACAATTGTAAATATTTATGCACCCAACATTGGAGCACCTCAATACATAAGGCAAATACTAACAGCCATAAAAGGGGAAATAGACAGTAACAGATTCATAGTAGGGGACTTTAACACCCCACTTTCACCAATAGACAGATCATCCAAAATGAAAATAAATAAGGAAACACAAGCTTTAAATGATACATTAAACAAGATGGGCTTAATTGATATTTATAGGACATTCCATCCCAAAATAACAGAATACACATTTTTCTCAACTGCTCATGGAACATTCTCCAGGATAGATCATATCTTGGGTCACAAATCAAGCCTTGGTAAATGTAAGAAAACTGAAATTGTATCAAGTATCTTTTCTGACCACAACGCTATGAGACTAGATATCAATTACAGGAAAAGATCTGTAAAAAATACAAACACATGGAGGCTAAACAATACATTACTTAATAACGAAGTGATCACTGAAGAAATCAAAGAGGAAATCAAAAAATACCTAGAAACAACTGACAATGGAGACACAACGACCCAAAATCTATGGGATGCAGCAAAAGCAGTTCTAAGAGGGAAGTTTATAGCAATACAATCCTACCTTAAGAAACAGGAAACATCTCAAATAAACAACCTAACCTTGCACTTCAAGCAATTAGAGAAAGAAGAACAAAAAAACCCCAAAGTTAGCAGAAGGAAAGAAATCATAAAAATCAGATCAGAAATAAACGAAAAAGAAATGAAGGAAACGATAGCAAAGATCAATAAAACTAAAAGCTGGTTCTTTGAGAAGATAAACAAAATTGATAAACCATTAGCCAGACTCATCAAGATAAAAAGGGAGAAGACTCAAATCAATAGAATTAGAAATGAAAAAGGAGAAGTAACAACTGACACTGCAGAAATACAAAAGATCATGAGAGATTACTACAAGCAACTCTATGCCAATAAAATGGACAACCTGGAAGAAATGGACAAATTCTTAGAAATGCACAACCTGCCAAGACTGAATCAGGAAGAAACAGAAAATATGAACAGACCAATCACAAGCACTGAAATTGAAACTGTGATTAAAAATCTTCCAACAAACAAAAGCCCAGGACCAGATGGCTTCACAGGCGAATTCTATCATTTAGAGAAGAGCTAACACCTATCCTTCTCAAATTCTTCCAAAATATAGCAGAAGGAGGAACACTCCCAAACTCATTCTACGAGGCCACCATCACTCTGATACCAAAACCAGACAAGGATGTCACAAAGAAAGAAAACTACGGGTCAATATCATTGATGAACACAGATGCAAAAATCCTCAACAAAATACTAGCAAACAGAATCCAACAGTACATTAAACGGATCATACACCATGATCAAGTGGGGTTTATCCCAGGAATGCAAGGATTCTTCAATATATGCAAATCAATCAACGTGATACACCATATTAACAAATTGAAGGAGAAAAACCATATGATCATCTCAATAGATGCAGAGAAAGCTTTCGACAAAATTCAACACCAATTTATGATAAAAACCCTGCAGAAAGTAGGCATAGAGGGAACTTTCCTCAACATAATAAAGGCCATATATGACAAACCCACAGCCAACGTCATCCTCAATGGTGAAAAACTGAAAGCATTTCCACAAGATCAGGAACAAGACAAGGTTGCCCACTCTCACCACTCTTATTCAACATAGTTTTGGAAGTTTTAGCCACAGAAACCAGAGAAGAAAAGGAAATAAAAGGAATCCAAATCGGAAAAGAAGAAGTAAAGCTGTCACTGTTTGCAGATGACATGATACTCTACATAGAGAATCCTAAAGATGCTACCAGAAAACTACTAGAGCTAATCAATGAATTTGGTAAAGTAGCAGGATACAAAATTAATGAACAGAAATCTCTGGCATTCCTATACACTAATGATGAAAAATCTGAAAGAGAAATCAAGAAAACACTTCCATTTACCATTGCAACAAAAAGAATAAAATATCTAGGAATAAAGCTACCTAAGGAGATAAAAGACCTGTATGCAGAAAATTATAAGACACTGATGAAAGAAATTAAAGATGATACAAATAGATGGAGAGATATACCATGTTCTTGGATTGGAAGAAACAACATTGTGAAAATGACTCTACTACCCAAAGCAATCTACAGATTCAAAGCAATCCCTATCAAACTACCACTGGCATTTTTCACAGAACTAGAACAAAAAATTTCACAATTTGTATGGAAACACCAAAGACCCCGAATAGCCAAAGCAATCTTGAGAACGAAAAACGGAGCTGGAGGAGTCAGGCTCCCTACTTCAGACTATACTACAAAGCTACAGTAATCAAGACAGTATCGTACTGGCACAAAAACAGAAAGATAGATCAATGGAACAGGATAGAAAGCCCAGAGATAAACCCATGCACATATGGTCACCTTATCTTTGATAAAGGAGGCAGGAATGTACAGTGGAGAAAAGACAGCCTCTTCAATAAGTGGTGCTGGGAAAATTGGACAGGTACATGTAAAGATTAGATTAGATCACTCCCTAACACCATACACAAAAATAAGCTCAGGGCTTCCCTGGTGGCGCAGCGGTTGAGAGTCCGCCTGCCTATGCAGGGGACACAGGTTCGTGCCCCGGTCTGGGAAGATCCCACATGCCGCGGAGCAGCTGGGCCCGTGAGCCATGGCCGCTGAGCCTGTGTGTCCAGAGGCTGTGCTCCACAACGGGAGAGGCCACAACAGTGAGAGACCCACGTACAGGAAAAAAAAAAAAAAAAAAAATGCTCAAAATGGATTAAAGACCTAAATGTAAGGCCAGAAACTACCAAACTCTTAGAGGAAAACATGGGCAGAACACTCTATGACATACATCACAGCAAGATCCTTTTTGACCCACCTCCAAGAGAAATGGAAATAAAAGCAAAAATAAACAAATGGGACCTAAGGAAACTTCAAAGCTTTTGCACAGCAAAGGAAACCATAAACAAGATGAAAAGACAACCCTCAGAATGGGAGAAAATATTTGCAAATGAAGCAACTGACAAAGGATTAATCTCCAAAATTTATAAGCAGCTCATGCAGCTCAATAACAAAAAAACAAACAACCCAATCCAAAAATGGGCAGAAGACCTAAATAGATATTTCTCCAAAGAAGATATACAGACTGCCAACAAACACATGAAAGAATGCTCATCAGCATTAATCATTAGAGAAATGCAAATCAAAACTACAATGAGATATCATCTCACACCAGTCAGAACGGCCATCATCAAAAAATCTACAAACAATAAATGCTGGAGAGGGTGTGGAGAAAAGGGAACCCTCTTGCACTGTTGGTGGGAATGTAAATTGATACAGCCACTATGGAGAACAGTATGGAGGTTCCTTAAAAAATTACAAATAGAACTACCATATGACCCAGCAATCCCACTACTGGGCATATACCCTGAGAAAACCATAATTCAAAAAGAGTCATGTACCAAAATGTTCATTGCAGCTCTATTTACAATAGCCCAGAGATGGAAACAACCTAAGTGTCCATCATTGGATGAATGGATAAAGAAGATGTGGCACATATATACAATGGAATATTACTCAGCCATAAAAAGAAATGAAATTGAGCTATTTGTAATGAGGTGGATAGACCTAGAGTCTGTCATACAGAGTGAAGTAAGTCAGAAAGAGAAAGACAAATACGGTATGCTAACACATATATATGGAATTTAAGGAAAAAAATGTCATGAAGAACCTAGGGGTTAGACAGGAATAAAGACTTGAGGATATGGGGAGGGGAAGGGTAAGCTGTGACAAAGTGAGAGAGTGGCATGGACATATATACACTACCAAACATAAAATAGATAGCTAGTGGGAAGCAGCCACATAGCACAGGGAGATCAGTTCGGTGCTTTGTGATCGCCTGGAGGGGTGGGATAGGGAGGGTGGGAGGGAGGGAGACGCAAGAGGGAAGAGATATGGGAACATATGTATATGTATAACTGATTCACTTTGTTATAAAGTAGAAACTAACACACCATTGTAAAGCAATTATACTCCAATAAAGATGTAAAAATAATAATAATAATAAAATAAATAAAAAAAATAAAAATCTGGTTATTTTCCAAAACTAACACTGAAATACCTTCCTCCTCAAAAAAAATTTTTTTTTTGTTTTATGGAAGCTAAAACTCTACTTAACAAAAACACTTAGGCTGAAGGACTAAACAAATCCAAGTATCACTTAATGAATCTGTATATGGTATATTTTTCACAAGAATTTAAACTGCACTAATTCACTCACTTTAAGTATATAACACTTAGACTGCTCTCAATAACAGGAATCTGAAAAACCTAACATACTTGCTCTACTCCCAAATATATCTCTAAATATCTATACACACATGTATCTAGTAAACTATATCTACACATTCTGTTTACCAAATAAGCTTTTCTACCTCTAGTGACCAGATAGGTCCATGGCATCAATTAACAAATTTAAAGGAAAAAGGGGAAACAGAGATATTGTACCATGAGGGCCAGACTGAAGTAAATGTTATAGGACAAATAATCCAGTTCTTTTCACAAGTAAGTTGCAAGGAAAAATACTACATGGGATTTAAAGAGGCTTAACGGACATTTAAAAAAAAATTCAGTGTATGAACCTTATTGGAATTCTCAGTTGAACACTTTTTAAAAAATCAACAGTAAATTTGAAAATTGATGAAATGTTTGGTAATTTTAAAGAAATAATACAGTGCTCGCTTTGGCAGCACGTATACTAAAATTGGAACGATACAGAGAAGATTAGCATGGCCCCTGTGCAAGAATGACACGCAAGTTCGTGAAGCGTTCCATATTTTTAAATGGCTGTGCAGTTTTCTAGGCATCTGTTTTAAAGATTATAACTTCACTTTATCACAATCAAACTTCTCAGACATACTTAGAACTATTTGTGGATATTCTTTTCTGTTTAATTTGTATGTGTTCATTCATGTAGTAGTGCTACAATGTTTGAACTGTAGTGGCTTTATAGTAAGTTATATAGCTGCATGCTAATTAACAGATACTCAACTTCTAATAAAATGTATTACTTGTAAAAAAAAAGAAATAATACAAATTATTTTAGGTATGATAATAGCATTTCAGTTATGTTTTTAAAGAGTCCTGATTTTTTTGGACATTAACTAAATACTAAAATATTTACAGATGAGATTATAAAATGTCTCAAATTTACTTCAAAATAAGCCCAGAGTTGATGGAAAGTAGTTGGCAGAAGAAATGAAAGACTAGTCATGAACTGATAACTGGTGAAGCTGTGGGTATATGGAGGATTCTCATATTAGCTATATTAGTCATTCTATGTGTTTGTGTGTAGGAACTTTTAATAACAAAAATTGTTTTTAATCTTCATTTTCACTCTACTTGAAAAAAGAAAAGCAGGAATGGAAAGCAATAAATCTGAGGGGGAGGTATCTTAAAAAGACAGAGGGCGTCCTGAAGCATACTTGTGAAGTGTCACCCATTTTGGGATTTGGGATTTTTCACCTTAATAATCATCAGCAGTATATTAGCATAATTTCTGTTATCTGGTATGAAAGGCAGAACTTTAAATGATGCCCCATAACCTTTTGAGTGTGAGTGGAACCTATGAATATGATGAGCTATCACTCTTGTGATTATGTTATATTATATGGTCAAAGGGAGATTATCTTGGGTGGGCCTGACCAAATCTGATGAGACCTGAAAATCACCCACTTCTCTGGCTGATTGAAGAAGACGCCTAGAAGAAGAAATCAAACATCCTAGAAGAAACCAAACATCCTTGTGTGAACTTCCAGTGTAGGCCCATGTGGCATAAAATGTAGGTTGCCCCTAGGAGCTAAAAGCAGTCTCTGGCCAACAGCTAGGAGTATTCAGTCCTATAGTCACAAGGAAATAAATTCTGCCAACAACCAGAGAGCTTGGAGGAATCCTCTGAACCCCAGATGAGAACTGCAGCCTTGGCTGACCCGTGAGTTTTGCCCTGGAGACACCCTGAGCAGAAAGCCTAGCCACAGCATGCCCAGACTCCTGACCTGGTGGTGTTTTAAGCCGCTAAATTTGTGGTAGTTCATTATGCAGCAATAAAACTAATATGTCTGGAAAAGCACCTTATACCCAAATAGTACCTCAAAGTCTACCTCTACACGAGTTTATGATCCCAGCGGCACCAAGTGAGTAGCTAAACATTCAGCAACTTAACATTTAATGCAGTACTTCTCAAAGGATCATGAATCCAAATTTGAGAAACCTTGAGCTACATAATCCCTTATAAATGAAATATTCTTTGTCCAACACACACGGTTAGCTTTACAGGCAAGATTATATACCTGAGTGCTTTTACAGTGTGAAGTCTTCTACAGGAGAAAAATCCTGCAAAATAATCAAATGGAGCAAGTTTAAAGCAAATTGTGACTAAGCCAAACATATCACCAAAACCTTAGCTTATCATCACATCAGGTATAAAACAGTGCAAAGCTTTCTATCCTTTAATGCCCTAGCTCACAATTAGGAGGTATGAGAAGAATATGAGCCTGATTCCATTACAACAAAATTCCATTATAACAAAGTTTCCCATGGCTCAGGTGGTCCTGAGGAATTATCACAACTACACTTTGTCCATGTTATACATCTATTTATTTAAAGAAAACATTGAGACATACATGAAGAAAAGAAATAGAAAAGTAGGTCAAAGATATTATCCCCAAGGTCTAAAATTCTGTTTCCAAGGTTTTACTTAGTCTGATTCTTTTTAGCCTTCTTTTTTTGGGGGGGAATAACAGCTTGGTTTCAACATAATTCATACACCATAAAATTCATTCATTTAAAATGTATAGTTTAGGGGGTTTTAGTGTACTTACAAACTGGTAACCATTATAAGTAATTTTAGAACATTTTCATCATCCTTAAAAAAAAAAAAAACCCGTATTCTGCTTTTTTTTTGTTTTTAGCTGTCATTCTTTCTTTAACACCATGTCATACTAACAAATTTTTCTCTAGTACTAGAAAACACTGGCCATCTGAGACTCAAAATCAGCATTTAGGGGAGAAAAGAGCTGAGGGTAAAAGATTTGATCTGCAGGAATAACAGATATTGGAACAATTGATTTGGGATTGTAGAGCATTGCTTCCTATAAGTGATGCTGGGAACATTCCTTTGAAAACGTGGACATGATCCAAATAAGCAAAACATGAAATTACTTGCCAGTGAAAAGCAAAGACTCTTTCACTGGGGAGAGTCTTCACCTATTGCACAATGTAATTTGTTTATTTCAGAAGCTGAAGACAGAGGATAATCTGAGCTTTATTTAGTAAAACAAGAGTTCTATATTCCAAAGGGAAAAATCTGGAATTTAAAACAGCATTCTGATATGCTCACACCCAGTATCAAAACATTCTTCACCTGCCAAGTGAATAAACAGATGATGCTTTAAGGTGTCACTTCCATAGCTTATGAGATAGTCCATAAAATGCTCAATATAATATTTTCCCCTTAACTTAGTTATTCACTTGCCTCTGATATGCTTGATAGAAATTTGGATCTAATCTGATTATTCTAAGTAAAATCCAAGTAAACGGAGCCATTTTATTGTGTTTCCCACCTTTGGTAGTTATAACTCGAGACTTTGAAATCCTCCATGATGGCCCATGGCATAGGCCAAGTTAGGAAATTTGCAACAAACAAATCTGCCTCATGTTTATGAAGCCAGAGATGAGTCTGATCGGAAACTCACTCTGAGTGACAAGGCAAGTTTGAGTGCTGCCAAAGCCCAAGTTTTTGAGTCAAGTTTTACAGACATTCTTTTTTGAGGGAGAGAAAAAAAGGGGGACATCAGTCTGCTGCTAATCCCTTTCAGAGTTCTTCCCTCACTGCTGATTTGAGATAAACTGTCATTTTTAAAGGCAAATAAATGCCTTTTTCTTTTTTTTTTAAGCATTTTGGCGTTTGATAATAACAACAGAGATGATCTCTTCTTTCCCCAGAGCCTCATCTTCTTTATCCACAGATAACTTTACTGACCTACCAACACAGGCTATGGGCTTCAAAGTTGTTTTCCCGCTAGCGCTGGTGGGCTTGCCCTGACCCAGCGTCAGTGTCTCACAGAGTCCCCTGTTGTGACCAAGGACATGTCCTTAAACTATGCCTGGCCTCCCAGGCAGTGGTCATGGAAACATGGAGGAGTGACCCTGAAGAGACTAATCCACTGACCTTCACTTTGCTCTAACCAACTACCCAAATAAATAAAAACAGCAGGATAGCTTGGTCTCCCAGATGAATTCCAATTTACCCCTAAATATCCAAGCCTGGTCCAATGTTTAAAATTCCCAGGCCATCCAAAATCTGTCACCTGGCTTTCAACTGGGCCCAATTTTGCTCCCCAGGGGACATTTGGCAATGTCTGGAGACATTTTGGTTGTCACTGCTGGGGGAAACTTTGCTACTAGCATCTAGAGGGTAGGGGCCCGGGATGCTAA
Source organism: Leucopleurus acutus (assembly GCF_964270905.1). Classification (NCBI taxonomy): domain Eukaryota; kingdom Metazoa; phylum Chordata; class Mammalia; order Artiodactyla; family Delphinidae; genus Leucopleurus; species Leucopleurus acutus. The sequence goes on from NC_139142.1 coordinate 41,601,888, forward strand.
TGATATCATACATGCACAGCACAATCCCCAACAACAAAGAACCATCCCACCTAAAATGCCTAAAATGCTGAGATTGAGAAACCCCGGATTGGGTCATTTGCCAGCCCAGTGCTGGATAAGCGTTTGAAGAGACTCTTATTGCAATTTAATTTAGTTTAAAACGGGGATTGAAAACTCAAATGCCTTCAAGGGCCAAGGAGGTAAAGAAATATCACATAAACAAAGTGGCTGTGTATGAGGCACTAGGGTGCTGTGAGGTCAGTGACAAATTAGAGTGTAAATGCTCAATAAAACCATTCCCTTTTTAAAAATAACAACTGTGTTGGCCAAATAAAACATGACTGTTGGCTACACCCATCCTGTGTGGCAATGGTGGTAATCAAATTCTGGTTTAAAGAGATGATCAATTTAAAGAGAACTGGATGGTCACGCAAAGACACCATCTAGCCTCATCCCTTACTTATATCCTACGGAATTTCCTAAGCCCCAGGACTGGAGAACGTGACTAGAAGCTGTTTAGTTAAGGAGATTAGAGATCAGATCTTGAGGGTTTAGCTCCAGCCAAGAACAGGGTCTCAGAAACCTTGCGCTAAGAGCAGAGACCAATGTTGGAAATTCTGAAGGGGAAAAAATAGAGTTCCTCCACACTGATCTCCATTCTAGGGAAACTCAGTGGACATTACATCAACGTTACACAGCGCCATATAAGTGAGGTCATTATGTTAAGATGAAACCATTCTCATAAAATTTTAGAATTTTCACGTTGTTTCACAGATGAGGAAACAGAGGCCCAGGAAAGTTTAAAGGAACGGCCAAGATCACCCAAATCTAAACCTAAAATCAAATGGTGTTTCTTTTTCCTCTGTGCAATTGCCAAGCAGCAACCAAAAGGCGAAGGGATTTTATTCAGGGTGTCAAACATTCGTGTCTAAACTCTCGACCAACATAAGTAAGTTATACGTAGATGTTAAACTTACTCAGCATCATCCCCTTTCCCTGTCAGAAAAATCATTAATCCATTTGCCCCAAGTCATTGTTTTAGGATCTCTTTTTCATATAACAGAAAAATTTAAAGCAGGTTAAATATTTCCAGCCCTCCTTCCAGATTAAGCTGGAGAGAGGAAAGCCAAGTCAGCAACCGGAGCACAAGGAGAAGGAAGCCCCAATCTGAACATCCCCGTGTGGACACATACTTTCTGTTGGAGGAATTCCTGACCTGTATAAACAAAGGCAATCCAGAGGGAAACAAATGATAAGATAAGTGAAACCCAATAACTCCCTCTGTCCTCCCTTCCACCTACTTCCCCCAACTTGTTCCATCAGAAAAACAATCTGAGCTTGGGAGAATTAAAATGTAAGCCATCCCCTCTCTGCTGCCACACAGCTCCCTATTCTAAGTTGGAGGTTAAGGGGGAAGACCATTTGTAAGGTCGGTGAGTGTGGCTCCCCTGGTATGGAACCTGGCCACAGGGTACCACGGTCTCCCTTTGCCCACAGACAGGTTCCTGGCAAGGAAGTAGGTCACTGGTCCTTCAGACTCAAATTGCAATCCAAGGAGTATAGTAGGAAAAGCTGGGTATGGAAGAAAGGTACCTTCCGTCACAGGAAAAGAAAAGAAATTGGGTCAAACCAAAAATTTTATATACTTAAAAAAAATTTTTTTTTTATTCACTTCCTTAGCATAAAATATGAAGCAAGGCAGTCTCTTGCCATGGTTCCTGGAACTGTAGTTGGAAGTGTCACCTACTCATTGAGTGTCAAGCCCTAAATGGGTCACAGAAGTTTTCTAGTCCAATCTAATCTCTATTCTTGATTTTAAAAATACAAAAATATAATAACATGCCTTTCATGTAACCTTCTGAGGACATAATGAAGTCTTAGCTATCAGCTTCATTCCACACCCTCTCTGACTTTTACTCTGAATGACCATTGAGTGCTGAGCAGGGAGGGGGGTGTGGGGAGGAGAACCTCTAATGCAAACTAGATTGCCACACACAAACAGAATGGGAAACAAACAGAAATGTTGTTTCTTTTGCCACCATCATCCTAACTCAAATAGCCACCGCTAACATGGGGTAATTGTGGCAGCATTTTTTTTTTTTAATTCCTAAATCATTTACCTTGGCCAAAACCATGACATTTTCTATATTCAAAATTTCACCAACTTTCAAGAGTAGAGAATGCAGCAAGGACCTTTAAATGGTTTGATTTGTCCATTTCATTTCCTTTAACTTTTTACAATAAGTTTTGTAGTAAATTCTCAGGATTTAGAAGGGTCCCTAGCCTAACCCTCTTGTCACAGAACTGTAGTTTCTAACTTAATTCGTGTCTAGACATTTCACTGCTCAGTTTTACCAAATCTCTATGAATCAAATACAAATTTAAGCCTAGACACATGTGAACAATCTAACTCACCTGGTGAATGATGTTGGGCACGATCCTTCACTCTTCTTCCAGGGTGCAAATCTGCAGAATTTTATGGGAGAAGAGTGAAGCCCAGAATGGGCACCAAAACACACACTAATGACTGTGGTCACACCCCCAAGAAAGGGAAGGAAAAGACCAAGGCTGTGTTTTAGGAAGCTGCCCCTAGTCCTGACCCACACTCTTCACAGGAGGACACCTGTCAGAAGCATAAACATAGTTCCTAGGCAAACTGCTGGTGAAGCCCTACCTCTAACTTATGGGGTCTGAAAAAACTAAGACCCTCATCAGTTCATTTTATAATATGGCACCATCTTTTGCCCTTAGTGATGATGGCTATGCACTGATATATCCACAGGGTCTATCCTCCACTGTCTAGTGTCCTTTGTGACCAAGAGCATGATGAGTTAAAAAAAAAAAAAAAAAAGAGTTACTAGAATTACAGGTGCAGTTGGTGACTCCAAGACAAGGCAAAGCTAACCCATGCCCTTGACCTGGTTTGTACGTCACTAACAAACTGAGCTTAGCCAATAAGCCAGAATATAAGAACTCATCTCAAAAAAACAAAAGATGGGCATCTGTATTGCCCAGACAATGCCCAAAGATCGGATCTAGGCTATCTACACTTGGAAGTCTAAATTCAGACAGTCCATCAGATGGGCAATGTTTGCCAATCGTACAGAAGGTATTTTTTTCAGAAATGAAGAGGACAAAGACCAGTTTAATATGTGTCCCTAATTGTGTGCCTGGCAGAAGTACAAGGAACCTTCAACTCCGATCCTGGTGCAATTTATAGAACAGAATGAGCTCAGGTTATTACTAAAGGTGACATACTTAGGAAATGTAACAAGACGAATTTAAAAAAGCTTCTGAAACTAATGTCTGTTAAATGAATATTACGTTTGAGCAGCCTAAGGGCTAACAAGTCTTTTGTTTTCATTTTCCTTTCCTGGCAATATGCTGTTAGGGCATAACTTTCCTATTATTTCTCTAAATGACACAGTTTGTGTTTTATTCAATTGTCTTCATTAAATATTGTCAAAGTGGCACAATATCCAGTGTTAAGCCAAAAGTAAAAGATCTATTGTAAGTCAGGAAATCACACCAACTACACTGGAAATTGAACTTGCTTGCCTAGTTTTCCACATTTAATTCACAATAGTGGCTATGGTTTAAAAGAACTGCAATTGTATATTTGGTGCCAAATTTGCTCCACTGTAAAAGTAAGTCTCTCTTCTAAGGTGAGTGAGGAAAAAGCTTATTTTAATGTGTAAGGATACCCAGTATTAGATTACGTGTTTGACTACTACTCAAGTTTTCATTTTCTTTTCAAAAGAGCTTTCACAATTTATGTTAAAAGACAACAGGGAGTTGGGAAGCTAAGAAGTTATGGGAGTCTTAACTCTCAAGACAGGCTTCTGTGGCCCTGTTCTGGGTGAGAAGGGCTTTCTTCAGATAAGGGATTCAACCTACTGAAAAGTCATCTCAGTTAACAAGAGGGTCTAATGCTGGACAAACTCCACATAGATTCAGAGATGGCATTTAAGAGCATTTCCTTTTTCGAATAATTTGCCCATCATTCACAAAGCAAAAGGGAGGGAGTTCAAAAATTCTTAACATTCAAATAAACAAATGCAACATTTTAAATCTCATACAACATTTTCTGTTCCAGAAAATCAGACTCTAAGAAACCATTAAGTGAAAAAGCAGTTTTACTCTTAATCAACCCAGTACTTGTTGACCTAGCACTGTTTCAGAATCAAGAGACACAAAGGAAGTTGTGATTCCCCCAACTCAATGGAGAGAAAAGAATAACATATAGGAAAACCAGGGGCAAGGCAATAGTGGGGGGGTGTAAAGAACTGGAAGCCTGGGTCCCTAACAGGGTCTGCCAGTTACCAGCTGTGTGACCTGAGCTCGGTGAGTTCCTTAAGTTCTTCGTGCCTCAGTTTCCTCAGCTGTAAAATAGTGATAACAGTACCTACCTCATGCAGCTGTGGAGGAGTCTATAGTTAAGCTCATGTAAAGTATTAGGAAAGGCCTGACCCAAGTTTAGCACCTCACATCCCTTGACTGTTAGTATCACATTAGGTATGAGTGTTTGTTTGCGTGGTCAGGCTGAGGGCGCTAAGGAGCAAGGAGCTGGGCGTGGTGGCGAAAGCGGAGGGACAGGCAGGGAAGGCTTCCCAGAAGCTATGGCACTCAAGCTGGATCTGAGAGCACAAGGAGAATTCAGATGCTCAGAAGAGTGCTCATTCCAGATGAGGGGAGCCATTACTGCAGAAAGTCACAGATAGCGGTAAAAACCAGGTGTGCTTAAACATCAGCAGGGAAAATAAGCTCACCAAGGCTGAGGGTATATTTGGTAACCTCAGATTAATGGATTAATGGGCGGGGGGCGGGGGGGGGGTGTGCTCAGGCTCTGTGTGCTTGTTGCTATGCTCCTAGGACTTAACATTTAAATCACTTTTAGATATGTGTACTATGAATGCAAACTCACTCTGAAATGCTCATTTCTCTGTTTTTGGAACAGTGGAAAGGATGCCAGAAAATACAAAGGTAAATGTTTTTTTTTTTTGCTGTGGAAATAGTCTGCTCAAGTGGAATGTAGGTCACCAAAATCAACTTGCATCTCATCGTCATCTGTCCCTCTTTCAGTGGAGGCAATAAGTGGTAGCCTGAAGGAAGGGGGAGGAGCGGCACTTCAGATCTATCCTTCAATTCCAATCTCTATCAGCCACTCAGCCACTCCAAGCACAACCCTCAACAGAGGTATCCTAGCCCCAGCCTGCCCCCCCACCCAGCCCTGCCAATCTACAGAAAAGGCCCTACTTACCAAGTTCTGAAATATTACCTGTGCTAGCAGTTGCCTCTAAACCAAGCTCTCAGGGAAACCACTATCATCTGATGCGGTAAGTGTTTAAGATATACATTCACTTAAAAGATTCCTTCCATTACCAAGTTAGAAATTATGGTGCCAAAATAAGTGACAGTAGTCCACATTCCTTGTCCAAAGAAGAAAAATCACAAAACAGAAGAATTTTCATTTTGACTGGTGCCCCCTCTAGAGATTCAACGAATTTGCTAACCTAAGTTGGCAAAGTTGCTTTGTTTCCTGAAATGCAAGGATAGACTTAACACTTGGAAATACCAGGAGCATGACACGAAGCCAGGGAGGGCCCCACAGAAGTTACAGGCTCTGTGATTATTTCCTGAGCCAAACACCTAAGGCTCTCAGTGGTACCAAACTTTGTTGGAAAAGCTTGTTTCCCCTGATCCAACAGCTGTAAGTTTTTAAGTAATTTAACAGAAGACCTCAAGATTCTCAAGCCAAAGCCACTCTTTATACTATCCCCCAAATATTTACAAAGTGAAACACTTTCAGTCTTAACTATGTTTTGTTTGTAAACACCTTATTTGTTCTGATGACCACAGTATCAACACTAAAAGCAGCCTTTTAAACAAAGTAGCTCAAATAAAACCACACGCAGACACACAAATTCTTAACATCCAGAGGCATGTCCACAAAGCAAGAAAGCCAGGGTTCAAATTCCTTGGCACCTTTTCACTGAGCTCCTGTAAGCACCACCCAAGGACACGACCCACTGCACCCTCTTTACTATCACACCTCCTCACTAATTTACACTTCGGAAAACCCACAGAATGCAACTTACTGCATGATAACTGAATGCTACAAATATTGGACAAATGTCTTTTACCCTGTTCCCCTCTCACATCAGCCAGCCTGAACAACTTACCCCTGTTTATAGAACAACCCCACCCCAAATGAGAGAGCTATTGCCCACTCTTCTACCCACATGGTGCCTCTGGGGCCACTGGCAGCCTGGCAAAAGTCTCTAGGTATCTTGGCCTTGGTCTCTCTCTCCCTGTTCCCTTGTCATTTACCTCCTGGGAAAGTTATCTGGGCCAAGGACAGTACAACAGAGAGAAATCTAGAAATGTCTGGTTTGGGGTAATAAGAATTGTATAAAGAATTAATTATAGGGGGAAAAAGTCTCTGTGAGTGAATATATTCCAAAAGCAAATAGTTACAATTTGACTATTTCAAACACATGGAAGGCCGTTTATACCTCGTCACATGCTACACAGGAGTTTTGATTTATGCTGAGATGAAACTGCTTGACAGAAAACTAAGAGGAATATTACAACTGATGACAAAACTATCAGTGGAAAGAATATAGATCTTGGATCTCCAATCATGGTTCTACTAGTCAGTAGTGATTCAACAAATATTTATAAAATACCTACCAATGGCCAAACACTGCTTTAAATGCTGGATAGGCAGTGGTAGACAAGACAAAGACTGCTCTCAAGGACCTTCACGGAGTGGGAAAAACCCACACACATTGGAATTATTATCAGAATTACAGGCAGTCGGAAGTAAGGAGATAACTGAAGGAGATTTCAGTCAGTGCTAACTTCTATGACAAAAATTGTGAGTGAAATTTCTGATCCTGTTTCCTCGTGGGGATGTAACCACCTACTTAAAACAAGATGATGAATGTCAACCGCCTGGCACACAGCAACCCCAAGCATTTACCTGCACACGAATGTACACGCATAGATGTTAGCAGATATACACCTTCCCCCCTTACCTGCAATGTCTGTGATAATCCACTTTGGTATGAAATGAAAGCAGAAGGTAGGCAAAATGTTTGCATAATTCAATTACTCTTAATGCAATTAAATTACAAATAACTGCATTCAACAAGAATCTATAAAAAGTCAAAATCTAAACAATTCTACAATAAAAGGATAAAAAGATGTCCAGATACTGGGATAATAGTAGTAGTAGAACTAATATTATAAATACTAATACAGCTGCCTTGCCCACTTTGAGGGATTACCATGAAAAGTCGGGCTATTTTGCCATACAAGTAAGGCTCAGAGATATTAGCCCGATATCAGTGTCAGAAGCTGGGCTTAAACTCTCATCTTCAGATTTCTTTGAGAAAAATAAAAGACAACGAACAACTCCTTCTTAGAGTCACAAGATTTTATACCGAAAATCAACTTTAGGAAAACTGCTGTGCCCCTCTTCCCACGTCACCAACGACTGAGGTCCCCAGAGGCAGAGGGTTCACCCCAGAATGGGGAACCCAGTAATGACAGAGCGAGAGCAGGACCCAGGCTTCCTAGATCCCAACCCTCTCAAGGATCTGCAACCTCTAGACGGGTCTTTAGATTTCATGAGAACCACAAGGGATAGCCGTGACTTCCAGAATTCAATTTCAGTTATTACTTGTCCCTAAAAACTTCCAGTGAATTGCACCTCGGGCAAATTGAGGACCTTTACTGGTGGCCAGGGAGCTCTCTTCACACATAACAGAGGAGAACTCCCTCCTGGAGAAAGCTGCCTACAGCACTATAATATACGTTATTAGGAAAATGTATGTTTTCATTTTCTTGAAATGAGAGATCAGCCTGAAAGTAGAGAGATCTTCTGATTGTAATTTTCAGAGTTTGCCTCAGTACAAAGGCTCTTAACAGCTTTTTCTGGGGAGGGAGGTGGAGAGACCAGGTATGGGGACGCGACAGGGAAGGGGGTCCAAAAATTGTGTCCAAGCTATTTACAAGAGAATGGAGACAGACCGGGGCTGTGAAACCGGTGACTAGGAGAGAACAGCTGGGCTCAGGGAGAGCATCTAACCACACCTACTGGCCACGCCCTCCCAGCTGCCCGCAGAGCCACACTGAATTGAAACAGCAGTGGGAGCAGTTAAGATTCCGACAGCAGGAGTCGCCATGGCAACGGGATTCATCTTGCAGGCAAACCCCACTACAATTCACTAGGTCCTTCTCGAGCCTCAAGAAACTACCAACTCAAGAGGAGCAAAACGGTCACGGTGGCATTTACTCTTGATGCTCTCCTGCGGGTGAAAATGGGAGGCGGGGTGGGGAACGGGGGTTGAAGTGTATTCTATTCCTGGGTCCTCTAAAATATTTTATGGGCGCAAGAGACAGAACACTCCAATCGCAGGCTGCGATTAACTTGAGAACAGAGCCTTTAGCAAGGGTTTGATGAACAAGTAAGAGAAAGGATAAGAGTGCTAGGGAAAGGAAATCCAGAGGACTTTATAGAGTTCTCGGGCGCGGCGCACGTCTCCAAGCGGATCACAAGCAGTTGGATTTTCACCACCAGCTGGGAAAAGCGATTACCCAGCTCTCCTGCCCCGCTGCGAGTCGTATCGCTAGATTATTCGACACTCCCTACCGCTTTACCACGTCCCAGCCCAGCGCTCCGAGCAGATGCTTTGTCCCAGCTCAGGTGTTCTTTGTCGAGGGAGCCATCAGTGCAAGGGGCACCAAGATGCGCCCTACCCAGAGGGACGGGAGGCGGGAGCGCTCTTTGGCGCCTCGAACCCGGTCCGCAGGCTGCGCAGCCGCCCCTCGCTGCTGTCCGCCAACATCCCTCACTCCTTCCGCAAGGCGGCTTTCCCTCCTCTTTCTGGTTTGAGACCTTCAGCTTCCAACTTTGCCTAAATTACAGTCACCCCATCCCTTTCGAATGAGTCTTGAGGTGAGGGTGCCCGGGATGGTGGGGGTTCTGCTGGGACGCGAACGAGTAAACGAGTCCCTCCTCTTCGGTCTACACCTCCGAGTCTACCAAGCCTGCCTCGGGATTGTCCCTCCCGGAGCCTCCCGGACCCTCCCGGACCAGCAGCTCCCGACAGCAGCAGTGCCCTCAGCACTCAGCCAAGGCCACGACCCCCAGCGCCCCAGCCCCGGGGTGTCAGCAGCAAGGCGGCGAGTGGTACCCTGCCGGCTCTCTTGGCATCCGAGCACCTCAGAAAGAAAGAAGGGAGGCACCCCCGTCCTCGGGGGCGCCTTCCCCCGGTCTCGCCTTGCTTTGCACCGCGCTTGCAGCCATTTTCCCAAACCCTGCTTGGCAGCCGGGAACTGTCTAGGTTCTGTTCCCACCCAGACTCAACCTGAAGGACGGGTTTAATATTTACCTACTGGCCCCGGAGCTCCGGGGAGGCAGCGGGAGGGCGCGCCGCTAACCCAGCACCGGGCCCGAAGAAGCACGCCCACCCCCGCGCCACCTCCTGGTGCCACTTAATGAAGGAGTGCGGCGGGCGACGCGGAACGTCCCCCTTACCTGAGCAGCCCCCGCATGCTGAAAAGGCGGCTCTGCGCTCCGGGTACAATGGGATCCGGTTAAACAGTTTCCTTCACAGCCGCTCGTAGGTTACCAACTCGCAGGTGACATCACCCTCTCCTCGCCTGATAGGATACAATGCGGCGCTCACTGCGCATGTACTCCCGGGCAGGGCCCGCACACTCCTGGGAGCTGTAGTTCACATTCCACAAGCAGAGCCTGGGTAGCTACGCTACTGAGGGTGTTGAAACTACACTTCCCGACGCATTCCTGGGCCTCTTCCTCCCCGCCCCAGCCCCGCCCCCACCGCGACCCGCCCCCTCCCCGCCCTCCAGCCTTGCAGTGTTAGTGTTGGTCTTTCAAAAACCGAGCTGCGGACTCAGCGGGCGGGCGTGGGGGCAAGCACCCTTCGGTCATGCCCTTTGACTTGACCCCCACTCGGTCCCATGCGGGCTCTGAGGGACCAGAGGGGTCCGGGGCTAGTGTGCACCAGCCAGGCAGCTCTGACCAACCGGGCTCTGCTGGCCCCAGCTGGAAAGAGAAGATGAAGCCTTTCATTGCCTTCCCTATGCGTAGCAACTAATTAATAGGATGCATTGGTTTTATGGGTTAAATACGGTCCTGGAATTCCCCCACGTCCCGGAGGATGAGGGACGCCGACTCCGAAGGAGAGGAATCCCCCTTTGCCCCACTTGGTCCAAATTACCCTTCTGTCTTCTCTTTCCTTCTCCCATTTAATGGAGTCAGGGTGACCAGCCAGAACTCAGAGAATAGCTTAGTCGGCTGAGCTGACCGAATAACGGAGGGTGTCACTAATAAAAATGCAGTGTAACAGACTAGATAGTTGCCTCAACCCTCCGTCCGGGAGCCAGCTGCTGCTGCAGAGATAATACTATCGCGCAGCCATGCTTTTGTTCTTCCCTGCAGCAGACTTCCCGCTCTCATGGCTCTCAACTCCCAGGAAGACAACATCCTTGCCTAAAGTTTTAATAAATGACGTATATGTATACATGTACTTTTAAATCCACAACACTCTCCTCTCAACTTACATACCTCACTCTCACTCAAGTTTTTTAAATGACCTAAACCAAAAAACACTGTGCTGTTCAAGAAGAGCTGTGATAGTAATACACCTAAATGTTTAAAGGTAAGCAAAAGGTGTGTAGCAGAATTCTGAACCTTCAGGAAAATTTTATTTTTAATATGTAAAAATTTTTCGTGGCACTTTTCATTAGTCAATGAGTACCAAATATTATGAAAAATTAACATTGAGAGCAAATCTCTAGGTGTCTTTTTAAACGAAAAAAGAAAAATCAATACATCTAGTTATTCCAGTTGTAAAGGTAGAGTAAATTATAATGGCATTCGAGGTTTTAATCACATATAAGGATCAGTTCACACCCCCATTTCCACTAGCAAAATCTTAGAAGACTACATCTTGTGAAAAGAAAGTTCACAATTAAAATTTCAAACAACTCTCCACCTAATTGCTGGTGACAGTCTTCTTATCACTTATTTTCTCACGTGTTTGTGCAACAATAACTTGGGTTCAAGAGAAAAATATTCATGGAACTAGAGGATCTCAGGGGAGAGGGAAATGCTTTGTTTTGCTGAGAGAGGGATTGTAGTACTGTATTCTGCTTTTCTTTTGTCAAACCAATTCCGTATAGCCCAAACATATTTTTCTCTACCGAAGGAAGATAACTTTGAATGTTGCTCTCCTGTTCTGAGCCATTCTGTCCATTCCAAATATTGTCTTAAATGGAACCTAGACAATACAAATGTTCCACTGGCCAACAGATCAAGAGTACAATCAGTGATATTCTAGCTAATGGGTAGTCTTAATGTATTGCAGTTCACTGTGAGAAAATATTCAGAAAGAAACTTGACCTGGGATGATTCTAAAAGCTCTCCCAGTTTTGTAACTGTGTAAAGCTTTTAGATGGAAATATAATCAGTGAGCTCGAAATTTATTGAGTCAAATTGGATGTGGAGATCCTTTATAAGGCAGGACTTAGCCTTACAGATAAAATTATATGACAATATTGAGGTACACTCTGAGGAGTAACCCTATAGGATAAATCACCCTACAGCAAGTTCTCTTGGGTCTTCGGTAATGAAGGAGAGGATGAAACCTGCCTGAAGAAGAAATTCCATTCTCTATAGCAATTAACATTATAGGGATGTGCCATGTTACACAGCTCATTTTTATATGTAAAGGACATCACACACACTAGATTATAAACACAGAAATGTGTGGATGTATGCATGTGAGCTGCCCTTCCTATTAAATAGATACAGATTTAGATAATAAATATTGAAAGCAAGGCATTGTGTTTGGAAGCATTTTGTTATGCGTGATGGATCTGAACTGATCCCTGCACACTATTTCATTGGTAACCAAGGGAAACAAAGATGGCTCTTCAAGCATCAGAAATGCAGTCCATGGACCTGGGACCAGAGGAAACTTAACAACTTCTATGGAGACAGAAAGAAACTCTCTCTCTCTCTCTCTCTCTCTCTCTCTCTCTCTCTCTCTCACACACACACATTCACGTACACTCATTGTGTGTGTTTGTATTTCTTTCTAGGTGACTAAGTAGTCTCATGAGCCACAAAAACACCCATTCTGTCTAGCTTAATTTATGTTCTCAGTCAAAGGATTTTGTTACTTTGTTTTCTTTTCTTTCTAAAGGACTGCTGCTGTTCTAGAATGATCTGAAGAAAGGGCTTGTCTTTTCCCATAATCATTGCCTATTAATTAGGAACCCACGGAACCACTGAAGATAGATTTAACTGATCATCTACAGGTGAAGGAGGGGGAAAGGCACTATGGGATATTTTGCCGATCTTTCAAAATAATCTCTCTCAGTTCTGGTTACAAGGTTTTACTCTAGATGTTGGGTTTTAGATATGGAAGGAAGTGAGATATCAACAGAGAAAGAATTTTAAGTTTGTAGCCCTGCATGTGTTTTCACACTATTGCTTGGTGTTTCACAACAATTAAGGTTGTGTGCTGAGCCCAGGTTTGGGATCATGACATTTTCTCACTTCCAAGCAATGTGACTTTGCTTATTTCATGTTGCTTATTTTCTCTGAGCTTCAGTTTCCTTATTTTTCAAATGGAGCTAACAATAAACCTACTTCATAAGGTTTCTTAGGATTAAATTAGGTGAGACATACAAAAACCCTTTTCAAATTGAAAGGAACTGTACAAGTGCTAGTTCTTGTTATTATTTGCAATTTCCCCCGGAAGATTATCTCAGAAATGTCAGCCCTAATTATGGAACAAGTTAATAAAAACCTAGTTAAATAAAAAATCTTATTCTTAAGAAATTATTAGAAATTATCCAGTGCACATATTATCTCAATAATTTGTAAGTTGGCAAAATGTTCTTCGAGGAAAAGAAATGAGAAATCCAAATTAAACAGTGCTGGTCCTCGGCTTGTTTTCTTATCCACGGCTTGCTCTTCCACAGCCCCAAGCTGTCCTCAGTATCCCAGGTCATCTTCCCCAAGCTTCACAGCCTGGCAAGGCACTGCCGGGAGATTGGAGGTAGGAGGAAGGGAGAAGCCAGGGTGTTGCTTTACCTCCACAGAATTGCACTGGGAGATGTTTCCGGCAGCAGCAGCATTTTCCCCGTTGAACTGGTTCTTCGTGGTTCCAGCTTCTTCCAGGTCACCCTGGCCTCTGTCAATGCCATCTTCTCCGACTGTCCCTCCAGCCTACAGGTGGAGGTAGCTTCCTGCTGTTGCTAATCTTTTGTTGCATGTTTGTTTTCTCAGACCTTCCATCACCTGTGTGACCAATTCCCTGTCCTATATTATATCTGTTTTAAATACTTAGAATGGTTTTTGTTTTTGTGGTGGAACACTTAACTAATATACTCATGTCTTAGTTCAAGTTCTTTTAGGGGCAAGCAGCAGAAACTTTCTATGGCCAGTTTATGCAAAATAATGAAAGTAGTAAGATTTATTCAAAGGACTGAACAACCAAGCCTCCACCTAAGAGCAGGAACCAGACCAGCCCTGGGAACCCAAACAGTGGTAGGTTTTGGACCTTCTCTCCAGAGCATTGCTCTAATAGCCTTCAGTTTCTGTGTCTCTTTGTTCCAAATTTCAAATTCCTGAGAGAAACTGATTACCCCATCTCAGAGTGACTATCTGTAACATTTATCTACAGCAGTGCTTCTTTTTTAAATTAATTTATCTATATTTTATTTTTGGCTGTGTTGGGTCTTTGTTGCGGTGCGCAGGCTTCTCATTGTGGTGGCTTCTCTTGTTGCGGAGCAGGGGCTCTAGGTGCACAGGCTTCAGTAGTTGTGGCACGTGGGCTCAGTAGTTGTGGCGCACAGGCTTAGTTGCTCCGCAGCATGTGGGATCTTCCTGGACCAGGGCTCAAACCCGTGTCCCCTGCATTGGCAGGTGGATTCTTAACCACTGCGCTGCCAGGGAAGCCCTACAGGAGTGATTCTTAAAGTATGGGCCCGAGATCAGCAGCATTAATGTCACCTGAGCACTTATTAGAAATGCAAATGCTGGGGCCCCACCCACAGACCTACTGGAAAAGAAACTTTAGGGCTGGGTCCCACAATCTTGTTTTGACAAGTCCTCAAGCTTATTCTGACACTCATGAAAGTTTTTGAACCACTTGTCTATAGCAGAGATTACAATATCGTGTGGCTCAGATATGATCACTCAGGACCTATCCCTGTGTGTCTGGGAGTCTTCCCAGAGAGGAAGAAGTGCTGTGAACTTGGCAGCCACCCCTAAGAGGTGTCAGGTAAAGCTGGTAAATCTGTCAGGATCTTAATGGTAAAATTTGGTTCTTCCTGAGGGAGAAGATTTTGTAGCATTCTGAACCAACTAAATCAATTTAGTCACTGCAAAGGCATCTGGAAAAGATTCATTTCACTGTATTTAACTGAGAACACAGAAAAGCTGAAAAACCAGCATTGGGGCAGAACAAGGGAGATGGAATCTTATAGAAATCTAAGAACAGTAACAATACCGTCAGGCCACAGTAACAGGGGTTGTGAAAATAGCTCCACCCACTCAAACTCTCTCCAGACCAGTCTCATCTGAACAGCTTCTGGGAATTTAGAAACAGAAATTCTTCTTTGACTATCTTAGCTACAATCCCTGTATCAGCTTATTTATAACTGGCTTACCCTTAGCCTGTCTATGAGACCTGCGTTTTTTTTTTCTTTTAATAAATTTATTTATTTATTTATTTTTGGCTGCATTGGGTCTTCGTTGCCGCGTGCGGTCTTCTCTTGTTGCGGAGCATGGGCTCTAGGCATGCGGGCTTCAGTAGTTGTGGCACGCAGGCTCAGTAGTTGTGGCTCACGGGCTCTAGAGCACAGGCTCAGTAGTTGTGGTGCACAGGCTTAGTTGCTCTGCAGCATGTGGGATCTTCCTGGACCAGGGCTCGAACCCATGTCCCCTGCACTGGCAGGCAGATTCTTAACCACTGTGCCACCAGGGAAGTCCCGAGACCTGCACTTTTCAATCCTGTACCAATGGCCCCATGTGGCTATTTAAGTTTAAATTAATTAAAATTAAATAAAATGTAAACGCACAGCTCCTCAGTTACAATAGCCACATTTCAAGCAATGAAGCCACACAAGGCTCGTGGATATCGTGTTGGACATCTCAGAAATAGAGTATTCTCATCATCTCAGAAAGTTTTATTGGACACCACTGCCCGAGACTTTTACCTCATGAACTTTCATCCCACCATGCTGAAACCTACCCTTTCCCCCCCATCTTTTCCAGGTCAAATTCCAGGGAGAAAGAAAGAATGAAAGAGAGAAAGAGAGAGAGGGGGAAAAAATCTGATTGTTCCAGTTCACCATTTCAAGGCAATTCATACTATAAATCACCAGCCACCATGAAAAAAAACATATAGCCAAACCGAAAAACGGCCAAAAATCTTGAATAGGCACCACACACAACCGTGCCACCCCCAACATCCAAATGGTCAATGAACATATGAAAAGATACTCAAATGAATTAGCCCTCAGGGAAATATAAATAAAGGCCACAGTGGGATGCTACTACACACTCATCAGATTGGTTAAAATTAAAAGGACTAACTATATTAAGGATTGGCAAAGATGAGAAGCAACTTAAATCCTACACTGCCAGTGAAAGTATAAGTTTGTGTAACTGCTTTGGAAAACTCTTTGTTAGTATCCACTAAGAGTGAACATTCACATACTTTATATAGCCCAGCAATCCACTCCTAGAAATATATCCAACAGAATCGTGTATATACATACATTCACCGAAAGAAAAATATTTGAATGTTCGCAGCTATGCTATTCAGCCCATGGTTGCCATGCAATATTTGGGATATACTTATATTAAAAATATTCTTTGTTGTTTGTCTGAAATTCAAATTTAACTGAGAGTTCTGTATTTTTATTTGCTAAATCTGGCAACCCTATTATACTCTCAAACTAGAAACAACACAATTGTTCATCAAAAGTAGAATGCATAAATCGATTGTGGAATAGACACATAATTAACACTATATAACCAGAGTCAGCAAACTTTTTCTGTAAAGGGCTACATAGTAAATACTTTAGGCTTTGTGGGCCATATGATCTCTGTTACAACTACTCAACTCTGCCGCTGTAGCATGAAAGCAGCCCTAGATGTAAATGAATGAGCAGGGCTATGTTTCAATAAAACTCTCTTTACAAAAACAGTCAGCTGGCCTGTAGGAAATAGTTTTACAGGCTATCCAGCAATGATAATGTATGAGTCGTGTCTACATGTAAGAATATGAATGAACCTCACAAAATAACATTGAGAGAAAAAGTGTTTATGGTGTGATTACATAAAATTCAGAAACAGGTGCAACTAATGGTGGTGTTAGAGACAGAATAGTAGTACCTTCAGGGGATAGTAATAGGAAAGAGCATGAAGAAAGTCTCTGGGGTGCTGGTATTGTTCAAATTTTTTATCTGAGTTATACAGGTATTTCACTTTGTGAAAATTCATCATGCTGTACACAATGATTTGTGTGATTTTATGTATGTGCATTATATGAAAATAAAATATTTATATAAATTAAAAACTAAGTCAAATTATCTCAACATCATGCCCATAAGAAATTATTTTACTAATTCTGGTACCCGAGTTTTTTGCTTTTCCTAATTATAACAGGAATTCATGTTCTTTGTAGAGAATTTAGAAAATCTTGCTACTTAACGTGATAAAATCTTGCATAAGTCTACAAACAAGTGAGAAAGATTAACATTTCTTTCTCCTGCCCTCCTTCTCTTTCAAACCCAGGATCATTTTATGGATTATTTTATTTAAAAATATACCTTGGGAATTTTCTATGTCATTGATTTATTTTTACATTTTTTTACAGTTAATGGCTGCATGATGTTTTATCATGTGAAGGTAATCATTTTTTAATCAATCATCTATTATAGAATAAGTCATCTCTAATTTTTTGATATTATCAATAACTGATGTACATCCTAGTTCAGTTGTGCCCATTCATGATTGTATCTTTAGGAGTACAAATGTAGCATAGGAGAACATAAAGGCTTTTAATGCTTTTGATAGATTGCCAAATTGACCAGATACTTGTTTTTATTATTTGTTGATATTATGGTTGATGTTTCCTGTGAGCCCACGTAGGTCTGGTAACCTCTCTGAGAGAACTGAATCATGTCCTGAAAGCAACTTAGACTGTTTGAGACAAAGTCTAATCATGCTAATGGGCTGGTTGAGGGAACTACCATAAGAATGAATGTCCAAGGGAAAGGGAAGTACTCCTGCTGTCCCTAGTTATCTGGCCTCTAGGATATGCTAGGTGTATTCATTTGTAAGGGATACCTAATAGGGTACCACAGACTCGTGGCTTTAACAACAAAAATTTATTATCTCACAGCTCTAAAGGCTGGAAGTTAAAAATCAAGGTGTGGGCAGGTTTGGTTCCTTCAGAGAGTTGTGAGGGAAGGATCCATTCCAGGCCTCTCTCCTTGGCTTGTAGATGGCTATCTTCTCCCCGTGTTTCATTTCATCCTCCCTCTATGTGTGTCTGTCCCTGTGTCCAAATTTCCCCTTTTTATAAAGACACCAGTAATACTGGATTATGAGGTCACTCTAATGACATCTCTTTAGCTTGATTACCTCTGTAAAGACCCTATTTCCAAATAAGGCTACATTCTAAGGTACTGGGGGTTAGGATCTCAACGCAAGAATTTTTTGTTGCTGGGGAGGGGAGAACACAATTCAACCCTTAACACTAGGTAAAACCAAATAAGAGAAAACTCTTTCTTGCTCTCAGCACCAGTTTTATACACCAGCATGCTATATTCACATACATTTTAAAGCAGCTGAACATCTGATTAGAAGATATAGACAGGATCAAAAATCCGAAGACCGCAAACTGAAACTTCTCAAGAATAACAGAAACAGAAATACAGAGTGCTTCCTGCATTATATGCGGAAGCCTTGATTCTGACTCTAGTTTTGAAGGCTGACGTCCTGCCTCCAGGTACACAGTCCTGTCACTCTTTTTTTTTTTCCAGTACGCGGGCCTCTCACTGTTGTGGCCTCTCCCGTAGCGGAGCACAGGCTCCGGACGCGCAGGCTCAGCGGCCATGGCTCACAGGCCCAGCCGCTCCGCCACATGTGGGATCTTCCCGGACCGGGACAGGAACCCGTGTCCCCTGCATCGGCAGGCGGACTCTCAACCACTGCGCCACCAGGGAAGCCCAGTCCTGTCACTCTTGATCAAGAATTCTCAGATGAAGACTCCACAGACTTTCCACTGGTAAAAATTCTCTGGCCATACATACATTTTAGACAAACCATCCCAAGTTAGCTTTCAAAATATCCCCTACTGAGTGTGTCATACAATTTTCATTTTCTTTTTCTCTTTAAACATCAAATCTCTGCATGGGCTCTTAAACACTCAAATGGGCAGTTCATGTGTGGCAAAACCTTGTCTATAAGTAAAGGATGGCCTGGGTGTTCCTCGGAGAGAAAGAATTCTGTTTACTTTTTTCCGTTTTGTAACTTTCCTCGTTGGGAATTATCCTGGCAGATACATTCTCCTTTGTAGCTGAAATATTACAGCTTGTAGGATTTATGTAAGAGCCTTGTATCACAGCAGGTTGTGCTAGCACTTAGGCACTGGATTTGGAGATTAGGGATGACTTTAGTCCTGTATTACATGAGAACCTTGTGATGTGGAATTTCTCATGGAAAGCCACACTTCAGTACAGTATGTCATGGTACATTATCTTTGTGAGAATATTTTCTCTTCACCAAACTGTGATTGTAACCTTTTCTCTTGGGTTGTCTATGCCCTCTCCCTGTGTCTCAAGCTCCTAAGATAATATTTTGGGTTGTCAGAAGGCTAGCCACCCAGTTAAAGGGGAAAAGGAGATATTGGAATGCTTTATTCTGGCTTTGCTTTCCTGAAAGCGACAGGTTTTCTTCTCTGGGGTTTATGTTATTGTTTTAGAAAATTATATTCATTTAAATCTAAACATAGTTAAAGAAAGTAAAATATGACCCTGTTACTTTTCAGTCATGTAACAGTAATTCTGAATAACAGTATAATCTTCCTCATATGCATGTTAAGTTAACTATATTGGAAATTCACCTCTGACTACAAACCCACTAGATTTTGCAAGTTGAGTAGCTTTGAGTAAGGTCAATGCTAGGATGGGAACTTCTAAAGAAAACCCAGATGTCTCAGAGATGAATACAGGATTTAAAGTCAGTTTCATTGTATCCCTAATACTAGATGCAGATCTCCACAATCATCATTTCAGGAAGCCTTTTCACTATGCACATCCCTTCTTAAAATGTGCAGGTGAAGCGTCCCCTGCTCAAGGCGGCTCTACATTGGAGCCCATGACATTGCCTCACAAAAACCCATTGTGAAATTTCAGGAATTTTGTTAGCCAGTTGTTAAACACAGTTAATACTAAAAATTAAAGTATATAAATTACAAATAAATTATATTAAAAACAAAGGTGATAAATACTCAGAACTCATCACTTAGTAATTGCTACATTTTACTATTATCCGATCTTGAGGTTCCACCTGAATCTGAATGGCAGAAATACTACATCATGGTTTACTGCTGCACTTCTCTTCCCAAATCCACATTCAGTGACATCACATTGGTAGCTTGCAATCAGTCATGGTGGAGTAGTTACATCATGGAAACCTGCAAATGCTACAAAGTAGGGCTTCCCCCACCGATCCAGTTGTTGAAGGGTTACTGGCATCTTCCTCCCCCTGCATTTGTTGCAGAAGAGAAGAACCCTTCTCTAACTGCTATGCAATGTTCTGTATTTTCCTCTCCTGACTTCGTTCTGCTGTTGGGTGCTAGAAGTGGAGTACATGTGTCATCACACTCAACTTGGGCAGAAGTGTGGCATCAGATCCTGTGCTGAGAAGAGCCCAGTTCCTGACTGGGTTCAGGGAGCTGTGCATTTTTGCTCCAACAGGAAAGAGGAACTTGGTGATAGGTTTAGTAGGGGGTGTAGTTGTCTTGAACCCAGAAGAGAAGGAAGTCAGCCTGGGGCTATTGTAGGTATCAGAGAGAATGCAGAGAGAATTCTAGAATAACGGCACCAGCACTGAGGCTGCATGACTACACAGCAGCTTAGAACAGAGTCCCACATGCTGTCTTTAAAAACATTTTCACGAGTCTACAAAATAGTGATAAAAATAATCTTAAAAAGACAATGTGTAGAGTTTTTATGAAATGAAATTTTTTTCATACAAGGACTGTTCCTTATTCAGGGATCATAGGTTAACATCTCAAGAGTAATAAAGACAATTTTATTAGAAGCATGAAACTATTATCCAAAATATATACATAGGTAGTTTATATCTTATGAATTATTTTGTCCCCAAAGTCCATTTTGTACCCATTTTCCCTGCTTGCACTAGAGAATACTTGTTTTTTCTTAAGAAAATTTAATGTTATAAATGGTGATCAGGTTTCCAGCCTAGACCAAAAAAAGCAAATACATCCCAGTATTCTGGGAGTTGTCATACCATTCATCTTGTTAGCCTGAAGTCTGAATGGTAGGGAAAGAGGTAGTCTTCGCAGCAATAAGAGGTAGTCTTCTCTTCGCACAAGAAGGGCAGAAGAGAAGAAAAAAGCATAGCTTTTCCTTCTCCTGAGCCAATGGATGGTGAAATAGGAAAATCTGAACCAGTAAAGTTTGTTCTCATCCACCCCCTCACCTCACTTAATGCCTTACTCTCCTAGTAACTGATAATCCTTCTCACCAGGCTCCCATTCCCTCATGATACTCTGTATTCTCCACCACAGCACCTTCAAAGGTCTGTCTGAATTGCTAAAGTGCTCCAAGTTCCAAAACTTACTTGCTCTCTCCTACCCTCAGTCATAGCCCATCCATCCATTTTTCTAGCACAGCTGGTCTCAAGTGTCATTGGACAAGTTTACACATATGTGTGAATGTCTGATAGTCCCTAATTTTCCAGAGTCATTTGAATTTTTAGGAACAGATTTTGCAAACACAAATTATTTCTAATTGGCAGTATATTGTGAAATATAAAAAACAAACAAAAATTACAAAAAAGCGAGAGTAGGAGTTGGGGAAGAGTGTTGGAACAGGAAGGAACAGGGCACAGAGCACCCTACAAACTAGTTGCTTAATCCTTTAAAATGTGTGATTTTCACAAACTCTTCCCTTTGACCTACAGATTTTCCTGAACTGGCCAAACTTGGATTTGAACTAATCCTTGTTTTGGTAATTACCCACTGGTACAAGCAGAATAACAAATGTTTCAAGATTAAACATTACAATTCTCTACATTTTTTCACCTTCATACTTGAAAAACTCACACATTTCCCACAAGGGTTTTTTTTTTTAATGGGAACTGTGACGTTTCCAGCCATAGAAGGGGGACGGTGTGAGTGTGTGTGTGTGTGTGCACACACGCACTCACATGAGTGCTGGAGTAGGTTGCAGATGTATGGATGCATACACAAGCTATTTATCATTTTGCAAGAAGAGCTCAATATATAATTAAACACGCAACAGACTCTAGTCTTGCCCAATTTAGGAGACGTCTTAATCAGCTCTAAAATCCAAACTCACATCTATAATTCCTTCTGTCCAGCTATTCCCTTCTCAGACCAAGGTCCTCCTGCTGTGGTTACTGTGCATATTCTATTTACAATTATAATCTCATTGCTGCTTTTTTCCTAGTTAAAAGTACACTTACTCCCCTATGCTTTGCAAAAAACAGGTGTCCTCTGGTGCTTAAATTGCCTTTTGATCTATTGTTCAGAGTTAACCAGAACTCTCCATTCTCATCTCTCACTCAGCCATTACTCATTAACAATAAATGCTTATCAATTAGCTATAGTTATTCATCTATAAACCTAAACACTAATGAACAACTGCAAATGTTGATAAACAATTACCAGGTGTAAACGATAGAAGGGCGCTTGCACAGATGGTGATCATTGTGGGTCAAATCTTTGTCTTGCATTTATAGTGGGTGGGGAGCCATGCAAAACACAAAGCAACATGGCCTCTGGCCTTGAGGAACTGAGAAATAAAAAAAATAAGAGTGAGTGCATCTCTCATTTCACCACAGGGAACTTCACCAGAGAAAGGGGGAAAACCTCAGCAATTTGAGCCAGTCAGAAGTGTTTTTGAAATGGAAATTGTGCTTCTCTTTGGACTGAGTAGAAAGGTAGGAGAGTAACTACTTGTCACTTACATTTTCAGCTAGGACGCACCTGCTTACTTTTTTGTCCTAGAGCATGACTGTCTGATAGAAATATTACATGAGCCACATATGTACTTCAAGATGTTCTAGTACCCACATTAAAGAAGTACAAAGAGGGGCTTCCCTGGTGGCGCGGTGGTTGAGAGTCCGCCTGCCGATGCAGGGGACGCAGGTTCGTGCTCCGGTCCGGGAAGATCCCACATGCCGCGGAGCGGCTGGGCCCGTGAGCCATGGCCGTTGAGCCTGCGCGTCCGGAGCCTGTGCTCCGCAACGGGAGAGGCCACAACAGTGGGAGGCCCGCGTACCAAAAAAAAAAAGTACAAAGAAATATTGAATTTTAATAATATATATTTAACCAAATACATTCAAAATATCTTTTCAACATGTAATCAAATAAAAATTATTAATTGGATAGTTTACATCCTTGTTTTCCACACTAAGTCTTCAAAATCAGTGTGTATTTTACACGGACAGCACACCCCAATTCAGGCTAGCCACATTTCAAGGGCTCAATAGCCACATGTGACCAGTGGCCACCTACCGGCCAGCACAGGGCTAGAACATTCCACGCCAGAGAGTGCTCCATGTGAACTAAAGCTCATATTTAGTGAGGAAGGGACACTTCCCTTTCTCATTCTGGCTCCATTTCCTACAGTCGGAAATTGGTTGGAGGGAGGAACGGAATAGGGCAGATCATTTTTAAAGTTTTCCAAGGAGCAGTTTAGCAATGCTTGTTATCATCCCGAGGTACTTTGGGACTGAAAAGCGTCCTTGGGCAAAAGCAGACTTTCCTTGTGATGAATCAGAAGAATTCCCTGCATTCTCGGGAGTCTGATTTATGTCCCTGCACGCTCACCACCCATAGGCCTGGCGCTGGCTTTTTGCGCAGTCTCCTCTGTGGTTTGGGTTGAGAGGAATTCCCTGATCCATAGTCTCTTTCCTATCTGGGACTACCCAAAGATAATTCACCCTGGAAGCATTTCCTTCTGTCTCTGGGCGTCTTTAAAATGCCAAGGCTCTGTCTCCAAGGGAGTGTAACTGATAGCAGTAGCTCCCACCTCTCTTGTGTTTGGATCTTTCAAAGCAATCTCAAGAGTGCTATGGTGTTTTATCCTCATGTACCTTTGTTAGGATTGGCACTTTGATAAAGAACCCACATTTCTGAAAAATATCACAGTGACTTCATGATTAATCTCAGGCAAAGGTTTTCAAATTTTAGTGTGCATAGGAAGCTTTGAGGACGTTTGTTACTGTTGATACCAGGGCTCTTTGACCTGAGGGTCAGGTCTGTGCAGAGCTCCATTTTTAAGAAGCACTGCAAGTAATTCTGAGTCATGTGGCTTGGTGCTCTACAGTTTAGAAATACTAGTGGGTATTCGAACCCAGGTTCCTATACATGGAAGTCATTGCTTTGTGTCCTCAGCTGTACCATATCAGGTGGTAACACAGTAAATCACTTGCATTTTCATATGAAATTATGTTGCAAATCCTTTTTGCTCATCAGAAGGTTTCCCTGGCATCATAAAATTCTGTGTCCTTTTGGGAAAAGGAGCTGCCGGACAGCTGTTGTTGGTTTTTTTTCCAGATAATAAAAGGGATGTATAGAAGCTAAATAAAAATCGAATATCACTTAGGGTGATACTAGGTTTGACACTGACTTATTTTTCTTCCCTATCCTTGTTAGGCTTTTTTGTTTTTTCTTTTATCAATTTAATTATTTAATTAGTAAGGCTCTCTTTAGGTAAGTGTCAATATACAGATAAAATGAAAAGAAAGTTACCTACAGATCCATCATTCAAAACTGTTTGCTTCTTTTTTACAAAATGGATTCCTAAATAAACATAAATTCTGTTGTATCTGCCTTTTTTCCCTCCATTTTAACCTTATAATTCATTTTATGTTTAAAAATGTCTTCATCCATATTACTATTGTTTTTAATGTTAGTTTCTTCTCCAGTATACCATAATTTCATCAACCCTCTATGTTGGAACTTTTACTTTTTTTTTTTTTAATAGACCTTATTTTTTTAAGAACAGTTTTAGGTTCACAGCTAAATTCAGAGGAAGGAACAGAGACTTCCCATATGCCCCCTGCCCTCACACACACAAAGCCTGCCGGATTAGCAACATTCCTCCCATTTGCTACAACTGATGAACCTACATTGACACATAATAATCACCCTAAGTCCATAGTTCACATTAGGTTCACACTTGCAGTTGTATATTCTATAGGTTTGAGCAAATGTATAATACTATTACAGTTTCATACGGAGTGGTTTCACTGCCCTAAAAATCCTCTATGCTCTCGTATTCATCCCTCCCTCCCCCAGTCCTTAGCAATCACTGATTTTTTTTTTTACTGCCTACAGAGTTTTGATTTTTACAGAATGTCATATAATTGGAATCATACACTATGTAGCCTTTCAGATTTCTTTATTCTTTTCTTCTTCTACTTCTTCTTCTTCTTTTTCTTCCCCTTTTTTCTTTTAACAAAGCTAAGGTAAAGATTCTTTAGATACTTCTTTTTGGGAGAAAGGCTTAATTTTTAATAAATGAAAACATACAAAGCAGTAACTAACACCCATTTTCCACCTCTCAGAATTAACCACTATTAATGTTTCAATACATTATTTCCCAGACTTTCCACGTGTATAAATATCTGAAAAGTATGCAAATATTCTTCTTTTAAAAAAAGATGAGACAGTTCCAAGTAAAATGAAAATTCCCTTTGGCTGTAATCTTCTAATCTGGTCCCCTTCACCCTCTGCAGATGAAATAACAGTGATGAGTTTGGTGCATATTGTAATCCATTTTTATGCATAACATATATCTAAAAGCATCTAGTAACATCTTGTTGTGCTTTTTTACTTAAATAACATTGTTCCACATATATCGTTCTGCAGTTGGCTTTTCTCATGCAGCAATATGTTTTTGACATCTGTTCCCATGTAGTTATACATAAATCTAATTCAGTCCTTCATATTATGACTTCACCATCTCTTATTTATCTTTTCCCTATGTATGGAAATTTAGGCTCTTCCCCCCTTTCTTTTTTTTTGTCTATTATGAAGAGTTTTTGAACATGTCCTTATGTGTTTCTCTTTGTGGATGTGTATATTTTTCTCTAGATTAGACACCAAAAATTAGAATCATTGGGTCACGGAGTAAACACACAGTAGTATTTTTTTTAAATAGACAGTGTCAAATTTGTCTTCCAAAGTGGGTATGCCAAGTTAGTTTCCTATCAGCAGTAGGTATCTGTATTTTCAGAAACTTGACAATGCTTAACATTAGAAAAATTAAAAATTTTTCAGTATCATGGATGAAAAATAGCATATTGTTTTGAGTTTCTCAGATAAGTAGTAAGATTAAGCATCTTTTCAATGTTTATTAGCTAAACATATACTTACATACAACTATTTTATTATAGTCCCAGGAAAAATTCGTGTCTGGTCTAAAACTGTATTTTAAGGCTTTCAAAACATATTTTGAAATTTCCATCTAAAATTTTTGTAAATATTTATATTCTTGTCAAAACCACGATAAAATATCTATTTTCCACACTCTCACAAAACTTGATTATTCATTTGAATCTTTGCCAATCAGATAAACAAAAAGTGTACCTTGTTTTAATTTTTCATTTCTTTGATTACTGGCAATGTTAAATATTTTTTCTTTTTAAAAAATACATCCATATTTCTTTTATAGACTACACTTTATGATTTTAGCCAACTTTTATATTGGGCATTCTTTTTTTTTATTAACCCACTGTCATATACTTTGCAAATATCTTCCCAGTTAGACATCTCTTTTAACTTTGTTTATAGTAATTTAGTTATATGCACATATTTTAAAAATTTTAAGTATTTGAACATTAACATATTTTCACTATATTTTCTTTCTCTTTTAAGTAACAGCTTTAATTTCTTATCTCAAAATGCATGTTCATTATGAAAAATTGTTAAAGTGCAAGTACATTAAAGGAAGAAAGTAAAACCCATGTAATTTTACCACCTAGAGATAAGAATTACTAATACTTTGAAGTATATCCTTCCAAATTATTTCTATGCTTATAAAATGTTCACATAATTTTAAAAAATCATTTAGAACATAGCATTGTAATTAAAAAATTTAAATGACATTAAATGTTCTTAAGAATTATAAATTATAATGGTATAAAGTATTACATTTCAGGATGTACACTCATTTATTTAGCCAATCTTCTATTTTTAAATATTTAGATTGTTTCCAAATATGATTACTTTCAAAAGAGAATCTGTCTGATTCCTTCATAGGATAAGCAATCTTTCATACAGTCTCCTTCCAAGGGGAGAAATCACACTCTTCCACAAGCATCAGTTTATTCTAGGAATGAAGATTTACATTATCCTGCTACATAGGATTATTACACTTCCTTCCCTAATGGTCCAATGGAGGAAAAAATAACCAGAACTCAGCGAGAGCTGCAGCTGTAGGAAAGAACCCAGTCGGTTTGAGCAAATGTAGGCTCAGGCTTACTTCTGGAAATCCTAATCAGTAAGGTAAATGTGTGGGATGTCTTACTTCCTCCACCTCTCCAAGTCCTCAGCAGGGTCCCAGCCATCTACCTGAATGGTGGCTCTAGAAATGTGCACTGCCAACCAACCTGCAGCATCGTAAGTGGTGGCCTTGCTTAGGTGTGGCTTGGCCATTGGACCATTAGGCCCAGGGATCAAAACAGGTGGGATTTGCACCTTTCCGGTAAACCTGCTGAGCATGTGATTCAGGGATAATGATCTAGGCCCCTGGTTCTCCAACTTCAGCACGCATCAGAATCGCCTTAAGGCGTTTGTTAAAATACAGGCGGCTGGACCCTACTCACACAATTTCTGATTCAGTAGGTCTGTGAGGAGACCTGAGAATTTGCATTTCTGACAAGTTCCCAGGTGATGTGGATGCTGCTGTTCTGGAGACCACACTTTGAGAAGCAGTCTTAGGCGCTCTCTCTCTCCAAACCATCACATTGCCGTCACTTCCTTACTTAAACCCCTTTTATGGTTTCCTTCTGTCTGCAGGACAAAGTCCAGACTGCTTAGCAAGGCGCATGTCTTTTTTTTTTTTAATTTGTGTTTTGTTTTGTTTTCTTTAATTAAGTAATTTATTTTTGGCTGCGTGGGGTCTTTGCCGCTGCGCGTGGGCTTTCTCTAGTTGTGACGAGCGGGGGCTACTCTTCATTGTGGTGCGCGGGCTTCTGATTGCGGTGGCTTCTCCTGTCGTGGAGCACGGGCTCTAGGCATGTGGGCTTCAGTAGTTGTGGCACGTGGGCTCAGTAGTTGTGGCTCGCAGGCTCTAGAGCGCAGGCTCAGTAGTTGTGGCACCTGGGCTTCGTTGCTCCGCAGCATGTGGGATCTTCTGGGACCAGGGCTCGAACCCGTGTCCCCTGCATTGGCAGGCGGATTCTTAACCACTGCGCCACCAGGGAAGTCCCAAGGCACATGAGTCTTTTATGATCTGGCCCTGAGCTGCTGCTTCTCCAGACTCACTCTTCACCCTTGGCCCAGCTCTCTGCCCCAGGGAGCTGACCTGTGTGGACTACACCAATAGGTTTTGTGCTCTCTACCTGCTGTGTCAGCGGACAGGAGACTGGAGGGTGGGAAGAGAAAGTCACAATATTTTCCCCCTGGGCTTCTTTCCTCCAAGGTTTGGCAGTGGCTGCATTCCTCTACTTAAAGTCCAAACCGGCTGGGTTCTTTCCTACAGCTGCAGCTCTCGCTGAGTTCTGGTTATTTTTTCCTCCATTGGACCATTAGGCCCAGGGATCCTAATGACCTCCTGCTATAGTTGGCCCCAGGGAAGTTTCACCTTCCCTTTTGGGTTCCTTTAACTTTGCACACACTTCTGGGGACAATCTCTTCGTCACATTGTCCTTAACTACCCCCTTTTGATCGTTCCTGCTCTTTCCTGCTCAGACTCTGGCTAATTCAGACCCTCATTTTACTTTCCAGTCTCCTTTCCCACTAGGCGTGTGCTGACCACTCATTTACCAAATACCATGTAGTTCACAATTCCTTGCTTGTCCCTCTGCCTGAAAAGTCCTTTTACCTTTCTTTATGTGGAAAACTACTCTTCATCCTTTAATCCATAAATCTTCATAAAGCTTTTCCCTTCTCATTCAAACTTACTCCATGTTTCTGAGACTTTAAAAAATATACACAGGTATATTGAGAGATAAACTTTACATACCATAAAATTCACTCATTTAAAGTGTAGAGTTCAGTGGCTTTTAGGATTTTCCCAGAGTTATGCAACCATTGCCACAACCTGATTTTAGAACATTTCAACACCCCTGAAAGAAACCATGTGCCTGCCCATTAGCAGTCACTCCTCATTCCTCTCAGCCCACTAATCTACTTTCTTTCTCTATGGTTTTTCCTATTCTGGCCATCTCACGTAAATGGAGTAATACAATAAGTGATTTGGGGTGGTTACCAAAGGGGAGAGGAAAACGGGGAGGAACAAATTAGGGGTATGGAATTAACAGATACAAACTACTATATATGAAATATATAAGCAGTGCAGATATACTGTATGGCACAGGGAATTATACCCATTGTCTTGTAATAACCTATAAGGAGTATAATCTGCAAAAATACTGAATCGCTATGCTATACACCTGAAACTACCATAGTATTGTAAATCAGCTATACTTCAATAAAATAAATTTTAAAATAAACGTAGAAAATACCACAAAAAGAACGATATCTCTATCATAAATAAGGAACTTTTTTTTGGCCTTGAATAATAAAGGATATAATAAAGTCAACATGAAGCACAAAAATTTTTCTGGTAAGGCCCAGGATTTTTATTATCTAGGCAGATTACACTTAAAGAATGACCCTTCATGTTGTAGGCAAAGGCATTAATCAGTTTAAAAAAAAAACGACAGCAAGGCCATCAAAACTGAGCAATTATTACTAAGATTTTTAACACACTTCATAGCTTTTTTTAGACTCAAGTATTAAAAACGAAGGCAAATAAAATACAGTTTCTAAGTTCTGTCCTTCAAATTCATTCCAGCATTCATTTTCTCGCTATAAATGTGCGGTACTTTGAGTTCTCTTCTGAACCAATTATAATATCTTACTGGCTCCCTCATTATTAGTGAGTTAAATAAAATTTTTCATATGTGTTTATTTTATATTTGTAGGAGAGTCGTTATTTTATTCTCTTGTAAACGTAATTCTTTAACAGATGAGACACTAGGAACAGGGTCTCACCACTTTTCGCCATGTGATTGTGTGACCAACAGCTCTCTCAGGATGGGAGACAGCAATCTTCCTCTCTAGACTGAAGAATAGGAATTAAATCTTTTCATTCTTCTCGGTGGCCCCCTCACCCTTAGCCTATCATCAGCTATCTCAGAGTCAGCTGTTTTCGGTATTAGAAACAATTCTAGTATAGACTTTCATGGAGGAAATGAAAATCTGTGACATAGTAACAGGCTTCTGCTTCGTCCATCTTAAAAGTCAGGTTATTTTATTTTTTCTCTTTTTAGATTTTTCTCTACATCTCAATTACCTTGATCTTGCTTTCAAGATTTTCATTTCCAAGAGCTTTTTTCTTTTTTGGTCCTTTAATTTTTTATAGTATTTTGTTCTTGTTTTATGGGTACAATATCTTCCCTAATCTCGATGATGATATTAATACTAATTTTTTTAAAAAAGAGTTCTCCTTGCCTTATTTTTATTTCCTCAAAGCACTGACCTTTTTTTTTTTTTTATTTCGGGGTGCACCCTTTCATTTTCATGTTAGGAACTCTCACCAGACAGTGGCATTCCCTGGCTGCTCAGGTCTGAGGGTAGGAACCTGAAAAATGCCCTGGAAGCTCGAGGTGTGCTGTATTTACCTGGCACTTCTTCCCTCTGCATTCCCCGCTTTCTAACACACCCTCTCTACTCTCCCCTGTTCCCAGACTGGCTGCCTCCCTCTTTCAAGATTCGATTCAAGCATTACCTTCTTTTGGAAGTGGTTTTGTGCCCCATTCTGCCCCAATACTTTCCCATACTCCTAGACCGTCCCATCCAGATTGGGGACAATCTGGCTCCCGCGCCTGGTGCAGTCACACACGGCAAGCCCTGGTGAAAAGAATGAACATACAAATCCCACCTCCAACATGCACTTTATATGCGTTACTTCTTTTTATCCTCGTGATTACTTTGTGCCATTCTGCTTTTTTCGTGGTTCTTTTCAATTGTGGAAAAATCAGAAGACTGACAACAGATAAGATGTTGAGCAAATGAACATATCTGTAAGCAAAAGAACAGCCTTCATATTGCCATGTAGGTTTAAAGCAGAGAAGTAAACGGTGAGGGAATGAGATTGACAAGGAAGAGGGAAGGCCTACTATGTACCTGGCACTGTGCTAAGTAAGCATTTGTATACTTTAAATTATTTCTCAAAACAATTCATTGATTTATAGACAAGAAGTTGAGGCTCAGAGAGACTAAATAATTTGCCCAAGATCACACATCTATTATTTAAAATCGTGTCCCTCCGGTCCCTCTAAGCCTAGCTCCAGGGAGTCTCTAGGGGAATCCAGACAGGTAGGGTGTTGGCTTTGGTGGGACTTTTGGTACATTGATTGGATGAGCCCTGTCCCAGCCCACTCAATTCCCTGTGCCTGTCCTTAGTGCCCCTGTATACTCTTTATTTAGAAGGTTGCTGTGCTTTTGGACTGAGGCTTTCAAAAGAGTCAGGCAAGCAGCCTTACTAAGTCACTTGTAACTGAAACCCTTGGTTTCCTGTGTCCAGCCTAGTGAATGTCTGAACTGCTCAGGGCAAAAAGCCTTATATATGTCAACTTTGTATTTATCAGCACAGTTCTTAGTTATAGCAATCAATAAGACATACCCTTCTTTTGCTAATGGCTGCCTTAAATGGCATCTCTCCCTTTGCATTAAGAAATCACATTACCCTGGTCTGCCAATTGACTGAAACAAAAAGAGCATTTCCAACAGCTGTACTTTTTTAACTGCTGCTGCTTTTCTTTTGGGCTTGGCACTAAAAAGGCAGATGAGATGAACAGAATGGGACTCCTAGTTTCCTCGCCTTGCCCACCCCTTACATGGGCACTGACCATGAAACTAAACTAATAAATGAGCTTTTCAGGCCTAACTGTCATATGCAGCACTTAAGACACACAGGAAAGTTCTAGAACTCTTTTCCACAAGCCATTTCTCCACTGAGTAGTGTCAGAGAACTCACCCAACAGATGTGACTGAGCCCAGCGCGCTGAGGAAATGGAGCATTTGTATTACGGGTCATCATTTCTTTATATTTTTTTATTTCCAGATCATTGGATTTAGGTCCAACCTAATTTGGGTAGGTCCAAGGCCAGATGACACAGTGATAATCTTCATTAGCAAAGCAATATTGTGTATTTTTTCCCACATCTGATTAATGGATTATATCCTTATATATATTGTAACTTTCAATATGTTTTTCAAGCCATTAATCATTTAATCTTTCCCTCAGGCATACAACCAGGCCTTATTTTTGTGCTTTTTAAGAGTATTCTTTCAACAGAGTAAGCCATAAAAGCTAAAATGTATTCATTCTCTTCTCAATTTGTGGATCTGAGCCACCATAAAGCATTCTGCCTACATAAAGAAAGGAACTGTGTAAAAAGCAAGTATTATTAATGTATTACTTCCCCTGGGCACATTTACCAACCAAAATATTAAGCTCCCTTTAAAGAAATGTTCGGGAATTATTAGTTTATCACTCAGTTAAAGGTTTATGTGTCTAAAAATATTCCAACCAAGCTTAATGTGCCTGGTAATGTAATGTCATATGTAGTCTTCCAAAAGGGATATTTTGGGGTCTGCAATTTCTCCTGTTTGGGTTGTGATCTAATTTTTCTTAATTACTGGAATGCCAGAAAAGTGAGTTTTAGCGTATAGGCCAGTCTTGGATATAATTGTCAGTGTCCCTTTATGTTGAAATTATAAATGCCCAAATGGAAGAGTTTCTATTTACCACTTTTCTGTTTAAACATGTTGCCCATGTCTGCTACAAAAATAGATGAAATAAACCAAAATGTTTATTTAAATCCAAACAAAAATCATTGGCCCAATTTGTTTACCATAAATGATCAGAGTATTAATTCTAGCTTAGCTTCCTTCTTCTATACTGCTCCTTTCCTCTTTGCTTTGAACTCAACACTTGAAAAATCATCTGTTCATTTCTGGTGTAGAACTGGAAGCCACGCTCCCACC
Organism: Leucopleurus acutus; assembly: GCF_964270905.1. Classification (NCBI taxonomy): domain Eukaryota; kingdom Metazoa; phylum Chordata; class Mammalia; order Artiodactyla; family Delphinidae; genus Leucopleurus; species Leucopleurus acutus. The sequence goes on from NC_139142.1 coordinate 41,634,455, forward strand.
CCACCCCCTGCCCAAGCAAGATTACGGTGAGTTTGTGGACGGGCAACGCATGGCCTGACCCCATCTGTGCCCCTGGAGGGGCTGGGCAAACACTGCTCACAATAATGCAACAGCTGTCGCAGACCAGCCTCTTTTTATCCCAGCAAAGCAAGCAGGGGGCTGAGTCTCACTAACTGCACTGGACATCTACTTTTCTTTTCTCTGAAAGGGAAGGTGGCCCTAATGCAGCCTGTCTCCAGCCTACCCTTTCCCCGCTATCTTGCCCATCCACAAGCAGTAAGTTAGTCAGTTGAGGCTTTGGAGGTGAAATATGATGCAAGAGCAGACAGGGAAATCTTAGACATGGAACAAAGCCATTTGAGAACGGTCGCATCAGCCTAGCACTTTGATTTTGTGTGTTTGCCTCTTAAATGCTAGTTACTATAGCGACCACGAGCAACAGATAGGAAGGAGATAATGGAAACAGTCAGTGGCTTTTCAGGAGGAATGTATATCACATTTTTTTTTTGAGTTTTACTTGCACTGACTGTTAAGTCAAGGATACCTACTTTAATTCATGGTTAAATTGGAATAGAAAATGAATCGTAATTAGCCACCTGACACTGTTCATCTGAAACCTCAGAGTAAGATTTTCAGTATTCCAGGTTTCTGCCAGCTGTAGAAGTATGCATGTTATAGAGCTAATCAGGAAAAGAGTCTCAGAAACCCACTTTAAGGCTTATTAATATCGTTCTTTATTCTGATTTAAATTCTCAATGTCAGATTTATCCTGTTAAGTTTAAATTGTAGAAACAATTGATAGCAATTCCCCTTCTCTCTGCTCTTCTTAAATGATTAGATGAGCATTTCCCCATATCATTAGACATTGCAAAGATTCAAGCATATGAACCACAGAGTCTCACACAGAAGTAATAAAGACGCTATAAAAGCTGAAGACCAACCTGCACAACTTTATGGTATTTCTCTGTCTTATAATCTATTTTCTCTTCAGTGTGCTGCATGTTGTCTAAACAGTCATTACAAATTCTTACTTTCCCTTGCACCTAATTACCAGCTTTCTAGTCAGAGGCGAAATTCTGCTTTGGTAAAGCCTGCACTGCAAACCCAAACAATACAGAGACTTACAAAAGATCTCCTCGAACTTAACAGAAAAGCAAAAAGTAAAACCACTTCTCTGCCCCTGATGGAAGTGATTATCAATTCAAGATTGCCCACAGAGAAGCCTCTCTCCATGATGCATGGAAAAGTTTCCAGAACATAATCTAATAACAGCAAAATAAACAGAAATACTAAATAAATAGACCGACAAACCCACGGCTCACATCACTAATGGAAATCCAGAGTGCTAACAGTATGCGGGTTTTTCCTGTGACCCAGAGCATGTAAGGGGTATGCACCCAACCTAAGTGATATCATATCGAGGTGTGGAATGTCATTGTGCTTTTCCACGTGGAAAAAGTGATGTACAGAAAAGGGATATGGCTCGCCTAAGGTTATGTTGCACAGAGGTGAACTTATTATGGACTCAAGTATCCTACTGTTCAGCTGAGGCTTGGTCTTCTAATTCATTGCCTTTTCTAGCACCTAAGCTCTCTTTTCACCATGAAGCCTTACACTTTCCTTACATCTCATGGAGCCTAGTGTGGTGATCAGAAAATAATTACTTTAACAATAACTTTTAAAATGTATGCCAGTGATGCATGTTCATTCATTATGGAAATACTGAAACTATAGTCAAGAGAAAAGAAGGAAATAAATTCAACTGTAATTCTATCACTTGCATTTTAGACACTTGCATATTACCCTTTTGGACATTTTCCTTAGCATATTCATAGTGTACACATAATACATATAATAAATATCTAGTCTTACTTTCAGCAAAATAGGATTGTATAATACATAATTTTATAATTTTGTTACACATGGAGGTTGCTAATATATAAATATGTTAAGAAATATTCTACCACTTCATTTTTAATGGCTAAATAATCTTCTATTATATAGAATTCGATAATTGTGAACTTTATGGGTTGGGCATTTAGTTTTTTTCGCACTTTTAAATGAATTTTTTAATGAAATATTTTATTAAGTAGAAACACTGAAAAATATGGGGGTGAACATTTTTACAATTAATATTTGTACACATCCTTAATTACAAATACATAATTATTCGTTGATTAGTATTAGTCTAATGATGTTTTTAAGTCCAGCAACTTATAGATCATGTGCACCATAAAAGCATATTCCTTCTGAAGGATCCATATTCTACCTCCCTAGGGTACCACACAAATAGTTATCTGTTGAAAGTGACCTTGAACTTTACAGTCATTGCTACCCTGGCAATACAGGCAGGCAGGATTTTAGCACTGAGGAAAGAGGAGAGATGATGAAGAGTTGAAAGTTCTGATTAAATAAAGAGATTCTTCGTTAGTGAAAGAGTGCAGTGCCATCCCATATGGCAAATTCTGAATAGAAATATTCTCTGAACGCCAAAGGGATAGAAAATACTATCCGTGCAAAGGGACAAATTGTGGGGAATAAACTGTGAAGGTCAGATTATTTTCTAAGAAGCCACATGGAGAAAGAAAACTCCTGATGACAGAATCCCATCAACCAGCAGGCCAGCCTTGAAATATGAACTTTCATGGGATATCATGAATCCTTCTAGGAACTGCAAATCTCCTTGATCTTTCTGCCTGCAGTGTTTTGGAGATGTTTACAAGTAAAACTGTGTAACCTAAGACTTGCCTTTCAGGAAAAGAATAACTGGTAATCCGATCCTAGAAAGCTTTCTGCACTGGGTTTTTAAAATAGTCAGCGAATGGAAGGATTTCCCTCCCACCTTGCGCACAAAGGGAAATGGGATGGGAACCAACACGTACTCAGTCGCTTCTATGAGCCAGGTGCTACGGTAAGTACGTGCATCATCTCATTGCTTCCTCCCAACAGCCTCAATAGTGACTCATTATTTTTCCATTTTATATGAGAGGGAAACTGAGATTCAGAGAGATTAAAAAATGTACTCTCAATCATACATTTGGCTAGTGGCAAAGACTAAATTTGAACATAGCTCTGCCAAACTGCAAATCACATGTTTTTTCTACCACACTGATGTATTTAAAAAGTCTTTACCACATCTCACCCAGATCTTTGTCCTTTTTGCTGTAAAGCTCAGTCAGTTCGATGCGTGTGGTCTTGGAGGTTACAGTCTCACTGGAACTAGTGTCCTGGACATTTGCTTAGATCTCTTCTGTATAGGCTCAGATATACTGAAAAATAGAACTTAACCTAATGTGTCCCATTGGAAAAGAAATATGTTGTGTGTGTAAAGAACACCAGTTCACAATTTCAAAATTTATAAAATCTGCAACTACTAAAAAAAAAAAAATCCCACTACCTTGGCCTTTTAAAACTCAACTTTATGTTTGTCCCAACGAGTTCCTTTATAGATGCACATTAAAAACAAATGCTAACAACACACTCTGGGGCTGGTTTTGAACTGTGTTCAACAAAAAGCTGACACACATTTTCAAAGCTGGCCTCTGCTTTCCAAAAAGTCTTTTAAGGAAGCAGTTTAATTTATGTATAACTGAAACTTAGAGAAGGGTGTGGTTATTTACATAGATTGGGATTCCCAAATTACCAACAATATCTAAAAACAGAAAAATTATTTTCTGTAAAGAGAAGACAAAATGAAGTAAAGATCAAAGCTTTCTTCTTATATTCTGTTTGGGTTTCTGAGGGTGGTAGGGGAAAGAGTAAGTCTTTCTGAGGTCTACATAAGCTCATCAAAGCATAGTCATGTTTATATTTGAAAAGCTAAGACTAACCACTCAGAGAAAAGTGGATTGGAAGGTATAGAGTAAACAGGAAGATGGGGAGGCACCCTTTCAAAGATGGAGGACCCAGGTGTTCCTCCTGGTCACCTGTCACAGAAAAGTAGACAGCCATGGAGAAGGCCACTGAGAACCCTATTTCATTCTCTGTCTTTCCACACTTAATCTAACATGTTCCTCTTTTACAATTTAATGTAGCTACATTTTCTTAATTCCTAGCTAAGGAAGAATTTTGAAATGGAGTGAAGAAAGTAAGAGTGGCAGTATTTTATATCTTTTATTTTACAGGGTACTTGGTGATGGTGCTGGGTTGTGAAACCTAAGAGGGATTTTAATAAGAGTTTGCAGAGGACAACAGAGGACAACTTGGGGAGGCTCAGCATTGAGGGTGTTGTGAAGATGGCAGGCCCAGGGTTGAAAAGGAGGAGAAAAGGCAGCAAAGACCAGCTTCCTCTTACTCAGGTAAGATTTGCTAGGTCTCTAGTATTGGAGGTTCAACAATCTCCTGCTTTGTCTGTTACTATAAAACACCTTCACCCTTAGCATCAGCTCTTTACAGAACATACCTGTAAAAAGGTGGAAAGAAACAATCATGAAAAGTGTTTGTTTTTTGAATTATGAAAGCAAGATTAAAAACAGATGAACAGGGCTTCCCTGGTGGCGCAGTGGTTAAAAATCCGCCTGCCAATGCAGGGGACATGGGTTTGAGCCCTGGTCTGGGAAGATCCCACATGCCACGGAGCAACTAAGCCTGTGTGCCACAACTACTGAGCCTGCGTGCCACAACTACTGAAGCCTGCATGCCTAGAGCCCATGCTCCACAACCAGAGAAGCCACCGCACTGAGAAGCCCGTGCACCACAAGGAAGAGTAGCCCCCGCTCGCTGCAACTAGAGAAAGCCTGCGCACAGCAACGAAGACCCAATGCAGCCAAAAATAAATAAATTAAATAAATTAATTAATTTTTAAAAAAAGACATATGAACAAGACATAGCAAATGTTGGTTACATACAGGTTGGTTGTTGTTGATGTTAGAAATACAAAGTTACTGCATTGAAAAAAATTAAATGGAAGTATTTTTTCCTTTAAGTGTAAATATGTAAATATTTAGTGTAAATATGGTGGGTTCATTTTTATAAAATGAGCAAACGGAGTGAATAACATCCTAATTTGACTGAAATATCCAGGAAATATAATGGAGGTCCAAATCAGTTTATTTAGACTTAATCTATTTAAATAATTACTTTAATTCTTCCTCTACTTTAATTGTTAGATCAGTCCCATGCATTATTTTGGAGTTTCTTAACCCTCTTCTACATATGAAGGTTTTACTTACAAATACCTGGTAGGCATCTGTACTTAGAAAACTCCTCTATCATTATAGCATACAACATTATTAACAGGTAAAAGTCTGATATGAGTTCTACGTACAAATAAGACCAAACCACTTGAGGGATGATCATCTATTCCTCTCTTGGTGACAATCTCTCAGCCTTGGGCAAGAATGTGATCAACATCATCAAATATTTTTTTTCTTTTTTTTTTTTTGCGGTACGTGGGCCTCTCACTGTTGTGGCCTCTCCCGTTGCGGAGCACAGGCTCCAGACGTGCAGGCTCAGCGGCCATGGCTCACGGGCCTAGCCGCTCCACGGCATGTGGGATCTTCCCGGACCGGGGCATGAACCCGTGTCCCCTGCATCGGCAGGCGGACTCTCAACCACTGCGCCACCAGGGAAGCCCCAAATATTTCTTTGGTACACGCAGGAGTGCTGTTTCTGCACTGGGCTCCATGCCTGCTCTCTTCTGGTGGTTAAATAGAGTTGAAACTTCAACCCCTCAAAGAAAATTCTAAGAATTCACTTGTGAACTGAGCTCTAAAAATTAGTATTTTTATATACTTACATCTACTGTATAACTCACTTACACTGGAGCCAAATCCCAAAAGTCTAAAAGTCTAAATCCTTAAAAGCACCAAGAAGAAGGTAGACTTGCTCTTTTAAACTAAATATCAGGTGATTGAGAGCTTTCAGATTATGACTTGTTTTGTTTTGTTTTTTGAGTAGAGTGGGAATGAGTATTTGGGCTTAAGGGAAGCAATCAGTGCTCTGAATAGCCCATCTCTACTTTCAATTATAAATATATATATATTTGTACATTTTATACATACATAAATATATACAATATATTTAACATTCAGATTATTCTGCTGTAGTTACATTATCTATCAGGATTTTAATTTGGGGGGCATCCTTAGAGTCCTTCAAAAAATAGTTTTATTCTCATATTATTTTCATCAGTAGTATGTAATTACACATCTTCACTAGGCTAAGTGAAATCCTGACACTTGGGTCTTTTCTTCATAAGAATAGTTTATTTCAGTATGTTCGTCTCCCTCTGGTTGTGCGATAAAAATTGGTGACTTGGAATGCTTGTTTAACCATGATAGCATGGGGCCAACTGGAAAGGGAGGAGGGCCTAGAAGGAGGTCTACCTCCAGAAATAGTGCCAACACTGAGAGGTAAACCTTGCAGCAGGGGCTGGCAGGAACTCCAGGTAAGCAGAATGCATAGTCTAGTGGTCTTCAAACATGAGTGTTTGTGAAAACCACTAGGACAGCTTGTTATAAACATGGAATTTTGAACCTCAGAGCTAGAGCTTCTGATTCAGTGGGGTAGGGCGGCTCAAAATAAATAATATTTTAAAACAATACTCCTGAGTGATTCTGCTACAGGTGATCTGTGGACCACACTTTGAGAAACACTGCTCTAGGGGGGTTGCAAAATGGGTAACAGGTGAGAGTCAGGGATAGTAATTGGCAACAGGAATATTGCATCCTGGGAGTGGGCTGTCATGGAAGATGAATAGAGCCTTGGCTGAGGAATTCAGATGCAGAAAATATTCTGAGGGCTGAACTGGCAAGCAGTGGTAGCAGGAAAGTCCCAAAGATTCCATTTCCCAACTGAGACCAGTCTCTAGCCTTTGGAAGGAGGACTATTAAGAATAAGGCAGTGCTCTATCCTGGAGGACAGGGGCTCAGACCAAGGGAACAAGGCACTCATCTGACCCAGGGCATCAGGAGGAGACTGGGGCTTAGGAAAAAACTCTGTAATGAGTTGAACTGGGCCCCTCAAAAAAGATATGTTGAAGTCCAAATCCCCAGTACCTCAGAATGTGACCTTTCTTGGAAATAGGATCCTTACAGAAGTAATCAGGTTAAAATGAGGTCTTTAATCCAATATAACTGGTATTATAAAAAGGGAAAATTCGGACAGAGAGACAGAAACTCACAGAGGAAGGAAGGTGTGATGATGTGATTGGGACGGTGAGTCTGCAAGCCAGGATTGCTGGCAAATGCCAGAAGCTACAAGAGTCAGGGAGGATTCTCTGCTAGAGGTGTCAGAAGAGGCATGGTCCTGCCAACACCCAGATTTCAAACTGCTAGCGCCCCCCGCCAAACTGTGAGAGAATAAATATCTGTTGTTTTAAGCCAGCCAGTACTATGGTACTTTGTTACAGCAGCCCTGGAAAGTTAATACAACCTACACTTCTTCCCATCCCCATCACCCCTCCCCTGGCTCCAGTCACATGACCATCTGTTGCCTGGATGCCTCCAGCAGCTTCCTGGTGCAGCCCTCCTCTCCAAATTTGCTTCTCTCCCCTCCATTCTCCACTCTTGGCCAGAGCAATGTTTCTAAACACAAACCTATCAGTTCATTTGCTTGCTTCAAATGCATTGGCTTCTCATCTCTTTTAGAATAGAGTGCTAACCTCACGTCATGGCTTATAGCCTTCTTCCATCTGGACCTGCCCACTTCCCCATCCTCATATCTTGTTATTTACTCTGTTTCTCTTACACTTTGCCCACTCTACCCTCAAAACTAACATTTAGTTCTGAGAATATGTCGTCTTTTCTTTCCTTTTAGGCATTGTAGATACTGAATGCTCTGTTTAGGACTCTTTCCACTGACTCTTTTGGTAAGTCACAACCATGCTTGAAGTCATATCTTGGATGTCATTCCTGCGACATCTGGGTTTGATGTCCTTCTTGGTATCCACAGCACCAATTAGTGCCCCCATCAGAGCACTTATGATACTTGGATGTCACTGACTTCTTACTTGTTGGTGTTTGACCCGCTAAATGTAAGTTCCATGAGGGCAGGGACCAGACCAGTGGTGGCTTCAGAACTTCCATGATGAAAGGATTCGAGTGGCAATCTGGTTATAAGAAGGGTTAGGAATTTATTTGGGGTGGGGTGGGGGGCTAACGGAGAATATGGGGTACCTAAAGTCTCCCCAAACTATTTGTTGTATTGCCTTTGGCAGGCCTCATGCTTATCTTGTTCAGTACTGTGCCTGGCACATAATAGGTACTCAAACATGTTGACTAAGTGAATAAATGACTGAATATGTGGGAAGATCCATGATTATTTCTTGTGCTCAAGGTCAGAGCCAGATGTACCGAATCTCAAATGGAACTAGAACATCTTAAAATCCTTCCTGCCTAAGGTCAGGATTGGTTGTCAGTGGCTCAAGCTGTTGGAAGAGGAGAGATGCAGAGACTGGGAGCCAGGCTAAGTTCCATTCTGGGAAGGCTGACTAGTCATCCCATCCTCACTTCCTCTGGACTGGTCCTTCCTGCTGCTCATCAAAAGTAAAGCTCTCATTATCAGCTCCTCACCAGCTGCTTCCTTCTTTTGCAGCAAAATAAAAGGGTACCATTTCTCCAAGATGGATGGTCTACATAAGAATGATTTTACTGACCCTCTAAAGACACCACAAAGCAGCCACCCTCTTATATTTTTATTGAATGGACATGACCATTCAGGATCCCATAACATTATGTCAATTTAGGGAATGGTAAGAGTTGCATTAAAAAGGGACATTAAAATAGAAAGTGATAACACAAAAACTACTGTAATTGATAAACAAATTCAGCAAGGTAGCAGGATACAAGATTAACATATAGAAATTAGTTGCATTTCTTTACACTAACAATGAAATACCAGAAAGGGAATGTAAAAAAACAATCCTTTTAAAAATTACATCAAAAAAATACTTAGGAATAAACATGACCAAGGAGGTGAAAGACTTATATGCTGAGAACAATAAAACATTAATAAAGGAAATGGAAGATGATTTCAAAGAAATGGAAAGATATCCCAATGCTCTTGAATTGGAAGAATTAATATTGTTAAAAAGGCAATACTACCCAGAGGAATCTACAGATTTAATGTGGTCACTATCAAATTACCCATGACATTTTTCACAGAACTAGAACAAATAATCTTAAAATTTATGTGGAACAATAAAAGACCCAGAATTGCTAAAGCAATACTGAGAAAAAGAGCAAAGCAGGAGGCATAACCCTCCCAGACTTCAAACAATACTACAAAGCTACAGTAATCAAAACAGCATGGAACAGACATATGGCTCAGTGGAACAGAATAGAGAGCCCAGAAATAAACTCACACATCTATGACCAATTAATCTTCGACAAAGGAAGCAAGAATGTACAATGGAGAAAAGACAGTCTCTTCAGCAAGTGGTGTTGAGAAAGCTGGACAGCCACATGTAAATCAATGAAGTTTGAACACTTTCTCACACCATACACAAAAATAAACTCAAAATGGCTTAAAAACTTCACATGCAGTGAAGGCAAACTTTGGAGGAAGAATATATACTGAGGTTGAAGAGACCGTGGAAGAATCCTGACAATCACATTGTTAGACAGCCAACAGCTATTTATTGAGTACCTTCAAGGAGTACTGTTCTAGAACTAAAGAGGACATGGAAAAGGGGGCCATAACTTCCACAAGTGCATTGTATGCATTAATGGAGTATGTACAATAGAACGTTTGTGTGTAGCTAACAGTGCATTTCTATGATATATATTTGCAAGAGGACTAGAGCAGAGGAAGAATCCAGCAGCCATGTAACATTGTAGGTTCCCCACCTTTATCTTTTCTAATGTAATTGTAGGCTACACTCCGAGCCAAAAAGGCAAACTGCTTTCATTTCAAGCACAAACCAAGAGGGATAATAACTCAGAATGAGAGTGGCTGGGGTTGAGAAGAATTCTGAGAGTATCTAGATTCAATGAGAAGAGTGCCATGATCAGTTAGGGGTGTCTGCCAATCAATGGGGTTGGGGGGGAGAACAAAGGCATCATATATTTGCATAAATTTTCCATCCCTGTTCTATCAATAGGTCATTGGCAGATATCTGAGTATCCCTGGGGGCTTTCAGTTTCAACTTCCTTCCTAACTGTAAGCTGGAAGTTTGCACTTCTAGACATTCTTTTATTGAGATGGTAGATTTTGTCTTCTAGGTTGAAAAATAAGAGATTCAATTAAAAATGCACAGATACTTAACCTACTTCAATAAGATGGCTCATTAATAATCAAAGAAATTAAAACAAGTAAAATACTCTTTAAAAAACCTATTAAATAGTAAAGATGAAAGAAAAAAGAAAATTCAGGAAATTGTACACTCTCATATAACACTGAACAGAGTGCAAGTTGTTGTAACCTTTCTGGAAAGTCATTAGCGAATATATAAGCAAGAGCCCAAATGTTCATATTCCTTTACTCAGTGATTTTAATGCCCCAAATTTATCTTAATCATATCATCAATTAGCTACAAGGTTCAGTTTAAAGATATTTAATGCAGCATGTTTTTAAACAGCAAAAAGTTAAAAATAACCTAAATATCTAACAAGATGGGGTTGATTAAATAAATAATGTTAAGTGCATTAAATAGAATAATATGGGAGCCACCCAAAATCCTCACAGATTACTAAAAATTATCTATTCAGTGAAAAATGCAGGCTACAAAGCACTATATGTAGTATGATTGTAATTTACTGAAAACATTTTTCCTTTTTAATAGTGTGTACTAATTGTATTAATAGTGTGTCATAAGCACACATACACAAAACTAAAAGGTAATACACCAAATGCCAACAGTGATGATTTCTGGATTTATGGGTGAATTTCAATTATTTTTATTTTTCTGCGCTTTCCAATATTTTTCACACTGAAATGTAAAACAGAGAAAGAAGATAATTGCTTGTTAAAAATTTACCCATGCTCTAAGTTGCCTCTGGAGGGTCGTGGTCTAGCCAATCTACTCATCTCCAGCTAGAACTGAACAGAATTCTCTATCATAGTTTGTTACTTTGGCATGCATCGTACAAAGCATGCTACAAATGACACTTTCTATAGGCAAAGAGATCGAAAACATTGGAGTGAAAGAGGGGACATAAATAATTAGGGTAAAGTCAGGCTGCAAGTCATTGGCAAGACCTTAAAGAAAATTAGACTCCAGTTTCCTAGACCCACACTTAAATCCCTCCACCACACTCTGTCCCATTGTTCAGACCCATTTGCCTGTCACGTGCCTGCTAATCAGTTAGAATTCAGTCTTTGCTGAATTGGATTATGAATAAAAAGGTTTTTTTTTTCTTTTGTCTCAACTGCTGTTGAAGTCTTCTCTGGGGCCTTCAGACTAAATGGCTTTCCGATCTCAAAGAGCCCTTCCTATTTTTGTGACTACAGCGTGTTTGCAGCTGGAGGTATTTTATGTAGCCATTCTTTCCCAGGCAACATCAATGTTAATTTTATTCACATGTTAATATTGACCTATTAAATATTATTGGAATTTGTCATTTTGAGGTAACAGATACTTCTAGATATTGTAAGATTGTTATCTCACCAGTTACTACAAATGAAAATGACAAAACCAGGAGTTTTTTTTTTTTTTAATCCACACAACACAATTGATTCCATCAGATTGGTAGAACTGGGTAAGGGATATAGAAGCAGCCTATTTGTGATGTAACAAAGAAGGAAAGAATAGGCCTAGAAGCACAGAAATCTGTCCATTCTTTGTCTGACTTAATCTCCAACTTGCTCATAACTCAAACTGTTTTTTTCACTTTCTCAGAGACCCAGCGTCTCAGCTGTAAAACAGAATAATTTATGCCCGTCACATAAAACACAGGGTTGGGGAGGCGGCCCACTCAAAGTGGAGATTAGTTCAAAGTGATACAAATACCTTACAAGTTCCATCAGCTTCTTAAAGAAGTATTTCAAATAGTAAGATATTATTCAACTACTTTAATAGTTGATTAAAGGTAATACTCATATACCTTACACTTGTATAGAACTTTTTAATGAAATAATATGGTAAAGTAAAACTATATTCTCAGTTAAATGTGTCACATATTAACTTCTAAAAGGCCTTTTTAGGTATTTAATATATAAAGTAACATTATTTAATACAAACATTGTGAGTGTATTTTGTGTGAATTTGAATTATCTGCATTTAAATAACACAATATAAATATAAAAATAAAGTTTTCTTTAATGCACAGAACTTGAGATGAGAGTCCCCAAATTAAAAATGTATCACAAATCACGTGACTTCAAAACTGGTGGGCCCAGTGGATTATTGATACTGTTGCCTGGAACGTGAGAACTTCATTTTAACCATTTAGGGAAACAGAAATACATGCTTTCTCTCAACAGGACTCATCCTGAGTAACACAGGTCTTGAAATAATTGTGAGCCCTGAATTAATCGAGTCTCTGGGCATCTATCCTTCGTAAAACATGGTCCTGTTCCTCACATAAAAACAATTATGGGATATCAACATTTATTACCTTGAATGCCTCTCATTTTGATTTTGACTTTAGATAAAAAATTAGATCAAATAATGTCAGCATTTTGAATCCAGTTAAACATGCCATCTGTATTTGCAGGAACACCAAATAGCTGGCCTATAGTCTTCAAAGCCATAGTAAGACTCCTACAACTTCCATCAGGAAAGTAGTTTATTCCTAATCCCAAACCGGCTCTGATGACTCAAAATGACAATGACTTCCCTGCTCAATTTCCACTGTACTAATGGCTTTTTAATGGCTAAATCCATAGATCTATATTTAGACCTCTTTTGCTTGGCTTCCCTGTATTATTTGCTTCTTGAAACCCTTTCCTTTGCTTCCTGAATATGACTCTACAGTTCTCTTACCACTCAGCACTCTGCTTCTGTCTTCTGCTTGTTCCTCCTTTTCTGCCCGTAAATGCTGGTGTTTCACAGGCTTCCAGCTACTCGTCTTTTTCTCTTCTAACTCTCTATAAACTCTCCCTGAGTGATGTCACCTGTTCCCTTCACTTTAGCCTCCATATATACAGTCATGACTCTTACCTATGACTATCTTTAGCTCTGCATATCTAATTGAATAGCCTCAGGTACCCAAATTGAATGCATTATCTCCACTGTCCTCATCAACTTCTTCTTGGCCTTTTTATCTTCCTATATTCCATCTTTCATCAAGGTCATCACTCAGGCTCCAAGCTAGAAGACAAAGCCATCCCCAATCACTCCTTCTCCCTCACCTCTTACTATCCAGTTTCTCATCCATCCTTAATAATTCTATTATAAAACTATATTTTAAGTTTGATTCCTCTTCTCCACTTCCACTGCTACTACATTAAGCAGGCTTCCTCGTGTCCTGCTCAGCCTACTGCAATAGCACCCTAAACTGTATCCCTGCCACTAGCCTCTTCCTCCACATAGCTCACTCCCTACGCCACCGCCAGAGTGAGTTTCCTAAAAAACAAGGCTGCTCATGCTTTAAAACTTCCATTGGCTCTCTGGTCAATAGAGGTGTTTGAATAAATGAACAATGGATTTCTTTAATAGAAAGTTAATATTGCATAATGTTTAAAAGGCCAGATTCAGGAGTCAGGCATAGTTTGATTCAGGAGTTTATTATGTGAGCGACCTTGGGCAATATCTCTAAGCTTTAGTTTCGGCACTGCCTAACCAAAGGAGTTGCAGAGGTGAAAGATGATTTCCAAATGAATGAAATTAATTGAAGGAGGCAATAATTCTGCTTTCATGAGTACTCGCTCTGTCTTTCCGGTCACAATATGTACTCACTTCCAAGAGGTTGATCAAGATTACAAATGTTCACATATTTGGTTATAACCTTTCCAAGGGCTTAGCTATTTCTCAGAGGATTGCAAGCACTTATTGAGACTCTAGCTCATCTTTCTTTACTCCACTTCCAAAAAAATTTCTTGCACATAGTTCTGTAGTCATAAATCATCTCGAGTATCCCAGGCCTGGACTCTCCAGAGCTGCAGATCATCATCTGAATATAATTCTCAAATCTCCGGGTGCCACTCTGCATATTCCGGCCCTGCGTTACTTTGGCCTCTTCTTTGATGTTCAGAAGTTGGTGTCTTCACATGTACATTCTCAATGATCCCTTGTTTTCATTTTTGGAGAGAGATTTCTTAATGTAGACCAATAGCATTTCTTTTTCAGTACTTTTTATTCATAAGATATTCTGAGGCATGCACAGTTCTGGCGTAATCTTTCAATGAACTTAAATTAGAATCATAAAATAGCAGAGCTAGAAGGGGTCTTAAGAGACCATCAGATCTAGCCCTTTGCCCTTTAGCAGTTGTCATAGCCTTTTCTCTTTGGGGCAAATTGGATGATTTATTTGTTTTTGTCACACCTGAGCAGCATGAGTTTAGTGTAAAAAGGGTTTAAACTAGTTTAAGATGAGATGGGTTTGGTCAAAGAAAAGGCCATACTCTTTATGTCAAAGGAAATGGATGTTGGGAGTAGGTGAGCATATATCACAGAGTCTGAACAACAAGTTTCCCCAGGGTGGACTGGAATTCCAGTGGTTCATGATCCTGTCAAAACCAAGTGGTAGAGAGAAATGGGCTCCAGATTTCCTCTACTGCAGCTGAAACTTACAGATGCTAGTCAGTGCTAAAATGAGAAATATTAGGACCTTTATTTTCTCTCATATAAATTATTTATACAGGAAGGAAAATAAAGATTATTGATCATTGGGTTACAACTTCAAAAGGAACAAGTGTTCTGTGGAGAAATCAGTTTGGTTTTGTGTGGAAAAACAGACCATCCTGGGAGCAATGGTGATTATACCTGTTAAGCCACATGGTAAAGGAAAGCAAATTTGTTAGCCATATGGGATCAGTCAAGGGAATCTGATTGTTTTGTAAAGGTCCTGGTGTCAGTCCAGGACTATTTGATAGGGGCTCTGGTACCTGAAGCTGAGGTCTTTTATGTGTTTCTTGCACATTTACCATCTGCTTGAGCCTGTGTTTTTAGAGTTAATTTATTTCACATGTTATCAGACCTGGAAGAAACCTTACAGATCATCTGGCTTCTTGGTGGCCAATTCACGTGCACTCACAGGCCAGGTACTAAGGTAAGTGTGTGTGCTGCTGGGCATGCGTGAGAGGGAGTGGTGGGGACTAGGTCGGACTGGGGAGTGGAATAAACACTACCACCTCCCCCCCACACACACATACTGTGCCTGTCAAAGTATATTTGGGGCCAGAATTGACCCATGGGCCACAACTTTGCAACTGCTATGTCTCTAACCCCCTTATTTTTATTTATTTTTTATTTATTTATTGAGTTATATTTTGCGGTACGCAGGCCTCTCACTGTTGCGGCCCCTCCCGTTGCGGAGCACAGGCTCCGGACGCGCAGGCTCAGCGGCCATGGCTCATGGGCCCAGCTGCTCCGCGGCATGTGGGATCTTCCCGGACCGGGGCATGAACCCGTGTCCCTTGCATCGGCAGGCGGACTCTCAACCACTGCGCCACCAGGGAAGCCCTAACCCCCTTATTTTGTAAAGGAAGAAGCTGAGGCCTCCTGTATGACTGATGGCAAAGCTATGAATAGAAGCTGGGTCTCTGTTTCTTAACCCGATGGCTTGGGGAAATGTGTCTCCAGATGTGCAAGAAATGCCATATCACTAAGAAATGCCATCACTTGGTGTGGCTGGAGTGCGGGCTTCAGAGAGAGAGGGTGGAAAGTGATAAGAGATGGGGGTTGGACCATGAAGAGCATCCTCTGCCACTCCAATCTTGCAAAAATAGAAAACAAAACGCAAAACTTGGGGAGCCGCTAAATTACAACAACTTGTTGAGAGAACGTTGTACGGAGGGGCCGCAACTTCAATGTGGGAGAACCCCAGAAAGTGTGTCAAGCCAAGTCACACGAGGCCAGGCCAGGAGGCCAGTATTTGGAGGTGTTCTCTGCTCTTCACAGACTTTGCTCAGACCCCAGACCAGTGACAACTCAGTTCCATCCCGTGGCAGTTGAGTCAGATATGGAACCCATCCCACAAATAATCTCCCTTGTTGATAGAGTTGGGCAGAAGTGTTGCTGGGGGATGAGAATATCAGTGATCATATTCTTGAAATTAGAAGCAGACAACTTTAAAGATTCATTGGTCTTAAAGAGATGATCTGTATAAATAATTTATGGTCAGGAATAATAATTCTCCTAAATTCATTTCCTAAGGCCCTTATTATCCAAAATCTTCTTTCTGCCTCCATCCTAAAATATTGTTCTCTTTTTAGCAATCACTTTATCTACTCTAAAAAAAATTATAAAATGGAAACATATGAATTACATAAGAAAGTCACAACTTTTCCTCTTAGTGTCCCTGTCTTACAGTATGGCAGGCAAGAAACCATGAAGGTTCATGGTGAAATGACTGAAAGGCCTCAGCAGGTCCAGTCATCAGTATAGGGACAGCCTTCTCATCATCCTCTTTCAATGCTTAAAATGTGTTGTCTCTTTGTTCTCCATCTCCTGTGGGAAGACATGTGAGGAACGGGGGGAGATGCTTATAACCCCTATGGGCAGCATCATGTGACATAATCCTTCTTTGGAAACTTCAGTGTTTAATTAGCATCAAAGAAATGATGAGCATTTCTGGACATTTCTGAGCGTTTCACTTACAAAAAACGCAGCTTTCTGGGATATTACAAGTTATTTTTTTCTCCTCTACAGAAAGTTATGGTGGGAATGAAAATGTACTCTAAATTTGCTTAATTCGAACCTGCTATCAGCACTCTTCTACATAGGACATGTTATTTGACTTTTTTGGGACCTCCTATATATTGATCTCTCTACAGACAGTCCTCAACTTATGATGGTTCAACTTGTGACTTTTCAGTTTTATGATAGTGCAATAGCAATATGCATTCAGTAGAAACTGTCCTCCAAATTTTCAGTTTTGATCTTTTCCCAGGCTAGTGATATGCAGTATGATTCTCTCGCCTGGTGCTGCGCAGAGGCAACTCCCAGGCAGCCACACAGTCACGGGAGTAAACAACCCATATACCTACAGCCATTCTGTGTTTCACTTTCAGTACAGTATTCGGTAAATTACACAAGGTATTCAACACTTTATAGTAGGCTTTGTATCAGATGATTTTGCTCAACTGTAGCCTAATTCAAGTGTTCTGAGCACGTTTAAGGCGGGCAAGGCTGCGCTATGATGCTCAGTAGTTTAGGTATATTATAAAGGCATTTTCGACTTACTATATTTTCAACTTACTATGGGCTTATTGGGACATAACCTCACTGTAATTGAGGAAGATCCACATTATCCCTATCTGTGAGACTTTGTGTCTTTACTTCTTTCTCTAATCTGGTTTAGATTTTACTGCCCATCATTTTAATCCGTCTCTTGTTAACTCCCTGGCCAGTCTGTCTGTAGTTGCACCAAGTAGACGAATGTTTGCTAACTGGGGGATACACATCACTGAAGACTTCCTATAAACTAGAGGGATGTACAGACCAACCATCAGGATTATAGAGCCAGAGCTCTGAGATATAGTATATGCATGTATGTGAGAGCTTCTAAAAAAATTTCAGTGTGATTCTGACACAAACTCTGATTAAGAACCACTGCTCCTACCCAAACCCCATGCTAGCTAATCTAGCTATGTCTTTTCTGTGATTGCATCAGGCAGCTGAAAAGTGCTAGGGAAATATCACATAACATGCTGATCACTATCACTACAACTTCATGATCACCAGCCTCAACTGGGTGCTCAACCCTGCCCGTGCATCCTGCCAAGTTGCCCTTGACTGACCCACCTACTCTCCATGGTTACTATTTCAAAGCTTCCACGCTCTTTGGCTTCTCTTCTCTTCTTCTCTCAGTTTTAGCAGATTATTTTGCCTCGGATGAGGGAAATTCACAATTTATTTGCAATAAAATTTACAAACCTACCTATATCTGCACCCATTCTCATTTTCTCTGTCCTGTTGCAGAGGAGGAAGAATCTCTTCTCCTACCCAAAGCTAATCCCTTCACATGTCTTCTGGATCTCATCCCTTCCCAAATAGGCAGGAGGCGGAATTCAGTTGACATATTTTTTCCTAGTTACCTTGACTTCTTGGAGTGTCCTTCTTGAGCTTCTCTTTCCCTTAGCTTCTGTGATACTACATACTCTCTTGGCTTCTTCTGTACCTCGCTGCCTCTTCCTGAAATCGTCTTTCCTGGTTTCTCCTAATTTTAAATGTTGAAGGTCCTCAGGGATATACCTTACCATTTTGTGTTCCACTCACCGTTTTCTTCAAGTCTCCATCTTGGTATTGTAGTGTGTGTGTGTCCGTTCAGTCACAGAAACTCAGGTGTGCAAAAATACAGCTTTTCAAAAACATTTCTCATGTTTTTATTTCTATTGATGGGGGTAACTCGGTCACTTTGGCTCAGGGTTTCTCACCCTCAATACTACTCATGTGGGGCAGGATGATGCTTTGCTGGGAGAGCTGTTCTTTGTAGTGTAGGATGTTTAGCAGCATCCCTGGCCTTGGCCAACTGGATGCCAGTAGGTACATCCCCTCCCCCTCTGTACCAACCAAAAAATGTCTCCAGATGTTTTCAAATGTCTCTCAAGGAACAAAATTAACTCCTGGTTGAGAACCATGGCATTTAGGGGTACGTAATCATTTCCTATTTCATCTCTTCTCCCTTCTCCTTCGCTCTCCCCAGGAGCAGTCAGAGGCTCTGGGGAATTTATGTATAATCTTGGCATTGAGAGAGAAACCTTGGCTGCAATCACTTTTCTGCTGGCATCCACTGGTGATGTAACTCAAAGACTGTTATCTCAACAGGTTCACCTCAGGGCAATTGCTCTTCTGGGTTCAGTCTTCTACCCTGTTGACAGGGCTCCAGACTCAGCTCTGGCTGGGGTCCGTTGAGCTTCTGAAACTCAGCAACATTTTCCATTTCATCTCTGACTCTGGCTGCCCACCCCCAGCCTCTGCTGTGAGAGTCCCTCTCCCTCCTCTGTAATCCTATACTTTAGTTCTCTCTGTGCTCACTCAAGTACCTCCTTCAGGCACTGCAGGTACAAATGGAGACTTAAGGTGTCATATGTGTGATGTGGGTCTTCCTCACATGCTTTTTCTCCTGCACTTGCCCTGTCATTCCCCTTCTACCGTGGCTTCTCCACTTTGGTGTGGGGTACCCAGGAAGGCCGTTTCCTCCCACCATTCCAGACAGGACACAGGGCACAAGTCCCCTCCTGTCTTGTCTTCCCACATCTTTCCGGGGGTTTCCATCACCCTTTCCCTCTGGGGATTTGGACCCAGAGGCAACAGCGTTAAGAGGCCCTTTTACAAAGGCCTTCAACACTCACTCCCTTTAAGTCTTTTCACTCTCCCACATCTCTCTAGCTCTCTCCCTCAAGTGTTCTTATTTTTTCTTTGTGTTTCAGGAAATCAACACAGGACTTTATCGTATAAACACCATGTTCTGAGCACTTCATGTTCTTTTCCTTCTGGAGCTCAAGAGAACATTTTTTTTTGTTTGTTTTCGCCCTTTGAATCTGCCTCTGTCATAGGTTGAAGAACCTATTTTGAAATTCAATACAGGTGTCTGAGCCTACAACTTGATTCTTTCGTTCTTCCTGAGATTTTTGGTGCTTTCTCTTCACGGGGGCAATAAGTCTCAGCATTAATGTTCAGAATAAATGATATAAGGACTGGAGAATAAAAAGAAATTACCAAGAAGAAGAGATAAAAAACATTATTCCCACATATACGTGGGAATACATATGTCTGATTTTTTAACTTTTATACTTCACTTTGTAAAAGCATTTTGCGGGGCTCATCTTCTTGGAGGAGGGAGGATGACGTTACCAGTTGCTGGCCTTGAATGGGACACATGGGGTTACAAAGAGCTGACCACTATCCCCTTTCTCTAAACTCTGGAGTGGATCAGCCATAAAATAGTTTGAGTCATCAGGGATCAGCTTTGAGAGGTATCACTGGTATAGAACCTTCATTCTACACGGACAGAACCAATAAAAAATTTGAAAGGAGTGTAGAGTGTGTATATATGTGCTTAAGAAGTTATTGGCAATGCCTGGTTGTTTCACTGCCAGTAATGGTCATTCATTTTTTTCCCCCCTATAATTCTATTCAGCTTCATTCTGGACTCATTCGAATAGGAAGCCGACACGATGTCTACCAAAAATCATTTTAATCTCCAACTTCCATAAAACAATATAAGACACTCGTATAACTCATTTTCCTGGAATGAAGGTTGTATCAACTAAAGTGCTTCCAATTTTATTTTTAGAAAGTGGTTCATGCATTTTACATCAAATTCAGTCTCGTTCCTTTCTGTGACAGTTGGGGAGTTGTTTTAAATCGCAGCCAGTGGGTAAAGGACAATTTGTTTCTGATTTAGATTTTTGCTTTGAAGAGACCATCAGCTCTATTAGTAAAACAAATGCTGTTTCTGTTTCCTTGAGAAGCCACAACCTATATAGTCTCTGCCGACAATCTGAGACAAAATGAATTGTGATCTAATAGATTTTATGTTCCAATGAGTCAACCTGACACGGTGCTAAGGGACTGGTCCTGAAGAGTGACAATCACATTTACTGCACTGCAGAGCCAAAAATGCTTCGTGACCCCTGCCCGCAAGTGCTTCTTCACGGAATTCCCAAGCCCTTGCAGATCCATATGCAACCTTTCAAGATAATCTATACCTCAGCTGGTTCCTAAACCTCAAAATTACTGCCCACAGACAAAAGCGTAATTTAGAAAAACATCTTTCATAAAAATACACAGATGAAATATAGGTTGAAAATGGTGTATAATTACTGGTACGTTACTGATCATTACTGATGCATTAGGAGTTTGCTCTGATTAAAAAGATAATAAATCTTTGAGGAATTAAATAATTTCTAAAAGGCAAAGTGACAGTTAATGATGGATTTCTATGTCCCATTACGAAAAACTAAAAAGTACATTTATGTGGGAGGTAACTTTTTTAGTTTCTCAAAAGACAGGATAAACACTGACTATCATTTTTGGTTCGAATGTAGAGATTGAATAACAAGTAAATCTTTGGTAAACCCCTTGCAGTCTGGAACTGGCTCAGAAAAAACAGACAGGAGAATTCAGAAAAGCCACGAGGATGAGAGCCGTTGGCTGATAGATGACAACCCCCCCAGCATAACTGCTGAAGAGGTTTATGTGCAAAACTCAAACCACTTGTATTAACTGATCGGCCCTCAGCATATGTTACCGATCGATCATTTGTATCCTGCTTCTTTTAAAATTAATATTGTTTTTAGGTTTGTATTTATTATTTTCCCCAACTTTTTATTTGAAAACTTCAAATAATGTTGAAATGGATAGTAGGATATCATTCACCTAGATTCACTAACTGCTAACACTTTACCACATTTGTGATAAATTTGTGCACCCTTTGTATACATCTCCCCCAGCTATTTGCAAGTAAGTTGCAGCCCTATGTACCTCCTCAGAGCAAGGACATTCTTCCACATAAACAACCACAGCACCATGATCACACCAGGAAATTTCACATGGTTATAAAAATATTATCTGATTACACAGAACATACTCACATTTTCCAAATTGTTTCCAAAATGTCCTTTATAGCATTTTTTTCTGATATAGGTCCAATCAAGAATAATGTATTATATTTGGTTGTCTGATGTCCTTTGTCTCCTTAAATCTAGAACAAGGGTCAGCATTTTCTGTAAAAGATTGTATATAAATACAAATATTTATGTATAATATATGATAATATAATAATAATATAAATATAAATATTTTAGGCTTTGCAGGTCATACTGTTTCTTTCCCAGCTAGTCAACTGTTTTGTAGCACCAAAACAGCCATAGGCAATAGGTAAAGGAAAGGATGTGGCTATTTCCATAAAACCTTATTTATGGACACCGAAATTTGAAATTCATGTAAAACTCATATGAACAAAATATTATTTTTTTGTTCTTTTTCAACCATTTAAAAATATACAAGCCATTCATAGCTCATAGGTCGTAAAAAAACAGTAGGTGGCAGGATTTGGTCCAGGGACCATAATTTGCTGACCCCGTATCCAGAACAATCCTCCGCCTTTTTTTTTTAAGCAAACATTTTATTGAAGTATGTGGAAATATATACAATTTTAGGTGGACTGCTTCGTGATTTTTCACATAGGGAACACACTCAATAAAACTCAGAGTAAGAAATACCTGTGACTTTATTTTATTTTAAAATACACTTATTGGGCTCACATAGGTTGCCGCACTGGTGGTTAGTACCAAGGCTATGTGCCCAACTATAGATTCCTCCTAGAAATGTATCTGCCTGTTATCAGAGTCCCTAGATTCTGTCTACACAGCAAGGGGATCTGCAGTGATCCAAATGTTTCAGTCTTGACAATTAGCTGGCCTCTTGGGCCAACCTAGCTAATCCTCACCTTTGGAGCCATTTCAGCAGCCATGATAGCTCCTCTAATTTCCATTAACCACTTCATCCTCTCTTCCCTGGCTCTCTTCCAGCTCTAGGTATCACCCCAGAGGGCAACCAGGCAGGAAGGTACTATTTTAAGAATGAGCTCAACAAAAGGTAGAGATCAGCGTGACCCATAGTCTGCCAGGTCTGGGCTAAGTGAAGTTCACCTTTATCAGCAAACCTGCTGTGAAAATTTAGAACCATGTCATAGTCTGGCTGGAGGGAAACCATCATTCCTGACAGTGAGCAGGCTGATGAAACCACTTAAGGCAGTTATTGTGTCCTGTTTGTTACATTTTATTTACCATGGAGTGCAAAAATCTCTTGGCTTCATAAAAACAGAAGTTGAAAAGGCTCCTTTAGACATGGGAATGGTCATGGGTGACTCACGGGATCTCCTCCTGAAACAGAAATAAGCTACCTCACGAGTTCCCTCTGGTGGGTCCCAGATTTCCTATTTACTCCGGGCATTTTAAGTCTGTTTACAATATTTCCAGGGATTATTCTCAGAGTGAAGTGCGGATTAATGCATTCTTTCAGGACACAGAACCTAGCGTCAGTCTCAGCTTCTCTGAAGATGCTAGAATTGTGTGCATGGCTGTTTAGGAAACATGTCTAAATTTGAGACATATACATATACATGATGGTCCAGCCTTGAGCCTCAGCACGTAGGCTCAGTTACTCAGTTTTACAGTAGCAAATTTGTTTGCAGAAGCTAAATCCCAGGGCTACAGCCACTGCAGAACTTTAATCATCTCCTAGGGAATCTCACACTCACATTCCAAAGTAAAGACTGCATTTGAGAGGCCCGGCAACAACACTAAAGAATTGAACAGACTAGGGGGCCAGTTTCACTCCTGAGGTTCTCAAGTCCTTCCTTTTTTCCTACTCTCAGACCTAATTTTATGTTACTCTCCTTCATCCCCACCCCCCCCCCAGCTATTTTCATTTGGCTGAAGGCATTTAATTATTAAGCTCTTCAATTTTATTAAAATTTTTTTCTGTGTTCACATTCTGAATAATAACATGGCACAATTAAACTAAACAACATGGCAGAGAATCCCTAATAGAGAAAAGAAACCAATCAGATATTATGAATTAGGGAATTCCACGTTGGGAAGAAAAAAATGATGTGATGAATCCTGGTAGCTTTTTCTTCTTAGGTTTATTTATCGTGATGCAACTTGAAGAGATGATGGGCTTTCTTCTTTTTATTTATGTTAGGACAGAGTTGTGGTTGTTAAGTAAATCCCATTCTCTGCCTTTCCCACTTAGCTCACGTTTCCAGCTCAAAGCATCATAAATAACCAATGAAGAAAAATACTGCCTAAACGTTGAGACGATTTCCATAAACGTTCACATTAAAAATGCATGATTGGTATGAAGACTTAATTTTAGCCAAAGTGCAGTTTCTGTGTTTTGCCGTGGTCATAGTTTTCTTTGCATTGTCTGTCATAGCTATTAAACTCTGAAGCCCACTAAAGATGAAAAATGGGCATTTATGGAGCTGGCGCATATGCCTTTAGCAGTTCAGTTGCTGACCTGGCATTTCCCCCTCTGTAGCATCAGCCATTGCATTCTCAGCAAGGAGCTTTAACTAGCAAAACAATCGCCAACCTGAGAGGTGGTGGAGAGAAGAGGGAGCAGTAGGTGTTCAGTGATGGTATAGAAGTTGACTATATTATTTCTTTTGCCTGTAAATAAACTAACACACAGCTAATTGCTCCTTCTACCCCACCTATGGGAATTCTAGAGCTGTGCAGTTTTGCCAGAGACACTGAGATTAATGGGCTTTCGGAGTCCAAGCCTAGTAACACAGATGCAGTGCTCCTACAGTGATTTTCATTTCATTGAAACCAAATAAGAGCCTTAGTGTGATACACAGAAGGACCTAGAACAGGCTATTAATTACTATTATGGCCGTTGTTGTTTAAGCAAGCTGAGGAGCTTCGGGTTAATTATTATTCTTTGTCATAACATGCTAGTAAATATCCTGAAATGCAGATTGTGAAATGGTTAAATTTGGGAATATAAGCAATCTAAGTCCTTTTTTTTTTTTTTAATTCTTGGCTACTAAACTTTTGTTAAGTGTGGGTAGGCTGCTGAGGTTTCTGTGGGAAGTATCATGTTGGCCTTGGGAGGATTGCAAGACTCAAGTCGGGCATAATCCAGGATCTTAGAGTTTGGAGCTGTTTGGCTGTCTGGTAGGAAGTGTTGAGAAAAGTCCCCCTTACTTCCACTGGTAAGGGGCCACGCCAAGACTTATTTTCTTTGCCTTTCAGCACCAAAAATGTAAGGGGCTGAGATATTTCAAGTCAGACAAGTAAAAGCGGTGAAGAAAACATGGCCATGATAGGCTAAGGATAAAGAAAGACCCTACAGTTAGACAGGAATCAGTAAGTTTAGTGTCTCTGAGGAGAAGAGATCCAGGAGCATCTAGTTAGATTGGGGCCAGAATTTTAAAAGAGAAATTCTGATGATTTTATGAATAAAGTTCTTCTAAAGTATATTCCAAACTTCTTAAGGGTTGAGGTCCTTTGCTTTTCTGTGTCTTCCACATAGAACTTTCAGCAGGGAACCTTCCACATTGTAATGGTTCAATATATGTCTGTGGACTCACGCTACTTAAAAAAATATCCTAGGACTTCCCTGGTGGCACAGTGGTTAAGAATCCACCTGCCAATGCAGGGGACACGGGTTTGAGCCCTGGTCCAGGAAGATACCACATGCCGCAGAGCAACTAAGCCTGTGCGCCACAACTACTGAGCCTGTGTTCTAGAGCCCGCGAGCCACAACTACTGAGCCCACGTGCCACAACTACTGAAGCCCGTGCGCCTAGAGCCCATGCGCCACAACAAGAGAAGCCACCGCTATGAGAAGCCCGCGCACCGCAATGAAGAGTAGCCCCCACTTGCTGCAACTAGAGAAAGCCCACGGGCAGCAACGAAGACCGAACGCAGCCAAAAATAATAATTAATTTAAAAAATATCCTTATTGTGTTTTGCCTCTGTGTATATTTTGAATATTATGGTGATGGTGAACTTTGAAGTAGAGCTAAGTCGCATTCAGTTCTGTAAAGGATGCCTATGAATTAAATGTAAAGTGAGTCAAGAAATAGCCACACCTAGCTTCTGGCCTTCCATTCAAGAGCCTTTCTGATCTGAGCTGTTAGGAGAGTCAACACTGCCACCTTCTGGTAGATATGTGTCATCTTTCTTTCAGCCCACTGATGGCACTCCCGCCCATTCATAGTTTGTGTTTATGTCAGTAAAGATTTAATTTGCTTTGAAGTTTTGCAAACTTTAAATCAAGTGTAAATAATATCTTAGATAAGACAGATGAATAAAGGCCTGTAAATAAGGCCTTTGACTTGTAGAGGGATTCGATTTTGATATCAAAGAAAATTTTACCCCAGGCTCACTGTGATGTCAGTTTTAAGACCCACTACTTTACTGGGGGTATTCTGATAGACCTTTAACATGACCAAGAATGTTCTGGCACTAGGGCTGGGGATGATGAGAGTGGATGAAGGGAGAGTATGGTGAAAAATTCACAGACAAGTTGTAGAGTCATGAAAAACAAAATGGGTGAGTAAGGTGGTCAGACAGTCTGCCTAAGTGGTGAGCAGGTGAACAGGATTTTCCACACCGTGTTTTTAGACTTGCAGCTCACCTTACTCGGGGTTAAATATTTTCAGTTACAGGAGTAACCGTGACTGTAACTTGCAGGGGTGAGTTCCCTGGAACCTCACCTGGACCCACAGCTTCCCTAGAGCGGGGCATATAGTAGGTATCAACAAGAATTAGTTGCCTGAATGAATGAATGTGAAAATGTCTTTGCTTTTATAATTCATCTCTGAAATACTCTGCTGGTTCTGATGCTGAAGAGTAAATAGTTAATTTTCCTGATCTCTTGCTGATTCTCCAATCCAAGCCCGATAGCACCTCATAAGGGAAGGAAAGTACTCATGGATCAATCCTATCCATTTTCATTCCACTTGATCCACATAAGGAAACACTGGAGACATTGGAATAAGCACACAAGATTAGTATCTTTTCAAGGGAATGCTATAACCACTGGGGATTATTTGCCTATAGAAATATATGCACCTTCGTCTTTGACTAGGCTGTTTTATAATTCTGCAGAGATTAAAGTTAACTTGCAGAAAACTGAGAGCAATGCAAATATGTCAATAAACATACAGATAAATTCTGTCCAGTAGAGAGTTGACTGACTTTCTTCCCCCCTCCGAGCAAAAAGCACCAGTTGTTGTTTTTTGTTTGTTTTTGTTTCCATTTGCAAATTCTTTTCAATATTCCTGACTTATAAACGTCTCTACCTTTTGGCTTCTCCTTGGAACTGGTTGTTGTTGGAGCTGTACTCTGTCAACCACCAAGCAATTGTACTCTATCTATTTAAGGGGATTCCCTGTTGAGGCCTCATTTTACCAGTTGCCTCATTTAATTAACGAGTCAAATGAAAGCTTTGACATATTTGTTTTGTATTTGTATGAGAGTTATGACTGTGTTTTGTTTTTTTTTTTAAGTTCCTTTAACGCTCAGTATTAAGAAACAAATGGAGGGGTAGTCTGGGGCCCTTCCCACTTATCTGTGGAGGTGCACCACAGGTAATCCAAAGTTTAGCTCCCTTGCCCTCCTTGGAGTAGAGGGTGCGACTGAAAATGACCGAGACTATATGAAAACAAAGATAAGAGACTGTCTCCATCTCGATGTGCTCTCCCTGTTGGGTGGCTCCATGCTCTTCCTAGTGATCCTGCCTCTGTGTAAACCATTTCTGAAGCTCCTCTGCTGGAAGTACTTGCAGAGCCAGTTGCATATTCTTTTGACTGTCCTTGGGTTTGCAGCATTGGGTGAATTTCACTAGTTATCTGGCTTTGGTATTGGTCAGATTTGCTTCATAGTCTAGCTCTCCCATGCACCATCTGAGGGATCTTGTGGAAGTTACTACATTTCTTCCTATACTTACAGTGGGGTTATGTACTGATAAACCTATCATAAGTTGAAAATATCATAAGTCAAGAGTGCATTTACTACTCCTAGCCTAACTTGAATGTGCTCAGAACACTTACATTAGCCTACAGCTGGGCAAATTCATCTAATACAAAGTCTATTTTATAATGAAGTGTTGAATACCTCATGTAATTTATTGAATGCTGTGCTGAAAGTGAAAAACAGAATGGCTGTGTGGGTGAAGAATGGCTGTAAGTGCATGGGTTGTTTACTCTTATGATTGTGTGGCTGTCTGGGAGCTGAGGCTCAGCATTGCTGTTGCCTAGCATCAAGAAAGAGGATCACACTGCCCATCTCTAGCCTGGGAAATTCAAAATTCAAAGTATGGTTTCTACTGAATGGGTATCGCTTTCACATCATCATAAAGTCAAAATATCATGTCGAATCATCATAAGTCAGGAACCATCTGTAGATGTTTCTGGTTTACTCATCTGTAAAATAAGGCTGTTGTAAAGAGTGAATGAAATAATGCATAGTGTGCCTGGCATATAAGTGCTCCCTAAATCTTACCTACTTCTGCTATGTAGAGAGAAAAGTATAGCCCTGCTTTCTTCCTTGACCCTGCTGAATTGTAGGTGTGCAATATCATTATGGGAGTGATGTTTGGAGGTCGCAGTTAAGTCAGACAGGACTGCACCCAAGTGGGTGCATAGGGCCTGAAGGCTCCAGACGGCTGGGTGGACTGGATCAGGCAATTTCCTGGAGTGTGTAGACAAGGTCTAGACCTTTCAATTACTTGATTGAAAGTAAAATACGGTGAGTGGCATGTGGTAGCCAAGGACAGTGTCTGTGTACCAACTGTTATGGAATGCTTCAATATTTAATAACTAGTATGGCTCTCTCTGTTGAGTAATATTCAGCTCTTGGGAGAGAGTGGATGAGCTGAATTGAGGTTGGGGGATATCTTCCCAGACACCCCCAAGGTATTCTGTAGGGACGGTCATAGGCGACTGGATGATCAAGTAAAGTACTGCGGTGCCCTCCTTCTGATGGATTCTAATTGTGCAATGGAGCAACTAATATGGAGAAGTTCTTCAGTCATGGGCTTGTTCTACCATGCTGCCCTTCTAATACAAGCTTCAACTGTCATTAGATATTATTGTTGAACGAGGACCGCAATAAAATAGAGGCTTCCTAAATATCACAGTGGTACAGTCACTCTAGAGATGCCTCAAAGGTGGCAGTGATACAAACCTTACATGTATTCACTCCCTTCTCCCCAACCAATAATTTTTATGCAGTAGGAAAAGCTGATGCTGAAATTTGCATTTTAGGCACAGAAAAAGGAATTCTGACATTCATGAACCAGTGTAGCCGAATTTTAATTTTAAAACGCTATGAAAGAAGGTTTTGATGATTATGTGTGTTATTATTTTTATTATTTATTATGTGTGTTATTATTTTTATTATTACCTTCCAGTGTTATCGATGTTTAACTTCCAATATCCAGTAGAGGGCATGAAAGGCATTGTTTGGCTCATTATTAGAAGACAGGATTTGAATAGCAAAATGGAAAAGCACACGGATTATATATTGCAATTTTCAGACAGGGAACAATAAATAATCTTTAAACATCAACCTGAAATATATCGCAACTTCTACTTTTTCTTATTTCCTATCTATGTCCTTCATTTAATATAAGATACTTGTCTCATTTCTCTAGAATTAGATCTCCTATTATATTTATAAAGCACATATGAAATCATTAAATAAAATATCAGTGATTTAGGATGGATAAACAACAAGGTCCTACTGTATAGCACAGGGAACTAGATTCAATATCCTGTGATAAACCATAATAGAAAAGAATATGAAAAAGAATATATATATGTATAACTGAATCACTTTGCTGTACAGCAGAAATTAACACATTGTAAATCAACTATACTTCAATACAATTTAAAACAATATACCAGTGATTTGTATTCAGATCTGTCAGAGACATACCAGAAAAATATACAAAACTTTAGTCCCTGATGACGTGGTATCCACAGCAACCCAAGTTTCACCTTCTGGCAGAAACTGTTCTTTAGAATACTGCATTACTCCCAGGATCCATAAACTCAGGACCCCTGTCCTGAAATCCAATCAGTGGTACACAGGCTTCCTTCTGGGGCCATCTGCGTCATACCTGTGCAACCTGGGAGCAAGGGCAACTGATGCAAATGTGCAGATACTCATGCTGCTTGCTAAGTCATGATGATAAAGTCCTTGGTCTCTGATCCAGGAATCTCATAGTTTGTTTTTTTTTTTACCAGCATCCACAAAATTATGGCAGACTAACTTGTTATATATTAAGTAAGCTACAATCTCAGACCCTTCACAGTTCTTGACACTATTAAAAGCACCTTTATCACAGGTTCAGTACTTTTTTTTCCTTAGCCCAAGCGCTTGCCTGGTGAATTCAACAATGACAATTGAAAGAAGTAGGCAACTTGGCCAGGATCACAGAGCTAGTTTCAAGCTGAGTCTAGAGCCCTGGATTCAGGACTTCTAGCCCTCTGCTCTTTTCTTTAGGCTTTGGCACTTCGCTAAACATCCCAGGCAAAGAATATGCAAAGAGAACATCATTTTAACGGGACAGTTAGATAATCTATCTTGCAAAAGAAACGCTTTCTATTGGGCTATTGGGACTTGACCCAAGTCATCCTTAGGCCATCTCCTCTAGTAGTTTTTCCATGTAAAGATTTACGGACTGTGCTTCCTCGGCGGCATTTTCATAGACAATTTGAGTTTATGGATTGTCCGATGATGTGCAGCATGTATGAAGGAAAGCAGAGTAGAAACTACATCACCAACAAGCCTTGGGATAGATGGATGTGCTGAGCTGGTGCATAAGTGAGGAATTCTGCACAGGAATTTAAGGTGATGGAATTCACAGGTAGCTATTGGATGGACCGTGTGAGAAAGGCTAGATTATGTTTGCGGCAGATGGTGGCAGGGGAGCAAAATTGGGAGGGAAATAGGAGAAGTAATTCCATTCAAAATACTATTTTCTTATAAGCTGTTCAGTGCCTTTTGGTCAGTGAAAGAAAAACTTAAAAATCTTGGAAGTGAAAACAGCTGCAGAGCATTAAGCAATCATCAAGAGTTAGACAGACGGAGCAAGAGGTTGGGATAGATTCTCAAAAACAGAGAACACTTGATTTAAAGTCCTGTTAGGAAACTTGGCTTTGTTTTGGACATCGCTCCTACTTAGGCATCAGAGTTGTAGTTAATAAAATACATGCATATTCTTTACTTTGGCTTAGAGTATTCCTGTGCCAGTAACATCTCTGGGAGGACACAGAGAGTCCTTTTTTAGTTAAGTTTAGTATAGTTAGTTCATCAGGGTCAAGCCTGAGCAGACACAGAGAGGACAAATGGTGCAAAGTGTCTCTGTCCTTAAATAGGTTACAATCCTGTAGGGGAGACAGATACATAAACAAATAACCACAGTGGAGTGAGATATGTGTGATAATATAAATATGCAAGAGAAGGTCATAGGAGCATGAATTCCATCCTGATGTAGAGCGTAATGAAAAGGCTCACAGAAGAGATGACATCTATGTCACTGGTGGACTCTGGTTCATTCTTTTGATATGATCTAAAATGGTCTGGTTTTCCCTGTTAACAGTATGTCCTCCTCAAAAAATTTAAACGGGTGGTTTCTTTCTTTACCCCACCCCATGCAGAATTAACTTAAAGGCCATAATAAGTTGTCTGTCTCTTTGAAATGTTTTCCAACTATAGAGGTATAGATCAGATCCTTTATGCAGACGGTGTCAGAATTAGTGAATGATGGTGCAATAAGAGATTATTGATTTTGTCACAACTATGCTGAGGACCAGTTCACTTACTTACTTCAGGTATGAGATGAGCTTAACAGACTAGCCACTGAAGACTTGGTGACAGTGAAGAAGGTGCAACATCTTTCAGACCTAAAGGCTCATGTCATGAGCACCTCTGATCCTGATGACAAATGCTAATTTGGAGCATTTAACACCGGGACGTAGTAGTTGCTAGCTTTTCTTGCCATTTTAGTCATCCCAGTTTCATCTACTAGGCTCTGTGTGACAGTGTTTAGTATTGTCTTGGTAATCTTCCCCTTGC
The DNA here is from genome assembly GCF_964270905.1 of Leucopleurus acutus. Classification (NCBI taxonomy): domain Eukaryota; kingdom Metazoa; phylum Chordata; class Mammalia; order Artiodactyla; family Delphinidae; genus Leucopleurus; species Leucopleurus acutus. The sequence continues at coordinate 41,666,051 of NC_139142.1, forward strand.
TTTTAAGAGTGTCCTGTGGGCAAAACACTCAGATATTTGGACTTCATGTCTTCCAAGTTCTTTGACTTTTTCCTAAAGACTTTAAACATAGCAGGAACTTTTTTTCCTCTTCGATTTCCTTCATGATTCTTTCCGGAAGAGAGGGTTTGTCCGTTTAGTGTTTAAAGGTTGACTGGTTCTCCTGGGAGTTTAAGGCTACCAGGGGTGGCTGGGAAAGGCATTCCAAGTAGAGGAAACAGGATGCACATAAATATAGGAGTTTTCAAAGAATAAGGCATTCAGTATCACCGGGGAACAATGGGCAAGGGCAGGAGAAAAGAGTGGGAAACGTGCAAGAGAGGGAGGAAGGGATCAGCTATGAGACCAGGGAGGGGAGAGTGAATTTGAAAGCTATTTAAAAAGGGAAAGTAAAAATAATTTCATAAGAGAATTGATTTAAGGGGTAAATAATGGGCAGGTACAAAGGATGACTATGAGGTTTCTGATTTCGGTGAGCAGTTAAGTGGGGAAAACATAAGAATGAAGGAACACGGAAGGGGGTGCAGGGTTGTGAGACCAGTGTAAGCCTGACATCAGTGAGGAATGTCTAGTTGAAGATATTCAGAGGAATGGAAATGCGGATCAGAAATCGGGAATAGAACTTTGATAATATATAGTCAGTGGAAAACAGCAGTAGAGAACATGGGAGGAGAAGCTCTCAGCCAATGAGCTAGATATCAGTAAGTATCTTTTCCAACCACACTCCCTGCCTTAGGCAGCTGTGTGTCTACCATTAGTTCAACATTCACTTGACAAACACTTTCTGAGTCCCCATTGTCTTTGACATTGTGCCAAGCATGAGTGATTCTATGGTGAATAGGGCACACAAGGTCTCTGTCTCATGGAGCTCCCATTCTAGTCATGAATGGGCAGCGGGAAGAGCATATAGAGTAGCGCTTAGGCAGGAAAAAACCCCTGATGTGGTTTACAAACTTCATCCTGAAATGAAGTTAGAGAGGCAGGCAAGGCCAGATCATGTGGGGCCGTGTAGGTTATGGTGAAGAGGACAGAGTTCTTTCAAGACTCTGTGGGTTTGTAAACAGGGGGTTATCAACATCTGATTTATCATGTTCCACTCCCAGCCACAGTGGGTTGGGCTGGGAGTGGGGTCCATTCTGAGGCTGAGAAAGCCTAGTGCAAAAAGATTAGCTGGACCAATCAGGATTCTTTCCTTCAGGAGCTGGTGTTGACAAACATGGAGGAAATGTGGCAATTGGTAGTGGTTGCTGACACTGAGAAAACGCTACAAGATAGAGAAAGAAAAACGATGGTCTGTGTGCAAACTGTATCTTGTGAGGAAGCAGAAATCATAATGTAGCATGAGTGATGTGGCAGAGGAAAACAGAGCACACCCTGTTGTTTCTTTCCATTCAGAAACCTTTGTCCTTCATTGCCCCGTGTGTGTAATCATAATAACGCTTCCCTGTTTGAATCTGCTTGTGTGAACCTCTCCCTTATAATGAAAGGGTCCAACTAAGACACCCAGAAGAGCAGGGAAAGAGAGAAGACGGCAAGGCTCACTAGTCTCTCCTCTGAGGCGCTGTGGGTGAGTCACTTGTACACATCTTTCTTATAGCACTTAAGTAGAGATTAGATTATACTTGCTTGTTTATATGCCTCTCTCATGATTGGCACGTCTCAGTCATCTTTGCATGTACAGCATTGATCATTATGCATAGTACATTAGTTGGTACTCAGAAACCCTTGTTGAATTGAACTGAGGATGGAACCTTGAAAAATATTTGAAGGTTGAACTCAGTTGGGGCGGGGGGATGGGGGGTGGGCAGGGAATAAGCCCACAGAGCAGATTTAGAAAAAGGAACTACAGCAGTAGATGGGGAACCAGAAAGATGTAGTGTCTGGGAAGACGGTAGGGATATATAAGAAGGAGTGATCAAGGGACCCAAGGCTTTACAGAGTTTAATAACATGAGGGTACAAATAGGTACCAAATGGGTTTACCAACAGTTTTAACACAGAGGTGGAAGAAAAGGTCATATTGCTATCCACTGAGGAGGCAGAGTCCGCATGGGCGGATGATGTTAAATACATTATCACAGCATATACTGATCTTATTGATTTCCTCCAATCAGATGTTGCAAACTTCCATTCATGTATCACTATGAACCAAAGGATAAATCCTTGGTCATTGAAAAGAGATGGGTAATGCTTTCTATCATAAACAAATAAAACAGTAAAGCTTTCATACACTCCAGTTGATATATATACTCATAACTTTTTAAAAAACAGGAAAAATAATTTGGTCTCTCACTTCATAAAATGGAAATCTGAAATTTCTCTGGCTAGTACGAAGACATCAGTCTGTTAACTGCAGAGTGTTACACATAAAGTTTCATTTAGAGAGATGTGTAACTGACACACCATAAGTGAATTCGTGAAATATGCCAATCAAAGTATTAATCATGCATGTTTCAAATAAAAGGCAGCCTCAGGTTTTCATATTAAGTAGAGTTTGCATTATTTTTCATGTTCTTATAGATTAATATTACATATAACATACTTGGATTAAATTTATACTTTATAATTCTGAACTTAAAAAGAAGCAAATGATAGTTGCTTAAAATTGTTTTTCCAGGTAACTTAATTTTCACTGGAAGAGATTAAACACCTAGGAGATCAGTCTACTAGTTAATTCTAGTGACTTAGTCATATGTGTTTTTTGCGGTATGCGGGCCTCTCACTGTTGTGGCCTCTCCCGTTGCGGAGCACAGGCTCCGGACGCGCAGGCTCAGCGGCCATGGCTCACGGACCCAGTCGCTCCGCGGCATGTGGGATCTTCCCGGATTGGGGCACGAACCCACGTCCCCCGCATCGGCAGGCGGACTCTCAACCACTGCGCCACCAGGGAAGCCCGGGACATATTTTAAATGTCACAGTGACTGTCTCCTAATCCCGGCAACCCCTTTCCTCCCAGGGAATTATTTGATGATAGCCCTATTAGAGCGCACATTATTAGCCCTATTAGAGCGCACTATTAGAGCCCTATTATTGCTTTTTTTTTTTTCTCCTGTTTTTCCCCCTCTTCTCTTCTCCTTTCTTTTCTGTGCTATCTGAATCCTCACTCACTTGGTTTCCTTTTTAATTATTCATAATTTCCTTCTGAATGCCATCAGAGCGTTCTGGGGGGAGAAAGTTCTGGAAATGAACAGTCTATGGGCAGAAGATTAGACATTGAAAATCTGACTTTCTGTGTGTTTTCTGCAGACTTCCATCCCAACATTAAGCAGGGTGTGGCTGTGTCTGAATGCGGGAGGAGCCCTGTGGCTCTGACCTCACTCCAGAGTCACCGTCTATAACGAGTCTCTTCTCTTGGACCTTAATGGAGTCTGACTTTTCAGCTTTTCATTGTTTGCTTGCATTTTTTCCCTCCTTCACTGTCAGCCACAAGGAACACTACATCCTCTGTAGAACTGCAGTTTTGGTGCCCTTTCTTCTCTTTTATTGTTTTGCTATCTTTGGGGGCTTTGCATCCAAAACACAGCTCTGTTGAATTTTTCTTCTTCTAATGTTAAAATGCTCGAGCACTTGGGTTCCTGTTAAGGACACCCTGAAATCCTGGCAGGTGCTATTTTCCCCTGAAGGCTGTGCTGTGAGAGAAATGGCCCTCAGCCGTCAACGTCCTTTGCAGAAGGTTCAGGTCTGTCGTCAGGTGACTCTAGCCTTACTTGTGTTCTGCTTGGCCTTTAATGTGTTTTCTACATTGCTCTATCTCCCATCAGGTGGATAAGCGGAAGTGGTCCATCTCACCTCACTTGGATAAGAGGTAGTGACCTCCCTGTGGCTACTTTTTGTAACTAGATAGATAAGGCTGCCCAACTTCACACCTTCAGAAAGTTTTCCTCTGCCTTTTTAGGACAAGAAGTGGCCTTTTGTCTTTCCCAGCTTTTTTTTTCTCTCTTCATAAGCCAGGCTAAAAGATAAAGGATCTTCCACCATTTCAGTGGACCCCCATAGCCTGGTACAGAAGTGGGAGTTGAATGACAGCGACAGAGGTGACCTTTACAGCCAAGTTCCTTCTCCTGTCCCCAAGGACAAATCTGACACCATCGTCCACAGCCATCAGCATTTCAGCAAGTTTAGCTGTGAGCAGTTGCCAGAGTGGGTGCAGGGTTAAGGGAGAATATTACAATGAGGAAGATTTGAACTTATCTGCAAACTGAAAGAATCCAGTAGAGAGGGAGAAGCTGAAGACAGTAGAGCCCTATCAAAAGGGTCACTTTTGAATCCTCCTACACTGTTGGTGTAAATTGGTGCAGCCACTATGGAGAACAGTATGGAGGTTCCTTAAAAAAACTAAAAATAGAACTACCATATGACTCAGCAATCCTACTCCTGGGCATATACTCAGAGAAAACCATGATTCGAAAAGATACATGCACCCCGATGTTCATTGCAGCACTATTTACAATAGCCAGGACATGGAAGCAACCTAAATGTCCATCAACAGAGAAATGGACAAAGAAGATGTGGTACATATATACAATGGAATATTACTCAGCCATAAAAAAGAACAAAGTAATGCCATTTGCAACAACATGGGTGAACCCAGAGATGGTCATACTGAGTGAAGTAAGTCAGACACAGAAAGACAAATATATGATATTGCTTATATGTGGAATCTTAAAAAAAAGGGTACAGATGAACTTATTTACAAAACAGAAGTAGAGTCACAGATGTATCAATAGAAAACAAACTTATGGTTACCAGGGGATAAGGGTGGGGATAAATTGGGAGAGTGGGATTGATATAAACACACTACTATAAATCAAATAGATAACTAATAATAAGAGCCTGGTGTATAGCACAGGGAACTCTACTCAATACTCTTTAATGGCCTATGTGGGGAAAGAATCTAAAAAAGAGTGGATATAGGTACATGTATAACTGATTCACTTTGCTGTACACCTGAAACTCACACAACATTGTAAATCAACTATACTCCAATAAACACTTTTTAACAAAGGGTACCTTCCCCAGGCATCAACCTGATCTAGCAGTTGACACCTAACTTCCCGCCCCACCACAGAACAAATGATCTCTTGTCCATATTGATATTTTTGCTACCATGACTACTACTACTATCTGGGTGACTTTGGGAGGTTTGATGGAGATTATGGGGTGGGAAATAAAATTTCTCCAGCCACTCCTTGGTACCATGATTGAAACTTTTATCATCTGCTGAAGACTCTGGCACCCATCCCCTCTTTGACTGGGTGTCTGCAGTCATCATTGTTCATATGGATGCCCATACAACTCCTTGATGTCTTCGTTCCTTGGTACCCTCATGTCCAGTGACCTTGTTCACTCTCCCCAGCCACCCCACTCATGCATTTGCCTACAAGACTCTGATGGGGTGATCTAGCTCTTGAATATCTCCTCATCTGCATCATGCACCTCTCTCCCTGTCACTCTCTGTGCTCCTGTCTTGAACATCTTTCAGTTCTTCTAAGCCATGTTGCTTCCCAGCTCAAGGCAATACTTGAGAGAACACATACATTTTCTCCTCCTGAAACAGTTTCTCCCCCCAAGCCGGATCCTAGCTATTTACCTAGCTTCTGCTTACTCATCCATTAAGTTTTAGCTTAAGCAATGCTTTCTCTCTCAGGAAAGACTTCACTGACACAAATGACAGAGCGAGGTCTCCCTGTTTTACATTTTGAAGGCATTGGACATTTTTCCATTGTAACATATCTCACAACTTTGATGAATTAGTTTGACCACATAATGGCTGGCATACAGTATACTCAGCAAATAGCTGTTGAATGAACAAATGAATCAATGAATGAATGAAAACTGAAATAAAGAGGGAATTCAACTGTTTTTTTTAAAAAATTAATACCGTCTATCAACTTTATTCAAATCTCACTAGTTTTACATGCACTTGTTTGTGTGTGTGTATGTTTAGTTCTATTCAATTTTATCACATGTTTAGATTTGTGTGGTCACTGCTGACACAGAACGGTTTCATCACAAGGATCCCTCAGGCCATCTTTCATGGCCAAAGTCATCTTCCTTGCCCCCTTACTCCTTTTTAACCCCTGGTAACCACTAATCTGTCCTCTCGTTATTTCAAGAATGCTATATTAATGGAATATAAAATGCAACCTTTTGAGATTGGCTTTTTTCACACAGCATAATTCTCTTGCAATCCATACAAGTTGTTATGTTTATCAATAGGTTTTTTAATTGGTAAGTAGTATTCTGTGGTATAGATGTGCCACAGTTTGCTTAATTATTTACCTGTTGGAGGCATGTAGTTTGTTTCTGGGTTTTGGCTATTACAAATAAAGTTGCAGCGAACATTAATGTACAGGTTTGGTGTAAGTCTAACTTTTCATTTATCTGGGATAATTGCCTAAAAGTAAAATTGCCAAATCAGATGGTAAGCACATATTTAGTTATTTTTTAAGAAACTGCTTAATCACAGATACACGTATAGTTGATATTTTGCTTAATCTTGCTAGCATTTGTGTCTTATAAAAATAAAATTGTACCATGTGCAGTCTTCTGAGACTTACTTTCTTTTACTCAACATTAGATTACCAAGGTTTCTCCGTGTTGTTGCATGTAGCCATAATTCATTCATTTTCGTTGCTGTATAAACATTTCCCTTTGAGACTGTGTCACATTGTCTAATCAATGGTGGAATATGTTGCACCATATTGTGAACAAAATGCATCATTTTATGAATAAGGTGTTCACGTGCAAAATTTCTTTGGGCATATTCCTAGAAATGGGGTTGCTGAGTGTTAAGAAATTTGAATATTTACCTTTTAGATGAAACACTATGTTAGTTTCCTAGGGCTGCTTTAACAAGTAATCACAAACGTATTAGCTTAAAACAACCATGTGTGAGGTCTGGCCTCTCACATTTTGGGGGCCAGAAATCTAAAATCAAGGTGTCTGTAGTGGTAGTTTCTTCTAGAGGATTGGACAGAAAAATCTGTTTCATGCCTCTCTCCCAGCTTCTGGTTGTTGCCAGCAATCAGTCTTCCTTGGCTGGTAAGACACATCACTCCAATCTCTGTCTCCATCTTTACATGGCATTCTCCTTTGTGTGTGTCGGGAATTCTTTATGGAACAAAAACCTGGTGGAGGTGGAAAGGATATGACCTAGAAACAGGTAAGTGGGGATGGAGGACACAGTGCACAGTTTACAAAATGTTCACATGATCTCAAATGATCCTCAAATCAACCCTGTGCAATATACACTAATTTTATTTCTATGATTAAAAGCTGGAAATTTTCCAGAGCTGGGGTTGCAACCTAGGTTGTCAGAGCCTAAATCTGAGCTTTTTCCAAGTTGGATAACTTCCATGTACATGAAACTTAGACCAGTCCTGCTGAATCGCCATCTGGATATTTGGATGTGTGAAATATCTGGTAATATTAACTGTTAAAATATATTTTGCCCATTTCCCCCCCTTGGGTTAGAAACCTAACAGTCCTTTGACTCTGTTTGCTGCTAATCGTGAAAGCAATGGCAGTATGCACACTTTAAATTAAAAATGGCAGAGACTTGAAACCGAGATCATACCAGGGAGACTGTAGAGCTTTAGAGAGCTGAGCCTTCCTGCTGGAAGGCCTTGTTTTTCTCAGATTTTCCATGGATGGTACTTTTAAATTTTCTCACCCAGGACTTGATTCATCTCACAGCTTTTGCCAAATGTGTGATTCATCTTGTACTTCCTGAATTTTGTTGCCAGGTAGGAGAGGAGCAAAAGCAATTGCCAACCTTGAAGAACTTCTCAAGTTTCCTCCAAAACAACACCAGTCTTTAAATGATCAGCTTTCATTGATTCAGTGAATTTCTGCCACTGTTACTTAAAATACATCATTTTAAACATATTTTGCAAAATACTGTAGATTGCAGTATATAATTTCAAATTGTCAAATGAAGCTAACAAAATATTCAAACACTTCTGAAGTCTTTATAGGAAATACCTCTGGTTTCTTCTACTTTAGAGATGGGTGACAAACTAGTGTCATGATGCAACACAACAGTGGTAGAAGGAGCACAGGTTAGTTGTTTCGTATCTGGCTTGGGATTCAGCATTTATTGCTTTAAAAAGATGGAATCATTGAAAAGGACACTCTATTCACTTATTTACTTTCACTTTACAGAAAGCAGAGAAACTTCTATTAATAGAGTTTATATGATATTTTCTTAGGAACAACTGACATTTTTATATGGTTAACCATGGCCTGAATTCCAGGGACAGGGTCTTGCCCTCCCTCTTTGTTTCCCTGCTATCTTGTTACAATTTTCTTCAGCTTAGCACTTCTATATTTTTTTCTTCACTGGGACTTTGAAGGCACAGAAAGCCTTTGCTCACTTAATATTAAACCTGATGTCTATCTTAAAAATGTTAAAGATAACACATTTATACTCTTATTTCTAGTCCCATCGATTTAGCCAGTATTTCAAGCCTTGATCTTCCCTCCCCACTTCCCCCTTCCACCTGCTGGAAGTGATGCCTTTATATTGATAATATATAGGCTTACAAATTTTATGCTACAAGTCTCCACAGATGCTCACATCCTTTGGAAAGGAAAAATAAAGAAGCAAATGATTGGTGAAGTGAAAGGAGACTAGACTGCTTGTCAGGTACCTTGGGCTGGGTTTTTTTTTTTTTTTTTTTTCCTTACTTGTTTCTACTTGCTGTTTCTTTCTCCTATTGCCTGGCAATTTTCTACTCATCTTTCTGGTTTGAGCTGATCTGCATTTCTTCAAGATGGACATTTCTAACACCATATCTTTTGTTAACATCTTTATTGGAGTATACTTGCTTTACTATGGTGTGTTAGCTTCTGCTTTATAACAAAGTGAATCAGTTATACATATACATATATCCCCATATCTCTTCTCTCTTGCATCTCCCTCCCTCCCACCCTCCCTATCCCACCCCTCTAGGTGGTCACAAAGCACCGAGCTGATCTCCCTGTGCTATGCGGCTGCTTCCCACTAGCTATCTATTTTACATTTGGTAGCTAACACCATCTCTTAATTTTGACCACTACTCTTATACTAATTGTTCTCCCTTAGAGCACCCACCACACATTATCATTACATGTTTGCTTGGGTTCAGTTTCTACTATCCTTCCCCCTAAACTATAAGCTCCACAAGACAGGGATCCTATCTATTCTGCTCATCATTGTAAACCTAGTGCCTAGCTTAATGTCTAGAATCCAAAAAATATGCATTGAATGAATTAATTTTCGGTCTCAGTTTAAAACTGAGACTTGAAATATTAATGGTACTTAGCTGGTTTAGGGTTGATATTGAGAACATTACAGCTGATGCAACAATGTCTACTCCATCCCCTTGGTCACCGTGTCACAGCAATACAGTTTGGGAAATTGGCCTCTGCTTCCAGGATACATACTAATGGTCTAAGCCACATTAGTAATCCCATACCCCTTGTCACAGATGACATACTTCTAGTGACAATTACTTGTTCAGCAGTAGAGAGCCCATGGCCTAAGGTGGCCTCAGTTTTGAGGGGGAAGAAATGTTGTTCCATAGTTGGGTAAAAACAGTTACTCTCTCTTCAGCCAGATGTGAAAGAGGAAGCATGTTGCCATATCTTATACCTATGAAAGTTTATAGAATTTTTTAAAAAATCATACAATACAAATTTATTCTATGGCATTTTCCTCATTGAAGGTATTTTAAATAGGTTAAAATACATCAATATTTTATGAAAAATAAACACCTAGTAGAAGAATTTAGATAATACCAGTAATTGCATGATTTGATGCTGAATATTCATTCTTTTTCATTTCAAACATCATTTTTTAAAAAGTAACATAAAAAAGATAAGGGTTGCTGCATTCTTCATATATCCTGTGTCTTACAAATTTTAAATCAACTTGTTCTTTTCTCAACTATACATGGTAGCAGTATTTGCTCCTGGTTTCTTGAATGAGAATAGTATCAATTTTCTGTTTCTTAACAGTGATATTTAGGTCTTCTTTCTCTGATTCTTCAAGGAAATCCTTCATGCTGAGTTCGAATAGCAATCGAGGGTCTGGTCCAGAAAGTGGTGGGCAATAACAGATCTCTCTAATTTTGAAAGCCTGATGGATAAGTCTATGGAAGTGCTCAGCTTGATTTCCATGAGAAGGGTGCGTGGATTGATAATGACCATGGAGGCTATCTTCAAATTCCACCTGCTGTCAAACTCTGAACTGGCTCTCAGGTCCACACAAGCCTTTGCAGCAAGCTGTGGTCCAATTTTGTCAACTTCAGCCTCTAATGTTGTACTATACAGTCTATCAAGAATATATTCCTGCAATTTAAACTATATCCACTGGCCCCAAAGTGTCAAACTATCCCAAGGGCAAATGGCCCAAATCATTGTAAGAAAAATCAGACCCAGGAAATCCCATAAATGAACCAAACAGCCTTTTCTACTGCTTGTCTAAATACTGCATGTGCTAGTTCATGGCCCAGAAGGATGAAACAGAGGCTGTGGATGTCACAGCAGAGAGCATAAAGAACCTGGGTCTTTTTTTTTTTTTTTTTTGCGGTACGCAGGCCTCTCACTGTTGTGGCCTCTCCCATTGCGGAGCACAGGCTCCGGACGCGCAGGCTCAGTGGCCATTGCTCACGGGCCCAGCTGCTCCGTGGCATGTGGGATCTTCCCAGACCGGGGCACGAACCCATGTCCCCAGCATCGGCAGGCGGACTCTCAACCACTGCACCACCAGGGAAGCCCAAGAACCTGGGTCTTTGATGATATCTATGAGACACCCCATCAGCAAGTTCTGATACCTGACCTGTTTCAGAGAAGGGAGAGAATATTCCAGACATAGAGAACTGGTGAGGAAGGGCTACATATTTGAGAGACAGGAAGAGACTGTTATGACTGGATTATTAAGCTGTGAAGAGTTTCCTGAGATGAAGCTAGAATGGTGAGGAGGGACCAAGTCATACAGAGGCTTGTAGTCATACTAAGTACCAGTTCAGAATTCAACCACTGGAACTGAGCAAATTCCAACTCTCCTATTTCCAGCTGGGTAACCTTGGGAAAGCTGCTTAATCTCCTCTCTGAACCTCAGTTTCCTCCCTTGTAAATGAATGGCAACATATAAGCTTCTCCACAGTGTTCTTGGGAAGAGTAAATGACATATTGCAAAGAACTTAGGAGTTTGATAAATGAGCCAAATAAATGAAACAGAAAGCGATAACAGTTACTATTGCCTTGGGGAAGAACTTATGTGAGATTATATTAACTATAATGATTTTGGGCACTAAGTTTAAGCAGAGAACATCATGATGAATTTCCATTTTACAAAGTTCCTTCAGCCTGCAAAGTGGCTACACTAGAGAGTGGCAGGTGTAGAGGTGGGAGACCAGATAGGAGAGGTTATTGCATATTTCAGGCAAAGATATCAGAGGTTTAGACTAAGAGAGAGGAAGTAAAGATGGAGAAAAATAGGTTAGAATTACTCAGGAGTACAACTGGCAGAATGTGAAAATTGATTGAATATGAGGGGTGAGGTAGAGGGAAGAGATATAGCGGACTCAAAAGTTTCAGACTTGGTGCATTTATTAAGCCAGGGAACCCTGTAGGAGGAATGGGTTGTATGGGAGTGCCTGGGTGAGTAGGGGGAGGAGTAGATAACTTTAGTTTTGGACTTGATGAGTATAAGCTACCTATGAGCCATGCAGAGGGAGATACTTAGTCAGCAGTTGAATATATATAGCTAGCCTTTAGAGGAGAGGTCTGGTCTAGAGATATAATTTTGATTGTCAACATATAAACGGTTACTGGCGCCATGGGGATGGATGAAAATTGGGAAGAGAAAAAACAACCAGATACTAGAGGAAATCCAAAGATTAAAGGCCAGTCAGTGAGTCAGAAATGAGTTTGGTTGCAAATATTAGACCAACCCAGACTGGCTTGAACAATAAAGGGTTATGACATAAGAACAACCAGTGGCAACATGGGCTTTAATTAGATTCATCAGTTTAATTGCGTCACCAAGTGCTCTTTTCTCCCACTTCTCGGTGCTGCCTCATGTGGTGTTAGCTTCCTTCTAAGGCTGAGTCCTTCTGCAGTCTCAGGATGGCTGCCTACAATTTCGAAGGCTACATGCATCTTTTTCCACACCGAAAAGGGAGAGTGGGTCTGCTACTTTCTCAGAGAAGGAGGAGGCTTCCCCCTCTGAAGTCCCCAGGGAAAGCTCTCCTTTCATTGGCTAGAGTTGGGTCACATGTCTATCTCTGAGCCAAAATTTGGTAAACTTGAGAATGGGATTATGGTGATTAATTTGAACCATGTACAACGCACACAAACGCTGAGAGTGAAGTTAGGTTCTCTACTGCTCATTGGTTGTGAGCCTGAGGCTTGCCTATCTGGACAACACTGGTTCAGTTATCAAAATAAAGGAGCCTGGATATTAAGGAGGTAATCATAGTGCCCACCAGAATCAAGGAGTGAAACAGACTGAGAGACAGACATCTTGTGGATTCTGAAGGAAATGAGGAGAGGACAACGTCATCTTCATGTTTTAGGATGGAAGGGATGGTCTTCTGGGATGGACACTGCTGAGACACCAAGTAAGGTGAGAAGAGAAAGGGAACTTTCTCTGGTGAGCTTAGTAAGGGGTGGTTATAGGGGCAGGTGGGGAAACAGACAGATGAGAGTTAAAGAGTGAAGGGAGGTGAGGAAATGGAAGGAGAAAGTGCAGACATCCTTTTGAGAAGATAAGGTAGTAGAGACATAAAGAAGAATGGAGGGAGCATTTCTGTCCACTGCTCATACATTTTCTTGTTTTGAAGATGACAGAGTCTCCAGCATATTTAAGTGCTTATTGAAATAATCTATCACAGAGGGATAGGCTTTATATGAGTGGGATGGCGCACTTTAAATATGTGCTAGAATACTTTAGGTTGCTGGACCAGTATCCCTTGATATTTTGTCTGACAGATTCTGCAATGACTGTGAGGGTTCTTAGTCATAGCAAAGATACATTTGTCTGACAGGCGTGTGAAGAGTCCAAGAGTCTCAAGTGTGCTCTGGCGCATTGGGAGAGAAACACCTGTGTAGGGTATTCAGGAGGTGAGAGAGAGGGGCTCCTAGCATGGGTGAAGGAATTGACTTTGGGAAGGAGGCGTGCCTCCTCCTTTGTGACGGGAAGAGAAGGAAATGAGTTTGATCATGCAAAGTTGAGGAGTTCTCAACCTGGTGATTTGTATTTTACCTAAACAAGGAGGCAACTGCTGTTGAGAGATGAGGGAGAAAGGGACTCAGGTTTGAGGAACATGGACAAGGTTTGAGAATATGAGAATGAGATGACTGGAGAAACAGAGTAAGATTCTTGGGCTATGGTACCTTCACATGAGAAGTTAGAGACCTTGAATTGATAACACGACAGATTTTCCTGGCTGTGTGATCTTCTTCAGCAATATTCATTTGCCCATGTTCAGGAACGGGGAAGTTGAATAGTTAGATTCATCCCAGGTTGTTTGGTTAGGGTCTAGTGAAAAGATGAAGGGTCAGTAGGATTAGGGGAATAAATAAGAAGAGTGATGGAAACGAAGGGCCCTGGAATCTAAGCTTGATATTGAGAAAGTGAAAACAAGGAGGAGAAGCTAGAGAGTCAACTGATGGAGGTCTCAGTGTAGTTAAAACACAGCTGCAACGGTAGTGATTTATGAGCAAGCAGGAAGGATGGGCAAGAGGCTAAGAAGAAAATAAAAGTACTTAAATTCATGATTTTGGTGGTAGAGAAACTTCAGCTATTGACAGTATTCTGTGCATGACTCATAGCGATTGGCTCAAGCGAGGTGGTGACAAAGGTTCATTGGAGATGAGTAATGTCAGAAAAGACCTGTCTGCTAAAGGGCCATCTTTGGATGTTGCAGACCCCCAAGAGGATGACACGGAGACAGACACAAATATTTCAAGTGCTCATGACCAAGGCTGGCTCTGAATAACATAACAGTAATGGAACGATCACTGAATCCAAAGTCCAGAGAACTGAGTTTTCATCCCATCATGGTCGCTGACTACCTAAGTAACTTTGCGCAAGGAGCTTAATGCCCCCAGGTCTTCATTTCCTCATAGAACATGAAGGAATTATGATCTCTAAGATCACTTCCAGGGGTAAATATACTACTATTCTATGATTTCATTATATTAAAATGTTGGGCTTGAGTGATTCACTCTTCTCTCAAGTTCTGGGCAGACTGAGAAATAGATGTAGGAATAAGAAACCTATTAAAATAACAGCACGATTACTGGTAAGGCTGGACTGGAGAGTGTAGCTTGGACCAGGATCCAAGAGTTCCTTCTATTGCCTTGAATTACATCTACCCACCTGGTCCTGGTGAAGCAGCTAGACAAGCACTGGCCTTTAGCTTCAGAGACAGGTCCTTCCCCAGTGGGCTCACAACGTGGAAGGGAGGTGGGCACCAGCAGTGGCAGAGAGAACAAGAGGCCACAGGTGCGCAATGGTTGCTGCCTAACAGAGGGCAGGTCTGCTTATTAGTTTTGGTCACTTTCCTCCCTAGAAAGAATGAATAGAGGAAATGAGGGTGAAAGTTTTCTTTGATTTAGTAGAATTGTCTCTTTTATCATCTGAGGCAGGAACTTGGGGAAAAGAAGAAAATGTTTCCTCCTTTATGACACATGGATTAACAACCAAAATTATAGTTTTAAGTTACATCTATGCAGTTGTCCTTATGTATAAGAGATATGCAGAGTTAACATGGAAAAAATTTTCTCGAATGATGCTAGAGTTCCAAGAACAATTTTCCATAGTTTTCCAAATGTTCCATTTGTAACTTGGAGTCAAGTCAGAATTATGAGGTTTCTAAGCAACATAACCAGAGACAGTAAACAGGGTTTGAGTCACTGTAAAATAAATTAAAACAAACAGCTCTCCTTTTGTCCTAGCTTTACCCAGGTCAGCTGAGGTGTGGATTTAATTTCTGTGACCCACTTTGGTGACGTTAACAACTGCAACAAGCATGATAAAAAGTGGGCTGCAAGCCAGTAAGAAAAATGCAATGAGTGTTCAATCACAGTTCTCTGGCCACCAAATCTCTTTTTTTTCCCCTTTTTGTTTTATTTTGGAGTACAGTTGATTGACAATGTTGTGTTAGTTTCAGCTGTACAACAAAGTGATTCAGTTATACATATACATGTATCTCTTGTTTTTCAAATTCTTTTCTCAGTTAGGTTGTTACAGGCCACCAGCTCTCTTTTTTTTTGCGGTACGCGGGCCTCTCACTGTTGTGGCCTCTCCCGTTGCGGAGCACAGGCTCCGGACGCGCAGGCCCAGCAGCCATGGCTCACGCGCCCAGCCGCTCCGCAGTATGTGGGATCCTCCTGGGCCGGGGCACGTCCCCTGCATTGGAAGGCGGACTCTCAACCACTGTGCCACCAGGGAAGCCCTCCACCAGCTCTCTTACATGGTATTCTGTTAAGCTGACATCCTTGCTACTCCTGGTTCTGAGACTTTAGTAGGGGGACCCTGTAAAGCAACTAGCCAAATGGACTATAAATCCTAGAACAACACAGCAGCTACCTCTGTACAATGGGGGATACCACACAGGTCCTGCCTCTCTCGTAGAAGTAGGCAGGCACTTTAAGGGTGACAACAGAGGGATATCAGGAAAGTTCTATTTTTTCTTCAAACTTCTTCTCTATTGGTATTTCTAAAAGTCCACCATCAGATGCTTATATGGGGATGATGAAGGGAGGTTAAAACACTGTTTGAGGAATACTAGTTTGAATTTGAGTTTGTTCTGAAAACAGAACTACCATATGACCCAGCAATCCCACTACTGGGCATTTACCCTGAGGAAACCATAATTCAAAAAGAGACATGTACCACAATGTTCACTGCAGCACTATTTACAATAGCCAGGACATGGAAGCAACCTAAATGTCCATCAACAGATGAACGGATAAAGAAGATGTGGCACATATATACAATGGAATATTACTCAGCCATAAAAAGAAACGAAATTGAGTTATTTGTAATGAGGTGGATGGACCTAGAGTCTGTCACAGAGAATGAAGTAAGTCAGAAAAAGAAAAACAAATACCGAATGCTAACGCACATATATGGAATCTAGAAAAACAGTACTGATGAACCTAGTTGCAGGGCAGGAATAAAGAAGCAGACATAGAGAATGGACTTCAGGACACGAAGAGGAAGGGGAAGCTGGGATGAAGTGAGAGTAGCATTGACATATATACACTACCAAATGTAAAATGGATGGCTAGTGGGAAGCTGCTGCATAGCACAGGGAGATCAGCTTGATGACCTAGAGGGGTGGAATAGGGAGGGTGGGAGGGAAGCTCAAGCGAGAGGGGATATGGGGATATAGGTATACATACAGCAGATCCACTTTGTTGTACAGCAGAAACTAACACAACATTGTAAAGCAATTATACTCCAATAAAGATATAAAAAATTTTGAGTTTGTTACTTAGGAGAATTTACATATTAAGTTGTTAATCTCTAAAATCTTAGTGTGAATTAGGCTTGGCAAATCCCATCCCACAGGATAGCTAGCTGAGAGCAGGCTCCCTAAGAAAGGAGCAGGACAACACGCATTTTGAACTGCTGGGGCATGGGAATGGCTAAGGGGGGGATGAGGGGCAAGGTTTAGGAATGACAGCCCTGAGGCAGGAAGCACCACAGGGAAACCAGGAGATGGGTACTAACCAAATAAGCGAGATGGTGCTGCCTGAGCAGCGAGGAGGACATCAGTGATCGCCTCCACTTTTCTCAACCTCTGCGTAAAGTCAGCTTAGCTCCCTGCAAACGCCCAGAAGAGCACCATGCCCACCCATGTTAGAGATGGACACCAGAGAAGGAAACTCTGCTCTGCAGCAGCCTCCACCCCTACACCAGTGCTGGCCTCAGTACTGTTCAGAGGCTCGGTTTAAACACACGCACACACACACACTTGCAAAGCAACAACCATGAGAACAAGTGAAATAGAAATAACAATGACCCCAATTTAAGCATTAATATAAAATGGAAACTCCCTAGAATACCAAGTGGCAAATATGCCACTCGATCATCATTGATTGAGTGATTTCGGAACCAAAGTACGAATTATTCTTTTTCACTAAAATCAGTGCATGCCCCCTCCCGGTACTCCCTTCTGACCACAACTTGGGGAAGCTGCCCTTTTTATCTTGTTCTACAAAGTGCTGCCAAGTGGAGAGAACAGAGAGGCTGGGAAACTGGAAAACCCCAGTTAACTGGAGCTCAAGTAAGTACAGCTTCTATGTAAATGGATACTTTTTTCAGTAGTTTTCAAAAAACTACAAAAGAGCCATGATACATGGATTTGAGCATTTCCAAAAAACATTCCCAGGGCAAGTTAAAATCTGGTGTGAACGAGTAGATGACTGTGCAACATATTTTCTGTGGAGTTGGAGGCATGAATCCCCTTCTTCATCAACACTCCTCTCCAGACGATACTCTGGGCTCTGCTGAGGGATAGCGGAATCAGCAGGGTGAGACTAGTTCCCTTAGTGCACTGAAACGTGACTCAGAGGCCATGTAAGTTTTAGAATTATTGTTACTTAAATAATTTAACTATATTAAGTTCCTTGACATATTATACATACATATATAATATTAAATTCCTTATAATTTAAAAGGGATTTTTAAAATTCACCATGCCCTGCTTACCGAGGCAGGAAAGTGGGCTCACTGAGTCTAATGATGTTTTTTAATAAATTTATTTATTCATTTATTTATTTTTGGCTGCCTTGGGTCTTTGTTGCTGAGTGCAGGCTTTCTCTAGTTGTGGCGAGCGGGGGCTACGCTTCGTTACGGTGCGCAGGCTTCTTATTGCGGTGGCTTCTCTTGTTGCGGAGCACAGGCTCTAGGCACGCGGGCTTCAGTAGTTGTGGCACGAGGGCTCAGTAGTTGTGGCTCACGGGCTCTAAATCGCTGGCTCAGTAGTTGTGGTGCACGGGCTTAGTTGCTCTGCGGCATGTGGGATCTTCCTGGACCAGGGCTCGAACCCGTGTCCCCTGCACTGGCAGGCGGATTCTTAACCACTGTGCCACCAGGGAAGTCCGAGTCCAATGATTTTATAAAGTGTTCTCCAGCTTTTTACATAAAGTCATGAGAGAGAGAGAGAGAGAGAGAATTTGCCAGCATTTTCTAAAGCATCCTTTACCTAACC
The DNA here is from genome assembly GCF_964270905.1 of Leucopleurus acutus. NCBI lineage: Eukaryota > Metazoa > Chordata > Mammalia > Artiodactyla > Delphinidae > Leucopleurus > Leucopleurus acutus. The sequence continues at coordinate 41,684,286 of NC_139142.1, forward strand.
CTGAGGTAACCACGATATTCTATTCTCCAAGCACTTCAGCTAATTGTGGTTTTATTGTACAAATCAAACAAAATATTTCTTTTATTCAGCTTAGCACGGCTGCCGCACATGCATGATGTATTCATTTCCAGGACACTGGGAAGTCTCAGGAGACTAAACTGGCAGGCTGCAGAGAGAAAATTAGTGGTGCTGAATTTCAATGTCACTAAATTTTCTGAGTTACTTAATCTCATCTCTCAAATAGGCAAATCATCACTCTCTTTCGATGACTCATGCAGGAAATCAAACCTCTTTGCTTCAGTTCAGTTTGCATTTTCCTCAATTTAATTATCTTAGTCACATGTAGTCCTATTCCCAGACCAGCCCCTGTTGTAGTATTTAATTAACATGGTCATCAACAAGAAAGGTCTTGGCTGTGCTGGAGGTTTTCTGTTAGATTCTAAGTTCCCCAGAGAATGGGTTTGAACCAAGCATTCGGGGTTGATTTCCATCTTTTTTTTTATTTTGACAACTTACTTTGTACTTTTATTTATATATACTTAAAGTGTGTTAAGGAAGTAGGAAGAGGACCTACAGCTACCGGCAGAAATTGTGGAAGCTTAATTAGTTGTAATATTTATTTATGTTTTCCCCCTGAATTGTTTTTTCTCCAAGATTTGTTAATAGGGAGCTACTGGAAGTCCAGCCCAGGAATCTTTGTGGTGTGGAAAGCACAAGCCCCAGAAGCTTTCCCTATCTTTCACAAAACTTCAAGCCCATTGATAAGGTGATGCTGGGTGTCCAGAAAGAGAGAGAGAATGTTCTTGAGAGACCAGGTGGAGACACACAGGAGAGATTACTGAGGATTGGGAAGGGATGAAGGACTGGGGATCCTCTCTGCCCATCTGTGGAGTCACAAGGGGACTGGTACGTGGCTTCCAAGAAGGGGTCCAGGGAAGCGGCCACAACAGGGAAGGCTGCATGGTGCATGTAAGGAGGCAGGCCCCAGATGGTGGACCAGGATTTAAACACCTTGCACTGTCGAGACAGGTTGTGGAGAACGTAAAGAGAGAAGGGATCTCCCTGCCGGTCCCCTTTTACTCCTGGCCCTGGCTCCTGTCCCCTACCCCACCCGACTCTATGAAGAACCTTCTACTTACAGGAAACTTACTCTGCCCTCATGGTCAGTTCAAGTCTTATCTCCTCTGATAAGTCTGTTCCATTCACTCTAGTCCATTTATTCAGCTCATCCTTAGAACTGCTCCCACATTTACAGATAGCCCCACACATTCGAGAAGCGTTTGATGATGGATGGTCCTAAAGTCTTCTCTCATTCCTTCATTGCACAGATACTGAAGTCCTGCTGGGTGTGCCATGGTCTGTTCTCGGGGTGAGACAGAATAACAGCTCTCGCTCTTTAATGTGTATCAGGCTCTTGCCCCAATCTACTGATAAGTCACGAGGAGGAAAGAGTCACAGACACTTAGGCGGGCACAGCTCTCAGACTACTCTTCAAGGAGAAGTGGTACATTGCAAACCCCCCAGAACACACTGGAATATCTGCGTAATTAAGAAAGGATGGTCCACAGATGTCAGGCAGGATTCTATAAACCGCTAATCTCGGGCATAGTGAGATCTCAGACTTTTTTCTATCTTAAAATTTGTATTTTGTTATAATTGCTAAAGACACATGCATGTAAATATTGATTTTTGATGTATTTCCTTTGACCTTAGAGTTGAGTTTAGAATTCTCCTACAGCTCAGTAAAAAGGCTGGGAGTAATTTCTGAGGTGCTTATAAAGCACATGTCGCTTCATGTACAAGGAGTGTTCTTTCTTGCTCTAACCTGAATGTATCCAGTGGTTAAAGGAACTTTTTTATACTCAGGAGACAGGAGTTGGCATATCCATTAAGGCTAAATATCTTCCCAGGCCTAAATGAGATATTGGTTTGAAAATCTGGCTTTCCTGCCAATAGAAAGATAAAGCATAGAAGTAAATTAAAAGTGGGTGGTCTTTTTAAAATTACTTGCATTTTTTAAAGAATTTTTCCCCACAATATTGAAAGCCAAACATGTCCCTGGAGAGAGGGGTCTTGGATCCACAAGGAATAGTGAAGAGAGAACAGTAGATTGATGGTTTCTAAGGAAAGCAATTATCTTACATTTGGTATTAGAATCGCTAGTTCAGACTTATGAACCACTCTTCCTGTTGATTATCATTTTGTGAGGCAGAGATCACAACCATGGAATTAGGAATTGACTTATTTATTTTTCTTACAATGGTGTGCCAGTAGTAAATTCTGGAAGAACCAGGGTATTGGGAAAGAGATATTTTTAATCATTTACATTGTAAAGAAATAATTATGGGTCTCAAATAGACCCTAGAGGGATATCAGATGTTACTAGTAATTGAGAGGAAACCTGGCTGGGTATGTATGTGAAATAGCATCTCTCCTCTCCAACGCCACCCTCGGCAACTGAGGATTCAAAGAGAAAAATTAGGGCTTCCAAAGCTTCACCTGCAAGTTGGCATGTAGTATTTTGTTTAAAAAAAAGGGAGAGGGAACTAAGTATAAAAAGACTTCCATTGTGCCTGCATTTTATAGGGCAGAAAGTTTCCTACCAAGGAAATAAAGCTAGCATTGACATCTCATTCCAAAAAAAAAAGTCAATTGCTTAAGGCTATATGCAAAAAAAAAAAAAAAAAAAAGATTTTTGTCCTTTCTTGGAAAGCTGACCCAAGCCAAACTGCATCCTTCATTGACAGACACCAGATGAAAGGACCCTAGAAGAATGGCGAGGATAATTGTATTATGCCAATTTTATTCTAACTTTACAAAATAAGTGATATTTTATAGCCACATTTTGGGTCCTTGTGCTTCCTTTGCCTCCATGTAAATTAAACCACATTAGAGAATTCATGGGACCCTCATTTTTAGAGTGTTATCCTGTCATGTGTTTTTAGGTTTTCTCCATGACATGAGAATTTGACTTGAAGAGGTACACTTTTCAGAATTTTGTTTCTCAAGTTATATATATCCTTGAAGATACTGTTCCTTGAATAGGGACAGAAATGGAGGTGTTCTGGGTTTCCCTTTAAGTAGGATGAATGATAGGGCTGACACAGTGGATGCAGCGGAGTCAGGGAAATGCCAGCCCTTCTGGAATGTCCCATTCCTGCCCTGGCATAATAACACTAGGTTTTCTTGTGAGATCTTGTCACACTTCTGTCTCTGTCGGGTGGCATGATGATGTCTTAATCTTTGTAGATTTCTCACAGATGCTCCTCTTGTTTCAGCCAAAAGCCATTATTTAAGTTTATTATGTTAATGACTGAGAACAAACTTCCAAAAATTGAACTAGATAATAATAAAAATTAGCACAAGGCCAGATGATATTAACTAAAAACAGTATGAGTCACAGAGTACAGAGGTAAATTAAGTTTTGTGAATTTGGAGACCCCAAATAGAAAACAAACACACTTCATTTGCTTGGGGAAAAAGAGGAGGAAAGAGAAAATTTTGCATTGTTGTAATTCTTTGTTAATATGAAATAGTGGATTTCAACCATCATGGGACTGCTAACATACCACACATAAGGCAAATTCCAAGACAGTCTGGTTAGGGACTGAAGACTTTCTGTCTTCAAAACGTATTACAAACCATTTATTTCTATATGCTGCCCAATGCATGTTCACAGCAGCTAATAATATAACCAGCTGGCCAAACAATAAAATACTTGTGTGCTACATAGTGTTCTCTAGGGACCTGTTTAGTCATTTGAGGTTTGTCCTTACCTGACATTGCTAACAAGTCTTCTATCCCTATATTGTGTCTTTGTGTACCAAGGTGGATTCTTACCTGGTTATTAATGATGAGTCTCACTATGGTCTATACTATATTATGAAATTATATTTTATTTTTAATCTTTCCTTCAAATCAATATTTGTAACCAGTACGAGAAAATCTGTGATTTTTTTCCTCCATTTTAAATCTTGGCTTTTAAGTATCTGGTCAAAGGTAAACTATATACATTTATAAAACCATCAAATTATTCTTTCCCTTTCTATCATTTGTGGTCTCTTTTTTTGAAGTCTTGCTTTTATGAACAGTTTGCGAAACAGGCACAGAGCAAACTCCATGAACCTGGTTCTGTTTTTCATTATATACTACAGGCAGGGCTAGAAGACATGCCGAAACTAAATAAATAAAATGACGATCACCCCCAAACCAGTTGGCAAGGCATTAACTTAGGGAACCTATACAATAAGTTTCACTATCCTCGAAATAATTCAGGTGGGATTGCCTGTCTCCTTCTATACTTCCTGGTTACCATTTTTTATCTTAAAATCCATTTTATCCTGTCTGCATGATCATGTTGCAGAACTAAACTGGTGGGCCTAAAGTCCAAGCCCGTGAAGGGAAGCTGTGCCTGGGAAACTGACCTTTCCTTCCCTTGTCTTACAGTAAACATTCAGAAATGTGCTGGGGTTGTTTTGTGATCTGTTCCTTCATGTGGTGAACAGGTTGTGCTCAGAGCAGTTGGCAGCAGGTGGGAAAGAATGGTGGGAGTGAGGGTGGGCAGAGGAATGAAGAGAAGCTTCCTCTGCCTGGTAGAATTCTCACTCAGTGCTGATGATAATCCTTGTGGGAATCTGGGAGCTGAACCTTTGTTTGAGAGCATGCTGGCTTGTCTCTGGCTTTGTGTAACCACCTGCATATATGTCTGTCCGCTTTGCCATTAAAAAGCTTTACATGTTTTAACTGGGTCTATTGGAATTTTCAGTTGGATGAAGAGGGCATAGGTACTATCCTCGTACCCAAGGAAAAATCCCAAAGCACTACAGTTTGTATGAGACAATCTACTTAGTTGTATATTAGCCTGTGCTTCTGTATCCTGTCGTTTGACCCTAAATTCTAAAGTACAATTGAATTGACATACCTGTATGTACCATATTAACAAATATAGGCGATGTGCCTTGTTACAAATGTTGATAAAAACAAGACCATAATGTAGCACCATATGAGGCCTGAAAGTCTCTGCATGGTTAGAATAATGCTAACAAACAAGAACGAACAATTTCACACGTAAAAGAACTTGCTCTATTACCATTTCTTTCCAGAAGAAGTGTGGAACAAGGCAGGTGACCCTGTAAGTCACTGGACACTGGGTAAATATTGTTGCCTTTCAGGATAACCTCTCTCTGTCTGAATTCTAGACTACCACAAGTGTAAAGCACACATTTATTTTAGTATTCTTCTGTATTTTAAGTAAAGCTACTACAATCTGCCTTATTCATGGCAATGGGGCAGGACAGAGCCATTCTCTAACACTCAGAACATGATAAGATCTGCCCATAGAATGTGCTCAATGAAATAAAGTCTGGGCTGAACTAGATGCAAAGTAAAATGTTATTGGCTTCATTACTAGTTTCAGCTAGGTGAATGGAACAAATTAAAGGGGTTTTTTAATTTTTAAAATAAATAAATTTATTTATTTATTTTTAATTTATTTTTGGCTGTTGGGCCTTCATTGCTGCACGCGGGCTTCCTGTAGTTGCGGTGAGCCAGGGCTACTCTTCGTGGTGGTGCGTGGGCTTCTCATTGCAGTGGGCTTCTGTTGTTGCCGACACGGGCTCTAGGTGTGCGGGCTTCAGGAGTTGTGGCACGTGGGCTCAGTAGTCGTGGCTCGCGGGCTCTAGAGCACAGGCTCGGTAGTTGTGGTGCACAGGCTTAGTTGCTCTGCTGCATGTGGGATCTTCCCAGACCAGGGCTCAAGCCCGTGTCCCCTGCATTGGCAGGTGGATGCTTAACCACTGCGCCATCAGGGAAGTCCCCAAATTGAAGTCTTAAGACCTTTTTTTTTTTTTTTCAAGGCTTGCGAGTGCTTCAGGTATACTTGGATGGCTGCTTTCAGTTCCTTTTTCAGTGAATCAAATTTTTGTTTGATATAAACTTATGGTTTATTTTTTTACCTCTTGTTTTTAAGCTTACAGGTTTTCTGAAATTATTTGGGGGCTCCTTGGTTTGGGAGTAGGGATGAATAGAATTTTAGGGGTGAACCCCCTGCCTGGTTCTAACCAGAGCAGCTTTGATCTTTCTCATCTATTGAAGTTCCATGTAATGCTTTCCTGTTGGGGAGAGGGAGATTTTCACTGCTTAAAAATGTTGTTGAAAAGAGTTTGTAGAGAGGATTGTGCTAAAAAAAAAAAAAAAAAAAAAAAAAAAAAACCCAAAACCTGTGTAGTTAAAGTAAACCATCATACAATCCTTTTTTTTTTTCGAGAATCCAACTGGATTTTATTTGACACAGAATACAATATGGGTGCAGGAATAGCAAACTGAAAAGACAAAGCAGAAAAAACACGGTTCTAATTTATAATTAACAGGAGGGCAAGTCATTAAACGGCTAATGAAACAGTTGAGCTTGATGGAAGAATTCTTTTTCTAGTGCCCATACTTTTGGAATTCCCACTCTCTGTTGTCCAACGGACACACCTGCTGTGATTTGACCCAGCGGGGGATGCAGTGGAAGTGAAAAGCATGGTTACAGACTCCCCACGCAACGGTGCACTCTTCAGAAGTAGCAGACGCCTGGTTGCCTTGACACTCTATGCAAAGATCCATAATGTGGTTCTGGCAGATGGCACAGTTACCAATCACAATATCCCAGGCCCACAGGACTACCGCATTCCAGCGCCTCTTGCCCGCGCCACTCTTCGTGCTGCTCGGGGTATCCACATCCATCGCTGCCGCCATTTTGGAAACACACGCTCCATCGCCCGGCTACTTACAATGCATTTTCATAAAGGGAGTTAATACTTCTTAAGGCCCATGGAGATGAGCCAAAGTTAGTAAGGTGTATAACCAAGGGGCACAAAGCTGAGAGGACCTGAATGATGCAGGCAGCGAAGGTGTTTGGGAAAGCAGCTCACAGGTGGGGAAACCTGCCGCTGTCATGCGTGGAAAGTCCACAGGGAGGTCTGAACGCTGTCAATGATGATCTTGATTGACTGTCATCTCTAAAGAGATGACTGTGTGATTTCACTTGAAATCAGTCAAAATGTGATATAGAACCTAAAGCACCTCTTAAGTCCACCATTAGGTTTACGCCAGAATCTGATTTATTTGACCTGTAGATTACAATTCAAGGATTGCTGCTTTGGGGGAGGGTCTTTGTGTTAATGATAGAAAATATCAATTTGTATGCTTTATTCTCAGATTTAAAGGGAGTAATCTGGGATTGAAAAAGACACTTTAAGAATGGATTTCTAGCTACTAAATAGACTATCCTAGGGCAAACTGTTAGGCCACACATTTTTTTTTTTTAAGTCAAAACCAAAGGAACATCTTTGTTTATTGGATGGTAAAGTGGTACATTCCCCTTTTATCTGTTCTTACAAGGAAGGCTATTAAATTGTTTTACAGATAGACTTGCCCAGCAGGTTCCTATATGGGAACACACACTAAGAAATATTTAAATCATCACATGGAGAGAAAGAGGCAGCACGAAATGATTGCCAAGGAAGACTGATGTGTTGGGTCTAGTGGAGTGAAGACAGGAACCCGTCCTGCCCCACAGGGTAGTTTCCAGCTCTGGCCTGATGCCTTAGGCCAAAAACAGGGTCCCAGGGACATATGGTGTCATCATCAAGGGGTCACTCTGCTAAGGGAAGATGTAGACTCAAACCTTTAGTTGAAACCTTAAAAGGAGATGTGAACTTATTTTGTACCTCCACATACAAAGAAGATGTTGAGATAAAGTTATAAAATGAGATGAAGTGGTGTAATAAAAGTCAAGAATGATTAAGATTAGGAAAGAAACCTCAATAATTATAAAAATAAAACAACCAGATTAAAAATATGGAGATTGTACGAATAGCAATAAAAATAATTAGTTTAACGAATATTCCAGATAGTATTTCATTATATATCCTTCTAGATTCTCCATAAAAATGGTATAACACCACACATAGTTGTTTGCAAGTTGTTTAACTTAAAATTTTACCAGATGTATATTTTAACATCAACAAATATAGATCTACATCATCTCTTTTAAAGGCTGTATAGGATTCCATTGTATGCGGTAGTGACAGATTTCCCATCCTGATTGTAAGGATCTAACTTGGGGGCTGGGACTATGATGGTGAACAGGAGTCTGTCTTTAAGTGGGAATTTTCCTCTACAGATGCTTTTCCTCTTGCTGTAAAAAAACAGTAACCAAGACCATACACATATTCAGAGTTAAGATCATGAGAATTCTCATGAATTAAAAGATAGTTTTGTGAAGGTCAGCAGGACCCAGGCAGAAGAATATTCTAATTTATTAGACTTGTCTCCCTATGTTAGATAAAACAGTTGAGCCAATGTTAGTTTGACCTATTCCTCTCTTCCTGAGTCTTAAAGTGAAATACACACCAAAGGGAGTTAATGCCCCCGCTCCTTCTGATGTAATAGCTTTGAACTGGGATAAAAAGCTATCAATTCTGGTGGACAGAAATCTGGGGAGTCACTATAAATGCTGCAAGCTCTGGATACACTGGGGCTGTTGCAGTCAGTATTATCTGTATCCTACTTGGATGAAACCCTGCTCAAACTTTTCCTTCTAGATCATTCTAAGTTGAAAATCTTGGGAACTTTCGTAGATGACCTATGACCCAGGAGGAGAAAAACACATTAATTCTGAAGGGGAATATATCTGAATCCATGAAAGTCTTTCACTAAAACAAAAGTGAGAGGGTTGGGAGGGGTGGGGAATGTCACTGGCAATAGCTGTAGCTTTCATTTTGTTCTAAAAAGAAGAAAATTAGAATTATTTTTCTTTTTAAATGTCTGATGGTAAAAAGACCTTAAAACAGTTGAATTATTCAGTGGGTCTAAAGAAAATTAAAACAGGCTGGATGCATCATAATTCATGTAGCCAATTCTTTATAAATAGACTTTTAGTTTATTTCTGGCTCTTTTTAGTTTCTAGGCCTGCAAGCACACTTGTACATATATCTCGTCATATTTATTTGATTACACCCTTATGGTAATTGCCTTAAAAAGCAGTTACTGAGTAAGAGTTTATAAAACTTTACGGTTTTTTGATGCATATTGTTAAGTTGCCTGCCAAAAAGATAATAATTTATACCTCCACAAAAGTATATGACAATAGTTGTTTTCTTAATATTGTCACCAATACTACCTATTACCATTATATTAAAAATAATTTTTAAAAACTTGTCTAATCTGAAATGTGAAAAATGGTGTATCTTTTTTTTAAGATTACTCCCCAGAACAGTGATTGTGATCATTATTATGCTGGCATTAATTTAGGACTTACTGTGTGGCCAACCGCTGTGATAACCAAGCATCTTATTTTCTTCTCAGAATAGTGCAATGAGGTAGGTGCTATTAATTCATATATTCACTGACCAGTTATAATTTTTCTTGCTGAATCTCTGTGTCTTTTGCCTATTTTGGGGGGGGAGGGGTGTAGAAATGTACCTTAAACACCAAGGAAATCAACCTTTTCCATATAATCTCCTTTTCTGGGGGATATGTTTTCACTGGTATTTCTATTGGTCAAAAATAATTGATAATTCAGAAAGCATGGGAAAAACCCTGACATTGAATACAAACAGAAACAAATGAACCTCAACATGTATCAAAACAATAACATAACTGCACAGAGCAAAAATAATTAATCCAAGTGACTTTTGAATATAGTGCTTTGATGTACACCCTTAGTGGAACATATTCCAAGGACAAAAAGGACTCAAAGAAATATTAAACATTACTTAATAGTAGTAGAGATATTGATGTAGTCATCCTGAAATTATTTGTGCATATTTTAGAACTGAGCAAATGAGGATGGATGGATAGATAGATACTTATATTGATATTGATGGGAAGCAGGCTCTTACTGAAAGATTAAGGTGGTACAAACATAACGTGGGACAAGGAGATGAAGAATCTTGTAGTGTTTGATTGGAATTGGAAGTATGAGTATGAACTTATGATTCATATGTAGTAGTCTTGCTTCTCTAAGCCCCCACCAAACTTGTAAACATGCTCCAACAGGAAGTAGGCTGCACAAACAAGCTGTTTGTTCCCCAAGAAACGTTTACTCTCCAGTGCCCTTCAGATGTGGCTGCAGGGGCCAGGGGGCAAGGAATTACCTCCCAGAACTAGGAGTCTTAGACACTAGGGGGTTCCTCTCAGAGCTAAATCAGGGACTTGCTCCATCACCAGGACAGGGATCCTCATGATTGGTGAACAGAAGGACTTGATTACTGCTATGGAAATGGTGACTGTGCTGTGTTTCCTCCTTTTCCCTTTTCTGTTCCAAATCTATCACTGTTGGTAGGAATAGAACTTTTCTTAGACTGTAGGCAATCAGACCAGGAGGAGCCACATAATGGAGAGAAATGCTCATCGCCAAGAGATCTGGACTATGAACTTGATGATATCTTGGATGGGACTTTGGGAGTATCTTCTGTGGGAAAAAGGAAAGTAAGTCATGTGCACTTGGATATTTGGGTAGCTAAAGGGGTAGTCTGTGGAAGACACTGCTTTCTAGCTGTCCCTAATACCAACTCTCCTTCTTCTATAATAAGAGAGATCTTGAATTTTCTTGAAGTCCCAGCATCCCTTGCACCTAGATATGGCCATGAGACTAAGTTCTGGACAATGGTATATAAATGGTGGTGGTGTGTGTAAATTTAGGCTTGTGCCTTTAAAGTGGAGGAGGTGTGCTCTACTCTGCCCTTTTTTTTCTACCTTGCTTCAACTGTGGATAAGGTGGTGAGCCATCATGGGCCATGAGAATAAGTGGAGCGTCCTAGAGATGGTACAACCATGTAGAAGGAGTCTGGGTCCCTGAATGACCTCGTGGAGTAAATCTGTTAAACCAGGATTGCACCATTTATTTCCAGTCTGGTGAACAAGAGAAAAATTAGCTTCTAACTAACTTATTCAAGGTACTGTTATTTTGGATCTCTGTTATGTACAGCTGAACCTATATTCCAATTTACATACGTAAGATTATATATTAGTGATTTTGCCATGCTACAGTTCTGAAATGTATAGAAATAAAACTATTTTTTTGCATAAATTTTTTGTTGAGAAAGAAAAGTATTAGTTAAAACACAGTTTCTCAGCTCACAAGTTCATCACCCTAGTCACTAAAAAAAAAACAACCCACAGTTTAATTTATAATAACATCTTAGATGAACTGATTAGGAATTCATCTCGAAATGAGAAACATATATATCTTTTCATTTTCATGCAAAAACAGTTATGCATATTCTTTCAAACAGAAGTTTGAAAAAATGTTTGTTTGTACTCCTTTTATAAATGGAAGCTTTATATTCTCAAGTGTTTTAATTGGTGACTTGGAAGGTATCTTTTCCAAACAGAAACATTTTTTGAAGCCTAGAGACATTCAAACACCTTGTCAAAACCCAGATGGTTTACATTAAAGCCACAAATTCAGAGTTACAAGTTTAGAGTTCTTTTAGAAAGCTCAAGAACTTATTTTTAAAAGGAAACAAACAACATAACATACACATAGAAAATATAAATTATTGAACATGATAGCATACATATAACTAATGAAGACATGGAACTTTTCCCCCTTAATCATGAGCTTTAAAAATCAACTTTTTCTGCCATATCTTGAACAAACTTACATTCTTCTAATTGTATATATAAAGAAGCTCTTTGGCATCAGGTTGGGACAGCTTCACTTTTTTGCCAAGGAACTTTGGACAATCTTTTAGATTCAACTGAGAATCCCTACAATTTCTTAGCTGAGATTTTTTTTAAAGGGCTTTGTTATTTTCTCATACAGCAAAAATAAGAAATCCATTGGATTTCAGTTAATGTACTCCCTTGGATCTCAAGTTCATGCCTAAAAATGAACAACCAAAATTAGCACTGGAACACCAATTTTTATTTTTGAGGATCCATAATATTTACAGTCACATCAAATAGGTTAAAGTATGGCTGTGTACTTCTTATTCACAAAGGAGTAGAAAAACACAGTCAGATGACTCAAACTAAACATTAAGCTTTCTTGGCCAGGGGTAGGGTGCATTGTGTGTGTGTGTGTGTGTGTGTGTGTGTGTGTGTATGTGTGTGATCAATTCAAACACAGAAAGAAGACAATCAAAATGGGAGCTTTGTCAAGGATTTCACTGTGTACAGACCAAGTCCCTACCTAAGGTTTCATTTCTAGTCAGTAGGTCCACTTGAGAAGGTGAGTCAGGGATGGCAGACAGGTACACAGGTCTAGAGAATTCAGAAATTGGGCATCAGTTATTGTGCAGATATGATCCTAATTCCCAGCTGACTTCACAGAGCACGATTGGCTATATCTCATTTCACATGGTAAGATACACTCAACACTGTGCATTTATATTTAATCTTTACCCTATTCATCTTTTTTTCCTGGGACTGTGTCTAGCAGGTTTAGTTATAAAAACATGGGCCGCATGATCCTGGACCTGAGTTAGACAGATGGCAGGCAGCTTCACTGAAAGCCTACATAAAGCTTTCAAAGGGCCTCTTATCTTAGAGCTTGGCATCAGGAGATATAGCAATGAGAATTCTGTCCTAGGGCTCATTATATTTGTCACAGTCCTTTTGAGTCGATACCAAAACATACAGATGCATTTAAATACAAATGTAAATAAAAAATAAGCACAATTTTATACCCTTCCTTTTCTACTTTACACATCCATACACCTTTCCACGTCTTATATAGATTTACCACATTTTTAAAAGTCTGCTAGATTCTCTTTACTAACAAACATTATTGATTAGGCTGTTTTAATTTCTCACTATTATTAACAATGTTCCTGGTAAGAGCACTCCTTCCCAAGCTTTAACTATTTTATCAAAATATGAGAGATAGCCACAGATAAGGACTTTCTATATAGATGCAGATGTGGCATGGCACAACTCCAGGGATTGCCGTTAACACTAGAGTCTCTGTAGATGGTGGGCTCTGGAGTCGAGTCATGCACAGTCTCCCAGGCTGTACGTGATGGCCTTGGCTACAGAATTCTATATCCTCTTAGGAAGATAACCTCTCCCCCAGCTCCTGGGGCAATGTCCCCACTCCCACTTCTCCAACATTCTTCCTTTGACTCTTCCAAGATTCCTGATAGACTAGTATCAAGGAGGACACCAAAATTAAATTGATTTTCCACCTTCCCTAAGACTAAGGAAGACTAAGAAGATTAAGAGACCAAGAAACCACTAGGATGAATTCCATCATTTGTCAATTCCCTAAATCTCTGTTCCCCTCCAACTCTGACTCTGCGAGAAGCTCGACCCTCTGAGCTCGTTCCTCATCACTCTGACCCTTGCCTAGTAGAATGCCTTACTAAGACCTAGGAATGACCCCAGCTAGAGGCAATACTTGGTGGGGTTACAGTTTCTGTTCATATGTTGGGGTGATGCCATGACACTGAGCGTAAGTAATTAAGTTGGGAAGTGAACACGGAAAATACTGGAAAGGAAGTGGAAAATTGAGATTGAGAATTGAAGGAAGACTGTCAAGGATACGTTTTCAAGCATGTGGGCAACTGAGGCTCAGTCCCACTGAGGAACTTGGGAGACCATACAGGCCATGTGTAAGGGTCATCCTCTCTGAGCGGTGAGGAAGCTGGAGGATTTATTCACCAGCTCCCCGTGTATCATTGTTTTGTTGTTGCTTTCAGGGACATTAACTCTTTGAGACTTCTGCCTTGTCATGCTTGATGGCTGGGCCTGTTCCCAAAGCCAGACAAAAGTCCTCAGAATTTTACTACAGAGAGATACGTGTTTGGACAAGCCCCAATGTCTGCCTCATGGGTCATCCATGACTAGATTTTTCAGATATGTGAGCTAATACATTTCTTATTTTTGTTTGAGAAAATTTGAGTTGGGCTTTTATCACTTTTAACCAAATGAATCCTGACTAATCAATCCATAGAGCAGACATATACTGCAGACCTATACATAATATACACAGTGATATATAATCACTAAGTATCACTGTAAAACTATTGTGAGAAATATTAGATGAATAAGATTCAGGACCCATATCAAACATAATAATTCTGTGATTAATAACAGTTACCATTTATTAATAGTCACAGTTTGAACTTAGTGGTCATCTGCAATATATCAGTCCCTATCTACGGTTTGGATTTGCATTTCTCTGATGATGATGATGTTGAGTATCTTTTCATGTGCTTTTTTAGCCGTTTGTATATCTTCTTTAGAGAAACGTCTAATCAAGTCTGTTGCCCATATTTGAATTGGGGTTTTTGTTTTTTGGTTGTTGACCACTGGTCTTTTATTGTGTCCATTGTTCTGCCATTTCCGGAACGTCATGTAGTTCGAATCATATAGTATGTGGTCTTTTCAGATTGGCTTCTTTCACTTAGCAACATATATTTCCCCTATGTCTTAAATGGCTTGATAGCTCATTTCTTTGAAATGTTGAATAATATTCCATTGTATAAATTTATCACAGTTTGACTATATTCACCTATTGAAGAGTATATTGGTTGCTTCTAAGTTTTGGCAATTATGAATAAAGATGTAATAAACATTTATGTGCAGGTTTTTATATAGACATAAGTTTTTAATTATTCTGGGTAAATAGGAAGGGACATAACTGCTGGATCATATGGTAAGAGTCTGTTTAGATTTGTAGAAAACTGCCAGACTGTATTCCAAAGTGGTGATGCATTTTGCACTCCCACCAGTAATGTATGAGAGCTCCTGTTGCCCCACATCCCTACCAGCATTTGGTGCTGGCAGCGACCACACTAATAGGTGTAATGGCATCTCATAATTGTTTTAATTTTCAATTCTCTAAAGACATAGCTGAACTTGAGACAGGGAAATTACTCAGGATGATGAGAATAGGCACAATTTCACAAGGGTCCTTACATGTGAAAGAGGGAGGCAGTGAAGTTAGCATCAGAGGGAAACTTGAGATGCTGTACTGCTGACTTTGAAGATGGAGGGTGAGGCATGAGCCAAGGAAAGCAGACAGCCTCCATAAATTGGAAAGACAAGGAAACAGATTTTCCCCTAGTGCCTCCAGAGGGTGCAGTCCTGCCAACACCTTGACTTTAGCTCATGAGACCCAGTTTGAATTTATGACCTCCAAAATTGTAATCATAAATTTGTGCTCTTTAAGTCACTGAGGTTGTGGTAAATTGTTACAGCAATCATGGGAAACTAGTACACTGTAACTAAGTGGAGGGGGACTGTTTATAGAACTAGCTCCTCCCAAGATTCCAGAAAGAATTATGATGTTGACATGAGATTACTCAAAGTGTTCTAAATCACCACTCAGATGCTGAAGGAGTATTGCCTAAGCACACCATGATAAATGAAGATAAAGGAAAATCTTCTTTTAAAGGCAGGACTGCTTTAAGATGTTCTATTTTAGTGGAAGCTTAGTCTGATGAGCTCTAGCCTAGTCTTGGGTGAAGACTTCCCTGGGGGTTGTTTTCTCCTAATAGTATAATAAGTGTTTCTTGACCAATCACTGGATGCATTTTCATTTTTAATACTCTCATGGTGAATCTTAGAATTAATTTTTTACCTTATTTATAAACTAAAATATAAATAAAAATGAATTTGATAGATCCTACTTAACTCAGGTCTCTTTCTTTTGAAACCTAATATTATTCTTTAGTTTAAACACAGACTGGAAAACAATATTATCATACCAAAATCTGGAAGAAAATTAAAGTACCCACTTTTATTCTTTTTACATAAATTGAACTGTTTGTATATATAGAGATTAAATTTATTGTCCTTTGAAGAATATCTGTTTATTTACCTACCTATGTATCGATCATCTGTCTATCTATCTATCTATCTATTTCTATACTAGTACACTTGGTATTTTAAAGTATTTACTCCAACTGGTATATTGACTTCAATATTTAATACTTGAGGAAGTGTTTTTAATTGTTAGGACTACGACATTTCCATAATATAAGGCTAATTTTTAGTTTGTAAATCAAATAGTAACAAAGTTATCCCACAGTCCCAGGGGCTTATACTATTGAGATCTGATTCAGTTTCCGATGGAAGAGATTGGTAGGGAGGAAGGTTTGATCTAATGGGACCACTATATAAAAATCAAGGATATTTACAAAGAATTTCTCTGAGAATCAAGACAATCATTTGGCTGCCTTGTCTTTTTTTGTGTGTGTGTGTGCGGTACGCGGGCCTCTCACCGCTGTGGTCTCTCCTACCACGGAGCACAGGCTCCGGACGGGTAGGCCCAGCGGCCATGGCCCACGGGCCCAGCCGCTCCGCGCCACGCGGGACCCTCCCAGACCGGGGCACGAACCTGCGCC
Organism: Leucopleurus acutus; assembly: GCF_964270905.1. Lineage (NCBI taxonomy): Eukaryota > Metazoa > Chordata > Mammalia > Artiodactyla > Delphinidae > Leucopleurus > Leucopleurus acutus. Next base: position 41,700,629 of record NC_139142.1, read on the forward strand.
CCCTACACTGGCAGGTGGACCCCCAACCTCCGCGCCACCAGGGAAGCCCTGCCTTGTCTTTAATATTAAGAGTCAGATCTCATCAAGATAATGGTTATCTTTCTACTCAATAGGTAGTTTTTATTCCTTCATACTGAGCAGCACAGAGAGGAACAGGAAATGAGGATTAGAAAAAGAGACCTCTGGGTAAATAATCCATCCAAATTCATCTGGATTTGGCAAACTAAGTAACAATACATATTTCTGAACCTACAATAATTATTTCCCTAAGAATAGCTGTATTGGACTCATCTGCCTCTAAATGCCAGCATGTGAGTGATTAAATAGTGGTATTTGATGAAGTCCCCTCCTCAACTTTTAAGTTAACTAACATCCCCAGAAACAGAATTTTTTCCCCCTAAGTTTTCAAATATTTCATGTCAGGATACAACTGGAGGTCAAATTTCATTTTGCCATGAATATTTTGGGATTGTTTACTTCTGTATATTTGTTTAAATATAAGATTGCTCTTTTTCTTTATGGGGAAGAGAACTTTTTTTTTTTTTTTTTTTTTGCGATACGCGGGCCTCTCACTGTTGTGGCCTCTCCCGTTGCGGAGCACAGGCTCTGGATGCGCAGGCTCAGCGGCCATGGCTCACGGGCCCAGCCGCTCCGCGGCATGTGGGATCTTCCCGGACCAGGGCACGAACCCGTGTCCTCTGCATTGGCAGGCGGACTCTCAACCACTGCGCTACCAGGGAAGCCCGAAGAGACCTTTTTAATTTTGTTTTGTTCTGTGGGAGGAGACATTTTATATTAAAGCAATCTGACCTCCTCTGTTTGTCATTGCACTGGTCTTTAGCTTTTTAACAGAGCCGTTTGCTTCCTTAAGTCTCTAGGTACATACTGTTGATTGCTTTTATGTGCTACTACTTGAGGGGAGCAAAGATATTTCAAGCTTTGGAGACAGACATTCAGCAAGAGTTGAAAAATTCCTTTCTGGATGCTGAAACAGCCTTAATGAAGAACTATGTCAACATAACTTCAGAAGAACTTGAAATCTTTTTGCAGGTAAGAGATAAAGGGGTTTCGTTTGGAGAGTTATAAATTTGCCAATTGTGTGAAAGAGAGCTGTAGATAGAAGACTTTATAGAATGCCTTCCTGTGTGTTTTTACCTAAATACCACTAATTTTCTGTCATCTGAAGAGTGATGGAAAAAAAAGACAAGGCCTTATAGTAATAGGAAACATAAAGACAACAGTAGAAGAATGTAAAGGGGTAAGACTGATATAGATAAGAGGAAAAATTACAGAGCAGACATCACAAGGGTATAGGAACTCCATAAGATATCCTGAGGGTCAGGGGAGAAAATATAGCATTGGACTAAGTGTACCATTGATAACAATTATAAAACAAAACGCTTATTACAAAGAGAATGGAAAACAGAGCAGGGTAAGCTAACGAGGCGGAATCCAAAAGGGGATGACCATTTAAAGAAAGCACAGAAATACACTACCATGTGTAAAACAGATAGCTAGTGGGAACCTGCTGTAAGGCACAGGGAGCTCAGCTCCGTGCCCTGTGATGACCTAGATGGGTGGGATGGCGGGGGATGGGGGTGGGAGGGAGGTCCAAGAGGGAGGGGATATAGGTACACATAGAGCTGATTCACTTCATTGTACAGCAGAAACTAACACAACATTGTAAAGCAATTATACTCCAATAAAAAATTAAAAATATTAAATTACATTAAAAATATAATAAAAATAAAGAAAGCATGTGAGTTGAGTTCCAAATTTCCTTGCCCTTTCCTCTGTGAGCACTATCCCATTAACCCAGCTTGGTGAGGGGAAAATGAGCCCTAGCAGAAAGCAGCAATTCTACTGGGCCGAAGCATCAGGAAGTCAGAAACTGGGGACTAACAGTGATTGGAATTTGAGAAGAAAATCACAAAGAAGGGAAATCTTCAGAGTGAGAAAGCCCCCAGATTCTAAATCTGCTATGAATTCCTCTCAAGCTTTGGGTCCACTCCTAAATTGTGCACGTGTAAAGCAAGACCTCAGAAAAACAAACAAAAGCAGCATCTGTGATTGTAAAGAGCTATGCAGAGACTTCAGCAGCAGTCTGGTGCTGGGGAGACAAAAATCAGAATTTAAGGCTCAACAAGTTAGAGGGATTTGGTAAACACCCTAGGCCTTCTGTTGGACCTGCACCTCTGAGAGGGAGCTGTAAAGGAGGAAAAGTTTCCACACACTAGGAAGCTCCTTCACTGGCAGGGACGGGGGGTGGGTTGGGGGGAAGCTTCGGAGCCACGGAGGAGAGCGCGGCAACAGGGGTGCGGAGGGCAAAGCGGAGAGATTCCCGCACAGAGGATCGGTGCTGACCTGCACTCACCAGCCCGAGAGGCTTGTCTGCTCACCCGCCGGGGCGGGCGGGGCTGGGAGCTGAGGCTCGGGCTTCAGAGGTTGGATCCCAGGGAGAGCACTGGGGTTGGCTGCGTGAACACAGCACGCACTGAAGGGGGCTAGTGCGCCATGGCTAGCCAAGAGGGAGTCCGGGAAAAACTCAGGACCTGCCGAAGAGGCAAGAGACGATTGTTTTGGGGTGAGAGAGGAGAGGGGATTCAGAGCACTGCCTAAACAAGCTCCAGAGATGGGTGTGAGCCACGGCTATGAGTGCAGACACCAGAGACAGGCATGAAATGCTAAGGCTCCTGCTGCAGCCACCAAGAAGCCTGTGTGCGAGCACAGGTCACTCTCCACACCTCCCTTCCTGGGAGCCTGTGCAGCCCGCCACTCCCAGGGTCCCATGATCCAGGGACAACTTCCCTGGGAGAACGCACGGGGCATCTCAGGCTGGTGCAACGTCACTCCGGCCTCTGCCACCGCAGGCTCGCCCCACATTCTGTACCCCTCCCTCCCCCCGGCCTGAGTGAGCCAGAGCCCCCTAATCAGCTGCTACTTTAACCCTGTCCTGTCTGAGGGAAGAACAGACGACCTCAGGCGACCTACAAGCAGACGCAGGGCCAAATCCAAAGCTGAACCCCAGGAACTGTGTGAACAAAGAAGAGAAAGGGAAATCTCTCCCAGCAGCCTCAGGAGGGGCAGATTAAATCTCTACAATCAACTCGATGTACCCTGCATCTGTGGAATACCTGAATAGACAACGAATCATCCCAAAATTGAGGCAGTGGACTTTGGGAGCAACTGTAGACTTGGGGTTTGCTTTCTGCATCCAATTTGTTTCAGGGTTTATGCTTATCTTAGTTTAGTATTTAGAGCTTGTTATCACTGGTAGATTTGTTTATTGATTTGGTTGCTCTCTTACTTTTTTATTTTATATACAAATATATTTTTTCTTTCCTTTTTCTCTTTTTATGAGTGTATGCGTATGCTTCTTTCTGTGATTTTGTCTGTATAGCTTTGCTTTTGCCATTTGTCCTAGGGATCTAACTGTCCATTTTTGTTTTTTGTTTTTTTGCTTAGTATAGTTTTTAGGGCTTGTTATCATTGATGGATTTCTTTTTTTGGTTTGGTTGCTCTCTTCTTTCTTTCTCTCTTTTTTTTTGATTACTTCTTAATTTTTAAATTTTTAAAAATTGTTTTCTATTTTAATAACTTTATTTTTTAAATTCTCTCTCTCTCTCTCTCTCTCTCTCTTTCTTTTTCTCCCTTTTCTTCTGAGCCATGTGGCTGTCAGGGTCTTGGTACTCTGGCTGGCTGTCAGGCCTGAGCCTCTGAGGTGGGAGAGCCAAGTTCAGAACAATGAACACCAGAGATCCCCGGCCCCACTTAATATCAATCGGAGAGAGCTCTCCCAGAGATCTCCTTCTCAATGCTAAGACCCAGCTCCACTCAACGATCAGCAAGCTCCAGTACTGGACACCCCCATGCCAAACAACTAGCAAGACAGGAACACAACCCCACCCACTAGCACAGAGGCTGCCTAAAATCATAAGTTCACAGACACCCCAAAACAGACCACTAGACCTGGTCCTGCCCACCAGAAAGACAAGATCCAGCCTCATCCACCAGAACACAGGCACCAGTCCCCTCCACCAGGAAGCCTACACAACCCACTGAACCAACCTCGCCCACTGGGAGCAGACACCAAAAACAATGGGAACTATGAACCTGCAGCCTGTGAAACGGAGACCCCAAACACAGTAAGTTAAGCAAAATGAGAAGACAGAGAAATACACAGCAGATGAAGGAGCAAGGTAAACACCCACCAGACCAAACAAATGAAGAGGAAATAGGCAGTCGACCTGAGAAGAATTCAGAGTAATGATAGTAAAGATGATCCAAAATCTTGGAAATAGAATGGCGAAAGTAAAAGAAAGGTTTAACAAAGACCTAGAAGAACTAAAGAGCAAACAAACAATGATGAACAACACAATAAATGAAATTAAAAATTCTCTAGAAGGAATCAATAGCAGAATAACTGAGGCAGAAGAATGGATAAGTGACCTGGAAGATAAAATAGTGGAAATAACTACCAAGAGCAGAATAAAGAAAAAGAATGAAAAGAATTGAGGACAGTCTCAGAGACCTCGGGGACAACATTAAACCCACCAACATTCGAATTATAGGGGTCCCAGAAGGAGAAGAGAAAGAAAAAAGGGACTGAGAAAATATTTGAAGAGATTATAGTTGAAAACTTACCTAATATGGGTAAGGAAATAGTCAATCAAGTCCAGGAAGCGCAGAGAGTCCCATACAGGAAAAATCCAAGAAGAAACACGCCAAGACACATAGTAATCAAACTATCAAAAATTAAATACAAAGAAAAAATATTAAAAGCAGCAAGGAAAAAGCAACAATTAACATACAAGGGAATCCCCGTAAGGTTAACAGCTGATCTTTCAGCAGAAACTCTGCAAGCCAGAAGGGAGTGGCAGGACATATTTGAAGTGATGAAAGGGAAAAACCTACAACCAAGATTACTCTACCCAGCAAGGATCTCATTCAGATTCGACAGAGAAAGTAAAACCTTTACAGACAAGCAAAAGCGAACTGAATTCAGCACCACCAAACCAGCTCTACAACAAATGCTAAAGGAACTTCTCTGGACAGGAAACACAAGAGAAGGAAAAGATTTACAATAAAAAACCCAAAACAATTAAGAAGATTGTAGCAGGAACATACATATCGATAACTATCTTAAATGTAAATGGATTAAATGCTACAACCAAAAGACATAGACTGGCTGAATGTATACAAAACAAGACCTGTACATATGCTGTCTACAAGAGACCCACTTCAGACCTAGGGACACATACAGAGTCAAAGTGAGGGGATGGAAAAAGATATTCCATGCAAATGGAAATCAAAAGAAAGCTGGAGTAGCAATTCTCATATCAGACAAAATAGACTTTAAAATAAAGACTATTACAAGAGACAAAGAAGGACACCACATAATGTCAAGGAATCAATCCAAGAAGAAGATATAACAACTGTAAATATTTATGCACCCAATATAGGAGACCCTCAATACATTAGGCAAATGGTAATAGCCATAAAAGGGGAAATTTACAGTAACACAATCATAGTAGGGGACTTTAACACCCCACTTTCATCAATGGACAGATCATCCAAAATGAGAATAAATAAGGAAACACAAGCTTTAAATGATACATTAAACAAGATGGACTTAATTAATATTTATAGGACATTCCAGCCAAAAACAGCAGATTACACTTTCTTCTTAAGTGCTCATGGAACATTCTCCTGGATAGATCTTATCTTGGGTCACCAATCAAGCCTTGGTAAATTGAAGAATATTGAAATCATATCAAGTAACAACACTATGAGACTAGATATCAATTACAGGAAAAAATCTGAAAAAATACAAACACATGGAGGCTAAACAATACACTACTTAATAACCAAGAGATCACTGAAGAAATCAAAGAGGAAATCGAAAAATACCTAGAAACGAATGACAATGAAAACATGATGTCCCAAAACCTATGGACACAGTGAAAGCAGTTCTAAGAGGGAAGTTTGTAGCAATACAATCCTACCTCAAGAAACAAGAAGCATCTCAAATGAACAACCTAACCTTACCTAAAGCAATTATAGAAAGAAGAACAAAACCCCCCCAAACTTAGCAGAAGGAAAGATATCATAAAGACCAGATCAGAAATAATTGAAAAAGAAATGAAGGAAACAATAGCAAAGACCAATAAAACTAAAAGCTGGTTCTTTGAGAAGATAAACAAAATTGATAAACCGCTAGCCAGACGCATCAAGAAAAAAAGGGAGAAGACTCAAATCAATAGAATTAGAAATGAAAAAGGAGAAGTAACAACTGACACTGCAGAAATACAAAAGATCATGAGAGATTACTACAAGCAGCTCTATGCTAATAAAATGGACAACCTGGAAGAAATGGACAAATTCTTAGAAAGGCACAACCTGCCAAGACTGAATCAGGAAGAAATAGAAAATATGAACAGACCAATTACAAGCACTGAAATTGAAACTGTGATTAAAAATCTTCCAACAAGCAAAAGCCCAGGACCAGATGGCTTCACAGGCGAATTCTATCAAACATTTAGAGAAGAGCTAACACCTATCCTTCTCAAACTCTTCCAAAATATAGCAGAGGGAGGAACACTCCCAAATTCCTTCTACGAGGCCACCATCACCTTGATACCAAAACCAGACAAGGAGGTCACAAAGAAAGAAAACTACAGGCCAATATCACTGATGAACACAGATGCAAAAATCCTCAACAAAATACTAGCAAACAGAATCCAACAGCACATTAAAAGGATCATACACCATGATCAAGTGGGGTTTATTCCAGGAATGCAAGGATTCTTCAATATATGCAAATCTATCAATGTGATAAACCATATCAACAAACTGAAGGAGAAAAACCATATGATCATCTCAATAGATGCAGAGAAAGCTTTTGATAAAATTCAGCAATCCCACTATTGGGCATATACCCTGAGAAAACCAAAATTCAAAAAGAGTCATGTACCAAAATGTTCATTGCAGCTCTATTTACAATAGCCCAGAGATGGAAACAACCTAAGGACCCATCATCGGATGAATGGATAAAGAAGATGGGGCACATATATACAATGGAATATTACTCAGCCATAAAAAGAAACGAAATTGAGCTATTTGTAATGAGGTGGATAGACCTAGAGTCTGTCATACGGAGTGAAGTAAGTCAGAAAGAAAAAGACAAATACCGTATGCTAACACATATATATGGAATTTAAGAAAAAAAAATGTCATGAAGAACCTAGGGGTAAGACACAGACCTACTGGAGAACGGACTTGAGGATATGGGGAGGGGGAAGGGTGAGCTGTGATAGGGCGAGAGAGAGTCATGGACATATACACACTACCAAACGTAAGGTAGATAGCTAGTGGGAAGCAGCCGCATGGCACAGGGATATCGGCTCGGTGCTTTGTGACCGCCTGGAGGGGTGGGATAGGGAGGGTGGGAGGGAGGGAGATGCAAGAGGGAAGAGATATGGGAACATATGTATATGTATAACTGATTCACTTTGTTATAAAGCAGAAACTAACACACCATTGTAAAGCAATTATACCCCAATAAAGATGTTAAAAAAAAAAAAAGATAGTCCTCACAGGTTTTTATTGATAGTATATAATTTAATCCCAGCAGCGTAATACAGTGATTCCCTAACTAAACTAGATATATCATTAGATGCATTTATTTGTGAACCAGAAACTACATAAAGCAGCAAAATATAGTTAAAAATCAAGCAAACTTTCCAGAATTAAAAAATGGAATAATTAAAATGCAGAATAAATGAAAGCCAGCAAGGTTGAAGGAGACAATATCAATAAATAAAAATCAGCTGTATTTCAATACACCAGCAATGAAAAATCTCAAAATGAAATTAAGAAAACAATTCCCTTTACAAATGCAGGAACAAGAATAAAATACTTAGGACTAAATTTAACCAAGAAAGTTCAAGATTTGCACACTGAAAGCTACGAAACATTTTTGAAAAAAGGAGACCTAAATAAGTGGAAAGATTTATGTTTATATATTGGAAGACAATGTTGTAAGATAAGAATATTCTTTTAAGAGTATTTTAAGAGAACTCTTACAGATTCAATGTATGAGTTTTCCTATGAAAATTTCAACTTCTTTTTTTTTGCAAAACTTAACCAGCTAATTGTAAATTTTATGTGGAAATTCAAGGAACTCAGAGCAGTAAAAACAATCTTGAAAAAGACAGAGTTTAAGGACTCACACTTCCTGGATTAAAAAATTACAAAGCTACAGCAATGAAAACAGTGTGGTACTCACACAAGGATAGATATATGGACCAACAGAATAGAAGTGAGAGTGGAGAAATAAATTGACCATAGATGTATGGGTTTACTTTTTTTAAGTTTTTTTTTTTTTTTTTTTTGCAGTACGCGGGCCTCTCACTGTTGTGGCCTCTCCCGTTGCGGAGCACAGGCTCCGGACGCGCAGGCTCAGCGGCCATGGCTCACGGGCCTAGCCGCTCCGCGGCATGTGGGACCTTCCCAGACCGGGGCACGAACCCGTGTCCCCTGCATCGGCAGGCGGACTCTCAACCACTGCGCTACCAGGGAAGCCCTTTTTTAAGTTTTATACACTTTTTTTTTTGTAAACAAGTTTTAGGTTTACAGAAAAATTGGGCAGAGAATACAGAGTACAGAGAATTTCCAGTTACCTCCTATCTCACTGCACAGTTTTCCCTAATACTAACATCTTGCATTAGTGTGGTACAATTGTTACGAGTGAGGAATCTATATTGATATTTATTATTAACTAAAGTCCATGGTGTACAGTAGGGTTCATTCTTTGTGTTGGACACTCTGTGGTGGTCAATTTTAAGTGATATGATACTTTCTATATATTCTAAACATTTTACTTTATTATTTTTATAGTCTAATACCAAAGATGATTTCCAAGTTAGTATAAAATGATTTATGATATCTAAAGTATATATTCCAAAGTGGTGACTTTGAAACACTATGACTACCAAATTAAGTTTGCAAACAAAAATTTTGAGCAGTTTCTAGTGAATTATCTTGCTCACACCCAGGCAGATTCCTTAATTAATATACAAAGTCAAACTCTTTCAATTGGTTTCGTAACTTCTTCACCTAAGCAGGCAAAAATTAATGTTCTTCATGTCTTTCTTCTGACATAAGATCTAATAAATTATAATGCCTAGAAACATTAATTCATTTGAAATTGCTCATTAACTACAAATATTTCAGAATATTTTACACAATTTACTGTAGCTTCTAGCTTGGTTTCTGTATTAGAGTTCTCCAGAGAAACAGAATACATATAGAGAATATATATATATATATATATGTATATGTATATCTATATCTATATAAAGAGGTTGTTATTATTATAAGGAATTGGCTTACATGACTATGGAGCCTGACAAGTCCCATGATCTGCTGTCTGCAAGCTGGAGGCCTAGAAGAGCCAGCGGTATAGTTCCAGTCTGAGTCAAAAGGTCTGAGAACCTGGAGAGCCAATGTCCCAGTTCAAAAACAGTCAGAGAGAGAATAAACTCTTCCTCACCCTGCCTTTTGTTCTATTCAGGTCTGCAACACATTGGATGAGGTCCACCCACATTGGGGAAGGCAGTCTGCTTTACTCAATCTACCCATTCAAATGTTAATTTTGTTCAGAAACTCCCTTACAGATATACTTAGAATAATGCTTAGCTAGAAAACATTGATATCTGGGTATCCCATGTCCTAGCCAAGTTGACACAATTACCCATCACAGTTTCCAACCGAAAATGACCTATTAAAAGGTCAGTTCATTTCTATAAACTCTTAATATTTCAATGAAGTTGTATAGAAGCCTCTATTAGCCATTTATGGGAATGTATTCATGTACTTTATGAGGTAAATATAATTATTATCCTCATTTTACTGACATGGAAATTAAGGGTAAATAGCTTGCCCAGCTAGTAGATGATAGGATTGTGGCTCAAACTCCAATCTACTTAACATAAGCGACACCACCCTTAACCAGATCACCCTAACTGTAGTATGGAAGGCACATTTGAGGAGTTGTCTACTAGAGGCAGGAACACAGTTACAAGACCGCGACAGTGTGCATGAAGATCTTGGAATTATTCTAGTGTTTTTATGAAGGAGAATCAAAAAGACTAGGTGGCACCTCCCTCTCTCTCTCTCTCTCTCTCTCTCTCTCTCTCTCTCTCTCTCTCTCTCTCTATCTCTCTCTCTATCTATCTATCTTTGGTGGGAGAGGTTGGGGTGGTATGAATAAAGAAAGCAAGGAGTCAAGGATGACTGAGGTTTCCAGCTTGGGTATCTTCCCCCCCAACTACCCACACTATCATGTATGATTCTCACTAAGTAATAACGATAACAGCAGACTGCATTTGCACAGGATAGGAGACATAAAGGGTTTTGAAGTAAGTGTCTTTTATTGGTTTGCAGAAACTATATATAGTGCCATTGAGAAGAGGACAGTCTTGGTCCTAACAGATCTTCCTTTCTCTCCCAAGCTGGTAGACAGATAACTGGCACTTGCCAGACTGCTATCATCAACATACTGAGTTGACGAGTTTGTAACAGAGGAAAGTACGGGAGGGATCAGCGTAAGAAGTACTTCCCTGCTTTATGATCTCTGTGCATATGGCTAGGAACAGGAGGAGAGGAAACACTGAGCCTACTGACATTTACCAGTCCTACAATGAATTCTGATTGAAAAATTTGACTTTCTCTCTTTTGAGATGTTCATTAATTGTTACCACCTTAATATAACAAAAAAAAGTCCTTCTCTTTCTAAAAAAAGCATAACCTCCTTATTGGGATGATAAAATCACTGAGAGACACTGATGTGAGCTAAGTCCCTTTAGCCAAGTACAAGAACCTCACATTGGCCAAGATGCTCTGGATAAAGTTCATTACTTAATCAACCAGTTTACCAAAGCAAACACCTCCCGCTAGTTTCTTAGACGTTATCTTCAACCACACCTTTAGCTTTTGAGTATTTTGACTTATCAGTGAAGGCCTGCCAATACCTTACAGAAAGTACTAGAAGAGGAGGCTGAGTTTGGGAAGAGCATCCTTAAATCAAAGTTTAGGACTTTCTTGGCTAAATGTTTCAATGCATTTAAAATTCAGCTGTAGAATTGTATAGCTGTGCATCTAGGGCACTTAAAAGGGCAATAGAGACATGGGCCCCTTCTATCTTTGGAGGCTCTTAATTTATTAAAAATTTCTAAATGTCAAAATAGCTATAATACTTGAAGATTAACATCTCTACACTTAATAACAATACTTTTAATACAGAAATACAGTAAAACATAATTATGCTATTTAGAAGATAATTACATTTGCAAAAGTTATATATTCATAATACGTGATGGGGTTAGACTGTCATTTAATGGGATACAAGCATGAAAATGTAGGATGAAAGTCATTGTCTTTCAATGTGTTCAGTGTATCCCATTTGGAGACTGACATTTGAGGCCCTTCACAAATGTGGACCTCAAATAAATGGTCTGAGATCCCCATTAGGATAGAGCTGGGCCCAACTCACTTGACCCAAGAATGTACTTCACAAGTAGACCTCAGACTTGGTTGGCAAGTGATGATATTATTTCTGAGACACTCCTGTCCTCTCCCATCAATTATCCTCCTAAGAAACATTTTTTAATGGCATATTTCAGTGTTTATGACTTAAGAAGTGGTATAACTCAGCTCCTTGTGGGAATGACTCAGAGAGCTTTATTTTTCACAGGAATTTCTTTTGATTCCATAACACAGTCCCAGCTGCAGAACCTCTGCAACAGTTGTCAGCTGGGTTCGGGAGTCACACAGATGTGGGGACAAGTTCTGCTTCACCATGACTAGTTAAGTGACCTTGAGAAATGGCCAACCTCTCTGAGCCTGTATCTCAACTGTAAAATGGGAATAATAATAGTCCTTATTTCATAGGGTGGTCTGAAATGAAATGACTTGTTGCAAGTAAAGCACACTGCCTAACATCTAACCGGCACTCAAGAAATGTTAGCCACAGGTACTGTTATTCTTTTCCCAAGTAACAGAGCTCTATGTAGAAGACACGAAAAACATTCAAATCAAAGTTTTTTCCCACTACGTTTTGATATTTTAAATATTTCAGATATTTTAAAAATTTTATTTTAATATTTTATATCCATTATCACTTTGTGACTGTAAGTGTATCTCCAGAATTAATTAACTAATTAATAAATTAACTAATTAATTAAACTTATTTTAAAGAGGATGAGACACTGATGAAATATGTAATGTTGGTACTTCTTATGTAGTACCAAATCCGGCCTCCAGATGTCAGTATGAACTCAACCGATTGAGGCAGTTACTCAAATAAGATGGTTACATGCTACTCTACTCTTATGCATTAAATAGCATTGCAGATATACAATAACCATTATTCAATTTTAGAAATGTAATAAACAGATCAGCTTCTTTGAATTCAGAAGACATTGTATTATAAAACTAGTAGTGAAAAATATGCATCAAGTGCGTGAATCTGGAAGCGCCATTACAAGAAATTTGGACACATTTAACCAAAATATGAAAAAGAGGGTTATATTTAACACTTGCTTTTGGAAAAAACAATTATTATTTACATGATTGTGGGATGTAGTCTATGGGTCTTCAAAAATTATTCAAGATAATCAGCGGCCACATCTAACATTTTCTACATTCTACTCTTGTGCAGTACACATTTAGGGCCATTCCACTGGAAAGGTAAATCAGATAACACATTGTTTCATGCCCATGAAAACCAAGTAAATCAGTTTATAAAGCGATGCAGATTTATTATGGGTGTTGCTACAGAAGCCTCAAAAAGTTTGCTCTTAGAGGGCACTATTACCCATTTTATTCATTCAATAAATATTTATTGAGTATCTACTATGTTTCAAGCAACTTTTTAGATGTTGGGAACAGAGCTGTGAACAAAGCAAACAAAATCCCTGCCCTCATGGGGTTTTCAGTTCAGGAAAGAAAGATGGGCAATAAATGTAATAAATAAATAAACAACAAAGTGAAATAGCATATTAAAAAATAATTTCTACAGATCAAAAAAAAAAAGGAAAACATTTAAAATGTAGTGGTTAATGTGGGCCACACTGTAAAAGTGATGTGTAAGGAAAAACTTAAAGAGAGTGGGGGAGCAAGCCAGAGGTATATCTGGGGGAAGAACACACCAGACAGAGGCACTCCCAAAGGCAAAAAGCTCCAGGGAACCTCCATACTGTTCTCCATAGTGGCTGTATCAATTTACATTCCAACCAACAGTGCAAGAGGGTTCCATTTTCTCCACACCCTCTCCAGCAGTTATTGTTTGTAGATTTTTTGATGATGACCATTCTGACCAGTGTGAGGTGATACCTCATTGTGGTTTTGATTTGCATTTCTCTAATGGTTAGTGATGTTGAGCATCCTTTCATGTGTTTGTTGGCAATCTGTATATCTTGAGAAATGTCTATTTAGGTCTTCTGCCCATTTTTGGATTGGGCTGTTTTTTTTTTTGATATTGAGATGCATAAGGTTCCTTAAAAAACTAAAAATAGAACTACCATAGAACCGAGCAATTCCACTACTGGACATATACCCTGAGAAAACCATAATTCAAAAAAGAGTCATGTACCACAATGTTCATTGCAGCACTATTTACAATAGCCAGGACATGGAAGCAACCTAAGTGTCCATCGACAGATGAATGGATAAATGAGATGTGGCACATATATACAATGGAATATTACTCAGCCATAAAAAGAAATGAAATTGAGTTATTTGTAGTGAGGTGGATGGACCTAGAGACTGTCATACAAAGTGAAGTAAGTCAGAAAGAGAAAAAAAAATACCGTATGCTAACACATATATATGGAATCTAAAAAAAAAAAAAAAGGTTATGAAGAAACTAGGGGCAGGACAGGAATAAAGACGCAGACATAGAGAATGGACTTGAGGACACAGGGAGGGGGAAGGGTAAGCTGGGATGAAGTGAGAGTGGCATGGACATATATACACTACCAAGTGTAAAATAGATAGCTAGTGGGAAGCAGCCGCATAGCACAGGGAGATCAGCTCGGTGCTTTGTGACCACCTAGAGGGGTGGGATGGGGGGGTGGGAGGCAGACGCAAGAGGGAGGAGATATGGGGATATATGTATATGTATAGCTGATTCACTTTTTCATGCAGCAGAAACTAACACACCATTGTAAAGCAATTACACTCCAATAAAGATGTTAAAAAAAAAAAAAAGGAATAGACTGAGATCGTGGAAATGGCAGAGTCCAGTCAGGAAGCTTATATATTACTCTAAGTTAGAGACTACAGTGGTTTGGAGGAAGACATTGGTGGAGCACCTCAAGGTTGATATTCAAGCAAAGATCTCTGGATGCTTCTGGTGCTTGGAAAGGTTTGCTAGGTTAAGGATGAAATGTTTTAAAGTCCACTCCAGAACTCCAACCAGCCAACCGAGTCTCCATAATCCTTTTATGCTAAAGGATTGCTTCTTGGGAGCAGTCATAGTTGAAGTTACAAGAAAATAACCTTTTATTTCACAATAGTGCAAAATGAAGGGTCAGAAAAAAAAATGTCAGCACGAAGTATACATACTGCACAGTGGTTTTTATGGGAGATTAATGCAAGGTTTCTTCTGACCCTGGCAAATATTGGGACCAGATTTCACTCATAAAATAAAGAATTTTCTATTTTCTCTGGAATCCTAGAGTTTTTTAAAATACCACATTTATCTCAGAAATACTAATTCAGTGCTTTTTAAATTAATAAACTTATAAAAAAGGGGTTTTAGGTTTACAGAAAAATGGAGCAGAAATACAGAGAATTCCCATATGCATCCTCTTTCTCTCCTCCCCAAAGCAGTTTCCTCTATTACTAACATCTTATAGTAGCATAGTACATTTGTTACAATGCATGAACAAATATTGATAATTATTATTAACTACAGTCCTCTAGTTTACATAAGGGTCATTCCTTGTGTTGTACAGTTCTGTGGGGTTTGATAATGCATAATATAATGTATCCACCATTACAGTATCATACAGAATAGTTTCACTGCTCTAAAAATCCCCTGTGATTTACCTATTCATCCCATTCTCTTTCCCTGAACCCCTTGCAACCACTGCTCTTTACTGTCTCTATAAGTTTTGTCTTTTCCAGAACATCATATAGTTGGGATCACTCAATACATACGTAATCTTTTCAGACTGGCCTCTTTCATTTAGCAATATGCATTTAATGTTCCTCTTTGTCTTTTCACGGCTTAATGGCTCATTTAATTTTATTGCTGAGTAATATTCCATGTGTGGATATACTTGTTTCTTTATTCACCTATTTAGTGGCAATTTTGAAAAAGCTGCTATAAACATTTGTGTGCAGGTTTTTGTGTGGACATACATTTTCAACTCAGCTGGGTAAATACCAAGGCGCTCAAGTGCTGGACTGTATGGTAAGACTATGTTTACCTTTGTAAGACACTGCCAGACTGTCTTCCAAAGTGACTACTGTTTTGCATTCCCATCATGAATAAATGAGTTCCTGTTGCTCCACAACCTTACCAGCATTTGATGTTGGCAGTGCTTTGGATTTTAGCCATCCTAACAAATGTGTAGTTTTATCTAAATATTGTTTTATAGTTCCCTTATAACATTTAATGTTGAGCATCTTTTCTTAAGCTTATTTGTCATCTGTATATCTTCTCTGATGAGATGTGTGCTTAGATCTTTTGCCCAATTTTTTTAATGTTAAGTTTTATGACTTTTTTGTACATTTTGGATACTAGTCCTTTGATATGTGTTTTGCAAATATTTTCTCCCAGTCTGTGGCTTGTCTTTTTACTCTTAGCATTGTCTTTGCCAGAGCAGAAGTTTTAAATTTTAATGAAGTCCAACTTATCAAATATTTTCTTTCATGGATTGCACTTTTGATGTTGTGTATACAAAAACTCATCACTGAACACAAGGTCACCTAGATTTTCTCCTATGCTATCATCTAGAAATTTTTTCCAGAAATTTGTTGAAATCGCTTGTCTCCTAATGATGTCCCTTCCCTTTTCTTCACCAATCTGGTTTACCCAAACAGAGTATTGAAAAAGACAGGAGATGAACATTTTTTATGTCTGCACTACTTTTTAAAAATCATTTTTGGTATGCAAAAATTATTAGATTTTATATATCTATTTTTATTCTAACACGGCATTCTTATGATTGATTCCTACTTGATTTAAAGTTTTAGTTGAGATAGTTTCTTAGCTGTTTTCTTAGATTTTCTAGGGAAACAGTAATAATTGACATCCTTTCTAGAATTTGTTAGTCCTTCTTTATCTTATGCATCAAATATCTTCAGAATAATCTTCTGAAGAACATTATTAAGTGGGTAATTAAAGGCAACTGAATTTTTTCAAACTTAGATGGGACTCTCTCTGGTATATCTCTGATTCTGAAAGATACTGTCTATCCAGCAAAGGGACCTTCCATCTCCTTCTAGATTATGAAGGGTTCTCTTAGATGCTGAATAGATAGCAGGGGGTCATTTTTCAAAATGATAATTGAGTTTTTTCTTCTTTAAAAGTATCTTTTTTGACATCTGTATTTGCCATTTTAATTCTATAATTCTTTTTTTTTCCCTCTGAATTCTGGATAAATTTTTCTTGATATTCTTCTAATTTACATTTTCAGTGGTGTCCATTCTAGTATTCATCTCTATTGAGTATTTAATACTGCTAGGCCTTTTATTTTTAATATTTTGAGTAACCGGTTTTTTCTGTTTTTTGTTCTTTTGCTTTTTTGCGTGACCTCATTTTATACTTTCAAACTAAAGGATGAGTTTGAATCATTAAGACACTTTTCTCTTTCCTCAATCAGTTCTGCTTCAGTGGTGGCCATTTGTATGCTAGCTTTGTCGCTTGTTTTTAACTTTTAAAAATTTTAATGAGAATTGTTTATAGTCTGCTATACAGGAAAATTTATAACTAAGAAAAAAAAGATATGCAGAGGGTACAGATATCAGTGTCAAAATCTTCTTCCCCATAGAACTGACAAATAATTCATAACCAGTGAGCTTAAAAAGAAGTTTTTGAACTATAGATTTTAATCATACGTCTCATAATTTTTCATGTTCTGCTTATAGTTGTAAGTGGAAGTCATATTTATACACTATTGGTAGTGATATGAACAATGTAAGTATTTATTTATTCATTCATTTAGCTTTAAGTTCCCGTTACGTTCCATATTCTGTACTTGTGTGTTTCTAACCTTTCCCATCCTCAGTCCCAAACAGTTAACTAAGCTGGCAGGGAGGCAAATAGGTACAATCCTGCCTTTGCATAAACATAGTGAACCATCTTCAACCTTATGAATGAGGAAAACATTTTTTTTTTTTTTTTGCGGTGCGCGGGCCTCCCACTGTTGTGGCCTCTCCCGTGGCGGGGCACAGGCTCTGGACGCGCAGGCTCAGAGGCCATGTCTCACGGGCCCAGCCGCTCCGCGGCATGTGGGATCTTCCCGGACCGCGGCACGAACCTGTGTCCCCTGCATCGGCAGGCGGACTCTCAACCACTGCGCCACCAGGGAAGCCCGGAAAACATTTTAAGAGATGGCAGAGCAACAAGCTAGGAGCCTAGAAACTGCTATATCGTCCCTGGTTTATACTGTTGAGATTATCATGTGAGAAATATTGTGGGTTTTTGTCTTATTGTAGAGTCAATTTCTTGACTGACTTACACATAAAAACTTTTGTCTCATACTTTACAAACATTTTGTAAGTTATTCTCTGAGCTTGTGAAAATTTTCAGCTCTTCAAATTTCACCAGCTCACACAAAATTTAAGGGAGCACCAAAGCTCTCATTAAGGTATATCATATGCTAGTGCAATATTTTGTAAAATAAAAAAGGCATGCAAAAAATCTATGAAGAACAAAATATCGAATTTTAAAATAAAGGCAGGATCAGTATGACTGATTTTTCCCTATTGCTTCAGACTTCAACATGGCTCAGAATGGCACTGTTACTAATTCTGCCTTTATTTAAAACTTTGATACTTCTAATCTTTCTGACCCTTCTTGTTGAAGTTTTTGACACATGCCCTTTAAATTTTGTCCACAAGGTGATGAATGAGCGCCTCACCTAAATCATCCTAGTCCTGGCTGTCCTCTTTTACTACAGTATGTACAACACACTGATTTTCAGAATCATGTTTTCTACCTTGGCCCAGATTCATAGACAGATCAGGTTTTCCCAGGCACTTCCAACATACTCACCAAGTTCACTTTTCTTTGACTATAAGACAATACTCTACTCAGGCAAACCAAGCTGATGAAGAAAAGGGGAGTGAGGACATCAGCAGACAAGAGATTTCAACAAATTTCTCGAAGACAGGAAGGAATTAGAAGAGTGACATCTGGTGGAGCGGCAAGAGGAAGCCAGAGCCTAGTACAAGTAGATAGTCACGGTGTCAGCCTCAAAGAGGCTCAAGGCTTGGACACTCCAGGGTGACAGTTTGATGTGGAGTGAAAAACACAGGCATTAATTAAAAATCTATATGCAGAACTGTTAATACCCCCATGCCTTCTCCAATCCAACACCTCACAGTTGCTATATTCCCACATTCCAAACTTGAGGCTATTTCTCTAAATAAATTCAGTGGCCCGGAAGCAAAGACCTCTACATTCTGGAATTTAGAGGCCTCCTAGCATAAGAGCCAGATCTCCTTCTGGTGATCTGAAAGTAAAACTCACCAGTTAGTACAGCTCTATGCCTGTGCATTCTCAAATAGCAATGAGCATCTTAAGACCACAGCACTATTGAGGTAGTCCCCAAAATGAGAGAACAAAATAAACAGAGAACAAAATAAACAAGCAGGAAACAAATGGGTCTGAAGGAAATAGAGATGACACACAGAACAGAAGAGAGTCTGATTAGTCTCCTCAGAGATCTTATGAAAATATTTCATCCTGAAATCAAGAACCGGATGACAGGAAAACCAAATAATCAGCACACTTTTAAAGCCTTTGGACATAAAAATTATAATGTTCAAACCAAATAACTTAATGAAGGGTTGGAAGATAAAGGCAAAAAAATATTTCCTAAAGCAGAGCAATAAGACTCACATTTTTTGAGAGAACATGTGAGATCTAGGGGATTGACCTAGGAAGCCTATCACTCTAGTAATGGTAGTTCCAATATGAAGAAAATAGCAGAGCAGTGTTTCCCAGAGGTGAATCTAACTGCTCTTCATACTGACACCAAGGGGCTGACACAGTGAATAAATCAAAGTCCCATATGTTAGATGAAATTTCAGGGAAAAAAAAATGAAATCTGAAAACTGGAGACAGAAACAGAGTGAGACAGAGACAGAGACAGAGAATGAGAGAGAGAAGATTAAACAATGAGTGTCAAATCATGAAAATCTGAGAATCATACCAGCACTGGATTTCTTATCACCAAAACTGGATGCTAGAAGAATATGCAACAATATCATTAAGGCTGTGAGGAAAAAAACATATTCAACCTCAACCCAAACATTCAAGTACTGATCATCTATGCCCTGCCCAGTGAGAGAACCCTGAGCAGATTTATGGGTATTTACAAAGTAGAAGCAGCCACCTCTGACAGTGTTAAGGAGAGAATGACCAAGGAACATCGTCAAGTCCACAATTCTAAGTGAGCTTGTGGGGCACTATTCCTTCCTTCATTAAAAGGATGGGCACCAAGGGAAAAACAGCCCAGAGTAATATTAGCAACTGCTTTGGAAGTATTCATTTCTAAAGCCAGTGCTTCAGAGACACATTTTTTTTTAGTTATGTTGACATTTAAATAGCTCTTGGTAGGACAAATGGTACTACTCTAAGTGTTGGCTTTGTAGATCAACCAGCTAGGATCTCACTGGGCATGGGAAAATGAAAGCCCAGTGGCTTCCCTGGGTGACGCAGTGGTTAAGAATCCACCTGCTAATGCAGTGGACATGGGTTCGAGCCCTGGTCCTGGAAGATCCCACATGCTGCGGAGCAACTAAGCCCATGCGCCACAACTACTGAGTCTACGCTCTAGAGCCCGCAAGCCACTGCTGAAGCCCTCGTGCCTAGAGCCCATGCTCCACAACAAGAGAAGCCACTGCAATGAGAAGCCCGCGCACCACAACAAAGAGTAGCAGCCCCCCCTCGCTGCAACTAGAGAAAGGCCGCATGCAGCAACAAAGGCCCAGTGCAGCCAAAAATAAATAAAAATAAAATAAACTTATTAAAAAAAGAATAGGCCAGACACTATAAAACTCTTAAGAGGAAAACATAGGCAGAACCCTCTATGACATAAATCACAGCAAGATCCTTTTTGACCCACCTCCTAGAGAAATGGATATAAAAACAAAAAAATGGGACCTAATGAAACTTAAAAGCATTTGCACAGCAAAGGAAACCAAAGACCAAAAGACAACCCTCAGAATGGGAGAAAATATTTGCAAATGAAGCAACTGACAAAGAATTAATCTCCAAAATATACAAGCAGCTCATGCAGCTCAATATCAAAAAAACAAACCAATCCAAAAATGGGCAGAAGACCTAAATAGACATTTTTCCAAAGAAAATAGTAGCCCCCTCTCACTGCAACTAGAGAAAGCCCACGTGCAGCAATGAAGACTCAATGCAGCCAAAAATAAATATATAAATTTATTAAAAAAATAAAAGCCCAGATTTACACATGATGTGGTTAATTGGAAACTCTTTTAACAAAATGAAATAGCATATTTAAAAAATGAAAATAGCAAGCCCCAAACATACATCTCCCCAAACATACTGCTTGATAAAGAATTAGGCATTGGTTTTATATACCATCTGGGGCCAAAAAGAAAAGGTGGCTGGAAAAGGCTTTGAACGTGACAGTTTCTGAAAAGTTACAGTATGCCTGGAGACCCCACCTTCAGTGTGAGCCTGGGAGTTAAAGCTAAGGAAACACAAGCTTTAAATGACACATTAAACAAGATGGACTTAATTGATATTTATAGGACATTCCATCCAAAAACAACAGAATACACTTTCTTCTCAACAGGTCATGGAACACTCTCCAGGATAGATCATATATTGGGTCACAAATCAAGTACTGGCAAATTTAGGAAAATTGAAATCGTATCAAGTATCTTTTCCAACAACAACGCTATAAGACTAGATATTAATTACAGGAAAAAAACTGTAAAAAATACAAACACATGGAGGCTAAATAATATACTACTAAATAACCAAGAGATCACTGAAGAAATCAAAGAGGAAATCAAAAAATACCTAGAAAAAAATGACAATGAAAACACGATGACCCAAAATCTATGGGATGCAGCAAAAACAATTCTAAGAGGGAAGTTTATAGCAATACAATCTGACCTCAAGAAACAAGAAAAATCCAAAAAAACAACCTAACCTTACACCTAAGGCAATTAGAGAAAGAAAGACAAAAAAAAAAAAAAAAAAACCCTAAAGTTAGAAGGACAGGAATCATAAAGATCAGATCAGAAATAAATGAAATAGAAATGAAGGAAACAATAGCAAAAATCAATAAAACTAAAAGCTGGTTCTTGGAGAAGATAAACAAAAGTGATAAACCATTAGCCAGACTCATCAATATAAAAAGGGAGAAGACTCAAATCAATAGAATTAGAAATGAAAAAGGAGAAGACACACGGCACAAATACAAAGGATCATGAGAGATTAATACAAGCATTTATTTATGCCAATAAAATGGTCAGCCTGGAAGAAATTGCCACATTCTTAGAAAAGCACTACCTTCTAAGACTGAACCAGGAAGAAATAGAAAATAGAAACAGACCAATCATAAAAACTGAAACTGTGATTAAAAATCTTCCAACAAACAAAAGTCCAGGACCAGATGGCTTCACAGGAGAATTCTATTAAACATAGAAGAGCTAACACCTATCCATCTCAAACTCTTCGAATATAAACCAGAGGGAGGAACACTCCCAAACTCATTCTATGATGCCACCGTCACACTAACACCAAAACCAGACAAAGATTTCACCAAAAAAGAAAACTACAGGCCAATATCACTGATGAACATAGATGCAATAATCCTCAACAAAATACTAGCAAACAGAATCCAGCAATATATTAAAAGGATCGTACACCATGATCAAGTGGGGTTTATCCCAGGAATGCAAGGATTCTTCAATATACACAAATCAATCAATGTGATACACCATGTTAACAAATTGAAGGAGAAAAACCATATGATCATCTCAACAGATGCAGAAAAAGCTTTTGACAAGATTCAACACCCACTTATGATAACCCTCCAGAAAGTAGACATAGAGGGAACTTACGTCAACATAATAAAGGCCATATATGACAAACCCACAGACAACATCATCCTCAATGGTGAAAAACTGAAACCATTTCCATTAAGATCAGGAACAAGACAAGGTTGCCCACTCTCACCACTCTTATTCAACATAGTTTTGGAAGTTTTAGCCACAGCAATCAGAGAAGAGAAACAAATAAAAGGAATCCAAATCAGAAAAGAAGAAGTAAAACTGTCACTGTTTGCAGATGACATGATACTATACACAGAGAATCCTAAAGATGCTACCAGAAAACTACTAGAGCTAATCAGTGAATTTGGTAAAGTAGAAGGACACAAAATTATGCACAGAAATCTCTTGCATTCCTATACACTAATGATGAAAAATCTGAAAGAGAAATTAAGGAAACACTCCCATTTACCATTGCAACAAAAAGAATAAAACACCTAGGAATAAACCCACATAAGGAGGCAAAAGACCTGTATGCAGAAAACTATAAGACACTGATGAAAGTAATTAACGATTTTACCAACAGATGGAGAGATACACCATGTTCTTGGATTGGACGAATCAACATTGTGAAAATGACTCTACTACCCAAAGCAATCTACAGATTCAATGCAATCCCTAACAAACTACCAATGGCATTTTTCCCTAAAGTAGAGCAAAAAATTTCACAATTTGTATGGAAACACAAAAGACCCCGAATAGCCAAGGCAATCTTGAGAAAGAAAAACGGAGCTGGAGGAATCAGGCTCCCTGACTTCAGACTATACTACAAAGCTACAGTAATCAAGACAGTATGGTACTGGCACAAAAACAGAAATATAGATCAATCGAACATGATAGAAAGCCCAGAGATAAACCCACGCACATATGGTCACCTTATCTTTGGTAAAGGAGGCAAGAATATGCAATGGACAAAAGACAGCCTCTTCAATAAGTGGTGCTGGGAAAACTGGACAGGTACATGTGAAAAATGAAATTAGAGCATTCTCTAACACCATGTACAAAAATAAGCTGAAAATGTATCAAAACCCTAAATGTAAGACCAGAGACTATAAAACTTTTAGAGGAAAACATAGGCAGAACACTCTTTGACATAAATCACAGTAATATCTGCTTGGATCCACCTCCTAGAGAAATGGAAATAAAAACAAAAATAAACAAATGGGACCTAATGAAACTTAAAAGTTTTGCACAGCAAAGGAAACCATCAGCAGCAAAAAAGACAACCCACCAAATGGGAGAAAATATTTGCAAATGAAATGACTGACAGAGGATTAATCTACAAAATCAACTATATTCCATTAAAAATTTTATTTTAAAAATCTTTGTAAACATCAAACAAAAAATATACATATACACAATGGAATGCTACTCAGCAATAAAAAAGAATGAAGTAATGCCATTTGCAGCAAAATGGATGGACCTAGAGATTATCATACTAAGTGAAGTAAGTCAGAGAAAGACAAATATCATATGATATCACTTGTATATGGAATCTTTAAAAAATGACACAAATGAACTTGTTTACAAAACAGAAACAGACTCACAGACTTAGAAAACAAACTTATGGTTACCAAACGGAAAGGGGGGGAGGATAAATTAGGAGTTTGTGATTAACATATAACATTACTGTATAAAAAATAAACAAGAAGGACCTACTGTATATAGCACAGGGAACTATACTCAATATTTTATAATAAGCTAAATGGGGAAAGAATGTGAAAAAGAAATGATATATGTATACCTGAATCAGTTTGCTGTACACCTGAAACTAACACAACATTGTTAGTCAACTGTATTCCAATATAAAGTAAAATTTTTTTTTAAAAACCATATAATCATCTTGTTAGATGCAGAAAAGCTTTTGACAAATTTCAGCATCCATTTATGATAAAAAAAAAAAGTCTCCAGAATGTGGGCATAGGGGGAACATACCTCAACATAATAGAGGCCACATATGACAAACCCACAGCTAACATCATACTCAATGGTGAAAAGCTGAAAGCATTTCTTTAAGATCAGTAACAAGACAAGGATGCCTGTTCTTGCCATTCTTATTCAACAAAGTATTGGAAGTTCTAGCCACAGCAATCAGACAACAAAAAGAAATAAAAAGAATCCAAATTGGAAAGGAAGAAGTAAAACTGTCACTGCTTGCAGATGACTTGATACTATACATAGAAAATTCTAAAGATGCCACCACAAAGCTACTAGACCTCATCAATGAATTCAGGAAAGTTGCAGGATACAAAATTAATATATAGAAATCTGTTGCATTTCTATACACTATCAACAAACTATCAGAAAGAGAAATTAAGGATACAATCTCATTTACCATTGCATCAAAAAGAATAAAATACCTAGGAATAAACCTACCTAGGAAAGTAAAAGACCTGTACTCGGAAAAATATAAGATACTGATGAATGAATTGAAGATGACACAAACAGATGGAAAGATACACCATGTTCTTAGATTGGCAGAATTAGTATTATTAAAATGGCCATACTACCCAAGGTAATCTACAGATTCAGTACAATCTCTATCAAAATACCAACGGCATTTTTCACAGAACTAGACAAATAATTTTAATTTTTGTATGGAAAGACAAAAGCCCCAAATAGCCAAAGCAATCTTGAGAAAGAGGAACAGAGCTGAAGGAACCACTTTCCCTGACTTCAGACTAGAGTACAAAGCTACAGTCATCAAAACAGTATGGTACTGGAACAAAAACAGACACATAGATCAATGGAACAGAATAAGAGAGCCCAGAAATAGACCCATGCATTTATGGTCAATTAGTCTATGACAAAGGAGGCAAGAATATACAATGGAGAAAAGACCATCTCTTCAATAAGTGGTGCTGGGAAAACTGGACAGCAACATGTGAAAGAATGAAATTAGAACATTCTCTAACACCATGTAGAAAAATAAAATCAAAATGGATTAAAGACCTAAATGTAAGACCAGAAACCATAAAACTTCTAGAGGAAAACATAGGCAGAACACACTTTGACATAAAGGTAACAAATTTTGGGGGGATCTATCTCCTAAAACAAAGGAAATAAAAGGAAAAGTATCAAACGGAACCTAACTAAACTTAAAACGTTTTGCAAAGCAAAGGAAACCATTGACAAAATGAAAAGACAACCTACCGAATGGGAGAAAATATTTGCAAACGATATGACCAATAAGGGTTTAATATATAAAATAACAAACAGCTCATACAACTCAACGTCAAAAAAACAAACAACCCAATTAAAATATGTGCAGAAGACCTGAACAGACATACTTCCAAAGAGGACATGCAGATGGCCAACAGTCACATGAAAACATGCTCACTGTCGCTAATCATCAGGAAAATTCAAATCAAAACCACAATATCAGGGCTTCCCTGGTGGCACAGTGGTTGAGAGTCCTGCCGATGCAGGGGACACGGGTTCGTGCCCCAGTCCGGGAAGATCCCACATGCCGCGGAGCAGCTGGGCCCGTGAGCCATGGCCGCTGGGCCTGCGCGTCCGGAACCTGTGCTCCGCAACGGGAGAGGCCACAACAGTGAAAGACCCGTGTACCGCAAAAAAAAAAAAAAAACAAAAAGAAACACGATATCACCTCACACCTGTCAGAATGGCTATCATCAAAAAGACCACAAATAACAAATGTTGGTGAAAATATGAAGAAAAGGGAACACTTGTACACTGTTGGTGGGAATGTAAATTGGTGCAGTCACTGCCTCTTAGGCAGTTCCAGAGTTTTTCCCGGACTCCCTCCTGGCCAGCTGTGGCACACTAACCCCCTTCAGTCTGTGTTCACGCAGCCTACCCGAGTCCTCTCTTGGGATCTGACCTCTGAAACCCAAGCCTCAGCTCCCAGCCCATACCCATCCTGGCACGTGAGCAGACAAGCCTCTCAGGCTGGTGAGTGATGGTCGGCACTGATCCTCTGTGCAGGAATCTCTCTGCTTTGCCGTCTGCACCCCTGTTGCTGCGCTCTCCTCTGTGGCTCCAAAGCTTCCCTCAGCCCATCCCCCATCTCCACCAGTGAAGGGGCTTCCTAGTGTGTGGAAAATTTTCCTCTTTCACAGCTCCCTCCCAGAGATGCAGGTCCCTTCCCTATTCTTTTATCTCTGTTTTTTCTTTTTCTTTTGCCCTACCCAGGTACTTGGGGAGTTTCTTGCCTTTGGGGAAGTCTGAGGTCTTCTGCCAGCGTTCAGTACGTGTTCTGTAGTTGTTCCACGTGTACATGTATTTCTGATGTATTTGTGGGGAGGAAGGTGATCTCCATGTCTTACTCCTCCACCATCTTGAAGTTCCCCTCATTCTTTATATTTTCTAACTCTGTTAAAAAGTAACTTCTTGCTCTGTGCATCCATTCTTCTCCTAAGTTCTTTGATCATCTTTACAATCATTACCCTGAACTCTTTCTTGGGTAGATTGCCTATCTCCACTTCTCTTAGTTCTTCTGGGGTTTTATCTTGTACCTTCATTTGGAACATGTTCCTCTGTCACCTTATTTTGCCTAAGTTGCTGTTTGTATTTTTATATATCTGGTTGGTTAGTTATATTTCCCAACCTCGGAGAAGTGCTCTTCTCCAAGATGTCCCATGTGTCCTAGCAGTGCACTCCCCCATCATCACCCAAGCTTTATGCTCTAGGGTTCCCCATATGAGGGCTGCATAGGTCCTTCTCTTGTGGCATGCTGACTATGTGGGTGGTTTGGTAGATTTGGTTGGTCCCTAGTCCAGTTGGTTGCCAGGCTCTGCCTTGTGCAGAAGCTACTGGCTCCTGATTGGCAGGGCCTGGTCATGAGGTGGATGCCTGCTGAACCCCAGAGGGCCCTGAAGCTAGTGCTGGCTCACTGGTCATGGAGTCAGGGTCCAGAAGACTCTGAGACTGTTGCCCACACACTGGTGGGTGCAGCCATGTCCTGGGGTTAGTGCTGGGCTACTGGCAGGCAGATCCAGGCCCTAGAGTCTGGATGCAGGGCTCAGGGATCCCAGAGCTGGTGTCAGATTGCTGGTGGGAGGGGGCCAGTTCCTGACACAGTTTGGTATGGGGTCTGGGGTGTCCCGAAGCTTGTACTGGCCCAGGTCCCGCTGGTTCCAGGGCAGTGTCTGGTCTGCTGTGGACAGGCTGAGGGATTGTGGTTTTCTTGGGTCTGGTGTCTGCCCCCTAGTGGGTAAGTCTGATCCAGAGGCTAGAGCACACTTCCTGGAGGGCAGTGCTGGTGCCTGCCCACTGGTGGGTAGAGCTGAGTCCTGGCCCTCTGTTGGGCAGGGCTGTGTCTAGAGGCATGTCTAGAGGTGGGTGTGGGCTCAGGAAGTCTTTAGGCAGCCTGTCTGTTGATGGGTGGGGCTGTGTCCCCACCCAGTTAGTTGCTTGGTCTGAGGCTTCCCAGAATTGGTGTCTATAGGTTATTGGGTGGGGCCAGGTCTTGGCCCTAATGAGCTAGAGGGAGGATCCCACAATGGTACCTGCCAACACCGGTGTCCAGTCCACATGGTAGAAGGAGCTCCCAGGAATGGCTGCCACCAGTGTCTATGTCCCCAGGGTGAGCTTCAGCACCCGCTCTCCCAGCCTCTCCAGGAGCCACTTCAAGAGCAGCCAGTAGGTCTGTCCCAGGCTCCTATCAAATTATTGCTTTTGCCCTGGGTGGTGGAGCATGTGAGATTTTGTGTGCACCCTGTAAGAGTCTATTTCCCAGTCCTGTGGGACTCCTGAAATTAAGCCCCTCTGGCCTTCAAAGACAAATGCTCTGGGGGCTTGTCTTCCCTGTGTAGAACCCCTAGGCTGGGGGGACCATCATGGGGCTCAGAACTCTCACTTCTGAAGGAGAACCTCTACAATATAATTATTCTCTAGTTTGTGGGTCACCACCTGGGGGTATGGAATTTGACTACACTGTAAATCCACCCTTCCTATCCATCTTATTGTGGTTCTTTATGTCTTTAGTTGTAGAAGATCTTTTATTATAAGTTCTGGTATTTTTCATCAATGGTTGTTTTGCAAATAGTTGTCATTTTGGTGTTCTCATAAGAGGAGGTGAGCTCAGCGTCTTTCTACTCCACCATCTTATCTGATCCCTCTCAGCTCTTTCCAAAATTGCTTATTAGCACAGCCTTGACCTCTTTTGTCTTTTATATTTTCTATTTCTCTTCTGGTTTTAATTATTTTATTTTCCCTATTATACTTATTTATTCTTAGTTTTATTATGTCATTTTATATGGTGTTTTTTCACATGTACCTGGACTTTTCAAGTTGAAGTATATTCTCTTAGCTATTTTAGTGTGTAGTTTTATAACCTGTATGTCCTATTTACCACTGGAAAGTACAAAGTAACTTCTCTTCTGCCAATATTTTGGTCAAACCGCTAGAGGCCCTATCTTAGTAGTCATTAAAATTGCCTCCTTTCCTTCCTGGGGTTGCTCTTCTACAGATGATCCCCAGCAGTCTTTGTGAAGCATTTCCTGTGCAAAGGACTAATCTTGGTTCTTCTTGCTTTGCCCCCAAAACTGGAACTCAGACATATCCCCTTAAGGCTGTAGGACATCTCACCCCCCACTATAAAATATATACCAAAGATACACTCAGGGAAGCACTTTTCTGGCCATGGCTGAAGCACTTGTCCTCAGTTGTGTCCAAAGTGACCCCTTTGGTCACTTTGAACTTGCTCTGTTCCCTGCCACAGGCTCCTGTGTGGATTCCTGCCTGAGCTGCAGTAGATCTTCAAAGCTTGGTGGCAAATCAGCCTCATACCTTCCACTTCCACATACTCAGGACTATGAAGTGATCCAGGGTGAACCTGGCCTGGGCTCTAATATTACATCTCTTTGTGTTCACTTATCCAGATTATTTCTCTCAGTAAAATGGCATCAGGACAAGATCCTCTGTTTCATGCGGTGGGAAAAGATAAAGGAGCGAGTGCTCTAGGTGATATTTCGTCACGTCTGGTGACTTGACCTCTTCTGCTCAGCACTAATTCCTTCCCAGAAAAAAATCCAGTGGGGAATACCGAATGGTACAGGACCTCAGGGCAGTCAACGAAGCCACCGAGGATACACATCCTGTAGTCCCCAATCCACTGTCCACCAGGACGTGGCATTCTGCATTAGATTCAAAAGATGCCTTCTTCTGTATTCCATTAGCCCTGGAGTCACAAGAATGTTTGCTTTTGAGTGCCAAGACCCAAACGTGAAACAAAAA
This sequence comes from Leucopleurus acutus, assembly GCF_964270905.1. NCBI lineage: Eukaryota > Metazoa > Chordata > Mammalia > Artiodactyla > Delphinidae > Leucopleurus > Leucopleurus acutus. The sequence goes on from NC_139142.1 coordinate 41,730,167, forward strand.
CAGCAATACTGCTGGGAAGTCCTGTCCCAAGGGTTTGAAAAGTTCCCCATCATCTTTGGGGAAACTTTAACTAAAGACTTAAAAGATCTAAATCTGGAGGAGGGAACTCTTCTCCAATAAGCAGACAACACCCTGATTGCTGGCCCTACTAAGCAGGCCTCTGACAAAAACATTGTTACCACTCTGAACCACCGAGCCAATAAAGGATAAAAGGTGTCCAAGAAAAAGTCTCAAATATCACAAACTAGGGTGATACCCTCGTTTGATACCTAGGCTTCTTTCTCACAGAAGGTCGGAGAAACCTACCCCAGGAAAGGAAAGGAGCCATTTGCAGCCTCTCTCCTCCTAAAACTAGAAGACAGTTTAGAGGTTTCCTGGGGATGGCTGGCTTTTGCCACATCTGATCGCTAACTATGGTCTAACAGCTAAGCCTCTATATGAAAAGTTGAAGGGAAAGGATGTTGATCTTTTCGGATGGAATTCAGCACATAAAGGGGTCTTTCAAGAATCAGAAAAGCAATTACTTCAGGCCCCTGACCTGCCCCTCCCAGATTTAGCTAAACCCTTTGACCTTTACATTGATGAGAGAAGTGAAATCACCTTTGGGGTATCAGCTCAAAAACTGGGACCCCTGACTCAGTTGGTTGCTTATTTCTCTAAACAATTAGATCAAATCACTAAGGAATGGCCTCCTTGCCTACAGGCAGTAGCAGCTACTACAACCCTAAAGGAAGCTGAAAAGTTAATGTTTGGTCAGCCAATCACTATATGGACTTCACACCAGGTTCAGGCTTTAGTAAGTTTTAAGGGAACAGAATGGCTATCCCCTGGAATCACGCCATTCCCCTGATGCAAGTTCAAGCTATGCTTTTAGATAACCCAGTGGCTACCAAAAAACCTGTCACATACTAAATCCTGCCACACTGCTACGCACAGAAATGGGGTCCCTGGCGCATGATGGTACAGAAACCATAGACGTGATCTATTCCAGTCACCTTGACAAGGGAAGTGAGCTTCTCCCTAATGCCAAAGAGGAATGGTTCACAGGCAGGAGCAGTTTTAACAGAGAGGGGAAAAGGCTGGCGGGATACACAGCAACCTCCCAGACCCGTCTTAGAAGCAAGAAGCCTACCTCCAGGGATTTCTGCCCAAAGGGCAGAGATGATAGCCTTCACTTGAGCCTTAGAGCTCAGGACAGGGAAGCTCTTAAGTGTTTACACACACTCCCAGTAGGCATATGCCATCCTACATGCACATGGGGCTATTTGGAAGAAAAGAGGTATGCTTATTGCAGAGAATAAACAGATGAAACATGGTTTAAGCATATTGAAGCTCTTAGAAGCAGTACAGCTTCCAGAAAAGGTGGCAGTGATTCACTGGGGGAGTCACCAAAAGGTGGGTGCAGAGGTAATAAAGGGAAAAACAAGGTGGCTGCAACTGCCAGAAGGGCGGCCCTAGAACCAGTAAAGTAACTTGGCCACTACCCCTCATACCTCCAGTTATTCCCCAATTCACACAAAGAAGAATTAGATAAAACCCAAAAATGGTGCTTCAGCAGAGATCTAGGAGGCCATGTGTGGCTAGTTAATGAACATGGGCAATACTTCTTTCCCCAAACTGCAGCTTGTCAAGCCATCAGGGCGGCTCATCAAGGAACTCACTGCAGAAGGGAAGACCTATGTAATTGGTTAGTTGAGGTCATGGTAACTCCTGGCATGAAAAGTATAATCAGTCAGATAGTTGAGACCTGCGCCATCTGCACAGTGAACAGCCCCAGCACCAGACCCCCCAGAGACCCTAGATTAGGCCCATTCAGACCAGAGGGACGTCTCCCGGGGAAGACTGGCAGACTGATTTCACATGCCGAGAGTACGGGCAACTTCAGTTATCTCTCGGTGCTAGTAGACACGTGTTCTGAGTGGATAGAAGCATTCCCTGCTACAACTGAAACGTCAGCTGAAGTGGCTAAGGCATTATTAAGAGAAATACTCCCCAGTTTGGGGCTCCCAGGATCCCTACAAAGTGGCAATGGCCCAGCATTCGTGTCTCTAGTGAAAAGGGAATAATGAGCGCCCTGGGCTAAACCGGACATTGCACTCAGCCTGGAGGCCCCCAGTCACGGGGGAAAGTAGAGAGATCAAATCAGACCTTGAAACAGGCCTTAGCCAAGCAACGTCAGGAGACTCAAGAAAGTTGGATTAAGTTGCTTCCCATTGTCCTGCTCCGCAGGCAGTTAGCCCCAAGGGATAAGTTTAGTGCATTTGACTCATGTATGGTAGACCCGTTCCCCAAGCCCGAGAGGAGGGAGACTTTAACCCCCTTGAAATAGAACAACTCAAGTATGCTCTCCAGATAGGAGCAACCACGAAAGCCCTCACGAATATGGTAACCAGGTGCTGCCTGCACCCACCAACCTGGCTCTGCACCTGTTCGGTCAGGAGACTGGGTGAACCTAAAACCCTGGAAAACTGGCAGCCGGCAAAATCAGCTCACTCCTAAGCAAATGGACCCCACTTGCCGATCCCAACCGCCTGTTCTGCCCTGAAGCTGGAGGGGTCAGTCCAGGGGTACATCACACTCGAGTGAAGAGGCCCCAGAGCTCCAACCTCCGGAAAGACAACCTGGGGCAATGGACCCCCCGACTGCTGGTGTGAACCTCTCTCTCACCTGAAGCTTCTCTTCCAAAAAACGAAAGTGTGACCAGTGATATTCAGGCCAGGGCAGTGAGCCTCGACAGCAGGGCACACTTGTGCCTTCAGGCAAAAGAACTAGATACTTAAATGTTTAGGAAAAATTTGACTTGTGACCATTATTCTCTTGCTAGTATATGCGCCAAGCATCTGAAATTGTCTGGTGTCCTTTGGCTCCGAAAGGTTAACTAATGCTGGTCGCTCAGGGATAGAACAGTTTGGACTGAGGCCAGGAGACAATCACACACATCTAAAGGCGGCTGGGGAGAAGTTCTGCTCCTCCACCAGGGGTTATGACGATGCCCAGACTCTGCAGGAAGCAGTTACAGAAGATGAACCTGCGCCCCTCAGCGCCCTCAAGAATGAGGAGGACAAAAGGCAGAGGAGAGATGTGTCACTGACAAAGCCCATTAACAATTCCCAGGAAATAAAGATAGAATCTGGGAAATAAAGTCTAACCTTTTTTTTCTTCTTTTCCTTGGTGCCTCTTCTAGTTTCCTTCGCTCATGGGGTGCTGTGTGCGGAGGCCTGGCACCCGGCCCTTCAGACCAGCGTTCTTGGTGTGAACTGGCTGTGACACCTCAGCAGGGCGGGTCACGCGCACAAGCACTGCGCCCAGCACTGCGAACTGCAGCGTGAGCGGGGCAGCTGCGCATGTCCCGTGTTAACTCCTCCCCCTCCGCATGCGGATGAGACCCCTATGACGCATCCCCGCCCACAGCCAGGAAGAGCGTGTGCTCTAGGGCGGGAGCTGACGCTTCTCCATTCTCTGATCCAAGAATAAAACTTTCCTTTGCTTCTGAACTGAACTGCCCAAAGAAGAATGCTGGGCTGGGCATCACTAAACAGTCACAGATCTGTAAATATAGGTAGGTCTGGGGACTCCTACCCACCACTGCTCTCCATTTTGAGAGGCTGAATATACAAACAGACAATGGCCAGACCACATATGACAACAGAACTCTGACCCACAACCTCTGCAGCAAGCAGCCCAGTGTGGTCAGGCTTTGACCAATGACTGCTAACTTAGCTAGTTTTTTTTTTTTAATTTTTTTATTTTATTTTATTTATTTTAGTTTTGCTATGTGTAGGCTTTTCTCTAGTTGCGGCAAGCGGGGCCTACTCTTCGTTGCGGTGCACGGGCTTCTCATTGCGGTGGCTTCTCTTGTTGTGGAGCACGGGTTCTAGGTGCACGGGCTTCAGTAGTTGTGGCTCGCGGGCTCTAGAGCACAGGCTCAGTAGTTGTGGTGCACGGGCTTAGTTGCTCTGCAGCATGTGGGATCTTCCCAGGCCAGGGCTCGAACCTGTGTCCCCTGCACTGGCAGGCAGATTCTTAGCCACTGCGCCAGCAGGGAAGCCCCCTTCCCTAGTTTTCCTCCCTGCTTTCATCTCAGGACCAACCAAAGTAAGCCAAACATGTTCCGCCAAAGCTATCCCATGAGCTGCCTTGCTTCTATTGCAGGCGCCTCCCATGCCTACAATCTTCAATCAGAGCACACCTGAAGTCTTCACCTCTTTTCACTATAAAGCTTCTCCATTTCCCTCGCCTGCCTTTGAGTTTCTGCCAAACACAAGTAATGGTGGATGAGTCCCTTGCTCTAGTAAACTCTGAATAAACAACTCTTGTTTGTTCCCAGTAGAGTGGTGTTCATTTATTTCCACAATCCTTATTGGTTAGGCAAAAGATTCATTTTATTAGTAGACACAAACAAGTGTGTTTAGGTGCCAGGCATTCTGGCCTTCTATGCAGCCATTTAGGGAGCTGTCTGGGAACCACAGTTGCCTAGTACCTGGAGATGTTGTGGAAAGTTGCAGCCCCTTCTGAAGATGGGGTCGAGGGATAGGAGAGGGAAGCTCTGGTAGAAGGGGAGACCCCCCTATTCCCTGTCATCTTGGTATCCATGCTACCTGGGCATAAGTTCCCGGGGTCACTGTTGGACAAATTTGGTTATTGTATCATAGTTGCATTCTTGTTATAACGAAGTAGGCAGGGGGAAAAATAGGGCTTTATAAACTTTTCTGAAACCAGAAGACAGAAATTTGTTGCTTCTGCTCCCTCTATACCTTACCTGTAAATACCTCCCAAAGCAAAAAGGAGAGGGCTGCACGGCTCCCTCATGGCGCATCACCTGATCCTAGGAATCTGCTTGGGCAAAGAGGCCTCCCTGTTGGCATTCTGGTCAGACTTGACAGGTGTGTTTCAGTCCACTCGGCTGCTACAAAATATCACAGACTGGGTGGCTTATAAACATCGGAAATTTATTTCTCACATTTCTGGAGGCTGGAAGGCTGAGCTCAGGGTGGCAGCATAGCCAAGTGAGGGCCCTCTTCCTGGTTCATAGCTGGCACCTTCTCGCTGTGTCCTCACAAGGTCGAAGTGTTCCCGACCTTTTCGAGCTGCTCCCTAACAAGGGTTCTCCTGACCAGTGTTACTTGAGCCACAGAATAAGACCGAATTTTGTTCAGAAACAAAGGAAAGCTCTATTCTTGGATCAAAGAATGGAGAGGCGCCAGATCGCTTTAGAGCACACACACAGAGAGGCCGTGGGCAGGGCTACTTTACAGGGAGCTCAGCAGCGGGGAGGGGGAAAGGATGCGGTTCTGGCAGGGTTGGTGCAGCTGCGCTGCTCAGGCTCCAGCTTGAAGTGCTGGGCGCAGCATCTCTGCACAGGGCCTTCCGAGCTGAGGTGTCAGTGCAGCCATTTCATACTAGGAACTCTGGTCTGAATTGCCAGGTGCAAGGCCTCTGCATGCAGCACCCTAGAGGCAAGTGAAACTAGACTAAGCACAAAAGAAGTGGTTTGACCTTATCATCTAGATTCCATCTTAATTTTCCCAGGGATCCCAGTGGGCTTTGCCTGTGACAGAAGGGGCTGGGGTTCTCTAGGAGTTCTCTTTTACAAGAGCACTTGTAAACGAATCGCCCAAACCAATCACAGCCCAAAGGCCTCCCCTACTAATAACATCACCTTTGGGGGTTTGGAGTTCACCATATGAAACTGGGGGAGGGCACAAACATTCAGACCACAGCACCATGATTATAAAAGTCACCTTTGAGGGTGGTTATTAAACAAGGCCAACAATTATGGTTGTGCATCTGCGCCAAGCCCAGAATAGGAGTAGGCAAAAGGCAGGCCAAGAAACCCAAATAAGATTCTACTGGGCTCTGAGGTTTAGAAGGCCAAGGAGTGTTTGGGATGCTCACTGCCTCTTTCAGCATCAGTGATTCCCTTGGGGCAGCAGAGGTGGACTGAACCCGAGCCTAAGTCCTCCTCTGGGCCAAAGGAACCCAGATGCCAGTAGGGGGGCTTCTGAGACCTGTGTCAGAACCGGCCTTGCAGGCAGCACAGGAGTCCTTGGGGATTTTCTTTAAGCAGTTTCAAAATGTGGTTTCCAATCATTCTCTGAGTTTTTGACTCAGAGGATTTGGAGACTCTGGGCCCTAGGGACTAGATGAATAGCCCTAGTCTCTAAAGATGATTGAATTTCCTTCTCCCAGGACCTCTTGTCCAATGTCTTTCGGGTGGCTTTCTCTTCCTCTTTGGATGAATTCTAAATGTTTTCTATCCCTAAACTTGCTCTGGCTCTTCTATCTTTCAAGAATTTTTATAGGTCCAACCCTGATCTTTACATTAAGTGTTTTTATGTCTCTGACTCACAAAGGCACTGGTAGATGTCCTGGAAAATATGGCCTATAGCCAGAAACTCATTTTCCGAGAGCTGCTGTGTTCTTTGCAGAGCAGGCTGTCTGTAAGCAGCTACACTCTCACTATGGTTACCAGCGGGGAGAGGGAAGGGAGGAGGAACCAGGTATGGGTAAGGGATTAGGAGGTACAAACTATTATGTATAAACTAAATAAGCTACAAGGATATATTTTATAACACAGGGAATAGAGCCAATATTTTATAATAGCTATAAATGGAATATAACCTTTAAAATTGTGAATCACTATGCTGTACACCTGAAACTTATATAATACTGTACATCAACTATACCTCAAAACAAAACAAAACCTAATGCTGCTCTTTCCTCCACAGACTAAAGACTGGGATCTAAGGGATGGTGGTGGCATTTCTCAAAATTATGTGGAAGGATCCACCCACACATTTTTTGCTTCTCATCTCTATCACCCTGGCTGTACTGGATGCAGATTTTATTACCCAAGGGAGAAACTCTTCCTCTAGAGGACACCTACTTCCCTTAATGTCTTCATTCCTTCCTCTACCTTCTCCTAACATTTTTTAGCTAATTCAAGCATTTTTCCCTTTTTCATGCAGTGCTTGCCATCTATGTATGTTTATATCGATATCTATACTCATATCTGTCTTTATAGAGATAATTCATACTTTGGTTTTTAAAAAAGGTCATAATAAGCAATATTTTATAATGTCAAAGGCTAAATTTCTTTGATTTCCATAAAAAGATATTGCTATAATATACGGATCACACCTTTGAAAAAAACAAATCTCTCAAGCCATTCTTTTGGGTTAATGTATTTTTTGTTTGATAGGGCTAAAAATGCATAAAATATTAAGAAGCACTGGATTGATAATTAGAAATAATGTATACAAGAATCAGAACCCAATGAAATTAGCTCTATATACATGGACATTTTGTACATGCACACTTCTTTTACTGAAATACATGGTAGAAAAAAAAAAGGGAAACACAGCTTTCAGAATAAGATTCTACTGTATACAAATGCCAGCATGAAACCAAACAGGGGATGAGACTGGTGTGGGGAAGGATAAGTGAAGTTAAGATTTGCATTATATTTTAAAATTATTTTTTAATGACAATACAAAATTAAAATAAATAAATTTCAATATGGAAATGGAACTCACACAAGAGATTTATGGAGAAACACCTGATTGTTCTTCTTTTCCTCCTTCCTATTCTGACACTTCTAAAAGGGCTCTGTGGAAACTCTCTGCAGTTCAGATGGAGGAAACCTACTAAAAGTATTGCTATTCAGAGCCTGACTCCTTTTCTTCTTCAGCTTCTGTTTCAGATGTGTATTTAGTTAGCTTTGATTCCATTTCTTGAAAAAAGCTGGCTATTAAATTAAATAGAAGAGCAATCCAGGCAAGACCATGGAGATCCCAAATTAATAATAAGATTGAGTAAGTGATGTCCTCATTGTCTTTCATAGGATTTGAAACTAAAGACAGGAAGCAAATAACATGCAAATAATTAAATGGTGACTTTTCCCTATAACATATTCTTTCGTTCATTAATACCTAGAAACATGCCTCCTTTTAGAATCTGATCCTGAGAACAAATTAGAAATTAAAATAAGGCATATCTAAAATTATCACTGCTTTTAAGGAAAGAATATAATTTAAATTATAAATATTCAGATTCTATTCACTTTTAGAGCACATCTGGAGGTTGAAAAATTCTCTTCCCCTTTGAACATTATCCTTTTTTAATATCCCAGTAAGTATAATATTTTGCAGTGAGATAATATTTTTTATCATTGCTACAGCTAGGAAACCTTTAAAACAAGAGAAGAAAAAGATAAATATATAACACAAAATCATTTAAGATGGGATTCAGATTTTGTTAACAAAGATACAATGTGTTTCACTGTATCAGGTCTCTGTATTTCTATGTTTAAAATTCTATGAATTCATTACCTTTGTCTTTAGAAATCTGGAGAGAACTCTTTGCAGAAGGAAAAGAAAATCACTCATAATTAAATCATCCTAATACTGTAATACTATAACTTTTACACTACCTTCAGGTCTTGTCATTTATATTTCATGATTGTAGTCTACTTGTATAAGGAAGTGTAGCTGAAAGTGCATGAACTTTGAAGTCAAAGAGAAGTAACCAGAGACAAATAACACAATAAACATGTTGTGACTTATCACAAGAATACAATTTAACTGTGCTTATTAGAGCATGAAATAACAAGAAATATTTAAACTTATCAGACACGAAATGATTAGATATTTATCTATAATTTAATAAATTAACCAACATTTATGAAGCATAATGATCAGAGAATAAATTGAATAAGTATAACTGGAGGGCTACACTCACTTTGGATTTAAGATGACACTTGGTTAACTATCTCTGATGCAGCTTCTTCCAAACACTGCCTCTCAAAACACATGTGCGCACACACACACACACATACACACACACACCAATAAAAGCAAAATCCTAAACTGAGATTCTATTGACAGAATCTGAGTGTGTATTTTACTAACTAAAAAGCAAAGTATGGACCTTCTATTTTAGTATGTAAAAAAACACAAGAGATGGTCATACCCACACTAACACAGAGAAAAAACTGGATACACTACAAAATCACAGTTTTATCACAAAACAAAGTCAGAGAGCTGAGGACATGAAAAAGAATCCTAAATGAACTAAATTTTAGAAAGTGACAAGTCCTTCCTAGGAGAGACGATGTTCATGGCTGCTTGCTTACCTAGAGACTGATACCCACTGTGGGTACCCCAAGTGCAAGCGAGGTTGTCCACTGAAGTCTGGAGGCGGGGCAGGGCAACTGAATGAATCTGCCTACTGCACACTGGGTCTTCACTGCATGAAGGCAGCAGCTGGCAAAGGGGAGAAGCTGGGGGCTGGAGAGCAAAGAGAATACCCAGGAACCCAAATAACTATAACCAGGCTGTAAACTAGAAATCTCCCGTGATTGTTTAGATCCTCACTGGTACTCAGCTCCCAAGCCTGGCTGAAGGGTAGTATATCTGACCTCAGAATAGTCCAAGCCCGTGATGGACCGAATCTAACTAAAGCTGCAACAAAGCCGAGACCCAGATCACCTAAAGAGTCAATAGCTTCACCCCACTCCTGACACTACCAGCCCATACTAGTAGCCTAGAAAACTCAAACTATTTCATATCCAGTTGTTTCAATAATAGCTCAAATAAGCAGAGTTTTAGCCATTCAGAGCCTGCCTGCTTTGCACATCCTATGAAATTGCGTCTAACATCTGAGAGCCATAGATAAGATATACACTATAGCTGTAAAAGACTCCAAGCCACTGCTGCTCTTTGGAGCTCTCTGACCCAGAGACTCCCTGTCAGGTTGCTGAGCGATACTACCTAGACCCATAAGCCCCTCTGATTGTCCTCTGCCTCCCGAAGTTCCCTAACCCTCCTCTCCTTCTGGTAGTTTCCCCCATGCTATAACCTCTGGATGGCCTCATGCTATGAGGGATTTACCCCACGTGCAAACCTGTCAAAGTGTAACCCAAATAAAGCTCATGCATGCTACTGCAACCTCATGGTCGTATCCTTTTCCTTGATCAGCTCTGAGATCTCCTGAACTCACTATGGGAATTGGCTGTAAAGGATCATAAGGGTACTTTTGAGGTGGTGGCATGTAATAAACTCTGATTTTATTTTTGGTATTTGACTGCTGACAGTTTCCAAGCCTCATCCCTCCTTCTTTCCCTCATCTGGGCAAACAAGCTCACACACTCCCTCAGTGACTGTGGGAAATTCAACCATGCAAGCCCTGGTTCAAACATGGGAGCTCTGATGCCTTTCCCACACTCTAATCACATAAAAGGCAAAGCCAGTCACTGCTCTTGCTCTCTCAAGAAATTTTCAGACCTGCTTGAAAGTCACCCTGCTCTGCTCAGAAAGCCTCATTATGTGAGTAATAAATCTCTTTTTACCACTACTACACAAAATTCTATATACCATACTACACCACTACTACACACATACATTCTTGGGGTGTGTGTGTGTGTGTGTGTGTGTGTGTGTGTGTGTGTGTGTGTGACCATCTCAACATCCAAACCAATTTTGGTTGCAAGGTCTATCCTGCCTCTGTAGAATGATCACAACATGGACATATTCTGTTTTCTCAGTGCTTGCCCTGAGGCATGTTAATCAAATCTCATCAAACTAAATACTATGATCTGTATACTTCACTCTAAGTAAATCTGTTTCAAAAGAGAGCATATTTTAAAAATCCTGTTTATGATATTGGCAGTCAAGGATATTTGGACAAGTTATCCTTGCAGAAAACAAATAAGTAGATGTGATTACATGTTCGAAAATTATGTTAAAGTCATCAGAAAACATAAATGTTTGGGAAAATACTAGACCACATTATAAGCACAAGAGTACCTAAGCCACTTTTTCCTTAAAGGCATTTTCCTATTCTAAAACACTAGGGCTTTGGCTTTGGTAGCCTCCTGTGGTGTGGTGAAAGCAACATAAATCAGTCTCCAATATGAAACACCCCTCACATTAAGCTGGGATCCCAACGGGCTATAACTCTGGGGAATATTTGAATCAGAAATAGTCTCACCAGGCATGCAAAGAAATTTTAGAAAGCATGGCTAGGTGTAAATAAACAGGAGAAAAATCATAATATGATCTTAATAGTTTCTGTTATCATGTTATCTGAATTCTATGCCTTTTAAAAAATGTTCACCTACTTGACATCATTAGTATATATTATTTTGTATCCTTTAATGTAGCCTTATATTAACAGGCTTCCCCTAAGTCATTAAAAGCTCTTCATAAATTGAAATGCCATGCTTTCTAAAATTTCTTCAGTGAGCACTGGAAATGTTTATTTCTTTAAAATATTTTCATTTTAAATTATCATTCTTTTTACTAATAAGAGAAGATAATTTTTAAAGAGATGAGTAGTGAGCTTTATAATATAAGATGAAATTTTCTGTTGTCAAATTAGAAACAGATTTCTATGAGAAGGCCAAGGAAGTACTATCTCTGCTCTGGGAATCCAAAAAAATGTAACAGAGACTCTTCTGAGTGATATTTAAAAATAGTTCTTAGATAGATTTTTAGGTATGTATCCTCAAAATATGCTTATTTATATAAAATTATCAATCTATATATTAAATATTAATTATTTAATTAATAGTCCTATTTAGACCAAATATAAATATAATAGGGACACTTTCATTTCTGGGTAGGATGCAGTGGTTTGTGATGGAGCAATGTTCCAGCTGAGAACAACCAGAAAAGTCAGATTAATTAAAAGCAAAATAAAACACAATCATGTTTAAAGGCACTAGAGAGCTACTAAAGCAATCAAGACTAGAAGGCTAATATTCCAGGTAGGAGAGACAGGCAGAAAGTCTGAAACTGCTTTTCCCCTTGGGTTTTTTTTTTTTTTTCCAGAGTCTGGGCATAGGCAAAAGTCTGTTGATCTGGGCTAAGCAGAAGAGCATTATAAGGAACAGAGAAAGTGGCAGAGCTTCTGGTAGTCCTTCCAGGTTGTATTGACACATTGGAGATCTGAAGGATTTCAAACCTATAGCTTGTTTTCCCCTCCAATGCATTGCCAAATTCTGAAGCCACATGAGGTTGAAGGCTAAGAACGGTAAGCTAAAAACCTTTTAAAAAGCAGAGCAGAGTTTCCAGTAGATTCAAGTGCAAGAAAACAAAGAATTGACTTCAAGAACAAACTAGGAGTGGTTTTGTGAACATACCAGGCTTTCATCATTTGAAGTTTGTAAAGAACTATGATTTAGGAACAGGAAGAATCAAAGGGAAACTAAGTCTTTACCAAATCTGCAATCTAGTCTCAAATCATATAATTCCCTGACCGGATTAGGTGTTCAGTTGCCCTCTGTACTCCTGTATCTCTATTTGCCTAGCAGAGGAAAGAGTAAAACCTCTCTGGATGAAGATAACATTACCTGAAGCATCTATAATTTTTAAAATATACAACATCCAGCATGCAACCCAAAATTATCAGGCATGTCAAGAGACAGAACTATATGACCAAAAACCAAAGGAAGAAAAAAGACTATAAAACAGACCCACAGGTGTTCCAGATATGGAAATAAGTAAATAAGAACTTTCAAATAACTATGAATATTATGTTTTTAAAAATATAACATGGAAAAAGAGATGAAAAGATGAAGGCTTTCACCAGAGAACTGGAATTTACAAAAGAAAGCTGGGGGGGGATTAAATGGACATTTTATAATTTAAAAAAATATGATATTAACATTAAAAACTCATTAAATGAATCTGAAATCACATTACATACAGCAGAAGTTACAATTAGTAAACTAGAAGACAGGTTAATAGAAAATCTCCTAAGTGAAGTCAGAGAAACAAAATGGAAAATACAGAAAGTCATTAGAACATGCGAAACCCAGTGAGGAAGTCTTACATTAGAAGTAGGAGAGAGAAAACGATGAATAATCTGTATTTGAATAGATAGTAGCTGAGAATTTTTCAAACACATGAAAGATTTCAATTCCTCACTTCAATAATTTCTGTGGTCTCCAAGCAGAATCAATACAAAGCAAACCACGCTGAAGTAGGTAATAGTTAAATTGCTGAAAACCAAAGACAAAGATAAAAGTTTAAAAGCAGGTGGAGTGGGGATTGGGGGGAACGCAAGGGGTCGGCTCCTTACCTCAAAGGATCAACAATTAAACTAACAGCTGACTTGTCATCAGAAATGAAGGAAGCCAGAGACAATGGAATAGCATCTTTAAAATACTGTAAGAAAATAACTTCCAATTTAGAATTCTATACCCCCAATAATTTAGGAATTATTTTAACTTGATTCACAGGTGTTTATGAAAAAAAACCCTAATGTCTATGATTCTATCCCTCTCCTTTCTCCATCTTTATTTTAGGGAGGAATTTGAAATACATTCGGAAAAGTTATATATAAGGTATGGGATATGGGGTTCATCACTTAAGTCTAGTGTTTTGATTGCATATGCCTTTTGCTTACCATGTGTGATCAAGCAGAGATATTTAGTTTAAGCGGAATTACTCTGTATCTTATTCCCATAGTCAGTGATCACTGTGGGGTGAGGAGAGAGGGAGGTGATGGTGTTGGGTTTATTTATACAGTGAGTTTTTATTTAAAAGGGCTTGAACTTTATCTTATCTCTCAAAGAAATCTGTTAACATTTCCATTTGATTCTTTATTTCTTTATTTTATTTATTTTATTTTTTTGCAGTACGCGGGCCTCTCCCATTGAGGAGCACAGGCTCCGGACGCGCAGGCTCAGCGGCCATGGCTCACAGGCCCAGCCGCTCCGCGGCATGTGGGATCTTCCCAGACCGGGGCACAAACCCGTGTCCCCTGCATCGGCAGGTGGACTCTCAACCACTGCGCCACTAGGGAAGCCCTGATTCTTTATTTTATATCCTGTTTCAATCTGTTGCTCTGATAGTGAATCTTATTTCAGGATTATTAAGACTCACCTTCTGTATAGTCTCCAAAACCAACAGCACTTATGGTGCTGAATGAATAATAAATTCCTTCAATATAACTCCAATTCTCTAATGACATGAAAACAAATGGTGGTAATACCAGAAAAAAAAGTGATCCAATTATGATGAAAAATAAGTTCTTCCAGAGGTAAACATTTTTCTAAAATATATTAGAAAAAGAGATATAATATTAGCAGTTATATCATAAATGAGCAACATTAAAAAATACTATTTGTTTGCTCCACTAGTTCAGTGTTCTTATCTACTTCTTCATTGCTCAAAGGTTTGAAGCCCTATAAAGGGATCCTTCTTATGAATAATCCTGCCCCTGGGAATACGTCCAGGCTCTACAGCTCTACCTCCTGTTGTCCTTTGTCCTGCCATCTTCGGTTTTCTCTCCTGTTTATTCTTTCCTATTATCTGCATCTAGACCTTGATTTAACATTAATTTCCATGTGACACTTTACCCCCAATGCCTTCTAAGATTACCCTTGCCAAGATATCAGGCTACAGTTCCTCATTGTTTTGGGCTTTGCCCACATATCCCAGGCTTAGCTTGGACTCCCAATCTGGACACAGCCCCAAGCCTTCTGGCCTGCTTGCATAATAAGGTAAGTTAGATAACTGCTACTGGAAGATCAGAGCACTACTTGGCCTCGAAAAAATACCATTTACTGTATCGAGAGCCCCACAGAACAAAATCAAGACATATTTATATAGTTTCAAACAAAATTAAGTCATTCATCTTATAATTTAATTTCTTATTTATCAATTTCTTTTTATCATATAATTCAAGTCTCTGCTCATTTATTATAAAGTCATCATTTATCATTTATCCAGCATCATTTGCTCTTACTACTGGCCAGCACTATATGAGATATAAGGCAAAGGGAAAAGACATATTTTATGCCTTCATCAAGCTTTGATAAGTAAATAAACATTTAGAAAATGTGTTTATTATTTATATATGTATTATTTACTTATATTTACATATAATTTACTACACAACACCAGGGACTGTGAATTCTAAGTACCACAATATCAGAGCTGAATTTTTAAAAATGCTATTGCATAAGGACATTTATATTTTGATGGTAATTTGTTGTAGTGGTCACATTAGAGCCTGGAGTGTACTGTATTTTCTTTTGTGGCAGTAGAATATTCTAATCTAAACTTGTACATTATCCTGAATACTGAAAAGGGGGACACATGAGGAACCTGACTTTGGAATCACTCAATATTGGAGGGGCCCTGACTTGGAATCCCCCAAAAAACCCTCCTGGATGAGACTGAGAAAAATTAAAAGAAAAAGGCAGTGACAGACATTTGGTATACTTTTTGTGAATTTTATTTTCTGTGGAATCAAGGCAGAATTGTGTTAAAGCATTCATTTCTCTGTGAGCATAAGAAGAATATTCTGATTTTATTTAAAAAATCACATTCAGACAGAAGTTGAGCATTTAAAATGGTTGGGAATGTCTGGGCTCTCTATTCTATTTTATTGATCTATGTGTCTGTTTTTGTGCCAGTACCATACTGTTTTGATGACTGTAGCTTTGTACTATAGTCTGAAGTCTGGGAGTGTGATTCCTCCAACTCTGTTCTTCTTTCTCAAAATTGTTTGGGCTATTTGGGGTCTTCTGTGTTTCCATACAAGTTTAAAAATTATTCATTCTAGTTCTGTGAAAAATGCCATCGGTATTTTGATAGAGATTGCACTGAATCTGTAGATTTCCTTGGGTAGTATGGCCATTTTAATAATACTAATTCTGCCAATCCAAGAACATGGTAAATTTTTCCATCTGTTTGTGTTGTCTTCAATTTCTTTCATCAGTGTCTTATAGTTTTCGGAGTACAGGTCTTTTACTTTCCTAGATAGGTTTATTCCTAGGTATTTTATTCTTTTTGATGCAATGGTAAATGAGATTGTATCCTTAATTTCTATTTCTGATTTGTTGATAGTGTATAGAAATGCAACAGATTTCTGTATATTAATTTTGTATCCTGCAACTTTCCTGAATTCATTGATGAGGTCTAATAGCTTTGTGGTGGCATCTTTAGAATTTTCTATGTATAGTATCGTGTCATCTGCAAGCAGTGACAGTTTTACTTCTTCCTTTTCAATTTGGGTTCTTTTTATTTCTTTTTGTTTTCTCATTGCTGTGGCTAGAGCTTCCAGTACTATGTTGAATAAGAGTAGCAAGAGTGGGGCATCTTTTTCTTGTTCCTGATCTTAGAGGAAATGCTTTCAGCATTTCACCGTTGAGTATGATGTTAGCTGTGGGTTTGTCATAGAGGCTTTATAATGTTGAACTATGTTGCCTTTATGCCTAATTTCTGGAGAGTATTTTTTATCATTAATGGGTGTTGAATTTTGTCAAAAGCTTTTCCTGTATCTACTAAGATGATCATATGGTTTTATTCTTTAACTTCTTAATGTGGTCTATCACATTGAATGATCTGCAGATATCAAAAAATTTTTGCATCCCTGGGATAAATCCCACTTGATCATGGTATAAGATCGTTTTAATATATTGTTTGATTTGGTTTGCTAATATTTTATTAAGGATTTTTGCATCTATATTCATCACTGATATTGGCCTGTAATTTTCTTTTTTTGTGGTATCTTTGTCTGGTTTTGGCATCAGGGTGATGCAGGGTGAAAAGGTGAAAAGAGAACACAGAAATAGACCCCCACACACTTATGGCCAATTAAGCTATGACAAAGGAGACAAGAATATACAATGAAGAAAAGACAGTCTCTACAATAAGTGGTGCTGGGAAAACTGGACAGCTACAGGTAAAAGAATGAAATCAGATCATTCTCTAACAGCATTTACAAAAATAAATTCAAAATGGATTACAGAGGAAAGCTCCTAGAGGAAAACATAAGTGGAACACTCTTTGACATAAATCATAACTATATTTTTTGGATCTGTTTCCTAAAGCAAAGGAAATAAAAACAAAAATAAATGGGACCTAATTAAACTCAAAAACTTTTGTACAGCAAAGGAAACCATCAACAAAATGAAAAGACAACCTATGGATGAGAGAAAATATTTGCAAATGATATGATCGATAAGGGATTAATATCCAAAATATATAAACAGCTCATACAACTCAACATCAAAAAAACAAACAATCCTATCAAAAAAATGGGAAGAAGACCTGAATAGATATATTTCCAAAGAGGACATGCAGATGGTCAACAGGCACATGAAAAGATGCTCAACATCGCTAATCATCAGAAAAATGCAAATCAAAACCACAATGAGATATCACCTCACACCTGTCAGAATGGCTATCATCAAAAAGACCACAAATAACAAATGTTGGTGAAGCTATGGAGAAAAGGGAACTCACATACACTGTTGGTGGGAATGTAAATCAGTGCAACCACTGTGGAAAACAGTATGGAGGTTTCTCAAAATAAATAAAAATAGAACTACCGTATGACCCAGCAATTCCACTCCTAGGTATATATCCCCCCAAAACCAAAAACACTAATTCAAAAACAGTAATTTTATCACATCATTAGAACATAAGAAAGAAGTTAATGAGAGGGGCTTCAATTTCTGGAAAGTCTAAAATACACAGAATTCTTCTGATGAAAGAACCTCGGCCAAAAACTTCACAGTCTACACAGCAATAGTAATGATCTGCTCAAGATATTGATGTCTTTATTCCCTAAACAACCCCCTCCCCCAAGAAACTTCAAATACAGAGTCAGAAGGAAAGGAAGTTGGGAGTAGAAAGTAGCACAATGAGCAGAATAATTAAAAGATTTTTTTCGATGCTTCATGATTCTTTATAGAATTCTGGAATGAATCTGGTACTAATATATCAAAACCAGACATGAATAGCACAGGGTTAAGGAAGGAAGGAAGAAAGGAAAGAAGGAGGGAGGGCGGGAGGGAGGGAATTATAGAATGCCTATAAATATAGAATCCCCAATTATAAATAAAATATTAATCAAATCTAGCAGAGTTATAAAAGAATACAATATGACTAAAGGAATGCATTGTTAGTAAGAAATCACAAAAAAAATAATAAAGATGAAAACTCATATTGATCACTTCAATAAGTACAAAAATAGGGCTTCCCTGGTGGTGCAGTGGTTGAGAGTCCGCCTGCCGATGCAGGGGACATGGGTTCGTGCCCCGGTCCGGGAAGATCCCACATGCCGTGGAGCGGCTGGGCCCGTGAGCCATGGCCGCTGAGCCTGCGCGTCGCGAGCCTGTGCTCCACAACAGGAGAGGCCACAACAGTGAGAGGCCCGTGTACCGCCAAAAAACAAAAACAAAAGCAAATAAGTACAAAAATAGATAAAATGTAATAATTTTAGGGAAATATTTTGTAAGTTAGAAATAGGAAAAAAATGTTTTAATTTGATATAGAGTAACCATAATAAACCCCAGCAGCTTCAAGCTTAATAGTGAAACATTAGAGGCATTCTAAGTAAAGTCAAAAGCAACATAGGAATGTCACTATGAGAGTCACAGAAAAATCTTAAAGCAGGATTAAAATCCTAAAGACTTCAAATATTGAGTAATTGGACACAGAATATAAAATATGTTTAAAATGTTCATGAACCACACACATTTTAAAAGGATAAAGAGATCTTTTAAAGGATAAGGAAAGGATAAGAGATAGAAAGGATAAAGGATAAGAGAAAGAAAAAATAAAACCTTCGAAATTAAAAGTTCAAAACTCAGATAAAATGGGGCCAAAGAGAAAATAAGTAAATGAAAGCTATGTCTTAATGTATTACTCAAAATACGCCCAAAAGGGTAAAATAGTGGAGAATATAAAAAAGAAGTGTTAAGAGATACAGAAGATAGAAATAATAGGTCAACCATATTGGTCATTTTTAAGGAATTAATAACCCAGAATTTCCTAGAACTGATATGAGAAACAAATACAAAGATTCAGGAAGAAAACCCCAAGCAAAATAAAAACAAAAGTCACATCTAGACTGTTGAATTAAATAGTAAAACAACAGAGATGAAGAGAAGATCATAGAATCAGAGAAGGCCTCAGATGCCAGAGAGAAAAGATAAATTATTTACAGAGGAGAGGCAATTAGACTGACAGAAAAGTTCTTAGAAGCAGCTGAAGGAAGCCACAAAACAGTGGAATAATGTCTCCCATGTTCTAAAAGAAAACAATTCTCAACCTAGCATTGCATACTCTGCTAACATATCTTTCAAGAAAGAAGATGAACATATTTTTAGATGAAAACAAAACAAAACCCAAAAGGGAGAGTGTTTTCAGAAGCAGACTGTCATGAGATAAATTTATTACAGATATGTTTTGCAAGAAGGAAAATTATCTCTGAGAGAAACTCTGAGATGAAGAAAGAAAGAATAAAGAAGTCAATAAAATGTGGATAGATAAAAAGCTCAACACATAATAATATATATGGGAGTTTTAAAAATGAGATTGAACAGAAACACTCTTGGATGACATGTTAAATGAGGACAGGGGTGATGGTAATTAAAAGTAAAATATTTCAAGAGACAGGCTGCTGCTTCCAGTCATGATGGAGTAACACAGTCCAAAATTATCCTCCCACAGTAAACAACTAGAAAACTGGACAAAATATGAGAAACAACTGTTTCTAGACAGCAGACAAGAGAAAATGCAGAACTGTAATTACTGAGAGAAGGAAAGCAAATGAGGTGAGTACTACCATTGCCCAGACTGGCAATTTCTGGCAATTTCTAGACTGTTGCATAGGAAGAGGGACCCCCAAAGAGAGCATGGTGATTTTGCTGAGCTGAGGAAACAGAGATTGGATTTCAGTAAAGCTGAGGCGGCTACAATTTGTGGGCAGAGTTCCACAGAGGACAAAGCTACCCAGAGAAAGAACTATAGAAATCTACATAGAGGTATCTTTGAATCTTTGGCTCAATGACATTCTGCACATGAAAAGAATAAAACTTTATGAGACTGGTCAAAAACAATTTCCTGAGCATGGCAGACAGTCTCTCAAAGTGGCCCCTATGGTCTGGAGTTCATGCCCTTGTGTGACTCCCTCTCTCTCTGAGTGTGGGTGGGGCCTGTGACTTATCTCTAGCAACATATGTGGCTATGAATATATCAAAGGTGATAGGATGTACATGACTCCATGTATGTGATTAGGTTAAATAAGACTGTAGTGGTGACCTTGCTAGAGTCGCTTTCTCCGTTGCTGGCTTTGAAGAAGGAGGCTACCATGTTATGATATGCCTATGGGAAGGGCCATGTGGCAGGAACCTGAATGTAGTCTCTGGGCAACAGCCAGTGTGAAACTGGGGTCCTTGGTCTGACAGCCTTAAGGAACCAAATGCTGCTAGAAGCCACGAGTTTGCAGGCAGATTTTCCCTCAGTTGAGCCTCAGGTGAGACCACAGCCCTGTTTGACACCTTGACTGCAGTCTTGCGGAAGACCCACCTAAGCTGTGCTCAGACTCCTAACCTACAGAAACTGAGATAATAAATGTTTTAAGCGACTAAGTTTGTGGAATGTTGTTATGTAGCAACAGCTAACTAATATATTGGGAGAAAAATAATAACTATGGCCTGTAAGATGAACAATTCCCGCAGCTCACACCAGTTTAAAAACCATTTGAGTTTCTGGCTAGAGTGCAGAAGCCCTATTATATGTCCATGACATTCAGTGGAGAATGACCATAACTGAGAAGTGCAGCAAAATTAACCCTAGAAAAAAAGCCTACTTTAAGCCTGGAAGGAGTTTAAAACAAATCTTGAAATGGTTAAAGTAACGTTTAAGTAACTTACTTAATTGCCTGTCGGAGAAGGTCCAAGCATCCCCAAATAATTTATAACGTCCATTATCCAATTTAAAAAAATTAGCAGACATACAAAGAATCAAGAAAATGTAACCCATTACCAGGAGACAAATCAGTTAAAAGAAACAAACTCATAAATAACAATTCCATTAAAATGATGGAGTTAGCAGAAAATGATCTTAAAAGGGCTATTATAAATATGCTCAAAGAGGTAAGGAGGCATTAACATAATGAGGAGAGAAACGGAATATGTAAGATACAAGCAAGTGGAAATTCTAGAAATGAAAAATATAATATCCAGAAAGGAATAGACAAGATTATCAACAGAAGAAAAGAATAAATTAAAGATACAGTAGTAGATTATATCCAAACTGAAGCACACAGAGGAAAAACATTGAAAAAAAAATCAGATATCAAGTATGTGTGTTGGGAGAAAGAAGCCAAAGGAGGGGCAGAATAATGACTGAAAATTTTCAAATTTGATGAAAATGAGACACACAGAGGAACAAGGAGCTCAGTGAATCATAAGCAGGAAAAACACATATACACATGAAACATATACACCATAATCACATTACTAAAAACTAGTGATCTAAAGTGTAACCAGAGGGAAAAAAAGACATAGTATGCAAAGAGCAACAAATCTAAGAATAATACCAGGCTTCCTATCATAAGCAATGCAAACCAGAAGCCTGTGGAACAATGTTTTTAAAGTATCAGACTAGAATTATGTATCCAATGAGAATGTCCTTTTTAAAAAAAGCAAAACAAACTTTTTCAGACAAAATCTGAGAGGATTCATCATCAGATTTGTGTGGTTCTTCATATGCTGAGTCCTCTTGGACCGTATCCTCTACATTTTGAATACTAACTCATCTACAAGACGCTGAGTCTTATTTAAATCCCATGGATAATGTTATTTTCAGTTTAGCAGGCAATCTGTCTGCATTCAGACTGCAAGTTCCAGCTCACATTCTGTGGGATGGGGTTCTGGTGTCGGTTCAGCTCTCACAGCCTCTGCAGTAGCATCTGGACCTGTTCCTCATGTCCATCACTCAGAGGTCAGTCTGGGACCTAGATTCAGGTCTACCCACTACTTCAGTTCTCAAAGTCTTTGTTGTGAAAATTAGGATCAGATCCATGCATCTGCAAGTCAGCGGCGAACCCAGGAGATTTTAAGCAATTTTATAGGGTGACTTCCCAAACAGCTCCCTCTCTGTGATCTCCTCATTACTTTCTTCTTCCTGGGGGCTCCCCTTTTTAGTCTTTCAGCCAGAAAACAACCACTACTTCCGTGATTGTGCCATATCTAGGGCTAAGTGGCAGGAGGAGAGAAAGAAGGAAAAAAAGTATAAGGGTTTGGCCCTGGCTTTGAAACTACTGCTTCAGGGAACAGAGGATGAGTTCCTTCTCCCTTAGAATTGTGTGGGTTCCTATTGCTTCCACTGTTGATGCTGACACTGCTGCCACAACCACAGGATTGCTTGGGAACTGAGGTGCAAGACAACGAAGAAAAGGAATAAAAGGAAGGATTTCCACACTCTCTCTGAGCATTATAAGTTCCCTTTCCTACTCCTAGAGCCAGAACTAGAGGATGTCTCCTAGGGCTCTCTGTGTTATGTCTGAGTTTCCAGCTACATTAAGATCAGGCTGGGGGGGCTTCCCTGGTGGCGCAGTGGTTAAGAATCCACCTGCCAAAGCAAGGGACACAGGTTCGAGCCCTGGTCCAGGAATATCCCACATGCTGCGGAGCAACTAAGGCCACACACCACAACTACTGAGCCTGTGCTCTAGAGTAGCGAGCCACAACTACTGAAGCCCGTGCGCCTAGAGCCCGTGCTCCACAACAAGAGAAGCCACTGCAATGAGAAGCCCACGTACCGCAACGAAGAGTAGCCCCCGCTCGCCACTACTAGAGAAAGCCTGCATGCAGCAACGAAGACCCAATGCAGCCAAAAATAAATAAATAAGTAAAATTAAAAAAGAAAAAATCAGGCTGGGAGATACCAGAGAAGTACAAGAGTGCGTAACTCACCACCACTTCAATACTTCAAATCGTGAAGTTCTTCCTTATATTGCTGCTATTTACTTTTCAGATTCCTCAAATACCTGATCCATATATTCTTTCCAGGTTTTATAGTTACATTCAATGGGAGAGAAAGAGTGGAGTGTGCTTACCCTCCCTTACACATAACTGGAGCCTGGTCAATTGGCTTTGGACGAAGTTGAAATGGTAATTCCATGAAAAAATGATAGTCGTTTCAACAAATGATTCTGAAGTAACAGGACATCTGTATTAAAAATAACAACAACAAATCTTGATGCTTACCTCTCACAATTCATCAAAATTAACTTGAAATGTATCCAATAAATAAATATAAAAGCTAAACTAGAAAACTTCTAGAAATCTTTGTGACTTTGGTTTAGCAGAAGATTTCTTAGAACACAAAAAGCACAATCCATAAAAATTTATAAACTAGAATTTATAGAAAACAAAATTCTCTTCAAGAGAAACCATGAATAAAAGGAAAATCAATCCACCATCAAGGAGAAAATATTGGCAACACATATGCGTGACAAAGTACTTTTCTCCGGAATATATAAAAAATACTTAATAACTCTGCATTAAGTAGACAAATGAAAAAAACAGGCAAAAGATTTGAACAGATAATTCACAAGAGATAATATAAAAATGGTCAATAAGCTCATAAAAATGCTCAACATGATTAGTCATCAGGAAAATACAAATTAAAATCACAATGAGATATCATTAGATTGGCTAAAATAAAAACACCTTACAACATCCAATTCTGGCAGGGATGTAGAGCAGCTAGAGCTCTGAGATAGTGTTGAAGGGTGTGTAAAATGACATAACCACTCTGGAGAACTCTGTTGGGCAGTTTCTCGCAGAGTTATACATACTTACTGTTTCACATAGCAATTCCACTTCCAGGCATTTACCAAAAGAAATAAAAACATGTTTCCCAACAAAGAAAATATTTGTAGCAATTTCACTTATGATAGACATAAACCTGAAGATGACTCAGAGCTCATCAATGTGAATGGATAAGGAAATTTTTGTGTAGATATACCATAGACTACTACTCAGTAATAAAAAGAAACGACATACTGACAAATGCAACAATACAGCAGAACGTCAAAAACATCATGCTAAGTGGGAGGAGCCACTCACAAAAGACTATGTATTATATGATTTGAACATACTAACTGATTCCATTTTGTGTTTAAGAATGCTCAATATCATGACATAAAAATTCTTCCCAAATTCAAAGAAATTTCCGTCAAAACCCCAGCAGAGTATATTATGAAATATGATAGTCTGATCTCAAAATTCATACAAAAGGATAGGAAAGTTCATTCCAGGATTTATTGCAAGGTTATTTTAATTCAAACAGAATGGAACAGAATCAAAAGCCCAGAAACAAATTTATGGACATAAGAGAACCTGGAATATGATAAAGATAACCCTAAAAATTAATGAGGAAATAATGAATGAATCAATAAACTGTTCTGGAACAATGGGCTCTCTACATGGAAAAATACATAAATTTAGAACCTACTTTACATGGACACATACATATACACACACACACACACATAATCCAGGATGGATTAATTATTTAAATGTAAAAAAGCAAAATTTAAAAACTTCTAGAAGAAAGTTTAAGAAAAAGTCTCTATGACCTCGAAGTTGGAAAAGACTAGCATAAGTTGTACAAACCCTAAAGGAAAAGAATAACAAGAATAACTACATTAAAATTAACTTTCCTCAACTATGATATTTCAAGGGAATATTTAAGGACAACATGTCCAGAGTTTAGAGCATGACAACATCTGGAAAAAGTGGAAGGAAAATAAGCCACATTTCCTGCCAGATTCTCATCTCCTTTGCAGATAAGAAGATATTTCTGAACTTCATATGGAATAATGAAAAGGAT
The DNA here is from genome assembly GCF_964270905.1 of Leucopleurus acutus. Classification (NCBI taxonomy): domain Eukaryota; kingdom Metazoa; phylum Chordata; class Mammalia; order Artiodactyla; family Delphinidae; genus Leucopleurus; species Leucopleurus acutus. The sequence continues at coordinate 41,754,817 of NC_139142.1, forward strand.
CACTTCAATCAGAACATTTTTAGTTTTTTTTTTAATCTTTATTGGAGTATAATTGCTTTACAATGGTGTGTTGGTTTCTGCTTTATAACAAAGTGAATCAGTTATACATATACATATGTTCCCATATCTCTTCCCTCTTGCGTCTCCCTCCCTCCCACCCTCCTTATCCCACCCCTTCAGGTGGTCACAAAGCACCGAGCTGATCTCCCTGTGCTATGTGGCTGCTTCCCACTAGCTATCTACCTTAAGTTTGGTAGTGTATATATGTCCATGCCTCTCTCTCGCTTTGTCACAGCTCACCCTTCCCCCTCCCCATATCCTCAAGTCCATTCTCTAGTAGGTCTGTGTCTTTATTCCTGTCTTATCCCAAGGTTCTTCATGACATTTTTTTCTTAAATTCCATATATATGTGTTAGCATACGGTATTTGTCTTTCTCTTTCTGACATACTTCACTCTGTATGACAGACTCTAGTTCTATCCACCTCATTACAAATAGCTCAATTTCATTTCTTTTTATGGCTGAGTAATATTCCATTGTATATATGTGCCACATCTTCTTTATCCATTCATCCGATGATGGACACTTAGGTTGCTTCCACCTCCTGGCTATTGTAAATAGAGCTGCAATGAACATTTTGATTTTAATACTCATCTAGTTTTTAATACTCATCTAGTGATTGGGTTGTAATTTGTCCCTTCTCTGCCTTTTACCTCCTTCCACCATGTTATCCTCTGCTGCTTTCCTTTTTCTTCCCAGTCTGCATGATTTCCTTATTTTCCTCCTGCTAACCAGAAATATCTTGCTTAGGTAAACTATATTTAGTCTCAATGAAGGAAATTATTTCATAGAATTTTCACACTAAATGGCTTCTCTGCATAGATAGCAGTATTATAACTCTGAAAATACCCACTTCTCCATCTCTTACCTGCACAAACCTTTGGACATCTTCCCTAGTCATATTAGAACGATTTTTCAGAAAATCAGTTTTCGCCTTAACCGCCAAACATTGCTGCTGTACCTCAAAGTCTCTCTCCAAGGCTCCAAATATCACCGCCCCAAGCACGATGTATGATATGTAGGCAAGCAATAGGAAGCCCTTCTGGACTTTGGTGCCTGTCTTATCTTTATCTAGTGGAACGAAGTTCAGAGAAATCAAATCACTGTAATGCAAAATGTAGTGTTCTCTCGAAAGAAACCCAATGTATTTGCTTTGCTGTAACAAAACAGAACAAAATTCCCAGATACAGAATGTGAACTCTCTCTTATTTCTTAACCTACCTTTAAACAACTATACAAAAGAGACCAATTCCTAAATAGTCAGGGAAGCAGCAAAATAACTCTATTTCACTCCTGACTATAAATTTCCTTATTTTTTTAAAAAATAATGAATTGTACTATTTGGGGAGACAGGGAAATATTGCAAGGTCAAAGTCAGCCAAATGATTCACTCAGGCACGCAATTTCCTTAGCAGAGATTTTATTACAGAGTTACACTTTGGCATACGTTCAGTGAATATTTTTAATCAGTGAATATTTTTAAAAGAGTACAATGTTAACATTTTAACCAGAGGATAAAATGGATTAATTAGACCATTTACACTCTCCAGTTACTAGCAGTGTGAATTTAGGCCAGTCAGGTATCTGGCTGTGTTTCAGATCCTTCATCTACATTTTATAAAATGAAATTAATAACAGCTACTTGATAAGGTTGTTGTAAAGATTAAATGAATTATATATTTAAGTTCTTAGGAAGAGGCCTAGCAAATAGGAAATACCCAACAAATCCTAGCCAGTAGTCAAAGAAGCAGTAGGGTTTGTAGTAGCAGCAGTAATAGCAATAGTAGTATAGGTGGAGGAGGTGGAAAAGCTCTCTCTCTCAATTTCTCTACGCCTCTGTCCTGCAAGCGTGGGGCAGAAACAAACAGCATGGCTGCTGACACGATGAAAGAGACTCTTATCTTGATGAGGTCAGATTCTGATACTAAGAAAGGTGAAGCCCTGCGTGTTTCGCAGGACTCTGGGATGATGCTTTGAGGAAGGCATTTAACTGAAGTGGCAGTGCTCTCCACTTGAATCTGCCCCCTCACAGCCTCTTTCACTTTAGAGAACAGGGCAAATCTCAGTAGCAGTGATACTCATCACTTGGGTGAACTTTCCCAATGGGATTTTAAAAATGAAAGCACATGGTTATAGGTATTATATGTGACATTCAAAACTGCAAGAAATAGTTGCCTAAGAACAAACATGTTTTATAGCCAATAGGGTTAAAGTATCTAAAATCCACCTTAATAAAACATTATACAATTAAATGTCATAGTCACAGTTATTAATGTACATTTCCAGTGTTAAGTAATAAATTTAACCATACTACATGTAAATAATTCAGAATAGTAATAAAACAGTACAGTCTCACCTAAGGAGCCCTTTTACTTTGAATTTCTACCAGGATAATAATATGCCTTTATTATTTTCTATTTCTATGTTTAAACTAACAATAACTACTAACTAAACAAAAAAAGATATCTGAGTTAAACCTCCATAGAATCTTTCTTAGGTTTCCCTGGCTTCAGTAAAACCCTGAATAGGGAGCAGTCAAATCATTATGTTGCCTACCTAAAAATAATACAATGTTCTATGCCAATTATATATTAAGAAGAAAAAGAAAAAAATACTTTCAGGAGCCATTTGTTAGTTGAGCATTAAAAACAAATGCATCTGATTTAGCCACATTTTGCGAAAGGGTCTTCATTGATATGTTGGGGTAAGATGTTACTCTAGGAAGATTTTAAATTTTTTCACTAACACTCCAGCATTTGGGGGTACATTCTCCAGTCATACCACGAAGCCAAGACTGTTCCTCACCATCATGGTCACCAAAGACCATACCCCACTCTACTGAAGGCTTTTCAAAGTAATCTTATCTCTTAAACATAAGTTTTGGACATCAAAACTATAGGATCGTTGGCTGGAAAGGGACATTTTGAAGCTGTCTAAATGATCTTATTACCACTCCAAGTTCCATCTGGAACCTTGGGGATGGCTAGTTCTACACACAGTCATCTCCGCATTATTACCACATCCCTCCAGCACGTATGATTCAGTCATTCTGCACCCAAACCCCTCTAACCTGCTACATTTTTGCTGTGATCTCCTTCAGCTCCACCTTCCTGTCCTGTCAGTCCCCCACTGATCCCGGCAATGATGTGATTCCCAGTCTGTAGTTAGCAAACCTCTTTATGTTGCCCCTTCAAGCTACTTGCTGCTTCAGCTCTTGTCCCTTTAGACTCACGCTCAATACTACGTGAGGCCTCTGAAACTTAGCTATGTTCTTCACATTGCCTCTCCACTGACTCGATACCTGACATCAACTGTGATCCCCTCTGATCCTCTCTAATCAGAAATACAGCTGACAGCAAAGAATTTTTCTAACCAAATCTTAAAGAAAGAGGAGTCTCTGATGTTAATTCCATTATAGCATTTATTTGTACTATATTCGAGCACAATCCCCTAGGGAAGATATAGACAGACTCTATCTTATCCGAGTTGTTATACCTTCTTTGAACCCCTAACAGGGCTTTACATTCTCAATAAATGCTTCTTGGATTTACTGAGTAATTTCCATAAAACTTGTATTATTGACAAACTTTATATTTTCCACTCTAGATTATAATATCCAGAGATAATATATACTCTTGCAAAAATCGTAGGTTTCAGAGTTCTGTGGCACTGGGTTTGAGTCCTGGATCAGTCACTATCTAGTTTGTGACCTTGGATAGCTAATCTCGGTGAATTTCTGTTTTTTTTATTTGTAACGTAAATGTCATCATCTCCTTGCACTGTTATCATTTTGGATTTGAGTTCCTGTGTAGATTGCCTGACACCAGATAAATTCTCAATAAACAGCTATTATGACTTTTATAGCTAGTTGTAATAATTGTCTTTAGGCTGAACTAGTCTTCATGGCACATTTTATGATGGCTTCCCTCTAGTATTTATTTATTTTTTAAAATGTTTGTTGCATGAATGGAAAACATGGCAATGAACGAACAGAGTCTTGGCCAGAAGAAGTTCCTGGGAGTTAGTCTGTGAGAAGTATGAATGAGTCATTTCCTCTTCTCTTGAATCCCAAGGAGCCATATGGGATTCTTCCTTCACTCTAATGTAATCCTTGGCCACTATGAACTAAGAATGAGATAGCTGTTTTGAGTATGAACCAAGAGTATAGCTCCCAAATACTGAGGGAAACATTGTAGCTGTTCCAGATTCCAGGTTTTTGTGAACACAAGTGACTCTACACTTGGACCACTCCCTAGGGCTGTCCCAAACAGTGTAGAAGTAGGCTACAATGTCTCTGTATTCGAACAATTGCCCTAGTGCCTCATGACCCTGGTAGAGCAAAGCAGCGCAGTGCTGGTTGCGTTGGAGTGTAACCTGCATTGTAATGCTAGGATTCATGGGCTGCTGAGTCACTTGCTGCACACGGAGGCTCCAGGATGCTTTGTGTGCTGAGCAGCAAGTTGGAATGCTAAGAAAGAAAAATAACAAGCTATGCTTTTTACTTTAAAATAGCAAAGAGAGAAAAGAAAGAAATGGAGGAAGGGGAGGGCGAGGGGAGGGGGTAAGAAAAGGAAGCTTTGTTAAGTGCTTCTTATGTACCAGGTACTGTTCTAAACACTTGACCATGACAGAACCTCTCTGAGTCATAACACCCTACAAAGCAATTACTTTTTTAATTAAAAAAATTTTTTTAACATCTTTGAGTATAATTACTTTATAATGGTGTGTTAGTTTCTGCTTTATAACAAAGTGAATCAGTTATACACATATCCCCATATCTCCTCCCTCTTGCATCTCCCTACCCCACCCCTCTAGGTGGTCACAAAGCACCGAGCTGATCTCCCTGTGCTATGTGGCTGCTTCCCGCTAGCTATTTTACATTTGGTAGTATTTATAAGTCCATGCCACTCTCTCACTTCATCCCAGCTTACCCTTCCCCCTCCCCGTGTCCTTAAGTCCATTCCCTACGTCTGTGCCTTTTTCCTGTCCTGCCCCTAGGTTCTTCATTTTTCTTTTCTAGATTCCAAGAAACATTTTTTTTTCTAGATTCCATATATATGTGTTAGCATATGGTATTTATCTTTCTCTTTCTGACTTACTTCACTCTGTATGACAGACTCTAGGTCCATCCACCTCACTACAGATAACTCAATTTCATTTCTTTTTATGGCTGAGTAATATTCCATTGTATATATGTGCCACATCTTCTTTATCCATTCATCTGTCAATGGACACTTAGGTTGCTTCCATGTCCTGGCTATTGTAAATAGTGCTGCAATGAACATTGTGGTACAGACTCTTTTTGAATTATGGTTTTGTCAGGGTATATGGCCAGTAGTGGGATTGCTGGGTCGTATGGTAGTTCTATTTTTAGTTTTTTAAGGAACCTCCATACTGTTCTCCATCGTGGCTGTATCAATTTACATTCCCACCAACAGTGCAAGAGTGTTCCCTTTTCTCCACACCCTCTCCAGCATTTATTGTTTGTAGATTTTTTGATGATGGCCATTCTGACCAGTGTGAGGTGATACCTCATTGTAGTTTTGATTTGCATTTCTCTAATGGTTAGTGATGTTGAGCATCCTTTCATGTGTTTGTTGGCAGTCTGTATATCTTCTTTGGAGAAATGTCTATTTAGGTCTTCTGCCCATTTTTGGATTGGGCTGTTTGTTTTTTTGATATTGAGCTGCATGAGCTGCTTGTAAATTCTGGAGATTAACCCTTTGTCAGTTGCTTCACTTGCAAATATTTTCTCCCATGCTGAGGATTGTCTTTTCATCCTGTTTATGGTTTCTTTTGCTCTGCAAAAGCTTTTAAGTTTCATTAGGTCCCATTTGTTTATTTTTGTTTTTTATTTCCATTACTCTAGGAGGTGGGTCAAAAAGGATCTTGCTGTGATTTATGTCATAGAGCGTTCTGCCTATGTTTTCTTCTAAGAGTTTGATAGTGTCTGGCCTTACATTTAGGTCTTTAATCCATTTTGAGTTTATTTTTGTGTATGGTGTTAGGGAGTGATCTAATTTCATTCTTTTACATGTACCTGCCCAGTTTTCCCAGCACCACTTACTGAAGAGGCAGTCTTTTCTCCATTGTATATTCTTGCCTCCTTTATCAAAAATAAGGTGACCATATGTGCATGAGTTTATCTCTGGGCTTTCTATCCTGTTCCATTGAAAGCAATTACTTTTAATTCCTCTCTTCTACAGATGAAGAAACTCAAGCCTAGATAAATTTAAAAAATTGTCCGATATCACACAGCTATTGGGACCTTAACAAGCTGAGATTCAAACTAGTGTCTAATTAGCTTCAAACTTATTTGTGCCCTTCACTGCTGTTCATTAATTTATTAAATAAAGATTAATTGAGCACTTATTTATTATATGTTAATAACTGATCTAGCACTGAGGACATAACAGTGGACAAAACAGACAAAAATTCCTGCTCTCATGGGGCTTACATCCTAGCAGGGGATTCAAATAATAAACAAATGGGTGAGATGTAGAATGTCAGGTGGTGGAGAGCGCCCTGGAAGAGAGTAGAACCAAGAAGGGAGATGGGACTGGGGGCTGCCATTTTAAATGGAGTGATTAGGGAATACCTCACTGAGAAGATAAAGTTGGGCCAAGACCTAAAGGATTAAGGGAGGGAGCTACGAGAATCCAGGGATAAGCTTTCCAGGCAGAGGCAATGGCAAGTGCAAAGGCCCTGAAGCTGGAACATTTTTAATTCATTTTAACCTGTGTGAGGAACAACAGGGAAGCCAGAGTAGCTGGAGCAGGTTTAGTGGTGGAAGAGTGGGACTCCTAAAACTCAGGGTGTGGCTGCAAAGGAGAGACAGCAGGGACGCTATGGATCAAAAACATCATGTGGTGCATGTAGGATCTGCGGAGGAAATTCACAAGAGAAATAAATGCACAGGGAATGTGTGCTATTTACCTCCAAAGAGTTGAAGTGGGGGTAGAAAGAAAGGATAGGATGGAACTGACACTTTTCATTTAATACACTTCTCTACTTATTTTTAAACAAAGCATGAATTTCAATTTTAAAATCTAATTAAAGGAATTAATGTTCTATAAATGTGCCTAAGTACATGCACAAGAATGTTTATTGCTTTACTGTTCATAATAACAACCAGTAGGGACCTGCTTTTAAATACTGGACTATCTATACAAGGAAATCTAAAGATACTCAAAAAGCAGATCTACATATTGACCTAGAAAGAGGTCTATGATCTAGGACTCAACACACTGGAGTATGAAGTGTACCTTATGGGTATAATTGAATACATGTGTGCATTTATTTATGTGCTATTATACAAGGTTCCTTCAAAAAGCCATTTATACAATAATAGCAAAAAACAATAGAAACCATCTGTTTACAATTATGAAAAAAATTATGGAGCATTCAAATGCTAAACTATTAGTCATTTAAAATTACTGCATACATCTATATTCAGCATGAAAATGTATAGTTAAAATTGTATAGTTAAAATTGTATAATGTGTATTTTAAATTGTATAAATGTATATTTAAAATTGATAAAAAGCAGTCTTTTAAATTACAGGTGTGGAATGATCTCATTTTTTGGTAAAAGATACTAGAACATAATGCCACGAAAGGAGGGACTTATTTTCTTCAGTGCTGTATTCCCTGAAAAATACCTGGTTCCTAGGGCATGGCCCGCACACAATATCTGTTGAACATTAAAACAATGAATAAAAGTGTATGACCACACACGAAAACATAGAACCCAAAGGGCCAATCACAATATGTTAACAGAATTTATCTTTAGGCAATAACATTTAAATGTTTTTATTTTTCTTCATACTTACCTGTATTTCCATCTTTTAAAATGAACATATATCATGTAACAAAAATAATACTTTCACTTAATGCTTATTTAAAAAGTTATAAGTTTCAGTACATTTCAAGGCTAAGAGTTTAGAAAATATCTGTCATCAGGGATAACTATAATTCATCATTACCTAGCTCAGGACTAAGGGTTGAAGTGCCCCGGCAGCGCCATTAGCTTTTCCTAGGTACAAATGGTAGTTCTTGCGGGAGGCCGATAAGGAGAGACTGAACAAATGAAAGTTACCAAGGCAGAGTTTTAAGCCTGTAGAGTTTACAGAGGGCTGCAGTATCCTCGAAGGCACATGGGGAGCAGAGAGTCCAATCATTTGGGAATTTGAATCATGCCTACTCGTGATTTATTTTTGGATGCTGCACTTGCAAATTGGGTAGCTGCCCTTTGAGGACTACACAGTTAGGATTCCCCAGGCGTGGGTGTGATTTGCACGTGATTCAGTCAGTAATGCATTTTCTCTGGAAAATGATGCCTTCATTAAAAGGGAGAACAAAATGTGGACTTGTAGGTCTGCCTGAGCAGGAATAAGGCAGAAGCTTTGCATTTCCACTGGGGCTGGGAAGAAGAACAGTTGGAACTGGCCCAAAGCTAGCTGGCAGTTTCTTTACCACAAGGTTAAAAGAAAAAGTCGGGAGATACCTACCTTCAGCATAAGGCTATAGCGACCCCCTTTCTTACATTTTAGAAGTATGCAAGAAATTTAAGATATTTGCTGGCCTTCCATAACTATCACAACCTGAAGAGCTGGAAACTAAAGTCATATAAACCCAAGATTTCTGAAGCTGTTTCTTCTACTTTTTTTCATCTTGTTTTAAGTATGTTCACTTAACTGAATTTGTTATATCACCATCTTTGATCTTTTTGTTCTTCTGTTATTTCCTTTTATTCCTTACTCATGTACCTGCTGGTATTGTTTATTTTCTTCCTCCATCTTGCAGCTTTTATTGTCTTATTTATGTATTATATTTATTCTTTATATTATCTTATTTAAAAACGATTATATCTTACCATATCAGCTTGGATAATTTTATCCTTCTACTTTGTGAAAAGTAATCACCACATCCCATTTTATCAGCATGATGTATGGTCACATTTCTTTTAAATATTCCTATTAAATCACTTGAATCCCACCTGGGCTTTCTCTCCAGTGATACCCACAAGTGTTGGAAATGCTTTATCTCATCCAGGAGGTCAATCCCCGACCCTCACCCTGACTCATTGGTATGCTCATCCCAGGTACTCCACATCAAATCTACCTGGGACTCCCAATTTACAACGTTGCAGCTCTTTGAACACACAACTGTGTCACCCAAAGGACCAGGTCAAGTTCTACTATTTACTACATCACCCAGAAGCACTTGTGCAGACAGTATTCATTGCCTAACAACGGCCATTCCCCCTGCCCTACTCTCTTGCTGGTATGCATGCCTGACCAATAAGGATGAATGGGAAGTATATCAAGAGTAAGAAGAAATGCATAGAGGAAAAACAACTTTTCGTATATGTTGAATGTTATTATGTCTACACGTGATGCCTGGAACTACTGCAGCCCTCATGAGACAGTGAGGGGAGATACTGTCAACAAACTGAGGATGGTGAGGGGAAAAATAGGAAAGTACCGGAGTTCATCACTGCATTGGGTTATTGAACCAAACCTGGAACCACTTTGCCTCTGGAATTCTTATTATGGGAGATAATAAGTACCCTTATTACTTAAGTCAATTTTAGTTGGCTATTGTGCCACCCATTGTCAAAAGCATCGTAACTGGGACACACTGTCCCTGTGTGAAGGTCCACAACAGGCAGGAGTCACCACACTGTCTTCATCTCTTTTCTGCTCTCATGGTGATTGTCTTTTCTAGACCTCCATTACATTTCATTGCTACTTAATTAAAGCCCCACAGTTCTCCCCAACAGTTTCAGTAACTATGAATCACTGATAGAGGAGTCAGATTCTCCTTCACCTCCCACCAAATGTTTGGGCTGCCTATGCAAATTTGCCTACGAAGTCCTAAGCAACTGTCAAATTCATTACACCAGATTTTCTTACAGAATGAAATTGTAAAGTCTTCACTATACACCTGCTATAGAATAACTTTCTTCATAATTATAGAAGCAAATCATGTTCATGTAAAGAACTGGAAAATGCCAGAAAATTTTTAAAAAAAGAAAATTTCAATCTGCCATCCAGAAATATGTTAACATTTTGGAATATTTCCTTTGAATCTTATACAACTGAGGTCATACTGCATGTATAATTTGGTATCCTGGCTTATTCACTTAACACATTGTTTCTAATCTTGCATTACTATTCTTCAAAAGCATGATGTTTAAAGGTTGGAAAATATCCTATCATGAGGATGTACCAAAATGTATTTAATCGTTTCTTCATAGAGAAAGAAACTATATAAAATAATGTTAAAGCTATGAATTCTGGAGCAAAAATCTCAACTCCACTTTTCATTAGATGTGTGGTCTTGGGCAAGTTGATTAACCTCTTGTAGCCTTGATTTCCTCATATGTAAAATGGGTATAATAATAACACCAATCTGCTAAGCTTGTTGTGAGAAACAATATGAAGGCTTAAAACAGGATCTGGCACAAAGTTAATCCTCAATAAAGGCTTATTATTGTTATGAAAATATTGGGTTTTTTTCATTTTCTCAAACATAAAGAACTCATGTCTTAAAACATCATTGAACATAAATTACTTTTCGCACCTTTGATTATTTGGGGGAATCATTTCCTAGGAAGGGAATTCCTGGTTAATGCCTATTAGTTTCTGATATTTTATCAGAATTTTATAAAAATGAAAAAGCAGGGAATTCAGGCCTCAAGAGACAATAGTGAGAGGAATACATTCCCTGAACAAAATAAGTATTTTCCATTTTAGTTAGTTTTCCAGTAACCCTCCCAACATCATAGGGTAGATTCACCTATTTCCTCCAAATATGAGCTTTTTGTCCTTAAATTGAAGCAATCCAGTCCATTCACAGGTCACTAACACAACAGCACATCTATTCTGGGGACCACTCAGATGACATAGTAGGAGGGTATCATCTTTTACAGTTATGAATTCTCATTTTCCTTTTTGAAGAGAAATGGGATTTAAATAAAAATCTAAGTGTTTTCCACCATACAATTTTTGAAAACTCATGGGAGTACAAAGAATGAGTAAGGAATCCTTTCTGAAGGGAGCCTCATTGTAGCCCTCAGGTATAATTTTAATTAAGTAGTTTAATTAACTACTTAATTAGGCAATTAAGTAGTTTCATCAACCGTCAATTTCCTCAGATACACTTTTATTCATCCTATGTTCTTATTGAAGATGTTAGTATACCTTTAGCTGCCTGCTTGCCACCATTTCAAAGAAAGGCCATAGCATCTGTCCTAATTTCTTAGTTATTAGTCTTAGAATTCTCTATCCATCATGGCAGACAAAGAGACAATAATGAAAGCAAGAAGGCATCTTGTTTTTACCGCACTCAGAAAATCCTTTCACCAGAATCACTTCTCCTACTTATTCTTTGAATCTTTAAATTGAATATAAAAGTTCCTTTGGATTAAATTACATGAGTCATTAAGAAATATTTTGCTGACTCCAGCAGTGTTGAGTCCAGATTCTGTGACAGATTCATATCTTTAAAAACTTGTGGTTCTTTAAGGGACGCTCGGGAGTTACATGTGTGATGCTTTTGCTGCCCTCCAGTGGCCATCCCGGATCCTAACAACTTGTACCGCCTTTTGTCCAGATTCCCGGTCTCACTCTTTGTCTTCTGCTTTCTCTGCTCTTTAGCCTCCTCTTACTCTCATCTATAATATCTGAAGGAATTCAGCCCCTCAGTGACTCATCCAAATTCATGACTCCATTTTGACCCCAAGACCGCAATATTATCCTCTGCTAGACTCTTATCTCCCTTCCGGCATCGGTTCTCCCATGTGTGACTAAACGCTCCCTTCCTCTTTGATGGGGAGTGTACATTCTTAGAAATGGTGCATTCAGTTAAGTGATCATTTGTTTAAAAGTTGTATTCTCAATCCTTGCTTGTTATACGGCCCTTCATCAGCCAGATGATCAGGCTGGGCACATCTGTTAGCAAAGCTTGATTTGTTCACTGAGCGTTTTAGGGGCATTTCTGGGTCTACTCATTCTAGGGGGCCCTTTTTCCTATATTTCTGTCTCTCCTGACCATCCAGTCAAATATGCCTTTGCCTTGTTCAGAGAGCCTCACAAAGGTCTTATCTCCAGTGCAAGGAAGATTTCTAATTCAGAGTCATTTGCCAAAATGAAATGCCTGATGAGCTTTATGCGTAATTAATCATTTAGCTTCTCCTGGCACTTTCTCAAGTTTTTGGAAATGATTCCCTCTCTTCTCCCAGTAGAAACAGCCTTTAAAAACTAAAATTTAAAAATATTTATGACTGAAGATGCCAAATTTCATTAAAAGGTAAAACCAACATTAGGGACTTCCCTGGTGGCACAATGGTTAAGAATCCACCTGCCAATGCAGGGGACACAGGTTCGATCCCTGGTCCAGGAAGATCCCACATGCCGCAAAGCAACTAAGCCCACAGCTACTGAGCCTGCGCTCTAGAGCCTGCGAGCTACAACTACTGATGCCCACGCACCCTAGAGCCAGCATACCACAACTACTGACCCTACATGCCACAACTACTGAAGCCCGCGCGCCTAGAGCCCAGCCCATGCTCCGCAACAAGAGAAGCCACAGCAATGAGAAGCCCGTGCACCGCAATGAAGAGTAGCCCCCACTCGCCGCAGCTAGAGAAAGCCTGCACGCAGCAATGAAGACCCAACGCAGCCAAAAAAAAAAAAAACCCCACAAACAAACATTAAAAGTGAGCTAATAAATGGGGTGACATCAAGATCTCAGGTTAAGAACAGTTACTTAACTCATTGTCTCAACACACCAGTACCAAAAATGCAGGTAAACAATGCAAGGTACTGAATATATGACACTGTATAGTGATTTAGTGATTAAAATGAGTATTCTCTAGTATTCTCTACCTCTGTGAGCAGTTCACTTAATTCATCACTGCCTCAGTTTACTCATTTTTAAAATGGAGGTAATAATACGTACTTTTCTGGGCTGTTATACCAAACAGATATGATATTTTTACAAAATTTAGATCAAGATGCAAATATAAACTATTATTATTTACACTTTATCTTTTTTAGAATAAAATTAAAAGGAAAACAACATTAAAACAGCCAACCAAGAAAGATGCTTTTCTGATGGGTCCTTCATAAAAATTAAGCATCTAGCAGCTGATAATTCATAAAAATAAATTTTATTCTAAAGATAGTTTCCGCTATTTATCTATCATAAATATGAGAACATTTAAAGTAAATAAATAGCAACAACAATAATAAAACAGTTATTATTTGCTGAGCAGTTCTAAGCACTGAGCTATAAATTGCTAAAAACCATGAATTTGAAACCAGAATTTTAAATGTGGATTTACACTGAATGATGATCTTTAACAAACAACGTGAACATATTCTTCATCATCTGGTGATCTGGTCCTAACACTGAGTATTGCTACTTCATTTTAGTGTTCAAGCTTGCATTAATGCCTGCCATTGTGAAAGCCAAATAATTCAATGGCATCCCACAACAAGAGAGGTTTCTGGCAGTTCAAATATAAAAATGTAATGAGAGATCTGTGTTCACAGGGCACAGAGTGGTTTGAGAAATCTGCTCAATAAATGCTTGCTGTTGACTGAACACTTAGTTTTGAAAATAATATTTAACTTTTCTTCTAGAATACCAGTTTAGCAGGAAATGTTATTTTAAATATGAAGAAATTGTTTCCATTCCCAGAAATAAATGGATTAAGGTCCCATTTTATGCAGATTTTAATCCCTAAAAATACTAACCTTAGTGCTAATCTTTAGCAGTTAATTAAAATTGGCATGTAAGAATTTCTTGCTGGAAGAATTGTGATAAATTATGTGACTAACCTGAACTACCAAACAAATCCTTGGAGTTTTAAATTGCATTTTGTACAGCATATTTAGGCTAGTAAACCTTTTTTGCATTGGAAACCGTGAAGCCAAAATGCTGAAAATTATGGAGGCTGACATGAAGCCTCATCGTATTAATATTAAATTCAACATCAGTGATTTATTGTCACAAACAACACTATCTGTCATGTTAAACAAATGCTGTTAACTTATACTATGTTTTTATTTGATTTGTGTGTCCATTTTGATTTTTTTTTTTTTTTTTTAATTTTTTATGTGGGACAAGGGCCTCTCACTGTTGCGGCCTCTCCCGTTGCGGAGCACAGGCTCCGGACGCGCAGGCTCAGCGGCCATGGCTCACAGGCCCAGCCGCTCCGCGGCATGTGGGATCCTCCCGGACCGGGGTACGAACCCACGTCCCCTGCATCGGCAGGCGGACTCTCAACCACTGCGCCACCAGGGAAGCCCCCATTTTGATTTTTTTTTTTTGCGGTACGCGGGCCTCTCAGTGTTGCGGCCTCTCCCGTTGCGGAGCACAGGCTCCGGATGCGCAGGCTCAGCGGCCATGGCTCACAGGCCCAGCCGCTCCGTGGCATGTGGGATCTTCCCAGACCGGGGCACGAACCCGTGTCCCCTGCATCGGCAGGCGGACTCTCAACCACTGTGCCACCAGGGAAGCCCTTGAGAAACATCTTTGCCACTTAATTATCCAATTTCTTGAGCTTATTTACAAGGATCCCATGACAAAGGCTGTCAAATACCTTGATGAAATCAATACATTTTTGGTGCCTTTTTGACATTTTTGGTACATTTTTGGCATTCCTGTGGTCCATTCATTTAGGATGCTATTAAAAAAATAATGAATTTTGGAATAAAGTTTCAGGGTCATTTCATCTATCTGGAGACTCAGAGAAATCCCTATTTGTTCCATCTGATCCACTCTGAAGCCCATTCTTCACCGTAGAGAAAACAGAAGCCAAAATGAGATTTAAGTAGCTTTAGTACTACATGGCAAGCTTGGGGACTATAGGAGGGCTGCACGCCACTTTGGATCAGAAAGGACTGGAAGGGAGGGAGAAGATCCCAACACTGGGTGGTTTCCATCTCTCACTCTCCTCTTTTTGGTGGAAAGAGTGATGTTGCTTCTGCTGTAGCCCAAGGTCTGTCTGCATCTCAGTCACCAACTACAAGTAGCTGTGGTGTCCTGCCTCATTCTGGAAAATGGTCACACCTATCCATCTAGGTCCTGAGACAGGGATTTTATTGCAGATTCAGACTCCAGTCTCTGCCAGTCTCTGGACACAGGCCACAAGGACATGAGGTATCACCTCTGTTTCCTGCTCTCCTTTTGAGGATATAGATTTCCATCCAAGCAGTCACCCACGGCTGCATCTTCTAACTGACTCATTGGCCCTAATTCTGCCCAGCTCCAATCTCAGCCTGTGCCACCCTGTGCCACTCTAAACTTTAGAACTAACAAGTCTCACACAATTTTATCTCAACTAGCTGTAAGGCCTGTGAGGGCAAGAAACTTGTTTCTTTTGTTCATCTTTCTGTTTTGAGCATCTAGCTTGGTACTCTGCATATAGTTTACTTTCAAAAACTGTTTAGTAAATGAATGAATGAGTAAATGAGTGCAAGCCTTGAAACACACCCTATTCTACTGGTTAAATAGACACGTGAAGCATTTCCTCTCAATTCAGAAACACAGGTGATTTTTTTTTAAATCCCAGGTGATTTCATTTGTGTGGTCTCCAAATCTAGCACCTCACTCCTTGTGGTCATGCTAGCTTTTAAAGGCCTCAAACAGAAGGCTCTCCTCACACACCTTTCTCAATCCTGGAGTGGGAGGAAATGCAAGATTCTCAGGGGCTGGGAGCTGGCAGCCCCTCTCTTCCAGGAGGTTAAGGAGAGAGGGTTCCAGCTGTCCAAACAGTGGAATCAGAGACCTCTCCTTTACCTCAAGAACTAGAGGAATTTCTCTTTGCTCTGCTCAGAAGCCTAGAAGTTCAATGTGAACACAAAATAGGATCTTAAAAAATCAGTTTCTGGGAAAATTTCTGCAGTTACAGTCATTATACTGCTCACTTTCACTCTCTGCTTCAACAGAAATACTCCTAGGTTACATCTGAGCAAAATGTATCCATCTATGCAAGTATCTTATTTTTGCCTTTGCTTTAAAATGTATCAGTAATATTGCTCATTTTAATTCCCATTTCAAATACATTTTCCAGAATGAAAGGCTATGATTATAATCAAAGTCTCAAATTTCTATAGAATTTCAGATTATTCTCCAGGAATCAAGGACCTTCTCACACCAGGAAGAACTTATTTCTTGCTACAGAAGCCCACGCTAATCAAACAATGACATATTTGAGGAGACGTAGCATAACTAGAAATAGAATGATTAATAACACCTAGCCAACATCTAATCTTAAAATAAAAATTGTCAAATTTTCAGTATTCCATTATGCGCCCATATGGCAGGCTGTACTTCTTAAAAAGGCTACAGCAACATTCATGGTCCCACATGTCACTCTTCATCAAGCAGTAGAGTCTATTTTTCCTCCCCTTGAAATTGAATTGACCTTCGTGACTATCTGCCTAAACAAATAGAATATGGTGGAAGCAACACTGCACACTTCCAATGCAAGGTGATAAGAGTTCCACCCAGCTTTCTCTCTTGGAATGTCTACTCTGGGAACCTAAAGATGACATTATGAGGAAGCCCAGGTCCTGTGGAGAGGCCACATGTGGGTGTTCTGGTCCCCAGAGAAAATCTCAACCGTCAGCCTATGAGGCAGCAAGCCTTCAGGTAATTCCAGGCCCCGTCTTCAAGGCACCCCAGATGAAGTTGTGTAGAGCAGGAATAACTATTCCCACCATGATCTGCCCGAACTGTAGCTTGGTGAGCAAAATAATTGTTGTGGTTACTTCAGGCCACTAGGTTTTGGGTTGTTTGTTATGCAACAATAGACAACCAATAACCAAATCCTGTTATCTCACTCGATCCTCTGAAAGGTAGATATGATTAACTTCGTAATGCTGATGAACAAACAGGCACTGTGCTGAGCCGTGGAAATACATGGCAGACATGGTCCCTGCCCTTCAGCAAGCTTTAGGGCAGAGTGACTGTGTTCCTTCCCTTTAGAACCATAACGCACAAGCCATCCGAGGCACTGCTGACCCTTCACTATACATGTGAGAACAAAAATCATGTCTTTCCCTAGACACTGTCTTAGTCTGTAATATTCTCCAGCAGGAATAAATCAATCATGTGTTTCTTTTGGCTTCACACGTAGTGTGTGCGTGTGTGTGCGCGCGCGCACGTGTGGCAACTGGTCCTGTCCTTGCATTAGAATGTTGTAGACTCTGGGCCTTAAACCATGATGGCTGGCTTTCTTCCATTGGATTCTTTTAAATATTTTTTCTGAAGTTTCTTGTTATTCAAGTAATATGTGTTTAATGGAGGGAAATTAGAAAATATAATTAATAAAATGTAAAATTACCCCAAAACATCTATAGACAGATAACCTCTGTTAAATATTTTAATAAATAGGCTTGCTGGAATTTGCTATGCCTATATATGCATATCTTGCTGGATCATATGGTAACTCTATTTTTAATTTTTGTTTTTTGTGGGGGGTTTTTTTGTGTTTTTTTTTTTGCGGTACGCGGACCTCTCACTGTTGTGGCCTATCCCGTTGCAGAGCACAAGCTCCGGACGCGCAGGCTCAGCAGCCATGGCTCACGGGCCCAGCCGCTCCGCGGCATGTGGGATCTTCCCGGACCGGGGCACGAACACGCGTCCCCTGCATCGGCAGGCGGACTCTCAACCACTGCGCCACCAGGGAAGCCCACATATCTCCTTTTGTTCCTACTCTTGCTGCTCCACCCTTAAATTTGAGTTGCTGCATCATTTCCATGCTACCGTGCTTCCTTTAAGCAATCACACTCACCGTGCTCCACGCCTCACAGCAAAGCAAGCCTCACTGCATAATTAATTAAACATACTAGCTCCTAAATCAGCTAACTCTGCTAACCTCCTGCATCCTGTCCTGCTTTCCGGGATGGGTATTTTCTGGATAATAATGCTGTTAATTTCTCCATCTCACCTCTGTTTTAATGTATGCCCTTCAATTTTCTAGTTATGGCCTTGGCTCCTACCTACTGCCTCTATCCTTGCAATCCACGCATAACCAGCCCTATCGGCTTGACCTGATCTGAGACACATTCCACCCAGAGAGTGCACCTACCCAACACATCCCTGCCCTGCAGGGACAATCCAGGCATCAGATTCATTCAACCAACCTTCAGCACTAAGGAAGAGGGAAAGTAAAGTAACACATACTAATCAGATGGCAGAATTTTGCTGAGGGCACGCTAGGCTAAACTTTTATAATTTCTTACAAAAACTCCAATTCTAAAAGATTAATGGACCCCTATGTTTACTGCGCCATTATTTATAATAACCAAGATATGGAAGCAACCTAAGTATCCACGGATAGATGAATGGATAAAGAAGAATGGAATATTACTCAGCCATAAAATAATGAAATCTTGCCATTTGTGACAACGTGGATGGACCTAGAGGGTATGATGCTAAGTGAAATAAGTCAGACAGAGAAAGACAAACACCATCTGATTTCACTTACATGTGGAATCTAAAAAAAAAAAAAAAACAAACAAATGAACTAACATAACCAGACAGAAACAGACTCATACATACAGACAGCAAACAGGTGGTTGCCAGAAAGGGGGTGTAGGGGGAGGAGTGAAATGGGTGAGGGAGATCACGAGGTACAAACTTCCAGTTACAAAATAAATGAGTCGTGGGAATGAATGTACAATGTGGGAAATATCGTCAATAACATTGTGATAACTTTGTATGGTGATCATTTTGTAATGTTTAGAAAGATCAAACCACTGTCTTACACCTGGAATTAACATAGTGTTGTAGGTAAGTTATACTTCAACAGAAAATTTTTTCAAATAAAATTTTTTTAAACTTTTATAATTTCTTACATTTTAACCTTATTCGCATTGGTACTAGAAGTGAAATGATCACTTACTATGCTTTTCAAACCCAAGCTGATTTTACTTAAAATCAATGTGAGTAAAATCAACTTGGCTTTGAAAAGCATGAGCTTAGAGAGGACTCCCTTCAAAAAAAATTTTATATTCTTTCACTTTAGGAAAGTAAGATCATTTAACAAAATGTGGAGTAACTTTCATGTTTAAGGACTCCTCAATCTTTGGGCTCACATATGTTCCTGTGTATTTACAATTATCTCAGATATGGTGGTCATTAACACATTGGCTGTGATTTTGAAGCCTTGGCTATGAAGTTGTACTTCTCCCATTAGCAACATCTCACATTCTTGAATAGCTATCTCTGAATCCTGGTTTTAGCTGATTGTGGCAATCTGGGTTTCATTATTTAAGAGAGATAAGATGATATATTGGGCTGGTTCCCACTATCTCAGAATAGCAGTCTCAAGCATTTGGAAAATGTGAACACAAAAGTATTTAGGGATTTGAAGAGTGTAGCTTATTTGCTGACTGGAAGAGAAAGAGCAGATTATCACCCAAATGATTTTGATATTGGGTTTTATGTTCCTGCAACAAGCAGACTATAGTCTTTTGCCATTTACCACAAAACCGTGGACTTACTCGTATCTCTAGCATCTCTTTTATTTTTAGCCTCCTGTTTAGTGAGCAACAGCGGAATCTGTGTGCCAGCATGTTTTTAGCAAATATTGTCCAGAGCTGCCTGTGATTTTAGCTGCTCATGGCCATGTAGCAATACAAAGCAGGAAAAGTGATGAAGAGAAAAGGAGCTTTCAATGAGGGAATGTTCAGAAAGGTTTCATAGGTTAGAGTTCAGCCGCATCTATGAATTTCAGTTTATTGCACCTTTTATGTCTGAAGAAATGATCCTGGAAAAGAAGTCATTTTGGATTATCTTATTCATCACATGGAGAGATATTTTTCATAGCCAAAGGGTTCATATTTTGCAATGTTTATTACTAAAAAGACAGACTTCTATTTGCAGCTACCAAACACTGCTCGGCTCCTAAGAGACAGTCTTCCCTCAGTAGTGAACAGAGCTCACGCACATCAGAGCTTAGCAGATGCTATAGTGAC
This sequence comes from Leucopleurus acutus, assembly GCF_964270905.1. Lineage (NCBI taxonomy): Eukaryota > Metazoa > Chordata > Mammalia > Artiodactyla > Delphinidae > Leucopleurus > Leucopleurus acutus. The sequence goes on from NC_139142.1 coordinate 41,774,875, forward strand.
GGTCAGTACTCGGGAAGCCTGGATAAGCTGGGTTTCCCAGGCTAGAGTTTTCTGAGCAATTAAAACTGCATTATTGAATGTAGCTTTCACTTGAGGTACCCGTTCTGGCCATCCCTCATATGACATTCTACATTTAAATCAGACCACCCAAATGGAATAGAAATGTGACCAGCAATTATTGGCATAGTTGAAAATATAAAGCCAGAATTGAATGGCCCAAGAGATATTGGCTGTTTATACTGTCTGCTTCCTCATGTGCATAAAAAGAAGTACCAAAGAAAGGAACAGAAGGCCAGATAGAACAGCTGGGAAACTGTATGACAAATCTACAGTCCATTCACCTTCTAATTTCATTCCAGCTCTTTGCACCAACCAATTCCAGTTCTATTACACTACACAGGCTTACAGAAGGCAGTCATTATCTTGCTTTGTAACACTAACTCACATTGGGGTGAAATAGGCAGTGAGATTGCAGGAGGTTACAACAGTTGAACAAAGGGAAGCCAGTCCAATATATTTTTTTCTTATCTGAACGGGCATTTTAATGTCACTGAGAACAAAAGAATTATCTTCCTCTTTCCTTTTCTTACCTCTGACCATCAAGGAAGACTTAGAAATGCTATTGTAATTATGGCTTACATTTCATCATTTCTTGACACTCTGGAGTATATAGAAAATGAAAAGATAATGTTTTACCTTGAAAGACTGAAATGGAAAAAGCTTCTGTTTATGGGATCTCTCTGGAATGTAGTCATTTGTGTGACTGCAATCACAGAATCAGCTAAAATAGCATACGAATTCTCCAATGTCTTCTTTCTGTCAAAAGGAACATTTCCATAAAACTACCTTTATAGACTGGAATGACTGTCTGCTTTCCAAAAAGAGCTCTAAATAGCTATTAAGCAACCAGTAACTTTACCTAAATGTAGAGCAATTAGAACCATTTTCAAATTTTTGAAAGATTATTCTAACCTCCCCCCTTCCTTTACCAAGATTAGATGGAATCAAGAAAATAAGTGGCTTGGAGATGAATGAGACTGAAGCATTTGCTGGAAGTTTCCTTTGATACATAAAGAAGTCAGCTTTATGTCTGAAAGTGAAATGCATCTTTACCTTCAGAGCAATTTTTGACTTTTTAATTATTATGATTAAATGGGGGGGAATGGGATGCCATAATCACAGGATACCTCCCTATTTAAAACAAAAACAAAAACAAAAAACCTCTCAGGTGCAGAGTTGAACTAACCCTATTTGTCTATGCAGAGCACATCATTATGCATCCATGCAAGGCTCATCATTTTTTAATTATTTTTCTCTACTTAATTCCTTATTCCCACTCCCATTCTCTACACTATAGCCCCCTTCTCCAAAGTGCTTGATATGTGTCCCTATGTATGAATAGATACTTATAAATCTACACTGTGTGTGTGCTAACTCACATAATGGCACTGTTGTATAGATATTGTTTTGTTTCTTACTTTTGGGACAACGCTATGCTTTTAAGATCTACTCCTCTGGCTCAATGAGCATCAAATGCATTGTTTCTGACTACTGCATAGTCCAGGGTGTGCATTTGTCACTTTTTCTTTATCATTCCCCAGTGTGGACACTTAAGTGACCTATAACTCCGTAACCCAATAAGCAACACTGTAATGAATACCCTTATACTGTCCTTCATGGGTCTGTAAGAGTGTTCCCCTAGGATATGGATCCAGGAGTAGGATTTCATGGTCACATATGCGTACGTAATTTTACTAAGTACTCCAGGACCTACTCTAGTTCTCTAGGACAGCCAGGCCAGTTTACTCTTCCACCAGCAGAGCATGGGACTTTTGGTCTCTCTATATTCTCATTAATATTTGATGGTATCTTTATACCCATTAAATTATCAAAATTAGAAAGACAGTATCTTACTGTTTTAACAATAAGTAGTAAAAAGTAGTATCTTATTGTTTTAACGATGTTGAGATATTGGCATAGCCTTTTGGGGCAGGTTGAGTACATTTTGTTTGTATGAGGGTAGTTATATTAGGTAGGAGCCCGTGGTTGCTTCAAAATTTGAGAATGGGGAAGAGCATGTACAGATGCTGAGCTGAGGGGTACTGGAGGTAGACGTAGATGCTCAGCTCCGTCTGTTTTGTCAGCCCTCCCAATGATTCTGTGAACTATACCTACCATTTAATACAACCCCCTCTGCTCAAAATAGAGAGGGTGCCGTTGCCTGAACGAAGGAGGCTGGTCTATGCAGTAATTGGTACCATCAGTGGTTGCCAACCCTCAAGGAATAAAATGGGAAATTAGGATTGGCTATTCACATAGATTAAGTTTGGAAACAGTGAAAATCTGGTTCCCATTATAAGACAGGTCACTGCAGGATTTTACCTGCAGACTTTTAGTTTTCCATATACATTTTGGAATAGATTTTATGAGATCCTCAAAAATACTCTAGGATTTTTATTAAAATCATATTGAGTTTATGTAATGATTTTGAGATAATTGATATCATTATAATATTGTTGTGCCTCGGTGAACATGGAATGGCTCTCTAGTATTTCCTTACTTTATGTCCTATAATAATATTTTTAAAATTTCTCCATAAAAATTTTGTAGGTTCTTGTTTGATTATTTGCACTTCTGGGGGATATTCATTTCTCCTCTAGTTCAATAACAATCCTGCCTTGATATCCAGGAAATTATGAACTATACTGTAATGTTAGCCATTATAACCACATTATACGACCACTATAAAATGCAAAGGGAGTGGTAGAAGAAAAATAATAAATTGTTTATTATGTATAAACATATACGTTTCCGGCTTTTAAATGCTCTTGTGGATGATGCCTGGATTTCTAATGTATTTTCTAGTTGGTTGTTCTGGTATAAAGAAACAGTATGGGTGAAGGAAACTTGCTACAGTCTCTTATTTGTTCTCAGTTGATTCAGCTTTTTTTTTTTAAAAAAATGTAGATTATCTTCTCTTTTTTTTTTTTTTTTTTTTTTTTTTTGCGGTAGGCCGGCCTCTCACTGTGTGGCCTCTCCCGTTGCAGAGCACAGGCTCTGGACACGCAGGCTCAGCGGCCATGGCTCACGGGCCCAGCCACTCCGCAGCATGTGGGATCTTCCCAGACCGGGGCACGAACCCATGTCCCCTGCATCGGCAGGCGGACTCTCAACCACTGCGCCACCAGGGAAGCCCTATCTTATCATTTTCAAATGATGACTGTTAGTTTCTCCCCTTTCAATCTTTAACCTGTTACTTACTTCATTGCCATATTTTGCTAATCAGGACTCCAATACTATGTTGAGCATAATCAATGTTAGAGAAAGTCTATTCTTGCCCCAGTCTTGAAGGGGATGCATAAAAGGAGAAAGTTGAAAGACTTAGCAGTCTGGCTTCCCAATTTGCCACCAGTCCCCTCTCTGCCACCTGCCCATCCCTGTACTCCACAATTCTCCTTTTCTGAGAGCTGTTTCCCTCAGTTGCAACTAATAGTTCTTGGGGTGTGCAGTGGGAGAGAGGTTGGGGAGGTGGAAAAACGCAGGGCCTGCTTAATTGTCTGTATTTATTTTATTCCTCCCTATCTTCCCTGGGCTCAAAGATTATGGTTGTGTTACTCACACTAATCTGGGCTTCTCTTTTCCTGCCTCAAGTTGTGACAGAGGAAGCAAGACCCATTCAAGGCTCTCCTTTACAACCATGCTATCTTCCATCTGTGGCTCCTTGCCCCTTCCTTTCCTAGGCTGTCATTTCAGGGGGAACCTGGAACCCAGCGAACTTCTGTCTCTCCAGAGACTTCTCAGTCTTTTCAGTATTAAAAAAATCCATCATTTTCTCCCTCACTCTGTGGCATCTTTAGGATTGGATTTAGCATAGAGATCCAGAAATTCTTTCAAGTAACATCTTACATTTTTCTATCTGGGATTGTTGTCTACAAATGAAAACAACAGAGATGAAACTGATTGACAATGTAATTAGGATGTACTCACACGGCCTCCTATGGCCTCCTGTATGACCAACTGTGAAGCATTATCTATGAAATACTGTGGAAGCTGGCCAAAGACTAGAAAGGAAGCTGAGCGCTAGCCCATAACTCTGCATACCTTTGAGCTAAAAATAGATTTCTCCAAAAGCTGGTGTCATAATCCTGAAAGGCATATCCCAATCCTTCTTAGAGGGAGAATAACAGGGGAGCTGGTTGCAGCTGAAGAGGAAGAGGTACTCATAGTCTATTCCCACATGACTAAAATCTAACTTTTAGTCTATGGAGCTAGCGGTTGTGAAATTGGGTAAAAGAAGAAGAGAAGGTGGCAACGGACAGATCATAGCGCAGAAAAACGGTGGCCAGACATCTTTGCTTTTGAACACCAAAAGCTGAGAGACATACTCCCAAGGCAAAGAACACCAATCGATGAGATGGCACTTAAACCTCAAGCAAAGCTCTGGCCTGCCCATCTCATGCCTCTTGCTTCATCTTCACATTACTCTCTAATAGAAAATTAGTACTTCTCAAAGATAAGCAATGATCTGAAAAGTGCTGACATTGGACTTGTGCACAGATATTAGATATAAGTGGACAGGAGGAGGGGAACATAAACAAAAGACAGATTAAAAAACTAACCTCACAAACAGGAACTTTTAAAAATGAAGACATAATTGAGGGAATAGTTCATTATCTCAAAGCAGTTACAAATAATGGGCCATTCCTCACAGACTTTTGCCTTTGGAGTCCCTCATTTTATGGAACTCCAGGTCATCTTTCTCTTGCTGGATCCACATTTGCTCCAGGGGGAATACCCTCCTTGCCCAGCTCTTGGTGGGAGCCTGGTTACCTCCCCATCTCAGGCTTTCTGCCCCTTCCTGGGTGTGAACCAGCCACTGGTCCAGTGTGTTTGCCAGCTGCAGGGCACATATCAGACCCTTGAAAAGTCCAAATGATGTTGACCTCCCACCTCTCCCATCAAATTCTCTTTTGGAAGTAGAAGAGTTACCAAATAAATATTTTGTATGAAAAGAAAAGGTTACATGTAAAATTTGACTTTATGTAAGCAATATATAACCACAATTGTTATGAATTTAAAAACCAGAAGGATTCTTATTTATCTATAGGCAAATAGATTTTTTCCATAACATTTATCTTTCTTTTTTAAAATTGTGGTAAAATATACATACCATAAATTTTACCATTTTAACCATTTTTAACTGTATAGTTCAGTGGCATTAGGTACATTCCCACTGTTGTGCTACCATCAGCACTGACCATCTCCAGAACTTTTTCTTCTTTCCAAACTTCTATCCATTAAACAATAACTCTCAATATCCCTTTCCCTCCAACCCCTGAAAACCATTATTCTATTTTCTATCTTAATGAACTTGAGTACTTTAAGCACCTCACATAATCAGTCTTTAACATTCTTTTAGCATTCATTTAGCATTCTTAAAATCAAATAAATCACATTTTATAGGGGTCTTATACTTGCCTCTACTTTGCACATTCTTATTTTCCAAGCTGATTCAAGCAAGATTCATTTTAAGCCATAACTTGTTTGGATGTAACCATGTTATATTGTTTTTGTTTTTTGTTTTGCCTGGGATGAATAAGTAATATCTCTAAACTTTAATGCTAGTATAAAAACATATTCTATATAGAGAAATAACACTGAAGGAGAAAGTGAGAAAACAGAGTTACACACAGAGAAAAGGATCCCAGAGAAGATCCAGCTGACAGAATTCAGTGACTCAGTGGGTTGTGTAAGTTTAATTCAATCAATAAGTAAGTGTACCCGTTGGCTTGAAACCATAGGGCTGAGCATACATGTCCTGGACTGAAATAGAAGGCAAGGTGTTTGGCTTTGGTTCACCACATAAGCACATTCATTATTCAGAAAAAGAAAATATGGTCAGACATTTGTTCTGATTCTTGGTTTGGAAACTTTCAAATGCTGAAATTGTTAACAGCCAGTAAGATAATATTCCTGAAATTTAAAATTGATTCACTGGCTCTTTATAACAGATGATGACTTCATATTTATTATTCCAGGGTTGCATTTTGTAATTGAACTTTGCTTAGATAAAATTCTGAAAGACATCATTCACTAATCATCTGTCCTTGAATGAATCTCTACCATGCTTCAGGTGCTGCTGGGCACTGGGGAATAAAAGATACTACATTCAAATTGTTCATGAGGGAATAGATGACAGATAGGTAGACAGGTAAGTAACTAGTTAGATAGCTAGCTAGTGATAAGGGGGAGGAAAAGAGGGAGAGCCATAGGAAGAAAGACAAAGAGAGAACGAAAAAATAATGTGGCAAACTAAGAAATTTAGGTAAAGGGTAAATAGGAGTCCTTTGTACTTTTCTTACAACTTTTATATAAGCACAAAGTAATTTTTTAAAGGTGTCGCAAAAAGAATAAGAAAATAGAATATATGTGACCCTAACTGTTCATTTAGAAAGTTATGTTATAAAAGGGTCTTCCAGTCTTATTTTTTAAAGGAATGATTCCTCATCATGTTAACGGGTATTCTGAGAAAAATAGTGTTCCATGGTAGTCAGTTTGCAAAATATGTACTATTCACCTCTCCTAGATAGTCTAGTGTATATTTTAGCATATTCAAGGATCAGAGAAGTCCCCTAGGAAAGAAAGCCAACTACTTTATTCTGTTTAACACAGGATATCCCAATGTATTGACCATAGAATTCTTTTTTTCTTTTTTTTTTAGAGTAACACATTAAAATAGAGAATTCAGAAATACCATTGTAGGATAAGGAACATTATCTCAGTTTGGATGCATTCAAATTCACGTGCAAGGAAGCTACTTGTAATGCTATATGTGTTGCTGGGTTTATGCAGATACAGTTCCAGTTGGTTCTCAGATACCTTTGTGCACAGGTATAGACATGTGGTGCCCCTTTAATTAGAAACCCTTACCCTTAATGTGGTATTTATTGAATCTCATGCTGAGATAAATAGTTTCTGTTTACACAATTTCCCAGGATTGTCAAGTTTTTAGAACAGCCTTTCACTAAGCTTTAATTAGTACAATTAAATGAACCACTAAGATAAAACAAATCATCAATTCAGCCACCTATAGTGAATCAGTTGATCTTGGAGTACATGATGTAAATGTAAGATCACTGGCTTCTTGCCTGAGATTGCTAAAGGCAAGATTACCAAATAATTTCTTGTTCCCTTTGAGTCCTTCCTCAAAATTCCTCAAGAGTAGAGGATGACTTCGGAAATGTAACATCAGGTTTTTCTCTTCACCAGTAATGAAACCCTGGTTACACATACTCTCACTCTATGTTTCTTTAGTAGAAAAAGGTTGCATTTAATACTTTGAAAAGTTCTAAGAAGCAGTTAAAAATAATTTTTCTTTCATTGAAAAAAATTTCAGTAAAAATCTTGAATAAGATGTCTTATTTCTTAAGTGACAAAAAGACTTCGTGGAAGTGAAATTAGAGAATGCTGATTTTTTAAAGTGCCTAAATTAAATGTGCGTTCAGGTGTTATTGATTAACTCCAACATTCTGCTTCCTTCTGTATGTACATTTAGGACACATGGCCAACACTGTAACAAAATTGGAAAATACTAATTCAGTTTTATAAGGAATATAATGAATTGTCTCCACAATACTATGTAATTGCTAGTAATTGTAAAAATATTTCCTAACTAAAGCAGGTTTTCTTCATAATTATACTTGTAATTTCAAAGAACAGAATACAGTGATTCTTAATGAGCAGGTATCATCTAATAATGCACCATTTCTTAATTAACTGACTACATTGCTAAAAAAGCAAGTGCATTAATGTAAAACATTGAATAGATAAAGGTAAGAGAGAGATGATGCCAAATAGACAAAGCTTCAAAATGTCAAACTGTCATTTTTCATGATATTCCTAACGGGCATATTCATTGTTCTTTACGCCTATGCTCAGTACACTATGTAGATTGTCATTTAACCATGTTAACTAATTATCTTGATTTCTTTGACTAACCTTGTGACTTAGATTATATGAAATAATAAAAAGTAAGAAAAGAAAGACAGAAGGACTAAGTGAAGATAGACAAAGAAGAACCCAACATCTCCGGCTGACCCAAGAGACAGTTTTTGTATTAAAATATAAAATGATATAATTTTTATTTCTGATGATAGGTTGTTATGTGGAAAATGCTTAGTACTTTTTCTTGGTTAGACCAAAGGTAGAGAAAATAAGTTTAAATTATTTACAAAAGAACTACAGGTTAGAGTTTAGTTCAATTCATTAAAACATTTCCTCATCAACTATCATTCATTCATTCACTCATTCATTTAATCCTGGAATTTGTAAACTACAGCCCCTGGCCAGCCACCAGGTTTTATAAATAAACTTTTACTGGAACGAAGCCTATGCCTCTTCCTTATATTTTCTCCGGCTGCTTTCACACTAAAATAGCAGAGTTGAGTAGTTATAACAGAGACTTTATGGTCCACAAAGCCTAAAATATTTACTACCTGGCTGTTTACAGAAAAAGTTTTCTGACTCCTGATTTAATTAGGCATTTAGTCATTTGTTATCATTTAATAAGTGTTTTGCAGAATCTTAGTCATTGGTCTCAGCGGTAAGAATAAATCAAAGAACATTCAGCGGTAGTCTGTGCACCCATGAAGTTTATAGTCTAGTGGAGGAAACGATTAAACAGCAATGACATCAATAGTGTGATCCAGTCTAGAAAAGGGAAAGTAAAGCACTATGGGAACAAAGATCAAAGGCACCAAAACCTAGAATGGAGAGGGGTAAAGGAAGGATGTTCCTAGAAGGAAATGATGTCTAAACTTAAATCTGAAGGATGAATAGGAGTCAGTCAGAAAAATAAGAGCTGGGCTGGGAGGAGAAGGAAAGAGTCCGAGGTGGCTTGTGAGTGTTAGAAGGAGAAAGTCACATGCTGCGTGTAGGCATAAAAGAAAGTGTGGCATGGGTGAGATCCAGTCTGGTCAGACCAAAGACTTCTAGGGAAAAGAGGTAAAAAGAAAGCTAGAAAAGCAAGAAGGACGCAGATTATGCTGAGTTTTATAAGGAGTTCATTCTAAGGAAAATGGAAAGCCATGGAAGGCTTTAAATTATGGGAAAGATACGACCATATTAGTGTCTTAGAATGATCACTTAGATTTCATCACGGAGCTTGGAGGGAGCTATTGTAGAGATAGAATCCCTGGCTGTGGCCAAGTGAGGAGACTGGAAAATCCTTTCCCCGAAAAGCAATTATAAATCTGGACAAAATAGCCTGAAAAAAAAGAAAAATCATTTTTCAACTGTCTGGAAATGAACAAGAGCAGGTAACAATCTGAAAAGCATTTTTACTTAAAAATCTGCTTAACCTCCCAGGTAGAAACACTGGGAATCTGTAGTGCTCTGGCCCCGGGCTGCTCTCCCTTCCGCCCCCCACAGCCCAGTTGACAAGGAGATTTTCCAGGGCAGGGCAGGTCTTAAGGACCAGCAGCTTCTCTCTGACTGGCAAAGGGGCTCCCTCAATTTGATGTGGTGGGAAAAGCCCGCACCCAGCAGTGTGGTCGGTGGAAGTGATAATCACAATGGTGGTTTGAGTAGGGAAGGCCCACAGCTCTAGTAGCCTGAGGTTGCAGTCATCGTTGGAGAAGGCATACGTCTCGCTAGACTGTGTGAATGTGCAGCAGACACTGGAGAAAACCCAAACTAGTGACAGATACCTGGCCAGCCCCGGAGCAGAACACATGTGCAGAGGAGACACAAAAGGGTCCAGCAGAAAGTCAAAGACTGGTCATACTTGAAAATGGCATGAACTTTGAATGCCACCCCCCTTACCCACATACCTATCTATCAGCAGAGAACAGAAGCCTTACTGGTTTGAAGTGGTTGAGCACAACCTCTGTCCAACCTAGATCTGACGGAAGCAATGCAAACACAGGGCTGACGTCAAGGAATGAACACAAGACTATTTTAAAAAACAAATATGTATATGTATGGCTGATTCGCTTTGTTATAGAGCAGAAACTAACACACCATTATAAAGCGATTATACTCCAATAAAGATGTAAAAAAAAAAAAAAAGACCATAAGCAGAGACATCAGCAATCACAAACCACAGAGGAGACGGATTTCACAGACCTAGCCAGGCAGATTCCTAACAGAGAAATAAATTAACAAAACTGCAACAATAACAATCTTCAGGGGGAAGAAAAATCAGAATCCAGAACTGCTTTAATATATTACCTATCATGGGGCTTCCCTGGTGGCGCAGCGGTTGAGAGTCCGCCTGCCGATGCAGGGGGCTCGGGTTCGTGCCCTGGTCTGGGAAGATCCCACATGCTGCGGAGCGGCTGGGCCCGTGAGCCATGGCCGCTGAGCCTGCGCGTCCGGAGCCTGTGCTCCGCAACGGGAGAGGCCACAACAGTGAGAGGCCCGTGTACAGAAAAAAAAAAAAAAAAAAAAAATATATATATATATATATATATATATATATATATTACCTATCATGTCCAGGTTTCAACAAAAACTACTAGACACAAGAAGAAACAGGAAAATGTGACCAATACTCAGGAAACAAAGTAGTCAATAAAAATTTGTCACACGTCACTGAGGTACGAGTTTTGGCAGTTCACAAGGTCCGAGAAGCAGACCAGCTCGAGATCAGACATGCCAAGAGATTCACTGGGAGAAATGCTTGAGAAGGACGAAGGGACAAGGGAGCCTTCAGATCACAGTGCAGATCTGCAACCTATGAAATGAGGGAGGAAAAGGAGGGACTGGGTAGGAAGATGCTTAACTGCAGTGCAGTTCTGAGAACGTCTCGGCTATACCAAAACGTCTCTGAGTAAAGAGTGCCTAACAGAGGAGGCCAGCATTGGGCCAGCTCAACTCTGGTACCCATACTACATACACTTAGTTATTGGCTGGAAACAACCCGAGCAACGTGTGGCTTCAGTGTGAATAGAGAGATCTGAAGATGCAGCAGTTCAAACATAAAATCTTCCATCTTCCCATAATACATCCACTCCTGCACTCACCTCCATCAGCCCCTTCATGCTGTTCTGTTCTCCTCTTTGGCTTGCCAGAATAACTCAGGCCTTTACACTTTACTTAGCATCAGCCATCACTTTCTCTAGCCTTCTAAGACCCACCTGACAGTGAGTTTGCCTGATCTTCTGGGGCCTCACCGGAGTATTAAATGATGTGTCATAAGATAGAGCCCCAAAGTTAATGAATTCTTGCTTAACCATTCTTTTGTTCCAGCCTTCCTGATCAGGCACTCTCAAAATCCAATTCTAGGGGTAGTCCTCTCATTCTTCATGGTACATGCTAGCTACTGCTTAAAACTCTTACAGAGTGTAATGTCTCCATTCCTTATCAGCCTCAGCACATCCCCAGCCAGGTCCTGCGGAGATTTAACCCTAGTTATCGCTCCAGCAGCCAGGAAAGGAAGTAGGAACAGCTCCTGAGGGCAGCACCTGTTGCCCTGCAGGTGAAAGTTCTCTTCCTTGCTTGCAGCAAGGAGTGACATCTCCCTCTCAAGGAAGGGTGGGCCACCTCTGCAAGCCCTGAGCATTCAGGGTCCCAGGTTTTTCCAACCGGGGCCCTGGCTTGAGCATTTAGACATCGCCAGAGCTCTTGCCTCTGTCACAGACTCTCTCTGCTGCTCAGCTGTTTTTACTCTTCCATTTCAGAAGATAAAGATCCCTTCTTAAGCTGTCAAAGAGGCCCTCTGGCTCTCACAATTCGCCTTTAATAGTTTGTTAACTGCTCTCAATTTCTCATTATCCCATCATAGGATGTCAATATAGCTTGTTAATAATAAGGCAACTCCACTCTTCCTAGACATTAGTCCCCAGTATCTTTCACATGCCAGAATGACTGCGCTGTCGAGAGCATTTCTCACCACTGGGACATCTTCCGAGGTCACCGCTGGGGAAATCTTCAGTGGGCTCTCACCTTGTGCCAGAGACTTATCAGGCCTTCCCCACACCACTCATGAAACAGTTCTTTGTGTTGGCCAGACAGTGAGTGAGCCAGACCCAAGCCCAATCTTACCGTCAGCTTTCTCAGTCCCCACTCTTGATACCACCTGTCTCCATTTAGGACCTCCAAGAAACAGACACTAAGGGGTATTAGACATTCGAGATTTCCTGAGGCAAGGATAAAGGGAAGGGAACGGGAGCAGGTATGGGGAACCTTCAGACTGCAATGCAGGTGCAGGTGTGACTCTTGCAAAAGGAGAGAGGAAAGGAAGGATTGGGTAGGAAGAGGCTCAGACCTCAGGGCAGTTCACAGAAAGTCTTGGCAACACTGATGGAGCCCCACTAGTGTGGGGATGCCCTGAGCCAGAGGTCAGGCGCAAGGGGTGGTGACCCTTGAGCACAGGTGAGAAAAGGTTACCATTAGAAGTGTCCCGCATCAGGAAGGCATGGCCCAGTTCAAGCACCCATACCACGTTCAGTCACTGGCTCAGTCAGTGGCTGGGAGCAGCCAGGGAAGCACGGGTTGGGTGTGATTGCCATGTGGCTCTAAGCTGTAAGTCAACCGTGACCCATAGCAGTTCCCGTTGAATGATGATGTGGGCAGTGCAATTCCATCACTGCTACCTGTGTCCTTCCCCTGGATTTCTGAGGACCCCTGGACTAGAGTGTTTGTGTTCAAAGGTCTCCTTTTGTTTTGAATTCCTGCTCCTAGTTAAGTACTCTGTCTTTTTCAGTTATCTCACTACCACTTCTGGCTTCCTCAATGCCCTCTTGGCATCTATGCCCCAAATTTGAAGACCTCCATTCCACAAAGTAGCCCTATCACAGTGCTATGATAGGTATCTGACATATGAAAGATTTGGTGATAATGCTGAAAATTCCAAGAGAGAGAAAGGAAGAACTTAAATTTTAATTTTGGATGTCATCATGTTTAAAGTCCACTGGCCCTTCTCTGCCACAAGGAATTTTTTACTTTTTTTCCCATTCATTTCTTACCTTGGTCTCAATTCTCAAAATTCCCCTTCTCCTGGGTTGTCAGGAAGGAAAAACCATAATCACTATTCCTCTCTTCTGCATCCCTATATGTAGCGTGTGGCCAATCTCTCTTTTACCTCTACTGTTATCTAAGATGAGGTTCTGGAGTCTAATCGAGCATAACCAAAAATGGGTTAATTAAGGTGTTTATAGTAAATATTGTAGTCAATCCTGGATTTCTGGTACTTTCTCATATCTTAGTTTTGGCTACTTCTGACTGTATTTTTATTTGTTAACAAATTATTAAAAACTCAATCTCAGATTAAACAGAAGGTTATGATAAACCTAATGCAAAAATATAAGAAAACAAATAACGATAACCCACAGCCTTGTCTATGTGATTCCTTATCTCAAGTCCATTTTCCAATCTATTGATATTTTTATCTTTGAAAATGTTCAGTAACGTCAAAGGTACATAAAAAAAGACTACGTATCAATTTATGAACAGATGTAGGCATGTAGCCAACATGTATAAAAGGAAAATGGTTTAAGAAGCTGATTCTTTGATGTGAAGTTTTCTTTTATAAGAATTTTTCTTTATCTCTCCCTTAATAAAAAAAAAAGTAAGAGCTTAGTTCAAAGCACAATCAGTCTTTCATGGTAAGGACAATGGATGGAAGCAATTTGAAGCAAATGCCCTTTGATTAAATAGATGACTATTTGACTTCTTAATAAATAATCAACATCAAAATGAAAGTCTAGAAATTTTCAAGTTCACATGGTTATGGTTTATTTTAGCAAAACTGAAATGGTATACGCACTTTGAACTCTATAGCTTAAATATTTTAAAAAGACTCCTTGGAAATAATTTTAAAATAACCCAACTACGTTCATTCACCAAAGCATGGAAAATTGAAAGCAAATTAACATCCCGAGAATATATATTTGGCTTTCAGCATCACGTTGTACCTGTACTTTTGATTCCAAAACTGCCCTGGCGTGTGTTTGTTTTGAAGTCACTTTTGATGGGGGAGGTATGTGCTGCAGTACACAAATAAGGAGGAAATGAACCATGGAAGAAAAATCTGTTAGTTTCAAAACTCAAAGAGAGTAACTGCCCCAGCACTGCATGCTTTTCCCTTTTCCAGTTTAAAATTTTCTCTATTCCAAATAATGCCATATACGATTGCCCCAGTTTTGAACCAGCTTATTCGGCACTTGCACGAGTTGATTGGTACACATAATTTTTGTTTTCTTACCTACAAGTTCCAAAGAAAAACTATCATTTTTCACAGGTGTTCTCTGCTGGGATGCCCCAGCAATGGCAGCTCTGGTCCTGCAGCAGGAAGACTGGTTGCTCTTCTATTGACAATGCCTGCTGGCCCTTCCTCCCAACCTGGTTGTTCCTTTAAAAGTCAGAGTTGGGGCTTCCCTGGTGGTGCAGTGGTTGGGGGTCCGCCTGCCGATGCAGGGGACATGAGTTCGTGCCCCGGTCCGGGAAGATCCCACATGCCGCGGAGCGGCTGGGCCCGTGAGCCATGGCCGCTGAGCCTGCGTGTCCAGAGCCTGTGCTCCACAATGGGATAGGCCACAACAGTGAGAGGCCCGCGAACCACAAAAATAAATAAATAAATAAATAAAAGTCAGAGTTGTGTTTTCTTCCCCAGGGTCAGGACAAGGTGTCCTTCTCAGTGAGTTGGAGATCCTTTCTCCTTAAACACAAAGCATAAAAATACAAAACAATAGTTCTGCCACACCCAAGTTTAATTCTCATTAAGTAGTTCTCTAAATAGGAGTTAGCTGATTTAAAAAAAAAAAAAGACTCCCTGTGCAGTATATCTGCTCACAATCTACTTGTCCTTTGCTTATGGCAAAGAAGAGAGATTTCTTAAGTGATGAAAATTATTGCAATCAACTATTCACATCCACCTGGAACCTCAGAATATGATCCTATGTTGAACAGGGACTTTGCAGATGTGACTAAGGTAAGGAGCTTGAGATGACATCATCCTGGAAGAGAGAGAGCCCTAAACTCAACGATGAGTTCCCTTATAAGAGACAGAAAAGAAGACACAGACACAGAGAGAGAAAGCCATGTGAAGACAGGGCAGGAACGAGAATGATGTATCTATAAGCCAAGGCACACTAAAGATTGTCTGTAGCCACCAGAACCTGAAAAAAGGCATGGAACAGATTCTCCCTCAGAGCCTCTGGAGGGAACCAATCCTGCTGACACCTTGATCTCAGATTTCTGGCCTCCAGAACAGTAAGAGAATAAATTTCTGTTGATTTAAGCCAACAAGTTTATGGTAATTTGTTATGGCAGCCCTAGGGAACAGATACGGTACATAATTATTTATACACACACACACACAAACACACTATTAATACCTTGGAAAGTTTCCCTAAGGATCAGTGGTTCTCACTGAAGGCCGTACTGCCCATATGGAAATATACGATGGTGGTGGTTTGGGTTGCAGGTGATTGGAGGATGCTACAGGCATTGAGTGGGCAGCATTCATACTGGTCCCACACAGTGAAACACTGTTCAGCCTTTTGCACGACCTTTGAATACTCTCACCAGTCATTTATGTAGGTGGAAAACTGATTCATAATTATTTGAGGCAAGAACCTAATGTTGGTGAACACAAAGTATTTTTTGCATAGTTTCAATATACATGCATTTCAGGAAATACAATTACTGTAAAGTGAGGGAAGTTTGCATTTTCTTTTGTTTGAATCACACTGATGCAGCTGTGTTGGTCTGCATTTGTACATTTTGCCTCAAAGCACTGACAGTACTATCTTACCTGCTAATTTCATTGTGCCTGAAGGTTTACATAATTAAACAGATATTGTATTAATCAGGCTTCTCCTGAATAATATGAAGAGATTTAGTATAAGGGATTGATTTGCATGATTATGGAAGCTGAAGAGTCCCAAGATCTGCAGGGTAAGTTGGCAGGCAGGAGACCAAGGAGAGCCAATGGTGCAGTTTCAACCTGAAGACCCGGAAGAGCTGATGTTTCAGTTCCAGTTTGAAGGCAGGAGCAAAACCATGTCCTAGTTTACAGGCAGCCAAGCAGGAAGAATTGCTTCTTACTCAGTAGGAGGTCAGCCTTTTTGATCTATTCAAGCCTTCAGCTGATTGGATGAGGCCCACCCACATTAGAGAGCACAATTTTGTCACTCAGTCTACTGATTTATACGTTAATCTCATTAAAAATCACAGACACATCCAGAGTGATGTTTGACCAAATACTTGGGCACCTTCTGGCCCAGTCAAAATGACTCATAACATCAATCATCATAGATATTAATATATAAGTTGTTTTTCTTCTATTTCTACCTCACATTTTAATTAAAACAGTTTATTGGTTTCTAAAAATATAATTGTATAAGAAGGTTATATTATTTATGAATTTCATTTTCAATAGTAAAGAGGTCGTTAAAAAATATTCATTACAAAGAGGAGTCACTGGCTATTAGAGGGCTGAGCAAAACTAACCTAGGTGTGCTGCATTCTGTCGTGATGGCTTAATAGTTCTCCATATATGGACATACAATAATACATTGAATTAATGAACACTGTTTTTTTTTTTTTACTATTACTAAAAATCTCATGGAGAACACCCTCATACATGTATCTTTGCACAGTTTACAATATTTCTGTATAATAGATTCCTCAAGAAAGAATTCCTCAGAAGAGTATGCACATTTAAAATGTTGATAGACACTTTAGCAGTGGGTTTCAAGACAAGAACTCTTTCTTCAAGGGAAATGCTGTGGATGAAAACTGTTGCCTGCCATATCGGTAAACAAAGGATGTTGCAGCCGTCAAGCCATCAGCCATTGTAGCCACCCCCAACCGTGCATCCTGAGGGGACTCAGGATGGAGAAAAGCAGGCTACTGGCCCTAGAGAGTTAAGGTGCATATCAAAGGAACGATTTCAGTGAGCCCAGACTCTTGCATCCTCCTATGCAGAGAAAAGCTCTCTAGAATCATTTACTTGAGATGTCTGGTTTTCTTTCATTAACAGTAATCTTTTGATGGTCCCACTACCTGGTTTTTGTTGTGAAACTCCTATATGTACCAGCTCCTCTCTTACCTCTTCAGGGCAGTCCCTCAGAGCCGTCTGACAGGCTGTCTTCTGGGCTTACGTCCTCAGTCTTGCCTGCCAGATAAAACATAATTCTCAACTTTTAGGTTCTGCATTTTTTTTTCAGTCGACAATACCAAAGACTATATAAAACAGACATAAGTAGAGCTGCTTTTGAAAAAGGATAGAGATCCAGAAGCCCTGACCATTCCTTTCTCGGCTAAGGCAATCCCTGGGCATCTCCACAGAGCTCCTCAGGCTTTAGGAGCATAGCTTGAAAACACTGGCCTGAGATGCAATTTATCCCTTTCTTGGTGGCTCAGGCTTTGCAAGGCTGGCCCTCCCTGGGAGACTCCTTGCTAGCTTCTCCTCACTCTCCCTGACATCTAGGTGGTGATCAGCAGGTTGTATAAGGCCAACCAGGTAGAATCCCCATGCTGCCTTCATTATTATTATTTACTTTTTTGAAATGTTTTAAATACATGTACTGAAAAGTCCATAAAAGGTAAACATGCAGCTTAATAAAACAGCATAATGCATATACAGACATAGCCGTTACCCCAATAAAGAAATAAAATAGCACCCCAGACACACCCACCTCACTCCTCACCAAAGCGAATCACCGTACTGACATTTATAGTTATCATTCCCTTGTTTTTCTTTGTACTTTTACTCTCGCATATACTAGAGTACAAGTATACACTATACTATACACTAAATACACTATAGTTTCTTTTTCGCCTGTTTGGGAACTTCATATCAAAGGAATAATATAGTATGTATTTTCTGTTCTTTGGTGCAATACTATTTTTGTGAAATCTGTACATGCTGGTGCATATGGCTGTAGTTTTTAAAAATTTTTATTCCTATGTTGCATTTAATTCTATGAATATACCACAATTTATTGATCCATTCCATTGTTGATGAGCGTTTGGTTGTTTTTCAGTTTAAGGCTATTATAAATAATGCTGCTAAGAACTTTCTTACACATATCTTCTGATTCCCATAGTCTTACGTTTCCATTTCACATATTACTGGAGATAAAATTGCTGGGACATATGATATGAACCTGAGCTTTCCATTCTAGGTTGTTTTACTTATATAAACGAACAACTCTACTGCTTGGTTTTAAAGAGTATTTGTTCTGTAGACTACCTGATAACCATGTGTAATTGCAATCATCATTGTCTCAGATATCTTCCACAATATTTTATAAAATGTAGGATTGTATGGGGTTTCTTTCGGGGGTGATGAAAATATTTTAAAATTAAATAGTGGTTATGGTTGCACAACTCTAAATACACTAAACCCCTCTGAATTGTACACTTTGAAGGGATGGATTTTGTGGCATGGGGATTATATTTCAATTAGGCTGTTATAAATAAACAAGTTAAAAAAACCAAATGACAATAAAAATTCAGGACTGTCACTGGCAGAAGCAGTGTAATGGGGGACTCTCCTCCAACCATCCTACCAGGAATTATGTGCGAAGGGAGGGGACAGGCAAGCAGCAGGAGAATGGGATGGGGACGTCACGAAGGACAGAGGACAGTATGAAAGTGGTAGGTTTAGACGGGAGCTTAGGAAATATTATGGTAGCCTGATGTATTATTTGATTATGGGAAATGAGGACAAGGAAATGGAATAGAGTTGACGGAGTACTTTAAGCAATGACTATGTTTAAATACACATGATTTTCTGATCTGCACGTATCAGCTCTCCACATGCCAAAGAGTGTTAATATGTTCATGGAATACATGAGGGAAAGCGAGTTGCAGGAATGGAACTCAGGGTCACAGGGCTAATATATAGAGATAACAATAATAGTAACATCCTAGCTAACACTAGTATTTTTATTTTGTATTTATTGTAAGATTTCAAATCCTGGCTATACCACTTACTATCTGTGTAACATTGAGCAAGTCACTTAGCTTTCATTGACTTTACTTTCTTCATCCAATAAGCTACCATTGTGCATTTCAGTTCCAGAAACGGTGTCACAGGAATTGCCTCTGTCTCCCCACTTTAAAGGAGGATGCACAGTAGCAGGTATGCCAGTTAGAAGGAGTGCACACTTGCCCTGCTGCCCACACACACCCCTGACATAACCACATAAATGAGGTAAGTCTGTTGGCACCAGACGGGAACATCCCGTGTGTCAAGAGAACACAGAAAACTACCTTTCTGCTTGAAACTAGAGAAAAGGGAAAAATAATGTCTCAACAAATCATCCTGTCACACAAGCATCCTACTAACTGAAGAATTTTAAGCAGTATAACTAGAAAAGCCCTTTGCTCAAATTGTGTGTGGTATTCTGTGCCTCTTAAGTTATGGAATGAGAAACAATTTTTTTAAATCTACAAATGATTCTTTGAAATAACATCTTTTTATTTACACATATGTATTTTTGGATAACGTGGGGAATAGCTCATTTTGGTTAACAAATACATAACACAACTTATACATCCGTTTTGTTCATTGAGAAGGTTTGGGGATATGTAAAGAGCCCAGAAAATTCCAACAGGCTGTTGTTATCAAATGAATCAGTACGGCTTCTTCAGCAGTTGAATATCACTCTCTATAACACTTTTCTTCTATAAATGAAGGCCTTGTTTTATAACTGGCCTGGATGCTTCTGATTTTATTGGAACTATACTAAGAAGCTGGTTTGCTGTGAATTCCTTCCTTGTGGCTAAATGTGCATGAATTCAATACAGCATCTGAGCCGACACTAGGTCTCACACCACCCACGTCCCAGGTGGAATTAAATGTCCTCGAGTAGGCTGCTTTGAAATTCTAGTTTTTAAAGCACGCTTTTCAGAGCAGCAAAGCACAAATGACTGTGTGTATATTTACTGCACTTTATGCATCCTGTGTATAAAAGCTGTATTGAACATTTATGAGGGTTCTCCTCTGAAAAACTGCAGATCATAATAGAAAGTATGTTTTTGCATTTTTACCAAAACCTCAGACTCCAATAGACGGAGGACTTGATGGAGCTAAGAAACAAAAAGAGGGAGCTGCTTACCACAACATATAGTGTTCCTGGCACAAACAGATCTGTTTCACTCACTCAGGCCTTGAGGCGCGGGAACAAAAGAACCCGAGCAGTTCCAGCACCCTTTGCCCACATGCGCCCAGGCCCTGCCCTTTTTCTCCACAGAGAGCAAGGGAGGGGAAGAAGTGAGGCAGGCAGTGCCCATGAGTTCTGAAAAACAGGGTAAAGAGAGCTGGGAGCCCTTTTCATCTTTTCCCATGAAATATCTACTACATTTTCCTTGACTTTCAAATTTTTAAATGGCTGTACATCGTTCAAACAGCAGAGGTCTAATGATAATGGCCTCCAAATGTTTGCATTAAATAAGTTGACTTATTTCCAAGGTAATCTAGAAACAAACATTGACTGTGTTCATTGTTTGAAAAGTATTTAACTATGCCTGATTTCCTCCCAACTGCCTACATGTAGCAGTCAGGGGCCAACAAGGAAACCACTTTACCATTTTTTAATCAAGAGAAATCAATGCAGGGAATTGGGTACAAGGGTGACAGAAGAGCTGGAAGCCAGACAGGAGGTAGCATGGCAACCGGAGACGAACAATGGCAGAGAGAACCAAAGGCTGTTATGGGGTTTTCAGAGCCCAGAGCCAAGGTCACAGGACAGTAGCTGGCACCTCAATGGACCTGTCGTGGCGGGAGTGGGGGGAAATGAACCACAGGGGATATGCGGCCGTGCTGGAGAAACACCCAAAGCAGAGAGCAGTCCTGTGTTCTCCCTTCCGCCTGCAACCCCCAACGTCTCACCAGTTCTCACGTTGCCCAAAGCCAGAAGCCAGCGGACACAGGAGGCTGGGAATCAGCCTGTAGGCAGGGGTCAGCCCCACTGCCATAGAGAGCAGAGCAAGGGAAGAGAAATGAATCTGAGAAACTGAGATCACATCTTCCTTGACCATTTCTCTGACTCCCCAAACTAAAGAAAAAAATATATCTGAAATGAAATCTCTAGCTTATTGGACAATGGGAAAGACTAGGTGCTGAAGGCTGCGGCAACCGAAGAAACTCCGCCTTACCCTGACCTATGAGCTCAATACCACTCACCTAGGGTAGCATCAGTCTCTACATTGCTTCCAGCCGAGGCTCTAGGCAATAGGACCCACTGCAGACTCATACAGGGGAACAGTTGCCTTTTTCTTGATTTTCTTGACATTGTTTCAGTATTTTCTCATACATATTCACAAAGAAATGATTATGCAGCATTTTATGAGCTGTCACAAGGGAAAATGGCTGTGGCATGAGTCCACGGCTGACAGGGTGCTCTTGCCACCTGTCATCCAGAGCTTTGAGGTGCAGGGAGAAAAAAAGGAGAGAAAATAAAATGTGAATGGGTGGTGAGTGACATCTCCTGACTTTTGGGGAGGTAACTAGAGTAGAGTCACCCTTCCCTTTCTTATTCTTTTCTTCTCTTTTTTTAAGGAGAAATAAATATATCTAAGAGAAACATTCTGGCTATCTAAGGGTGGGGAACAAGAGTAGTTAGAAGAAAACAGCTGGAATGTATCTGCAAAAGGAACGGACAAAAACGCTCTTTCTGTGCCATCAGTGAATTGCTGCTGTGAGAAAGCCAAAATAGCAACTTCTTTACCGCCAAAACAATTCTCCCTGAGGCCAGTTCCCAGCTTCCCATGCATATGCAGGACACTTCCCAGCTGTTTGGCAGTGCTGAGTGCTTCCTGACTGACCAGAGCCTCAGATCACAATGGAACCTGCCATGTCTAAGGGACCTTCACATCACATGCAATGGAAGGGCACAGGGGGTCTAGGCAAGTCCCATGGAGACAGGACACTACACTGGTCAGTGTGAATAAAGAGAGGAAACTATTGTCTTTAATATAAGTGACATTACTGGCATCTATCGAGCACTTTGTATATGCCAGGCTCTCTGTTACCTTGCTGAACCTTCACAAGAACCCTCTGTGGTCACCATTCTGATTTTCCCCATTTCACAGATGAGGACCCTGAGGCTCTGAGGTTGGGTTATTTGTCCAGTGTCACACAGCTAGTAAATGGAGATTTGAGACTCAAATCTAGGTCTGTCTCTCTCCTCAGACCCAAAGCTCTTCATCACTATGCTATTCTGTATATCAACTCTAATGGAAACTCAGTGGACAGTTTGTATGTTCAGTGCAAACAGTCACTGACCTCTTCACCCATGATTTATGCAAGAGAGAGTAAAACAGAATTGTTACTTGTTTGTTCTCTCTGGGTAGTTTCTGAATGCAAATAGTCAGTGAATTCTTGCTATCTATTTAGTCTAAATGACTGAGTCATATGATATCTGCTGGTGTTCCAGAAGCTTGTATGTTCTGAATCTCTCCAGCTACCTAAACCCTAGAGAAGAAATGCTCTATTTCTGCAATTTTTCTTCCCACACCTTCTCAGCTGAAATCACCAAAGACTGGAATCTTTAGGCTCAGATCCTGGCCAGTTCAGGAGTGACTCCTAATTTCATCTTTAGAGAAAGTCACACATTGTAACAGTGTGTTGCCCAGGGTCCGTCATACCTGTGATGAGTACTAGTCATTCGGGTGCCCACCCAGTCCTCCTCTTTTCCAGCCCATATACATAGGCTTTGCTTTCATCTCTGTTGCGTTGCTGGAGTCCAGCTAGCTCATCTCTACTGTGTAGACCCTCCTCCCTGGAAGTTGACCCTGTCCCTTGGATTCTTACAACACTTATAGAAGTAAAACAGCATGGGATGACAAACGCATCGCACATATACTGCCCATTTCCTTTCCTGCACCCACAGAGTTAGGGTGATCATTTGTTACCTAAACCAGGACCCTTTGGGAGTGAAAAGGAGGACTAAATTACATGAAGACGACAGGTATGAGCCCAGGCAGTCCCATAGGAGCATCTCTCACTGATCCTATGCTTCTCATCTGTGATCCCAGCAACCCCTCAAAGATGAAAACTAATTGGCACTTTAGGACACTTACTTCTCACGTTTCTGTGCATGCTACTTATTTCATTTTTTTCTGCATAAAGTGGAGTGTTTACTCTGCCACTTCCCAGGCAAGGAGCAATTTACTTTAAAGAAAAGGAAGCTATTATCTCTGCTCACAAACAGATTATAATCTAGTTTTGAAGAAAAAACATCATAAAATAAAGAAACAAATGTATAAAATAAATGCACTTTATGAATGCAAGTATTCTGTCCCATAAATGAACTTCCCAGGGTGAGTGAGAAGACCAGGTAGCAATTTGCAAAGCAACTTAGGCTGGAATGTAAACATTCCATTGTTTCACTAGGAGTTGACATAGAATATAGCCCAGATTTTAGATTCAAAAAGTGCTGGATTCGGAACTTCCCTGGTGGCGCAGTGGTTAAGAATCCGCCTGCCAATGCGGGGGACACGGGTTCGATCCCTGCTCTGGGAAGATCCCACATGCTGTGGAGCAACTAAGCCCGTGTGCCACAACTACTGAGCCTGCGCTCTAGAGCCTGTGAACCACAACTACTGAAGCCCGCGTGCTTAGAGTCCGTGCTCCACAACAAGAGAAGCCACTGCAATGAGAAACCCACACGCCACAAGGAAGACCAAACACAGCCCAAAATAAATAAATTAAAAACTAAAAATAGTCCTGGATTTGAGTCCTGAAACTTCATTTTCTAGCTGTGTGAAAATAGTGGAGAGGAGTTGAGGAAGATGGCGGAAGAGTAAGACGCAGAGATCACCTTCCTCCCCACAGATACATCAGAAATACATCTACACGTGGAACTGCTCCTATAGAACACCCACTGAATGCTGGCAGAAGACCTCAGACCTCCCAAAAGGCAAGAAACTCCCCACGTACCTGAGTAGGGCAAAAGAAAAAAGAAAAAACAGAGACAAAAGAATAGGGACGGGACCTGCACCTCTGGGAGGGAGCTGTGAAGGAGGAAAGGTTTCCACACACTAGGAGCCCCTTCGCGGGCGGAGACTGCGGGTGGCAGAGGGGGGAAGCTTCGGAGCCGCGGAGGAGAGCACAGCAACAGGAATGCGGAGGGCAAAGTGCAGAGATTCCCGCACAGAGGATCGGTGCCGACTGGCAGTCACCCTCCCAAGATGCTTGTCTGCTCACCCGCCGGGGCAGGCTGGGGCTGGGAGCTGAGGCTCGGGCTTCGGAAGACGCATCCCTGGGAGAGGACTGGGGTTGGCGGCGTGAACACAGCCTGAAGGGGTTAGTGCGCCACAGCTAGCCGGGAGGGAGTCCGGGAAAATGACTGGAGCTGCTGAAGAGGCAAGAGACTTTTTCTTGCCTCTTTGTTTCCCGGTGCACGGGGAGAGGAGATTAAGATCGCCGCTTAAAGAAGACAGGTGCGAGCCGCGGCTATCAGCGTGCAGCCCAGAGACGGGCATGAGACGCTAAGGCTGCTGCTGCCACCAAGAAGCCTGTGTGCAAGCACAGGTCACCATCCACACTGCCCCTCCCGGGAGCCTGTGCAGCCCGCCACTGCCAGGGTCCCGTGATCCAGGGACAACTTACCCGGGAGAACGCACAGCGCGCCTCAGGCTGGTGCAACGTCACGCTGGCCTCTGCTGCCGCAGACTCGCCTCGCACTTCGTACCCCTCCCACCCGCCGGCCTGAGTGAGCCAGAGCCCCCGAATCAGCGGCTCCTTTAACCACGTCCGGTCTGAGCGGAAAAACAGACGCCCTCAGGCGACCTACACGCAAAGGCGGGGCCAAATCCAAAGCTGAACGCTGGGAGCTGTGCTAACGAAGAACAGAAAGGGAAATTTCTCCCAGCAGCCTCAGAAGCAGCGGATTAAATCTCCACAATCAACTTGATGTACCATGCATCGGTGGAATACCTGAATAGACAACGAATCATCCCAAATTGAGGAGGTGGACTTTGGGAGGAAAATATATTATTTTTTCCCCTTTTCCTCTTTTTGTGACTGAGTATGGTTCTGTGTGAGATTTTGTCTGTATAGTTTTGCTTTCACCATTTGTCCTAGGGTTCTGTCTGTCCATTTATTTGTTTTTACTTTAAAAAAATTTTTTTTCTTAATTATTTTTTATTTTAATAACTTTTATTTTATCTTTATTTTATTTTATTTTATCTTCTTTCTTTCTTTCTTTCTTTCTATTTTTTCTCCCTTTAATTCTGAGCCGTGTGGATGAAAGGCTCTTGGTGCTCCAGCCAGGAGTCAGTGCTGTGCCTCTGAGGTGGGAGAGCCAAATTCAGGACACTGGTCCACAAGAGACCTCCCAGCTCCACATAATATCAAACGGTGAAAATCTCCCATAGATCTCCATCTCAACACCAACACCCAGCTTCACTCAACGACCAGCAAGCTACAGTGCTGGACATCCTATGCCAAACAAATAGCAAGAGAGGAACACAACCTCACCCTGTAGCAGAGAGGCTGCCTAAAATCATAATAAGGCCACAGCCACCCCAAAACACACCACCAGACGTGGACCTGCCCACCAGAAAGACAAGATCCAGCCTCATCCACCAGAACACAGGCACTAGTCCCCTCCACCAGGAAGCCAATACAACCCACTGAACCTAACTTAGCTACTGGGGACAGACACCAAAACAAAGGGAACTACGAACCTGCATTTTGCAAAAAGAAGACCCCAAACACAGTAAGATAAGCAAAATGAGAAGACAGAGAAACATGCAGCAGATGAAGGAGCAAGATAAAAACCCACCAGACCTAACAAATGAAGAGGAAATAGGCAGTCTACCTGAAAAAGAACTCAGAATAATGACAGTAAAGATGATCAAAATCTTGGAAATAGAATAGAGAAAATACAAGAAATATTTAACAAGGACCTAGAAGAATTAAAGAGGAAACAAGCAACAGTGAACAACACAATAAATGAAATTAAAAATACTATAGAAGGGATCAATAGCAGAATAACTGAGGCAAAAGAACGGATAAGTGACCTGGAAGATAAAATAGTGGAAATAACTACTGCAGAGCAGAATAAAGAATGAAAAGAACTGAGGACAGTCTCAGAGACCTCTGGGACAACATTAAACACAACAACATTCGAATTATAGGGGTCCCAGAAGAAGAAGAGAAAAAGAAAGGGACTGAGAAAATATTTGAAGAGATTATAGTTGAAAACTTCCCTAATATGGGAAAGGAAATAGTTAATCAAGTCCAGGAAGCACAGAGAGTCCCATACAGGATAAATCCAAGGAGAAACATGCCAAGACACATATTAATCAAACTATCAAAAATTAAATACAAAAAAATATATTAAAAGCAGCAAGGGAAAAATAACAAATAACACACAAGGGATTCCCCATAAGGTTAACAGCTGATCTTTCAGCAGAAACTCTGCAAGCCATTAGGGAGTGGCAAGACATATTTAAAATGATGAAGGAGAAAAACCTACAACCAAGATTACCCAGCAAGGACCTCGTTCAGAATAGATGGAGAAATTAAAACCTTTACAGACAAGCAAAAGCTGAGAGAGTTCAGCACCACCAAACCAGCTTTACAACAAATGCTAAAGGAACTTCTCTAGGCAAGAAACACAAGAGAAGGAAAAGACCTACAATAACAAACCCAAAACAATTAAGAAAATGGGAATAGGAACATACATATCAATAATTACCTTAAATGTAAATGGATTAACTGCTCCCACCAAAAGACACAGACTGGCTGAATGGATACGAAAACAAGACCCATATATATGCTGTCTACAAGAGACCCACTTCAGACCTAGGGACACATACAGACTGAAAGTAAGGGGATGGAAAAAGATATTTCATGCAAATGGAAACCAAAAGAAAGTTGGAAGAGCAATTCTTATATCAGACAAAATAGACTTTAAAATAAAGACTATTACAAGAGACAAAGAAGGACACTACATAATGATCAAGGGATCGATCCAAGAAGAAGATATAACAATTGTAAATATTTGTGCACCCAACATAGGAGCACCTCAATGCATAAGGCAAATACTAACAGCCATAAAAGGGGAAATCGACAGTAACACAATCATAGTAGGGGATTTTAACACCCCACTTTCACCAATGGACAGATCATCCAAAATGAAAATAAATAAGGAAACACAAGCTTTAAATGATACATTAAACAAGATGGACTTAATTGATATTTATAGGACATTCCATCCAAAAACAACAGAATACACATTTTTCTCAAGTGCTCATGGAACATTGTCCAGGATAGATCATATCTTGGGTCACAAATCAAGCTTTGGTAAATTTAAGAAAATTGAAATCGTATCAAGTATCTTCTCCGACCACAACGCTATGAGAGTAGATATCAATTACAGGAAAAGATCTGTAAAAAATACAAACACATGGAGGCTAAATAATACACTACTTAATAACTAAGTCATCACTGAAGAAATCAAAGAAGAAATCAAAAAATACCTAGAAACAAATGACAATGGAGACACGACGACCCAAAACCTATGGGGGTGCAGCAAAAACAGTTCTAAGAGGGAAGTTTATAGCAATACAGTCCTACCTTAAGAAACAGGAAACATCTCAAATAAACAACCTAACCTTGCAACGAAAGCAATTAGAGAAAGAAGAACAAAAAAAACCTAAAGTTAGCAGAAGGAAAGAAATCATAAAGATCAGAGCAGAAATAAATGAAATAGAAACAAAGAAAACAATGCAAGGATCAATAAAACTAAAAGCTGGTTCTTTGAGAAGATAAGCAAAAGTGATAAACCATTAGCCAGACTCATCAAGAAAAAAAGGAAGAAGACTCAAATCAATAGAATTAGAAATGAAAAAGGAGAAGTAACAACTGACACTGCAGAAATACAAAGGATCATGAGGGATTACTACAAGCAACTCTATACCAATAAAATGGACAACCTGGAAGAAATGGACAAGTTCTTAGAAAAGCACAACCTGCCGAGACCAAACCAGGAAGAAATAGAATGAACAGACCAATCACAAGCACTGAAATGGAAACTGTGATTAAAAATCTTCCAACAAACAAAAGCCCAGGACCCGATGGCTTCACAGGTGAATTCTATCACACATTTAGAGAAGACCTAACACCTATCCTTCTCAAACTCTTCCAAAATAGAGCAGAGGGAGGAACACTCCCAAATTCATTCTACGAGGCTACCATCACCCTGATACCAAAACAAGAAAAAGATGTCACAAAGAAAGAAAACTACAGGCCAATATCACTGATGAACATAGATGCAAAAATCCTCAACAGAATACTAGCAAACAGAATCCAACAGCACATTAAAAGGATCATACACCATGATCAAGTGGGGTTTATTCCAGGAATGCAAGGATTCTTCAATATACACAAATCAATCAACGTGATACACTATATTGACAAACTGAAGGAGAAAAACCATATGATCATCTCAATAGGTGCAGTGAAAGCTTTCAACAAAATTCAACATCCATTTATGATAAAAACCCTGCAGAAAGTAGGCATACAGGGAACTTACCTCAACATAATAAAGGCCATATATGAAAAACTCACAGCCAACATCGTCCTCAATGGTGAAAAACTGAAACCATTTCCACAAGATCAGGAACAAGACAAGGTTGCCCACTCTCACCATTCTTATTCAACATAGTTTTGGAAGTTTTAGCCACAGCAATCAGAGAAGAAAAAGAAATAAAAGGAATCCAAATCGGAAAAGAAGAAGTAAAGCTGTCACTGTTTGCAGATGACATGATACTATACATACAGAATCCTAAAGATGCTACCAGAAAACTACTAGAGCTAATCAATTAATTTCGTAAAGTAGCAGGATACAAAATTAATGCACAGAAATCTCTTGCATTCCTATACACTAATGATGAACAATCTGAAAGTGAAATTAAGAAAACACTCCCATTTACCATTGCAACAGAAAGAATAAAATATCTAGGAATAAACCTACCTAAGGAGACAAAAGACCTGTATGCAGAAAATTATAAGACACTGATGAAAGAAATTAAAGATGATACAAATAGATGGAGAGATATACCATGTTCTTGGATTGGAAGAATCAACATTGTGAAAATGACTCTACTACCCAAAGCAATCTACAGATTCAATGCAATCCCTATCAAACTACCAATGGCATTTTTCACAGAACTAGAACAAAAAGTTTCACAATTTGTATGGAAACACAAAAGACTCCGAATAGCCAAAGCAATCTTGAGAACGAAAAATGGAGCTGGAGGAATCAGGCTCCCTGACTTCAGACTATACTACAAAGCTACAGCAATCAAGACAGTATGGTACTGGCACAAAAACAGAAATATAGATCAATGGAACAGGATAGAAAGCCCAGAGATAAACCCACACACATATGGTCACCTTATCTTTGATAAAGGAGGCAAGAATGTATAGTGGAGAAAAGAAAGCCTCTTCAATAAGTGGTGCTGGGAAAACTGGACAGGTATATGTAAAAGTATGAAATTAGATCACTCCTTAACACCAGAAAGAAAAATAAACTCAAAATGGATTAAAGACCTAAATGTAAGGCCAGACACTATAAAACTCTTAGAGGAAAACATAGGCAGAACACTCTATGACATAAATCACAGCAAGATCCTTTTTGACCCACCTCCTAGAGAAATGGAAATAAAAACAAAAATAAGCAAATGGGACCAATGAAACTTAAAAGCTTTTGCACAGCAAAGGGAACCATAAACAAGACCAAAAGACAGCCCTCAGAATGGGAGAAATATTTGCAAATGAAGCAACTGATAAAGGATTAATCTCCAACATTTACAAGCAGCTCATGCAGCTCAATAACAAAAAAACAAACAACCCAATCCAAAAAAGGGCAGAAGACCTAAATAGACATTTCTCCAAGGAAGATATACAAATTGCCAACAAACACATGAAAGAATGCTCAACATCACTAATCATTAGAGAAATGCAAATCAAAACTACAATGAGATATCACCTCACACCAGTCAGAATGGCCATCATCTAAAAATCTAGAAACAATAAATGCTGGAGAGGGTGTGGAGAAAAGGGAACACTCTTGCACTGCTGGTGGGAATGTGAATTGGTACAGCCACTATAGAGAACAGTATGGAGGCTCCTTAAAAAAACTACAAATAGAACTACCATATGAGCCAGCAATCCCACTACTGGGCATATACCCTGAGAAAACCATAATGCAAAGAGTCATGTACCACAATGTTCCTTGCAGCTCTATTTACAATAGCCAGGACATGGAAGCAACCGAAGTGTCCATCAACAGATGAATGGGTAAAGAAAATGTGGCACATATATACAATGGAATATTACTCAGCCATAAAAAGAAAGGAAATTGAGATATTTGTAGTGAGGTGGATGGACCTAGAGTCTGTCATACAGAGTGAAGTAAGTCACAAAGAGAAAAACAAATACCGTATGCTAATACATATATATGGAATCAAAGAAAGAAAAAAAAAAAGAAATGGTCATGAAGAACCTAGGGGAAAATACAGGAATAAAGACACAGACCTACTAGAGAATGGACTTGAGGATATGGGGAGGGGGAAGGGTAAGCTGGGAGAAAGTGAGAGAGGGGCATGGACATATATACACTACCAATCGTAAAACAGATAGCTAGTGGGAAGCAGCCGCATAGCACAGGGAGATCAGCTCGGTGCTTTGTGACCGCCTGGAGGGGTGGTATAGGGAGGGTGGGAGGGAGGGAGACGGAAGAGGGAAGAGATATGGGAACATATGTATATGTATAACTGATTCACTTTGTTATAAAGCAGAAACTAACACACCATTGTAAAGCAATTATACTCCAATAAAGATGTTTAAAAAAATAGTGGAGAATAGAAAATAAGTGGAGAGAAGGGTAGTCTTGTAGGACTGAGCCCTTAACCTGTGGAATATGGTGCTCTCTCTCCTCCAGGCTCTCCACAGGTGGAGAGTATTAGAATTGAGCTGAATTGCAGGACACCCAGCTGTGTCAGAGGATTGCTTGATGGTGTGGGGAAACCAACTCCCAACCCCCCCAGCACTGTACACACTGGAATTTGGGTGACCAAATCATTGGCAATTGAACCTCACCAAGTGCCCCAATCAGCAGAATGGGAATTTGACAGGACTGTTTCCTAGAAAGACATTCTAGGTGGCCCTTAAAGGACAATGTGGATTTTAAAGGGCAGAACAAAGTCCTCAGGGGAGGACTAAATTTCTCCAGATACTTTGCAACACATAACTCTATATAAAGCAGGTATTCTGTGAAAAGTAACTAGTTTAGCAAGATTCCTCTAAGCGTCACATTAGTACCTGGAGGCCAGCTTAATGTGAATTAAATTGCAATGAATATTTTCAAGCCAAACAAACTGTCTGCAAGATTATTGAGGACCCACAGAGTGCTGTAATGACCCAGAAGCAGAGGCCCAGAGGTACTGGTAAGGAGCTTGTGTAGAGCTGGTCTCTCGGGAAGATTCAGATGCAGGGTTAAAATTTTATGAAGAATTATGATTCTCAGTGATGAATCAAGAAAGCTAAAGCAAAAGTACTCAGCCAGAAATGAAAAAGGGTCTTAAAGACTTGACAACAGTGGCAATTCTGCCTGCCAATGCTGTGGAATAATTTATGAACCACACAGCAATTGAGTGGTTTAACAACAATTACCAGATAATGAAATGCATACTTGGAAATGTTACTATTTCTGCAATAATATAATGATATCAAATTAACAAATTCTACTTTACTCCTATTTCTGAGGGTTTGAGGAGACAATTAAATATGCATAGGTATAACCCCTACTTGTTGAAGGCCCCAATGATTCATAAAGACTTTATGAGTAAGAACCTTCTATATTTGGAAAAATGTAGATTCTACATGACTCAAGGATGGATTGGTCTGGTTTTTATACTTACCTAGTGTGGTAGGAAGAATAATGGCCCCCCAAAGATGTCCAGGTCCAAATCCCCAGGACCTGTAAATATGTTACCTTACGTGGCTAAAGGGACGTTGTAGATTTAATTAAAGACCTTGTGATGGGGAGATTATCTTGGATTATCTCAGTGGGCCCAATGTAATCACAAGAGTCCTTTAGAAGAGAGTCAGAGTCAGAGAAGGAGATGTGATGGCGACAGAAGCAGAGGTTGGAGTGATTGGAATAAGGGACCAAGAGCCAAGGAATGCAGATGGTTTTAGAAGTTGGAAAAAGGCAAGGAAATGGATTTTCCCCTAGAGTCTCAAGTAGGAACTCGATTCTTGCCAACTTCTTGATTTCATCCCAATGAAACCCATTTTGGACTTTTGACCTCTAGAATTTACTAAAATAAATGTTTTAAGACACTAAAGCTGTGGTAATTTGTTACAGCAGCAATAGAAAACTAAGACACCTAATATCTTTCATTATTGTTTTCTTCATTTCTTTGCCTCATAAATTCAGAACCCAATAAGCCAAGTCCAATACTGAAGGAAAACTCAACAAAGCCAATTTAACAACGAATGAGAAAGGTATCACATATATCCAAATAAAAGCAAGAGAAATATGGGCTAATACTGTAAGCTTTATGCCATATTAGCCTAGAACCATCTTTTGTTAGTTGGTAATTCAATTTATTTAAATATTTTCAATGTCTCTTACAGATTATATTAAATCTAACTCAGCCCCCTAGCAAGGCTCTCTTCACAGAAATCTCTTCCACATATTTCATGGAAATCTGAATATTTTAAAGGCAATAAATTTTAAATGTTAGGTTTTCAAAAACTTATATTTAGATGTTGTGATAGATCCTTTTGGGGATTCTCCTCTAATTTCCCTGATAATTTCCACCTCTTTGGGAACTGCCCCTGATCCACAGGGCCTAAATTTAATCCTCCCTTCTAGCCAATGTGAATTGGAACAAGGAAGGGCCAAGAGGAACTCCTGGTCCAAGCTAGGCCAATTATTTCCCCTGGGAATCTAGAATTTGAACTATGAGATTCAGAATCTGGGAATTGGAAACAGTTCCTTTAATGTCAAAAATGTAGAGAGAATGTCTCTGAGTTCCACAGCTGAACGTTAAGCCTCCCTAGGCCTTGTTGTTAAACTTGTCCTTGGATTCTGTAAGATACACGTGGCAAAACGATTGGTGTAAATGGCAGCAATTCTCACCCCTCTCTGGACCCACCCTCTTCCCAGTGTGATTTGTAGTTCCTCCAGTGATGGAATATGTTTCCCTATCCTTTGAATCTGGGATGACCTTCTGACCTGCACTGAACAATGGGATGTGGTCAAAATGATGTACAAGTTTCCACACTTCTTCTGTCTGTCTCTCTCTCCCTCTGTCTCTTTTTCCTGTTCTCTGCTTCCTATGGGAACAAGTTCAACAAGTTCAGTGTAGTCTTTAGGATAATTAGAGACATGTTACCCACTCACTGCCTTAGTCCCAGTGAAGAACCAGTCAATCACCAGACATGTGAGTGAGGCATTGAGGCTATTCCGATCCTGCCAGCCCCTATTTGACCTGGCAGCCGATCACAAGTTTCTGAGCAAACCTAGCCAAGATCAGCCAAGCCTGGCCCAGATCAGTAGACACATCCATCTGACTCATAGGTGCACAAGCAATAATACTTTCATGTTTTAAGTCAGAGTTTAGAGTAATTTTTCATGAAGTAATGTCTAATAGATATATCCTAATTTGTTTTGGTTTGGTTTGGTTTTTTTGCCTCTTCTCTTACTTATTTTAAGAAATATTCACTGAGTGTCTAATAAATACCAGATAAGTTCTTATGCTAAGAATATGAGATTACTGTGCTATTACTGTAAAACAAAGTCCCCACTCTCATTAAGCTAGCACTCTAGTGAGCATTGCGTGGGAGGTGAGGAGATGGACAATAAACAAGTCAGAGAGTAAAAATACAGCATAGTAAATGGAAAAGAACAAAGCAGGATTAGGAAAACAGGGAGTGTGGTATAAGGAGAAGAAACTGGTATCTTACAAAGAATGCAGAGGGAAGGCATCACTCCAAGATGACATTTGAGCAGAGACCTGGGTATAGTGAGTAAGTAAGCCATGCAAATATCTGGGGGGAAAAAAGCACTCCAGGTAGAGGGAACAGCAAATGCAAAGGCCCTGAGGAGGAGAGAGAAACAGGAGATTTGTGTTTCTGGAGCAGTGAGGTGAGGGAGAGAGGAGCCAGAGGAGAGGTCGGTGTGGTGGCCAAGGGTGAGGCCTTGGGAAGCTTGAGTGTAATGATAGGACTTCGGCTTTTACTCTGAGCAAGACAGAAAACAATAAAGAGCTCTGATCCCAGTAGTTAAGTGAAAGGAATCACATTTTAGAATGTTCACCCTGACTACAGTGTGAATAAACCTTAGAGGGCTAAGTAGGGAGCCAGCTGCCTGATAACTAGAGGGACAGGCAATGGAAATGGGGGGAAAGAGGAAGATTTAGAGAAATCAGGACTTTGTTTTTGGACATGCTAAGTTCAATCGTGTTTTTAGATAGCCTTAAGGATAACATCAATTAGATAGTTGGCTGTATGAATATGGAGCTGCAGTCAGAGACATGAATTTAGGAGTCACTTGAGTATAGTTGGACTTGAAAGACTGTGAGTCTGAGAGAAATCCTTCAGGGAGCATAGATAGAAAGGAGAAGCAGCCCTGGGGCTACCCAGTGATTATATCCAGGAAGATAGGAACAGCCAGCAAAAGCTGAGAAGGGAGGCCAGCCAGGTACAAAGAGAACCAAGTGGGGTTTCTGCCAATAAGTTCCTTTCTTTCCTCTTCAACCTATAGCTTAAGCTGGCTTCTGTTTTTGTTTTTGTTTTTGTTTTTGCTGTACGCAGGCCTCTCACTGTTGTGGCCTCTCCCATTGCGGAGCACAGGCTCTGGACGCGCAGGCTCAGCGGCCATGGCTCATGGGCCCAGCCGCCCCGCGGCATGTGGGATCTTCCCGGACCGGGGCACGAACCCGTGTCCCCTGCATCGGCAGGCGGACTCTCAACTACTGCGCCACCAGGGAAGCCCCTGGCTTCTGTTTTTTATGTAATGGGGTAACATACGGAGATTTTAAATGGAGGTTTTCCTTTCTGAAAATTATCTCTGTTGCCCCTCAGCTCTCCATGCACTGGATACAGGGCATTCAGGTCTGCACGGGGAGGGCAGAAACAGAGAAAAAGGCTTCCACTGACTTGCTGATTTTTTTTTTTTTTAAGTCATGGCAGGCATAAAACCAAAGCATTTTTTTATTTGTGAAAGCTAAGAGTATGAGAGAGAAGTGGTTTTGTTTTGATTTCTGAAAGGGCTGAGTGGAAGAGTGAGCCAGAGCCTGGGGTAGAGCACAGAGCCGGATAAACTGCAGTTTCTTGCCCCACAGGAGGGAGATCAGATCACTTCCTGGGCAGCAGGGAAGCTGGAGAGAGAAATCAGGAGCGTCTAGATGCTTGTGAGAAGCCTTTCCGGCCTGCTGTTCGACTGCATCTCTACCCGCACCCCTCAACCAGTGTGGAAAGCCCTGCTGGGCGCAGGGCAGACCAAGACCCCAAGCAGGTTTGAAAATCCTCTGCTAAAGGGCTTCGCTCCCCACTTCCCATCCTGAGTGCTAAGGGGACTAACTCACAATGCATCTCACACTAATTCAGGAGAGTGACAACCGAGTGGTTCTGAATATTTAGGCAGAGAGAGCCTGGGCTAGTAGACACCTCCCATGGCCCCCTCTGAATTCTGCAAAGCCGGCACAAGGCACAGATAAGATTCAAATATTTTCTCATGCCCCAAGAGGGAATGTAGAAGGCAGCGGCAAGTTGAATGCCTGCAGTCCTTCCAAGGAGCCGCCAAGGCCATGGGCAAGGTCCCAAAGGTCTGGGGTGGAAAGCTCAAAAGCCTGGGCCAGATGGAAGCCTCAGCTGAGGCTCAGAGAAGCAGCAGTGGCAGTGAGAACCACAGGAGGCCACTGTGCATCGACCCTGTGGGTTACAGAGAAATTCAGTTATAGCTGAGCTGTGGCGATAAATTTTAAAGTGGTTACACTTATAGCGGAAATATCTCTGCTTAATCTAGACATCACACTTATAGTTGAACATGCTGCACTGCTTAGGCAACAATTCTGTAAATTCTATGGAAAATATTTTGGTGACAGTTTTGTCACTAGTAATATGGGCAGTCCCCAACTGGTGGTTTGAAATTTATTCTACCATATAAATGGTGTTATAGATAGTGGTTAGTTTCACATATTAGTTCACTAAGTGTAGGTAATCCATCATATAATTGAGTTATGACAGTCTAGTTGGTGCCCGAGTAGCACAGTGAAAAGAGTGTTTGAAATCCCTAGCACCACCTACTCACAGTGGATCCTTAGCTCATACTTAGCTTTTCTGGGTCTCAGTTTCCTTATATGTAAAATGAGGGTAACAATATCTTTCCTTGTAGGTTTGTTGTAAGAATTGGTAACACTTTCCACAAGACACCCAAATCTTCAGTGTAACAGATCTTGGCTAGGGGTTAGAAAAAAACAATCTGATTAAACAAATCTACTCTAAGCTATGGATGGCTCATGTTCCCTTAATCCTCATAGAAATATTTGTACTTTGAAGTGAGAAAGATTTCTAATCTAATTAAATATCTAAATAAAGGGATTTTCAGTCATTCTTTTGATAACAAAATCAACTAAAATTTCCAGTACTATGAGGAAAAATAGTTTGAAATGGGATGATTATCCTTTAAGCAAGGTGGATCTGCCTGTCCAAGCCAGCTGAGTGTCCTCTCTCTTAGGATTAGTTTGGGCTGCATATACTAGAAAATCCCTAAAATGCTTAAACGAGATAGACCTTAATCTGTCTTATGCATATAAAAGGAATCTGGAAGTTAGCAATCCAGGACTAGTATAGTTACTTCACAAAATCATCAAAGTCCACAATTCATCTGTCATCCTTGAGAGTGGTTCTTGTCCTCACGGCCCAATATAACTGATATAGCACCAGCCATCACATCTACATTCTGGGAAGCATGACGAAAGACAGGGCAAAAAACCCAAACAAACCAAAAACCCCCAAAACCCAAAACAAAAACAAAAACTTCCTGGAAGCACCACATAATAATTTCACTCACATTTATTAGCTAAAATATAGTCACATGACCATATCTAGCTGCAAGGAAGGCTGAGAAACATCCTTTAACTGAGTCTTGCCTCCCAAATAAATTTAGGGTTCTATTACTAAGAAAGAAAGGAAGAATAGATGTTAAAAATAAGCAGCCAGCAGTCTTTGCCACAGCACTAATGAGCCAGTTACTTAGCACTTGCCTCTCAGTTGCAATTTCTCCCTTTTGTATGCTGCTTTGTGATGCTGGGGATGGGACTTTGCAAACTATGTTCTGCTTTGCCAGGGGATTCTGGAGGGAGACTAGAAAAACTGAGGAGGAAGGGTGCTGTTCCTGTGCATGTTACTCAGCTTTGCTTCTTCCCCCCCGGCACTGGCAGTTCTTTCCAGGAGCAGAAGTTGATACCAGTTTGCAGTTCTTTTCAGCACTCATAGACCAGCCTCACTTCTCCTCACTTCAGACGTACCAACACCAGGCCAGCTGTCATCCCTGATGCGGACTGAATTGTGTGCCTTCAAAAATCATAGGTTGATGCCATAACCCCTAATGTGACTGTATTTGGAGTTTGGGTTTTTAGGAGATAATTCAGGTTAAATGCGGTCATAAAGGTGGGGCCTTAATTCGAATCTCTCTCTCTCCAGTAGCACCCACAGCAGAAAAGGCCATGGAGCACATGGCAAGAAGGTGGCTATCTGCAAGCCAGGAAGAGAGCTCTCATCAGAAACCGACCATGCTGTCCCCTTGATCTTGAACTCCTGCCTGCCAAACATCATGTTCAAGTCATTGGTAGTTTTTCACGACAGCCTGAGCGGACTAACAACTCCCTCCTCAGAGGTCTGAGTTTTCAATTCCACAGGGCCCCTTCTCCCACCCCTTCCTTTAGCTCCTCCAGACTCAGGAGCAGTAGCTGTTTTCACCAGTTGCAAATTTTTGATAATTTATATTCTATTTTTACCTTTTCAGCTCTTCAATATCTAGTCAATTCTTCACACTAAGGTTTTTTTTTTTTTTTGCGGTATGCGGGCCTCTCACTGTTGCGGCCTCTCCCGTTGCGGAGCACAGGCTCCGGACGCGCAGGCTCAGCGGCCATGGCTCCCGGGAGCAGCCGCTCCGCGGCATGTGGGATCTTCCCGGACCGGGGCACGAACCCGCGTCCCCTGCATCGGCAGGCAGACTCTCAACCACTGCGCCACCAGGGAAGCCCCATACTAAGGTTTTTTGTTTGGTTGGTTGGTTTTGGGTTTTTTATTCTGTTTCTGTTACAATAAGTGGTGGTGGTTTCTGACTGTTGACTAGACCTTGACTGGTACAATACAAACAGCTCTGGTATACTCCCAGTTGTGGCTACAGACACTTTAACAGAAGTGTCCACTGGTAGCACATTTCCTACCTTTCCTCTACCCCCAAACACTCTACCAAACTCTACCTGCCTCTTCATACTTCTGCTCATTCCTGGTCTCCATTTTCACCTCCCAATGGTCCTGTACCTAGATTCTTCCTCCTTCTTCACCCAGCTGTATGATGTACCTGGGTTTTTGTTCCCTTTTCCATAGAACACAAATTCTCACATCCTTGCCTTAGAATTGGGCTGCACTGCTTCCCTAAATCTGGGCCCAGCATTCCGCGGTTTTCTGGATGGGATCATCATCTAAAACCAACTCCCTTGATCAAGCTATTATTTTTTCAAAGTTTTAGAACTTTCACTTTTATAGCCTACAAGTTCTCGAAACAGTTCCAGTTTGCTCTCCTGATGGCAGCCAAGGGAATTCCACAGAGTAGGTGGGGCACTTATGTGAGAAAAATAATTACTTTGTTAGTGAGGCAGGCATTTTAGGCTGGGGGCAACCTGAAAAAACTTTGTACTTAGCTGTGCATTTAAAGAATAGATAAATTTCCAAGCAGGACCTCATCTTCACACATTTTCGGGTTGCTTTTGCATACTCAAGATTTGTTCATCTTTTTAATGCTATATTTGAGTTGTTTACGTGTTTTCATTTATTAGATGCACTGGAACAATAAAAACTTTTCGGAGAGTTTCTCTTTCCTTTCACAGCAGTATTCTTCTTTCTATCATCTCTGTTTCTCTCCTTAAGCTATCTGGTTTAGTTTAATAGACTTTCCTTTACCTATCACCATAAATCCCACAATCACTAAAAAATGCCAGGGAACAAATATGAAGCACTCTCTTAAAGTGCCCTCTTATCGAGTTATCTTGTAGAAGATAATAACATTTTTAGGCCCTATTCATGTCAAGAATCTTGTTTGCCTGAAGAATACTTCTTATAAACCTGTTCTTATAGCCTTAGGCATGGGTGAGGAGGGAGGCTGGAGAACCATTCACTGATATAAATTCCCTTGCTTTCTCTGTGACTAAAGAAAATGAAAATCCTCA
The DNA here is from genome assembly GCF_964270905.1 of Leucopleurus acutus. Lineage (NCBI taxonomy): Eukaryota > Metazoa > Chordata > Mammalia > Artiodactyla > Delphinidae > Leucopleurus > Leucopleurus acutus. The sequence goes on from NC_139142.1 coordinate 41,814,319, forward strand.
CCTATGTTCTCATATGAAAAGCTAAGTTGCAGTAAGCAGACATTTTCAAAATACCTAGGAAGCCTCAGGACAAATAATGATCACATTGATTCAACACAGTGATCATTGCAGCCTCTGCCAGTTTCTGTGTTTCCATGCTCCTCGGGAAACCTGGCATTTACACCCATGGGGGCAGTACTTTTTTAAACCAAAGAACAGAACATACTATCAAATCAGGATAAATTTCCTCATATACACATCTGAGGACAATAGGGAAATAACAATAGACAGGCTGTCCCAGGAAATTGTAGTATGGCTGCTCTATCAACACCAGATGTTCAGAACATACCAGCCAAACCAACAGAGAATTTGTGGAAGCTTTGTCCTGTTTTAAATGCACAAGTGTTGGCACACTTCTATAAGGGGCTAGAGAGCAAATATCTTAGCCTTTGTGGGCCACATGGTCTCTCTTTCAACTACTGAACTCAGTTGTTGTACCATAAAACCAGTCATAGACAGTGTGTAAATGAACCAGCCTGACTGTGGTCGATACAGCATTTTTTTTTTTTTTTTTTTACAAAAGAGGCAGAGGGCCGTTTTGGCCCATGGATCATAGTTTGCCAACCCCTGTTCCAGGGTGTCCGGCGATACTCTTGTCTATAAAAAGAAACACATCACCAAAAAAACTCTACTCTGCTTTCCTAGTATTCCACATAATAACCTACACATTATACCTATAAAAACATATACAAAAATGTTGTCCTTTTTCTTTCAGCTTCCGGAAGTGAGGCAATGAACTTTTACTCCCATAGAAAAAGGCATTTAGTGCCATCCTGTCATTTCCTGTTTGCTAGGGCTGTATATCAAGGCAAGACATTGTAACTATCAGAATCATTTATGAGCAAGGCCTGGGTTCTAACTTAACCTCTTCCAAAAGGATAAGTGTAAGTACATTCCAGGCCATTACAAACGAAATAACCCAGCTAGGACAGGTGAAGGCTAATGCCTTTAATGGTACTCTGGAAAATCAATCAGCCTAGACAAACAGAGAAGCCTGTCAGGGATATGTTGACGAACTGGTGGGTGGTGTATTAGAAAGAAAGGAAGTGGGTGAGGGGCATATGGGATGATATATATATGGGGAATGTGGGTGAGAGCAATAGAGGATGAAATTCCTTCCAGACCCTTGAGGCAAAGGTTCAAGTTCAGGGTTGAGGTTAATGGGGTTCATGGAAAAAGAGGCTTCATCTACTAGAGTCTAATGATCCAGTTCTTATGGGATTCTTCTTCTTTTTTTTTTTTATTTTTTTTGATAAATCACCAAAGTTTTAAAAACCCAACCTTAAAAGAATTGTGCTTGAAGTCCTCAGAGTGGGGGAAAAAATATTAATAGCTAATATTTGAGTGTTTAACTGTGTTCCAGGTTTATATATTACCATATGTATTTATATTATACCCAATTTATAGATGAGGAAACAGGCTCAAAATGGTTCAGCACATAAATATTAAGAGGCAGGGCCAGGGTTTGTAAGTGGGTCTGACTTGGAAGCCCACATTCTCAACTTTTACATTATACTAAGCTATTTTCTCTCCTCACTTCTTGTTGATAGTTAAATCTTCAGGTCATAAAGGATTTTGAAAGTAATTTTTGAATAGATGGTAAGTCTCATGTTTCAAAGACACCCAAGATCAAATTTTCCTCCCACTGAGTGGCTTGAAGTTCTCTTACTGAGAAGATGATGTATTAAATTTGGAAATTTTTACCCTGGGTCAGAAAAAGAAAAGAAAGGAAAGAAATGGTAAGAGCAAGAGTTTAGTAAGTTTAATATTTAGTTAATTTTTTATTAAAATTTTATTTAATTAATATGTTTCTGTGAAGGTTCGGACAAAATATTTTAGGGCCAGCACATTGATGAAATTAGAAAATGCCAGTTTACATAAGGTGCATGATGTTGGAGAAGAAATTTCACTCAGTCAGATGCAAATAATGAACAATCTAAAAAGTTAATATGTGTGTGTGTATATATATGTATTTACAAATTTTTAAAGAGCATCCCCATCATTATACCCAGCTAGTCTCTTGAAGGAGCATTCATCTTCTTAATCAGGCATTATTCCTTCCTTTCTGCTACCTAATGCACCTTGCAAATTTAAGAAATTCTGCCATTAATATGGAGGTTATATCACCTCATTCTTTGAGGTGGTTTTCATCTCTGACGGATATGTCCTGCTTCTTCCTTTTTATCATAGAATTTGACATATTTATGTAACACTAAACCTGAAGTCCACTAGTTTTTTCCCTAATTTGGTCTTTATTACTTTATCCTGTGGGTTTGGTCAGTGGACGCTCCCCTTTTCTTTCTACCCTCCCTCCCTCTCACTACGATATTACAAAGCTTGAGAGCAGGGAAAGGACAGCCTCAGGAAGATGGTTTCTTACATATGAGTTACAACATGTAGGCTTTGTTATTTATTTATTTAAATACTTTTTTTGGCTGAAGAAAGTCAAATAAAGGAAGTCTGAGGAAAAACATCTCCCTCTGGGACCTCAGCTTCAGCTGTTTCTCCTTGTTTTAATGAAATCATTTTTGATTCTGAATTTTGTGCCTCCAGAAAACCTTCCAGAACCAAGCTGATTTTGAAATGTTAGGCATATTCCAGGACCCAAGACCCCAAGGAGTTAAACCGTCTGCCGATTATTCAGACCACCCACCTGTAGTAGATGCATGGTCTCTCCAAACTCCACCAAAATGCAAAAGCCCGCCTCTGACTATCTCTCCAAATAGTGCCCAGGAGGTTTGCTCCTCCTTAGAACTGCTGAGCTACACGGGAATTTTATTCCTCTGGCCCAGCGTCCCTCGCAGGTGGAGGGAAAGGGAAATTAAGACACAAATTCCATTGCTAGTGAATAAATGTTGGACCTAGGAGACCAGTTTATCTAAAACTGGGGAAGGAAATTTTAGGCTTCACATACTTATGCATTGTGCTTCCATTCAAATGTTTCTTCTCCTTTTTTTTCAACACATAGGTTCCCATGAAAAGCATTCCCTTTTCAGTAGCATAATCAAATATGAAGTAAGAAACTTCCCATGTTGAAATTACTTTCAGATCTTCTTTATGGGTCATGCAAGCAACACACTCATATTACTTCATATTCAAATCCATTTTTTTTTGGCCCATTTTTTAAATAAAAACTTGATGCCCCATCTTATTCACTAAATGACTTCTGGCTGTGTCCAAAAGAGCACATCCACTCTTAAACTTTGGCACTACTGGTGGCATTTAAAAGAATGAAGGCTGTGAAAATGTGGTAGGCGGAGTTCTAAGAATGGTCCCTAGAGACCCTCACCTTTGTATAATTTCCTCCCCCGTGAATATGATGGGATATCACTCCTGTGATTATGTCACATTGCATGGCAAAAGGGCTTTTGCAGATGTAATTGTGTGACCTTACAATAGAGATCACTTGGTGGACTAGGTCTAATTACATGATGCCTTTAAAGGCAGAGAATTTTCTCTGGCTGGTGACAGAAGAGGAAGTTAGAGAGGTTCCCAGCATAAGAGCGACTGGACACACCATCGCTCATGTGGAAATGGAGGGGCCACGTGATGAAGAATGGGTGCAGCCTCTAGAATATGAGAGTGGCCCCCAGCTGGCAGCCAGCAATGAACTAGATTCTCCAACAGCCCAAATGGCTTAGAAGCAGATTCTTCCCCCACAGCCTCCAGATAAGAACCCAGCCAACCCACAGGACTTCTAACCTACAAAACAGTGAGCTAATAAAATGGTGTTGTTTTTAGGTCACTAAGTTTGTGGTAATTTATTTTGCAACAGGAGAAAACTAACATAGAAGGAAATGAAGGGGATCTTGAAGGGGATGAAGAGCCCCAAAGGCATTCAGAGTTATAATGGAATCCCTGGAACAAGCATCCTTCTTACAAGAAGAGGAGACGCCTATAGCTGGGAATAATGTTTGGGCAGATGTATAAGTTCTGAGGTCATTCTTAATACGTTATTTTATAGCCTTGTTCATCTGCTGTTTTGGAATCTGCTCCTCGGAATCCACTCCTCCACTCCAAACCCACCCCAGGAGGAGGACAAAGAGACTGGTGAGCCTCCCCGACCAGGCCAGCATCACACAGCGGCAGCACGTTGGGTGCATTTGTCCCTTCCTGTCCCATGAGTGTCCCTCCACCTTTCAGGAAGTGAGGGCTATGAGACTGCACTCTCTTGGATACCTGCTCTTGCCACACCATTAGTCAGTGCTGACTGGCTCCCTCAGCCCCACTAAACATGCTGCCCAACCACCTGTCAATGGACCCATTTTTTCTCCTCTGCCCAAAGAGGAGGAAAGGAGGGTGGTACAGAGAGGTCCTTACTAGACAACTGGCAGGTACTGCCAGGGGACGCTGAGATTTACAACCAGGGTTCCAAACAGAAAAACAGCAGAAGGAGCCAAAAAGTAGGAGTTAGCAAAATAAACAACTATAGGAGATGTTGGGAGAAAAGTAAATATATAGACTGGTCCAACTTCATTTTGTTGGGAAGAATCATACTGGCTTGGGACTTCCCTGGTAGTCCAGTGGTAAAGAATCTGCCTTACAATGCAGGGGACGCTGGTTTGATCCCTGGTCAGAAGACTAAGATCCCACATGCCATGGGGCAACTAAGCCCACGTGCTACAACTACTGATCTCGCGTACCTCGACTAGAGACCCTGCATGCTGCAAACTACAGAGTCCATGCGTCACAACTAGAGAAAGAAAACCCACACGCCACAATTAGAGAGAAGCCCACGCCCCTCAATGAAAGGTTCCACATGTCGCGGCTAAGACTTCACATAGCCAAAAGTAAAAAAATAAACTAAAAATAAATAAATAAATAAAATACTGGCTTGAGTCACTCTAAGAAACTAGATACATACCTACTGGATCTGGCACTTTGATCCCATTTACTACTTTGAAATCTCATCCATTTGGATGTCAGTCTTTTCAGCCTGCATTGATTTCCTTGCAGTGCTGTCGCGCTCCTAACTTTTTTTTTTTTTAACATCTTTATTGGAGTATAATTGCTTTACAATGGTGTGTTAGTTTCTGCTTTATAACAAAGTGAATCAGTTATACATATACATATGTTCCCATATCTCTTCCCTCTTCCGTCTCCCTCCCTCCCACCCTCCCTATACCACCCCTCCAGGCGGTCACAAAGCACCGTGCGGCTGCTTCCCACTAGCTATCTACCTTACGTTTGGTAGTGTATATATGTCCATTCCTCTCTCTTGCCTTGTCACAGCTTACCCTTCCCCCTCCCCATATCCTTAAGTCCATTCTCTAGTAGGTCTGTGTCTTTATTCCTGTCTTACCCCTAGGTTCTTCATGACATTTTTTTTCTTAAATTCCATATATATGTGTTAGCATACGGTATTTGTCTTTCTCTTTCTGACTTACTTCGCTCTGTATGACAAACTCTAGGTCCATCCACCTCACTACAAATAACTCAATTTCGTTTCTTTTTATGGCTGAGTAATATTCCATTGTATATATGTGCCACATCTTCTTTATCCATTCGTCTGTTGATGGACACTTAGGTTGCTTCCATATCCTGGCTATTGTAAATAGAGCTGCAATGAACATTGTGGTACATGACTCTTTTTGAATTATTGTTTTCTCAGAGTATATGCCCAGTAGTGGGATTGCTGGGTCATATGGTAGTTCTATTTTTAGATTTTTAAGGAGCCTCCGTACTATTCTCCACAGCGGCTGTATCAATTTACATTCCCACCAACACTTCAAGAGTGTTCCCTTTTCTCCACACCCTCTCCAGCATTCATTGTTTCTAGATTTTTTGATGATGGCCATTCTGACCGGTATGAGATGATATCTCATTGTAGTTTTGAGTTGCTTTTCTCTAATGATTAATGATGTTGAGCATTCTTTCATGTGTCTGTCGGCAATCTGTATATCTTCTTTGGAGAAATGTCTATTTAGGTCTTCTGCCCTTTTTTGGATTGGGTTGGGTTTTTTTTTGAATATTGAGCTGCATGAGCTGCTTGTAAATGTTGGAGATTAATCCTTTGCCAATTGCTTCATTTGCAAATATTTTCTCCCATTCTGAGGGTTGGCTTTTCGTCTTGTTTATGGTTTCCTTTGCTATGCAAAAGCTTTTAAGTTTCATTAGGTCCCATTTGTTTATTTTTGTTTTTATTTCCATTACCCTAGGAGGTGGATCAAAAGAGATCTTGCTGTGATTTATGTCATGGAGTGTTCTGCCTATGTTTTCCTCTAAGAGTTTAATAGTGTCTGGCCTTACATTTAGGTCTTTAATCCATTTTGAGTTTATTTTTGTGTATGGTGTTAGGGAGTGTTCTAATTTCATTCATTATATGTAGCTGCCCAGTTTTCCCAGCACCACTTATTGAAGAGACTGTCTTTTCTCCACTGTATATTCTTGCCTCCTTTATCAAAGCTAAGGTGACCATATGTGTGTGGGTTTATCTCTGGGCTTTCTATCCTGTTCCATTGATCAGTATTTCTGTTTTTGTGCCAGTACCATACTGTCTTGATTACTGTAGCTTTGTAGAATAGTCTGAAGTCAGGGAGCCTGATTCCTCCAGCTCCGTTTTTCTTTCTCAAGATTGCTTTGGCTATTCGGGGTCTTTTGTGTTTCCATACAAATTGTGAAATTTTTGTTCTAATTCTGTGAAAAATGCCATTGGTAGTTTGATAGGGATTGCATTGAATCTGTAGATTGCTTTGGGTAGTAGAGTCATTTTCACAATGTTGATTCTTCCAATCCAAGAACATGGTATATCTCTCCATCTATTTGTACCATTTTAATTTCTTTCATCAGTGTCTTATAATTTTCTGCAAACAGGTCTTTTGTCTCCTTAGGTAGGTTTATTCCTAGATATTTTATTCTTTCTGTTTCAATGGTAAATGGGAGTGTTTTCTTAATTTCACTTTCAGATTTTTCATCATTAGTGTATAGGAATGCAAGAGATTTTGTGCATTAATTTTGTATCCTGCTACTTTACCAAATTCATTGATTAGCTCTAGTAGTTTTCTGGTAGCATCTTTAGGATTCTCTTTGTATAGTATCATGTCATCTGCAAACAGTGACAGCTTTACTTCTTCTTTGCCGATTTGGATTCCTTTTATTTCTTTTCCTTCTCTGATTGCTGTGGCTAAAACTCCCAAAACTATGTTGAATAATAGTGATGAGAGTGAGCAACCTTGTCTTGTTCCAGATCTTAGTGGAAATGCTTTCAGTTTTTCACCATTGAGGATGATGTTGGCTGTGGGTTTGTCATATATGGCCTTTATTATGTTGAGGAAAGTTCCCTCTATGCCTACTTTCTGGAGGGTTTTTATCATAAATGGGTGTTGAATTTTGTCAAAAGCTTTCTCTGCACCTATTGAGATGATCATATGGTTTTTCTCCTTCAATTTGTTAATCTGGTGTATCACACTGATTGATTTGCGTATATGGAAGAATCCTTTCATTCCTGGAATAAACCCCACTTGATCATGGTGTATGATCCTTTTAATGTGCTGTTGGATTCTGTTTGCTAGTATTTTGTTGAGGATTTCTGCATCTACGTTCATCAGTGATATTGGCCTGTAGTTTTCTTTCTTTGTGACATCCTTGTCTGGTTTTGGTATCAGGATGATGGTGGCCTTGTAGAATGAGTTTGGGAGTGTTCCTCCCTCTGCTATATTTTGGAAGAGTTTGAGAAGGATAGGTGTTAGCTCTTCTCTAAGTGTTTGATAGAATTCGCCTGTGAAGCCATCTGGTCCTGGGCTTTTGTTTGTTGGAAGATTTTTAATCACAGTTTCAATTTCAGTGCTTGTGATTGGTCTGTTCATATTTTCTATTTCTTCCTCGTTCAGTCTCAGAAGGTTGTGCATTTTTAAGAATTTGTCCATTTCTTCCAGGTTGTCCATTTTATGGCATAGAGTTGCTTATAGTAATCTCTCATGATCCTTTGTATTTCTGCAGTGTCAGTTGTTACTTCTCCTTTTTCATTTCTAATTCTATTGATTTGAGTCTTCTCCCTTTTTTTCTTGATGAGTCTGGCTAATGGTTTATCAATTTTGTTTATCTTCTCAAAGAACGAGCTTTTAGTTTTATTGATCTTTGCTATCGTTTCCTTCATTTCTTTTTCATTTATTTCTGATCTGATCTTTATGATTTCTTTCCTTCTGCTAACTTTGAGGTTTTTTTGTTCTTCTTTCTCTAATTGCTTTAGGATAATGTTAGGTTGTTTATTTGAGATGCTTCTTGTTTCTTGAGGTAGGATTGTATTGCTGAAAACTTCTCTCTTAGAAGTGCTTTTGCTGCATCCCATAGGTATTGGGTCATCGTATTTTCATTGTCATTTGTTTCTAGGTATTTTTTGATTTCCTCTTTGATTTCTTCAGTGATCACTTGGTTATTAAGTAGTGTATTGTTTAGCCTCCATGTGTTTGTATTTTTTACAGTTTTTTTCCTGTAATTGATATCTAGTCTCATAGCATTGTGGTCGGAATAGATACTTGATACGATTTCAATTTTCTTAAATCTACCAGGTCTTGAATTGTGACCCAAGATAATCATCTCTCCTTCTCGTAACTTCCTGAAACTTCTCCCTTAGCTTTCCTGACACCAGCCTCTCCTGCTTTTCCTACTATATCTCTGGTTTCTTCTTCTTCTCCTTCTCTCTTTAAAATTATGTGCCTCCACTCACCCTTAAAATTGGTGTGTCCCAATGACCCATCCTTGACCAGCTTCTCAGTCTCTCCATTCATCCTAGGTTATTTCATTCTTTCCTATGGCTTGGTTTCAACACCCACATAAGCTGATGATTTCTAAATGTCTGTCTCTATTCCACTCCTAAGTCTTGAGCTCTAGAGACACAGGATGTACATACAAGTATCTCCTGGACACTGCAATTTGGATGTTCCATGGGTACCTCTAACTCAACATGCCTGTTCCCCAAATCATTTTCTTCCTCCTTGATCACTTATATGGTTTAATAATAGCATCATGCATCAAATGTTAACCATAAATCTACCTATTGTAGATGTCAAATTCTCATTCTCATGCCCTGATACCCAAGTTACTTAGGTTAATAATAAATAGTTAACACATAATGAGGAACAGTCAACCAATTAGTCCTTAGCTTTAAGCAAAAGAAAATAAAGATAGCGAGAAAAGGAAAGACCAGTTTCAGGACATCATTAGTTGGTAGGGATGTAAGTGAATAGTGTTTCCTTGATCAAGCCTGTATATAGAAACAGAGCTTTAATGGGAAAACCTGCATTAGATGAGGCACAGTGTGGCATTGACAGGATAATCCTCTTCTAAAAATTATCTCAACCTAGTCATAGGAGCTCATGCTTCTCCCTTAACTACAAAAGCTTAGTCCTTTGATGATTCAAAGCCAGGATCCTGGCAGTTTTCCTACTTGAATGAGTAACTCCCCAATAGCTTTAGCTTCCTAGTGAGGTGCTGGCATTTTCTGGAACAAACAGCCCATAGAGAGTGCTTCCTCCACTGCTTCAGATCCACTTGTGCTTATTTCTATCTTTCACACAAGCCAGGAAGATAATTTACACATACCTCTCGTTACTATTCCATTTAATTACAATATAATCCTACATATGCAAACGTGAAAACAGCAATCATATTTTATTCCAAGTTCTAATTGCATGTAGCAATCATGTGCTTTCACTAAATTATTTCCATCAAGCATACATAGCGCCACAATTTCCAGCATGCCAAAAGACCCACCTGCAGCCTCCCACCCCCCTCAGAAAAGCCAGTTCAGGTTTCATACACTTGCTTTGCAGTTTCACACAGTGGTCCTCCCCCATAAACACACACACACACAGACATACACATACACACACACACACTTCTACATCCCAAATCTGTGTCAGTTCAGCTCCTCTGTTGTGCTTTCCTTACCCACCAGCATCACAGACTTTGAGATGCTGAGTGTGCTTCCACCTCTCCCCTTCTTTCATTTGTGCATGGGGACATTCTCAGCTGGTCATTCTCCTTAACTATTTCCTATTCCTCTGACTCTAACATGGTCAATTTCTGTTCCTCACCGGTACAGCCTTTATTCATCTCTTTTCTTCTTCAGTTAACACCTTAAACTAGTCTTATCAGCATCAACCAACAGTTAATCTTTCTTATTTTTTAAACAACAACAAAAATACAGAATAAAAACGGGAAAAAGAATGTTCATTTCCCTGTGCTCATGCTGAAATTCATTTCTCACTCTAGGAATTGTGCATTCTTTGCCTTATTCCCTCTGAGCTCCCTTTCTACATCACATCATTGGAAACAAGCCTAGAAGTTAGTTAAGTCATGTATATAAAAATGAAAACTAGAGAAAGAAAACACGGGATAGTGAGGTGGTGAATTACTAAGGGCTGGTGACAGCAAACGTTTGAATTTTTGCTTCTGCTCTTCAAAGTTTTGTGCTATTGGGGACATTCCAAGCTAGGCCTCAAGCCATTACCAGAACAGTCATTTCAATAGGTTTTTCTTTTACTTTTTTCCAAAGATGTTATCAATCAAGCTTTCCCAAAGGCTCACGGGCTATTCGCAAAGCAAAAGGGAGCCTCAGTGTCTCAGATGCAGGATTACCATCTGCTGCAGGAAGCAGGAACAAAACCAAGAGCATTCGGCCTTGCACTGAGTCTCTATGCTTGAGAAAAAGCTTGAGAGAGCTCTGAGGACTTGAAAACAACCAGCATGACTTCATTTCAAAAAGAAATCCTGGAGCGTTCGAGAAACACGAAGACAAGCTCAGTACTGTGCAGCCAGAGGAGGTCACTCCTCTGGGACTAGTTCGCGGAATTGAGAGAAATGAGTTTTGAGAAGTGGCTGTCTGCGTGAGAACAGTCAGGGACTTCCTTTTTTTTTTTTAGAGCTGAGCTGCATGTTCACTAGTCTTGAATACAAAGGTTGAATATAAAATGAAACAGAAAAAAATAAGCATGTTTTCCAACTGTCTCCATGTGAACAGCTGCTTCTGCCTAGCCTGGGTGATGATTCTTGCCCTAAAGTTAGCAGAGAGATGGACTGTGTGTTTGTTGCACTTTTATTGGTGTTGCATTTTAGCCATTTTAGTTGTAAAAGGCTTTGAAGTTTAACAGGAAGGGGACCAAATTGTGGTCAAAGTTCGGGATTATAAACTCATTTCTACTATTCAACAAATGCACAAAGGCACACAGTCTCTCTTAGCCTCAGTTTCCTGATTTATAAAGTTAAAAATAACGATTCTGCTTCGAGGCCGATTCCTTACTGTTATTGAAGCCCTGGTTTAAATGTCACCTCCTCAGAGTGATATCCCATCGCAAGTGTCTCCTCCAACCACATAACCACTTTCTGTCACATCACCTGGCTCCAATTTCTTCCCCAAAGTCTGCTTTTTGTTTGTTGCCTGTCTCCTCCAAATAGAATATAAGGACTCTGAGAGTAAGGACATTTGTCTTTGTTGATTCATTCAACACGTATTGCTTAGTGGCTTCTGGGTGCCAGATACTGTTCACTGGGATGGGGATGCATCAGTCAAGTAATGAGAGAAAGAGCCCATTTTCTGATAGAGAAGTCAGGCCTTGACAAATAAGTAAGAACATGCATTGCGTTCAGTGGTAACAGAGGCTTTGAAGAAGGATGAAGTAGGGTAAAGGAATAAAATGTATCATCAGGGTGGTGCAGTTTATATAGAGTCATCAGGGGGCTTCCCTGGTGGCGCAGTGGTTGGGAGTCCGCCTGCCGATGCAGGGGACGCGGGTTCGTGCCCCGGTCCGGGAAGATCCCACATGCCGCGGAGCGGCTGGGCCCGTGAGCCATGGCCGCTGAGCCTACGCGTCCGGAGCCTGTGCTCTGCAGCGGGAGAGGCCGCGGCAGTGGGAGGCCCGCGTACCGCAAAAAATAATAATAATAATATATAGAGTCATCAGGGAAGGCCTCTCTGAGTAGATCACATTTGAAGAGAGACCTGGAGGAACTAAATGAGCAAGACCTGCAGATATCTGGTGTATTCCAGAAAGTGGAGTTCTTAGAGCAGAGGCCCCGCTTGGTTCCAAGAACAGCAAGGGCTGTGTGCCAGGAGCAGTAAGCGAGGGGCACACAGGGAGGAGACAGAAAGGGAGCCCAGCTCATGGCCGAACACGCCATTCGTGGTAAGGACTTTTGATTTTAAGTGAGATGCAAAGATGGGCTGGTTTGGGGTGAAGGAGTGACTTTGGTTTTCTGAGGCTCCCTATGCAGCTGCTTGGAGAGCAGATTGAAGAAGGGCTTGACTGGGAGCAATGTGAATGTGGAGGTTCTAGCAATGATCCAGAGAAGAAATAAAGGTGCTTTGAATGGGTGGTACCATGGTAGGTGGTACCAATGGGTGGTAAATGGTGCTAGTGAGAAGGGCTTCAATTTCAGATATATATATTTTAAGGTAGAGGCCACAGGATTTCCTGACAGATTAAATGTGGAGATGGCGGGGATGGAGGAGAAGAGAGAAATCAAGAATGTCTCCCAGGTTTCGACCTAAACAACTGGAACTGAGATGGGGAGCTTACTGGAGGAGAAGCTTAACATGAGAAGGAGGGAGGCGAGGCTGAGGAGTTTGGTTTTAGACATACTAATTAATTTTGAGATACCTATTAGTGATCCAAGAGGAAATGTTGAATAAGTTAGATATACTGACTCTGAAGTTCAAGGGAAAGTATAGAGGCTGGAGATATAAATTTGGGCAACATGAGCAAACAGATAAAATTTAAAACCATCTCTTTCACCCTTGTATCTTTGGTGCCCAACACGATATGGGATACTCAATAAGTATTTGTTGACTGAATGGTATGAGGATCAACCAAGATAATGGGTATGAAAGTGTTTTTCAAACTATAAATCCCTCTGCAAAGAAAAGGTCACATGCAATATTATAGTATGATTACCTTACAAACAGAAAACCTTTGAATGAGCAATAAAGACTTAGCAAAATTACAACTAGAAATCTTGCCTCTAACAGAAACAAACTCCAGATGGCTTCTTTCCTCCTCCCCATTTTGATATTTAAAGTTGATACTGTCTCATACTGTAATTAAGGGCAGTAAAGAACCATAAAAAACTGAATGCTAGTGAAATACAGCAATATTTTTTCCAATTAATGGCTCTTCAAATTGTCAAAAAGATTTTCACAATTTTTCAAGCTGTTTCAGAAGGAGTGTTTCAAAAGGTAACTCTAAAGCTGTGAGTTTTATATGGACTTTCCCACACCAGATCACTCCGTAACTCTAAATTCAATTGTCGTTATTTTTACACTAAATAAAAATAGTCTTGACTTCCTTACATCACAGCCTGATATTTTCATTTAAAAAAAAAAGTTGCTTGGGCTTCCCTGGTGGTGCAGTGGTTGATGCAGGGGACACGGGCTCGTGCCCCGGTCGGGGAAGATCCCACATGCCGCTGAGCGGCTGGGCCCCTGAGCCATGGCTGCTGGGCCTGCGCGTCCGGAGCCTGTGCTCCGCAACGGGAGAGGCCACAAAGGTGAGAGGCCCGCATATCGCAAAAAAAAAAAAAAAAAAAAAAAAAAAAAAGTTGCTAAATGAATCTTTTTGGGCAAAATATTGTTTTGGGGCTTAAGCAACCACCCTAGCAAAATTCTCTGGACTTCTTGAAAAACACATGATAGAAGTTAAAAGTTGCAAGTTATATTTCCTCTATTGCTTATGGAATTATAACAAGGTTAAGGGTTTTCTGTCTATAAAAGCTGAGTGCTGTGATATGAAGACAAAGTTTTTCCTGGAGCAAGAGAGAGGATAGGTAGGTAGATGAATGGATATGTGGATGGGTGAACTTATTTACAAATGAACTTCTTTACAAAACAAAAATAGAGTCACAGATGTAGAAAACAAACTTATGGTTGGGGGGGGGAGGGATAAATTGGGAGATTGGGATTGACATATACACACTACTATATATAAAATAGATAACTAATAAGAACCTACTGCATAGCACAGGGAACTCTACTCAATCCTCTGTAATAACCTATATGAGATAAGAATCTAAAAAAGAGTGGATATATGTATAACTGATTCACTTTGCTGTACAGCAGAAACCAACACAACATTGTAAATCAACTCTACTCCAATACAAATTAATTTTAAAAAATAAAAAAATGAAAGTTGCAAGTTATATTTCCTCTATTGCTTATGGAAATACAACAAGGTTAAGGGTTTTCTACCTATGAAAGCTGAGTGCTGTGATATGAAGACTTAAAGTTTTTCTTGGAGCAAGAGAGAGAATAGGTAGGTAGAGAAATGGATGAATGGATGGGTGCTTGGATGGGTATTGGATGGAGAGCAGTGAGAGTTGGGAGAAACGGAGGCAGGCAGACACGAAAGAGTGAAGAGGAAAATGAGATATTCTGACTTTTGACAAGAGTCCAAAATAATTCAATAGGGTAAAGATAGCCTTTTTAACAACTGACTGGTACAACCGATATCCCTATTGGAAAAACTAAACGTTAATGCTTACCTCACATGATACACAAAAATTAACTTGAAATGGATCATAGATGTTAAGTGTACTAACTAAACCTATAAACTGTCTAGAAGAAAACATAGGAAAAAACTTTGATTTAGGCAAAGAGCTTTCAGGACACAAATAGCATGAACCATAAAAAGAAACAAATTATATATTAAATTTCATCAAATTTTAAATATTTTTCTCTTTGAAAATCACTAGTAAGAAATTGAAAAGTCACACTTGAAGACTCGGAGAAAATACTTGCAAAACATATACCTGATAAAAGGTCTTCTGTTTAGAATACATAAAGAAATCTTACAACTCAAGAATTTTCAAAATAAGCAAAAGATTTGAACACACATTTCAGCAAAGATAATATAAGAATGACCGCCCCCCAAAAAAGTATATGAGATGTTCAACATCATTAATAATCAAGGAAATGCAAATTAAAACCACAATGAAATTCTACTACATGCCTAATAAAATAGCTCAACGTTTTAAAAACCTGACAGTGACCTCTACTCTCTAGCTATAAGGAAGTAATGGGGACCAAACTGGAAACCAAATATGCATCAACTAGTGAATGGATAAACTGTGGCATATTCATACACATATACCTATGTATTACTCAACTGTAACAACTGACAGACGCCAGAATGCAGATGAATCCTGAAGGCATTATGCTAAGTGAGCGAAGCCAAACACGAAAGACTCTTTTCTGCTTAATTCCGCTTATATGATATTACTTATTTTTAAGGCAAAACTGTAGTGACATAAACAGGGCAATAGTTATCAGGAGTGGAGGGTATAGGAGGGGATTGCAAAAGGGCAAGACAGAAAATTTGGGGTGATAGAAATGTTCTATATCCTCAGTGTGATGTTGTCTGTATATTATTTGTCAAAACTCATAGAATTATACACTTAAAATTGGCAAATTTTATTATATGTTAATTATAGCTCTATAAAACTGATGGGATTAAATATATCCATTTGATGGGGTTTAAAAATATTAGGCCTCAACAAGAAAGATTTAGTAAATTAGAAGGCAAATCAATAGAATTTATCTGAAGCACAAAGAGAATAAAGTTTTAAGAAATGAATAGAACCTCAATGATTTATGTGCCAATATCAAGCTATTTGACACAGATGTACTTAAAACCTCAGAAGGAAAGAGTGAATACAGCAGATAAAAATATTTGAACAAATATTGGTCAAAAATATTCCAAATAGAATTTAAAACATTAATCAACAGATCTAATCAGCGTAGTGAACCTCAAACAGATAAATACAAAGAAAACTAAAACAAGGCACACATAATCAAACTGCTGAAGCCCAAAGAAAAAAGCAGCCTGAGAAAAAAGGCGTATTTTATACAGAGGAACAATATTAAGAATCAGAGACACAACACAGGCCCCAAAAATAAGACTTTCAAGTGCTAAAAACAAAAAACAACAAAAAACCTGTCAAGCTAGATTTATTTATCCAATGGAAATATTCTTCAGAGATGAAGGCAAAATGAAGACATTTCCAGATAAATGAAAGCTGAGCCAACCCCCACTATAAGAAATGCTAAAAAAAAGTTATTCTGAGCGAACAGAAATCATACCAGCCTTATAGGAAGGCATATAACACACCAAAGACAGTAAATATGTGACTAGGTATAAAGACCATTTTCTTTAAAAGATAACTGTGTAAAGCAACATAACAACAATGTAACACGTGTAGAAGTTAAATATACAAAATCAGTAGTACAAAGATGTTAGGGAAGGTAAATAGAATAGGTGAATATTGTAATTGCTAGAGCAACCACTAAAAAACGAAGACTACAAAAGTTGTATTTAAAAATCCAACAGAGGAGATACAATGCAATACTGAGTAATATTTTATTAATCTAAAATAAGGCTGGAAAGAAAGAATAAAGAATAGAGCAGACAAAAACCAAATAGATTTATACCCAACTGTATCAATGATTATATTACATGTAAATAGACTAAACACTCCAATTAAAAACAGAGCTTATCTTACTGCATAAAAGACCCCCAGATACATGCTGTTTATAAATAATGCACTTTAAATATAAAGACACAGAAAAACCCCAGAAGACACAAATTTCGGATATCAGGATGATAAAAGCGACATCTCTACAAATCCTGCTGATATTAAAAGGACTATGTTGGGACGTTCATATTGAAACCTTACAATCTAACATCATGTCCCACCTGGCTAAATGTTCATTCAGAATAATGACCAATAGTTACCATAAACTGTGGTTTGTGCTAAACAGTACAAGTGCATGCTTTTGGTCCTCCCACAACCCTGTAGTGTAGATATATTTTTGTTCGTATTTTGTAGATGAGGAAATCAAAGCTTACAGAAAGTAATTGACTTGGCCAAGTTCACACGGCTTGTTAGTAGCAGAACCACTTACTTACTGGATTCACATCTTGGGAATACTCCTAGTCTCATAACTGTCTCATTAGAATGAATCTAAATGAATATATTATATTTTAAAGGAAGAACAGTGGTTTTTTTTTTTCTTTCCTGAAACAATTTTATAGCCTGAAGGTCACGAAGGAAGAATGGAAAACCTACTCACTGAATCGCTGCCACTGTTGCCATGGAAACCTGAGAAGAGATTACATACACATCAGTTTTACAACTCCATCTTTTAATAGGTGCAGAACGTAACCAGAGGCTGATGATTCCTCATGGAAAACTCCCTGAAAAATTCATTTAATCAAAAACCTCCAGTTTTTTTTCTAATACAAAAGTCCCAATTCACACAGTAAGCTGAACTTTGCCAGATGAGACAGATAATGATTCTCTTTTTCTGAACTGCTGCCCATCTTCTGCCTGTTGAGAAGTGAACCAAGACAAAAAATATTTAAATAATACTGAAAAGCAAGAACAAGAGGCTACAATGCATAGGATGCGTCTGTCTTAAGAGCCAGATCAAGAGGTGCTGAGAGGGAGATGTTGGCAGTGATTTAAAGGAGTGGTAAACATCACTGAGATAAATAGGCAAACACATTAGTCTCTCCCTGACAGTGGAGGCAGCATCCTTCACCGGAAGCAAAATAAAGCACTCTTTGGCAGCACAGACCTACCCCTGTTGAGTATTTCTGTGATGCTGAGGTATAGACACTGTCAACTAAAAGTCAGCTGTTGCAGTAAGATGAAATTCTGAAATTGAATAAGACGTTAAGACTGTTTTAAAGAGTGATGTCCTTGCTTATCTAAATTTAGGCCCTTTAATATGCCTCTCTGCAAACTGATTTAAAAAGTCACAAAAGAAAACCAAAGCAAGAACAGTAGGTACAGAAAAGTAAGACATGATTTACCTTTTGTGTGTGTGTGTGTGTGATATCTGATTCAGGCTCAGCCAGTAGAAATGATTTAGTAAATACCTTATTTAGGATTTGGTTTGGTTGCAAATGGCAGAAACCCCAAAGTAACAATGGCTTGAAAACATAGATTTTATTTCTCTCTCATTTAAAAGTCTTCAGAGATCATCTAGGGCTGCTACAACAGCTCCACAATCATCAGAGACCCAGGCTCCCTGCAGTTTGTCCTCCCACCATACTCAGCATGTGACTTCCAACTCATGCTCCAAGATGGCTGTTCCTACTGCAGCCCACATATTCACAACAGAGCCCGCAGAAAGGAGAAAAGAATGAAGAGGGGCATTCCCTTCCCCTTTAAGGACACTGGGCCCTAGTTTCATACGCTTCCTATTTACATTCCACTGACCATGTCCCACGTGACTTGGTCTACCCCTGTGTGCCACAGACAAGCAGGACCTCACAAACCACCAAAGACGAAGGGGACAGTTGTTCTCTGCATAGTTCAGGGAACCACAGGAGTCAGGTTTGATTGATTCATTCATTTGTTCATATATTCATTCAAGACACAATTGTTAGTCATATGGTCTGTGTCAGGCTTTGCGTTAGATTCTAGACATAGGAAAGACAATATGACACATAAGTAAATAAGTCATTTCAACACAATGTGTCAGAAATCTCATAGAGGTAAAAAGTAGCAAACTTCTTGCATTTCAAGGAGAGTTTTTTTAATTTTATTTTATTTCATTTTTTTATAGTTATCTATTTTATACATATTAGTATGTATATGTATGTGTATATGTCAATCCCAACCTCCCAATTCATGCCACCCCCTCCTTCCCCACCCCCCGCTTCCCCCCCCTTGGTGTCCATATGTTTGTTCTCTACATCTGTGTCTCTATTTCTGCCTTGCAAACCGGTTCATCTGTACCATTTTTCTAGATTCCACATATATGCGTTAATATACGATATTTTTTTTTCTCTTTCTGACTTACTTCACTCTGTATGACAGTCTCTAGATCCACCCACGTCTCTACAAATGGCACAATTTCATTCCTTTTTATGGCTGAGTAATATTCCACTGTATATATGTACCACATCTTCTTTATCCATTCGTCTGTCGATGGGCATTTAGATTGCTTCCATGACCTGGCTATTGTAAATAGTGCTGCAATGAACATTGGGGTGCATGTGTCTTTTTCAATTATGGTTTTCTCTGGGTATACACCCAGTAGTGGAATTGCTGGGTCATATGGTAGTTCTATTTTTTGTTCTTTAAGGAACCTCCATACTGTTCTCCATAGTGGCTGTATCAATTAACATTTCCACCAACAGTGCAAGAGGATTCCCTTTTCACCACACCCTCTCCAGCATTTGTTGTTTGTAGATTTTCTGACGATGCCTATTCTAACTGGTGTGCAGTGATACATCATCGTAGTTTTGATTTACATTTCTTTAATAATTAGTGATGTTGAGCAGCTTCTCATGTGCCTCTTGCCCATCTGTATGTCTTCTTTGGAGAAATGTCTATTTAGCTGTTCTGCCCATTTTTTGATTACTTTGTTTGTTTTTTTAATATTGAGCTGCATGAGCTGTTTATATATTTTGGAGATTAATCCTTTGTCCGTTGATTCATTTGCAAATATTTTCTCCCATTCTGAGGGCTGTCTTTTCATCTTGTTTACAGTTTCCTTTGCTGTGCAAAAGCTTTTAAGTTTCATTAGGTCCCATTTGTTTATTTTTGTTTGTATTTCCATTACTCTAGGAGGTGGGTCAAAAAAGATCTTGCTGTGATTTATGTAAAAGAGTGTTCTTCTTATGTTTTCCTCTAAGAGTTTTATAGTGTCTGTTCTTACATTTAGATCTTTCTGCTGTTTTCCAATGAAATGTCCTATAAATATCAATTAAATCTATCTGGTCTATTATGTCATTTAAAGCTTGTGTTTCCTTATAAATTTTCTGTTGGGTGATCTGTCCATTGGTGTAAGTGAGGTGTTAAAGTCCCCCACTATTATTGTGTTACTGTCGATTTCCTGTTTTATAGCTATTAGCATTTGCTTTATGTACTCAGGTGCTCCTGTGTTGGTGCATATATATTTATAATTATATAATTATATAATTGTTATATCTTCTTCTTGGATTGATCCCTTGATCATTATGTAGTGTACTTCCTCGTCTCTTGTAACATTCTTTATTTTAAAGTCTATTTTATCTGAGTATTGCTACTCCAGCTTCTTTTTGATTTCCATGGAATATCTTTTCCCATCCCCTCACTTTCAGTCTGTATGTGTCCCTAGATCTGAAGTGGGTCTCTTGTAGACAGCATATACACGGTCTTGCTTTTGTATCCATTCAGCGAGCTTGTGTCTTTTGGTTGGAGCATTTAATCCATTCACATTTAAGGTAATTATCGATATGTATGTTCCTATTATCATTTTCTTAATTGTTTTGGGTTTGTTTTTGTAGGTCCTTTTCTTCTCTTGTGTTTCCCAGTTAGAGAAGTTCTTTTAGCATTTGTTGTAGAGCTGGTTTGGTGGTGCTGACTTCTCTTAGCTTTTGCTTGTCTGTAAAGCTTTTGATTTCTCCATTGAATCTGAATGAGATCCTTGCCAGGTAGAGTAATCCTGGTTGTAGTTTCTTCCCTTTCACCACTTTAAATATATCATGCCACTCCCTTCTGGCTTGCAGAGTTTCTGCTGAGAAATCAGCTATTAACCTTATAGGAGTTCCTTTGTATGTTTTTTGTCGTTTTTCCCTTGTTGCTTTTAATAATTTTTCTTTGTCTTTAATTTTTTTTTTTTTTTTTTTTTTTTGGGTGGTATGTAGGCCTCTCACTGTTGTGGCCTCTCCCATTGCAGAGTACAGGCTCTGGACGCGCAGGCTCAGCGGCCATGGTTCACAGGCCCAGCCGCTCCGCGGCATGTGGGATCTTCCCGGACCGGGGCACAAACCCTTGTCCCCTGCATCGGCAGGCAGACTCTCAACCACTGTGCCACCAGGAAAGCCCTTTGTCTCTAATTTTTGTCAATTTGATTACTATGTGTCTTGGCATGTTTTTCCTTGGGTTTATCCTGCCTGGGACTCTCTGTGCTTCCTGGACTTGGGTGGCTATTTCCTTTCCCATGTTAGGGAAGTTTTCGACTATAATCTCTTCAAATATTTTCTCGGGTCCTTTCTCTCCCAAGGAGAGTTTTTAAGAAAACTTTCACAGAGCAAATATCATGTAAGGTAAGTCTTCAAAAAAATATGACTTTGCCAACTATACTGGTGGAAATGATCAGGGAGGGGGATACGAAGGCAGGAGTCGTTAGAGAGTGTTGTAAAGTAGAAGAGGCATTCCAGGCAAGAGGAGCAGATGTACATGTGACAAAATATGGTAAAGTATGGCTTGCTAGGGAGCTCTGTGCAGTTCCACAGGACTGGGAATGGGAATGGGGAGTAGGAAGGGAGCCAGGGAGGAGTGGTAGATGACACTGAAATGTAGACAGGTTGGAGAGCTTGCACGTCATTCTGCTCTCAGTAGGAAGCCATGGGAGAGGTCTAGGAATGGCAGGATCACAATGAGTTTGTGTTTTGAACGATTAGTCTGGAGGGTGTGTGGAAATGTGGAAGACGAATGAACGTAACTGAAAGCAGGAAAACTGTTCATTTATCAAGCGTTTGCTGAGCATCAAGTCTGCGCCAGACCCTATGGCAAATGCTAAGGATACCACATGGAGTGCCTCAGAAACGAATCTTCAAGGATCCACAGCAGAGGGAGAGACATGAACCAGTGTGTTAGCAGTACTCTGCAACCTGTGTGACCATAGGAAGGCAGAGGATGCCTAACCCTACTGGGATGGACAGAAAGCTACAGAGAAAGTGAACTTTAGGTTTGTGAAAGCTGAATAGAAGTTTGACAGGTGGTCAAGGGCTGAAAAGAGCATTCTTGGAAGAGCATGAGGTGCCTACAAATATAAAGAGGCAGGAAGAAAAACTACAAGTATTTCAATGGAGGGGTTTCAGGATACAAGTGTGAGGGTAGTGGAAAATTAGGCCCATTTTTATTAGGACAGAGACACTATGCCCATGATTAGACCTGGTAAGAGGTTACTTTACAGTAAACGTCTAGGTAGGAGGAGATGAGAGCCTTATTTAGAGTGGGTGGAAGGGGAGGCAGTCACTGATTTCCTATTTGCTCCCCAATCCACCCAGCGCCCTTCCCCAGTCTGCTCGTCACCCAGGAGTCTGAATTGCATGGTTGACATCAACCGGCTCTCTTGTAGTTGGGTTTGGCCAATAAGGAACAACAGAAGGAGATTAATGGTGAAGAGGACTTGAGAGAGTAAGGTCAATTCCTTACTGAGTAGGAATTTATTCTCTCTACCCAGGGTTGTCTGATCTCTACAGAGGCCTCGTGCTTTTCCTCTCCCTCCTAATGCTCTCACTTTCTCTTCTTTTCCTGGTTTCCAGAACCATTTCCTGCCCTTCCCCATCTGGGCATGAGAGTAGTAACAACAACCCACTACCTACAGGGTATTAGACTATCCCTGTTGTTTCCCTACACTATGCCTTTGTAAATAGTCCCTTTATTAAATTATCAAATTATACAATAGGTGTGCCAACTGTTGCCTGCCAGGAATCTGACTCATATAATCACCACCCTCATTTAAACTCCATTTCTTCCCAACTCTGGTGACTTTTCTGTGTAATCTGTAGCTCCCAATTTTCCAGGAGGAATGATCAAACCCCCAAGTGGTTCATAGCTCTCACAGCTCTTGGTTAGTAGGTCAAAGTTCACAATCTGGTGTGCTCAGGTGAATTCAGATGAATAAAACTAAAATTTCTTGCTACTAATACGTTCACAAATTAGTGGGGGAGATAAACTTGTACATAATTAACAGTAAAACCCACCTAACTAATCTTTGGCATATTTCCTGGGCATGGCATAGTTTAAGCCAATAGTCTAGATTGAATTAAAATCATCATTTCCATGAGGAGATATTGGTCAAATGGTACAAACTTCCAGTTATAAGATTAACAAGTTCTGGGGATCTAATGTACAGCGTGGTGATTATGGCTAATAATATTGTATTACATACTTGAACATTGCTGAAAGAATATATCTTAAATGTCCTCACTATAAAAAAGAAATGGTAATCATGTTATAGGATAGAGATGTTACCTAATGCTATGGTGGTAATCATTTTGCAATATATAAATGTATCAAATAAACACTTGCACATCTTAAATTTATACAATGTTATATGTCAATTTTATCTCAATAAAACCAGGGAGAAAAGACTGCCAAAAAAAAATTTGTTTAAAATAAGGAAATGAAGACTCAGGGAAGCACTAGAACTTGAGCAAGTTCACACAGCTGGTCCACGTAGGAGGCAGAATTTGAGTTCAGTTCTAGATGTGTTGCCTTCCACTACCTGTTTTTTTAGAGCTATTCAAGAACAGTAGCAAATTCCTGTTTGTTCTACCCCATCTCTCTCCCATGCTAGAATTTCGTACTGCTCAATAAACATCTGTTAAATAATTTTTAAAACATCATCATTTCCAATTCCCAATTCCAGGGAGAGAGAATCTGATTGTTCATCTGAAGCGAGTATTCAGTTCTAATCCAGTCAGGGTGGCTCACAGTACAAACATCGGTGCCTGCCATTCAGCACTCTGGAGGGAGAGGATGTTTCCAGAGAAAGTGTACTGGTATAGAATGGGCAGACATCCCTAAAAGCATCTATCAGAGCAGATAGTAGACCCTATTAGTCTTTCTTTAAATGGATAATTTCCATAAGGCAGATTGTGATATGCCAAGAGAGACTGATTTAAAGTCTATTTTATCATAAGATATTTTAGTGTTATTTTTTTTTTGAAGAGAAGGGATAATAACATATTTACAACTCAATTATATTTCTATTATTCTAGTTCTAGTCAAATTAGGTATTCCTTAGTTCCACAGTGATTTTTCACAGGGAGGAGTGTTGTCACACCTGCTACACAGCTGGGTACAAGGACTGCCTGCCTGCATGCTCCCAGCATGCTCTGGGGTTAGTTTCCATGCCAACCAGCCTAGGAGTGTTTCCACCCTATCTATCCGCTCCAGGACAGACATTAATAGAACAGACATATATGAGGAAGAGTAAGAGACAGGCTGAATAAGTGTATGCAATTATTTTTAAAGCACCGAGGTCCTAAATTATTCCTTATGCTAGTCCCCTTTATAACACAAGATAATAGGAGACAGATTATGATGTCTTTCATGCTAAGTGCTCAGAGCTCTTTCAAATATGCTATCACATTATCCTCAGAGCATCCCTAAGAGATAAGAAAGGTCTTATTTTGCAGGTTGGAAAACTAAGACACAGAATGGTAAAATGTCCGTCTTACACACACAGGATGAGGCAATTCTAGCATTAGAATAAAATCTAAGAATCCTACCTATAAAATCTGCATTTTCACTTACTTTTCTGCTCCCGTGTCTCCATCAGTTTTAAGCTCCAGAGCAAATCGATTCAATACAATTTTGATTAAATATCATATTCATATTTTGTGTTAACGGTAAAAATAGCCAAGATAGTGGGGGTGGTTACTGGGGAGGAAAATTGGACAAACTATTAAAGAAAAATGCAGGTGAATACGAAGATTGGGTAACAGGAAAAAATATATAAATGTTTAACTTAAGTTAAAATATTTCACCTAAATTTTCTTTCAAGGAAAAGAAATGACTCGGCTTTGATGAGGTATATATGTGACTCAGAGAAACAATATGACATCAAATATGGCCAACATTATCAAGAGATACCTCAGAGAGTGAGAGGGAAACTCAGGAAGATGTATCCAAAAAAAAAAAAAAAAAATGTTTTCAGCCCCTGTTTCATCTTTCCTAGAGATTCTGTTTGGCCTCAACAGCCTTAGGGAGAGGAGACCAGGAGAGCAACTTGGGAAGAGATAAAATCATGCCTCATGCCTTCGTGAGATGGAGGTTGAGGACACATTAAACCCTATTAAAGTGCTGACTCACCTCACCTCCCTACTCCACGCAAAAAGCTACAACCAAAAAAAAAAAAGACGGCGGGCTTCCCTGGTGGCGCAGTGGTTGAGAGTTCGCCTGCCGATGCGGGGGACGCGGGTTCGTGCCCCGTTCCGGGAAGATCCCACATGCCGTGGAGCGGCTACGCCCGTGAGCTATGGCCGCTGAGCCTGCGCGTCCGGAGCCTGTGCTCCTCAACTGGAGAGGCCGCAACAGTGAGACGCCCAAGTACCGCTAAAAAAAAAAAAAAAAAAGACGGCATTCTAGCCAGTGAATGCGAAAATGCCAGAATGTAATATTATGACCCTGATGTTTGTCCGAAGCAATAACCAATCACTTGAAAAGCACTCCAACTGTTAACAGCCAGTGACATGCTAGTGTCAGGTACTTTCTGCACCCAGATATTTGGGTAACCAGAATACTTATTCTGGACTCGTATACACACATACACGTATATACACATCTATATTTGTTTTTTCCCTCTTATTCCCTTATCATACAACATAAGATGTATCAACTTTATATCTTAGTAGTTCAGTGTTAATTTTACATCATAGTATTTCAGTTACAGGATATCAAGGAGAAGAGTAACCATGACTCAAGGATTTACCTCCTCTTCTAGGGGAGGGCTTAGTACATTTTCAGTTTGCAGGAGAGCTGTATTATGTTAGGTGGAATTATGACCTTGTTCTTATCTTTATTTGGAGATTAAGTATGGTTTACAGAGATGTGTATGAGTGCCAAGTTGACAAGGGATGGACTTGTGATGATTAATTTTATGTGTTAAGATAACTGGGCCACCAAATGCCCAGATATCTGGTTAAATATTTCTGGCTGTGTTGGTGAGGGTATTTCTGGAAGAGACTAGCATTTGAATTGGTGGACTGAGTAATGCAGATTGCCCTCCTCAATGTGGGTGGGCCTCATCCAGCCCACTGAGGGCCAGTGTGGAGGAGTGTTGGTCTCCCCTGACTTCTCAGGTTCTGGAAGCGCAACCTCACTCACATGACTACACTCTATGTCCTGCATCTTCTTGGCCTAGAACTCAGGAAATGCCACAGGAAACCTCTTTGCCCCTTTCCTGTATTTCCATTGCCTATTTGCCTGCAGCAACAAGCCCAGAGGACTCCCCACCCCATTCCATCCCCAGGGAGGGGAGCAGGGCTCTGGAGTGAGGCTTAAGAAGTTCAAATCCGGGCCCACAGCGAGCATTTCACGGACCAATAACACTTATAACGAGCGAACGTAGGCAGTGTTACTTCTCTCTGACCTTCAGTGTTCCTATCCATGAGCTATGAACATTAACAATACCAACTTCATAGGGCTATTGTGAGCATTAATGAGACAATCCACACCAAGTTTTGGTTTAGTGCCTAGAACATAGCTAGCACTCAATAACTCTTAGCTATTTATTAAAACAACTCCTGAGAAGTCTCTCGCTGAGGAGCTGTGCCTTTGCTCATCAGACAGGCTTTTCTGTCACATTCAAAGAGGGTAAACACAGAGGAGGGCAAGAAAAAACTAAAACTGGAAATGGTGAGGCTGTGAAAGTGGCCATTCAGGAGGGACCAATTAAATAGTTGCCCAAAGCACCTATTAACTGTCTCCCTGGACAGAATGGAGTATAGTGTGCATAAAAGAGTTGAATGGGCACAGTTTAAGCTTCTTAGGGTGAATCTAAGAAGGGATGTATTAAGCATATTCATAAATATAAACAGACTTTGGAAAATATGCTTAATTAAGTGAAAGATATTTGCACTGAAAACTAGTCTTTTCCCAAGCTCATTAGAGTGGAAAGTCAACGATCCCTTAACAAATTTAGAGTGTTGCTTTTAGGGTGGAAGATTAGGAGACCGAAACAACTCAATACATTCAGTAAACCTATGCCATGGCCAGATCTCAAGCAGAGCTAACGCTTTTCAGGTGATGACAAAGTAGATTCTGAAGGAGAATTCAAGAGACACGAGTGACATATTCAGAGTATTCCAAATGTATTTACCAAAAAATGATTTATTCTTTGCTGCTTTCAGTATATTGCTCGGAGCAAGAATAATCTCTCAGTCTCTGGTTCGCTCTGCTTTTCCTTTTAAACATGCTGCCCTTCATTTCCCGCACAAAGATATTTCTAATGTGCCGTAAACACAGACACTCCTCATGTAGTATAATGATAAACTAGCTGTTA
This sequence comes from Leucopleurus acutus, assembly GCF_964270905.1. Taxonomy (NCBI): domain Eukaryota; kingdom Metazoa; phylum Chordata; class Mammalia; order Artiodactyla; family Delphinidae; genus Leucopleurus; species Leucopleurus acutus. The sequence continues at coordinate 41,841,362 of NC_139142.1, forward strand.
CAAAGAGCTTAGAAGCCAGACAGAGTGTTCCTACGTATCTAACCCAAGTTATTTTCTGTGGCTTAACATATTTTCAATAGCAGTTCAACCACATGCTTAACTGTAACATAGGATTCCTTTCACCAGCTATGGAAAAAAATAATCAAAGAAACTATTGCTTCTGTAGAAGTTCTTGTATATGACTCCAGGGGAATTATTCTTTCCCTCATTCCAACATGCTTTATGAGGTTGCCCCAACCTGGCTGCCCTAAACCCCTGAAATGTACAACTCTGTGTGCACACAGTCATGGAGTTTGGAAGAGTCCCAAGAGCCTCGGAAAAACAAGAAAAATGCTTTAAAGCCCCAAGACCATTCATTATCCTGCAGAACAACTAAACAAGTGAAGGAGTTCCCTTCATGGTCTGCATTATCCCAGTCTCGTTCAAAGTACCATTTCCCCAAACTAACAGTCATCATTCATGAGACCCTCTGAATATCCTCTGCCCTTCCACCTGGATCAGCAAGCTTCTAAACAAGGAGACAGTGTGGGAAAATGTCAGCAGGGCCTGGACACAGGAAATGGCGTGCGTTCACTTGTGGCTCAGCCTACTGCTGCCTCATTATGTGATTAAGAGCGGATTTAAGGCAGAATGAACTAGGTTTGAATTCCGGCTCCACCTATTATTAACTCTGAGAACTTGGGCGAGCTATTTAACTTTTCTGAGCCTCAATTCTTCATCTGTCAATTAAGGATAATAATACACTGGTCTTTGAGTTTGGAGAAAATGAAATAATTTATGTAAAGAATTCAATAAGCGGTCAATACACATTAGCTGTTGTCATAGACTGCTACTTTGGAGATATGGTCTGACCTTCTTCCTCCAGAGCATTCCTTCATTCATTAAATGATTACTGATATATCTCAGGAAAGGAAGCCATCCACAGAGCCCCATCAGCCACTTGTGTGAAAGCCCTGAAGTGCAAACCACATACAACTTTCCAAATTTGAGGAAACTAGTGCAGTTAAAGACACCCATCTCCTTCTATTCCCAGATTATTTTTTCTTGACCCCTAAGAATTATTCCACCAGACTGTTGGGCTCAGTCACATGAAAAACCAGCAAGAAAGTCAATCAGTAATTTACATAAGAAGATAGATCACCAATAAACACATTAAAAAGTTTAACCTCACTATTGATTAAAAGAATTAAAATTAACTCAGGGTAGCATTATACCTAACCAAAATGCAAACAGTTTTCAATGATAATATTCAACGTCGTCAGCAGCAGTATGAGAATGTAAGCTTCTGGAGAGTATTTTATTGATATGTATCAAGACTCCCCCCAAAAGTTTATATATTTTTGACCCAGTAATTCAACTTCTGCAAATTTACCCTAAGGAAATACTCAGAATGCAAACAAAAATGTATATATATAGGAATGTTCAAGGAAGTATTATTTTAACAGAAAAAAAATTTAAAAAGCATAAGTGCTCAATAGTAAGTAATTACATAAATTATAATAACTCAATAAAATACCATGCATCCATTAAAAACCATGTTTTCAAAGAATATTCAATGACATGGGAAAGCCCTTGCAATATAAGGATATGTTTAAAAATTGGGTATAAAACTTCTAAACATGTAGAGAAAATTACTAAAAGGAAATACAGTAAAAATGTTAACAGTAAATATCTGTAATGAAGGAAGGAAGGAAAGTATTTTCTTTTGTATAATTTTTGTAGTCCAAATTTTCTGTTATAAGCATGCATTCCTTTCACAATCAGATTTTTGTTTGTGTGTGTCTGCCCTGGTTTCTCAAAGATTTGATTTCTGTGAATTTATTTACGTGTAAAGGGAGCCTTCCAAAGAAACAAATCCTCAATCCCAAATAACCTCACTCTAAAACCATAGCACTAATGCTCTCTGGCAGGTAGAAGAGATACTTGTGATAGGCAGTCTCATCCTTCTTCACTTCAACCTGCTCCAATCATAGTGGGTAGGAGGGAAGCCTCACAGGTGGCCTTAGGCTCAAATGCTGATGGGAAAGTGACGAAGTAGCAGAGACCAAGCAGGCACAGCCGTCTCCACCAGAGACCAGGCTCTGGTCAGCAGGCTGTCACTGAGTCAGCTGCAATAACAGTGATTTATTTCTGTACAATCAATAGGCTGCAGCTATGCAATTAATCCACATCGCTGTGAAGGTGAAAGAGTCCACAGTCCGAGAATATTTTCAAAGTAGCTTTTCCCGGGAATGGCCTGAACTCAAAAGAGAAGCATGGCAGAATAAGTATGGTTCTTTGAAATCATCCTTTGATTCACTATCCAGTCGGGACCCAGGATGTAAAAGACAAAAAGAGATACATATTGTGCTGGACTTCATGCCTTCTGAAGGCATGTTCTACCAACTTTGTGAAATTGTACTGTTCATTGCTATTATTTAATGCTCACAAAGTATTCTATTGTTCTGGGGTATCTTGAGAAAAATCATTGGTAATTTTTCACATCACTCTGACGAGGAAGGTCAGTACTATTAGCATCATTATCCTCTGAAATATATAAGAACGTTATGAAAGCTGATGTCACAGCAGTCACTGGCAAAGCCAAAATTAAATTTAGTTTCTGGCTCCTTGATTAATATTTAGAAGTTTCACAGAATACAGAATTTTCCTACTAGAAGGGAAAAGAGGATTATTTATTTGTAGAATAAATAAGTTAGTTGTGATTTGCTCTGAGCAGCAAGGGAAAGGAGTGAACAGGTGTTTTATTTAATTTTAAAAATTAATTTCACGTATCTGTTTGGCAGAGTCAGACATTTTGAAGCTAGACAGTTGTGAACTTTGCAGCTTGTTCCCCACCTTTCCCCTCCTCTGGGCCCCATACCCAGAAGTGAGCTGATACACGATCTGAATTGAGGTGGCAGCTCTCCTGTGTAGAGCTGGGATCTGGAGGTCCCAGGGGAGGGGAAGGGGCTGGAGTGTAACAGAGGCATCTATTTGTCAGCAACCGCACCGACCCTCTCTGCTTAAGTCTTGAACAAGGTCATTATTCTCAGCCTGCAACACCCGAGTGCACAGCAGGCTCAGCTGACTGTGCGTGTTCCATTAGTATTCTGCGTGTTCCATTAGTATTCTGCACGTTCCATCGGCTAAATTTGCTATTGCATTTAGAACGCTTCTGATTGCATATTTTTTATATTCCCGGCCTCCTCAGAGAAATTAATGCCACTGTTAGCAATCTGACAGGCAGGCGAGCACTCAGTGATGCATTTGTCATCAAACTAAGGGGGAAAGTTATTAAAACACTTGGCTGTCAACCATGAACTCAGTCAGAACCATTTAAGTTATAAAAGTACTTTTACATGCAAGAGCCAAAAATAAATAAATAAATCAAGGAAGAATTGTGGAAAGAAAAAAAAAACAATGTTAATAAGTTAGAATTTACTAAAAAGACCGTCTTTCCTCTATAATTATGTCCAAATAAAAGCAAATGAATGCAGACATATTTTTCAGGCCACAAAATCATTTCTTTGGCTGTTGAAATTGATTTCTACTCAAGGCACACTCAGCATCACACACTTTGCAAACCTCAGAAATTACATGTTTTAAAGTATGTACCTTTAAAAAGATAATTAATATTTATATTTAATTACGCTTTTCTCAATATTTCTTAGATGTGATGGGCCAGAAGACATCTGAATTGCTACCTCACAAGAGAAGTAAATGAGGAGCATTGTTTCATGGGCTGTGAAAGGGATGTACAATTTGTACCCCTATCAGCAGAGCTACTAAAAAATGGAAATTTATGATTTTTGCCCCCCAGAAAAACCTCGTTAAGCTCCTTGAAGAAATGGAAACCTCATGAGCAGTAATCAAAGCATACGAAGCCTCCTGAGTGGTTAACAGAGCCCACTTCATCAGACAATTCCACTGGGGACACCAGACAATTCCACAGTTGCCCAAGGACATGCTTCTCACAGAATGTGTTATGAATTGAAGTTCACCTACAGAGAGTGACTGAGCTAGAAAGCCTGAACAGTAGAATGTATCCACGAGAATCTTTCCTGAGAACATATTGGCCTTTCATCATTGTCAAATCCCCAGGAACCATAAGCCAACAAGAGGCAGATTGATGTGCTCTGTTCAGGGCAAATCCGTGGATAGAACACTGCAGACAGATGCGGTGGAAGGCCCTGCTCCTGGATGCCTGAGGTGCTGTACGTTACAGCTCCTCAACACAAGTCAGTGTGACTTAGAACCACAGTCTGTGCATGTGTCAGCTTGTCCTAAGCTTGCCTGCCCCGTTTCCACTAAGAAGATTGCTCACACAAGAGCCTAGATGTTATTAGCCAGAGGAGGGATCCAATAGAAAACATACTAAAAGTACTTGGATTCTCAGGGCGTCCTGTAGGACCATGTATTAGTTTCCTAAGGCTGCTGTTACAAAGTACCATAAACCAGGTGGCTTAAAAAAAAAACTTAAGCTTTAAAAAATTGTCTCACAGTTCTGGAGGCTACATGTCTGAAATCTAGGTGTTGGCAGGGTCATGCTCCTGAAATCTCTAAGAGAGAATCCTCCCTTGCCTCTTCTACCTTCTGGTATTTGCTGGCAATCCTTGGCATTCCTTGGTTTGGAGATACATGACTCCAATCTCTGCCTTCATGGTCACACGGCTTTCTTCTCCCTGTGTGTCTTTATCTTCACACAGTGTTTGCTTTTCTTATAAGGACACCAGTCATATGGGATTAGGGGTCATCTTAATGACTTCATCTTAGCTTGATTACATCTGCTGAGACCCAATTTCCAAATAAAGTCACATTCACAGGTACCAGCAGTTAGGACTTCGACATATCTTTTAGGAGACACTACTCAACCCAAAACAGACCACTCTGGTTGAAGAATGCTGAAGCAATGCATCTAGATGAATAGGATACAAACAATGAGAGAACTGGTTGTAGAAGACAAAGGAAGAGATTGTTAGAAGAGTGTGGCCGAGAGAAGTGGATTGATCAAATTAAGACATTAAGTAAAATAAAGACTAAATATACTTGGATTAACAGCAGGTGGGTTTGTGTTTATAGAGTGGTGAAGGCTAGGATGATATTGCAATGGGTAACAGGGTGAGCAGCAAATATGGACGTAAAAACCACGAGGGTAGGTAAGTCTCTTAAGACATTTAGCTGTGCAGAGATAAGAGACAAGGAAACTATTGGCGCGAACACTGTGATGCTAAGCAGGGCCTTTGCTGTCAAGAATTTGGAAGCTCCTAACATTTACTGCTGCTTCTCTGTATTGAATGGCCACTGGTTCATACACCCGCCATGGATGAGGACACGGAACACTAGCACCTCCAGGCTGGGGGCAAAGATTGCATTTGGGAACATGTTGCTCCCTGCTTATAATGGGATGGGCAAGGTGTGTGAAGAGGTGGTCTGAATTGGGAGACACTTGCTAAACATGCTGCCCTGAGGAGGGTGCTTTCCTCTATACATCGTCATGAAAACTTACTCTTGGCAGCCAGATTTGGCTAAGACCACGACACCTGCTTACATCAAGAGCCCAATTCAAATATCAGTTATTGGTGCAGGAATAAATACACCCATGAGAAGAATGCAAAAAAGATCCAGAAATGTATCCACATATATGGAAATTAGATATATGACAGAGATGGCACTAGCCTCACCCCACCATGACGACATACAGAAAGACTAATTCTGCACCATCCCTTAGGACCTGCGGTTACCAATAGCAACACCACTGCTAATGATTTACCACTTGCAAAGAGAGAGTCTTTCGGTAAATCAAAAGAGTGAATTTGCACATTTTTGGTTTCTGTAAGTTCCATCATGGTTTAATATTATTGTATGATTCATTACCTTAACCTGTTACTACTCAGTGAATAAGTGATTTTCTTCCTTGTAAGATTCAGAATAAAAGCAGGGTACCTTGAAAAAAAAAAAAGAGCCCAATAAACTCTCTGGTGATTTGCAAGTCACCTGTGTCTACCTTTCCTTTACTACCTGTTAATCAGGGCTCTCCACAGAAACAGAACCAGTAGGAAATATATGTACATAGAAGAGACTTATTTTAAGAATTGGTTCACAGGGTTATGGGGACTGGATTTGTGTTTGATTAAATAACTGGGGACTATAACCTAGCTGAGTTGACACATGAAACTAACCATCACATCCTCTTCCTAAGGACCTCTGAGAGGCCACGGCTTCTGAAAAGCCATACCAGTTCTGGTCACAGAAATCAGGTGTCTACTTTACAGGTGGAGGCTTGGATTTAGGCATTCACAGAGTACTATTTGCATAGAAAAATCTATATGGTAAATGGAGTTAGTTGCCGCAAAGGAAACTATTCAAGGCAATTGGTTCGCAGAATTATAGATGCATTCTTTTGCATTCTTTCTAAAAGCAAAATTTGAACAATGATGTGCTTTGCTCACTCGTGGTATAAAGACACCAGATCCAGCCTGTGGCAATTAGCTCATTATCTTATAGTAACACTACCTATTACTATCTGGAGGTGTCATTAACCTCCTTTCTCTTTAGAGGAGAATTTAATACAAGGCAGATTTGTCCTTCTTACCATTCAATGGAGCATTTAATTATCAAAGGATCAAAAGCATCTTGTTATAATGTTGCTGTGCAGTGCGGACTCAGAGGTAATTATGAAGGACAACTTAAGTGTAATTTCCTGAGAAAAAGGTTATCAACAAAAAGTTAGAGCACAGAGATGGCAGCTTCAGAACCATAACATGTCTATTTCCATATTCCTATCACAGAGAACTCTATTAAGGTAAATTTACAATAGGAAAAGCAACCAAGCAAAGTAAGAGTGTTTTTCATATACATGTACTGAGCATTTGAAAGTGTCACCAAAGGTGCTCACTCAAGAATACCAAATACTGTTATTAACCTTTAACATTTTAGTTCAGGCCATGTATCAAAAGACGGTGGTAGGTGGTGAAACACACAGACACACAGACACACAGACACACACACACACACACACGAGTGAGCTTCTCCAAACTCCCTCAATTAAATGATCCTTTATTCCGTAATCATATTCCTTCCACTCAGAGATGATTTTATTACAGCTTCTCCAGAGAAGATTTTTGTTTGAAATTGAAATGACATATATGCCCCCCGAAAGATAGAAAACTCACAGTTGAATATACAAAGGTGTCATTTATAACTCATCCTTCCGAGACAAAACCAGCTTGCCTTTGTATAAAACCTTGAAGTATTTGTGTAGTGACTATAACAGTACAGACAGCCATTTAACATGAGTAATAGGAAAGAAATCCTGAAGCTGCCTTTCCTGTTTATATTTCCCATCTCCAACCTACATATATGATTAAAAGATGTCACTCAATTACATTTCAATTTTTCTGCCAGCGGCATTCATTACAAAATTTCAGCAATGTTCCTGGAAGGATAATTTATTGAATAGATGTTGAATTTACCATTAGACATTGACAAGCATCCAGGAGGACATTTTATTCTCTGTCAGAGATCATTTATTTCAGAACATTGTGTTTTTGATAAGTGGACTGTGTTTGGGTCTTTAGTGTGTAACAGAGGGTATAGTAATTCCTTTTTACAGCGATTTAAATGCTTTTATTACTAGTTCCTATCAAGAAAAAAAAATGTGGGTATATTAGTGAAGGGGATTATTTTTTATTACATAAATATTTTATGATATCTATTTTCCATTTCTTTCCCTGACACTTTATTACCACCGACTCTTATTCATTCCATGCTTGATATAAATTAAATGCGAGATTTGGATGTGAGCGGCTGCAGGGCCTTGAGGGCATAGAATCTCTTCTCTAAGATTACAATTACTTAACTTCTCCTAGAGTTAATTTGCCTAACCACAGTCCCTGAGCTATCCAAGTAAGAGATAATTTGGAAACGTAGCAGCAGGCTTCAGATGTGATAACTCATAACCTCCCATTTACGCAGTTTGTGGGAACTCAAAGAGAGTTCATCAGGGGACTTTTTTAAGGGACTTGTGAAACGGAATACAGCCAAATTCTCTATTGTTCCGAGGATGGGTCTCTCGTCTGGGGGCTTCATTACTTGCTGGCATCTCTGTGTGAGGTTAACTTGGGCTCGGGAAGGTGGGGAAACTCATCCACATACGGTTCCTACTTGTCAGCAACTCTATGGTCATGGCAGATGAAACAGGCTCTGCTTCCCCTGGGATTGCACAGGCTCTCCCAGTCTTGGTTATCATCACAAGACTGATAGGGTTGTGATTATTTTCCAAGTTTCTCCCATAAGAAAAAGGATAAACAAAGGAGAAATGCTTAAATGAACAGGATATGATTCAGGAACAATGATGACAGAGGAACAGGGCAAAAGGAAATGACTCTGGAAGGATAGTCTAGGTTGTATGTCAGAGACTTATGAAGCTAAAGAAAGTGGATGTCTTCTTCAGGCCTCAGTTTCTTAAGTGGTTTGCAAACCTCTTTTTAAAGGGAACAATTATCCCTGATTCCCAGCGTTAACTTAAATCATGAGATATCAATATATATACATACACACACACATATAATATATATATACACACATGTGTTTTATGTGTGTGTGTGTGTATGTATATGCATATATAAAAATTTCCCACTTGTATGTGTCCTTCATGGTCTACTGAAGCTCTTGGTTCTACATAATCCTCATTCTGGGATCCAGGCTGAAGGAGGAATTCCTTTTGGGGATATTTCTGGGCTCATGCCAGAAAGAAAAAAGGGAGAGGGTCAGACATGCAGTGGTTCTGAAAGCTTCCACTTGAAACTGGCATATATCACTTCCACTCACATTTTATCTGGCAAATCAAGTGGTACAGGAGGGTAGGAAGTATAATTTTTCCATAAGGAGGGACCCCATAGGGAGAGACAGAAAATATTTTTTTAAAACAAGAGAATTTACATGTGAAATAGAAAACTTGGCTTAAACACTTTTTGCTTAAAGATTTGATGTGAATCTAAAGCCATGACAATTAATTCCATAGGAAATGTACAAATTAATATTTATGTGTTGTGTTAAATGTTTTACTGACACTACAGCACCACTCACTATGAGAAAATCGTTACAAAGAGCTAAGGCTCTTCTTTCGGCTTGGCTTCATGGTGGTGGCTGTTCACGTCTGCGAGTTAGTGTGCGATATGACATGCAGTGACTACATTCTCCCCACACTTTCCTCTACTGAGTCACTGTTCAGAAAACCTGCCTTCAATTTGCTGTCACAGCATTTGGCCTTCATGTGGCTCAAACTCATCTTTGCAAATTAAGTCTGTTCATTTTTCATTAACTCATGACACTTAAAGTTATACAACTTGGCGCCAGAAAGATCATAGAGATATCTGCAACACAGATGGAAATTTTATGACAGTGATATGATAGTCATTTGGATGATCCAGAATATACTTATATTATTTTTTTTAAGATTTTTTCATTGACATTAAAACTCGAAATTCAAGGAAACTCGTAGACAACCGAAGCATGACCTCCCTATCCCCACAAGAATGTCACTCCAGAGGTCTGGGGACACTGCTCTAGAAGAATGGGAGCCACTGAAGAATTCAATGCCATGGGTTTTTAAAATCGAATTTATTTTGCTTAAAGAACCAGTGGGCACCAGTTTGGAGGCATGACAATAGGCCAAGGAAGGAAAAGTGAAGACCTGAACATAAAGGTGGTCTGAATAAAATGAAATCATGGAAACTGTTTAACCCACCAACTAGGAATCTGGAGAGGAGAACTTTGAAGAAGCAGGAGGAGTTGAAGGGAGAAAAAAGCCAGCCTGATTTCTGGTAATGAAAACTTTCATGCCGATCTCCCAAAACAAGAGAAACTCATTGCTAATAAATATCTGCGTATGTGATTAATCACAAAAATTGGAAAGAACCCTGAACAGAGTTAAAAGTTCTGAGTTCTAGTTCCAGCCTTGCCACTCTCCAGCCATGTCATTCTGTGGAAAGAACAATCTGAGTTTACAAAGAGAAGATTCCTAAGCGTCCTGCCTCTTTCAGAAGTTTTTCCGATAGCAATTTAAGATGAAATACATGAAAGCAGTTTTTAATTCAGTACAGCAAATACTTATTAGGTATCTGTTATATTTAGGGAGGAACTGGGTAATTTGTAAAGTGCTATACAAATATGTTATCATTTTGCGGCTGATATAAGTTTTCTCCCCCGTTCCTTCTTTTCCTGGAGCTTGGGCAACACAATAATAAAGTAATAGGATGGAAAGTTTTGTATGGAACTCAAGCCTGAGCAGGAGTCAGACACGCTTTTAGTATAACGAGGCACAGAATATACGCTAGAACTTTTCTATACAAGCAATCTGATTTTCCTTTACAGGGTCTGCTTTTTCCTGTTCCATCACAACCTTAGTACCTGGGCTTCCACTTGATCCTGTCAAACCTCGCAGCGGAGAATGACCACCTACGCCAAAGGCTGTGACAGAGGAGGATAAAGACGCTTCAAAGGAAGAGAAGTGGCCACAAGGCCAAAGGACTGAGCTGAGGAAGCAGAAAAGGAATGAGGGGAAAGGTCAAAGGGGGGTGCTGTCCACTACTGAGGCATCTGGAGTCCATGAGCAGAGGCCCCAGACCCGTGGACAAAAAATACAGACAAGTCAGTGCGGCAAGGGACCCTCTGCACTGGTAGGATTACGTCGCTAGAACCTGAGGTGAAGAACTGCGTGAACATTCTTTAGGGGACTGGATGTGCGTTTGCTCAGCTGACAGAAGACTTAGCTCATTCCCTTCATGCCTCCCAAGCACCAGCAGATGACTGGATTCTGACAGGAGCAAAGACCAGGAAGCAAATAAGTCACGAGGGATCAATCACTGGCTGACTAGTGAGATGTTCTTTGGACCCTCCCACTCCATCCCACCAAGAGAAAGAACACAGTGTCTACCTTACACTATTATTTCAATCCCATACCTCAGTGGGAGCATGGTAAACTAACCCCCAGGAAAGTTCAGAAAACCCTAAACATTGACATAAGAACAAAATGCTTCTTGTGGGAAAGCAGGTCTTAGAATAGCATTATGATTTATCACTGTTTAATGAGCTTTATCTTCTATGTTTTGGTTCCTGGCTTTTCTAAAGTTTTCTGAGACTTTTAAAAGTAAAATCTGTGTTCTTGGCTCCTAAGCCTTGTTAAAGGAAGTATGAAAAGGAACTGTGGTTAAACTACTGGTCTTCCGGCTCACAGAGGGCAATTCAGCTACATACAAGGACACACTGTAGACTTAAAGTAAATCAGATTCAGCAGCTTTTTAAAGGTGGATTTGAAATCTGCGAGGGTAGCCAGGGAGCTAAAACATTGGAGAATTCTGAGGCAGACTCAGAAATCATATTTATCAAAAACCTTATGTCACCTTACCCTTTCAGTCCAAAGGTCATATGATATTATCCTCTAGCAAGAATGTTGCTCAACATCAGAAATGAAACACCAGTATGGTTATGCTACTTTGCAGGAGTTTTCCAAATATTATTATACAACATCGTTCCCTTGGAACAATGTTAAGACAATTCTTCCATTCCTTAGACAGACTACTTAAAGAGACCATTTTATTTGTCTCAATACCTTCCAAGACCGTGAGACACTTCCCCAAATTGCCTGGGTTCGAGTATTTCCTCCAGAAACCTAAGAGAATAAAGCTTCTGATTACTATCTGTAATGGCCCATGAGCACCTTGATCTCATGAATGCCTGACACCCCTATGAGGCAAGTCACTGGCAAATAGTTATTATCCTTTCTCTAAAAGGGAAGATTGAATTCAGAGAAGTTGGGTGTGTTGTCAAAATAACTGAGCAGTCATTGAATGAGATGTGAGCAGATCTAGTTGTTATGGTTCCCAGACTGGTATTTTATCTACTGGGATAAATCATGTCTCCATCATGGAACTACATTTTAAAAGATCAGATGCTGCCACAGTAAATGGAGGTAATTCTAAGAGTTATCAGTCATAAAGTTGGAGGATTTTAAACAAACGAAAAACAGTTTAGATCCTGGAAGAACTATATAAAAAATCTAAGTGAATCCAATAAATTAAACTAGTGCGGGGCTGTTGACTAAATAATACGGTTCTCACTGTGAGGTGCATGTATATTTCACTTCATAATAATGTGTCCCTGAAGAACTTTATGGATATAATTATTTATTTATTTATTTATTTGCTTTTGCGGTACGTGGGCCTCTCACTGCTGTGGCCTCTCCCGTTGCGGAGCACAGGCTCCAGACGCGCAGGCTCAGCAGCCATGGCTCATGGGCCCAGCTGCTCCATGGCATGTGGGATCTTCCCGGACCGGGGCACGAACCCGTGTCCCCTGCATCGGCAGGCGGACTCTCAACCACTGCGCCACCAGGGAAGCCCTATGGATATAATTTTTTAAAGTTTATAAATCAAGTTTTATTTCAAATATCCAAGGAAAACTCACTACTGAAGGATGGAAGCCTGTGTAAATCTTTTGTACATGTGTAACCTTTTTGGCAATGAAAATAATCACTCTCTCATTTGGGGGTTGTATGGTCTCAAATTCAATATATTTGTGTTTCCTGATAGCAGGGCTTGCCCAAAGTTTGAATTAAGAGGAAAATATTATTTTGTGACAGTTCACTCTTGACAGCTGTATGAAGAGTTGAATATGTTCATGAAAGGCTTTTATTTGTACTGTAGGCAGTGGATGGGAGCAGCAATGGATCCCAAGGCAACATTCTTTTTTCCTCCTAAGTAAAATCTCATAAACATATTTTTAGACTATGCCCATCTGCTCCCATGGCCTTAAATTTTTAGGCATGTCTTATATGCATGGGTTGGCACTCAGAGAGTTATCTTTTTCACAGATATCTGTCTAATTGGTAGCAGCTGTTAATCAAGCACATTGTCACAAATCCCATAGTGTAGCATTCATCCTAAAGGTCTGTGGTCTTTTTTTACATTTTGAAGGGAAGCCATATGCCTCAGGCAGCATGAAGTGGAGTAGCTTTCAAGTAATTATACTGAGTCAATATAATTTGGCCTGAAGTATCTGATTTGAATGTTTATGTTGATCAAACTCCCTGGGAGTCTGTCAGATTTTATCAACGCTTTGTGCAGTTCACACATAACCTAAGAGGAAATGTCCCTTTAGTGCTCTGGTTACAGGCCCTGGGAACAGAGGATTGAAAGGTGGAATGCTGTGAGTGGAAGCTTTGGATTCAGCAGACTGGGGCTTGAATCCATGCCCCCGAATCATTAATTCTTCACATTACTCAATCATCTTTAAGTGTCTGGATACATGTAACACTGTGCTAGACACTAGGATACCAAGGTGATTAAGGCAGAGTCCTGGCCTCAAAGGTTCCCCTCTACTGGGGGACACTTCAATCCGTAGGGCATGGCAAGACCAGGCTGATGGTCCAAGACACCCAGACCTACAGACCCCTATATCCTCCAAGCCTTCTACCCTGAAATCTCTGAGACAAGGTTAAAGCTACAAGTTTACGGACTTCCCTGGTGGCACAGTGGTTAAGAATCTGCCTGCCAGTGCAGGGGACATGGGTTTGAGCCCTGGTCTGGGAAGATCCCACATGCCGCGGAGCAACGAAGCCCGTGCACCACAACTACTGAGCCTGCGCTCTAGAGCCTGCGAGCCACAACTACTGAGCCCACGTGCCACAGCTACTGAAGCCCGTGCGCCTAGAGCCCGTGCTCCTCAACAAGAGAAGCCACCGCAATGAGAAGCCCACACACAACAACGAAGAGTAGCCCCCGCTCGCCGCAGCTAGAGAATGCCTGCACACAGCAAAAAAGACCCAACGCAGCCATAAATAAATAAATAAATTTTAAAACAAAAAAACCTAGAAGTTCATGGAGCCAAGACACCCATCCTTTGGGTCCAGTGCCCACCTTCCAACAGGAGACTGTCAAGACCCATTCATGCTTCTCAGCCCTGTTCTTACAGTCAACTCCCAAAGTCTAAACCTCCTGCTCCTTTGATCTATTCTCCAAGCGCTACCTTCACCATAATACTCTGTCCTTTTTTATCCTCAGATTAATAACCTGACCCCTTCCTCCCCTGAGCTCCCTGAGTCCCCACTCTATTATCAGACTGCTTCCTACCACCTCAGCTTCCCCTACAAGGGCTTCCTCTTCTTCCGTGCATTGACTGAAAGCTGGCTCTCCTCAAGGATACCGACTCCCACATAGTCCTTAAGATAAGTCTCTTTATCCTCTCAAATACCTAAGTAGGCGGTGTACTTTTGCTCCCCAAAGCCATGCTCACCCTGTGGCAGACAGCATTTTCCAAAATAGCTATAGCAATATCTCCCACTCCTATAGTGTAACCTTGCCTCATAGAAAGGAACTCCCTCATCCTCAGCAAATGTACTTATATCTGCATCATCTTTCTTCCTTTTGATGAAGGAGGCATCCCTCCTTCTAAGGACAGCCCTTCTCCTTGTATCCAACCATTCTCTTCTCATTCCTGTATTTTCGGCTTGCCCCCTCTAATAGATCCTTCCAAATACCAATAGTATTTAAACAGTCTCATGCTTTTCTCAACTTAAAAAAAAAAGGTTACTTGAATTGCCCTACCTCAAAGATAGCCTCCCTTCATAGCCATGTTTGTCAAGAGCACTGCACCAAAATAGCACTTACTGAGGTCAACATAGACCTCTGTGGTGCTCATTTTAGTGGACATTTTTTAGTCTTTGTTATAAATGATGCCATAGCTAGAGGTATAGTTTTAGGAGTGAAAAATGGGACTAAGTATCATACAGGGAGAACCCTGAATACAGAGAAAAGGAGAGAGGGAGGGAGAGAGAGCAAGAGAGAGAACACTGGGAAAAGAACCTCTGAGAATGCTAATACATAAGAGGAAATAAGAGAAAGAAGTCTAAAGAAAAGGCTGAGAAGGCACTGTTATGAGATAAGAAGAGCCAGTAGAGACCAATATTATGAAAGCCAAAGGAGGCAAAAATTCCCAGTGGACAATAAAACCAGCTGTTGTTGCTCATGTATATTCATGTAGTATTCATGTATGACCAAGACTGAAAGTATCCACTGGATTTAGGAATTCGGAGGTCGATGTTGACCTAAGCACCATAGAATAGTGGGGCAAAAGCCTGATTAAAGAAAGTAGGAATGGAGACACTCTTTTAAGAAGCTTGTATATGAAAGAAAGAGATCAGGCAGCAACTAGAATTCTCTCTGTGCCTGTTTCCAATTCTGTTAAATCGAGATAGTAACAACTAGCTTGGAGATTTGTTGTGAGGACTAAACATGATGAGGGATAGAAGGTGTGTGGCATGTGGCATATGCTCTATAAATGACAGCCATTATTGTTAAAGGATGAACGTGAGAAATTGAGTATATTTCTAGGCTGGCAGGAAGAAACTAATGGGGAGGGGTTGTAGATAATGTATATAAGAGAAAAATGACAAACAAAGGCCCTGAGACCAGACTAAACAAGATCAAGCAGCTAGGGGGAATAGCTGGCCTTGACCAAAAAGAAGGAAATCTCATGGTCCCAGATGGGAAGAAGGAGGGAGGTACAAATGTGGATATAGAAGGTTGTCTCTGGAGGGACAGGAGCTGTGAAATTGATGGAGTCCATGACTGAAAACCATGTTTTATCAGGGAAGTACGAGGGGACATGACCTGGTGATAGTAAATGTGTTGGGGCAAGATGAAGGGTCTGAGTAGTTGCCAAAAGGAACGGGAGACAGTGCTGACCAAAGACAGTTTAAGCAGATGACCATTGATGAGGGCCTCCCTGAAACTGGAAACCATAGATGTGCAGTGGCCCCCACTTGTCTAGCTGTGTGCTTTGCTCTCATTGGGCTGGGTTGATCTATGCATTGTCCATCTCCCATCATGAAAACATAAGCTCCCTGAGAGTAGGATTTGTGTTGATCTTGTTCACCACTATGTCCAGTGACTGGTGCAGAGTAGGTACTCAATAAATAGCTGTTAAAAGAATAAATTAAGGGGTATAGAAATGCAAAAGGAAAATCATAAAAGTTGCAAGAGTTATGGATGTATAGAATGGAAGAACTAGGATGGGTAAGAATTGAGGGAATATATAGAAAAATTATAGGAAGCACACGAGTGAATCAGAGTGCGGATTGGGAATGAAGTGAAGCCACAAGAAAACTGCTAAGCTGAAACATCATGGCAGTATGTCACAAGGCCCGAAGATTTCGTGAGTCAAAAAGAAGATTCAGTGGAATAAGAGAGTTGCAAGATATCTGATTGGCTTTTAAAACTTCAAAGGTGGAGCTATTACTGGAGATGTGTCTAGAATGTGTCCAGGGGGTTGAAAAGGAATGGAGACAGAAGTCAGTGGGGCTAAAAGAACCGTGAGGTCAGAGTAAAGTTTTAATTATTGTTCTATCTTTGGGACCATGGAACAGATTGAAAAGAACTAGATATCTCTCTTCCCAGGGTCACTTGTGCCCTTTCATCTCCCTGGAAGGTAGGGGCTATATCATAATCATTTTAGAACAATGATTTGCACATGGATGGAACCTCATAGGCGTGAATGAAAGATAAGGAAGAATTGACTACTTCCCTTCACTCGTACACACCATTAAGCCAGCACTGTAAATCAAAAACAATTTGATGAAAATCTGTCCAATTCGTGTTCCAAGTGATGCTAGCCAAGTGTTAAAGAAAACAGGAGATTAGCAATTAATTTAGCAGTAGAAATGATGTCAATGACAGATTGCTTCACGTATCAGTTCAATAATTTCTCCCTTTAAATGATTCTTTGTTAAACATGAAATTGATTCAAAATTTAAAGTTTTACAGAAATCTAATCAAGAAATCTAATGCATTAGATTTAGAAATCTAAAGCAACTTGGAATGCATTTTCTCAACAATCAAAGTTCCCGGTCAATTGGTCAGCATGACTCATCCTCCTCTGTGGTTCAGTTTTCTCATATGCAATAATATATGGGATAAAAACAGTCTCCTCCCTCTTGGATGTTTGAGTGATTAAATGAGATGATATTTATCTGTAAAGACTTGGCACATAGTAAAAATTTTACGAAATGAGAGCTATAGCTAGTTATCCATGAGAATGCAGCAAACCTCAGGCCTCCTACCCTAACTTCCTATACCCAGCCGTCCACAGAGGCAGCAGCTCAAAAGTAACTCTGGCTTCCACCTTAAGATGGAAGACAGAAAATATGCATTTCCCCTCCCCCAATCCTACTGAATGACAGTTTAGTAGTATAAGAAGAAATTCTTTTATAAAACCTCCAAGAATGGGAAGAGTATTAGTCTGCTAGGGCTGCCATAACAAAGTATCACAGACTGGGTAGCTCAAACAATAGAAATTTATCTCCTCACATTTCTGGATGCTAGAAGTCCAAGATTAAAGTGTCAGCAGTGTAGCAATGCTGGTTTCATCTGAGAGCCTCTCTCCTTGGCTTATAGCTAAACTTCTAATCCCTGTGTCTTCACATGGTTATCCCTCTGTGTCTGTCAGTGTCTAAATTTCCTCTTCTTATAAAGACACCAGTCATAACATACTAGGGCCACCCTAATGACATCATTGAAACTTAGTCACCACTTTAAAGATCCTATCTCCAAATATAGTCATGTTCTGAGGTACTGGGTGTTAGGACTGCAATACATGCATGAATTCTGGGGGAGGCACAATTTAGCCCATAAAAGGACTATGGGCATGAGGAAAGAGAAAAATCTAGATGAATTTTTGGAAAACAAAATACAATGGAAAACAACCGGTGGATAATCCAGAGTGAAGATAGGCATGGGTCAGCGACAGTGACTCCAGAGGATTCAGAGATAATTCATGGGGGAGGAAAAAGACAAATCAAAGAAAAAGAAATATGGAAATCAAGGGAAAACATTTTTTAAAGGAACACAGGAAGAAAACCGACCAGGACAGTCAACAGTGTTCTAACAGGAGTTCCTGAAGAAGAGGGCAGTAAAAGTAGAAGGAGGGAATTATCAGAGAAACAACAGAAGAAACTTTTTCCAAAACACCAGTCTTCAGACTGACAAGATCAAATAGTACTGAACAGAATGGAAGAAAAAGGCTCACAGAACTCCAAAACATCAAGAATGAAGAGAAGATTATCCAGATTTTGAGAAATAAAAACCAAGTTACTTACAAAGGCAAGAGAATTGATACTTTCTATTAGCAACCTTGCAATTTAGAGAAAGATGGACCAAGGCCTCCAAAGTTCAGAAAGATAATGATCTTAAATCTAGAATTCTACATGGAGAAAAATTCTAATTGAGTATAAAGGGAAAATACAGACTTTCAGACCTGTACATACTTACAGTGTCCCTCCATGAGTCTTTTCTTTAAAAAATAATTTTTAAAAGGTGAGGACGTGTTTGTGTGAAACAAAATAAAGAATAAAAAGAGTAGGCAGGGGCTTCCCTGATGGCGCAGTGGTTGAGAGTCCGCCTGCCGATGCAGGGGACACGGGTTCGTGCCCCGGTCTGGGAAGATCCCACATGCCGCGGAGCAGCTGGGCCCGTGAGCCATGGCCGCTGAGCCTGCGCGTCCGGAGCCTGTGCTCCGCAATGGGAGAGGCCACAACAGTGAGAGGCCCACGTACCGCAAAAAAAAAAAAAAAAAGAGTAGGCAGAGAGGAGTAGAGAACAGAGAATACTGTAGGAACACTGATTTCCAGATGTCAGCTACTTTAAAAGTGCAGACTAAATGTAACAAATCAAGATACAGATACCTAACTATATCATTTGAAATTATGAAAGTTGTCAATAGAATATCTGCAAATAAGAACACAAATAAAAATAGAATTGGGGGTGGGGTAGGATTACTCTTAGTGAGTGACAGTCCTCAATCCAAAACAGGCAGATAATAAAAGTAAATGTCTATTGTGGGGCATGATTCAGTTAACTTCCAAAAGGAAAAGACACAGAAACAGTCAGAAGAGGTTACCTTTGAACTTAGAGGTAAACAGGGAATGGGAGAGGGGCCATGGGTAGGTCAGCATGGGAAGACATTATATCCTCTGCACTATTTAAAATTTGATCTCCATGTAAGTGTTTTATAATGGTTAAAAAGGAAACTCTTCCCAAAGATTCCTAAGCCTCCAACATTGTCCTCTTAAACCACAGTTAAATCCATCTCCACTGGGCTTGGGGACAGTTCTTCAAACGGCTACATGTGCTCCACTAGGAAGAGATGTCATCAGTGGCAAACTTGTGTATTCTACAGTTTATCTAATAAAGCCTTTTGCTAGCTAAACAATATTTCGTAGAATTTTGGTTGTAGTTCTATTCTCCACCCTATCCCCACTTTTTTTATTCACATCTTTTCTTTTTTCTGGTCACGTTGGTGTGAACTCACACCTTCTATGTAATCTAATTTCTTTTCATGAAGAACAATTATAAGCACCATTAGCCTGCAAAATACATCAAATCTATATCTTTCCAATAATAAACGAGTATGATAGTGTTTTTTTAAATGCTGTATTTCACATGTATGTATGCATAAATCTGTGAAATAACATAGCCACAATTTCCATTGTGAGGAAATTTCCATTGTAAGGAGAATTGAAGATTGGAATAACACTTCTTTCAGGACTCCAAATTGAATTGCCACTTCACCACTGTCAATTCATTTCCCTCTACTTGAGGTGGAGGGCAAAGGTTGAGCTTTCACAGTTCCCTTTGCTCACGTTTGTGCTAGTTCCTCTCGGTCATCTTGCCTAAGAATCTTACTTATGATCAGGGGCATTTTCCCACTTACCTATTGTAACATCATCAATAAACTTCAACCTCACAGTAAATAAACTGAGGTCTCTCAGTTTCTAATAACCTGAACGATGAACAAATGAGCTTTAGACAGAACCACTACAACATTCCTTGAACTTCATCTCATTGAGAAAATACATGAGCATACTATAAGACTTTTGCAGTGTTGACTTATTACATTAAATTTCTACTACAAATTACCACAAACTTAGAGTCTTAAAGAGGGCACATTTATTATCTCTAAGTTACGTAGGTCAGAAGTTGGATACAGACCTCACTAGATTAAAATTAAGGTGTTGGCAAGGTTGCATTCCTTTCTGCAGGCTCTAGGGGAAAATCCTTGCCTCTTCCAGCTTCTAGAGACTGCCTGCCTTTGTTGGTTTATGACTCCCTTCCTCCATCTTCAAAGCTAGCAATGGGGCTTCCCTGGTGGCACAGTGGTTGAGAGTCCGCCTGCCGGTGCAGGGGACACGGGTTCGTGCCCCGGTCCGGAAAGATCCCACATGCCGCGGAGCCGCTGCTCCCGGGAGCCACGGCCGCTGATCCTGCGCGTCCGGAGCCTGTGCTCCGCAATGGGAGAGGCCACAACAGTGAGAGGCCCGTGTACCGCAAAAAAAAAAAAAAAAAAAAAAAAAAGCTAGCAATGGATGAGTCCTTCTCACACTGCCATCTCTCTGGTTCTTTGTAGCTGAGAAATATTCTCCATTTTTAAGAACACATGTCATTAGATTAGGCCCACCTGGATAACCCAGAATGACTTCCCTTTAATCACATTGGCAAAGTCCCTTTTTGCCATGTAAGATAACATAAGCCAAAGTTCCGGGGATTCGGGTGTGGATATCTTTGGGGGATTATTATTCTGCTGCCACACTTATCTATTATCATCCTTTGATTTCCCCGGACAGATGATTCCCATGAATGAAAATGAAAGCGTGATCTTGATCTAGGACCAACATTTAAGTACTTCAAACCCTCTTACCAAAATTACATGCGGATAACCAGGGCTCTCAAAGAAGAAATCTACAATTCTAAATGGCATAAAAGAGAGTCACATTCCAAATCTTTTAACTCACCAACACAACTTAACAGAGTGTATACCTGACTGACTACATGATTCTCTGTTATAGCGGAGAAGAAACTAACCAGGCTCAGGTCAGGGACTCAGTACATTAAAGAGGTGGTAGGGATCAGGGAGGGGAAAGGCTGGATTTTATATTATTTATTTTATTATTAAAACAACTTTTTTTTTTTTTTTTTTACTAATCATTAAATTAACACATGCTCATTTTGGAAAATTTGGGAAATATATAAAGGTGTATTTTTTAAAAAGAAAGTTGTAAATAATCTCCTCCTACATTCTCATTTAGGTTGAAATTCAATAGATAACAACTGATAGCAATTGTTGCTATAGTACCATCACCATAATAACATCCCTAGATATCAAATTTTCTCTGCTAAGAATAAAGGTTATCTTCATTGATCCTCTCCTCTCCCAGATCTATTCCAAACTGTGGGCCACTTGAAGATCTAGCTTAGTATATAGTATCTCAACACCCCCAGAATCAACTTGCCCCCGAAGTAAGCAGTTAGTAGGAATCTTGAAATGTGACAACATTGAGGCCTTTACAACAACAATAATAAACATTTATTGAATATTTCTAATGTGCCAGGTGCTAGCCTACATTTATTAAACCATTAACTTCCCACAGCCACCTGTAGGGTCAGTGCTTTGCCGCCCCCATTTTACAAATGAGCATGCTGAGACAGTGAGAAATTAAGAGCCTTGCTCAGGTCACTCAGTTAGTGGACAGCAGTGCTAGGTCTTCAGACCCCTGCTCTCAACCTGGACTTAATTCTCCAGCATCCCTGGAGCCTGGGGATGCCTTGCCCTTTGTCTCCCATCAATGCAATAGGGGTCAGAACAGATAGATATTAGAAAAATTGCATCTACACTGAATTACAGAGAGATTTTTACTGATACTGAAATACCAATAGCAGTTAACAGTTTATGAGTCCTTATTGTGGGCCATATTCTGTGGAAGGTGCTTTATCTCATTTAATCCACACAACCACTTCCTGAGGGAGGAGCTATTAGTGCCACCATTTTACAGAGAGGAAATTGAAGCTCAGAGAGATTAAGAAACTTGGCAATGGCCACACAGGGGCAGAGCCAGAATTCCACCCCAAATCTGTCAGACTCCCGAGGCTGCCCTTCTTGCTTATGCTTTTTACTTGATTCTGTGTTTCACTCAGTCTTGTTCTGTAATTTTATGGATATGGATAAAGATATAAAAGACACAGTGATTGCTTCAAGATTCAAAATGAAACCCAAAATTAAACATGACAGGCTGGAGTGACGCACAAAAGAAGAGAAGAGGGAATATCAAGTCATACACATGGAACCTCAAAGTACCTCACCATGAGTTTATAGGAAGAGAAGCTGGAAGGCAGGAGGGCTACTGAAATATAAAGTCAACCTGAGACAAAGATGAGGTATGGCTGTAAGGTCCGTTGGCCCGGGTGAAAGGAGGCCCGGGGGGTAAGAGAAAACATCGACCAGTATGAGGTAGGAGAGGCATTGGGACATAACGACCTCACCTGTTCTGGGAATCAACAAGAGACTCTAACTTCCTGCCCAGAAAACAATGGGGCTGACAGGAAGGGAAAATGGGCTTACGCCCCACAACAGACCAACCAACACCTGGCCCTGCTGTATCCTCACCAAATAAGGAATTACCCTGTATAGCAAACCACCCCCTTCTGCTTTTACCCCAATAAAAATTCCCCTCATCCAGTACTGGACGCGAATTCTCTGGCCCCTTTCTCTCGGACCAGTGAACTTCGCCCAGGAGCGCTCCCTAATAAAGCTCACTTGAAGCTCTCCTTTGTTTCGCGGTGCCGTTTTGTTAAGATCCGACCTTACAATGGCTGTAGAGGAAGGTGTGGGGAGGGACACAGTCCTATGCTGGGGAGAAAAACCAGAGATCTGAGAGCCTGGTAAGGCAGCAGAGCACTCTCCAAAACTTTGGGCACAAAGGGGCTAGAGTACGCGCTGCATCATATGAGAGACTCCAGGGAAATAGAGTTTAGCTGAGGGGGTGGGGAGGAAGATGATCAAGTAAGTAAACAAAACCCAGAGAGCACAGGGGAGCTGGCTTTAAATATTTGGAGGACCAGCTGTTGTGTGTAAGTAGAGTTAACTCTGGGGAGGTAACCTACTATTAACATATATATTTTAAAGAGATTTTAAAGGGGAGGCAAATTTGGTGGAGCAGAAGGAAGTTCCTGCAAACAAAGTTGTTCAAACTGAAGATTGTAGTTGTAAGTTTCCTCCTCACCTGGAGCATTCAGCAACAGGCTTCATGACCACCTGCCAGGAATGACGGAGGAGACAGTGAACATGTGGACTGGGTAGTGGATCAAAGGAGGACCATCTGCTCTAAGTTTATTTTTAACTACACTTTCTATGATTCCATGAAATGGACACCAGCAACTTTAGCTGGGAGGTAAGGGAAAGGAGCCAGGACAACAGACATGGGCAAACATGAAAGAGATAAGAATACTAAAGGTGGGAAGCTTCATTTCTATCAATCCTAGACTGCTACCCACGACTGGATTTGCTCAGAATTTTGTGTAATGGCATTCTTCTGAGAAAAGGAAGAATTCAGTGTTGCTTTCTCTTTTCTCAGGAATTGCATTTCTGCCTAACAAATTGTCAGCCTGACGATTAGGTTGTAAATATGTTTCTACTTGTATTGTGAAGTAAAGGTACATTCTGATGGATGTCAGTAATGAAAGGAATATATTGGCCCCAAAACAACTCCAGGCTGTTGGGAGGAATGGAATCTCAGAAAATGTGGGTGGCCACTGCCGATTTGGAAAGAAATAAAACACCTTCAGAATCCTTGGGATCTGGCCTTTGGATAGCTGTCAAAATCATACCTTTGAAATGCAAGGACTCTATCAGGGTTTTAGTTTTGCTCGCTTTCAACCACTGCAACAAAAAAATTAAGACAATGCATTCCTGTATTGAAAGGCTATAATTTGCATAGTATTGTCTGGCACTTTTGATACTGCAATGACAGTAAAACCACATTCATGTGTAAATGTGGTTGCACACACACACACCCAGAATGCCTTCCACATTGGGGACACGTGTAGCTGTGTTCTGCCTAGTAAGTGACTACATGTTTCTAGGGTTTGTCTGGTTGGCAGTTCAGTCTCTATGCTTTGTTGAGTACACATTTCCTTTGTTCACCATGTGCCACATATTTCTGATTACAGTATGAAACATAGGCTGCAAAACAAAACAGAAATCCCTGCAAATGCTTATACCATATGACCTGAGGCCATGCTAAAGCATAGTTTTATTAAAATTTCCTCTGCCTTATTCTTTTGTGGTTTTAGGATCACAGCTTGCCACTAAGTAATTAACTCAAAAGTCCTTTTGTAATCTGTCCTCCTTTGTCTGGATCAGGAGAAATGAATTATATCCAGTATGGTTGTAATTGCAGCTAACTTGTATGTCAGAAAGCCTTTGCTGTGATCGCACCTCATGGTAATTGACAAGTAAAAAGATGCCAATAAAAGTGGTACTCAGATTTCACGGCAATATCAATGCCCCCAACTACGTTTACTGGCCATGAAATAAATGAGTACCTAGAGCTGTAGTGAAGATTAAATATAATATATATATAAAGTACTTCTGTGCTTGGCACATAATAGACACTCAATAAAAGGTTTATTGTTAAAACCAACAACTGGGTTAGGTGTCCTTGTTTTACACGTTCATGGACTTCATCTCTATCACAGAGCTCATCACACTAATATGTTTTTCTGTTTACTTATCTGTCTCCCCAGGCAACTAGACTTCATGTCTTTATCCCAAGCACATAAATCAATGTAATTTGTTGAGTTACAAAATGTAACTCAAGTGTTCTAACACTTGCCTTTGGACTTTTTTTTTTTTTTTTTGTGGTACGCGGGCCTCTCACTGTTGTGGCCCCTCCCGTTGCGGAGCACAGGCTCCGGACGCGCAGGCTCAGCGGCCATGGCTCACGGGCCCAGCCGCTCTGCGGCATGTGGGATCTTCCCGGACCCGGGCACAAACCCGTGTCCTCTGCATCGGCAGGCGGACTCTCAACCACTGCGCCACCAGGGAAGCCCTGCCTTTGGACTTTTAATCAGCTATGCCACTGCCATCAAACTCTATTGTCTTCCAAAAGATGAGCATTTTTCTTGATCACATTGTCTGGTCTTCTACTGGTGCAATCTAAACATAAACCAAAGTTTTCAAAATGTATTTGGATATAACTGAACTCTTGGATCTCTCACATATATTAATGAAGTAAAGATTCAAAGATCGATTATTCTGGAACTCACAGTACAGTTCTGCAATGTATGAAGTATACTGTAGTTGCCCATGTATATTGAGACAACCATTACATCAAACCCCTGAACCAGAGAACAAAGACTATGAATGAGAGACTTCTCTCATGGTCAGGTCTGGAGAGACCTTGGAGACCAAATTCATAAATCCACAGAGACTGGAAAACAGCTTATAGGGAAACTAAGACCAAAGCCAGAGACTCCTTAACCTACTTCTAGTTACTATACATAACCCAGGGACAATAAATCAATAAGTTTCTCTGTTAAAGTACCATTCTTAGGGTGTTAGAGAGCTCAGGTGTGTCTGGAAAAGCCTTGATGGCTCCACCATTTGCAAAGCCCACAACTCTTTCAGCTCTTCCCAAAAGCAATGTGGAAAGTAAGTGTCATTCAGAGAGGATGAAGGCTGCAGAGCTTTATTAGATGAAAATGCCAACTCTAATTTCCTGAAATACAAATAGAGAAGAGTAAAATCTCATTAAATGTGACAGATTCAGCATGCAATGGTGTCGAAGCAGGTGGGGGGAGGGGTGTGATCGGGGCCACAAAAGATCCTGGTTATGCCTATGAAACCCCAATTCCACTTAGCTCACGTGCCATTAAAGAACTCTAAATGAAAAATGTATATTTTCTCCAAGTGTAAGAACTGAACCCAAATTCTTGGGCCACAGGTTTCTTATTGATATCAGATAAGAACGATCACTCTTTTTGATAATAATACCATGGCTTCCTTACTGCCACCCACAGCCCTGCCTTAGCAGAAAGACAAACTCGATCCAACATGCCCAGTACTATTACCCAAGTCCTGATTCACAAATAGAACTAGGCAGGAAGAATTTTAGTTGTTTGTGGACTAACACAAATGTAACATGAACATCAAAAACATTTCTAAGCTGAAAGTGCCCCTAACATTTTTTTAAAAAAATCAAAACACCTATACAATTTATATTCAGTTAGTCATGTGCTATTTGCCTGTCACAAAAAGGAGATTGTGTTCTCAAAATGTAATTTCCAGAGGATTACAAAGTGTGGCAAGATGCCAGTCACTGAGTCGTTTTCTCAGTAACCAGTAGCAGGCTCGAGATTTTTAATGGAAAATTCTGCTTCCGAAGGCCAGTCACCTACCCCACAGAAAAACCTGCGACAGAGGATAAACCAACTCAGTAGATTAGTGAAGGCTGTCTAAAAGGGGTTGAAATTTGCCTGTGTATCAAAATCTTGATAATAATGTTCTTCCACATTCTTCTCACAGGATTGAGGGAACCCTCTACCTTTCTCTGGCCAAGTGGGGTTAGACCATAAAACTCAAACCATTAGGTGAGGCTGGTGGAGGTGGGAGGAGGGAGTAGAAATGTACTTTTGGAGCAATGTTTAGTTATTTACCCCTAAAGCAACAAACTGGCATCAGAGTATAATGATGATCAACAATTCTCAATCAATACCCTCTAGGGCTTCCCTGGTGATGCAGTGGTTGAGAGTCCGCCTGCCGATGCAGGGTACACGGGTTCGTGCCCTGGTCTGAGAAAATCCCACATGCCGCGGAGCGGCTGGGCCCGTGAGCCATGGCCGCTGAGCCTGCGCGTCCGGAGCCTGTGCTCCGCAACGGGAGAGGCCACAACAGTGAGAGGCCCATGTACCACAATCAATCAATCAATACCCTCTAGACCTTTTCTTCTCTTTTAAGCCATAGGTAACTCTCTGAGGAACTCATTTTTCAGTAGTATGTTAAAAAAAAACAAAGATAGTAGGAAAGGTATGTGACCAAAAGCAATTAGAAGAGGAAGTCACAGATTTGGAACAGTGTCAAAAAATAGTTTGCTTTCAGAATTAACCAAATTGAAAATTAAGGAAAACACCAAAGATATATACATGGAAAAATTTTTACTCAAGCAGAAAGAATGAAGAGCAATAGATCTGTTCTTGAGAGGGCAGCTGTAGGACGGTTACAGGTGACTATTAAAAAGAGAAGTTGATGAACATCTATCTTGCTTCTCTTTTATCTTTGAGAAGGATGATCTTGAAACGGAAAAGGATAGCATGAATAAGGATAGCTAGAGAAAAGAAGACCATGGCAGATGGGGGACATTTTAAGGGAATCCTTAACTCCAGTGAATATCTCCCTATGATTAGGAATGATCGCCCAACTCCAGTTAGTGACTTTGGAAGTACAGAGCATCCTAAGGCAGGTTCCCCAGAAGCAGATGCAAAGACCAGGATTTCAGTACAAGTGGTTTATTTGGGAGGTGACGCCAGAAAGCAAGAGCCAGGTAAGGAAGTAAGAAAGAGAGACAGAAAAGAGAAAGAAGATAATACAGGATGGGTACTGAGCAGGCAATCTCTATAGGCGACTGGGGTTCCATTCTGCCAGTGAAAATGCCAAGTAGTCCTATCCAAGGTACAAGGAAGTTACGACATTTTCTCCAACTCTGAAAGTTCCTTCTGGGTCATTAACTCTCCACCATTCCAACCTTTCCCAACACTGCTTAAGAGGAAACCTAGGGTAGGGGAGTCATATGTGCTGTGGTAGGACTGACTCTATAGGCATGTCAGGAATGGTGAGATTTAGGGGGGTTAGCTCTACAACTAGTGGAGAGGAGGAACTAGGCAAGAAACTGGTGATAAAGCAACGTAGAACTGATTTTCAAAATGAAAAATTCTGTAACCAACCTTGGAGATCTTGACATGATTATAGGGGCAATAAACATACATCACAGGGATAGTTTGTAGTACCGAAAAGAAGCAGCAGAAGTGATGGGAACTCACTTTAACTTCGTATCTCTTTTTAAACAGGGTCACTAGATTGGGAAATGAGGGAAATATGAAATATATATATATAGTATATATATATACTATATATATATACAGATCTAGTTTATTTGGATAGCATGAAATTGACCAAGCTCAACCACAAGTTGGCATAAGCAAATGGCCGACTCAGCATCAGGTTGCACAACTTCAGAGAATGCAATTTGGAACCCCCCATAGTATTCTGGGAGAATGTTGCCCCCTGGAACAGAATATAGAATAGAATGTGACTACTACCTTCAGCAGTGGTGCAGACCACCGACAGAGAACACAAAAGGATATTCAACATCCAGAGAAGGCTTCCACCCCACCCCCTCTGAGAGGCTGACAAGTCTAGGGCAGGAGAGCCAAACAAGCTGACCAATGTTCTTCAAGTTTATGCAGCTCCTCTTGAAAACCCTTTAAGTGTACAAGACAGGTTGGATGCTCTTCAACATAACAAAATGTATCTGACAAATACAACCTGTTTATGCCCATGGACACCCATGGATATTAATCTACAGAAAAAATCTTTATGGAATGCCAAAAGGCTCCTATCAAAATTTTTATTAATGACCTGAGCGTCTCTCTATTTATATTTTCTCTTTCTTTCACACACACACACACACACACACACACACAGAGTATACTCACTCACCTGAAGCTACGTGATATCATAATTGTGGATCAATACATTTGGGAATTGTGATAGATACTGAGGGTTAAGCTTCTCAATCTCCATTTCACCTTCCTTCGGGTTGAAGATGATGGAGAGCTGTAACAAACATAACACCTCTTGTAACTAGGATTCTGGATGCAAATTGCATTCCAACAATTAGAGGATCTCGTGTGGAATTTGGAAGGTGGAAATGAGGCAGATCCCATTTTTCTGCCCCTTTTTGCTATTTCTATGCCATGAGAGGCTGTGGAGATGCAAGGTTTTCTGAAGCAGTGTTACAGCATCTCTATTAAGGTGTCAGGAGTTGCAATGGCAGCAGAGATGCTAGCATCTTCATTCCTGGATCACAGCTAGGACTCTGTGCTTTGAACTCATAACTTCAGAAGTGGCATTGGAGGTAGTAGCAAATCCGTTGGGTCAGTTCTGTATCGTTCATGGAGTAATTTCTGAAGATTCAGCTTAGAATCCATTCTTTCACTCCTTCCAATGATTTTCCAAGGCCCTAATTGTATGCATTAAATTCCTTCCTGCTGAAATACCTAGAGAAATTTCTATCTCCTGCATTGGATACTGACTGCCATAGAAGGGTTGATAAATATGTTGAATGATATAATTAGGGTGAAAGGCAAATATAACATGATACATTTGAATATGGATAAATGTAAAAGTTCAATACTTAGGTCCAAAAAGCAATTGCACATCCACAGGCTAGAGGAATTACAAGTTAGCAGCTCCACCTAAGATAAAGTTTAGAGAAAGGCCACCAAAAATGCTACTATGGTATCCAGAAAAAACCAAAGTTATAGACATACTCTATTGGTCTATTCTGGTTAGACCACACTTATAGAATAGTGATTAATCCTAGGCATTGTGCTTTAGAAGGGATATAGCCAAAATGAAGATCCTTCAAGGAAGAGTAAATAGAATCAAGAAAGACCTGAATCTATGTCACAGGAACAATGTTTAAAAAACACGGGAGGGGCTTCCCTGGTGGCGCAGTGGTTGAGAATCTGCCTGCTAATGCAGGGGACACAGGTTCGAGCCCTGGTCTGGGAAGATCCCACATGCCACGGAGCGACTAGGCCCGTGAGCCACAACTACTGAGCCTGCGCGTCTGGAGCCTGTGCTCCGCAACAAGAGAGGCCACAACAGTGAGAGGCCCGCACACCGTGATGAAGAGTGGCCCCCGCTTGCCGCAACTAGAGAAAGCCCTCGCATAGAAACGAAGACCCAACACAGCCAAAACTAAAAATAAATAAATTAAAAGGAAAAAAAAAAAAAACATGGGAGAAGTGTACCTTGAAGACTAGGAGAGATTCAAGGTGGTGGACCATGATAGTCATCTTTAAATACTTACATGGTTTTCTTGTAGAAGATTCATTAGATTTGTTCTGTACATTTCAATGGTTTGGAACCAGGACCAATCGAAGGGAGAAAAAGGGAGGCCAAGATGGAAGCTCTTTAGTTAGAGATGTCAGAATATGGGAGGACTACTCTGGGAGGCAATAAATGTTCCAACATTTGAAGTGTTCAAAAATAACCTGAAGACTCGCTCGATGGGGTGACTGTAGGACATGCTCAGGCACCAAACGAGTTGCTGCTCCAAGAAGGTAACCTTTGAAGCTAATTCCAAATCCAAGAATTTTTTTATAGCAAAACTTTTACAAGGCTAGTTGGATATTCCTAGAAAATTCATATATTATCCACTATTCTCAGAGATACAAATAACACACGCACACACACACTCTGAACAGTTGTAGAAGGTAGACGAAGGAGCCCAGCATTTGGAATTAGATGGGGGGGCCTCAAATCTTGGCTCCATGGCACGCTAGTTGGGTGACCTTGAGCAATTTAAGTGATTTCTGGTACTCTGTTTCCTTATTGATGAAGAATGATACCTATCACTTTGTTATGAGATTCAGAAAATATATGCTCTAAAGCAGATAGATAGAATTATTACCCAAAAAAGTCATCTTCTAATACTTTCGAACTCTTTTCCTTAATTTTTAACTCTTCCAAGTGCTAGATTGGAATGGATGAACAAAACTTTCATATCTATTCTAAATTGAGGTTCCCCCCCTCAGATTTATAACTTTTCTATAGAGTAGGCAGTTGAGCACAACAGTTAATAGTAAAGCCTCATGAGTCCAGCTGATCCGGGTTTAAATCCTAGCTCAGCCTCTTCTAACCACTTGACTATAAACATCGTCTGTAAACAACTGGGAACTTCAGTTCTCTTATCTATAAAATGGGGCCAATAAAAATAGATTATAAGGTTTGGTCAGGATAGCATCAAATAATGCAAGTACAGCGATTTGCCCAGTGTCTACCTCACAGTGGATGCTTAATAGCCATTCTCTAATAATAATAATTATGGTAAATAATAGATATGGTAAATAATAGTGATGGTAATGATGACGGCACAAGCTATAGGGAGCATCAAGCTAAAACATTAATGCTATTGACTTTATCTTTCAGTACTTTCATCCTGGATGTATTATATCGAAAGCATTCCTTGTTATGATGAGGTTATTTAGATATTTACACTTTTTTTTAGAGTTACATCATACTTTATTCTGACTTCTAATTGCCTTCACTGTTCATGAAGGTGTCAAAGACATATAGTCATAACTTAACCTAGCATGTCCATTGGCTACAGACCTATCTGGGTGGCCAGAATATCAGGGAGGCTAGGAAAACACTACTTCTTACTGGCAGCATTAACACAATAAACCTCCCAGGGGAACAATAAAAATGCAGTAGACAGCAGTCTTAATGAGGATATGCTCAGAGCACTCTGAAATCTTATAATGTGCTCAGTGCCCTGTGGAATCCATAGGAATTTGATTTAGCAACATTAGATTTCAGTTTCTTAAAATATTAGCAATACGATTTGCAATAGCTGTTTCCTATTTTAGTCGATGGCCTTGTAAATTACAAGCGTTATTATGGCATTGTTTATAAATCAGAGATGTCACCACATTTCAGTTGCTGGCAGATGCAAATGAAGTTTGCCTTTGTTAATACAGCACATACCAAATTTTTCCTTAAGGCTCTTAATCAGAGTGTTACATATATCAGGACACATGAGAAGCCTATTTCTGCAGAACAATTTAAGCGGCAATGTCTACTCTATCATTATGACATTTAAATGAATCTGCATTTCTTTCACTCAAAAAAAAAAAAAAAGCCAAACTTCAACTATGCCCCATAGTTTTTTGTTTTGTTTTGTTTTGTTTTGTTTGCTGTACGCGGGCCTCTCACTGTTGTGGCCTCTCCCGTTGCGGAGCACAGGCTCTGGACGCGCAGGCTCAGCGGCCATGGCTCACGGGCCCAGCCGCTCCGCGGCATGTGGGATCTTCCCGGACCGGTGCACGAACCCGCGTCCCCTACATTGGCAAGCGGACTCTCAACCACTGCACCACCAGGGAAGCCCTGCCCCATAGTTTTCTCTTCACCAAATCCAAAAGCCCCCAATATTGGGATGGCCCTACTGACTTTTAAATTAGAACAGCCAAGAAGAAGTATGAGAAATGTGTCACTTCAAGAACTCCCAGACGGATTCAGGAGAAGATGGCGGAAGAGCAGGACGCGGAGATCACCTTCTCCCCACAGATACATCAGAAATACATGTACACGTGGAACAGCTCCTATAGAACACCTACTGAACTCTGGCAGAAGAACTAAGACCTCCCAAAAGGCAAGAAACTCCCCACGTACCTGGGTAGGGCAAAAGAAAAAACAGAGACAAAAGAATAGGGACGGGACCTGCACCAGTGGGAGGGAGCTGTGAAGGAGGAAAGACTGCGGGTGGCGGAAGGGGGAACCTTTGGAGCCGCGGAGGAGAGCGCAGCAACAGGGGTGCGGAAGGCAAAGAGGAGAGATTCCCTCACAGAGGATCGGTGCCGACCTGCACTCACCAGCCCGAGAGGCTTGTCTGCTCCCCTGCCGGGGCGGGCGGGGCTGGGAGCTGAGGCTCAGGCGGAGGTCGGAGCGCAGGGAGAGGACTGGGGTTGGCGATGTGAACACAGCCTGAAGGGGTTAGTGCGCCACGGCTAGCCGGGAGGGAGTCCAGAGAAAAGTCTGGACCTGCCGAAGAGGCAAGAGACTTTTTCATGCCTCTTTGTTACCTGGTGGGCTAGGAGAGGGGATTAAGAGCGCCGCTTAGAGGGTGGGGGGTGGGTGGACCCAAGAGGGAAGAGATATGGGAACGTATGTATATGTATAACAGATTCACTTTGTAATAAAGCAGAAACTAACACACCATTGTAAAGCAATTATACTCCAATAAAGATGTTAAAAAAAAAAAAAAAGCACCGCTTAAAGGAGCTCCAGACACGGGTGCGAGCCGCGACTATCAGCGCGGATCCCAGAGACGGTTATGAGACGCTACGGCTGCTGCTGCCGCCACCAAGAAGCCTGTGTGCGAGCACAGGTCACTATACACACCTCCCCTCCCAGGAGCCTGTGCAGCCCGCCACTGCCAGGGTCCTGTGATCCAGGGACAACTTACCCGGGAGAACGCACGGCGCGCCTCAGGCTTGTGCAACGTCACTCCGGCCTCTGCCGCCGCAGGGTGACCCGACATCCGTACCCCTCCCTCCCCCCCGGCCTGAGTGAGCCAGAGCCACCAAATCAGCGTCTCCTTTAACCCCGTCCTGTCTGAGCGAAGAACAGACGCCCCTAGGCGACCTACACGCAGAGGCGGGGCCAAATCCAAAGCTGAACCCCAGGAACTGTGTGAACAAAGAAGAGAAAGGGAAATTTCTCCCAGCAGCCTCAGGAGCAGGGGGTTAAATCTCCACAATCAACTTGATGTACCCTGCGTCTGTGGAATACCTGAATAGACAACAAATCATCCCAAATTGAGGAGGTGGACTTTGGGAGCAA
Organism: Leucopleurus acutus; assembly: GCF_964270905.1. Taxonomy (NCBI): domain Eukaryota; kingdom Metazoa; phylum Chordata; class Mammalia; order Artiodactyla; family Delphinidae; genus Leucopleurus; species Leucopleurus acutus. Next base: position 41,874,851 of record NC_139142.1, read on the forward strand.
GATAGATTATTTTCTCCACTTTTCCTCTTTTTGTGACTGTGTATGTGTATGCTTCTGTGTGAGAATCGGTCTGTATAGCTTTCTTTTCACCATTTGTCCTAGGGTTCTGTCCGTCCATTTTTTTTGTTTGTTTTTTGCTTTTTTTTTACTTAAAAAATTTTTTTTCTTAATAATTATTCTTTATTTTAATTATTTTTTTTCTTTCTTTTCCCTTTCTTTCTTTCTTTCTTTCTTCTTTCTTTCTTTCTTTCTTTCTCTTCTTTCCCCCTTTTATTCTGAGCTGTGTGAAGGACACTCTCTTGGTGCTCTGTGCCACTGAGGTAGGAGAGCCAACTTCAGGACACTGGTCCACAAGAGACCTCCCAGCTCCACATAATATCAAACAGCGAAAATCTCCCAGAGATCTCCGTCTCAACGCCAACACCCAGCTTCACTCAATGACCAGCAAGCTACAGTGCTGGACACCCTATGCCAAACAACCAGCAAGACAGGAACACAGACCCATTCATTAGCAGAGAGGCTGCCTAAAATCATAAGGCCACAGACACCCCAAAACACACCACCAGACGTGGACCTGCCCACCAGAAAGACAAGATCCAGCCTCATCCACAGGAACACAGGCACTAGTCCCCTCCCCCAGAAAACCTACACAACCCACTGAACAAACCTTAGCCTCTGGGGACAGACACCAAAAACAATGGGAACTATGAACCTGCAGCCTGCGAAAAGGAGACCCCAAACACAGTAAGATAAGCAAAATGAAAAGACAGAAAAACACACAGCAGATGAAGAAGCAAGGTAAAAACCTACCAGACCTAACAAATGAGGAGGAAATAGGCAGTCTACTGGAAAAAGAATTCAGAATAATGATAGTAAAGATGATCCAAAATCTTGGAAATAGAATAGACAAAATGCAAGAAACATTTAACAAGGACGTAGAAGAACTAAAGAGGAAACAAGCAATGATGAACAACACAAGAAGTGAAATTAAAAATATTCTAGAAGGCATCAATAGCAGAAAAACTGAGGCAGAAGAACAGATAAGTGACCTGGAAGATAAAATAGTGGAAATAACTACTGCAGAGCAGAATAAAGAAAAAAGAATGAAAAGAACTGAGGACAGTCTCAGAGACCTCTGGGACAACATTAAATGCACCAACATTCGAATTATAGGGGTCCCAGAAGAAGAAGAGAAAAAGAAAGGGACTGAGAAAATATTTGAAGAGATTATAGTTGAAAACTTCCCTCATATGGGAAAGGAAATAGTTAATCAAGTCCAGGAAGCACAGAGAGACCCATACAGGATAAATCCAAGGAGAAACACACCAAGACACATATTAATCAAACTATCAAAAATTAAATACAAAGAAAACATATTAAAAGCAGCAAGGGAAAAACAACAAATAACAAATAACCCATAAGGTTAACATCTGATCTTTCAGCAGAAACTCTGCAAGCCAGAAGGCAGTGGCAGGACATACTTAAACTGATGAAGGAGAAAAACCTACAACCAAGATTACTCTACCCAGCAAGGATCTCATTCAGCTTTGAAGGAGAAATTAAAACCTTTACAGACAAGCAAAAGCTGAGAGAGTTCAACACCACCAAACCAGCTTTACAACAAATGCTAAAGGATCTTCTCTAGGCAAGAAACACAAGAGAAGGAAAAGACCTATAATAACAAACCCAAAACAATTAAGAAAATGGGAACAGGAACATACATATCGATAATTACCTTAAATGTAAATGGATTAAATGCTCCCACCAAAAGACACAGATTGGCTGAATGGATACAAAAATAAGACCCATATATATGCTGTCTACAAGAGACCCACTTCAGACCTAGAGACACATACAGACTGAAAGTGAGGGGATGGAAAAAGATATTCCATGCAAATGGAAACCAAAAGAAAGCTGGAGTAGCAATTCTCATATCAGACAAAATAGACTTTAAAATAAAAACTATTAGAAGAGACAGAGAAGGACACTACATAATGATCAAGGAATCGATCCAAGAAGAAGATATAACAATTGTAAATATTTATGCATCCAACATAGGAGCACCTCAATACATAAGGCAAATACTAACAGCCATAAAAGGGGAAATCGACAGTAACACAATCATAGTAGGGGATTTTAACACCCCACTTTCACCAATGGACAGATCATCCAAAATGAAAATAAATAAGGAGACACAAGCTTCAAATGATACATTAAACAAGATGGACTTAATTGATATTTATAGGACATTCCATCCAAAAACAACAAAATACACATTTTTCTCAAGTGCACATGGAACATTCTCCAGGATAGATCATATCTTGGGTCACAAATCAAGCTTTGGTAAATTTAAGAAAATTGAAATTGTATCAAGTATCTTTTCCGACCACAACGCTATGAGATTAGATATCAATTACAGGAAAAGATCTGTAAAAAATACAAACACATGGAGGCTAAACAATACACTACTTAATAATGCAGTGATCAGTGAAGAAATCAAAGAGGAAATCAAAAAATACCTAGAAACAAATGACAATGGAGACACGACGACCCAAAATCTATGGGATGCAGCAAAAGCAGTTCTAAGAGGGAAGTTTATAGCAAAACAATCCTACCTTAAGAAACAGGAAACATCTCGAATAAACAACCGAACCCTGCACCTAAAGCAATTACAGAAAGAAGAACAAAAAACCCCAAAGTTAGCAGAAGGAAAGAAATCATAAAGATCAGAGCAGAAATAAATGAAAAAGAAATTAAGGAAACGATAGCAAAGATCAATAAAACTAAAAGCTGGTTCTTTGAGAAGAGAAGCAAAATGGATAAACCATTACCCAGACTTATCAAGAAAAAAAGGGAGAAGACTCAAATCAATAGAATTAGAAATGAAAAAGGAGAAGTAACAACTGATACTGCAGAAATACAAAAGATCATGAGAGATTACTACAAGCAACTCTATGCCAATAAAATGGACAACCTGGAAGAAATGGACAAATTCTTAGAAATGCACAACCTGCCAAGACCGAACCAGGAAGAAGTAGAAAATATGAACAGACCAAGCACAAGCACTGAAATTGAAACTGTGATTAAAAATCTTCCAATAAGCAAAAGCCCAGGACCAGATGGCTTCACAGGTGAATTCTATCAAACATTTAGAGAAGAGCTAACACCTATCCTTCTCAAACTCTTCCAAAATATAGCAGAGGGAGGAACACTCACAAACTCATTCTACGAGGCCAACATCACCCTGATACCAAAACCAGAAAAGGATGTCACAAAGAAAGAAAACTACAGGGCAATATCACTGATGAACATAGATGCAAAAATCCTCAACAAAATACTAGCAAACAGAATCCAACAACACATTAAAAGGATCATACACCATGATCAAGTGGGCTTTATTCCAGGAATGAAAGGATTCTTCCATATACGCAAATCAATCAGTGTGATACACCAGATTAACAAATTGAAGGAGAAAAACCATATGATCATCTCAATAGGTGCAGAGAAAGCTTTTGACAAAATTCAACACCCATTTATGATAAAAACCCTCCAGAAAGTAGGCATAGAGGGAACCTTCCTCAACATAATAAAGGCCATATATGACAAACCCACAGCCAACATCGTCCTCAATGGTGAAAAACTGAAAGCATTTCCACTAAGATCAGGAACAAGACAACGTTGCCCACTCTCACCACTCGTATTCAACATAGTTTTGGAAGTTTTAGCCACAGCAATCAGAGAAGAAAAGGAAATAAAAGGAATCCAAATCGGAAAAGAAGAAGTAAAGCTGTCACTGTTTGCAGATGACATGATACTATACATAGAGAATCCTAAAGATGCTACCAGAAAACTACTAGAGCTAAACAATGAATTTGGTAAAGTAGCAAGATACAAAATTTATGCACAGAAATCTCGTGCATTCCTATACACTAAAGATGAAAAATCTGAAAGTGAAATCAAGAAAATACTCCCATTTACCATTGTAACAAAAAGAATAAAATGTCTAGGAATAAACCTACCTAAGGAGACAAAAGACCTGTTTGCAGAAAATTATAAGACACTGATGAAAGAAATTAAAGATGATACAAATAGATGGAGAGCTATACCATGTTCTTGGACTGGATGAATCAACATTGTGAAAATGACTCTACTACCCAAAGCAATCTACAGATTCAATGCAATCCCTATCAAACTACCACTGGCATTTTTCACAGAGCTAGAACAATAATGTCACAATTTGTATGGAAACACAAAAGACCCGGAAAAGCCAAAGCAATCTTGAGAATGAAAAACGGAGCTGGAGGAATCAGGCTCCCTGACTTCAGAATATACTACAAAGCTACAGTAATCAAGACAGTATGTACTGGCACAAAAACAGAAATATAGACCAATGGAACAGGATAGAAAGCCCAGAGATAAACCCATGCACATATGGTCACCTTAGCTTTGATAAAGGAGGCAGGAATGTACAGTGGAGAAAGAACAGCCTCTTCAATAAGTGGTTCTGGGATCATTGGACAGGTACATGTAAAAGTATGAGATTAGATCACTCCCTAACACAAAAATAAGCTCAAAATGGATTAAAGACCTAAATGTAAGGCCAGAAACTATCAAACTCTTAGAGGAAAACATAGGCAGAACACTCTATGACATAAATCACAGCAAGATCCTTTTTGACCCACCTCCTAGAGAAATGGAAATAAAAACAAAAATAAATAAATGGGACCTAATGAAACTTAAAAGCTTTTGCACAGCAAAGGAAACCATAAACAAGACCAAAAGACAACCCTCAGAATGGGAGAAAATATGTGCAAATGAAGCAAAGGATTAATCTCCAAAATTTACAAGCAGCTAATGCAGCTCAATAACAAAAAAACAAAGAACCCAATCCAAAAATGGGCAGAAGACCTAAATAGACATTTCTCCAAAGAAGATATACAGATAGCCAACAAACACATGAAAGAATGCTCAACATCATTAATCATTAGAGAAATGCAAATCAAAACTATAATGAGATATCCTCTCACACCAGTCAGAATGTCCATGATCAAAAAATCTACAAACAATAAATGCTGGAGAGGGTGTGGAGAAAAGGGAACACTCTTGCACCGCTGGTGGGACTGTGAATTGGTACAGCCACTATGGAGAACAGTATGGAGGTTCCTTAAAAAACTACAAATAGAACTACCATGTGTCCCAGCAATCCCACTACTGGGCATATACCATGAGAAAGCCATAATTCAAAAAGAGTCATGTACCACAATGTTCATTGCAGCTCTATTTACAATAGCCAGCGGATGGACACAACCTAAGTGTCCATCATCAGATGAATGGATAAAGAAGATGTGGCACATATATACAATGGAATATTACTCATCCATAAAAAGAAACGAAATTGAACTAACACATGTATATGGAATTTAAGAAAAAATATGTCATGACGAACCTAGGGGTAAGACAGGAATAAAGACACAGACCTACTAGAGAATGGACTTGAGGATATGGGGAGGGGGAAGGGTAAGCTGTGACAAAATGAGAGAGTGGCATGGACATATATACACTACCAAACGTAAAATAGATAGCTAGTGGGAAGCAGCCGCATAGCACATGGAGATCAGCTTGGTGCTTTGTGACCACCTAGAAGGATGGCATAGGGAGGGTGGGAGGGAGGGAGACGCAAGAGGAAAGAGATATGGGGGCATATGTATATGTATAACTGATTCACTTTGTTATAAAGCAGAAACTAACACACCATTGTAAAGCAATTATAGAAATAATATATTTTCAATAAAGAAAAAAAAAAGAAAATCTGACAGAAGACCTCATTTAGCATAGGAGCAATGTCACATTTTTCAATAGCTTGTAAGGGAAATAATTGATATTGATAATAATGATCTTGGGTTATCAATATATCCCAATAAATTACCTCCCAAGGATACACATACATTTATTAAAGATTACATATATATAATAAAAATAGTACATGTGTAATATTTAGAAATATAGCTAAAATAAGAAAAGTCTTAGCACTTTATAGGATAGTAATTTTTACCTGGAAATCTAGCATTTCCTGTTAATGTCAGATAAAATGTGTAATGCTAAACATTTTTTTTTCTAGATACAAAATTAAATAAGCCACAATGTTTAAAGTCTCTTACAAGTTGTTAGAATACCTAGTAGAGGAAGGCAAACATGAGGAGGACTGAGAGATGTGTTGGTCTCAGGTGGTATTTCACTCATTCTCTCAATAAACAATAGCCAATGTATAAGGCCCCACCTTGGGTACTGTGGAGCTCACAAAGCATGTACATGGTAGAAGTCTGTGTTCTCGTGGAAGTTAGCTGAAAAATGAGATGTTCCTTCAGAAGATAATTCAAGGTAGGATACAGCAGGTATCTTGGAGGAGGAAACAGCTGAGACCTACAGGGTATCGATAGAGAACCACTTGTGGGAAAAAGAGGAAGCCTCCATCTTGCATCTAATCAATTAATGATCCAAGAGCCCATCAGGCTGAGCCAGTTCCTTCAAGAGGCGAATCTGTAACATTCCAGTGGGAACCTAGAGATGGTTCATCCTGAGACATCCTCTGGTAGCAAAATTCTGCTCTCAAAATTTCCTTTCCTTATCACTAACACGTGATTTCAATCTATTACCCCCCCATTCCCTGCTTCCTTTATCCCAATTATCTTGCCCATATATCCCCAAATGTTGGTTCACAGATAATAGCTATAGACAGCTAAGACTTTCAGATTACTCACTACGTGCCAAGCACTATTCTAAGTGCTCTACATAATATTAACTCATTTAATCCCCACAACAACACTGTGTAATAGGTACTATTATTATCCCCATTTTATAGAAGAGGAAACCAAGTCAGAGAATGGCTAAATAACTGTCCCAAGTTCACACTGCTAGTAAATCATAGTAAGTAGACATTTTCACTATTATATGTCAAACTGAAAAAAACTGAGGATAATGTAGTGACTTTGTGATAAATACATATAACTTAAAAATTTTAATTATATATAAAAATAAAATTGTACATGAAAGTGCACAATTTGAAGAACTATGCTGTGTTCTGAGATTAAGCTCAAATGTCTAAGATTTTCTGAAACGACAGTCAAAGGAAATTACACATTTTTTTAATTACACATTAAAAAAATTACCATTTTTTTAAAACAGGCCCATAAAATTCTGAATCCACTGAACTCTCCCTCCTGCTTTAGCAACAAACTCTGCCACTTGGTTTGTCCTCCCACAACCTCATCCCCATCCAGGCTCTACTTAAAGTCCTTTCCCCCACTGGTCTTTTCATGTTACCCTGTGAAAGGCCTGTTCTACCAGAACCATAATCCATGTTTCCCTCCACCCCTTATCATGGCTGAAACCCAACTCCCTTCAGTCAAGCCACGTCCTTGGGTGAGCACCCTTTATGCTTCTCAATGCATCTTCTCAAATGCTTGTTCTTCTGCTATCATTGGGGAGCCTCCCCTCCTCACCCATTTATCAGTCCTCATTGCCCTTCCATGCTTACTTCTGGTGCCCTTTCTCACCTTCCTCAGTAACTTTACCACTGGTAGTTGTATACCTCCCCAACCCAAAGCTCTGCTATCTATCATCAGCGTCCAGGATGATGAACTTTATAACATCCAACCATTAAACAACCTTCTTCAATCCAGGGATATTTATTACCACTTAGCTTTGCTCAGCCTTAGCCATTGCCACATGCATACCACATGCTGAAGACAGAAGAAGGAAGAAGGGAAATCCATTGGATTTGGTAGTTAGCATTATCAGTAATGACCTTCCAGGGAGCAACTACAGTAAACATGTGGAAAGAGAACGCAGGCTTCGGAGGTTAAGAAGTGAATGGATGGCAAGAAAGTGAAGGCCACCATCACTCAAGAAACTTCCTTGGAATACATTTAGTCTCATGGTCCCTCTTTTAAAATCCCATTCCCTTGACTACACTGACACTCACCTGGTTTTCCTCCTACATCTCTGATAGCTCATTCTCTGCTTTCTTTTTAATACACAAAGCATTTCTTGAACCCCAGTTATGAATCAGGCAGTTTGCCAGGCACTGAGGATACAAAAGACATGATCCCTTCCCTCATGTTTTTCATGGTTTTGGAGAGATGATTGTTATGGATTCAATTCATTATACCCAAGTGAAATGAATGAAATGCGAACACAGAAGAAGGAAATATTACCTCTATCCAAAGACAGGCAAGAGTGTCAAAGAAAGCTACCTAAAAAAGGTGACACCACCCTGGGTCTTGCAGAAGAGGCATGTCAGCAGGAGTAAATGGCTAGGGAGATGGCGGTACAGTACAAAAAAGAGTACAAAAAGCATAGTCTGTTTGGGTCTGGTGAGTAGTTTTGTGTGGTTTTAAGATGCTTGTGGGAAAGTGGCAAAAAATACTATCGGGAAGGTGAACGGGGACCAAACTGTGTAGGGTCTTAAAGAGGATGCCAATAGTTTAGATTTTACCTTGTAGTCCAAGAATAATTACTGAAAGATATTAAGTGAGATAGTGACACCATGAGAGCTATGTTTTAGATCAACAGCTCTGGAGATGGTGTGGAAGATGAATAGAAAAAAGAATAAAGAATACATCCCAGCTGGTGCAATGTTCTAGGACACAGAAAACCTAGGCCTATATTTCAGATTGATTTTCCTCGTAATCTGTCTAAATAAGAACTGTGGTAGTCGCCCTAATAACGGAGAGGAAAAATAATACAAGAGTCACCTAGAGGTACAATCAATGGGACTTCATGACCAATTAAATACAGAAATTTGGAGAGAAGGAAGAGTGAAAACTGATTTAAGCTTTTAAATCTAGGAGACTAGTTGAATAATTATATCCGTAGCCAAGGGTTAGAGGTGATTTTCTGAGTCTCCTTTCATCTCCTACTCCAAAAATTTTCTCTTTAGTCTTATTTTAATTTTCTAAACTCTTTTGCATGAAATTTTTATATCCTTCAATTGCTCAACTGCCATATGGATGATGCCCAAACGTTTTTTTGCAGCCAGTGTCCTGATGGGTTCCAGACATCCTTTTTCAATTTGTCTTTAGAGATCTCTAGCTGGTTATCTTACTATGATCACAAATTACCAGTCTGATGTGATACTATTCTCTCCTTACCTCCCAATCAAACCAGCTGGTCCTCCAGGCTTCTCTTTTCTGTGATTAATACCTTTCACCCAGTCACAAAACTCTCAATGATCCAATCCCACAGGGGGTTTGCTGCTAGATCATGTTGAGTATATCCCATTAACCCTCTCACCATCTCTCACCTCTATCCTCACCTCTCCATCCCTCTAGCAAGCTCTTTACTAAATAAATCCTTAATTTCATCTCACCTTCAGGACTCCCAGCAACACATGCTTGTAACACATGCTTATGTCATTTCTTAAAGCCCAGTTTTACTCTGCCACTTCCCAGGGCACAGTTTTCAGTGGGGTCCTGACAATGTTCCCAACCCAGTAATAGACATTTTCACATTTCATTGTCTTAAGATGCTCCCAGAGCAGCAAGAAAGGGGCAGTTCACCAAAGCATCAGTTGCAGCTCTCTTGGGCAAGAGCTACTTTGCTCTTAATTTGTTACTGCCTACAACACATAAGGCATGCCCAAGATTGTAAGATAATGCATTTTCTAATCTTAAAGACAAATAAACTGTCTCACAGTAATGTGAAATGTCTGTAATGTCTACTACTGCAACAAAACTTTCTATTTGAATAGATTTTCTTCTTAACTTCTAAAATGGTTCAACAGTGATGTCTCACTACACATTAAATTCCGTTTTCGAGGTTATGTTTTCTCCATGTGAGAAGAGATGAAAACTGTAGTAATTGGCACTCATAGGAAAACATTTGTAAACTAGAGGCAGTGAGTCAGGTTATTTTCTCTAACACAGTCATACCAAGCTCTCAGTCTCATTGGCAGGCTTCTGAATTCACAACTAACTCCAGGTTTGCCCACCTTCCCAAAGGCAACATAGACCTTCCCTCTGCACCGCAGGCTGCAGTTTCACAGAACTTCATGGTGAGTGAGATGCAGGTCATGAGTAGAAAGTAACCGGATTTTAACACAGGAAGCCCAAAGTGCCACTCTGGAGCGATAACCTCTTGTTATGTCCAAGTGTGCCTCTGAGTCTAATGGCATTACTTCCCCTTAAGGAAGCTCATCTAGTTTCCACTGAAAACCACATAGACCCAGGGGAGAGAGGAAAGGAGACCCCTTTCCAGCTGCCTTAACAGCTCCATTCTCACTGGCTGCAGATTCAGGGATGAGAGAGTTCCCTGGGCTCAGAGCTGGTCAATCAAAATGGTGGTGAGCAGTCAGGAAGGGCCGAGACTCAACTGCTATGGTATAGAGAGACCAGCACAAATGGATTAACTGGGGCTCTGTCCAAAGAGGAAACATTTGAGAAAGACTTCGGGATGACAAGGTAGCACCTGTGTCTCAGTCTTCCTGCGTCCTGAGCCCGAAAGCAGAAGCACTTAACTTCAGTGTTCCCAGAAAATAAGAGGTAACTCTAATGAGGCACCAGACTAGTGCGCAAGCCCCACAGGGATTTCTGCTTCTGCTCTCCAGCCACAGGTGTGATATAATAATAGGAGAGACTGGAAGATTCTGTTTAACTCACATTTTAGGGTCAATTCCAGTTTCATTTTTAGAGTGACTATTTTTTAACTACAAAAATAGTACATTTCATTGTAGGAAAGACAATAAATAAAAGATAAAAATTTTAAAAATCACTCATGATTTTAAGACTCAGAAATATCTCGTTAATATTTTTGAGAATATTCTTCCAGTGAGTATATATGTATATGTGTGCATAAATATTTGCACACATAAGTATATATATATTTGTCTCCATGTATTTTTCTCCATTATCCTAAAATGGAACCATGCTATACATATTATCTTGTAACCCTCTTTTTTTTTACTTAACAGTATACCAGAGACATTTTCCCATGTCATTAAAAATGCTCCAACATTGTTTTTAGTGAATGCTAAGTATTCAAAAACAAATTTTACTTACAAACATACTTGCATCAATCTAAGCTCTACTCTTGTTTGCCAGCCATTCACAGGACAGAACCAAGGGGCTGGTCAGGCATTACCACAGTTTGATGGACCCTGATATTTGGGGTAGCTACTGCTAAATACGTCTTCATAATTCTATACTTTAGACAGTACTATTATCAAAGCATAAGAACATTAGAGATCTTTCATGTCAAGCAAGTAGTAATGATAATGTATAACTTTTTTGCAGCTATCGTATGCCAGGCACTGTGCTAAGCAATTCCCATGCGTCATCTCATGTGATTTCAGCAACACCCTTTAACATAGAACTGTTGCTTTCCTGACTTTTCCCATATGGAAACAGAGACTTAGAGAGTATGCAACAGACCTAGGGCTCAACTCTAGTTAATCTAGAGAAGGGGACATTGTGTGTAATTCATCTCATGCTTTCCCAATAATAATTTCTACTCTCTAAGAAATGAAAGAGTGACCCATGCTGCCATTAGCTCCTTATTCCATCACACAATCACAATTTACTCAACAGTAAGTCATAAAGTGGGAGAAACTTGCATAATCCCTTACTTCTGTTAGTGAATGTGGTCTTTTATCTTGTGTTTTCAAGAAAACGATGAAAAAAAGTAAAATCCTTTGTTCCAAGTGACTTCCAGGATTTAAAAATTAGTCTCATGTGTAGATTTTGTGGTAGGATGATCTCCTTCACCACCTCACACTGCCTTTTAGTGAGAGAGCTACCTCTCATATCTGGCCCCAAGCTCAGGGGAGGCAGGCAGGGTCAGCCTCTGCAGGGTAGGTAATTTACAGACAGTGACTGGATCCCATTTAACACTAGAGAGTTTTTGCTTAAAGAATGATTTCTAGGTACTACAGAGAAATCTTACTTCTCTGAAATAAAAGTCACAACCTTAAATTTCTGAAAACATAACCCTTAACATTTGCTTCAATTATTATTTTTTCTTCTCCTGAAAGATACAGCATAAATTAGGACATAGATGATCAGATCAAGGAGCAGCCCTTAATCTGTAAATAATCTCTCTGTCTTCATGGCAATCAGGAAAACAGTGGGAAACAGCCGGTTTAAGATGAAAGTGACAACCTATTAGCATTCAGAGAGAAATGATTTCTCTCATCACCTTTACTGGAAGATGCTGTTGCTGTGGCAACTGGTCCCCGCATTCATCCGGTATCCAATTGCTGAGATGACAAGGGAGCTGGTCAGGCTGAGAGAAGATCATTCACACTTTCCCTTTTAAGTGACAACCAATAAGATCTGTAAGGGAATTCCTTATAAAAATCCAGCATTATTGCTTGACCAAGCTTCCCTAACTTGGGTCTTTGGTTAAAACTTAAGAGTTCTTCAGTTTAACTGAACCGATAAACATTTAACTTCATGAACAATGATATGCCTTAGGGACATTTTAAATGTTCTTTATTCTGGGCATTGCTATGTAAAGTCTGTAGGGGGAGGGCATGACATGTTCCTATGGAGTACAAGATGCTCTATGCAGAGATATTCTGCAGTTGGGCTTATGGCAGGTGTAGGGCCACAGCTGTCTTCTCACACCAATGGCAGTCTTCCAGTGGAGGCTGAAATGCAGACCATGGGACTGTGTTTTACATTTTACCCCTCTGTCGGAAACTTAACTGTACTCTCAAGAAGCCCTGGACTCTTCACTTAAATAACACATGAGGGTACCCATGAACTTTGTGGTAACTGGCTTGCTACAGTGTCACCCATAGACTGCATTTCTCTCTTCGTCTGAAAACACAAATGGTTCTCATGGAGAAACAAGGTAGTACAGCTGAAATCATTTAATTTTATTTCCTGAAGGAATTGGCTCCTCTTGGGTGACCACCTCAGCTGATTTTGGAGCACTTCAATGTCATAATGTCCTTCATTACACCTGTGGTAAAAACAGAGGCTCTACATTTGCCATCCTGCTTAAATAATAAATGCATAGCTTTTAAAAGTTTCATGTGAGGGCTTCCCTGGTGGCGCAGTGGTTGAGAGTCCGCCTGCCGATGCAGGGAACATGGGTTCGTGCCTCGGTCTGGGAAGATCCCACATGCCGCGGAGCAGCTGGGCCCATGAGCCATGGCCGCTGAGCCTGCGTGTCCGGAGCCTGTGCTCCGCAACGGGAGAGGCCACAGCAGTGAGAGGCCCGCGTACCGCAAAAAAAAAAAAAAAGTTTCATGTGAGCTGGAAACCAAATGTTCTTCAGGGAACATCCTCATTCATAAACAAGCAATTTCCATTTGGGACTCTTGTTGCGGTAGACTTAACAGCGAAGAATGAAAAGGAAGTACATTTTCAAAATTATACGGTCCTCAAGTGCCCACTGACAGCAATTCCATTCCCAGGTGGTCATGTCCAGTCCCTCTCTACTCAAACATGACTTTTCTGGGACCTCACAACCAACATCCCTTGTCAGTTCTGTGCCCTAAACAAAAGCATGCTCTTGCCTTTGCCCATTTGTGAGGGAAGCTCCCACTAGCTACTTTGGAACCTTGGTAGGCAGAAGAGAGAGCAAGGAGCAGCATAAATAGGTCCCTTTGGGCACACAGCTATCAGCTAGGGAGCCTCCTACCTGTGATTTGTCACTTCATTGATGCAGAGTTCTCATGGGACAAACTGTGGCCCATACGTACAAATAATTATAATAAAATAATTTTAATTATAGCTAATATTTGTTGTGCACATACCAAATATTATTTAAAATACAATTTGCCTGCATGGTCTCCTTTGTCTTTCCAGACACTACACCACTTAAGTAAATGTCATTATCGTCCTCATTCTGAGGTTTAGAGAAGTTCAGTAACTTTTTCAAAATCATATGACATATAGGCAGAAAAACCCTGATCTTACTAAGGCCAAATAATAGATAATGTCACCTTTATCTAATCCCAATGCTTTTGGGATTTTTGTTATTTTTCAGAAGCCCTTAAGCACAATAGTAAATCCACTAGTCCCCATCTCTGGGTTAAGGTCACAATTATAATCAATTTACTCTGTAAGACCCGGCACAGTGTTTGACACAAGACTGGTGCTTGAGAAAGTTTTGCTGATTGGAAAAAAAGCTTTTGATTCAAGATTGAGAAAGGTTTCACTTTTTAAAGATGCATTGTACCATTGACACTGGCTGTTTCCAGAGCCTTTGGAACATGCCATCCTACATATTTCTTTTGCCTGAGTTCTATGCCTCCTTTCCTGACGTGCCACATACTGGTGCTTGTTTTCCTCTACTGGATTTGCAATTTTGAGAATTCCTTTTGTAACCGATGACACTAAAAAACCAATATTCATGTTGTCCGATTCTTTAAACCAACATGTACCAGCCCTGGGGAGTTTTAGAAGAAGAATAATTTGTTTTTTAAAATTAAATAAAATTATCATATTCAAAAGGAAAACTATCTGATGCAGAGGTGGCAAAATTCCAACCTTTTGTAACAAGGCTTTGAGTAATTTCTACAGGCTTGCCTCACCTCATTTCATACCCTCGAGAGCAGAACAAGTGCCTGTTCACCATCCCACAGAGGCCCTCCCGCCCAGGGCTGCCGAGCTCCTCTCTCTGCTGACAGACGCTCGAACGTACCAAACAACAGCAGAGCAAGCAGTGCCAAGGCAACTGATCACTGAGTACATAGGACAGAGCCAACTGATGTCACCTGTGGGGTTTTTATAGTTTTGATATTTAAGATACTAAAACCAAAAATTGTAGTTGGTTATGTAGAAAATTTGAAAATACAGATAAATTGAAAGAAAAATTAAAACATTTGTAATTCTACTCCACAGAGATAACACTTAGTGTACGATTTTCCAGAATTTTTCTACTTTTTTAAGTAGAATTATACTATGAATTATAAATATAATATGAATTATATAAATTATAATTATATATATTTATATATATTATATATATTTATATATATAAATTTATAATTATATATATATATAATTATATTATATATATAATTATATAAATATACAATGAATTATACTAAACCTACTGTTGTTATAAATCTAATATATTGGCCGTAATATTCACCTTTGCTGTTATTTCAGTAGTTGTATGGTCCATCTTATATGATTAAATCATAATTTATTTAACCAAGTTCTCTGTTGTTAGATTTTGAGTTGCTCATGTAAATACTTTATTGACCATTTTTTTTTTTTTTTTTTTTTTTTTTGCGGTACGCGGGCCTCTCACTGTTGTGGCCTCTCTCGTTGCGGAGCACAGGCTCCGGACGCGCAGGCTCAGCGGCCATAGCTCACGGGCCCAGCCACTCTGCGGCATGTGGGATCTTCCCGGACCGGGGCACGAACCCATGTCCCCTGCATCGGCAGGCAGAACCCCAACCACTGCGCCACCAGGGAAGCCCTATTGACCATTCTTGAATACAAATCTTCACATACTTGTTATTTACATAAGATAAATTCCTGCAAGTGAAATTGCCAGATCTAAGGGTATATAAGTTTTTAAGGCTTTTGATACATATTTTCAAAATGTTTTCCAGAAAATTTAAATCAATTTACCCTTTTACCAACAGTGATTCAAAGTATCTTTTCTTTTTTTAATCAAAATCTTACATATCCCAGAGTCACATATAAATGCTCTTTGGTAGCCTGCATCATCGCTTTGCTCTATTAACATCAGTAGCCACAATTAGACAGTAAAAATGAGTTCTTGTGATAAATTGATGAAATATTCTGCCATTTTTCAAAGTGGGTGGATGTGGAGTGCAACACACACTGCCGCATCACACTTTCCCCCAGGGGCTGTCCAGTCCCAGCACAGTCACGGAAGGGGGCTCCAAGCAGGGCCAGCCTGTCTGTCATCATTCGTCTCAGGATAGTGGACTTTTGTGGGTCAGGGTGAGTTACAGTCAAAGGTACCACTCTGCTTTCAGAGGTCCTGTGAGCCAAGTTTATAGCAAGGGCCAGCCCAGGTTCATGGGAGTACCATGGAGGTTAGTAGATTCCTTCAGAGGCTATTTCAGATTCTTAGGAGAACACACCTTCCCTCAGCCCCTCAGAGGTCCTCTGAGCCAGAGGAGATTAGCTCAGGTTGATGTCCTCAGAGCCCTAGAGGGCCAGAGCAGCCCATCCCCGTTTTGCTGTCAAGGCCTTTCCTCATCAGCAGACGTTACTGGCTTTACACTAGATGGAGCTGATTCCCCTGATGGTGTATAAAGTAGCGATAACAGTTAAGAAGAGTCCCCATGCAAGCATACCTTCCTTAATAATTAAACTTCAAACTCGATTTTTGGGTGACAAAAAACTTACCTAATATTTCCATAGTGAATTACAAATTATATAACTTATCCTTATTCATTCATTCATTCATAAAATAATTATTCCATGCAATAGAGGATGTTATTAAGAGTATGGCCCTGGAATCAAACTGCTTGGGTTCAAATCCCAGATTCAGCTCTTATTGTGTGATCTTACAGAAGTTATTTTTCCTTTTGTACCTCAGTTTTCTCATGTGTAAAATGGAGATAGTATGTTACAGGATTTCCATGATGATTAAGTGATATATTTGTTTAATTTACTTACTTAGAACTTACTTATATAAAACAATATCTGGGACCCAAAGCCTCAGTGAATGCAGGCTATTATCATTCCTTCTGTGTACTCAGGCACTGGTTGGAAACTGGAGAAACAAAGACGCACATCCCTTGGCTTCCAAAGGCTCCTAATCTATAGAGGAGAATGTGTAAACAGATCATAAGGCAGTGTGCTGAGTGTGATACTGTAGAAGTGAAGAAGGTACAATGGCATCAGGAAGATGGACATATTTAACTCGGCCTGAGGATGCTGGAGAAAGCTTAAATATTCAGTTTTCTGGGAGTCTGAATCTTTAGGGTAAGCTAGAATTTGTCAAGCAGAAAAGGAGAGGAAGAGCAGTGGAGGCAGCAGATCGTACATGTGAACTCACGGAGAGGAGCAATGCAGGAGAGAATATCACAAAGCTCATATGAGCTGTAGCGCAGGTTGGTAATGGGAGTGAGCGGAGCAGAGGCAGGGAAACAACATCAGAGATCAGTTCATGAAGTCCACCATATTTCATTCTACGAGTTCTAACTTTATCCTGTAAAGCCCCCCCTTTCTCCCAACCTCAAGCCCTAGGAGGATATGCCAAACGGTACTTCCAGCCTTGGAAGCATAGTTTCGACAACAGGTATGACAACTCGCAGCATTATTTTCCTATTTAAATAAGCTCAGATATTGCGGGGTCAACTGTAAAATTTGCATAACTCTTCAAGGAATTTCAATGAAGTTTAGAACTTATAGTGGAATGCTTAGGACAGGACCTCTAAGGCCCCCAAAAGCAGGCAATTATGCGCCTCTGCCAGTCAGGCCCACCAGAGGAAAAAGGGGAACAGACAGCGTGTCTGTGAAAAGGAGAAGACATTTGTGCCACGTGTCGTTCAAACACAGCATCGCACAAGTATTAGGGGACCATGGAAGGATCTGAAGGAGGGAAGAGTTATAAGTAGATTCATCTTGGGAAGCATCACTCTGGCTTCAGGGTACGTCTAGTAGTAATAGGAGCTGTAGTAGTAGCAGTAGTAGTAACAACAGAGGCAAAAAGGCCAGTAAGAAGGCTATTTCCGTAACCTGAATCTAAAATATTAAGCTTCCCTTTTTGTTATTTTCAAATACTCTGTAGTTCTCTTGTATATACTATTTGGTACTTTATTCAGCCTCCTCAATAAACTATAAACCCCTTGAAAGAATAAGCTATATATGTTATTCACTGCTACATCCAGATGCCTAGTACTATACCTGGCATATTCCAGCTACTCAATAAATGGTTGCTAAACCAATGAACAAACAAATGAAACTAAATGAAATTGCTACAGAATTATTTTAATAGGCCTAATATATTTTCTCTGGAATAGGCTAAAAAAAAATATGTCTAGCTACTCTGATGATCTGAAGTTCCTTTCTATTCCTAGAATTTAAATTCATAAAAATGATACTTGTTGAGTTCACCCCAAGTTTATTAATATTATTTGTTGGTTCTAAATGTATTATCCGTTTTAGAGATGAGGGGCTGAGAAGCTCAGAGAGAGGTTAAGTACCTTGCCAGTGTTATATATTCCATAAGGGAGAAAGAACTTGAACCTGGGCCTGGCTAGCCCAAGCCCATTCTCTTACCCACTGTGCTAGGATTTAGGTTGGATGCGCCAACGAGGGAAAGCTTTGCGGAAGTCAGGACATTTAACCTGGTTCCTAACAGGAAGGTACATTTCCACACACTCGAGATAAAGGGTAGGAAATTCCAATTCCAGAAGGAAAACATGAGCAGAATCCGTGGTCCAAAGAATTCTTAGCACCCCAGGAGAAGAGTGAATCAACCAGCATGGCTCAGATACACAGAACTTGGAGAGAAAAGCAAGAGTTAAAGTGGGAAATCCAACTAGAAAAGTGGCTTAGAGCCAGATGTTGTCAGGCTAGTGCGGTCCAGGAGAGAAGCGAGCCCCTGCAGGTTTCTAAGCAGAGAGACGGCACAGCCTGAGCTGAATGATCTGCTTGAGGCCTGGGCTTTAAAGGTAGCCGTAGGAAAGCCAACTCCTTTGCTCATCAGTTTCCATACCTTTAAAAAAGCAGCATATATAATTCAGGTTCACTCATCAGCTTGTTAGGAAAGTAGTCTGGTTAACTATCGCAACTTTACTGAAAACTAAGAGTGATCCAAAACGATAGCACTCACACTTATGACAGATTTTCCTTTCTCAACTTCATCGGTGGATTTCAAAAACAAAACTGCTCTTCTCTGCTGGCTTTCTCTGCTTCTGGCTTTTACGACTCTCATATTTACTTGAGGCCACGTCTTCTGCTAGTTCATGAAATCATACCCTGGATGGATGCATCATTGGTCCCCTCAACAGAAGACTAGAAAAAGATGCATCTGGACTTTTGGTTTCTATCCGACATTAGATTCATCTTGGCTCAGGGTTCACAATTTGTTGTGGATCTTGGGGGGAAAGTTGGAAGCCTGCTTCTGGTTCTCTAGGTCTTATGGAGTCAAGTGACATTTGATGGGGAGGTGTGGGGAGATATTGGTTTCCTTCCACCTTACTCCTCTCCCCCTTCTCCTTATGTTAGACATTCATAAAGTTTGCCTGGAAGGAGACTGCAAGCCCAAAATAGCATGCATTTGAGTGAGGTCTGGAACACAGAACCGCAGTGCAGGCAAATGGCAACCACCCCCAGCCCAGCCCTGAGGATTTCAACATTCACATTCCCGTGTCTGCACATATATGATGCAGTGATGTCCTAAACATCAAATGTAAGCTGTGGAAACAATAAGGAAAACACTCCTTGTGTATTCTAAAACATGCTAATTGAAACCAGACTTTGAATCCTCATTTCTTCTAAATCCAGGTGAAAGTTCCTTTCCCTTAGAAAGAAATGAATGTGAGCAAAGTGTTTCTCTTAGACTTGGAAAATATCGCTCAGAATCAGCTACATCTTGTCTGTTTGAATCCCCACATCCACAGATTTTCTTTCCCTCTTTCACGGTTTCTACATCCCTCACTGCACTGACTGCCCTGCCCCATTCCTACTCCCAGTTGTATGACCTGCAGGAACACACGAGGGTTATCTCCTCTGTGAGCTGGGCTTTTGATAATAGTAAACTGTTTAGGTTGGAGCTGTGGCCTGACTTTGTCAAAAGCCATATGGTGCTGAGACAAAACTGGGGAGAAGAGACACAGCCAAGATCTGCAAGATCTGTGACTAACCAAAGCTGTGAGTTTAATGAGGAAAGAAGAGATTAAGGGAGTTCTGGCTTTTTGGCAAAAACCCCAGTTGAACACAGGAATGCCCAGAGGCAAAAGCAACTCAACCTACAATAAATTAATAAAACTGCCTATTGATTCCAGCTTTGTTGTCAACACAGTAGACTGAAGCCACTTCTCAACTTCCAGGACATAAGTGCTCTCAGGCCTCCCAATTTTACACTTAGGCATACACCCAGACTCCAGGGATCACATAGGATGAACTGCTCTCCGGGTGTCTCTTTCTCAGCGGTGTACTAAACTTGAAGCATTTATAGCAACGTTCCCTTTTGTGAAAGAATTTTATACATTCTTCCTAAGAGAGTGACCACTGTTTCAGTAGGTT
The DNA here is from genome assembly GCF_964270905.1 of Leucopleurus acutus. Lineage (NCBI taxonomy): Eukaryota > Metazoa > Chordata > Mammalia > Artiodactyla > Delphinidae > Leucopleurus > Leucopleurus acutus. The sequence goes on from NC_139142.1 coordinate 41,895,043, forward strand.
AGTCAATATATAATTATATTATGAATAAAAAAGCTATATAGCTTCCACTGGAAATAAATAGGAAAGGAAAATATTCTCTATTTTCCCTTAAAATTTTCCCATAGATGAAAAAGTAAAATATTATCTTCCACAAGTTAACATCCACAAAAGTCATTCATCCTCCTTGATCCAACCATCACGCAGAAGCCAAATATGCTTATTCAAATGGAATTGCTATTCAAAGATTCCTGACATGGAGCTAGTCATGTACTGTAACTTCAGAATATTCTATTTCTATCTTTTAAAAAATACTTTAATGACTTTGAAAGACAGAGAAAGTGAGAAAAACTAGTTGTACTTAAAAATAAGTAAGTGGATTGCATTTGTATCAAGGCAAAGCAAATAGAGCCCTAATAGTTTTGAATGCCCCTAAATAAATCACTGCACTGGAAAGAATTAGAAATGGATAACTGCATACTGGGTAAGTTTATTACATGGGTTGTTACATGTATAATACAGTCAGGAAGCATGAACTGGCCTCCTACTTTGGTGAGGGTAGGGAGTTAAAAATAATTTACAGCAAATATGCCAATCTAAGACTCAAAGCAGTGGTAATACCAGCTAACACAGAGGGAGAGGGAGAGGAAAAGAGTGATCGCATAAGTACTTCTGGACAAGAGATCTAAACACCTGAGTGGGAACGTAGGCACTCCAGAAACAGCAGGAGAAAGGGCGACTGTGAAAGCTTAGGTGGGCTAAGTGTTGCTTTTTTCCCCTGATTCCCTCAGCTATCTGGAAGGTATGCACGGTCAGCAGCCGATGGGCACTCTGAAGGAGAGATACTGGATAAGCTGACAACCGAAGCAGGATGACAGAGGGAAGGAACAGAGAAGGGTAGAGTGGCTCAGGAAGAAGCCAAGCGGAATAGGCTAGTTGGTAGATTTTGTTTCCCATTGAGGCTTCAGCAGAAGATAAGAAAAGCCAAGCCATGTCAGTAAAGGGAAGACAGCAGGAAGGCCTTTGGGGGAAGATTTGTGGTGTAGATCTACTCAACATTGATGACAGCAGCTCCCCAGAAAGAGATAGTGAGGTAGGAACTCCAGTTATGAATGGAATCAGGATGAACTCAAGGGGTGTCATTTGTAATCATGTAAATTCCAGGAAACAGAAGAGCTTCAAATCATCAACATAACTAGATTATTTAAAGCCTATTTCAGAGAAAAAGACTGAGTTTACAAAAATAATTTTTGTGGCAATTCTGCTTAGCAGGCCAAGGCTAAAGATCTCGTTCTTCAAAACTGATAATGAAAATAAGCAATCAGTGCTCAGGTAAAAGGACATTGTGAAGTTTTAACAGTTGTGGGGAAAGAAACAACACATTTGAAATGTATATATGGAGAATACACATGAGAAAAAAGTATTGTAAGAGGGGTGGGATTAAATCCTCATGAGGTACTTTTCAATTAGAAATGGGAAAAGTACGATGAGACAGCTAAAGGCATGATAGAAGGATGAATGGAAGATGGCTGCATGGATGGATGGGTAAGTAGGTCAACTGATTAAGGGATAAATCCAAAAGAGAAAGCAATGCGCAGAAAAATCTATTTAGGTATATTAAGAGAATAAGTCCTAGTTTTGCATCCTGTTAAAATTGAACTTTATACAATCTTTGTAAGGACAAAACTAAAACATATTTATGCAAACGGTCCAATTCACATCAAAATGAGATGAGGCCTACACAGCTGGGCCACTTAAAGTGAATGAACAACTGAGCCAGCAACATCTGCCAAGATGAATTTAGAGAAGGCTCCAGAGGCTGTAAAAGGAGAAGGCAGAGAAGAGGCTTCCAGAAGAAAATGAGAAAAATAGAGGAGGTGAATTTAGGGTTTAGGAATGAGAGTAGAGGTACCAGAGAGTGAAACAGGTGGAATAATAAGAAACAAATAAATGCAAGGGAAAAAACTAGCAGGAATTACAGAGTTCAGGAAACAAAAACGACATGCAAGAATACATATTGTGGAAGTGAGGATTTTTTTTTAGTTTTTATTTTATATTGGAGTACAGTTGACTGAAGACATGTCAGCATGTGGACCAGAGAAGGCACCGGCTGCCAGCCTCACTGTGCAGCCTTTGCATGTACTGATGTGCTGATCCACCCAGCTGCAGGGTCTGGCCTTCAGCCTTGCAGGTTCAATAGCACAAGGACTGAGTCCAGAGCCCCAGCTCACTGAGATACGTGAACCAGAATGTCGATGTATATACACACAGGTACACTCTTCCCCACAGGCTGGCTCCGGGGGTTGAGGGGGAGCAGATAACAACTGGAGACCACTTGGTGAAGATGGCACTGGCACAGGAGAAGTTCTGGAGCATAGAGATTAAAAGCCTAGACAACACACAAGGGTTTGACACTTGCTGGCGATGTGGCCTTAGGCATGTGATTTAATCTCTCAGTGTCTCAATTTTCTCATCTACAAAATGGGACATTCCAGTTGTCTATTCATATGTAACAAATCAGTCCAAAATTTAGCAGCTTAACACAAGTCTTAAAAGTGTCCTAAAAGTTCTACTAGGTACTGCCTTAGATGTCTCTGAAGTATCTTTTTTTGATGTGGATCATGTTTTTAAAGTCTTTATTGAATTTGTTACAATATTGCTTCTGTTTTATGTTTTGTTTTTTTGGCCGTGAGGCATGTGGGATCCTAGTTCCCCAACCAGGGATCGAACCCGCACCCCCTGCATTGGAAGTCAAAGTCTTAACCACTGGACTGCCAGGGAAGTCCCAGATGTCTCTGAAGTTTTAAAAAAGGATCTGATGATCTCATCCTGATTTGACCTTTGGCCTGAGGCTCTTTCTTAATTTGAGAATTGTATGCCACCTGGAAAAGCTAGGAGAGAAATAGCTTTGTCTTCAAATTCAGCAAGTCCTGCTTCTTTATATTTAATATTTCATTCTTTAGCTCCTCTATCTCCTCTCACTTTTTACCATAGACAGTGAGACAAAACCAGGCAGCACTTTTAATATTCTTCCTGAAAAATCTCCTTAGCTAGAAGCTTCGTTAGGTACATTTCCTATTTTCTACACTATTTCAGGCAACAATGCTACAAACTTTCCACCACTACATAACAAGGATACCCTCTCTTCCAGCTTCCAATAACATTTCCTTAATTTCCTTTCTGCTCTCACCAGAAGCTCCCTCCATGTCCTATGGGCTTCTGCTAACACTCGCCTAGAAGCCTAGCTACTACCTTCTACCCTCTGCCTGGTTTCAAACACGTTTTAGATTTTGATATACAGCACCCCACCTCCAGGTACCAAAATCATTTTGGTTTCTTATGAATCAACTTATAATTTACTCCATTAATAACTATGTCCTTATAAGGTTGTTGTAAAGATCAATTTACTTAATGTCTATAATGTGCTGATGGCACGTAATAAGAACTCTGCTACCTAAATGTTTGTAATGTGTGTTTGATGTAACGCTTGAGAATATTTGATAGCACTGTAGAAGACAGAAAGACAATTGGGACGCATGATACATATATATATTAAGCATATACAGCTAACCCTTGAACAACACAGGGGTTATAGGGACTCCAACCCTCCACAAAGTCAAGAATCTGCCTAAAACTCATTGTCAGCTCTCCATATACTTGGTTCCTCTATATCTGTGGTTCTGCATGCGAGGATTCGACCAACCATGGATCGTGTAGTACTGTTGCACTTATTGTTGAAAAAATCCGTGAATAAGTAGACCCACTCAGTTCAAACCTGTGTTGTTCAAGGGTCAACTGTATACATATATGTAAATTAGTAACCTGGATGATGTATTTAGACACAGAAAATGTAAGTTGAACATAATGAGTGTTCAGTATGCTTTACTTATATTTTCTTTTTTTTTTTAACATCTTTATTGGAGTATAACTGCTTTACAGTGGTGTGTTAGTTTCTGCTTTATAACAAAATGAATCAGCTATACATATACATATATCCCCATATCTCCTTCCTCTTGCATCTTTTTCTTATATTTTCTAAAATAAAAAGAAAAAATAGGATGGAAGGACCAAGTAACACTAATATTCATGATACATTAAAACATGAGATACATGAGACACTCGGTGCTCATGAGGGCTAATCTGACCAACCCACTGCTGACATCCATCCTGGCCCCTGGTGTCCTGTTCCCATAGCTGCTCAGTAGGCTAACTGACAAGCTACAGTTGTGTCTCTCCAATAAAACAGGTGCTTGTTGTTGAGCCCAGACACCTTCTGTCTGATTGGACATTCAAACCTCAACTCCGTTCCTTATACCCACACCATTAGTGAAGAAGGCTAATGTGGCAGAGAGGTAGACAGGCATGTGACCGTTGTATAACTCGGGAATCTAGTCATGTGGTCTTCCCACCACCCTCACACACTATCTAAGTGTGTTAATCATCCCATTTCTTTCCCATTGCGTTGTGGGTTGAACTGTGTCCCGCCCCCGCCCCCGCCCCCAAAATATCTAACCCCAGATACCTGTGAACGTGACCTTTTCTTGGAAATAGGGTCTTTGCATATGTAATCAAGTTAAAATTAAGATGGACCCTAAGTCTAATCAGTAATGTCCTTATAAAAAGGACACACAGGGCTTCCCTGGTGGCGCAGTGGTTGAGAGTCCGCCTGCCGATGCAGGGGACGCGGGTTCATGCCCCGGCCAGGGAGGATCCCACATGCCGTGGAGCGGCTGGGCCCGTGAGCCATGGCCGCTGAGCCTGTGCGTCTGGAGCCTGTGCTCCGCAGTGGGAGAGGCCACAACAGTGAGAGGCCTGCGTAATGCAAAAAAAAAAAAAAAAAAAAAGGACACACAGATACACACACAGAGGGAGAACGTCATATGTTCTCCCGGGGGCAGAGATTAGAGTGAGGCATCTATAAGCCAAGGAAAACTAAGGATTGTCTGCAACCAACAGAAGCGAGGAAAAGGCAAGGAAGGATCCTCCTCTAGAGTCTTCAGAGGGAATATGGCCCCGCCAACACCTTGATTTCAGACTTTTGGACTCCAGGAGTACGAAAGAATAAATGTCTGTTGTTTAAAGCCAGCCAGTATATAGTACTCTGTTATGGCAGCCCTAGGAAACTAAGATACCTTGCTTCTTGCTGTGAGTTTTAAATTGGTCTATAAAAACAAATCAGGTTATTAGAGTGTCTTAATTTGGTCTGTGAGCCTCTCTGTTCTGTGATCCCTGGTAGAGCCATGTGGTAGTGAACGAGGGGCTGCCATTGCAGCAGGTTATTTCCCATATGCCAAGACAGATACAGCCACGCCTACCTTGGACAGTACTTGGTGGGGCACTGCCAGCTTCTGGCCCCTGGATTTTTCATGTTCAGTCCTCTAGGTGACTGGTTTTCAACTCTTAGCATCACCTGGAGAGCTTGTTTATTTATTTTTTATTATGATATAGTTGAGATATAACTTTGTGTACATTAAGGTGTACAATACATTGATATGATACACTTGTTAGTTAACACCTCCTCACCTCACATAATTACCATTTCTTTTTTGTGGTGAGAGCACATAAGATCTACTCGCTTAGCGGCTTTCAAGTATACAGTACAGTACTGTTAACTATAATCACTATGCTGTACATTAGATCCCCAGAACTTACTCATTTGTAACTGGAAGTTCGTGCACTTTGACCAACATCACCTCATTTCCCCCCACTCCCAACCCCTGGTAACGAGTCTACTCTGCTTCTCTGAGTTTGGTTTTTTTAGATTTTGCATGTAACTGGGATCATACAGTATTTGTCTTTGTCTGTCTGACTTATTTTACTTAGCATATGCCTTCAAGTTTCATCCATGTTGTCACAAATGACAGGATTTCCTTTTTTCTCATGGCTGAATAATATTCCCTTGTCTATGCAGACCACATCTTCTTCATCCCTTCATCCACTGACAAATGCTTAGTCTGTTTCCATGTCTTGGCTATTGTGAATAATGCTGCCGTGAACATGGGAGTGCAGCTATCTCTTCAAGACTGTGATACCATTTCAGTTGGTTACATGTCCAGAAGTGGGATTTCTGAATCACATGGTAGTTCTATTTATTTTTTGAGGAACCTCCACACTGCTTTCCATAGTGGCTGCACCACTTTATACTTCCACCAACAGTACACAAGTGTTTCCTTTTCTTGAGGAGCTTATTTAAGTGTATGTTTCCTCCCCCCCAACTCACACATACACATTAAGGTTCAGACTCAGTAGCGGTTACAGACATTCCTGGTGCTCGCCCATGTATCTGATTCCCCCCTCCTTCCTGGCAAAAGGGAGACCACACTTACTAACTCCTTTGGAATTGGGCAGGGCTACAGGCCTCGTTCTAGACCATGAATGTGGTCAAAAGTGACACGAGCCACTTATTTAGGCAAAGGCAGTGAGAAACCCGTGTATTTCTCCATTTGCTCCTCTTTCCCTGCTGCCACAAATGTAGAGTCTTTATTTGAGGTGGAGGGACCCAAGATTAAAGCAACCTAGAGAGATGAGTCACTGAGTCGGGGAAGGCTGTTCTGCAGAGTTGCCAGACATGCCTCTGTGTTTGGGGGAGCAAGGACTGAACTTTTGTTATATTGAACCAGAAAAATTTCTGGTTGTTTGTTATCACAGCAGAACCTATCCAGTCTGACTAGTAGATCTGAGGTGGGGTACAGAAATAAATAAATACCTCAAGGTTTATTTTTTCTGTTTTGTAGGTCCACGGACCACATTTTGAGAAACATTCTCTTCCGCTAATCATTCACCATCTTCTACTCACAGTGTTTTTCCAGACCGAGAACAACACGGTCTAAGTGTTCTCTTAAAATCATGCTGCAAACCAGCTTTCCTTCACTTCCTTTCAGCTCATTTCCATACACATTTTGCTTGCTCTCCAAAGCAGGTATTCATGGTCTTTGTTTGTGCAACTGTTTGAACATTTTGGTTCATTTCTTTTAATCTGATTATTATTTTATTAGGACTACAATACTGCTACTCCCAGATGGTAAAAAGAACATGCTCGCCAAGGAGGAAATGCAGAAGGAAATAAAGAAAGCATCCAGAAGAAGTAATAGAAGGTCAATGCAGGAAAAAATTAGACCATCATGGAAAGAAAGAAGTAACTAGAAAAACTTGCTAAGAGTGTAGGTCTTACGTTAAGTGTTCTTATCACAGGATAATAATAATAATACATAGAGTGAGTGGAAGTGATGGATATGTTTGTAGCATAGATTGTCGGGATGGTTTTATGGGTGTATATTTGTCTCATCAAGTTGTATACACTAAATATGTGCAGCTTTTTGTATGCCAATCGTACCTCCATAAAGTGGGGGGTTTTTTTGAGTAAAATCAAACTTGGCAGGTGGAAGGTAAGACGCAAAGAATCAAAGAGGGGAAAAAAGGACAAAAAATAATGCAAAGAACAACCTAAAGTAACAAATTAAATCCAAGTTATGGAATGTAAATCCAGAAGGCCATTAATAACACATAATCATGACAAGACTAATAACTGCAGCTCCCATTTATGGAGCACCTGCCAAAGCCAGGTATCGTGCTATGCATTTTTATTTCATTTCCTCTCATCCTTACAAAGACCACAGGGTAAATTTTCTTACCACTGAGATGAAAAAACCAGGCTGGAAGACATTCAGTGTTTTATTAAGGGTCACATAGGATAGTAAATGACAGAGCCCGGCATTATTCTAGTCAACATACAATGAGACTGGAGGGTAGGTTCCTTTCTTTTTTTCTCTTCTTTAAACATACAATCTGGAAGCTTAAAAGATGAGACTTGTGTGAGAATATGCATTGCCATGAGGATGAACTGGGAAGGGGAAGAGAGGAAAGTACTGACGTTTATTTGCTACATGTAACGCTAAGAGCGGCAGCAGCAAGAAGCAATTTCAAATGAGACTTTGGAAAAGGTGATGGGACTGGAAGTAAATCAAAGTGACTCAAAACTACAAATATTTAGAATCCCTCAATAAAAAGAAATAACTTCAAGTTTACTTATTTAGCGCACATGCTAATGGTCCCCCCAAAAGGCACTGCGCCAGGAACGCTTAAGAGCTAGGAAAGGGATAGAGGTACTTTCTTAATGATAAGGAAATAACTGAAAATAATTGATCAAAATGAGGGATATTTTACAGAGGTAGATGAGATCAATATCTACATCTACAGAGGTAGATGATCAACATCAACATCTACAGAGGTACAGAGGTAGAGATCAACATCAACATCTACAGAGGTAGATGAGATCAAATTTTCTTCAAACAAGAAGAAATAAATATGTAAGAGGAATTGTCAAGCTGAGGAAAGGCCTTCTAGCTTTGGAAAGGATAAGAGAATGGCGGGACATGTTTAAAAAACGATACAAAGAAAACTCAAAGGAAGGAAGAAAGCCAAAGTCTTTCTAAAAAACAAATAAATGCTCCCAGCTGTGGTAATGGCTAATGAAAGGCACGAAGAAAGGGGGGGAAGGATGGAAACTGAAGCCAAAAACAAATAAATGAACAAATGAGAAACGTTTGAGACAAAGTCAAGGGAACTGAGAGAAGAAAAGGAGATGAAGAAAGACTGCAATCCCTTCTAAGGAACATTTCAGTGTTCGAAAAGCAGAGAAAGTGGTGATGGCTTAGAAGAGAGGCAATAAGGGGCCAGAGTCAGCAGGCTGGGTTTAGAAGTTAGACACGTGGGGTTTTAGTCCCAACCTCGTGGCTTAAGCCAAATTGCTTTTCTTACTTTCTTTTTTTATGGAACTTTCTTAAGCCCTCTGTGCCTCTGTTTCTTTTTATGTATAAAACTGGAAGAAAGGGAGATTTTTATACTTGTGTTACCTTCTCTAGCCTGGGCTGTTATGAGGAATAAAATGAGATGATAAGTAGGAAGCTTTTAACGTAAGCCCTGCTCACTGGGAAGAGTCAAGAGATGTCCACGATGGTGATTAATTATTTGTGATAACCTCAAAAGATAAACACAAGCAAATAGCACTGGAAGAGAAACTGCAGCTAGAACACAGGATGTCTTCGAGGAACGATTTCAAGGGCAAAGCAAAAAGGCACGTAAGGATGTGGACTAATGGTTGCAAATCAATAAAAGTAAGGACAGCCCTCAATTTATTTAACAAATACAGCTCAAAAAGTGAGTTACCCTGTTGAATTGTTTTTGAAGGGAAAGGATGCCTGGGTCTAGCAGACTCACTGCTGGGTTCTCATAAGACAATTGAGAATGTCCAGGATCCTGCCTTCAGTGAAAAATGAGAGAAGACTGAAATGAGGGTCACAATGAAATAATGAAATAACAGCTACTGGAGGAAAGAGGAAACATATGAACAATTTGAGGTCATATCCTAAATGCCATCAGTAAAGTGTAGTTAAATAAATTATGGTACATCGATACCCTGAGCAACTGCTAAAAAGAGTGTAATGCTTCTATATGGGCTGACTTGGAGAAGCCCTTTATATGGTGTATAGCAATAAAGTGCAGGACATTGTGCATATTAAATTGCCCTATTTTATGAGAATACTTTATATGATTATATGCACATAAATGAACCAGGTACACAACAAAGAGTCTGGGAAATGAGGCCATGGTGTAGGAGGAATTTTTCCTTTTTTTATTATTTACTCAGAGGAAGGCAAAATGGCATACTGGTTTAAAACCCAGGGTCTGCAGGTCTAGCAATTAAGTAACCTTGGGCAAGTTACTCAACCCCTCTGTGCCTAGTTTATTCATCTGTAAATGAGGATGCTAGGGGGTTGGGTCAAGATGGTGGAGTAAGGACATGGAGCTCACCTCCTCCCACAAACACATAGAAAACACATCTACATGTGGAATAATTTTCACTTGAAACTAACTGGAAACTGGCAAAAGGACTCCTGTACAACCAAGGCTGTAAGAAAGATACACAGATAATCAGGTAGGAAGGGAAGAAAAGCGACTGGGACAGGACCTGTGCCCCTGGGAGGATTCAGAGGAAAAGGAAGACTACCCGGGTGACACCTGCCCTGGGGAGTGATGATTCAAGCCACAGGTTGGACACTCCAGTCCTGGGGTCCTATGTAGGGGATATGAGTCTCCTTGGCTGGTTGGAGGACCGCTGGGACTGATCGGAGGACTGTGGGAAGCCTGGACTCTGCTCATGAGGAGCACGCACATACAGGCTGGCCCATGAAACAGGGCAGACAGAGGTCTGCTCTATGGCTGCCAGGTTTCCTGTGACCATCTCAATGTGTCCTGGCCTGAGCAGAGAAAGTACTCCAGCCTCACTCACTCCACTTCACAGAGCAGGACTGGATCTGGGGTGGCCAAGACACAGAAAAGGATTTGACCATGGGACACAAAGGTTACCTGGTCTGAAGAGGGGAGCCTGGGTGGGGCTGTGGCAACCACTGTTGGTGCTCACTCAAGCAGCCGAGATCTCTGACGGGACGGCAGCTGCTACAAAACAGCTTACCCCCAATACACACCAAAAGACCACGCAGGACCCATCTGCCCTGAGGAGTGATTCCATAACAGGGAGGGCAGCAGAGGCTGAGGACAGTGATCAGCTGTGAGGGACAAAGGGGACTTGCACCCAAGGCTGCATCAAAGTGGAGCCCTGGGCACCTACACAGGCAGCACATCAGAACTCCGGCTGCAGGTGACACAAGCTGAGAGCCCACACGGGCCCCACTTGCTTCAGTACTCCCCGCCTCCAGAGCAAGGGTCCCAGTGATGCAGGAAGGTGGAAAAGCACACACTTAAAGGGAACAGAGTCAGCTCAGACCCAACCCTCAGAACTTCTGCTCCAGCAACATGGGATTAGACCTCACCCCCGATAGGGCAGGGATGGCCACTGGACAGAAGGGAGGTCCTGCCTCACACCAGTGCCAGCTCTAGCCCCTCCATCTCCAGCTCCACCCTTTGCCAAGGTGAAAGCTGCCAGCACACCCTGAGAAAAAAAGGTACTTGTGTCCACATCGCATACAGGTCTCTCACCAAAGATACTGGGCACTTGCAGTCTGTATAGGGACACTCCCACATAAGATCATCCCTTCAAGACTGCAATAGGTAACTGTTTCACCTAAATTCAGAGAGGCAGAAAAAGTTAAGAAAAATTAAAAGGCAGAGGAACTACTCTCAACCGAAAGAGGAAGAAACCCCTGAAAAAGTAAATAATGAAACAGAAATTGAAAATTTACCATATAAAGAACTCAAAGCATTGGTAATAAAAATGTTAATTAAACTAGGGAAAAGAATTGATGTATACAGTAAACACTTTAACAATGAACTTGAAAATATAAAAAAAGATGCAATCAGAAATGAAAAATTCAATAGCTGAAATAAGAAAACACACTAGAAGGAATGAATAGCAGACTAAGCGATACGGAGAATGCAGAAGTGATCTGGAAGCTAGAATAATGGAAATCACCCAATCAGAACAGCAAAATAAAAGATGAATTTTAAAAATGAAAACAATTTAAGAGGTCTCTGTGATAACATTAAGCATACCAACATTCACATTATGGGGTTTCCAGAAGGAGAAGAGAGAGATAAGGGGATTGAAAATGTATTTGAGGAAATTATGGTTGAAAACTTCCCAAACCTGAAAAAAGAAATGGATATCCAGGGACAGGAAGCACAGAGTGTCCCAAACAAGATGAACCCAAATAGACTCACACCAAGACATACCATAATTAAAATGACAAAAGTTTAAGATAAAGAGAGATTCCTAAAGGTAGGAAGAGAAAAAAAAAGAGTTCAAATACAAGGGAATCCCCATAAGGCTATCAACTGATTTCTCTGCAGAAACTTTGCAGGCCATAAGGGAGTGGCATGATATATTCAAAGTGCTGAAAGGGAAAAACCTGCAACCTAGGGTACTCTACCCAGCAAGATTATCATTTAGAATATAAGGATAGACAAAGAATTTCTCAGATAAACAAAAACTAAAAGAGTTAATCAATAATAAACCTACCCTAAAAAAAATTAAAGGGTCTTTTCTAAGTGAAAAAAAGGGAAGAATCTATAGGAAAGAGAAAATCCCACTAGGAAAGGCAAATATATACTAAGGACTAAGGATCAAGCACTTAAATAAGCCAGTACAAAAATTAAAAGACAAAAAGTTGTAAAAACAACTATAACTATAATAAACAGTTAAGGGATAAGCATGAAGATATAAAATATGATATCAAAAACACAAAATGTTGAGGAGGGGAGTAAAAAAATGTAGATCTTTCAGAATGAGCTTGAATTTAAATGACTACCAGTTTACAACAAGTATATAGTTATAGGTTAACATATATGAACCCCATGGTAAGCACCAGTCAAAAACCTACAATAGATACACAAAAAATAAAAAGAAAGGAACACAAACACACTACTAAAGAAAATCATCAAACCACAAGGGAAGAAACAAAAAGAAGAAATGAACAGAGAAAAACTACAAAAACAATTGGAAACAAGTAATAAAATGACAATAAGTACATACCTATCAATAATTACTTTAAGTTTCCATGGACTAAGTGCTTCAATCAAAAGACATAAGATGACTGATTGGACAAAAACCAAGACCCCTCAATATGCTGCCTATAAGAGTCACTTCAGTGTTAAAGACACACACAGACTGAAAGTGAGGGAATGGAAAAAGATATTTCATGCAAATGGAAATGACAAGAGCGTGGGGGTAGCAATACTCATATCCGACAAAATAGACTTTAAAACAAAGGCTATAACAAGAGACAGAGGCATTATATAATGATAAAGGGATCAGTACAACAAGAAGATACTACCCTTATTAACATATATGCACCCAATACAGGAGCACCTAAATATAAAAACCTGAAAGCTCTCTCTATATAAAGCTAAAATATATAAATACTAAAAGACATAAAGGGGAAATTGACAATAATACAATAATAGTAGGGGACTTTAACACCCCACTTACTTCTACAGACAGATCATCCAGATAAAAATATAAGGCAACTGTGAATTAAATGATGCCATAGACCAGTTGGACTTAATAGATATCTACAGAACATTACACCCATAAACAGAAGGAAGGAAACAAAGATTAGAGAGGAAATAAATACAATAGAGATTAAAAAAAAAAACAGAAAAGATCAATGAAACCAAGAGCTGTTTTTTTAAAAACATAAATAAGACTGATAAACTTTTAGCCAGGCTCACTAAGAAGAGAGGACCCAGATGAACAAAATAAGAAATAAAAGAGGAGAAATAACAAGCAATACCAAAGAGATACAAAAATAACAAGAAAATACTATGAGCAGTTATATGCCAACAAGTTGGACAATCTAGAAGAAATGGACAAATTTCTAGAAACATACAACCTGCCAAGACTGAATGAAGAAGAAACAGACAATATGAACAGATGAATCACTAGTGGTGAAATTAAACCTGTAAGAAAAAAAAAAAAAATTCCCAGCAAACAAAATCCAGGACCAGATGGCTTCACAGGGGAATTCTACCAAATGCATAAGGAAGAACTAATACCTATCCTTCTCAAACTATTCCAAAAAATTCAAAAGGACAGTACACTGCCAAATTCATTCTACAAAGCCACCATCACCCTGATACCAAAGCCAGAAAATGCACTACCAAAAAGGAAAATTACAGGCCAATATCTTTGATGAACATATATGCAAAAATCCTCAACAAAATATTAGTAAACTAAATCCAACAATATTTGAAAAGGATCATACACCATGATCAAGTTGGATTTCTTCCAGCGACATGAGGATGATTCAACATTCACAAATCAATCAATGTGATACACCACATTAACAAAAGGAAGGATAACAATCACATGATCATCTCAATCGATGCAGAAAAAACAGTTGACAAATTCAACCCCAATTCATGATAAAAACTCTCATCAAAATTGGTATAGAGGGAACATATCTCAACATACTAAAGACCATTTATGACAAACTCACAGTTAACATTATACTCAACAGTGAAAAGCTAACAGCCTTTCCTCTAAATTCAGGAAGAAGACAAGGATGCCCACTCTTGCCACTTCTATTTAACATAGTATTGGAAGTCCTAGCCACAGCAATCAAACAAGAAAAAGAAAGAAAATGCATTCAGATTGGAAAGGAAGCAGTAAAACTGTCACTACTTGCACATGACATGATACTCTATATAGAAAATTCTAAAGTCTCTGCCCCAAAACCTTTAGAACTAATAAATGAATCTGGCAAAGTGGCAGGATACAAGATTAATATACAGAAATCTGCTGCATTTCTATACACTAATACAAACTATCAGAAGGAGAAAGATTTCTTTTAATCCCTTTTAAAATCACATCAAAAAGAATAAAATACGTAGGAATAAACTTAACCAAGGAGGTGAAAAGACCTATCATCTGAAAACTAGAAGATACTGATGAAGGAAACTGAAGATGATATGAAGAATTAAGATATCCCACGTTCTTGGATTCAAAGAATTAATGTTGTTTAGATGGCCATACAAAGCAATCTACAGATTTAATGCAATTCCTATCAAAATACCCCTGATATTTTTCATAGAACTAAAACAAATAAATCTAAAATTCATATGGATCCACAAAAAAACCCAAATTGCCAAAGCAATCTTGAGAACAAAGAACAAAGCTGGAGGTATTACCCTCCCAGACTTCAGACTATACTACAGAGCTACAATAATCAAAACAGCATGATAGGGACTTCCCTGGTGGTGCAGTGGTTAAGAATCTGCCTGCCAATGCAGGGGACACAGGTTCAAGCCCTGGTCTGGGAAGATCCTACATGCTGTGGAGCAACTAAGCCTGTGAGCCACAACTACTGAGCCTGTGCTCTAGAGCCTGCAAGCCACAACTACTGAGCCCTCATGCTGCAACTACTGAAGACCGTGCACCTAGAGCCAGTGCTCCACAACAAGAGAAGCCACCACAATGAGAAGCCCGCGCACCGCAACGAAGAGTAGGCCCCGCTTGCCTCAACTAGAGAAAAGCCCAGGCACAGCAACGAGGATCCAATGCAGCTAAAAATAAAATAAATAAATAAATAAATTTATTTTTAAAAAACCATCATGATACTGGCACCAAAAAAAGACACACAGATCAATGGAACAGAATAGAGAGCCCAGAAATAAACTCATACACCTATGTTCAATTACCCTACAACAAAGGAGGAAAGACTATACAATGGAGAAAAGACAGTCTCTTTAACAAGTGGTGCTGAGAAAACTAGACAGCCACTTGTAATAAAACAATGAGATCAGAACATTCCATACAGCATATACAAAAATAAACTCAAAATGGATTAAAGACCTAAATGTAAGACCTAAAACCATAAAACTCATAGAAGAGAACACAGGCAGAACATTCTTTGACATAAATCATAGCAATATTTTTTTATCTGTCTCCTAAGGCAAAAGAAATAAAAACAAAAATAAATAAATGGGACCTAATTAAACTTAAAAGCTTTTGCATAGCAAAGGAAACCATAGACAAAATGAAAAAACAACCTATAGAATGGGAGAAAATATTTGGAAATGATATGACCAACAAGGGTCTAATATCCAAAATATATAAACAGCTCATACAACTCAATATCAAAAAAAGAAACAACCCAATCAAACAATGGGCAGAAGGGACTTCCCTGGTGGTCCAGTAGTTAAGAGTCCATGCTCTCAGCTTACCTTCCCCCTCCCTGAGAAACTAACACACCATTGTAAAGCAATTATACTCCAATAAAGATGTTAAAAAAATAAAAAGAGTCCATGCTGCCACTTTAGGGGGCATGGGTTCAGTCCCTGGTTGGGAAACTAAGATCCCGCATGCTGCTCGGCATGGCCAAAATAATAATAATAATATTTCCTTTAGATTTCATTTTTAGATTTTCCATTTATCTCCTGAATACTCCCATCTAATTATATTCTGTACATTGTACACTAAAGAACAATAAAGGCTGAAATAGCTACATCTAAAAAAAAATGGGCAGAAGACCTGAAAAGACATTTTTCAGAGACACAAAGATGGATAACAGGTACATGAAAAGATGCTCAACATCAGTAATTATTAGAGAAATGCAAATCAAAACAATGAGATATCATCTCACACCTTTCAGAATGGCCATGATCAAAATGTCTACAAATAATAAATGCTGGAGAGGGTCTGGAGAAAAGGGAATCCTTCTACACCAATGTAAATTGGTGCAGCCACTATGGAAAACAGCATGGAGGTTTCTCAAAAAACTAAAAATAAGAGTCACCATATAACCTAGCAATTCCACTATTGGGTATATATCCAGAAAAAAAAAAAAAGGAAACATTAATTTGAAAAGATACATGCACTCCAATCACTATTTACAATAGCAACTCATTTTCCCATCAACAGATGAATGGATAAGGAAGACGTAGTGTGTGTATGTATTATGTGTGTGTATATATATACAATATAGTGTGTGTATATGTATATATACAATGGAATATTACTCAGCCATAAAAAAGAATGAAATTCCGACATTTGCAACAATGTGGATGGACATAGAGAATACTATGCTTAGGGAAACAAGTCAGAGAAAGACAAATACTGTATGATATTACAGTGGAATCTAAAAAATAATACAAACAAATGCATACAGCAAAACAGAAACACAACTCACAGATATAGAAAACAATTGAGTGGTTACCAGAGGGAAGAGGGAAGGGGGGAGGGGTACGTTAGGGTTATGGGATTAAGAGACACAAATTACCGTGTATAAAATAGATAAGCAACAAGTATATATTGTATAGCACAGGGAATTATAGCCATTATAATAACCTGAAGCATAAACTCTAAAAATACTGAATTACTATGCTGTACACTTGAAACTAGTGTAATATTGTAAATCGACTACACTTCAAGAAACAGAAAAAGAAATAGAAATAGAATGAGGATGCTAGCCTGATAAGACTGTCCTGGGGATGAAATGAGATCATGAACGTTTCATCCAAGTAACACTCGGAACAGGGCCTAGCACCTAGAACTCTCCATCACAGTCAGAGGTTAGTGTCATTATTAGGCCCCCGTAATGTTTGCAGTCATTTTACCACAAGCATGAGTCACTTCTGTTAAGTCTTTAAAAGCCTAATGGGGATAACTTTTTTAAATTAATAAGATTATATAGACTGAATAAACATCAGTGGATGATAATGTATGGCCACAAAGATTTTGTCAAATGGAAAAACCTTTCTTAATTTCAATTAATGCATCTGTCTATCAAATCTATATAGACTATCTTAAAAAAATAAATGATCTCTTAATTCCCCCCCCCAAAAAATTAATAAGATTACAAAAATGAAGAGGAGTTTTCTGGCCATTCTTTTTTTTTTTTAATTTAAGTATAGTTGAGGTACAATATTGTGTTAGTTTCAGGTGTACAACATAGTGATTTGACATTTACATACATTATGTGATGATCACAATGATAAATCTGTAACCACCTGCCCCCATATAAAGTTATTACAATATTGACTATATGCCCTATGCTGTATATTACACCCCCGTGACTTATTTATAACTGGAGGTTTGTGCCTCTTAACCCCCTTCACCTATTTTGTCCATCCCTACATCTCTCTCCCCTTTGGCAACCACCCATTTGTTCTCTGTATCTATGAAAATGTTTTCATTTTGTTTTGTTTGCTCATTTGTTTTGTTTTCAGATTCCACATAAGTGGGATCCTATGATATTTGCCTTTATCTGATTTATTTCACTTAGCATAAAATGTTTGTTCCTCTAGGAGAGCTTCAGCAGGATTTTGCTAAGTTTTACTCAAAATCTTGTGAATGTTTTAATTGGCATTGTACTGAATTTATGGATGTATCAAGGGAGAACAGACAGCGTCATGCTGAGCCTTCATATCCAAGATCAAGGCATAAGTTTCTTCTTATGTTCTCAGTATAATTTAAATTTTCTCATTTATATGAGTCTGTACATTTCTTGTTATTTGTTCCAAAATTCCTTTTTTATTAATATTGTAAATGGAATCTTTTCTTCCATTATATTCTCTTACTTGATCTTGTTTATACATAGCAAAGCTATGAGGGGGATGAGTCCTACCAGACAGTAAAATGTATTATGGAACTAAGATAATTAAAAACAGTTTGGTGCTGAAGAGGAAATGAGAAGATCAAAGGAATACAGAAATAGACTCTAACTCACATGAGAATTTAGCATATTAAAATCAAAATGAAAAAATGAATTAATCTGTAAATTACAGCAGGAAAACTAGCTAACCATTTAGAAAGAGATAAATGCCTTCCTCAGTCATCGCCCCAAGTAAATCCAGTTTAATCAGAGATGTATTAACTGAAACCATAAAATCAGAATAATCAGTGATTTAAAAATAATAAACCTATGATAGGAATAGAAGAAAACACAGATCAATATATTCATAATCTTAGAATAAGAAATGCTTTCTAAGCAATATATATAAAGCCTAGACACCATAAAGGAAACTAAAGTGTTTGTGTGGTTAAATTTACCCAAACACCTGTTTGGATAAAAATATATCATAAATAACGTCAAATGACAACAAACTAGGAATATAAAAAGGGCCAATTTTCCAAAGAGTTCATACAAATCCATCAGGAAAAACATCTGACAACCCAATTGAAAAACAAAAATGAATGAAGGCAATCAGATCATGAACACAGTTGTTAGGAATTACTTTTAGTTTGGTGCTTTCAAGTTTCGACTTTAAAAATAATTTTATCCTGGTGTAGTTGTTGTCTAAACCTGATTTTCTTCCTTCCCATACCCTTCTGCTGGCAAGAACTCCATCTCATGTGCAGAAATGTTATCCTAACAGCTTTGTAATGTAACGTGTTCTGAATAATGTCTCTGCTGCAGCTCAGTAATTCTTTCTGAAACCTCTTAAGGTTCTTTGAATGTCCCCATTCTCTCTTCCATCACTTTTTTCTTTTGATAAGTATAGGCTGTCTCTGATAATTCTATGTACAGGGTTTTCCATTTCTTTTCTAGATCCTTGGCCTTCATATAACACTATGGCATATTTGTCACGATAAACTTTTCACGTGTGACCCTGTTTTATATTGGAAATTTTTCTTCTTAGGAAACCAACACCTTCTTTCAGCATGAAAGCTTATGCTCCAATCATTGATTACACTGTGTCTTCTTAAAGATGAAACTCAAAAGCACAAAACTGTAAAACAATTTCTCAAATAAAATAATTCTCCCAGTATTCTCTGTTCCCTGTGAAACACTCGCCTGATGTTCCGCCTCTTCTCTCAAAGGCTGAAGGTCTGGGTGCCTCTACCACCAGCTACTCAGGAATCAATACATGGGAGCAGGTCAGCTACTCTAGTGTTTAGTTATACGTAATTGTATTGAAAAGAAAACAACTAAATAAGAGAACTTTCCCTGCAGGGACCCTTTTATTTCCTGCAGTTAAGGAAGTGATTTACCACACAAATACTAAGAAACTTGACACGGAAATAACTTAAGGACTGTTAATACTGACATCAGCCACCACTTTGGTAATGATACAAATGTAATTAAACATAAATACAGGGGCTTCCCTGGTGGCGCAGTGGTTGAGAGTCCGCCTGCTGATGCAGGGGACGTGGGTTCGTGCCCTGGTCCGGGAGGATCCCACATGCCGCGGAGCGGCTGGGCCCGTGAGCCATGGCCGCTGGGTCTGCGCGTCCGGAGCCTGTTCTCCGCAACGGGAGAGGCCACAACAGTGAGAGGTCCGCGTACCGCAAAAAAAAAAAAGAAAACATAGATACATATAACATGTCTGTATTCTGTGTACATGTCAGACAGTACACAAATATATGTTTTATAAATTTTATAAATATAATTAGAAATATATATGTATTGTATGAGGTAATAGTACATAAGGACAGATGTTATAACATCGAACACTCCTGGAACATTTAGTCTGTCATGGACACTGTTGAGCATTTTATAGATATAGTCTTACTTAATCTTCATAATTACTTTATTAGACTAGCATTGTTATGTCACCATTTGTAGTTGTTTAAAAGGGGCCAAAATTCCTCAGCACTCTTTCCATTGAGGAGGTTGCAGCCGCTCCCCTGAACCTGGGCAAGCTCTGTGATTGCTTTGGCAAGTAGTTTGTGAGGGAAGTGATGCACTGCCAGTTTCCAGGCCCAAATCATGCGAGCTGCTCTTTCCCATAGCTTGTACACTCACTGTCAGAGCCTGAGGCCATCACTGTAACAAGCCCAGCTGCCCTGCAGGAGACACCTCCTGGAGAGGCTCTGAGCCCGTTGGGAAAGAGAAAGGGGCACAGCTGACACCAGCCTTCCAGTCATCCCCAGGGAGGTGCCAGACTCTCAGGGAATTCTTCTTGGACCCTCTAGACCAGAGCAGCTGTCAGCTGAATACCACCAAATAACCCTGTCCATGCCACATGGAGCAGAAGAAGTACCAGTAGTATCCTGCCTAAATTTCTGACTCACAAAATCATGAGATTTAATACAACGGCCCTTGCTTTGTTATACTGTAATAGATAACTAGAACTCTGTCTTCTAGGTGTAGAAGCAAAATCACATCAAAGTAACATGTTCTGAATAACAGACTTAATTAATAGTGCAGCTGAGATTCCAACTCAAGCAGCCTGCCTCAAAAGCCTATAATCTTAGCCACTCTACTGAATTATTTTAAAATTATAATTAACTTTCAGAGATAGGGCATATATACCATCTTGATTCTTCTCCGCATCTACTCTAATTCTTATCTAATGAAGAATTTCTGCCAAAGGCATATATCCTTTCTTCATTCACAGTTATCTATTTGTGCCTATTTTCATATCCTTTTGAATTTTAAAATGTGATGAATTCCTCCAACAGATTTGCCTGTGTTTATTTTAAGACAGTAGGCTAGATGGTCCCCATTTCTCTTCTGCCTTTAGTATAGATCGTATCAGCTGTGCTGCGTTATAGCAAAAGAGCAGGCTCGTTCTGGGATTCAGGAAGTTGATTTCTATAGTATTAAATGTGGTTTAGTAATTTTCCAAGGAAACAGAGATTCTGGGGTCTTGGCAGTTTCCCTGATAAGCTATCATCCCATCTATTTTATATTAGAATGTATTGTTTACCGAAAAGGGGGCAGGAGTGGGACAAAGAGGAGTCTCGATACCAGCTTCTCGACAGCAAATAGACCTGTACCTGCAGCCTTTCTGGAGCCAAAAAGGTCAGGGGTCAAGGACCCAGAGATACTGATGAAATCAAGGGACTTCAGCTAATTAAACACTTGAGCAATATGCTCTGTGGTGTAGACACTATTGTTTTCGAGACAGAATAGATAACACCATGGGTGACATCAAGGAAAGCAGGTTCTCTGTGCAAGTGCAATCCTCTGGTTGTTAGACATTTTCACCATAAATATAGATAATCAACAAAGTCTAGACTATTTTATTTGACGTCACTTCCAAAACATTTTGATTTCAGCCTCCCAGAGCCTGAGCTCATTGAGAAAAAGAGCCCAGCAGGGATAGGCACAGAGTTATCAACATTTCCTAGAACTTAGAGCACAGTTAGCACACAAGCACAAAACTCTCCTGAGTGCGCTAATTTAATAATTCTTGTTAAATTGGGCTTTCTGAGTTACACTCTAGAAATATCTAGCATAAAAGCATAGAATTAGAATTCTGAGACTTTAGAGATCACTCAGCCAAATGGTTCTGAAACAGTGACTTGTATCTTTCCCTCAGCTCCCAACACAAGTAGAATCACAGCGCAAAACAAATGGTTTACGTACCAGGTGCTGTTCGAAGCTCTTTACATGTATCCTCACAACCACTCTAGGAAGTGAATATTACTACTCTCCTCATTTTATAGATGAGGAAACCAAGGCTTAGAAAGATTAAGAATCTGCCTAAGATTACACAGATAGGAAATGGGGGAGCCTGGAATTAAACCTCAGTGGACAGACTCTTGCACCATCCTCCCTCCTTAATTTAGAAACCAGAACATTCCTGTGTATACATAAGATTAAGAAATATATGATTGTTTTTTAAAACACTGTTTGAAAATCACTGTTTTAATTTAACCATTGCTTGTGAAGCAACAGTAGTGCCTCCGCGGTTTCCAGATCTGCCCAAGAAGGATTGAGGCTGTGCTGGGTGGGGAACCAGACCTCCTCCCTGGTTCACAGTCTAAGGTTTTTCTCAGTATATTCAGTTGCTCATGAGTGACCATAAATTAGACTGAATATTTTTAATCTTCCCCTCTTCCTTTTTATCTCTCTCTATGAAAACATACCATTGGTGAGGAAAAATAGTTTTGTTTTAACCTACTCCCACTTCTAAAAAGGAAAAGACATGATGAGAATGTTACTGCCTTGAATTTAAGTCCATGACATTAGTACAACTAGTAAGGGGCCAGGAGGAATTGGGCCTCTGTAAATCTCTGTGCTTCCCACAGAACAACAGCAGAACTGCAGGTTTTTCAGGGGATGAGGCTTGAAGCTGCCTTTCTTCCCCCTGCTACAGAGGGTCGGGGTCTTGGTGAGGACAGTTCAAAGGACAGACAATGTTTAATATGCATATAGCATAGTGGGTCAGAGTCTAGGCTCTGGATCCAGACAGAATTCAATCTTCCACAATTTGTGCGACCTTGGGCAAGTTACGTAGGCTTCCTAAGTGTTAGATTTCTCATTTGTAAAAGGTAGTTTAAAATAATAGCTTCAAACACATTGAATTCTTGTAAGGATTAAGTCAACAACTCCTCGTGCAACAGAAGGGTTTTAAAGAAATTTTTAAAACCGCAATATTTGCCATAAATAGAAACACATCATAAAGAAATAAAAGCAATCAAAACATGATAATGCTATTAAATTCTCACTGGAAACAGTTGCCTTCTTAAGACTCTGAGCCTGAGGTCCGCTCTCTCTTTTTATAAAGAAAATATTTTAAAAAGATGTTAAAGACATATTAGCACTAAACTGAGACTTCTCCCTTTCTTAATAACTAAATAATAGTAGTAATAATTTTTTTTCTTGCAGAAGACAAAGCCAATCATACTTCTTTAATTGTTCCTTCCAAACTTACAGAGAAACTCCAGATTCTCCTAACTGGTTCAGCAGGCTTCCAGGGATAAATTTTTTTTTTTAATAAATTTATTTATTTATTTACTCACTTTTTTGGCTGCATTGGGTCTTCATTGCTGCGCACGGGCTTTCTCTAGTTTTGGCGAGAGGGGGCTACTCTTTGTTGTGGTGTACGTGCTTCACATTGCGGTGGCTTCTCTTGTTGCGGAGCAAGGGCTCTAGGCGTGTGGGCTTCAGTAGTTGTGGCACGTGGGCTCAGTAGTTGTGGCTCACAGGCTCTACAGTGCAGGCTCAGTAGTTGTAGCGCACAGGCTTAGTTGCTCCACGGCATGTGGGATCTTCCTGGACCAGGGCTCGAACCTGTGTCCCCTGCATTGGCAGGAGGATTCTTAACCACTGAGCCACCAGGGAAGCCCCCCAGGGATAAATTTTGATGGGGAATAATCACCTTAGTCGTCTTCAAAACAACAGAGCAAACCAGTGACTACGAAGAGAAGAGAGAAATTACAAATAAATTTTATGTGTAAGAATCAAAACTATACTAAATATCACATGATAATTGTAAACCCAACCCATAATAGACTGTTCAAGTCTAAAATTGTGAAACGAATGTTGCTTTGCAAGGCTCTCTGACTCTGCCAAAATCTTGGTTCAGCGTGCACAATGGGTACCTCCACAACCAGCCCTAATCTATCCCCAGAACCCTGGGCAGCTGACAAGAGCTTACCTAGATCTCAAGTTTAAACAGTTCCTTTTCCTATGACAACTCACAGGTAAAAGAATTAGGTCTGCAGAAGGTAGCTCCCAGGCTTGATCCAAACAGGCATCAATCCTCCAGGGTTACACCAAGACTTCATAGGACTAGGTGATTGAAGACCAGTGCTACACCACACAAACAGAGGAAGCCCTGGGCAAAGACAGTAAAATACACATGCATGTATACACACCAGGTAAAATAACAATGAGGAAACTTTCCACGAAGGATACATAAACTATTCAAGGTATGCTCTGAAGTTTATAAGCCAGGCTGTAAAAGAGAGAAATTCCACACTTTTATTTTTTAAACTTTGGTCTTGGTAGAACATATATTCAGACTATGGTACCAAGTGCGTACATCTGTGAAAAAGAAAAATAACACAGTTGACCAAAAAATGAGCATGGAATCCACTTTATCAGCAGTTTTAAACACAGCTCTTAAAATAATATCTAAATATAGGCTTTCTATGCCAAAGTGGAGACAGATGTGCTTTAATATAATATCCTGATGTTTGTCTATTTCCTGATGACCCTTAGACTTCTAGGGTGGGCTTCTATTTTCCCTTTCGAAACAGATGTTGGTAAATGTCTATATCAAAACGAACAATCCTGATCTACAGGGAATCCAACGAGTTTTTTTCTTCCTTCTTTTAAATTTGAATTAGCCAGATCCCATTCTTTGTCAGCAGCTATGACGATAGACTATAATCGGAAAATAAAGTAAAAATACTATGATAATTCAGGATGAAAGCTTTAATGTCAAGCATCTAAAAGGCACAAACCTAAACAAAGGGCCAGAGGCAACTCAAGAAAAGTGTAATTTTCCCTTTTATTCCCCAAAACTGGATATTCAATAAATGCAATTTTATACAGTCAAAGACGTATAACTGTGCTAACCAAACATTGCCTAGCAAAAAGCCTATTAAAGCATTAATCAAGAAGAATGCCTTGAAGCTAGCATATTACAGCTTGGCATAAGCATTGTCAGCCCCTACAGGTCACTAACATGGCAGTCTGTCTCTAAATTACTATTTCTTAAATGCTTGAAAACATTTTGGCTCTCTTCAATAGGCAATCATTTTCCTCTGGAACTTTGTTTATAGTCTTGTTAACAGGCTTTTATTTTCCCCCAAACAACTTTTGCAAAAAAGCCAACTTCATGACCCTTGTACAAATATCACAAATTCTAATTACTCAACTACAAATCAAGATAATGTTGCTATAATGCCTTTATGATGTCTTCTTAGAAAATTGTTAATAAATCAAATCCTTTTTTTAAATGCAATCAGGACTCATTAAAAGAAATCTTGATCATTCCAAGAATTTTTGACCACACAGATCATTATCTTTTAGGAAACTTGTAATTTCAGACCTTTAGCAATGGATTATTTTTAGCAATGGATTATTTTTAAAAGAGCACCCAGTAATTTTGATTCATGAAGACATCATACATCTACTTGTTTCCTTTCAACGTAAGCTCTATGAATAGCAAAAAGTACTCAGAAAACGTCAAATATTAGAACATTACAAAAAGATAATCATGTATAAAATTCACTTTTTAAAATTATACTTTTGAAAAACTAAAGACTTTAGACGGTTAAACTGCTATTTCAGAAGGAGAAGCTATATCTTGTTATTCCTAAAGGTTAATTTTATGCCCTTTAAAAAAATTTACTAAACCAAGAGCCATTCCCACTTAAATAAAATCTAGCCCTTTATTTAACCAGGGTTTTTGCACTTGTTTAAAAAAAAAAAACTAAAAATGAATTCAGAAGTCAAAAGAAAGTGAAATTTTGATAAACAAGGAATATGATAGGAGGAAATAATCATCTTACAGGTAAAAGCAAATTTGGGGGCTCCTCAAAAAAATCAAACACAGAATTACCTCATGATCCAGCAATTCTACTTCTAAGTATATATCCCCCCAAAAAACAGAAAGCAGGGACTCAAGCAGCTATTTGTACTATACCAATATTCTTAGCAGCATTCTTCAAAAGTCAAAAAGTAGGAACGACCCAGATGTCCACTGACGGATAAACAAAATGTGGTGTATACATACAACGGCATATTATTCAGCTTTTAAAAGGAAAGAAATTCTGACACGTTACAACAGAGATGAACCTTAAGGCATTATGCTGAACAAAATAAGCAGTCTCAAAGTGACAAACATGATATGATTCCACTTCCATGAGGTATGCAGAGTACCTAGAGCAGTCAAATTCATAGATAGAAAGTAGAATGGTGGCTGCCAGGGGCTGGGGGAGGAGGGACTGGGGCCTAATGCTTGGCAGGCATGGAGTTTCACTGTTGCAAGACGGAAAGAGCTCTGGAGACGGACGATGGTGGTGGCTGCCTAACCACGTAAAGTACTTAAAGCCACTGAACTGCACATCTAAAAATGGTTAAAAGGGTAAATGTTATGTTATATATATTTTACCACAGCAAAGAAAAATTTGTGACATTTTCAGCTGTGATGCTAATCAGTGACTTTTAAATTGGAGCTGGATTTCACGGAAACACAGATTCCCAAAAAGTGGTCAGCACAGTGTCACAGCAAAGTGTTAGACCTCAACAGACCTCCCCTGATGTCCAAGACACAAGTAGTACTACCTTGTGAAGCTGGACCATGCAACACAGGGAAGGCGTTAATTTTATATTTCATCCTAGTTTTTTCTTAGCAGAAGACAGTTCTACATATGGTTGCTTCTTGGTAGTAAGTATTTGGATAAACTTAATGCACTCCCTGATTTTTTTTACTACATCACTGCCTTAGAAAAGGAAAGAAGGAAGGAAGGAGGGGAGGAAGGAAGCCCCTTTGGGGGAGAAAAAAATGAGGAGTTTAGAAAATCAAGGACTGAACATTCCTGATGGAAGTGAAAGTTTACTCAGAGGACAGTTTGATTTTAATAAAATGCTAGACATAATTGCCAGGTTAGGAAAGGGAACTTGCGTATACATTTGAGTAAGAGTCAAGAGACAAGATCATCTTGCACATTTAATTCCAAAAACTCAATTATAACTATTTAGTAGTATGTGACAATGTAAGCTTAATCAAGAGTCTTAAATTCTGTGAAAAAGAAAACTGCCAGGTCATTCTCATATGTAAGAGATGTGAGAAACTTAAGCTAAATATGGAGATAAAGTTGAAAATGTGACCTAATCTCCTCAGATTAAGTATTAAGAGTGTTCCTCATAATATAATGTCAATTGATCAATACTGAATTTAAACTAATGGATAGAAAATAAGTTGAAAAACAGCATAGCACATAGAGAAAGGATTTTTAATATCCATACTGAATGATTAGATATATAAGGACTGTGATTTTGCAAACTGTCTAGAGCTAATTGGATAAATTGAAAAAAAAAATCTCTAGTCCAATAAAGTAATATGTAGTTGAACACAGGGAAAAGAAACTGCAGTAGATTCTGATTTTAAATCTCCAAGGACAGAGAGCAATGAGACTGACAATATAGATGGTGTAAGTCTCAACATGCTACATGAATGGACACATTAAACTATTCACAGCCCATCACTTGGCATCAGAAAGTCCCAAATTGCATGAAGAGCAATTCTGAGCCAGTGAGCACAAAAACAAACGCACAGAAAATCTGTACGTGGCTATTACATTAAGCCCCACATCGAAGAGAGCCACCTAAGCAATCCTAGCTTTCAGTAAGTATGTTAGCAAAGAGGAATCGCAGAGAATATACACAATATGAGTGAGCACACGTATGAAATAAGTGACAACATTTTTTAGAAGCTTATATACTAGGTTCAGTCATTTTAAAATCTGTCTTTAAAAATAAAATTGAAGGGTAATTTGAAGTTTATTACACAGCAAAAAGTGGACAGTAATAGAATATCTTCAGTTCCTAAAGTCCAAAAGAGAAAACATCACTGAAAAGAAATTGCTGTCTCTGTATAGGCATCAATTTTAAAAGAATTATCTAATTTTTAAATTTGGTATGGAAATATGTTAATGTTTGTGACTTGCAAATTTTTGATTAAATGGAACTGTGTGGCTCACATATTTTTTAAAAGCATAAGAGAAATGGAAATTATAACCTTCAAAATGTCCCAAATGCAATTGTTAATTTAAAACAATTACTCTGGGCTCCCCAGGTGGTGCAGTGTTTTAAGAATCCGCCTGCCAATGCAGGGGACACAGGTTCGAGCCCTGGTCCTGGAAGATTCCACGTGCCGCGGAGCAACTAAGCCTGTGAGCCACAACTACTGAGCCTGCGTGCCACAACTACTGAAGCCCACATGCCTAGAGCCCATGCTCCGTGACAAGAGAAGCCCCCCGTCGCCGCAACTAGAGAAAAGCCCGTGCACAGCAACAAAGACCCAATGCAGCCAAAAATAAAAATAAATAAATTTATAGAAAAAAACCCTTAAACACAAAAGAGTAGGTATTAAATTAATTAACTAATTAATTAAAAAATAAAACAATTACTCTGAAGTAAAGTAATTTTAAAATCCCAAGCAATAGCAAAGCAATTCAAGCATTTATTAAAACAAATTGTTCCAGATAAAACAACATAGCTGCTCTTGGCAAAATTATAAAGTTCGTTTAGGAAATAATACAGAATTATATGGGGGAGGTCATTAGTAAAATTCTGATATAGAATTTAATAAATGAAACAATAAATAAATAAATCTGATGCAAATTTAAATTAGCTTGGAAATAAACATTGTCAAATAAATTAAGTATTCGCTAAAATATTTTAAACAAAGGAAATTGATAAATGGCTCAGTATCCAATTGAGACAATATATTTGGCTGAAAATCTATTCTTTCTGGTCTCAATAAAAATTTTATTAATGACTTGGAATAGAGAATGAGCATTAGGTTATTGATATTAGTAGAAGTTTTGTTTTGAATAGGGAAAGATACACAAAGATACACAAATACACAAAGATACACAAATACACAAAGATCTGAAGGGATTGGCTCTAAAGCCAGAAAATGATAAGCTAGGGACAGCTTAGAAAAATGCAAGCTTCCATAGCATGAGAAAAAGAATTTGAAACTAATTTAATTCCATGAGAAAGCATGGGAATTGGTAATGCCAAAGAGACTCTACAGGGAATTAGAGAATAGTAAGTAACCACTTGAAGAATGGTAGGAAATAAAAGCAGGCCAAAGTCCTCCAAGTGCCATGTCTATCTCCTACTCATGGCAGTCTGCCATAAGTGGATGGCAATGACTAGATCAGGTGAGCTTGACAGGCATTACCTAACTATACAGCCTCACCACTACCATCACAGATAGCAGGAAGAGAAACGGTGAAATATACAGCAGAACCTCGTGGTTGCTGAACCCTGCCTCACACCAACATCTGATTTTCTTGTTTTAATTTAGGACCCATAGAAATAGAAGTGAACTCTGTTGCTATTGATAATAATTCAGTGAGATGGAGTTGATGGAGCACCAGACTGGGGGTCAGCAAATCTTCCACTGACCAGCCTGCACTTCCGCCTTTGACAAAGAGGTTGAACTGTAACACTCCTAAGGTCCTTCCAGCACTAAGTCTACATGGTAGTTACTTCGGTCTTTAGAAAATAAGCTGCATTTAGAACAAAGAGTCTGTCGTAAGCTTGTAGAATATATTACTCTGATAGAAGAGGCTGAATATATAAGTGGATTCATGAGAAACAAATTTAAGCCTTTGAGTTCTTATTAACAGTTAACACAAATTGAATGTTTCCTATTGCTAGGCACTGTGCTAAGTACTTTACGTGGATTAATTCATTTAATGCTTAGAAGAATTCTTCAGCATAGGTATGATTATTATGTCCCCTTTACTGACAGTCCCACTGGGTCTCAGAGCGCTGTTAAATAACTTGCCCAGAGTTGCACAACTACTAAGTGGTAACATTCCTGGACAAAGTCTTCATCAGTCCTTGATAAACTAAGAAAAATAGGAAAATGGCATTCAATAAATACTCATTGAAGAAATAAAACGACAATGGGTACATACCTACAAGCACACTGTCTTTTGGGAGACAAAACAATGAGGAAAATGATATAATATCTGCTGAGCACTGCTGAATGCCAGGCACTTTACAAATACCCCACCTAATCCTCACAATAACACTCTGAGTTAGATAGTTATCCTCATTTTATAGGTGAATGAACAGAAGCCAGCCTTTCATTGCTGTGTCCCCACCTGGACAGCTATGCCCAGAAATGTGGCATTTGGGACTAGGTCTGGAGCAGAAGGGAGAAGAGACCCCAACCAGAAGAAGCCTATAAGGATGTGCTGCAGTATCCCAGGCCCTCAGGCTAAGTAACTAGGTATGTGGTTGACCTGGATCACTTTTTAGCTTTCAACTGCCTAGCACCTTCCTGTTTGCACCCCAATCTCCCTTTTGGGAGAACCCTCATTTTGGTATGGTCCTGGTGAGAAGGGAAACTGCCACCTACTGCACCCTGGATGTTAAAGAGGCCGGCCCTCCTCTCCCTCAGCCCTGTGCAGCCTTCTCTGGGAGGGAGCGGGTGCTCCTTGAGTTAGGCTGAGCCAAGTGAATGTTTGCACCCATCTGAATCCTGAGCATGTGAGGAAAGGCCAAGGCGGTCGGGGGTCACACTCCTCACAGCTGTGCAGGTGGTATGCAGAGCAGCCTGTCCTGCAGGGCACCTGAGATGCTGACGTTCTGTTGCCTGTCTTGAGGAGACTGGTTGCTTCCCATTCTTCAAGCTGATTCTTCAGCTTCCCAACGATTTTGTGAGCCCAAAGATCTTTCTAACAAATTCCCTTTTGGTTTACAATAAACAGAGCTGGTTTCTGTTGCTTGCAACCAAGAATCCTAAATGGCACAGGGTGTGGGTAAAAAAGTAAAGGCATGCGTTCACAGAACATTTAAAATCCATTCTTGTCAGAGCACTTTCTCAAATGATAGCTTCTGTGCTCCAGCTTCCCAGATGCCGAAGGATCACTCCCTGATCTGTGACTGAACATGGGTACCAATTCACATCCTCATCCCCAAATTCCTCAAATCCCCCCTCTCAGCTCCACCAGCTTTAAAGCGAACGTTGTACAAAGCCACAGAATAATAATCAATTTCTGCAGTTTGTGCTGTTTATGTCATTTTGACATCTGACCCCCTTAAAATGAAACCCTTTAGTGACAAGGTAGTTAAAAAAAAAAAAGAATGCTTTAAATACTGTTGTGGATATTACATGTACTGATACAGAAGATAATGCTCTTTAAATCAGCTTCACAATTGTGTTGCATGAAAAATGACTGCTCATCACTGAGATGTCAGTAAGTTTCCCCTCTTTTTTCTATTATCTTCCTACACAGACACAGAAACACACACACTGACTCAAATACATTCATGTACAACTACACACCTTGCATTCTCTTTCACACAGATCTAAAGAGTATGGCAAATCCACCCCCTATGCTAACAGTAAATACTTTTCTCCCTAAACAGAAGAAAATCCATTCAAAGAGCTCCACATTCTGAGATTCCATTATCTGTGCATTGGAAGAAATGCTTCCTTGGGCTATTCTGAATTTTCTTCATGTAGGTCTCCACCTAAGTGGAGAAGCTGGGTGAGAAGATCTCTGGGAAAAGATGAGGCCAGGACTCTGAGGCAGGTCATGAAGAGAGCAGACACCCCATCCACAGGTAAGGTGGTGCTATCCGAGTGCTTGCGACTGAGAGAGGAGAAAAGGGTGTGAAGAGCCCCAGGACGAAACCCAGGAAAGAAGCAATCTGCAGGAGAATGTTCCCTGAAAGCACATGGAATAAGAAATACAACACATTTCTTTCTGAAATTTATTATTCCTAAGAATGCTCCTTAGAGCATGAGCCCAGGAAGAGTTATAACTGGATTTTCTCTGACTGATTTTCCATGGATTCTAACATATATGCTTATATGAACAGAACGAAATAGCATATTATTCTACAATGAACCAGCCCATTAGAACAAAAAATAAATAAATAAAGCTTCTCTTAATTGCCTATTTGCATTAAGCACATTTTTTCCCCTCATTTTGTCTGGCTGCAAGCCAGGCTCTTTGCAAACTACCTCACTAGCCTTCATTTTCATAGCATTTACAGCAAAGTATTGTATTGTAGGCCCTTTGAAAATCTAGTATAACCCAAAGCCAATAGAAGGTTCTCCTGTCCTTTGGAAACTCAGGAAAAATTGGCTCAAATCTCCAGATCCTGTGGCCTAGGGAAGTCCAGATTCCACCCCCAAGATTTCCAACCTTAAGGGCCCAACTCTTGTGATGGCCTCCTGGCCTCCTGCTGCTGCAGGCTGGCTTTGTGCTGTGCTGCCTGTACATGAACTCCAGGCCCTCTCATCAGCATCAACCTCTTTACTGAAGGTGTTGGGAGGGGGATGGAGGAGACACTTCTATCTCAGAAATTCCAATGGAAATGTTGGCATTACAGTTAAGTGTGCTGCAGCCCCTCTGTCTCTGGGGGCCCAAGGCCCTTCACCCCACACTCCCAGTCTGTTTTATGCGCTCTTCCCCACCTGTCAGGCATCATTTCTCTTGCCTTCCTTGATGAAGCATTGGCACTCACCCACTCCCCAGCCTTGCATCTCATCTTCTGCCTGTAATTGTTACTACCAATATCATGGCACCTTTTAGAGACAAAGAAAGTTACTCTGTGAAGAGGAATTCAGGTGCCAGCCATTAAGATTAAAAATTTTTGTTTCCCTTACTAGAGGGAAGAAATGAGGGTAAAAAATATTACAAAGGGGAGGGAAGTTGACAGTAGGGAGTTGGGGAACTTCTGCTTGCCATTCCTTGAAATACACTCAAGGTGGCCTGGACTCAAAGGGTCTGATCGAGCAGGGCCTGAAAGGACTTTAAATGAGATGCAGACACTCAAGTTTCTCCCTGACTCAGAGTGACCAATCCACAGCCATAACCTTATGCCCAAAGGCCTGTGCTATGGACACTTTTTACTTTTTTAGGTGAGAAACAAGAGTCCCAGACCTTTTCCTCTGCCTATTTTAATCTTTGATTTTCTATGCAGTTCGACACAAGGTGTTGCTTTCCTAATACTGCAGACCCACTGCTGCAAATGTCAACATGGAGAACAATTCTGAAAAGTACCAGGCATTATGGAAAGGGTTTATCAGGAACTGGAAAGGTTGTAACTATCTTTTGAAAGAGAGAGAGAGAAACAGAGAAACAGCGCGGCAGATAGAGAGAGACAGAGATGGAGAGACAAGGAAAGAAGGGGGAGAAAACACCTCAATAGAAGATAATGCCCTCAAAATAATAGCATCCAAGCTTCAAATAACAGTGCACTGCCTTCTAATTTCAATTTGACGTGTGCAGAATTCTTTCTCTTCCAATGCCAAATCCAGAATGAAACATGCAATAAAAATTACTGCCTGAAACATGGTGATAGCATTTAATCCTCTGGCAACACATTCGAAAGTCTTTCAGCTTTAAACCGAGGACTGCCACACTGCAGCTTTGCTCATGAAATTATTTATTCATGCCTCGGTTTATAAAGTCCTTTTTTATATGCTTTCTATCAGCTAACAATGGGCTGGAGCATTTATGTTCGCAGTCTGACAGAGTCCACATTATGAGGCTGGAAGTTCGATGCCTGGCACAGAATTGCTGCCTGGAGGGAGCCGTGTTGTCTGCTTGAGTGGTTTCAGCATCAGGAAGCTGGCAGGGACTGTGGCAGGTTGGGGTACCTCGATGACCAGAGGGACAGCGTGTGGGGGAAGGCAATGAGGGAGGAAGGCGATATTAGAGCACTTGGAAGTTTCTGGCAACTGAGTCCACACGTCTAGGGCGGCGTGTACAGAAGAGGAGAAGAGGACTCAAAGACTGCAGGATAAATCGCTCCATAAACCAATGTCAGTGATCATTAATTAGTAGCAATATGTGCAAACCAGGGCTGCCTTCCTTTTTGTGAAGGTGAAAAAGTTGAGGAGAGAATATTGATTTGCTGAGCAAATTAAAAGTAGAAGCAGATTACAAAGGAAAAGTTATATACTTAAGAGACCAAGCTGATTCAAAGCACTTTAATATGTATTTATGTACATGCAATTTATGTCTAAGGAAAGGTAAGCCTACAGTGGGGATAGAAGCTTATTAAGATCATTCTAAACCACTCATTAAAGCAGGACTACTAGTATATAATACTCGAGTAGGTTATCCCTTCCCTGACTTTTCTGACTTGGTCAATTCCTGCTATTAAGAATTTTTGTATTACCATATAACCTCTTTTCCTCAACATTTAACACAGTTAACAATTTTATTTAATTTTGTGTGTCTGTGTGCGTGTGTGTGTGTGTACTCCATGAGCACTCCACAAGGGCTTGTATTTTTTCCCTTCAGCTAGTACCTACAGAGAGCCTAGCACTTCCAACTGAAAATTGCTATGAATGCAATAAAATTAAGTATCTTTTTAAAATATTTTAATTCAGACGTTCCACTAAATATTGGTTGTAACGAAATTACACTAAAAGGTGTAGCAAATCACCAAAATGATAATAAAAACTTATTGAAAGGACAAAATTATTCTGGTAAAATATTGACAATCATGGACAATGTTAAGATCCTTTTGCTTTTCATAATGGTAAAATAATTTTAAAAATAGTAAAGCTCAAAAATCTTTAACAGTATGGTTATATAAATGTAAATACCCTGCAGCATAATCCAATGAGCTAAGTTTTCACCAGAATTAAGACAGTCTTACATTTTTGGATCTTTATTGGCAAAGAAAATATATTGCTTTTCTCTCTCTTGAACTTTCTGGGGAAACAGATCACCTTTCCACTCTCCAATACCTCCATACTCCTTCAGCGTGCTTGGCTTCAGCCCACGGCTTTCTTTCTGCTCTCTGAGCGCTCCAAACCTCCTCCCACCTCGGAGGGTTCACACCTGCTGGCCCCAAATCTTTGCAGAGCTTGTGCCTTCTTTTCCTTCGGGCCACCCAGAGGAGCCTTTCCTGACGGTGCTAATGATGCCTGTCCCCACTTACCCTCTAGCACGTACCTTGTTTCACTTGCTTATTGGCACTTATCCCTATCTAACGTTATCCAGTTTGTGGGCTCATTGGTTTGTAGGCTTATTTGGGGTCTCCCCACCCCCCCCCGCCAAGAATGCAAGGGCCTTGAGAGTAGGGGACTATATCTGTCTTAACATGTTAATAGCCCCAATGCCTAGCATGGTGCCTGGTAATGTACTAGGTGCTTCAAAGTATTTACTGAATGAATGAAGAGAAAAACAGACGAGGAAATAAGTGAACCATTTTTACTACATAATATCAAGAGTTTGATAACATATTCTTGGATGGGGTGAGATAATAGTGTATAAACTTGCTATTAAAGTGTCAGCTGGGCTGTCCAGCTGTACAGGCATCTAATCACTTAGGTCCGCATCATGTATTGTGTATTTCAGCGTGCACACGCTTTTCTTTATTTGGTTCCCACAACTATCCCATAAGTAGAAAGGGCAAGGACAGAGGCAGGATCACTTGTGTTTTTAACAGAGGAGGAAACTGAGCTCAGAAAGGTTAAATTATTTTCCCAAGTCATGCATGTAATAGGCAACAGGGCTGGGTCTCCAGCCCAGCCTTTGGCAGCTTTCTTGCTATACCATCAAATGTCTGTCTCTCTTGTTTCCAAACAAATCATTTGTCTATTTAGTTAATCTTTCAAGAAACCTAAATCAGGTACCTACTATTGATTGTGAAGGATTCTCTTAGGCACTATGCAGCAACACAGCTATGCAGATAACAATTTCTCTCTGGAGAATCAAAATGCATAAATGACTCACCAACCTGAAGATATTTCAGTTAAGCGCCTTATTATCAGGA
The DNA here is from genome assembly GCF_964270905.1 of Leucopleurus acutus. Taxonomy (NCBI): domain Eukaryota; kingdom Metazoa; phylum Chordata; class Mammalia; order Artiodactyla; family Delphinidae; genus Leucopleurus; species Leucopleurus acutus. The sequence continues at coordinate 41,930,655 of NC_139142.1, forward strand.
AAACCTCAATGTTATACAGGTAGGAAAACCTTCCAGTTTGGATAATACTGGGATGGGCCTCCAGGAAAAACAACTTTGTAGGTCTCCCTGGAAAGGTGGATGCGATTTCAATAGGAAAGTAGAAAAGAGAGGACATTCTAAGAAAAGATTACAAAATGAAACAAGAAAATATTATGTTTTCAGAAAATAGTAAAGAGTTAATCAAAGGAAATGTTTGAACAGAGGGGAAACTTTGGAGGTAAGACTGGAATTAATATTAAATGACAATTGCTGTTTGGTGCTTTTAACATGCAGGAATGGGTTCTTTTGAGTCTTGTAAAATGCTAAGCCAGTTGCCATAGAAATACAGTAGTCATTATGCCATAGAGGAAGTCAGGCATCCCAGCTGGTGAAGGAGGGGGAGGGGGAAAGAAAATGGTATTCTGAGGCCCCCAAATTCAAATTAACAGAGGTCTGTGGCCAAATTTATTCATTTTTAGAGTTTGAAATTGTATGAATTAAATGCTTGGTATGAAATATCTATTTATGGTAGAATAATTTTTTGTACCCAGAGAATCTTAAGTTTCATGAAGGTAAAACGTGAGAGAAATATTTATATTTGCTTGGGAAAAAAAGGAATTATTTCCATGATTATTATTTAGTTAGCAAGATTCTACAGCTGTATATCTAAATAGATCTATAGAGATACAGAGATATAGGACAGAAACACACACACACACACACACACACACACACACACACACACACACACCACTGTGCTACCATTGTCACTGGTGTATGAAAAGACAATTTAGGCCCTGACAGCATTTTCCTCATATCTTGGGATACGTTCAAATTCACTCTTTACAATAGAATCTAACATTTTAATATCAAACGAGTTAATTTACGTTAGTGGAACATTTACAAGGTGATCTAAGAGATGGGTGGTGAGAGGTTTTTACATTAGAAATGTGGTTTTCATAGAGTGAGTAGGTGGGTCCCTGCATTTTCATAGACAATGCCATATTCGCATTACATTCCTTGGTGCTTTGCTAAATATCAACGACTGGGCTATTTTATTCTGGATGAAATTTTCTTATTATTGTGGTTGTCAGGAATGTAGACTATGGAGTCAGAAGGAAATGAACTCAGATCCCAGCACTGCCACATATTGTGTGATCTGGGAAAATAATAATCACCTTTCTCACTGGTTGTCAGGATAAAATTGTTGTCAGGATAAAATGAATTAAAATCCACGTACAGTGTTTTCGAACAATATCTCGCACATATTAGCCACTTAGTAATCGTACATGTTAATAATAACAATAATTACCTTAAAAACAACAATGATGATCAATTTGAGTAAACAGTATGTTCGATTACCTTAAATACATTATTTTTAATCTTCACAAAGACTGTGAGTTAGACAGTATTATCCCATTTAACAAAGTTAAAAAAAAAACAACTGAGGCTTATAGGGATTCATAGACTTAGCAAAATTACTCCAACGGTAAATGGAGTAGCTGAGCTTGGACCCACACTTGACCTACTTTGTTGATTTTGTTTTTTGGTTTTTTACTCTGTTGTCACTATAATACCACGAAGTGCCTCAGGTGCCTCAGTAAGTCTTTCTTTCCTTTTGTCTGGAATAACGGCTCCTAAATATTATGACATAAAAAAAGGCTCAAATGATGCACCATTTACTGAACAGAACATAAGAGATCTAACAAAGGAATTAAAGAAAAGAATACTGTACAAGATAAAGCTTGTGCAAGTAAGCGAACAAAGAGACAAAAATAATTCTTAGCTGGTGGACCATCTGACAGTCATTTATACCTGGCACTGGTATAAATAAATAGAAAACCGATCTCTGGCTGTATTATGGTTAAATTATTTGTGTACTACTATTATCATCACTCTATAAGCAAGATAGTCCCAATTTGACCAAGCCAAGATGAGTAAGTTACTCAATATTCATCACACGTGAGGGAAAAGACTTCTAGACTGATTTTAAAACATTACCAAATGCCAAAATGACAAACCTGAAAAATGTAACTGTTTCTTCTTGATTCTTTACAATAGAGAATCAAGACTATGTAATCTTCACTTCATTGCAATAAACTTTAGGTCACCTTTAAAACCTAAAGTGAATATTTTATGGGTGGCATAATTTATTCCAATAGAACCTCCTTTATTTACTATGTTATTCGGAGACTGATTAGGCAGGACCTCCCTGAGAGGCAGTGTGTCCTGGTGGTTAAGAAGATAGAGGGGTGGGATAGGGAGGGTGGGAGGGAGACGCAAGAGGGAGGGGATATGGGGATATATGTATATGTATAGCTGATTTACTTTGTTATAAAGTAAATTTACTTTGTTATAAATGGGTTCCCACCACATTTTTTTTTTTTTTTTTTTTTTGCGGTACGCAGGCCTCTCACTGTTGTGGCCTCTCCCGTTGCGGAGCACAGGCTCTGGACGCACAGGCTCAGCGGCCATGGCTCACGGGCCCAGCCGCTCCGCGGCATGTGGGATCTTCCCGGACCGGGGCTCGAACCAGCGTCCCCTGCCTCGGCAGGCGGACTCTCAACCACTGTGCCACCAGGGAAGCCACCCCACTGCATTTTTACCATTTACTAGCCATTAGATTGTACACATTAGCTAACTTTCTAAGCCTTCATTTTTTCATCTGTGTGGAAGTGATAATAAAACAATCTACCTCATGGAGTTATTATAAAGATTAGGAAAGATAATACGTGCGAAGCCCTTATTTCAGTGCCTGGCCAGAATAAGTCTTCAATAAATATTAGTGGTTGCTCTTTTTATTATGGAGAAGTAGAATGATACAGCAGGAGCATGTGAGATTTGGATTCAGACAGACTTTGGGTAGTACATACAAGGCCTCATTCAATTACTACTTAACGGAACTAAGCAAATACATAACTATCTTCCAGGAAGAGACTCGTGGAGAGGTTGGATTCTTTACTGGAGGGGTTAGAAGGGTAGCCAGGGTGGATCTTGGGGAGGGGAAATAGATTTTTTTTTTCAGGAAAGGCATGCTAATGTACAAGTTGTCATTAATAAATCTTAATCCTAGCAAAGATATTCAATTTTTAAACAGGAATACAAAGTTCTCCCAAAAGTGACATAGACCAGAAAGCTGGCAGGAAAAAGAGATTTTTGATTCATACAGCTAATGTGTGCATTGAGGATCACATTCAGTTGTATGAATTGTTGATATGCTACGACATTCTCTATAATCCCAACAAGCCTAGAAAGAATACATGTCAAAAATTATAAAGGATTGGAGATTTTACTCTACTTGCAAGCTAACAAGTTAGCCGACTACAGCTTCATGGATGTTAGTGGAAGACACAAGACTCCTGGGTCAGAGATGAAGGACAGTTAATTACTCATAGCAATAGCAGTAGCTAGAGCATTAGCATTCATTTGTGCCAGTTTCTCGAGCCCCAATTCCCAATTCTGAGGCCACGTGAAGAGGTGCAGATAACGCCTGCATGTGTAATACGCTGCATCACAAGAGAGGAATCCTGAGCTGAGAGAATCTTTTTTAACGGGTAGAGAAAGTCCCTGCCCCTTTCTCTAGAGGCAGACGTAATCTTTATTATACTGGACAATAAGCATGGCTGTACTTTGCTCAAGAGGGAAGCACTATCTTTAGGCTTATCACCACCATTCTTGGAAAGATTGTCCAGAACGAAGGACAACCAGCGTCTCTGCTCACAAGACATACAGAAATGTGAGCCCCATGGAGAGTTGTTCCCCAATGATACAAGACAACGTATATAAAAGCTCCTCAAGTCGTCCCTGTTGGAAAAGAAAATGCCACTTAGAAAAATCTCTTTAAGATTGTGAAACCTATATATCCAGGCTTCATTTTCCCCACCCGAAGCTCCCGTTTTCTGAAGCTTGGCTGATCACGGTAGGAGCCAGCACCAACAATTTACTTAACATCAGCTTTGCGGAGCCAGAACACACCCCTTCTGATCTGCCAGCTGGTGTGAGGCCGGACGCTCCGCATCCTCACAGCTGCCTCGATTGTGTTCTTTGTAGTAGGTGAGTAATACCCTAGATAATGAAAAATGATAGGTAATTTCTTTCTCTTGAACCCTGTTCTCTACCGACACTCTGAAAAATCAGAAGACTTCTTACTTCGACCCACTCTACAGCTGTGCCATTGCTGTGGGAGGAACACAGTGTCCTGGTCCTGACGGGGCATCTCCATGGGGAATCCTGGCTTCTATGGCTCCCAGGGGATGGCAGCAGGAACTCGGAAAAAGAGGCAGATCTCTAAACCCGCCCTGCAGCTCCTTCCTTGGAAGTGGAAGGTTGCCAGACAGAGATGGCCTATGGTTCTTTTTCAGGAATCTCCTTTTACCATTAGATTTCCCAGTCTTCCCATCAGGAGTCATTCTTAGAAAAGCATCAGACATCAAACAAATTTCACCTTCGTGTGGCTCAATCTCTTGCTTGGGTGAGGTTGATTGGGGAGAGACTTGAGTTTTAAGCCCGTTCGTCTAATGAAGAAATAAGTCACTGTCTTCAATTAAGAATAGTCACAGCAAACTCTTGCATAGCATTTTCCAGGCGCCAGACACTGTTCTAAGGGCTTGGCATATAGTTACCCATCCAATCAAGGTTATTAACTTCATATTATAAATGAGGAACTTGAGGTACAGAGATATTATTTTTTTTACAGAGATATTATTAACTCCAAGGTCACACAAATAAGTGGCAGAGCTAGGATTTGAACCCAGGCAGTCTAACAGCAGAGTCTGGGCTGTTGACCACTAACCAAGAGAGCCTGTGGGATAAGAGAGTGTTACCCCCATAGTCAGCTGGCACCAGCCTATAGGTTGAACTCAAGTAGTGCTTATTGGTAAATTAATGGCTTTTTGATGTGTATGGTAGAGAACAAACGTGAGCTTAGAATGGAAGAAAGTTAATTCCAGCTAAAAAACAGAGATAACAACTGCTTTTCCAGTCCAGATATAAAGCAACAGAAGTCACCCATCAAAAGTGATTAGCACAAAGAGCCCTTAAAAATAAACCATTAATAAGGTAGAACTGAGGTTCATTTTTTCAAGTATTTGGAACTACATTCCCTAAAACAATGACAAATTACATCTCCATCAAGCACATGGCAACTGAAGCCCTAAGCTCATAAATCATCATCAAGAGGCCAGAATGCCATATTGCACCTGGTTTGTTCCCTTCTGAAGGGACAGCTGCAGTGCACCCATCCTTCCTGCTTCCAAGACAGGACACCACTCATTCCTCAGAAATTATTTGAAAAGAGCTGTCCCAGATCAGGGGTCAGGGACGATCAGATGGTGCTGAAACTACACCATTTTGAAGCATCATAGCTACCAATTTCCTATTGTATGTCCTTATTTTCCTGTAATGACACTTTAAAAACCCTTCTTTGCCACATTTACACCTATGCTCACCAACACCCAGAGTTAAGAACTGACTCGAGGAAAGCTACTGAAAGCTGTATTTCTAATGCTTATGTAACCATGTCATATATGCAGTTGGCAACCCCCTCCAAGTGTTTACTGTCCAAAAAAGTAGTTTCTGGTTCCATTTATCATTTGTGAACCATTCAGCATTTATTTGGCAGCAGATGGAATTTCATGATTGCCCAGATCCTGCTGTCACCTCCTACATTCACACACACACACACACACACACACACACACACACACACTTAGAATCACAGAAATCAAAGGGGTCTTATAGATAATTCAGTTTACACTGCTTATTTTACAGATGAGAAAACTGAGGTCCAGAGATATTATGTCTAGTTAGTTACTGTATTAGTCCCCTTAGCTGCAAGCAACAGAATTTCATCTCAGACAAGTTTAATCAAAAAGAATAATTACTATAGGGATATGAGGGCAGTGCCTCCAGGATCCCAAGGGCAAACACACTGGCAGCACAGAACCAAGTAGAACCAGGGATTCAAGCCCTGTCTGCAGCCTCTATTTCTCTTTCCTCCACTCCTGCTACTCCATGAGCTTTTCTCTCTTTCTCTCTCAACCTGCTTCCTTGACTTATGCAGATGAAGTTCAAAGATTCTAGTGAATAATCTCACTGACCCAGGCCAGTTCAGATGCCCATCCCCCAACCAGTCACCCACAGCCCAAGAACATGGTCATATTGTAACGTGACTGCTTTCACTGCAATAATGTTGTTGGGAGAAAATTCCCAGAAAATGGGTATGGGACAAAGCGTTCTAGGTGAATCTAGAATTTAAAACTCCTTACTCTTGGTTGAGTTGTCTTTTCTGCTTCGGCTCTCATCCCATTACCTGTAGGTTAATAATTTAAACATATGCAGAATCTGCAGAATCTAGAAAACTACTTCCTTGCCCTCTGAGGCCAACCCTCCGTTCCCAGTTTTCTATTGATCACCTCCTATTCTTAATGCCACAAACAGAAGCCAGCCCCTCCCTTCATACCCTACTTTTGCCCTCATATACTTTTTTTTTAAACATCTTTATTGGAGTACAATTGCTTTACAATGGTGTGTTAGTTTCTGCTTCATAACAAAGTAAATCAGCTATACATATACATATATCCCCATATCTCCTCCCTCTTGCGTCTCCCTCCCACCCTCCCTATCCCACCCCTCTAGGTGGTCACAGAGCACCGAGCTAATCTCCCTGTGCTATGCGGCTGCTTCCCACTAGCTAACTATTTTACATTTGGTAGTGTATATATGCCCATGCCACTCTCTCACTTCGTCCCATCTTACCCATCCCCCCCCCGTGTCCTCAAGTCCATTCTCTACATCTGAATCTTTATTCTTGTCCTGTCCTGACCCTAGGTTCTTCAGAAACTTTTTTTTTTTAGATTCCATATATATGTGTTAGCATATGGTATTTGCTTTTCTCTTTCTGACTTCCTTCACTCTGTATGACAGACTCTAGGTCCATCCACCTCACTACTCATAACTCAATTTTGTTCCATTTTACGGCTGAGTTATTCCATTGTATATATGTGCCACATATTCTTTATCCATTCATCTGTCGATGGACATTTAGGTTGCTTCCATGTGCTGGCTATTGTAAATAGAGCTGCAGTGAACACTGTGGTACATGACTCTTTTTGAATTATGGTTTTCTCAGGGTATAGGCCCAGTAGTGTGCCCTTATATACTTTATACATCCTTCACTTATTCTCCTTGCCCCTTTCTCACCCTTAGCCTGTTTCTGTGCCCCACATCTCACCCCACCTTCTCTGATGATGAAATGGAAGTGACCATGGCAGAGTGAGTGGGAACTCTTTCTGACTCACCATCACCATCCCCTCTCCTTCAACACCCACTCCTTCCTTCCCTGCCTTATGCTTCCCAGTCCTCTCTCATCTCTTTGCTTCTTTTTATTTTCTTTAATTGAGTTCTTCTCAGCCTTTCTCCATTTTCTTGCCACAGTGACCCCTTCCCCCCACTGTACTTACTTTAGGGCTCCTCCCACCCTCTACCGCCACCCACCTCCGAGCCATGGCCTCCAGCATAGGATGCGCTGTGCATCCCAGGTCTTCACTCTCCCCCCTGTACTGACCCCACCCTTGCCTCAGTCAGGCCAACCTGAAAGTGGATGCCTTCAAATGCTCTCTGGGACGAACAATAGTAACAAAAGGAAAATGGAACAGGAAGGTGTAAAGATTTATGTATACAAATGTAATTCAGAAATGCAAATGTATGTGTATTCTTTAAAAATCAACTTTTAAAATAGAGGAAAATACTGAATATTATGATACTTTTATTTCCAAATTTTCACGCCTTCCATAAAGATATTCAAAATATTAAAATTACATTGCCACTAGGAACCTATCTTTTTCCTTGAGAATTATGGGCATTTTTATGCTTTCCACCAAAAAAAAAAAATTTAGTAATTCTAATTCTCCAAAAGTTTCCTTTTTGAACAGGCTATATATTCCTTATAGATCAAAGCTATAGTCATGCTTCTCTACTTTCTTTAATCAATGTCGAGTAGAAAAGAATTACTGTATTCAGAAGAAGCAGCAGTATGGCAGACGGCAGGAAATCTGGTGCCCTGCATCACATTCCAGATAAAAGTTCTGGTTCAGAGCAGACTGCACTATAAAATATCTACCCATTTTAAAGTGGAGCTGATACATGAAAAACTTGGGTTCCCCAAGTAAATGAGTTCTTTGGTTGTTCTTCACCATACAAAGGTTTCACCAAAAAAATAATAATAATTCTTTACTTGTTTGCTACCCTTAAAAACTTAAAGCAGTGCTTCCCTGGTGGCGCAGTGGTTGAGAGTCCGCTTGCCGATACAGGGGACACGGGTTCGTGCCCTGGTCTGGGAGGATCCCACATGCCGCGGAGCGGCTGGGCCCGTGAGCCATGGCCGCTGAGCCTGCGCGTCCGGAGCCTGTGCTCCGCAACGGGAGAGGCCACAACAGTGAGAGGCCCGCGTCCCGGAAAAAAAAAAAAAAAAAAAACTTAAAGCAGTAGTCAATTTATCATATATTTGTTTGTATACAACTTCTCTGGACTGGAACAGATCAAGTACACCTGGAAGCAAAGCATGAGTCAAGAAGCCCAAACCACTGATTCATATGAAAAACTAAGAGAAAATTGTTAGCTTCTTAGAAGAACATACAAGCAAAGCCAGCCTTGTGAACAGTGGAATTTAAAGGTTGCTGTTTAAGAGCTGATCAATAGCAGATAAAGAGACCACAGTTTACCCAACCTCATAGGGTAGCTGAGAAAAAATGAAAAATGCTGGTTAAAGGGTTAGATTTTTATCAAGCCACCATCAGAAGATGGACAAGATGCTAGAGGTGACATAACTATTTACGTCAGAAGGATGAAGCCCACGTACGACATACGAAAGAGCAGAAAGCTAGAAGGAGTCTGGGTCCATGAGGGCATCATGGACCTGAATTACCAGCTTAGAACTGCCAACCTCAAAAAAGGGGGTGTTGTTCAATATTTCCAGGCCCCCAAATATCAATCGCATTGCCTAGAGTTTCCAAGACATGTCAGTAAACACAATTCCTTAAATCCTTGGTTTTTAAGCTTTTTCATGTTGTAAGACTCTTTAAGATTATGTTTTTAAATTTCTGAAATATGCTCACCTACCAGAGATACACCAAATTTCACCTAATTTTTTTGAGGGGTAGGTCAGTACCCCCCTGCCTTAAGCTAAGGCCTTAATTATCACTTAGAAATTTAGCAAGGAACTGACAGCCAGCTGAGAACAAAAATAGAACAGAAGGCAGGCCCAGCCTCATGGTGTCAGATAAGAGGAAAGGGTCCCATGGATCAACAATTTCTCTACAATATGACAGACCAACACCCCAATTTGGAAAAACTCCCATTCTAAAAGCTCTGAAAATTGTGATTTGGGGGTTGAAGGTAGCAGGAGTTGTCTTAGAAAAGAGCTGACACTACAAGTGAGTGCAGATGAACTCCCTGAGAATCCTTTAGAACAAAATCCTACCGTCTCGTTACGATTTCTTAAATTATACATTCTCAGACAATGAATATCCAAGATGTGGCCAAAGCTGTTTAGAAACACTTCGAGCATGTGAGCATAATTTCATACTGCGTTATAAGGGATTCCTATGAAATTACACGATGCATCTTTCTGAACCTCAAGGCAGTCCATCCTAAAACAGACGTGCTCTGAAATGTATCAGCAAACTTTGATTCTTTTGGCTTTCTTATAACAAAGCCTTCAGAAATTAAGAATATTCTTTAAGACTACTTTAATCGGCCAAAACAGACAGTTCCCAATTTAAACAAGAGGAGTTTTGTCATTAAATGGCTAAGTAGCCAAGCACAGCATTCTTTTCATCACTTTCTTTTTCACCCAGTGTTTTTCTGTCTTAAAGATATTACATCTCCTAAACTTTCTCCAGTCTTTCTTATGACCCGGATCTTGTATCTTTGTATCACAGATGTTATTTGTACAAAGGGCAGTTCGTAAACAGCACTTGTTCTTTTAATAAAAGAATGTTTTACCAAAAAAAAAAAAAAAGCTGCTTCTTGAAAATAAACTTCTTTATTAGCCAACAGGCTATTGGAAATCTGGTCAAATTTTAGAACTCGGCTCTATTTTAAGACAGAAATTATTTCTATTCTTGCCTTTAGCTAAGATCAAGATGCAGGGTTCACCTGGGAAATCCAGAAGGCTCTCTTAAGGAATTTAGCTCAGCCCTTCTGGCAAAGGACTCGGAATACATGGCGTAAGGATCTGACCACCAAAGACGGACCACCTAACACAAGTGTAAGAGAAGGGCAAAGGTGTATTGTCCATTCATTCAGGAATAATCTAATGAACTCAGACTCCCGCACAGGGATCACCACCCTGTTGGACAAATATGGTCCAATCCATTAGCATGCACCTTCCAGTTTTGAGGACTCTAGTCCGATGTGCTAATAAGAAACCTCCAGCTGCCTGAGGACTGTTCCCCATCCATGTATTTCCAGGAGCCCCCCAGGGTAACTCACATGCGTGGCTGGCTGCTGCTACTGCAGGAGGCTGAGCAGGCCTCTGCGGGTGGCCACGTGGCAGACCAGGCAGACGGAGGATTGCTGCTGCCCGCCGCTGCCCCAGGCCCTGCAGCCCTCCCGTGGAGGACAAGAGGCCGCCTCCCTTTGTGTTATACTTTGTTAGATGGGTCCCTAAGCCATAGATCACTGAGCTCCAATGTGTCACAGACTGTCATGGCATGGTTTTTACTTACAGCTGTCTCTCTCCTCCGAGCCCAGAAGTGCCGCAGGGGCTGGGCTATGATTCGAGACTCATACCAGCTCCAGGGCTAGACTCAGTCTTCCTTCTGCTCTCTGATGAGTAAACCTTTGATACAAAATCCTACCCACCCCAAGGGCTGTTTCTCACAAGATCTCCTTAGCCCTCTGCAAACAGATGGTCATTGAGTTACACCACCTGCTGTGGGTGCAGCTAAGTCCCCCCTGAGTTTCTTGCTACTCAAAGCCCACCTAGTCAAGGCTCGGAACATTCCCTTGGAGGTGATCAGACACTACTGTCAAAAGAAAATCATCTTGATTGGGGCAACTAACACGTCCCACATCATAAAAAACAAAGAGAGTTTGATTCGGGAGACAGAAGCCCACCCAGGGCAAGCAAATAAGGAAAGGCAAGGAGAACAGAAAAGGGAAAATGTAGGAAGGAAACAAAGCCGTGGGTTTGTGCTAGCACACGGCTTCCCAGTGATGTGGTTGACAAGGGTCAAAGCAGCTTTTCATTCCTGTGATGATAAGATGGTCATTCCCAGTTGGACCGGCCCCAGGCTCCACTCCAAAGCACTTTACACGAAGGTGCATAAATGTGATGTGACCTGCTTGTGACTGTAATCCAGGAAAGCCAGGAGAGGAATAATGACGGGACAAGGAAAATTCCTTACGCTACTCCCCCCCTTCAGACTCAAAGCCCCAGCTGTTTGATTTTGCTGATCCTAACAGGCCGCTGGCGGGCATTGAGGATGGCTGTAGCCTGCCAGCATTTGGACGTTTCTGCGGGTTTAATTATTCTCTGGTAATAACTTCTCCCTATTTCTATGAAGAACAGATGATCAAGAATACAGCCCAGGGTCCTGTGTACTATGTAAGAGAAAGATACAGCTTTTTCCAAATATAGTTTATGAATGTCATATCCACATTCTGATGTACTCACTATAAAGCAGTAATATCAATAATAACAGTCTTTCCATTACAGATATTGGAATAAATGCTTTCCATGTGGAGCTAGAGTAATTATTATCAATATTTGGGTGAACCAGAATACCAGTGACAGCTCCAACAGCTGCATTCAGCTTTGGCTCAGTAACAAAAATCAGAAAGCTCCCCAGTGAGAAACAAGGCAGGGTTTGATGAATTTCACTCAGCTCTTCAGTTACAGATTATTAAAAGATGAATTATAAAATTGGCTCAATAATGGCCATGCACATTCTTTCTGGCCAGCATCATCCCCAAGGCTCTGATTGTCACAGAAGAATCTTTAAATCAGAGGACAATTCAGGTCTAACTCAAACAGACAGTGTTTGTAAAGCTGCCATGCACCATTAGCGCATGCACTTCCCTGAGCCATGGTCCAATTACTCACCACAGACAGACACACACGGCTGCTAATGGGACAAAGACAACACGGAATGACATAAGGGTCTGAGCATTGCCTTTTTCTAGTCTCTGGATAGGCATCTAGGAGATGGAGACAAGTAGACAGTGCTTTCAGGAGATATTTAACCAGAAGCCCTAGACCAAGGGCAGAGTTCTACATGCTTTCTTAAGCAGACAAAAGGTTTTGACAGCGTGTTCTTGTGAATTCTAGATGGAACTCAGCAAAATATGCTGAATCTATTAGGATGTTGAGTATTTCCAGTACAACACACTAAGATTTCATTCCCTTTCAGATTTCCTGTTTTAGGGTTCTCCAGAGAAACAGAATCAATAGAATAGATAGATAGATGGACAGACAGACAGACAACTAGATAGAGCTATAGTTACAGCTACTGATATAGATATAGATACAGGGATGGATATGTATATATATATATATATATATATATATAGAGAGAGAGAGAGAGAGAGAGAGAGAGAGACAGAGAGACAGAGAGACAGAGAGACAGAGAGAGAGAGAGAGAAAGAGAGATGATAAGAGTATACACATATACAGAGAGAGACTGAGAGAGAGAGAGAGATTTATTTTAAGGAATTGGCTCAGGAAATCATGGGGGCTGGAATGTCTCAAATCTGTAGAACAGGACAGCAGGCTGGAAATTCAGCGAAGAGTTGATGTTTCAGGCTTGAGTATGTAATCTGCAGGGCAGGCTGGCAGGCAGGCAGATTTGTGCAGGGTTTCTACATTGCAGTCTTAACGCAAAATCAACTGATTAGATGAGACCCACCCACACTATGGAGAGTAATCTGTTTTACTCAAAGTCAACTGATTGTAAATGTTCATCATATCTAAAAAATACCCTCATAGCAACATCTAGAATGATGTTTGACCAAACAACTGGGCACCAGAGCCTAGCCAAGTTGACACATAAAATTAACTATCACATTATTTTTTCCCAAAATATAATGGCTGAAGATAGAATATTTATATTTTAAGGGTTCTCAGCATTCCACATATCTGGCTGAGGAAGCCTCACGCCTACTGCCTCACACTCACATACAACAATCTCCAGGGCATGAAGACAGCTGGTGTCCTTCAGAATGGACCCTGGAAAGGTGTGTGTGTGTAGAACTTGAGTGATCAGGCTGCTATCTGTTTCCCGTCATCCCCACTACCCAGATGGACCTTCCTCTAGCACACCTGGAGAGAAGGGAGCTTTGACTCACATCTCTGTCTACCTATCACCTGATCCTTTCATTGATTTCCAGGCTACCTTGGGCCTCCACTTGTGTTGCTCCTGGGAACCCACTGAAGGCTAGGAATACAATTCTCCCCTTAACATGAGGCTGCCTCCACCAGGCTGGCCTGGACAGAGGGGGTCAGGAGAAGAACCCTTCAGGGCTCCTTTCCTTAGTTCCTCACCTAACATACCAGGTGGTGTGGATGCAACAGACCGCTGGGACTATGGGGATAGGTAGAGGATACCGCAACACAGGAATAAAAGTAATACTGTACACTAAGCACCACTGTTCAGTGTTTAAGGAAATTTACTAAGGTTAACCCTTCTTAGGGACTCTCCTTAGGATACAGCCCAATTCCATGTCTCAATCCCCTGTATTAAGGACCATCTTTCCCTTAACCCCTTGAGGGAGAGCTACTTCTTCAATCCTTCGCAGGGTGAATCTCTGTTCCCTCTCTAGAACCAATCTGATACCCTACGAAGGAAATTTGTGGGCCTCCACAGTCCCCAGCAATACCTTTCCAATCCTGGGATTATTCATCAAGAATGTGCTTTGGTCAATAATCCAGGTTGGAATTTGGTATTTCAAATACAGTTCCCTGTGGAGATCTCTCCACAGTGTGACAATGAAGGTAATGTGCCCCCAGATTCTTCCTTCGGTCTTCTAGAATTTATAGATAACTTCCAGACAAAACATGCATGCATGATGCAGACATACACATCCCAAGAACAAAAATAATTCTATGAAGAAGTGCAGTCCAAATCTGTATGAACAAAGAAAAGTATTTTCTTCGAACAAACAAAAAATCTGCCAAGATTTTCCCTGCCCACAACAGAAAGATTATTTTATGTTCTTGGGCACAGTGATTTAGTTCCCCTTTTCATCATCTCCCTATTCCTAACGATTCCTGGGAACCTGGCTAGGCCTAAACTTTGGAACATGTCATAAAGGCTTTCCTAATAGCAGAATTCCTTGCCCCTGAGTCACACCCAAGACAGTCCTTCCCAACTTTGATCATGGTACATAATAAACTCATGACATGATAAACTCATATGGTACCATGGGATAAATGGGCTGCCCCAGGCCCCAGATCTGGCTTTCTAGAGGGGAGAGAAGGCAGGGTCTTGGTATATACCTAATCTATATATAGCACCCCAAGGAGCCCCCAAACACCTGCTGGGACACTCTGCCCATACTGTGCTCATCTCCCTTGAGCCAGATTAAATTTTTAGGCAGAACTTCCTATCCCAGTATTGTTGGCAAGTGGCAAAGAACAACATAAAGAGATTCTTCCACCGTCAGCAATAAAGGCCCAAGGGCTGGGCTGAGAAGCTAGGCTGTGGTTCATTAGACACATCTGTAATAGCTGGGCTTCAAAGCTCCAAGGGAACTTATCTCTGACCTCACTTGTGACTATTCCCAAGTTAAGAAGCTGTGGTCTGAAAAAGCTAACTGGAGAGGTTGACTACACTTTTTATAGAGAAAAAACAAAGTTCTTACAACTTGGAAAATCTCCTTTTTTCACCTAAAAAGGTGAAGAACAACAAGGACAGAACTGTAGGGAAAACTTCTTGAAAAATCCTGTTACCTTAGAGTATTTGTACCCACATCCTGGTTTGCTGACTGTCATTGAAAAATAAACACAGTGTCTTTCTTATTTTTCCACTGTATCCCAGTTCCTAACAGAATGTTTGGCACATAGTAAATACTCAATAAGTATTTATTAAACCAACGTACTCCACAAATTGCAGGAGGGGATAACGTTTAGTATATTCACCCAGAACTTAGGGAACTGAAATTGGTTCCACTTGTAAATTACAGTTTAAGATTATTAGCAGGAGGAGGCTTTCTTGAAATAAGATTTCAGACAGAAATCCATCTGTCAACTAATGATATAGATATTAAGAAATGAAAAGTCTCTAACAAAATTGCTAAGTCAGACCTCCTGTCTGTGTAAAGCAGCAGCTGACGTGCCATCATTATCTGTTTGCACTGTGGGCAAGAGCCCTTCAGTTCCTTCTGTTTTCCACCTCCAGAACCTGTTGAGAGCGCAGATACCACCCAGCGCCCCCTCCATGAAGCAAACAGACCCTCATGCTGTTTAGAGTATATGACACCCTGCTGGTCAAATTCTTCTCTGAGCATTAAATACTTGTACACACACTCCCTATTTTCTTCGTGCAAGTCAATAGCAGAGGCACTGCAGATGGTTGAGTTAGAATAAACACAAGCACTGTTAAAAATTCATTCAAATAGTCTTCTTTTTGTTGTTGTTCTTAATAATCAGACAAGAATTGAGCTGAAGTTGATATCTTTAACATCTTTAACAAAAGAAGCTGTTTAAGTGAATACATAGTGTATATAAGTAAATATATTACTGAGATTATAGGAGACCACATTAATCCTACTTGTGAGAACTAAATTTTAAAATACTTTTATAGTGGTTGTTTGCACATAAAAGAATTTAGGCTCTTTAAAAACAAGTCATATACTTATTAAAGCATGCTAACTAGACTTCTCTACCAATGCTTTGTTGTATTCTGTTTCCTTTAATGATGCACTAAAAAGTTCTAACTGAATTTGTTTTAATATTCTACAGTATTTCACTTTTATAGTAGTTTAACTTAGTAGTCTAAATTAGTGAAATTTTATTCTATGAAAATATTGAGGTAAATGAGCTTATGAACACAAATACTACTGCTTAACTGAATATATGGGATTTAAAAAAAAAAAAAAGATGCTTCCCCCACCAAAACATACAACCCTTTTACAAGCACCTATTCTTATCCTTTTACCTTGAATACGACCAACACTTCTTCATGGAAGTAGTTGACTAAGCAACACAATGGCGAGAAGGCAAAATAAAGAAAATGTTCTTTCTCATTAACTATATTCCAATATTTGTCTAGTTTATCAGCTGTTCACTTTGTGCAATTTAGATCCTAAATCACAAAATCACAGAAAAGAAAATGAGAGCCAGACCCTGCCTCTGTCAGCAGGGACAAATGGGTTTCTATCTTGGTCTTAGATTCCCTGGAAGATATTTTCTGTACTGTTACGTAACATTTATTTTACACATGCTTAATAAACATCTTCCCTGTGCAAATTCATGCTTCTACTGTGCTTCTAAAAATGCTTCCCTTATTTGGTGACTTAAGTTGGAGGACACCTGATTAGCCTCCTTCGGAGTTACTCGTTTCTAAATTTACACTTTCAAGAAGCATTTATTGCGTCACTTGCTATATGCCAAGCACTTGGCCCAGAATGAAAATAAGGCAGTCCCTGGCTTCATGAACTCACAATCTAGTGAAGGAAACAGACATGTAAGAAATCAAGTTAATGCCACATTATCAGGGATACAACAGAGGTAGGTACAAAGGAGGACCAGCCAACTCTGTATGGGTGCTTAAGAAATGGAGCACCCTATGGAAAAAATAAAAAGCTCATCTGGTTCTCTGAAAGGTGAGGAGATAGTATCCAAAGGGAATGGGAGAGGAAGGCATTCCTGGCAGCGGGAATGGCTGTGCATGATGAGGGGAAAACAGTGGGCAAATGGTGCATAGGTCATTATCATCAGAAAACAATGGCATGGGGGTGGCGGGTAAATGTTGAAAAGCCAACTTAAAAACAAGTTATGAATGATCCTGATCATTCTTGTAAAGGCTAGTAGCTTTTTGTCTGTTTTTAAGTCACAAAAAGCTTCAATAAATTGAAGTTCTCCCTAGAAAACACACATTTCATATACCATGTCTTCCCTGACCGCATGCTCATGCCTTTGTTATTTCATGTCCAAACCTTTGAATTCAAAGATCAGAATCCCCGTTCAGAAAATGGAATATGAGCTGGAGAGTCCCAAAGGACTGGTTTCACAGCTGAGACTCTGCTTTTTCCTCTTTTCTCCGGTCCTAAATTTCCTACTACAGTCTGCCTTTCCCACATTTGTTAGCTCCTGCAGCTATGCTATGCAGAAGAGTTCAAATTTCGGAAGATCTCTTTCTTCTGAAAGATCTCTTTCTGCCCTTCCTTCTTTATTTTCAATTTTAGTTAGTAACAACCATGAAGACCAGTATCTGTGATCGCTCTCATCCAGCACAGCCTAAGCTATCATTCTTAAATTATGTAAAGCCTTCCTCTTTCACGCCATCTACAATTAGCTTCTACAGGTAAAGATGGGCATGCTAAAATAGCTATAACTTTAACCTTTCTTTTTTTACCTCATCTTCCTATTTTTAATACTTTCCATTGTCCTATTCTGGATCTCAAGAATCTTAATACAGGGATATAAGATCAAGAGTTGATCAAGGCTGAAGGTAACGAGTAGATTAATTAGCAATTCCCACATTCAGTACACTATGCATGCATCCCACATCACACCATCCTTCCTAACCCCGGAGTTTGGTTGCTAATTTAAACATAACTTATGGCCCATTATGTTGCTTTCTAAACGTCCCAACCCATGATAAAAATATCAAACAGATAATTGTGTCCCCCTTGGGAGAAGAATAAATCCTGAGGCCATATGGGCAAGTCAAGAAGTAGACATTCTCCATGGTTCCTACTCCTGCTTGGCCATATGCTGCTTCAAACATCTCAAAAAAATCTCCAGAAAATGTGCTAGCTGAAGCCCTGAAGACAGATAAGGCAAACTCAAGCCTGGAATCAATACGGATATTTGTCCAAATAAATCCTGCCCCTTCAGAGTGAAAAGGGTCCAGTGTAGTCAACTTGCCACCAAGAGGCTTGCTCGTCTCCTCAAATGATAGTTTCTGCTTCCGGCAGTTAGGCATGTGCTGAGGCAGTAGCTAGATCTACTGTGCTGAGTGGGAGTCCTTACTATTGAGCCCATACATAGCCTCCAACCCTACCACCGTGACTGCTCTATTCCCAGGCAAGCTGTTCCCATGGGGGCATATTCCTTCAACACTGCCCTTCAAGGCCACCCCTGTACGCACTATAGTGCAGATGAGATCCACTTTTCCCTTGCACTGTCTTTTTGAGTCAACCCATCTGCGAACCAAGCTTAGGACTGTTCCTTCTCTATCAGCTTGTCATTAGAGATTCCTCCTATATACCTTAGGTGTAAACTGAGAGAGAGGCGCTTGATGGCCTGATAGGGAATTCAGAATCTGGGATGACAATTCAGAGTTACTCCAAGTTGAGGTGGCAACCAGATCTTTACATCCTTCCCCAGATCACTTTGGGACAGGAGCTGCTCTGGGAAGGACGTGTGGCATTGGATGAGGTGACTCTTCTTCAGCCAAAGGTAATTCCAGGGTTGACAGCCGGGAACTAACTGTGTGCCAACAGCGCTCCCAGCAACAGATGTGAGGGGGGATTTCGGAGGCGCACTGTGCAGGATCCACTACACAACCTGAGCTCAAAGCCGTACTCTACCAGTTTTTAGGTCTGTAATTTTTGTGTTGGTCCAGGTTCTCCACGAAGCAGATTCCAAGACAGGGTTAGACATACAAGAGATTTGTCAGGAGGGTAAGACTGGCGTGTTGAGTTTAATAGTGCTCGCCCCAGATGCACGTCCTTCCTGGCCTCAGAACGTGAACTTATTTGGAAATAGGGTTGCTGCAGAGCTAATTAGTTAAGATGAAGTCATACTAGAGTAGGGTGGGCCCTTAATCCTATGTGACTGGTGTTCTTACAAGAAGAGGGGCAGAGACATGTGCAGAGAGGATGCCATGTGACGACACAGACCCACAGAGAGGAGACGGTCATGTGACAACGGAAGCAGGGATTGGAGTCATGCAGCTGCAAGTCAAGAAACACCACAGACTGCTGGAAACATCAGAAGCTAAGAGAAAGGCATGGAATAGATTCGACCCTAGAGTCTTCAGAAAGAATGTGGGCCTGCTGACACCTCCTTGCAGACTACTGGCCTCCGAAACCGTGAGAAAATAAATTTCTAATGTTTTGAGCTACCCAGTTGTGACACCACAACAGTACGTGGCACATACTATGGGCTTGATATAATCTAAGTTGTTTTTTAAAGCAATTATGACAGTGCCTGTCACATGGTATATGCTCATTAGAAGACAGTTGATAGCATTATTAAACTTTGACGAGTCGATATTTCTTAGCCAAAAGTACTTCCTGAGTCCCTGTGTCTTCTATGCCTGCCATTTGTTCTCAACTTCCCATGGGGACCTAGAGATGTTGCAAAGCTTCACAGGGATAATAAGCCCAATGTTCAAGAAAACAATTAGTAGGTCTAGGTGGTATCATGTTTTTTTTTCTGAACAAGAACAAAAAGTTTTTTAACGGTCTCAAACAGAAACAAACAAAGGAGGATAAAACTCACAAGGGGAAAAAAATTACTTGGCAAAGGCAGCCTCATACCATCTCAGACCTAAATTCCAAAAGAATGATACCCCTCCAGGGAGCTCAATAGCCATCTAATGGAACAGAGTGTTAACAAGAACAAAATCATTTTGCCCCTTTGCACAAACTTCCACCAGAGCTACAGATGTCAGCCATCATTTTGTACCAGGCATTAGTCAGCTGACCCCTGTTTACAAATTCTTGTTGCGAATTTGTTTTGCTTTCAGCCACAGCCATCCCTGGCTCAGGACTGAGAGAGCACTAAACATTTCATTCTGTGAACTCTTTTCATTGATTTAAGGGTGAGGCTGACTAGAGAGGCTAATCATGCAGCCCAAAGAACAGAAGCTTTGACTCCTCACGGAGAAAGCTCTGACTTTTTCAGCCGGGGAACTCCAGATGACTTTCTCCTAGATTGCTGGCTAGAGAATGAAATGAGTCGCTACTAAGAAGAGAATAGTCAAACAAAAACTGCCTGTATGTACTCCTTGTGTCCCTGTGTCCAAAATTTGATGAGCGATTGATAAACAAGACCTCACTGGTGGAAGGAGACGGCAGGACTCACTTTTCCTCACTAGATCAGAACTAATTAAATCAGCAAAATTTGAGGTAATTCCAAAATCACAGAGTATCACCATTGAAATGATTTTATGTTACTTATATTTCTCATGGAATTGTTTCTAGAAATGAAAAATGGATCCTCTCCGATACCTGCCCAAGAGAAAACAATGACTATTAGGAAGTCCTGCGTTTAACAAGGCTTTGATTAGGATTAGTGCTCTTTCCCATGGTGGCCTCCAGTTAGGTCCAGAATGTGGAGCATTTGCATTCATTGACAGAGGCGAAAATGAACAATGGGAACAATGAAAAATAAAGAGAGAAGTTCCGAGGATGTCAAGGTCTATTTCATCATGACTAATGAGTTATAATTTCTATCCTCTCTTCTAGGGCATTAAAAAAAATAGGGCTTCTGCCAGATTTCAAAAAGACTTTTGATACAGTCCCTGCCCCCCATCCCCAGGGGACAGGTATGCTTTATTACCTACAGTCAGTTCCTCACACTTGATTGTCCCATGAGAGAATCTTAATTCTTTTGTTTTAAGTTCCAAGAATGAAACTGGGTTTCAGTGCAAAAAAAAAAAAAAAACCTGTCGCTATTATCTTCTCTTAATTTTCATCATACCTGAAGTAAGATCATTCATCCTCCTTACCTCTGCAGTACAATTTTAATTTAGAAATGTCAGAGACTTGTAATCCTGTTACCTGAAAAATTAGATGCCAGAAATGAGTCTTTATTTTTCTTGAACAGCACAGTTTTTGCAATTAACTCCACCCTTCCTTAGAGGCATATAAATGAACACAGCTCAAGACCAGGCTCCCTGACCATGTCAAACTTCTGGTCTCCCAGTGTTTGTGAATGTCACAGTCACTTTACATTGAAAGTCAGGCCCTGAAAAACAATGCATAGAACTTGTGATATTCTACCTTTGTTTCATGAGAAGTATCAGAAGAAAATAACATACTGCATCAAAAACTTAGTTACGAGTAACCTAGGTATTAGACTCCAGACTGGATAGTTTGGCAAGTTTCAACCTCTTTTCCTTTTGATACCATGTAGAACTCAGCTATTTTTTAAGGGAATCCAGAAAAAATTGTTGTAATATAAATGGTTAAGAAAATTTCATCATAGGGCTTCCCTGATGGTCCAGTGGTTAAGAATCCACCTTCCAATGCAGGGGACACAGGTTTGATCCCTGATCAGGGAACTAAGATCCCACATGCTGCGGGGCAACTAAGCAGGCATGCCCTAGAGCCCGCACGCCACAACTAGAGAGAAGCCCGTGCACTACAACAAAGATCCGGCGTGCTGCAACTAAGACCCAATGCAGCCAAATAAATAAATAAATATTTAAAAAAAGAAAATTTCATCATAGTTTTCTTACAGATGGTTTATTTTAGTTATGTTCTCCAGGGCCCAGTAAGTTATAAATGCTATGAATGGCACAAAAGTAGAGCAAAATGCAACGTGAAAAAAGAATATTATCTCAGATCCTCTGTTCTCTTGTCACTTTCCACGTACTTCTGTTATGCACACATAGTATGATTTTATCTACATTATAGTCCCACTAAACTCAGCTCTCGGGGAACAGAGAATAAGCCTTGCTCTTCTTTGTTTTCCTAGGACCCAGCTCTTAGTAGGTATTCAAATATTTATTAAATAAATACGAATCAGGTAATTCACTTCCTTTGTTAGTCGCCAAACAGGACTAAAATTGAAAAACAAAATGAGTTGAATACACTTTTTCTTGTCTAGTAACAAGCTGAATAAAAACCATCTCAGGAAAATATCTAGACCAGCCCTTCACAACCAGGATTCCTCAAGAGAATTAAGCCCTACAGGAAATGATTTGAGTAACTACTTTCTTCCAAGGATAGCACATTCTAGGTGCACAGAAGAAGAGTTAATTCGTTACATACTATAGGTGCCTTAGGGAATTCGGGCTTCATTCTGTCAAACTATGGTTGCCAAGGGCTGGTATTGACTGTTACTGCACCAATTTAAACTATGAATATTAAGAAGACTTAAATCAGTTTTCAGTCTGACCTTAGGAAGAATAATGTCCCATATTGATTAGGCCAATCTGTTAATGAGCTGGTAAACTGCTAAATGATTCAAAGCCCAGACACCCTAGAAAGCAGAGCCTTCGAACTCATTCAAGGTGCTGATACTTTGGGAGATAGAAGCCCAGGACAGGAAGGGAAAGAAGAAAATAAATCAAAGAACAAGGCACAGCAATTATGATGCAGTTTGCTACCTCCCATCCCCCCACTCATGACCCAGGAGGAGACCCAGCAGGTCACTTGGCAGGCATGTTCACCTGGCACATGGGACTTCTCTAGAAGGGCTGTACCCCAGAGCAGTCCATGGAAGATGGAATGGAGGCAGAATTTATCTTTCCAGCCCCTTTCATCTCCCACTTCCCACTGATCGAGGCTCACCCCAGGGGGAGCTTACACCCACTCCCTTCTTGGTTGCATAATCCAGCGTTTCAGGAGTTCCTCAAGACTCCAGATCTCATGCCTGCAGTGTTATCATTCAACTCTAAAAATGAGGGGGCAACCAGTTGAGGGTGGGTTACCAACCAAGAGAGAAAGAAAGCAGTCATGAAAATCTAAGAAGCCACCTAATGTTCATGCCCTAGAGCAGCTTGATTAAACTTTCCTCAGGGTGAAGAGCTTAGAAACCACGTTTTACCTGGAGACCAAGGATTGCTAAGGCATATGTGAAGGGAGATCCCATTATAATAAGAAAGATTCTTCCAAGACTCTGTCTTGGGTTTGCATCTTCTAGGGAAATGGCTCCAGTCCAAGACACACACTCTCCTTTTACCTTATCTTGGAGAGGCCTGGGCACTAGTCTAAGCTACTATTTTAACATGTCTCCCAAAAGCTAAATTGCTGTTTCTGGATATAGGTTGAGGAGAGCACTTCAGTGAATTGTTTAGCTAGGTTTTTTTTGTTGTTGTTGTTTTTGTTTGTTTGTTTGTTTTTTTGCTAGGTTTGTTTTAAATAAACCTTATCCAGCTTACAATTTGCACAACTATTCAGTCAATTTGTGTTAAGACCTGGTGTCATCATTCTTTCACCTACATTTAGTCCCTTGGCTAACTCACCTACTATTGTTAATTAAG
The DNA here is from genome assembly GCF_964270905.1 of Leucopleurus acutus. Taxonomy (NCBI): domain Eukaryota; kingdom Metazoa; phylum Chordata; class Mammalia; order Artiodactyla; family Delphinidae; genus Leucopleurus; species Leucopleurus acutus. Next base: position 41,954,039 of record NC_139142.1, read on the forward strand.
TATTTCAACTTGCCCTAACTCCAGGTAAACTAAGCCAGGTTAGAGTTAGTATTATCTAATTCTTAAAATGGGTAGATGACCACAACTCTCAATTGAATCATCTCCTAGGACCTTTTCTCTTACAATAAAATTGAACACCTAAGAACTGGAGCCTGCACAGATGGCTAGGAGCATTCACTTTTTTAGCAGAAACTATATTCATTGAATCTTTCTAGGCTTGGGTCCACTTTGGCAATTATGTACATCATTCATTAGCTACCTTGTGGAACAAATGCACCTGCAAATCCTGCCATTCATTTGAAAGGTTAAATGTCAAATCCACCCAAGTCAAATCTTCTACCCAGATCCAATCATACATGATGAGATGTTGGTAGTGATCATGGAATTTTGCCAAGGGTTGCAAGTGTTTGGGATTTACCAGCCAGTCTCCTTAATCTCTGATTATAATATTAACAATCCCCAGAGCAATTACCCACCTTGGAAAATTAAGCTTAAGTAAATACTTGTGTATCAAATCCATTAGGCTAAAAACTTCTAAGAACATTAAGTGTTTTCTAGTTAAAGCTAAACAGACTGGAACAGTGCATTGAACCACGGCCTTGAGGAAGAGAAAGTCTGCTGGATCCCTTGTGTAAAGGAGTAACTCCATCCCTGAGTTCTCTCTCAGTGAAGCCATATTTTTTGGCATCAGGCTCACTTTTGATCCATTAGCCTTCAACCATTTGAAGGGCTCATGACATCACCTGTGCACGTTTACAGTACTGAAGGTTTCTTTTTGTAGAACACTCAGCAATGTGGAGTCATTTATCAAAAGCAGCTGGCCTCCATCTACACCTTGATTTAGTCTGAACTGTGCCTAAGAGCTCTGCAATCACTATGGAGACTAACATTAAATTTCGACTGAAATCTCTGCTGGGATGAGTGATTGATAGCCAAAGCTTCCCCCCTTGACCCATTTTTTTCCCAGTAGCCTCTCCTTCTACAACAGTAAGTCTTTCTATTTGGCTCAACCATTCTTAAAAGTTTGTGTCCATCTTAATAGAACAAAGAGTATTGTGATGAGATAAACAAGATATGGCCTTTAGTGCCAATCCTAGCTGGAAGGTCAACTACAACATGATAGATGCAGTTTCACAGACTATAGTAGAACTTGTAGGACTGAAGTCCAGCTGATATAAATGAGTACTGTCATACAGGTTGTCAAAATATTGAAATACTTGTATATTTCTTGGTAAGTAGTGCTGCCCCAAGCTTCCCACTGTACTCCCATGTCCCCAACACCCCAGCTCCCCTTGGGCCCTCTCCCTGGATCTTTGATCCTCCCACAATCCAGTAACTGAAGGAGTAAACCTAGTCCAGTACTCCATGGCAGCATTAAAGCTGGCATCCACTCTGATCCATCTTGACCATCTGTGCCTGAGCTATACATACCAGTTGTTCAGTGATTTGAACAGCACGCCTGAGAACACGTGTACTTAGAAGCAATGGCCATAAAACTGTGGGACCCTGAAGAATACTGAGAACAATTGATATGGCCATCCTAGGATAGATTTACTCTCCTTCTAAACATCTGTTGTTAATTTCTCTTGTCACTTAGCTAAACAGCAGGGACTCTTTCCCTGCTGTCATTTTGGCCCAGTCCTTATTTTCATGGTGGCTATTTTGATTTCAATTACTTTCTCAAAGCAATACCTGTACTTTGAATATAGTTAAATAAGAACAAAGCCTTCTCTGAACTGATGCATTAGCTCAAAAAACTGCCAATCAAAATTTCTAAGACTTCTGGTAGGAATATTGAATATGGGCAAAAGAGAGGAGAGAGAAACTTGAAAGAGTAAGAATTTGAGTCCGAGGGCTTCCCTGGTGGCGCAGTGGTTGAGAGTCTGCCTGCCGATGCAGGGGACACGGGTTCGTGCCCCGGTCCGGGAAGATCCCACATGCCGCGGAGCGGCTGGGCCCGTGAGCCATGGCCGCTGAGCCTGCGCGTCCGGAGCCTGTGCTCCGCAACGGGAGAGGCCACAACAGTGAGAGGCCCGTGTACCGCAAAAAAAAAAAAAAAAGAATTTGAGTCCGAAAAAAGTTAAAAGTAATGTGAAAGAAAATCTGAAAATTCTCCCTCAAACTTAGGCTACAGAAAGAAGAAATAGAGAAAGCCAAGATGCGCCAGCCTTCTCGGTAATCCAAAAGGAGCAAACGCCTCCCAATTCCAGTAATGCGGATGGCAGAGCTCCCACGGCCCAACACATGGAGGTGGTTGTGCAGAGACACAGCTTCTCAACAGACATGAAAATCATAGTCATTGTCATCAAGGCCACTCAACGGCAAGATTTTAATAGAGTGCATTTTGAAATAAAATTAAAATAATCTGAAAATCTACAGACTGTTGTACTTCACAGACATAGCAGAGAGGGGCATGAAGAAGAATTGCTGAAATACACAGGCTCTTGGGAATTACAGCTCTACGGGAAAGAAATCAAAGGAATAACCACAAACTGTGTCATCACGAGCAGCCACCAGTTCGTTTAAACCACTGGGTACTCACCACGTGTACTCCGAGTACTCACTCTAACTGCGTCCTTAGAGAAAGACCGGAAGACACTTTCCTGGCTGTGAAGATGTGGTCGGCAAACCAACTATACACCTACATAACAAGAGAGTCGCTAAAAAGTATACACGATGGCCAATAGCCTACTACATAAAGCCTGCTTTTTGCTTTCAAGACATTCTAAAATCTAACTTGATGTGCTTTGCTGTGGTCCCCCAGGAAATGTGATGGACCTACATTCTATATCCTGCACTTCACAGTTTCCAAAGCAGTCATGTCATTTAAATATTGCCTTGAGGCTTGTTTTCCCTTTGTTTCTTCTCCCTATCCAGGTAAAGATTGGTTCTAGATGAGCACATTTAAAATCTGTCAAATGTTTCACTCCTAAATCATACTGCCAACAGTAGAATGACTCAGATATGATGCAAAGCATGATGTGATAATTATAACAATGGCAGCAACTAACAGTTATCACTCATTCAGCAAACATTTATGGAATGCCTCCTACATGCCAGGCTCTATTCTAGCCAATGAGGAAACAGCAGTGAAGTAGATCTGGCGTTTATACTCTAAGGTGGGGAAACAATAAAACAATTGAGTAGATAAATAAGAAGGCAGGTTAGAATGTAATACATCCTATGAAGTAATTACAGAGAAAGATGTGATAACGACAACATGTAGGGGAGGGAGATCCTCCAAGCTGGGGTAGTCTGGGAAGGCCTCTCTGTGGTGGTGACATTTGAGCTGAGACCTGGAGCCAGCAGTGCAAAGAATTAGGCATGAAGCATTTCAGGCAAAGGCAGCAGCAAATCCAGAAGCCCTGAGATAGGAACAAGTTTTGCTCGTTCTAGAACAGCAAAGAGGCCAGTGCAGCTGGAGCACAGCAGAATGACGTGAGGTCAGGGATGCAGGCAGAAGCCAGATTACCTAGGGTCTTGATGGCCTTGGAAGGAACTTGAATTTTCTTCTTCATAGCGTGGAAAGAAGTCTTAAAGGATTTAAGCAGCAGTTCTGACTGTGGAGTGAAGGGATTCTCAGGAAGCAGGGCTGGAAGAGGAAGCCTAGTTAGGGATGATTGCTATAGGGAGATGGCAATGGAGATGGAGAGAAGTGGCTGAATTCAAAATTTTAGAGGCAGAATTGACAGAACCTACCGATGAACCAGTTACATGAACGGAATAGAACATACTTTATTGAGCCCTCATGCATGGTGGGAACTGTACTAAAAAACGTTTGCATCCACTACCACATTTAGTTTCCATAACTACAATCAGCCCATCTCAAAGATGAGAAAGCTTCAGGACAGAGAGGCAGAATAACTTACCCACATTCAGTGGGCTAGGAAGTGGCAGAGCCAGTTTGTTTCCAGAGACCTCACTCCTAACCAAGATATTATACGATATAATTCTAGAAATATTAATGTCCTAGAATATTCTGAAAGTAGAGTTAGTATTTTCCTGTTGGGCACATTGTCACTCTTTCTCGCCCTTTTCTGGCGCCCTTTTCCAGAGTTTAATCCTACAAATTTCTAGCTAAAGAAAGGATTATTTTCAGTTATCCTATAATCTCATTCAGTTATGCTACCAAATATAAGTGATCTTTTAAACTGAGTTCTTAAAACAGCCATCTATTCTCTCAGCAGCTAAAGTCCACACTCACCTCTGTTTTCATTCTCCATACCTTCTCCAGATCAGTATTAACAGTTTTTACTTTCTTATATCATGCATCCTCCTCAGAAGGACAACACTCAGTGAATGACTTACGTGTCACAGTCAACTTCAATGCCAGCCAAGCAGAAGTGGCTGGAATTTTTTTGACATCTATCAAGCAGCTGAACAGCTCACAATGTGTCCAGAGCCAGTGCTGGCTGTATCCTGGGAAGGTCTGCTCTCACCAACTACAACCCAAGCCACAGACTAGGTTCCACAGCTCAATCACCAGGACTCTGAAGGAAGGCCTGGATGAGCCCAAACCTAGCAAGGAATTTGAACCCTGGAGGAAGATGAACAAGCATGAACCTGGGTTCTCTATCATAGAGCCCAGACTGAGATGATTAATCCACACCCCCAAACTAAAAGTAATCAGGCAAAACTGAGTTGATCTTGGAGAGCATGCATCTCAAGAAAACCACTGAATTCTTTATCCTCAGTTTTTTGCAATAGTTATTAAGTGTTCCAATTCCCAGGACTAGTCCCTTCCCATTAAGCAGGAATAATATCTCAGGCTTTGTTATATTACTTTTCTCCAGTGGAGATTTAAGCACAGTCAGCAAAGTGTTGTGATATGTCAGGTTGTACCATGATACATGGGAGATTTCCATCTGAGCAGCTGTCACGGGGTCTTAAGAATTTTCAAATTTTTGCTTGTGTAGCCTTAGGACACAATACGTGAAGTAGAGTTTCACACTACTGCAAAATTTGCTTTTTTCACCCTATTTAGTAATTTCAGGGGCTATTTTAACAAGAATTATACAGCCTGAGTCTTCTATAGTTTTGGAATATGTCATCTACTTTTCCCCAGCAAAATAAATTACCAATTGGCCATCATATCCATAAAACTAAACTTTTTGCAAATTCTATATCCCTGAAATACCTGTCTATCAAATAATTTCTACTCACAAGAGATATGAAATAATCAACTTCTTCTAAACTTTTTTCTTCCTTCCTTTTAAAATGAATTTCAATTTTTAATCCCAAGGTTTAATTTCATTTAGTTGTGGTATTTGTATTTCACTAAATGAATCGGAACCCCATAGATAAAAGGTATGTTTAAATATACATAACAACATAAGTATTTCCACAACCACTTGATTTTTCTTAGTCCCTTCTCTTCTCTCCCGTATACTCCCACACAATTCCCTCACAAATCTCAATTTAATACTGGAAAGTTGATCATTTCTAACACTGAAGTATCCCTGAACATGAACAAACCAAATGCTATTTCAAAAGAAAACCCCACAAAGAAAGAAGCACACTGTGTAAGTCATTGAAGAATGACAATGAACATTCACATCCTCACATTCCCTAATCTACCTCAAAAAAGCAAATGATCTGAGTCTCTGAGATTATCTTTCTAATCGTGCAAACAGACATTCCATTGCATTCCCCGCGGATGTCTTGGTCATCAATCGTTTCAGCATCTATTTATTCATTATTCCAGAATTATTCGTGTGCCTACTCTTTATGACCTTGTGAGACTTCATTCTCAAAATGGAGATAAGTGAACATCATTATCTTTCAAAAATTAGGTTTGTGAGGAATGTGCTGGGTCTGGCACGGAAGCACCAGATAAGAGCTAACGATAGATGACAATGTTGGCAACAATGGTGGGCAATGGCAATACAAAGACTAATATTATTTTACTAACACCAATTGCTCAAAATCTAGCAGGGCAGACAGATGCATGGCTATAACAGGAGTACAAGTGGCACCATAAATACAGAAATGATATATCCTGAACTTTCCAGAATAACCCAAATTTTGAATATTTTGCCCTGTTGACAGACCTTGGGTTCCATACATGTCTCATTATCTTATTCATGAAATATGGTTTTTGTAACTATAATAAAAACACAGTTGAAACAGGAGAATATTGAAGAGGGATCAGAAATCCTTGCTTTTAACTAATGTCTAGTTTTGTGGAAGAGCCTTATGCACATGAAACAATTAAAAAGCAAGATCAAACAGCATGTAACTAGGCTCAACTTCTTAAACCAGACAGTAAGTGCTGGAAGGAGTATAAGGATTGAGAAGAGCTTTAAGGAGAAATTGGACTTTAATGGAGAAACTTGAGTTTGAGTTCATACAAAGAGACAACATTACAGGGAAGAGGATGACCATCATTACACTGAAGAAGACAGTACAGGTATAGGTCCAACTTCAGATTCTAAAATTGTTCCCTCAAAGATGAAAAAGCAAATGCATGGAGTACAGCGGGGGAAACACCTCTGCTGTGGATACAGTGATCAGGAGCAATGTCTTCAGGCAATATATTTATTTCCTAAAAGAGCCTGAGAAAAGGAATTCACTGGTTCCTGGGCAGCTAAGTGGAAACTGAAGGTATAAAAACATTTTATTTAGCTGCAAACCCCCTTGCATTTATTTAGTATTTCTACCTTTGCGAAGCCCTTACTGTATGGTCTCACTTGAGTCTCATTGTGACTACAGCTAGTGACTGGGTGTAAAGCAAGCTTCCCTTCTGGCCCTGGGCTGTGTCTGCAATTCAGTGTTCACAGTCCTAAAACACCGGCTAAGTAATCCACATCTCTACCTTGCTGAATAAGAAAGCACTGCTAATGGAATTGGGCTCCTATGAAATGTAAGCTCTGCCTTGATTTAGCAAAGACACTTGACTAATGTTATATAATCATTGATTAATTGATTGGTTTCCTTCTTAAGTTTCGGATCTGATTTGATTTTTTTTTTAAACATCTTTATTGGGGTATAATTGCTTTACAATGGTGTGTTAGCTTCTGCTTTATAACAAAGTGAATCAGTTATGCATATACATATGTTCCCATATCTCTTCCCTCTTGCGTCTCCCTCCCTCCCACCCTCCCTATCCCACCCCTCCAGGCGGTCACAAAGCACCGAGCTGATCTCCCTGTGCTATGTGGCTGCTTCCCACTAGCTATCTACCTTACGTTTTGGTAGTGTATATATGTCCATGCTTTTCTCTTGCTTTGTCACAGCTCACCCTTCCCCCTCCCCATATCCTCAAGTCCGTTCTCTAGTAGGTCTGTGTCTTTATTCCTGTCTTACATTTGAGACGATTTGAAAGCTAAATAAGATGCCTCACGTCATGAATCCCCTCATGTCATAAGTAGTAGGCATGTAACTGTGTTCCAGAAGTATCCAGAGGAAAAGAACTGCAAAGCATTAAGGGCTATTTATTGTCCAATAATATAAAATAGTAAAGGCTGTCTTTTGATTATGGAAATAGGAGTACTGTAATGGATGTAGCTCTACAAGAATATGTCCTCCCATTCCCACTTGTTCGAGAAGTAGAATGTTCCCCCTCTACAAGGTCTAGGAAATGTTTGGAAATGATGCATGTCAAGCAAATTTATAGTATCCCCAACCGCTCTTTAGCATTTTGGTCTATAGAGCTACTTCTGGCAAACCAAGAAGTCTGGCTTTAAATGAATTTAACAGAACCACGTAGACCCAACGGAGCCCTTCATGACCGTAATACTGTGCCTTTTCCAATCTGGCAGAGAATAATGTCTTGGATTTAAAGAACATCTTGACTCTGTAATCTCCAAGTACATTTACAGTTAAGGCTTTGACCCTTTTTGTAAATCCTTCTAACTATCTCATCATTGATTTTCAAAAAGGTAACTTAAATACTTATAGCCTAAGCAGTTTGCCCCAAATCAGCTGGGGATCCAAAATTTGACTAAAATAGTCATTGTAACCATAATAAGGAGCTCCTGGAATTTATAAAGTTAGGAAAAGTCCTCCTTAGAGAATGAAGCCAGTAAGAAGTACATGGAGTTTAGACAGTTGTAAAAGCAGACACCCCTATGAAACAGCTTATAAGTATATTGTTCCTAAAACTGGGGAAATCAGCAAATACCCTCAGAAAGATAGCTGAAATGTTGTTGATAGAAAAGAAAACTCACTATACCTTATCTAGCATGGAGCAAGGATGGCTTTGGTGAAAGTTTTTAAAGGTGATGTAATGGTGCGAATATCTTCATATTTATCAAGCTCTCTTGAAGGAGAAACACCCCCAGTTTGAGGGAACCATGCCTTAGAAATGTCCACTCTTATTTCTATTATCTGTGACATTTAGGCCTTTTGCATGAAGGTATTTACCAGGCGAAGACCTCTAAAACTATGCATAATTACAAAGAATTATTCTGACAGATGTTGTTCATACCACTGTTTAATACACAGGGATTCTGGTTTACATGCCAATGCCTGGTGAGTTTCATTAACAAGATCTTGTCTCCTGTGTGCTGGTCATCTCTGTGTCACCGACAAGTGTCTGGACCTGTGAAGTTGAGGACCAGTGCATCATACATGATGCCCTCTCCAAGGTACTGATTCCCATGGGATCCTGCCTATGGCTGCCAGACAGCTTCTCTCAGGATCTGTTCTTACCTGTGACATCTCAGATCCAGTGCTCTAGATCAGTGCTTCTCAAACTTTAACGTGCCTTCAAATCATCTGAGAATGCTTTTAAAGTGTAAACTACAATGGATGCTTAACAAGCCAAGCGGATACTTTTTTTTTTTTTTTTTTTTGCGGTACGCGGGCCTCTCACTGTTGTGGCCTCTCCCGTTGCGGAGCACAGGCTCCGGACGCGCAGACTCAGCGGCCATGGCTCACGGGCCCAGCCACTCTGCAGCGTGTGGTATCTTCCCAGACCAGGGCACGAACCCGTGTCCCCTACATCGGCAGGCGGACTCTCAACCACTGCACCACCAGGGAAGCCCCAGATACACTATTTTTTGCTGCAGAGAATCTAAAATGTTTCAGTTTCCCTACCTGTTAAAATAAGGGGGTTCAATGAGCTCTTGATAGTAGGTAGTTTTGTTCTCTTGAACCATTTATGAGGTATTGCTGTGGTAGTACTATCCTGGGAAGGAGTCTGAAGCTGTCTCAGGAAAGAGTGATTGATTAGTTATGTCTGCTATGTGTTTAGGATGGGAAAAAAATGGTAGATATGTCATGTTAAAAATGCTATATAGATAATCTTTGAACTTCCTAACTTCCCATAATTCTTGGACTTCATAGCAGTATTTTAGGTATCTTGGGAAAGAGAAAATTTTCTTTGAATAATGAAAGCAAGCCATCTAGAATCCCAATATTCAACATTTGTGAGTGTGTTTGTATATGTTTGTAGCAGAAACAGCTGTTAAGCCCAGACTTTTGAAAGTTCAGATTTTCTCTAGGGAAACTCCAAAAATAACACATACCTCTGGCTCGCTGCCTCTGCCAGAGTGGTACTACAGCTTTGTCTGTGTGATCAGGAGTGAAAGGGATGTGTCTATCACACTGCCAGAGTTTCCAAGAGCTGCTATAAAACAAATTAGTTAAATTTTAATGAGACATGGAGAAGATCCAGGTAAAACAGAGGAAGTTGTGAAAAGTTGGAGAGAAGTTCCTCTTTCCTTCTTAAATTCTTCTTGTCCTTATTCAACTCAATTTAATATACATTAAGATCCAGTAGAAACAAATCACAAATGTCTGATGTTAATGTCACATCCATTTGATGGGATGTTATCTAGCCGTTAAAACTGTTTATGAAAAATCTGTAGTAACAATGTGGAATACTCTTATTCTAAGGTGGGAGAAAATGAGATGAAAATGTTCTCAACTGTTAAAATATATACATGGGGAGGGGGAAAAATGGAATGCAAACAGCCTTAAAAGATCAGTTGTTGTTTTTCTTTTGTTGGTTTTTTTTTTGTTGGTTTTTTTTTGTGGTACGCGGGTCTCTCACTGTTGTGGCCTCTCCCATTGTGGAGCACAGGCTCCGGACACGCAGGCTCAGCGGCCATGGCTCACGGGCCCAGCTGCTCCACGGCATGTGGGATCTTCCCAGACCAGGGCACAAACCCGTGTCCCCTGCAATGGCAGGCGGATTCTCAACCACTGCGTCACCAGGGAAGCCCCAGTTGTTGTTTTTGCAGACTAAATCTACCCACACAATGTTTCTTAATTTTTCAAGTTTGCTACAATAAGTGTGAATCATTATGGTTTTTACAAAAGCCAATAAATTATTTTTAAAAAAACTTACTATGTTTGATCTAAAGGAATGTTTGCCTTGTTAATTATAGAAGCAATGCAACAATATTAAGGCTAACTGAACGATAAGCGTATATTCACCTATAATATCATCACTTGGAGACATGTCCATTTTACTTTTAGTGTATCATGAATATATTTTGAAGTTTGAAATTTTAAAAATTACACCTTCTAAGGGGAAAAATGTCTGTGCTTGAAGTGTTAGACTGTAAATCTCAAAGGAAGCTAGAAGTGATTGTAATTAAGAAAAGAGTTACGTTAATTCAAAACTCATTCATTTAAGTTTAGGACTTGGAAAAATAGAGCAAGGACTCTAATAATGGCCAGAAGACTATGCCCCCTTCTGACCGGAAAAGAACTGATACAAAAGGTTCACAGTGGGGTAATTCCATAAATGATTAAAATATCTTTTTTTTTTTTTCAGTTTTAGGGCAGCTACATGGAACAAAAAGCCAGCTTTTCCTGTGTGTAAAAAGACATCATGATAATAATGATAATATAAATAACAATTACCTAACATTTTTCCCATTCACAAAGCACTTCAGCTGATTTCAGCTTATTGTTCTCAACAACCCTGGGAGGTAGGTATGGTTATGCCCACTTTACAGATTCAGATACTGAATCTCAGAGATACTGATTGAGTAGCCCAAGATCACATAGTTAGAATCAGATTCAAATCTAAGTCCCTGGAATTCAAATTCTCAAGCATTTCTACTACTGCCACTGGTAGCAAACCAAATGTTTTGGGGGAAAAACCCACCCTGCCTATCAGAATGAAAAAGCTCACGTCATCAAGAGACTCCTGGTTAAAGCACAGTGATCCTCAGAAGAGTATATAGAGGCTTATCAAAATCATTTGGAGGGGCTGTTTCACATGGTACGCCAACACCCCAGATTTCTCTTATACCTTTCCTTGGGGCATCATGCTCCCTTCTCGCAGTGAGAAGCACCCCTTCCTTGCACACCAGCATAACTGATGTGTGCTGATGTGTCCTGGTACTGTGTTCTGTCTTTCACGTGTGTCGAGACAGGAAGAAATGAAAACTACTGTTTTTGCAGAAAAAAACTCTAGGGAATGTAAAGTTTAGTGTGGGCGAGAGTTATAAAGGTCTTAGAGCCATAGAGCCCGGACATGCTAAGAAAGGTTCAAAAATTGGTGGCTTTTCTAAAGAAGAGCCAAAATGCACTAGAGGGATATACAGGGGACTGGTTCTTCTCCATTCGTGCACCACCCCAGGCCCATTCTCTGTTCTCCGGAAACGGAGATCCCCAGAGAACTGACACAGATATTATCTAGATTCCTTGGACTCTGGGGCTCTACAGCGTTTAGCTAATGGAAGGCAAAGGCTAAAGGAAGGAAGGTGGGAAAGGAGAGAGATGCTTGCTCCTTCCTGCTCAGCCCCCACCCCCACCCCGGTTCTGGCAGTGGCTCAGTCCCTCCCTGACTGTGGCTCTTGTCAGGCAGCTCCTCTTCCACGGCCTGAGCTCTCAATGGATCCCAGAAATACTGTTGCTTCCCTCCACTCTTCAGTCCCTGGAAACAGTTTCTCATTGTTGCTTGTCCCTGGTTGCTTCAGCATTCCTTCTTGGTCTCCTTAATCCTGCCCAGAGCTCTGTAAATTGTCCACTTACTAAACTTGCTTCAAAATTTCAATTGAGTATGCCAAAGGCAGAGATTGATGTAAAAGTTCCTGGTGGGCTTCCCTGGTGGTGCAGTGGTTGGGAGTCCGCCTGCCGTTGCAGGGGATGAGGGTTCGTGCCCCGGTCCGGGAAGATCCCACATGCCGCGGAGCGGCTGCACCCGTGAGCCATGGCCGCTGGGCCTGCGTATCCGGAGCCTGTGCTCTGCAGCGGGAGAGGCCACAGCAGTGAGAGGCCCGCGTACCGCAGAAAAAAAAAAAAAGTTCCTGGTTATGCCTAGTTATGCGTATTTCTTTTAACCTTGCTCAAAACTATCTTTAAATGCTATGCTACTGTGATTAGTTGACATTAATGTATTGATATTTTACTAAATATGTTTATATTTTGTAATATGTAATTTAACCTAAATGATCCCCAAGGTCCCATGTGGCTCAGTCTCAGCTGGGAGTTACATTCAAAGGACACACAAATCAGACTTCCTAACATTTGGACAATATTGTAGATATTGGCTGTAGGGTTTTTTTTAATGTGTTATCCAGGAGTTTTATACAGGGTACCAACCAGAAAGTTTTCCAAAGTTGTATTTAGACCTTTGTCCGTATCCCCCAAATTCCAAGCCCAGTACAGCTACTAAACTTTTTCCTGTTCTGTCTCATTTCGAGATTGCCTCACAGTTCTGCTCTCTCTGTTAGCTTCCTCCACTTGCCTGTGAACACTTTCCTTGGCTTCCTGGCCAGGTGTGACCACCAGAACTGACCCGTTCCTGGCCTCCTGGCTGAAGAACCACGCATCACCCGATCCTTCCTCAATCCCCTGAGAAGGAAGCATGCAGTCTTCTGGGAATTTTTCTGGGTTTTTTTATGAATAAATTTCATGGACAATTTCTGATGAATAAAATTCTTCCTTTCACTTTGATGAGAAACATGTTATAAACTAAGGTACCCTCACCTTAGGGGAAAGCCTTGCCCTTTGGATCTTGATTCTGTAGCCTAAACCACACGAAGCCACCTGAATACAAACGTACTACACCCAGGAGGAAATGAATTACCTCCCTTAGAGAGAACATGAACACTAAAGACAGAGTGCACTTCTCACTAATGTGGGGAAAACACGTTGATGGATGGCATCATACTCGATGTTTATTTATATTTTAAAGAATAGTTTGTCTGCTAAGGAAAAACTCAAGATGTTTTCTTTTCCTTTCTAGAAAGAAAGAAGCAGACATAAACATTTCCTGAAGGCACAGAAAGTATCTCACTAAATCAAGAAAATATGGGAAGTCTGTGGCCAAATCTATGATGAAAGTGCAAAAAAAGGATAACAAAATCATTCAGGTCTCTTTCTGCAAGAGATCCAGACTGCACGTTATTAAGTCCTATACACTTACCTCAAAAATTCAGTTCTGTTGCACAGAATATGGAATAATTACATGAAGTTATAGGATAGACTCTAGCCAAGAATAAGCTCATCAATTTTCAATATCACTGCCAGAGCACAAAGCAAAAACAAAGAAAAACTAAAGCAAAACCTGTGAATTGTACATACTTTTTCTCAAGTTTTCAGACCCTCTTCTAAGATACCCTAACACTGCTTGCCAAGTGTGAGCTCAACCACCAAGAGAGTGGAGACACAGATTAGAAGAGCAAGCTACAGGTGCCAAACACTTAGTAAGCCAGCCTCCTCCGGAATCACTCACACAGGGCCAACTGATAAGGAAAAATGGCTCCTTTTTAAGAATGAGTCAACATAAAATTCTGGCACATCTTCCTTTGTCTCCTCAATGGCAGCAAGAGAATGTGTCTGAGAAAAGATGGACCATCAAGTTAGAGATCTCTACTACTGTCTTAGTTCCATCTGGGCTACTATAACAAAATACCACACACTGAGCAGCTTATAAACAGTAAAAATTTATTGCTCACATTTCTGGGGACTGGAAGTCCAAGATCAGGATGCCAGCATGGTCAGGTGAGGACCCTCTTCTAGGTCACAGACCTCTTATGGTATCCTCACATGGCAAAAAGGGCTAGAGATCCCTACCCTCTGTGGGATCTCTTTTATAAGGTCACTAATCCTATTTATGAGGGCTCCACCCTCATGACCTAATCACCTCCCAAAGGTCCTGCCTTCTAACACCATCAAGTTGGGCATTAGGATTCCAACATGTGCATTTGGGTGGGACACAAACATTCAGACCATAGCAACTACTGTAATCCTGAATAATTCACAGAGAATTCACTTTATAAGTAAGTAGCTACACCAAGAGATTACCCACAATGACTCACTGTGCTAAGAATCTCCAGCAAAATGAACAGTGCACAGAGGAGACCATCTATGTCCAACATCTTCAGCATCTGTAAATACTTCTCATGTAGGAGAACCATATAAATGGGAACACCTTGCCCTTTTCAATTCCCCAAGGCTTTGAGGGAGGCATACAGGGAAAGGGAACTATTAAAAGTGATGGGGAGGCTTCCCTCGTGGCGCAGTGGTTAAGAATCCGCCTGCCAATGCAGGGTACATGGGTTCAAGCCCTGGTCCAGGAAGATCCCACATGCCGCGGAGCAACGAAGCCTGTGCGCCACAACTACTAAGCCTGTGCTCTAGAGCCCGCCAGCCACAACTACTGAAGCCCGTGTGCCTACAGCCCCGTGCTCTGCAACAAGAGAAGCCACGATGACAATGAGAAGCCCGTGCACCGCAACAAAGAGTAGCCCCCACTCGCCGCAACTAGAGAAAGCCCACGCGCAGCAACGAAGACCCAGTGCAGCCAAAAATAAATAAATTTATATTAAAAAAAAAGTGATGGGGGTAGGGGAAAATATGGGTTGACAATAAGAGATCTTATCAGACTAAAGCAGGGGTCGCCATCACAGGTGGCACTCACCTTCCCATGGAGATGGAGCAGGGCTGAAGTGTCCTTCTTAATGGACCTTTGAATGACTTTCCAGCTAGAACCTTACGTATGCATGAAAGCCCAGTGGGAGGAAGAGTATGAAAAGCTTGGTCTCTGGCCTCAGAAAATCCTAGGTTTGAATCCCAGCTCCCTCAATTGCATTTCATCCTGACCCTCCCTACTGCAGTAGGGTCTCATCCACAAAATGGAGTTGTTGTGAGGATTAAATGGAAAAACGTATAAAGTACTCAGCAAAGTGCCTGCAATAAGCACTCAATAGAATGGTAGCTCTAGCATCATAACTTCCATATTCACTTAAAATTTTCTCTCTCCTTTTTTGTATCTGAAAGTTGCTCACCAGAACTTTTCTTAGGCTCTGAAAGTGATGCTCCGGGAGAATCCTCTCCTCTCCTCTCTGGGGCTAGTTTACCATTGTTGGCTACAAAAGCAATGATTTGACACCCTCCCCCACTCTCTCCCTGAAACCACCTCCCCTTATGCTTCATATGAGAAGCCAAAGTCAGACCCAGCTGGAAAACTAGGTAAAATGTAAAAATCCATGAAGTCAGCTGTTTTCAATTATAAACATAATACAATGATTATACCCACAAACTCCTTTGTAGGGAGCAATAAACTGAAGGAGAAAATTGCATGTAAAAATATTACAACACGCAACATTAAGAATGAAATGTTATGCTCCACTTTTCCAAAAAAAAGCGGGGAGAGGGAATAAATACATACCCCAACCACGGGAATTGTGGCACAACTGAACTAGCATTAGCTGGAAAGGAATTCTGAGATGCCAGTGCACGGCTTGTTTGGAAAACTGAGCACCATCCTGCAAATCAGAACCAGCTGGAAGGTTCGATCTAAAACAGATCTGGCCATGGAAAGGGAAAATCTTAAACTACCCTAAACTGGCTTTGTCAGCCTGGCCTTGGATAAGCAGACGGAGAGTGCGCTCTTCAGTTTCAGCCTTTTTTTATTTTTCATTTTTCTAACTGGGTTAATTGTTCAGGGGTCTAGGTACTAGAGCTCTGCACAAAGTATCAGGCCTGTGGTCCTAGTTCCCCCACCTGTCCAGTTAGTTTGGCACTAACGAAAAGTGGCATTGCTCAGGTGGGAGCTCAGCTTTTGCATCAGGCTAAACGTGGGATTTAATCCTGGCTGTGTCATGTGGCCTTGGCATTGGTCAGCTTATTTCACTTTTCTGTTTCTAGGCGTCCTCATCTCTAAGCATAGTGACGTTGTGAGGATTAAATGACTTAATACACATAAACTTAGTTCCTGGCACCTAGTAAGCACCCAATAAATGTTAACGATTACTATTATTCCAATTCTCTGCTCTTACTGATCTTATTATTTCAAAGTTTGGGTTTTTTTTAATTAATAAAGAACAATAGAAAAATGACAATGTTTGAGAGCTGGCCTCATCCAAAACTTGAGGACCTTTAATCTGAACATGGTCTCCCCACACGTAAGTAGCCTCAGCTTCTAATGAATGACGCTCCAAATGCCTCCGCAGATCCAGTATTTGCTCTACAAAGACCAAAAGAGGGCTGAGTGTATATATGTATATGTATAGCTGCTTCACTTTGTTATACAGCAGAAACTAACACACCATTGTAAGCCAATTATACTCCAATAAAGATGTTAAAAAAAAAAAAAAGAGGGCTGAGGTCAATGGTTCTTAGGGAATGAAAAGTTTCCTCCTTGTGTTCTCAAGAGTGCTGGCCAAACTTGTTTCAGAGAATTCTCCTTGCCCTTTGAACTTGGGGATGTTTTTAGACATTGTTGTATTCTAAAGTATCAGGGTGTGTGTTTCTTCATACCACAGTGCAAATGTAAAAATTTATTCACAGCCAAATTACAATCAGAAGCAACCAGTAGAAATTCAAGAATGTTCTCACAGACAAACTGCTCCATTTTCACTTCTTCTTTTTTTATGTAAAATTACCAGCACTCTTGGAATTTATGGAAGCAGTCAGCAAAATGTGTTATAAACACCTTCTTCAAAAAGGCCCCAGAGAGCCTGACTGCAAAATTTCTCACTCTGATAATCCTCTCCATGCCAGTTCTGCATAATTTTGGAGACACTCTGACATAGAAATTATTTTCCTTCCACCCATAAGCTCGGATGGTGGGCTAGCATGGAGATGTGCCTAGAATGTTTCTCATGGAATCTGTGTCAATTATTTTGAGGCTCTGGATAAATGCGACAACTATTTGATAAGCTTACAAAAAGCACCGGGGTGATGAGGGGGTAAAAAATGACCCTTGTCTTCAAGAAACCTGTACTCTAATAAGAAAGAAATAATCCTCTCTTCCTACACAACCATTTAAACAAATTGCTAAACTTACAAGGTTCGCTTCATGCTTATTCTCCTGAAAGCATCTCTGAATCTTATTCTCTTATCGGCTTATGAACTCTTTTTCCTTTGGCCACCATCTTTTGGCTTTGGTCTTTGTACCCTGTACGGAAGACACTGCTTCTTATTCCTGTATTGTTCAGGCTTTACCAAGGTTCTAGAAGTGTCTGGTTCCAGGGTGTCACTGGGCGGGGCGGGGGGAGGTGGGGCTGGAGTGTTTGCATATGTGGAGAATGGAGTGTTTGTTGAAGGATGAGCTCTTTTCCAGAAAGTGCTTCACTCTCCCTGAGGCCAGAGCTATCTTCAGTCTCAGGTTTGAGACATGCCAAGAAATAAGGAGAATCAACAGGGCAGTTCAGAGTCCTCGACCAATCCACAAGCTATCCCAAGCCTCTGAGTTCCCAAGGTGCCCTGAGGAGACTTTCTCACAATGGATCTGGCTTCGTAATATTTGGGTATGTGAGAAAAGTTAATGAGGAGATTCCTAGGTGCCTCATAACTCTCTTAAGAGCTCTCCTTGAGACATGGAGTCCTGGTTTTTTCTATATATGTGCCTCAGCGAAGATTCAAGTGGGCTGAGCTAAAGACAGGAAGAAAGAGGGGAAGGAGATGGGAAAGACAATGCTGTTAGCATCAGGACCTCAGGGTCTCTGAAGAGACTCCTGCTGAAAGGAGAGGCACAGAGATGGTGGGAAGGGGCACACAGGGCATACCAGGGCTTGGCTGCCACTCCAATCACCAAGTCCCGCCTATGACTTTCTCCAGCCTCCACTAGTTGGAACCAACTATGGAAATCATGGGAAGGTTCTGTTTCTAGAAAGAACATTCAGAAGGGCCTGACCAGGAAGGAGCAGGGCAGGAAGGCTAGAAGGTACATTAAGCACAACAGAAAGCCTTTGAGCAGATCTGTGCGGGAGCTGGGGCTGTCCCTCATGTGCCCTTCCTGCCCCGTACCTCACCTGCACCTGTACTTACGTGCTCAGTCTACCCCTCCCATGTCCTTTCTTTCAGACAATTCCTTTCTAATCTGTGAAAACTCTGCACTTGAAGGAGTGACGACAAATGTGAAAGAGGTTAAAACAGGAGCTGAAAGCATTCGCTTTGTTAAATGGACTACTGTCTTTTCACCATTCTCCCTCTCAACACTGACTGTTCACGAGGCAGATTTAATAATGATGCCAGTGTAAGCGTGGCTCAGAGAATTCAAGAGCCTCCTTTGCTCTGGAGAGGCCTTTTTCTATGACTCCATAGACATTGTTTTCCTAGTTCTATAGCTTGAAAGGGGAGCAGAGCTGCCCACAATACAACAGCAGAGAGGCCCAGGCTCTTGACACTAAGCCAACACCTCTGGGGAATCTCTTTCATCACTGCCTCCAAGACTCAGTGCTACAAGATCATCCATCACCCCCTCTCCTCCCTTCCCTTCTGCTCCTCTGAATTCTCCAGCAGTGGCT
The DNA here is from genome assembly GCF_964270905.1 of Leucopleurus acutus. NCBI lineage: Eukaryota > Metazoa > Chordata > Mammalia > Artiodactyla > Delphinidae > Leucopleurus > Leucopleurus acutus. The sequence goes on from NC_139142.1 coordinate 41,972,698, forward strand.
CATACAGGCGGTCTCTATCTCGAACCCTCAACAAAATCAAGTCAGAAGTTAAGGTCATCCCAAGAGGGCTCACTGTGGAGGATTAGCAGTGGGAGATGGAAGACCCAGGTCTGACTTAAGTGAGTCAACCTACAGTGACCTACAGAGCAGTACTCCCAGATTAGGCCCATGTCCTTTTCTTATTTTCCCCTGGTTTTCCTGAGATATAATTGACAAATAAAATTGTAAGGTATTCAAAGTGTACACCATAATGATTTGATTTGATATACATAAACAGTGAGAAAGGATTTCCACCATTAATTAACACATTCATCACCTCACGTATTTACCCTTTTTGTGTGAATGAGACCATTAAATTCCACTTTCTTAGCACATTTCAATTACACAGTACAGTGTTATCAACTATCATGGTGACTACCATGCTACACAGTAGATCCTCAGACCTTATGCATTTCATAACTGAGAGTTTGTACTTTTACCAACTTCTCCTTATTCCCCTTACCCGCCAGCCCCAGGCACTACTTTCTATGAGTTCAACTCTTTCTGTTCTTCCTTTATATATGTGTGCCTCAATACTACCACTTGGAAAGCGCACAATTTGGAAGAGGGCTGGGTTTTGGGAATGAAAACTTGAACAGCACAAACACAAGAAACATCAGATATGGTTTAAAAAAAAAAGGTATGCTTCCAAGCCATACAAGAAAATATGCACACAGGAGTTTAGTTGCCTTGGGCACATAGTAAGAAAAAAAATTTAAGAACAATTGGAAAAATCAGAGCCATACTTTTACGATTCTGGATTTTTAACCCCGGGACAATGATAGAAGGCTGTTTTCTGTGATTCCAATTTTGCATTACTTCCTGTTGGGCACTGTGTTCAAGACATTGTAAGTGAGAAAGAAAATTTTTGCAATGTCACATTGTTTAATGGAAAATCCCAATTAATCTGGTTGAAAATAGCTTCAGAATGACAGAAAGGTTATTTTCAAGTGACGTACCACTGTGTCTCAGTTCATAGAACAGGGATACCATTGCTGCTTTACACACAAAATCTTATTTGGGACAAACATTTTTAAAAGGCTTTCAAAAGAAAGGAAGACTTTCTTGTCATTTCTAAGTCTATCCCTAAATAAATGCAAGTGGATCTCTTACAATATAAATAAATATCCACTTTATTCTTGAAGTTTCCTGGGAACTATAGGATCCACACACTAGGAAAACTAATGTTGTTAATTTGATGGCAGAGGTCTTAGTATTCAGACTCCTGTGTATACGGAGCTGAGGAATGTTCTAGATACAACTGCTACTTAAGGAACCAAAGTCTTGGCTGGGCTGGAAAAAGAAAATGACTGGATGCTGTGGGGAGGGTGGGGAGGGTGGTAAGATAGACTAAGCATCTTCAACCACCAGGGAATAAGGACTATTATAATCACACTGTCTTTGGGCTTATATCACCTGTGCCCAGTTGGGAGAGAAGGTTATGACACAGGACTGTAGCAGAAGTGGTATGATACCCACTGTCACACACGAGGGCCTTTGCATGAAATGACACTCGTATTCTGTACTCATATTTCACTTTGGACAAATTTCGGAAACTTCAAGGTGGTGTGCACTGTGGCTTAATGTGACCACTACTAGTAGTGAGATGTATCTTTCCCATTCATTTTCCACTTAGGGTCCATGAATGATCAGTCACTCTCCCTTTGCCATCATCTGACAAATCTCCCAATGTTTTTTCCCATTCCAGATAAGTAACTGAACATGGTTGGAAAAAGTGCATAGCCACATTGACATTGAAAGACATACACCATCTTTCTTCAAATTCTCAAGTGAGACCTTGGCTCAGCGGCAAATTTACCTTTTTTTTTTTTGGTAGATTTATGCTGCAACTCTTTTAGACAACTATTTCATTCCTTCTCACCTCTCTTCAAATCTCCAGCACGCCTCATCCTCATTCTTAGCCCCTGACCTTGCTTCTCAGTTCACCAAGAAAATACAAGCAATCCAAAGAGGACTTGCACATACATGCTCCCACCATCTAGTCAACCATCCTACTTGAATCTGGGCCACATACTGCCTTCTTTCTTGTTGTAATGAATAAGTCATCCATGCCCTAGCAATGGCCAAGCCCTCCACTTATGCACAGAATCCCACCCCCTCTCACCTGCTCAAGGACATGGCTCCTATAGTTATACCATCTCCCTCCTACTGCATCAATTACTTTCTGCTCGACTGGGTCACCCCACTATCATACTAACACCCTTTTGTATCCATACTTTAAAAAAAAATGTTCCATAGACCCCACATCCCTGCTCTAGCTCTATCTCTCTGTCCCTTTTTTATAGCAAAACTACAACAAAGACTTGTAGGTACTAGTTATGTCCACTTCTCCTGCCATTCCTTCTTGAATTCACACCAATATGTCATAAATTCACCCCAATCCACCAAGATTGCTTATGACAAGGTCTCCAATGACCTTCTAATGCCAAAAATAACACTCATTGCTAAGTCTTCATCTAACCTAATGCATCAGGAGTATCTGACTTAATTGATCTTTTCTTCTCCAAATACTATCCTCAACTCTATTTCTAGGAAGGCTTCAGTAGTCACTCTTAGTCTCTTCTGATCTCTGAACATTGGAGGGCTTCAGACCTCATCATTAGGTCTCCTATCTTCTCTATCTATACTCACTCTCTGGATGATTTCATTTGACACCCTGGCTTGAAAGATTCTCTATATGCTGTAGCTCCCAAATTTATATCTCCAACCCCAATATCTTACCTTAACACCAAGTTCATATTTCCAACCACGTACCCAACACTTTATATGTCAAAAGAAATATAAGGTGTTTTTCCACTCAAAGCTGACTCTCTTTCAGTTGTTCCCATCTCGGTACATGACTTTTCCATTTTAACCAACTGCTAAAGCCAAAATCCCTGGAGTCATCCACTCTTCCTCTCACAGTCACATTCAATCCATCACCAAATTCTGTGAACCCTTCCTCCTAAATATATTCAGAATTTGACCACTTCTCAGCACATCCACCATTACCATCCTATCACAAACCACTATCATCCTTCCCCTTGACAACTGCCGTGGCCTCCTAACTGGTCTCTCTTCTTCTACCCTTGTCCCTCACCCCTTGCAGTCTATTCTCCACATAGCAATCAAAGCACTTTTGTTAAACTAGAAGTCTGACCCTCTTACTCATCTGCTGGAACGCTTCAGTGCTTCCTGTCTCAAGCAGAGTAAGACTCAAGGTTGTTCCATGGCCTATAAGGTGCCTTGTGACCTGCCCCCACTACCTCCTACTCTCCTCTCCCTCAGTCATTCTATTCCATCTCTATTGGTCTTCTTGCAGTTCCTTAAATATATCAAGCCTGACTGTACTCCTTTAAACTTGCTCTCTTTGCCTGGAATGCCCTTCCTTCAATATCCACATGGTTCACCCTCTCACTTCCTCCAAATCTCTGCTCCAATATCACCTTATCTATATTAAATAGCACTCACCTCCACCATTGCTCTACGTTCCCTTTTCTGGCTTTGCTCTCCTTTGCAGCACATATCACGACCTGACTTGTACTGACTTGTTCATGGAGCATCTCTTTACCCTCACCAGATTATAAGCACTACGAGAGGAGGGACTGGATCTGTTTTGTTTATAGGTATATCTTACCACCTAGTGCAATGCTTAGTACCTAACAGACATTCAATTTTTTTTTTTTTTTTTTTTTTGGTACGTGGCCCTCTCACTGTTGTGACCTCTCCCGTTGCGGAGCACAGGCTCCGGACGCGCAGGCTCAGCGGCCATGGCTCATGGGCCCAGCCGCTCCGCGGCATGTGGGATCTTCCCGGACCGGGGCACGAACCCGTGTCCCCTGCATCGGCAGGCGGACTCCCAACCACTGCGCCACCAGGGAAGCCCCAGACATTCAATTTAAGTGTTTGTCGAATGAATGAATGAATGAAATATTGAGACGTCCCCACCACTGAGATGAAAAAGCCAAATAAGAGCATTACGCTGTTATGAGTGGACGCGCCACTGTTGTCACCTTCCGTGAAAAGTCAGGTGACTATGTAGAACGTAGAAAAGGACAGCAATTTTCAAGATGCTGGGCCCTCTCCCCATCCTCCCCTGCCTTGAGCCCAAAGGAAGAATTTAAAGGAGACTGAGGTTTCTGCAGTTCTCTGTGAGGAAAGCTGAGGCTGAAAAACACTGCTCTGCTACTATTTGGGAGACCCTAAAGTACCTCCAGCTGGAAGCCTGGGAAGCACCTCTTACATTTATAGTGATAAATAGTGTATGTGTTTACACAGGTCAATAAACAATTCCATAATAATGCTCTAAATGACCACAATTTGGGATACTCGACAAAAGGACGCAGTCCATTAACAGGCTCAGTCATTCTGAGTCTCTCCAGAGGTGGCTCAGATTCCACAGGGCAGCTTGAGGTCAAAGGATCTGTGGCTTCCGGGGCCAGAGTCAACCCAAAGGGCCACTTCTGCCTCCTTCTGGGAGAGAGGAACCACGATAATAATTCTGGTCGATGATAATATCTTAAAGGGGCTATAAACCAAACAAACCGTATCCTAGGATTAAATCAACAAAACTACAGGAATGGGACGAGGGGAAATACTGACTCATAAACTCAGTGGAATAAAGATACACCTAACACTCAAAGCACGCTGGGACCTCAAGGCACTGGTTCTAGTTGAGAAAGGAAGTCACCAGAAAGAGCTAGAACAGGCCCATTTAATCCTAAGTGACTATAGTCAGAAAAGGTTAAGGATATACCAAAGTCACATTCATGGTCTCAGAATCTGTAATGATTAACAAGTATGCCTCCCATACATTTCATATCACTTAGCATGTTTAGCAGATTACAAAGCAAAATAAAAGCCTTTTTTATTTTAGAGACACACACCTTGCCCCCTCCAGGAATGTCAAATGTATTGGCTAAGCAATGTTCAGCCTATGAGGAACTCTTCTATCCTGCTAAAATCAAATACCTATTTTCTTAATACAGATTTAATCAATTAATGCTCTACTAATCTAACTTTTCTAAAAATTTTCCTGTTTTTTAAAGACTGTCGTATGCATCAGAGGCTACACGATATATTTAATCTAGTTGCTTAAACAGACTCCCTTCACATGTTCATTCTTTTCACACATTCACTAAGTGTAGTGTATGTGGTGGTGTGCTAGCCAGTTCCCCTTCAGAACCAAGGGGCTCATTCCCTGAACTGCCCAAAGTATTTTGGGTGCTGCACGCTCATAGCAAAATTCCTCTCCCAAAATTGCTCTAGGCACCACCTAAGGTCATGCCCCTTCCCAGGGCAGCCCACGTCTAATGACTGGTAGACACAGGGGAAAAAGGCCTGACTCCGTGTCAGTGAGAAACAAATCCACAGGACAAGCCCACGTCCAGAGCTCCTCACGGACAAGCTAAGGCTCCTGAAGTAACTATACTAAGCTCACTTCTCCTCTGTTCAATCTGCTCCCCTTCCTCCCTCCCTCCCAGGTGCTGTTCTCAGGGTCTGTTTCCCAGGGAACCTCACCTAAGAGATCCCAGGCTAACTTTTGCAGAACAAGATTAGTAAAGCAAGGTCCTGTCCCGTCTCAAGTAACTCATTGGCTAAAATACCAAAACAACCCTAAAACACAAGTGCTACAGAAAAATGGAAGTTGGAGCAAGTGACAGCACTTGTTTGCTGGCTCCACAGGGGCAGTGATGTTTGGACCCATTATGGTTAGATGAGTTCAACTGATGGAAAATGTGGTGAGCAGAGCAACTGTCGTAGGCAGATGTAGTGGCATTTGCCAAGTCAAAAAGGAATGAAAGAACTTGGCTTGCTTCAAGTTACAGGAAGTCTGTCAGTGTGGCTGAAGCACACAGTGAGGCAATAGGGGAGATAGGAAGTGTCAGATCTGATGCTCAGAAAACAGGTAGAGGTCATCATATTACTAAGGAACGATATAGAAATGAAAAGCTTGCATTCTGGTGTCAGACTGCCTGGGTTTGAATATCAATTCCACAACGTACCATCTATGTGACCATACGTGAATTGCTTAACTCTCATTTTCCTCATCTTCATTGCTGATATATGCTAACCATCATCTGAGCCTTCAGAGAGTCAGAGTAGTAACATCAAAGATCACTGATCAAAGATCACCATAACAAATATAATAATGAAAAATATTTTGAAATATTGCAAGAATTACCAAAATGTGACACAAAGTAAGCAAATGCTGTTGGAAAAAATGATAGCAATAGACTTGCCCGATGCCTTCAACTTGTAAAACTTTTTTTTTTTTTTACAAACCTTCAATTTGTAAAACAACAACCACCACAAAATGGTTATCTGTGAAGCACAATAAAACAAGGAATTCCTGCATGTGAGGGTTGAAGCCAAGAGCCTGGGATCTGAAGCATAGAGACTACAGACAGAGTAAGAAAAGGGCCTATCTAAAGGGTAGCTGAGCTGCAGCATCAAGAAAAACAGGGCAGAAACCAGGGCAGGCTGCTAGAAAAGCCAAAGAAGTCTGCAAGGAGAGTTAGAGTACCATTCTGAATAATTCAGACCAAGAAAGAAGGAAGAGCTACAAAAGCTAAGTAAATGACACTCCAAGTGATGCCACAAAACATGTGGCGCAAACATTCCTAAAAACTTCTATGCTTGCTGACTTCATTCATTCAAAGCCCACATCCCCAAGATTCTATATCAAACCCTATTCCTAAAAATGCAACCCTTACCCTCTCTTCCTAAGACACACCTCCTTCCAAAGAACAAAAAATGTTATAATGGAAATTCTCATACCAAATGAGTATTAATAGACAGTGATAATAACAGTTTGAAAAACTATATATTTAACTCAGGATCACTTAAGGTAAGTACCTACATTCTCCAACCTACTTCTAGAAAACCTACTTCTAGAAAATGAAAATTAAAGTTGAAAACCAGGCTGATCCCTTGATTGATCAGGGATACTGATCAATCAAGTCTCATAATGAGACACTACTATACATTCACTAGAATGGCTAAAATTAAGACTGACAACACCAAATGTTGACAAGTATGTGGAGCAACCAGAACTCTCATATGTTGTTGGTGGAACGTAAAATGTTAAAATCTCTTTGGAAAAAAGTCTGGCAGTTTCTTATAAAATCAAATCTTCACAATTCTAGATATTTATACAATGGAAATGAAACATATGTCCACAACATGACTTGAATATTCATAGCAACTTTTAAAAATACCAGCCAACAACTGGAAACAGCCCAGGCCCCAAAACTGGAGAAGGGATGAACACACTGGAACATCCATACAATGTAAACCTACTCAGCAATAAGCAAGAACAAACTACTGATACAGATGACAACATGGAAGAACTTCAAAAACATGATGATGATGAAAGAGAACTTACACCAAGAGAACATAGTGTTTGTATGTACGAAGTTCTAGAACAGGCAAACCTAACATAAGGTGAGAAATAATCAGAACAGTAGCTGCTTCTGAGGGAGTAGAGGTATTGACTAGGCAGGGACATGAAGGAACTTTCTGGGTGACAACAATGTTTTATAATTTGATAGGGGTTTGGGTTACACAAATGCATGCATTTGTCAATTCAACAAACATAAACACGTGCATTTCATTGTAAGGTTTATATTAAGAGAAAAACTGCAAATGAACATTGAACTCTAGTTACTGATATACATAATGAATTAGGAGGAAGTGTACAGATGTCTGCAATTTATTTTGAAATGTGTCAAAAATAAGATGGATTGATGGACTGATAGATGTATAGTATAGAAATATGTTAATGATAGAACATGGGTGTGGTTTACCAACGTTCACTGTGAAAATCTTTCTATTTTAATACACGTTTTGAAATTTTAATAACAAAACGTTGGAAAAATGTTTTTATTTTAGGAGAGATCAATGCAAATCAAAGCAAGGAGAGCTCAGCCTCACAGCTGCCATGGCCTGTTTATCATGTTGGGTGGATCGGATGCTGATTGCAAAGTGAAGACCCTGCATTGAAGTATGAGAGCTGGAGGACAGCAGGGTGCATGGGGAGTGAGGGGGTATGAATACGTCAGCACAAGGTTCCCCTTTGTTGTTTAATCAGATATTAGGCAGACCAAATAGAATCCAAGAGCTGAGTATTCTGCATGAGACTGCATGGGCTTCCCCTCCAGCTTCAAACTTAGACCTAGCAGGCAGGCTATGTGCAACTAAAATAAATAAATTAGCCAGCAGGTCAGTGGGCCTCACTGCGGTCGTGGCCTTTGCGGGGATGAGCAGTAAGTGGTCTACATACGCAGGGCAGAGGGGGCTGGGGGGGGGGGTCTTCCTCCTTCCTGTGGTACAGACAGGCAATGCCACTGCGAAAATAAACAAACAGATGGTGGTGGTGCGGTCCTGTTTGGCTAGTGCCTGGGCTGAGCCCCCTGCCCTCTGATCCCACGATGTTTGTGGAGCCCCGTGTTGCTGCCTAGCAACAGGGTCTATCAGTCTCTCCTAGGGCAGAGCAAGTGGACGCAGCTGTCTGTGGCTGATTTATAGGAGGAAGTCACCAGGAGTGCCCGGAGGCTCACAGCCCAATGTCTTCATCTCCACCCCCTCACCTGCCCCACCCCCAGTTCACAGCAGCCTTGGGGACTCCCGGGGGAGAGCGATCAGTAAACGGGGTGGAAATGCCCCCCACAGAAGCCCCAGAAGGCTCCCCAGCTGGTCATCTTCTCTGCAGCTGATTGGATTTAGATCCCATTCGCCATGCACACTTTCCATCCCTCTCAGTCCCTGGCTCCAGAAATGTTATTTCTAGGCTTCTTTGAGGGAGTGTACAGGGGTGGGGCGTGGGATGAAAATGGAATTCTTTTCTTCAGTTTATCAAAGTAGCACTCTTATACTTCTCTGTGCCTTCCTGAGATCAGCCCTGACTTTAAAGACACACGTACACAAAGGGTCCACGTCTTCCCAAGAAGGGTGATCACATAGAGAGTACTTTCCATCCAGTTCTATGCAATGCTTGTCATAGCCTGTAGGTAGTATCAGCTCCAGGTAACTGACTGGGAAACTGACATACAGATAGGTTGAGTGGTCTTCATGGAGAATCACAGAAAGCAGTAGAGCATTCTGTCTGACTGTAGGTCCCAATGCTGACAGAGGGATTACCCACCATTGGTCTGGGAGACACCATTTTTCACCTACGCTGTTTATTTGGTATCCATGTTAAAAGCCAGCAGAGTACATCCTCATTTTCATAAGCTCTCGGAGGTTTCCCTCTCAGGCTGAGATTAAAGAGCCAGTAGCGATAATACAGCAGGCTTTAGAGAAATACCTGTGAAACCAAGGGCCTATTCCCTTACTCATCCTGGCGTACTATTTTCTCAGATGTATCTTGGTCCATCAGCATCCTCAGAAAAGCAGAATGTGTGTACACACACACACACACACACGCCACCAGGACAACTCTAACGTAGTGAAATATTATCCACCTGGGGGGTCTCCCATAAACTGCATTCTAGCTCCACAACCTAGACAAAGTTTTTAACATTCTCCTTGCTTTCCAATGTGCCCTCAAGGAATACATGAAGGAGACCTCTCCGACGTTCCCACCACACACCACTCTCAAACGCCAGCAACCTCTTTGTCATCCTGCATGAACTATGCACCTTATCTGAAACACAGAGAAAGCCAGCAACGACCAACGAAAGAGATGGAAAGAACATCATTGTTTTACCTCCATGGCTTCAGCAGTATTCTGATCACAGATTAAAAATAAAACTACTGATAACACTCGAGGCCATCATAGGCATGAACATAGCCCAAATGGTGAGTGAGCTGCAATGTATCTCCAAGTTTTGCTCCCCACAAATCCCCTCACTATGTCCTTAATCACCACCCCCCCCCCACTACTTTCACTCAAACCCCAAGACAAATCCAGACCAGGACTGTCTAGGTCATGACCCTTGAGGGGCTAAGTAGTCCTCCAGCCCTTCCTTGAACACCAAATAAGGAAATTATATGTTTTAATCTTTAGATATATAATTTAGAGTCTTAATGTATAAGTTACTTCTTATCACCACCCTGCAAGGCAGATATTATGATCATTTTACAGATCAAGAACCTGAGGCCCAGAGATGTGAAGTAATACATCCAGTAGCTGGTGGTGCTGAGATTCACAACCAGCTCTGACTCTCTTCTAAACGGAGGCAATAACCCCAGTGCGATGCTGACATCCCTGAGGCTTGTCAGTGTCATGCTTTACCTCCTCCTAAAGGTTTCCTTTGCCCCGCTGCTGTGCTGCTGTATATGAGCGCTTGCTGGAGAGTGTGGGAGGAGCTGAAAGGACGGGCAGGTGATAAGCATGTTTCTGCAACAGACAGGGGCCAAGAGGTGACTGCTGGATTCGAGGGGATGGAAGAAGGAGGATTCTGTGAGTTAGCACAGATTTCTAGTGTGCTGGGCTGAGAGATGGTATCCCATCTCTTCACGAACACCACAAAGCAGTAAATCCCGACAAATAAGGACACTCTAAATGACAGCTGTGCCCTTCATCTGGCCCACAGGTGTACTTCCCTGGGTCTTTGAAGTGAATTAAATTTCAACATTTAAAAATGAGATTTCACATTAAAATTCTAATTTCCAGATTCTCTTAAGAAAATAGAAGATTCGGCAAGACAGGACTCAGGTGGCCACATGCAGCTAAAGTGACAGTAACGGCTGCTGACCACTGCCCACATCCTCCAGTTTGCCAAAGTCACCACCACTCTCTAGTGTTTCCCAGACACGCAGCCCAGTTCACTCATTTACTGGTCCCAGGAGCTTTTGAATCCACAACCTCTGCATATATGCCCAGAGGCCTATATTCATTCAACAAGCATTTTAGCCCCCTTTGCTAACAAGGCACAAGCTGCTATAAGGGATACAAGAAGTAGGATGTGGCTCTGCTTCCCAGAGTATATGGCCCAAGGGAGAGGTGAGTGAGCATGCCCTCTAGAACATCAGCTCCACAGGGCAGGGGCTATGCCTGTTTTGTTCACAGTTGTTGAAGTACCTGGCACACAGATGCCCAATATGTATTGTAATGGAAGGAAGGAAGGAAAGAGAAAGGGAGGGAGGAATGCTGCTTCCGTCCCTTTTAGGACGTTAAGCAAAAGAAGAGAGCATGTTTGGCATACAGGGTAGCCAATGATTAATGCACAGAGAGGACATTACACCAAGTGCTTTAGAAATACAGAGGAAGAATATTTTTATGTGGGTGACCAGGGAAGCCCTTTCAGAAGAGAAATGGCTTCTGGGTGTTTAGAAACATTCCTAATTATATAAATACTTTCCCCCTCTTTAGTAATCTGGATTGACTTATTAAGATGGCTTCACCTCAGGAAAGAAGTCCCAGGTCTAAACCCCATCCACTGCCCAGACACGCTGCCCTTGTCCAGACAGGCCCCAACCGGAAGGACTGGATCAGACCTCAGGCTGCCATTCCCGTGGGTCACAGGGGCAGCCAGGCCCCGAGCTACCGCAGTGGCAGTCTGTGCCAAGAGCCCTGCTCTGGCCCCAGGGCTCGGGAGGCAGCAGCAGGGCCTGCCCTTATGTCAAAGTGGGATTATGCAGGGGCTCCCAATAGGACATTGAAGTGCACTGATCCCAGACTTCGGATTGATCGGTGGGCAATTATCCTCTTTCTCCCTGAATCATTTGATGACTGATACGGACCTCTAGCCACCCTGCCCTCCAGCCTGGCCCCCTGCAGCTTTCTCTCATAGGGCCTCACTCCCTCTCCACAAGGTAGGAGAATGTCAATCTGTTCAATCTCTGAGATCCTGATTCAACTCCAACAACACACTGGGCTTTCCTGAGGCCTCCTGGTAAGAAGACACTACTTATCTCCATTACCTCTGACCCAGCTAAGATGAAACAGCTCCCATCTGCAGGCCTGAGTGCCCTCATCCCTGAACTAAAGCTAAATGAAGTGTGGAGTGGAGGCAGGGACCTGCAGCAGCCCCAGACCTGTGGCCCCCATCATCAAGGAATGGCTGCATCCTCCCTCCCGGGTATATACAGCCTGAAGCCTGTTAATAGATGACGCCTTGGGAACCCCTCCAGGTGGCCTTTGGATTAAGAACTACATCTGGAGGAAGCAGTGCCTCCTAGGAAGATGGAAAGGCTGTAAACCCTCAAAGACTGTCCATTTGATTTATGTGATGATAATGGGAATGTTAATCTCCAAAGGCAAAGCCATTCATCCCAAATTCCAACCTCCTGGGTCCCCACACCTGACTTGATGAGAACAGCCACCCCTCAGTGGCTGCTCCCACGGGCCAGGCCTCTTACACGCAATATCCCACTTAATCCTCACCGCAAGTCAGAGAGCTATGTACTGTTGGGATGCTCAGTTTACACAGGAGGAAACAGAAGCTCAGAGAGATCAAGAGACCTGCCCAAAGTCATCAACAGTTGATGAGTTGTTCACTAGCATGAGTGGCCCAGCTGAGAGTGTTTACCTTGTGTGTCTGACTCCAAAGCCTACGCTTTTCAGCCCTGTTTCATACGCCCCCAACACTCACTCTGGGAGGTGTCTATTTAGAAAAACAATTCGGTTCACCCAGAGGCCACACATGATACTGCTCTTGGGTTTTTTCATTCACATCTTAATTTACATGGCAGCAGAATAGTAAATGCTGTATCATCTATCCTCTGAGAACTATGCTTCACTCAAGTTAATGTTGAGTCCTACTACGGGCCAGGCCGTATTAATCACTGCAATACCAACTCTAAATACTACAGGAGGCATCAGTAAGCATTAGACAGAGGAGAGTATGTTTGTATCTTTCCCTGGAATGTACGGATTTAAATTCCCAAAGGCAATAATTCTCTTTGAAGATGATAAGCAGTGATAAACGATACAAATTTAATTTAGATAAAGAGAAATCAACGGGTTTTTTTAATGGTCTGCTGGTCAGTTCAGTATGCCAATCAATCAACTTGAAATGAAAACAAGCAGCTGATTCAGGTGGCAAGGCAGAAATCTGAGACCATGTGAGAAATCTTTGTAAAAGAGGGCTATTTGGTTTAATGCTGTGAGCACCCCATGAAGAGTCCCTCAGGAGTAGACTGTGTCTGATTTGTTTTTATATTCCAAATGCCTGACACATAATGCACGCTGAATGAATGAGCCAAGGAATGAGTGATAGATTTTCAGGCTTTTCCATGCAGAGGCATCTCCTGGGATATGCCACAGCTGAGGGTGCCAGAGCATCGCATCTAGCAATCTTAGATGCATCCATCAGGGAAAAGATAACCTTTGAGGACTTTCTTTGTAGCTGCCTAAGTACATTGGTATGTGTTCTCTCATTTAATACAATGAGCCTGTGGAATCTATATTGTTGTGCACATTTTACAATGAGGAAACTGGAGTTTAGAGAGTAAGTGACTTACCAAAACGCACGGAGGTAGAAAGCGGTGAAGCCCCCATCCAGACCCAGATGTCTGGGTCCTTAGTGCACTTCCTTTGCTCCACCACACTCTGACGGAGTCCACGTTTCCTTCTGAGATGGAGTGGGCAGCGTACCTCCAAGTCTGTGGAGGAAAGATACAAGGCAAATAACTTTGCAAAGGAGAGAACTATAATCACTTCAAATGAAAGTGAGGACATGGTATCTACACTGGACGTTCCTAGCCTCTGTTTTCAACATATCAAGGCAGCAGAGATTGGGCTGGGCACATCCCTATTCTGCAGTATTCCCTTTAAATGCAAAACGTCTGGAAAAGGGGAGAAAAGACCCAGTTAACCTCCACACTCTCAGATTCTTGCCTCTAAAACCAGTGAGTACACTTTGCTGTACACCTGAAACTAACACATTGTAAATCAACTGTACTCCAATAAAAATTTTTTAAAAAGAAAAAATTTTTAAATGAATAAAACCAGCAAGTAAATCCCTCTATCATTCCACACACCAGCATCTCCACCAAAGACTACAGAGGAGAAATAAATGTAAAAATAAACTCAAAGTGGGCATTACTGCTGTTTGTAACCAATTATAGGTTTGTTTTCGTTTTTAAAGAAGTGAGGAGTATTAGGAGGGTACTGATGTGGAAGAAAGTTGAAAGGACTTTGTTTAAAAAGATGTTTGAAATTTTCTTAAAATTTTGATTAACTACACTATCTTTAGATTCCTTGTTCTAGCTAATCTAAATTGGCTATAAAATCAGGCAAATTTGAACTGTTAATCTTGTACATAAAGTACCAAAAATTGTATTGTGTGTACTTTATTGCCTGATGCCTGATTCACTGACTGCACAATTTGTTTGCAAAAATCTCTAAGGTCCAACGCAAGTGGAGGTTTAATTTGGCCTATACTTGAGCTTTGCAGATAACTAAATTCTTCTGAAGTGGGGTGGGATAAAGGCCGGGGGCGGTGGGCACAGAGTACCAAAAAATCTGTCCATGTGCATAAATTTTTCTGAGCCTGGTGTGCTTTCTGAACCATTTCCTATACTTCCCAGGTGGAATAAGGGCTCATCTGAGAAGGAAACACAGACGTCATGACTCCTCACTGAAAGTCGACTCTTTCACCTTCTGCTCTCTGCTGCTCCTGCTGTGAACATATTTGCTGGATCAAAACTTGAGACACATGGTCTAGTCATGAAAAAAATGAAATTAAGACTGCTCCAGAAAATCTAGGACATATGTTCTCCAGAGCTGTAGCAACCCAGGACTGTGTACTCTGTAGGTGCCTAATAAATGCCTGCACTGAGGATCGTAGCAGCATTCCAAAAGGCATTTTGAATTTTTTTCCTTTTCTTCAAAAGTCTTATCCGCAGCTAGGTTTTTTTCTAAATCCTAAAATCTTTCAGCCCACCACCCAGATTATGCCAATTTGCTATGTGCCTTTGCCTGGTCCATTTCACTTAAGTGCTACAATTTTCTTTTTAAGATTAACAGTCAATCTAAAACCAAAACCTGAGAGCTCTCACTTAAACGCTGGGAACTTTAAAATATGGCTAAAGATGTAATACATTTTTTCCACTTGAAAAATAAATAAGCAGTGTGATAAGTAAAGTGCTACTCCAAACATATCACAACAGTAGAACATTCCCAGTGAAGTATTAACTGTTGGTTTGTTTAGATAAGAAATACATCTAGTCAAAATCAAACTGCAATTACAGGACTTCAAAGCAAAATAACTGGGCTCAGCAATATTGGTTCTAATCTCACATCCAAAGCAGATGTATCGTAGTTTGGCTTATGAAAAGAAAACACTTCTTTTCAACCAATATGAAGCATGGGAAAACAAGGATAACATTTCTTGAAAACTTCAGAGAAATAATGTCACACTGTGAAACAGACATAGCATTTCAGAATTTTTTTTAATATAAGCTGTCTGGAGACATTACACTTCACGAAGTAAGAACAGGTGTAAAATCCGAAGGGAAGCATTCATTTTCACTTTTAAGACTCAGAGACAAGCATATTAATGAGAGAAACTACCAAAGGGAGGATCTGTCCTGGACACGGGGATGGGGATACAGGAGAGAAACAGAAGTGAAAAAGGGTAAGATCCTAAAGTTAACCCAACCAATCCAATTCTCTGGATTCAGAATAGACCAGTACTTCTCAGACTTTAATGGGAAACCTGTTATATGCAGATTCTAGTTCAGTAGGTCTGGGGCAGGGCCTAACAAGCTTCCAGATGGTGCTGATACTGTGGGCCACACTTTGAGCAGCCAGGGTGTAGAACTTTTGACCTCGGAATGCCATACATCCATCAATCCTTGCCAAAAGCCAGCAGCCTAGCCAGATAAAATGTGGCACAGTCTGCAGCCTTGAAGGGGGCGAGGGGTATTGTGATGTGTTACCTCCCTTAGGGTCAACACAACAATACAAAGCAAAACAAAACCAGACTCTCAATGGCAAAATTCAGTTCATTAGGAGCATACCATTAGAGAGATTTAGATAAAAGGCAACTGAAGCTGGGTGAAAAGTCTTCTGGGGCTTTCACCTGAAGCGTTTGATTTCCCCGGAAAGTTTGGTGAAGAGTCACATGGGGAAGGCACTCAAACCAGTTGGTGGCCAAAGTCATTACCAGCTCTGACTTGAAGAGACTGAAAAAAAATCAATGTGCGTTGCATCACAAACAACTGACTTGGAGAGGGGTTCACCCTGTTTAGTGAAGATATGGGAATGAAATGAGGAAGTATAGAGTTATTGTAGAACTCAAGGTGATGTGTTGACATCCCGGTACTTAACCTTCTATCAGTCTCATCTGTATAATGGAAAAAGTAATAGCATACGTTTCCAAGGATTACTGTGAAAATTAAAATGAGTTCTATGAAAGCAGTTGGAACAGTTCCTAACCCACAGCAAGCACTACATATGTATACGTTATTATTATTATTATTAGGCTTACATGACATTGGTTTGGGATATCCAGAAATCTAGTTCCAACAATAAAGGCTCATCAGCTATAAAAATGTATGTGGCCCTACTAGGGAAGTCATCCATTGAAAAAAGTCAGTTAATTTAAAACGGGACAATCACTCAGGAAGTAGATACTTTGCAGGAACAGACATTGATGACAGGAAAAAAAACTCTTAGTACCTAATTGTGCACTTAATACAGAAATTTAAAAATGAAATTTCTATATGAAAGGAAGATATTAGGCCTAGATGACGTTAATGAAACGTAGATGATTTTTTTCAACCTCTTATGGAGTCTATTACTATTACTCTAAGAACAATAAGCAACAGCAATTTAAAAATCTATATTTTCCCAACAATCTGCAGCTAAAGCCCACACTAGCCAATGCCAGGAGTCAAAAAAAGAATATGGCTTTGCCATGGGATGGTTATGTTTGATTTCCCAAGAGAACAATTGTATCTTAATTAGGGAAAATGTCTTCCTCATTTTACTATAGAGAAGATTCTCACACTGTCAATGTGAGAAGATCATTATAAATCTGATTCCAAATTTCAGGAGCATCACTGGTCAAAATAATTACTTCTTGCCTGAAGGAGAATTCATTTCCAGTGAGGACTGGGGTCTGGAAAGTGAATATGTCATGAAAGAGAACTAAGCAGGGACAGGGAAATTTGGGAGACCCACTAAAATGTACCTCAATGAGGACAGGAGTTTTGTCTGGTTAGGTCACCACAGCGTCCACCACACCAGGATAATGAGTGAAGCAGTGAGCATGGCTGTGAAAATCTGACCACTGGACTTCACTTCTCTCACTGGCTAAACAGGGAGCTAGAACCAAACACAATCCTTCTCCAGTAAAATTCATTAACATCCTTCCTCTGTTAACATTCCAGGATTCTATGCTTGCTGTTCTTTGTGGAAGCAACTTCACTGGATATATCTTCACAAAGCCTAAATAAATAAATACTAGTTAAGTCTAGAGATTGGCTTCCTGTTCAGGATATAGGCAAGATAAACTGTATGAGTCCCTATTAGAACCACACTCCACAGACAAGAGATATTCAGGTCCATTTTTAGGCTGAACAAGTAAGAGCCTCCTGTTTCCTGGACGTTCTGTGTTAAGGTGTGCTTGAGTGTATGAAATGCTTGGCTGACTTTCTGAATGGGGCTGGACTTCCTAAAACCTTGAGCATCTTTTTCTCTAGACCAAAGAGACTGATCCCAAGTAAAAGGCGTACTCCAAGGAATTTCCCAAAGAGCACTCCTCTGCTGAGCAGCAGAAGACAGCATCCCCAAACAGTCATGGGATGTCCTCATGCATACACATCTCCTGCATCAGTTCCTAGGAAGACTTCCCCGACCTCTCTGACAAGTCACAACCTCATATCATAAACACTCATACCCAGTACCCCCTCCTGCCCTTCATTTATCTGAAGGGAAATTTCACAATTTTGTAATTATTTGATTACACTAGACCTCAGCTCCATGGGCCCATGCACACATCTGCTACTGCTTACCATTGTCTCCCCAGAATTTAGCACAGGGTTTGGCACATACTAGATACCTAATAAATATTGAATGAATGGGGCTTCCCTGGTGGCGCAGTGGTTGAGAGTCCGCCTGCCGATGCAGGGGACACGGGTTCGTGCCCCGGTCCGGGAAGATCCCACATGCCACGGAGCGGCTAGGTCCGTGAGCCATGGCCACTAAGCCTGCGCGTCCGAAGCCTGTGCTCCGCAACGGGACAGGCCACGACAGTGAGGCCCGCGTACCACAAAAAAAAAAAAAAAAAAAAAAACCTTGGGTTTTCCACGTACCAACTCTGTGACCTTGGAGAAAGTACTGAATTGCTCTGTAAAACAGGACTTATTCATAAGGTTGTTGGAAAAATAAAATGAGAATACATATAGAGGGCTTAACAAAGTGTGGGTCACATGGTAAGTGGTCAGAAAATGTGAACCCTTCGTAAATATCATTCATTGCATCCTGAAATAGACTATGGCAGCAGGAAACACTTGAAAATGATGATTCTCAAATATTTTCAATCCTCTGACCCTTTCTACACCACCAGCTCATCACACCTGGATCTTCTTGTTTCAGTTTTGACAATTCGGCAATTAAGTGAGGAGCATCTTGGACAAAACATTGTAAATTAAGTCATCAGCTTACACCAGAAAGAGAAACTGAGAAATTATAGGAGAAGGCGTAAGACCCCAGCCAGGGGGCCACCTGCACGTCCCAGTCCTTAAGTACCACGCTGGAAGAACAGAGGGTGGTGATCTGATCTCGAGGTCAGGAGTGCACTTACCTTTACTTGGACTTTCTCAGCAGGCCTCAGGGCCCTCACAGATAGATACTGCTCTCCTGATAAGGAGCCTCCCAGCATTGATTTGCCTTCCTTTCTGGGACATGACAGTTCAAACCAGAGTCAGTCATTATCAGCTGGAACACAGCAAGTTTGAGGGTGGCAAGATTAGTAAACTTCAAAAGGTTAGGAGGACTTGATAAGCCAAGGGCAGGGTTGGGAATATTTATTTAAAAGCTTACAGTGCCTGAAATATTCCATCTGAGCCCCTTCATCCCCCACCTTCTTTCCTCTTGACCTTTCTGTGACCTTCTCCCAGCTCTTGAAGTTTCTTGCTTCGGGTCAGCTGCATTTCCAACTGTAATACCATTTTTTGCCTAGTAAAGTTTCCAGAGACACAGCCCTCTCCTCCTCTCTTGGGGTCCCTTGAGGGTTTAAAAAAAGGAGATCAACATTTACATTGGTAAAATACACTCAGCTGTGAGGCGGGTTTCATCTTTTTTACAACCGTCCCCTGCAGCTGTGCTGTCTGCTTTACCCAGCCCCCAACATTGGCCCTCTGCCTTCCTGGAAACAGCTTTCCCCAAAGAGCACTGGGACACACAATCCCAGCCTCACTAAATAGAGTTAAACGGAAATCTCAGACGTGCTGTAACCAGATGGGATAACTTCAGTGGGGTTTATGGATCCAGGAAAAGAGAGAAAGGAGGGACCGAAGGGGATCTCATGGAGATAAAGCCATACTGAATGAGCCTGTGCCCAGGGAGGGCACACAGAGCATGGCACCCAGGTTAAGGAGAAGTTGGAAGGTCCTTTGCTGGGGGCCCTGGGGAGAGGAAATAGTCTTTCCTGACATTGCTTCCTGAAACAAGCAAACTACACTCCTACAGCCCTCCCCCCCCCCTCCTTTTAACTGATTTTTCCAGAATATGTGGTAAATAGAGGATGAATCAGCCCAAAGTTCCTGGGCAACAATTCAGGTCCAACTGGGCCCCCTTCACAAGAGGAAACAAGAGAACAAGAACAAGGGGAAGAAACAGTTTGTTTAAGAAAAAAGAGAAAAAGTAAGTTCATTAAAAATACAACCTTAGGGCTTCCCTGGTGGCGCAGTGGTTGAGAGTCCGCCTGCCGATATAGGGGACAGGGGTTCGTGCCCCGGTCCGGGAAGATCCCACATGCCGCGGAGCGGCTGGGCCCGTGAGCCATGGCCGCTGAGCCTGCGCGTCCGGAGCCTGTGCTCCGCAACAGGAAAGGCCACAACAGTGAGAGGCCCGCATATCACAAAAAAAAAAAAAAAAAAAAAAACCTTAGGGCTTCCCTGGTGGCGCAGTGGTTGAGGGTCCGCCTGCCGATGCAGGGGACATGGGTTCGTGCCCCGGTCCGGGAGGATCTCACATGCCGCGGAGCGGCTGGGCCCGTGAGCCACGGCCGCTGAGCCTGCGCGTCCGGAGCCTGTGCTCCGCAACGGGAGAGGCCACAACAGTGAGAGGCCCGCGTACCGCAAAAAAAAAAAAAAAAAAATACAACCTTAAAGTCACAGAGAGGTCTACTTTAAATATGCTTAAGGAAAAAAGGAAACCTAGCATTACAAAAACAAAGTATCTTTCACAAAGCTTGGAGGTGGTCCTCATAATATCCAGAATAGAATCCCACATTATAATCATTCAAAACCCTTCATGCTCACCTTTAGATTCTGTGTTGTGACCTACATTCTCCTGTTGAAATAGTGAGGTGTGGTTTACTGCCTAACTCTTCAGGAGTCACAAAATGAAACAATGATTTAGGGAAGTACAGTGTGAAGATAGTGAGACAGGAAAGCAACAAAAAGATGGATAAAGGAGTGGTGGCAAATCCATACAATGTAAATTATAGCAGTTAAAATATTATGGAAAACATGTTTCAACATGGATAGATCCCCAAAACATAATGTTGAACAAACTAAGCAGAGTATGGGAATCATACAGTCTAATGTTATTTATAGAAAGTTTAAAAACATGCAAAATTTAGCTATACAGTCGTCCCTCTGTATACTGGGGTTCTGCATCCACGGACTCAACCCACCACAGATCAAAAATATTCCAAAAAAATTCCAGAAAGTTCCAAAACAAAACTTGAATTTGCTTTAAACTGGCAACTATTTACATAGCATTCACATTGTATTAGGTATTATAAGTAATCTAGAGATGATTTAAAGTACATAGGAGGATATGCCATAGGCTATATGCAAATATGAATACTACACCATTTTATATGACTTGAGTATCCTTGGATTTTGGTATCTGGGCAGGGCAGGGGGTGTGGTCCTAGAGCCAATCCCTCGTGGATACCGAGGGACAACTGTATACTGTTTATGGATAAATACATATGTTTATGGACACATATGTGAAGTATAAAATATGCAAAAAAGAAACGATGAATGCCAAATTCAGAGTAGTGGTTTCCTCAAGGGAAGAAGGAAAGGTAAGGAATACTCAGGTGCTTCTCCTACTTTTGTTTTTCTTTCAAAAGTGATGTGAAACAGATATGGCAAAACAATAAAGACGAGAAGCTGTAATGAGTTAACAGTGTTTATTCATTACTACTTTTTAATGCTTTACTGCATGCTTAAAACATTCCATCTAAAAATGTTAAGAATTTCATACAGGAGTCTTCCTATGAAAGTCCAGTATACAACTTCGTATACCCACTGAATTCACACTTCCTTGAATATCTGGAAGGACCTCAGGCAGGGGCCCTGGGGTCCAAGAGATACCATCTCCATCCTGGGGCAGTCCTAACTAGCCTTTGGTGAGGAGTGTAGGGGTCAGCGGACTGCCTTTTCAAAGCTCTTGTGAAATCATTTCACCCAGAGGATTCACAAAAAAAGCAAGCATTGGGTATCTAAAAGCTTCCATCAGGAACTGTTAGGAGGAAATGGAATTTAACAAGCCTCCTTCAGACTAAACATGGATACTTGCAAGCCTGGTCTTTAATTGTCAATTCCACTACTGGGAGAGATGACATCTGGCTCTCACCCCAGCTCTGATGCTAGTGAACTATGTCATCTTGGGCAAGACCATTCACCTCTCCAAGCCTCATTTCCTTCATCTGCACCTGGAAGATCTCTAAAGTCTGAGCTTTAAGGGCCTATGCTTCTAATCTGAGAATTAAGAAGCCACAAACACCTCGCAACCATAATTCCTTCTAGGGGTGCTGGTGGTCCTGTACCCAGCCCCATCCCTTGAACACACACTCTGTCCCCCTCACAAGGTTTCTGTAGCTCAAACTCCCATCATTGGACACTCCTTCAGATTAAATGCCACATTATAATGAAAATGATACCTGGAACCATAATCACACCTCAACCTCAGCAATATACATTATCTCTTAATTCACATGAAACCACTTTTAACATAGATAAGAAAATTGAGGCTGAGAACATTTAAGCAATTTACTCAAGATAACACAATTCTTAAGGGGAAAACTCAAGCTTCAGAGTTAAATCTTTAAAATTGCAAGTTTAAATCCTTTCCATGACAAAGCAATTGACTGAGATTAGCCTTAACAGAAGCAGCAGGATCCTAAAACAGAACAAGAGTAAGAGGGCAGAGAGTAAAGTTAAGAGAGGAGAGGTCTTAGAGCTAGGTCTGAAGCCCAGGGGAAGATGAAAGGAGAGTGAAAGGGACAGGAAAATCCTGTCTTACTTTGTCATTTTGTACAAGGTCAGGTGTCTTCACCTTCATTACAGGTGGGCTGTAATATTGCAAAGATTGACAAGAGGCTGAAAACAAGAACACGAGGCGTGCAAGGCTGTTCTTACATACAGTTTTCCTCTCCAAATCTTCCTACCGTGGGCAAGCTGGAATGTAGCTGTTCAGCCTGGAAGAGAGGATTTGTGTCAATTGACATGTGCAGTCCTTGGCACCATAAGTGATCAGTGAATGATAGTAATGATGGAAATGATGACGACAATGATGGTGAGCACTGAATCAAGAAATGACCTAAGGTCATTCCAAAACATCACATAGAAAACTGGCTCATGCAACCTGACAGGTGCACCACTGGGCTTTCATTATTCATGATATTTTCAACAATTAAAACTGCTTTAACATGATCCAGTTTCTCTGTCCAAAGTGCTAGGTTCAAAAGAGTTCGCTCAGCAAACATAATCTTCCCTGTCTCTTTTTCTAAAGGGATTTCTGAATGATCTGTGAGAGAAACAGGAAGTAAGCAGAGGGACCTTCTCCAAGTTTCATCCCACTAGTTTATCAACTTTACCTTAGAAAGTAAGAGAAGCAACTGTATTAACAGGTATTTCTACATAATAGGCAAATTAAATGAACACTTTAAACAGGAAAATAGAATTATTGTAGCCCTGCTGTCTCTTGTTAGGGACAGAAATTTGTAGTGTTACAAATGCCCTATTATAAGGCAAACATTTTCTTTTCTCCCACTGGGACTGTCCCTCACAAATGGAGTTGTCTTACCTTAGATTCCTTACAAAAATCTTGCAAATAACAAGGTGTTTTCTCCATTATTTTATTTTGAACTACAAAGTGCTGGGGACAGGGTAGGAAAGGCACCAAAGCCTTAAAACAACCTCAGTCCATGCTTGTTTGGGAACTTATAGATGTTGGTGTGCAATAAGTAAAAAAGAAAAGGAAAGAAATTTAACCTAAATTTAGTCATTTATTCCCATAGGTCAAGATTTATATTTGTAACTACTGAATGTAGTTAAAAATAAACCAGCAAGCCTTTAAAAATAACTTTTAAAAATCTATATAGTAAGTGGTTACATTCTGGAAATCACAAATACATAATCTACATGACAATGAAAAACCAACTACCTAGTATGAGCCAAATACAGAAGTACTTGTGTCTTGGCACAGTGGTTCTTATGATCACATTAAACAGGGATTCAAATGCGCTCTTTTTCAAACAACTGAGAAGTGAGAATGATGAGCTCTAGAAAGCTGTGTTAAGTCACTCAAATATAAGTCATGAAAAAAATACATATAAAGAGTTTGAACAAAATTGTTTTGGGACACTGGGAGTGGAAAAAGTACTATTTCTGTATTATTATTTTAGATATGTTATTTTAAATAGACATGAGTGCCAGTGTTAATACATTAAATGTTATTTAATTTGACTAGCTCATCTATAGTCACAAAAGGTATATAAAGAATTTTCTAATTGGCAAAACACTTTTATTGGGCTCTTAATTGTCTTTTATTCAGGAATATATGGTATGTAGTAGTTAAATACAATGGGGCTTCACTTAAAAAGCAAAGACAACTAAATAATTCATAGTCTTTGGGGGACAGGGGGAAGACAGAGGCAGACTGAGTAGCCTAGAGGAGGAAACTTAAAAGCAACAGCCCATCTGTGAGTTCAGCACTGTGTCTGGGCTCTCAAGGCATCCTGGTTCCAGCATCCCCCGCTTAGGGACTCCCCTTTGGAACACGTTATACAATACGATCTAGTTCCACCAATCTTGAACGTGGCTGGCTCTGAATTAAATCACCTTTCTCCCAAATCAGGCAAGTGACAAACTGTAGAGACCAATGAGGCCCATAGAGAACATTCTGTTGTGTTTTGTTTTGTTTCTAACATCACTGAAAGTCTAAAGAGGGGGTATCTAATAACCATCATAAGCTGGAGAAGCCAGAAGGATGAAAAAATAGTCTCCCAAAAATCTGACTCTATATGTCACACTAAATACTCCATTCTGCACAAAATCATAGAATTGGAGCAAGAAGAAATCCTAGAAACTGTCTAGGAAACACTTCTTCCTCAAAGTAGAAAAATATCCCTTTACACATTTTGCTTGTGTTTGCAATAAGAGATACTACTTTTAGGTCCCCAGAAAAGCTTATCAGACATTTATCCCCAGCCTAAGTGGAACCAAAACTCCTATTCCTATTCATGTTAAAATAAAATTAAGTTTAAAGCTCTTAATACTTGACAGATCTTTTCAAGAGAACCGTTAGCTTTGATTTACACAAAAGGTAGACACATTTTCACACTTTGTTGGCATCACCACCTCCATGAGAGACATCTGCAGCTCCCCCTTGCCTCCATGTCATATGGTCACCATTAGAGGTCACACAATTGAAAATCCATTTCTAGGAAATAAGGAGGCTACTAAATCATGTAGGAGAAGAGAGCTATCAAGGCTGAGAACATCACCATGAAAGAACTGGGTCCCCTATAATCAAGTGGGTAGTGTGCTAACCTCAAGCTCAAATTTTTTTCCTTTTAGTTCTGTTTTATTTTTAAAACCACAAATATATTAATAGATCCTAAATAACATTCTGCATGAGATTCTAAAACTTAAAGAATTTCTAATTTTGCTATTTTAAGTGAATAATTTGTGTGTATGTGTGGGGGGTGGGTGGGTGGGTATGATACTAGCAGCTGGAGATTCTCCATGTGATCAGAACTTTTTCAGTCCTTTCAACATATAAAAGGGCAGCAGAAGGTAAAGCCAGACTAGGGAACCACTAATCCAAAATTCCTGAAGACAGAGAAGGCAAGGAAACAAAGGATGAATGACTCCACACATAACCCACATTCCATCCCTTTGGGGTGATATTTAAACTTCGGTAAACATTGTAGATAAAACTCAAAATACTCTGGGCAATATTCAGAGCAATAGATGCGTATGGAAACCTGAAGCACTGATTTTTAATGAAACAATCTGGTTAAGATGAAATGCTATAAAGGTGGAGAAAACATACTGAGACTTCTCAAAGGGTGCTGAGAGCAGGGAAAGTGAATCAAGAGGGGTGCCTAGAAAAGAACAGGTTGAGGAGAGAAGGATGGGGGAAATTAATTTAGTCAGTGAAAGAGACTGAAGCTTGGGGAAAGAATGGTGTATCTAAAGAGTGATTCCAAATGGTTTGGAATTCCAGAATCCCAGGCCTTAAGCAATTAATTTTCAAGTGGAAATCAGTTTTGACTTGAATTCATGAGTTGTTTCTGAAATGTATCTAAGAAATGTATTTTCCTCAAGGATCAGGGAATCCATACCATGAATGAAGTCATGAAATCAGGGGAGGGGGAGGTTAGGTCAGAAACTCCATCACCATGAGACGTCTCCATATAGCATTGTGGGGCTTTGGCTCTTGCCCTGGGAATCCTCATACTATGGAAAAGTGGATTTTTCATTGTAACTATCTGGTTGGTGAATAATGCACTAATGTGGCACCAGCTTTGTTCTTATTCACTGGGAAAAGAAACAGCAAAGAACAGAAACTTGATCAATGAGATTCAATTTAAGCTCTAAGGAAAGTGTGATCCAAAATTTCCTGTGGCAAGAGCATTCTCATTCTTCATTTCTGGGCTGGTCAAATCACAAAAGCTGCAGTGTTGCCTTGATTTAGATGAAAGGAATATATCTGCTTCTTCTGCCATGCTCTGTGCACCATGAGGTCAGTTCCAGCTCATCTCTGAAAACTGTAATACTAATTCCTATTGAGCACTAAAAAGTTCTGTTTTCTGTTTCTTGCTTTTCACTTTTGGAGTCAAGTATTTTTCCTTGCTTGATAGAGAAAGGGAAAAATGGTGCTCCCGAGTTAGAGGAATAAAAAAATTTGGACTTCCCTCGTGGCGCAGTGCTAAAGAATCTGCCTGCCAATGCAGGGGACACAGGTTTGATCCCTGGTCCGGGAAGATCCCACATGCTGTGGAGCAACAAAGCCTGTGCGCCACAACTACTGAGCCTGTGCTCTAGAGCCCGAGAGCCACAACTATTGAGCCCACACGCCACAAGTACTGAAGCCCGCGCACCCTAGAGCCCACGCACCACAACTACTGAAGCCCACACACTCTAAGGCCCACGTGCGGCAAATACTGAGCCCGTGAGCTGCAACTACTGAAGCCCACACACCTAGAGCCCGTGCTCCGCAACGAGAGAAGGGCCCTCTCGTTGCAACTAGAGAAAGCCCACGCACAACAACAAAGACCCAACGAAGCCAAAAATAAATAAATAAAATAAAATAAAATTTTAAATCTGTCATTTTTTTTCTAATTACTTCATGTGTTATTGAATCATCATTCCTTAATGTTTTACATTTTCTTCATAGTTTAACCTCTGCCTCAAATCTTCATCTCAGCTCACATCTAGGGATAGAAAGGAAAAATTAAATGCATGGGCTTGGAAGTCAGGTAAACCTCTGTTCAAATCTACGTTCTGCAACTTACTAGCTATGCAACCTACATCAGGTTAAATAACTTTTCTGAAAGTGATAGTATCTACTTCACATGGTGGTTATGATTAAAATGAGGGGGAAAATACAAAGCGTTTAGCACAATGCCTAGCACACAGGAAATATTCAATAAATGGTATTTAGAAACATTCTTCCTATCTTTTCATAGTCACCAGATTGGCAACAATTTTAAAGTTTGACGATACCAAGTGTTAGGAAGGCTCTATAGCAACAGGACCTCTCATACCTGACTGCAGGGAATGTGTAGCAGATTAAAGTTGGGGGCCACAGATAATTGCTATTTAATATACTTGTCCCCAAAGGTACGGAGGATCTGTGTTCCCTCCCTTTGCTTCTGGGCAGTCTCTGTGACTCTTCTGACAAAGGCATGTGGCAGAAATGATATTATACAAGCTTCTAGGTCTAGGCTTTCAGAGACTGGCAGGTGCCACTTCCAGATTCTTGGAACATTTGTTCTTGGAACCCTGATCTACCATTTAAGAAGCCAGACTGTCCTGAGGCCACTATTCTGTAAGAACCCAACCCATATGGAAAGGCCCTGGAGGATGAGATATCATGTGAAGGAAGAGACCAAAGAACACCACGATGTAGATATATGAATATCTACATATAGATATATGAAAGCAGCCACCCTAGGAGAGGCTCCTCCAGCTACAGCTGCCTCCGTTTATACCATGCGGATTAGACACAAATGACTCAGCCAAGCTCTTCCCAAAGTCTTGACCGACAAAATCATGAGCAAAATAATATGGTTGTTTTAAGCACTGACCCTGGAGTAGCTTGTTATGCAACATTCGTAACTGCAACAGAATGAAATTTATACAATCACTTTGGAAAACCACTCGGCATCACTTTGTACAGGGAAAGAAACATACACCAATGACCCAATGATTCCACTTCCACAGTGGAAGTTCCACACAAAGTTGCTAAAGCAGTTAAAATTAATGAACTATACTTTCATACAGCCACCTAGATGACTCTCAAAACTTAATATCAAAAAACAGATAGGAGTGGGCGGCCTGGCCAGAGAGGGTGGGGCTTATTAAAGTGCGTGTCAGAGCCAAAAAAAAAAAAAAAAAACAGGAGACAGGAGAAGATGGCAGAAGAGTAGGACGCGGAGATCACCCTCCTCCCCACAGATACATCAGAAATACATCTACACTTGGAACACCTCCTATAGAACACCTACTGAACTCTGGCAGAAGACCTCAGACCTCCCAAAAGGCAAGAAACTCCCCACGTACCTGGGTGGGCAAAAGAAAAAAGAAAAAACAGAGACAAAAGAATAGGGACGGGGGCTTCCCTGGTGGCACAGTGGTTGAGGGTCTGCCTGCCAATGCAGGGGCCGCGGGTTCGTGCCCCGGTCCGGGAGGATCCCACATGCCGTGGAGCGGCTAGGCCCGTGAGCCATGGACGCTGGGCCTGCGCGTCCGGAGCCTGTGCTCCACGACGGGAGACGCCGCAGCGGTGAGAGGCCCGCGTACCGCAAAAATAAATAAATAAATTTAAAAAATAAAATAAAAGAATACGGACGGGACCTGCACCAGTGGGAGGGAGCTGTGAAGGAGGAAAGTTTTCCACACAGTAGAAGCCCCTTCGTGGGCAGAGACTGCGGGTGGCGGAGGGGGAAGCTTCAGAGCCACGGAGGAGAGCGCAGCAACAGGGGTGTGGAGGGCAAAGCGGAGAGATTCCCGCACAGAGGATCGGTGCTGACCTGCACTTACCAGCCCGAGAGGCTTGTCTGCCCACCCACCGGGGCGGGCGGGGCTGGGAGCTGAGGCTCGGGCTTCGGAGGTCGGATCCCAGGAAGAGGACTGGGGCTGGCGGCGTGAACACAGCCTGAAGGGCTAGGCGGGAGGGAGTCCGGGAAAAAGTCTGGAGCTGCCGAAAAGGCAAGAGACTTTTTCTTCCCTTTTTGTTTCCTGGTGCGCCAGGAGAGGGGATTAAGAGCGCTGCTTAAAGGAGCTCCAGAGACGGGCGCGAGCCGCGGCTAAAAGTGCGGACTCCAGAGACGGGCATGAGACGCTAAGGCCACTGCTGCCGCCACCAAGAAGCCTGTGTGCGAGCACAGGTCACTATCCACACCTCCCCTCCCGGTAGCCTGTGCAGCCCGCCACTACCAGGGTCCCGTGATCCAGGGACAACTTCCCCGGGAGAACGCACGGTGTGCCTCAGGCTGGTGCAACGTCACTCCAGCCTCTGCCGCCGCAGTCTCGCCTCGCACTCCGTACCCCTCCCTCCTTCGAGCCTGAGTGAGCCAGAGACACCGAATCAGCGGCTCCTTTAACCCCGTACTGAGCGAAGAACAGACTCCCTCCAGCGACCTACACGCAGAGGCGGGGCCAAATCCAAAGCTGAACCCCGCCAGCTGTGAGAACAAAGAAGAGAAAGGGAAATCTCTCCCAGCAGCCTCAGGAGCAGCGGATTAAAGCTCCACAGTCAACTTGATGTACCCTGCATCTGTGGAATACCTGAATAGACAACGAATCATCCCAAATTGAGGAGGTGGACTTTGGGAGCAAAATAGATTATTTTTTCCCCTTTTCCTCCTTTTGTGAGTGTGTATGTGTATGCTTCTGTGTGAGATTTTGTCTGTAAAGCTTTGCTTTCACCATTTGCCCTAGGGTTCTGTCTGTCCGTATTTTTGTGTGTTTTTTTGGGTTTTTTTACTTTTAAAAAATTTCTTCTTATAACTATTTCTTATTTTAATAACTTTATTTTATCTTATTTTATTTTATTCTCTTTCTTTCTGTCTTCCTTTCTTCCTTCCTTCCTTTCTTTCTATACTTTCTCCCTTTTATTCTGAGCTGTGTGGAGGACAGTCTCTTGGTGCTCCAGCCAGGCATCAGGGCTGTGCCACTGAGGTGGGAGAGCCAACTTCAGGACACTGGTCCACAAGAGACCTCCCAGCTCCATGTAATATCAAACAGTGAAACTTTCCCAGAGATCTCCATCTCAACACCAGCACCCACCTTCACTCAACGACCAGCAAGCTACAGTGCTGGACACCCTATGCCAAACAACCAGCAAGACAGGAACACAACCTCACCCTGTAGCAGAGAGGCTGCCTAAAATCATAATAAGGCCACAGACACCCCAAAACACACCACCAGACGTGGACCTGCTCACCAGAAAGACAAGATCCAGCCTCATCCACTAGAACACAGGCACTAGTCCCCTCCACCAGGAAACCTACACAACCCACTGACCCAACCTTAGCCACTGGGGACAGACACCAAAAACAAGGGGAACTATGAACCTTCAGCCTGCGAAAACGAGACCCCAAACACAGTAAGATAAGCAAAATGAGAAGACAGAGAAACATGCAGCAGATGAAGGAGCAAGATAAAAACCCACCAGACCTAACAAATGAAGAGGAAATAGGCAGTCTACCTGAAAAAGAATTCAGAATAATGATAGTAAAGATGATCCAAAATCTTGGAAATAGAATAGACAAAATGCAAGAAACATTTAACAAGGACCTAGAAGAACTAAAGATGAAACAAACAATGATGAACAACACAATAAATGAAATTAAAAATACTCTAGAAGGAATCAATAGCAGAATAACTGAGGCGAAGAACGGCTAAGTGACCTGGAAGATAAAATAGTGGAAATAACTACTGCAGAGCAGAATAAAGAATGAAAAGAACTGAGGACAGTCTCAGAGACCTCTGGGACAACATTAAACACAACAACATTCGAATTATAGGGGTCCCAGAAGAAGAAGAGAAAAAGAAAGGGACCGAGAAAATATTTGAAGAGATTATAGTTGGAAACTTCCCTCATATGGGAAAGGAAATAGTTAATCAAGTCCAGGAAGCACAGAGAGTCCCATACAGGATAAATCCAAGGAGAAACATGCAAAGACACATATTAATCAAACTATCAAAAATTAAATACAAAGAAAACATATTAAAAGCAGCAAGGGAAAAACAACAAAAAACACACAAGGGAATCCCCATAAGGTTAACAGCTGATCTTTCAGCAGAAACACTGCAAGCCAGAAGGGAGTGGCAGGACATATTTAAAGTGATGAAAGAGAAAAACCTACAACCAAGATTACTCTACCCAGCAAGGATCTCATTCAGATTTGATGGAGAAATTAAAAACTTTACAGGCAAGCAAAAGCTGAGAGAGTTCAGCACCACCAAACCAGCTTTACAACAAATGCTAAAGGGACTTCTCTAGGAAAGGAACACAAGAGAAGGAAAAGACCTACAATAACAAACCCAAAACAATTAAGAAAATGGGAATAGGAACATACATATCGATAATTACCTTAAATGTAAATGGAATAACTGCTCCCACCAAAAGACACAGATTGGCTGAATGGATACAAAAACAAGACCCATATATATGCTGTCTACAAGAGACCCACTTCAGACCTAGGGACACATACACACTGAAAGTGAGTGGATGGAAAAAGATATTCCATGCAAGTGGAAATCTAAAGAAAGCTGGAGTAGCAATACTCATATCAGACAAAATAGACTTTAAAATAAAGACTATTACAAGAGACAAAGAAGGACACTACATAATGATCAAGGGATCGATCCAAGAAGAAGATATAACAATTGTAAATATTTATGCACCCAACATAGGAGCACCTCAATACATAAGGCAAATACTAACAGCCATAAAAGGGGAAATCGACAGTAACACAATCATAGTGGGGGACTTTAACACCCCGCTTTCACCAATGGACAGATCATCCAAAATGAGAATAAATAAGGAAACACAAGCTTTAAATGATACATTAAACAAGATGGGCTTAATTGATATTTATAGGACATTCCACACCAAAACAGCAGATTACACTTTCTCCTCAAGTGCTCATGGAACATTCTCCAGGATAGATCATATCTTGGGTCACAAATCAAGCCTTGGTAAATTTAAGAAAGTTGAAATCGTATCAAGTAACAACACTATGAGACTAGATATCAATTACAGGAAAAAAATCTGTAAAAAATACAAACACATGGAGGCTAAACAATACACTACTTAATAACGAAGTGATCACTGAAGAAATCAAAGAGGAAGTCAAAAAATACCTAGAAACAAATGACAATGGAGACACGACGACCCAAAACCTATGGGATGCAGCAAAAACAGTTCTAAAACGGAAGTTTATAGCAATACAATCCTACCGTAAGAAACAGGAAACATCTCAAATAAACAACATAACCTTGCACCTAAAGCAATTAGAGAAAGAAGAACAAAAAAAAAAACCCAATGTTAGCAGAAGGAAAGAAATCATAAAGATCAGAGCAAAAATAAATGAAATAGAAACAAAGAAAACGATAGCAAAGATCAATAAAACTAAAAGCTTGTTCTTTGAGAAGATAAGCAAAATTACAACAAGCAACTCTATGCCAATAAAATGGACAACCTGGAAGAAATGGACAAATTCTTAGAAATGCACAACCTGCCGATTCTGAACCAGGAAGAAATAGAAAATATGAACAGACCAAGCACAAGTAATGAAATTGAAACTGTGATTAAAAATCTTCCAACAAACAAAAGCCCAGGACCAGATGGCTTCACAGGCGAATTCTATCAAACACTTAGAGAAGAGCTAACACCTATCCTTCTCAAACTCTTCCAAAATATAGCAGAGGGAGGAACACTCCCAAACTCATTCTACCAGGCCACCATCACCCTGATACCAAAACCAGACAAAGATGTCACAAAGAAAACTACAGACCAATATCACTGATGAACATACATGCAAAAATCCTCAACAAAATACTAGCAAACAGAATCCAACAACACATTAAAAGGATCATACACCATGATCAAGTGGGCTTTATTCCAGGAATGCAAGGGTTCTTCAATATACGCAAATCAATCAATGTGATACACCATATTAACAAATTGAAGAATAAAAACCATATGATCATCTCAATAGATGCAGAGAAAGCTTTTGACAAAATTCAACACCCATTTATGATAAAAACCCTGCAGAAAGTAGGCATAGAGGGAACTTACCTCAACATAATAAAGGCCATATATGACAAACCCACAGCCAACATCATCCTCAATGGTGAAAAACTGAAAGCATTTCCACTAAGATCAGGAACAAGACAAGGTTGCCCACTCTCACCATTCTTATTCAACATAGTTTTGGAAGTTTTAGCCACAGCAATCAGAGAAGAAAAAGAAATAAAAGGAAACCAAATTGGAAAAGAAGAAGTAAAGCTGTCACTGTTTGCAGATGACATGATAGTCTACATAGAGAATCCTAAAGATGCTACCAGAAAACTACTAGAGCTAATCAATGTACTTGGTAAAGTAGTAGGATACAAAATTAATGCACAGATATCTCTGGCACTCTTATACACTAGTGACGAAAAATCTGAAAGTGAAATTAAGAAAACACTCCCATTTACCATTGCAACAAAAAGAATAAAATATCTAGGAATAAACCTACCTAAGGAGACAAAAGACCTATATGCAGAAAATTATAAGACACTGATGAAAGAAATTAAAGATGATACAAATAGATGGAGAGATATACCGTGTTCTTGGATTGGAAGAATCAACATTGTGAAAATGACTCTACTACCCAAAGCAATCTACAGATTCAATGCAATCCCTATCAAACTACCACTGGCATTTTTCACAGAACTAGAACAAAAAATTGCACAATTTGTATGGAAACACAAAAGACCCCGAATAGCCCAAGCAATCTTGAGAATGAAAAATGGAGCTGGAGGAATCAGGCTCACTGACTTCAGACTATACTACAAAGCTACAGTAATCAAGGCAGTATGATACTGGCACAAAAACAGAAATATAGATCAATGGAACAGGATAGAAAGCCCAGGGATAAACCCACGCACATATGATCACCATATCTTTGATTAAGTAGGCAAGAATATACAGTGGAGAAAAGACAGCCTCTTCAATAAGTGGTGCTGGGAAAACTGAACAGGTACATGTGAAAGTATCACACTAGAACACTCCCTAACACCATACACAAAGCTAAACTCAAAATGGATTAAAGACCTAAATGTAAGGCCAGAAACTATCAAACTCTTAGAGAAAAACATAAGCAGAACACTCTATGACATAAATCACAGCAAGATCCTTTTTGACTCACCTCCTAGAGAAATGGAAATAAAAACAAAAATAAACAAATGGGACCTAATGAAACTTCAAAGCTCTTGCACAGCAAAGGAAACCATAAACAAGACCCAAAGATAACCCTCAGAATGGGAGATAATATTTGCAAATGAAGCAACTGACAAAGGATTAGTCTCCAAGATTTACATGCAGCTCAATAACAAAAAACAAACAACCCAATCCAAAAATGGGCGGAAGACCTAAATAGACATTTCTCCAAAGAAGATATACAGATTGCCAACAAACACATGAAAGAATGCTCAACATCATTAATCATTAGAGAAATGCAAATCAAAACTACAATGAGATATCATCTTATACTGGTCAGAATGGCCATCATCAAAAAATCTAGAAACCATAAATGCTGGAGAGGGTGTGCAGAAAAGGGAGCCCTCTTGCACTGTTGGTGGGAATGTAAATTGATACAGCCACTGTGGAGAACAGTATGGAGGTTCCTTAAAAAACTACAAATAGAACTACCATACGACCCAGCAATCCCACTACTGGGCATATACCCTGAGAAAACCATAATTCAAAAAGAGTCATGTACCAAAATGTTCATTGCAGCTCTATTTACAATAGCCAGGACATGGAAGCAACCTAAGTGTCCATCAACAGATGAATGGATAAAGAAGATGTGGCACATATATACAATGGTATATTACTCAGCCATAAAAAGAAACGAAATTGAGTTATTTGTAGTGAGGTGGATGGACCTAGAGTCTGTCATACAGAGTGAAGTAAGTCAGGAGAAAAACAAAAACCGTATGCTAACACATATATATGGGATATAAGAAAAAAAATGATCATGAAGAACCTAGGGGTAAGATGGGAATAAAGACGCAGACCTACTAGAGCATGGACTTGAGGATATGGGGAGGGGGAAGGGTAATCTGTGACAAAGTGAGAGAGTGGCATGGACATATATACACTACCAAACGTAAAATAGATAGCTAGTGGGAAGCAGCCGCATAGCACAGGGAGATCAGCTTGGTGCTTTGTGACCACCTAGAGGGGTGGGATAGGGAGGGTGGGAGGGAGCGAGATGCAAGAGGGAAGAGATATGGGAACATATGTATATGTATAACTGATTCACTTTGTTACAAAGCAGAAACTAATACACCATTGTAAAGCAATTATACTCCAATAAATAT
Source organism: Leucopleurus acutus (assembly GCF_964270905.1). NCBI lineage: Eukaryota > Metazoa > Chordata > Mammalia > Artiodactyla > Delphinidae > Leucopleurus > Leucopleurus acutus. The sequence goes on from NC_139142.1 coordinate 42,007,927, forward strand.
ATTAAATATATATATATAATATTGAGAGAATAAGCCATGTAATGGAAGAAAATATAAAGTATAATTCCATTTATACAGAGGTCAAGAAGAAAATGAAATAACAACCCTGTATACATATATGTACATATGTATGATAAAAAAATTTAAGCAAAGGATTGAATAACATAAAATTCAGAATAGTGGTTAACTCTGGGGGAGGGCTTTGGATGTGGTCAGGAGGGGTGCCCACAAATTTCAAAGATATTAGTGATGTTTTATTTCATAAGTTAAGTGGAGGTGGGAGGAGGGGTGATTTATTATTATTCTTTAAGCCAGAGGTTGGAAAACTTTTTCTGTAAAGGGCGAGATAGTAAATATTTTAGGGCCACATAAAATCTTTCTTGTATCTTCTTCTTTTGTTTTTTTCACAACACTTTAAAAATGTAAAAACCACTCTTAGCTCATGGGACCTACCATAAGAGGCCATGGGCAAAATTCGGTCCACAAACTGTAGTTTGCCAACCCCTGCTTTAAACTGTTTATGTGTGTTATACTGTCTTTTGTGTACAGATAATATTTCTCTCCCACCCCCAACAAAAAAAGAAAAGAATGAAACAGGAGGGCTGTGTGGTGGCCACAAATTATTATTATTTATTATCTGCTATCTCTTTACAGAGAAAATATACATGTTCTTCCTAACCCAGATCAAAACCCCATCCATTAAGCCTCCAGTGTGTTGACAGTTCCTCTGTACCGATGCAGCTTAAAAAAAGAAACTCCACTTCTTTTCTAAAGGGGGAAAGGTAATTAAATGCACCATTATTCTTGCCTACAGTAGATTTTGAGCAGATTCTAGACAACAAAGTCAAAACAGTATAGTAGTTCAGACTGTTGCTTGGGCAGGAAGGTAGGGAAATCATAGATAAAATTCCAATTTTGTCAAATTACGATCACTAAATACCATCATCCAAGAAGTGTCTGCTCTTAATTCAAAGCTAACATTTCCTGGGCCTCACCATGTGCCAGGCACTGATCTCACATGGTATGTGTAATTTCATTTTATTTCTCACAATAATCCTTTGTGGTAGATACTATTATGAACCTCATTTTACCAGAGTGGAAACTGAGGCACTGAGAAATTAAGTCACTTGCTCAAGGTCACATAGCTAGAAAGTAATGGAGCTTGTATCCGTATCCAGGAGGTTGGACCCTGGTCCCACACTCAGCCACAACACTACTCTAATTGCTAAATACATTTGTCTCCCCACCATACATGAAGTTGTATTTTTATCCCAATTCTACAGATAAAGAATGTGTGCTTGCACCTGGCCTTGATCCAAGAAGCTTGGCTGGAGGCTGGGACTGAAGCTAATGCTACTTGTTTGGTGAGACCGTGTTTTGGCTTATTTAAGGAGCATTTTACAAGTCTCAGCTTGTCAGTAATGGGCAAAGAGCTGCTAAGAAAAAACAGGTAAAATGAGAGGTCAGACCTGTAACCACATGTCTCCACAGTGACAGGCTTCAATTCTTCATCAGGGCCGTATGAAAAATAATTATGCTCCATCTTGGGCCCAGTGTTGGTGCTTGAGGGGAGTGAACAGGGCATGGAGGTTATTGCTGAGATAAAGAGGAAAGCTTAGGAGCTATGAATGGAAAAATAACCAATCTTAATTCGACCAGAACCCAAATGTGGAATGGTCATTAGCACTTATTCAACAAACATTTTTAAGCACCCAAACTATGCCAAGACTCAGGGCAGATGCTGGGATACGATGACAAACATGCCACAGTCCCCCCCGCCCCCAAGGGTTTGGAATATCTCCCCCTGGGTCCTCAGTGGAATGTGGTTTTTAAAGAGCACAAATGGATAGAGGCAGGAGAATGGCAGAGGTATGACATCTCTGGGAGCCACTCCACTGGCCATACTAACACCCCTCACCTTTGCAGCTAGGGCAGAAGGCAGAACCACACCCAGCTCTGATGAACTTTCCCTGTGGGATTTCTCTTTTGGCAAGAGTTTACAACAATTGCCTTTTCTCCTGAGGCCTGGGGTAGGGATGAGGTTGGCCCGAGGAAGGAAGGTAGTTGTCAAAAAACAGACCCAGAGGTGCAGTTTTATGGCCTGTGAGTGATTCAGAAGTTTTCCTTTGGTACTTCAAGCTCAGGTCACATAGGAATAGCACATCTGGTCTAAATCATGATTCCTTTCCTCCGTCTACACCCAGCTGGGCAAACCCTTCAAATGATAATGATCCAGAAAGAGGGCTGAGTTTGTTTTTATTTTTGCTGTATGGATTTTGTGGAGAAAGTGAGAAAAGAAAGTCATGCAAAAGGCCAACCCCAGAGAGATTACCAAAAACATTTTATTCAAGACTCCCTTCCCCCACCAAGTTTTTCTGTGCTGGGGAAACTTATTTCTGTACTGGAGAAATCTGGGGACCATGAGCCTCAAAGAAGACCCTGATGAACGGACCTCTGTATAAACAGCAGGTCCAACAGTCACTGGGTAGAAATGTCCCAGGGAGGAGGTGTCACCCAAGGCACTGAAGCTGCTGGCTTGTACGTACTGATGTTATTAACACTAGCATGCTAATTTGGGCGCCAGCTGCCAGCCGCTAGCCCCTCCTCTCCCCAGCTGCTCTGCACCGTGAAGAGCCTAAATATCACTCAATGTGGCACCATCCAGAGGAGGCACATGCAGTGGTAAGAAATCTCTCCCTCTTCCTTAGTGGTAGCAGAAATTATCCCCCAAGTGAGTAGCCCAAACTGGCCAGAAACCCTCGATAAAGACTGCTCCCATTTTATCACAGAGCCCCGTTTCAAGACAAGGCCCCTGATGCAGAATCCCACCCAGGCCTGTCCACCCATTCGGGCTTAGAACCCCCTTTCAAGCAGTCAGTACAATGATTGTCTGCTCAGGGAAAGACATTATGGTATCCGTGGCTACGACACTTCAACCAGGTGTCAGATTCATTTGGGGAGTTTATAATGCAGATGCTAGGCCAGACCCCAGACCTATCAAACCAGAATTTCCAAGAGTGAGGACCAAGAATGTGTATGCATCAAAGCCCCCCAGGTTGAGAGCAACAGCTGAGGACCTATTCAAGAACATTTGTGGTACCTTCTCATACTCCTTGGAGTCTGTTTCTCAAGGGTTTAATAGCTCAAAGCATCTGACACTAATTCACATTCAGGGCTGAATGATCAATAAGGCTAAAACATACAGGTTCCTGCATTTTAAGTGGACTCTGCCCTAAAGAAATACCTTTCTAAGAGGGGCAACTCAGGTCCAGTTACAGGCTTCTGATAAGAAAACAGATGTAGCACATAACATCTAAGACATAGCTCAATCTTCCCAATTTCAAATATCTTATTCCATAGAGCCCAAAAGCATTCACATATTAAAAGCTATAGGCCCCAACGTGGGATATGGAAAGTATGATTACCATGCCCATAAAGTGCCCTCTATTTACTAAAGTCCCATCAGTACTTTTTACTATGATCAAGACCACAGCAAAACAACAAAACAAAACCAGAAACAGTGGAATTTAGAAGTGACTGACTTTTTTTTTCAAATGAGGAATCAATCATGAATCGGGTACTGAAATGTGAAAACTAATACAGATTAATTCTTCCAGATGACCCTATGAAACGGGTTAAAAACTTCAGATTAGTAGAGACCGTAGCTGGGGGAAACTAGGAGGAGTAGGAAATATTTGGGGGCATTAATAAAAGCAAATCTGAGCCAGAAAAACTGAAGGTGCAGACAGGAGGATTGACGGGAATGGTGATGCCTGCAGAAGATCTTCCTAGAGTTCCTACACATTCTCCACTGCCAATGTCATGGACAGAATCACAAGATACGGATACTCATCCCTCCAATATCTAGTTTGAGCTTTGCTAAAACCTGCCATGTGGGCAAAGCTACAGAGCTCTGGACAACTGGGGACTTGCGAGAGGGGCCCATTGATTAGCAGTTCGCTCAGAAACCACAAAGATGTCGTGTGTTCTCTTTCAGTGCCCGGGTTCACGGTGGGGAGAGTAGGAGGCTCATAACAGAAACGAAGGGCCAGAAAATGGAGATGTGATGCATTACAGCCTCTTTAGCAAGATTTCCACAAAACAACTAGATCTGATTAGGAATAATTAAAATTCTCCCATTCCCTTGTGTAGGAAGACAGGGAAAGTCCTGTATAAACTGGGAAGAGGCCAAAGTGACTAGAAGGCTTGAGAGGCCTGGGAAGAAAGAAACAGGAGAAGATGAGATAAAATAAACCAGAGGGAGAGAAAGGTAGAGACCAACATTTAATATAAGTAAGACATTCGTTCAACAAATATTTATTGAACACCTTCTTTCATTCTTAAATTCCAAATTCCTCATTTGAAGCAGTCCAAATGCTGAGCGATCCAAAGCATGGTCTTCAATATACTCTCCAGTATTACTGTTAATTTCGCTAGAGCTTCCCCATTAACATACCCCATTTCCTGTCCATGATTATTCCCATTTCCATGGTTTTGCTCATTTTGCCTGAAATGCTCTCTGCTTTTCCTTTCACCAGTTCAAATCCTAACCATTCTCCAAAATCCAGCTGAAGCTACACCTCCCCCATGAACACTGGCCTCATGTCTTCATGCCACTCTTTGTGATATCTCATTGAGTGTATATTACATCCCACACAAACACTTGATATTTTTTGTCTTGAATTGTTCTCCTGTTTCTGACTGGAATGACAAAGAGCTCAGAGAAGCTGATTAATTAGGTGGAGATTTGAATTAGAATGAGGAACTCATTTTCCTATGAAAATAATTATATATCATTTATTTGGATACATTTTACTATATTAATAGTCAACTGAGATTCTAATTGCTATTATAACATTTTATGGGAAACGTATTTTTAGTTCCCAACGACCAGTTTACAAATAACCTTTGAGAACAAAACATGTTTGTAAATTGGATATTGCTTCTGTGAGGCAAAAGTGAAAAGAATGATTAAAGTGTAGAATACGAAACATGTAAGGAACAGAGGAACAACTGCTTTGGAAGAAAATTGCAAGACAGGGATTTTTTTTTTAATTTGCAATGAAAATATAAAGCTTCCTGGCCTCCTGGCTCCTACAGATAGGCAGTCACAGTTGGTTTTAAGAATTTCTACCTCCTCTTCTACACTTGACTCTTCAACAGTTTAAGATCTCTCATTAAATCTATTTTTGTTGATTCAGTCAGCTCCAGCAGGGTATTCTGTTAAACAGCAACATTTAATAGAAAAACAGTAACTAGTAACATAGGTAAGAACCTCCTTGTAAAACGTGTGATGACCTTTCCTCAGAAGACACAGAGTAGGGCCCCTTCTTTCCATTTTCCTAGCTCCCCTCGGGACTCTTGGGGTTTGTGGAACGTGTTCAGCAAAGATTCTGAAAGTACCCGGCCACTGCTGGCCAAATCTGCTCTCTATCAGCAACACTTCCACTCCTGCCTTTTGCTTGGAACCATGTTTTCTAGGGTTGCCTGTAACTGAGCCTAGACCTTGCCAGGAACACTCCTTGATTCATGGCATTTGGCTGGAAGTAGGAATAAAATCCAAATGAGTGTGGGCCATACTCTGAGCTTGAAATAAACTATTCAGAATAGTTACGTGTTTACCAAGGTTTTTATTAAAATACCACACCCCTTCATATATTCAGCTTATAAGAAGCCAATTTTTTTCCTCAAGACACAGCACGTGCTTTAACATGAGAGGCGTTACTTCCTATTGTTTAGAAGGAACAACTGTGTTCATAATTTAATGGACTTTTTTATGGAATGAGATAAAGTATTCCTGACTTGAATTAAAAAACATAATGAAGCAGGTCTTTTGTGGTTTGAGTAACAGCTTGGTGATGAGCAGGGTGGGGCGCAGCTGTCAGCTGCAAAGGCTGTAGCTCTTGGGCCTAGCATTTGGTAGCTCAAAGGTAAACATGAAGGATTCTACTCCATCAGTTAGTACCGGGACCCTGTTCCTTCTAACAATAGCAAACCATTCAGAGGAACCTTTGCAAGCCAGGCTTGCAGTTAAGGTTAAAATACTAGCTTATCCCTTACCCAGATACATCACTTTGGGCAAGGTACTTCACTTTTCTAAGCCTTGGTTTCCTCATCTGTAAACTGGCCACAATAATAATATTTTCCTTATAAGAGTTTTATGAGAGTTTAATTAGGTTGTGCCTGGAAGATGGAGTGACTAGAATGAAGAAGGGGAGCCTGGCGTGGTGCTGGCTGTTTCTTGGGGATACTATTGGCATTAAGCACAGAGAAAATTAGTCATCTACATTATTCCATTTGCAAGTCACACAGCTTGTAATTTCAGCCCCCCCAACCCTAAACGCTAACAAAATATGGGTAGAAGCTCCATCATTTATTACAGTTTTCAGGCTGATTATTCTATGTCCTCTACGCTCTGAGGAGGCTCACATATACTGCAGAACAAGTCCCAAATAAGTGTGAACAGAATACTGTCCAAATTGATAACTGTCTTAGCTCATTGTTTTCTTCTGGATTCTCTATTAGCTGCCAGAAGAAATGAAAGCAAGGAGGGAGGGTGGGAAGAAGAGACAGGGAAGGGAGGAAGGCATGGGAGGAGGAAGAGGGCATGGAAGACGGAGGAGGAAACCTTAAGGCAGTTCCTTGACCTGGCTCTAGGATGTTCTCAGAACAGACCATGTAGAAACTCTTAAATCTTACAGCTGGAAAAATCAGTAGTCTCATTTTAGTTCCTTTGTTTCCAAGCAGAACTATGTCTGACCCTAACACTTCAAAACCAATGGGTGGTCTGTCTCAGACTTTAAGGATCCCTGGAAAGAGTGAAAGCCAGCAACCACATTTCCCCTACTAAATCAAACTCCATTCCAACCCAGCAGCTCTAAGTCTCAACTTATTTATGCATACCTTTATTTCAAATTTCCATGGGCCACTGAAAGATGTCTACTGTATGGGAGGAAAACATAAAGAAAAGTAAGAAAGTTTGTTCCTTTGATTTGACATAAAATATACAGATCATTGGCCATGGGCCCTTAGAACTTTGAAAGAAAAGAGAGAGAGAGAGAGAGAGAGAGAGAGAGAGAGAGAGAGAAAGTGCTAAAACATTGGTGTTTCTCATGGGGGCCCGAGGAGATGGAAGATAACTATCAAGAAGAGAAAAGTAGCCCCACCTAGGATAAAGGAGGCCCTGATATTCCCCTTACAAACATTTCCTAACAATTCCACAAGCAAAAAGGAAGACAAATCTGCCATTTCCCCCATGTTATTTTGTCCCTGGAAGACTGTGAAACAGCAGCAGTGAGAGTCTCTGAGGTCTTGGTGAGAGCAGTTGATAAATCTGTGAGTGGCCCTGTGAGTTGAAAGTAGGAAGCTTCACTACATGGTAAGAGCAGTCAACTGTGGTAATGGCATTTGCAGAAGCCCTTGCTTCTAACTCCACCCATTTCACAATTCTAACACTCATTTTGTCAGAACTTCAGTGATAGATGCTTTACTGATCCCTCTCCATCCAAATCACTCCTCACCAATTCCAGAAGACACTGGCTTTGGTCCAAAGGTAAACAACTCTCTGACTCAAACCCTGAAAACATCTGTCTGACAAGGCCTCTTTGAAAATGTTGCCAAATTTTCCACATTGCCTTATTTGCCCACCACCACATGCCACTGAGCACTCGCCCTCAAGATTATTCACAATGCTCATGAGATCTCGGAAAGAACAGATCTGTTGCATGCTATGTGAAGAAACTATACTTGTTCCTAACTAAGAAATAAAAACTCCTGAAGATCAACTGGCATTATTTTTTAAAGGTGAACATTTTTATACCCTGCAGTAGCATTCCATTCCTATATATGTACCCAAGAGAAACACACACATATATATCAGGAGAGAACGTTCATAGCGTTGAACAGTGTAATACTACAAAACTGGAAATAACCAAATACCTATCAACAGTAGGATGAATAAATAAATGGCAATATATCAACATAATGAAATGTTATACAGCACAGAAAATAAACTACAGCTACATTGAACAACACAGAAGGCCAGTGTCTTTGTCCCCACGGTGAGCCACAGCCACTCCCCGCCTCTGCAGGAGACCCTCCAACACTAGGAGAAGAGAAGCCGTGCTCTGAGAAGACTTCCACAGTGGAAATGGATACACCTTGGGCTCTGGCTCCTGTTTCTGAACTTCTCACAGATTGGTGCATGAGTGCACTTGGCATTGCCCTTGTTGATCAGGCTGGGCTACAATAACATTCCGACATTTTCACTGGGACCACACCCGCACCACTGTCAGAACTCTTTATCTTGAACCTAGGGGCTGTGGTCGTAGTCTTTGCATCTTCTCTGCAGCTTGGCACCAGAGACAGCAGAAGTGAGAACTACAATCCTGCAGCCTGTAGAACAAAAACCACATTCACAGAAAGATAGACAAGATGAAAAGGCAAAGGGCTATGTACCAGATGAAGGAAGAAGATAAAACCCCAGAAAAACAACTAAATGAAGAGGAGATAGGCAACCTTTCAGAAAAAGAATTCAGAATAATGATAGTGAAGATGATCCAGGACCTCAGAAAAAGAATGGAGGCAAAGATCAAGAAGATGCAAGAAAGGTTTAACAAAGACCTAGAAGAATTAAAGAACAAACAAACAGAGATGAACAATACAGTAACTGAAATGAAAACTACACTAGAAGGAATCAATAGCACAATAACTGAGGCAGAAGAATGGATAAGTGACCTGGAAGACAGAATGGTGGAATTCACTGCTGCAGAACAGAATAAAGCAAAAAGAATGAAAAGAAATGAAGACAGCCTAAGAGACGTCTGAGACAACATTAAATGCAACAACATTCACATTATAGGGGTCCCAGAAGGAGAAGAAAGAGGGAAAGGACCCGAGAAAATATTTGAAGAGATTATAGTCGAAAACTTCCCTAACATGGGAAAGGAAATAGCCACCCAAGCACAGGAAGCACAGCAAGTCCCATACAGGATAAACCCAAGGAGAAACACGCCGAGACACACAGTAATCAAGTTGGCAAAAATTAAAGACAAAGAAAAATTATTGAAAGCAGCAAGGGAAAAATGACAAATAACACACAAGGGAACTCGCATAAGGTTAACAGCTGATTTCTCAGCAGAAAATCTACAAGCCAGAAGAGAGTGCCATGATATACTTAAAGTGGTGAAAGGGAAGAAACTACAACCGAGATTACTCTACCCGGCAAGGATCTCATTCAGATTTGATGGAGAAATCAAAAGCTTTACAGACAAGCAAAAGCTAAGAGAATTCAGCACCACGAAACCAGCTCTACAACAAATGCTAAAAGAACTTCTCTAATTGGGAAACACAAGAGAAGAAAAGGACCTAAAAAAAAACCCCAAAACAATTAAGAAAATGGTCATAGGAACGTACATATAGATAATTACATTAAACGTGAATGAATTAAATGCTCCAACCAAAAGACACTGGTTTGCTGAATGGATACAAAAACAGGACCCATATATATATGCTGTCTACAGGAGACTCACTTCAGACCTAGGGACACATACAGACTGAAAGTAAGGAGATGGAAAAAGATATTCCATGCAAATGGAAATCAAAAGATAGCTGGAGTAGCTGGGCTTCCCTGGTGGCACAGTGGTTGAGAGTCCGCCTGCCAATGCAGGGGACAGGGGTTCGTGCCCTGGCCTGGGAAGATCCCACATGCCGCGGAGCAGCTGCGCCCGTGAGCCATGGCCGCTGAGCCTGCGAATCCAGAGCCTGTTGCTCTGCAACGGGAGAGGCCACAACAGTGAGAGGCCTGTGTACTGCAAAAAAAAAAAAAAAAAACCTGGAGTAGCAATACTCATATCAGATAAAATAGACTTTAAAATAAAGAATATTACAAGACACAAGGAAGGACACTACATAATGATCAAAGGATCATTCCAAGAAGAAGATATAACAATGATAAATATATATGCACCCAACATAGGAGCACCTCAATACATAAGGCAACTGGTAACAGCTATAAAAGAGGAAATCGACAGTAACACAATAATAGTTGGGGACTTTAACACCTCACTTACACCAATGGACAGATCATCCAAAATGAAAATAAATAAGGAAACAGAAGCTTTAAATGACACAATAGACCAGATAGATTTAATTGATATTTATAGGACATTCCATCCAAAAACAGCAGATTACACTTTCTTCTCAAGTGCGCATGGAACATTCTCCAGGATAGATCACATCTTGGGTCACAAATCAAGCCTCAGTAAATTTAAGAAAATTGAAATCATATCAAGCATCTTTTCTGACCACAACACTATGAGATTAGAAATGAATTACAGGGAAAAAAACGTAAAAAACACTAACACATGGAGACTAAACAATACGTTACTAAATAACCAAGAGATCACTGCAGAAATCAAAGAGGAAATCAAAAAATACCTAGAGACAAATGAAAATGAAAACACGACAATCCAAAACCTATGGGATGCAACAAAAACAGTTCTAAGAGGGAAGTTTATAGCTATACAAGCCTACCTCAAGAAACAAGAAAAATCTCAAATAAACAATCTAACCTTACACCTAAAGGAACTAGAGAAAGAAGAACAAACAAAACCTGAAGTTAGCAGAAGGAAAGAAATCATAAAGGTCAGAGCAGAAATAAATGAAATAGAAACAGAGAAAACAATAGCAAAGATCAATGAAACTAAAAGCTGGTTCTTTGAGAAGATAAACAAAATTGATAAGCCATTAGCCAGACTCATCAAGAAAAAGAGGGAGAGGACTCTAATCAATAAAATTAGAAATGAAAAAGGAGAAGTTACAACAGACACTGCAGAAATACAAAGCATCCTAAGAGACTACTACAAGAAGCTCTATGCCAATAAAATGGACAAACTGGAAGAAATGGACAAATTCTTAGAAAGGTAAAACCTTCCAAGACTGAACCAGGAAGAAATAGAAAATATGAACAGACCAATCACAAGTAATGAAATTGAAACTGTGATTAAAAATCTTCCAACAAACAAAAGTTCAGGACCAGATGGCTTCACAGGTGAATTCTACCAAACATTTAGAGAAGAGCTAACACCCATCCTTCTCAAACTCTTCCAAAAAATTGCAGAGGAAGGTACACTCTCAAACTCATTCTATGAGGCCACCATCACCCTGATACCAAAACCAGACAAAGATACTTCAAAAAAAGAAAATTACAGACCAATATCACTGATGAATATAGATGCAAAAATCCTCAACAAAATACTAGCAAACAGAATCCAACAGCACATTAAAAGGATCATACACCATGATCAAGTGGGATTTATCCCAGGTATGCAAAGATTCTTCAATATATGCAAATCAATCAATGTGATACACCATATTAACAAATGGAAGGATAAAAACCATATGATCATCTCAATAGATGCAGAGAAAGCTTTTGACAAAATTCAACACCCATTTATGATCAAAACTCTCCAGAAAGTAGGCATAGAGGGAACCTACCTCAACATAATAAAGGCCATATACAACAAACCCACAGCAAACATCATTCTCAAAGGTGAAAAACTGAAAGCATTTCCTCTAAGATCAGGGGAAAGACAAGGATGTCCACTCTCACCACTATTATTCAACCTAGTTTTGGAAGTCCTAGCCACGGCAATCAGAGAAGGAAAAGAAATAAAAGGAATACAAATTGGAAAAGAAGAAGTAAAACTGTCACTGTTTCCAGATGACATGATACTGTACATAGAGAATCCTAAAAATGCCACCAGAAAACTACTAGAGCTAATCAATGAATTTGGTAAAGTTGCAGGATACAAAATGAATGCACAGAAATCTTTTGCATTCCTATACACTAATGATGAAAAATCTGAAAGAGAAATTAAAGAAACACTCCCATTTATCACTGCAACAGAAAGAATAAAATACCTAGGAATAAACCAACCTAGAGAGACCAAAGACCTTTATGCAGAAAACTATAAGACACTGATGAAAGAAATTAAAGATGATACCAACAGATGGAGAGATATACCATGTTCTTGAACTGGAAGAATCAATATTGTGAAAATGACTCTACTACCCAAAGCAATCTACAGATTCAATGCAATCCCTTTCAAACTACCACTGGCATTTTTTACAGAACTAGAACAAAAAAATCTTAAAATTCGTATGGAGACACACAAGACCCCGAATAGCCAAAGCAGTCTTGAGGGAAAAAAACAGAGCTGGAGGAATCAGACTCCCTGACTTCAGACTATACTACAAAGCTACAGTAATCAAGACAATATGGTACTGGCACAAAAACAGAAACATAGATCAATGGAACAAGATAGAAAGCCCAGAGATAAACCCACGCACCTATGGTCAACTAATCTATGACAAAGGAGACAAGGATATACAATGGAGAAAAGACAGTCTCTTCAATAAGTGGTGCTGGGAAAACTGGACAGCTACATGTAAAGGAATGAAATTAGAAAACTCCCTAACACCATACACAAAAATAAACTCAAAATGGATTTGAGACCTAAATGTAAGACCAGACACTATAAAACTCTTAGAGGAAAACATAGGCAGAACACTCTATGACATAAATCACAGCAAGATCTTTTTTGATCCACCTCCTAGAGTAATGGAATTATTAACAAAAATAAACAAATGGGACCTAATGAAACTTAAAAGCTTTTGCACAGCAAAGGAAACCATAAACAAGATGAAAAGACAACCCTCAGAATGGGAGAAAATATTTGCAAATGAATCAACAGACAAAGGATTCATCTCCAAAATATATAAACAGCTCTACAGCTCAATATTAAAGAAACAAACAACCCAATCCAAAAATGGGCAGAAGCCCTAAATAGACATTTCTCCAAAGAAGATATACAGATGGCCAAGAAGCACATGAAAAGCTGCTCAACATCACTAATTATTAGAGAAATGCAAATCAAAACTACAATGAGGTATCACCTCACACCGGTTAGAATGGGCATCATCAGAAAATCTACAAACAACAAATGCTGGAGAGGGTGTGGAGAAAAGGGAACCCTCTTTCACTGTTGGTGGGAATGTAAATTGATACAGCCACTATGGAGAACAGTATGGAGGTTCCTTAAAAAACCAAAAATAGAGTTACCATATGATCCAGTAATCCCACTACTGGGCATATACCCAGAGAAAACCATAATTCAAAAAGACACATGCACCCCAATGTTCATTGCAGCACTATTTACAATAGCCAGGTCATGGAAGCAACCTAAATGCCCATAGACAGACGAATGGATAAAGAAGTTGTGGTACATATATACACTGGAATATTACTCAGCCATAAAAGGAACGAAATTGGGTCCTTTGTTGAGACATGGATGGATCTAGAGACTGTCATACAGAGTGAAGTAAGTCAGAAAGAGAAAAACAAATATCATATATTAATGCATGTATGTGGAACCTAGAAAAATGGTACAGATGAACCGGTTTGCAGGGCAGAAGCTGAGACACAGATGTAGAGAACAAATGTATGGACACCAAGGTGGGAAAGCCGTGGGGTTGTGGGGATGGTGGTGTGATGAATTGGGCGATTGGAATTGACATGTGTACACTGATGTGTATAAAACTGATGACTAATAAGAAGCTGCTGTATAAAAAAAAAATAACATAAAATTCAAAAAAAAAGAAGACAAAAATTTTAGCATCATTATGTTGAATGAAGAGGGTAAATTCCAGAAGACTTCATGTAGTATGCTGCCCTTCATATGAAGTTTAAAAATTAATAAATAAAACTAAATAAAAATTTTTCATAAACCAAAAACCAAAAAATCAAGTGAGTAAGAAATGCCTTCAGGAACAGGGGGAAAATACTGAATAAGGAAGAGTAGTTGATGTAAGTTTTTGATTATGTTCTTGTTCTGGCATGGGTGAGGGTTTTAATAGGAGTTCATGTTATCATATAATTGATTTTTTATAAAGGGTCATGCATACACAAATGTTCATAATACATCAAATAAAAAATAAACAGGACTTCCCTGGTGGTGCAGTGGTTAAGAATCTGCCTGCCAGTGCAGGGGACATGGGTTCGAGCCCTCATCCGGGAAGATCCCACATGCCACGGAGCAACTAACCCCTGTGCCACAACTACTGAGCCTGTGCTCTAGAGCCTGCAAGCCACAACTACTGAGCCCACGTGCCACAACTACTGAAGCCCGCAAGCCTAGAGCCCGTGCTCTGCCACAACAGAAGCCACCACAATGAGAAGCCTGAGCACCACAACGAAGAGTAGCCCCTGCTCGCCGCAACTAGAGGAAGCCCGCACGCAACAACAAAGACCCAGTGCAGCCAAAAATTAATTCATTCATTCATTAGTTTAAAAAACTAAGCAATAGTTACTCCACAAGTATTCACTGAGGCTTTGCATTGAATATAAATCTAACAATAGCATCTTTGGAGCAGTAGGAGAGATTAAAAACCCCTGAAGGTTGCTTCCTCACTGTTTCTCTCCCTGGCACGTGCAGCATTTATTCTTCACGATAAAATCAAACTACTGTTCAGGATAATATTTCATACAGAGGAAAAAAAGTCCCAATAGTTCATGATCTCTTATTCAGCTGCAATTTTGTCAATGACAATCTTGTCAGCCTCCAACGCAGCAAAGTGGAAGACTGGTCTCTATCATTATGATGTTAATTTTGCTGGTCTTGGGCAATGCTGATGCAAATTTAACAGAACACGATTGTGACTCCATAAACCCCAGACTCCTTGCGTGTTGCAACAAATGAAATAAGTTTCTGTATCTGCCTTCTGAGCCATTGTGGCTACCCAAGATCCAGGGAGGTCTGCTCGTGGCTGGCCTGCTTTCCAAAACCCAGCAGAGTAAGAGCAAGGTGAGCTAACCCAAAAGGGAGCCAGGTGGCGGCTGTGAAGTTCCTTCTCTGAAGAAGGCTTGCCTGGCCCCAAGTCATCCAGAGTCTCCCTTCTGCTCACTCTTATCTCAGAGGTTAGTTAGCAAAGTCATGATTGCCCTTAGAGTTGAATGGAGAGAATCGGCTAGGAAGAAATAGTTCTGTTTCATTGAGCATTTTCAAATCACTCTAGGAAAATTAAACTTTTCGTTACTAAAATAATTGCCTGATTTAGTACTGTTTAGTCTGCTGTCTGCTGTGTGAAAAATGACCTACTGAACTGACTGTATTTCTTATACTATTTTAGTGCCAAAGTAGAAATTCTTGCATTCTTTCCCCCTCTATGTTGAATATAATTAGTCTATGCCATTTAGTAGCCAACTTTTTATGCAGAAACCTGAGATCTTCTCTCAGTTAAGCCCCATGTGAATAATATGAGCACCACCATTAGTTATCCAGCCAGTGGCAACGCTTGCTAGTTTGGAGCAAAGAAGCCCTGCTGGGAAAGTGAGTTTCCGGAAGTCTGTGATTCATAAGAAATGGGCACAGATCCAGGTTGCCTAGACCTAAGAACTCCTTCCTCTGCCTTCATTTCATCTGCAAAACAAGGACATTCCTAGGTGCTACCTACTCATCAAAATGCTATGAGCATAATGAGCTGCTGGGGCTATCAGTTTCTTGGACAAAAGCCACTATAATGCAATGACAACTGACTCCTTGAATTCCATTTGCAAAGTCAGATGACACATTTGTAACCTCAGTGTGAACTACATAAGTCCTTGTCATTTATTATGCATAGAACACATTTCAAGCCACTTCTCTGCAGAAGCCAAATGCAGCCGGTCAGACTACAGGCACACCTCATTTTATTGTGCTTTGTTATATTGTGCTTAGCAGAGACTACATTTTTTACAAGTTGAAGGTTTGTGGCAATCCTGCGTCAAGCAAGTCTACTGGTGCCATTTTGCCAACACCATTTGCTCACTTCGTGTCTCTATGCCTCATTTTGGTAATTCTCGTGATATTTCAAACTTTGTAATTATTTTTATATTTGTTATGGTGATCTTGATCAGCCATCTTTGATGTTACTACAGTCATTGTTTTGGGGTGCCACAAACTGGCCCATATAAGACAGCAAACTTAACCCATTAACGTGGTATAATGCTGAGATGGGCTGAAATCTAGGCCTTTTGCTCCAAACAGTAGCTAAGTTGTGAACGCAAAAGAAAAAAGTTCTTGAAGGAAATTAAAAGTGCTACTCCAGTGAATACACAAATAATAAGACAGTGAAACAGCCTCACTGCTGATATGAAGAAAGTTTTAGTGGTCTGGATAAAAGATCAAACCAGCCACAATATTCCCTTAAGCCAAAGCAGAATCCAGCTTCAATTCTAACTCTCTTCAGTTCTATGAAGAGTGAGAGAGGTGAGGAAGCTGCAGAAGAAAAGTCTGAAGCTAGCAGAGCTTGGTTCACGAGGTTTAAGAGAAGAAGCCATCTCCATAACATAGAAGTGCAAGGTGAAGCAGCAAGTGCTCCTGTAGAAGCTGCAGCGAGTTATCCAGGGGCTCTAGTTAAGATCATTAATGAAGGTGACTACACTAAATAACAGATTTTCAATGTAGACAAAACAGCCTTCTATTGGAAGAAGACGTCATTCAGAACCTTCATAGCTGGAGAGGAGAAGCCAATGCCTGGCTTCAAAGCTTTAAATGACAGGCTGACTCTTGCTAGGGGCTAATGCAGCTGGTGACTTTAAGCTGCATACAGTGCTCATTTACCAACGTGAAAATCTTAAGGCCCTTAAGAATTACGCCAAATCTACTCTACCTGTGCTTTATAAAGGAAACAGCAAAGCCTGAATGACAGCATATCTGTTTACAACATGGTTTACTGACTAATTTAAGCCCTATGTTTAGACCTACTGCTCAGAAATTCCTTTTAAAATACTACTGTTCATCCCACTACTGGGCTTATACGCTAAGAAAAACATAATTCAAAGAGTCATGTACCACAATGTTCATTGCAGCTCTGTTTACAATAGCCAGGACATGGAAGCAACCTAAGTGTCCCTCAACAGATGAATGGATAAAGAAGACGTGGCACATTTATACAATGCAATATTACTCAGCCATAAAAAGAAACGAAATTGAGTTATTTGTAGTGAGGTGGATGGACCTAGAGTCTGTCATACAGAGTGAAGGAAGTCAGAAAGAGAAAAACAAATACTGTATGCTAACACATAAATATGGAATCTAAAAAAAAATGGTTATGAAGAACCTAGGGACAGGACAGGAATAAAGACGCAGATGTAGAGAATGGACTTGAGGACACAGGGTGGGGAAAAGGGTAAGCTGGGATGAAGTGAGAGAGTGGCATGGACATATATACACTACCAAATGTAAAACAGCTAGTGGGAAGCAGCCGCATAGCACAGGGAGATCAGCTCGGTGCTTTTTGACCACCTAGAGGGGTGGGATAGGGAGGATGGGAGGGAGACGCAAGAGGGAGGAGATATGGGGA
The DNA here is from genome assembly GCF_964270905.1 of Leucopleurus acutus. NCBI lineage: Eukaryota > Metazoa > Chordata > Mammalia > Artiodactyla > Delphinidae > Leucopleurus > Leucopleurus acutus. The sequence continues at coordinate 42,025,330 of NC_139142.1, forward strand.
TATATGGATATGTATAGCTGATTCATTTTGTTATAAAGCAGAAACTAACACACCATTGTAAAGCAATTATACTCCAATAAAGATGTTAAACAAAAAAAAGTAAGAAATAAAACATTACTCCTCACTGACAGTGCACCTGGTCACCCAAGAGCTCTGGTGGAGATGAACAACAAGATTAATGTTTTCATCCCTGATAACACAACATCCATTCTGCAGCCCATGAATCAAGGAGTAATTCTGCCTTTCAAGTCTTATTATTTAAGAAATATATTTTGTAAGGGTATAGCTGCCATAGATAGTGATTCCTCTGATGGATCTGAGCAAAGTAAATTGAAAGCCTTCTGGAAAGGATACACCATTCTAGACGCCATTAAGAACACTTATGATTTATGGAAGAGGTCAAAATACCAACATTAACAGGAGTTTGGAAGAAGTTAATTCCAACCTTCACGGATGACTTTGAGGGGTTCAAGACTTCAGTGGAGGAAGTCACTACAGGCGTGCTGGAAATAGTGAGAGAACTAGAATTAGAAATGGAGCCTGAAGATGGGACTGAATTGCTGCAATCTCATGATGAAACTGGAACAATGAGGAGTTGCTCTTTATAGATGAGCAAAGAAAGTGGTTTCTTGAGATGGAATCTACTCCAGGTGAAGATGCTGTGAAAATTGTTGAAATGACAACAAAGGGTTTAGAATATTACACAAACTTAGCTGATGAGAAAGAAGCAGCAAGGTTTGAGGGACTGACTCATTTTGAAAGTTCTACTGTGGGTAAAATGTTATCAAACAGTATTGCATACTACAGAACAATCATTTGTGAAAGGAAGAGTCAATCAATGTGGCGAACTTCACTGTTGTCTTATTTTAAGACATTGTCACACCCTCCCCAGTCTTCAGCAGCCACAACCCTGAAAAATCAGCAGCCATCAGTATTGAGACAAGACCCTCCACCCGCGGAAAGATTAGGACTCACTGAAGGCTCAGATGATGGTTAGCAGTTTTTAGCAATAAAGCTTTTTTGTGTGTGTGTGTGGTACGCGGGCCTCTCACTGTTGTGGCCTCTCCCGTTGCGGAGCACAGGCTCCGGACGCACAGGCTCAGCGGCCATGGCTCACGGGCCCAGCCGCTCCGCGGCATGTGGGATCTTCCCGGACCGGGGCACGAACCCGGGTAGCATCGGCAGGCGGACTCTCAACCACTGCGCCACCAGGGAAGCCCTAAAGCATTTTTTAATTAAGGTATGTATATTGTGTTTTTTAGACATATGCTTATTAAACACTTAATAGACTACAGTATAGTATAAACATAACTTTTATATGCACTGAGAAACCAAAAATATTTGTGACTTGCTTTATTGCAATGTTTGCTTTATTGCAGTGGTCTGGAACCAAACCCACAACATCTCTGAGGTATGCCTGTATATTCTTGGCTCTGAGACATGGAAAGTTCTTACCCATCTTTCTGAGATCTCTCCTTCTGAGGGATCCATTCAGAGGCACAGTGGCCCTCTATTTTGGATCGATATCTTGTTATAAATACCCAGATACGTCTGAGACACTTCTGAGTAGTTCTCACTATCCCTATTCCAGGAGAGGAGGTGAAAAACTGTACAAATGAATCCTCTGGATTGTATGACATAACTTCAGAGAGAAGTAGAGACAGACACAGAGAGAGATTTCCAACAAGATCCCTAATGACAAATCCCAAACAAGGGACTTCACCAGAAGAGCCTCAGAAACTGGCTAGATTCAAAATTTCAGCTGAGCTGTCTTAACTTTGCCTGGGCCTCACTTAAAACCAGTGGTGAGGCCACACTAAGGCAGCAGTGCCCTGGGCACGAAGGGTGAGGCAATGGCACAATTATGCAAGGGGGAGAGGTCTTGACACAGGCTCGGGTGCCTTAGGACAAGGCAGGTGTGTGATCATCCTGGGGCCTCTTTACTGTGTCTGGGGATGGGGTGAGAGGGGCAAGCCTGCCCTTCAGCTCTGTCCTCTCCATCGTAGCATCCTTCCTCCCATCCAGGGTTCCCCATAGTCTCTCCTTATCCAACAAGACCCCCTTCTACCCCAAAGGACATTCGGCTCACCCACTATACAAGAACCTCCTCTTTCCTTCACCAAAACTGCTACCCCTGCTCAAAGGAAAAAAGGGCAAGGGGACATGAGAGTTTTCACTGGGGGCCATTTTTATTTGTTCTGCCACTACATAAACCACTATTTCTTACCAGGAAAAGAAACACTCTCGTGTCTTTTGGACACGAGGGATCGGTAAGCTACAGACCCATAAATGGAGTTCTCTGTTTCTCTTCCAAAGCAGTGCCCAAGACACAAACTCCACTCGGAGACGCAGTGCACCTCCCACCCGACCCTCAACACCTCGAGGGTGCCCAAATCAGCTCCGGGTGACACAAGCAAGAGCGGTCCTCGGGCTCATCTCCCTAAAATCTGGAGGTTGAAGAGAAGATAATCTGAAGATATCTTCTGCCTTCTAAACGTAAAGGATTGATGGCTTGGAGTTTTGCTCATTCACCACCCACCAAGCAGGCTTTCCAAAAGCCCCATAAGCAAGCAGGAGTGGAATGTAGCTGAAAGAACAAATTAATCAAGTCTAGCAGGAACCTGCTGGAGTAACGGATCAACAAGTTTTCCAGAAGTTCATCAGACTGGTACAATCAACACAACTGCCCAAACAGAAAGCCACTGCGGTACTGATAATATTTTCTGAGACAAGACGTCTGGGAGCTCATTTTGTTTTTGACCCTTTACTGAATTGCCTCTTGGTTACCACAGTTTTTATGGCTCCATTTAAACGTAAATCAGTCACACTGGATGCTAGTCACAGCTCAGCCTATGTTCCCGAGCAGGCTGAGTGCCTGACACCGTTGTGCAGATAAAACTAAACCCTGAGACCTACTCCCTCGTCCCTACTTGGAGTGTGGAGAAAATCAGATCTCTTTTTTTTTTTTTCTTGATGCCTCCCATAAGCAATTCCATATATTCCCTTAAGCCCTAAATGTCATGTAGGATATTAAATGGAATTGTTTCTGAAATGTAAACATCTATTTCTCAATTCTCTGTTCAAATCAAGCTTTTGATGATGGGCAAGATAACACCAGGCCGACTCTGTTGGCCTTCAGATCAGCAGATGAGACTCTACCTTGATATATTAACCCCCCGGAGTTAGTGGGGCGTTTACCCAGCCTTTGAGGGTTGAAGGGCATTTCACCTAAGTTTTGAAGGCAATGGTAAAAAATTTGAAAGGGAATGGACAGCATTTCCTCTGTGCACATTAAGACATTAATAAATATACAGTGAAATGGATTACTTTACAAATATACAGCCTCCCTGTCTGGCATGACACAGACAAGTGGAAATATTTCTGCCCCGTGTAAATCCCTTATTTCCCTTCCTGAAAATACCCAGTGGCATACCAGCTGTGACCCCTCCTCGGGTGTGTGTGTATATTCCAATTGCATGTTGGTGGTATCAAGAATCGAAGCACCCCTAAACCCACCTCACAGGAAACCAGTCCATAGCTGCTAATATTAGATTACATTCTAATTATTTAGTCTACATCCCTCTTCACACCATTATTCCAAGACCAACAGATCAGGGGTTTCACTGAATACTAATGCCCCATTCCTCAGTATTCTAGAGCTGCATTTGGCGTCTCCCTGGACAGAGAGAGCAATCGCAGGACCAAATGGAAAACCACACTTTGCTCCATATCACATTAGCATGTCTTTCCCTATTTCGGTCACAAAGTCATTTCCCAGTTGTCCCACATGAATAGCCCTTTTACCACTTACCAATATGGATGAAGCCCAAACTACCTACTTTATGCAAAACAGTATAAAAAATAAATAAATAAGTAATAAAAGCAGGCGAACCAACCACCTCTGCCCTTTTTCTTTGTAAAATCAGCTGTTTCCTAGAGAATGGACTTGAGGCTATGGGGAGGGGGAAGGGGAAGCTGTGACAAAGCGAGAGAGAGGCATGGACATATATACACTACCAAACGTAAGGTAGATAGCTAGTGGGAAGCAGCCGCATAGCACGGGGAGATCAGCTCGGTGCTTTGTGACCGCCTGGCAGGGTGGGATGGGGAGGGTGGGAGGGAGGGAGATGCAAGAGGGAAGAGATATGGGAACATATGTATATGTATAACTGATTCATTTTGTTGTAAAGCAGAAACTAACACAACATTGTAAAGCATTTATACTCCAATAAAGATGTTAAAAAAAAAAATCAGCTGTTTCTGTAGCTTTACCCTATCTTCTAGAATTTATTGCCAGCCTACCCACATCAGGACCAAACAGAAAACTTCCCATGGAAACAAGAAACTGAAGTTTAAGATGCAAGGGAAATGCCTCTCAGGAAGGCAACGAAACAACAAATAACCCAGGAAAACAGCAACCACCTACCTGTCTTCCCCCTAGAAAAGTGTTACAGGGAATTTTCTGATGGCAGAGCAGCCGCCCGAGCTAGCGTGGGAGCTCAGCGAGCAGGACAACCTAGATGAACTACGGGAAAGAAGGGTGGCTAAGGCGCCACAGGATATGGTTATTTGAGTATTTTTTTTAAATTACCTGCAATCAGAGGCTCATGCTCAGATTCTGGTTGGGGCTCTTAAAGTACTGGTTTTGCTACCTGTAAGGTAAACACTCTGGCAGAACAGTGAAGACACCTGGCAAATAGTTTGTATCTAACTGTGAGCTTGAGCTCCCCATTCACCACCACACTTCATTCAGTTAAGCACTCAATGAGGATTTACTGATAGCGACAGCTAACCTTTATGGAACCCCTATAGTATTCCAGATCCTCTTCTAAGCACTTTACAACATTATTTCTAATAATTATCAAACAACCCCCTAAGGTAGTTAGCACCTATTTGTGATGGCTAATTTTGTCACTGGCAAAGCCCATTAACAAGTCCCGGGAAATAAAAATAGAAGCTGGGTAATAAAATCAAGTTGAACCTTTTTTTTTTCTTTTCCTTTGTGCTTCCTCTAGTTTCATTTGCTGACAGGGTGCTGCATGCAGAGGCCTTGCCCCCAGCACTTCAGACCACAGTTCCTGGTGCGAAACGACCGTAGGGACATCTCAGCCCTGGGAGCCGTGTGCAGAGGCTGTGCAGGACCCTCAATTCAAGATGACCGCAGCAGGCCGGGTGCAGAGATGCGGCGCCGGCACTGCCATCTGGAGCCTGAGCAGCGCGCATGTGCCTGCCCAGTGAGAACTCCGCCCCCTCCCGCCCCCCACCTCACTGTAAGACCCCCCTATAAAGCAACCCTGGCCATGGTCTTTCTTTCTGTGCTCTAGAGTGTAGCTCAGAACTCTTCATTCTTTGATCAAAACATAAAGCTTTCTTGTGACCTCCTGGAGGGGTGGGATAGGGAGGGTGGGAGGGAGGGAGACGCAAGAGGGAAGAGATATGGGAACATATGTATATGTATAACGGATTCACTTTGTTATAAAGCAGAAACTAACACACCATTGTAAAGCAATTATACCCCAATAAAGATGTTTAAAAATAAATAAATAAAAAATAAAGCTTTCTGTTGCTTCTGAGCCGAACTCAGCCTCATTCTATTGGCACGAACCACACCAGCATAAGGACACTTGTTGGGGCCTGACTTGAAAGGGTCAGTAACAATTTTATGCGTTAGCTTGATGACCCATAGGGAGCTCAGATTAGTTATTTCTGGGTGTGTCTGTGAGAGTGTTTCTGGATGAGACTCACATTTGAATTGATGGACTCAGTAGACTGCCCTCCGCAATGTGGGTGGGCGTCATCCAGTCCCCTGAGGGACTAAACAAAACAAAAAGTGGGGAAGGAGGAATTTGCCCCTTTTTTCCCGCCTCACTGGTTAAACTGGAACATATCTTATCCAGCCCTTGGACTGGGATTTACACCATCAGCTCCACTGGTTCTCAGGCTTTCAAACTTGGACTGAATTACACCACTGGCTTTCTTAGATCTCCAGTTTGCCAACAGCAGGTCGCAGGGCTTCTCAGCCTTCATGATCACGTGAGCCAATCCCTCAGAATAAATCTCCTTATATATGTATATCCTGCAGGTTCTGTTTCTCTGGAGAACTCCGAGGAATACACTATGATAAAGAACACTGTGGCTCAAGTGCAATAAATGAACTTGCCCAGACTTACAGCAAGTAGGTGGCAGAGGCAGGATTTGAGCCAGGCTGTGTGACTCCAAAGCCCATCCATGCTCTTTCCAAGGCACCGAGAAATATCCACAACAGTAAAGTACGCTGGGTTCACCGGAATTTCCAGTGAACTGGAATTCAGTTGTTAGCCTGGAATTTCCAGGCTAATAAGAAATGAGGCAAGCTAAAAGTTAAAATCTGGATAAAATGTAAAGTTTACTCCTTTCAGTAAAATGGAAAGTCAGACTCAGAATTAGCAGCTGTTAAAACACTTATCATGAAGTATCCCTGCCTTAGCTCACAAAAGTCAACAATCTAGAGATTAAAGTGAAAGTACATTTATCTCCAGAATTTAACATAGAAGACGGTAGAATAAGCTTCTAAATGTTTTAAGCCCTAGGTTGGGACTAGGGAGACCTGGGTTCTACTCCTAGATCAGTTGTTAAGTAATTGTGTATGTCCCTAAGCAAGTTGCTTTTCTGCCCTGGTCTCAGTTCTTGCCTGCAAAAGGAAGGGATTTGATTCTACGAGATGTCTATGTTCCCATCCTGATCTAAGGCTAACATTTTTCACAACTGATACTAATTCACCTCATGACGTTCTCGAGAGGTATGATCCATTTTGCAGAGATTCAGAAGTAGAGATTCAGAAAAGTTAGGTGCCTTACTCAGCACTTGATCACAGAGCTGAGGACTAATGTCTCTTTCTCCTGCATTGCCAGACCCTCCTTCTTCCCCATCCTGCCTTGGGATACTTCATTGACATTGGCTGAGGTGGAACCGAAGGGAACCAGAATGCTCCTCTCTGCCCCTAATGCTGACCACGATCCCTCACTATCTACTGTCATGAGGCTGGAGAAGCCACCATGTCCCTAACTCACCCCATGCTGGCAATCATCCCTTCATGTTGGGGGCGGAGGGGTTGTGATTTAGTTCCCATCTATTTGTGTGGATGTAATTAACAGTAGACTCACCCAGTCAGTCATCTGGACCCCAAAAAGGGTCTGTTGTTGAGAGTCAGTGCTTCCCCTACCTGTTTACTGACACCTCAACACAACCTCACAGTCTCCCCTTTGGCCACTTGCCTCCCACTCTTTCCAGTCACCTGGGCACAAAACCAAACCATGCTGTTCTTCTGTACAAAGATGTCATTCAGTGAAAATTCAAAATACAAGCTTACCGTGTTACATAAAGGCTTTTTAAGCCAGCCTTATGCTCAATCACTTGGGTTTGGCTATCTCTCTCTACACATCACACACTCATACCTGCTTGCCAACTCCAGAGAAATCTAGTTTTCTCTTCATCCAAATTTTCAGCAGTGTGCATTTTTGTCTATATATATATATATATATATATATGTATATATATATTTATTTTTAGCTGTGTTGAGTCTTCATTGCTGCACTTTGGCTTTCTCTAGTTGCAGCGAGCAGGGGCTACTCTTTGTTGCGGCGCATGGGCTTCTCATTGCGTTGCCTTCCCTTTGCTGCAGAGCACGGGCTCTAGGCGCATGGGCTTCAGTAGTTGTGGCACACAGGCTTAGTTGCTCCACGGCATGTGGGGTCTTCCCCGACCAGAGCTTGAACCCATGTCCCCTGCATTGTCAGGAAGATTCTTAACCACTGCGCCACCAGGGAAGTCCCTGGCAGTGTGCATTTTAAGAGCTCTTTTACCCTTGTTTATTTCTTCTTTCATCACCTCAAGGTATTTCATTCCTAAGTACCTTGTTTTTCCACTCCATATTTTCTCACTCTTATTTTCTAGTTATGTTCATTCCTTCCTCTGCCTTTATTATTTTCCTTTCCTCTGGCAAAAAACAGAGGGAAAAAAAAAAAAACTTCCTATTTTAGTACTCTAAAGAGTGCTACATTGTTTGTCCTTTCTCTCTTTATCTGCATTTTACATCATTGGCCCTGAAGACAGAGGACTCCTTCTGCCATCTTGGGATTTAGCAAGACTATTTATTAAGCACTCACTAACACACCTGCCTATATTAGGTGCTCTGTGCATGTTTTCTCATTAAATCCTCACAACCACCACATGAAATAGCTCTTTCCCTAAAACAGTGCCTCTCAGACTTTAATGTGCATGTAAATCACCCAATTATCTTGGATTATGATTTGAAGGTTTTGGACAAGACCTGAGAATCTGCATTTCTTGCAAGCTCCTGGGTGACGCTGAAGATGCATGTCTGTGGACCACATTGCAGGTTTGGCAGAACTTTTATGTGAGTGACTGATGTGAAAATTCTGCTTACCATGAGCATTTTGGTCCCTAGTGTTAAGCACTACCCTCTTCCCACCATCCTCTCCTAAAATTAAAACAGTCCTTGAAAGGTCAACAAATTCATCATGAACAGGGAGTTAGCGACAATTTCAAAATGTGCATCCTGAGAACAATGAAACACAGAGAGAGAATGAAACCAAAACGGGAAGGAACACAGAAGAGGCAACAGTTGTTGAAGATGAAAGTGATCCAGCGAGAGACTAACATGATGGGATATCTTCAAGAAACGTATCTTCAAAGATGTCTTCAAGGAAGATGTCTGCCCCCCTTACCACAAGCACGGGGGTGAGACACAGACTCTGCCATCTTGGAACTCACTGAATTTCTTGGAACTCAAAGAGCGTTTATAGAGTGCCTACTGGCATGAGTGTATTGCCAGGTACTCTCTCTCTATATATACACTTTTTCATTAAATGCTCACGACCACCTTTTGAAGTAGTTATCACTTGGTTTTACAGATGAACAGAACTGGGGCTCATGGAAATTGGTTAACTTTTCCCAAGATAAGCACCAGTTTTCATAAATAGGATTCAATCCACCACTTCCCACTACAAGCTTAGGTCTCTATTATCATACAAGCTACCAAAACACTGGGAAAAAATATAGGAGCCCACTAGAGGTCCAGAGATAGAGATGAGCTTCTGACTTTGATGAAACTTGAAAAAGAAAAGAAGCATGTGTGGCTCAGAAGAGAATGAATCTGTTTATGTTACTCATGGCTTTGGATGCAAAGGGAGAAAAAGAATCTCCAGGAACACAGGTTAGAGGAGTGTCTGTGTGGTGTGTAGTAAAACCTTTCTGTGGCACTGTTATTTGGTGCACTTTTGATCTTTTTTTTTACTAGGTTGGATTCCTTGAGAGCAGAGAGACTTTCTCTGAGACCAGCCTGTCTCTGAAGGAGGAACAGTGTTCAGTCCCTGTGGTTGATTTCATCCTTTCCCACCTCGTCCTAGCCTCCTGAACCCTGGGTACCAAAAATTACCCTAAGTATGATTATATCAGCTTCTCCCCCACTGTTGGGTCCATCTTCTCTGTCTTCTAATAAACTCTAGTTATTCAATTTTTTGAATGTAGCAATTTTGTAGTCCTATCTCCTTTTCCTTTCCTCCGTGTCCCATTTCCTTCACCACCAGTTCTCTGAGAGAAGTGTCTTCATTCCCTGCCTTTCCAACTGAAGTACTCATTGTTTTAAGTCCCTGTGACCTGACTTCAGTCATCACTGTTCTCCTAAAACTATTTCCCTCCATGGTCACCTGGAGCCACATAATTGTCTTTTCTCTCTGACTGCTTTATCTCATGCCTGATCCTTCTCAATTCTGTGGTACTATTTAATACTGTTGCCCACCTGCTTCATGTGGAAAAGCTCCCTCTGACTTTCAAAATGCAGCAGTGCCTCATTCTGTTCCAACCTTTCTGGTTTTTCTCTAACTTTCTTGAAGATTCTTTCTCCTCCTCTCACCCCTAAATGTGGATGGCCTCTGACTCTTATCATTGCTCCATTTCTATTTCCCCTGACACACCCTCCTTTGATGATTTCCTCCCCTGCTGTTGCTTCAGTTATCATATTTTGGGTAGATAACTTCTTGTCTGTAGACTCACATTTCCATCTGGCAATGGAACATTTCCACCTACCATTTTCTAAGCAGCAATACTACCTCAAACTAATACAGTCTTTCCCCTGATTTTTCAATTTCTATTAAGGGTATCACTATTTTCCCATTCATCTAGAGTTTATTTGTATCATCTCACCATCCTTATGCCTTAAGATCTAAGAGATTGCTAAATACTACAGATTCTCCGCAAGATTTCTCACATTCTCGTCCCTTTTTATTCCTACTACTACCATCATAGTTCAAATCCTTGGTGGACATTTAACCTGCTCCCTCTTTTCCATTCTCTCTATCATATCATAATCTCCCAGTGTCTTCCTTCCTCCATTTCCTCCCAGCTCCCATCTTTCCAAAGTCTTTTTCACCAGATAAATCTTCTAAAGACAAAGGTCTGGTCATGTCACTCCCTAAAACCTCCAGTTCCTAATTGCCCAAATAATGAAGTCCATTCGTTATTTATATAACCACCACACTAGACTGCTCCCTATTCCACAACCATCCAACATGCTTATCTTCTTCTGAGTCTCTACTCAGGGTTTCTCTGTCTGAAATGTCCTCCCCAACATCAAACTCAGTTCCTTGTTTTCCACACTCATCAGGAGCAATCTGTTTTCTCCATGCTTGGAGCCTACAGAATCAGTACTTAAGCATCTTTAATAGTTTGTTCCTCAACTTACTTATAATAATTTGTATAATAACTTGTAATAAACTGTGTGTACCTACCTTAGAATATGGAAACAAAGATAAGTGTGAATCCAAATAGCTATGATTGAAGAAGTCCCATGATGACCAAAACATCTCAATTTTTTCTTCATTAGTGACCACAGAGTCAGAAGTCCATGAATGTGTGTGTAGAGGAACAGAAGGGAATCACATGAGCTTTTATTGACAACAATAGTAAAATATTACTTGTTAACTAATCAAAAATATTTAACCTTGGCAATATCAATACTCCGAAAGCAGCTCCTAAGGCAGCTCCATCAGCTTTGCCTAAACAGAAGCACAGAGGGGTCTTATGCTAATATTAATGAATTTCAATCGAATCTGCATTTAAGAGACTAACTAGAAATTCTCAAATCAGACCACTCAGCAGAATCTCCAGGGGATTTATGAAGAACTCAGAATCCCAGTCCTCTGAATTAGAGACTCTAATTCAGAAAGCCCAGGGTAGGACATAAAAATCTAGTTTTAATCATCATCCCAGGCGTCTGATGGAGGGAAAAAAAATATACCACGGCTTCTCAAATTTTAATGTGCATTGGAATTATTTGGGAATCCTGTTAAAGTGCAGATTCTAAATCAGTAGGTCTCGAGGAAAGGAGGGCAGGCTGAGAGTCCACATTGCTAACGAGTTCCTAGATTATGCCTATAATGCTATTCTGTGGACCGCATTTTGAATAGCAAGGGGTCTTAAACAATCTGGAAAATCACTCAGTATTTTCAGTGTGGGACCAACTCAACTCCTATATCATGTTTCTGATGCTACTGTTGTGGTGCTGGTTCAATTTCATTACTTCCAGTTTGCATCATGAAACCAGGCTGATGGAAGCATTTCCTAAAGTTCAGTTACATTTTCAGATCATTTAAAATTCACATACTCATTTCCAAAATTCCAGAGATATTTTTCTCATGGTGGACAGAATTGGAATTCAACTCAAGCATTTCCTCTTTTAATTAAGATATCCTAAAGGGATGCTTGATTATTCAGATATACCCTGAGCTTTATACTCCAGTAAACACCTGCAGAAATTTAAAGTAGAATTCACATGGGTCAAAAATTTATGACACTGGTCTGAAAATGGGGTTTTATCTCTTTTAAATAGCCATGTAGTTCTTCAAACTTTGTGATTCTGGGGAGCTCAGAGCAGTTCAGCATTGGAAAATGAGTGTCGTAACCAGTTACCTGTGCTGTATGAGTGTGAATACCTACACTTTCTTAACCATATCAGAAAGTCTTGGGGTTTTTTCCCTCTGCAGTTTCAAGTAGAATATGTTCAGATGTCTTCTCTCATCAGTAAGGAAGTACAATCTTGTGAGTCTCTGGGATCCAGTAAAGTGGGTCTCTCAGAGCCCCTTAATCCCCAAAAGCCCTTGATCTAAGAAAGCAACTCAATAAATCCCATCTTTCCAACAAGTTTCCATGACCTAGCTATCTGCCTACAGAGAAACAAACTAAGTTTCTATACCCTGAACCAACCAATTTCTTCCCAACCTCTCATAACCTGGCAAGCATTAAGAGCACAAATGAGAAGAACATTCACAACTCATCATTTCTTCCATCCCATCATACAAAAATCTATAGAGTTCTCAGCATAGACTTTACCAACAAATGATGCAATGCAATGAGCACCCACTCACCTTCTCATATGATCTGAGCAAAACACTGATGTCTTCTTTCTCCTCACATTGCAGGTGCCCCATATGTGACCACTTACTAAAAGACTAATTACATTTCTTACTGGTGACTGTAAGCTATATACTTAGCTAGTTATTTTACATTTGGTAGTATATATTAGTCCATGCCACTCTCTCTTAGGCTCTTCTGATTCATGTTGGTTAATTTTATAAAAGCATTTTTACTAAATATTTCCAACACGCTACAACCTGTTGTTCAGAAGACCATATTTTAGAAGACCCAAATCATGGTTTTTATTAGGTCACTGTCTAACACCTTCTATCTCATATACTGTAAGCGTCTCCCAGAGAATAAATGGTATTTTCCTCTGATGGGGTATATTTTTCTAAAAGCTCCACCATGGGTAAATCCATTATCCATCCCAAAGATATAGTAGATTCTAATTCATTTCCTCAATTATTTGACAAGAACATCCATTCTTTCTTATTCTGGTAACAGTACTGCATTTTTTTTTCAGAGGATTACTTCTCCTGAATTCTTCGTTGTTGTTGTGCTGAAAGTCTCTTGACATAAACCAAGCCAGCTCATTGGAAGTAATAATCTAAACTTGGGGAAAGTAGGAAGGTGGGACTCTCTTTCCATTAGGTTGCTAAGAGTAAGATGTAAGCCAGGAGCAGCTAGCTGGTGGCCATCTTGGCACCCACAGGAATAGCCCATCTGAGAGCAGAAGAAAGAAGCGTAGTATCAGATTTAGATAATATCATATGAGCACCCGGTTACAAATATGCCTTTTTCATTTAAGTTAACTTGAGCTGGGTTTCTGTCAGTCATAACTGAAAATGTCCTGGCTGATACAGGACTTCAGAAATGACAGTGATAATAATAGCTAACCCTTACCCAACACTTACCATATGCCAGGCACTGTTGTAGGTGCTTTCTGTATATTAACTCATATAATCTTCACAAACTTATGCAGTAGGTGCTGTTACTCTCATCATCTCCATTTTACAAATGAGGAAACTGAGATAAAAAGCTTCCTCAAGGCCACCCAGCTAACAAGTGATGATATCAGGATTCAAACACAAGCATCCTAACTCCAGAGTCTGTGCTATGAATGAGGGCTGCTCAAAGTGTGGCCCAAAGACTAGTTCCAGTCCATAAACTATGAACTGTCTGCAAGCAGAAATTGAAAGTACGTACGCGTATAGAAACCTTTATAGTAAGCTCACATTGTTACAACATTCTGTATTTATGAGTATTCGTCCATGATGGATTGGGAATTTTTTTAAATGTACCCTTCACCACAGAGTTTGAGGAGCATCATTTAGCTTGCAGGGTAAGCACTGTGATTTAGATATAAATCACAACCTTTCTTCAAATGCTCTTTAGTTTCTATAAATAATGTTGGTGTCACTTGGCAATCCTGAAATATATTACTTCTTAACTCAATTCCAATGTTTCAAAATAGAGTTATTTGAGGTATTTTTAATTCTCATGGCTCTGGATTAGAATGTGTTCCTGAGTTCTCAGTGGACCTTTTGAAATGCTAGTGTATTGAGTTAAAGCTACAGAGCACTAAAGAGCTTGACAATGAAACTTGCCCTAAACAGAGAGTAAAGACAAAGGGAATTGCAATCCCAGCCAAGGGAGAAGTCAGAATGTCAGTACTAGGAAATGAGTGATACCAGAAAGTTGGAAGACGGGCTACGAGTGGAGGAGACATCTAGAACAAAGCACAGAAGAAAGCTGGGACCCTGCAGAGCTTTCCTATGCATCCTACTTTGAGAAATACACTCCCCTCCTGTGCCCTGGCACAAAGAAGCTGTGCCTAGGACATAAGCTTAGTCTGAAAAAAATAAGTCTTTCTTGAACAGACACTTCACAAATGGACAATAAGCCCACGGGAAAAAATGACATTGTTAGTCATCAGGGAAATGCAAAAAAAGTCCACAACGAGATACCCCTACACACCACAAGAATGGCTAAAATTAAGAAGAAAAGCAGCAAATGTTGGTAAGGATATTGAACAACTGGAACTGTCATACTCGGCTGGCAGGAATGGGAAAGGAGGTGGCACTTTCTTATAGAGTTAAAATGTGCCTACCCTGTGACCCAGCAATTCCACTCCTACTTAGTGACCCAAGAGAACTGAAGACATATGTTCACACTAGGACTTATACACAAATGCTCATATCCCTGAAGTGGGAATGAACCAAATAACAGTTAGCAGGAGAATGAATCAACAAATTGTGATGTAGTTCCACCAAAAAATACTATTTGGCAATAAAAAGGAACAGACTACTATACTTGCAACAGTAGGGATGAATCTCACAGACATAATACTAAGTGAATGAAACTGGTCACAAAGGGTACATACTGCAAGATTTTATTTACCTGAAATTCTAAAATAGGCAAAAGACATCTAAGGTGAAAAGTATTAGAACAGTGGTTGCATCTTGGAAGAGGGTGATGGACAGGAGGATTGCATGGAAAGAGACATAAAGAAAATTTCTTGGGAGATGGAAATGTTCTATACCATGATAGGGATGTGAGTTACAGGAGGGTGTCAAGTGGAAGGTATGGGGAGTGGATAAAAGTACAGATGAAGCAAGAATGGCAGAATATTGATCATTGTTGAAGCTGGATAATGGGTACATATCATTATATTAATGGTTATTTTGTATCTATTTGGAATTTTCCCTTTTTATTTTTACTTTTTTTAGAAAACATCTTTATTGGAGTATAATTGCTTCACAATGGTGTGTTAGTTTCTCCTTTATAACAAAGTGAATCAGCTATACATATGCATACATCGCCACATCTCCTCCCTCTTGTGACTCCCTCACCCACTCCCTATCCTACCCCACTAGGTGGTCACAAAGGACAGAGCTGATCTCCCTGCGCTATGCGGCTGCTTCCCACTACCTAGCTGTTTTACATTTGGTAGTATATATTAGTCCACGCCACTCTCTCACTGCGTCCCAGCTTACCCTTCCCCCGACCCCGTGTCCTCAAGTCCATTCTCTACCTCTGCGGCTTTATTCTTGTCCTGCCCCTAGGTTCTTCATGACCTTTTTTTTTTTTTTTTTTTTTTAGATTCCATATATATGTGTTTGCATACGGTATTTGTTTTTCTCTTTCTGACTTACTTCACTCTGTAGGACAGGCTCTAGGCCCATCCACCTCACTACAAATAACTCAATTTTGTTTCTTGTTATGGCTGAGTAATATTCCATTGTATATATGTGTGCCACATCTTCTTTATCCATTCATCTATTGATGGCCACTGAGGTTGCTTCCATGTCCTGGCTATTGTAAACAGAGCTGCAATGAACATTGTCGTATGTGACTCTTTTTGAATTATGTTTTTCTCAGGGTATATGCCCAGTAGTGGGATTGCTGGGTCATATGGTAGTTCTATTTTTAGTTTTTTAAGGAACCTCCATACTGTTCTCCATAGTGGCTGTATCAATTTACATTCCCACCAACAGTGCAAGAGGGTTCCCTTTCCTCCACACCCTCTCCAGCATTTATTGTTGCAGATTTTTTAATGATGGCCATTGACTGGTGTGAGGTGATACCTCACTGTAGTTTTGATTTGCATTTCTCTAATGATTAGTGATGTTGAGCATCCTTTCATGTGTTTGTTGGCTATCTGTATATCTTCTTTGGAGAAATTTCTATTTAGGTCTTCTGCCCATTTTTGGATTGGGTTGTTTGTTTTTTGATATTGAGCTGCATGAGCTGCTTGTAAATTTTGGAGATTAATCCTTTGTCAGTTGCTTCATTTGCACATATTTTCTCCCATTCTGAGGGCTGTCTTTTCCTCTTGTTTATGGTTTCTTTTGCTGTGCAAAAGCTTTTAAGTTTCATTAGGTCCCATTTGTTTACTTTTGTTTTTATTTCCATTTCTCTAGGAGGTGGGTCAAAAAGGATCTTGCTGTGATTTATGTCATAGAGTGTTCTATGTTTTCCTCTAAGAGTTTTATAGTGTCTGGCCTTACATTTAGGTCTTTAATCCATTTTGAGTTTATTTTTGTGTATGGTGTTAGGGAGTGTTCTGATTTCATTCTTTTACATGTAGCTGCCCGGTTTTCCCAGCACCACTTATTGAAGAGGCTGTCTTTTCTCCATTGTATATTCTTGCCTCCTTTATCAAAAATAAGGTGACCATATGTGCGTGGGTTTATCTCTGGGTTTTCTGTCCTGTTCCAATGATCTATATTTCTGTTTTTGTGCCAGTACCATACTGTCTTGCTTACTGTAGCTTTGTAGTATAGTGTGAAGTCTGGGAGCCTGATTCCTCCAGCTCTGTTTTTCTTTCTCAAGATTGCTCTGGCTATTCGGGGTCTTTTGTGTTTCAGACAAATTGTGAAATTTTTTGTTCTAGTTCTATGAAAAATGCCATTGGTAGTTTGATAGGGATTCCACTGAATCTGTACATTGCTTTGGGTAGTATAGTCATTTTCACAATGTTGAGTCTTCCAATCCAAGAACATGGTATATCTCTCCATCTGTTGGTATCATCTTTAATTTCTTTCATCAGTGTCTTATAGTTTTCTGCATACAGGTCTTTGGTCTCCCTAGGTAGGTTTATTCCTAGGTATTTTATTCTTTTTGTTGCAACGGTAAATGGGAGTGTTTCCTTCATTTCTCTTTCAGATTTTTCATCATTAGTGTATAGGAATGACAAATGGTAAAAGCAAAGCTATACAGACAAAATCACACAAAGAAGCATGCACATACACACTCACAAAAAGAGAAAAAGGAAAAAAATGTATATATCGTTGCTCCCAAAGTCCATTGCCTCAATTTGGGATGATTCGTTGTCTATTCAGGTATTCCACAGATGCAGGGTACATCAAGTTGATTGTGGAGATTTAATCCGCTGCTCCTGGGGCTGCTGGGAGAGATTTCCCTTTCTCTTCTTTGTTTGCACAGCTCCTGGGGTTCAGCTTTGGATTTGGACCCGCCTCTGCGTGTAGGTCGCCTGTGGGCGTCTGTTCTTCACTCAGACAGGACGGGGTTAAAGGAGCCGCTGATTCGGGGGCTCTGGCTCACTCAGGCCGGGGATGGTGGGTGGTGGGGGGTGGGGGGGAGGGAGGGGTACGGATGCGGGGCAAGCCTGCAGGCCGCAGAGGCCAGCATGACGTTGCACCAGCCTGAGGCGCGCCGTGTGTTCTCCCGGGGAAGTTGTCCCTGGATCACGGGACACTGGCAGTGCACAGGCTTCTGGGAGGGAAGGTGTGGAGAGTGACCTATGCTCTCACACAGGCTTCTTTGTGGCGGCAGCAGCAGCCTTAGCGTCTCATGCCCGCCTCTGGGGTCCGCGCTGATAGCTGCGGCTCGCGCCCATCTCTGGAGCTTGTTTAGGCGGTGCTCTGAATCCCCTGTCCTCGCGCACCCGGAAACAATGGTATGTTGCCTCTTTGGCAGCTCCAGACATTTTCCCGGACTCCCTCCCGGCTAGCCGAGGCGCACGAGCCCCCTTCAGGCTGTGTTCACGCAGCCAACCCCAGTCCTCTCCCTGGGATCCGACCTCCGAAGCCCGAGCCTCAGCTTCCAGCCCCCGCCCGCCCCGGCGGGTAAGCAGACAAACCTCTCGGGCTGGTGAGTGCTGGTCGGCACCCACCCTCTGTGCGGGAATCTCTCCACCGTGCCCTCCGCACCCCTGTTGCTGCGCTCTCCTCTGTGACCCCAAATCTTCCCCCCTCTGCCACCCACAGTCTCCACCCACGAAGGGGCTTCTACTGTGTGGAAACCTTTCCTCCTTCAAGGCTCCCTCCCACTGGTGCGGGTCCCGTCCCTATTCTTCTGTCTCTGTTTTTTCTTTTGCCCTATCCAGGTACGTGGGGAGTTTCTTGCCTTTTGGGAGGTCTGAGGTCTTCTGCCAGCGTTCAGCAGGTGTTCTGTAGGAGTTGTTCCACATGTAGATGTATTTCTGATGTAATTGTGGGGAGGAAGGCTATCTCCATGTCTCACTCCTCCGCCATCTTGAAGGTCTCTGGAATTTTACCTTTAAAAAATTTTTTTTAATAATAAAAAGCTGGAAAATCAATAAATAAAAGTCTCTTGACATTTAGTCAGTGTTATCAGGAGTTTCATAAAAAATTTCTCCAGAAAAACTGCACCTAGGAACCAACTGCCATTGTAAGAACAAGTATCACCAACTAGATGCCTCCTGAGTGTAAGGCAGAAGTGTCACAACTGAGAATACAGAGGGTGCGTTTTCTCTGGACATACACCGTCCACCATTGTTGTGTCTAATCACTTAAAAAGTGCGTGACCAGAAAAAAGTAGTTCTCATTGATTTGCACACAACTGATAGTTGCTTTATGCAAGACAGAGCACAACTCAACTTCAGAGAAAAGTTCCTGGGTACAAGGCAAGGGGCTACGAAATAAAAGCCTTTTTTAATTTCAGCTTCTCCTTACAGCTTATTATTTTACTGTAAATGCCAAAGGGTGACTTTTAAACCAAGCTGTTTAAGATTTAAATTGGGTAAATTAAAATTTTTATGCATGTCACTTAGGTAGTAGTAGAAAATACTTCGAAGCCTAACAACAAAGGAAAGAATGAATACATTGTCATATAGCATATTCTGCAAATGTATAGTTTATAAAGAATGACAACACGTGGTAAAATGTTTATGCTATATCAAGTGAAAAAGAGCACACATTTACTTATAATACCAATTCTTATATATATACACATTTGCAGAGGAAAAAAAAACTCAAGAAAATAATGACTGTTAACCTCATATTGGTATATTACTGGATGGTGATATAATGAGTTTTAAATTCTTTTTCTTATGTTTTTCTATATTTTCCAGTTTTCTATAAAATTCCTTTTATGACAGAAAAGCAAGACCAAAAAGTCACCTCTAAGAGCGGTATACTTATTGTTATAAATCAAATTCTTACTCAGCAACAGTATGAAAAACCAAATTGATCATTTTGTATTATCTAGGTTTTCTGAGGAAGAACAATGGTGCCTGGTGAACTAGTGCTATAACAGCTTGCTTAGTAATGCTCCTCTTTCCCTAAGTGCTTTTAAAATTTGTTCAAAATACCCACTTTGCTTATTTGGGTATGGGGAAGAATAAGGATGGCAAGGCAACAATCATTTTTCATGCTACTGCAAACGTCTTTCATTCCAAATCCCCTCACCAGTTCCATTCCTCCAGTGATTCCAGCAATGCACCCTCCCTCAGCCAGGGCACTGAGGCATAGAGACCCTGGTCGACAGGCCAAGCCATCTGCGTTGAGTCTCAGTGCAGGGCAGACAAGAACATAAACTCGACTTAGTTTTCTGCCACTGAATGCAAGGGACCTATATGGCTGCCTGAGTATAGAAAACACTAGCTGGCCTTCTCTACCTAACTTCCCAGAACCTCCAACCAGAGAAAAATGAATATACTGACATTGTCATCTTGGAGAATGCCATGTAGAGTTCAGCTGGTGGGAACAATTTAGTCACAAAGCCTGTACTAAAATTTCTGTGGAGAAGAATTGGCTATCTCACCAAGGCCCACCTCTGGACCCCATTATGATGAATTCAAATTTGTTGAGAATCCAGCAGGCTTTTCTTAATAGGTTTCTGCTTGGTTGGTTGGTTGGTTTTATTCAGTGGGGGGTCGTGCTGTCACTTTGTGGCTATCGCTGTTCAGTTTTAAAACATAAAGTACTTTCTTTATCCATACAGAAGACCAGTTGGCCTACAAGGCCATGCCCTAGAGTGGTGCTGTCCAATATGCAAGCCACTACCCACATGGCACTATGGAGCATTTGAAATGTAGCTAGACCAAACTGAGATGTGCTGTAAGTGTAAAATTCACATCGAATTTTGAAGACCTAGTACAAAAGAAAAAATAATATAAAATAGCTCGTTAATCATTTTAATAGTGATTGCATGCTGAAATGATAACATTTTGGATATATTGGGTTAAATAAAATGCATTGTTAAAATTAATTTTACCTGTTTCTTTTTACTTTTTTAGTGTGGCTGCTAGAAAATTTTAAATTACGTATGCCATGAACATTTTATTTCTGTTGGAGAGTGCTGGTTTAAAAAAGGAAGATGTGGCACATATATACAATGGAAAATTACTCAGCCATTAAAAAGAATGAAATAATGCCATTTGCAGCAATGGACCTAGAGATTGTCATACTGAATGAAGTAACTCAGAGAAAGAGAAATATCATATGATATCCCTTATAAGCGGAATCTAAAAAGAAATGATACAAATGAACTTACTTACAAAACAGAAACATACAGACTTAGAGAAGGAACTTATGGTTACCGGGGGGAGGGTGGGGGGAAGGAATAGTGAGGGGATTTGGGATTGACATACAAACACTGCTATATTTAAAATGGATAACCAATAAGGACCTATTGTATAGCACAGGGAACTCTGCTCAATATTATGTAACAACCTAAATGGGAAAAGAATTTGCAAAAGAATAGATGTATATGTATAACTGAATTACTTTGCTGTACACCTGAAAGTATCACAACATTGTTCATCAACTATACTCCAATATAAAATAAAAAGTTAAAAAATAATAAATTTTAGGGGGCTTCCCTGGTGGCACAGTGGTTGGGAATCTGCCTGCTAATGCAGGGGACACGGGTTCAAGCCCTGGTCTGGGAGGATCCCACATGCCACGGAGCAACTAGGCCCATGAGCCACAACTACTGAGCCTGCGCGTCTGGAGCCTGTGCTCCGCAACAGGAGAGGCTGCGATAGTGAGAGGCCCATGCACCACGATGAAAAGTGGCCCCCGCTTGCCACAACTAGAGAAAGCCCTCGCACAGAAACGAAGACCCAACACAGCAAAAATAAATAAAACTCCTACCCCCAACATCTAAAAATAATAATAACAAAATTTTTAAAAATGATTAGTGTTCATTAAATAAGTACCTGTGAATACCCACTCTGGAGCATCTTACATAGAAATGTCCATGTGAGAAAGAGGTTTATCCTAAATGGAGTGCTGTATGTCAGCACGTCTGCCCTTATGTTTTTCAGTCTGGGGTTCCTATGTGACCCCACTTTTCATCTTCTCTGTCCACGAAGATTTAATACATACAGCATGTCTCCGCCTCCAGCTGTCCCCAGGGCTGCCCATTGTTATCCCCGTTCTGCTGCTCTTGCAGGCTCCCTGCTCATGTCTGTTGGAGCAGTCAATCCAGGAAACAAAGTGCCACAAGAGGGACTGTAGGAAAACATTTCTGAGTACTCTAGTGAAGGGGCAAATGCTCTTGGTCCTCCAAAGTATGCTTCTCCCAGCTGGTACCCTGGTGACTTTTCAAAGATTTTTGAGGGAAGAAAAATTGTTAGCCAAAAGACACAAATAGCAAACTTGCTGGTTCTGAGACAAAGAGGCTGCATAGACCCCCTAGAGAATAGAGCCCCTGATCCCACCTGGACGGGTAAAGCCCATGGTTAGGCCACTAAGCCTTCCCCTCTGGCTAAATGGCTAATTATTTCTGATAACAGTGGTCTCTACTAACGCCTCACCTGCCCTACAGCAGAGCAGATCTATCAAGTGAGGAGGGTAGTAATTACTGGTGATACTTGCAAACACTCATTAATTAAGCTCCTGGGTCCTTAGGAGACAGATATGAGATACAAGGGGATCAACACACAACAATGCCGAAAGGAAGCTATAGCCATTTGAAAAGCAAAGTATAGTGACTGTTAATTTATAAAAGTGAAGTCAAAGAGTGTTGTGTTAAAAGTAAGACTCTAATACTTTACAGTTACACGTCTTCTGAAGTCTAAGAATTGTTTCTTGCCTTTTTTTCTCTCCCGTTAGCTACTATGACTACAGCTGAGAACTCTGTCTCCAAGAACGTGCTAATACATTTTCTGCCTCTGAATCTCCTTCCAGGCATCAATTTCTTATAGACGAGGGCTGTGTCATCTGCTATATTCCCTATAGCTCCTTGCATAATGGCAGGTACAGGGAATGTACATAATACATACAGATAGTTTGGTTACTTTTGTCTTCTGCTATACTGGTGACCTTCTCTTCATAGATGAATATCTTCAATATTTCACTAGGCCAAAGTTTCTTGAGCCAAACAGATCATCAGGTATGGTTAATATAATGAAATTTAAAGGCCTCCTGTAAACACTTCATGAATATTATATGTGCTACAATAAACAGTGGGACTTCTTGTTCTCAGGAAAGACTTCTGATGCTATTGAGGTTTCACTATAGAATTTATTCTATATTCTATAGGCTAAGGAAATATTACAGGGGAGAATGCAGACAATGTGAATTCAACTGTGAAATCACCTGGTTGACTACTCCAAGACTCTCAGAAACACTCTTTTTTCCTTTATGAAAGAAAATTTATAGAGTCATGATAGACAGAATGGTGGAGTGTTTCCTTTTTAAGACACAACTGGGGTTTAATTTTGAAGAGAAAAAAACAGATTTCAAAAGACAGACCCTGTTGGAAAATCACCAATTGGCCAGAGATAAAAATGTCTGTAACGGTTTAATTTTTCTCACTCCAGCTGGGAATTTTGTTGTTTTTTCTTTTTATATTTTCTGAATGTACTCAATACTTCTCCTAAAATAAAATCCCAAATTCTACTCCTGGATAATCTGAAAAAGAGATTCCTTTGATCTTCACAGTTGTTTTGACTTTTAAGAAAAAAAAGACAAGAAAATTTCAAAATAGTAAATCCCATATATATATAGTAAATTCCTTCTTAAACAGTATTCCAAGAATCAGCAGCTAATTTTTTAAAAAATCTCACAAGAGAAAATTTGTTAGGAATAAAATTTTAAATATAGACATATAAACTCTATATCATATAAAAACTTTTTTTCATAGGGGCATCTTAAGAGGATTTACTCTCAATATGAGTGTGGAGTCCACTAAATCACTGCATACATGATTCAGGCCATCATTTTTTTTTTTTGCCTTAACTAACAAATAATCAAAAAGCACTTTATTTGTTGAAGTTTTAAAAATATATTTATCTTTTGAAATGAAAGCCCACACAGGCATGCACACACAAAAATACACAGTTCTGTACATTATCAAAAGAACAGTGGCATACTTATTGCCATGGTCTAATGTTTAATGACTTAATCCCATCTGCATCTTCAAATCCACATGCATTACAAAAATTCCAAGAAACCTCATCATAAAGACTCTATTACTGCATGGTTCCCACTATAAAACAGAACAGCACTTTGTAGTATTATAGCAGTTTTCACGCAAGAATAGAAATACTCTTATGATTCCTTTGTTTTCTTCCAGATACCCATAGAGGAAGGTCAATGATATATTCATCTTATTGAAACTCTTGTCCAGGAAAACATAAAACCAACAGAAAAGAGTGCTACAGTGAGCAAATTGAGGTGAGGCACTATTTTCTCAAGTTATTAAAACTTTTCCAAATTTTTTGATTGATTGAAAATGTAAAGTTCTAATTCCATCTTAACATTATTATCAGTGAATTATTTCTTATCCCCACCATTCTACCTTCAGCCAAAAGACACTCCTCACCCCAACTATTCTACCTGACCCTACATAGTCATTGAAAATATAAAATATAGAAACCTGGATGCTTCTCTTGTAGGACTGGGAGTATCCTCAGCTTACCCAAAGCTTGAGTGTCTTGGGGCAACTTGAAAGGCATCAGACAGCCTAAATGCCTGGGCCACAAAAGGGTCCCCAAATGAGAGTAAGGACAAGATGTTACTCCAACCAAATACCCTGATAAGTGTTTGTCCTTAACATATGGAGCATTTTTGAAAAGAAAACAAGAGGAGAGAAGAGAAGAGGAGAGGGAGTGCTCTCTTCGGCAGCACATATACTAAAATTGGAACGATACAGAGAAGATTAGCATGGCCCCTGTGCAAGGATGACACGCAAATTCGTGAAGTGCTCCATATTTTTGAGGTATCACCTCACACCAGTTAGAATGGGCATCATCAGAAAATCTACAAACAGCAAATGCTGGAGAAGGTGTGGAGAAAAGGGAACACGCTTGCACTGTTTGTGGGAAATGTAAATTGATACAGCCACTATGGAGAACAGTATGGAGGTTCCTTAAAAAACTAAAAATTACCATATGATCCAGCAATCCCACTACTGGGCATATACCCAGAGAAAACCATAATTCAAAAAGACACATGCACCCCAATGTTCATTGCAGCACTATTTACAATAGCCAGGTCATGGAAGCAACCTAAATGCCCATCGACAGATGAATGGATAAAGAAGTTGTATACATATATACATATATACATATGTATATGTATACATATGTGTATGTGTACATATATGTATACATGTGTGTGTACATACATATGTATACATATATACAATGGAATATTACTTGGCCATAAAAAGGAACGAAATTGGGTCATTTGTAGAGACGTGGATGGATCTAGAGACTGTCATACAGAGCGAAGTAAGTCAGAAAGAGAAAAACAAATATCGTATATTAATGCATGTATGTGGAACCTACAAAAATGGTACAGATGAACCGGCTTGCAGGACAGAAATTGAGACACAGATGTAGAGAACAAATGTATGGACACCAAGGGGGGAAAGCCGCAGGGGGGTGGGGGTGGTGGTGTGATGAATTGGGCAATTGGGATTGACATGTATACACTGCTGTGGATAAAATGGATGACTAATAAGAACCTGCTGTATAAAAAAATAAATAAAATTAAAGAGGAAAAAAAAAAAGAGGAGAGGAAAGTGGAGGGGAGCCAAGAGAAAAGAAGGGAAGAGAGGAGAGGAGAGAATAGGAGAGATAAAGTTATAAAGTGAACCCCTGTCCCGATATGGACACATTTTTAGCAGCCATCCAGCAGAAGGGACATATTTTGATCATTGCTAATCCTTAAAAATATCAGGCTCAGCTCCTCTGTGACTTAGAGCAAAGTGTGTATGCCTAGAAACTAATCCTTTTCCACTTTAACTTCTTTTGTGAGCTTACCAAGCAATTATTCCATAATTTACCCAGCAAAATAATTCTATAGCCCACCAAGAAGAGACTAAGAAGGAAACAAATAATGTGTGTGTGTAAAGAAACTACATGTAAAATATACATCCTATCCTTTTTTAAATTTTCTGGGTAAAATTTATGAACAGCTGGTATCTCTCAGGATAAACCATTTTGTGTTTGTAATATAAATATTCATTGATCTGGATGGGTATTTTCGGTGACCATATTAATAAAATACAAAATTTTTAAATCTTTGAGTTACATTTTTTTTCCAGAAAACAAACCCATATATCTCTACATCATTCTTACTGCCATTTCTTCTACCTGCTACAAAATGGTCAGGAAAGGGCACCCAGCCCAGTCTCAAGAAGGATGTTAAAAACGAGGGGAGGCGGGGTGAAATACAGTGTAGGATCTCAAGGTCTGAGGCCAGGGATTCACTGGGCATTAGGACAAAGCATTGTATTTCCAATGGCCTCGATTTCTTCCTCTCAAGATGATAACTAAAACCCATATATGATTTATTTCATTTGAAGCAAGAATAAACTTAATAAATTGTGGGAGAATATTTGGGGGTGTGTGGGACACAGATAGAATAAGAGAGACAAAAACAGCAATGTATACCACAAACATGCTTTCAGGAGGAAGCTGGTGGTCTGCGAGCCACATTTTGAGAAACATTGTCAACAGTGACTATTTTTTTCAGTTTATTCAACCTCTTTACACTTATTTTTATCATTGCTTCTTTAAAAAAAAGTTTTGTCAATAAAGGTGCTCCACACGTGAGAAAATCAAGAAAATGTTCCCAAATCCCTTCTGAAAACTTTAAATAAACATTCCTGATGTTCTCTATGTGGTTACCTCACCCTTGCATTCAACAGAGAAAAGCATCAATAATGGTTCAAGCATTTGCTGGGCAATGGGGTCTTAGAGGTGAAAAGGCAGACTTCCAGGGCCCTATGGTCTAATGGGAAGTGATAAATAAGTAAAAAAGTAGTTTAAACACAATGGGATAAATATAATGCATGTAACTGGAGTCACATTCAACTTCCATATAGCAACTGCTTAGCAGAGCCAAAGACAAAGTTGAGCCAGGGCTCCATCTGTTTTGAGATGGTAGAAAATCAAAAAGATATTGCTGTCCTTTCTGAGACCATAATTCCTTTTCCTAGTGGAAACCACGAAAATATAAGCCACTCACACCCTGATTTCTCAGTTCAGGAATTTTAATCCAAAAGCCATAAAATGAGGCAATTGCTATGCGGCCAAGTAAAAGCCTAAAAGAATATCTGAGTGTCTTCTGCCCTAGATCTCAGGAGTATGGTGATCCTTTGTGCGGTTAACTTTTCTCACGTAACAGGTCTTTACCATACCTGCTCTTGGATCTGGTACCTACCAAGATACCTGGGTTCTGTAAGGTAACCCAAGGATAAGTAGAAGAATAAACCCTTTTAATGGAATAACAAGGGGAATTGTTAGCAGAAAACTAACATTAGCAATCCAATTACTTAAATTTTCTATCCTAAGATTATCTTCAAAGAGAATGTTTCCCAGCCCTCCTCTTCATTTAGGACCCAAAGCCCCCACTTCATTCCTGCTCCCACCCCCAGGAAAGCAAAGAATGTCAGACAACACTCCCCTGAAGCTAGACACAAAATTAGACAGAAAAGGTGGGAGGAAAGGAAGAATAAAGAAGCAGAGCACTAAGGAGCTGTAAGGCAAGGAAAGAGGCAGAGAGACTATCTGGGAGAGGGGACAAAAGAGAGTCTTAGTTACCCATATGGTTGACCACATGACATGTCCCAAGCACTTAAGACTAAGGATAAGTTGAATTTTCTAATTCCCACCACGCTGAAAATTTGGAAGTAAGTAGAATATATCACTTGGATCTGAAATAGTCCATTTGAAATGTTTCTAGATTCCACGTGTGTGTTTGACTAATGGTAGACTCTTTGTTATTAACTATAGTACCTCTTTCTTCCAGAATAAGGAACATCAACTCCAGTGATATCTAATAGTCTTTGGCCAGTTCCTTAATCCAAGGGAATTTTGAAATAACATATTATCAAACTATCAAACAGAGCTCCTGGGGACATCTGGAGCAAATCCAGTGTTGCACAAGGGCCATCAGGGCCCTGTTGAGCATCACCATGGATCACTAGGCTGTCATTCTTAAACTGACCTATTAAGTTAGCCCTTGGTCTCTAGGTTGCCACCTTAGGAAATTAAATTGCTTTGGTTTCACCTAAATTCTAAATAGTCAAGGACTCCCCTTGTGAAAGTTGTGAAAATGCCTATGCTCATGATCAATTTCCATGGGAACCATGATTAAGGCAGGTCAAGTCTAGGTTCATCTGACTCCTGACTCCATATTCTTTGAAAATATAAACAGGAGGGCAATATCTTCCCTGGTCCTCACTACTGTGAGTGGCGGGGGTAGAAACCTCCTTTCTTCTTCCTTTCTCAACTCAATCCTTCCTTTTCTTTGTATCTGAATAGAGGCAAAGACCCAGAGGTAATTCCATCTTCCCGCATTCAGTACAGAAACCACCTCTATCCTTGCCCTATGTCCTTCTACTTTTGCCTTCTCCAGTTTTTATCCATTCTTCCTCCAGGCATACAATGCTATGCCAGATATGTAATATGCTCAGTCAATAACATTGAAGGAAGACCTTGGTAGCTGATTTCCATGCCTCCCTTAGACAGGAAAGCCCTAGATTCTCCACCTTCACCCAGGCAGTAGGTTTTAGTCAAATCCCCACAGTAGGACAAGGGCAAAATATGAGGATATATAAAATGCTATGAAATAGAGATAAATAACTGAGGTATCAGTTGGGATTATTTGTGTTACAGGTGACAGAAAACCCAAACTCAACTGGCTTAAGCAAAAGAGAAAAAAAGGGGTATTTTATGGGGTCACAGAACTGAGGGGTTAATATTGGATCTTGCCTGCTGAGGGGCTTGGTTCAGTCACAAACAATGTCTCTCTGGGCTCTTCCTTCCAGCTTTTCTTCCTCTAGATAAGCTCCAATTTTGACTCCATGGGATGCTTTCTAGCCACTGCAGGTTCATAGCTTCACAACCTCTAGTTCAATAACAAGAAACTCTGCTTCCCCAACAGCTCAAACAGCAGGACCAGAATTGAATTTCATTTGACTTTGATTGGCCCACTTTTGATCACATGATCATGCCTGAAAATGGCTGTGGCCAAGGGGATGGACTACACAGATTGATTCAGCCTCAGTCCCATGGTCCACTCCCTGAGGCCCAGGGATGACATCAGTCTCACTTGAAGCACATGGACTGAAATGGGAAAGGGGTGCCATCAAAGTAAAACTGTGCCCCCCAAAAGGGTGTGCAGGTGCTGAACAGCAAAGTAAATGAGCATTCATTATGCTTCTCTACCTCTGCAGGGATGCTCAAGAAATGCTTCACAGAGGAGACTGGAAGAGACTTTGGAACCAAATTATGAAGGATAAGTAGGACTTTGGTAGGCCAGAGAAGGCTGGGATGAGTGTGGACAGGTCATCCAAAGCTAGGAGAACACCATGCACTAATGCAGTGGACAGAGAAAAAGGTCATGATTTTTTTCCAGGGAATCCTAGTTAGCTTCATACAAATGTGCCTGTGGCGGCAGGGGGATAACTGAAGCAATTAAGCAGGCTAATCACATTGGGCTTTATATACCATACACAGGAATTTACAATTTTTTATCCTTTACAAAGAGATGGGGAGCATTGAGACAGATACCTTAAGCAAGCATTTGCTTTCTTGAGCTGGATGGAAGGTGTGTTGGATGGGTGAGATAAGGGCTGTGAAAGTGGGGCGGAATCTCAGTCAGAAACATCTCATATACAGTAAGTCCCCTCCACACGAACCTTCAAGTTGCAAACTTTCAAAGATGCGAACGTGTGTTCGCATGTCCAATCATGTAAGTTAGTTCACATGTCTGGCGTACATTGTCACGTGCGTGCATCCTCTACAAGTGGTTGTGCTTTTGTGTACTTTACTGTACAGTACTGTATAGAGTACGATAGTACAGAATCTTTGTTTCAAGCCCAGGATGTCCGAAAGCAAGCATAAAAGCAGTGGTGATGTGGCTGGTACTGCTAAGAAGCGCCAAGTGATAACGATGGAAACAAAAGTGAAAATAATTGAGAGAGTGGAGCGAGGCCATTATCAGTAATGAGATTTGGAGGAAACTTTGCCCGCAGTTTGTTCATGATTTTTGTGGAGTTGAAAAGGTGGATGAGGAGTCCAAAGAGGTCTTTAGCAACTTAGTGACACTCAGCTAGAAGCTGGAGCTAGATCTGCAAGAGGACGACTTCATTGGACTCCTTGCTGTGCAACACGAGGACCTTACTAATGAAGACCTGATGGAATTGGAGGCCCAAAGAAAGAACGAAAAGGGACAAGAGGAAGAAAAAGTAACTGAAGAACTGAAGAGATTCACGACACAGGAAATGGCAAGGGGATTTTCTTTATTTGAGGAGGCACTATTAGTTTTTGAGGCAAAGGACCTGAACATAGAACGGTACACGAAGGTTGCAGCAGCCATTCAGAATGCAATCCAGTGCTACCATGTCATCTATGATGAGAAAAAAGGAGCTACTACCCAGACACCACTAGATCGTTTTTTCAAGAGGGTAGATAGAATTGAATCCAGCCAGGAACCAGAACCTGTGCCATAACGTCAGGCACGAGTGAAATTGCAGCTTGCTCTCCGTCTCCTATTGCTGACGATCCTTCAGCTCTACCGTCTCCCACCTCCTCTCCCTCCTCCAGTCGGTAACTCTTCTTGCCTCTTCACTCGATGCCAGCCCCTGTATGCCAGCTGTTGTACTGTACTACTGTACTTTTCAAGGTACTGTACTGTAAGACTAAAAATGTTTTCTTTATTTTTCGTGTTTGTTTTTAATGCATTATTTGTGTGAAAAGTATTATAAACATATTACAGTACAGTATTATATAGCTGATTATGTTAGTTGGACACCCAGGCTAACTTTGTTGGACTTACGAACAAATTGGACTTACAAACTCGTTTGTATGTTGGGGACTCACTGTAAACTGAACCAAGGTTATTGGTTATGGAGTTTAAGACGGCGGCGGGGGGCGCTAATTAAAAAAAGAAGGAAATCCTGCCATTTGCAACAACATGGATGGACCTTGACGGTATTATGCTGAGATAAGTCAGACAGAGAAAGACAAATACTGTATGAGTTCACTTATGTGTGGAATCTAAAAAAACAAGCTCATAGAAACAGAACCGATTGGTCATTGCCAGAGGTGGGGAGTGGGGAGGGGGTTGGGTGAAATGGTGAAGGTGGTCAAAAGGTACCAACTTCCAGGTATAAGATAAACAAGTCCTAGGGATGTAATGTGCAGCATGGTGACTATAGTTGACAATACTATACTGGATATTCGAAAGTTGCTGAGAGAGTAGATTTTCAAAGTTCCTCACAAGAAAAAAGAAATGTGCAACTATGTGTGGTGATGGATGTTAACTGAACTTATTGTGGTGATCATTTCACAATAGATGCATGTATCAAATCATTGTGTTGTCCACCTTAAACTAATACAGTGTTACATGTCAATTATACCTCCATAAAACTTGAAAAAAAAAAAAAAAGGTGAGACTAGACTCAATAAATATCTAAGTGGTGGAAATGAAGGGCCTGATGGCCGGCTGGACATGGGACATGCAGGAGAAAGAGAGTTCCTGCTCAGTTTTCTGGCTTGGAGGACCGCATAAAATGGAATACAGATTCACTAAGACACTGAATTCATGAAGACTGGCCATTACGTTACCATTAAGTCTTCGATCTAACTTTTCAATTCAGCTTTTTCATAAAAATACGTATCAGTGATTATAGTTGCCTTTCAATATTTATAGAGAATTTTACGTGACTAACCATTTCATTCACAAATATGTCCCGCAGCTCTCCCCAACCCACATCGCATCTGTTCTACGGGGGTTATTTATAATGCAGCTGGTTTAGCTGCTCTATCACAACACAAAACAACTCCTCTCCACCATCTCTGCTCCGTTTGATCTCCAGTTCAGTAACGTGGCATACTGAGGAAAAGTCCTGAATTCTAGTCCATAAATAACATAGCTAAGGTCATTCTTAAAGCAATGAAATTCTCATGGTGACATTTTACCTCTGAAAAGTGAACTTTTAGTGGTGACAGAGTCCATCTGAAACAACCCTGGTATTTATTTATGTGTTTTTATGTTTGTGAAAGTATCCCTGCAGGATATCCTCTTTAAGCTTCGCAGCTGTTGATAATGGGTCCCTGCCCAAGTGTGGATTTATTTTACAAACACATTTATCATCTATCAAACATATTGGCTGGCAAAGGTTTTGTATATTCCGTGGCTTGTGACATTCTTACTCCTAACTTTTCTGAAACCGCTGAAACACTCTCCTATTGTTCTGGCTCACCCTTCAAGAAGGAACTGAAAGGCTGACTTTGTCTGGGAGGTGATAGGATTAAAGTGCATTTATGCTGAATCCACAGTGTGTAGGGAGCATGAAGCTGTTTTGTAGATGAATCAGCTGATTCTTTGTGCTTTACAAGTCAGTGGAGGCATGAGTTAATGAAAATGTAAGAAAATTGCTCATCTAACCAACACAAAAGAAAGGAAAACAACAGAGAAAAATGAGACTACATGACAGACATATCATCTTCTGGGGCAAGAAATTAGCTCGCTCACTCCAGAACCTAAACTAGGAGCTGTGTTTCCAAGGAGATGGGCAGACTCATGCTAGAGTTCTAAGTCAAGGAGGAAGCTGGCCAGAGCATTACAAGAGTCCCTGTATTTAAGTCTGCCCATAAGGAGAGGCCAGGGAATGGGACTCGGGATGTCAGAATGTTCCCGGCAGCATCTTTCTGGACCAAAAGCCCGGCTGAAACTGGATCTAGTTCCAAATTGGACAGAACTTACTCTGGCTCAGAATATCATGGCCTGAGCCAGATCAGAACCAACCCGAACCGTAAGTGCGTAGGAAAGGCTGCTAGACTCATACTGCTGGCGTTCGTTCCTTAGCTAACCACTCACTCCAGCTGGACAGGAAACCGTGGGTTGGAACTTTGCTGTTACTTTTGACTTTTTTCCCTTCTGGAAGCATGAGAAGCTCTCCATTTCTTCCAAAACAGAAGAAGATCCATGCTCCCTACTTAATTTCTTCTGGGTTTCACTGATCTCTTCTTTCTCCTGTTTCATGATACTTGCCTATCACTCCTTCACTTATTTTCCCATCTCCTTTGTTGTGTTCCTTTTCTGTTCTTTTTGTCTTTTTCAAGTTCTACATTTTCTCCCTTCTCCATCCAATTCACTCCTTTCAGGACTTTCTTTCATTTGAGGTATTAACGTTTTTACTCCTAGAAAGTTAAGTCAACCTGAAAAGTTACAACATTCAGACAGAATTGGTAAGCAAAATTGAGAAATCCATCAGATAGAACAGATAGAACTCCTTAAAATCGAATTCAGATATTATCAAGAAATTGTATTGGCATAAATTACACAGTTTCACAAAACTACAACCAGATTTTCTCTTTCACGTTCGTATTTCTTCAATACTTTCATCAGCAAAGTATGCCAAGTCAACAGCTCTATATTCCAAAAGCAGAAGGTGTTCATGCACTGGCAGGGTCCCACTAACCCATCCCTCTGTTATTTGAGGCATATCACCAAGCCTCTTAACAACCTTCTGCCAAGCCCGAAAATCCCACCTTAGTATCAATAATTGATAAGATAACAAAGTAGGGAAGTGTCTCCGGAGCTTAGTGAGAACACTGTTTCCTCCAAACTGTGTGTAACTATTATCTAACCAAATTAGATAGTTGATGTTTGGGGCCCAGAAAAGATGAGTTACAAGATAGGTATCTTTCAAATGCTGGAGGAAGGGGGTTGGGGAGGGGGAGGGGGGTATCAGACAGGACTCTTCTGGTTGCAGGTGACAGAAATCCAATTTGAACTAGCAGAATTGAAAGGGGGATTCATTAGACCACGAAATCCAAGGAAAAGTTTAAGGACCAAACTGAGAGAAAGGCAAGGATCCAGCTTTGCTTAGGAGCACTTGCAACCAGAAAGCACTTACTTCCTGGTTCCATCTCTCATTTCTGCTTCTCTCTACACAGCAGCACCATTTCTCACTGCACATTGGTCTCCTCTGCATGGCAAGAAATAAGACCTCAAGAGCTCTCCTGAGCTTTACCACCCACCACTGGAACCTCCAGAGAGGGACTGACTTTCTTCTTCATTCAAGTTTTTTAAAATTACAGGGAAGGATTCTGATTGGCCCAGACTCAGTCAATGCCAACTCTGGGCTAATCAGCTATGGCCATGAGGGTCACAGTATACATTCATAAAAGATGACAGCCTTCACTGGAACCCCATGGTGAGTAAGGGGAGGAGACGTTCTCAAAAAATTCAGTAAGGGAGGAGGGTAATTCTCAGACATAAAAAATATGTTAGACAAACAGAAAAATGACTGCCCACTACGCACACACCCCAAGTGACAGGGAGAGCAATAAACAGTGATCAGAGAGACCAGACCAGGAGGGCCTTGGGGGACTGACAATGCATATCAGAGGTGGAAAGGCAGGGAGCAAGATGTGCCTTTGGGGCTTCCCTGGTGGCGCAGTGGTTGAGAATCTTCCTGCCAATGCAAGGGACACGGGTTCGAGCCCTGGTCTGGGAAGGTCCCACATGCCGCGGAGCAACTAGGCCCGTGAGCCACAACTACTGAGCCTGCGCGTCTGGAGCCTGTGCTCTGCAACAAGAGAGGCCGCGATAGTGAGACACCTGTGCACCGCGATGAAGAGTGGCCCCCACTTGCCGCAACTAGAGTAAGCCCTCACACAGAAATGAAGACCCAACACAGCAAAAATAAATAAATAATTAATTAATTAAGACCACATATTAAAAAATAAATAAATAAATAAAATCTTTAAAAAAAAAAAAAGATGTGCCTTTGTTGCAATTTTATAAAGCACTAGTCCTATCCCCAAAGGTTACTGGATCCAAAACAGTAGACATATAGAGCCCTGGAGCTTCCACATTACAAAGTTTGAATAGTTTAAATAACATCTTCTCTTCTACGTGAAATAATAGAAAAATGCATATATATTGGTCTCTGACCCCAGTTCTTGGAACAGAGCTCCTGAATCCCTTAAAATGTCCTAAATGATAAGAGCCCTAGGAGCATCTTTTGTTCTAATATTTGGTTTTGGCCCTGGTTCCTTACACAGAGCTCTTAAAGTCCTTGGAATTTCCTGGGTAATAGGAATATCTTTTGTTCCAACAAGGTGACTCTCGGTGGGCTCCTGAATGGAAGCTGGTTGCCAGAGAGACCAAACTATGGTTAGAAGCTTGGAACTTTCAGCCTCACCACACCCCACCTCCATTTTCCAGAGAGGGGAGAGGGCTGGAAATTGAGTTAATGACCCATTAATTAAGCCTATGTGATGAAGCTTCCATAAAAATCCCCAAAGTACAGTGTTCAGAGAGGTTCTGGGTTGATGAACACATCCACGTATAGGGAGGGTGGCACAATCCAACTCCACGGGGACAGAAGCTCCTACACTAGGGATCTTTCCAGATCTCGCCCTATGTACCTCTTTACCTGTATCCTTTATGATATCCTTTATTATATAATAAACTGATGAACATGAGTAAGTGTTTCCCTGAGTTCTGTGAGATTTTCTAGTTAATGAATGAATCCAAGAAGGAAGTCATAGGAACCTCCCATTTGTGGCCAAGTCACATAGAAATTGCAAGTAACCTAGGAACCTACTACTACTTGCGATTGGTGTCTGAAGTAGGGGGACAGTCTCTTGCGACTGAGCCCTTAACCTGTGGGATCTAACTCCAGTTAGTGTCAGAATTGAACTGAATTGTAGGACACCCAGCTGGTGTCACAGAGAATTGCTTGGGGGAAGAAAAATACACATCTGGTGTCAGAAGTGTAGTGAGCATGCTACTAGTATGGGAATAAAGGAGAAACACACAGAAGTGTTTTTCTATCACAGCTAAGAATCTTAAAGGGCTTCCCTGGTGGCGCAGTGGTTGAGAGTCCGCCTGCCGATGCTGGGGACACAGGTTCGTGCGCCGGTCCGGGAGGATCCCACATGCTGCAGAGCAGCTGGGCCCGTGAGCCATGGTCGCTGAGCCTGCACGTCCGGAGCCTGTGCTCCGCAACGGGAGAGGCCACAGCAGTGAGAGGCCCGTGTACCGCAAAAAAAAAAAAAGAAAGAATCTTAGATACCCTTAGCCAAGCAAGATCACAAAATATTATACCAGGAGACCCAAATTCATGTAGCAGCCCGTTAAGGAGCAGCACCTCCATGTCTAAGATGAAACCAAAATATGGGGGCTATTGGACAAATGCCTTCTTAAAAGTGGGGATAAACCACAGACATGTCAGAAACTTTCAAAACCCTGCTCACCTACTAACCAGCTTGCTTTTAGGGGAATTAAAGCTGAAGTAATTTCCATGATTCTAGAAAATTGTTTTAGTAGCATAATACCGTGAAAGACTTGGAACTATTGAAAGGATAAAATTGAGAATGTATGTAAAAGAACCTTGAATACATATGAGAATGTTTCGTTATTACTATTTTATTAAGCAGTACCTGCGCTCCTAAGCTATTGTTTTTTCGGAGTACTGTCTACCTGCCTTGCAGGAGTTAAGCTATAGCCGGTATTAAGTTCCCCTCTGTGGCAGAGTGGGGAAGACATTTGTCAGGTTATTTCTATGAGGAATTGTGCTTGAGGTTATCATGCAGTCAAATAAACTTTTTTTCTTATGGAATACATGGAAAGGGGTCCAGAGGACTGGAGGGGCCCTGTTTTTCATTGAACAAAGTGATTTTGTTCTGAGGTTAAGTCCGTATGACCCAAAGTACAGGCTGGTATGCAAAGAGTCATGCATTGATTTAAACAATAATAAATTGTGGTCCAAAATGCAGGGGAAAATCTGTTCCCTCATGGACATTGAAGACCATACAATTTCACCCCTGTGATTTCAAAATAAACCTTGCACTTGTTAAGTTTGGGATTTGTAGCAAATACTAGGAACTTTTAAAACGGATACTTAATCCAGTCCAGTCAGTTTTGATGCTTATGAAACAACTCTTAGAACTCCAAATGGTTAGGTAAATAAGTAGAACATAAATCATTATAAGTAGCCAATAAAATTCAGAACTGAAGGGTCAAATAATAAATTCTTTTTTCTTTGCGGTACGCGGGCCTCTCACTGTTGTGGCCTCTCCCGTTGCGGAGCACAGGCTCCGGACGCGCAGGCTCAGCGGCCATGGCTCACGGGCCCAGCCGCTCCGCGGCATGTGGGATCTTCCTGGACCGGGGCACGAACCCACGTCTCCTGCATCGGCAGGCGGACTCTCAACCACTGCGCCACCGGGGAAGCCCAAATAATAAATTTTTAAATCATAAAATCTGACAAATACAATATGGTGACTTGAGTCGATGTTATCCAGGACTCAGGGAACTTTTAGCAAGAAAATTTAGGAATAGGCTCATCCTTGCAAAGCCCAGGGAACCCAAGGAGGCAGGTGTGCTTTTTGGGAGGTAAGAATGAGTCAAGACTGTGTCTGGCACATGGAAGCTATTCAGGAATTATTTATTGAATTAACTAATCGCTATGGAGTGGCTAAGTTGGTAGAACAGGTAAGATCATTACTAACTTCTACCGGTAAGAAGGGGAAATTCAGTACCATTCACTCCTAGTTGGCAAGTTACCAACATGGGCTCTGGGGATGCCAAGCTACGTACACCATGGTCCTTGCTTTCCAGCCCCACAGTAGATCATGGGGCTCTGTCAGTTCACTGTCTTCTCACTGCTATTCTCCCTATACCAGGTGAAGCAGCCTTGGAGATTAGGACCAATGCGACTGCCCAAGTGGGCTCTTCTCACTAAGCCCCACGTGCCCCCAAAGATATCTCCTTGAGGGCTCTCATGATGTCTGATATTTCCATCAGTGGAGTCACCCTCAAATGAGTTCCTGGATATTCAGGGAGTGACACCCCCAGAGAAGGTTATCTGTGCCAGCCTGCTTATCCTAGAAGACACCTTGAAGCGCTCTCATTAAATGACAACAGCAACAACAACTCACTAACGACAAAACTAGTTCCTTACATTTCTCTGGAGCTTCACAGTCGGACAGTGTGGTACTATTAGTGATGGTCTGAGACAGAAGCTAGAAACTTTTTCCCTAAGTGTGCCTCACGCTGCTCTTGGCCCCTCAAAAGCCTCTCCCTCCCCAGATGCACAGTTCCTGATCTAGCTCAATGCCCACCCCGCTCTGCAGCCTTCCGTGTCTCCCCCAGGCTCGACTGTGGGCTCTTCCCTCTGTGATCCTGTTGTAGCTCACGCCTCTCTCACAGCCGTCGAGCACATTCTGCCATGTTTATAATTAGCTGGGCTGTCTGTCTCCGCAGTTAGTTCTGAGTCTCAGAGGGAAGAAGTTTTTGCCTTAGTCATTTTGTATCATCTCAGCACAGTAAATACTCAGATGTTCACCGGATTAAACTAATTCCAAAATGAGCATTTTTAAATCCAACTTTTCCCCAATTTCATGTGTGTGTGGAGACACATTTCTATATAAAATGTAAAGTGAATCACTGTAAACATTAAAAAACAAAAAAGGAAATTGAGCAGCTCTTATTGAACAAGAGGTATAGGGGTAGAGCTGGTAAAGATTCAACCAGTCTGTTGTTAACCAGTCTGCAGGTGGCTATTCGACCAATCTGTTTTCTGCTCCACATCTCACCTTTGCCGTCAGAGATAACTGGTGCTTCCAGTTCTTTAGCCTTTCTAGGGTTCCACAGCACAAGCTGGGGTGCTTCTGGTTGGTTTTCCCTCTGCTCATGTAGGATTTCAGTGTTCTACACTCTGCTAGGTTAGTTCTTACTCATGCAACTGCTTCTTTCTTCCAGAGTTTATGGACCTCTCTCATCTGGTGATGTTGCTTTCACTGGTAATCTTTGCTCTCTGGGTTTATCTCTTTTTTAATTCCTAATAAACTTCTCCTTTTAATGAAGTTTCATTTAATGAAGAAGTGGCTATAAACACAAGTATACATGCTGCTGTAATTAACCAGACTTCCCTGAACTTATTATTTTGAAATGTAAATTTATAAGCTGGTACTAATAAAACAAATACCATTAATACAAATATTTTAAGGAAAACAGTCTAATAAGATTTTTTAAATAATTTTGTGTAACTTCCCCTTGATACCAGAAAAGTACAAGCTGAAAAGAAAATAAACCCCCTTTAAACTCATAGAAAAAGGATAGTGAAAAACTATAAGAAAAAGGTAGTCTTATTCTGCAACTTCTAAATTCACTCTCACTCCATGTTTATGAATGCTGTTCTGTGTGAAGAATCCATTTCTGAATAGGAAGGTTCGTGAACAGACACATTTTAACTATAACTTTATCTTGTAATAAGAAATAATAGGCCACCCTGAACAGAATATCATCCTCTACTCACCTTAAACAAGAAATGTAAATGAAACAGAGAACCATTGTAATAAGCAGGATGGCTCAAGTGTAAATGGGGGCCTGTGAACTAAATAACAAAGAAAAAATGAGTCCTGGGAAAGAGAGATAAACACGAAATCTGGAGACCCCAGAGCTAGTGCTTTCTGCCAACAACCAGCTATGTCAATGTTAGCATTGTCTCTTAGCTTCTCCATGCAGCAGTTTTCTCTTGTGAAAAATGATGAGGTCTGACTTTATCATCTGCCTGAATTTTCAAGCCAGCCTGACCCTCCTATGCCCCAGGCACCTGCAAACTGTAAGGCACATATACGCCCACTCTTTGGAGCAATGGTCCAGGACCCTACTTACTCTCTTCCAGCTCCTTCTTGGTCCCCCTCTCTTGGTTCCTTCTGCAGCCTCCCTCTTGCCCACCTTGGTTAGGTGGTTCACTTTGCTGTCCTGACTCTTGACTCTCCTAAAAGGATGAGGACTTTGGCTCACTCTCTGCTCTGAGCCCTGATTGCTCCACTGACTTCCCAGCTTTGCTCATCTCATTCACTTACAAGGGGGGAAGGAAGAGGATTCAGTCATTTTTGAGCCCTCTTTCAGTTCCAGAATCCTACAATTCCATCAGCATAACAAAGCCTGAACAAATAAAGTTTCTTTGGCCAAAATAAATCTCAGCTATGTTTGACCAGCATGAAGAATGGCAGGTTCATCTTCAGTAAGAAGATGAGGATTCTTAGGTCTTAAATGCACAAGGAAGTCTTATTTTAGAAGGAAATCTCCTCCTCTGTTACTGTTTTCCTGGTTAAAACAAGTCAGTGTCGCTGTCTAGGAAATTCTTCATAGGCACTCGGGTTTCAATGACTTCTGTACTGGAGGGAAGCTGATGCCAAATGGAGAAATAATCTCGAAAGATCTTAGCATCAGGCACAAAGCTGCCCTTGCCACACATTTCTTGGAATGAAGCCACATTTATCAAGCTTCATTTCTTGTAAATGTTTATTGACATGGAGCCTTTGACAGGAGTCAACCTGGCTGATAGCTTTTTCCTGTTAAATCCCAAGTTGTTTTCGCTGCTGAGAGCCCTTAATGACAAAAATGAGGAAGTTGTGTCTGCAGCAAGAGACAGATATCTTGGGCTTGGTTTCACCTTGTCCCACTTGGCCTCCCCTCAATAAAGAGGGGCAATCCTGCCAATACCTATCTGATGAGAAATGATTCACAAACTCAGAGGAAATTAGGGCATTTAAGAGTTTTCTTATTAGGTTCTAAGAGAGAGGAACTAACATTTATTGAGCATCTACTAAGGGCCAGGCACTATTTCAAGAACTTGAAATTTATCTCTTTAATTAAAATTATCTCTGATTCTCATGAGAATCTTATGAGACAGGTAATACTATCCCTAATTCACGGATGAAAGACCCTACCTCAGGAGTGTAAGTTGGTGCAGCCACTATGGAAAACAGTATGGAGGTTCCTCAAAAAATTAAAAATACAATTACCATAAGATCCAGCAATCCCACCCTGGGCATATATTCAGACAAAACTATAATTCAAAAAGATACATGCACCCCTATGTTCATAGCAGCACTATTCACAACAGCCAAGACATGGAAACAACCTAAATGTCCACCGAAAGATGAATGGATAAAGAAGATGTGGTACATTTATACAATGGAATACTACTCAGCCATAAAAAAATGAAATAATGCCATTTGCAGCAACATGGACACAGCTAGAGGTTATCATACTAAATGAAGTCAGAAAGAGAAAGACAAATACTATATGATATCACTGATATGTGGAATCTAAAATATGACACAAACGAACCTATCTACGAAATAGAAACAGACTCACAGACATAGAGAACAGACTTGTAATTGCCAAGGGGGAGGGGACATGGGGGAGGGAAGGATTGGGGGAGGGAAGGATTGGGAGATGGACTGGGAGTTTGGGCTTAGTAGATACAAACTATTACATATAGAATAGATAAATAACAAGGTCCTACTGTATAGCACAGGGAACTATATCCAATCTCCTGGGATAAACCATAATGGAAAAGAATATAAAACAGAATGTATACATGTGCATAACTGAGTCACTTTGCTGTACAGCAGAAATTAACACAATAGTGTAAATCAACTATACTTCAATAAAAAATAAATTTTAAAAATATAAAATAATTATATATATATATAAAATAACTTAAAAAAAAAGAAAGAACCCATCCCAGAAATGTACATAAGTAGTTCAAATTCAAAAACGGTGGGGAGCTAGGATATTATCCCAAGTCTATAAACTGGATTTTATGTAGCTCTGGTGTTTGCTGTAGACCTTCAACTTCAATTCAATGAAGGGTAATGTGCACATGGAAAAATACATCATAGAATCATATAATTTTACACCTTGAAGAAACATGTTATAGATGAGGAAACAGAACCACAGAGATTAAATGACTTGCCCAAATAACATGGTTCTAACTGTGCAAATTGTGAAAATTGTTCTTGATTGAAGTACTAGGGATTAAGATGCATGCCTTTTGTAGTTAACTGGGTAAGAGATGTCCTAAATCAGCACAAACTGTTCTCTTTGCTTTCAAATAACCAAGACTGTAAAAGTTCCATGTGGAAATTTCTAAGATAACCCAAGGACGCAAAGTGGTATGGACTTTGAGAAAGCTTTCCTATCAAATCAAAGGCCTCCAAAGCATAACTGTTTTTTAACTCAGAGTCAAAATGTGACAGAGCAAGTCCATCTGCAACTAGAAGTAGCATTGTAGTCTGTTTTTTCAAAACTAGGAAATCACTCAACAGTGGGTCAATGGGTTAGCAGAAATGGTGGGAAACAAGACAGGAAGGAGAAAAAGGGGAGGAGAAATAGAAAAGATGCATCCACCTAGAAACTAAGAAACAAACAAAATCAATTCCACACATTTCTCCATCAGTACAGGAATGATTTGCCATACGAGCTCACATATATTCACATTTCTTAACCATGGGTCAGAGATTCAAATAGAAATTCTCTCTGCCCAGAGATAGTTCAGTCTTAATCGTCAAGCAGCTAGCCAATCTCAGTTATATTTCACAGTCAAAAGCAGACATTTAATAGACTTCTCTTCCCAAAATGCAAATGCTCTAATGTAGCTAAAGATCATCTACAATTTTAAAAAGCTTAAGAAGAACATTTAGGTACTGGCTTTTATGAGCTTAAACTCCAAGGTCCAGAGTTATGTAAATAACAATACTCAGGAAAGGAAACGTATCTTTTGAATTTGGGCTTTTGCAAAGCTTGGATACAAATAGTGCCTGAAAGAGGAATAAACATGATTCATAAGGGTTGTCTCATGTGGTTGATCCTTCCAGGCAGGGAAGGACTGGATTCTCCACAGATGTTTTTACAAACTTTTTCTCTTAGAGCATCCAAGGAAGTGTAACTATTATTAAGCATCTGATTGAGCTGTCTGTCTACTAACCCTGGAGGACTAAGGGCAAAAGCTGCAGTTGAAAGATGATGAAGCAACTTGAAAACTGTCAAGGAACAGTGTTTGATGCACTTGATTTGTATGCAATCAACTGATTGGAATACAACTTTTATTGTAAACTAACTGAAGCCTAAAAGATAAGCCATCCCATGCTTGTTTGTAATGCTTCAAACACTAATGTTATCTCTCTCGGGTTTAAGTTAATCTACTTAACAGATCCTCACTTGGATGGGAACTGAAGAGACCAGCAAATGGAAAGGGAAAATCACACAAGATAGACTAACACCGTTAGTCCATGGCGTTACACAAGTTTTCTCAAAAATGTCTGGTTACATTGTGCAACAGGCTTCACCCCTTTGACCAATATGTGCTGACGCATTCCTAGTGATTAGTAACTGGCTACCTCAAAAGCCTTGATTCCATTTGCACTGAATAGAAGGCAAATCACCCCCTCTTGATGGTCAGGGGATCATTTGGGACTTGTCAGAAGATCCAGACAGGCTGGTCTCAGCCATTCCCCTCCCAGGAAGTGCTATTAGGATGACTAATGCAGAAAGTGGTGGGAACGTCAAACGCTCTCCATTTAAAAAGTTGCACAAAGCCCAAGCAAGATAACACTGTGAAAACATTAACTATTTATTTTTGAAAAACCTTACTTGCTGTTGTCTTACCTAGAAATAGAATCTTCCTCATTCAGACAAAAGTAATAACAATAATAATTCCATCCATAGCGAGCAGCCAACTCGGGTCTCATTTGCCTCCTTCGCTTTCATGGAAGATTTGGAAGGACATTAAGAAAAGGTTTTTGGTTGTTTGGGGGTTTTGTTTGTTTGTTTGTTTAACTTAAGGTCTTTAATATTTATTTTAAAAGTTATTTATTTTATTTTTATTTTAAAAGTTATTGTTTATCCCAGGTTTTCTCAACCTCAGCCCTACTGACATCTAGGGTTGGATAATTCTTTGTAGTGGAGGCTGTTCTGTACATTGTAGTATGTTTAGCAGCATCCCTGGCCTCACCTTCTAGATATCGGTAGCACCACCTCCCACTCCCTCCCCAACAGAGTTGTGACAAATAAAAATGTCTCAACACTGCCAGTGTCTCCACATTGAGAACCACTGAAGGTAAAATCTTGGCTCAAGGAATCCTGTTTCACATTAGTATGCTCTGCAACAAAGTTATAGAGCCATCAAACCAGGCAATGGAGGCAGTGAGGAGACAGCAGCAGCCACTGCTACCCAGGAATCCAGGATGATCTCGAGATACTTAACTACATCTGCAAAGATGCTTTGCCCAAATAAGGTAGCATTCACAGTTTCCAGGGATTTGGACGTGGACATTTCTTTTGGTGTGTGTGGGGGGGGGGGGTCACCATCAAACTCACTATACCTAGATTGCCTGCCTCATTTATCCTCTCTGCTCCAAAAAGTAAAAATCCTCATTCATTTAAGCCACTGTTTTCCAGGCTTCTGTAACTCACAGCCAAATACATTTCCTCACTAATAGATTGCTTGACTCAGTGAGGACGGTAGGAAGATTTCAGCAGTGGATCTTGATTATTAGTTTAAATTACCTGGGTTCTGAATCTCGGTGTCGGCACTTTCGCACAGATCAAGATCCACTTTAGAACCCTAGCTCACATCTCAACCTGTGGACCCCAGAGTATCAGTATTACCTGGAGTGTTTATTTAAAACTCTGGGTTTTTGCCCTCAAAATGGGTTTGCTGTCTCAAAATCTCTGGGAATTTACATCTTTAACATGTCCCCTTGAAGGTTTTTATGTCCCCTACTTTTTTTTTAATTATTATTAATTTTTTTTGCGGTACGCGGGCCTCTCACTGTTGTGGCCTCTCCCGTTGCGGAGCACAGGCTCCGGACGCGCAGGCTCAGCGGCCATGGCTCACGGGCCCAGCCGCTCCGCGGCACGTGGTATCTTCCCGGACCGGGGCACGAACCCACGTCCCCTGCATCTGCAGGCGGACTCTCAACCACTGCGCCACCAGGGAAGCCCTATCCCCTACGTTTTGAGAACGCTGCTGCCCTTCCTGTTTCTTACAATGCTTCTCTGCATACTGACTCCAGATTGAACGATTAGTCTTTATCACTTATGGTGGTTGTCTGCCTCAAATTTTGTTGATTTTGTAGTTAAACCTGTTTATGCTCCATTGATTAAACAAAATCTGTGTTTCCTTAGCAATAA
The DNA here is from genome assembly GCF_964270905.1 of Leucopleurus acutus. Classification (NCBI taxonomy): domain Eukaryota; kingdom Metazoa; phylum Chordata; class Mammalia; order Artiodactyla; family Delphinidae; genus Leucopleurus; species Leucopleurus acutus. The sequence continues at coordinate 42,069,933 of NC_139142.1, forward strand.
AAAAAAAATATCTTTCTTATATTGAGTCTTTCCAGATTTCAAAAGCTACCTGATAACCTCGTCTACACTGTTAATGTGGACGCTTTGTAAAACTGTGGCTTTTTTTTTTTTAGCTACAAAGTGCACAGCCCAACCATGTTATAACATCAGAGCAGAGTGGGGAAAGGCAGCATGCAACATATGATAGGATTTCTGTTTCTACAGAGGGGCACCATGCATCGCGGTGTACTTGAAAAACAGAACTTCCCTCAGTCAGATTCATGACTCCATTGGGATTAATCAAATCCCTGGTTTGTGAAGGAGTTTATTGTACATTCCTTTGTCCCCAGCTTCTTTGATTTTTGCTTTGCAGCTTCCCCCCCACCCCCCCGGAGAGCACGATGCATGCCATTTGGGATCAGGTGACAATTCCAAAGTGTGGCTCCAGACCATCCCATCACTAGTTTTAAGTCCTTCCTTAAGCCCCTGCAATTTTGCCGTTCACCAAGTGTGAAAGGAGGCCTCATCCCCTTCAGCATGTACAGATAAGGGGTGGTGGGGGGAAGCAATTATCGGAGGAGTCAGGCTCTGAGCTGGGTTTTGAACTTCTCAAGCTTCAGCCAATACAGGAGTCAGAGGTTGAGCTCTGAATCCCCGGGCTTCCCACTCAGAATTCAGACTGCCAGTGATGGAGAGAAGAAGCATGAAACTGAAGTCGAGGGGCTACACGCACTGCAAACCGTCTGCACAGAAAAGGCCTCGTGCCAAGGAGACGCTGAGCTGAATCACATTAAAGGTCAAAGAAAAGGATTGTTTTATTTCCTAGAAACCGAATCACCAGAACCACACCCACCTCAAATTCCTTCCAAATCCCCTAAACTCAGCTAGAATCCAGCCCCTGATGGGGGGAGGGGACGGTGAGATTCCTCTGGCTTTAGGAGTGTGCTGTGACACATTAACCGCTTCCCTGCTGAGAACCTTTGCTGTCTCCAGAGCCCAACCAGTGTGTGCTGCTCAAGGCCCCCAAGTGAACATCCGAACGTTTGTTTCCCGATGTGTGCTGGGATTGTTCCTCTGCCAGGCCTCCCCGCCCATCGGGGACCCGCAAACCTACAGCAGAGAAACCACCACACCCACTGACGTTTCCAGCATTGGCACACACTGAGAGAACTGGAGGCCGCCTTCCGTGGGGCTACACGGAGGCTCCTCCTCTGGGTGTCTGGTTTCTTTTTAGAGGGCATGGAGGGGCTTAACCGGCTTTGGTCTCCCCAGGCCGCCTAAGCATGCTTAGAAAATGCTGCCAGAGAAACAAAGCTCCATTCCTTTCCCAGTTATGTTGGGCTCTGCGTTGAGGCTCTTTCAGCTCTAAAACTGGACACATTTATCTATCAAAATCAGAAGCCAACAAATGCCATCTTGGTCAGTGATTTCTTCCTACTCTGAATCCCCCTAGCATCTCACACCTATATCATTTATATGGGCTTTTGTGGAGGCTTCCTGGCTTGGTCTCTAGGTTTATATGTCTTATCTCCCTCTCTGTTCTAAGTTCCTAGAAGGCATGTGGTATGATCTTAAACACAGTTAATGACTCATACAAGTCAGTAACAAAAGAATAAACAACCCGATCAGAAGATGGGCAGAAGACCTAAACAGACATTTCTCCAAACAAGATATACAGACGGCCAAGAGGCACATGAAAAGATGCTCAACATCACTAATTATTAAAGAAATGCATATCAAAACTACAATGAGATACCAACTCATACAGGAATGGCCATCACCAAAAACTCTACAAATAATAAATGCAGGAGAAGGTGTGGAGAAAAGGGAACCCTCCTACACTGTTGGTGGGAATGTAAATTGGTTCAGCCACTATGGAACACAGTACAGAGGTTCCTTTAAAAACTATAAATAGAGTTGCCATATGATCTAGCAATCCCACTCCTGGGCATATATCCGGAGAAAACTCTAATTCAAAAAGATACATGTACCCCAATATTCACAGCAGCATTATTTACAATGGCTAAGACATGGAAGCAACCTAAATGTCCATTGACAGACGAATGGATAAAGAAGATGTGAGTGTGTGTGTATATATATATATATATAAAATATACAACAGACTACTATTCAGCCCTAAAAAAGAAAGAAATAATGCCATGTGCAGCAACATGAATGGACCTAGAGATCATCATACTAAGTGAAGTAAGTCAGAAAGAGAAAGACAAATACAGGATATGATATCACTCATATGTGGAATCTAAAATATGATACAAATGAACTTATTCACAAAACAGACTCACAGACATAGAAAACAAACTTATAGTTACCAAAAGGGAAAAGGGTGGGGGGAGGGATAAATTAGGAGTTTGAGATTAGCAGATACAAGCTACTACATATAAAATAGATAAACAACGCCTTCCTGTATAGCACAGAGAATTATATTCAATACCCTGTAATAAACCATAATGGAAAAGAATATGAAATATATATATATAGTATAATACATATATATGTGTGTATGTATAACTGAATCACTTTGCCGTACACCAGAAGCTCACACACATTGTAAATCAACTATACTTCAGTAGAAATAAATAAGTAAATAAATAACATAATTAATAAATCATCTTTAAATAATTAATGAAATCTTAAAGCAACGCATGTTTTCTATTTGGAGACCAGAAGAAGGAGCTGTTATTGTCTGAGAGATGAGCGGATCAATTTTATATTATACTTTAGGCCAAAGCAGACGACCAAAAATAGCCCTGAGTCAGTCAGAGACACAATGGCTGCCCCTGTCTGCTACCCATATTCAGAAACAAACCTTGGTACCTAGGTCTCATGAGAACATGGGCTGTCACTGTAACCAACACCAAACTTCTAATATTAGGAAAGAATAATCAACGGCACTGAAGTAACTTTACGATGTTTAGCAACAGCATACGTGATGGGAGATCTGGCATCCATGCAATTGCCTCCCTATTCAGAGGCAGAAAATGAGGAATAACAGGAAAATATTGGTTAGATAGCTAAGGATAATAGAATCTTGGAATAAAATATCCAGGTGTCAGTAGGATATGATTACCCCCATAAGTGAATTTCTTTGAGGTTACTTGCTCTTCTGAGATTAGACTGCAGCTATGTCAAAGTCTCATTTTTCATGGCTCACTCCCTGGGCCCAACCCATCAGAAAGAAAATTAAAGTCAAATGGCTTTTTCACTGAACAATTTATCTCCCGTTTCTAGGTTGCTCATTTAATAAGAGTTCATTGAATGCTAACTATGGATGTAATACAATCAACACTAGGCACCTGGGGTAGCTTGTCTCCCAAGACGCCCCTCCAACCATGCCTCCTGGTGTTTACTCCCCTATGGAGCTCCTCCCCTTTAAGCAGGGCTCTCACTTTTGAGACTCCTTTTGATCAGCAGAATGTGGCTGAAGCGATGCTGCATGATTTCTAAGGCTACATCATAAGAAGCCTCGCAGCTTCCACCTTGATCTCTTTGCAGTATTTGATCTGGAAGAAGCTAGCCAGACATCCAGCCCATCCTTCAGTCAAGCCTTCAGATGAGTGTAGTTTCTTCCATCTTCTGACTACAACTGCAAGAGACCTCAACCAAGAACAGCCCAGCTAACACAACACACCAAAAATACAATACATGAGTGACAGTAATAAATTGATGTTGTAAACCTCAGAGTTTTGGGGTGGTTTGCTGCATAGCAATAGATAATCAAACCAGTTCCAAATAAATGTTTTGTATTTATTAAAAACCAAAGGCCTTGCCTCTGGAGAACTTAGATTATAGATGAAACAGCAACACACCCACAGAAAGCAACACATATACCCTACAACATAACTCATCCGCAAATATAAAACCAATCTCCTCCAACTAGGGCACAGCTTAGAAGGCCTGGAAGTGGGTTTGCAAAGGAAGAAAGTGGAACCAGCCTTGCAAAGGAGCGTAGCCAAACCAACCCTAGCAATCAGTGAAGGGACAGCTGTCATATCTATAAAAAGAGTCAAGACAGAGCCTAGAAGCACTGAGGAAATGTAGAGCAGAAAAGTGAGCAGAGAAAAATGGCAAAACACATTGTAAAAAAATGTTCAAATGTTCACATTAGAAATATAACCAAAAGAAATACAAATTAAAGCAAGACACAGTTTTTCAACTATCAGATTGACAAAGATCTTTTTAAAATGATAATATTCAGGCTTTCAGAGTTCAGTGAAACCTATGTGCCCTTCTGGCAGGAGTATACCGCAAATGAATCTAATCTTTCTGCAGGCCAATAGGTAGAGAGGTCTTTAAAATAATCATATCTTTGCACTGTTATTGAATTTCTAGAAATTTAACCAGAGGAAATTATCAGCCATTTATTTAAAATATATACATTGTGTAAGGTTTTTAAAAATAGATTTACTTATAATAGCATGAGTTAAATGCAACCTAAATGTCCAATGATAGGGAAAGTTAATTCTGTGATGGTATAACTATAGGTGGTATTCATAATATCTAATAACTGTTATGGCACAGGCACCAATCAATTATAATTATAACCAACACACCAACCAATCAAAACCAATAGACCAACCAATCATAACAGATTCACCAGCCACTTAGACTGAAGTTGTAAATAACCCTACCTCTAGCCACCATGTCATAGAACAGCTGGATATCAGCCTAGGGTCCCTCCATGTAACTGAAAACCATACAGTTGTTAAAAGTCATGTTTGTAAGTGATGTTTAATGATATCACAGTGGAAAGTTAGGTGGGAAAAAAAGAGAAAAGACCTTATATAATATATAATCTCTACACATTTACAAACATGTGCATGAAAAAAAGGGAAGGAAATATATCAAAAAACAGTGGTTGTCTGGACTGGTGGAATTATCAGCGACTCATTCATTTTCTTTCTTTGTACTTTTCTGTGTTTTCCAAATCTTCTATGATAAATATGCATTATTTTCATAAGTTATCAGAAAAAATCACATTATATATAAGGAAGAAAATATAAGTAATCAGAGAGCTAGGGTCGGCTGAAGTGTATGAAGTTAGAATTAGAGTGATAGCAGAGATGAAGGGAAGTTCTGTTTGGGGATGGAGTGTAGGAAACTATAGGAACATGAAGATGAGAATGGATGAAAGATGAACAGGAGGAATTCTAAGTGCTTGAATAAGGACAATACGAGAGGAAAACAATGCTGGTTGAAGGTAATTCTAACTGTTAGGAGGAAACGGGTGGAGAGATGAGAGAAGGGGTGAATAGAGAAAGGCCTTCTACAGTATTCCTGGCAGCTAAAACAACATGCACAAGCATGCACATCCATGATTTACGTTTCTTTCACCCTGTTAGTGTTTTGACTTTAGCAAAGTACATCTGCTCTTGTTATGCATCCTGAGTAATTCAACATCTATGTCACCACAAATGAGGCTTTGGCACCTTCTCCCAGTGAAGTGTCCGGGTAGAAAGAGGAAAACAGGAAAGAAGTAGCACACTAATGTTTGTTCAAAGACACCAAAAAAGCAAGGTCAGAATTTTTACTTACCCCATGGCAAAAGAGCTTTGGATTAGACAAATTTTTGGATCAGACATTTAAAGGCATCTCTTCCTCTTTTTTGCCTTTTTATTTGGAAATAACTTCAAACTTACAGGAAAAATTGCAAGAATAAGAATAGAAAAAAGAACACTCCTATACCCTTTACCAAGATCCACCTACTATTAACATTTCACCCAATGACTTTTTTTTCCATTTACTTTTTTATCATTTGTTCTCTTTCTCTCTCTTTCCCTTGCTCCCTCTCTCTTTCATATATACATCATCTATACAATATATACATATAATTTTTAATCACTTAAGAGTAAAGTGTGTACATCATGTATATTTCCTAAAATTGTGATATTCTCTTATGTAATCACACCACTGTTGTCAACTTCAGCAATTTTGATGCAATAATTTTGTCTAATCTATTGTTCATATTCCAATTTTGTCAGTTGACCTAATAACGTCCTTTGTAGCATTTTTCTCCTCTAATAAAGGATCAGCCTAGGATCAGGTATTACATTTAATTGTCATGTCTCTTTGGTCTCCTTTTATTTGGAACACAGAAAAAAAAAAATCAAAAAAGGGCATCTATTTTAATTCAGACACCAGTTTCATTTAAATTACACATTTTCCAAATTAATCTTGCCAAGGAATCCCTGACAACCCCTAGCCCCCAGATTTGCCCTCAATGGCACTCATCCTGTCTGATCCATTTTTCCAGGCAACACGATGTCTGTCTGAATGGTAGGTATAGTTATGTCCTCGCAAGGCATTTCTTTTTCTTAGCCCTAAAAGGACTCATGGCTGCAAATTTCATTCTAAACAAATATGAACTGGTGATCATTTCTTTTAAGAGATCATATGCTTCAATGCCTGGCTGGCAAATGTAGAATAGACTCTTTTGTGGTGGTCAATTACCAAATCCCTCCATTGTCTCAAATATTTTCTCAATCCCCTCCTCCACCTGTGTCCTTCTGAAGTACCATGGCCTTTTGACAGCCAGCCTGACTGAGAGACCCCATTCCTCTTCAATTTCTCTGATAAATGTAAGAGCAGAGATGGCTGTGGTTGATAGGCACAAGCTAAACAAAGGCTCCAGATGAGAACTTTTGATGGCTATAGTTTCCATCTGAGCCTAGTAGACAGGTATTAATCCATATAAATGCTGCAGTCAAACCATATGGGTGGGGGAAACTTGACTACTAGACTGAAATCACAGACACACAACAAACTGAAAAGCTACACCTCTCCCGATGTCACAGTTTATTTGCATGCACTCCCAGCAAAATCAATATCGCCATCTTAATCAAGAGGGAATTACAGGCTTCAGCAGAGAGGTAACATTGTTAGTAATTACATCCCAGCCATTTTCAGACACATTGCACGCTGAGCTGAAAGGTTTAAACAGAGATGGGAAGAAAAAGAAGAAAACAATGAGAGAGTTGAGCACTGTCTGTGCCCAGAGTGGCATCACTGCGTTCACGTCCAAACCTTAGACTAGAAGTTCCAGCCAGGAACCTAAGGGTCATGGAAAGAGAACACCGGTGGCATTGTGGATGTGCACACCATGAGTGGAGGGGGTTTTAATCTATCCAGATTCTCCTTTTTCTGTTCATCAAATTTTCACCATCTCTTGCATCTTTTAGGGGAAAATTCCCCGTGCAGTTGCCACGTGAGACATAGTGGGTCTGCAGCTTGCCAGAGATACAGTTTGGGAAGAGGAGTGCTCGGGCTGGCTGTGAACGGGGTCGAGGAAGCCCAGGGCACTGTGCCCAGCTCAGGCCTTCCAGCAGCAAATAGAAATTAAGGGAAGTGGGGACCGAGGGAGAACACATCAAATGATATTCATTTGTACTTAAGTTTTGTAAATTCTTTTCATCCTTTTTTTTTTTCTGCTTCCTAATTTGTATTCCAGTATTTGAGAAAGAGAATCTGCTAAAATTAAGAAAGTATGAAATGGTGTTCATGAATGAGGAAAAGTGATTTTCTTAATTTCAAGTGCAGGCAGCATCAAAGCAAGAAAGGTGTAGTGGAAGAGACATGGCTTTAGTTAAAGAAGAAAAATGACTTATGATTAACTCTGAGACAGCAGCTTGAGCCATGCTGGCCTCAGCCGGAAGGGGCTTTGTTTATGTGCAAATGATTTTTTCTAAAGCACTAGAAAACACTTCCTTTCCTGGAGGAAGTAAACATCTTCTCGATATTTTTGTCTGTTCTATTCACTGGCTTGTTGTTTTCCTCTTTTTTTCCCTAATATTTCTAAAGAAAATGTCAACTTTAGCTCCTACTAGGAATAATCACAGATTCCAAATTAATCTATTTTCCCTGGTCAAATATTGCCCCACACCTACGGTTTTACCATCATAACAGTTTTGCGGTGGTGCCTCATTAAAGAACTCAGCCAGGGTATTGACAGGATGGCCGTGCTGGGATCCTCAGAGCTGGCTCGGCTGGCAGCAGCAGTGAGGCAGAGGAGATTCCATCTCTGTCCCTGGTCCTGGACATGTCTGTGGGGACAGAGCCCAGCCCAGATGGTCACAGAGTCACCCTCAGGATGGTTGGTGTATCCTGGGCATGGTGAGGGTGTGCTCAGGGTCCCCTTGACAGAGAGTTATCTGGAAAAGGAGAGAATGCCCTCTGCCAATCACCCTCCGCCCCACGAAATAGAGCCTCAGCCCACCTAGCCTAGAAGGGGGAAGGTGAAATAAGGGGCTCTGATTTCTGAGGCACGCCCATATGCTTTTTGTATTATTTGTGTCATTATCAATTTCTGTCAGTGAAAGATGCTATTGGAATGTTGCCCACCAAACTCCCCCTACACAGGACAATTATTCTCCATCTGGCATTCATTGGCCTTTCCCTCTAGGGAACCCTCCACCACTACCTCAAATATCCAATCAACAAATACTGCCAATTTTACATCTTAAAATTGTACATCTGCTTTGTCTGGTCCTCGCATTCCCAATATACTTGTTAATTACCTGCCCAGTCATCTGACTACTGAAAGAACTGCTTATCTGGACTTCTGGCCTCTGACCACTAACTTTCAGCACAACAGTCACGCTGTCCAGAGAGAGAGGGAAAGAGAGAGAGAGAGGGAGAGATGGAGTCACACTACCCTGTGACCCAAAACCCTTCAGTGGTGTGTTAGTCCACTCGGGCAGCTATAACAAAGTACCACAGACTGGGTGGCTTAAACAACAGAAACTTATTTTCTCATAGTTCTGGAGGCTGGAAGCCCAAGATCAAGGTGTGGGCAGGTTTGGTTTCTTCTGAGGCCTCTCTCCTTGGCTTGCAGACGGCCATCTTCTTGTGTCCTCTCATGGTTGCCCCTCTGTCTGTGTGTGCACATGTTTGATGTCCCTCTCTGTGCTCTAACCTCTTCTTCTTATAAGGACACTAGTCATATTGGAATAAGGCCCACCAAAATGACACAGTTTTCACTTAATTACCTCTTTAAAGACTGTCTCCAAATACACTTATTCTGAGGTACTAGGGATTAGGGCTTCAACATATGAATTTTGGGGGTAAGCAATTTGGTCCATAACACTGCTTGACCACTAGAATATGGTGGAAGTGATGCTGTGTCCATTTCTAGGCCCAAGCTTTAAGAAACTGGGAGCCTCCACTTCCTGTCTCTGCGACACTTGCCCTTGGAACCCAACAGTCATGCTGGGAAGAAGCCCAGACCACGCGGAGAGGCCATGTGTAGATGTTTGGCTGACCGCCCTGCTAAAGTCCCCTCAACACACCATGTACGTGGGTGAGAAGCTTTCAAGATGACTCCAATTCCAGCCACCCTCAGGCTACCAGTGCTTGAAAGACCCCGCCGGAGAACCTCTCACTGAGCACAGTCAATTCCCAGAAGAGTGTGAATTACTAAAATTATAGTTAAACTTTAAAACACTGAGCTCCCCTGGTGGCTCAGTGGTTAAGAATCCACCTGCCAATGCAGGGGACATGGGTTCGAGTCCTGGTCCGGGAAGATCCCACATGCCGCGGAGCAGCTAAGCCCATGCACCACAACTACTGAGCCTGTGCTCTAGAGCCCATGAGCCACAACTACTGAAGCCCACACGCCTAGAGCCCATGCTCCACAACAAGAGAAGCCACCACAATGAGAAGCCTGCGCACAGCAACAAAGAGTAGCCCCCACTAGCCACAACTACAGAACTTCCATGTGTAGCAACAAAGACCCAATGCAGCCAAAAATAAATAAATAAATAATTTATTTTTAAAAATAAATAAATTTCTTTTTTTAAATAATAAATAAATTTATTTAAAAAATAAATAAACACTAAGTTTGGGGACAATTTCTTACACAGTAATAGACAAACAGAACAGGTATTTCTGTATGAACTCCACCAACTATAGTACTGAAAAAATATAAATTTAAACCACAAAACAAAGCACTGTTTCAGCCAAATACTACACTTCTGTCAGCTGCTGGTTTGTATCATCTGTTTGCTCTGGCGATTCCCAAATACTCTGAATATCTACTAACACCCTGCTTTTTCATATCTTCACGGCTTTGCAAATGCTGCCTCAATCCAAACATCCCAACTGCTTCGTTTTCCTCGGAGTAAGAGCTGGTTAACTTTTGTTAAATAAATTGCCAGGTGACCAGAAAACTGAGGACTAACTATACTGAAGTCACCACCTGTCTTCCTTGATTCTCCTTGGAACCCTAATCGTAACCCTGCTTTCACTCGTAGGCAGATCTGGCTCTGACCTCGCCACTTGCAACACAGTGGGTGTTGACAAGTTATACACATTTTATTCTCCAGCTTCTCCCATTTGGGGGATTCGTAGTGACCTCTTTCCTGTTTCTCTAGTTGCCTTCTTATTCTCTTCTTTTATCTTTCCTCTGGCAATTCTGTTGTTTATCCACTCTTATCTTTTTTTTTTTTCACTCTTATCTTTAACGGCTTTCAATTATTCAAGGAAGCGTGTCAGGTACCAGAGCTGACCCGGCACTGCACTCTGCAGTACAGAGGGTGCAGAGATGGACAAGCATACACTGTCCCTGAACAACTTGCCATGGCCTCCCAGCACCTTCCAGTGCATGGGAACCTCTCGCATTTCGTACTAAAACCCACTTGCAATCCAAGATGATCTGTGGATATGCGGGTCTATCACGGTCCAGATCCAATCCTTTATTTTTCACAAGGAGTCAATCAAAACAAAAACTTCATACTGGTAAATTCTTGGCTACCTGACTTTTCCTTCATCCCAACTGCTCAGTGACATTTAACTTGTTTCTTTGTCCTTAGATTAAAAAAAAAAAATTTAATATTGTAACTAAAACTGTAACTAAATGTGTCCTAAATATTTTCCCTAGCTCTGGTCTCTCCACCACTGTGGTTCCTCCCACACAACAGTGAGAGATTAATCCTTTTAAAATGCCATCTAAACGCAATTGGCAGATGCTGTCCACACACCAGAAAAAGCTCCAAATGCCACAGCCTAGAACTCAAATGCATCTGAGGCCCGGCCCCAGCCTGACGTCCCAAGTCCTCTCCCGTAACACCCTACGTGAACCCTGGCTCCAGGCAAACCCACTGCCGCGTGTCCTCCAGAGCGCTGGAACGCCTCCCCCAGCTCTGGCTTTCTCCCACTCTCCTACCGCCACCTCACAACTTACCCCTCCTAGGTCCCTCCCTTTCATGATGCCTCCTCTTAAGACCCACAGTCTCAGAAGCAGACCCTTCTCTGCACCCAGGTGACACAGACTTCTACAGACTCAGATACACTCCCTCAGGTTGTTATCCCTCTGCAAGCAGGTTCCTCTTCTCCAGAGAGACGGTGAGCCTTTCAAAGGCAGAAGTCACAAAGGCTTTGCACAACTTTGTATCCCCAGGACCTAGCGTGATGCTCAGCAAATGTCTGACAATCGCACTCGATTGTATGTGTATCGGTTGTTTGCTCTGGTTATTGATTAGACACAACCCAAGTGACAGTTAAACACCTTGCTTTGGTTACTGACCTTGACCTTCCTTCTGACCCTGTGATAATGTGTAAAACTTAGCAGGATTTACTGGCCACTCACTAATTAAACAATTGACCAGAAGTTATACACAGTAAACACCACCTAAAGAGATGTGAAATTCTGTTTCTAAGACAAACCATGTTTACCTTTAAAGCATGACACTCGATATTCCTGGGAAGTTTCCGAAACAGTATCTGAGGAATGGACTAAGACACCAAAAAGGAAATCAAAATCATTTTGTTTCCTTTATCCCACAGGACCCTGGAATTAGCATCCATACTGAAACCATGTGAAAGTAGCAGATCAGCAAGTGTCTGGCTTTAAATATTCCAAAGCAAAATTAAAAAACAAGTCAATGGGTATAACTGAGAAAGCATTCATCTTGGGGGAGCTGAGCTCACGTCTCCCTTCTTTTTTTTTTTTTACGTCTCCCTTCTTGAGTGTAGAATGACTGGATTCTACAGACACTCGGCTGAATGCCAGTGAAGGGAAAAGGGGTGTAAACTTTAAGCGAATAGAGCCAGGTTGTCAAATCTCTATGCAATTAATGTAAGGATTAAGAGATAATAAGAGCTCTGGATTCTGGTTAGATCCTAGGTGGTGCTTAACAAGATTATTAAGACAGAAAAACCTGACCAAGAATAGGCAAGTTGGGGCAAAGCTTTCCAAATCATTTTTAAAAAGCTAAATATAGTGTTTTATGGTTGCTTGTGACATAAAAAATACAGAAAACACATTATGACTTTTACATAAATGTCACTGTTCAGACACATTTAATTGTTTCCATTGAAAACTCTCTTACAGATGATTAAGAGTGAGGTCAGGAAGCATTAAGGGACTGACTCACAGTCATGCAGCCGTTCTAACCTAGAGGACAACAGCTTTCCATTGCACGCACTACCCCTCATTCACAATGGATAAAACCTCTGATGAGGAAGGGTCCAAAGATAAAGTGTCTGCATTAAGTGACTCTTAAATAGACAACATTAAAAGTATTTAACATACATTTATGGTTATGAAAAATAGGACTTCTTAAGTTGACCTCCTGGACCAAGGATGGCACATTGGATTCTCCTCGTGAGCTAAACTGATCAATTATCTGGAGCCCCTTTTGGAGAAATGTTCCAAGGCTACCTCTGGGTTTGGTAGGAAAAAAGCAATGCAGTAGATTAGTGATGTCTGCCGTGGGCAAGGAAAGGTGTGTGCTAGTAGCATGCATGTCACATATTTACCATTCCTGACTTAGACACTTAGCGGTTGAACTTACTGTGGATTTTCCCTGGCTCTGACTGGTACCTGGATTCAGTCCTCCCAATGCAAAAATAATTGCTTGGACAGGTCAGCCACCTCAGAGAGGACTGATAGGGGAGCTGTGAACACCTTGCTTCAGGTAGAACCATCCCATCAGAAAGCTGAATCAGTGTGTCTGAATTATTTGCTTTAGAGCAAATATATCTCAGAGAAAATGCACAGAATATGAAGATTCCTTTCTCCCTTGAAGAGAAGCACATTGTTCACCTTGTTGGTGATTGGCAACTTACAGTGAAAAGAGTGAGCATACACTTTATAAATTACCATATATGGGATATCATATTTTAAAATATTAACTGATTTTTGTCCTCCCAGTATTTATCCCTTTTCCTTTTTCTTTTTTTTTTTTTTTTTTTTTTGGAGGGGTTGTGGGGTTTTGGGGGGAGGGCGGGTTTGGCCACACTATGCAGCTTGTGGGATCTTAGTTCCCTGACCAGTAATTTAACACGTACCCTCGGCAGTGAAATCACCAAGTCCTAACCACTGGACCACCAGCAAATTCCCCCTTTTCCTTTTTCTACCTCTCTCCCCCACTCCCACTTCAAACTGAGAATCTATTTTCAGTGGAGGGATTTGACAAGACAATAAAACTTAAATCCCCTGTCACACACTTGGACATATTTTGTTTATCCATTTTGTTGAATATTTATGTTATTTATACTTTCTATTATGAATAATGTCACTATGAACATTTGTGTACAAATTTTTGTGTAAATATATGTTTTCGTTTCTCTTAATGAAGCAACTCCTCTCTTGCTTCTGTTCCTTTTATCAGGGAATCCAAAGATTCACCAATATGCTTCCCCTTCGTTTCATTGGTCAGAGTTTAGTAACAGGGTCACCTCTGTCTGTGAGACTGGGAAAAAGAATGTTTCTCGTTTATTCTATCATGGGAGTTGAGAAAGGGAAGAGGGAGTTGGGAATGACTATTGGGTTATCCAACTAACTGTTCTTCCAATGGACCTGGGCCTGCTGAATATCTCCACTTGTGTCAAAGGCACCTCAAAATCATCACGTCCAGCTCTCAACCCAGCATCTCCTTCTTGCCACCAAACCTGGTCCTTCTCCACCACAGCCTGGCTTCCTGGTCTCCTTTCTTTCCCTCACCCCTGGAGCTAATCAATCTCCAAGTCCTATTTTACCTCCTAAGAACGTCTCAAATCTGTTCACTTCCTTCCATCTCCTCCACACTATTTCAGGAACCTTCATCTCCTCCCTGCACTGACACAATCGCCTCCACTCTCTCCTCCCTCCAACCCATTCTCTACACCCTGCCCAGAACCACAGCTTCCAAATGCAAATTAGTTCATGTTCCTGTGAAACTTAAAGTCTTTCGAAGGCTCCTCATTGTAAAAGCGATGGTGAACACTAACATCCACCAAGCCTCTTCACGACCTCTCCTGCTGCAGGCCTTTCCACAGGCTGCTCTTTCTGGCTTAAATGTTTCCCCCTATTCCTTTGTCTAATTTTAGTTCCTACTCATCTTTCAAAGTTCAGCTCAAACATCCTTCACTCTAAAACCCTTCCGTGATTCTTCAAACCAGGGCAAGTCCTCTGCTCTTATAACATGCATTTTGCCTTTACGCATTTAACACATCCAATTAACTCACTATGTGATTGCGTGTTTAACATCTGTCTCTCCAGCATGAAAGTAAGCTCCATGGGTCAGGAAGCGTAGCCTTGCTCTCTGCTGCTTCTCCCATGCCTAGCACAGTACTTCACACATGGGAGGCACTCGGATAGTTGTAGAACATAAACAAGAATAAATGAATGAGAAATAGATGGAAAGTATTCAGAGCCAATTACTACCACAAAGAAAGCCACTGAAGCAACTCTAGCTGGGGACTAAAGGGAGGAAGGGAAGTTTGAAGAGATTTGATTTCCTCCATGAAGTATAATATTGCTTTCCTTGCAGACAAAATCTTCAGGCAGTAGCAGCCATTGGGTGCCTGATTACCAAAGCTTTCGATGGTATTTGCTCAGATATTATTTTCTGATCCTTTCTTGTCTCAAGTTCAAGTCTGTTGAAAGCTAGGATAATTTCTGATAAAGTACCTGAAGAGTACTAGCATGACATTTGGTACAAGGCAGAGATATCCAATAAATACTTTGAGTTTAATTGAATCCTGATATCACTGAATTTTAGTGTCAGTGGCTTGTGGTCTCCAAAAACGTTGTAAGGGGAGAGAGAGAAGTTCTAAGTGCCTTGAGGGCAAGGACAGTATATTACTATATAATCATCCCCTTGCCTGACACATAGAGGACCTACAAATGCCCACTGCTTTCTACCACGTATGGATCCCTCCACAGGTGCTGGCAATGAACAGCCTGTCTCACCAGCCCCACTCTCATTTTACCTCTTAAAACTCTCATGAAATCTCCACTTTACAGGAGAGGAAGTACCCCATACACTTGTCTGAGGGAGTGATCTGCTTTAGAAGAACTCTTGCTTAAAAGTCAGATACAACCTAGGGGCAGGACAGGAATAAAGATGCAGACAAAGAGAATGGAATAGAGGACATGGGGAGGGGGAAGGGTAAGCTGGGACGAAGTGAGAGGGTGGCATGGACACATGTACACTACCAAATGTAAAATAGATAGCTAGTGGGAAGCAGCCGCATAGCACAGGGAGATCAGCTCAGTGCTTTGTGACCACCTAGAGGGCTGGGATAGGGAGGGTGGGAGTGAGATGCAAGAGAGAGGGGATATGGGGATGTATGTATATGTATAGCTGATTCACTTTGTTATAAAGCAGAAACAAACACAGCATTGTAAAGCAATTATACTCCAACAAAGATGTTAAAAAAATAAAAAGTCAGGGAGATCAGCTCAGTGCTTTGTGACCACCTAGAGGGGTGGGATAGGGAGGGTGGGAGGGAGGGAGACGCAAGAGGGAAGAGATATGGGAACATATGTATATGTATAACGGATTCACTTTGTTATAAAGCAGAAACTAACACACCATTGTAAAGCAATTATACTCCAATAAAGATGTAAAATAAAATAAAATAAAAGTCAGATACAGTGCCTCTAGACCACCTCAAAAGAGATCACAACTTTCCTTCTCAATTTAAGGAAACAAAAGAAGGAGCTTTGGGGCTCAAGCCTACTCTCTTCGAAGCGACAAAAAAAGCGATTTTTCCCTCAGTTGTTCAGAGCTTACCTGGTGATTTCTTTTTCGCCAGCACAGTACGCAATTGCATAATTCAGCCCAGTTCCATTGTCCCTAAACCCTAATACTTTAGCTTTCTCTTAGAGCTAATGATCTCAGGGAAAAGAGCATTAGTGCTTAAAATGTACAAGCCTCTCCTTGAGTCCTATTCTTATTCTGCTCTGCTGCTCAGCACCAAATCATAAAGCAGGGCACCAATGCATTCTGGGTATCCCCATCACACCTACTTAACACTGAGCACTTAAGTCACCCTGCCAAGTAGGAATATGCTCATTTGCTGTCTCAGGAATCGACGCCAGGCGACGCCAACCAGCTCCCCACAAATGCTCGCTGAAGAATTTCAAGGCCAGCAGAAACCTTTCCAAGAGAAACCTGGCAGCCTTTGAATCAAATTTCAAATAAATGTCTGCAAAGACAGCAATATTATAAAGGATTTTTATTCCTTGACCTCTATCCTATAGTTTTTTGGTTTTAAAAAATATATTAAAATTTTACTCATCCAATCCTTTGCACCCAGGTATTCAAATCACTTGGCACAGAATAAAATGTCTAACCATACTTTATATTATTTTATAAACCACTTTAAAACTGGAGAAACTTGGACTTCCCTGGTGATGCAGTGATTAAGAATCTGCCCGCCAATGCAGGGGACAGAGGTTCGAGCCCGTGAGCCACAGCTACTGAGCCAGTCTTCGAGACATGGTGATTTCTTCCCTTCATCAGACCCCCTCCTCAAAGACCTGAGCCCTGGGTGTTACCCTGTTAGTGATCAGTCCTTTTAGTTCACATAAATAGCCACTTCCAAGTAAGCCAGCCGACCCCAGGAAGGCTGAGTGAGGATGGGCTCCGGCATCTCTCTCCATATCACGATACCTAATCATTCATGCATGCAACTCAGGGGGGCCACACAAGCGATTCTGTTAAAGTATAAGGAAACTGTGTTTCAGAATTAGTTTCTGTCCTTGCCTGCATATGAAGCACCTAGCAACTTCCTCTTCCTGAAGCAAGAGGAGGGGTGGGAACACAGAACTATAATCTCTGGCTGCAAGCTCCTCTGGAAGAGCAAGCCCACCACACTCAGCAGAGCAGCTCTCCCCTCCCAGGCCTTGTTGACAGGGCGCCACCCATTGAACATACCATTTCTTGACAGCGCCATCGCTGTTGGTGACAGTTCACTGAGTCCTGAACAATCTTCACAGTGGTGTTGCAGTCCATAACGCTAAAACTGTTCTCCACATTCTTTGGCAATTTAACATAGTTCACATCTCACAAAGGGAGAGTGAAGCACACTTCCATTCTATGCTTTGTATTTTTTCTGTAACTGAGAGGAAAGATCTTCAACTACAGGACCTTAGCTGCTCTTCTCTCGCAGAGTGAGTTCCTTTATTTAAAGAGAGATATCTGTCCTCTGAGTCCCAGGCCTTTTTCCCTCCAGAGCAGCTGGACAAGTGCTGATGGTACGCACAACTTAAAGAAGTTGGAGAGCATTGTAACTGCCTCTCTTACATTACCCTTTGCTTTTGAAACTTCAGAATAAATTGCAACTTGTACAGTCGTATTTGAATCAGAATCCTTATGCCCACTGGCAATTTTTCAACCCCCAAAGTTTAAAAAAGAAAATCAAAGACATACATATCTTTTTAAAACATCACTCTGTGTTCTCCTCCTAACTCTATTTTTTTCCCTCTGGCCTTAAGACTGTGCATTCCCTTTGGGCAACCTCCTTAATGAATCCTCTGATAGGAAGTCTGCCCTTAGGCCACTTTATCAGGATGGAACTCACCCACCATCCCTGGCCTCAATTATTTTCATACAGAACCAAAGATTCCTTATGCCAGTTTTTCTACTCCAGAACTATCACACGGTGCTCCAGGATTTTTCTACTATGTAAAATAGAAACTAAGTTGAAAACAATAATAGCAAAATATTTTATCCTAGTGATGAGTGACTCTTGAAGTAATTGGTAATTGCTTATAAAATTTGATTCTGTATTCAGCTCAATTTATGTGATCTCCCCCGAAATTGAAAATTAAAAGGGAGCAGTTTAACCTGTAACAACTTTCAACTTACAGATCAATTGTAATCCAAGTATTGTGGAATAATTCAACCAGAGAATACAACTGCAAGAAAGCCTATATAATTGGAAGGAAATCAGTAGATTTTTGCTCAACCTGAAAAGCAAAGATCGATATATGATTAATGATGGAGGGGAAGATGAGTCCAACAGCTTGGAATCCTTTCTGAATTGTTAGGCACTTATAAATAAATAATGAAATCAACATGGTACTGTTGGTTCTTTTGCCATCAGGACAAACATTAACAAACATTAGTGGTATGTGAACCTGTCCAGTGATTTACTGAACCAATCACTGCCTCTTAGATGCATTATCTTATACATTCCAGTTATATGCTAGTCACTGTGTGCCCTAGTGCCTCCTTAATCTACAAGGCACTGTATGACACAGTGGTTAGGAATACGGACTTTGGAGTTAGACTACCTGGGTTCAAGTCCTAGCTCTGCTACTTACTGTGTGGTCTGTGCCAGATGGACCCTGCATCTCTGCTCTGTTGCTGGGCTGTATGGATGACATCAATAGACTTCAGTAAACTTGAACTTCTGATGAAGTCTGCCTGAGTCTACCACTAAAGACTCCTGGCAGGAGCCCAGAGGGACGGAAAAGGGGTTAGGGTGTTTCTTCCCATGGCTCCTTCTCTGCAAGGCTGCCATGGGCTAACATTGCCCCTACCCCAGAGATCACTGCTCCCTGCAAGGTGCTGTTGGCTTCATGTACCTCTCTCCTCCAGCGTTTTACTGACTGTCCACTACCCTCATCCATTCAGACCTGGGGTAGTAACAGCCTGCCTGCTCCTAGTTCCGTCAATTCCTCCCCAAAACCCACATTTATAATTAGCCCATTTTGTAAATAAACCCTCCCAAGTTAACTATTTTTATGTGTCATCTATGCTCTGTTTGGATCCTGACTGATAAACATTGTGACTCTGGATAAATTACATAACCTCTCCATGCCTCCATCTATAAAATGTAGAAAATAACAATAACTTACTTCCTAGGCTCATGATGATTAAATGAGTTATTAATACATATGAAATACTTGGAGCACTGTCTGGCATATAGTAAGCATAACTAGTTTATTTTTCTTGGACCACCATTTTCATCATTGTTATCATTAGGCAACACTAATAAACAAAGGTGACATGTCCTGGAGGAGCTAACCATCTGGTTTCTAGCATGCTAAGTTGTTTGTGGAGAGCTATAATTTAAAGAAAGGACCCAGAGAAATCTGACAATTACTACAGAAAGTAGCTTAAGGGAAAGCCAGTGGTGATTTAACAACACTGGGCAGTTAAGATCGATAGTAATTACTGGTGATCCCAAAGGATTTCTACATTCAGTTGCTTGCTCTGCTTTTTCTCAAAGCCCTTTTGATGTATCTTATCCTAGATTCATAGATGTTTAGCTCCAAAAAGGACTCTAACTAGAAACATAACCCCGCATTTAGCACTTTATTTAGAAAAGAAAACTGATTTTACCAAAATAAACTGTGGGCCATTTAGATGCAGACGCTGCATAAGAAAAATAAGTGGGAAAAAAATATTGGGGCCTTTTAGTCTTGCTTAAGGGACTCTCAGCTAACCATTTGGAGAGATTTATTTCTAACCAAAGTTTCCTAAATCCAAGAAAGAATATTATTGTATTCTCTCCCTAGAGAAGGGAAATGGATCTTAATAAAAGAAAAAGAAGAAGAAGAAGGAGAAGGGAGAGGGGGAGGAGGGGGAGGGGAGGAGAAAGAAGAAAGAAAACAGAGAAAACGGAAGTCCCCCCTCCATTCTGCAGACTGATTTATAATACCCATTAGGTTCAGCAGAATATGAATTGCTTTGTGTCCAAAGCATTTCACCAGGACTTATATTCAATTCCAAGAGTGATAGTAATTGGCAGGGGGTAGGAGATGGTTATTCCTCAAAAGAAGAGTGAAATTTACAGGATATTATGTGTGTCCAAGTCAAGTTGTGAGGGTCTCATTCCCTTGAGATAATGTAGGGCTAGACCCATCGTTTCAAAAATCAGAATCTTGGGCTTCCCTGGTGGCGCAGTGGTTGAGAGTCCGCCTGCCGAGGCAGGGGACACGGGTTCGTGCCCCGGTCCGGGAAGATCCCACATGCCGTAGAGCGGCTGGGCCTGTGAGCCATGGCTGCTGAGCCTGCGCGTCCGGAGCCTGTGCTCCGCAACGGGAGAGGCCACAACAGTGAGAGGCCCGCGTACCACAAAAAAAAAAAAAAAAAAAAATCAGAATCTTTGGGTTAAAAGAAACTAGATCTCAACCTTAAATATTTCATTTCATCTCTCTGAGCCTCTATTTCCTGTAAAATGAGAGGGCTGAACCAGATGGTCCCTGTGAATCCTTCTAGTCCTTTATATCTAAAATTCAGTGAATTTTAAATTGGATATTACAGATATCAAAGAACCCCCTTCCCAGCCTCAGATTCTATTACAAAGAAACAGATGAAGGCTACACCTCACTTGTGAAAGGATCAAAGTTGCTTTTTGATTTCTTTCTTTCTTTCTTTCTTTCTTTCTTTCTTTCTTTCTTTCTTTCTTTCTTTCTTTTTTTGACATCTCTGAGTGGATTTCTGATCCTTGAGTCCAAAAATTCATTTTAAACTCATCTAGTTGTTTCAAACTCCTGGTGAATAAAATTTAGTTAAAAGAAATTGATTTACAAGTAGCATGCCAAAAGCCCCTTCATAAAAAAAAGAAAAAAAAAAGCCACTTCATTAATATGTCCCATTAGGAAACCCACTTGGAAGAGTGAATTGAAATGAGAAGGATGAAAAGATACTTTGAGCAAGGTTAGAAAACAAGCCATGAACTGAGAGAAGATACTTGCATCACATATAATCAGCAAAGTGCCAGTAGGTGAAACTTGTAAAAACCTGCAAATTAATAAGAGAACAACAACCCAACAGAATAATGGGCAAAAGATTACAAACAGGAGAGAAATGGCCAATAAACATTAAAAGCCACTCAGCCTCACTAATAATCAGGGAAATGCAGATAAAAACAACAAAGACCATTTCGCTCCTATCACTTAGGCAAAAATTTAAATGACTGATATTACCAAGGTTTGGTGAAGATGTGTAGACATAGGGACACACAGGCTGGTAGTAGTATAAATAAAAATAAACATTTTAGAGAAAACAACTAATGAAGTTGAAGACGTGCATACACTGAGGCCTAGTATTCTTCCAAGTATATAATCCAGTGAAACTCTAACATAATAGTTCAAGCAGATAGCTTACAAGAACATGTTTATAACAGCAAAAATTGGGTACAGTCAAATGTCTATCAAGTAATAAAAGTAATAAAAAAATAAATAAATTTGGTGTAATCCTACAACAGGATATTATACAGCAGTTAAAATGAATGAGGTGTCAAGCCAAATGCACCAATAGGAAACTGTAAATGTCTAGTTATATATATATATTATATATATATATATAACTAGTTATATATATTATTTCATTCATCTAGTATTATAAAATATGCCCCAAGCTACATTATTTATGGATACACATACATGTAGTCAAAATATAAAGTCATGAACGGGAACATATACAGGGTTGATATGTCTGGCATCAGGAGAGTAAAAACATCTGATGAGGGAAACAAGGAAATTTGATTGAGAAAGTGTTCACAGGGGACAGGGGATTTCCATGATGTTTTGCTTATTTAGAAGAAGAAAAAAGAAAGATCCAGTGATGGAGTAGGGAAATGACAAGATGAGTCTGGAACACCTTGTGGTACCAGGAAGGAAGGAGGAACTCAGAAAGGATGGAGCGTGTAGAAAGTATGTAGGAGTCATCTTGAAAGAGCTATCAGTGGCTAAATCTAGGATATTTTGAATGACAAAATAATGATAGTAATGAATTATAGCTTATAAAATAAAGCAAACGCCATGAGTCCACTTTGATATAATAAAATATTAACTAAATAAATAAATGAGAGAAGTCATGATGGAAATAGAAAAAAAATCACCATTTGGCAAACACCAAAGTAATCATTGTGGCAGGCAAGAGCCCCCAATGGATGCTAAAGATATGATGAAAAACAGGATATTTGCATAGTCTCAGTGTATTTCTGCATAAGATACTCATTAATACTTACTAATTGCAAAGGGGAAAAGAGTAAATTCTCTTCAGCCAAATGATCAAAGTGAACATTACCAGTAATGGAACATATCCACATTGAGAACACCCTGATGTGATGCACTGAAAAGGGCACAAAGTCGCTTCTGTGGTGTTCTTGCTAAAAATGCATAATATGAATTCAAACATTAGAAGACACCAGACAAATTAAATTGAGACACATTCCACAAAACAACTGGCCAGTATTTTTCACATGTCCAATCATAAAAGACAAAAGAATACAAGGAACTATCCTAGTGGCAACATAGGACGTTAGTGGGGAAAGTTGGTGACATCCGAATAAGGTCGGTAGGTTAGTTAAGAGTACTATATCAATGTTATTTTCCCAGTTTCAATCATTGTGCTATGGTTTTGTAAAGGGTTAATATTTGAGGCCGCTAGATGAAGGGTATATGCAGACTATTATTTTTGCAATTTTTTAAGTCTAAAATTATTTCAAGATAAAATATTTTACAAATAGCTGCAGCAAATATGACAAAATGACAAAGTGATTATGGTAGTGAAGTATCTGTTATCTATACTTCTCTGTATGTTTAAAATATTTCATAGTAAGAGGAAAGAGAAAAATGAAGGATGTGTAAATTTAAAATGTGAGTATAAGGAGTTCGTCTAAAGAGATATTTTTATCACAGAGCAGTTTTCAAACAATGAGTTACTGTGGTGTGGGCCCAGGCTTTGTATCTGCCAGTCAGGAGCCTTGATTGAAAACTAGAAATACAAACACTGGCATATTGAGAAGTCCTGATCTTCTGACTCTATTCTAAGCAAAATACATGATGTTAATTTCCTGTCCCCCTGCCTGGTTTTCTCTTGAGGTTCATGCTGATTTCCCTTGGCCTACTACTACTCTAATATTCTTTCTGATTTGCTTTCCACCTAATTCCTCACTAGCCTAGCAGTCTAGGTCCAGTTTATTTTGCAGCTTTAGAAGTAATTGTCAATTTATAGGAAAAGTTATCTGAATGGAAATAGGTAAATCAAGTGTACAAACTGGCTTTGAGGAGTTGATGAGTTTGACTTTGAAATGCAGAGCTGGATTGGCTTCATCACGACCTTCACGTGGAGATGCCTTGCAGATTGTTGGAAATGCGAGTCTGGAATTTGGGACTACAATGAGGATATGATCTCGTATTGGGCGACTAGCCACAGAAGATGTGTGACTTGATAAAACCACCAGGGTTTGGGAACAGAACCTTGAAGAACAATTAAATTTAAGGAGCAGAAAGAAGAGAAACCAGCCTTTATCGGGAATGTAATAAACAATATTACCAATAGCGTTAAATGATGTAATAAATTCAAGAAAGATGAGAACTGAGTTAAAACTAGTGAGTTTGGTTATTAGAATGTGGTCTTCAAGGCATCAGATGCTTCAGGACTGTATAGAGGGGTGGATTGCAAGATGCTAAGTCCAAAAGGAGTGGGAAGGGAACGGGGAGGCACAGACGTGTGGTGGTGAGATGAGGAAGAAGAGACGATGAGTGTTAGCCTTGAGGGGACAGCTGCACCAAGGGAAGGATTTTAGAAAACAAAATGCAAGCACACTTGAGGGAAAGGAGAAGGGGCCGATAGAGAAGGAGAAAAATTATGCGTTAGAGGGGTAGAGCAAAGTCAGGGAGGGGAGAGAATGCAGGTCACAGGCTGGGGGGTGCACCAGCATCAAGGGCTGAGCCTACCATCTTCAGTGCCGTCATGAAAGAAAGACTGAAAGTGAGGATTTCGGAGTCAGAGAAGAGAGACGCTGAGGAAGCCTCTGCCTAGAGCCTCAGGTCAAATTCACCTGTTGTATGAGGAGTATTAGGGGGGAGACTGAAGGAAAGTAAGGAGGTTCAGGGGGAAATGACAATTTTAAAATAGCCTTAAGTGTAAATCCACTGCTATCTTATTTTCTCAACTGACTGTGGAGCAGCCCCGGAGTGCAAAAGTATCAATGCATACAGCATTTAATAAGGCTGCTTTTGCGTTTGTTTTGTAACTTTATTCCAATAATCCTGTGACATAACTGGAATGGATATTATTAACCCTGTTTTATCAACAAGGAAATCAAGGCTCAGTAGTTAAATGCCTACCAAGATCGTACATCAATCAAATCAAGATTAGAACTCAGTTCTATTCACTTTGTTCCCTCGAAGCACTTTGGAAGAAAGGGCTATTTTACACAAACTATATTCAGCCAAGCAATTTTTTAAAAAGCTCCCAGGAAAAGCTGCCAATGCGTGCACTGTCAACAGAATCATGCCTAATAATCTCATTAGTGGAAGAAGAGTCTTCATTAAACTTGTTACATGGTTAGATGAGGGTTGGTAGCAGATGGTAGATATTGAAAGCAGCTCGTTACAGCTAAAAGCTGTTGGCAAGAGCATTTAGAATATACAATGATGGATGACATAGTATTCAATTTAGGGAAGGTGGTTAAGTCTAATACAGTGACCCAAGGGTCAAGCTCAGGCTTACCGCTATTTAACATCTCTTAGGATTCTTGCAGCATGCATAACTACATGCTAATAGAATCTGAAGACAGTCACAACTGATGGGTGATGGAAATACTAATAAGGCAGGGGAAAGAAAATAAAAAGGAACTTGATACAGTTTAAGGTTTAAAGTGAAGAGATTTTTCACTAAAAAAGAAATGCAAATATACTGCAGTAGGGTTGAACCCCTACACTCTGGGAAGAGGATCAAGAAAAACCTAGGAGGTGATCAGAAGAGAAGTAACAGGTGATAATATAGACTGGATGATAGTGCAGCCAAAAGGTTCAACTTGAGTCTCGAGTTAAAATTGCAACTGACCTGCTGTCACTTGCTTAACAAAAAAGGGGGGGAAGGAATGGATTTATGTGTTTGTGAACCTATAAAATGCACACACGCACACATACATACCCACGCAGAATATCTCTGAAAGGACACAGAAGAGAATAATAACCTTGGTGGCCTCCTGTGAAACAAACCAGTGCCCCTCAAGCTAAATCCCACCTGCAAACTGTTATATTTGGCAGGACATTTTTAAAGCTCTGAGTATCTTTAGGCTTGGTGTAAATTCTCCAGTTTAGCATAGCCTCATCATTCTCTCATTTCACATGCTTATGTTATCTGCCTGGCCCTTAGAGGGAATTGAGTTGGCATCACCACACATGCCCAGACACACAGACACAGTCACATATGGAAATAGATAAACATAGAAAAGGGCCTATACAGATATATTTTGAAAGGTTAACAACAATGATCTCAGAGCAGTTAGATTATGGGCGACTTCTTTTATCAACATTTCTAAATGTCGTACTAAAGACAGCACATATATAACATAAATAGTAAATGCTGGTTGGTCTTAAATTCATGTTTAAATTAACATCAGTTAGCAGTCTCTAGCCAAGTACAGTCATAGACCTTCCAGGAAGATGTGGTGGGACAATTGTTCTGATAGATTTGCTTTCTGTTCCTCCTCTTATGCCTGTGCCTACATCTTTGTATGTGTCTTCAACTCAAGTCAGGGCAGGTGAATGGGTCAACCACGTGTAGTAACTGCACGGTATCCACATTTCAATAAAGGAAAATATTTAAAAGGATTTTTTTTGTTTTTATTTTAATAGGTAATATTTTAATGGGTAGTGTTTAAATGATTAAATAATAGCCCACTCTGCCAGTCATCCAGTTCTCTTTCACAGAGGCAACCAAAGTTACCAGTTTGTTGTGTATTATTTCAGAGGTGGTCTATGCATATAAGTAATTACAAATATATCATCTTTGGGAAAATTTTGCCCAGAGCAAGTCTATTGTTTTTATTTGGGTATTGTGAAGATGACTTAGAAATGTATTTTGTCTGGTGATGTGAACAGAGGTCACTTTCAAGTACTTGTGGAACATCACAGCGTTTGCTATGACAGGTACGTGTAAGTGTCATTGCAACGGTGGCCACGGAGGCCAACCGTTTTCTCACACTTCCAGCTGTAGGGAAAGCAAGAACAGCAGCCTAACCAAATATTTCAACCAAGCAAATCGACTTTGTCAGTACTTTTAATGGTATTCCTCTCATCTGATAATTATTATCCCATTTCTTCCCTGTTGCTGACAAAAAGCCTATAGAGAGTAGCTAGTTTCAAAAGTGAAATGGGCTTGACTGTGAAAATATGCAACCTTATGATTTTCGTGACAATTTATCTTAGTCAGAGCTAAGCGAATTCAAATCCAGTCCATCATATCTCTACCTCCAAATCTCCTACACAATGCTGAAAAGACACAGTTGTGTCTGCTTCTCCTTAGTCATTTATCATTTTTAAAGGGAGGGAAAAGAGAAAGTGGTTTCCTGCATAATTAAAAATCAAGAGTTCCCCACTGTGAATGTTGGATTCTAACTGAGGCGGGTGTCTTAGCTGAGGGGGTTAGGAGAGGGGCTGGGATGTGTGTGTGTGGATGACAGCCCAGGTGAGATAAACATCCCTTCTTTAATAACCCAGGCAAACGCCACACTCAGGGGATTAGGGAGAGGCCTCCACTTATCGTCAGGATGTTTCCACATGACAGGTGACCTCTGTGACCTGGTCCTGATGGAGAGAAGAGAGTGTTTAGGAAACAGGGGCCAGCTCTCTTCTCTCTCCTGCCTCTTCCCTCCTGCAATCTAAATGGTGTGATTGAGGCGTGCTGAAAGGTGAGCCTGTCACACAAATCTCCTCTCCAACAGCCTGCCAGAATGTGGAGATGTGACAGGAAAGGTCATGACACCCAAACAGAAGGCTCCCTTGTGATTTTCCGCTGTCACTATACAGGGTAGCAAGGCTGTCTTCTCCTTATTCCAGAGCCTGGGGTAGAGACTTTGCTTGCATCCTCTTCTGGCAAACGCTTTCTCCCCAGCTCCAAATCAGGAGCACATGCTGTCAGCTACTTAGAACAAGAGGCCCTGCGGTTCTAAGAATCGGTCAGGCAGCAGGGGTCAATCCCCACAACCCTCGGTAATTCATTTTGCTTTGCCCTGGGCTGGCTGGTTCAGTCCTCACTTGCCCACACGTGGCCCCAAGTCCACTGCCCTTACCTTTAGGAACAAATCCTTAGCTTTCCTGAAGCCGTCTGACCCCATCCCCCTAACACCTTTTAACAAGACGCCCTCTCCACCACCGTTCCTGCTCTCAAAGCTCAAAGCTCGGCCATCTATCTTTAGCAAATCTAAAAACAGACGTCAGGAAGAGATTAAACTTAAGCGTATCTACTTCAGGATTTTGCCAGTCATCTCCCACTCACCCACCCCATTCCTATCCCACTCTGTGCCCAAAGGGCTCAAAGCCCCCAGAGCTGACAAGAGACAGGAATAGCCCAGCACAGTTCAGTGGTGGGACTTGGGCACTGCCTACTCTCTGAGGAAAAGTGCTATTTCTATTTGTTGCAAAATGTCTACAAAGTAGATTAATCGTCTTAGGGAGTTCTACTTTTAACCAGTTAGGGGAATAGTGTAATGTGGTGAGCCAGCTTTGTCTAAGTGAAACTGTATGCTTTCCCTCACTGGATGTGGACTCATAACCCAATCAGCGTTGCTTTAAAAAGACCCTTCCGCATAGATGTGGGGACGCCCATGCAACTGAAAGCAGAGACTAAGCACGATCAGGGGGAGGGAGAGTATCTAGGCTGGCCTTGCACCCAAGGGCTGCAGGGCTGGACAATGGAGGAGGGGCACTCAGTCTTTGCCTTGGGCTAGTTACTGAAATAACATCTCTCTGGGATAAAGAATGTTATCATTAAACAAAAGAAAAAAAAAAAAGAAACCTAATGGTTTCAAGACTAGTGCCTGGGAGAATTAGGATGAAACACCCTGTCTAATGAGAACAGCAACATTTCTAAAAGGACTTCAGGGAAAACTGGGGTGAAGGCCTTCGGGTGGACATTGCTTCTGCAGTAGCCAGGCCTCCAACGCCCATATTAGTCATTCATCAAAAAAATGTCTGAATTCCACTCTGGCGGCCTCACCAGGCCCTTGACTCTTTCTCTGGCCTCTCACTGCCTGCCCCACCCCAAAGAGAAGCCACCTCTCAACACCCTAGGTTCCCACTGCACCCACAAGCCCTCTGCAGCAGCCCCTGCCCGTAAGCCTCCCCTGCCCCCTGTCATCTGACCCTGTTAGCAGCTATGGCTCAGGCCGCACGCTCTTCAAAGATACCTCACACCTGAGTGATGGGGGCTGTGGAAGGCTAACGCATCTCTCAACCCAGTTCTTTGTAATTTCACCCAAACTTGACAGAGAAATAAAACAAAACCATAGTAAATATAACATTTGGGGCCGTAATAACTTAAGATCGATATGAAATTTCTATCATTAGGGACTATAATCTTGGGAAAGTTGGTAATATATGGGAGAAGGCATTATAGGGTGACTGAAACTGACATCCATCTGGAAGCAAAACACTCTATTACTGTCAAAATGTGTGCTGCCTACAAATTCTGTGTGGAATTATCAAACACAGAAATAGTTGATTGTTATTCCAAGGCCTTATTTTTTGTGATAGCTTCGTATTATTAGAAAAGAGTCCTGTTCACCACTAAAACCACTTCCAGCTGGTCAGAGATACCACCAACCTAGAGAGGGACTTGCAGATGAGGGCTGAATGCACCCGGGAAAGGAATCAAAATGTGAGGGTGAGTTTTATTCTAATGATTTTCTAGGCACTAAAAAACCCATAACAACACTCTTCCTCTTGTTATAATTTTTCTGTGCATTTAGTTGGGAAACGTCTGAAGCCATTTTCCTGATAAACGAAAGTTGCAACTGACTTTTTGCCATCATCTGGAGGTTTTTGTAACATGTACAACAGCCAACGTTTACAGCTGGTTTTAAGGATTTCATTACAAAATGTTACCCGCCCTCTGCTCTCACACTGTGAGTCGAGCAGCTTTCAATTACTTGGATCACGTGTACCTGAATGAGATAACGGTTGAGTTTAAAGCAGTTAAGTAGAAAAAACAGTAATTATTTTTCTTTTGCAGTTGAAGGGCACATATTATTTTTATTTGAAAAATCAAATCATGTGATTGAAAACAAAATGAATAAGCAGTTCAGGCTCATATCTGTGAAATAGCCACCGGATGCTTTGAAGGCAAAAGGCAGCTTAGACACCATATTATTTAATCATTTTCTAAATAACCAGCGATAAATATGTCCCCAAACTGCAAATCTAACATAAATGCACTTTGTCAGCTAGACAAACCTGCAAATCTAACATAAATGCATTTTTCTAAACAACCAGCAACAAACATGTCCCAAACCTGCAAATCTAACATAAATGCACATTGTCAACTTGAGACTAATGAACACAAGGGAGAAGATTATTTAATAGCACGATATGATTGTAAACCTGAGACAATACCAACGTGCATAAGAAGTCCCTTCAGATACTGATTTGCCGGAAAAAAATCGGTGCTTCTCTGACCCAACCAAATATCTGCCCCCCCAGATTAAGAACGGCTGGCCAACCCGTCCAGGTCATCACACGGCCTGAAGCCAGAACAAACATCATTCCAGAGAGACAAGAATCACCTGTTTCTCAAAGCAGCTACAGGAGGGGTCTCAGCTTTCCCCCGAAAGCCATCAAGACGCCTCCAGTCTCCACTGCCATCACCCCCTATCATTCATCCAGCCTGAATCCCCTTTGCTGTGATCGGAGTCTATCCCCTCTTGGTTTATCCTTAGTGAAGACAAAGAATATCGGTCACCACCTTCTTCCACTAATCATCTGTCATATCCTTACGCCTGCATTATGCCCAATAGCAGACTTTTTCTTGATGAATTATCCCTAGTCCTTTAGCATCTCCCCTCAGGGCTAAATTTTTTTAGCTCTTTAATCATTCCTATGTCTCTCCTTTGAACAGTCTTCATGTCCCCCCTCAGGATGTAAAGTCCAGACCAGGATACCGTATTCCAGCTGTGCACTGACAGTGCTGATGAGAATAAGGTTATGCCTAACAGACCAAGCAGAGACACAGAGAGGAACAAAGACCAGAGATGGAAAGTCCCAACAGCCTTCCAGTCTTTGCTTTGAGTATGTTACTAACGTTCCAAGCACCCCTGTCTCCTAATAATCACTTCCCTTTTTCTCCTTAGTTGGCTCCACTGTTTGCTGCTACTTACAAACTTTTTCTTACAAATACAACATCTGTGTTTGACAGTTGCTCCCACATATAGCTGCTTTAAGATTGACAAGGCTCAGGTACAGAGCAAGACAGAAAGAAGCCCTTAACAGCAAAATGCCAAAGCTTGGCCATTTGACCCTGTCTGGAGACTGTGTCCTAGAAACTCGCTCTTCCACATTTGACCCACCACCACTTAAGCCTCATGACTCCTGCCTAGAAGACCAATTCACTATGATCTTAGATAACAACCCTCAACGCAACCTTCCCAACTGCACAGCCCTAGCCCCCTTTCCAACAATCACTAGGGTCACAACAATCTATTCCAACACCATCATTTCACAGATGTGGAAACAGAGGCTGAGACAGACATAAAGTGACGGTATCTAAATGTACAGCGCTGAAATGTCCTTTCACCTGACTCCTGCCAATCAATCCATGACTTGCCCCAGAGGCACTGAACTCCTTAGCATTGTCTAAATGATGAGGGAATTTGCTGTCAACTTTCAGCAATGTGATGTCCAGCAAAGCGTTTTATGGTTCTCTGGCTCTGTTTCCCCATCTGTTTCTCAGGGTATTTTGTTTCTCTGCACACCAGCTCCCATGGACACACAGCCCAATGCCAAAGGCCTTGACTACCAAATCACAAGGTTCCTTTTGTCTCTGACCTCAGTTTCCCTTAAAAAAAAAAAAAGCTACTTATTTTAACTCTATGACTATTACAAGGAAAAAGAGTTTCCGGGCAACGTACCTCAAAAAGATTATCCCCTAGGGCTTCCCTGGTGGCGCAGTGGTTGAGAGTCCACCTGCCGATGCAGGGGACGCGGGTTCGTGCCCCGGTCCGGGAAGATCCCACATGCCGCGGAGCGGCTGGGCCCGTGAGCCATGGCCACTGAGCCTGCACGTCCGGAGCCTGTGCTCCGCAACGGGAGAGGCCACAACAGTGAGAGGCCCGCGTACCGCAAAAAAAAAACCATAAAGATTATCCCCTAGCAACATGAGGCATCTTTCTCACTATCCTTCCATTTCCCCTTATCAAAAAGGGTAAAAATGATCTTTTTAATATGCAGAATCCCACTTATTAATATGTGAATTCTTTTCAAACTCCTGCTCTCCTAGCTGAAAACCCCTTGTTTATTAGCATTATGAAACATTTTTATTTCCAGATAGAGATTATATTTGCCATTATTTCCCTTCCTTCCTTTCTTGCTTTTTTCTTTCCTTCCTTCCTTCCTTCCTTCCTCTCCCATCCTCCTTCCCTCCTTTCTCTCCCCCTTCCTTTTTCTTTCTTTCTTTCTCTTCCTCGGGTTCACATCTCTGCATTCATCCCTTCTGAATTCTTCTGTTTTAATCTCTACTTTCTTCCCCAGTTTCCTGCTTGTTATCTAGCCTGAGTCTCTGCTATTCTGGCTACTTTTACCCTTTCCAAATTCCAGATTTAAGGTCTTCTAAGAACTTAGTTAGGTTTTATTTTCATTTAATTTCCCATCAATCATTAACACTGCTCCTGAGCATTTACCCTGTATTTTGTATTTTAATAATTGGTCATATCAGAGGAGAGCTAACTGGACTTTCTTGTGCAATTTTGTTTACATATATTGAGTCCTATTCCATTTCTAGTCTCCTCTCTGGAGTCTACTCACATTTGCTGGGACATTATACATAATCCATTATCCAGAAAATGGTAATATAACACTAAGTGGCTTACTGTAGCCCCCATTCCTTTCATAATGTCATAAAAATTTATAACACTTAAAAGCCAGTGATCCCCAAGGTCATTTATCCTCAAAAAAGAACAAGTTTATTCTTATGGAGCAGAATCTATATCAGATGTAGTTCTCACATTATAAGAAATGTACCTTTAATGCACAACATCAGGGCAGCCTGCAAGTGCCTAGCATCCATTCCGTGTCCTGATGGTGCAAAGCCAATTAGACGGAGGCAGGTGGGCTCTTACCATTCAGAGGTAAGGACCGGTATCTCAGAAATTCACTTCAGCCTCCATATCAGATGTGGCTTCACAGAGAGATAATGATCCCCTTCAAACAATAGGAAATAACTGAGAAAAGTCATTATGTCACTGTTAAAAAATGTACACGATTATCCTACCCTAGCAGTTACCTAATCTGAGTTTTATTTCAAAAGGCTCCTGAGCGGGAAGGCTTACGCGCACATACCTAGCTCATGAAGTAATTGCTTTCCATGGCCATCAGATAGCGGTAGCGGAATTTGAGCAACTGCAGAATGAGGGGTGAGGTAACAGGAATGATGTAGCAGCTAAAGAAGTTCTAAAACTACACCCAGTTACACAGAGCGCTTTCTAACACCGGTTGAAGAAAAGGCAAGGTCCTCATCCGGCAGATGAGCGCTTTCTGAACACCAGCTGGCCTGAGGTGACTTCTCCAGAGCCATCTGCCTCCAAAGAGGCCTTCACCTGGGCTCCAGGCCGCTTCCTGGGGGAGCCCCAGGCTACGGGTGATACTGATCCCCGCCGACAGCCACCTCTCCAGACAGCATCCTTCGGGAGACACCAGTTGTCCAGGTATTAGGTTCAGCCTCTCAGCAACTGTGCGACTAACCTTTCCTGGTGACCTTCTTTCAAGCCTTCTGCTCCCCCTCAGGTCCTGTGAGTTAGCAGTTCTCCTAAATTCCTGATGAAAAGAAGCACAGCACACAGGCTTTTCAGATCACCAAAAATTGGTCCTTCCACATCCTCCCAATAAAATGTTAGGTAGCCATTGGAAATGATGATGCAGTTACATCTACTGACCAAAAAAAAGTCCACACTAGATTATTAAATTTTCAATTTAATAATGAAGATTATAAAACATGAATCTGACAAGTTTGTTTTAAATAAATGTTTATGTGAATATATTTTTTAAAGGGATTAAAATGTCTGTTAGGGCTTAACATCAAAATATGAACTGTGCAGAGAAAGACAAATATTAAAAGATATCCTGTATAAATGGAATCTAAAAAATAATAAAAATGAATTTATTTATAAAAGAGAAACAGACCCACAGACAAAGAAAAGAAACTTATGACTACCAAAAAGGAAAGGGGTGGGGAGGGATAAATTAGGAGTATGGGATTAACAGATACACACTACTATATATAAAATAGATAAACAAGGACCTACTATATAGCACAGGGAACTATATTCAGTATCTTGTAATAACCTACAATGGAAAAGAATCTGAAATATATATATATATATAACTGAATCAATTTGTTGTACACCTGAAACTAACACAATATTGTAAATCAACTATCCTTCAATTTTTTTAAAAAAATGAACTGTGGCCAACTCTGAAGAGTGGAAATTACAGATTATTTTTTTCTTTTTGCTCACCCCTGTTTTCTAATTCTTTGGTGAATGTGCACTATATGTGTGATTTTTTTGAAAAAATAACAAGTTAAGAGAAGGAAATTCAGCCTGTAAATACATGGGGGAATTTTTTGTTCCATTTTTTATATTGGGGACTTAGGAGACAGCAGCTGTTGAACTGGGCCTGGTTGGGGGGTTGGGGGCAAAGGATTACGGTGCCTGACTCTGGGAGAAATCTCCACTGGCCGCAAGGATTCCTTGAGTGTTCTGTGCCCCATAAAGGAACAGAAGAGCCTTATAAAGAAAATTGAGGCCTTGGAGAACCACTGATTAAACCCAGAGGAACCACAGGAGGCTTGAAGGGGGAAGTCCAAGTAACATGGCTTTAAAGATTTGCTTAAAGGAAGTAAAAGTACCCCTTAAATAAAATATTGATTTTGAAACTGTATTACTGTGACCTTTTCTTGATGATCAAAAGTAGATAGAATTTTATTCATCACCATCATGATTTTATTTTTATATTTTTACCACCTCTACCTAATATAAAACATCTGCTGCCCTTGAACTAGCTTCCAATTCTCCCTACCACCCTCTGTGTATCCAGTCCCACCCCTCAGCTATGATGCCATTCTTAACTATATTCTTTCAGTTGGTCTCTCTGTGCTTCTTATCATTTGTACGACTTGTTTGGTTTCAATAATATAAAAGCTTTATGTGGTAAATTAAAATTTAATGTGTGCATAGCTTTACCTCTTAAGAAGATTTAAGTTCACCAGAGATCCTGCTAGTTGTCCCCCCAATACATTTTTTCACTCTTCCAGAGTAATAGAGCCCCTGATTTTACCTGGGGCACATAGCCACCCAAAACAAAGGCCACATTCCCTAGCCTCCTTGCCCTAGAATTGACAATGTGACTAAGTTCTGGCCAGTGTGACATAAGTAAAAGGGCTGTGTGAAATTTACAGGAAGGGCCTTTAAAGAGAGGGAACGTGCTCTTCTTTTCTCCTTTTTCTTGGAAATGTTGATGTGATGGCTGGAGCTCAAGCAGCGAGTTGGGACCCTGAAGTAAAGCTCACATGCCAAGGAATACAGAGCAATAAGACCCAAGTAAACTGGGCCCTGATATTATGAACCTTCCTTAAACAGCCTGGACTGCTTTTCTCTAGATTTATTTTATGTAAGAAATAAACTTCTATCTGGTTTAAGCCACTGTTGTTTTGGGGTTTCTGTCACTCACTGATGAACCAAATCCTAACTGATAAGAACAGTGACTGTATTTTCATTCATTCTGTAAACACTTCCTGAGCACCTACTGTGTGTCAGGCACTGAACATCCTGGCTCTGGAAATACAGCAGTGACCAAAGCAGGCAGAGTCCCTCTCCTGTCGTCCCCTCACGGAGCCTACATTCTAGCTCAGCCTCCACACAGCAAAGCACAGCAAGTAGGTGCTGAAATATTTGGTGAACAAGTCAACAAAGAGCCCTCCTGTTTATCTTTTGGTTTAAAACAGATTTTGTGTTCATGTCTGAGGATATTTGCACAAATAATGCTCAAGAAAAAAATCACAGCTGCTTTTTAAAAGAAATAAAATTACTTAACGAACCTTTTCTGTTGCCATACCTACCCACCCAAATTAGGTAAACACATTAACAAAGTCTATGGTTGCCTTTTAAATTATAGTAAACAATGATGATGCCACAAAGATAGCTCAAAATAATGCACTGTGGTGTTACACATACCCCTCTATGCCTCCATAATGGGGATATGTATAAGACTGGTGTGAGAATTAAGTGAGATAATGTCTCAGAAACAGTTATTAAATATTAGCTATATTCAGTTGACAATAAATATTAACAGCTTTAAAAATAGCCATAATTTTAAATTCAGTAAATCCATTTCTGGGATTCCATCCTAAGAAAATAATCCTAAGTATGAGGGGAAATTTTATGGAAAAAAATGCTCTCCCAGAGTCATTTATAATAGGCCCAAACCAGAGATTCAGTGACCTTACCCTGCCACCCTGACTCGCATCCCGTGGTGAGCTGAGGCTGAGCACTCTGGCCCAGGCCGAGAGCCATAAACCCGGGACTAGCTGGGAAGATGCAGACGGGGCTGGGAAGAAGCAGAGAAGAACGCAGAGCTTGAGTCCAACTTCCTGGCAAGGCAGACTTACAAGAAAGAAGAGTTCAAAATATCAAGTCCATCAGGGTAGAGCAGAGCGAGAAAGCCAAAATGAGTCTTGACCCCTGAGATCAGGCTCCTTGAGGGAACATTCTAGAATGTGGATCTTGGAGCGATGCCCTGAGATCGGGAGGGGAACGGGAGGAAGAACCCTCCACAGAGCATCTCAGGCGCAGTTGGTGGGTGGGCCAGGAAACGCTGGGTCCTGAATAGGAACAAAATATACTTCCATCATGAGTGGAAGGGCTAAATAAATTATTGAATACCAGAATAAGATATTATGTAACCATTACCAAATGCTGATTAGAAAGACTGTAGTAATCAGAGAAAAATGCTCAACTATTGCTAAGTATATACGTTTATGTACGTATAGTATACATCATGTATATGTATATATTAATATGCATATATTAAAAATATATCAGTACTTACTATATGTATATGAAACTATATATATATACTTACACATATATATTCATGGTATGTACTTATATATAAGTATATATGTATATGTGTATATACATATGTATACACGTATATGATAGCAGCTATGGCATATGCATAGGAAAAATATTTGGAGGAACATATCAAAATGCTAATAATTGAGTAGGAAGGTAATGATGATTTGCCTTTTTTCTCTATTTGTTAAATTTTATTTAATGTGCAGGTTTTAAACTTTTATGTTTAAAAACTTGGATATGAGGACAAAAAGAAAATTAGGCACATTTATCTAAATGTTATAGTGCTACTCTTCCAGAAATTTGTTTCTTAAGAATAAAATATGTGTGTCTTAGGCAGCGAGCCATATTTTCAGCCTCCTAAATCTTTTCCTCTAAATATCAACTGATGAGATTCCAGAGAAAGAATGTTCCTTCCTTGGACTACTTTTGGCTCTTTGGGAATAATTGTAACTCTTTCCTGACATGGGATATCATTTAGGGGACAAAACTCAAAAACCTTGTTTATGGGATACACTGTAATGGTCAGCAATTACCTGGGTCCTTTCCAAAGGTTCTCACTTGCTCCCAAGGTAAACCTTACACACGCATCACATAAAGCAATACAAAAGAAAGGGAAATGGTACAAATATAAGTACTATTATACTTCTCCCATTATATATTTTCTCATTTTTATTAGGAACTTCTTGATGAATGGGAGTCATTTTAGTTCCTCATTTCACCAGAGCACAAGTTGATCTTTGGTTTTGGAAATTCTAGAGCTATGATCAGAATCAATTAATACATATGCCAATTGACCACATGATTATCAATACCAACTATCAGGCCTGACGAAGACCTCCCATGAATTCTCTGAATCCAATCAATTCAGGCAAATATTTAGAACAACATCCTTAGTAATCAAAGGTTGATTTTGAATTTAATTAAAACATTTTTTTTAAGTTCCTCTAAACAGTTGGGGAAATATGAATGTGAACTAGGTAATAGATAAGATGAAAATGCACTTACTGTACATGGAAAGGTGGAGATCCTTGACTTTAAAAATCAAGTGGCAAAATAGCAAGTAAGGTACAATCTCATTATAGGGACAAAAATATATATAAACATAATTAGAAGGGGATCCAAAAGGATATACAATGATGGGTTGGCAGGAATCATCTCTGGATAATAAAAATAGTGTTTTATATTCTTATTTTTTGCTTATTTGTATTTTTTATTTTTTAGGCCGTGCCGCACGGCATGTGGAATCTTAGTTCCCAGACCAAGGATCCATCCCTCGCCCCCTGCATTGGGAGCACAGGGTGGACTGGACTGCCAGGGAAGTTCCCTTATTTGTATTTAAAAAATTTTCTATAATACACATATACTGTGTTTGTAATAATAAAAGAATATTTTCAATTTTAAAAAAAGCTCGCTTCTGTTTTAAAAATAGACCTCTGCCTTTCCTGGTTCTGGCTATGTACAATATTCAGAATAAAATGTCAGACCGACAGAAAGCCAGAAGTGTGGGAAGCATCCTCTTAAGTAAAGAACATAAATTTAAAAAGAAAATCTCATGGGAAAAAGTTGCTTTTGTAAGATTACCTGCCCAAGTTTGCCAGTTCAGAGCTTTAACACATTTTGCATAATTTTTTGATAAATAAATAGATTTTAGGGTTATTTACCAAAACCACGTTCATACTCTGATCATTTTGATGTTACCCATCATTAGTCACACTCTCCCAACAAAATTCTCCAGGCTGCACCTCTACATCCTAGTATCTGTGTATAGCATTCCCTTTAAAATATAACAGCTAGATGAACTAGTGATATTTAAGACATTTTTTTATATTTTGATAACCTTGAAATATTAATCTGTTATAGTTAAAAATAAAGGTAAATTATTCATTGACCACTTCAGCTGTAATGATTCCAAAGCAGCTGTTATTTATCTGAGCAACGGTCCTCAAATTAAAATAATTCTCTGAATCAGCTCTGGGCTTCATGCTGCTACTCCTTATATTTCACAGATAGGTTGTAGCAGCTCCAAAAAACCACTGTGGGCCAACGAGTAAATAACCATTTTCAAAAGTGTAATTATATACTCTATTTATATTATAGTCAGAGATATGATGATCAGGTAAATAATTAAAAGTGACAGGTCTGAAACTAAACAAAATGACTCTCAAGGAAATAAAAGGCACTTTTATACTACCTTTCAAGCAGTATACCTATGTAGAGAGAATGTTATCCTTTGTTCTTAGCCCCAAGAGAAAGAATCAAAGAAAGAAATAATTATATAGCTCCCCTCCATCCTCCAGATTAAAGGTCTACACCTAGAAAAAATTAAAATAAACTTGACTGTACCAATGCTAAATACCCCTTCTTGCACATTGATAAAGGATTTCCTTGCTTTTAATGACTCTTACTGTTTTATGAGATTTAAAAACCAGAACACAGAAAGCCTTGTGATTTTCAGAGTCGGGTAGGGAGTTCTGGGGAAGCACATGATTGGCTTTCCTTCAGGACTCTGCTGCATCTTTGAATTCTATCCATATTAAAAATAAATGGGTCAGTGGATTCTGGATCTGCCATGGCAGCCTATTCCTCCTACTAATTACAGCTAAAAACTCTGACAAAAATATGCGGAGAAAAGACTACCTGAGGACTGTGAAAGTAAACAAAAGCAGATGGATTGGGGGAGATGGGTGCGTTTTCCATTTTTTTCTTTTCTCATGCAGCTTTATCCTAAGAACAGATCCCAGTTTCAAAGCAGTGCATGCCATAGGCAGCTAAAATTCCAATAGAAAACATGTCTTTCTAGCCAGAGGAACAAGGAAATGATCACTCTGTGGGGTGGAGTGAGTGGGAGAAATCCCAGAGGGGAAAAAACTAGAGAAAGGGGTCCCCTAATTCTGTGTATGAATCCTTGGTTCAATCTAACATCTGAGCCAAGCATGCAAGGTACAGACTCAAACCAACCCAGCAAAGGCGTTGAGAGTTTAAATGAGATATGAACCACCTACCTAAGAGTCAGACTAACCCCTGAACTATGCAGGTACAGAACAGACCCAAAGCAGTACAACAAAGGCTTATATGATTGAACTCAGAGTTAAACCACTGCCCACAAAGGTGAGAAGAACTTAGGGTCAGAGCCTAACCGGGTTGATAGCCTGCTAAAGCAAAAACATCAACATTCTCCTGAGGATTATGAAAGGACTCAGAACATATGCAGTATTACATTGATACGTTCAGGAGACAATCTGAAATTACCTGACAACCAACGAAACAGGGAACAACGTTCTCAAGGGAAAAACAATCAACAGATGCCAACCTCAAGATGACCTATATGTTGAAACTATCAAACAAAGACTTAAAGCAGCTACTGTAACTATGCTTCATGAGGAAAACACATTTGAAGTAAATGAACAGATAGAAATTCTCAGTAGAGAAACAGAAACTATACACACACACACACCCCAAAACAAAAATAAGCAAACAAAAAAAATCCAGCTGGAAACTTTAAGACTGAAAAATATAACATCTGAAAATTTTTTAAAAACTCACTAGATGGGCTCAATAGTAGAACATAGATAGCAAAGGAAAACGAAGATAGAGCAATAGAAATTATCTAAACTGAACAAAAGAGAAAATATTGGAAAAATGGTTTCCAGATCTTTAGGACAATATCAAAAACTCTAGGATTGGAATTCTACAAAACAATTACTAAAACTAATAAATGAATTTAGCAGAGTTTAATGTTAATATACAATATCAACTGTATTCTTATATACCACTAGCAGACAACTAGAAAGTAAGATTTTCAAAAGTTCTACTTAGAGTATCACCAAAAATCAAAAAATACATAGAATAAATCTAACAAAAAATGACCAAGACCTTTACACTAAAAACTATAAAACATTGCTGAAGAAAATTAAAGAATACCTAAATAAATGGAAAGATATGGCATACTCATGGATTGAAAGACTCATTATTTTTAAGATGGCAGTATCTCTATAGTGAACTATACTCCATGTGATACAAATAAAAGCTTCAGCAGGGTTTTGTTTTGTTTTGTTGTTTTGTAGAAATTGATAAGCTGATTCTAAAATTTACATAATAATGCAGAGGATCAAGAATAATCAAAGGAGTTAAGAAGAAGGAGAATGAGAAAGCAAAGTTGGAGGACTTGCCCTGCCTGATTTCAATAATTACTGTAAAGCTACAAAAATCAAGGCAGTTGGTATTGGTGAAAAACTAGGCATATAGATAAATGAAAAAGAATAGAATCCAGAGGGGCTTCCCTGGTGGTGCAGTGCTGGGGCTTCCCTGGTGGCGCAGTGGTTAAGAATCTGCCTGCCAATGCAGGGGACATGGGTTCAAGCCCTGGTCCGGGAAGATCCCACATGCTGCAGAGCAACTAAGCCCGTGCGCAACTATTGAGCCTGCGCTCTACAGCCTGTGAGCCACAGCTACTGAGCCTGACTGCCACAACTACTGAAGCCCACGAGCCACAACTACTGAAGCCCATACACCTAGAGCCCATGCTCCACAACAAGAGAAGCCACCGCAATGAGAAGCTCGCGCACCGCAACGAAGAGTAGCTCCCACTCGCCACAACTAGAGAAAGCCTGTGCACAGTAACGAAGACCCAATACAGCCAATAAATAAATAAACTTATTAAAAAAGAGGAATAGAATCCAGAAATATATATATATTTCAATTTTTTTCTTTTTTTTTTACAAAGGTGCCAATTCAGAAGTGAAAGTCATTTCAGTGAATAGTGCTAGACCAACCGAATATGTTTGGAAAAATTGAACATCTGTCCTTACTTCTCATCATACCCCAAAATTACCTCAAAATAAGTCATTGACCTACATGTAAACCTAAAGCCATAATACTTCTAGAAGAAAGCATAGGAGAAGATCTCTGCAACCTTGGATAAGGCAAAGGTTTCTTAGATGGGACACCAAAATCACAAACTGTAAATGAAAAAATAGAAAACTGGACTTGATCAAAATGAAAAATGCTTGTTCTTCATAAGGCACCATTAAGAAAGTGAAAAGGCAAGCTACAGACTAGGAGAAAATACTCACAATATATACCGGAGGACTTTTACATGAAATTTAAAAAAAAAAAAAAAAACTCTTACAACGTAATAAGAAGAAGCCCAACAACCCATGCACAAACTATGTGAACGGGTACTTCACCAAAGAAGATGGACAGATGGCCAATAAGCACATGAAAAGATGTTCAACATCATTAGTCATCAAGGAAATTCAAATTAAAACCACAACAGGATACCATTATACATCCATTAAATTGGCTAAAACTAAAAAGACGGAGCATGCCAAATGATAGGATATGGAGCAACCAAAGCTCTCATATGTTACTTGTAAAAATGTAACATAGTACAACCCGTTTGGAATATATCTTTGCAGTTAAACATACGCCTACCATAAGACCAACGCATTCCATTTACCCAAGGGAAACAAAGACATCTGTCCACACAAAGACCTGTGCATGAATGTTCTTCACTGTTTTATTTGTAATAGCCCCAAACTGGAAATAACCCAAATGTCCATCAACAAGTAAATGGGATAAACAAATCATTATTTATCTGTACAGAAGAATACAACTCAGCAATAAAAAAGGAATGAACTATTGAGACATGAAGCAACATAGACAAACCTAAAAATCATTATGCAGAATGAAAAATTCAGGCAAAAAAGAGTACACACTGTTTAATTCCATTTATATAGAATTCTACAAAATAAATAGTAATCTATAGTGACAAAGCAGGTCAGTGATTTTCTGGGGAAAGGGGTGGAGCCAGAGATGGAGTACAAAGATCTCAAGGAAAGTTTTGAGAATGATGGAAATGTTCGTTATTATTGATTGTGGTGATTACACGGGTATATATCAAAACTGATCCAACTGTGAAGTTCAAGTATGTGCATTTTATCATACTTCAGTTGTACCTCAATAATATTGTACCAAAAATAAGAGGGGGAAAGGAGAATCCAACTTATTGGCAAAGGCAATGGGTAGCGCTATGGTTTCTGTTTCCAGCCTTTTGATGGATAGACAACCTAATCGTTTCACTGTAAAACACTTGGAAATGATGGGTAAACTATTAACAAACAACCTCGTTAAGTGTATTTGACTTAACTAGAAATGAACCCAAGTTTGTTCTACCTTTTTGGAGAGTAGAGGGAGAAGTTTCTGGTCCCTAAAGCAAGGCACACAAGGACAAGGACTTGGCTCTCCGAGGGTGGGATTTGGGACTGAGACTTCCCCATATTCCTACAGGCACAGAAGCACTACACCCTCAGTGAAGGGCTGGTCCAAAAAAAAAGAAATCCACTTCTTGGCCCAGGATGAAAATAAGGAAGCTCTTCCACCTTGGGAAAGGTCTCCTCTGAGAACGTGTAACTTCCATGTGGATTTAGGATTTGAATTTATACTACCTCTGTAGTCAGGTAACCTCAAAGCAGAGAAATGAACTTAAAAGTGGTCCAGCCTGGAAATGTCCCTGCGGCACCTGACAGAAAAAAAGACAAAGCTCCTCGGTATGGCAAAAGCCTTAATCAAGCCTCACAGGATTCCCGTGATAATACCCCACTGAAGTGACCTCACAATACAAAATAACAAAATACATGAGAAAACTAGAAAGGCAATATGTGTGCAAAAGTATAGCACTCAGGTAACACTTTTGTTGCTAACTATTAGAATTTTTCTAAGCAGAGCAAAAAAGTAGCCCCATAAAATCTGATGCCTTTTTCCTCTGGTGCCTATTTTCCAAGGACATACTTGGAACCCCATTACAAAGAGAGAATTATATTCACGAAATGAAGGAAGTTACAGAATGATACGTATAAACTGAGACTTGGTTTTGAAGAAAAAATATAAAGGTTATATATTTGTGCATATAACAGAGTATGGAAATATATACACCAGCGTTACTGATGAGTAGGATTTGAGGAGGATTGACAGAGAAGAGTGTAAACACCTGTGTATATATCTGATATCTTTTTCTTTTCTGACAATGAGTATTTGTAATTTATTTAAATAAAGGAAAATATTTTAAAGAGCCATTTCGTTTGAAACAACAATAGCAGGTATTTTGTCATTGAAAATAATGGACAAAACCCAATTTTCCAAGTGCGGTACAACTGCTAGCTACAGGGAAGTCAAGCAATAGACAGAGGTGGACAAACCCAAAGTTCTTTGAAAAATCCTGTTTTTCATGCTTCTCTTCCTTTGGCATTCTGTCACCTAACATGTAATTATTCAGAAGCTGTTTTTCAGGAAGCGTCCCCTTCTGAGAATAATGCTTATTGAGAACAACTTGGACATGATTCAAGAACTGACTGCAGGTCCCAGTTGCCTTACACAATAAACTTTATAACTTGCCCCCAAAGAGATTGGATCACACCATTAGAAAACATGGAGAGATCATCCCCTTGTTTGTGCTTGGCTTAGATTTAATCAGGTAACCAAAGAAATTCTAGTCAAAGAAGAATGATTGCATATAAAAACATGAATATGAAAAGACTAGCAACTCTACATTTTCAAAAATTGTCTGAGATGTCTTGTTAAAAAAAAGATGTCTCGTTGAAAAAAAAGTCTTATAAGATAAAGATAAGATACAGTTTTATAGAAGAAATAATTTGCTATAGTTTCAAAGTTAAAAGCCTCCTTAGAGATAAGAGGGATATAAAACATAGGAAAAGAGATCATTTCCAAGACAGAATAAAAAAATGGATAGATAAGGGATTTTTTGTTGCATTGCAGTTTAGCATGTGAAAAAATCATTTTAATGCAGTACATCTCATAATAAATATATGAATTATGACACTGAGCTGATTCCAGAGTCTCCTTTTAATGAAATGTATCCTCCCGCTGGCCAAATTTGGGACATGTTGAGCATCAAAA
This sequence comes from Leucopleurus acutus, assembly GCF_964270905.1. Taxonomy (NCBI): domain Eukaryota; kingdom Metazoa; phylum Chordata; class Mammalia; order Artiodactyla; family Delphinidae; genus Leucopleurus; species Leucopleurus acutus. The sequence continues at coordinate 42,114,147 of NC_139142.1, forward strand.
AGAACAATAACCATAAGTGATTGTAAAGAATCAAATGAATAAAAATTCACGAATCCATCATGATATTTTAAAAAGAGAAAGGGAAAAAAAACAAGGAAAGTTCTTTTTTTGTAGACTGTCAGCTAGTAAAAGAAGAAAAGATACTTAGAAAACCATTTTGCATCCCCAAGGCAATAACTGATTCAGGCAGGGATCAGCAAAGTAAACTAAAGCCATTAAGTGGAAGGTTATGAAGAACAGGATATCCACACACACTACCAAAGAGTCACCCACAAACACTAACCATCTGCAAAGAGGAAAAACAAAACCTTTACAGTGGAGAAAATTCTGCTCACCGACTTGACTCTTAAAGGGATCACTCTTAAATTCAGTAATAGTAGGGCAACCTGATATTCTGTTTCTTGATGTGAAGCAATAAAATACACAAGATCACTAGTGAAACCTTCTTGCCAAGAATGTTTAACCTGAATCCAATCAAGCCTTCACAGTTTACAGGAAATAGAGGGACTAGAAGATGTTAGAAGACAACATAAAGAAACAACCAAATTCAGAATGTGGGTCCTTCTACAAGACAACTGCTCTGACTTGAAAAACCCAATGTCATTTGAAAAAAATATGGAGAGGCTATTCCAGACTTAAAAGACTAGGGATCTAGAACCAAATGCAACGTATAACATTGACTGAATCCGGGTTGGGAGGAGCAGGGAAGCTGCTACTAAAAAATTCTTGAAACAAATTGGGAAATTTGAATAGAGATTAAATTTTTGATGATAATAAGAATTATTGTCAATTTTCCTTAGGTGTGATCATGGTGTTGTGATTATATAGGAGAATCTCCTTGTTCTTCGGAAATACATACTTAAATTTTTAGAGATGAAATATCATGATGCCTGAAATTTACTTTAAAATAATGTAGTAGCGTGGTGGGGAGAGGGAGGATTGCCAAAATCTGTCTTTGACCCACAAAACCAGCAATATGGTTTTATCTAATATATATCAATACATAAAGAGTGTTAAAGCAAGCATGGCAAAATGTTAACAATTGTTGAATCTAGGTGGTGGCTGTACAGGTGTTTATTGTACTATCCTTTCAACTTTTCCATGTTGAAAATTTTTCATACTCAGAAGTTGAGGGAGAGAGGGGAAGTCTTCTCAGAAATATTTTCCTTAGAAGAGATCAAATGTACCTTAAAATTTAAAGAAGCACCTTAACCATTCTAAAGAAGTAGCTTGCTTTTCCTCATTTGTTTATTCACCATCCATTCCAATACTCCTAAAATCTGCCTTAAGTATTATTGCAAATAATATTCTAATGCTAGAATAGGCCTAATATAAATCCCACAATAATCAGCACAAGATTTATAGGTGTAAACATCTGGTTTTATACCCAAATAACAAACTTAACAGCAGTAAAACAAATCGTTTATTACAGCATATAATGCGTTATATTAAATTTACACAAAGATATATAAAAACACATACTGTTTATATCATACAGTCATTTAACATCAACAGGAATATCAAAACAAATACTACTCATGCACAAAACATGCATATACTGGTATAAAAAAAGGAATTTTACACAATACTGTTTACCAAAAAAAAAATTTTTTTTTTTTAAAAGCCCTTCCAAACAGGGTCAGGGGTCCAATCTGGACTGGATTGCACTAATATGTTTGGGCTAATGCTTAGGTGGCACAGTGCCCCACGAGCAGTTCTGAGCTTGGAGTCGTACCCAAGGGTTATTTCACTAGGAGTGAATTTCTCTGTACCCTATGACCAAAATGTTATCCCAAAGGCAAGTCTCCAAGGGAGGAATGGTTGGATCTGCTGCAAATTAGGGAGGAGGAGAAAGGCATCAATGTCGGGTAAATGGCCCTAGAAGGGGTTACTGTAACCAGGGCCTAGGCACCAAGTGTGGCAAAGGTTTTAGTGAATCCTTTTAAGGTATTACCAGCCTCCCTATCCAGGTCACCTCTCTGGATGTAGGGTCTGGTCTTCAAGTTCTGGGTCCAGTAAACCAAAGAGTTCTGAGGAGAATACAGAATAGGGATACATCCAAGAAAAGCAGAGTATATAAAAAACTACAGAAAACCATGACTGCCCCTTGTATCTACCTCACACAATTGTATGGGATACCCCCAACAGGAAAACCCTCATGGAGACGCTGCCCTGAAGAACCAAAGCAGCAAATGTATGTCCTAAATTCCATCCACCTGACCTCCAGATCAAAAGGTCTCATCCCATTAACACTTGAACTTCAAAACCTGTGCCTTCACAGATGCTCACAACATGTCAAATAAAAACCATCTGATACCACAAAAGTCACTATCACCACCATTAGAAACTCAATATTCACTTCTAACCAGCAAAGACATTCTTTACCTTCCACTAAAGGCACTAGGCACTAGTGTCCATACTTGACGAAGATGAGACATAATTCACCTCGGTCTTATCTAAACCAAAGGAAAGCATTCCATGGGATTATTACGCACAAAACAGTAAGACGCCGCCGTTTCTTCGGGAACTAGAAAAACCCCACTTTCTACACCAAGGACGTTACTCAAACGGTCGTCATCAGTTTCAAAGAGCCAGACCGAAAGCGCAGGATTTTCTTCTTGAGGTTGTGTGAAGCCTTAATTTTGACGAAGGTTTTGGTGGGGTTGTGGCGAAGGTCCGGGGCCGGGACCGGCTGCAGAGGGAGGGTCTGGACAAACTGGGACCAAATCAAGCCTCCGCTCTCCTCGGAGTCGCTAGTGCTGGTGCTGTCGCCCACGAACTCGCCCTCGCTCACACTGGACTCGCTGTCGCCGAAGCAGTTCGTGGTGTAGTTGCTGCGCTCGTCCTCGCTGGTGTCCAGCACGGTGGAGTGGAACAGGGACTCGCACTCGGCCGAGTACTCGGAGTCGCTGGCCGCGTAGGCGTAGGGGCTGGCGTAGGGCAGCGGCCCGGCCGCGAACAGCCCCGTGGGCTCCCGGCGGCCCCGCCGCGCGCGCCGCAGCGCCTCCTCGTAGGACACCTCGGCGGCCGACCTCCACCGCCGCGAGTCGGTGCGCTTGTGCTTGGGCTTGGCCACCACTGCCTCCCGGCCATGGCCATGGCCGTGCCCGCGGCTCCCCGCCCGGTGGCCCGCCCCCAGCGGCCGGCTGGGTGGTCCCACGTCGGACTGGCCGCCCCCGCCCCGCCGCCCCTTGGCCGGGGCTCTCCGGAGTTTCTTATTTGTATCCGCATCATCGGGGAACCGACACTTCTTGCCGGCCGCTCGGCCTTTCTCCCTCACGGCGGGCAGCGCGCTCTCCGGCCCGTGGACGGCCGGGGCCCGGGGCTTCAGGGCAGAGCCCCTCGGGGTGGCCACGGGCCGTGTACCCCGGGGCGGCCTGACACTGGGCGGCTGCGCCAGGACCGGCGGCGCCTTCCCCAGAGGCCCTTCCTCCAGGCTCTGAGAAGAAGAGCCCTCGCTTCTGAAATCCAGGGCAGGCCGCTCTTCCACTGGGAAAGCGGGAGACAGCAGAGCCGAAGCGGCGGGAGGGGGCGCCGCCGTAGGGAGAGCCGGCGGGCTGTTTTTCTGTGGCACCTTTTTCAGTGGCTGGACCACCTTGTTCTCTTGCAGCGAGGCGGGGACCTTCCCAGGGCTCTCTTTTGGGGAGGCAGCTGGGATCTGCCCGCTTTCCTTAGGAGACTCCCCTACCCCAGCAGGGGGACACCTAGCAAGTTCCTGGGAGGCTGGCTTGGCATTTTTGGGCAGATGCTTACCTGGAAGTTCAGTGGCAGTGCCTGGGGAGATGCCCTCAGGCACGGGCAACCTCTTGCTTTCCAGTGGTTCTGGCTTTGATTCTTTTGACCACTGTTTCAGTGGGGACAACGTCCCATTGTCCAAAGAGGGGACCCCGCCAGAGGGCAAAGGCAGCTGTTTAGAATTCTTAAGGTTCCCACCGTTGCCCTGTGAGACGGCCGCAGTCACTCTGACACAAACGCTCCCATTCCTCAGAAGCCCCTTGGTGGGGTCAGCGTTCACACTGGTTCTCGGCTTGTTGGTCCTTACAGGGTGCGTTTTTTTCTGGACCAGGCTCAGAATGTAACCATCCATTTTCTTACTCGACGAAGGATGGGGAGCAGACCACAAACTGCTTGGAGAGGGTAAGGAAGTGTCCGTCTTGACGGCATCCAGCTCAGATCCGACACAAATGTCGTTGGCATGGCTACCGAGCCTCTCGTCTTCCCTCAGGGGATTGCCGGTCAGGCAAAGGAGGAACATTGGGCTCTGCACGGCCACAGCATGAAGCGGACTGGGGTAGCGATACACATCATTCCCGTTTTTAGACACCAGATCACACTGGTACTTGGGATTCACATCTGCAATGACACCAAGGGAATTAGACTGTGATGTGGACGGGGAACGGCCAACTGCCCCTGAGACCTGCTCTTCACAGTGGCCTTCTTTATATTCCAACCATCCTATGAGATCTGAAAAACATTTTAAAGGTACACTCTGAAGAAATGAATTGGTCAGCACCATCTCGCCTCTGGCCAGTTTCTACGAAGACAAATTCATGGGTAGAGGGAGAATGCCGAAGAATCAACAAATACTCCACAAGCTATTCTACTATTTCACATACAGTTCACACTACTGGGTGACAGAAAAAATAATTAACAAAGGAATTTTTAACAAGCTATAACTCTGAAGGAAAAATACAGTCATTAAAAATGCTTTCAGGGCTTCCCTGGTGGCGCAGTGGTTGAGAGTCCGTCCGCCTGCCGATGCAGGGGACGCAGGTTCGTGCCCCGGTCCGGGAAGATCCCACGTGCCGCGGAGCGGCTGGGCCCGTGAGTCATGGCCGCTGAGCCTGCGCTTCCGGAGCCTGTGCTCCGCAACGAGAGAGGCCACAACAGTGAGAGGCCCGCGTACCACAAAAAAAAAAAAAAAATTCTTTCAAACTATTGAATAATATGGGGAAAACACCTTAAAGTGGAGTGAAAATCATAACAACAGACTATTGATTATAGTTTTATTAAGACTGGATATATTCAAAGAAAAAACCTGAAATGAAGCACACCAAGATGCTAATAGAGCACTAGCATCTCAATGTGGTGGGAAAGCAAGTAATGTTTACTTTCTTCTTTATTTTCTATTTTCTAAATTTTCAGTAAATATGTACTGCATTACTAGAAAAATAAATGTTTTTTGAGTCGTTCTTTCTCTAGGCCACTCTCCCTTCTGTGTTCTATTCCTGGTTTCCCTTTAAAATACTTCAGATAAACTATACTCTCTATGGGCTTCCTCCTCATTTTTAATTTTTTTTTTTAGACCTAATTCTTAATGACATGTGTTCTAGTATAACTGTCAATTGAAAGGTCACGGTAACCAAATTTCAATAGAGACTAATTAAATTTAAATAATAATCACCCTATGTTTTCAATAGTGACACTAAAAAATAAAGTACAATATTTCAGGAGGGAATTCTTGATGATGTTTTAAAAGACTGAGTAGTAGTATTAATGAATAAATTTCCCACATCTCAAAAATGTAGATGCCAAAATACAATGACATCAAGCTTTCTTGCTTAATTAAATGATTTTGCTCTCGTATTGGCATACATTATAAATATCAAATCCCCTGAATGACCTTTAGTTAGAGAAAATCAAAGTTTTTGTCACTATTTAATTTGTTGTCCATTATAATTATATTTATTCACTCAAATATTGAAAACGCACTACATGCTAGGTTCTATGTTAATTGTTAATTTAAGGGAAAGCTCCACGAATTCCAATGATAATTAGCAGTTGGGGGAGGGGGGCGGGGAAGGGGGAATACAGTCTAGACCCAGAAATGATATGATCCATTTGTAAACAAAAGACTATTGTAAAATAAAAGTGCCATGTCCCCAATCCCACCTCCACTGCCAATAAATAACTTGTTGTAAGAAGGGGAAACCTCTCTAGCTAATATCCTTGCCCATCCCTCCTCACTACCCCAAGGCCTATCCTTGTCTTACTTTAAGCCACATTTACCTACACGACATCTTTCATCTCTTTTTCCTCCATAAAGTTAAGGAAACAGACAGGCATCCCAGCCGGCAAGGGCCAGCCCAACTGTCTCAATTATGTGAAGATGTGGCATTTGGGATAGCAGGAGTCTGTCTTTAAGGAAAACCTATACCAAAGTACCTTTAATAGGTTTATAAAATTTCCCTCTGAAACCAGATCTGCAGAGTGAAAGGGAGCAATTACCAATGAACTTGAGGCCCAGATACTCTAGATAACACAGATTTGTGCTTCACCAATCGTTTGCTGCTAACAACACACACTGTACAAAGACATCAGCCAATTAGCAGCCTCAGTTGTTTAGTGTTATGTTTGCATTGCCTGGACCTCAGAAATTCAACCTTTTACCCAAGTGGACAACACATACAAACCAAGGGTGCAGTGACTTGTGCCAGGACCCACAGCTCCTCTAACTTCCATATTTTCTCTGATCTTCTGAGGAATCGTACTAAAGCAGAACTAAGGAAGGTGTCCCGAGTTTCAGCAACAACTCTGCCATTCAGCAAATGAGAAGCCTCTGACAAAGGCATATGAAACCAAATTCCTCCTCTGTTCGTTAAGAAGGTTGAACACAACAATTTCTGGATTCCCTTGGTGTGGTGGAAAAACATGGACCTGGCAGATAGTCCTGAGCTTGAACCCTGTCTCTGTCACTTACTCTCTATATAACCTTAAGCAACTCACCTAAGCTAACCTCAGCAGGCCTCATTTTTCTGATACATAAAATGGAGCTAACAACACTTGCACCCTGAAGAACTGTCGGGAGGATTCAAAGCAGATAAACGTATGCAGAGCACACAGCAGTGTGTGACACATGGTGGAAATGCAGAAACTCTTCCTGTATCAACAATGGCATGATTCTCTCTAGAGGTCACTGCAAGAATAGCCCAAAATGGGCAACATGGTCTAGGGGACCTCACCCTATCCACCTGCTAAAAGAAGAGAGCTGCCATCATGCAAGGCATTCTGGAGAACACGGAGGGGCCACTGCTACCAGAAGTGCCAAGCAGCTCTTAGCCAGGCTGACAGATATATTTATCTTATATATATATATATATATAATGTAAGCTTTAGCTTTAAATGATTAACAGAAGAAAACAGATCCAAAGTAATTTTGAAAAGAAAATGCACACAACTGAACAGCAAAAGCTCAAAAACAGAGCTCAAGAACTGTAATATTGGGACAGGATTTCTAAAACTAAGTCATCTTGCTATCATCTGAATATAAAGCCAGGTGATACCCAAAGAGGACTGGAATAGTGGTGATCTTGATTCTAGATGCAACTGTGGCACTAAATGCAGAAAGCTGATGAAATTCTCTGAGCCTTTGTTTTTCATCAGTAGAAGCTAGACAACCTTTAAAGACCTTTGACCCCTTCCAATTAAAAATGTCTATCAATTGTAAAGAGTCTTACCTGCAGATTTGGGGCAACCATCTGAGATAGTCAAGGTTGCCTCCAAGGGGCTGCAAAAACAGGTGCTGGAATGACAAGTGGATAAACACTCACTAAAGACGGAGTTCGAGGAATTGGAAAGGGATCCCGAAGCCCCATCACTCAGTTCATAAAACCCTACAAATAAAAAACACCATTTGGGATTAAGATCATATCAAGCAATAACACACATTTGTGCCTAAAAGGAAAAGGGGTAATCACGTAGAAAAGGTAGGAAAGGGAGAATATGAGAGGGAGGGGCACGAATTTTGGTTCACGGGATTTAGTGTCCTGACTTTATGGTTTCATTTCCAGCAATCTTTGGAAAAAGGCAAAAAGCCCATAACTATGGGTATGTTTCAAAGTTGAGAGCACCCTCACTCTCAAACTGACCTTACTCCGAGACCCCACCTTTAAAGATGTGCAAGGAAAGAGACTTAGATCTGTCAAACTTCAACTTTTTCATGAACATTTCAGAAAGAATAACTTGAAGAGAAAAACGAATCTATTTAAGTAGCCAAATGGTTTAAAAGAAAAAAAGAACACACTTTTGAAGTGGTCTCAGGAAGTTGAAGTGTGACTAATTTTCTAGCCCAGTTCTGACTTTCTCAAGTTTCAAAGGAGGAGCACTCTTCCAGAAATCTGAATAGAAGCTTTTATTTTTAAACTCAGGAGACTTCAGTCAGATCAATCTCATTATTAAAAATTTTGTTGTCTAACGAACTTATCTACGAAACAGAAACAGCCTCACAGACATAGAGTACAGACTTGTGGTTGCCAAGGGGGAGGGCAGTGGGGGAGGGATGGATTGGGAATTTGGGATTAGCAAATGCTAACTATTATATAGAGAATGGATAAACAATAAGGTCCTACTGTATAGCACAGGGAACTATATTCAATATCCTGTGATAAACCATAATGGAAAAGAATATGAAAAAGAATGTATATATACATATAACTGAATCACTTTGCTGTACAGTAGAAATTAACACAACATTGTAAATCAACTATACTTCAACAAAACAAATTTTTAAAAAATTCTGTTTTCTGATTGTTTCCCTCTTATGCAACTGAATGGCAGACTTCTCTTGTTTTGTTTTGTTTTATTCTCTCTGCACTGGAAACGAACTCCACTGCCATTTGCAGGTCTGGGAACGCTAAGCACAGGGGGCCAAGGCAGAACTCATGACCGCAGAATTCCTCCTTGTGCTGCCACACTCACCTGAGCTGGGGCGGCTGTCTGTCTCCAGGTGTTCCTCAGATGTCTTTTCCACATCCAGTCTCAGGTCACTTATCTGCTTGTCGAGTTCCTGCAACTGGTTCAACAAACCAGCATCTCTTCTCCTCAAACAATTCTGATTAGGAAGAAAGGGAGAAAGGAAAAACAAACACATTTTGGTGACAAAGAACCAGAAAGTCTGGCTCTAAGTATTCAAATTACCATCTGAAGAGTTCCCTAAGTCTTCCAAAACCAAAATTTTTACTGGATGACCTGAAATAAAGAAAAACTTCAAGAATATGTCCTACGTTGAATTCCACTTTCTCACATTTTGTGGTGATATAGTTTCTTCATAAAAACAAGACTTGCTTTTAGTTTCAACTAATATATATATATATATATATATATATATATATATAAACTTACTTTTTATAGGTAGTATGAGAAAAACCCACTGAGATTTTTCAAAAAACCTCTGTGTACAGCCAGTTTTTTACAGAACAGTACTTCACTGTAGACTCTTTAATTTGTCAGAGTATAACAGATTTCCTACAATACACTATAATCTTACTTAGGTGAGATTTTCTGGCCAAATGTCCTGCAGAGTTTTGTTTTCTATTAGTTGCTTTGTGGGGTTTAATCAGTCTTAGGGCCTTTGAAAGTGAGAAACTAATACCAATAGCCAGTGCCAAGTATAATGTGAGCTGGCAGAATCCGAAACCCTCAAGGGAAGGCCCATCAAGATTTGAACTCAGCTCGGGTTTCCAAAGGTGACAGACCGTAGTGCTAACTCACACCGCCACCTAGTGCTTCCTATTGCTGGGGAAGCAAAAAAACAAAACTCAAAAGGCATCTGGTTCAAATCACAAATGCCAAGTCTACAAATGAAAACAGTACCACAAACACTGAGTGGACGGGAATTCTCCTGACATGCTGCCTTGCTCCCCTCCAGGGGTCAACAGGAATGCGCCACTCACAGTTGTGAGATTCATGAAGACAAGAAGGTGCTATTGTATAAGACAATGCACACAATGTCAATGACAGGCATAACCAGCAAGAATTGGCTCAAATCAGTGTCTGCTACCAAAAAACACAGCAAAATGCCAAAACAGAGGTATTGCACGAACCACCATATACATATTGTACCTCCTTACAAAACAGATGCATATGAATCTACCCCTCCTGTCTGTTCTTTGACTTAAAAAGCTTGGAGACATAACATGCTTGTTTGTTAGAATGAGTTCAGAAAAAATGAACCAAACAAGTCGAAGCACTTTGATGCTCAAAAAAAGAGACAAATTATCTGAAAAGAGATAATACAAGAAAACACTTGACAAATAACCACACAGCATCACTGTTGGTAATCGTAGGAGGGACATTATCTAGCATGCGTCTAGTTTCAGATAGTATCACATGGTCAGATAAGGATTTTTTTTTTTTCTCCTGTTTTCAAAACTACATTTTTGAGGTCACCGAAACAAAGCTGCCGCCATTACTCTGAGGCTGGGTCAAAAGCTGTTCATCAATACATTAAGCGCCGAAGTTCTTTTTCTTCCCCATTAATGAAGACTGCAGAGAATGTCTGAGACGCTGACACAAATCCAATGATAAGTGCTCCCAGAGAGCAGGTTTTTCTCTTCGCCCACCTCCACCTCAAGTCACAGCGAGCAGTACATATAAAATATGAGGGGAGGGGGCACTTTCTCCAGCCAAATTTCCATCATTTGCATCGGTTTTAGCCGCCTTATACAAAAGGGCTTCTATCTTAAATTAAGCAGCAGCCCCGGCAAAAGCTGGCAGGCGGGGGAAAGCCTTGGGAGGGGCAGGTTCCCCGCGGCCGCTTCCGTGTAATCGTAAAATTCGGCATTGGACAGTCAACCGCGCCACAAGCCCCCTCCTCGGCTTTTGTCCCCTCTCGGCGGGAGACCATGAAGCCAAGAAGCTCCCCAAAGAAATGCTATTTTAAATGAGGCTTTGCAAACCTTCGGGGAGAGGGCACGCTTTCGTCTAACTAGAGAGTTTGAAGGTAACAACCAGGAGACTCCAAGAATTCCAAAGGCAGAGCAGGAGGGGAGAGCAGCCACCCCCGCCCGGCCGTCCGCGCGGGGTTGCCAGCCCCTTACCTGACACAAAGCGGGCACACGCCGGGATCGCGTGGGCGTCGGCAGCCCACGCGCCGCGGGCGCCCTCGGGAACCCGGGTCAGGGGGCCACCGGGCGGGGGTCCCGGGAAGCCAAAGGATTTCCCCAGTCAGAGGCACCCCAGCGCCCACCGCCGGCCACCTGCCCGACCCCGGCCCGTCTGCAGGGACAGCCGTGCCCCACCTCCGGGCACGACCTACCAATTGCTTCCGCAGCAGCAAGATGTTCTCCTCCAAGAACTTCTCCTCCAGGCGGCTGCGCTGCGCCGCCTCCCCCGGCAGCTCCCCGGCGCGGGCTGCAGCTGGCCCCGCGCCCCCAGAGCTGCGCAGGGCGCCCCGGACCAGCAGCTCCTGGCGCTGGCGCAGGTACTCCAGCTCCGCCAGCCCGGCCAGCGTGGCCTCCTGCCGCTCGCGGGTGCGCTGCCGCTCCGTGTCCGCCTCGCCCTTCTCCCGCCAGCGCCCCTCGGGCTCCGCCGTGCGCTGCTCGCCCCGGACCGGCGCCGGCGGCTCCAGCTCCCTCGCCGTCCCGGCCGGACTCGGTTTCATGGCCCCCAACCCTACAGCGCGCACCCGTCCCCGCAGCCGGGCCGCCCGGGCGGAGGAGCGGGCGCTAGGGCTGCGGCCGCGGACTCATGCCTCCCGGCGGCCGGGGCGCGACGGCAGGGGCGTAGACCCGGAGCGCTCGGAACCCGCGCGCGGCCGCTGCCTGCGGCCGTCCGGGACCGTGCGGCGCCGTCCGCTGCCGCCACGCGTCCCTCGCCGCGGCCCCGCAGCTGATAACGCCCTGCCCGGCGCTACGTCACGCGCGGCGGCCCGGCGAACCCCCGCCCGGCGCCCGCCTCCCCGCGCCGGCCCCTCGGTTGCGAGGCCCGCTCCCCCCGGCTTCCCCCTCTAGTGTCAGGGGCGCTGCTCGCGCTCGGCGCCGGCCTCCTCCTCGCCGGGCCCTCCCCGCTCCTCCCTCTCTCCTCCCCCGCTCTTCCCGCGGGCCTCCTCGCCCCCTTTTCGGGTTTACAGCACCCAGTTTTTGCCTCGCTCCTTATTGGTTCTTTTCCCTCGCACAAAGCAAGGGGCGAGCACCTCGAGCCCCAGCATCCTGTTACAGTCGGCCTCGCAGGCAGGGTCCGCGAAGGGACGCGGCAGTTGGGCTCCCCAGAGAACTTTCTGAAACTCGACCGAGTTGAAGCACACAACGTTAACCCTTTCCCCACCCGTCCACTGTTCGTGTACCCACTCAGGCTGATTTAGGTTTCTTTCACCTTACCCAGCAAGGTACAGCGAATGTATTCAAAGACCATTTCTTGGGTTTGGCTTTTTGGACTCCAAGTTGTAAAGGCAGGCACTACAAGGCACAGTGCAACGTTGTCCTAAAACTGTTTCACTCTTAGTTTTGTTGCTGTTGTTTTAATCTTTTCACGGAAGGCATTTATCAATAAAATTAGGCAGGAGGATGTCGCTCTATAGCAAGCGATTGCATCAGTTCTTTTGCAAGTACCGGGTTTAGTGAGTCTGCGCGCCTGCGCGCTTTGATTTTTGTTTGAGTTTTTTATTGTTGTTATTTAGTCTGCGATCACAAGAACTCTGACTCTGAAACCAGACTGCCTGAATCTGAATCCCCTTTCCAGCCAAGACTAGCTGTGCAGGCAAGTAACTTCACCTCTCTGTGCCTCAGTTTCCTCAAAGGTAAAATGGAGCTACTAACAGAAGGAGCCTGTTGTAAGAATTATAATAATATACAGTATATAATATATATGGGAGTAGGGGTGTTTACAACGTGGCAGGCACATAGATAGTAAAGGTTATATGAGTTGTATCTTTTTTTTTTCCTCCAGAGGGACTAATAAACTTTTCCCCTGCGGTAGCATTTGTGGTATGGCCATCTCTGCTTGGGACACTGGTCACAGGGAATTTCAGTGGGATGGGGTCTGGAAATGCCACTAGCTGGCTTGTCTAGGGAAAAGTACCATATCTCTTTTAAACAGCAGTACATCCAAGAGCCTCAGAAATCGAATCCAGCAAGTCGCAATTTGCTGAAGTTCAGGCAAAGTGTTGTGTGAAGGAGTGCATCCTATATCATTATTTCAGACTCTTACACCTTTACCCAGCTGTTAGCCCTGCTAAGAATTCTCCATTTCTCCCCTCTGCGTAGTCCAACCTTCTTCCCTCCAAGATCAGTTCAGTTCTCTCCTCTGAACTCCTGTTAACTGCATGAATATTTGATTCTTACCAAATGCTATTTGTATGGTTACTTATATGGGTATGTACACTTACATCTATGTACGTAGGTGTTTATGTGTATCCCTTCTCCCCGATTACATTATTAAAGTTCCCTGAAGGCAGTGATTGTTTTAATATCCTCTTAGTATTACTGTACTCAGGACAGTGCCTTTGCAAGCATTCAAGAAACTGCAGGTTGGTTGTAAATTGTTTTTTCATTAACATACTTTCCAACTAACTTAATAGTACCCATTTAATCTCTGCAACAAATAGAGTCAAGTTGACATGTACCAAAAAACAAAAACAAGAGTTCTCTTGCCACCCTCCATTGACTTCCCCATTGCTGCCCCTCACAGACTAACTGGAACTATAACTACAACTATGATTCATAATCAACCAGATTGTATATTAGATCTAAAAATGGAATTATGCTTAGGTGCTCATCAACAAACAAAATTAATTCCATTCAGTTCACCTATGCTTTATGCCTACTGTGTGCCAGACACCATACTTGATAATACAGGAACGAAATTTTCCTCCCTAATTTTAGTAAGGCACTAAAGAATAATGACTAATCCTGTCTACCAAATGCCACTCACCCATGTCCTCTGTCATTGTCTCATTCTACTCATTTCTAGGCAAGCTTCTTGCTTTCTAGTTCTGAATTAGATTCCTTCTGGCTGGGTGGAATCTATTATTGTGGCCTGTGTTATGTCACACATCGACAACTATATTTATATAGTTGAGGGGGGAAAAAAAGCTGAAACATGTTTTTACACACTACTAATAAATCTTGTTAAAGCAGACAAGTCGCTGTGTCTCCAAAGCTCCCCACCTCCCAAGCCCCCTACCCACCAAATGCCACTTTGAGCTGGCTCATTAGTCCAAAGCCAACCATTTGCCCTAACAGCTTATACATCTCCATGAAAAAATGTTCCCAGCAAGTTTCAATATTAAAAGTAATGTATTCAAATGGTTCTGCCAATAAAATGGTCGCAAATAGGAAAAAAGGTCATGCTTTCTAAAGTGTCCATTACACATTAATAAATAATGCTCATTCACGCGCCAATTAAAACAAACTCAGGCTGTCAAGTGAAGTTAGAAGCAAGGAGCTCAATGCTGTAATTGTTTTTCCAGGAAAACTCGCAATGTCGTCAGATTAAGTGTGCCTGGTTGGGTTGCCCCTCTTCTCTTCTTAACCCAACAGCCAATTTTTCTCCTCTCCAATTTAGTCCTCTGGCTTTCTTTCCACTTTGATTCTTTGTTTTGGTTGCAGGTATTTGGGACACAGTTGAAGGTAATCACCCACTGTTCACTGCTCCCTCCTGTCAGAGACAGGATCTCACTTCCCCCTATTTTTTTTTAAATTTTTATTTATTTTTTAATTTATTTTTGGCTGCATTGGGTCTTCATTGCTGCACGCAGGCTTTCTCTAGTTGTGGCGAATGGGGGCTACTCTTCGTTGCAGCGCGCGGGCTTCTCATTGCGGTGGCTTCTCTTGTTGCGGAGCATGGGCTCTAGGTGTGCAGGCTTCAGTAGTTGTGGCACGCGGGTTCAGTAGTTGTGGCTTGCGGGCTCTAGAGCTCAGGGTCAGTAGTTGTGGCCCAGGGGCTTAGTTGCTCCGCGGCATGTGGGATCTTCCTGGACCAGGGATTGAACCCGTGTCCCCTGTATTGGCAGGCAGATTTTTAACCACTGCGCCACCAGAGAAGTGTCCCCCCACCCCCACCCCCCGATTTGATTTTTCTTTCCCTTTCTTTTTAAAGCAAGTGCTGGTGCTTCTTCCTCCTCTAACGCCACTTCATCTTCTTTGTAGTATCGCTCAGCTCTCCTTACTTCTTTTGCTTTCCCTGGAGGCCTCTGTCTTCTCAGACAAGCTGCTAATCGACGCTCAGAAAGTGTGACATTAAAGACGGGGTGGATCTGCTGCCCAGAAGATCTGGAGAGTAAGATAAAGTTGCCAGCATGAAAATGAGTCTCGACTGAATATATCACAGTCGTGTAGCTTATGCTTAAAAATATTTCCTGGGCAGAGTCAGAAAGGGTCCCTCAGATCACACAGTCTGACGCTTTGCCCTTGGGCAGAACAACTCCCAACAGCACCCTCACAAAGTTTGAGCACCACTGTACAAATGCCCTTATCCAGCAGTGAACATTCTTTTGCAGCCAAGCAAAGTAAGGAGCATCAATTGCACGTTTTGCTATAGAGCAAAGCAACAAAATGATGCCTTGCAGCTTTTATGGCCAAACACAAATGATGTAATTGGGAAAAGCTGTCTCCGAATAGGAGGGGAAAAAAATAAAGGGCAATCCTTTGAGTTGGGGTGATGACCACCATTCGAGGGACTGGGATCAAAGCTCCAGCCAGACATCAAAGCCCATCTGAGTCTAATGCCAGAAGAGCCACAGTGAATTAAACTTCATATATAAACTAATTATAGCCTGACCCCACAATCAGGCTTCAGTGAGCACGTAGGGGAAAGAAAGCAGACATTGAAACAAAAGATCAAGAGAAGAGAAGGTTGGTAGCGAAACTGGGCAACATCATGGCCCTGACCACTTTACAAATCTTTTGAGGGCAGAGGGGAATCAGGGAATGGCAGCGGAAACAGCAAACTTTTGACAATGCTGGTCTTGTCTGCAAGGCTATGAAACAGCTTCTTCCACCCTCACTGACTCGTGCACAACCAGAGGCATCCTTATTCCTGGAAGAAAAGGTTATCTTTTAGCTCTTTTTTAGCACTGTGAAAGAAGTTCCCCGGCACCAGATTTCTGTTGAAGGAGCGAACGCAAGGTGATTCCATGAAGTTTGGGGGTGGATTTCCAGCACATCTGTCTGGCAGTGCCTGGCGCTGCCCACGCTCTCAATCACTGATGTCTCCACCAGCTTTGGACTTCAGTCCCTTAGCTCTGCCGTTTCAGCTGGTTATCTTTACAGATGGAAAGCACAGCATAGCAACCGTGCAAATACCCTAGAACTACTTGCTCTGGTAACACCACCATGAAATAAGACTACTTCATCCCTAGGCAAAATTTTAAAGTGTTTCAATTACAAGTGGCCTCTTTAAACAATTATATTCAGTGGATTTTGCCCTTACTCTGATTTATTGGGACCAGTCACCAATTATTTGAAAGTTTCAATCCCATGAACTGGCAAACCATTGCACATCTGATTTGACAATCCAAAGAACATTTTCAGTCATATTTTTTTGTAGATAAGCGTTAGTGATTTCTTAAAATCACAAAGTCCAAGTGTATAACCTGAGTCTCTTAATTAAGAGAAAAAAATTTAAAGCAGGCATTCTTATAAGATAAAATCAAATATATACCATCATCATTACGTTGCACCTCTTTCTGTGATTATTCATGTATTCAACAGATATTTGAGCACCTAATACATGTCTGGCGCTGGGGAGAAAATGGTAAACAAATCAGACATAGTCCCTGCCTTCATGGAGCTTAAGGTCTAGGAGGTAAACTGACACTAATTAATTACACACATCTGTGAGATATATATATATATATATATATATATATATTTCCAAATTGTGAAACTACCACAATTTGCAAAATAATATAGTGGGATGTGTAAATAATTTCATATTTTAAGAACAGAGAGAAAGGCATCAATATAAATTATCCTTGGAGACTAATATTTCTTTTAATCCTGTCTAATTGTGTCATCTTAACAAGTAAATTATTAATATTGTATTAAAAAACGGCACCCACACTTCATTTTTCTTTTTTAAAATAATATTTTCAAAGCAGATATAGTCTATGATTCTATCCAAAAAGTAATACTCAAGTGAAATCACACACAACCCTCAAAATTATTGACCTTTATAAAAGTTTTTTACAGAGAAGGGAATCTTATATTTAACTTTTCATCTTTTTAAAAAATAGTTACTCTCCTTAGAGCTACATTTGAAACGTCTATAGGGAGATACTTGATCTATAGCAAAATAACAAAATTTTCATCTAAATATCATTCATTAAAAGGTAGTAACTAATATATGTAAGTAAACTTTAAGATAACTAATTTCCTTACAGATCTGTTTATTACCTTTTCCTCAGAATAATCTCAGAAAGGAGAAAGCTTCGCTCCAGTGCATGGTACTTTGAGCGATTTCCAGTGTGGTTTCCGATCATCATTTCTACACCAGCAAAGGGAAATGACCAGGTGATGCTTTGCTGGAGAGCTCTGGTTATTCAGGTGAAAGCAGAGGTTTCTGCTTTAGGATTTAGACAGTAGGTCCAGTTCTTTCATTTCCTTTGCTCCTATGAACCTAGACTCTCTGAGGCCAGGGAAAAACGGAACCAGAACTTATAACGAGCTCCCGCCCTGAGTTCTGGGCCGGTGTTTGCCTCCAAGCCCCACAAAGCCACTTTAATTAAGATCCCTCGGGGGCCTCAGGACCCCTGTGGAAAAGTCTAGAATGCCATTATCGCCCCGAGAGCGCCTGAAAGCGCAGGCTGCCGCCTGAGGCTTAGGTGGCCTCGCCCCACAGGAAGCCGCTTCCTCTAATGCCGCTGCACCTCCGCGGCAGCGCCCGCAGTGTGAAGAGTAGCACGTCCACTTCAAACAGAAATCGGGCCTTGGGTCTGTTTGAGCGGAGGGGAAGGCAGGGGGTGGTGAAGAGCCGCAGATTCAAAGAGAAGTCAGCTGGGATGACAGGCAGCGGCTCCAGCCCCCAGAGACTGAAGCGGCTGACAGGAGGCCGAGGGGCTCCGCTTCCATCTCCCTCTGCGCCCCGGGGGTCTCTCCCTCCGGGGCCGGGACTCTTTGAAGTCAGGGAGGATGGTTTCGACAACAGATGGGACAATTCGCTTCTGTTCAGTTTGGTCCGTGCAGACTAAATCCAAACAGAGTGGGGGGAGTTTTGCCTCGTGATAAAGAAACGCTGCCATCTTGTCACACCCAACTCTTCCCCCTCCCAGGCCCCATGGAGGAATTTGGTTGACCCTCTCTAACCTTTAATACATGCTGTTTCCACAGAAGAAAGAATCCGATTCTAACATAGCACTCACTGTTGTGGTGAGAGGATGTACACTGAGGGTCAGGCCAGGCTGGATTTGAACTCCAGCTGCGCCCCACTCCCTGGCTGCACCACCATACGCTGGTGTTGCCAACTTGGACCTCTCTCAGCCTCGTTTTACTCATCTGTGAGATGGGCCTTATACCTAACCGTAAAGGGAGGTTGTGAAATGTCTGGAAGTAAATGTTGGTCACCCCGAAGTCCCCGATGTTACACGTGCTTGCGCCCCCCACACACAGAATGGACATTTAAGGACGTTCCTCTCAGATATAAATTATCATTCACCATTGCTTTGCCAGTTTTCATATATTGCTTCGAAATTTTTCCTAAAGCATACATGTCATATTGTTTTCAAAACATTTTATCTGGTTTTGAACTGTGATTTCACCCACTGGCACTTGAGGCTGCCAAGATGAAACACAGGGACCCTGCCCTTAGAAACTATATGGACCCATAGAGCAATATGGCGTATTGGAAAGAGCATACATAAGCTCTGGCCAGCGTTCAACTCCTTAAAGAAGTCTTTTAATCTCTCTGAGCCTCAGTTGCCTTATTTGTAAAATGGGATCACAGTTAAGTCACAGACAGTATATGAAGGATCTGGTACATTATAAATGCTGAAGAATGGTGTTCTTCCTTCTTTCTTCACCTTCATCGTTTATCTGAGGTATTATTTAGGTTAATGAAGTTTATTTGGCCCCTTCCTTTTTTTTGCGTGGCCTCTGATTATGGAAAATTTCAAAACACAAAAGTAGAGAGAATGGTATGATGAATTCCCATGAAACCATCACCCAGGTTAACAATTAAAAACAGATTATGAACAGGGCACATTTAGAAATAAATATGTTGATAATTTGGGGCTCAACGGATATAAAATAGAGTTACAGATTAAAGCCGTATTCCCATCTTTAGTTTAATGCCAGGCGTATAATAAGCATTCAATAAATGCTAGGTATTACTATCATTGTTATCACTTATTTTTTCCTAAACGTATCCAAAAACCTTTTACAGACCTTATATAATACACCTTTCATCCAAAGGGGGCAAAGCATTTCCCACAATCCTTACAGTAAATCATGATGTGGGGAGATGAAGTTACCCTGAAGAAAAAGCAGTGGAGTGATTCTTACAGGCTCTCAGGACAAGACCCCACTTACTGGTCCCGTGGTTCTTGTTCTTGTGCACCAATGCCTTTTCCCCTCGTGCTCTGTCTCACCTGCTGAGCTTGGCAGTGAGCTCCTTGAGAACTGGATTCATGCCTGATGCAGCTTTACCTCTCCAGGGAAAGTGGCTGGGTGAGTGCTTAATGTTCAAAGTCATAGAGTCTGGAACAAAGTACTATTAGGAAAAGAACTAATTAAGCCAAATTAGCTTGAAAATTAGTTAAAGCATCCCCAACATCTAGACTGAGTTTCCTTCATTTGGGTTAGAGAGGCCTTTTTTCATGAACAACTAAATCTACTATGATACATAGATTAAAAGTACTGGAACCTTTTGGCCATTATACATAGAAACACTGAAGCCAAGAATGTGAATTCAAAAACTCATAAGTAAATTCTTGGCTTAATTAGTGTTGCCTCTTATTCAATTTGACTTTAAACTCCTCAAGGGCAGGGACAAATCCTACTTCCTTCCTCAAGGGCAGGGACAAATCCTACTTCCTCTCTAACTCCCTCAGAACAAAGCCAGATACAAAGCAGATACCCACCAAATGCTTGTTTAATTCAATCGCCTTTCAAGGTAGATTGAGATGGAATCCCCTGTCTCTGACGGACTGACTTTGGAAAATTCTACAAATAGATATCTAGAAACAAAACTGGGTACTTTTCCAGTCAGCTCCACTTTCAGAAACAACTTCTGTAAGTTTGTGTCTTTTAGGAAAATATTGAGGAAACAGGAAAAAGAGGAACCATTCCATTTCTGAAAAGATAAGAATAAAGTCTGATAAAGACAAAAGACATTTGGGGTCAGTAGAGTTAAAACAAACTCAGACTGCCCAGCCTGTTTGAAGTTGACAAGAAACAGAGAATGACCCACTGGTCCATTATGGAGCATAAAGCAACTTAATCAGCATTTCATCAATGAGACAACACCATGGGGTAGCCCAGCCAGGCCAACTGGCACTGCGTAAAAAGCCATGGGTATTTTTACCCAAAGAGCATTTCTACCTGAGCACGTCTGTGTGTGTTTGTGTGTGTGCTGCGTATAAGGATAAGGAATGGCAGGGGGTATCACTAATGTGGGATCCATGCTTTCTTATTGCTTCCCATAATGGAATTCCTATGAAGATTCTTAAAAAATGGTTTCATTTTCTTTTGTCATTAATTCAGGTTTACTCCTTCATGACAGTTTGTAGCACCTCACAGAGTCCTAAGAACGTACTAGGAGTTTAATAAAATGCTTGTTGAATTGGGTAGGTACAAGGGGTAGAAATCACTAATGTAATATTAAACAAATGCATTTCCACTGAAGACATACTTTGGTGAGGGCTCTTCTAACTGAAAATGTTTCCTTTCCTATGCTATCGCTTATATGTGGAATCTAAAAAAATGAACTTATTTACAAAACAGAAATAGACTCCCAGACAAAGAAAACAAACTTACGGTTACCAAAGGGGAGCGGGGTGGGGGGTGGGTAATAAATTAGGAGTTTGGGATTAAAATATACACACTACTATATATAAAATAGATAACCACAAAGACCTACTATAGAGAACAGGGAACTCTACTTAATATCTTGTAATAACTGTTAATGTAAGAGAATGTAAACAAAGAATATATAATATATAACTGAATCACTTTGACATACACCTGAAACTAACACAACATTGTAAATCAAATATATTTCAATAAAATTTTTTTTTTTAAATGGTTCGTTTCCAAAGATGGCTGCATGTGAGCCCACTTCTCTGAGCACAGAAAGTTTTACGTTAAAAACTGTTCCAACCTCAAGCCCTTCTTCCTAGTTAACCTGCACCTGGAAAAGACCCAAATATACTCTGACTGACGCTGGGTTCTTCTCAGGATTTTTCCAGGAAGCCAGGATCTTACCTTGCCAACTGCTGTGGCTACAGCTGCTTCAGTCAACTACAAAGGGAGGGAAATCTGGGGCTGCTGCATGACCGGTGTCCCTTCAAGCATCAGGCTGCCCTTTGCACCTGGAGGATTTCACTGGCTTAGGAAAAGCAACACAGAAAAAAAAAGCCCAGAGCTTACAAGTATACCTTTTCCTTCCCCTTTTAGCTCATTTCCACATCAAAGAATTAAGTTTCTCTATTTTCAGTAGAGCTGAGGCCATTTTAGAATTACAATGCATACCACTCTCTTAATCTGGACCAACTGTGTCTCCTGACACTGTCCAAACCACATCACCCTCTCTTTCCTCCCTCCTTCCTTTTTAAATATCCCCTCTCCTCTGAGGACCCCAAATAAGCATCTTGGCAATGGAAGGCAGTAGAAATTAAAGTGGATCTTTGGCATGTCATATCCTGTTGAAGAAACACGGAAAACTGAGAGCTGTTTAGCATGTGACCCAAGTGGGGACTTTGACCCTCAATAATCCAAGAAGGCAAGCATGCAGATATGTTGCTATGCATCACTAGGTAATTGCTTGAATTCTCGGTCTTTACAAAAAGTTTGTCATCCCGTCCAACTTGTCTTCTAAGAAAGAATGAAATTAGCTCTTTACCTTTCCCCCATCATCACAAAGAACAAAACCCCAAAGCTAGGTGATTATGTTTCAGGCCCCTGTATATCCCTTCTGCCCCATATGTTCTGACTGGGAGCCTATCAGAAGAATGTGAATAATGAGGCTTCGTTTTCTTTTGACCCAGCTGTTTACAAACAAAGCTCTTCCTTCTAGGAAAGGCAACGACATTTAAATTGCTGAAAATTATCAGCCTCAACTCATCGAAATTTCATTGCAGTGCTACTCATTCAGGAAATGGGAACCATGAGAAGTTTCCCTTTTTTTAATTGCCACCAGATGTGGCATACAAAGTATCTTTATTAAAATATCACACAGTAGCCAATGCCCTACAATTTTTTCTTCTGACAGTTTGGTCAGAAAATGAATAACAAACCACTGATCAGAGAAAAAGAGCTCTAGATGTTATCTGGGGAATTGCAAAGGCCTTCACCTGCCCCCAGAGCCTCCAGCCACCTTGTCCTGCCTTACCTTGTCTTTTTTCCATAGCACTTAACACGTTATTACACTATATACTTATTTATTATGTTCATTATTTATTGGCTGTCTCTTGCTAGAATGCATGTTCCATAAAAGCAGGGATCTTTGTTTTGTTCACTGATATATCCCAAGGGCCTAGAACTGTGCCTGGCACACTATGCCTGCTCAAATATTTGTTGAGTGAATGAATCAATGAGTCAGTTTGTCCATTCTTTTGGTTTTTTTTTTTTTTTTTTTTTGCGGTACGCGGGCCTCTCACTATTGTGGCCTCTCCCGTTGCGGAGCACAGGCTCCGGACGCGCAGGCTCAGTGGCCATGGCTCACGGGCCCAGCCGCTCCGCAGCATGTGGGATCTTCCCGGACCGGGGCACGAACCCGTGTCCCCTGCATCGGCAGGCAGACTCTCAACCACTGCGCCACCAGGGAAGCCCTGTCCATTCTTTTTTTTTTTTTAATTATTTTTGAAGTTTTTATTGGAGTATAGTTGATTTACAATGTTGTGTTTGTCAATTCTTACTGGGTCAAAATCTCTAGGCCTCACCTCGAAAGTGGCACTAATGCCACATATCCTATTCCACACAGGTATCATCAGAAGGATAATTCCAATCTTAATTCCAGATACACTTTATCTCGCTCCCTTTACCCTGCTTCTCTTCTGAGAGTATCTATTTTTGTCAATGACAACAAAATCTACTAGTCCTAACAGTAAAATTCTTATTCTGTTACACTTCCCTCTTCATCCCTCAGATCACTAAGTCATCAAATTCCTGAAGATGCTTCCTTTCAAATGTCTCTCCGATTTGTCCCTTCCTCTCTATTCTCATTGCCCTTGTCTATACAATTATCACCTCAAATAGATTCCTAATTGATCCCTTAGCCTCTAGTCTCTCCCCCCTACAGGTTCTTTTGCATATCATAAGCATCGTTTTGAACACATCAGTCCTCTTCCAAAGCCAGCTGTGATCTGGCCCACCTAGCAAACCTGACCTTCCTGAGTGGTCAAATGGTCAGGAGTTAAGTCTTGAAAAAATAGAAAGTGTTGCATAGGCAAATGAGTTATGATACGTAGGGGGAGGGGACAGGATCGCAACTGTCAGGCTAAGGCGCTTGAACTCCATCCTGGAGACTGACTGGAGACAGAATTCACGGTCTATTGCAAGATATTTCTGACTATTAATTCAACAATTATCTACTGTGTATCCACTATATCTCTGGCAGCGTTGAAGGTGCTGGGGATACAGGAGGGAATAGTTTTTCTTGGGATTCTGGGACAGGTAGAGAGAAAACAGCAAAGACTAATAACAAGCCACCCACAGCCTCTGTCCTTGTGCTCACTTGTCCCCAGAGGCCCCAGACACGCTCAGATTTAAAATAAGCACAGTTAGCCAGGCTAGTCATCACTTCACCTATTCTCTTGCTCAAAGCTGCTGCTGCTGAAGACTTGGGCCACAGGTTAGTTAGGAAAAAGAAAAGAAATGTTTTGTATAAGTCATGAGTCAACAAACTTTTTCTGTGAACAGCCAGACAGGAAATATTTTAGGCTGTGGACCTTACACTGACTATCACAATGACTCAACTGTAACACAAAAGCAGCCACAGATAACACTTAGACAAGTGGGCATGGCTGCATTCCAATAAAACTTTATTTACAAAAGCAGGCAGTGGGCAGATTTGGTCAGTTAGTTCACTGACCTCTGCTCTAATATATTAGGATATTTCAAATCTAATGCTTAGTTTTAATTAGGGAAGGTAGCATGGAGGAATGTAAAGATAATGAGTTTTGGAGCTCAGAAAACTGGAATAGAATTCCAACTTAACAACAAAACCTGGGGCATTAGGAAAATAAACTACAGCTTCCTAATATATAAAATGAGAAGCAGCATAGCATGGTGGCCTGTAGAGTCAGTCTGCCTGGGTTCAAATCCCAGCTCTTCCTCTTTCTACTTTTGTGATTTGGGGCAAGTTTCTTAATCACTCTGAGCTTCAGTCTCCAGCTATTTTCAGGGGGATGAAAAATTCAACCCTCTTCATTTTGAGGATTAAGTGAGATCATGCATATTAAGTGCCTGGAACAGCGTAAGCACTTGATCGCTGTTAGCTATTATTACTGTTATTATTACTGTAATATTACTGTGACTTTCCTAAGGAGTGGCTATTGAGCCATTACCAATACAAGTATTTGTTTTCTTCTTTCAGAGACTAAAAACAGACAGGAGTTGTCCTGTTCTTACACTTTGAACATTTTTCACACGACTACAGGAAGCTGAAGTCACCTTGTAAAGCAGCCCCTGCTTTTTCAAATGTTTGCCTGTAAGTGGATTTCAAAGTCTGAAGATTATCATGCATAATATATTATGCTTATGTCAGCATTAAAATTTTTCCATTGATTTTTCTCTCGCCTCCATCAGGGGTTTTGTTGGACAGGACTTTGTCTCAAGAGGAGGCTGCTTTTGCTTATTCCGAATTGTGAGCACAAAGAATTTCTTTCAGGCTTAGTGTCTTTAAATCAACTTATGTGGTTTTTGTCTCCAATTACAGCCAAGTTAAAATTCTCCAATACACACTAAACGTCCCTTCCCAGGTTAGACAGGCATAAGACTGTCCCAATCCATTCAACACCATCAGGAGAAAACAGGACTGGATTTTGGGTGTCTCCACCCAGAGCACCCTGTCCTCCTGGCAACTGGCGCCAAAACTGAGGAAAGAAAGTAGATTCATGAGTCTAAGGAAATCTTTTACTCCAGGGTGCTGTACCCAGAGTTTAATCATAATGGATGAGTAACCTTTCAAAGCACACACAGAAAAATAGATATTATCTTTCACACTGTATAGCACACATCAAGAATAATACTGCTCCAAAGTACATTAAAGCAAAGATGGTCTTATTTGAGTGAGAATCTGTAGGATCACTTTTGTTGTCTGTTATGCTTTATAAAATGCATCTCAGAAACCTTAATGCCTCTTCACATAAAAATCCCTTGAGCCAGGAGTGTGGACTGTTCCCTTCTGGTCATGTCACCACTAGTAAGCACAGCAGCCTTCTAGCCTGCTCAGAGAGTGGCGGGCTGCATTTCAGGTTGTCTCAGACGATCCAAGCCACTGTATACGTCTGCTCTTTGTTAGAAGTAATCAGCCACAGGAGCAGAGGTGGTAAACAGTAATTAATATGCAAATTTGCAAGTAACTTGCCTCATGGTGCTAAGCCTTCTTTGTTTGTTTGCACAGTCGTGGACAAACTGGGATTTGTCTTTGCCGTAATTAGCAGGATAAATATAAAATTATGACATTAATTGTTAGCTGGCTTTTTAAAAATGGTAGTATACCCCTGCTGTGCCTGAGATGCTGCAGCTCAGTAGGGGGTTCCTTCAAAAATGAATTTTAAAATGCCGAAGTACCCATTTTAATTAAAAGGCAAACACTGAAATGAGTTTGTCACTTCAAAAATCATAGTTACCGGGCAACAAATCATCAATGCATATATTAACAATTAGTATTTGTACATCAGTTGACCTTATCTCAATGCAAAAAACAAAAAAATCACTCTTCTATAATAATAATGAAGAGTAATATTTATTAAGTGCTCTGCACCAGGCAATGTGTTAAGCACTTTTCTTGCATTATTTCAATGACTCCTAGTAGCAGACAGACTGGGTGGTGCTATTAATATCCGCATACGTGGAAGCCAATGCTTTAAGACAGGTTTTTCTGGGTCTGCTCTCTAACTGTTGTGTCTTCAAGATTACATGTGCAGCTCTCGTTTCTTTTCTTTTCGGGTTCTCTCTTCACTGAGAAGTTTTTACCATCTGGCTGCTTTCAGCTAATGTTTCGGAGCACACTGAAGATGGCCTAAACCTTACCTCTAGCTCCAACTTGTCTCCACTACTACTACTTGTCTCATCAGATTCTTGCTTCTGCTACCAAGTAAAGCCCACATTCCGTAGCCTGATATTGAAGGCTCTCCCCAATCTGGCTGGCTAATTTCCATCTTTTATTTCCCATTTTATTCTTTCGTTGTTCAACTCAGCTCCCATTATTTAGTGCTAATTGGCAAAGTCATTATATTTGTTCCTGGGGGTGAGATGGGATGGGAAAGGGGAAAGTGAAATTTTAAAAAGCACCGGTTCTCAAGGAGGTTCTGGTGAGAATTCAAAGGAAGCAATGATCAACTTCTAAACTAAGACTTTTGATTTGTCCTGATTATAGAGAAGTAGGAATAGGAACCCAGTGCCTCTCTCTTTTGGTAACACAGCCCAGTCAGTGCCTTAGATATGGCATGTGGCGTGATGCCACAAAGCCCTTGGCAGTGGTTTTCTTCCAACTTGATGTACATATCCCTGAAGTTCTTCCTTTCCTTCCAAGTCTCAGCTCTCGGTTGCCTCACTCGGAAAGCCTTCCCTGCTTCTCCCAAGCACATGAGGCATCCTTCTGTCCCGTTCCCACTACAGCCTTCCTTTGACAATTACAATACGATATCACACCACGGTGTGATTTCGTGTTTACCTGGCTGTCTCCCCACTAAACTGTGAGCACCTTGAGGTTAGAAAAAGGATTTTTTCCCCTTTATGTCTCCCATGCCTAGAAGAGTGCTGGCACCTTACTGGCACTAGTTGCTCTTTGCAAGCAGCCAGACAGTGTCAGACCTGCTAACAAAGTCAGACAGTGCCTTCAGAGAGGAAATTAACAATTCAAAGCAGAGGCCAGTGAAAAGGAACCTGGAGGAGTAGCTGGGGAAAAGCTACCTCCAGGCTGGCCAGGGCAAGTGATCTCCAAACCTCCAGCTGATTACTGAGGGCTGGGAATGGGAGTGGCTGCAAAAGGAAGGCTTAGCAAAATGACTTTATAAACTGTTCCATTCCAGGACTTTCGGAAATAAAATACCCCAGGAACTGCCCTTTGAATCTTTGAATCTGGCAACTTTGGGCAGGTTCCTTGGGAAGAGTAGGGGTAATATTTATTCTACTCTTTTAAGAGATGGTGAAATAACGGTGCCACTAGAAGGCCATTGCCTCGATACTGCCACAGTAGCCATTAGAAGTCTGTAAGACTTGACCTCAGTGGATGTTCAAAGGGATACACGCCATCAGCCCGAGAGCTGTGAGGCCTCTTTCTGGCACTGTCTGTGGCTCCATCACGCAGGGCCAGAGATAGTCAAGGCAGGAGGCAAAAGAAGGAATGATGAGAAGAAGAAAAGCATCCCCGGGTTTTCAGTGTACCTTCGACCTCCCACGCTTCCCCTTATAAGACCCTCTGCCATCAGTCACAGAAGAGCACCACAGCATCAGTTATTCTCAAAGGATGGAAGAGAGTCCCCCAAACACACACTGTCGGGGTATAGACTGAAAATTCCTGAGTTATTCTGCTGGCACCACTACTACAACGCCTCTAACCTCCCAGGACTGACCCAGACGTGTCTGTTGTCCCATTTTCCGTACATCCACTCCAGCTCTTTCTAAAGCCTTGGTGCAGGGTGCCAGGTCTAACAGGGTGGGAACCAAGGAGGAGCAGAGGCTCTCTGGAAGCAGGCATCTACTGATCAGCTCCTGCCATCCAGCGAGAACAATGTGAATTCCCCACCCTCTCCATTCTCTTCATCCAGAACAGGGCCACTTTTATTATTTTTTGGTCCTCCACATGGAAGTTCATTTCTAGAAAGAGGGAGGCTTCCGCTGCTTACAGGAAAAAAAAAAAAAAGAAAGAAAGAAAAGAAAGAAAAGAGAGAAGACCACGGCTCTAACCTCACTCATGAATCAGGCAGTCAAGTGCAGTGGTTCAGAGCAGGAATTCACAGCCAAATAGCTAGCGCTGGATCCTAGGCTGGTTATTTACTCGCTGCATGACCTTAAGCAAATTTCTTAATTTTTATTCCCTGTTCCTTAGTTTCTTTACCTGCAACATGTGATTAACAATCCTACCAAAAAAAAAAACAAACAAAAAAACAATCCTACCTACCTCAAAGGGCCATTGTGAGGATTCAATGAGTTAACATACGTACATTGTTGAGGACAGGACTGGGACATAGTCAGGACTGTGCGTTTCCTTTTACTTTTGCTACAATGTGGCCTCCATGAGGATGAGGAATTCTGCAATTTTGTTCATTTCTGTTTCCCAAGTGCCTAAACCAGTCCCCAGCACATAGAAAGTACTGGATGAGAAAGTACTGGATGAATAATCACTGAATGGATCAAATGAATACATCTGGCTGCCATCACTCCTCGCAGCTGTGAATGCCACAAAGTAATATCACTTTTAACTGTCCCCTGGCCTCTCTCCTAACAATTGGTCCCTGGTCCTCTGGTGTCCTGCAGCCTGTAAAGGTGGTGCACGGCCTGGGAGAAGTGGCACTGCAATGAGAAGGATGAGGCACGTTCTGGGACCAGCTCTGTCCCTCCTATACCTGTGGCCTCCGCTTCTCTGAACTCTAAAATGCGAGGGTTGGAACCAGAAGCTCTGCGTATATGTCTCAGCCAGGAGACTGACCGTGAAGACAACTGACCACAGACTAGAAGTGAAACTGGGTGGCTTAGTTGGTAAAAGTAGGTAGGCTCACAGAGTCCTGCTCCCAGGACATAAGTGTTCAACCATAAAAATATTCCAAAGCACCATCAAATATTATTCTAAAAATCTGTAATTCTTCTCTCAAATTACAGTATGTTGCTTCTCCATTACAACCCGTTGTATGTTTTATTACGATTTTCACTCAAAGTTGATGAAGAAAAGGGGTGTTGACCTGAAAACTGAAGTGCTCCTCTGAAGACCTTGAAAACCCGTGGACTCTGTGTGGCCACAGAAGGGATGCTCATCACTGCCACCCCTCACCTGGGAAAGAAGCAAGTCTGTGGAACAGCACACTCAAGATTCATTACTGTCAGTTCAGTGAAATTACATGTATTAGCACTCAGATTAGATTGTTTACATAATAACAATTACTACAAGAGGGAAGGCAGCACTTAAATGTGCCTGTGTGGTTGACACACGTGACTGATGAAGAGCCCACACCACGCACGGGGCACAGGCTGAGCCTCTCACCTGGCATCCACAAAGACGCTGAGGCAAGGTGCAAACCATTGCTGGCGGTGTGGCAAGCTTTAGTGACCACGGGGCTAATGGAAGTCCCCGTCAGACAATCTCAGGTTACTTAGGCTCAGCAAAGAATCCAATCTCCATTCTTCTCTTGTCACGAGCTAAACTTGACCTGTGGGATTAAGGTAATGACTTACTCCAAGAAACGCTCAGATCATTTTTGAAACTCACACGGTTCTGCTCTGAGAGACATGGGATGTTGGTCTTTCCTCTAAGGTATGGAACCTATGCCTAGCAGGACTTCAACATATCGTAGACCCACTTAGCTCTTTAGAACAAAAAGCTACCTTCCTACCTGACACAATGTTGGCTTACCAGCTCCAAGGAAGTATTAGTGGTCCAAGTGGTTTATTCTCTGAACTCAATGAGACTTTTTTACCATTTAAGCCTGGTCTAAACAGTTCTGACCTAGATTTCTTCCACATTTAG
Organism: Leucopleurus acutus; assembly: GCF_964270905.1. Lineage (NCBI taxonomy): Eukaryota > Metazoa > Chordata > Mammalia > Artiodactyla > Delphinidae > Leucopleurus > Leucopleurus acutus. Next base: position 42,143,925 of record NC_139142.1, read on the forward strand.
AGATTATCAGTCCCTTTTTTTTTTAAAACAGATTCCAGTTATGTGCCCTGGAAGCCATTCTATTTGCTACCTGATGGCTTTCCAGCCTCTCTCTGAACCTCTTTCCATCTGCTCTGACTTGTGTCTAACACCTTTTGAACATTCATTCTTTCATTCAGTAAACTATCATTGCGCACCTATTGGGGGGTGTCCATTATGCATGCATTATGCCCTGCGTTGAAAAATACAGCCCCTGGGGCTTCCCTGGTGGCGCAGTGGTTGAGAGTCCGCCTGCTGATGCAGGGGACATGGGTTCGTGCCCCAGTCCGGGAGGATCCCACATGCCGTGGAGCGGCTGGGCCCGTGAGCCATGGCCGCTGAGCCTGCGCGTCTGGAGCCTGTGCTCTGCAACGGGAGAGGCCACAACAGTGAGAGGCCCGTGTACCAGAAAAAAAAAAAAAATACAGCCCCTGTTTCTCTCTGGTGGCCACTATCTCTGCTGCTCCTTCTTCCCTCACCTCAATCCACCTTGACATTAGTAATCCAACCTTTACTTTATCTCCTCATTATTTTTATTATGTTAATAATATGTATTCAACACAAAACAAATAAGAAATACAGATAAGAAGAAAGAAAAAAAGATAATTGAAACTTGAAATCATTTGATCATTACTTTTCCTTTCCAGGTAAGCAGATATCATAATATCAGATACAACATAAAAGGGGCAAATGTATTTTTGTTTCTTCATTTAACTTTTTATTTGAAAATAATTATAAACTCACAGAAAGTTGCAAAAATAGTACCTTTCACCCGGTTTCCCCCAGTCATCATCTTATATAGCTATAGTGTAATGAAACAGACATAAACAATTTACCAGACAAAGAGTTCAGAACATTGGTAACTACAGTGTGATATCAAAACCAGGAAGTTGCACTCGTATGTGTGTGTGTGTGTGTGTGTGTGTGTGTAATTCTATGAAATTTTATCACCTGTGTAGATTCATATAATCACTACCACAAGCTACAAACTGTTTCATCACCATCAAGGAACTCCCTCATGCTACTTCTATTTAGTTGCACTCACCCCTGTCTCTAACCCTTGGCTACCGTTAATATGTTCTACATATCTATAATTCTGTCCTTTTGAGAATATTATGGAAATAGAATCATGCTGTATGTGACCTATTGAGATTAGCTTTTTAAACTCAACATAATGCTCTTGAGATCCATCCAAGTTGTTACATGGATCAATATTTCATTCCTTTCTCTTGTGAGTACTATTCCATGGTAAGGATGTACCACATTGTTTAACTATTGAAGGACATTAGGGTTGTTTCTGATTTTTATCTTTTACAAATAAAGCTTTTATAAACATCCATGCACATGTCTTTGTTTGACCATAAGTTTTTATTTCTCTGGGATAAATGCCCAAGTACAATTGCTTTTATGGTAAATGCTTTTTTTTTTTTTTTGGCGGTACGTGGGCCTCTCACTGTTGTGGCCTCTCCCGTTGCAGAGCACAGGCTCCAGACGCGCAGGCTCAGCGGCCATGGCTATTTTCCAGAATGGCTGTGTCAGAAATCCAGTTTCTCCACATCCTCACCAGCACTTGGTATTGTCACTATTTTTATTTTAGCAGTTCTAAGTACAAGGCATTTTTAATAGCAACAGTATCTCAGAAAGCATGGAGATAAACACAATGAAACTTAACTTCCTAACTACTTTATAAAAAATAAAGTACAAATAAAAAATAAACTAATAATTTTCACTTCTAATATGCAAGTTTTGATGATGTTTATAACAGATTCTACCTCATTAAATATTACTTTAGCTTTTTTTAACCTAAAAAATAATAATAAAGGTCAGCCTGGCATGGAAAATTAATTCATAAGGTCTCACATTATAATAATACTAATTGAGGATATTTTGACAAGTGTGCAGGGTTTATGGGTAAATCCTAGAATATTGGAGAGCAGAGCTTACATTCTTCATCAGCAGGATGTTTCTATGTCTCATTTTGTTTGGGACAGTCCTGGTTTATGCCTGTTGTCCAGTATCTCACATGGTTTAGAATTTTTTCTCGATTTTTCATTTTTAAACAAAGTATAATTAGCAATTGTTGCATTAAGATAAGCTGGAGTAGATTTAAGAGAACTCCATCAGAGCCAGAGAGATGCTGGGATCAATGAGAAACATGAGACATAGAGACACGCTCCTGTAACATATGTGAGAGAGTCTAGAGATTAAGTTCTTACATGGTAGTTTAGCCATTTATTGTAAATCTACAACTGTTTATTTTGTTGATAACATGTTTATACTGAAATAAGTCCGTTTGACCACAATGAATTCAATAAAAATGAAGGAGTATATTTAGTGGAAAATTAAGTACTAAACATCCAAGAAAGTTGATGATGAACATGTTTCTTGGACAAAACGTTTGTTGACGTTTATCATTCTCTATATGGGGGTCACAGTGATATCACTGACCACATGAGAGCCAGAAGACTAGATCTACTAAGGAAGCATCAATATCGATGCTTAATAGTTATTTTAAGAAGAATGCGCTGGGAAAAATGTTAACCACTAAAGCTTCGGAAGGTGCATTTATACTCACCGTGTGAAGCATGTGTTTAGATCATGTTTAAATCAAATGACTGTTCTCCTAAACACATTCCAATATATTTGCAATTCCAAGTTTTCTTGTGTACATAGAAAAAGTAAAACAAGAGATGTTATGTGTTATCTTCAGTAATATTAGAATCACAATTAAATGCCACCAGTTTTATGTTAGTGTCATCATTTACTTCAAATAGAAAAATCTTTTAATTGCAATATTGGTTCATTGTTTTTCATCCAGTTCATGGAATCAAAGTAGAGGTTTTAGACGTTGATTCTTCCACATCTGATATTATTGTGAATGCTACTGAAAATTCCATTTAGAAGTCTGACACTTAAAATAAAAATTTTTTGTGATAATAATTCAAGTTTTGGTAGAACAGACCGTCATGGTAAAGACAGTGTTCTCCAGTTATGGAACAGAAGTGTATAACAATTAGTGTAGTGCTCATATAATTTATACAGTAGTTATATCCACAGAAGATTCAATTAGGCAAATGGATAAATATAATTACCTACACATAGCATTACTGAATTACAAACCTGATATTAAAGACTCTAAATTATACCAGCATGGCATTACATGCTTTCTCTCCTTCCTGTCTGATATAAGATTTTAGAAATGCTTGAGTCTTGAAGAACTATATTCTATATCAACTTAAGTGCCCATCAATGGCATTGAACATTTTTATAAACAAGTTTTCTAAATTTGGCTCCATTTCATTCAAAATTAGCTGGAAATACTTAAAGTATTTATTGAATGGAATGCCAAACAGTTCAGCTTCTGAAGTTTAATGAAATCACAATTACTAAAAACAAAGCTTAATAATAAGAAGATATTGAAATGTATCCCTATACAAGCAAGATAGAAAGTGAACAACCCAGAAAGGAGAGTTCAAATAATCCCCAAGTACGATTTGAAATTCTGTGATTGTACCTGGGAATATCTCATCTTGTAGGAAGTATCTTTTGATAAAATTCCTGTTTTTAACTGGATAAATTTATATTTTGTTTCAGAAAGAAATTTGAGAAGGTCTACAGTTTGGGGGCATTTAAATTTGGTAAAAGAGTCAAAAGATTTATAAATGGTGAAAACTTTATTTAATGAGCTTTTGTTTATAAAATTATTTGTTGAAATAGTTATCATAAATAGAGACAAAAAGACAGTCTTTGTGAAATTATTTGGCTGAAATATTCAATTTGAAAATTCAAATTAAAAATTTAAATTGAAAATATATTTTACTTAGCAGAATTTGCTTGCTCTGAGCTTAACAAGTATCTCAGCATCTATAGAGAGTATTTTCTCAGACAAGAGCCAATTTAAGGTGTTAACAATTTGAAAATTTATAAATCTTAAAATATAATCTTTAAGATGATTGTGAGCATTTATATGTGAACATTTAACTTAATAACAACATATTGAAAAAAATCAGGAAAATACAATCGGCTTGATTATCAGACAGAACACTGTGCAACTGATTAAAGCACATTAATATATATCGAGACTAATTATTCAGATGATATCATTTCAAAGTTCAGATAATAGATATAAATGACTTAAAATTTTTTCTTCATGTACACTGTTCTATTATTTTTGTTCTTGAAAAATAATTTCTTTTTTGAAAATAGTCTTTGAACAGACTTCATAGGTCTACCATTCTAATAAAACTAATTTGTTGGTTAATAAATGTACATTTTTAAAAACTATATAATTAATTTTTTAGTACCCTTTCATTCTTAAAACTGTCCAGATTTGGATGATGAATTATATAATCACTCTATTCATAAGGAGGCATTTTCATACTGAAATTTGGTCCAAAAAGTGGACTGCAGCATGTTCACATGTACCCAGCTTAAATACATAAATGGTTTGATGGCTCGGGTGGTTTTGAATTAGGTTATCCTAAGACTGAATGACGGACTGACCACAGTACATGGACCACACCAACAATGCACAAAATATCTCCAAGGATGTTTGCCAAGTATTGGAGGATTCTTCCTCCCTTGTGGAGAAAGAGGGAAATTCAGTAACAAGAGTGGCTCTGACAGTCCCAAGAGGATAGCTATGTTTTTCACTGTACATAGAGCATAAAGGTAATAATGATGGTCTCCAATTCCATAAAGAGTTGAAGAAAGGGATCTTAAACAGTCCTTAAATCCCATATTGCCTAGGAAAGGAAGAGGGACAGTCTAACCTTCCTCCATGACAGCCCTCTGGCTAACCTTGCTTCACACGATAATCTGACACCAATAGTCCAAACTGTTGGGTTCTAGTGGAACCACTGAAAGATTTATACCAGGCTGCACCTCCATAGAGATAGTCTTGGCATATTCGGGGGCTAATTTGTGATTTCTAAAAAACCTTTCCAGATTTAGAGAGCAGCAAGCTTAGTGGAAAGAATACAAAAGTTGAAGCTAGATATCATTTCACCAGCTATGTTCTCTTGAGCATCAGAACCCCTTACCTGTAAAATGAGGATGATAATAATAATACCTTGCACAAAAGAGAATAATTTGAGCAGTGAGAATAAGAATAATTTGCTATTTAAAATACAACTATTCCTACTTCCATCCCTAGGGAAGGAGACAGTTTCTCTTAGGAGTAGGTCAAGTTTTTGCCCAGTAGAATGCTTCGATGAGCACCCACACTCAAACCCTGGGCATGGGCCATGGTTTAGAAAGATATTAGGAAAAAAAAGAGGAGGTTATAGATACACTAAATTTCAGTAGATATGGACAGAAATTTGAGGGAAACATTTAATCTGAAGTTCTCTGCTGTGAGTTGCTGTGATCCCTAGACCCAGTGCTCTTCTACTATTACCCTAAGCACTTTAATAAATATGTAGTTCATCTGATTGCCTTGTAAGGAGTGGTATTTGGGGAAATTCTAGGACAGGGCTACCTTTGTGGGCACGTGACCTGTGCAGTCGCACCCCCAAGCTTAGAAAGGCCACATTCTTGGTTTAATGTTCTCCTGTCACCATCTTGAAATTTTTAATTATTTTTGACAGAGGGTCTCCTTATTTTCTTCTTGCACTGGGCTCTACAAATTATGTAACCAGTCCTGTTCCAGGAGCACAACCTGTGTTCTTTTATGGGGTCCATGGGTCTGCAAGACAGACAAGGGAAAAGCTCCAAAGGCCAGATATCAATGAGAGTGAGAATGCAGTAGGAACATGAAATCAGAGCTAGCAGTGACCACAAGAATCTATCCCAATCTTGGTGAGAAAATTGGATTTCCACAGAAAGTTAGGACATTCAAACTAATTTTATGTAAATTTCAAAGGTAGGGCAAGCCCAACATTATCTGTATTACATTAGCAATGATTGATAGACAGATGATAGATATATAGATAGATAGATAAGCAATATTATATGTAACACGGCTGAAACATGGTTATTCTCAATAAATGATTAGTATTGTTGTTACTCATACCTGAGTAGCAATGAGAAAGTGTGAGAGGTGTGACTATACATGAATACATGTGCACACATGTGTTGTGGATGTTCTTCTAATTCTCTCTTCCAAATAGTACATCTCCAAATGTACAAATTTTGGAAGCTTAAATTCTACAAAATCTACTTACACACGTCACTTGTGCTGTGAATGATACTTTTTAGTCTGCTTGTAGCTTTACCAGGATTTCCAGGGCTAGACCTACAATGAAAAGAAGGTGTTAATGGGAAAGCAGAAGGGTACAGGTAATGAAAATTATACTACTTTAAAGTGTTTATGGAGAAACATTTTTAACACTAATAGAGCCATGGCCCAACCTTACTACGAATGTCATGACTGGAGCCATTTTCCCTTTGAGGACGCCAGGGAACAGGAAGAACTCACTTTATTCCAAACACAGGAGAGGCTGAATACTTCCCTTGGACCTGTGGCCCTTACTGATCTTATCCTGAAACACCTTTGCTTTTCCACTTGAGGTGGAAGAAAATTTCTATAATAGATTCAGCTTTCTTTGTTCCTTGATATCCTCTGGAAAAGAACAATTAAACATCCAAAATGACCACACACACCTTTCGCCTCCACTGGATCTATAGTCAAAGTTGCCCAAAAAAGGAAAACCCTTAAATTCTCGAAACAGGGATCTCTGACTTTGGAATATGAGTCAATGATGTAAATAGGTGACATAAGACACTTTCTTGAGGATTAATCTACACTAAAGTGTACTGAATGCATGAGAGAGTGGCTACTGGATGCTCACTAGCCTCATTTCTGTTCTTTTTTATTTTATTTTTTGTGGTACGTGGGCCTCTCAATGTTGTGGCCTCTCCCGTTGCGGAGCACAGGCTCCGGACGCGCAGGCTCAGCGGCCATGGCTCACGGGCCCAGCCGCTCGCGGCACATGGGATCTTCGCGGACTGGGGCACGAACCCGCGTCCCCTGCATCGGCAGGCGGACTCTCAACCACTGCGCCACCAGGGAAGCCCTCATTTCTGTTCTTATTCAGAAAGAGAATGTGGTAGGAAGATTTTAAGATGACCCCCCAACAGTGACACCCTTGAGTGTCAGTGGCACCTGTAACTTGTTTCTAACCAGTGGAATATGGCAAAGGCAATGGGACATCACTCCCATGATTGTTATGTTAAATGGCAAAAATGAAGAGATTTTTCAGATGTGATTAAGGTCTATAATCAGTTGACTTCAAATTAAAAGGAAATTATCCTGGGTGGGCCTGACCAAACCAGGTGAGCCCTTTAAAAGAGAGTCTAGAGTTCAGAGATGCTGGCTTTGAAGAAGCAAGCTGTCAAGAATTCTACAGCTCCAAGAAAATGAACTGCCAACAACTATGTGAAGTTGGAAGAGGACCCCAAGCCTCAGATGAGACCTTAACCCCAGATGGCACCTTAGTTTCAGCTTTGTGTGACTCTGAGCGCAGAAGCCAGCTAAGCAGTGCCCGTAAAATCCTAAATGTATGCTGTTTTAAGGCACTGAGTTTCTGGTAATTTGCTACACAACAATAGAAAACTTAATAGAGAGGGGTAGAAAATTAGGGGTGAGGGCCAAATAGGGAACCCAGCCTACCAAGGAAGTCATGAGCTAGATGATAATTAAAGCTAACTGAAGATGCTCAGCTGCTAAGAGCCCAGCATGGGACTGCCTACTTGACAGGGAAACATAAGTGAGAAAGGCAGTAATAAATTGCTTTTTAGATCTGAAATAAAAGCCACCACTCACTTGATTACCATCTGAAGCACATCCATAATCATAGCTAGTTTAAACAAAACAAAAAAACCCAAAAACCAACAACAACAAAAAACCCAGAAGCATACTCTCAAGGTTACTGATTATATCCTCCAAAGTGCTTGTGTGAATTAGTCAGCGACTCTGGCTCTTTGCTATATCTTTGAAAGATAATAGTATTTAGACCCTACTGTGCTCTCATCCAGCTCTCCAATCAGCTAGAAAACCTGAAGGTATTTTTTCAAAGAGTAATAAAAGAAAGCAGTGTGTGAGTTCTAGAATCACTAAAAAGTATTATCTGATGACTGATTTTCTATCATTCTGATACTCAATTTAGAAATGGAATGAAAGAGAACGGGAAGAGAATTGGGCTCCACTGATGTGTGAAAGCCTTGAAAAACCTCTAGTCATGTTTAGCACTGGAGCTTCTAGGTTAAAGGAAGCATATGAATATATATGAAAGAATTTACTTAAAGAGTGTTGCTTTCCTTATGCCTTCATTCTTAAATGAATCCATTTTGTCATCAATTGAATCTCATTTTAAATGCTCCAGGGAGCTCAGTATTTGAAGGGTTTCTACAGTAAGTCAAAGTAAAGCTTTTAGTGGTGTATACAATTAGGCAACCTAAGAATTCTGTTCTACTGATACATACTTTTGTATACCAAGACTTTTCATAGTGAAGAACTGATTTTACAAAACTAGATTCAATTAGTTTTTGTGAGGTGCAGTGCCCACTGTAACTTCAAATTAAAGAATGTTGCTCTCCATTTGGTCCTAAAAGGATGAGGTCACCAGCCACTGCAGTCCAGTCGCTGACTTTAAACACACCTTGAAAGGAGATCAGGAATGCGGCACTCTGTGCTTTGGGAAAAACTGACAGAATAGGCCTTCAGATAGGTATTTTCAGGAGAAAATTTTATGAATCCAATTTCTTGTACCTTCTTATGCCTAGAAAAGCACTAAATCCCTCAACGGAAACATCTGCTCCTTGTGACTAGCAGCAGCCTTCTACCGAGACGTGTGCTTGACTGCACTTTCCCCTTCACCAAAATCATACGTAATACTGACCTTACCCCCTACCTCTGTGGAGCAGTTCCTCAGAGCTATCTGAGGGGTTGTCTCCTGGGCTGTAGTCCTCAGTGACCCCAAATAAAACTGAATTCACAGCTCTCACATTTGGCGGTTTTGTTTTTTATTTTTCAGTTAACAAAACCTTGGCTGATGTGGTGTGGTCCCAGATGGGCCTTGTTAAAAGTTAGTAGAGGGCTTCCCTGGTGGCGCAGTGGTTGAGAGTCCGCCTGCCGATGCAGGGGACGCGGGTTCGTGCCCCGGTCCGGGAGGATCCCACATGCCGCGGAGCGGCTGGGCCCGTGAGCCATGGCCGCTGAGCCTGCGCGTCCGGAGCCTGTGCTCCGCAACGGGAGAGGCCACAACAGTGAGAGGCCCGCGTACCGCTAAAAAAAGAAAAAAAAAAAAAATGTGATGTCCATCAGGAAGGCTATAGACCTCAGAGGCTTCTAGATGAGACATGGCCAGACCTCCAAGCCAGGTGTTAAGGGAAGAAAGCTCAAGGTCTTAGGAGACAATGTCTTATATTTTGCAGTCTGACTCCGTGGATTCAAGTCCTGAAACCTCAGCATACTCGCTGTGTCACCAGTGGAAGCACTTAGCCACTCTGTGCCATCCCTTACCTATACAACGGAAATAATAAAATCCCAATTGCACAGGGCTACTGTGAGGATTAAGTACAACACAATAAAGTACCCGGTGCTTAGTCAGCTTTTAGTCGTGGTTAACTCTTTCTATTTGGCACGAGAGAGTTGTAGAGGCTCCAATTATTTAAAAGACCAACTAAACCTGAGAGGAAGAAAAACAAAAGATAGTGCCAAAGGAATTAACACGCCACAGGAAAAAATGCTAGTTTCTCCAGCAAGAGAATGCCTTGGGCATTTACAGTTCAATGACTAGGTACTACTTCTAATCATTATCTCATTTAGAATTATAATGAAGAACGTTGGGAATAATTAACCCCATGCTATAGTCCCAGGAGCCTGTCATTGCAGGTAGGAAGGATTAGGTACCAGCTCTGTCAGTCCTGGCGTGTGAGCACATTTATTTCCCCCGGTGATACCAAGTCCTCCTGCCCGTCTTTTCGGGGGCTCAGTAAATCCTCCCCACCTCCCCCCGCATAGTGGCAAGGAGCATTCGTCTCATGCTTGATAACACTTTTATAGGCATAGAATAGCAGCAGCTCCTGAAGCCTCCAGCCCTTTTAAAAGCTTAGGAATGACACCAGCCACAAGTGAGCATCTCTTTAGAGCCAGATGTGGTAAATCCTCTTTAGGCTGAGCTGCCAGCCTGGAAGCCCACTCCCTCCTTTGTTAGAAATTCTAGTCACAAAAACCTACAATAAAATGCTGCAGGCGCATCCATAAAGCATATAATGAAATCAAATGAGTCTTGTTCCTTACATTTACATGCAAAGCATATCAAAGGAGCATCCAGTTTGTCCCTGAGACCAACACAATGGATTCTTTTGTGTGGGAGGAGAGGAGATATATGAAGCTGAATTAGGAAGCAATTCCAATTAAAAGGGCTGTGTTTAAGGCTCCAAAGACAATGCAGCCTTTGCTAGACACTTAGCTATTAGACGTGTCTGGCTGCCCAGGTGGTTTTGTGGCAATTGAATGAGAGCTGGGTGGAGAGGAACGCGGCAATACCACCACAGGGTCCCAGGCTCCAGGTCACACTGCCTCCCTTCCAACTCACTCCTGGGTGACCTCAGGGCCCAACAGGGTTGCTATGAGGATAAAATGGTATAAACCATCTTGGGCAGTGCCAGGCGCATGCTAAGCCCATGTTTGCTATTATTTTTATGATTTCCCACTAGGTCCCACACAAGAGCTGGCAGGGGGGTTTCCCTGGTGGCACAGTGGTTAAGAATCCGCCTGCCAATGCAGGGGACACGGGTTTGAGCCCTGGTCCGGGAAGATCCCACATGCTGCGGAGCAACTAAGCCCATGCACCACAACTACTGAGCCTGTGCTCTAGAGCCTGTGAGCCACAACTACTGAGCCCACGCGCCTAGAGCCCATGCTCCGCAACAAGAGAAGCCACCGCAATGAGAAGCCCGCACACCGCAGCGAAGAGTGGCCCCCGCTCACTGCACCTAGGGAAACCCCGTGCAGCAACGAAGACCCAGCACAGCCAAAAAAAAAAAAAAGAGCTGGCAGGGGCCGCAATCACCCAGATGACAATGAATGGGACCTTGGAAGGGCCTGCCCTTGAAGGCCACCTGCTATGTGGTGAAGGGAAAGTTGTCCGCTGGTACAAAGGCCTCTTAAACTCAGCACAATTTTCTTTCCTAGAGAAAGAGAGTCCCTTTTACTAATATTTGATAGCTCAGACATGTGCCATTTGAATTAGCTCAACTGTTTCCCACACACTTTTCATATATTGTAGCTTTAGAATCAGAGACTTGAGAGATGGCAACTTGGAGATAGATTATTGCCTGTGGCAGGTTGTCTGCAATTTTTCTCCAGAATCTTCACTCGTCTTAAATGGAAGTCACCTTCTTGAAAGCGAGTACACAGGCTGCCTTGTGCAGCTCAGATCTGAGGCTGACACATTACAACCTATTCGTGTATGCGGAGGATCACACACGTAAGGGAATCAGGGGATTTAGCCTTTGGCTGTTTCCCGCTTGCTTGTTCACCAAAGTGCCTCTGGAGTTTGCTGTAGCACAGAGGTCCCAGACATTCTTGGTTTTGTAACTTTAAGTGCCATTCTTCATCGACCTTATAAAAAGGGTAACGATTTTCAGCTGGGAACGTGGGTTGGGGGAAGTTTGAAGCATAAACAGAAAACTGGTGAAACTATGGAATATGAGAGAAATTAAAAACTGAAAGAAACCATGCAAGGTTCTGACAGACATGAGGTGCCTGAAGACCCTTGTGTGCCCTGGAAACAAGAGACTAGCACAGTCCCCACTACAATGAGTCACTCTGCAAAGCGTAGATGCAGTTGTCGCATACAAAGCACAGAATATGTATCTGGATGCTCATTTCGAATACGGGCTTTCTTATTTTGAAGATACAAATGGGCCTAAATCACAGTGCCTCTCACATGAGAAAGCCCCGAGGAATAACACATGAAGCTGTCACTCTTGTAATGACATTTTTAAACCAGACGTGAGGAAGGGAGAGGCATTGGAAAGAGGAGGCTACAAAAGGAGCTTTCTTTCCATTTGTAATATTGAATTTCCGTAAGAAAAAGGACCTAAAGCAATTAAGGCAACATGTAAATATTTGTTAAATCTATGTAGTGAGGCAGGTATTTGTTATGTCGCTCTCTATACTTGGTTGTGTGTTTGGGGGTGGTGGGATGAACTGGGAGACTGGGATTGACGTGTCTGCGCTGCCATGTGTAAAACAGAGAGCTAGTGGGAACCTGCTGTATAGCACAGGGAGCTCAGCTCAGTGCCCTGTGGTGACCTAGATGGATGGGATGGAGGGGGAGAGGTATAAGAGGGAGGGGATATATGTATATGTATAGCTGATTCACTGCGTTGTACAACAGAAACTAACACAACATTGTAAAGCAACTATACTCCAATTAAAACAAAAGTATTGGGCTTCACTGGTGGCGCAGTGGTTGGGAATCCACCTGCCAATGCAGGTGACACGGGTTCAATCCCTGGTCCGGGAAGATCCCACATGCTGTGGAGCAACTAAGCCCGTGAGCTACAACTACTGAGCCTGAGTGCCACAACTACTGAGCCTGAGTGCCACAACTACTGAAGCCCGTGTACCTAGAGCCCATGTTCCACAACAAGAGAAGCCACCGCAATAAGAAGCCTGTGCACCGCAACTCAGAGCAGCCCCCATTCGTCGCAAATAGAGAAACCCGCGTGCAGCAACAAAGACCCAATGCATACAAAAAATAAATAAATAAATTTTAAAAAGAGGGCTTCCCTGGTGGCGCAGTGGTTGAGAGTCCGCCTGCCGATGCAGGGGACACGGGTTCGTGCCCCGGTCCGGGAAGATCCCACATGCCGTGGAGCGGCTGGGTCCATGAGTCATGGCCACTGAGCCTGCACATCTGGAGCCTGTGCTCCGCAAAGGGAGAGGCCACAACAGTGAGAGGCCTGCATAGTGCAAAAAAAAAAAGTATTTTGAAATATTTTAAAATAATTGTGTAGATTTCGAAGGAAAAGCAGCAGAGCTTTTGGCAACTAAAAAGAGAGGAGTCTTGACTCATAACAGCACAAGGAAAAGCAAATAAAGTAAGTGAGGAGTAGCTCAAAGCTTCCTTCGAGGTGGGTTTCAGAATGACGCTGCAACGTACAGCTTGTGCGAAGAAAAATCCACTCCCTTTGTTGCAGCCAAATCTGTTTTAAGTCAAAGGAGAAAAAAAGGGCTGGGCAGGTGGCCTGGGCAAAGGGGTGCTGCCCCTGAACTCACCAGCAGGGGCTCAACTCAAAGTGCTCTTCTTTTTTCTCTGACTTCAGTGAGGTATGAAATATAAATTTAAATAATCTAACAAATAGGCAACAACAACAAGACAATAGTTTGGATACTAGTCAGTTTAGACAAAATGGTGATGAAATGCGAAGTAGCTTTGAAAACCCTCCTATTGAAAACATAGGCTGGCATAACCAAGAAAAGGTATCACCAGAATACAAATTCAGAATTGATCTGTTTTGTTTCCTCATGAAGAAACAAAAAATACCATCAAAACAAAGAGGAAAAACCCAGATAGGGTGAGTTAATTCAGTATTCAACCTAATCATGAAAGTGTCTCCCAAAGTGGGCTTACTTGAAAACGTGGAGACTAACCACTCCCCATGGTCAAGTGGAAGGCCAGATTGCAAACGTGTTCCCTGCACAGGAGAAGGCTGTTGTGAGGAAAATGAAATCTGAAAAGCCATAACGTGTTGATTGTGAGGAATATAAGTCATAGAAAATCTTCAGTTCATTTACCCGTGATAAAAATTTCAGGGTAAGTGGCAAGATAAACATCGTGAATCCTTTGTTCATGAAAGAGTCCTTTGACCAGGATTTCTTTGACATAGTAAAAGAGACTGTCTCAAATCATACTTTCCTTCTCCCCAAAACTGACCATATAATAAGAAATAGTTAAGTGAAACTCCCTCCAGTGTGGACCTGCACACATGTCAATTCCTAGTATCTTTTCCTTAGTCATGGCCCTAACACACATTGTAAACTGATGAAACAGGTTGCTATTTCAACCCACAATTATATTTTAACCTAATTTTCAACATATTGTGACTCTTAGAAGAGGAGACAAATTGCTGGGAGCCAAACCTCACATATGTGTTTTCAGATTGTATAGACTAAACATGACTCATCCTTCCAAAATTACCAAAGGGAACCATAGAGGCCCACTGCTGTTTTCTTTTTTCCCCCCCTCTAATGATAAGTAATTTAAAAGATTGTATTAAAACAAACATGGAGTTTGTGTTTGTTAGGACATTTGGAGTTACAAGTAACAGAAATCAAGGATACAGGGAGACCCCAAGGTCGAGAATACATGAGGCCTCGGGAGTGGCTGACACTCATAACTGGATCACTCTGAGAAATGACTTCATCTTCTTGGAAGAAGAGCTTTCTTTGCTACTCAGTCCCCATGATGAACAGGAAATGGGCACCAATAGCTTGCAAGCTTGCAAGTTTCAAAGTACCAGCCACTCCAATTGCTGGCTTGTGCTCTCACTCCGTCCTCGTCACACACCCACTATCATCTTGGGTTCCCTCACTTAACTCCAAATGTGTAGTTTAGGGATGCTTACTGGTTCAGCTTGAACCATGTACCTGTGGCCAGCACGGCAAAGTCTCACAGCTGCTGAGGGTGAAGCCAGTAGTCCAGAGAAGAGGATGTGGCAAACGACCTATGAATTTCACTACACATATGTTACAGAGCAGAATGCTCTCACGCAAAAATATTTATTGAACACCTCCTCTGTGCTTGATACTTTCCTAGATTCTGGGGAGACGACAGTGAACAAAAAAGACAAAGCTCCTCATGCTTACATTCCACTGATGGGGAAAACGATAAGGAAATACTCAGTAAATACCTAACGTATCAGCTGGTGCAGTGACCAGTGGTAATGGTGTCTGGTAACATATTTAATGACCAGCTTTCCGGAAGGCATTCGATGATTTCCATGGTGTAAATACCTTCACCACAGTCACTTTCAAGCTCCCAGTGTGATATGCCTGACCATGAAGCTGGGAGGAGATGAGCTGTAATGCACCCTTGCAGAGTAGTCCCACCACCTACAGACACAAGGGACATAAACAACCTCAAAGCACAGATGAGAGTAACACACAGTAAAAGAACTAGGAAGTTATGAGTTTTGAGGATATATTACTCTTGTTTTTAATATAATTCATTTCATTGTAAGTCGAATTATTTAATTTTTAATAATGGCTTTGTTTAATAACTGGCTCACAGAATTCCTGAAAATTTAACCACCTGCTCTCACAAGCCAGTATGAGCCAGATCCAGGACACCACTGGCAGTGAAGAAAATAAAGCCAGTTGAGGGTTGGTGTTCCAGTTACCTATTGCTGTGTAACAAACCACCTCAAAATTTAGTGGTTTGGGGGACTTCCCTGGTGGTCCAGTGGTAAAGAATCTGCCTTATAATGCAGGAGACGTGGGTTCGATCCCCAGTCAGGGAACTAAGATCTCACATGCCGCGGGGCATCTAGGCCAGCGGCGCCTCAACTACTGAGCTCACGGGCCTCAATGAGAGAGCCCACGTGCCGCAAACTACAGAGCCCATGTGCCCTGGAGCCCGCGCACCACAACTACAGAGCCCAGACACCCTGGACCCCGTGTGCTACAACTAGAGAGAGAAAACCCACAAGCCACAACGCAGAGAAACATCCCGCATGCCTCAACAAAGATCCCGCGTGCCGCAACTAAGACCCGACTCAGCCAAAAATAAATAAAATAAATAAATCTTTTTTTAAAGACTTAGTGGTTTGGAATAAGAACTGTTCTATAATATCGCATAATTTTGTGGGCCCGACATTCCCACAGGGCTCAGATGGGGAGTCCTTCTAGTCAGTGACAGCAGCTGGCAGATGGACTAGTCTTGAGGGTCCAAGATGGCCTCGCTCATGTGTCTGGGGCCTCCAGGGGGATGCCCAGAAGCCTGGGCTCAGCTGGAACTGTTGATTGAAGTGCCTATACATCGCCACGTCAGCAGGGCGGTCTCAGGTAATCAAATCCAGGACTCCCAGAGAAACTGTTCTAAGAGGCAGGAAGTGGAAACTGCCAGTCTCCTAAGGCCTGGGCCTGGAAACTGTCCCAGCACCACATCTGCCATATTCTGTTGCTCAAAGCAACCGCCGAACCCGCCTACATGTAAGTGGACAGAGACCCTGTCTCTCCACAGGAGGAGGATCAAAGAACTTGTGGCCATCTCTAATCCACTACAGAGAGAGAATGGTAGGGGCGAAGGAGCTGTGTTTTTTTTTGGTTTTTTTTTTGCAGTACGCGGGCCTCTCACTGTTGTGGCCTCTCCCGTTGCGGAGCACAGGCTCCGGACGCGCAGGCTCAGCGGCCATGGCTTACAGGCCCAGCCGCTCCGCGGCATGTGGGATCTTCCCGGACCGGGGCACAAACCCGTGTCCCCTGCATCGGCAGGCAGACTCTCAACCACGGCGCCACCAGGGAAGCCCTAGCTATGTTATTTTAAATATGGTGGTTGGGGAAGACTTTTCTACTCAGGTGATTTTTTTTTCCCCCTGAAAACTGCGGCTTATGAATAAATAAAATGTGCATACAGTTTTTGAGTCCAGCTTTGGGCAGCCAATTCTGACTGCCACACCCTCAGACCCCACGCTGCCATAAGGATATCTCAGTGGGAATGTTTGACCGTCACCAGTTAGAGCAACTTCTTACTCCCCAGGTGAAAGACACCAGAGTTCAAAGAACCCAGGCACCAAGCAAGGCGATGCCAGTCGGCAGCAGAACATGACTCACGCCCAGCTCTTCTACCCAGAGCTCCTATTTAAAAGTTCAGTGCTTTTTCTACAACACCATGTTTTTTCTTATTTTTACAAAACTCTTTCTAAAATCAGTGTTAGCACATGATTTAGCATTTGACACTTTCCTATTATAAAGTACACATATTTTGCATCAATAAGAATGTAAATTCCTTAAGGAGAGACTTACTTTTACACTTCTCCAGGGCCGCTGTGTACAACTGTGCAGTTTGTAAGCTGCCGAAGATATCTGACCAGGTTCAGGAGGGGGATGAAAGGAGCCTGCACTTCGCCTGCGAGGCTGTGTGCTGTGGGGCAGGATTGCACTGTCCCAGAGGAATGGGCATCTTTCTCCAGTACCTACAGAGGAGGGGTGAGCGGAAGCCCTGTACTTCTCTTACAAAGTGCACATTGTGTAATATAGTGCTGGGCACACCTAGAAGGATCCTGGCGTGGGGCAGGGGGATGGAAGTAGAGAGAATGGGATGTGCTGATTAACAGCATTCAGATTCCTCCAAAAGTGTCTCTTATGGACATGCTTTGATTATCTCTGCTGTGTAACAAACCACCCCAAACCTAGCGGACTAAAACAGCCATTTTATTGTGCTCACAGATGCTGTGGGTCAAGGAATTCGGACAGGGCAGAGCAGGGATGAATTGTCTCCGTTTCGTGATGCCTGGGGCCTCAGCTACAAAACCCATGTGGGAGCCGGACTCATCTGGAGGCTTCATTACTCACATGTCTGGTACCAAGGCTGAAATGACTCAAAGGCCAGCCTCCACTGGCACTGTCAACAGGAGCACACGTGTGTGGCCTTTCCATGTGACTTGGGTTTCCCACAGCATGGCGACCAGCTCTGAGATAGAACACCTCAGGAGGGATGTCCAGAAAGCAAGTCTTGTGAGAAAACCTGGAGGAAGCTGCATGGCTTTCCTGGCCTAACCTCAGAAGTCACCACCTCCATGCCACATTATTGGATGCAAGCATGTCACTGTGGCCAGTTCCATTCAAGGGCAGAGACAGAAGCCTCTGCCTCTTGACAGTAGCACTGCAGACGAGCACGTGGGATGAGGGATGTCGTCACAACCATCTTTGGAAAATGCAACCTGCCACAGGGCACATCTCGTCAACAACCCAGTACCACAAAAGAAAGAGAGCAGTAATTGAGGGATTAAGCCTCCTAGACGCCCCCCAAGATGCTCATGGTGAAGGGCCCTCTGGGGCAGGGTGCAGAGGTACTGCTTTCTGAGGCCAGCACCTGAGTCTTCAAAAGCCCCTCTCTTTTAAATCCGCCGTCAGGAAGTAAGCTCAGCACAGGCAATGTGGGCAGCTGCACAAATGCCCCAGCTGCTTTTCGCCCTTGAGCTTGGTAGTTATGCCACCAGGAAATTCCACAGACGAGGCTGACAGGTTGAGGGTTTGCCTCTTTTTCAATCTGTGGGCCACCAACTAACTGTCAAAGTTACCAGGGCTCAGGCCAGAGCCAGATGTTCTTAACAGATGTGCAAAGTAGGCAGTTCCCTTATTACATCTTTTTAAGTTGTCCGATGCTGTAAGATGCCTTTTTAGTCTAATGCAGGGTTGGACATCCCTGGCAAAGCAATTGTAGCCATTTCCTCTATTTTAGTCCACATGAAGTAACCCAGCCATGATCTCAAACCTTTTTTCTTTTTAACTAATTGGGTGGCCTTCTGCAGCTGGGCTATGGAAACCAAGAGAAGTTTCAAATTGAAGACATATATATATATAAAGTTGTGAAATGCATTCCTCCATCCCACCCCTTGCCACTATCCCTCTCCATTAATAAAGACATACTTATCTGGCTTATGTAAGAATGCAAGGAGAAGTCACCAGACATAATTGCAAGTACATCATAGTGATCTCTTTCTACCTCTATCCCATCGACTCTACCTGGACTTCACACCTGGAAGATTTGGGGGAAAGCATAGTAAAGCTACCATTTAGCTACAGAGTATCACCAAATAATAAATACAAGTCCACTCTCCCCCCTCCTTTCCTCTGACCTGGCTTTTCTCCAGTTGTGTTGTCTGCAAAATGAGCTGTCACCAGATCAGGTCTCATCGGATCAGAAATGGGAGGGAGCTGCACACCCACAAAAGAAATGCCCCCCGTGAACACAGGATTTCTTTCCTCTATCAAGAGTTATTTAAGTGCATATAAGCAAACTGCTTTTATTATTCAACTTAAACATAAAATGCCACTGTTTAAAGTCTGCATTTAGCTACATTGCGCACCAACATCTGTTACAATGAGAAAATGCACTAATCCATCCCATTTCCCATGCCCCCATCACCACCACCCCACACCCGCCAACACGACAATGTACATTTAGGGTTACAAAGTGCTAAGACCGAAACCAGGTATGTGTAGGAGAAGAAATACTTATGAGAAGACATGAGAGTGACAATCAGATACTTGTAAGGAATGAGAATGAGGCCTTTGTAGAGCTTTGTTGAGCCCTGGCCTGTGCTGAGCCCCATGCTGGGAGAGTTCTAGATGAGAGAGCTGACAGAACCCACTCGTGACTCTCAGTGGGCCCCAACTGGGCCTGTAGTGCTGAAAGTGAGCTTAGGCCTTAGGACTCAGTAAGAAATAAAACATGGAGGTAACTATGTTTTGTGACTAACACAGAGGCTCCAATCCCTGGTGACAAGGTGATCCCAGAGTGTCAAAGCATTCCTCCCACCCCCGAGCCTGAAAAGATGCAAAAGGCAACAAGCCAAGGCTCTGGGCTCTTCTGACCTGG
The DNA here is from genome assembly GCF_964270905.1 of Leucopleurus acutus. NCBI lineage: Eukaryota > Metazoa > Chordata > Mammalia > Artiodactyla > Delphinidae > Leucopleurus > Leucopleurus acutus. The sequence goes on from NC_139142.1 coordinate 42,163,502, forward strand.
CAAGTTCCTCCAGGGCTGGCGAATCCACTGAACTTCACATCCACTTCAATGCATTAGAAACAGAGGCACAGAGCAGCCTGCTTGATATCTGCTTGTATCTGTGACCATGTGTAATGGCTGACTTTGTGTATCAATCTCGCTGGGTCATGGCACTCAGTCAAACACCAGTCTAGAGGTTGCTGTTGAGGCATTTTTTAGATGTGATTAACATTTAACCCAGTAGACTTTGAGTAAAGCAGACTAGCCTCCATAATGTGGGTGGGTCTCATCCAATTAGATGAAGCCTTAGGAGAGGAGACTGAGGTCCCCCAAGAAAAAAGGATTCTGCCAGCAGACTGTCTTTGGACTCAAGCTGCAACATCAGCTCCTCCCTGGATCTCCAGCTGGGCCTCTGTGCAGATTTCAGACTTGTCCTCTTCCACAGTCAAATGGGCCAATTCCTTAAAATGAATCCTATTGGTTCTGTTTGTCTGGAGAACACTGACTCTACACTATGTCTATACACTCTGCACTGCTTACTGCTTGATTCACTCGTGTAGTGGGGACTGCAAGTTGCCTGTCTTATATCCATTCTTCTCTTCTTTCTTAGTGTCAGAAACCTACTTTTATTTAGGATGGTAATGTTCTAGCTAAAAGACTACATTTCCCAGTTTGCCTTACAGCCAAGGATGGCCCCGTGACTTAGCTCTGTCCAATGACAGGTAAACGAGCATTGTTGACTACGATTTAGAGAAAATCTTCTTAAAAGGAAGAAAGGTTGTTGGCATGCACCCTCTCTCCCTTTTTGGGTTTTCTGTCTGGAACTCTGATGGTGGTTTGAACTCAGTGGCCATCTTGAACCATGAAACCGTGCACTAAAAATAGCAGAGCAGAAAAGTACCAGCTCTGGACTGCCTACTCCCTTTTACTTGAAGGAAAACTAAAATTCTACCTTTTAAAATGGATGGAAGTTACAGGATGCAGATTTCAGTTCAATATAAGGAAGACTCTTCTAAAAGGGGGTTGCTCAATAACAGAGTAACTTGCATTATGAGGCAGTGAATATCCTGTCATGGGAAGTATGTAATTAAAGACTGGATATCCACCTATCAAGGATGCTGGTTTATGGTTTATTTATAGTCTGTTAGTCTATGTATGTGTTTTGACAGAATTAAGAACTCCACTTTAGGAATTTTAAAAAGAAAGGAAAGGGTAAATATTCATACTTGTACTATCTAGTTCTTAATTTAGGTAGTGGGATTGAGGGTCTCCATTTTATCACTGTGCTTCTTCCCTTATGTGTATGTTTCCCATGTTTTAAAATATATATTAGATATAACATGATGATTTTTTTAGTGTTACTTCTTTTTTAAAAATATTTATTATTTCTTTATTTTGGCTGTGCCGGGCCTTAGTTGTGACATGCGAACTCTTATTTGCGGCATGCATGTGGGATCTAGTTCCCTGACCAGGAATCGAACCCGGGCCCCCTGCATTGGGAGCGCAGAGTCTTACCCACCGGACCACCAAAGAAGTCCCTACATGATGATTTTTATTAGAGAGAAGTTAAGGAGGCAACTTTGGGTGTTGTACCCAAAGGGAGCCACAGCCAGTGTCCATTCACTGTTCTCCCTTCTCTGGGGCGAGCTTGGAGACTTTGTGGTCTGGGCACTCCTCCTTCTGGGAGGGCGTGATGAAAGCATATCATTTAGGGCTCCCGGACCATGACTACCTGAGCTGGCCACCTGCCTCTCACCGGTTCCTGGGCGGTTTGGAGCAGTAGAGCTGGGTCTCAGGGCACTACCTGAAGAATATGAACGTGATGGTAACAGAGGCAGCCTGGGTCTGTGTCCAGAGTTCATATCTTTTTAGTGTCCCTATCTTCTCTCCACCCCTGTTATAGCCCCCTCTTCTAACTTTTCACTCATTCCTCTTCTCTGAGACTTCACCTTTAAAGCAGAAAGCTTATTTCTCATTGACTTCTTTTTCTTTTTTTAAGTGGTTTTTTTTTTTCTCGTTTGGTTTTTTGTAAATTTATTTTATTTTTGGCTGCGTTGGGTCTTCGTTGCTGCACGCAGGCTTTCTCTGTTGTGGTGAGCAGGGGCTACTCTTCATTGTAGTGTGCAGGCTTCGCAGTGGCTTCTCTTGTTGTGGAGCACAGGCTCTAGGTGCACAGGCTTCAGTAGTTGTGGCATGTGGGCTCAGTAGTTGTGGCTCACGGGCTCTAGAATGCAGGCTTAGTAGTTGTGGTGCATGGGCTTAGTTGCTCCATGGCATGTGGGATCTTCCCGGACCAGGGATCAAACCAGTGTCCCCTGCATTGGCAGGCGGATTCTTAACCACTGCACCACCAGGGAAGCCCAACTTATTTCTTTTTAAAATTCAGTCAGAGTTGTGAGGGAGCCTGAACTGATGTTCAATTGCTGCATCTTATTCTGGGAACATGGGAAAAATTAATAAAGCAAGACACTCTTCTGGCCAGATGGATTTGACCAAAACAAGGTTTTTTGAGTTTTTTTTTACATTCTGAGACAAAATGTACTTTAAACTTGAACAACAAAAGTGTCAGAATGGCTTCTCTTTTAATTTTCCAAGGTGAGAAAAACTCAACAACACTAAATGGAAAAAATTCCTACAGACAGGCTGATACCTACAGAGACTTTGCATTCCAGTCCTTTGGTTAGATAACACAAAAAGAATATTAGGAAAGTTCCTATAAAAAGACAGATTGCTGAGTTGGGAAGGAAGCTGCATATATGATCTTCTCTCACTGATATCCCAAGAAGGTTTTTCTGTTGAATTAGTGAGAGTTCTTGATTACGAACTATAGAAACTGACCTCAGAAAAGGAACTTATTGGAAAGGTATCTGGTGACTCACAGGATAATTTAGAAGGCTGGAGAATCAGCCTAGGAAAATGGCCAGAACTCAAGGTGGCCAGTAGGACCCAAAGTCAAAGCCACATCATCACTGGAACAGATTCTGAGGATACCTCTGCTGGCTCTGCAGCCCCAGTCACCAGCCTCTGGACTCTGGATGCCACCAGCATGAACTTTAAATGGTTCTGTATGTTCACATCACCAGTTCAGGATTTAACAACTTGAGAAGGTGCATCTGATTGCTAAGTGACCAAGTGTCTGCACCCTAGTCTCAAGGGGGTTGGCAGAGAGAAATTTGACCCTTTGTCTTATTATCATTGAGTTATAAGAATTTTTTGTATATACTGAGTATAAGTACTTTGTATACGTATTAGAATACCCAAGATGGCTCTTCACCATGTCATGTCTGCTAATGCTGGAATATCCAAGATGGCTTCTTCATTCACATGTCTGGAACCCAAGCTGGGAAGGCTGGAACAGCTGGGACTGGACAGGTGTCTCTCTCTTCATGCCCTCTCCATTGTGGCTAATAGCTTAGGCTTCCTCACAGCATGGTGATTTCAGATTACTTGGTCCTTCTTTTACATGCTGGTTGGATTCACCTAGAGTAAATGTTCCAGGAGACCAAGGCATAAGCTATAAGGCTTCTTATGATCTAGCCTTGGAAGTCAAAGAACACTACTTCTGCTGCATTCTATGGGTCAAAATTCAAGGTGAAGAGAATTAGACATCACCTCTCAATAGAAGATATAGCAAAGAATTTGTGCCCATCAAATCTCCCAGACCTGGTATAATTAGAGATCTCTACATTAGTGTAAGCTACCAACTTATTCTCAATTGCTCAAACTCACTGAAATCATTAAATAACACTTATTAGCAAAAATGATAGATTTTAAAGTGCTTACGTATATTTTATCTTATGAACCCTCACAAGAACCTTTTGAGTTAAGCAGGTAGATATTAATATCCTCATCTTAATGACACTACTGAAGCCCAGTGATACTTGTGCTTTGTTCAACAGAAAAAAATCAGAACTAGAACCAAAGATCTTTGGCTTGTAGTGCAGTGTTTTCTCTTCTATGTCATGCTGTTTCTGCTTAGGTATACAAATCCTCCTAACTCAATAAGCCCCCTCTTTCCTAGGAAATCTAGGTTTGTGGTAGTCCCCAGTTACTAATGAATTATTTATTCATAAATTATCAGGCAGGAAGAGCTGTCTATTTAAAAAATTAGGTACTATTCAGTTAAATCTTATAAGAACCAGAAGTTCTGTGGTTGTAAGGAATGAGAATGATGAGTTGACTTAAAACTGTACCTCTGTTTAATAGCATTATTATACATATGATTAAAAAATAAAGAAGCCAAAATTTTATTTACAGATACAGAAAGAAATAACAAAACAAACAAACAACAAAACCTAAAATAAAATTAAAAAAGAAAGAAATAACAGTCCATTGTAAGTGAGAAAAGCAAGCTGCAAAGCATTATGTGAATACACACACACACAAGCACGTATACATACACATACACATATATTTTTTCACACATACATTTGCTAGTACACGTACAAAAAGTCATCTAAAAGGTTATGCTAATAGTGTTATAGCTTAAGGATTCTAGACTGAATTTGAGTATACATTATTCTTCAAATAATAATTTAAAAGATTTTTAATCTTTTCAATCCTTTCAGAAATACATGATAATTATCTGATTTAAGTATCTTCACAATTTTCTAGTCCTAAGTAGGGTACAAGTATAAACAAATGTACAAACAAGCAAAACTACAGATGATATCATATTTAGGGCAGAAATTCTATATTTGTTAATTCATCCCCCAAACAGAAGTTAGTGAAAAAGTGTCTTTTCAGTACTCAGCATTGGGAAATGTGTTTTTAAACAAAACAATACAAAAATATTCTTTGAGCTAAACATAATCAGCTTTCAGAAACTCACTGGTTTGGAGCACAAAAGAGATAGGCATTTCTTTCCAAACCAAGAAGTGATCGTTTTTCACAGATCTCAAAGGACAAATAAACAATCAAAGAAACAGCCAGCCAACTTGGACAAATGTAGACCTGCACACATATTAAACCTCACCTAAAAAGCATTCCAGTTTACATTAAATTATTTAGAAATTCCAAACCAAAATGTGGTCCCACTATGTCATAAACCAGGCAAAGGAGAACCTAGGAAATTGGCAAAGCTAGCTGGGCTAAAATAGAGTGAAAACTTCTTTCCTATATGTCTTCAATTTGGGAATAAAGTAGAGGTCAAAGAGACAAAGGCCAGGGTCTGGATAGGAATGCCATCTGTGGGACAGGTGCTCCAGATAGAAGCAAAGTGGATCAAGCCAGAAGGGGTGAGTGGCCAGGATTGAGAGAGTCTGTGGGGAGACACCAAACACAAACCTGGTTAGAAGGACAGTGATAATGACCTGTCATTTGTTGAGGGACAGCCATGCTAGACCCTTTTCATATGCTATTCACAGCTCACATTCTCCTTACAAACAGGGTCTTAGCTTTTTCAGATGACAACGCAGACTTAGAAGGGTTACAGGGCATGCCCAAAGCTACAGTGCTAGTAAGTGACAGAACCAGAATTCAGGTCCAGATCCTTCTCACCTCAAAGTCTACATTCTTTCCAACAGGCTAAACTGTGGAAATCTAAAGGACTCAAGAGAAGTATATGAGAATAGTAAAGTCAGGGACCATAAGACTCAGAGGCGTGGGTCAAGGGGCCAGTTCCATCAGGTCTCCCTATTCTGGATCTCTCCTAGAAACACAGGCTATTCTGCTGTATTCCTTTCATATACCATCTGGATACATGCTGTCTAGTGGGTGCATCATCTTCACAGAGCCATGGGGCAGATAAGGTGAAATAAATGTGATGGTTCCAAAGGCAGCCAGGTAGCTCTGCCAAGTGTCAGGTTGGATGTAAACAGTAGAGAGAAATGGAAGAGAGAGGGTGCCAGAGTCAGTGACTGAATAATCAAGCATCAGCTCCAGGCTCTGTCCAGATGCTCATGAGGCTCCCTTTCCCAAGAGGAGGATCACTCAGAACGATGTAATGAGAAACCATGGAGCCTGACCAAGCAGGAAAACCAAGTGAGAAATGCGTTTTGAGAATATCGTTAGAGTATCAAGTGCAAAAGAAGGATAAACTAGAGAACAACTGAGATAAAGCGGGGACTTGGCCTTGGGAGGGGAGATTTGGGTACTTTGGGGGTGCAAGTCAAATGACAGTGACCTAAGGCAGGAGTGGAAGTGCTGAAATAAGTCTGACTTTGTCAAGAAGCATGATCATCAGGGACTTCCCTGGTGGCGCAGTGGTTAAGAATCCACCTGCCAATGCAGGGGACACGAGTTCGAGCCCTGGTCTGGGAAGATCCCACATGCCGCGGAGCAATTAGGCCCTTGCACCACAACTACTGAGCCTGCGCTCTGGAGCCTGCGAGCCACAACTACTGAGCCCACGCACCACAACTGCTGAGGCCTGAGCACCTGGAGCCCGTGCTCCGCAACAGGAGAAGCCACCGCAATGAGAAGCCTGCGCACCACAAAGAAGAGTAGCCCTCGCTCGACACAACTGGAGAAAGCTCGCATGCAGCAACGAAGACCCAACGCAGCCAAAAATAAATAAATAAATTTATTTTAAAAAAAAGAAGCATGATCATCAGAAGTAGATGGTGAGCAAGTCAGAGGCAGGGCATCAGTCTTGGATTAGAGAAATTGCAAAAGGAGTTATAGGTGAGGGAAGAGGGAGGAAGAGATGATTCAAAGATGTAAGACAGAGGAATCAGTTGGTGGAGTGTGGTTCCAGATGAGTGGGGAGGGGTAGGATTCTGTACACTGAGAGAATTTTTCCTTAAAGGGGGCTGGTGAGGGAGGGAAGTAAGACTGATGATAAAGCAGACATTTGGAGGGATTTTTAAGTATTTCTCACAGGTGGTAAATAGACTCAGTTTTTTACTATTCCAACACCATGAAGGACAGACTTGATTCAGCAAGAAAAAGGAACAGAATAGCAGACGTGAGTTCAAGTTCCTAGCTTTGCTTCTTACTATCTCTGTGACCCTGGACAAAAATTCTGAGCTTTGCTTTGCTCACGTTTAAATTACGGTGATGATATGTGTCTTGACTCCAGTGGTATCCTGGAGCCAGAGTGCATCAACTCTCCCAAGCTGATTGTTAAATATCCCAAAATTCAGACTTGTTAAGTCATTGGTAGTTTGGAACTGGCCACGGTGTGAGCATTTACACCATGGAAATAGGCAAATGTTACAAAGCAAGTCTTCCCTCTTCCTTCCCAGGGCTTGCCACTGCCTGCTTCCCTTATAATATTGTCAGGCTGAAATGAGACACTGGCTGTGGAAACCCTTTGCAAATAACCAAGCCCTATATAATAGAGTTTTTATTATTAATATTAACAGGTGTGGTAGCATGACTTTTTCACATATTAGAGTTTTATTTTCCATCACCTGCCCACCATTCCTAACAGGTGGTCTTTTGTATTTCCTTTTCTTAGCAATATTTGCAGGGCAGAAGGCAAAGATGATTGAAAGCAATGGCTCTTCCAGTCTTATTTAAAGGACTATACTTGCCAAAGAGATAGTGTTAAGAGTAGGAAGGAAAATGGGAATATCAAAAAGGCTTCAAGGGGAGATTCAGAATAAGAGGTTCCCAAAGAGGTCTGAGAAGGGGAGAGGTCAGTGGATTTTACAGGAAGTTGAAGTGGCCCTGGCCTGGATGCCTAACAACCCCCTGAGAGGCACGAGACCTCAGGAAATGGCTGCAGAGTGGATCTGAAAAACCTACCCGGACAGGCAGCTTCTTAGACTCAACTCAGTATCCACGTGCATAAGACCACAGTCAACCACACTTGGATTCGGGATATATAAGACAGGAAATCCTGCCAGCAGGGCAGCAGCAGTGTTCCTTTTCCCCAGGAGTGAGCCATGCAGCAACCCACATAGCCATCACGGGCTCTTTTCTTCGGCTTCCCAGGGTTCCAGTACAAGAGAATGAGACCACATGAGGTAGGTGTGGGATCCCCGCCCCCGTCTAGACCCTCGTGCTGTACAGGAGCCAATATCTTCCACAGGCATAGCTGCCCAGTGCCCTCAAGGGACTTGCCCAGTTTCAAGAGTCACTGCTTTCAGGTAAGCCCAAAGCTATGCTTCCCCTCAGGTTCTTAGTTCTCCCAGGGCAGATACAATTCACCAAGAAGGGTCATTTTTGCCACAAGTTACTATACCTAGAAATAACACAGCTGCCACAGTACCTTTCTCAGGTTTTCAGAGGAAACAGAGAAAGTTAACAGAAAGTAAAAACCTCAAGTTGAAAGGGAAAGGGTGTTTTGAAACAGTTTACCAATGGTGGGCCCAAGGAGGCAGGACCCCAGGCACAGGGACCCCCAGCCTCACCAGTGATGCCTGTGTCCCAAATGTGGCCCAGAGGCAGAGACCCTGGACATAAAACATAAAGGTCATCCTGCTGGTGATTAAACAGAAGTCTTGTCTCCCAGACCCTGACTATTCCATCCACTGTTAAATCAACCCTCATAAAAATTATAGTAAAAAAATCCCCTTGACCTCTCCCTATACCTCAGGTTACAACTGCAGTAAGAATTTATTCATATCACTCTTGAGAGTGAACCAGTTAACATTTGCAGAGTGCACAAAAGATGAAAGATACATTAATAACAGTACCAAGCATGCACTGGGGACTGCTCATCCTCTGGGCACTTAGCAATCACAAATCATTCAACCGCTGTTTGCAAAGTATTATCCGTCCATTCCTAGTGCAAACAACCTCCAATTTATAAGGGAATTCTAATCCTAAACTATCTTGTCATTTAAAAACATTACTCTTCAAGACCTGGCATTATGCTGAGTTGTTCTTTTAAAGGATTAATGAGAATCCTCATAGTCTGAAATAACTAAATGCAAGAACCACTCTTAATAAGTATTGTGTAAAGAATTTTTTCTTTTTAGAAAAAAATATTTTAATTATAGAAGTAACACATTAGTACAGACTCATTATAAGAAAAATCCAAACAATACATTTAAAGTAAAAGTCTTCCTGGCCCTCTTCCCACCACGCTTCCCTCGTTGGAGATGACCAGGATATCAGTTTGTGGTACATCCTTCCTTCCCTTTTGCTCTACATTTATAGTTAATTTTTTAAATTATAAATGGCTCTCAGTAAAACTATTACAGTGTATGGTTTACTCAGAGATTCCTTGTCTCCTCCTTTTATAAGGGCTCTAATCCCATCACAAGGTCCCCACTTCATGTCCTAATCTAACCCTGATCACCTCCCCAAAACTCCACCATTTCCTAATACCATCCCCGGGGGGATTAGTATTCAACATACAAATTATGCAGTCCATAACAGTGTAGGTTCCATATTTCCCTGGAAGACATTAGATATACAGAGAGCCCTTCAGAAAGTTTATCATCCCCTTCCACCATGTGAGGATACGAGAACTCTGCAACCAGGAGAGGGACCTTACCTGACTATGCCGGCACCCTGATCTTAGACTTCCAGCCTCCAGAACTAGAAGAAATAAATTTCTGCTGGCTATTAAAAAAAAAAAAAAAGCTTATCATCAGGAAATGTTAATAGTTTCAAAATTAGCTACACACATGTTAGGGGAACCAAGAACTTGTTGCTTTTCCCTTAAGAAACAAGAGATGTCTACAGAATAGGAGAGGAACGTGATCCAGCAGCTTCACTCTATAAACATTCCTAGCATCCAGCATCCCTGAGCAGTTCCAGCGCCCCAGAACCCTCCTGTGACAAGTCTGAAGAGAGCTAGCATTTCCAAGCCATGCAGTTCAGGCTCCAGAGCATACAGAATGATGCACTCAGCTAAGTAGCTGCTGCGGGCACTGCTCCCCGGGCCCACCCTCTCCCCCTCTGAAGTTTCCATTACCCACGGGCTTTGATCTGGTAAACAGATCTGAGTCCAATCACATGGCAAAGGTTGCCTTTCTCTCACTCTCCTCTCTGTGCCTGGGAGAAATGAACAATTAACAAACAGAAAGTGTTCTGTGAAAGTTCATTATTTTGTACCTGATTTGAGAAGACTGAAAAACGGCCCTTTCAAACAGTCTCTTTTGCCAATTTCCTCCCTTCCTTTCCCCCAGAACCTAAGCCCTGGGATTCTCCCTAGGGATTTTATAGAAACCAGCCCATCTGGAATATTCTGCTGACAGAAAGTCAGTAATTGATGCCAGCCGGAGAAAGCACAACTTCTGCAACTGCTTTAATTCCAGAAAAGTCTTGCCTCCCTTGCAGTGTTCACTTCAGCCAGGCTTTGCCTCATCTGGCTGTATAGCCTCAAGCACCTGAGAAAGTCTCCAGAACCCAGTGCCCAGTGGATGCTTGTCAAACTGAATTAATTGCATTGAAGTCATTTGATCTCTCTGGATCTCGTTTGAAAATGGGAATAACCATACATACTTCACAGTGTAAAGATTTATTTAATCATATGGTTTGGCTTCTCAAAAAATTCTGTTGGGTCCCTATTCCCTAAAGGATAAATGGGGTGTAGTTTCTTGCAGTTAAATGAGAGGCTTGGAGCTTACTAGATGAGTGCTGTTGAGTGGGTTATTTCATCTCTCTGAGTTTGTTTCTTCATTTGTAAAAATAGCAAAATAATATCTACTTTAGAGTGTTATTGTGAATACTAAATGAGAAGACATGGGAAAGTCATGACACAAGCATTGTCCATGGTAAGTGTTCTATAAATGCTAACTATTATTCTTATGTGCATAATCTGTACATTGTGGGCACATGACCAGAAATCAATAAATGGTAAGTGGATAAACAAATGAGAGAACACAGCTGTATCAGTTAGGAAAGTGTTGGGCTGCATGTGATAGAAACCCTGCTATAGCAACTAAACCAAGTAGCTGGTTATTTCTCTCATGTAATACGAAGTCCAGAGGCAGGCAACCCAGAACTGACAGAACTGCTCAAAGAAGTCATAAGGGACCCAGGCCCTTTCTTAGCACATGGTCCTCATTCTCAGATGTGCTGTGTTCCATTCAGGAAAACATGGGGAAGGGTTTCAGTTGCCTCATCTGTAAAATGGGAATAGGCTCACTGCCTTCCCAGTGAGCCATTCTATGATTCACCAACCAACTAAGTATCGAATAAACACTGCTCATCTGGGGAAAAGGCTTTTGTGGCTAGATTGTTTCATGTCCCAGAAATAAGCCATGTGGGTCTCAATTCCACTCACACTCATTGTTCATAATGAGAATTCTGAAAATATTTGGCAACGTGAAGAAAAGTTTATAAAAATGTTAAATACAAAAGGAAGGCTGTAACAGTTGGTCTAGGTACCAACAAGGAAAATTCTAAGATATATTAAGTGAATAAAAGGAAGTCACAGACAACACTTGTAGATGATGTCATTTTTGAAAAAAACCCCAAAATTATAACAAAACAAAAACGGTTGGAGAGAGGTAATAAAGACTTTCTCTATTAGCTCTATAGAATTCTAGTTTTACATTTTTACAGCATATATATATTTATATATTACTTATCTAATAAAATTAATCTAAATTAATGATTTTAATTATGCAATAATGTAATTATATAAAATTATGTATGCATAGGGTAAAGCTTGGAGAGGATTCTAGGAAAATGAAAGTGGTAGCTGTGTCAGGCAGGTGAAATTATAGAAGAATTCCTTATTTGTGTTATTATTGATATGTTTCATGTACAATAAATATGATTTCCCCCCACAAGTTGTTCACATGAGGCATAGGTAGATTTCTATAACAACCCAAGTGGGGCATTTTTTAAAAGGTAACTGTGGGTTTTGCTGATTGTGAGATCAGACCAGTGCAGCCTCAGCTGCGAGCAAAGTTTAGCAGAGATTATCTGAGATGCCTGAAACCAAATTATTTTACCTGAACTTGGGGAAAAAAGCTGTCTCTTCAGTTTCATTTTTTTCTTTTACCTCTAGCACCAAAAGCCAAAACACAGGACAAGAACTAGGATGGCCACTACTTCCTCTCTCCCTGAGATCCTGTCCGCGCTGTGCGCAGATCGCAGAGCTAAGCTGGTCATTACTGCCTGGCAAGGAGGGTAGTCTAGGGAGGATGGAGCCTGCTGGACAGGGTACTTCGCACTGCCCTGCAACTCTGCCATACCATTTCCAAATGGAAGGCCATTACCTGGATCATTAACCTTAACTCCTATATAAACCTGGTCACTCAAAGCAGCTCAGTATAAAGCAGTTGTTGTGGGAAGGCTCCAAGTAGGGTATAGAAATGCTGGTCAGGAGGTCCCTGCTAGAACATTCAAAACTAGCTACCGCTCAATGACTAGGTGCCCAGCACTGGACTGTCCACTTACACTCAGGATCTCAGCTCATCCTCTTGGTGACATTGCAAGGTAGACAGCACACACACACGCACACACGCACACACACACTCCCCATTTCATAGAAAGTCTAAATGACTTACTCACTCAAGACCACGTAGCCCATCGAATGAAACAGCTGTAATTCAAACCCACCAATTTTGAGGACTATAAAATCCATACTTTTAACTGGTTCAACATTTTTCACATGCATCTGCACTTGAGCAGAGTTTTGGTCCTTTGAAACAAAAAACCAATGCAAATTTGAGGAGCATGTCTTCAATGTCGGGCCCAGGGGCGGGGGGGCGGGCAGGAAACAAAAGTTCTCTGAACACACTCAATGCTGCAAACAGATTCCATGAAAAGGTAGCCGGGCTTAATTCCACCCAAGTGTGTACAACACGGCCTTTAGGCAGTTGGGTGTGTTTTCCCCCCAAGCAATATATCACCTGAGCCACAGTAGCCTGTAATGTATGGCTTTAATATATTACCAAGGGAAAATGTTCCAATGATTTACTGGGGTACAACATTATTGGTATTATGAGGCAGCATTAATCAAAGCTATGGAGTTGGCTTCTGAAAACCATTAGGTAAATCCCAAGCTCTAAACTTCATGTATTCATCTTGGACCACATTCTGGAAGGAATGAGAAGATCTCACTAGTTTTGCTTTAAATCTGCCTTCCCATTGGTAAAATTAATGTGTTTGTGTGTGTGTGTGTGTGTGTGTACAAGTTACTTGAAATTTTTAAGGTGCATTTTAAGATGAACAATTGTTAAAACGTCTCTCTACCATGAGTCTCCCTGAAGGAAGAAAGCCCAGTCCCCTAGTTATACATTCTGAGGAGAGAGGCCTGCCCTGAATTTCCCGTTTAGTTGCCAAACACAACAACCAAAATATAAAACCAGAAGTCATTCACTTTTTAAAAACAGTTTAACATCGCTTGTTGGAGGGATAGTTTATAAATACAAAGATCCTAAAAAGCAAACTCTGATGAAGGAAGTTATAGAATGGGGACCCACGGACATCGGATGAAGAACAGGGTTAAGGGTACATGCTCTGTTTCTCCTCTGTGAACAATATCTCCTACTATCTCCTTATGGTCTATACCCTGCTTAACACACACACACACACACACACACACCCCACAGTCTGTTTACTATTCTTGAAATGGAGAGTAGCCTGACAGAGTTGTCAGTGCTGACATGAAGAAGAAGGGGCCCCAGGATAAAGAGTAAACCCTGGCGCTTTTCTGCATTTTATTTTCTCACTGTACCAAGCCGCCCTGATACAGTGTAAGAAGGCTTACATTTCTCTGCAATTTGAAGTATGTTCTACCAGAAAAACTGACCAACCAAAATAAAAGGGATATTCACTAGAGGTCAGTTACCACTTCTGGATTTGCCGCAAAGGGCCAGTGTCTCCCGAGTGTATCCAAGCTGCCGCAGGCCTGTGTGTGCAGGAGCCCCTCGCCTGCACACCCCTCCACTACCCCCACCCGCAAGCCCTGAGAGAGACACGCGAAGGTGGGCAGCGTGTGTGGTCTAGTAGAGGGAGTTGTTGATGAGAGATACAGTGGATGATGTCCTTCCCAGGGAAATACCCTTGACAATGAAAGAAAAAGAAAGAAAAGAGGCCAAATGATTGTAGGCCTGGGCAGCATTTTAAATCTGAGAGACAAGGAGTTCTTGCTCTCAGGAAGCTAAGTGGATGAGCAGACATTCATCAAATAAGAACCTAAATAAAACGTTAATTATCAGACACCCTGCAGCCTTTGTGCTAATCACCATTTCCTTCCAAAGACTCCATAGATGCATTGAGAAATGATGCTTTTCAAGAGTTGAGCAGCTTTGTTAGTCTCCTTCCTCCTCCTGCATGAACAAGTTTATCTTTATCTACAAGTTATTTCACCAGTTTACATTCTTCAAGAGCCGATGTTCCACCTGACCTCAGAGAGCTGCACTAGCCAGCAGAGTTTTGCTATTCTGAACTGATTACCTTGTCGTGCTCTGAAGAGCCCTACTTCAGAAACAGATTACCAACTGGATATTTTAGAACTTAACACACCATTAAAAAAAACCTACAAGTGATCTCATCAAGTGTTGGTGGATGTTTAAAGTGAGACGTTATTAAAGTGGCCATGTGCCTGCCACCAATAGCTCTACACATAATGTCTCTCCTACTGCATAAAAATGGTCCTATTAATTTTTATTTCCGGATTCTTACCCACTGGGAGGATGATCGCTATGAAACATACCTGCATCCTGGACAAAGTAACATTTAACTAGTCTGTGAACCTTGAAGAGGCTGTGTATTCCCCTTCATTTTCATGGACACTAAATTCTCTAATGACGTTTTTAGCTGCTCCAGAAACCATTTATTTGATTGTTTATTTACCCAAAATGCACTTCAGGAGCATAAAATATCTATGTCAGGGTGAGGAAGAGGGATGGGAAACATCTTCTTTTATAAAGTAATTTCCTAATTCTGCCTGGCATGTTGATTGAGCAGAACTGACTCATGCGCTGGTCAACCAGAACATACCTCTTTTCCTGTTCAAGTCCCATTCAAGTTCACTGTCTGAGGCTCATTGTTCCTTGACCCCCAGATGACACCTCATGTGGGTCCACAGCTTATCCACTCACTCTTACATGATAATAGCATGATTAATTATTATATTACTATTAATTCTTAGATAATAAGTAAAATCACAAGTAATACAAGGACTCACAGCTATCCACTCATTCCTAGTTAACAAAAAATCCTCTGATCACTGACAATGACAAAAAAAAAAAAAAAATCACAAAAATCGAAATGCCCAGTGTTACTGTGAGAATTCTGAACTGCATTTAAAGTCAAACCTTCTCCCCTCTCAAAGACCAGGGCTCTGCAGCAGGAAGACCTGCAGTGGGGAAGATTCCTCTCTATTTCTTTTTCTGTTTCTCCCACTTCTGCTCTCCCCAGCTCACTAGGATGCCCAGCCTCCCGAAAGGTTGTAGAATGGGGGAGGGGGAGGGGACAGCAGCATAAAAGATCTTACTTGACTGACACCAATATCACCTGGGGTGGATCTCCTCTTGCTGTATAGCTATATTAAGCTGATGCTCCCTAAACTGGATGAATGGTTCAAGCTGACCACCTTTCTTGTGGTGCATTTCTGAGTTCTTCAGAGATCACAGTGGGAACATTAGACTATAATTCTCTTCACGTGTGTAATGCATTTCCCTCTGGCTGGTTGTTTTTCTTTCTTCCTCTCAGCCCCAGGGAATTCCATTGTCCAACCCTGGATGGGGTCACATCACCCCTCTAGTTCATCCTTCTGGGAAGATGCAAAATGCCTCCAGTAGGGCTCTCTCCCACATTGCCTACTTCTGGTCCAAGAAAAAACCACTCACATATCCCTGGACTTTCCCCCTCCCCCTTGGTGGGAAGTGTAGCTAGTTCCTGATACATCACAGTTGCTCTCGCTCTCTCTCTCCTTGCTGCATCAGGGTAATAGCCACAGCATCTCACTTTTACATTCCTGAGACAATAGTCCAGGGGGTTCCTCAAACTCCCAGGACACAACAAGGTTTCCAAGTGGTCTCCTTGAAGCTTCCTGTGCTGGGCCCCATCAAACTCACCACCACCCACACTGGAACATTTTCCCTTGGTAATATATTAAAGCCATACATTACAGGCTACTGTGGCTCAGGTGATATATTGCTTGGGGGGAAAACACACCAACTGCCTAAGTTCTCTCTAATATCTAGCATCAGCCTTTTCTATCTTTGAGGTGAGTGTTGGGGTCAGGTTATCACCACTCCCTTTGCCGGTCCTCCATGAGGGTCTAGTACCTCACTGTAGAATGGAGGCATACTTACCACCCATTATCTAGCCTTGGATTGGGAAAAAGAGTTCATTTTATCTGCTTGTTACAGGGGATTCATTAATTCCACACAAAGCAACTTGGCTCTCCTAGATGCTATCAGTGCAGCTACCACACCAAACCTGAGTCCCAGAATGCCTTGCTCCACTGCCTGCTCCCTATTGGTTGAAAGTTGGGAATCACTTGGACCAAAGCAAACAAGATAAAAGGCATAACCCTCCCAGACTTCAGACAATACTACAAAGCTACAGTAACCAAAACAGTGTGGTATTGGCACAAAATCAGACATATGACTCAATGGAACAGAATACAGAGGCCAGAAATAAACCCACACACCAATGGTCAATTAATCTTTGACAAAGGAGGCAAGAATATACAATAGAGAAAAGACAATCTCTTCAGCAAGTGGTGTTGGGAAAGTTAGACAGCCACATGTAAACCAATGAAGTTAAAATACACCAAACACAAAAATAAACTCAAAGTGGCTTAAAGACAAATATAAGACATGACACCATAAAACTCCTAGAAGAGAACAAAGGCAAAACATTCTCTGACATAAATCATACCAATGTTTTCTTAGGTCAGTCTCCCAAGGCAATAGAAATAAAAGCAAAAATAAACAAATGGTACCTAACTAAATTTATAAGCTTTTGCACAGCAAAGGAAACCATAAACAAAATGAAAAGACAACTTACAGATTGGGAGAAAATATTTACAAATGATGCAACCAACAAGGGCTTAATTTCCAAAATATACAAAAAGCTCATACAACTCAATAACAAAAAAACAAGCAACCCAATCAAAAAATGGGCAGAAGACCTAAACAGACATTTCTCCAAAGAAGACACACAGATGGACAAGAGGCACATGAAAAAAATGCTCAACATCACTAATTATTAGAGAAATGCAAATCAAAACTACAATGAGGTATTACCTCACATGGGTCAGAACGACCATCATTAAAAAGTCTACAAACAATAGATATTGGAGAGGGTGTGGAGAAAAGAGAACCCTCCTACACTGTTGGTGGCAATGTGAAGTGGTGCAGCCACTGTGGAAAACAGTATGGAGGTTCCTCAAAAACTATAAATAGAGTTGCCATATGACCCAGCAATCCCACTCCTGGGCTTATATCCAGACAAAACTATAATTCAAAAAGATACATGCACCCCCATGTTCATAGGAGCACTATTTACAATAGCCAAGACATGGAACCAACCTAAATGTCCATTGACAGATGAATGGATAAAGAAGATGTGGTAGATATATACAATGGAATATTACTCAGCCATAAAAAAGAATGAAATAATGCCCATTTGCAGCAACATGGATGGACCTAGAGATTATCATACTAAGTGAAGTAAGTCAGAAATAGAAAGACAAATACCATATGATATCTCTTATATGTGGAATCTAAAATATGACACAAATGAACTTATCTATGAAACAGAAACAGACTCATAGACATAGGAAACAGACTCATAGACATAGGGGAACAGACTTATGGTTGCCAAGGGGGAGGGGGTGGGGGAGGGGGGATTGGGAGTTTGGGATTAGCAGATGCAAACTATTATATATAGGATGGATAAACAACAAGGTCCTACTGTATAGCACAGGGAACAATATTTAATATCCTGTAATAAACCATAATGGAAAAGAATGTATAGAAGAATATATATGTATAACTGAATCACTTTGCCGCACACCAGAAACTAACACAACATTGTAAATCAACTATACTTCAATAAAATAAATTTTAAAAAAATCACAGCACAACCCATTTTCTTTGGGAACAAGATTCACGTTGTTGGTCTTTCTGAAGCAGCCTCCTAAAGATACCCCTGGATTGCCTTGAGAGGCTCACAAACCAAACATTCGCACCGGCAGACCCCATCCACAGGGCTCACCCTTAAAAAAAATATGTAAAGAGGATCTCCCTGCTGCTCCTCTCTTAAGCTTCCTCCAGTTGGTTTAATGACTTTTATTTTGGTAGAACTGCTCTGTATCAATTAAATATGCTGCCAATATCCTGAGCCAATCTTGGCCACTGAGTGCCAATCATTAGAGTTTAACTTTTATGGAAAGAAGACCTCTGAGGCCAGGTGAGCTTTAATTGCACTCTTTTGTTAGTTCAGAGCTTCACGTTATGCCAAGAAAGCATTAGCCTCATACCTTGTTTATACTAGAGAAGAATGAATGGGGGAAAATTGTTCCTTTTCCCCCTATTTCTAAATCACCCTTTTCTTAATAGGTTAAAGCTAACTTCTTATAAAACCTTAACAATGAAACATCATGCTTGAAAGAAAGTCTCAGGTTCTTGGCACTGTGCATTGCCAGCCCTTCACGGTTAGACTTTCTTAGCTAGCTGTTCTTTTCCTTTCTGCAGGAATGCTTTCTGGTTTTTATAGCCAAACGGGATGAGAGAAGCAAAACAGCAAGAGGTATTCATGTAGTCATGTTACATTAAATTTCTCTAACATACTGTTCCACTAGAGTTTCCCTTCTTACTTACAGAATACCATTGTGTATACATTAGGATTTCAGTCCTCCAAAGTAGGCCTGCTCACAAGAAATAGGAGATTAAAGAGCTGATGTCTCTATAGAAAAAGAAATAACATGTCAGTTGTGTTTATTTGTTGGGTTACATGATTTATGCTTTCTCATGTGAAGATGGAGCAGAGAAAAGAGGACATGTGACATTGTTTAGATAATCCCTAAAGAAAGTTGGAGTTCCTCCTTCAGGAAAAGGGTTGCCTTTCATTTAAAATATAAATGGTACTGACAGCTTATGGGGAAGAGAAAGACTTCTTATGTTCTAAGAAATGAATTCAAGATGCACCTAATTTAGTCTCCATAGAAGGAGGATATTTAGCATTCTAAAGGAGAAAGGAAAAAAGGGGAGAAGATTAAGGAAGAATCCCATAAAAACAAGGAATTTAGGGGCCCCTTCATAAACTTTATGTCCAAATAGATATGAAAAGGATCAATGCAATTTGAGTTTAAAGTACATATTTTAAATTCTTTGGTTGCCCAAAACACATTTTAATTCTTTTCCACTTCTCTTCCTTCTAATTAATTCTCTATTCCATGTGGATGATTAAATCAAATAAAACAATAATGCTGGGCAAAAACTTTAGAAAACTCTAACATGAAAAAGAAAGTATGTTATATAAAATAGATAAACAACAAGAACCTACTGTACAGCACATGGAACTATACTTAGTATCTTGTAATAATCAATAATGAAAAAGAATCTGGAAAAGAATATATATATATATATATATATATATATATAACTGAATCACTTTGCTGTACACCTGAAACACTGTAAATCAATTATACTTCAATTAAAAAAAAAGAAAATATGTTGATAAAGTTTCTAAATAGATACTCTCTTTTACCTAGTTGTCTTTTCTATTGGAAAAATAGGTGGCAAAGAAGTACAATTCGAGCTCTGCTTTCATAGTCCATGATTTCACAAGGCGCCCAAATGGTGCATATGATTATCATTAATAAGTATCAAAAAACGTTTGTATATTAAAGGACTACGACTTTATGCTAGGTGTTATATTCATTTTTTCTTTAAAATCATCATTGCTGCTTCACAGGAAGTTACACTCCAAAAGAGAAAATCCAGATGTGAATGTGCAGCAAGAAAAAAGAGAACCAACTAAAAACAAAACTGGTTTATTGATTGTGTTTCAGAAGAGAAAAATCACAACACAAATACACACACACATTGATTAGTGTTACTGCCATAAACTTGCAGTAAAAGTGAAGACATAACAATGTACCTTCTAGAAATCTATTAGGGGACAACTTATACCATCTTTAGATGGGAACCACATCTTTTTACCCCCAAGTAAGCCCTTTGGTGGATGGTCTGCCTGCCCTAAACCAAAGTCCTCCAATGTGGTCACAGAATGAGGCTATTAATTCATTGCAAATCGTCCCTTTTCTTATTGGGAAGCTTAAAGTCCCTGAAACTTGATGTATGTTCATCTTACAAGCAAGAGCTTTGTTTACAACAATTAATAGCAAGAGGGTCTTGGGTTGATACCAAGAACCAGATTATTACCTCTCAAAAAATTATCCTCCCGAAGGAGAAAGATTCGTATTAAAAGGGGAGGATTTCAAAGTCGCTTTAGAGCTGTGCCTCTGGGTGTTGTTTTTCAGGCATCATAAAGCATTTGTATTCAGCTGCTTTTTGATCCAAGTAAAACACTTCTAAAGATAAGTGAGGTTTGTTTCCTGAATTAAGGATATCTTTAAGTGACAGACGCAGGACAATAAAAGGCCTTTTTCAGGAGCATATAAACTGGAACAAGGACAAACAAATTTCAAGACTGTTGAGAGACTGAGAAACCTAACAGGACACCTCACATTTAACACATTCTCAGTGGACTTCAGACTTCCTGGCTGTTCCTGAACTATTTCCCGTGAGGCAAGGCATCATATATCACTGTCAAAACACACTCTGGCTGCTACTTTCCACAGCACTCGGACAAGCCCTCAACAACTCAGTATACTGGAGACCAGGGCTTGGAAGAGCAGGCAGTTTTAACTTGTGGGAATGACCTCACCATCGCCCGTTGTGCATATGCATTCATTCACTCGTTCATTCAAGAGACCTCTGAGTCCTGCCTCTTCTGGTAATGGTTCCCAATCCTGACTAACCATCAGAATCACCTGGCCCTTCCACCCGCTGTTGATTTGGTGGGTGTGGAGTGGGGCCTGTGCATCTTGGTTTTTAAACTGTGCAGAGCCAGATTTGGAACCACTCTAGTGTTTTCAGGATATCATTGATGAGAGGAGACTTACTTGCAGAGGGAGACCATCTTTCTTCCCCAAATTCTTGAGCCACCCCTTCATGCCAATAGCCTATTCTGTTCCTTTCTTCTTACTGAGGTCCAGGGCCTTTCTAGGTGAGGGTCAGTGGTGGAAAGATTGATGGCAGAGAGGGGAGACAGAAGGAAGGAGAAGGTTAAAAAATGAAGGTCTGGCTACCTCTCACTCACCATTTTACTGCTGCTCCTATTCTGGTTTCTAGTAATGGTAAAGTATTTATAACAGACTAAGCCTCCTGCCAGTAACAATTACAAACTCTGGACAAAATATAAAAACCAGTCATTTGAAGGCACTGAAGAGGAACCAAAAACAGGCAGGAACAAGAAAACATTCATACCTTGAAAGAAGGAAAACACACTTGTTGAGATCCACATTTATCCGGGGTACTTCCCAACGTGTGGAGGATACACTCAAGCAAAGGGGCAGTTTTGCTGGGCTTGGAAGTCAGGACCAGTGTTCAGGGCTCTCAGAAAGGCTGAATAGTGGTCAGGGAAAGTCCATAAAGAAGAGAGCCACAGATGGGGGTTGCAATATTTTCATACAAACTCTCAAATCCTTAGCTGACTCCTGACATGTGCTGGGTGAAAATCCAAGGACCCAGTGGAGAGCAACAGCTGGAAGTATGAAAGAGCTGAGTAGAGATGTCAACAGTTGCCTAATACTGGAAAGACAGAGTCCCTCCAATTGAGAGGAGCCCGGTAAACAATTTGAACATTCCACTGAAATCCTAGAAGGGCCATAGCTTAGGAATAAGAACCATATCCAAAGGCTAAGGGCTATGCTTATTAATACTGACCCTATTAAGATTCAGATCTATCCTTATAAACACCTGCCTAAATTACCCAAGACTTACTCAAACCTGAAGGATCTCGTATTCAAAGCCATTTTTTAAGAACATGGGCTAATTCTGCTGCACCAGTCCTTGCAATGCTCACATTGCTAATTAATAAACCTAATGGGAAATGCTACTGATTTAAGACCTCAGAGAAATCAAAAGAATTATGATTCTTAGATTCATCATATTCCTACCCAAATACTACCTTGTTCTCCATTCCCTCCCCAAGTAATTATTTTATGGCAGTGGATACATGTGCAGCATTCTTTAGCAACCAGTAGTTAAGAAGAATTGGTTGCTTTCTTGCTTGAGGACTTGAGGGGCTTGAGGACATGTGCAAATACCATGGGGCTTGAGGACTTATGGAATCACCCTCATATTTTTCTCAGTGTCCAAGTAAATTACCTTAATGATTCCATTTTCCCATGAGAATCCACTCTAATACAACAGGTAGATAATTTATTGCTGTGTTCTCCTGATCCGAGTTGTTCACAGGAAGGCTTCAAATATCTCTTAATAAAATTGACTGAAAAAGGACATAAAGCGTCTAGAGAAAAGTTACAATTCTATGTAATTCTGGTCTACATAATTGAAAACTTGTAACTACAAACTAACTATAAAATATGAAACTACTTAATTTTGGTCATGATCTGTCTATAGGCAGACACTCTCTGTCCTCCTCCAAAATAAAAACTATTCCATTATATTCAAGCACCTAAACTCAAAAGCAACTGAGAGGATATTCAGGATTGCCCAAACAAGAGTACTAAAACATGAATCCAGAACCCTTCCTAAGGTAGAAGCTCCCCACAGCAACTCTGTACTTTGCATGTCCCTAATTGTGCCAAACCCTTCTAATCGTTCAGGGAAGACAAGGTTGCCTAATAGGTGTGTTAATTTAGTATATGTGCTGCCGAAGCGAGCACTAGGTGTGTTAATTTAGTAGAGAGGTTCACACCAGAAGTCTGTTGCCTATCTGAACAACTCTTTTGATCTGGAGTCACAACCCACCCTCCCTGCCCGCATATGAGGGCAGCAGCATCTAATTGATCAAAGCTTCTGCTCTAGGCTCATGAGCGCTTACTTCTGCACTAACTCTGCATTCCATGTGCTGTGCAATCCCTGATACTTAGAGGCAACACTCAGCTTTTCTTTGTCAGCTGCTGTACGGCTTAGGAAATTCTTCACTGTGCACTTCACGTATCGCAGCTTAACGTCATTCACATTTTAATTCCACCACTCACTTCCCCTTCTAGATGAAGAGGAATCCATGACTGTTTAATGATATCTTGGGGATTAAGAATGCCTAAATCCTACTAAATATAAACATCTGCTTACCCTATTACCTAGAAAAATACCCAAGAGAAATTAGTGCATCTGTCCACCAGAATACAATAATATTCATAGCAGCTTTGTTCAGAATTAAGAGTAGCAATCGCTCAAGTGTCCGTCAAAAGGAGAATAAATAAATTAATTGTGGAATATATATACAGTGGAATGCCACATGACAATAAATATAACAAACTATTGATGAACTCAGAGACATTATACTGCACAAAAGCAGACAAAAGGAAATGACTATCCACTGTATGATTCCACTTACACGAAATTCAAGAACAAGCAAAACTAACTGATGGTGGTAGAAGTCAGAAAGGTGGTTACCTCTGGACAAGAAGGGGTATGTTTTAACTGGGAAGGGGGCACAAAGGAACCTTCTGAAGTGCTAGGAAATGTTCTATTTCCAGCTGGGAGGTAGTTACACAGGTATGTATACACGTGTGAAAATTCACTGAGCTCTTCAGGATGAGCAATTTTCTGTGTAAAGTATATACTTCAGGAAAAAGCAAAAACTATATACATAAGAATGCCCAGGTCAAATCTTAGTCAATTCTAATTTAAGTCTGTTTGTAGATGGCTCTTATCTTAGAAAGGATAAAGGCACTTCCTGAGCAGGATACACTGTCACCACTGAACATGCAGCTACCAAAGTGCTCCATTTTGCCTAATGTTCAATCTGCCCATGTGAATGAACTGATTTCTCTGACTTGCACTCTGGCAAATGGAGAAATGGTAAACATTAAACAGATATATATGAATTTGGAATTGTTCATAACTTTGGGATGCTATGGGAAAAAAAGGGGATTTTTGGTTTCTTAAGATACCTTAATGAAAATGGTAAAGATATTAATGATTCACTAAAAGCTATTCGATATTGAAAAACACCTGTCAGTTAAGGGAGATACTCCTAGACAATACCTTCTTCCAGAAACCAGTGAATGCCCTTGCTAACTCACATTCTAACAAGCAGCTTTTATTACCCCAACTATGAGTTCTACCAAATTGACATGTATCCCCACCAAACTTGGAAGGAAAACTGGCTCAATTTAGACTCGCTATAATTGGCTCATAACAGTCAACCCAAACTTCTGAAAAACAATATTGGCAATTACAGGGACATTTTCTCCACAAAGATGGGTTCTGAGAATCTCCTGACAACTGCTCAGGAGTACCACGATCCAACCAGTGGATGCTAATTAAATTTCCCATGATTTTCTACATCAGGAACAAATCAAGTTCCACAGTAGATAAATAATGGAAAAATTTTCAAAATTTGACTAGGAAGTGGTAAAATTACATCTTACCTGTGCTAACGTAACCCAGGTAAACCCGAGAGGGTCAAGACAAAATACAGAAACTCCTTCTCAAGGCCCTTTGAACATTTAGTAACCGATTTTATACAATTACCCAGGTCTCTAGGCTATATTTACTATCAGTAGTCTGTAAGTTTTCAGGATGGAAAAACCCATTCCTTGATGAGAAGCTACAGATGTTACAGTTGTTAGACTTTGTGTTCCTAGCATGGGGAATGCCTACTTTCCTACCCAGTGACTGTGGAATTCATTTCACTGTAACAATCATATAGGAACTCTGCAGGGTTTCTCTCCTAACATAAAAACTGTACTCCCCATGCAGGAAAGGTAGAAAGAATAAATGAGACACTGAAGATAAAACTGTCCCAATCAGGGGTTGGCAAACTACAGCCCATGGGACAAATCTGGCCTACAGACTCTTCATACGGTCCACAAGCTAAAAAAGTGTTTCTTACGTATTTTAAAATTTTGTTTAAAAAAAAGGAGGAGGAAGAGAATATGGAATATGTGACAGAGATTATATTTGGCCTTCAAAGCCGATATAAAATTTACTATCTGGCCCTTCACTGAGAAAATCTGCTGACTCCTAAACTATCAAAAATCCTTAATCTGCCTTAGTCTAATGTTTTGTCAGTATCGTTAACGGCCACATGATCACCTCCTCAGAGCTCATACAGATTGTTTTCCATAGGACATCATTACAGGATATCCTATGTGATTGGGAAAAATGCCACCAATCACTCTATTTTGTTGCATGCAGATCTAGCTGAATACTGTAAGAAGTCAATCTAGTGTACTGTCTTATGCTCAACATGCACAAGCCACCTTTCCAAAAGAGACATCATCCACATCTTTGTATGACTCCTAGCTCAGTGACCAGCTTCACCAGAAAAGATATCAGTGTGTGTTTAATTGCAAAAATGGCCACAAATTCTTCCCATCCCATATGCATGCTTCTTTGTATGTGACTGCAGATCTTTCCATAAGGAGATGGAGACTATTTCTCTATTCTTTGAGTCTGGGCTTGGAAATGACTTGCTTTGGCCAACAAGGCATTAACAACATGACCCAAGCAGAGGTTTGAAAACTGCTCACACATTGGAGTTTGCCCTCTCTTGCTGCTCTTAGGAACTCTCAACCAATATCACGTGAATGAGCTCAGGCTAGCCTGCTAGATGATGGGCCCAGTTACCTCCGTTGCCCTGCCAACAGCCAGCAACCGCCAGATGTGTGAATGAGACCATCAACTATCAGCGGACTATAATGCGCGTATAAGGCCAGACAACACCATGAGGAGCAGAGCAGAGCAAAGCTATCCCAGCTGATCCCAGCCAAATTGCTCCACAGAATCATGAATAAATAAATGGTTGTTTTAAGCCACCTAGTCTGGGGGTGGTTTGTTTTGCAGAAAATACTAAGTGATATAGATGCAAAAATGCTTTAAATTACTGAAAGGAGCCATTTCAGGTCCTCTTGACAACAGCTACAGAAGTCTACCCAGGGTGTAATATGTCACAATGAAAAGGAACTTCCAACTCAGACCAATGGACGTTCACTCCCATGACAGACTGCAAGTTGAGGCTAACCAAAGAAGCCTCCAGAAGCAGATGGCTTCAAGGCACAAACAGGTTATCGGAGACCTTTCTGATCAAGCAGACAACTTCAGAAGTGCAAATTCCACCCAAGACAATGAAACAAAACTAGAACTTTATTATATCCAATCAAACCTACTGCCTTCCTTGTAAGATTGTTAATATGTCACTATGGACTACTGATTTCCTTCTCTGTGTTTTCTATGACTCTACTTTTCTTCATTTTCCCCTCCCTTTTCTGAAACAAAATATATTACTTCCTCACCTTGTTTCTAAGAATGTTTCCTCATCTACTAACCTGACCTCTTGCTGGGCCTGTTACCCATTTCCAACTCCAGGGGTCACTCAAATCATAGGAATACCTCTGCTTAACACTAGCAAACAGCCCATCAAGAGTATGATCTGAACATCTCCTTTATACTTACAATGATTATCTCCCAACCCAGACATTCAGGCTGGTTGTTATAATTATATAGAATTACACACAGCCAATATTTTATCCAGAGAGAAAAATCAACCCAATCACCTTTTAAAATAATCCTGAGTGTCTATGGTACTTTCATAACCCATGCAAAGAGGAAATAAAAATACTTACCAAGCTTACCAAGAAATCCCATTAAACTATCCCCATGGTAGAAATACCTCCTCACTTGATACTTATTCCTAATGCAACATCTCGTGAAAAATAGAAAAGAAAAATATATCTTCATTCAGGAAAAGCAGGCTACAAAGTGTCGACTGAAATCCTTATCACTGTTTGTCATAATGATTCAGGGAAAAAGACATGCACTTTCAACTCTTTACATATAGATCATATCAATTGTGCAGCGCCAGGCCTGTTCTTTATCTGTGACCTCTATGCATACCAAGAACTATTCCTGGGACTTCTTTTTTTTTTTTTTTTTGGTATGCGGGCCTCTCACTGTTGTGACCTCTCCCGTTGCGGAGCACAGGCTCCGGACGCGCAGGCTCAGCGGCCATGGCTTACAGGCCCAGCCGCTCCGCGGCATGTGGGATCTTCCCGGACCGGGGCACGAACCCGTGTCCCCTGCATCGGCAGGCGGACTCTCAACCACTGCGCCACCAGGGAAGCCCTCCTGGGACTTCTTACCAGTTCCCTTCAAGATTTTAAATCCTGTTCAGTCTCACTATCTGGGTCTCTTCAGAGGTCTCAGAGAAGTGACCTCCCAGAAGTTTAGAGGAGTCTATTGATTTGCTTGAGGGTTTTTACCTAGGTTAGGGGTCCCTGAATTTAAGACATGTGTCAGTAATTTATCCCTTACTTTGGTTGAAACTATTAAATGAGACCATTCACACTATAATAATCCAGCAAGAGAGGTTTGATTTGTTTGCTTTCCATCACATAGCTTTACAATATTTATTGGCCTCACCAGGGGGACATCGGCACTCTGCTAATATTTCCGATTGTTTCTAGGTAAACACTTCAGTACAAGAAGAAATAATACCTTTAAAAAGTACAGACACAGGAACTTCCCTGGTGGTCCAGTGGTAAAGAATCCGCCTTCTAATGCAGGAGACACAGGTTCGATCCCTGGTCGGGGAACTAAGATCCCACATGGCCACGGGACAACTAAGCCTGCAGGCCACAACTAGAGAGCCCACGTGCCACAAAACTACAGATCCCATGTGCTCTGGAGCCTGTGCACCACAACTAGAGAGAAGTCCGCACACCACAATGAAGAGCTCGCACGCCGCCAACGAAAGATCCCGCATGCTGCAACAGAGATCCCGCATGCCGCAACTAAGACCCAACACAGCCAAAAATAAATTAATTAATTTTTTAAAAAGTACAGACACAGGCTGATTACTCTCAAAGGTTTGACAGTCTGAGACTTGAAATCTATTCTCCTGGCATGGGCTAGGTCAAGTAAAAAACTGGCCTCCTGAAATTTTCTGAACTGTAATGATAGGATTTCTCATTATAATATTCATTTTTTCCAATGCATCTGTAAGAGAGTTTTTAAAACTGCTGTGTAACTGATGTTAGGTGACCAAATGGTGATCCCATACTAGGAAGAGACAATTCCTTGGTCAACCTTCATTCCCCAGGAGAGGCAGATGATCAAAGGGCGAGAATGACGAATCCTGAGATGGCTACCCAGCCTGGGCCGTAAGTATCCACACCGCACTGTGTGTCCAACAGCCTTCAGAGTTAATTTTTGTTCAACAGGTATATATATAGATGTATAGTAGAAAAGAATATTTCAGTGGGTTTCTTCATAGCAACATCACAGAAGTTCAAGTTACTCATCTATAAGGAAATGATGGCTTCAGGACATTTTTTAAAAGTTGTTTCAAAAAATGTTTCAACTACAGAATTATTCTTGGATCGGGAGCAGTAATCCACCACAAACTAAGAAATGCTATTTTATTTATTTTTTAGAAAAATGTTGAGCTTTTAATAGAAAAACTTTTAAATATATGTTTAATATTTTTCAAGAAAAATTAAGAGATCAGAAATATGCAAGTGATAAGAAATATACTGATGTAATCATCTTTTGAAAATAAAAACATTTTTTCAAGATTCTATTAAAATGCACAAAAAGCAAATTTATTTTAGGATTTAAACCAACGAAACATTTAAAATACCTGTTACCCTGGCATGTAAGCCCAACAATAGTAACAGCCTTGATCTTGATAGAGTCTACTTATTAACAGCATGTCTTTTAAACAGTTCATGCTGGAAGATGGAAATTATAAAATTAAAAATAAAATGAACGTTTTAAAGCTTGTAACAACAAAATTACCATTTACTTAAAAAAAAATTTTTTTAAGCCATTTACTTTTACTTACATAATTTTACTCCAAGAAATTTGAGGTGCTTGGCAGAATATATACAGATGGAAACTTGGCCAGAAATAATCCTATAAACAAACAAAATACTGATGAAAAGATACTAAACTTTTTTTTTTTTTTTAAGAAAAGCTCAAGTACATACAAAGTGGAATAAATCAAAGATTATACTTCTACCTTAAACTAGAAAAGGCAGGTTTTCTGATTAGGGTGAAAAAACTACCAACACCTTTAAACAAAAAATGCTTTTGCTAAAAAGCAGTTCTAAGAAGGAAGTTTATAGCGATATAAGATTACCTCAGGAAACAAGAAAAATATCAACCTAACCTTACACTAAAGGAACTAGAGAATGAAAAACAAACAAAACTCAAAATTAGTAGAACAAAAGAAATAATAAAGATCAGAGCAGAAATAAATGAAATAGAGACTAAAAAGCCCATAGAAAAGATCAATGAAACTAAAAGCTGGTTCTTTGAAAACATAAACAAAATTGCTAAATCTTTAGACAGACTCATCAAGAAGAAACGGGAGAGGGCCCAAATCAATAAAATTAGAAATGAAAAAGAAGTTACAGCTGACACCACAGAAACACAAAGGACCGTAAGAGGCTACTACAAGCAACTATACACTGATAAAATGGGCAACCTAGAGAAATGAACAAATTCTTAGAAAAGTACAATCTCCCAAAACTGAACCAGGAAGAAACAGAAAATATGAACAGACCAATTACCAGTACTGAAATTGAATCACTAATTTAAAAACTCCCAACAAACAAAAGTCCAGGACAAGATGGCTTCAAGGGTAATTTCTACCAAACATTTAGAAAAGAGTAAACACCTATCCTTCTGAAACTGTTCCAAATAATTATAGAGAAAGGAACACTTCTGAACTCATTCTATGAGACCACCAACACCCTGATATCAAAACCAGACAAAGATATCACAAAAAAAGAAAATTACAGGCCAATATCACTGATGAACTTGTCTGCAAAAATCCTCAACAAAATACTAGCAAACTGAATCCAACAATACATTAAAAGGATCATGTGCCATGATCAAATGGGATTTAATCCCAGGGATGCAAATATTTTTCAATATCTGCAAATCAATCAACGTGATACATCAATTAACAAAATGAAGGATAAAAGCCATATGATCATCTCAATAGATGCAGAAAAAGCTTTTGATAAAATTCAACATCCATTTATGATAAAAACTCAAGAAAGTGGGCATAGAGGGAATATAACTCAACATAATAAAGGCCATATATGACAAACCCACAGTTAACATCATACTCAATGGTAAAAAGCTGAAAGCCTTCCTTCTAAGATCAGGAACAAGAAAAGAATGCTCACTCTTGTCATTTTCATTCAACATAGTTTTGGAAGTCCTAGCCACAGCAATCAGAGAAGAAAAAGAAATAAAAGAAATCCAAATTGGAAAGGAAGAAATAAAACTGTCACTGTTTGCAGATGACATGATATTATACACAGAAAATCCTAAAGATGCCACCAGAAAACTACTAGAGCTCATCGATGAATTTGGTAAAGTTTCAGGATACAAAATTAACATATAGAAATCTGTTGCATTCCTATACACCAACAACAAAATATCAGAAAGAGAAATTAAGGAAACAATCTCATTTACCATCACATCAAAAAGAATAAAATACCTAGTTCTTTTCTTTAGTTCTTCACAGAACTAAAAGAAAAAATTTTTAATTTGTATGGAAACACAAAAGACCCCGAATAGCCAAAACAATCTTAAGAAAGAAGAATGGAGCTGGAGGTATCATACTCCTTGTCTTCAGACTATACTACAAAGCTGCAGTAATCAAAACAGTATGGTGCTGGCACAAAAACAGACATATAAATCAATGGAACAGGAAAGAAAGCCTATGCGCCTATAGTCAATTAATCTATGACAAAGGAGGCAAGAATATACAATGGAGAAAAGATAGTCTCTCCAATAAGTGGTGCTGAGGAAAATTGGACAGCTGCATGTAAATGAGTGAAATTAAAACATTCTCTAACACCATACACAAAAATAAACTCAAAATGGATTAAAGACCTAAATGTAAGACTGGATACTATAAAAATCCTAGCAGAAAACATAGGCAGAACATTCTCTGACACAAATTGCAGCAACATCTTTTTGAATCCATCTCCTAAAATAATGGAATTGAAACAAAAATAAAGAAATGTGACCTAATTATACTTAAAAGACTTTGCACAGCCAAGTAAACCATAAACAAAATGAAAAGACAACCTACAGAATGGGAGAAAATATTTGCAAACAATGCAACCAACAAGGGATTAATTTCCAAAATATACAAACAACTCATGCAGCTCAATATCAGAAAAACAAACAGGGCTTCCCTGGTGGCACAGTGGTTGAGAGTCCACCTGCCGATGCAGGGGACACGGGTTTGTGCCCCGGTCCGGGAAGATCCCACATGCCACAGAGTGGCTTGGCCCGTGAGCCATGGCCGTTGATCCTGCGCGTCCGGAGTCTGTGCTCTGCAACGGGAGAGGCAACAACAGTGAGAGGCCCACATATCGCAAAAACAAACAAACAAAAACCCAATCAAAAACTAGACAGGAGACCTAAATAGACATTTCTCCAAAGAAGACATACAGATGGCCAATAGGCACATGAAAAGATGCTCAACATCGCTAATTACTAGAGAAATGCAAATCAAAACTACAATGAGGTATCATCTCACACTGGTCAGAATGGCCATCATCAAAATGTCTACAAATAATAAATGCTGGAGAGGGTGTGGAGAAAAGGGAAACATCCTACATTGTTAGTGGGAATGTAAATTGGTGCAGCCACTATGGAGAATAGCATGGAGGTTCCTTAAAAAACTAAAAATAGAGTTACCATATGATCCAGCAATCCAACTCCCAGACATGTATCTGGAAAAGATGAAAACTTTAATTCGAAAGATACATGCATCCCAATGTTCATAGCAGCACTATTTGCAATAGCCAAGACAAGGAAGTAACCTAAATGTCCATCGACAGATGAATGGATAAAGAAGGTGTGGTATATACAATGGAATATTACCCAGCCATAAAAAGGATGAAATATTGACATCTGCAGCAACATGGATGGACCTAGATATTATCATACTAAGTGAAATAAGTCAGACAAAGACAAAATGATACCATTTATATGTGGAATCTAAAAAAAAAAGATACAAAATGAACTTATTTACAAAACAGAAATAGACTCAAAGACATAGAAAACAAACTTATGGTTACTGACAGGGAAAGTGAGTGGGGAAGGGACAAATTAGGAGTTTGGGATTAACAGATACACACTACTATATATAAAATAGATAAGCAACAAGGACCTACTGTATAGCACACAGAACTACATTCAATATCTTATAATAACCTATAATGGAAAATAATCTGAAAAAGAATATAAAGTATATATATAAACTATATATATAGTATAACTGAATCACTTTCGTCTACGCTTGAAACTAACACAAATTTGTAAATCAACTATACTTCAATTAAAGAAAAAAGAAGCAGGTGGAATAAACATATTTTAATCACAATAATTAAAATCATTTAAAATGCTTTTGCTAAAATTAAGAAACATCTTTCCCAAACAGAAAAAGTCCTGAAAACCAGAAACTGGGGCGGGGGCTGGGTAATGTTTAAAATGAATCAGCACTTAGAAACATTTCGGCAGCTTTCGTATATCAGAGACTTGTAAGTGAGCATCAAAACCAAATTATGATCCACAGAACAGCATTTTTCTTCTTCTTGTTTAATGGGAACTATTACAAGCAGACATGGCTAAAAGGCCATAGCAAAGAAAAATAGGTTCCAAAGTGAAACCTAGAGCATTTCAGTAACCAAATATCTGAGTGAAGCTTGAGGAGCTGTGACATAAGAAGAAACATGTGTGGACACATTTCTGAGTTTCCACAGGTTCTTGAATCTTCTATCTTCAGTGAGAAAAAACACTCAGACTCTAAGTTTCCCCGACAATGGGTCCTACTAGAAGTTTAAGGAATTCTAAATTGCTCTTCAGTAATTCTCAACCTTGAGTGCACATTAAAATCCTCTGGGAAGGTCTTTTTTCTTTTTTCATACCAATGCCTGGGTCCCACTCTGATCAATTAAATCAGAATCCCTGGATATGGAAACCAGGCATTTTTAAAGCTCCCAGAGGTTCTACTGTACAGCCAGGGCTGAGACTCACCAGAAAAATGCTGAGAAAAGTGAAGGATGACTATAGTTACTGTGTTTGAATTTTAGTTGTCACAGAAAAAATTTTTCAGAGAGATAAATGTCTTTGCTAATGCTAGGCTGCCCTTCTTCTTATATGCTTACTGTCCAGTGTAGGATGCTTATTAAACCCCTCAAGATAATGACATCCACCATTAATTGAGCACTTATGTGGTGCCAGGCACCATGGTGGGTGCTACCCCCAACACAATTGATAATCCCCAGTATCCTGCAAACCAGGTATTAAACCCATTTACCCAGGCAGCTGTGAAGGAGGGGTTTATTTGCCCCATCACAGACCAAGGTGAAGAAACTGGAATTAGAACATACATGTGTCTGATTAAAAAGCCATGTTTTATTTTCTTTTAATTTTATGTATTTACACTTTTAAAGTTAATCCAATCACATTTCAGAGGTTTATACAGATTTATAAGGTGTACATGTAAGGTATATAAAAATGTAAGGTATATAAAAATCCACAGTAAATACAGTCATACCTAACTCCTGTCACTCAACCTCTCTATCACCTAGCCACTCAATCTCCCCCCTTGGAGACCAAGTTAGCTGTTTTTGTCTATCCTTCCAAAGATATTTAATGGATACATAAGCAAATATGTGTATGTAAGCATATGTGTATATACATGCCATATATTTGGATTCCTCCCACCTCATTTTAAATGATGGTAGCATAATTCATACACTATATTGCACATGGCCTTTTTCACTTTAACAATATATCTCAGATATGTGGTATATATATATATATATATATATATGTATAAAATGGAATATTACTCTGCCATAAAAAAAAGAAACATTGTCATTTGCAGTAACGTGGACAGACCTAGAGATTATTATGCTTAATGAAATAAGTGAGACAAGACAAATACTGTATGACACCAATTATATGTGTAATCTAAAAAATAATACAAATGAATGTATATATAAAAGAGAAATAGAATAACCTTGAGCAACTTAATTTCATAACTAAGTACAGATAATTATATCTGTAGAATAAATTTTTAGATGTCAAAAGTTATGCCCTTTCCACTATTCTACGCTGCCTCAGGATTCTAAGAAATAACACAGACTCATGATGATATCCATTTAAATTATTTTATTTTAAAATGTCACCTAAATACCCAAATTACACTTTTCATTTTAATAAAAAATTAAAAATTGTTTTTCTGAATATGTTGAAGGACCAAAAGGGTCTGAGAGATAGTTTTATGTCAGAGAAAAATGACCTCAAAACCAGCAGCACAAATACTGTACTGGCTCTCACTTTACATTCAGAAGGTATCTGTTCCCGAGGACTCTGTGTCCCCCTGGACAGTGCTGATGCTCACAGACTGAGAGCAGTCCTCCAGGTTCACTGAGGCTGGTGTCACGGACATCTTGGCAGGTGATGTCTGCGAAGTGAAGAGTGGAACTGCTTTACCACCTGTAAAAAGGAGAAACTCCTTCAGCTAAACAAGTGTACCTGAGTATTTACGTGCCTTAAATTTTCCTAAATAATACTGGGGATCAAAAAAGGATTGCATTTGCGATAATTTCTTTTCTCAAGGTGCTCAGAACTTGTCACAGAGGTAAAACACACCCTCCTTTCCACTTCCACCCCTGAACAATTAAGAAACAACATTTTAGAAGTATATGTTATGATCTGAATGTTTATGTCTCCCCAAAATTCATATGTTGAAATCCTAATGCCTAGTGTGGTGGTATTAAGAAGTGTGGCCTTTGGGAGGTGCTTAGGTCATGAGGATGGAGCCCTCATGAATGAGAGTAGTGCCTTTATGAAAGAGGCCCCAGAGAGTTTGCCAGCCCCTTCGACCATGCTAGTCCTTCGACCATGTGAGGACACAGGAATCAGGAAGAGGTACCTTGATTCTGGATGCCCAGCCTCCAGACTGTGAGAAATAAATTTCTGTTGTTTAAAAGCCACTCAGTCTATAGCATTTTGTTATAGTAGCCTGAATAGACTAAGATGGTATACAAGTGCCCAAAGCTGTGGTACAGATGATAAATGCTAGGTAAGACCAAGTCAGGGAGGCAGTCTGAAATGAAGAATTCATTAATATGTTTAAAAAAACCCAGAGTTGACTACATATATCTATCTATCTGCATATACCCTAATTCACTCCTCTAAGTTTAAAAAGCACATTGCCTAAGAGCATAAAGAATGCCAACTTGGTACTATTTAAGACCACAAAAATCCTCATTTCAAATTTCATGTTCTTACCGTATATACAAAATAATAAGCATCTTAAAAGTAAATTATCCTAAATAATCTTAAAGACATCTCTGAGTCAAGAGTCATAGTAATTTTTCTAAAACTCCTTTATACTTTTAAAATAGTTGCCACAGTAATAAAGTGAAATTTTCCATCAAGTTTTTATAGGGACCACAGTAAAAGTAGTCAGTTTTGGAGATTCAATGATGACTCAATCACAGCTGTTCAAGATGATCAAAATGCTTGTAAAAGAAAAATTCCTTTCATATTAGGAAGTCTAACAAAGACTATTTTAATATACTGTTCCTTTTTGTTACTTGTATCAATTTATTTTTAATAAAAGAGGAAAGGGAAATAAGATTTCGTATAATTATAGCAGTACTACAAACTGTAATGCAACAGCATAATCCTTTAAGAAGAAAGCAATTATTATATCAATTTAAATAGAACAAATATTTTAAATAGGAAAAGACTTGTTGAAATTTAGCTCTGTCAGGATATGATAAAAACTAAAATTAAGAAACATTGTTTATAAACTTATGGTTTATTCAGTACTTGTAGTCTCTGTGTCTGGAATGATACCAAACACATTTTAAATGCTGAAAAAATATATATTAAATAAACATTCAAGGGACTTCCCTGGTGGGGCAGTGGTTAAGAATCCGCCTGCCAATTCAGGGGACGCGGGTTCGAGCCCTGGTCCGGGAAGATCCCACGTGTCGTGGAGCAACTAAGCCCATGCACCACAACTACTGAATCTGTGCTCTAGAGCCCGCAAGCCACAACTGCTGAAGCCCGCGCACCTAGAGCCCGTGCTCTGCAACAAGAGAAGCCATCGCACTGAGAAGCCAGCACACCACAACAAAGAGTAGCCCCCACTTGCTGCAACTAAAGAAAGTCTGAGCGCAGCAACAAAGACCCAACGCAGCCAAAAATAAAAATAAATTTAAAAAAGAAATAAATTAAAAAAAAAGAAACAATACGAACTTCTTTTAAAAAATCTTCATAGGGGCTTCCCTGGTGGCGCAGTGGTTGTCCGCCTGCCGATGCAGGGGACACGGGTTCGTGCCCCGGTCTGGGAAGATCCCATGTGCCACGGAGGGGCTGGGCCCGTGAGCCATGGCCGCTGAGCCTGCGCGTCCGGAGCCTGTGCTCCGCAACGGGAGAGGCCACAACAGTGAGAGGCCCGCGTACCGCCAAAAAAAAAAAAACCTTCATAGGACATAAGCATTGTTTAAATATTCTGACATTTTACAAAGCCGTGATGCAGAATATACAAAATAACCAAGAGAAGTATCCAAGACCAGAGCTTACCTCGTCAATAAAGTAAAAAACAATACAGGCTATAACTAAGGCTTGAGAGCAAAATTAATTTTCAACCTGTAAAATTAAATGTTATCTTCCCCCGATTAAGAAAAATTCCATTCCTTGCATTACTTACATATCTGTCAAAAACTACACTGATGGATACACTGTTATCCAGTTTCACAAAACTGCTTTACATGTGCCTTTATTTTCTACTCTGCACATTAAATTACTGATTAAATTGTTCAGTGATGTAACAAGAGCTATAACTATTTTTTATTTTGGACCTTGAAGAAGTTTCCAAGTCTCAAGGAACATATTAAATTCAATTATTGTAAAGTTATGCTATTTCTTATAGTTACTGCCTTAGATTTATACAGCCATTAAAATTTTGCAAAGATCTTTTGCCCATCATATTATCTCATCCTAACAGTAATTCTGGGAGGCAGACAAGGTAAAGGTAACTGAGGCACAGAGATGTCAGAGTGGGCTTTTCCAAAAGCATATGCTCACTAACTAAACATCTATACAAGCCTACTGTATGTGTGGAGCTAAGATGGTGTTGAGAAGATGATACACAGGTGAAAAAGAAATAGTCCTCATCTTCAAGAAGCTTAAAACCTAGTAGTGGAGATAAACATGTAGAGGAATACTTGGTTTAAATTAGGTGGAAGTAGCAGGTGAGATAGGACTTAAAAGATGTGGAAGGCAATGAAGAAAAAGAGGACAACAAAATAAATGATGACAGCAATAAGAGAAGGACAAAGAAAGGTGAATAAAGAGAAAATAGAGGAACACAAAAGGGAAGTGTTAGATAAGTAGGAAGAGACCCAAGAATGAACAGTCACACAAGGTAAGAGTCACACAAGGTTTTCAAAAGAGTCTAGTATAATCCACCTAATTCGTAATTGGTAGAGCTGAGACTACAACTCATTGCTTTTTGCCTGATACCAAATACCTTAATTATCCACATAAAAAATTAGTACTTTTAAAGGTTGTTGAGGGAAATTCCATTTTAGTAGTGGTATGTAATGGTAGGGGCAGCTAAGGAGAGGAGCAGTGATGAAGTTTCAAGCACAAGTCCCTTTATGATCAGTCAAGTCTGGGGTCCAAATGAGATCTATTGTTCAGTCACCTGGGAATGGTCCCATCAAGGCTGTCAGTGTGAGGTTTTCATGTGGGAAGGAGTAAAAGAGGAAGGGGGAGGAACAGAGCATGGATTCCATAATAGGGCAGGACTAGGCTCATCCATTTGTTAACTCAATAAGTATCAACTGAGCACCTATGTGCCAGGCACTGTTCTAGACTCTGAAGATTTCGGCAGTGAAGAAAACAAAGGCTCTAATCTCACTGACATCATATCCCAGCTGGATGTGAAGGGCAAATGACAAACAAGTAAGGAAACAAACATATATTATGTCAGGCAGTGATGAGTGCTATAATGAAAAATAGGTAAGGGGTATGAGGGAGAATGAGTGATAAGGGACTTTTGGAAAGTTACATAACTTCTCTAAACCCTCATTTCCTCATCTACAAAATAAAGGTAAGAGTACCTACCTCAGAGGGTTTTATGTGGATTAAATGGGATAATGCATATAAAGTGTTTTGAATAGTGCTGGCAAATCAAAAGCACTTAAAACAGATTAGCACTTACTTTTATGGAACTGGAAAGAAATTATCCTAAGAGGTAATGACCCTCAGAGTGGGCGGCAAAAGGCAGTCGACTTAGGAGAGAGGGATAAGAATGTGTCACTGAAATACACTAAGGAAAAAACCCCACAGCTTTAGAAGGCCTCCAAATAATTAGGCTACTTTTAACTCTAGTAACTGAGTTTTTTTTGGTTGTTTTTTTTTTTGCGGTACGCGGGCCCCTCACTGTTGTGACCTCTCCCGTTGCGGAGCACAGGCTCCGGACGCGCAGGCTCAGCGGCCATGGCTCACGGGCCTAGCCGCTCCGCGGCATGTGGGATCTTCCCGGACCGGGGCACGAACCCGTGTCCCCTGCATCAGCAGGCGGACTCTCAACCACTGCGCCACCAGGGAAGCCCTAGTAACTAAGTTTTAATCAATGAGTTATATCAATAAAATACATCACCTTATCTAAAGGTGTTTGTTAATGTACATTTTGGAAAGGTTTTTTGAAGCGCTCATTTACACAAGCTAAACAGTCACAGTTTTAGAGCTTTAAAAGAGAACTTTTTAGACTGGAAACGTTTTTCAAAAGCATCACTGTTAACAGGCAAAAAGAGTCACATTCATGTGCAGTTATGGTCCTCACAGAGTTTAATTTGTTTTTAAAGAAAAGACATAATATCTTAATAAAATCTTAATAAATCATCATTAAAGCAAACATAAATTTTCTACCTATATTAAATGTAGTTTGATGCTTTCAAAGTTTGACTTTTTAACTTTCCACAGTCATGTCATTACTCTATGATGTAATTGTTTCAACAGCTGTTTTCAGATTTGTTTTTAAAAAAGGGAGATTATTCCTTGATTCTGTGGGTAGGCAGTACGTCATTTAACCTGGCATGCATTTAAGCAGGAGATGTCACTGAGCGAGACCATGTATTTGAAGCATCCTAAGTCGTATTTGTAAAACTCTTTAGGCATTTGAAATTCAATTTTTTTGCTTTAAAAATATTTAAAATTCATAAAGAAATTTTGTTTTCTATTCTTTGATTGTAAGACTAAGGAACAGAAAATCTAAAACTAATTTATTCTAAGTAATAAAGTAATAATACAAGATTTTTTATGTCCATTTAAGAATTTGCCTGTATATCACATGTGTATTTTTAAAAATACGTGCACAAAACTTTCTAAAAGCTTTTTAGGTTTAGATAATCCATTTCATCAGCAGGTTTTAGATTCTGACTCTAATCTTCAAACAGTTGGTAACCCATTATTATGTCTCTGTTATTTGCAAACTGAGAGGAATCCAAACAGAGTATTCTCTCCTAAAACAACAGGAGACAAGCAGAGAAAAGAAGTAAAAAATTCCTCAGTAACTTCACAGAAGAATGCAGCACTGCACACTCCTCACTCAGATTCAGTAACTGCACATGGCATAAGCCACATAAACTTATGGGATTCTTCTATGAGTTGACGAATAGATAGTATAGTGACTTTAAATTGCCTGGATTTGGGTATTTCTACATGCAGATCAAGATGAGTTTCTTATACACTGCACATTTAAAAATAAAATTAAAAAGGAAACAAAGGTAATAATCTTTAATCAAGTACCCGAAGGATCTGAATCCAGAGTCCATGGATGGGTGACCCAGGATCTATTTGTGAATACTCTGAAACCATATGCAAATTATTTTCATATAAGTACAGTTTGGAAAGGAGGCAGGTAGTCATAGCTATCAATGTCTCTAAGGGGTCTGCGGACCCTAAATACTCAAGAACATGTGCAGATGAATTACACTCTCTGAGTTGTTTTCCCAGCCGTAGTGGTGAAATACAGGGGTTCCTCTCCTGTTAACTGCGGATGCCTTATTCTCTGAAGGCAATGTTACTGCAGCACATAGGAGACTGCACTGTAATTATTTATGTGTCTGTCACTTCTACTGGACAATATATTCCTTAAGAGCATGGACTGCAACTTACACTCATTGTCTTCCGAGTGACTAGTACAGTAGGTACACACTAAGTATCTGTGACCTTATCTCTTGTATTACTGTTATTTGCTTGTGGGTCTGTTGCTCCTGTTAAATGTGCCCCATGAAGACAACAACTTTGTCTTGTTTACGTCTGCATTCTACAAAGTTGTAGCATAATGCTAGGTACACACTGGGCCTTAAAATGATTGCTGAACCAAACTGATTTGTTTCTACCTAGAGAGTCTGTGGCTCCTTACGGCTACCAGCTTGCTTAGACTCATCCAGTCTTTAAAATCAACCCTGAGTTCCAGCAAAACAGTTGCTTCCCAGATGTCTATGAAAATGTTACAGTATTTCAGCTGTGTTTTACTGAGTTCTTGAAGCATTTTTTCCTGTCCACCATGGGTTCATCTACTCTTGCTTAAATTCCTTGTTTAAGCAGCTGCTAAACTATCCTGCTGTATTCAATTCTCCTCACTTACTTAACCCAGCCCTACAGATTTTGCAACATCATAGCGTCAGTGCTTGAGAACAAATACTACAAGCCTTGATGAAGAAGATGCCTGGTCATTTGATGTTAAGTATATAGTATGTAAAATGAGATTTGCCTCCGCTTTACAGAATTAGTCAGTATTAAACATTTCTTTCCTTACTTTCATGTTTAAAAGAGTGATTTAAAATGTTACTATAATCTCATCCCAAAATGTGTTTTAGAAATAAGCACCCTATTACATTTTTTAAGTTTACTATTGCTTCTGTTTTTTAAGTGAGTTGACAAATGCTTATTTTAAAATTTATAATTTAAGATAAAAATACAGCAGTTCCTATAGGAAGAATAAATGTATTGGCACCTGTAAAAACAAGTCCAAATCTTTTTTTCTCCAAAAAGCAATAGTTAACGTGAAAGATTTGTTTCTTCTTATGCCAGGTTCCAGCTGCTTCACTTTGTTTAAAACTGACTTCAAAGTTTAAACAGTGTCCTGTCCCAACAAATAACCTCCCCCAGATGGAATTATCTCGAGTACTAGCCTCAGTGCTCTGAATACCACACCTGCAGCCTTTTAATTCAACATTTTATAAACTTTCCAAAAGGAAATGATAGATTTTTTTTTGTCTCCTAACTTTTAGAGAGTTGAGCTTAGTGCATGAAGGGAGTTCTATACCTGGGGTAAGTTTATAGATATTTTAAAAGAATAAAAAATTGGAATTATTTTCTCTACTGTGTTGATTATTATGAGAGAAAGAAAGAAGGAAATGAAAAAAATCTGAAACTTTTAAAGTAAAAAATCTTACCTGTAAATACGGATGCTAGGTACAGATTGGGCTCAATTTGTGTCCGATCCATATCACCTGGTGAAGCTACAGTTAAAATTTTTTTTTCATAAGAAAATCAGTTAAGCATAGAAATAATCATGATTCATTCCTGCTATTAAAAAAAAAAACAAAACCCACAAACCAAATGCACTCCCACAGTTACTTTCATAAAACCAGGCAAACAGAAGCCTTACCTTGTGGCCTTAATATAAAGAAGGAAGTTAAACAGCTGAATTTTAATGACCGCCAATAGAATAATACTTTACCTAATAGATTATTATCTTTATGCATCGAAGATTAGGGAAAGGGGGAAACTAAGGATCATGAAAGAATTTGCATAATTATTTGTATTTAATAAGAGAAACTCATGGGCCATTTCTTCCAAGGCTAAAAGTTTTCACAGATTCTCTTACTTAAGGATTTAATCATTATAAAAAAAAGTTTAGAATTTCCCTTCTCCCTAGGCCAGCCTGGGGCATATTGCCCAACACAATCCATGTGAAAAAACCAGTAAAGTTGTCAGGGAGCACAGAAGAACACTACCCTGTTAAACCAAAGCCAAATTTTAATATTAAAATGAAATAGGCTGGGGAAAAACTCTTTTTATAGCTAGAGAATTATAAAGCCGAGAAAAGTTAAATAACTGAAGAGAGAAACCTGTGGTACATATAGTTCTCAGGCCAAAAAAATACACTGGGTACCTAAGGCATATGCCC
This sequence comes from Leucopleurus acutus, assembly GCF_964270905.1. Taxonomy (NCBI): domain Eukaryota; kingdom Metazoa; phylum Chordata; class Mammalia; order Artiodactyla; family Delphinidae; genus Leucopleurus; species Leucopleurus acutus. The sequence continues at coordinate 42,205,772 of NC_139142.1, forward strand.
CAGTTGATGGCATGCTGTTAACCTCTGCTCTGAAATATAGTCAGTTACTGTTAATAACCACTGTTATTCAGAATGATTCAGAAAAAATTTACAGTATGGTATAATCAGTATTTTCTGATTTTCTCTAAGATAAAAATCAGTAATCTCTCAAACTTCCTTTATTTCACGAAAATTTCAGGTGGATTTAAAAGAAGATAATTAAATGAAAGTGATTTTAAGCATTACATAGTTCACTAAGCCAAGCAATATATTTCCACGGGTGACAAACATTCATGTTAAACTATTGTAGTTACGCTGTAGGAAACACATATTTAAATGTTAAAAAATTAAATGCATAACAGTTTGTACCTCTTAATCCCTTACACCTATATTGCCCTTCCCCTCTCCCCAATGGTAACCACCAGTTTGTTGTCTGTATCTGTGAGTCTGTTTCTTTTTCGTTATATTCACAAGTTTGTTGTATTTTTTAGATTCCACATATAAGTCATATCATACAGTATTTGTCTTTCTCTGTCTGACTTATTTCACTTAGCATAATACCCTCCAAGTCCATCCATGTGGTTGCAAATGGCAAAATTTCATTCTTTTTTATGGCTGAGTAGTATTCCACTCTCTGTGTGTGTGTGTGTGTGTGTGTGTGTGTGTGTGTGTGTGTGTACACACCACATCTTTTTTATCCATTCATCTGCTGAGGTACAAACTATTATGTATAAAATAAGCTACAATGGTATATTTTACAACACAAGGAATATAGCCAATATTTTATAACTATAAATACAGTATTACCTTTAAAAATTGTAAATCACTATATTGTACACCTGTAACATATAATATTGTACGTCAACTATACTTCAATAAAAAACTTAAAGGCAATACAGATCAATGAAGAAAAATTAAAGCTTAAAAAGTATAGTTTTAGAAGAAAATATAATTTTATAAGGGTAAATTTGTAGGCGAATACAAATTACTTATACACTGATAATCTGAAAATTGACCCAAACTGAGCATCTGATTTTGATAGTTTCTAAAAAAAAATCTTTAAATACATTTTTTAAATCTTTAAAAGCATTAAAAGTGCTTACTATGATGTTACTATTAGACACTATCTACATTCACTTCCCCCTCTGCCTTTAAGTTTCTGAGCGTTAGCAGTGAGAGAAGTCACTGCTAGGCACCTTTCAGATTCTTATATAGCACCTACAGTACAAACATGGAAGCAGAGGTATCAGTACCACCGCAGAGGCCCCCTCCACTGAAGAACCATTTGTTTGTAGCAAGTAAATTAAACGGCAGTCTTCTCTGAGGTGGTTGCCTGGAAGCCCAGAATTCAAACTAATCTATTGTATTATAGTAAGAAATAAGCAACAGCATCCCTTTCAGACTAAACAAAACTGGGTGGAAACTAAGAAAAAGAAAAAGAAAACCTACCTTAGGTCTAGCTAGGGTTCAATTAAAAAAATTTTTTTAAATACCTTTTATGTGTCCATCATCATTATACTAGGTGCTGTGAAGGCCACAAAGAGTAAGACATTTTGTCTCAATCCTCCTTAACTAGAGGACTTCCCTGGTGGCACAGTGGTTAAGAATCCACCTGCCAATGCAGGGGACATGAGTTCAATCCCGGGTCCAGGAAGATCCCACATGCCATGGAGCAACTAAGCCCGTGCACCACAACTACTGAGCCTGCGCTCTAGAGCCCGCAAGCCACAACTACTAAGCCCATGCACAGCAACTACTGAAGTTCACATGCTCTAAGGCCTGTGTGCCGCAACTACTGAGCCTGAGTGCTGCAACTACTGAATCCCGTGCACCTAGAGCCTGTGCTCTGCAACAAGAGAAGCCACCGCAATGAGAAGCCTGCACACCACAACAAAGAGTAGCTCCCGCTCACCACAACTAGAGGAAGTGTACGTGCAGCAACGAAGACCCAACGCAGCCAAAAATAAAAATAAAAAGTTAATAAAGAAGGTGCTAAATAGTGTACCCAGATACTTTGGAAAAAAGAGCTGTGATACCTTTTTCAAACCAGTGATTTTCAACAGAGGGTTGGGGTAGGAGAAGTGAAAGTCTGAATCACTTCTGGGGCTTTCTCAAACCAACAAGGGCTCCCTTCTATTCTGACAGGCTCACACTCCAAGGGGGATGTATCCCCCAGAGGGAGTTGCTGCTACAATGGAACACTCTTCTAAATTCATAATAACTAAATGGGAATTTTATACACTCCATTTTTTTTCAATAAAAAATGGAGAATGTTTTCTCTAATATTCAGGTCCTTTGCTTAATAAAAACATTTTCTTGAAACTTTCAAAAGCAGCTTATTTTTGCTTTATTAAAAAATGAATTTTAACTAAAAAAAATAACAACTATTTCATTAGTCCAAACCAAGTAAATGTTAGTCATCTCTTTACAGCCAACAAAAAGCTAAATTATTAGTAAAATTGTCTAAATTAAAATAACATACAAAATCTGTTATTTTTTTTAAAGGAATGTCTCCAATAAGCCACTTCATAGGCTGAAGTAAAATTACTGCAATGCCAGATTTCCTTAAAGGACAAGAAAGTAAATGGTTCCCTCCATTATCTTTCTTCATTTTCCCTAAGATGCCTACTTCAGTTCTTTGTATATAGTTGTTCAAGAAATATCCAGCTGACCAATGTTTCTGAAAACTTTATATGGAATGGATATAATACTCTATGATTTTTTATAGATCATTTTCTAGAAAAAATTGCTTTTTTCCTGTTCATTCTATACTGTGGCATGCAAGATAAAAAAATTTTTTGGCAAGTAAATAACAACCAGACACTCTTATTAGAGAGATAGCTGTAAGCTCGAGGCTAAAAGCACAGACTTAGAAGCTAAGCTACCTGAATGCAAATCACAGTGCCAACCACTGTGAGACCTGGGAGAAATACCACACTCCGTGAAGTATCACCACTTTGTGCTTCTATTTCCTCTTCTAGCTCATAGGTTTCTTATGATCATTAACCGGAACGATACATATAAATAACTTAGAGCAGTGCCTACAGAGGCACTCAATAAATGGTAGTTGTATTATTATTTAACGTATGATTATTTTCTAACTTTTCCCAATTGACAAAAAATTGATCTCATTAAGGCAATCTTTTCAAAATATATTTTGACAGGGAGACTTTTGGTTTAAGATCACATATTACAGCAGTAGAACCATAAGGGATCTCAGAGATGATCTTATCCTTACTAATAAGGAAATCGTGATTCAGGAAGTTTCACTGACAAAGAAATCAATGTCACAAATTAGTAGTAGGAACTAAAAACCCATAGTAAACAGTTCTTTCCCCACCACCCAACATTTTCATACTCTTCTACCAAGATGTATCTTCAGATATTGAGACCTGTAAGAATAATCAGAAATTATCTGTTCTACTTTCTAAAAATTGTCAAGGAAGGAAATATATAGTATGTTGAAGAGCATAGCCTTTGATTTCAGAATTGGACTTGGTTTGATTCCTAGCTCTATCATTTATTAGCTGTGTAACCTTGGGCAAAATATGTAACCTCTCTGAGTCTCAGGTTCCTCAAATATGAAATGAGACGACTATTACCTACCTAACTGGACTGATTAAGGATCTTAGCAGAGTGCATCACATAAAGGAAGTAAACATAATAGCAGCTATTACATATTGTCATTGCTGTTATTATAACCATAAACAAAACTCTCCTGTACCAAAACTGGGGGAGAATCTTTATCTCTACAATGATTTCTCCTAATGGTCAAAAAAAAAAAGGCCAACATGTCAATATCAGAGTTGACTATTCTCATTTTTTCCTGTAGCTGCCTCATAATTGTCACTTGCTGGTGATAGGGTTTACTGGAAGTGTGAATACTGTGCTCTGCAGGTGAGGATTAAGGTAGCAAACACAACTTCCACCATGGCCAATGTGCTTTGAAAACTGCTTATCAAGTTTGTTGGTTCTTACACTTCCTCATCCCGCTGTTCAAAATTGAGCAAACATAATACTCATTGGTATTTAAATGAAAGAATGAGAAGAGAAAATTTCTAAATATTTTATCTATAAATTTCTATTAACATTTCTGTGGAAGTTCTGAGTGGATAATATGGACTAAAAATTGAGTCATAAATTACCTATGAATATAATTTAGCCTTTTACCTTTATCACAAAAGGCAAATGTGTTAACCTTTATTTAAATGTTTAAAAGTACCACAAAATACAAATGATCTTAGATTTGGAAATAGAATCCAAGGCTGGGAAAGCAGGGATACTGCTGAAAAAGCTTTAAATGAGGGCACACCAACAGTACCAGGATTGTACCACTTGTACACTATGCTTCTTCCAAACACTCACCGTATTTCAGTACTTTAACTTATTTTAAATGGTCATTCAAAATCTTGTAGCTATATGGTGCCAATTTGAAAGTAACCATGTTGTATTTCAAAAAGTGGTATTTAAAAGGATAGGAATCTGGGCTTTATGTTCTACTCTTGTATTTAAAAAATTTTTATTTTTGGTTGAAAATTTATCTTCTGCTCTGTAATACTATCTTTAGTAAGAATCACTAGTATAGCAATACTTAAAGCTGTAAATCATTATATTATTGTTTTAAACAAATTCTTTATGTATTTAAGAAAACCATGTAGTACTACAGGACTGTTAACTGCAAAACAAGGATATAAAGATGAAGGCCTCCAAAACATGAATTTTTTTAACCCCAAAACAAGAGTTTTTAAATGAGTGACATCCAGAATTTGAAACAAATCTAATAAGGAGAAATCTAAAATTAGTAACATTCAGAATAGCTGGTGCTTTTATACTAATTTGAGTTCACTGAAGGAACAAAAAAGGGAATATTATTCAAGTAGTTAAATATATATAGAAGAAGTTAACACTTTTGAAACAAATAAGTTACTCATTGGCTGCATATCTAATAGGTATACAACTCTTGTCAATAATAGGATTTTCAGAAATAGTATCTTGGCAGCATAAAAGCTTATATTCAAATGCCAGGAAACTGATTAGTAACTCAGAAAATAGATGACCCACCTAACCTGAATGCAGAAATGATTTATTTGAATAATGTACACTCAATTATTAAGGCTCATTAAAAACCATTTAAGTGCTTGAATGTATTGCTGTGTAGTGTAATGACAAAGAGAGTTCCTGCCTTTCAGGGGCAGGAATGTCTAGAGAGACATTCCAGCATTAAAATGTGGTTGAGAACGGAGAGACGATGTTTTAGTAGACAACTTTATCTACAGGGTGCTTCCTGTTGGTTGAACAGCCTATGACACAGCTACTAAAACAAATTCCTCTCAGATAATCCTTTATAAAAACATGCCATAATGGTTTGAAAACTAAAAGAATCTTAAAAATTACAATAGGTTTGCCTTGTGAAAGAAGCCATACATTCTGTATGATTTCATTTATTTAAAGTACAAAAACAAGAGAACTAATCTATGCTGCTGGAAGTGAGAATAGTGATTATCCTTTCGGAGGTGGAAGCTGTGTCTGAAAGGGAAAGTGAGGGGCTTTGGGGGTGCTGGCAATATTCTGTTTCTTGAGCTACATATGGGTTTTACAAGTGTGCTCAGTTTTTGAAAATTCTTTCAGCTGTACACTTATGTGTACTTTTCTGTATGTATATTATACTTCCAGAAAAACTTGAGGTTGAAAAAAAACCCAATAGGTTAGTTTCATCAATTAAAAGATGATTCCCTTAGGGGCTTCCCTGGTGGCGCAGTGGTTGGGAGTCCGCCTGCCGATGCAGGGGACACGGGCTCGTGCCCACATGCTGTGGAGCGGCTAGGCCCGTGAGCCATGGCCACTGAGCCTGCGCGTCCGGAGCCTGTGCTCGTCAGTGGGAGAGGCCACAACAGTGAGAGGCCCGTGTATCACACACACACACAAAAAAGATGATTCCCATATAGTTTTAAACTGCTTTTCCAATGAATGAAAATGCCAAATAACTAACAGTACTAGGTAGGCTTTCACATCAAGTTAACATCAGCAGCAGGCCACACTGCTGACTAAAGACAAATTCCTTCCTATTTCTTTTTAAAATCTTGAAAAACCTGTAAGCTGAAATTATTCAGAAGCAGAAGGTTAGTTTTTGCTTTTGTCGCTGTTGCTTTAGTTTGACTCTCACAAGTCTAGTTTGACTTACTACTTAGGATGCTTGATGTTCACAACAATCATCCACTCAATTTAATTGAGAGCACAAACCAATCTCAGTTTAACTAATCTTGAAGGCATTTCTAAAAGCATTTCTAAAATATTAATACATTCTGGGACTTCCCTGGTGGTGCAGTGGATAAGACTCTGCGCTCCCAATGCGGGGGGCCCGGGTTCAACCCCTGGTCAGGGAACTAGATCCCACATGTATGCTGCAGCTAAGAGTTCACATGCCACAACTAAGGAGCTGGCAAGCCACAACTAAGGAGCCTGCCTGCTGCAACTAAGACTCGGTGCAACCAAATAAATAAATATTTAAAAAAATATTAAAACATCCTGTAAAAGCCACTTAATTCCTTATTTTGGATACAAAATAATCCTTGCTGCTTCAGTTTATGTCTATAAAGCAATGATATCATAACTACATTTAAACTCAACTATAACTCTTACTCAATAGTAATTCATATAACTTTAATTACGTGAGGCCACAGATTGTTATAGAACGTCACTATTATCACATTCTTATAAATGATATTTGATAGCTAACAAAGCTGAAGGCAAAGTAGGTCCCTAATATAGTTACTTAACAGTTTGAATCTAAGAGCTTCTATAATTTACACACAGAAAATCCATTTTCTGAGATGGAAATTCTAATATGAAAACCTCTCTCAAGTTCTGGTCTGTGACTATAGCTAAAAATACAGTGTATTATTTGTGTAGTCTTTACAGTGGATTTTGCCATATCTAGTCATTCCTAACTAAATTTGGAAACAAAAATTAAATGTGACATAGTGACCAGTTCACGTCCCTCAAGGCCAGACCTGGTAACTTTTGAAAAAGAATGAAAGAATGAAAAATGAGCTTTCAAATACAGGAAGCCACTAGAAAATAAGAACAACACTATTCCATATCCTAAAATTAGAGCTTTAAAGACTTTCTGTTGACTAGTAAGTTTCGGGGCAGGCAGGCAAGGGGGAATTTCTGCTCAGTGTACACACGACACCAAGGGGAATAAGGGCCAGTCCAAGTTCTATGTTACCATTACTCTGGGTAATAGTTCCAAGCTGTGAGGCACAGCTGTATGGGCCCTGCCAGCAAGGCCATCGCAGCATGCTTTGATAGCATGGGGCCCTGAAGTGTCAGGATATAGAGAAGGCAGCAGTTGTTGGCTGTGAAAACAGTCTGATACAAACCAGATGGGAACTTACTAGATGGGCAACACAAAGGAAAACAATTGGCTCATTCAACAAAGTCAGGCCCCTGCCCCAGAGAATTCACAGAAGACAATAACAGTCACCCAGAGTTGATGCAAACAAGAAACGGCCATGTGGTTACAGTTTAAAGAATTGTTTTTCCTCAGACTAAACGAAGTTTTGCTTTCTAATTCTTGTATTCATTAACTGTAGTTTGGTGTACAGGGCTTTTTGCCAAAGAAAAACATTTCATTTATACAATATATATTTTTGTGACACCGAGAGAAATATATGGCGGCATAGAAATTTTATGCTGCTTCCTGTAAAGTGTTATGAACATAGGTTAAGCTATTTCAAGAAATTGGCAAATTTAGAAAATGATTTATCAGGCTGACACAGTAATTAGAAAATAGCCAACATAATATTTCCATGACTTCCTAAGTCTGATTTGTTTTAACGTAGGCAGAATAACACAAAGGCAGTAATCACAGACTTTCGGAACTACACTTCTACCTACGTGATTTTTTTCTGACTTTATTAGATGGGACAGTATTATTGCAATTATATTCACAGGAAAAAAGTGCCAGTGTTCTCCATAACCTTACTACCTGAGTCTCATCACACTAAAAAGTACCTGTCCATCTTAAGTTGACAATATAACAGAGATTAACAATTAGATTCTAAGATAACTTTTGGCAATAACATTTCACTTAAAGACTTTGTATGTATATATTCCACAACAGAGTTGTTTGTTCTGCTATTTTAAAAGATAGTAAATAGCATTCTAGCTTAAAATGATTCACAGGTAACTGCATCTTTTTCCATTGGAAATCCCAGCACAACCTGGGCCTCTGCATTTACTACTAATTTAAAAACACACCCAAGGGACTTCCCTGGTGGTCCGGCAGTTAAGACTCCGCACTTCCAATGCAGGGGGCCCGGGTTTGATCCCTGGTCAGGGAACTCGATCCTGCATGCCACAACTAAGAGTCCACATGCTGCAACTAAAACGAGGCACAGCCAAATAAATAAATAAGTAAATATTTAGGGGAAAAAAACCACACACACCCCCCCCCCAAGAAAGCCTTATATTTGTAATCACTATTCTTAGGTGATGAATAAGGAGCCCATCAAAGAAACTCTGAAAATAAGAGCATTTTTCATGTACGTATTTGAACATATTTTATAATTAAGTAAACTGTTTTGTTTCGTACTTTCATAATAAACACATTTGTTTCTTAAAAGAGAAGACATGTATCTGTGGAACTGTGAAAATTACTGTGGTACTTGAGACACAACTCAGGTTTCCCAATTTGCATTTGCTGCACTATCCAGATTATTTTCATTGACTCTTCCCACCCTAAAAACTGAGGCTGAAAACGTGAACACACCCTTCCTCAGTCTTCCTAATCTTAATAAATGGCACTATCATTTGCCCAGTAAGTTTCAGACCAGAAATCTAGGAGTAATTAATCCTTGACTCTGCTTTCAATTACATTCCACATCTAATCTGCTTTAATAAGTAATTTTTGAAATAACGTTATTCCTCAGCTTTATCAGGTATATGCCATCAGTACACAGCCTGAACCTGACCACTGTGACACCTCCACTAGGGCACAAGCCACCATCACCTCTCATGTGTAATACTGCAACGGTCTTCCAGTTGATCTCCCTGCTTCCATGACTGTCTCCCTATGGTCTGTTCTCCACCTAGAAGCCAGGGGGAACCTTTTAAAAATGTAAATTAGAGTTTGTCATTCCCCAGCTCAAATCCTCCATAGGCTTTTCATCACACTCAGAATGAAATCCAAATTCCTTCCCAGAGTCTGCAGGGCTCGACAGGATCTGCCTACATCTCCTATCTCATTTCCTACCACAGCTCCCTTGCACACTCCCCTCCAGCCACACTGGCCTTCTTGCTGTTCCTTGGGCACAACAAGTTCATTCCCACCTTAAAACCTTCATTCTTCCTACTTTTTCTAGATGAAATACTCTTCCCCAAATGTCTGCAAGTTTTCTCCTTCCCTTCATTCTATATGGAAATGCCATTCCTACAGAGAGGACTTCCCTAACCACATGATCTAAAGGAACAAACCACTTACTTTGCTTCCTTCACTATTCATCCCTGCTTTATGTTTTTCTAAATTGATACTAGTAGAAATATTAATACAAATTGACATAGACATTATTTTTAAAATAAATAAAGCAATACCTTTTAAAAATGTTTTGCTTTTTATTTGGAAAGAATTTCATACTTAAGAGAAAAATTACAAGAATAGTATAAAGAACACCTTTTTTCACTTACCCAGATTCACAATTGCTAACTTCTTCCCCATGTTTTAGATTGGTGTGATATTTCCCTGTAACTACATTCAGGTTATGTACTCAGGTATCCCATCCGGAGGCACACAGTATTCATTTGTTCCTCTATGGCGATACTAATTTTGATCATCGATTCTGGGTACTGTCCTATGTTTTCCCTTTATACTAAATGAACCAATCTATGAGGAGATACTTTAAGACCATGCAAATATCCTGCTCTTTATTAAAATTTCCCTCTACACTTAGCATTCATTGATGACCTTTGCCCCATCTAATCTTTACTAGGATGGTTACAAAATGCTGACTTTCCAACATTAGTAGTCACTCCACATTTGCCCGTTGACACTTGGCAGTCTTCTGTAAACCTTTTATGTTTTTTCACAACACTTAACATCATCTGAAATTGCTGTAAATTAATTTACTTTTTTCTATGATGTACACAAGTATGTAAGCTCTGTGAAAGCAAGGATTTCAACTAGTATGTTCACCACAGTATCCCCAAGGTTTGGAAAAGCACCCAGCACATAGCAACTACTCAAGAATGAATAGAAAAAGGAAGAAAACTGTTAACAAGGCCCTTGCACTAGATGGGAGAATAAGACTACCTAATACATTTGATCCAATAAACATTTACTGGGAACTTACCATTTAGGGTGCTGTGCTAGAGAGCAGGTGGTGCAGAGATGAATGAAACAAGGCCATTGTCTCTAAGAAATTTACTTTCTAGAGAAGGAGAGGCTATAAGAAAATAATCCTACAAGGTATGATACAAGGGCTAAAAGTGAAGTATATACCAAATACTACGGGCCCTTCAGGGACACAAAGTGGACCAAGAATGTTTGTTTCTAGGATGGAAAGGTGGTGAAAGAGGGCAAGGGAGGGTACAGTTCCAAGTGAAGACATTGAGAAAGGCATGGCAGAGGGGAGCTTAGGAGATACTGGTAAGTGTAGTAGGATGAGGGTTGAGAAGAAATAGAATTATGAAATGTGAATGGCCACAACTGACCTGAAGAATCATCACGCCCAGCCCTCATTCTGTAGATAAGAATGAATGATCCTGCTTATTCCAACCTCATTCCCCTGCACCCCTGCTCTTTCCCCTTCTCCCCCTTCCCTTTCTCCTCTACTATCTCATGTAACCCCACCTTTTCCCTTCTTCCTATTCCCTCCCTTCCTTTCTCTGCACTCTTTCCTTCTCTCAGGATTATATCTTTCTCCCTCTCCCTTTGTCAAGAGTAGAAATGAGATGGGATCAAGGCTGCAGGTGGAAGAGTTATCTTTAAGGAGGTTTTAAAAAGCACGGCTCTTTCTTCAACCCAAAAGGGGAAAAAAATGCAAGGATTAATGTAAAGCCATAAGAAGTTGAAGCTAGAGTAGTTATAAATGAAAGAGTAGAACTTTTGAAACATATTTGAAAGAGTAGAATTTAGAAAAACAGAAGCATATATTAAAAGAGAATTGAGGGCTTCCCTGGTGGCACAGTGGTTGAGAGTCCGCCTGACGATGCAGGGGACACAGGTTCATGCCCCGGTCCAGGAAGATCCCACATGCCGCAGAGCGGCTGGGCCCATGAACCATGGCCGCTGAGCCTGCGCGTCCGGAGCCTGTGCTCCGCAACGGGAGAGGCCACAACAGTGAGAGGCCCGCGTACGGCAAAAAAAAAAAAAAGCCATCTTAGAGAACTTAGTTCCAGCTAATTAGTACCCTACTACTTCTGAATGACATCATATAAGTCCAGGTCTTCATCTCTTCTATTCCTTAAAGGAGATCACTCTATGTACAAAAGGGAAATAAGAGAGTCAATAACTTGAATTCTCCCTAGATCAGCAATGAGAACTGTTTAAAGACAATCCCCTTGGAATTTCTTCTTCTTAAAGACATCATAAACACTGTTCAAAATCAATAAAACTTACCTAGAAGACTTCATAGTCCTAAGCTTAAATTTTAATTTGTCTCTCCCATCTCTAAACAGTGTCTATGATTCTCATTTGTACTTCACTTCTAAATCACTACAGGTTTGCTTTGGTAGAACATGTCTTCAAAAGCTGCCATTAGGCCTGAATTACATGTTTACATATGAATTACATGGTTAAAAATATGCCTTTTACTTCACCAATGTTATTTGTTTTTTGTAGCAAAAGATGATCTTGGGAGATTTTTCCCACTTAAAAAAATGTTTTAATGATTCTGTAATAAAGCTAGTAGTATTAAGCCTACCCAGATGATGTTAGAACTTTGTTTGGAGTGGGAATAGGGAAAAGGCTGAGCCCAAAGGCAAAAATTGAGGACATTTTATATAAATAAAATCTTATTCTATATAACATCAATAATAATAGTGATAATAGTGGTAAAAAGCAAAATTATTATGGATAAGAAACTTTAAATAAAGTATTAATTTAATAAAATAAAATATGTAAGTACAATAAAACGGTGAAAAATGTTTTTCAAGAACACATGAGGAAGGTTCCTAGGAATGACAATGAAATTATATCGCCTTTTGCCATTAGAGTTACAGGGTTTTTTCCCTAAGAAATTTAATCATTTTAATACCTTTATGTGTACCCAATACTGCCCCTAATTTTAATCCTTACTTTTAATCAGGATGCAACAGCTCATAAATGATTACTGAGCTCTTGAGTTATCAGTTTCTCTCTTGGATTAAAAAATGAGAGAACTGCTGACAGAACGCAATTCACAAAAACAGTCACTTGCCAGTAGATAGGATTATAGATTGGAAATCATCCTGGTTAATAAGCTTCACTATATTTAATTGTCCAACATGCAAATCAATTTAAAAATTTTGTAAAAGAATTCTAGGTGTTGTTCGTTTGTTTTTGTTTTTTTAACATCTTTATTGGAGTATAATTGCTTTACATTGTTGTTAGTTTCTGCTGTGTAACAAAGTGAATCAGCTATACATATACTTATATCCCCATATCCCCTCTCTCTTGCGTCTCCCTCCCACCCTCCCTATCCCACTCCTCTAGGTGGTCACAAAGCACCAAGCTGATCTCCCTGTGCTATGCGGCTGCTTCCCACTAGCTATCCATTTTACATTTGGTAGCGTATATATGTCAGTGTCACTCTCTCATTTTATGCCAGCTTACCCTTCCCCCTCCCCATGTCCTTAAGTCCTCAAGGTTTAATAAATATAAATTATCTTAAATATATTCACTGAAGAGTAAAAAAATTTGTTGAAAGTCATTTTATCTCCCTAACACTATATGGAACATGTACCATCTCTAGCATTTTCTCACCAACGTCCTTAAAGCTCAGAACCAATATAGATTCAACGACTATCTGTTAAAGAAGAGCTGATTACAACATGGTATTCAAAAAAGGAGAGGTGTCCTGGAGACAGTCACGCTAATAATAGCTAATATTTTCATAGCTCTTAATATGTGTCAAGTCCTATTCTAAGTGCACTACTACCTGTCTTCCACTAGGATATCAACCTTCTGGAAGAGATACCATATTACAGATGAAAAAAGCACAGAAAGGTTAAGTATCTTGCCCAAGGTCACCAGCTAGTGAATAGCTAGCAGAGTTAGGATTTGAACCCAGGCAATCTGACTCCAGAGTACAAGCTGTATGCTGCAGTGCTTCAAATTCTACAGTAGAACAGACATCAGCATGAACATCTGGAGTCATTAAGCAATGTTTCACAAAGGGTGGTCCTTCTTCTTCTGCATCAGAATGACCAGGGGTGCTAGTTTAACATTCAGATTCCCAGGCCCCACCTCAGGCAACCGATCAGAGTCTTACAGTAAAGCCAGGGATCTGCATTTTAAATTAGAAATGCAAGAGATTCTTAAGTCAAAGTTTGAGAGACAATGTATTAGAGACTAACAAACAATCCAGGAGTAGTGCATCCTACAAGTATAAAAATATTACTTCTCTGTTCTAATTCATTCTGAATTGAAATAATCCAGCTTCTCTTTTATTTAGGGTAGAGCTGGGTTAGTAGAATAATCCATTGTTATTGTGGTTGAAATAGTCTATCTAATTTGTATTTTATTTATATAAAACTAAAATCACAAAAAATTTAAATGATTATTCTGTTGATTGGAAGAAAAGCATCTGTAATACACTAACTTGTCAATGTTGTTAGTTTTACTTGGAGGAGGGCAGTGTAGTATGATAGAAATACTACTACACTAGGAGTAAGAAGATCAGATGCTACCACTAATCAGAATTATGACCTTTGGTTCTTGGGAGCAGGGGCATCATCCCCAGTTCAACAGAACCAAAAGTCTTAATTCTGATTAGTGGTAGCATCTGATCTTCTTACTCCTAGTTCAGTATTTCATTGATATTAAAATATAAAGATATTATCAAATCTACACTTACCTCTGTGATTATTTTGGAAGGTTAAATTTTGCTCAGTGGCTGTTGAATAAAAAGGCTACTAAGTTTAATGAAGAGTTTAAATCATGTTTTACATCAATTTGGTTTCTAAAAAAAAATAGCATAAAAACTTTAAAGTCAGGTTTCAGGAAATCTGGCTAAGAACAATGAAAGCGTTGCAGAGGTTTCTGGAATACTGGTGAGTCTTCAGAACAATCCTGGTATATGTATTTGGTGAGACAGGTTTAATATCAAAGACTTGAGAAAAATCTACATGCTCCATACACAGTGTATAAATAATTCTACAACAATAAGAAAATTAAATAATTTCCACAATTAAAATACTCTTACATAGAAAAAGAAATCACTTTAGCACCAACAAGCGAAAATGTTATGGAAATCCTTGAATAATTTTCAGTGTCTTTTCAAATAGATTTTCCCTATCAATCCTCTTTGCATTTTGCTTATTTTTAGGGAATAGTCTTAGTTAAGCACATTTATCTCCTAGATTTTATATATATATACACATATATATATATATATGTGTGTGTGTGTATATATATTTCTATTTTTTAAATCAAAGGTGTAAATCCTTTCTTGTAGGAACAAACAGTTGAAATAATAATCTATGATAAAAATTCATTAATGTGCCAGAAGAGTGTCTTTTCTCATATGGTTTATGCTCCCACCTCCATCCATTCAGAAAATATAAGAAATGTATATACATAAAGACAATCAGCAAGTTGACCTAACACACTTGCTGCCATGTGTTTATTTTTTCAGCACTATAAGAAAAAAGTGACAATTTGACAGTATGATTACCTAAAGATGTTTATCTTTTTGAATTTCATAGTATTCTAACAAATTATTTCTGAGACTCAGTGTTTTAAAGAAATTATTCTTCTCAAACTACCCCCTTTATTCTTCTTTTTTTTTTTTTTGTGGTACGTGGGCCTCTCACTGTTGTGGTCTCTCCTGCTGCGGAGCACAGGCTCTGGACGTGCAGGCTCAGCGGCCATGGCTCACGGGCCCAGCTGCTCCGCGGCATATGGGATCCTCCCAGACCGGGGCACGAACCTGCGTCCCCTGCACCGGCAGGCGGACTCTCAACCACTGCGCCACCAGGGAAGCCCCCCTTTCTTCTTCATATCCCTTGAGAGCAGATGTTTTGTCTTATCCATCTTTCTAGCTCCAAAGCACCTTCTACAGTCCTTTACACAAAAAGGATGCTAAAAACACTGACCTAAAAATAAATGTACAATGGAACATTATTGAGCCATAAACAGGAATGAAGTAATGACATCTGCTACATGAATGAACCCTGAAAACATGTTAAGTTGAAGAAACTAGACACAAAAACCACATATTGTATGATTCCATTTACATAAAATGTGCTGAATAGCTAAATCCATAGACATAGAAAGTAGACTAGCAGTTGACAGGAACTGGGGGGAGGGGAGAATACAGAATGAATACTAATGAATATGCGATTTCTTTTTAGGGCAAAGAAAATTTTCTGGAATTTCCATAACTTTATAAAAATATTAAAAATCACTGAACTGTACACTATAAAAGGGAAAATTTTACGATATCTCAATTTAAAAAAAAAGAATGAGTGAATGAATGCTCACACTATTTCTCTTTCATTTAGAGTTAAAAAATACTGCCCACTGACTAACATGTAACCCGATTTAACTTTCTCTACCCTTTAGCATATGCTTGGTTGCCCCTTCCCCTTGCTTAACTAATATGTCCTCAAAGAACGAACAATTTTTATACTACAAAAGAAATCACAAAATCTTTTAGAAAAGTAAAACTGACTTTACATTATTCCACCGTGGCTGTCTGTACCATGTCTACATTCAAAAGTTTCAACTGAAAAATGATTATAAGGAACTATTCTCATTTTTCACCTTTTCTTCTTCCTTGTACCTTTTTACTAAATAACAGCATTAAACGTTGTTTGGTGTCAAAAGCAAATGATGGAATGAATTATCAAATTCAATTCAATGAACACATTGACTGTATTTAAGCACTGTATTTAAGCACAGTGCTATGTTGGGAAACAAGGTCTATTAAATAAATAGGAAAACCTATCTTAATAAATAAACCACAAAACGATCCCATATATCACCTTCTCTGAAACTTTAATTAATCAGTCTGGAGAATACAGCGATGGTAAAGGCAGCTCTTGCCACAAACTGTTAAGTCACACAAATATTTATTAAGTGCTTACTCAATAAAATGGTATAAAACAAGGAAAAGAGCATCAGCTTTGCCCTCAAGTAGATATGGGCTTGAATTCCACACCTTCATTTGCTAAACTGTGTGCGTTGGGAAAATTAGTTAACCTTCATGAATCTTACCCTTTCTCGTATAAATGCCACACTACCTGCGTGGCATGGTATTATGAGGAATAAATGAGATAGCATAAAGTGCCTAGCAAGGCTTCAGTAAATGGAAACTATTGTTAAGATTATGATTATGTTCCGGGCACCAAAGATCTGGAGGGTGGGGTTAAGGATGAATAAGCCATTTTCAATTGGAGGTTCAGTAAGGACTCAGGAAAATGCAGCTGAATTTTGAAGAATAAGAAGTTTCAATTCAATTTGGTAATATTCTGTAGAGGAATTTTCTGTCTATGTTCATGAGAGATACTGGTTTATAATCTTCTTTTCCTGTAATGTCTTTGCCTGGTTTTGGTATCAGGGTTATGCTGGAAAGAATTCAGTCCTTCTGGCAGTGGCGGCCACTCTCCTCTTCCAGGCCTGCACCAGTGAAGAAGAATCTCTCCAGTCTCCTAATCTTTCTGTTTCTAGAGGTCTGTGGAGAAGGGACTGCAAGTGAGAGTGAACCACTTTTGTATCAGTAGCTACCAATGGCTCTATGCTTGGCCTTTAGCAATTCATTAAAGAAAAGTCTAGTCAAATACATCTTATCTGCTTGTATGGTGCCTGGTATCTCTTCCTGTAACTGTGCTCTGGCACAGTGACAGGGTTCTTGTGTCTCATATCTCGGGAGGAGTCTGTCTTTCCGTGGACTTCAGGCTACTTAGTTGCTGTACATCATAAGCCCTCTGATGGGTTCAAGAAATGTTATGATTTTAGAGTTTATCTGACATTTTATTACAGTTAGGAGAAGAGACACTCTCCACTTTCCTCCTCCTAGGTGGAAACAGAACGCCCACATTCAGCAACATTTTAAAGTGAATTTCTATTTTATTAATCAATAATAGCATGGATTTGTGAAAGACACATTTATTCAGATTACACCTTTGGATTCATGGACTTTGGGCAGATTTATTACTCTGTGCCCCATCCCTTCCCTATCAGAGATCTACACACATGGCTTTTAAATCACTGTCATACTTTATGAGAAAAAAAATCAATTTAAAAAACTGTTAACTGTGATTTTAAAATTACTAAAATCAATTGTAATTTTGAGCTATTATAATTTAGTTATATTTCAAATACAAAAGCAAAAATTTTCATTTGCACATACGGTTAGAAATGGCTTCTAAATATATATAAGCTTTGAATTTCCTAATTCTCACATATCTAAAGTCACAATCACTGTATGTTAAGGTATAAAAGGTGCTACGATGGCTAGGAATTAAACTCAGGACATAATGTCAAAAAAAACCTATTGTGATTTCCCACAAAAATGTAACCTGCTTTTGATAAATTAGTGCAATTACATTAGTAATTACTTTTAGCACTTTGATACATATTTTCTGAGCAACATATTTCATCTACAAATAAGAAAACTGAAGAATGCTGTGGTTTTCAAACAACTTTGACAACTAATCTGTCCTACCATTTAACCATACAACATATGTTCTAATTTTCCCCCATTGATTATAGTATAGCCTATTTGACTTTCTAATTATTCTTTATTATGCGGTTCTTAAAATTTTAAGAGAAAAACTAAAGAAGAAAAATATTTTTAAAAGTGAACTATTTTAATACATCACTTTATAGAATTTAATTGTTCCTGGGTTCATAACAAATAAATGGATTGAAAACTAGTCTCTCATTTGTACTGAAGAAAGTTAACTGCACAGTGAAAGGGAAAAACATTTTAATGACTTACTAAATTACTTAAAAAGTTGCTTTCACGGGCTTTCCTGGTGGCGCAGTGGTTGAGAGTCCGCCTGCCGATGCAGGGGACACGGGTTCGTGCCCCGGTCCGGGAGGATCCCGCATGCCGCGGAGCGGCTGGGCCCGTGAGCCATGGCCGTTGAGCCTGCGCGTCCGGAGCCTGTGCTCCGCAACGGGAGAGGCCACAACAGTGAGAGGCCCACGTAACAAAAAAAAAAAAAAAAAAAGTTGCTTTCACTATAAAACTGTTAGACACATTAATCAGGACTTAGAATCAGATAAGTGGTGTCATGTGCTCAAAAATATACCCAATGAATTAAATACCAAAAGAAACAGATATTATCTTTCAGAATTCAATTCAATTTCTCTCTTTTGTATTAAAATCTGAACGTAATAATCAAGCGGAGAGGAAGGAGACAAGTACTTTAAAGATCTCCCAGAAGCATAGTGCTAGAACCTACGTCCTACCATATCTTCAGTCAATTTTTAATGGATGATCACTAAACTACTGCTACTGCTAGTAAACGGCTTGATTTCTTTATATACATATATTAAACTACTATGCATTTCAAAGTGAAATACATAATACTTCTTCCTGAAACAGCCATAATTTGGGCTTCAAGTATTCTTAGAAGCATTTATCTTCCAGAAAAGATGTGGTTTTGATTCCCTTGTGATAAGGTGAATTTCCTTCATTATCTTCAAGCCCTTTGTATATGATAGGATTGAATTCCTTCAAGGTCACTCAAAGTTGTGAAAGCCCTAGAGGATTATTTTGGCACTCTGACTCTCTTATTCTTTGAAACATTTGGCAGTGTATCAGAGCTTCATCAGAGAAAAAAATTAAATCCACAAAATTTATAGGGGAAAAAGTCATAACTGACTATATTTGCCAAGGGAATTGTATTCATTCAAAAAATATTTAGTATGGAGATATGTATCAATTATAGAGTGAAACACTTGGCTCCTATTTAAAATGTTTTATCTATAGCCCACTGGGTATTTATTTATCTTGGTTAAAACTGACATAGGCCTGCGGCTCTCCTAACTTCTGTATTGCATGTAAAATTAAATGAAAATAATTTTTACACATATTAAATCCAACTGTTCTAGATTCTTTCTAAATAAAACTTCCTCCTACTAGCTAACACATTGGTTTCTTTTATTTTTCTTATGATTTTTACTGACATTAAATGTTAACTGCACACTATTATTTAATGACGTTGTAAGTCAACAAAAATTTAAATATTGCCATCTTGTGGTCAGACATTCTTATATGTGAAACTGAAAACAATGCCACTTTCCTAAAGAGAGGTATTTACCCTTAAAATCTTACCAAAGATATTTTCCTATCAGGTGAGAAAAATGATCATACAACATTCTCCAAGGAGACAAAATTCATTTATAATTTTAAGAAATTATAATTTTAAAAAAAACTAAATTAAATATACAGTCATTGATCATGAATAGTAACAGAATTCAGTAGAAGGACATCAAGTCAGTCCTGATATTATCTTAGAAATATTCATTTGCTTATATCTACATACTGTCATGATTAATTTTTAAACACAATGAGGAAAGTGTTACAGGTAATTTTCCATAGGATTTTAAGATATAACACTAACACTACTGTACCACTGTTAGGTTTTAAAAAGTGGTCAGGAGGGGAAAGTTCTGAAAAGCTGGAGCAAGAAAGGAACAGAAAACAAGCAGAAAAGTAAAACCCTAAACCTCATATAACATAATCTTAAGCACTTCCTCATTTAGGTCCTCCCCAAACTGCCAAACAGTTACATTTGTAATTATATTGGCATTCAATATATGAGATAAAAAAACACAATTACAAAAGTGAAGAAAAACATTCCACTGCTCAAAATACTCCTAATACTTCTACCTGGACTGTAGACAGAAAGTTTTTAAACAGAAGACATCTTAATTTCTACTGCCAAATTTCAGAATTTAGGTTATATAAAATTTAAATGACAAAGAAGCAAGAAGGCAAACTAAGCACAAGGCCAACAGCTTTGCAGAAACACAAAGACAACATCAAATGCCGGGATGCTGACTGAAGAATCATTTAGCCACACAATTTTGGTAATCAAGCAGTACAGAAAAGTTCATTCATATGATAGCATCTAACATGAGTTCTTTGTTTTCTAACTTGTATCTGTTGATCAAATCGCCACACAACATAAATAGCCTTTACAAAGCTCCTTAACAACCATAATCATTGCCTTTATATTATAATTTAAAACAGACAACTATGATACAGATACAGACTTATACATAGATAAAAAGACACTGACATTCAATTGTACAAGAACCAAAAGGTAAGATTAAAATAAAAATACTACCTAAGAGTTTTTAAAATCCATTAGAAATAGTGTTTATTGGTAAAGAGAACTAACAAATATACTCAAATACAATACCAGATTCTTTATCCCAAAGGGCTAAATCAAAGAAAACAAAAAAAACCCCTAGAGAATAAGAATAAAACTTATATAAAAGAATTCTCATTATATACGTGTTCAATTCACAACATATATCAAACTCTTATATTATTACAAGGAAACAAATCTTACCTTGTTGCTGTGAAAGTGAAATATCACATTTATTTCTTACACGTATTAAACGACTTTGAACTGGCTTGTGTTCAACTTGCTTAACATCTTGGTCTTGTTTTTGTTGGTACTGAAGAATTTAAGACATGAAGTCATAATATTATTTTTTAAGTTACTTTAAAAAGATCTGAGCAATTAAATTATTTAGGTGTTTATTATATAAAATTTGGATATCATGCATGCTTTCTAACTACCAAATGGGTGATGGAGTACATATTACTAAAGAAAAGATATTGCAAATAAAATCTTTCAAAAGATTTGGGTAATATACACAGATTTCAGATATTCAAATCATTTCTATTTTTCCTAGAGAATTCAGAGCTACTTATAAACCAACTATTCTAGATACATACATGATGGATTTAGACAAGATAAAAACTTAATTTGACTGTAAGCACTTCCATATAACCATTTTTGCATAAAATGAAAATCTGCATAATGTAATGCAATTTTCAAAGAGCTTTTATATATAATAACATCACTGAATTCTCACAAGTGTTGAGTAGGTATTGTTACCCTCCTTTGCCATTCAAGAAAAGTACACTCTACCATAAGCCCCATCATCTCTCTTCCTTACTACCACCTAACGAAATTTGAAATTTACAGTAGTCACAAATTCCTTCACAATCACACATTACAAATTGTGATGACTTTAGCCATTTTCTTTCTCCCCTTTCCTGTTTTATGAGCCTAATTATGAATGAGTCTCTGAAAACAACTGTCAGATATAATTTGACAGGAACCTAAAAAGGTATCTCTGAACTCTTAACAACAGATACAAGCAGAGGAGAATCTGAAACACCTGTCCACATGGACTCAAATGTAACCACTCCAGTTCTGGCAGGTACTTATTTATCTACAGATAAAAATCAGTAGCTTTAGTCTGCAATAATAACAACTAGCCTCACCTCTGGTCTTCTAAGTTTAGAGCCATTAGTCATATAGGTTTCTTCCCTGAAGGAAATATTATTTTGGTGTGTATTTCTAAGATGGGTACTATGACTCTTTTGTGCTGCTTCAATTTAGAACCTTCCTACTGGCTCCCTTCCTTAACCACAGGGATTAAGAGCTGAGTATTGTGGAGCTAAACTGCTCCTGCTCAAATTTGGCTAAGTCATTATGTAGCTTTGACCTTGGGTTAAGTTACTTAACCCCCCAATACCTCTATTTTCTCATTCATCAAATGGGGATGATAATAATAATAACTACCACAGTAGGTTGTTAAAAGGATTAAATGAGTTAATACGTAATGAACTTAGAACAGCCTCTGGCAGAGTAAGCACTATAAACAAGTGTGTGCTAGTATTAGTCCTAGCCATATTTCTCTGTTAATAAAAGAAATCTAACAAATGAATTTTTTTGAAGCCGTTCTTCTGGTAACACCTTGCAGTTTTATTTTAAAACAGGCCAATAATTAAAGGAGAGCAATCTTTCTTTTATTTTTTAGAATATCTTTATTGAGATATAACTGATAGACAATAATCTGCATGTATTTAAAGTGTATCATTCGTTAAGTTTTGACATATGTATATACCCATGAAGCCATCATCACAGTCAAGATAATACGATGAACATATCCACCAAGCTCAAAATAACCTGAATTCCCTCCTATAACTATAGATTAGTTTGCATTTTCTAGAATGTCATGTAAGTGGAATCGTAAGGTATGCACTATTTTGGGGGAGTGGGGGTTCTGGCTTTTTCCCCTCAACACAACTTTTGTGAGAATCGTCCATGTCACTGTATGTATCAGTAGTCCATGGCTTTTTTCTTTTTTAATAAATTTATTTATTTATTTTTGGCTGCGTTGGGTCTTTGCCGCTGTGTGTGGGCTTTCTCTAGTTGTGTCGAGCAGGGGCTACTCTTCGTTGTGGTGCATGGGCTTCTCATTGCAGTGGCTTCTCTTGTTGTGGAGCACTGGCTCTAGGCGTGTGGGCTTCAGTAGTTGTGGCACACGGGCTCAGTAGTTGTGGCTTGTGGGCTCTAGAGCACAGGCTCAGTAGTTGTGGTGCACGGGCTTAGTTGCTCCATGGCATGTGGGATCTTCCCAGACCAGGGCTCGAACCCGTGTCCCCTGCATTAGCAGGCAGACTCTTAACCACTGTGCCACCAGGGAAGTCCATCCACGGCTTTTTATTGCTAAGTAGTATTCCATCTTATAGATATGCCACAACTTGTACATTCAGCAATTGATGAATATTTATGTTGTTTCCAGTTTGGGGCTACTACCAATAAAGTTGCTATGAACATTCATGTGCAAGCCTTTGCTTAGACATATGTGGTAGTTTCTCTTGGGTAAATAAATACCTAGGAGTGAAATGTCTGGGTCATATGGTAGGTGTACATTTTATCAATACTTTTTAAAGAAATTGCCAAACTGTTTTCCAAAGTGGTTGAATCATTTTACATTCCCAGCCAGCAGCATATGAGAGTTTAAGTGCTCCACACCCTTGCCAAAACTTGGCATGTTAGTCTTTTTAATTTGAGATGTTCTAATGCATGTGTAGTAGTATTTCCTTGTGGTTTTAATTAGCATTTCCCTAACGATTACCGATGTTGAGAATCTTTTTATGTGCTCACTTGCCATCAGTATATCTTCTTTGGGTAAGGTATCTGTCCAAAGATTTTATCCATTTTTTAATTGGATTGTTTGTTTTCTTAATATCGTATTCTGTGAGTTCCTTATATATCCTGCATATAAGCCTTTTACCAGATAAGTGATTTTCAAATATCTTCTCCCAATCTGTAGCTTGTCTTTTCATTCTTTTAACAGTGTGTTTTGAAGGGCAGATATTCTTGTTTTTGATAAGACCAGTTTATTAATTTTTTTTCTTTCATGGATAGTGTTATTGGTGTCATTTTTGCCTAACCCAAGGTCACAAACAATTTTTCTTTTATTACAGAATTAATTAACAGATACTTATTCATGACTAGTTTTTTCCTGATCTTTGCTTGGTCACAGGTTATTAATACTGAACCCTACATAATAGTGTGTTCCATAAGCAATCTTTATTTTATATACTTTTGGCTTTCACCCTCAACACCATGCAATGCAACACAATACCATACCATGATGACTATTTATTGAATAAATTAATCTACAGTGAGATTACACAGATTAAAAAACTGTATTTAATTTAACATGAGCATTTTTTTTTACACCTTGGAGAGTAATTATCCTATTTTTTCAGTACACAAGATTGCATGGGTCATTGGCTTAACTCAGTATGAAATATCTCATACTTTCACGGTAACACACTTCACAAATTTTAAAAGAATAAATATTTATTGAGTACCTATTATGAAGAAACTACTAAACTAGATATTGCAGGGGAATATAGAGGTGTAAATGATAATAGCTATCTAACTTGGTAATAGGCATTTTTACATACATTATTTTAATCTTTAATTTAAAGATGAGGAAATTAAGGCTTAGAAAAAGGCTAAGTATGTATTCAAGGTCACAGCTAGAGATTGGATGAGCTAAGATCTATAGCCAGGCTTGAGTTAGTGAAAAAAGGAGGCATGATTTGAGGCTGTCTGACTCCAAAGACTGTGCTCTTGACAGTGTGCTATGCTAAGGCAATATTCTTACCATTCTGATTTAAGTAAAGTACAAGTGCTATTAATTGGGTACCTGAGGAAAATCTTCAGCTGCTACTGATAATTTAACATCATCTTCTTGTGTTGTCAGAAGTTTTGTGGGAAGGGCAAGGTGAGGATCTGGCTGCAACTCCAATTCTCCCAAACTCATTGGACCATGACTAGCACATAAATCTTCATAAATATCATCTGTTATCAAGCATGTAAACAAAAAGTTAAAATAAATTATTTCTTAGAAAAAGAAAAATTGGCTAAAATTACCAATATTTCTTACCTGCTGAATTAGAAGTACTTCAACAGAAAATACGTGTCACCAAGCCTTCACTGCAATTAAAACCAAAGCTCATAGAGAATGCAAAAAGTACCTATGTTCAAACAAATCTATGGACTATTCTAAGGTTCCAATCAGCAAGCCGTTCACGCAGTCCACACCCAACACTCACTCCTACACACCAACTCCTAACACTCCAGATTACTTTTTCTATCAATAAGAGTCAATAGAATACTTTCCATCTAAAATGTAATCTTAAATCAAGGGGCAATTTCCTGACTAGAAAATGTTGGTATTGCTTAGTTCTGTTCTGGTATTTTTCTTCGAAAGATCAAGCTCCTCTTTTCCTCAACCAAATGGCATCTCAATGAAATCAATAAAAAGAAGACAATAAGAGCAGAGATAAATATTTATCTAATAATATCACTGTACATTTACATTACATTTTATACTCCAAGCACTTTCACATATATTATCTCGTTTAACTTGAACCTCACAATCATTCTGTAAGGCAGGAGGATCCGATAGTTTTATAACTGTCTTTCACTGTAAGGCTCAGGGAAGTTAACTGTCAAAATATCAGAGCTAAGAGGTGAAAAGGAACTAAAATCCTCATCTTTCAACTCCTAGTCACTGTTCCTTATTTCACATTCTCGCTAAATTATTTCTAAGAAAATTGTTTTTCCTAATTAATGGTCACCTTTTAAATATAGCACAATGCAGTCTCATTTTAATCAGTAGAAATAGACCTGAAGCACTATACATAAATTGTTTTAAATGAAATGACATTTTAAAGACCCCACAGGTATTTTCTATTTAAAAGCAGTATGTTGACAATTTCTTAGGTTTAGCAAATAAGCACTCTCTGGTTTTTTTATGTTAATCTATATTTTTAGGTGGGTTTTACATAAAGCAGAATACATACACTGACTTTTAAGTTTTACCTTTCCAGAATTTGATCTACACAAAACAATTTCTCAAAATTATTACCTGTTTTATTCTCATTTTATTTATAAGATTAATTTAAATAATTGTAATAACATGCATCATTTAGAGCAACCATTGTTCCAAGCCTCACATTGGCCTTTTTATATTCTGATATGGCTTTTTCTATTCCTATGTCACTTTTCCTACATTTTCTTAAGACTGGCAAATGAATTAAGATAAAAGATTTCATACATACATAAAAACTTTTTGTACTGATTATATATGATTATATACCTAGAAAGCCCTAGAGTCCCTAGTGAGGAAAAATAATTTTATTAGATGTAATAAGACAATTTGGTACTATGACTGGATACTAAAAAAATATACAAAAGTCATTGGTTTCTCTCTATATTATGCAATATGCCCTTAGAAATAGAAAAATAATCTTTTACTATAGTGACCAGAACTGTAAAATAATTAAGAAAGGTATAGAAGAAGAAAATGAAGAAAATTATGAAATCTTATTGAAGAGCACAAAACAAGATCTGGACAAATAGTAAAATACATAAAATGTATTTTTATACACACATATAAAAATGTCAATTCTTCCAATATTAATACATAAATTAGCACAATTCCAATCAGGGTGATTTTTAATTAAAAAACATAATTTTAGAGTTTATATGGAAGGATAAATGCCTGAGAATTGTCAAGAAAAGCAGGAAATTTTTTTTTTTTTTTTTTTTTGCGGTACACGGGCCTCTCAGTGTTGTGGCCTCTCCCGTTGCGGAGCACAGGCTCCGGACGCGCAGGCTCAGCGGCCATGGCTCACGGGCCCAGCCGCTCCGCGGCATGTGGGATCCTCCGGGACCGGGGCACGAACCCGTGTCCCCTGCATCGGCAGGCGGACTCTCAACCACTGCGCCACCAGGGAAGCCCCAGGAAAATTTATTTTGAAAAGTAAACTTGCCCTATCAGATAACAGAATGTACCATAAAGACACAGTATTCCAATGTGTTTTAGATCCTAAGGAATCTAGAATACTTAGAATAAAGAATCGAGAAAAAAAAATTCCTAGATCTATGAGAATTTAATATACAAATTGGTTGATATTTTAATTCAGTAGGAAAAAGATACATGATAATTGGCACAACTGACTACTTATCTGGAAGAAAATCAAATTGAACTTCTACCTTACACCACTTGCAAAAATAAATTCCAGATAGACTTAAATATAAATATATACTAAATAATAAACTTGCAAAAAGAATCTGAGACTACAGGTATAAGCTTGTATTGGGGGAAACCTAACCATGTGATGAAAACACAGGAAGTATAAACAATGTAAATAATTCTATAAAATTTTTTAAATTATATGGAAAAGAATATAAATAATGTCAATGAACAAAGTACAAATCTGGGAAAAGACATTTGCAATACAGATGATAGAAAATATCTAAATACAGAAATAGTTCTTACAAAGTTACAAGAAAAACTTAGAACCTAACAGACGGGGGAAAAACTTAAGTAGGTAATTCACAGAAGAGCAAATACAAATAGCCAACAAACATAAACTCAGCAGCAGTCAGCCATATCTTTATACTTTAACTGACAAAAATAAAAATAGTAGTAAACACAATTTCTGGAAGGGATATAGAGGGAAGGTTGTAATATATTACTAATAAAAATAAATTAGTTTAAATTTTTAAGACAGCAACTTGGTATATCTATTTTAAATTTTTAAATATATTTTCCCTTGGGCCCAGTAACTACTTCTGGGAAACTATTCCCTAAATATAAAATGCAGCAATATGTTAGGATACACACGTGTGAATATTTACTTTAGCACTGTTTATAGTAGGGGCGAAATGATAATAAAGTAAATATTCATCAACAGAGCAATGATTGAATACATTATCGGAAATCCATACTAAAAGTGGATAAAAAGTCAATAAAAAGATGAATTTAAGCACTACTACTTGACCTTGAGTAATTTCTGCAGGGTTTACTGGGTGAAAACAAAATGCAGGTGAGTGTGCATGACACAATCTCAACTTGTAAAATAACAACAAATACACACACATCGTATGTACCTATCATGTATACTGTATGATATATGCATATATATATAATAATTATATATGCATAAGGAAAAAAACCCAGGAAGGTTACATACCAGAATCTTAACACGAGTTAAGGCATAAAGTGGGACAGGAGAAAATGTGAGGAGGAGGGGTAGATGAAGAGCACTCAAAAAAAGTCTATAACTTAAAGTAATATATGATATAATCGTATTTTATTTTTATGTAAAATGATATGTGGCTGATGTATGGGTGTAAAGAAAAAAGTTAATTGAAAAGGACACAAGGGGGCTTCCCTGGTGGTGCAGTGGTTGAGAGTCTGCCTGCCGATGCAGGGGACACGGGTTTGTGCCCCGGTCCGGGAAGATCCCACATGCCGCGGAGCGGCTGGGCCCGTGAGCCATGGCCACTGAGCCTGCGCGTCCAGAGCCTGTACTCCGCAACGGGAGAGGCCACAACAGTGAGAGGCCCACGTACCGCAAAAAAAAAAAAAAGGACACAAGGTAGATTGTGATAAAAGAAGAAAAAAATTAAATATAGAAACAAAGAAAGTGTATAATCAAACATCTCCCAAAAGCATTAAAAGTGCATAATAGCTTTCAGCTCATATGACACCCTATCACTTAACCTATATTTACTGACTATGCTACATACTCTGCTAGATGACAGGGCTATGACAGTGGACAAGATAAAGTCTCCATTTTCAAGTGAGATTACAAATCAGTGTGATAAGAGCAACATTAGGCAGGTGACATTAGAGGACTACACAGAGAGCATATTTGACGGTACCTAACCCAGTGATAAGGGATCAGGAAAGGATTCCATGACAGCAATCACAACAATGTTGAACTTGATGTGTCACTTCTAAAAAGTATGCTCATTGAGTGTAATGTACGTTAGTTAGCCCTTTGTAAGAGAGACACTTAAAGTATTATTCCATTCAAGACAAATTTAATTAACCATAATTTAAAATCCCTAATTTTACTTTTCTAGAATCTTACTGCTTTGAAAAAGCAACCATGGTAGACTTTCAGAGAAGACTAAGTCCGCTTGAATTGCCAGTGCCAGCAGCAGCTTTGGTTCTTGCCTGTCTAATAAATTATTCCATTTGTATGAAACCCAAAGGTACCTCAAATTCCACATAGATGAAACCCCACTCATTCTTATTTCCTCCTAATTCTGTCTTTCCTCCAGAATCCCTCCCTCCCTCAGTGAATGGAAATACCATCTATCCAATCATTCTAGCCAAAAACCTGGAGTCATCTTAGACCCTCCCTTCTTTTGCACCTCTCATATTCAACTAAGTCTTGTCCACTCTCTTCCTCAAATGTCTCTCAAGTCTCCCTTTTCATATTTCTTCACTGCTGAATAATGTCTCACCAGGTTTACTTTAATAACTGTCTAAGCCAGAGGCTCCTTGCCTCCAGTCTTAATCCTCTGCAATCTATCCAACACACTGCACCTCACATGATCTTGCTAAATAAAAGGCAAATATGATCATGTCACTCATTTACATACAATCTTTAATGGATCTGTGAATATCACAAAACATTCAGAATTGACAGAAATTCAAGACTGAATTTTCCATGGGCATAAATATAAAGTAAGATTGGAATTACTTTCCGTTTTGCACACAAACGAGTCTCTACTGTCTTAGAGTAAATCGAAAAACCACTTGATATTATTATCTATATCCATCTGGTTTCTGCTACTGTTCCAATCCCATTGCATCCTAAAGTCTAATTCACTGATAAAGTACTTACATTTCCCCGCTTAAGTTTCACTGTTTTTTTTTTTTTTTTTTTACTTTATCCCCTTGTCTCATTGCATATTCTGCTTTGGAGGTTTCTCTAACACTTACTACACAGCAAACATCTATTCATCATTGAGAACTCATTTCAAGTTAGCTCCTCACACACGAAGTCTTTCTTGATTGCCCTCCCCAGTTACAACTGACCTGTACTCCCATCCCATACAGACTGCTTCACAATAACTACAGTAATTTATTGCATGTTTTTGCCTTCTCTCTACTACCTCTACTAGGGAAAAAATTCATTATGGATAAGGCCTTACCAGGTTTTATATTCCTACCACCTAGACTGTGCTTAGAGCAGAGCAAGCACTCAAAAAATATTTTCTGAATAAGTAAATGAATAAACTGGAACGTGCTTATCACACTTCATCATCTGGCTGATTTCTCTAAGATTCAGTTTCACATTGGCTCTTGTGGGAAACCTGCTCTGAGCTCTCATGTGTGGGCTGTTCCTCCTCTGCGCTCCCAAAGCAGTCTGTGTTGTGCATTAATCACGCAATATTAAAATTGCTGTCTCATATTCTTCTACACGAGTTTGTAAACTTCCTCGAGAGCAGATGTCTATTACCTCTGCATCTCAAGACCCTAATATTGTACTAATATATTGGTACCGAGTACACAGTAGGTACTCAATACAAGTTTTCTGAGTAAATGAAGAGCGATAATTGGTAGTAAGTCCCAGAGTCCTCACAGTTTGTTCAAAATACCAGTTTACACTTTAGGGTTCTCGAGACAATTCTTCAAACCTTATTTAGCATCTTTTTGTTACTCAACCCAATGTGAAAGCCTCAGAATTAGAAACAGTGATAGGGGACTATAGGTTGCAAACAGGATGCTTTCTGAAAATGAGCAGGGGTGGGGACAGGCAAGGTAAGAATAGCTGAGCCTCTGTAAACAAAGTTACTAAAAATCAACATGAAAGGCATGAGATTAGCCAGCAGCAGAAATAGTGATACACTGGGACTCATTCTTCTACAGTAAACATAATGTAACAAAATACTTAAAGCAAGAGGAACAAACTAGCTCTCTATAGGCACCTTCCTTTTAAGCAACTGTGGATAGTTTCTGGTTCCATTAAATACATTTGGGAAGGTATTGATATTTTTACATTCTCCAAGCATTATTAAAGATAGTAACAGTTACCATGTGCCAAGCACAGTGTTAACTACTTTATGTGCATTGTCACCTACTACCCACCCCTAATAACCTGAGGAGGTAGATATTGTTTGCAATAAGCAGCCTCCACGATGGCCCCCTAACATCTGGGTCCTGGTATTCACACCTTTCTGTAGTCCCCTACAATATTATTCCAGGATTGGTCTGTGTTATCAACAGAATGTGGCAGAAGTAATGGCATGTCACTTCTGAGACTAGGTTATAAAAGACATCGTGGTTTCCATCTTGGTTGTTCACTTTCTCTCAGATCATCCACTCTGGGAAAAGCCAGCTGCCATGTCATGACAGCTCTATAGAAAGGTTCCAGTAATGAGGAACTGAGGCATCTTGCCAGCAGCCATGTGAGTGAGCTTGGAAAATAGATCCTCCAACCCTAGCTGAAGCCCTCATATGACTGCAGCTCTAGCCAACAGCTTGACTACACCTTCATGAGAGATCCTGAGAACCATGCAGCTAAGCTACTCCCAGATTCATAACTTTCAGAAATGTGTGAGATAATAAATGTTTGCTGTCTTCATCTGCTAAATTTTGGGGTAATTTGTTACATAGCAATAGGTAACTAATACATTAATATTATCCCCACTTGATAGATGAAGAAACTTGGGCTCAGAAAGATTGTTACTTGCCCAAAAATACAGAGCTGGAATTCAAACTGATTTCTGAAACTCCAAAAGCTCAAACTCTTAGCCACTCTGTCATACTGACCCATCTATATGCTCAGTCTTACGCCACATCACTTATTATTTTTTCCAATTAAATTAAATAAATATCTATAGCGTGCCTACAATTAAAAATGAACTGTACTATAAGTAATCTGCTAGGCGATACCAGGGTATAAGGAGGGGCTAAACAGGATATATCCTCATGGATTTTATTCTATAACATTTATTATTTATTTATTTTTATTTTCTGTAACAATTTAACAAGTACCTTTGTTCGCCAAGTACCAAGCAGCTCTCAAGCGATCTGCGAGAGCCATCTAGTGTCAATTCTATTTAATTGCACTCTGCACTGTTAGCTGGATACAAATATAGAAGTCATATTTTAATGCCACTTTAAATACTAATTTTTAAAAATGTAAAAAAATTAATACTCTTACTATGTGCATAAAATAAATAATTCAAATATTAATTTACATTCATTCCCATAGAAAATTCAGTCTTGAATGTCTCTCAGATATGAATGATAAGGTATTCGCTCATACTTTGTGCCAATGTTTTTCTAACTTCCAGCATCTCCTCTTCTAACTTCTGGCAAATCTGCATACCTCCAGAAGTTCTTTTCATTTAAGAGAATGCAGCAATGGGCATGAGAAAATCAATAAATGAGAATATAGCTGATCCTCATTAATTTGAAGATTCCATTTCTGCAAATTCACCTATCTGATAAAATTTATTTGTAACCCTGAAATCAATACTCACAGCACGTTCGCAGTCATTTGTGGACATGTGTAGAGCAGCAGAAACCTGAATCACCCTACACACACTTCAGCAGATGAGGTTGAACATGGTGCTGCTCTGCTTTCTTATCAGCTCTTACACTGTGAACAAGTGTTCTTTTTCGCTAGTTAGTGACACATTTTTCACATTTTTGAATGCTTTGTTGGTGATTTTGTGGGTGTTTAAAATTGCCCCCAAACATAGTGCAGAAGTGCTCTCTAGTGTACCTAAGTGCAAGAAGGCTGCGATGGGCCTTACAGAAAAAATATATGTGTTAGATAAGTTTCATTCAGGAATGAGTTAAGTGCTGTTGGCCGTGAGAGTCAATGTTAATGAATCAACAATATATATTAAATAAGTGTCCTTAAATAGAAACACACATAAAACAAAGCTATGTATTGATCAACTGTCAAAAATGTGATAATCAGAGGCTCACAGGAACCTAACCTTGTATTTCCCCTAGAAGCAGTGGCTCAGTATTTGCTAATTCAATGTTTCTGTGACTCTATAGGACATAAGTACTATAGATAATGAAAATCAACTACATATGCTAGAAATTGGTATTCTCTATTCTACTCTTATTCCCAAAGTGTTACAGCAGAAAGTTTAGTTAATAAAATTCCAAAACAGTCCTGAGTACACTGAGCACTGATTCAGAAGACTGAACTTCTACAGTACTACCTAATTTAACATTGTCCTACACAAGATCTGTTATGTCACAGTTTTGATGTGCTGGTTATATTTTTCCAGTATATATTAAAATAAATACATCACTATTAAAAATTTTTAGGTGGACACATGCATATTACCAAAATTATCTCATGCCCCATCCAGTGATTCACGTACCAACACTTTGGGGAAATACTGCTATAAATACCAGAGAAAAAGTCATTATCAAACTTTTCAATTATGAATACCCCTTTTAATAAGGAAATTTTGTAAGCCCCTACCTGAAAATAGTTATGCTTTTCTTAATTCAGATCAGGGACACTACTGTAGATTATAATACAAAATACAGCATTCAACATGGAAACAGTAACCAAAAAAGTATGATGGGATTCGAAGTGAATATTCTAACAGACAATACATCAAGAAGCAATATTTTGGTGTATACCTGTAACTGTGTCACACTGCTGAGATAATGGCTTAGGAGCACATCTTTGATCTGAAGACTCTGCGTTAGTTACAGGCTGCTGCATATAGGTGGAATGTCCCATTAAGATGTTCTCTGCTGCTGCTGTCAGCCTGGGCCTTTGTCCTTCACTAAGTTCACCTACACTGTTTTCCAAGTCCTGTAAAAAGTAGAAACCATTGTTACAAACATTACATTAAAATCAAGTCAAAACAAGAAATAGTTGTCAAATGTATCATGATGCAGACCACATGACTGCTTGAAAGCTATTTTAGGAAGTCCTTATTATGCCACATACACACTACAGGAAAGTTAGTTTAATAAGATATCTAAGTGCAGGCTTTGTTCTCCGTATCTTATTTCTTATGAAGTTAAATACCCATTATCTGTTTTCTTCAAGCTCCAAATTAGACAACAATAAAACACACCGGAAAAATGTTATTATTTAAAACACTAAATGCTGTCACACATTATACATTGTTCATACAGCTTAATTAGAAGAATAGAAAATTCACCTCTTGTTCTTTATGAATGAAAATAGGCTAAAGTTGCTAGTGTGAACTTTATAATAAAACAACTGATGAAAATGTACAAAAAGTATGAATATGTTTATCAAATATACAAAATAAATAAAAACTAAAAAAATGATGAATTCTATTTTCTTTTGGTATTAAAAATAATATGCCCTAATCACTAGCACATCTTGTGACTTGGAGATAGTCTAATAAATGAGTTTACTAATCAAGAACTGGATAAAAATTCCAGTATATGAGAGTTCTCATGTTTTTTATTAAAAGTTTAATTTCAACCAAGTAGAGTTTTTTTACTAGAATATATGAAGAAATCACTGCTGAAACATCTTTGATGACTCTGTTGATTACAAAATAAAATCTAACTGTTTAGCTCATCATTCAAGATTTTCTACAATTTGCCCTAATTATCCTCTACAGATTTGTAGCTCCCCTTATCCTGTAATCTGACTTTTCTTTAAGAATACCAGTTGCTCAACACTCTTTAAAAAGAAAAAGATTGTTTTGCAATTAATATAAAACCCTTGGAGATTCTTGGGCAAAGTTTAGAATGACAGCAGATACATTTTCCCTAGAAATTAATTAGAAATATTTCACAGTGCCTATTTTACTCTGCCACTACCATATAAATGTTGTGCAATATATAGTACCTTCTCTGTTGTGAACCAATTTTTTAAGGTACTTGTAACTGCTGAACTACTTAACACCTTAATACTCTATGACCCTACTGAAGATTTAGCTTCCCTATTCACAAAATGCTCTCGTACTCATAAGCAGTTATCATTTTAATATTATACTCAAAGCTCAGACTCATGTCAATTCTAAGTTAGGCTACCTATGATCTCTAGTAGTACACCTGGCCCATCCACATAAATGTACAAATTGCAGTTTTGTCATCAGACTACTCTCACTGACCTGATGCTCCCTCTGGGCAAAGAGTTGTTTAAGCACAAAGAATGGTTACTATTTTCTTACCAAAACAATATTTTAACTTACAAATGTATCATTACTACCAGTTCTTATTACAAACAAAACAAATGTTTGATAGTTCTGTAAATGTAGGATAACACACTAAATGTCGCTGTTAATCAGACTGGCAAAAATTTAAAATTAAAAATATCATATGTGGGCTTCCCTGGTGGCGCAGTGGTTGAGAGTCCACCTGCCAATGCAGGGGACATGGGTTCATGCCCCAGTCCGGGAAGATCCCACATGCCGCGGAGCAGCTGGGCCCGTGAGCCATGGCCGCTGAGCCTGCGCGTCCGGAGCCTGTGCTCTGCAACGGGAGAGGCCACAACAGTGAAAGGCCTGCGTACCGCAAAAAAAAATATATATATATATATCATATGTGGTGTTGGAAAGGAATCTCATATAGTTGAAAAGCAATTTATTAGTGTCTGTTTAAATTATAAATGCTCGTGCCTTTTGAGTAATTCCACCCCTCATCTTCTATAGAAAGGCAATTCCTCATAATGTAAAAAGGATTTTATTCTTATTACAGTTTGGAGAGAAAAAAAATTGGAACCAATCTAAAAATCCTTCAACAGTGGAATAATTAAACTAGGGTATACTACATGGTAGATAAAAAGGATATGGTGGATCTTTAGGATTTCTAGTTAAATTTTAAGAATCAGATGGCAGAAAAACACATACACATACCTCAAAATTATCCACACATGACCACACACAAACATACACAACCACACATATGCAAATGCTTAGATGCTTAGAAAAAGATCTGGAAAGGATAAACTTCCAACTTCTGGGCTTCTGGTCTAGCCAAGATGGCACACTAACAAAGGCTGCCAGCTCCCTGTCCCCAAAACAATGTTGTAGTAACTACATATGTGGGAAGAAACCAGGATTCTGAGAACTAAGTAAAAGTTGTGAAAAACCACTAAGAAAGACTGACGACTAGCTTGACTTGGTGTGTGTGGGGAGAAAGGGGCTGCATCCTGAGGAGGAGGGTCGCTAGAGGAGGTTTAGTGAGAAGAAAGATTGGTACAAAGTGCTGCTGTCATTCCCTTTTTCCTTCATTAACGTGAGATCATCACTGCTTGTCCCTTAACCATAAAGATCTTGGCAACAATCTGGGCTGCAGATACTAGTACCCCAGAGTAACATCAGGGAGCATGAAGGCCCAGCCGGGGTAAAAAGTTATAGGTGACATCTGACCAGGAACCCATGACTATTCATTCCTTCACTCTCTCCCTTCTTCACCCCAGGACAGGAATACAAAACTTCCCAAAGAAACTTCTTCCTAAGGGTTTTAAAGACACAACAACCATCAGAAACACTAAATGGTAGAGTACCAGCAAACAGCAGTGGCCACGATCAATAGTGGTTCCGTGCTGCCTGAGACGCCCATCCCTGGGGCTCATCTCCTCCTCTCTTCTTATATTCACAGGAACAGACTATGGCCTGATTTTCGTCCTTACGCAATACGATTTCTCACAGAATAGCTTATTCCCACCGCCACCACCCCACCCACCCCGGCCCCGGAACATGAGTTCATATACCAAAAGAAACAGATACTCTTATAAAGCAGAAACTAACACATCATTGTAAAGTAATTATACTCCAGTAAAGATGTTAAAAAAAGAAAAAAAAAAAAAAAAAGAAACAGATACTCGAGGAATCAATTAGTGTTTAAAAGAAAAAGTGAAAAACATTAATCATACATACATACACACAAGGAATAAAGAAAGATATTAACAATGTGAAACAAAAAATCATTAAAAAAAAGAACCAAGTAAGACTATCAGATATGAAAAATATAATAAATCAGATAAATAGTAGGCTAAAGAACAACTTAGTGGTTGGCAGATCAGATTGAAGAACTCTCCCAGAAGAGACTAGGAAAGAACGAAGACATAGAAAGTCTAAGAGATAAAACAAACAGAAGCACAAGTGTTAATATCTGGAAATAATAGTTCTAGCCAGTGGGGGAAAAAATGAGAGGAAGAAAAAAATAGAAAAAGTAGTGAGAGAAATTTCCCAGCATTAAAAAGATGGAAAAGTCTGAGCATCGAATTAATAAACGAACCAATATTACTGATTTCCAAAATGAAGGAAAGAGGGATTAGTTAGTGGAACTTTTAAACTACACTGACATTTCTACTATTTTTTGTGCCATTTGTTTGTCTCATTTTCTCTCTCCTCTTTCTCTCTCAGCCTACTGGTTTCTATACTAAGCAGCATGGTTTCTACAGCTATGAGAGTACTTTCTTGAGTTTAGCAACAGCAATCACAACTAGTATCTTTCCAGTGAAATCAATTTTTGGTCAATAGCTAAGTAAAGTTGCAGAAAATTTAGTCATTTTTCAATAAGAAGGAGTAAGTTAAATTTCCAATTTTTCCATTACTAAGTTCCATATCTTTTGTCTTCTACCTTTCCTAAGAATTAAAATTTTTAAGATAAAAATTAATAGAAAATAAAGCCAGCCATCTCCTTGGATTCTGTATAGTCTTCAGATCTTCAGCTCATCTAAAGGCAGTTTCACACCTGTTCAAGCAAAGACAACCAAATACAATAGAAAGAATACTAAATAGAATCAAGAATCCTAGTCTCACCTCTATCATTAACCAGCCTGAGCAACTACACTGTACATTTCCACCTGGAATTTCCTTAAGCACCTTAAACTTAATGTTTCAAATCAAATTCATTACCTTCCCCACAATACTTGGCACTCTTCTCTGCTTTTCTAAGCCAACAGCTACACAACCACAACTTCCCTTAACCAGTGACCAATTACTGCCAATCAGTACTCATATTTAAATCTCTCTCCTTTCTATTTCTACTTAACTGCCTTTGTTCATGTTCTCATTCTGGACTACTCCAGTGGTGTTCTGACAAACCTCTATCTTTCCCTCACTTGTCCACGGCTCCATATGTCTTCCTAAATATCTTAGCCTGTGACTCCCTTGCCCAAAAATATCTTAAGGGGCTCCATAATGTCCAAGCCTTACCATGGCCTACAAGGTTCTTTACGATCATATTGTTCAATCTATTTCTCCAGCTATTTGATCAGTTACTGCATGGTAGAGTAATTGTTTAAGCTCTTTTCTCCCTACAGGACTGTAAGCTGCTTAAAGGTAGGGACCCTGCCTCATTCATCTTTGTACCTTTTCGGAGGTTGTGTCTGGCATATAGTAGATACTCAGTAAATGCTTGCAGAAAGAAAGAAAGAATGAATGAACGATCCTCACAAATCATTTGAATGGGCTTCAGCTTTTTTCATCTGTAGAATAAGAGAGTTAGAACAGATGGCCTAAATTCCTTTCAGCTGTAAAACTCATAACTACGGTTCTAGGTTAAAGTTACTGCAAGGCTGATCCCTGAGTAAGCTGAAGTATTAGAGTGCTTTAACTAAAAGTAGGAATATTTTTGTTATCTTTTTCCTGTATTTAGATCTAACAGAAAAAAAAATTAAGGTTAAAAAATACCTCTGAATGATAGACCATTTGCTGTGAAACTAACGATTCCTGGTTTTGTTTAGCAAGAAGAGAAAGAATTGCATCAGCATGAATTTCTTTATGGGGCATCCTAATCACTTGTCCTTCGCTGGGAGGATCATCTTCCTAAGTAAAATATAAAGACAATACAATAAAAAAACAAAAATTAATGCATCAATTACATTTTTCATAATTTATGATTAATAAAACTTAACAGTCTTCATGAACATGGTCATATTAGCACTTTACAGAAAGAAGATGGACTCTTTATTATCATTTAGATCTCACTTCCATTCGACTATACTAAAAACCCTTTATTTTTGCCTCAAATGTAAATAACAGTATAAAATAATTGGGTTACATTTAAACTAGAGATTTACTATAAAATCATATGAAAGTTGGACACTTTGTCCCATGTGATTGAGTTACAATGATTCATAAATGTTTTATACAGTGTCATCAAGTTTTTGGCTCACACGGTTTCCTGCTTCATGTTGATGCAGCACACAAAGCTGCGCCCCCAGCGTGGCAATGGGGGCAAAGCACTGTAGCAGTGGTGCAACCTGGACCACAGGCAGAAATGAAAAACTGCAGAAATACGCTGAGGCACCTATAGAGCTTTGATTGTCCATTTGCCTTTGCGCTGACCTCCAGTACTCGCTAGGGAGCAGGTACTGAAAGCCCTAGTTGGAAGACCCAGCTTAGACTTCTTGGTGCCTCAAAATAGACCAGTCCCGAAAATGAAGGACAGTGTGGGCCACAGAGTCAGAAAACTGGATTCCCTTGTAAATACAAGGACTAGCATGATTTTAAACTCCATTAATAGTATTTTTTTTTACTTAAGTACCTTACATTTAATGAAATAAAGTTTAACTC
Source organism: Leucopleurus acutus (assembly GCF_964270905.1). Lineage (NCBI taxonomy): Eukaryota > Metazoa > Chordata > Mammalia > Artiodactyla > Delphinidae > Leucopleurus > Leucopleurus acutus. The sequence goes on from NC_139142.1 coordinate 42,244,826, forward strand.
TGGAGTACAAGTCTTTATCCCCCAGGTGGACACAAATAAACACCTACTGGTACATAACTGCAAAGTTAGTCTTTTTCAAGATTGTACTTCTGCATGTGATTTTATCATGAATTTGTAGCATATCTGATTTAGGCTTAGTAAAAATATCAAAATTAAAGTTTAGTTTCAAATGTAAAAAAAGAAAGATGTTATAATTTAGTCCTGGTTCAGTTCAGCTATTTAAACAAACTTAAATGTGCTTTGGCACCATGATAAAGTTCTAAGAATGGATAAAAATGCCCTAATGACATATTAAGTAAGCCAAATGTTAGTGTAATGCTCCTCTGAATAAAGACTTCTCCTTTATGCTTCCCCCCCATATTATTTTATAGAAGTGATTTCCACTCTCTTCAGAACAGACTCAATTACTTGTAATAAATAATTACTGTTTAAAAAGTAACTGCTATTAAAATCTTATCAAAACTCTCCATTAATTATTTCATACTCCTACATATAGTAAAGCAAATTGTTTTAACACATTTTATTACTTGAATATATGAATCTCCAGATTTGGCATCTTTACCCTATTGTGTCTTTAATAGTGTAAAGATGCTACATGGCATCTTTTGCTTTTTGTTTGCTGGACTTGACAAACACCGGACACACACACCCAGCTGCTTGCAACTCAAGCTTTAGGATTCATATAGCTCCTATTAGAACTCAAAATTTACAGTTTTTAGCTTAAGCTGATAGCTTAAGATGAAATGCAAATTACCATGTATCCATATAAAAAGAGTTGTGGATCTATCACTATACAGCTATGTGACACAAACAAGTGATTTAACCTCATTCAACACAAAGTAAAATGAGTAGTTACTATTTTTAACGAAGAATGAGCATCATCTTTTGGGATGCTTTTTTAAAATATACAGGTTTAGGCTTCTAACCGCCCACACACATGCATGCATACCATATAACACTCATGACCTACCGAATCAACATATCAGAGGGTGGGGGCAGGATGCATATTTCTAAAAGCTCCACTGGTGAATTTAATATACAATCCTAGTTTACATCACTTGAATAGGCTGCTTTAAAGAAATTTCTAGGGAGTTCCCTGGTGGCCTAGTGGTTAAGATTCTGGGCTTTCATTGCTGTGGCCCAGGTTCAATCCCTGGTCATGGAACTGAGATCCTGCAAGCTGCGTGGCACGGCCAAAAAGAAAGAAAAAATAAGAAATTTCTAGCATTATGATTGTAAGGGGATAGAAGGGCATGATGTTTCAAAAGTACACCAATCTCTTTCTTTTTTCATCATGATCCTATATAATGATACAAATGGAGAGATAAAAATACAACTAGACTTCTAAAACTTCCAGTCAAGGTGGAGTAATAAGGACCAGATACACCCACCCCCTTGAAACAACTAAAAAATGGACAAAGTATGTGAAAAACTGCATTTCAAGACATGGAACATCAGGTAACAAAAGACAGTGATCCCTGAGAAATGAAAAACAAGTCAGAAGAACCCTATGACTGCTCCAGCTTACCATCTGTGTGTTCCCAGGCTGTGGCACTGGAGCCTAAGCTAAGAAGATGGAGGTGAAACTCCAGGGAGGCCAAGACAGCTAGAGTTCATAAGACGGACAGCTAGAAAAGTGAAAGCTGCAGAGGGAGAAAACTCTGGAAATCTGCAGAAGATCCCCTTTGAGTATTAAACTAAGTACTACTCAGCAGATGCTTTGGAGACAACTACATGAGGCTGGAGGAATGAGCACCTGAGAAGTGACTGGATATAACACTGCCTGATGCTCACACAGGGCTTGGATAATGGTTGTTCCCACTAGCCAGGCTGGAAAACCTCATTAATGAGGCACTGGGTGGAGTACATGGAAGTGTCTTCTCTCCATAGCGGGGGATAAATAGCCCTAGATTGAGTACTGTTCTGGTACTGCCTAAAAAATCTTAAAAGCAAGACTCAAAAGGGTAAAACTGTCTCTAAGTACTTAACTATGTCCTGAGCAAAGCTCCAAAATATTTATAGTAATATAAAACATAGAAGGAAAAAGTCTATGCAAAATTTTGGCAGATCAAATTAAACAGCTTTTCTTTTTTTTATTTAATTTATTTATTTTTGGCTGCATTGGGTCTTCATTTCTGAGCACAGGCTTTCTCTAGTTGCAGTGAGGGGGGGCTACTCTTCGTTGTGGTGTGTGGGCTTCTTGTTGTGGTGGCTTCTCTTGTTGCGGAGCACGGGCTCTAGGCACACGGGCTTCAGTAGTTGTGGCTCGCAGGCTCTAGAGCACAGGCTCAGTAATTGTAGCACGTGGGCTTAGTTGCTCCGTGGCATGTGGGATCTTCCCGGACCAGGGCTCAAACTCGTGTCCCCTGCATTGGCGGGTGGATTCTTAACGACTGAGCCACCAGGGAAGTCCTAAACAGCTTTTCTCAAAGATTAAGATATAACTACCATATTATCCATCCATTCCAACCCTAGATATTTGCCAGAGAGAAATGAAGGCATATGTCAATACAAAGACTTGTACACAAGTCTTCATAGCAGCTTTATGTGTAATAGCCCCCAACTGGAAATGAACCCAAATGTCCATCAACAGGTGAATAGGCAAACTGTGGCACATCCATACAACAGAGCACTGCTCAGCAATAATAAGGAATGAACTATGATACAAAGTATAACACAGATAAATCTCAAAATAATTATGCTGAGTTAAAACAATCAGACAAAAAGAAAAGAATACATGCCACGTGATTCCATTTATATACATCTAGAAATGCAAACTAATCTATAGTTACAGAAAGTAGATCAGTGGTTACTGGAAGAGGTATAGAGAATGAGAGGAATGATGAGAGATGAGAAGGAGGGATTACAAAAGGGCCTGAGGAGAGATTTGGGAGTGATGGATGATGAATATGTTCATTACATTAACTGTGGTAATGGCTTTACAGAAATATACATATGTCAAAAATTATCAGTTTTTTTTTTAAAGAGCAACAATAATAGCAATGCTTAGCAAAGGCTATGGATGAATGTAGATGAAAGTTGAGCACAACTACCCTTACTTGCTTAGGTTGTTTGAAAACATAAAAAGTAAAGATTTCTATTTCTTAATAATTTTCAAAAGAAAATCCCTATTATCATTTCTGTATGGTATTTTTATATACATTATACATGTTGATATATTATATATGTTAAGATATATATTTTTAAATGCGAATTTTCCTTCCATAAAGCTAGATAATAACTAGGAGAGTTAGTACCCTTGGGTCCTATTTCAGTATTTTTTTTATTATTTTTTAAAATCTTTACTTATTTATTTATTTTGGCTGCGCCAGGTCTTAGTTGTGGCAGGTGGACTTCTTAGTTGCGGCATGTGGACTTCTTAGTTGCGGTATGCGGACTCTTAGTTGCAGCATGCATGTGGGATCTAGTTCCCTGACCCCACAGTTCCCCAGGGATCAAACCCGGGCCCCCTGTATTGGGACCACGGAGTCTTACCCTCTGGACCACCAGGGAATTCCCAGTATTTTTTTTAAAGCCACTAAATTCAATTATTTTTTAGCATAAAGAATTATAATCACAATTAGGGAAAAATTACAAACGTATTATAAGAGAGTTGGTTTCCACAGCTAAGGTCCTGCCTGAAACACTGTAAAGGCAACATACCCAGGTGACAATGTGCCTTGAGTTAGATTTTCATTACCTAATTACATTAACTGCATTTTTCAACTACTGGAGCCATAGGGGTTAACAACAATTTTCTATTCATTCTCACAATTATGATAATGAAATGTGTAAATATGATAATGACATGTGTAAGAAACCTTAAATTCCTTCATGGATATTTTATTAAATTTTATGACTATAACTCAAATATTTGAGAAAAAATCCTGATCAGTAGCAACAAGTTCATCAAGATATTCTTCATCTCAGAATTCAATGTGGAATCAATCACTCCTTACCATTTCGAGGGCATCATGCAGAGTACTGGATAAGCTATCATTTAGGTTTGTCAGATACAGTCCTTCATCTCCTAAAACTAGAAATTAAAATGCAAAAATTTGGGAAAAAGAAGAAACATAAATTTAGTAAATAATCTCACCATAAAGCCATAGAATATTACACTTAAAACTTACACAATAAAAATACTGGCAAAGTTCATAAATCATAGTTCACAAGCTATTCAATCTCACTAGCTCTTTGAAAAGCACATTTTAGGGGCTTCCCTGATGGCACAGTTGTTGGGAGTCCGCCTGCCGATGCAGGGGATGCGGGTTTGTGTCCCGGTCCGGGAGGATCCCACATGCCGCAGAGCGGCTGGGCCCGTGAGCCATGGCCTCTGAGCCTGCGAGTCCGGAGCCTGTGCTCCGCAACGGGAGAGGCCACAACAGTGAGAGGACCACGTACCGCAAAAAAAGAAAAGCACATTTTATAACAAAGATGAGATTTTTGTTTCACTTACCAGCTTGTCAGAAATTAAAAAGAGCTATTAAACATCAACTGTAACCATGAAATTAAAAAGAGGCACTCCTATATACTACTGATATAATTAATAACTGATTAAAATTAAAAACCGATTCACCTTTCTGGAGAGCATGTTGGCAATGTATTGCTATTTAATTTTATTTTTTTGGCCACGCTGTGTGGCTTGTGGGATTTTTTAGTTCCCCAAACAGGGACTGAACCCAGGCCCCTGGCAGTGAGTGCATGGAGCCCTAACCACTGGACCGCCAGGGAATTCCCTATGTATTGCTATTTTAAAGGTGCATACTCTGACTCAGCAATTCCACTTCTAGGCATGTATTCTAAGGAAGTTATCAGTTATGGAAGTTCACAAAGATAAATAAATATATGTGCAAGGATGGTCAGTGGAGAGTTATGTATAGTATGAAAACACTGAAAACAATCTAAATGCCCACCACTATGGCACTGTTTTAGCAGACTACCCAGCCACTACAAAAAAGAGGCAGGGCTATATGTATTAATATAGAAAAATGTCTATAACATATTTAAGGTTAAAGAATTCAGATTTCAGAATAATATGTATAATATGACCCTACTTAAAAGGTAAAAATATATATACATACAAATGTATTTAGATGTCTATATATGCATAGAAAAAAAAAGACTGGAAGGGTATACCCCAAACTTTCAACAGTGATATTATTTCTGGAGGGTGGGATTTATGAGGGAGATTTTACATTCTGAGGTTAAGGTGTAGAAAAGTTAACTTGCGGAGTCCATGTTCTTTCTACTATACCCTGTTACATCTTGAAAATTAAGTAAAAACACTTTAAACAGAAAAGCATTACTTAGGAATTATCATAAGCTAACCAGTGAAATCAACTGATGCAAAATTAACTTACTCTTACGAGCCACTTTTTGACCACAATTAAATAAAATCTCTCCTTCAGAGATGGGTCTATCTAAGGTTTCAGTTTCAGTGGCAGTAACGCTCAAGGTACTCTCCACTGTTGATGAATCTGAACTTGACATCTGTATGGGGGAAGGGGCCTTGGTGCCAGCAGGAAGAGGCATAAGGGGAACTGGCTCTGGAGGTGCAGGCTGAGCAGGGAAGTCCATGCTCTCAGGTTCTTCATCCTTGGCCACAGACATTACACTAAGAAGAAAGAGACATAGTTTGAATGTATTACATCGGTGAAGGCCTATATTAATTTTTATATAAAAAATAGATTCAAAAGTACTGTCTCCTTTAGACATTTCTATATCAATATATAGATATATCTATATATTTCTATAATCTGCACTACTATAATTAACCAACAAGATTTATTTTTCCAAAATCATCTTCATGCTTTAATCACAGACCATCTTGAAAGTTCTACCATCTCTAAAATAAATCTACATAGGGATATATGGTAATATAAAAGTTAACTGATCATAGTAAATGAAGATTCACACTGGGGAAAAATCTTCTTCTATTTTATTAACAATATTATAGTTATCTTTATTTTAATCTGTTTCCCCCCAAATTTTGTTTTAAAAGAAGAGAACTGAAAGTATAAATAAATCTGGTAAAAATTTTAAAAACATAAAATTTATGAAACTTCTTCCTACTAAAGTATAGATTAGCTTGTGGTTTATCAACCTTCATTTATCATTTCTGATGTTTTCAATGGGTCACCTAAGTCAACATAAGATGAAATGTATAGTTACTAAAAATGAATATACTGTCATTTACATAGCTCTCGGGTGAAGTTCTTTCTGAAGAGAGTTGGGATTCTCTTCTTCCAGTGGCAGGTCTCCATTACTCCATGGCTTGGGAAGCTCTGGGCTTGACATCTTCAATTTATCAATAGAAGTCTCTGACAAAGTTGGGGTAAGAGCTGCTGCGGGAGGAGGTGTAGTTGCAGGGGTAACAGTTGGAGTATTAACAAGTGTGATGGGAGGCATATTATTTCCTAAAGGTTTTTTGTAAAAGCAAAAAAAAGTCAATAAGAATTCCACAGGAAGGCAAGATATATTGTTTAACATTTTGGCATACAAATAATGGCAACAAGAATTAATAATAATAATGATGGCCATTAATGAGAAAAGCTCCAAATTAATTTAGTAAAGTACAAAAAATAACCTTGAAAAGACATCACTTTCAACATCACCATGAACTTAAAATAGTCTAAATGTCTACTAGATTATATACTTTAAAAAGTGGTAACCAACCCCTTAGTTTCCTTGTAAGAAAAAATGACTTACTAGAACCTAGTAAGCAACAGGTATGTGTATACTAATCTATAAAGACTCTTATAAAACAAACCATGATATTTTATTTAATAGTTGCTAAAATTAAAACTGAGTTATAGAAATAAGGTTTCTACCTTCTTCAGCAAATATTTCTTTCATGGGAAAAGCTACATCATGATCTGAAACACAGGGAGAAGAATCTGGAGTTTTTACCAACACACGCTCCTCAGGAGGTGATGAAGGTGAGAGAGGAGGAGTTGGCTGTGGGGTAGCCACTGGGGTACACACTCTTGCCTAAAATAAATAAAACAAGATAAGTGGTGCTTACAATCCCCAAATAAGGGTAATTTGAAAAATAAAATGATATCATTCAGAGTTACATAAAATTTAAATGGATGGGGGGTAAAAATGGAGTCCTCTGTATCCTAGCTCTTGAACTTCTAGCTATTAGTTTCAAGACCGGACTACAGAAAGCCTCCAGCAACTGAAACAGCTCTGCCTCTGAACTAGGTCCCCTTATCTAATATAGAGAGGAAGATTAAACAGACAGCTGAAGATCAAACCCAAACACAAACTGGGTAGACCATGTAACAGAAAGAGAGCATTTTAACTAATTGACAAGATTATCAGAAACCCCCTTTCAGTACAAAAGAACAAAGCTTATAAAAAGCAATGGAAGGATAAGAAAAAGTAGGAGGGATAAAAGGAAGACAATGTAGAGATGGAAAGTCCTGGGGAAGAAAAAAGCACACATTTTAAAATCAATTTGTTAAACAGGTAATTCAAACGATTCAAACTTCAAAAGGATGATGGTGAAAATTAAGTCTCCTTTCCTACCCATGTCCTATCTACTTAGTTCCTTTCCTCAGAATTATCAAATATAATCTTGTCATTTTTTATGTCCAGAATACTCTATTTTTTAAAATTTTTATACAATTTTTAAAGGTTACACTAGGTTTACAGTTATTATAAAATATTGGCTATATTCCTACTTTAAAATTTTTTTTATTGAAGTATAGTTGATTTACAATGTTGTGTTAGTTTCAGGTGTACAGCAAAGTGATTCAATTATATATAACTGAATATATATATTCTTTTTCAGATTCTTTTCCACTATAGGTTATCACAAGATATTGAATATAGTTCTCTGTGCTATACAGTAGGTCCTTGTTGTTTATCTATTTTATATATAGTAGCTTGTATAAACTACTAATTTGTTAATCCCAAACTCCTAATTTAACCCTTCCCTACCTCTCCTAGGTAACCATAAGTTTATTTTCTATGTTTGTGAGTCTTTCTGTTTGGTAAATAAGTTCATTTGTATCATTTTTTTAGAATCCACATATAAATGCTATTGTATGATATTAGTCTTTCTCTGTCTGCCTTAGATAATCTCTAGGTCCATCCATGTTGCTGCAAATGGCAAAATTTCGTTCTTTTTTATGGCTCAGTGGTGTTCCATTGTGTGTGTGTGTGTGTGTGTGTGTGTGTGTGTGTGTGTGTGTGTACACACCACATCTTCTTTATCCATTCATCTGCTGATGGACACTTAGGTTGCTCCTATAACCTGGCAATTGTAAGTAACGCTGCTATGAACGTTGGGGTGCATGTATCTTTTCAAATTAGTGTCTTTGGTTTTTTTGGATATATACCCAGCAGTGGGATTGCTGGGTCATATGGTAATTCTATTTTTAGTTTTTTGAGACTTAAGTCATTTCATATGTGTATAGATTTTCTATAGAATAAATTCCCAGAAGTGAGACTGCTTGGTTAAAGGGCTAATTGCATTCTTAATTTGAATACATATTACCAAATTTCCCTCTACACGGTTATATTATTTTATCAATGCAATAACACCAGAAGGTATGAGAATTCCCAATTCCCAAAGATTTGCTGAACCATGGTGTTAATCAAACTTTTAGAGTGTTACCAATTTGATCAGTAAAAATGGATTCAATTATTTTTTTTTCTCGCTATCAGTGAGACTGACCATCTTTTTGTATGTATGTGGGCCATTTGTATTTCCTTTTTGTGTGTGAACTGTCTGGACATGTCTTTTCCGCATTTTTCTATTTGTCCTTTTTTTCTCTTTCTAAAACATATTTTTATAGTGGGGTGACTGGCCTTTATTCTGTATTATGAGTTGCAAAGAGATACACAATTTAAAAATTATGAAGCATATCAGAAATTCTATAGCATTGCTTAATTATTAGCATATTCTTAGCTTTGTTTTTTAAGTGACAGAAATATACTATGTTTTGTTCTTCTTGACTGCATAAACCTATAGCCTAACACAGCTGTTTTCAAATATAATGCTACTGACTCATCATCATGAGAGGATTTAAAGGTATCCTACTAGTCTTGGTAATGGGTAATAATGATAAACAATGAGTTACTGAGTATTTACCAAGTTCCAGGCCCTAGATTAAGCTCTTTCATATACCATCTTATTGAATCTTCCACAAAATCTTCTATGATGGCTCACAAGATACAGTATCATAAAGATGTCAATTCTCCTCAAATTAAATCAATCAAAATTGAATTAATTCCCCCCAAAATCCCAACAAAATATTTTACAGAACTTGAAAATTAATTTTAAAACATATATCAAAGATGAAAAGGCCAAAAAAAGCCATGGCAATTCTGAAGATAAGGAACAATATGGCAATGGGGGAGGGGAACTTGGCCTCCTTAATATTTGGAAAGCAGATTTTGGTAAAGCCGTCATCATTTAAACTCTGAGTATTTGATCTCTAGTATACAGACAAGACTAAAGTAACAGAGCTGAGGGTTCATATTCAGAACTTCCCAACTCCAGAGTCCATGCTCTCAACAATTACGTTTATTTCCTATTTATACTGATTTTTCTGTATTTTCTCATTAAATCACCCTTATGAAAATATCCGAAATATATGGGCAGAAGACAAACCAAAGTTAATTAGCATAGAGATAACCACAATTCTGATATTGGCATGCATTACTAATGAGCTAATAAATAAAGCACAGAACAAAAGTATGTACCAAATCTCTGGCACACTAATCACACTGCACCAATTACATTACACCAATCTCCATAGAATTCAAATATGTAACTTTATGTTTATACCTCAGATGAGTCAGTTTAAATGTTTCACCTATATAAAATGATGTTTTTATGATCAACAGGATCAGAATTGACCATTAAGTTTTAAACAGTTGGTAATACAGAGTACATTCTGGTTTTGTATAATTTCTTTTTCTTTTTAGTTTTTTAAAATTTTCATACAGTTTTTAAAGGTTACATTCCATTTACATTTATTACAAAATATTGGCTCTACTCCCTGTGTTGTACAGTACATCCTTGAGCCTATCTTACAGCCAATGGTTTGCACTTTCCACTGCCCCACCCCTATATTGCTCCTCCCACCCTCCACTGGTAGTGGTTTTGTATAATTTCATGTTGCTATAATAAATTAGAAACTCTATTTAACATAGAAAGGCTGATTAAACAAACAATAACAAAAATGTCTGAAATATACTTTCTTTTAAAGATTAAAAATATCACTTTACATAAGAACCAAAAGCAGTACATGTGATTTTTAGCTATATCTTGAATTTTAGAAGAATTAGCTATAAGGATATTCTTGGAACAACTGGGGAAATTCAAATATAGACTCTATATTATATAGTATTAACAGATCCATGTTAAATATGGAGAGCATAATAATGGTATTTTGGTTATGTAATAAAGAATCTTGTTCTTAGGAGATACTACTTTTTTCTTTTTTTTTTTTTTTTTTGCGGTACGCGGGCCTCTCACTGTTGTGGCCTCTCCCGTTGCGGAGCACAGGCTCCGGACGCGCAGGCTCAGCGGCCATGGCTCACGGGCCCAGCCGCTCCGCCGCATGTGGGATCTTCCCGGACCGGGGCACGAACCCGTGTCCCCTGCATCGGCAGGCGGACTCTCAACCACTGCGCCACCAGGGAAGCCCTTAGGAGATACTACTGATGCTTTTAGAAGTGTCATGATATCTGCAACTTTCAAATGAGTTTTAAAGCATATATAATAAACAACATATAAAGACAGATAAAGAAAATGTGTCGAAATGTTATCAGCTGGTAAATGTAGGTAAAGCTTACACAGATGTTCATTGTATCATACTTTCAACTTTCTACAGATTTTAAAGTTTTTAAAATAAAATGCTGGAGGAACTGTTATTGTAATCAAAGCCACAAGAAACCAATCTCCACCACAAACTATGGTCTTATGACCCAATTTAAAATCTGTCCATTTTACTGTTCTTTAACAAAGGTATCAAAAATTCCCCAGGACTCCAAGTCATGAAGGAAAGTCACACTTACCAGCAAGTGTGTTTTGCTTATTGAAACATCCCCAGAAACACTTGTAACAACAGGACCTGGCTTCTTTGCTTCTCTGTCACCCAGCAAGATGGCAATGGTTTCAGCAAGAGCTTCATTCACAAAATGCCTAATAATGTCTGAATTCACAGGAACACCAGCATCAACAAAAAGCTGGAGGGCACCACTGCTGGTTCCTTCCACTAAAAAAATGAAAGAATTTCAGAATAAGTGTGCAGGAAACATGCTTGCATTCTAAGCCTTAATTCTTAAAATTTTAGAGATGTGAACATATGTGTATGAGATGGTGTGAGGAGGAATAAAATGAAAATACAAAATCTACTTATTGTGACAGAGAATAAGATGGTAACTCACATAATGAACATCCTCTCTAAACAAACTAAAAAGGGGAGGAAAACATCCAGATGAAAATTTACTTATATGGCCTCTTCCCTACCACTACAACATTTAGTGATAAAAAGGATTTGCAGGGACTTCCCTGGTGGTGCAGTGGTTAAGATTCTATGCTCCCACTGCAGGGGGCACGGGTTTAATCCCTGGTCAGGGAACTAAGATCCTGCATGCCGCTCAGCACGCCCCACCCCCGCAAAAAAAAAAAAAGATTTGTATCCACATTAAATGTTTTCATCTGAAAACAATCCACATTTCCAAGAGTAGGGCACCAGGAAACACTGTGATAGATCGTGGCAAAACACAGGGACACAATGACTGTGGGGGGATTTTAGAGAAATGGCAGCTTCTTCATAAATATGAAGACAAATCTTACTTCCGTCTAGTTTCAGACACTTCAGTTACTAACATTACAGGCTAATCCTCCTCAAACTTTTAGAGTAGTTTAGGTGCTTGATGTCAGCAGCTCTATAGGTATATTAATTTTCCAAATGGGTTATACTTTCACTTGTGTGAATGTACATGAAATTCAGTAAAACTTCCTAAACAGACTTTATTAGGCTTAAAGTGGTTATATTTCTAAAGCACTGTGTGGAAAACATGTAAACAGTGATCTATAAAACTTGATGGAGACATGACCTCTCCAAAGAGTACTCCTTAATTAGTACAACTATGGCAGCATTACAGAGAATTCCCTAATAGGTAGGTACAGGTGTCTTGGGATCACTTGTTGAGAGATAAGTAATAGCAATTTACTCTGGAGCTCCATAGCAAAGACTATCACAATCCCAAATTTATATTCAACAGTATATATCAACACATCTCCATTTTTAGTTCCCATAATTCATTGTTTTGGCATGACCAAAAATCAGAATATCTCTGTTATAAAACCCAAAAGCCCTACCCAGACATAGGCAAAACAAAAGCAAACACACATGCTTTTAAAGAAAAGGGAACAGAAAAAAAAAAAAAAAAAAGAAAAGGGAACAGGATCTAAATACCCTCTATATTAGACCATCTTTCCTTAAGGCTACAAAGCCTGAATTAGTCTCACTGAAACCACCACCCGACCCATGTGAAGGACTGCTAAGAGGACTATCACTAGCCCTGATTTACGCTAGCAGGAGAGACTGGTGGAGAGTCCAAGCACTCCAAAATATGCCATCGAGGTGTATGACCTAGCAATGAAGAAAGCATCTGGCAGTTTGGACAGTATTCATCATAAACCGGACAAATCTTTGGAGACACTTGTTTGTTTTCCTGGACTGGTCTCCTTGTCTTGGGACTGCTGAATACCATCTCCACAATAAGAATTTTGACCAAAAGCTACAGAAGTCCGACTATCTGTTTCTCCAAGGCATAGTTCATGGTCCTTTGCCTTCTCTTTAGCTTCCAGTTCTTTTTTATTCCAGTTTCACTTGGTATTTTCCATCTGTTCCTTTTTCAACAGATTTTGAAATAGTCTCAGAGCAATTATTTGGATGAACTGGTTTTGGTTTTCTTTTGGATTTGTATTCCTAGATGTCTTCTTCTGAAAAAGTATCTTCTAACATGACAAAATGATTTTATCATTAAAGAAGCACTAATCTTAAGTAAAAAAAATTTCCTCATAACTTTGTTGGTCATTTTATTCCTTCCTTCAAAAAATGAGAAGATGAAAGAAAACCTGGGATAGTAGCAGTGGAAGAGGCATTTGAGTTATACTAAATAGGAAGAATTAATCAAATATAAGAATAAATTGCATGGAGCCAGGACATTGGACGTGGCTGGGTGTGGACTGAGGAAGACCAAAGAAAACAAAGTAGAACAAGTGATATTCCAAGGCTTTGGAAACTGGGCACTTGGAAAATAGTAGTATCATTAACAGAAAGAGCAACAAAGGAGGAATAAGGTTGGTTAGAAAAATGAGATGCATTCTGGACACACCAAGTTTGGTATGCCAGTGGAGCATCAAGTAAAATATTCATCAACAGGCAAAACTGCAAGTTCACAGCCTAAATGTGTAGCTTAGGGGTCATCAACTGACACGGGATAACTATCGCCAAGAAGAGACTAGAAAAACAGAAAAGAAAGAGGGCAGGGGACAGAAGCTTGGGGGAAATTTTTTATTCAAGTAGAAAAAAAGATGAGGAAATGAGGTCTTAAAGAAATTAAAAAGATAAGGGGAAGAACAATAGAATGAATTCTAAGAAACCAAAACCAGTAGAACATTTTAATAATTAGAGGTAGTCAACAATGCCCATACTAGAGCCTTCTAGGAGAATAAGGATTTGAAAAAAGGTTATCTCTGAGAACCAAATGCTGTAAGAGAGGAATTTCATTAACGAGAAGGAAGAAGAAAGCCAGCTCATAAAAACTAAAAAGAAAGTGAGAAATGAGAAAGCAAAGCAGTAAATACAGACTCTAATGTCTAGGATTTAGGCAGTTAAGGGGTAGTTTAAGAAGGAGGAAGAGGAGGTTATTCTGGACTGGAAAGAAGTGGGAAAAAAATAGAGGTAACGATATATAGGAATGTTAAAAAAAAAAGAGCTAGAAAGCTGGAGAACTTATACCATCCAATTTCAAGACTTATTTTTAAGTTACAATAATCAAGAAGCGCAGTGTTGATGTAAAGACAGACTTGTAGATCAATGGGACCAAACAGCAAGTCCAGAAACAGATCCAAACATATATAATAGCCAGATGATTTCCAACAAAGGTGTCAAGGCAATTCAGCAGGAGGAAGGATAATCTTTTCAACAAATAACGTTAGAAAAATTGGATATCCATACACACACAAAAAATCTTGATCTTTACTTCACTCTACATATAAAAATTAACTCAAAACACACCATAGACCTAAATTTATAATCTAAAACTATAAGGCTTCTATAAGAAAACACAGGAGAAAATCTTAATGATGTTGGGCAAAGATTTCTTAAACAGTATACCCCAAAAATCACAAGCTATAAAAGAAAAATTGATAAATTAAACTTCATCAAAATTAATCTCTGGTCTTCAAAAGACAATGCTGAGAAAGCAAAAGGTAAGATAAAAACTAGGATAACACATTGCAAAACATATGCAATAAAGGACTTGTATCCAGAATAAAGAACTCGATAATAGTAAGACATAGACCCCAGTTAAAAACTGAGCAAAAGAGTTTTAAAGATACTTCATCAAAGTAAATATACAAATGACAAATAAGCACAAGAAAAATTGTACAACATCATTAGTTACTGGGGAAATGCAAACAAAACCCACGATGAGATATCTCCACATGCTTAGTGAATGGCTATAATTAAAAACATTGACAACAAGCATTAGTAAGGATGTGGAGCAGCTGGAACTCTCATTCACTGCTGGTTGGAATGCAAAATAGAACAGCCACTTTGGAAACATTTAGCGGTTTCCTATAAAGTTAGATATCTACTTACCATATGACCAAGAGAAATTAAAAGATGTATGTAAAAGATTAGTTTGCAAATATACATAGCACAGCTGTATTTATAATAGTCAAAAACTAAGACTACAAATGTCCATCAACGGGTAACTGGATTAACAAATTATGGTACATACATGGAGTGTAATATTTATTACTATATGCAACAACATGACTGTCAAAGCATTATGCTAAATAAAAGAAACCAGACACAAAAGACTAAATACTGTATGATTACATAAGTATGAAATTCTAGAAAAGGCAAAATTCAATGATAGAAAGTATATCAGTGGTTGTTAGGTGTAGTAGGCATGGGAGGGGGTTAGGGATTGACTGCAAAGTGGCATGAGGGGACTGTTGGGGATGATGGAAATGTTTTTCTATAACATGACTGTGTGGCTAACATGTGGCTGTGTTTGTTTAACAAAACTTGTCAAACGGTACACTTAGAATTCGTGAATTTTACGGCAAGTAAATTATGCCTCAAAAAGCTAATGGAGAAAGAGGGGGAAGAAGAGGGAAGGAGAGGAGGATGAAAAGGAGGAAGAAGGAGGGAGAGAAGAGGAAGGAGGAAGAAGAGGTGAATGGTGTGGGCTCCCTAAAGAACGAGGCTCTATCCATTCAGGAAATACTTAAACTCTTCTTAGGTGTCAGTCAAGGGCTAGGCACTAAAGGAGAATCACGCTTACTTGTGAGTAATTTATAGTCTAGTGAGTGAGAGAGATATGCAAGCCAATCATAATACAGTTTGATGGTTACTATAACAAAGGTACACAGACACAGGGGCCTCCCTGGTGGTGCAGTGGTTGAGAGTCTGCCTGCTGATGCAGAGGACACGGGTTCGTGCCCCGGTCCGGGAACTTCCCACATGCCGCAGAGCGGCTGGGCCCGTGAGCCATGGCTGCTGAGCCTGCGGGTCCGGAGCCTGTGCTCCGCAACGGGAGACACTAAAACAGTGAGAGGGCCGCGTACCTCAAAAAAAAAAAATGATACACAGACACACAAACAAACACACACAAAGTGCTATGGGAAAGAATGGAGAGATTGGAGGTAGGAGGGATGGACGCTGATAGCATAATCTGAATGCTGCAGTATGTAATAAGGGAGTGAGGGAGAAATAACTTCCACTACAGAAAACTGGGAAGTGACGTTGAAAAGAAGAGGACTTTTATCTTTTGTCAACCAAGGACTATGTGACCTCTAGAATATATAAATTCACACAACCTGAAGGTTTTGTCTTATAATAACAAAAAAAGCTAAAAGATTCCATTTCACTTACCAATGTCAGAAGTCAATGGCTCACTGGCCTCACTGACTGAGACACTGATGTCAGCTGTGGCCTGCTGTTGGACTGGAAGAAGCCCAGAGATCATTCTTGACATTATTTCTTGTTCTACCCTGGGGGAAAAAAGTTAAGGATTCCTAAATTTAGTTGAAATGTATAGATGGTTAGAAATAACACCCTTAAAAATAACTGGTACCCGGCTTCCCTGGTGGCGCAGTGGTTCAGAGTCCGCCTGCCAATGCAGGGGACACGGGTTCGTGCCCCGGTCCGGGAAGATCCCATGTGCCGCGGAGCAGCTGGGCCCGTGAGCCATGGCCACTGAGCCTGCGCGTCCGGAGCCTGTGCTCCGCAACGGAAGAGGCCACAGCAGTGAGAGGCCCGCGTACCGCAAAAATAAAAAAATAAATTAAAAAAAATAACTGGTACCCATGGACACAAACATTTAAATGTGAAAGCAGTCATTCTGAAAGTTGAATCTGGAAAGAAGAATAACTTCAAATATATCTCCTAGAAAAACAAACCGAATCTCTGTGTAGGAGACAGTTTATCAAATTAAAATCTTTCTGATCAGTCTAATGAAAACTTTAACAGCCCTCGTAAATTCAAAATAAGGTTTAGGTCAATGATTACCTGGCATATCATGCACCTAAAATGTTGGGTTCCCTACTCTGAAAGCACATATAAAACCCCACAAGATCAAAGCTAGAAAAGGAGTCCAGCTGCCCTCTCTTCAAGGAAATAAATATATAGACTGCAACACAGGTAGTTTTCCTCTAAAAAGGGAAAGAAAATTTACTTTCAAGGTCATTTTTAGGAAGGGAAGTAGGAGAAGAAAAGGAAGGGAAACACAATAAGAGACTGCTTTTTTTGTACATTTCTTCAGCAAAGCTAACAGCCTTCTTAATTATTATTATACAAGTAATAGATGTTCATTGTAAAAATCAGAGAACACATAAAAGTTAAAAAAAAAAAAAGGCTCACTCACAATCCCAGATTCAAGAATAAACAAAGTTAGTTAACAATTTGGTATTATTTTTCAATATTTTTCCCACGCACATTTATTTTTGAGTGAGCTCTTCTAAACTGTGGTTGCATCATTAGTATCCTGCTTCATTTATGCACCAGTGTTATTAATATCTTTCTACATCATTAAGTATTTTTCTAAACCCAGTCTTGATAACTGTATGAATATTCAGTTGTTTAGTTTATTCCATAACTTCTTTAAGGTTTCTCACAGGTAAATATAGGTATAAAAGTAGAGTTTATGAGTTTATATAAGTAACAAACAAAACAGTGCCTTGTTTGTAGTAAGCACTATAAGTGCTAAGTATTCTATGGTCTAGTAGCAGAACTGATTATTTCCTTAGGATAAATTTCTGTTAATAAACCACTGGATTAAAGAACTTGTACATTTTTAATGCTTTGTTACTCAGCAATAGCCTCTTTTGTCATAATAGACTGCCTCAGTACAAATATTCAAGGACAGAAACAATACTTGCAACAGTTAGTTAAACCCTCAGCCTCATGTCAGATAGTGTCCAGTGACTACAGCAAAGGAAAAATTTAATAAACAAAAGGAGACAAGGAAGATTTTCAACCAAAATTTCATACGTTCTATTTATACTTGCTACTATAATTCTGTTCATCCCAACACCACTGTAAACTCACCATTGAATTAAGTTATTTTCCAATGTTTCTTTTCTCTGAATTACTTCATCCAAAACATCAGTAGTGGGCTGAAAAGTAGAAGCAACTGGTGGAAACGGAGGGCCATTATATTTTGTAGAAACAACTTTAACACTTCTGTTAAACTCCAGAATTGGTTCAGAGTATTCCAGAATTTCATCACATTTTTCCTCTTCCTGGTAATAATAAAAACAAAACTATTATATTCATGTATCTATTCAACACTTACTGAGTGCTAAGTAGAGATAACTTAGGTAGGTGAATTAACCAACACTTCTAAATTAATCAATAGCATTTTCTAATTGGTGATATCACATTATTTATAGTATACACACTTGTCATATAAATCACATTGAAGAAACTTAATTACACAATTATATTGTGTTTTTAAAGCCCAATATTCAGGGACTTCCCTGGTGGTCCAGCGGCTAAGACTCCATACTCCCAGTGCAGGGGGCCTGGGTTTCAACCCTGGTCAGGGAACTAGATCCCACATGCCGCAACTAAAAATCCTGCATGCCACAACTAAAAGATCCCACACATCACAACGAAGGTCCCACGTACCACAACTAAGACCTGGCGCAGCCAAATAAATAAATAAATATTTTAAAATATATATATTTATTTTAAACAATCATAAAACAAACTAGAAAACTTGGTTATTCCTACATAAAACATTATTAACATTTCCCTCTATAAATTTATTATCATAGTAAAACTAACACTTCCAAATATTACTGCTCACCCTTACAGAACATATAATTTACAGTTAAATATGCAGTTAGGTCATCTTACACATTACTTGTACCATCACATCATGATCAAAAGAGTTACTTCCAGAATTTTTAAACTTTTTATTATGAAAAATATACATGTTTAAAAGTGAACAAAATAGTGGTCATGCACTATATCTGTTACATATAAATAATAAGAATCCCACTTACCTGTTCCCCAGCTTTAACAATTATCAACTCATAACGAACTCTGTGTCATCTATACTTCCCCCATCCACTTTCCCCTTTGCACACCATTTTGAAGTAAACCACAGATACCATATCATTTTATCTGTAAATAATGCAATATGTATCTCAAAAAAAGTTAGGGCTCTTTAAAAAATATAACTCAATAATATTGTCCCATTGAAAAATGAAGTCCACAGCTATTAAGTGGCAGAGCAAGGATAGAAACACTTGTCTTTGAAGTCCAAATTCTTTGCTATTTCTACAATGTTCCTTTCACTTATATTTTGAACAGTTGTCTAATGTCTTTGCTATATTCTTACCTTCAAAACATTCATGTCAAGCTCACATGAGAAGACACACTGGTGAGCAAGTAACAGTAATGTAGGGCATATCTCTTAATGTTTAAAATAGGACTTTATTTTACGATTGACAAAACTAGTCTTGGTTCTGAAAGTCTAAGAAATATGAACAAATGTCTTCTTTAAAGTTCACTGACACATCATTATTTAAGTAGTCTCTATGTTCTATGATCTTTTCTCCCGTCCTTTATATTTTACTTCCAGCTACTTTTTCCCTCCTTCTATTTAACCATTTCTATCATTTCTATATCTCTTCCTGCTATATGGGCTCTTCCCTTGGATTTTAGACCCCTCACAACTTTTTTCCTCAATATGAACTAACTGGCAAACTTGCCAATAATCCAGAAATGAAAACAGACAAGTGTAATAGAATGAAGAAAGGACAGACTGGAGAGAGGGAAACCAAAGGAAACAAAAAGGAAGAAGGAAGTAGGAAGCAGGAGAGAGGACATGCAGGTGGGAAACAGCTAACAATCATTAAGTTTCATGGAGGTAGCTAGGTGATATAGAAGATAATACTGTACTACAGAATAACAACCTTACAATTTTAAAATAAAAATATATTTAACTGCAAAGTAAAAGGAAGTTTCTCAAAGCTCTGTTACATAATACTGATGGTCAAAAGATATTCAACCATCAGAAACAAGGCAAGGATGTTCCCTCTCACCACTCCTTTTCAACATTGTACTAGAAGTCCTTGCTAATATAATTAGACAAGAAAAGAAAATTAAAGGTATACAGATTGAGAAGGAAGAAATAAAACTATCTTTGCACATGACATGATCGTCTATCTTTGCACATGACATGATCGTCTATGTAGAAAAGCTGAAAAAATCAACAAAAAGACTCCTGGAATTAATTAGCAATTATGGCAAGTTTGTAGGATACAAGGTTCACATACAAAAGTCCATCACTTTCCTATATGCGAACAATGAACAAGCAGAATTTGAAATTAAAAACACAATGCCATTTACATTAGCACCCCCCCCAAATGAAATACTTAGGTATAAATCTAACAAAACACGTACAAGATTTATATGAGGACAACTACGTAATTTTAATGAATGAAATCAAGAACTAGATAAGTGGAGAGATATTCCACGTTCATGGAGAGGAAGACTCAATAACGTTAATATGTCAGTTCTTCCCAAATTGATCTATACAGTCAATGTAATTCCAATAAAAATCCCAACAAGTTATTGTGGAGATATCAACAAACTTACTCTAAAAGATATATGGAGAGGCAAAAGACCCAGAATAGCTAATATGATATTGAAGGAGAAGTACAAAGGTGGAGGACGGACACTATCCAACTTGAAGACTTAACAATAATCAAGACAGTGAGGTACTGGTGAAAGAACAGACAAATAAATCAATGGAACACAACAAAGAACCCAGAAATAGATCCACATAAATATAGTCAACTGATCTTTGGCAAAGGAGCAAAGGCAATACAATGGAGCAAAGATAATCTTTTCAACAAATGGTGCTGGAACAAATGGACATTCACAGGCAAAAAAAAAAATTTAGACACAGAGATTACACCCTTCACAAAAATTAACTCAAAATGGATTACAGGGCTTCCCTGGCAGCGCAGTGGTTGCGAGTCTGCCTGCCGATGCAGGGGACACGAGTTCGTGCCCCAGTCCAGGAAGATCCCACATGCCGCGGAGCAGCTGGGCCCGTGAGCCATGGCCACTGAGCCTGTGCATCCGGAGCCTGTGCTCCACAACGGGAGAGGCCACAACAGTGAGAGGCCCACGTATGGCAAAAAAAAAAAAAAAGGATTACAGACCTAAATGTAAAATGCTAAACTATAAAACTCCTAGAGATAACATAGGAGAAAACATAGATGACTGTGGGTATGGCAATGACTTTTTAAATTTAAGACCAAAGGGACAACCCATGAAAGAACTAATTGATAAGCTGGACTTCATTCAAATTAAAAACTTTTGCTCTGTGAAAACAAATGTCAAGAGAATTAGAAGATAAGCTACAGACTGGGAGAAAATATTTGCAAAGGACACATTCTGATAAAAACTGTTATCCAAAATATACCAAAAAACCCTCTTAAAACTCAATAATAAGAAAACAACCCAATTTTCAAAATGGGCCAAAGACCTTAATGGACACCTCACCAAAGGTGATATAACGATGGCAAACAAGCGTTTGAAAAGATGCTCCACATCATATATCAGCAAAATGTGAATTTTTTGATTAATTTTTATTCGAGTATAGTTGATTTCCCATGTTGTGCTAGTTTCTGCTGTACAGCAAAGTGAATCAGTTATACATATACATATATCCACTCTTTTTTAGATTCTATTTCCATACAGGTCATTACAGAGTATTGAGTAGGGTTCCCTGTGCTATACAGTTGGTTCTTATTACTTATCTATTTTATATATAGAGTGTGTGTATATGTTAATCCCAATCTCCCCATTTATCCCTCCCCCCTCTTTTCCCCCTTGGTAACCATAAGTTTCTTTTCTACATCTGTGACTCTATCTCTGTTTTGTGAATAGGTTCATTTGTATCATTTTTTTAGATTCCGCATATAAGCAATATCATACGATATTTGTCTTTGTCTGATTTCACTCAGTATTAGAATCTCTAGGTCCACCTGTGTTGCTGCAAATAGCATTATTTTGTTCTTTTTTATGACTGAGTAATATTCCATTGTATATATGTACTACATCTTCTTTATCCATTCCTCCATTGATGGACATTTAGGTTACTTCCGTGTCCTGGCTATTGTAAATAGTGCTGCAGTGAACACGGGGGTACATGTATCTTTTTGAATTGTGGTTTTCTCTGGATATATGCCCAGGAGTGAGATTACTGAATCATATGGTAGCTCTATTTTCAGCTTTTTAAGGAAACTCCATAATGTTCTTCATAGTAGCTGTACCAATTTACATTCCCACCAACACTGTAGGAGGGCTCCCTTTTCTCCACACCCTCTCCAGCATTTATTGTTTGTAGATTTTTTGATGATGGTCATTCTGACCAGTGTGAGGTGATACCTCATTGTAGTTTTGATTTGCATTTCTCTAATAATTAGTGACATTGAGCATCTTTTCGTGTGCCTGTTGGCCATCTGTATGTCTTCTTTGGAGAAGTATCTATTTAGATCTTCCACCAATTTTTTGATTGTTTGTTTTTTTGATATTGAGCTGCATGAGTTATATGTACATTTTGGAGATTAATCCCTTGTCAGTCACTTCATTTGCAAATACTTTCTCCCACTCTGTGGGTTGTCTTTTCATTTTGTTTATGGTTTCCTTCGCTGTGCAAAAGCTTTTAAGTTTCATTAGGTCCCATTTGTTTATTTTTGTTTTTATTTTCATTACTCTAGGAGGGGGATCAAAAATGATCTTGCTGTGATTTATGTCAGAGAGCATTCTGTGTTTTCCTCTAAGATTTTTATAGTCCCTGGTCTTACATTTAGGTCTTTGACCCATTTTGAGTTTATTTTTGTGTATGGTGTTAGGGAGCGTTCTAATTTCATTCTTTTACATGTAGCTGTCCAGTTTTCACAGCACCACTTATTGAAGAGACTGTCTTTTCTCCACTGTATGTTCTTGACTCCTTTGTCATAGATTAGGTAACCACAGGTGTGTGGGTTTATCTCTGGACTTTCTATCCTGTTCCATTGAGCTATATTTCTGTTTTTGTGCCAGTACAACACTGTTTTGATGACTATAGCTTTATAGTATAGTCTGAAGTCAGGGAGCCTGATTCCTCCAGCTCCGTTTTTCTTTCTCAAGGTTGCTTTGCTATTCGGGGTCTTTTGTGTTTCCATACAAACTGTAAAATTTTTTGTTCTAATTCTGTGAAAAATGCTATTGGTAATTTGATAGGCATTGCACTGAATCTGTAGATTACTTTGGGTAGTATAGTCATTTTAACAATATTGATTCTTCCAATTCAAGAACATGGTATATCTCTCCATCTGTTTGTGTCATCTTTGATTTCTTTCATCAGCATCTTATAGCTTTCTGAGTACAGGTCTTTTGCCTCCTAAGTAGGTTTATTCCTAGGTATTTCATTCTTTCTGATGCACTGGTAAATGAGATTGTTTCCTTAATTGCTCTTTCTGATCTTTTGTTGTTAGTGTATAGGAATGCAAGAGATTTCTGTGTATTAATTTTGTACCCTTCAACTTTACCAAATTCATTGATGAGCTCTAGTAGTTTTCTTTTTTTTAATTAATTAGTTTATTTATTATTTATTTTTGGCTGCATTGGGTCTTTGTTGCTGCATGCAGGCTTTCTCTAGTTGCGGCAAGTGGGGGCTACTCTTCGTTGCAGTGTGTGGGCTTCTCATTGCGGTGGCTTCTCTTGTTGCAGAGCACAGGCTCTAGGCGCACAGGCTTCAGTAGTTGTGTCACATGGGCTCAGTAGTTGTGGCTCGTGGGCTCTAGAGTGCAGGCTCAGTAGTTGTGGCGCATGGGCTTCGTTGCTCCATGGCATGTGGGATCTTCCCGAACCAGGGCTCAAACCCATGTCCCCTGCATTGGCAAGCGGATTCTCAACCACTGCGTCACCAGGGAAGTCCCTCTAGTAGTTTTCTGCTAGCATCTTTAGGATTTTTATGGATAGTATCATGTCATCTGCAAACAGTTTTACTTCTTCTTTTCCAATTTGGCTCCTTTTACTTCTTTTTCTTCTCTGCCATGGCTAGGACTTCCAAAACTATGTTGAATAAAACTGGAGAGAGTGGGTATCTTTGTCTTGTTCCTGATCTTAGAGGAAATGCTTTCAGTTTTTCACTGTTGAGAATGATGCTTGCTGTGGGCTTATATAGGGCCTTTATTATGTTGAGGTAGAGAAATGCAGATTAAAACAACAATAAGATACCATTACACACCTATTAGTATGGCCAAAATCTGGAATGCTGACAACACCAAATGCTGGCAAGGATATGAAACAGCAGGAACTATCATTCACTGCTGGTGAGAATGCAAAATGGTACAGCAACTTTGGAAGACAGTTCAGCAGTTTCTTACAAATCTGAAAATACTTTTACCATATAAGTCAGCAATTGTGCTCCTTGATATTTACTCAAAGGAGTTAAAAACTTATGTCCACAGAAAAAATCAGATGTTTGGTTTTGTTTTGTATTCGTTTGTTTGGGGTTTTTTGGCTGCACAGCGTGGCTTGCGGGATCTTACTTCTCTGACCAGGGAATGAACCCGGGCTCCTGGCAGTGAAAGCATGGTATCCTAACCACTGGACCACCAGGGAATTCCCTCAGATTTTTATAGCAGCTTTATTCATAATTACCAAAACTTGTAAACAACCAAAATGTGGTTTAGCAGGTGAATGGATAAATAAACTGTGGTCCATCCAGACAATGGAATATTATTCAGTGCTAAAAAGAAATGAGCTATCAAGCCATGAAAAGATATGGAAGAAACTTAAGTGCATTTTACTAAGTGAAAGAAGCCAATCTGAGAAAGCTGCATACTGTATGACTCCAAGTAGACTGCATTCTGGAAAAGACAAAACTGTGAAGACAGTAAGAAGATCAGTGGTTGCCAGGGACTGGGGTGGGTAGGGGGGACAGATGAATAGTCAGAACACAGAGGATTTTAGGGCAGAGAAAATACTCTGTATAATAGCATAATGATGAACACATTTTTCCAAATCCATAGAATGTACAACATAAAGAGTGAACCCGGGCTTCCCTGGTGGCGCAGTGGTTGAGAGTCCACCTGCCGATGCAGGGGACAAGGGTTCGTGCCCTGGTCCAGGAAGATCCCACATGCCGCGGAGCAGCTGGGCCCGTGAGCCATGGCCGCTGAGCCTGCGCATCCGGAGCCTGTGCTCCGCAATGGGAGAGGCCACAGCACTGAGAGGCCCGCGTACCGCCAAAAAAAAAAAAAAAGAGTGAACCCTAAGGTCATCCATGGACTTTGAGTGATTATGAAGTGTCAGTTTTTAACAAGTCAAAATTGTTGGGGTATGTTGATAATGGGGGAGACCATGCATGTGTGGGGGTAGGGAACATATAGAAAATTTCTGTACATTCCTCTCAATTTTGCTGTGAACCTAAACTGCTCTAAAAATAATAAAGTCTTTAAAAAGAAAAGATAATCAAATCACGTAAAAAAATGCTAGTAGAAAAATAAATTCACATGATTGCTAATAAGCTTTGTTACCTGTATGATATCAATTACTTCATCGAAGTTAGTTCCTGGAAACTTCACCTCTTCTTCATCTGCCTTCATAAATTCTGGAGTCTAAGAAAGCATTTTCAGAAAGTTTTGGTTGTGTTTAATGTCTTTTTAATTTATACCTAATTTAATTTATCATAATACCATAGCATAAGCTTATAATTACATGCCCCTATTTTTTATTTTGATATCCTGCTCAGACTTGATTTAACTAGTAAATGAAATCCAAGCTAGTCTCCAAGTTATCATTTCAATAGCTATAAAAAACTAGGTATCAGTTTTTCTATCAAGGACTCCACCAACAATGCAACTTAAGTCAATTGATCAAGATGATATAATTGTGATTTCTCTCCTAGAATTAAGATAAAGAAATGTGTTTGTATGTATAGATATATAAGTTTACACATATACAAACTCACAAAAAGACAGAATCAAATAATTTAGAAGGACAAACAAAATAATTATTTTACAAATTTAGCCTCTAGGCCTCACTATATATAATCTAGTCACCAAAAACCACAATAGACAATTCCTGAGAGCAGAATGATGAACAGTCCAAAAAATTATTTGTAATCATATATGTTTTAATAAACTTCTGGTTAAAAAAATTACTGATGAAAAATAAAATTAGGCACAAGAGCCATTCAGGGCCAGTTCTATTTTACTATTTCTGATTGTGAAAAAGTGATGTTCTTCCTCTCCTTAAAACTGTATCCTCAGTGAACAAGTTTGCTTACAATAGAGGAAACCTGGGGAAATGTTACAGTGCTATTTTGCTGTGTAGTAAAGTCATAATTTTGTCATTCAATCACAAGCAGCAAATAAATATTAGAAAGAAATGCATATTTTTGCATCATGTCAATAGTATGACGACAAAGTAACATCCCAAAACATAAACTCCAATTGTCACTATAAAATTCACATTCAGGAAAACTATAATTTAATTCCCATTTAAATCAAGATTCTTCTCCAAAGAGACAGAAATTCTTTCTTCACATATGAGTCTTACAACTTAAGTTACCAAATAGTTACACTAAGGATTATCATTTTCAGAACATTTATAAATGTAAGGATATTAAACAAACTTTCTTTTTCAAGTTCATAAGCAACTTCAGGGACTTCCCTGGTGGAGCAGTGGTTAAGAATCTGCCTGCCAGTGCAGGGGACAACAGTTCGATCCCTGGTCAGGGAAGATCCCACATGCTGTGTAGCAACTAAGCCCGTGCACCACAACTACTGAGCCTGCGCTCTAGAGCCTGCGTGCCACAACTACTGAGCCCACGTGCCACAACTATTGAAGCCTAGAGCCCGCGCTCTGCAACAAGAGAAGCCACTGCAATGAGAAGCCTACGCACCGCAATGAAGAGTAGGCCCCACTCGATGGAACTAGAGAAAGCCCACGCGCAGCAACAAAGACCCACGCAACCAAAAATAAATTAATTGATTAATTAAAAAAAAAGGCAATTTCACATTTGTTTTGAATCTTTTCCTTAAAACGAATATTATTAAAATAGATTATAATGGAAGACTTTGCATGGAATAACATTAGTTAAAAATCCATAGTCAGACATTGCTCAAAGATATAGAATACATTTCTGAACATACCTGTATCCAGGTTTTCAGAGGAGGAGGAGGAGATGCTTCTTTGGGACAAGACGGAGATAGACCAACATCAGCACTACCATTTGAAATGCTGTCAATATCTACATTGGGTAATATCTAAAACAGAATACAACATCCAGTTTTCAGTTCATCATTTTGACTCAAATATTTGTGAATCTATGTATCAATAACATATTTAACTTTTTATTGCAAAGTCAATGGATAACATTTAAATTATGAAAGCGTATTTTACAAAATTTGGAAAATAAAAGGGAAACACAAAGAATCCTATTATCTTAAGACAACATCATTTTCACTATTCCCTTTATGTTTTTACTATCCACTTATGCATAGCTAAAATCTAAAACAGTTTCATTCCTGATTTTCCATTGTAATTAGGTCATAAACACCTTACTATACTTCCATATAGACTTCATAATAGTATTTTAAATGACTGTATAGTATTTCAAGAAAATACATGCCTTATTTAATATTTCCTGTTGGTAAACATTTAGGATATTCACTATTAGATAGATAGATATATATCACTCCAAAAAACGTCATATATACATAGGGTTTTTTTCCCTGAACTTTGAATTATTTCATTATGCTAGATAGCCAGATATTAGGCTAACTTCTTGAGCCAAAAAGCATAAATATTTAAGATACTTGGTAATTACTGCCCAAATGCAATGAAGAGCTCTATTTCCATCATCAAAAACATAATTAATCGTTTTATCCAACCTTCACCCAAATTAGATAATAGAAGTGTTTCAGCAAGAACAGTTTTTAAATGGAGGTATATTATTGTTATTTTAATCTGGATTACCTTGGTAACTAGCAAGATTTAAATTACTCAATTTGATTGCTTATAACTTCCTCTTCTGTAGAGTCTTATACATGTTCTTTGAATATTTCTGGATTTGCTCTTATGTTTTCTTATTAATTTATGGAGATTTTTATATTTAAAAATTAAAACTTTCTGTCATATTCCTTTCATATGTTCTCACTGTATGTTGTTTTTCCTTTTCATTTAGGAATCTTTTACATATATAAGTTTTAGATTTTATAGATTCAAATCTATTTTCTATCATAACTAAGATTTTTCCTCTATATCCAGACTTAACTTCATTTTTGATAAGGACTACACGCAATTATCTTCTAATTCTTCTATGTTTTTATATCTTGTAGTTATACTTTAGCCTGTTGCCTATTTGGAACTCACTTGATACACAGTAAAAGTTTAGAGTCTAAAACCGATCTACTTTCCACACTGCTAACTAATTATAACATACATTATTTCATTTAAAATAATCTTATTTCCCACTGGCTAATGAACTATCTATCACATATTACAGTCTTTTTAAATAACCAAGGCTATTTCTGAAATAGGACCAGTATCAAAACACTTTAACTTTTCTAAACCTTTGTTCTTTCAAATGTCAAAATGATCCTAAAGTTCAAGTTTTAAAAAAATTATGGCTTTTATTTTTTTATACAATTTCACTTAAATTATACATTAACTTAGGAAGAATTGTCATCTTGAATATTTAAGCTTCACATTATAAGTTCTCTCTCCATTCATTCAAGTCCTCTTATATATGTTTGTATAAAATTAAAGTATTAATTATATAAGACAAACACATTAAGCCTTTTTAAAATTAATTATTATATACTATTGAATTGTTCCCTTTGGAATATCATCAAGTCAACTGGATATGAGTTATCAGCTTAGAAAAGGTAGCTTAAATCATGCAGAACAAGGATAGCAATATCACATTAATATCATAGTTTTAAAGAAGGAAAGACCCATCATGAAAGCACAGTTTTCATGAAGCAATATAATAGATTTTAAGTACTAAAGTTAAGCCAAATATTTTTTTCCTTAAATTTTTCTGTTCATGCACACTGAATACCTGCACAGTAAGTTGAGGAGGATCCCTTTTTTCTGACTTCATTCCTACAACCGCTATGTTAGGTTTCTTTACTCCAGTTTCTGTTTTTCGAGATGATGGTGGAATAGAAGTAGTCACTGTTACAGGGTGTGGCTTGTTTACAATTACTCCAGCAGGTGGCATGGAATCACTATTACTTTGGGTTTGTCCTAAAAAATTTGGGGGGAAAAGAAGTCAACCATTTCAGAAGTAAAGAGAAATTCTAATATAAAACCTAGATCTTTATGCCTAAATTCTCACAGGAAAGGAAAGCACTATCTGCAATCACCTTTTCCTCTATCATCACCACTGCCATCATACTCAGCATGTCATCCTTTTAGCAGCGACTAACATTAGGTACTCATATGTACTAAACAGTTCACATACACTATCTAATTTAAATAAGCCTATGGAGTATTAATATTATCCACATTTTACATTTGAGGGAGCAGAGGTTTAGAGACATAACTTAATTTGCCAAAGGTTATGACAGTAAGTGGCAAAGCCAAAACTAAAGTGTATTGCATTGTGTTGTATTATTTTTATTCTCAAATCTTCATAGGGCAGCAACAGACAGAAATAAAACCGACAACAAAATACTAGTGTTTGACTACCAATAAAGAGCACGTAGGCCAACTATCTGCTAACTATCATAGATGTCAAAATTTTGTTACCTTTCACTTCAAAAGTTCCACTTGTTTCCTAAATTTCAAAGTAAAGAGGGACAGTGCAGTGCATTCATTAAAAACACAGACTCTAAAGTCACACTGCCTGGGTTTGACTCTTGGCTCCACTCTAGCTATGTGGCCTTTGACAAATTACTGAACTCTTCTGTGCCTCAGTTTCTTCATTTATAACATTGGTACATTACCATGCATTTTATACAGTGGATTAAATAAGTTAATATATATAAAGTGCTTAGATCTGTCCCTGGCACACAGTAAGGACTTTATAAGTATCAGCTATTATTTTAGTAGAAGACATGTTTGAACAGACAGCTACCAAGTTGACATGCCATTAACACATAATATCAAAAATAAAAAATTCTCTTATGTTGAAAAATATTCACATTTAAATAATTCACCAAAATTAAGAATCGCAGTGATATTTAAAGAAAAAAATAGCTATCAAAATTTGAAGAGCTAGTGTGAGAACAAAAATTATTTGCTCAACTTTTACAATGATGGACCTGAGAGGCCTCAAATAAGTTAATAACAAACTATTAGCTTAGAACACACAACTACATAATTTTTACTTATCACGGCCTAGTGCAAAAGTATATAGAAGGTAATTCAAAGTACTTTCTCCTAAGATATGATGATATTAAACCAATCAAAATCCTCAAGTTCTTTAATTATTATGAATATCTATGACATGTCTAAACATTATTTTAATTTCACTTCATCTACAGAAATATATTATAAAATACCAAAAGAATGTTTCCTGTAAGTGAAAATATAGCATCATTTCAGAGACTGCTACTACACAAGTAAGACACATTCTGAGGCCCTACTCACAAATACAAACAACACATAAAGGAAAAGGTAGGTGACTACTATGTCAGTATCACTTTGTAATTTCTGCTATTGCTGATTAGAATTCTAAAATTTACCCCATATATTTTGTTGCGTCTTACCTAAAAGAACTGCCATAGGAATTAGATGACCTTCCAGTGTACCTGAAAAAGTAGGCATTTCCCGGCTTGGGCTGAACAAATACTGCTGCTCACCAGGAGACAGTGTAGTTATGGTATGTTGCAGTTTAGAATCTGTCTTTGTAGGTTTTGTTGCATAAAAGTCAGTTTGTGTTCTTATTGACTTCACTTTAGTGCCTATAATAATGACCAATGGCAGATATTTTAAAATATTGTTTGAACATCTACTATGCAGTCATCTACAAATATAGCAACCCCTCTTCACAGAAAGATCTCATTCTATATAATAAGGTTACAGGGCCCCAAAATATAAGTAAACCACGGGTTGGCAAACTTTTTCTTAATTGGTCAGATAGTAAATATTTTAGCCTCATTGGCCGTGTGGTCTCAGTGGCAACATCTCAACTCTGCTGTTGTAGCATGAAAGCACTCATAGACAATACTTAAATGAATGAGTATAGCTATGTTCCAATAGAGCTTTATTTATAAAAACAGGCAGCTGACCTGCAGGTCATGGTTTTTCAACCTCTGAATAGATGTAACAACTTGTGCAGCTACTATGATAGAAAAGATAAAATAACTAGAATAAAATGTTGAATAAAGATTCAAAAGAATATTCAGAACGTATTATTTAACTTGTTACATTTTTTCCTATGAGTATAAGAAAGTTAATGATCATTTTTGGAATTGAAAATTTTTTCATCCTCTCATTATTCTGTATAACCAGGCTTTATCCTTTGAAATTATGTACAGATAATCAAATTCTATACTTATTAAAACCTTGCAGAAGTTAATAACATTATACATTTTTAATCACTATTTAGTAAACCTATATAGATATTAAATCCTGAATTCTTAAATAATTAGAAGTTTTTCTGATTATCTGTCTCTCTGGAGAAGAACATAAATTTCTGTGGAACCTGAGAAAAGTGAAGAAAACTAAAAGTGTAAAGGAAAAGAAACTAAAATCTCCTCTATTGATAAATAAATACCTGACATTTCTATATTTTTACTTTTAATGTAAGAGTAGTTTTATAAATCTAGACTTTTAAATATAGTTTTATGATCCGAGGAAGAAAAATTTTAGTACCACATCTATATATTTTTTCATCATGTTCTCAAGTATTCATTCATTCAATTGAAGGAATATTTTTCTTGAATGTTTATTTATTTTTGATAAATTTATTTATTTATTTTTGGCTGCATTGGGTCTTTGTTGCTGCGTGTGGGCTTTCTCTAGTTGTGGTGAGCGGAGGCTACTCTTCGTCGTGGTGCATGGGCTTCTCATTGCAGTGGCTTCTCTTGTTGTGGAGCATGGGCTCTAGGTGCACGGGCTTCAGTAGTTGCAGCACACGGGCTCAGTAGTTGTGGTGCATGGGCTTAGTTGCTCCATGGCATGTGGGATCTTCCCGGACTAGGGATCGAACTCATGTCCCCCTGCGTTGGCAGGCGGATTCTTAACCACTGTGCCACCAGGGAAGTCCTCCAGTTTAAGAGGATTAAGACAATGTCTTACTCTTTGTGGCCTTCACAATACCTAGTATAATAATAATGGACACATAAAAGGTATTTGTAAAAAACTTTTTAATTGAACCCTAGCTAGACCTAAGGTAGGTTTTCTTTTTCTTTTTCTGTTTCCACCCAGTTTTGTTTAGTCTGAAAGGGATGCTGTTGCTTATTTCTTACTGTAATACAATAGATTAGTTTGCATTCTGAGCTTCCAGGCAACCACCTCAGAGAAGACTGCCATTTAATTTACTTGCTACAAACAAATGGTTCTTCAATGGAGGGGATCTCTGCAGTGGGACTGATACCGCTGCTTCCATGTTTGTACTGTAGGTGCTATATAGAATCTGAAAGGTGCCTAGCAGTAACTTCTCTCACTGCTAACACTCAGAAACTTAAAGGCAGAGGGGGAAGTGAATGTAGATAGTGTCTGTCTAATAGTAACATCATAGTAAGCATTTTTAATGCTTTTAAAGATTTAAAAAATGTATTTTAAGATTTTTTAGAAACAATATCAAAGTCAGATGTACACGGGCTTAGTTGCTTAGTCGCTCCGCGGCACGTGGGATCTTCCCGGACAAGGGTTTGAACCCATGTCCCCTGCACTGGCAGGTGGATTCTTAACCACTGCACCACCAGGGAAGCCCCTTGAATGTTTATTTAAAATATATTTTTTCAGCATTTAAAATGTGTTTGGCGTCATTCCAGACACAGGGACTACAAGTACTGAATAAACCAACTGTATTCATGTAGCTTACACTCTAGTAAGGAAAAAAATTGATAAACAAATAAAAGTATAATGTCAGATGGTGAAAAGTGCTATGAGGAACAACAGGCAGAGCAAGGGAATAGAGAGGGCTAGATGATAACATTTTGGATAGGATGGTCAACATAGACCTCTCTGAGGAGCTAACAGCTATGAGCAGAGATTGAAAGAACTGAGTGAGCCATGCAAGGGTCTGAGGGAAAAGCCCTCCAGGCAGAGGGAATAACAGGCACCAAGGCCCAAGGAGGAGCCTGGGTCCATAGGTTCTCAATCACTTCTACCATTAAAAGGGTTACTTCATAAAGTGATTTTTGGATTTAAAAGTATTTTAAAACCTTAACTTATTTTTTGGCAAAGGCTTACCAAACCCCAAATATAAGTCAATAGCAAGGTCTAAGAAACAAGGAAACATTAGGGTAAATATCATCCACAAGCCTAGTAAAATAAAATCTATAGGATTTCTAGATAAACTGACACCCTATATGATTAACTAACTTTTGGAAAGGAAAGGAAGGAAAAATAAAGCAACTGCCACAGCTCCAACTTCCAGAAAGGATCAGAAAGGAAAATGAGTTGGGATCCATGAGTGACGGCATGTTGTCAAAGTGCCTTACAGACTGCTAAAGCACAAGTTGAGAAACTTCAAAATGTAACCAAAGTCAACGGACTCAATATTTAACTAAGAGTTATATTTAAATATACTAGTGAAATGGTAGGTGTGAGTCAAAACATATAGTGATAAATAAAGATATTTTTAGTTGTGTACAAAAGTAACAAAAAATTTCCCCCTTTGCTAACTAAGGCTCTTTGAGGACAAACCAAACTACAAAAGTACCCATAAGCACTTTTATGATAATGTACAGCATATGGCTTATTTTTCTGTTCATAAAGAATGTGATGGGGCTTCCCTGGTGGCACAGTGGTTGAGAGTCCGCCTGCCAATGCAGGGGACGCGGGTTTGTGCCCCTGTCTGGGAGGATCCCACATGCCACAGAGCGGCTGGGCCCGTGAGCCATGGCCGCTGGGCCTGTGCATCTGGAGCCTGTGCCCCGCAACAGGAGAGGCCACAGCAGTGAGAGGCCCACGTACCGCAAAAAGAAAGAAAAAAAAAAAAAAAAAAGAATGTGATGGAGTAAGTTTTGCAAGGAAATGTCTACGTTCCCTAGATTATAATTTAAATTGCTTAAAAGTCATCATCTCATAAATTTTATCATGCTTTATCTGAAGATACCATCTAATCCTATTTTTTCCCCACTGATCCTATCTTGAATCTGGTCTATTTTTCCCTACTTTCCTAAAAGGAAATGTTTCCATCCCTAAGCATTACATAATTTGAACAGTATTTATAAGTAATAAAAAGCAAAAATTAAACTTTACATATTAAACCGATACCACAAAAAATGAGTTTTATCACCAAAAAATGAGGTTCCTTACCTTTAACTTGTTCTATTACTTTTGGTCTCTGTGGTCTGGACTTAGGAGATGGAGAATTAAATCTGAGATATGGTCCTTTTTTAAGAGTGCTGCGATGACCCTGATAAACTGGTTTTCCATAGATTTGTAACATATAATCCTTGTCTTGTACCAC
Source organism: Leucopleurus acutus (assembly GCF_964270905.1). Classification (NCBI taxonomy): domain Eukaryota; kingdom Metazoa; phylum Chordata; class Mammalia; order Artiodactyla; family Delphinidae; genus Leucopleurus; species Leucopleurus acutus. Next base: position 42,279,218 of record NC_139142.1, read on the forward strand.
TGTGGTTGCTTTCAAAAACCCCTAAGTACACAAAGTTATTCAACTCACCAGCAAAATAGTCATCAAACACTTATCTCATTTTTCTAAAAACTCCTTTTGCCAGCTTAAGTACTATATTAAGAATGATTAGGTCAGGAAAGTCCTCTATGTTGAATGGCTCTTAAATTCTGGAGATAGTTCTCAAACTACAGTTGTAAAGTTTTCCAAAGCATAAAAATTAAATACAAAAATCATCCACCCAAAAAACATGAAGGTTCTTACACTACTAAGCATATTATCCACACCAAAAAGTAAACTTAAATACATTTTACATATGAAAGTAATAACTGTCAAGTACAGTAAAATAACATAAATCAAGTCTTTAAATAATTTCCTACATTCCTGATCTCACCTTCAATCACAATCTAAATGCCACAGAAAGGTAGCATTTATTGAGCATCTATTAAGTACTAAGTACTGAATTAATCAGATGCTTTATGAATCTGCCCAACAATCCATGTTTGGCATTAACAAAGTTACAGCTTAGTTAGAACAGCCAAAAAATTCCCTCTAGGATCTAGTTCCATGCCTCCCAATCACTAGGCACTAAACAGACATTTGTTAAACTGAAAAATAAACAAACTAAAATTTATACACACACACACACACACACACACACACATATACAACATACAAAGATGAAATACAATTTTGAATACCATGAACTAGAGGATCTAATTTTTGGACTAGATGATCTCTAGATACACCTGCTGTAACTGAAATACTGTGATTATAAGTGTGAGATGTCAGAAGGAAGGAACTGTGTACTTTGTGCAGTGATTTCTACATTATGGATACCCAAAACTCTAAATATCAATAGTTTAAAGATGGTTTTACATTTGTATAGTCATTCATATTTTTAAAACATTTTCACAGTCATTTCATTATTTATGTCTTTAAAAAATGATCAATTATAATGCAACATTTACATCACAAAACCAGATTAGGATCTTACCTCTTTTCTCTCTTTCTGTAAGCTTGAAGCAGGCATGCTCCTTGTAGGTGGATTTCTTATTTGCTCCACTTTTTGTTTTTGAGAATGTTTTCTTGGAATTACAGAGTTGTTTACCGTTTTGTCTTGTGTGTTGGTTTTAATATCTTTACTCATGTTCTGAACTCTCTTGGTCCTTTGGTTCTTCTGATCAAATCTCTTTTGTTCATAATCTTTTCTTGCCAGTTCATCCTTAACATAACCAAAATTAAAATTACTTCAAATCTATCCAAGTAGTAATGCTTTCACATCAAAAGTACTAGAATTCATTTTCTGCTGCTATAGAAATATAATTTAGCAGTTTTAAAGGCTTTATAAGTAAATGATATTGGTCTACATATGAATAAAAATTCTTTTTAGAATAAACGAAAAATTTAAAAGACTGGTGTTTTATGGAGCAGAGGGAATGAGAAACAGTAGATGATGTTCAGGGATAAGAGGGCAACTTTTCATTATAAAGCTTTTTACACTTCTTGATGTTTAAACCATATGAATATAGTAACTGTTCCAAAAATTAAATTAAAAATTAAGTTTCCATAAAGTAAACAATTTTGTAATAAAACGCTGAGATTTATTTATAAATTAAAGTTACTTGTAGGTTTAAACAAGCATATTTTGCATGAAATCCACAGTTATAGAGTGACATATATTGCTAGTCGTCTGCAGAACCAGATATGAACTCCAAGTCTTCTGACGCTTAGCTCACTTTTTTCTGGCGCATTACGTAGCAGTTAATATAAATTCTTTATAACCACATTAAAGATATATATTCTTAAAACAACAGTGTTTAAAAGTGTATATTAGGGAATCCCCTGGCGGTCCAGTGGTTCAGACTCTGTGCTTTCACTGCTGAGGGCCCAGGTTTGATCCCACAAGCTACATAGTGAGGACAAAAAGCCCCCCAAAAACAAAAAACAAGAAAGAAACAAAAATAAATCCCCCAAACCAAAAAAACTAACACTTCATCTTCTACCACTGTGAGTACGTAGATACACACATCTTACAGTCAGGAAAAAACACTTTGCATCCCAAGGTAAAAATGAGTTACCCTGTCTAGTTTTGCTTCTTCAAATACATAGAATTTTAAGAATTTCCTTTAAATTACTGACCCCTTGATAAAAACAACTGTCGTGGATTTTTGCAATGCTAATGTCTGAAGATACACCATGAGCTTTGTGGAGGTGAAAAAGTGGCAGTTTTTCCAGCTGAAACTGACTTCTCTAAACTTAGTAACCTTAAAAATCTTGTGGAGTATTTTCCTTTTAAGTAACTTTGATGTTTTTACTTTGGTAAGCCAATGCTTCTAAATCTGCTGTCTTTTTTTTTAAAGGATCCTTTTTTTGTAAGTATACTTCTTTCTTTTCTAAATGCTTTTGCTAAATTTTCTTTCAAATCACTCATATTTTAGTTATTATCCACAATTTTTCAGTTAACAGCCATAATATAATTTATGAGACAAAGCACATGTTAAGTAAAATGAAACTTATTACTAAGTAAGTATAAAGGGTGAGAGAGTGAAATTAAGAATTATCAGTGGACTTAAAAGGAATATTTTGAGAATATGTATGATACTTGTAAATTGTAATAAATGTTATCTCCTAAGAATTCAATTAATTCTTTTTTTTTCCAATACCTACTTGAATTTCTGCAGAAATAGTTTTAATCCAGTTATCTACTGCCTTTCTGATCCGAATCTTCTCTGACACCTCTCTACAAAACAGAAAAAAGAATTTTCTTAAATTAACATTAAAGGTCCTAAGAATAGATCTCTTACCTAGTTTTGAATCTATTGTGTAGCCCAATATCCTTCATCTGAAAATGAAAAACCAATGTTATTAGTTTCATCGAATGTTTGAAAAGCACATGTAGATCACAGAAGAAATGTACCAAGGAGAGAAAAAAACAGGGAAAATTAACATCTGTGAAAAATAATAGCAACATGTACATACCCAAATTCCAACTTTATAATAAGTCCACATGTCAAAGGCAATGAAGAACATTTTCTAAACATTAAAACACACTAAAACAAAATGAAGCACTTAGGAAAAAAAATATGAGAGCCTGTAAACTGGCAGTTTCATAAAAAACCTTGGGAAGCCAACATTCTGTCCTACCTGTTGGTAGATAGAGCATTGATAAATGAATACATGGCAGCTCCATCCTTTGCACGAATAATAGCTTCCAGGTTTTCTTCAAGTACTTTTTTATTGTTTTGTACTCCTCTCAAAATCTTCTCAGCATCTTTCAATATGGATCTCGTATTGGTTATTTGAAGCTTAATGGAATTCTGTGGAAGACCAGCAACCCCTGACACAATCTGAGATTCTTTTGGCTTAAAAGATAAAAAGGCAAGAATGTTAATATGTAAAACATATTAATATTTTAATCCAAATAAGAGCTATTACTATAGTTTGGGACATATACTATGCCAATATAGTCTAAGGAATCAATTTGTCAAATTGAAGAGCTATAAAAGAATACTTGGCAACTAAAGTTTCTTTCCATTTAGAAGCACTAATGTGAATGTTCAGTGAAATGGGGCTGGGAAGCCCACAGCAGTTCGGTGGCCAACAAAAGCTCTATCTGGTGAAGAAAGCTAAAACAAAATAAGAGCAAGTTGGCTCTAGGTAGGCAGAGCAGACAATGTGAACTGGATAAACGAGGGCCATTCACAGTTCCCTTCCGCCTTCCTTCCTCTCCAACAGAAGCTAGAGAGCTACAGGTTGCCATGTGGCTCAGTCTTAGCCAAGGAGCAGTAAGTAGAAATCACTTGATGAGGGCTTTTGGAAAAGTTTTGTAAGGGGAACAGGCTGGGCTGACATGTCTTTCCATGCTTTGTCTTCATCCTTCCTCTTGCTTTCTGTCTTGATAACTTTATTTCTTCGTAATTTTTACCTTTACTAATCATTAATTTTAGTATCTTGCTCCCACCTTACCTGGAGTATGCCATTTGTTTCATTCCTCTTTTGGCCAAGATCATGAAGAATATCATCAGACTTCTGCACAGTCACTTTAGCTGTTCCTAGTTCTTCATAGGAAGGAAATTTCTGAGTGGATAGAGGGTCAATGCTGTAAAAGATTTAAAATTAAAGTTTTCTAAATTGTCATAAGTTCAGTAAACAGTTGATTATATAAATCTTTGATACATCCTTAGTTATATGAATTCTAAATGAGTCTTATTAAAATTGTACAACAGAATTAATCAGTTATGTGATTAAACATATGAAACACCAAAAATTACAAGAAACAAGATTACTCTGGCCAGACTGGCTTAGGAATAGTAGAAAAAGAGCAGGAAAAAGCTAACGTGCAAAAGCACTTCTGGAATGGTGGAGTAAGAATCTCTAAAAATCTACTCCTGTTAAGAGTAAAGAGAACACTAGCAAAAATGGTCAAATCAGCTTTTGCAGAATGCTGGAAATTAAACAAAAGCTTGCAACAACCCAAGGAATATTTAAGTAAGAAAATGGCTGACAAGAACAGCAAGCTCTATGGCATTTTTAACTTGCCCTATTCCCAGAGCCCTTTCCCCAACTCTGTGGTAGCTTTGAACATCAACAGACTCGGGAATTCCCTGGTGGTCCAGTGGGTAAGACTCCATGTTCCCAATGCAGGGGGCCCGGGTTCGATCCCACATGTATGCCACAGCTAAGAAGTCTGCATGCTGCAACGAAGAAGCCTGCATGCAGTAACTAAAAAGGCCGCAAGAAAGATCCCACGTGCCACAACTAAGACCCAGCACAGCCAAAATAAATAAATAAATAGAACATTTTTTAAAAAAAGAAAACCAACAGCCTCACAACCACTAAAAAGTCAGAACGAGTTTGGAGCCCCTCAAAAAGTCCCTTCTCAGGGTTTCTCCTTAGACCTGACTCAGACTTATCTCAGTGAGAAATCCCATCCCCAGGTCATTCTTCGAAAACAGTGCCAATTGTTCAACATCTTAGCTGCCTGAGGGGGTCATGCCAGTTGAGGCAAACAAGAGGGTAAACAATAAACCAAAAATTTGGGGAATGAGATGTCCATGGTGGAGTTCTGAAAAGCTCCAACACGTTACTGGGGATCTAGAAGGTCATGTGCACGTACAGGGCTATGTGCATGCAAAAGAATGACCTAAAAAGGGCCTAATCTTTCACATCTGACTGATCGTGGGCTCTGTGCGAGTAGGAAGTTAAGGTTAAGACAGACTTATAAACTGCTGGAGCACTGAAGGTATGCCCCAACATGTAGATACGCACACACACACACACACACACACACACACACACACACAGCCCCTTGCAAAGACAGGGAGACTTATTCATTCAAAGCAGATAAGGAAATCTCCTTCCAATCATTAGCAGACTTAGCTAACCAAATAGAGACTTGCTACACATGATAAAGAATTAAAATTACAGAATTAGTCCAGGAAAATCACTTAACAAACAGCAACAAATGAACAACAACAATCAGCAATACCAACAAACGCTGGTTGGGGGCGGCAGTTGTTGGAAGAATCTGATTTCCAGAACTGGCACATTAAAATGTCTAATTTTCAACAAAAATGTTGTGAGACACAAAGAAACAGGAAAGTATAACTCAGACACAGGAAAAAGCATAGTCAGTAGAAACTGTCCTTGAGGAAGCCCAAATATTGGACTTACTAGAAAAAGAACATAAATGAGCTACTACAATTAAAAGAAAGTATAAGAATGAAGTCTCAGGAACTCCCTGGTGGTCCACTGGTTAGGACTCCGTGCTTTCACTGCCGAGGGCCTGGGTTCAACCCCTGCTCAGGGAACTAAGATCCTGCAAGCTGCACGACACGGCCAAAAAGAAACCTAAAAGAATGAAGTCTCACCAAAGAATATCAATAAAGATAAAAACTATTTTTAAAAAAATAGAAATTCTGAGAGTTGAAAAATACAATAACTGAAATGTAACATTCACTAGATGGGCTAAACAGCATATTCAAATTGGCAAAAGAAAGAATCAGCAAATTTAAAGATAGATTAATTGAAATTATCCAGTTTGAGGAACAGAAGAAAAAAAGAATGAAAAAAATTAAAAGTCTCTGAGACCTGTGGAACATCATCAAGCATACAACATAGCCCTTGGAGAGAAAAAAAAGGTCATGTGCACTATTTAACTGTGTAAAGAAATAACGGCCAAAAACTTCCCCAATTTAATGAGTATTAATCCACTCATCCAAGAAGATCAACAAAATCTAAGGAGGATAAACTCAAAGAGAGCCACACTTAGCTACATCATAGTCAAATTGTCAAAAGCCTAAGACACAGGGAGAATCCTGAAAGCAGCAAGAGAAAAATAACTAATTATATACAGTTTCCTCAGGAAGATTAACAGCTTACTTCTCATCAGAAATCATGAGGTTTAGAAGGCAGTGAGATGACATATTCACAGCACTAAAAGAAAAAGAGTGTCAACCAAAAATTCTACATCTGGCAAAACTACCCTTCAAAGGTAGAAATTAAGACATTCCTAGATAAACAAAACTGAGAGAATTCATCACCAGCAGACCTACTCTACAGTAAATACTAAAAAGAGTCCCTCAAAGTGAAATAAAAGGACACCACAAACTAACTCAAATCCATGTGAAGAAACAAAGAGTACTGGTAAAAGTTAACTACATAGGTAAATATAAAAGACAGTATTAAATTATTTTTGTTTATAACTCTTTTCTTCTATCGGATTTAAAAGACAACTGCATAAAGCAATAATTATCAAGCTGTATAGACAAACTTATAATGCAAGAAGACATAATTTGTATGACAATAATAGCAGAAAGAAAGGGGGAGGGAATCAATCTATATCAGAGCAAAGGTTTTGAATCCTATAGAAATTAAATTGGTATTAATCCTAACTAGATCATTTTAAATTAAGATGTTAATTGTAATTCCTAGGGCAACCACTGAGAAAATAACTCAAAAAATATAGTAAAAGAAGCAACAAGGGAATGAAAATCTCATACTAGAATATATCTATTTAATAAAAAAAAAAGACATTATGGAGGAATAGTGGAATAAAAAAAGACCTAAGATATAAAAAAACATATAACAACATGACAGACATAAATCTTACTTTATCAGTAATTACATTAAATGTAATGGACTAAAATTGTAATGTCTTCTTATGAGATTATGCAAAATGTGACACGTTTAGTTTTTATTATTGTAGTTTTCATGACATTCAAAAAAAATTATAGTGGCTTAGATTTACTTGACTTTTTAAAAACTCTTTATAATGTAAAGTTTCAAACATACACAAAAGTAGAAAGAATAGTATAATGACCTCTATATACCTTTATTCAACTACAAAAATAACTAACTTATGGCTATTCTCATTTCATTTATACTTCCAACCCAGTTTTCCCCACCCTGCAATGGATTTTTTTAAATTAATTTATTTTATTTTTTTTTTTTATTTTTGGCTGTGTTGGGTCTTCGTTGCTGTATGCGGGCTTTCTCCAGTTGGGGTGAGCAGGGGCTACTCTTCGTTGCGGTGGACCAGCTTCTCATTGTGGTGGCTTCTCTTGTTGCAGAGCACGGGTTCTAGGTGCTCAGGCTTCAGTAGTTGTGACTTGCAGGTTCTAGAGCGCAGACTCAGTAGTTGTGGTGCACGGGCTTAGTTGCTCCACGGCAAGTGGGACCTTCCCGGACCAGGGCTCGAACCCATGTCCCCTGTGTTGGCAGGTGGATTCTTAACCACTGTGCCACCAGGGAAGCCCCTGCAATGGATTATTATTGAAGCAAATCCCAGATATCATTTCATCAGAAATGAATAGTAAATAATCCACAGTTTGAGAAAATTAGATGTATTCATAATTATATTATAGAAAAGAGGAAAGATCTATTAGCAGAAGAAAATAGTAACTAAATCTAAGACAATTTTTAAAAGCAATGTTTTAAATTCACTAAAATTTCTAAAGAAATTTTAAAAATATAAACAAAGCTCTTTTCAATGTAGCTTTTATTCCAATCTCTTGTTTTTACCTGTTTCTCCTCTCAGGATTCCATCCTATTTTTGATCTAGTTAGTAAGTTTTTGTCTGAAGATTCACTTATTCTTGTCAAAGAATCATAGCTATTCAAAATTTGTTCCAATAGTCCTACATTTTCTACAACAGAAGAAATACAATATCATTTTTCAAGTACTAATTCATTTCTCTTTTATATACTATCTCACATATATTTGTACTAAATTAGTTTCATGTGGTGATGACCTACTCAATTTACAATGTAGACTACACATACATTCATCAATAAAACTAAATATTTATAACTCAAGGAAACTATACTGGTAAAATTTTAGGCCTGAATTTATTGCCATCACAGAAAAAAGGAATTTGAACGAGAAGTAACATCATCACAAAGCCCAGTAAACTGTAACTATTTTTTTTTTTTTTTTTTTTGCGGTACGCAGGCCTCTCACTGCTGTGGCCCCTCCCGCTGCGGAGCACAGGCTCCAGACGCACAGGCTCAGCGGCCATGGCCTATGGGCCCAGCCGCTCCGCGGCATGTGGGATCCTCCCGGACCGGGGCACGAACCCGTGTCCCCTGCATCGGCAGGTGGACTCTCAACCGCTGCGCCACCAGGGAAGCCCTGTAACTATTTTTATAAACAGTGAAAGGGAGATTTAACTATTTCTTCACAACAACTATTGGTTGAATCCTCCTTTTAGCCTCATCTTTAATGAGACTACATAACAAACTTTTTTTTTTTTGGTGAGGTTAGTTTATTAATTAAAGATCTTATTATCTTTTAAATTCCTTAAGATTCTTTAAATGTGTCCAAGACAAGACTGGAATGCATTTAAATGACTCCAAAAATGAAAGCTTATATTTAACATTTTTACTTACTTTTACTAGAAAGGCTATATTTTAAGTGTCTATAACAAATTATTATTTCCTGTCACTTATAAAGGTTATTAGCACTTTTTCCAATTGAACACAATAATAAATGTTAAAATTCTCTGAGTTTTAGTATTTAAATTCACACTTAAAAACAATATAAGTAAACATGATAATCAACCTTACCTTCTATAAAGCATTATTTTTTATTTATTAATAACAAATATTTTCATTAAAGGTTTAAGTAATAACATGTTGAAGATAGTCAAAATAATTATAAAGGTATATCTCCAACTCCTTCTACAAAGAACCTAAAGAAGCTTGATTTGCCCAGAAAGTATCATTTAAATACAAATATTAAAAATAGAGATCCTACTTCAGTTACTATAAGGCACATTAGAGAATTATAAATCATGAGTGTGGAAATCTGTTCCTAATTTGAGATGGGTCTAATAAAAGTAGTGGGTGCTAATTATAATTGCTTTATTACCTGTATGACGTGATATCTCCATATTTTCTTTTTTATCCGTAGGATTTTCCCTCTTTGATATTTTATCATCCTTTGAAACAGGTACAGGAGCAAATCTGCGGGGTGCTGGTGTCTCCAAAGGAGATTTCTGTTTATCAAAATTGGTATCTTCAACCTCTATTGAAGGTGCTTCAATAGAAAATAAAGAAAATAATAAATTTAACTTACTTTTTAAAAACATTTAAATTGTAATATTACTCTTCCCCATATTTTAAAAATAAAACAAAAATTATATAGGATACTCAAATTATTAACAAATATATAGAAATAAGTTCATCCTCACTAGAATCAGAAGAATATAAACTATAAACACTTTATACTTATACCTAATAAATAAGAAAAAAATATGACAATATTCAGTGCTATTCAAGTTGTGGTGAAAAATGGCATAGCCAGACACTGCTCGTGGCAATGAAAACTGGTAAGACCATCTGGTGCTAAGTATAGCAAGTCTTAAAATTTTTATATACTTTGATCTAGAGAGATCCCACTTTAGAGTACAAAATACATTAGACAACTATGAACGGTGAGCGTGGAAACCTGAGTTCCGGCTGTAGCTCTGACACTTTCACTCTCAAGCCAGGTGACCTTGAGCAGGCAGTCATAACCTTTCTGGGCTTCATCTTCCTCCCTTTACAACTTAAAAACTGATTCACATCACTTCACAAAAGTTTTGTAAGACCCACTCATTTGGGGGAAACGTAAAGCACCTTGCAAGTATAAGGAACCTTTAACATGTCTGTAATCCAACAATGTTCTAACAAATCAAATGTCGGGAATATTGTACTCCATGGATCTGTATATCATTAAAGGGATAGGCCCTTAATTTTCATTAGTTCATTATTCAAATATCAATAATTTGGAGATACATTTATTGATATAGTTTAAATTCCAAAGGATTAACACAAATAAGCTATGTATTCCTTTGTTTTTATAAAGAGATTTTTAAAATTCCATTAAAATAGACTTGCATTACTAACTCTTTGAAAATATTTAGAAATAGTTTCTAATTGTACTCAGATGGTTTCTCCCCTGACAGAATCAAGAAAACAGCAAATATCCAGTTTGTCAGAAAATTGGTGAATTGATGACAAGCATTTTTGATGCTAGATAAGTAAAATTTTTCTAAATTTATATAGAAGTGCTTCTGACAATTTATGAAAGTTATTAATTAAAACCATTAAGTAGAACATGATCCATAACTTGACTGAACAAGTTTCAAAATAATCTAAAACTTACCTGACCTAAAAAAAAACAAAACCTAATTTTATAAAACAAAGAGTCTCTCACAACCTTGTAAGTAAGTTTTCAGCTTATATACTGCAAAGAACATTCATAGCTGGCATTTTTTATTCATAGAAAACTACATATTTTTACCTTGTTTGCAAGCAAAGGTGTTATGTGAAGATAGATTACTGCTACCAAAATTCAAATGGTCTGGTTTTACAGAATACTTTTCCACTGCTCTAGAAGGGGGCACAGTAACGGGCTGAAAACTACTAGTCTTGAGTGCAGCACTAATGAAGTGAGTCTAGAAAACATAAAATTAATTTGTTAATTTCAAATATCATTTGAAAGAGTTAGATGACAAAATACTTTGAATTTATTAGAAGACTTGAAAACAATCTATTAGATTTAATAAACAATGAAAATACATACATTACATGCAACTATCTACTGCAGCAGCAATGCCACTGGAAGCATATAATAGCACTTGGGTTAAGTCTGGCTCTGCAGTGTGGCCCTGATCATTTAATTTATTCTAAACCTCCGTTTCTTCCTTTTCACCTCAGAGATGGCTCAAGAGACACTGAAGCAGGGTAGGAGAGGACCAGGAAGAAGGGACCCTAGCCCTAGACCTCTACTTAAACCAGAGAATTTAAAACCAAAACATCTCATCTTTTATATCCTGGATGGTAAGATTTTATTTTAATTAAAGGTTTAAAAACCATTGACAGAAAGCACTCAAATAAAATAGTAGCTGCGCATAGTAGCAGCAGTAATTTATGCATTTACGTATAAATGGAAACTATAGTGACAACACAGTTTTAACACTATTAAAACATCTGAAATGTGTAAGTATCTTAACTAATAAAACGGATTTTAAAAGAGTTTTATGCTAGACAAAGAAAAACCGAAAAGATTTATAGTTTTACAGAATTCTTAAAAGTGTGTTGAGATCACTCTTCAAAAAGAATTTCATTTCATTAAGCCTTAACTGAACTACTAAAATACTCACTGAAAGTTCAATTTTCTCTGTAGTTATAGGCTTTATAAATAAGATGTCTGAATTAGCAAAGATTCCATTCTTCCAAAATCAGAAAGTTAATAAATTATGCGTTTATTTATGGAAGGATAAATGAATGGCAGGCACCTAGAACTACCTTAAAAAAACTCAATGTGCTTTTCAAATGTGTCATCTCATTCTATCCTGAACCAAAAATATTTTCTAGGTAAAGAAATCAAGGCTCAGAGAAGCAAAGTTACCTGTAGACTGGGGACCAGCACTCTGATAGGCCCACTCCTAGCCTCTCCAGATGACATGCTGCATACTCAATTTTAGCAATGTATGGAGTACTTAGTAAAACTTTATTTTATATGCCCATAATCATTCCAATAAAAATAATATCTTAATCCCATGAAAATTTCAAGACAAGCTCTATTAGGAAGTCTTGAAAATAATAGGACATTAGCGTTCACTCTGTGATCTTATATTGAGCTATGATAAGCTTATTTTTATATATTCTTCTGAATGTTATATTTTAATTTTATTTTTAAAAGTTTTTAAACTGCATACTAAGTAGGGAAAAAAAGTAAATTAAAACCAATGCAGGGCTTCCTTGGTGGCGCAGTGGTTACGAATCTGCCTGCAGGGGCTTCCCTGGTGGCGCAGTGGTTGAGAGTCCGCCTGCCGATGCAGGGGACACGGGTTCGTGCCCTGGTGCGGGAGGATCCCGCAAGCCGCGGAGCGGCTGGGCCCGTGAGCCATGGCCGCTGGGCCTGCGCGTCCGGAGCCTGTGCTCTGCAATGGGAGAGGCCACAACAGTGAGAGGCCCGTGTACCGCAAAAAAAAAAAAAAAAAAAAGAATCTGCCTGCAAATGCAGGGGACACGGGTTTGAGCCCTGGTCCGGGAAGATCCCACATGCCATGGAGCAACTAAGCCCATGCACCACAACTACTGAGTCTGAGATCTAGAGCCCGCGTGCCACAACTACTGAGCCCATGTGCCACAACTACTGAAGCCCACGTGCCTAGAGCCTGTGCTCCGCAACAAGAGAAGCCACTGCAATGAGAAGCCCATGCACCGCAACGGAGAGTAGCCCCAGCTCGCCGCAACTAGAGAAAGCCCGCGCCCAGCAACGAAGACCCAACACAGCCAAAAATAAATAAATAAAATAAATAAATTTATTTTAAAAAACCCAATGCATTTACGATGCTGGTCATTCACTCATTCAAAAAGAAAGTATACTGAGTACCTGAGTGCTGGGTAGTATCCCAGGACTTAGAAATTCCAAAATAAATAAGAAACTATACTATCAGCTCTCTGTGAGGATAATTCTTCTTTTTATAATAGCCCAGTGCCTCATATTCAAAAGGCATAAGAATATTCATTCTTTTTAATTAAGTAAATGTAGAAGCAAATAAGTATACTAGGTGGTTCTCATCCAAGGGTGTGCAACAGAATCATTAGAGAGCTTTCAAGGATTCCCAGACCCCATCTGAGACCTGCTGTCTCAGACTTTCTGAGAGGTACAAGCACGTGTATATTTATAAAGCTCTCCAAGTGAGTCTGATGCACATTCCCAGGCTAAGAGCCACTGATGTAAACAAAAAACTGCAATGCAATAAATGCCCTTTAAAAACACCGTCAACGGAAATACCACAAAAGAAGGAAAAGCCAACTATAAGGAGAGGTCTCACAGAGCTAGACGTCTGAACTAGAACATGCAGAGTTACCCCATAGAGGAAAAGAATTCTGAACAAAAGCAAATCATTATTTAAGAACTAAAACTGTTACAATCTCCTGAGCTATTGCAATAATCAATGAATATTAGCTTAGAGATCCACGTGATAAAAGGTCATGGAATGTGTAATCCCTTTATTACCTGAATATCTATTTGTTGTTGCTGCAGTTTTTCAAGATGCCTAATGTACTGCTCCATAAACACATTCATTTGCTTTCCATGATCACGGCAGTGTAGTTTCTCATGTTTATTCTGAATGGTTGTCTGCTGCTCTGTAACGCGTTGTAGCTGTTTATCAGTCTCCTGTAACTTATTGAGTAATTCTGTAACAGTATTGACCTTTGATTCCAACTCACTCTGCACCTAAAACAGTAAAAATATCCAAAGATATCAAAAATATGCTCAATTACTAGAAAGATTATATAAAGTGATTGGTATTGAGAAATTATCAAACCAAATTTCTGATGATTTTATGCCTTTATTTTTAGAATCACAGAAATAAAAGGCAGAAGATAGTTATCCTTAAGTAGATCTTTTCTCTCATAAAAAATAACAAATTTGTCACATACAATTTTTATTTCTTAAGTGGAAATTAAATACTTAATGGAAATTAAAAATACTTAAATGGAAATTAAAAAGAAGGAAATAGCAAAACAAAGTAGCTTTCGATACTTCACTAATCTGAGGCTGAGTTAGGTCAGCAGTCTTGGCTCTCCCCCTATTGGCTCTAAGACCTTATTGCTGACTCTGACCTGTTTCTCATTTTTCCCATTTACAAACTGAGGGGTTTGGCACAGATGGTCTGTATGGTCCCTTCTAGCTCTAAAATAAGGATGACCAAACATCCCAGGTACCCAGGACTGAGGGGTTCCCAAGATGATATTTTTCAGTGCTAAAACTAAGAAAGTCCAGGATTTTCTAGAACTAACACAGGGATGAGAGATAAATCTCACAACTTCTGAGAAATAATTCACAACTACAGACAGCAATATCCCTAGCCAATGGCTGGACACAACCATTACAGAATCAGTTTCTAATAAACATTTTTACATTTTACAAAGTAGTAATGACTATCTGGGAAGAAACAGATATACTTTTATCAGTGGAGCTGCTGTTGCAATGGCGGCAGCAGTTGCTGCAGCCACAGTTGCAGCTGAATCAATTCCACTGGGTGAAGTTCTACTCTCCTGAATAATAGGGTCCTTTTCTGCGCTGGCATCTTCTAAAAGCTGTACCTTTACCTCCTTAAAGACAGGCATGCTTTGAGCTCTGTAAATAAAAAAGGAATAAAATCTATTCAGTAATCTCTACTGAACCATTAGAAGAAATACCTACAAGTGGTAATCTGCTGCAGGTGAGTTTTCTTGATTTTTTTAATTTAAATCCCTATTTTTCACTATCAGCATCTTATCAGTCATTTGGTTAATGAAATCTATTAAGGCTCAGGTCACTACACACTAAAGAAATAAAAAGGTAATTCCTTGAAGGCACTGATATTTCAGAAAATATGACTTATGCATGTGGAAAAGACATGGGCACAATTACAATGATTTATAGTCAAGAAGTACAAATTTATAACATGCAGAAAAGGCTCTAAGAATTTAGGTATCAAGTTTTACTCCCAAAGTAAGACAACCCAAGAGGGATCGTTAAAACTGCTGAAAAGAATTTTTAAAATTCTAACTCATTTAGATTTAATAAATGTCACCTAGTTTATTAAAATGGGCACAAAATACACTACTAAGCAGTCTGGATTAAAAATGAGTCCAGAAAATAGATACATATTCACAGTAAGGCATTTAACTAAACACCTAAAAAAAAAAAAAAAAGACTGGTCAATTTTGTGCTGTATTTGGCCTAAAAGAAATCAATGAAAGAAAACACTGACAAAACTGAAGACTCCCTAAGGTAAGTCTAAGTAAAATCAACAGGAATGAGCTCCATCTCCAGCTGCTGAATTTCCACCCTTTGATTTTTCTTTTTATTTTTTTTGCGGTACGCGGGCCTCTCACTGTTGCGGCCTCTCCCGTTGCGGAGCACAGGCTCCGGACGCGCAGGCTCAGCGGCCATGGCTCACGGGCCCAGTCGCTCCGCGGCATGTGGGATCTTCGCGGACCGGGGCCCGGAACCCGTGTCCCCTGTATCGGCAGGCGGACTCTCAACCACTGAGCCACCAGGGAAGACCCCCATCCTTTGATTTTTGAAGAAGGCCACAGAGCTCTTAAACTTACTCCTCATTGATGTTGCCTCATTTCTATTAAGGGCATCATTTTTCTCTCATTCTCAAAATTTTGAAGTTAACTTCTCTATCCTCGTTTACCTTCTCATGCCCAGCTGAGTCATCAGGTTTTGTCAATTATTTCATCACAATTGCAGGACTAGTGTCATGGAATTATGGAGGTAGGGGGAACCCAGTAGCCCATCTTTCCTAATTTTCACATCAAGAAACTGAGGTCCATAGAGGTAACGGGATTTACTTGATCATATCACAGAACTAGTAAGTAGCTGAGTTAGGACCAGTTCCCAGAGATCGTCCCATAACACCAAGCTTTCTCTCTCAAACAGCACTTCTCCCTTCAGACTTCTGCTCTAGTACAAACCATCATCTCTAGCCAACTATTTCATTCTTCCCATTTCTAATTGCTTAAAAACTCTCCAAACACATTTTCCCACCATTCAAAAATCTAAAATCATTCCTTATAGACAACTGAATAGGCTACTTTCCTGTTTGGCCTTCCACACACTCCATCCTCTGGCCCTGCCCTATACACCCTGCACTTTTCCTCCCAAAACCACCTCTTCCTGAGTCACACTGCTCTCACTGACTATGCCATGCCACTCCCACAGCTGACTCCATGCTTTTTCTCACTCTCTCAACCTTCTTCACCTAACTTACTCTATCCTTCTAAAGATACAACAAAAGCCTTACCTTTTTCAATAAGCCTGCTCTCATAACATTTCCTCTTGATCTTTCCATTCATTAATTACTTTTGCATTTACTTCCTATACCACACAACTGAGGCTTGACAGTCAGCCATCCTATGGTTTAAATGTCTGTACAGAACAGTTTAACAATGTATTGAATGTTTCCTCTCACAGCTCTAAACATGCATTCCTCCATATATCTACCTATTCTCTCCCCAGCCAAGCTCTAAGTAACCTGGGGTGGGGGGCCGGGGACTTCTTTTATACCAAACAGCAACTAAGAAAGAGCACATAGTAGGTGCTCAATATATATTTAGCTGACTGAGTGGTATACTAAGAAAATGTAATTCAGATAATCTGTATCTTTTAGAATTTCTGTCTGAAGTCTGAATGTGATTTACCCTTTAAGATCTTTCATTCTACTTTAATACATTAAATTGACCAACAAGAAAAATAACATTATAAGGCTAGACATCAACTTCTTTATAGGCTTTAAAATTTTATTTTTTCCAATTATCAAATTAATAAATGCTCAATGTAGCAAATGAGCTTCTAAGTGTAAAGAACTAGAAAAAATGCACATAACTCTCCCATTCAGAAGAAACTGTTTCCTTCTAGTCTTTTTCTAGAACTTTCTTCTTTATTCCTAAATCCTCTGAATCCGGCATCTATCCCAATGCTACACCGAAACTGCTCTTACCAAGGCCATTAATACCTCGTCTTGCTCAATTCAATGGACACTTTTCAGTCCTTATCTTTCTTTACCTCTGAGCAGCTATCAAACTTAGAACCTCATTTCCCTTGGTTTTGTTAAGACCATACTCTCTTACACCTCTGGATAAACTTTCTGAGTAACATTTAGAAGCCACATTGCTTTCTTTGCACATCTCTTAAAGGTTTGGTTTTCTCAGAGCCCTACCCTATGCCATCTCTTTTCACTCTCACACTCCCACCGAGTCACTTCAGTCACTTCCAGAGCTTAGACTACTATCTACATACAGATGACTTATGGATTTCTAGCTTAGACCCCTTTTGTAAATTTGACCTTTATATTCAATTTCCTATCAGACATTTTTCACCTGGATGTCTCATAGGTACCTCAAACCCCTGCTTACGTCTAAAATGAAATTTATTCCCCCAAGGCTTCCATTTCTTAATGAATACTACTACTGACTATGCATTTATACAAGCTAAAAATCTAGGATCCATCCTTAGCTCCTTCCTCACTCTCACATCTAAGCAGCAATTCCTGTCAATTCTATCTCCAGATCATCTTCCAAACCTGTGTACTCCTCTACAGCCCAGCATGATTCCCACCCTCACATTCCACCACTCCCCAATGTACTCAGGACCAATCTAATTCATCTCTTTAAAAGATTCCTGAAAAATTCATAGTCAACTGGTTTCCTGGACTCCAGTCCAGTCCTCTTCCAATCCATTTTTTCATAACTACCTGAGTGAGCCTTTTAAGAAAAATATATGACACTTAAAAACTTTTAAATGATTTGCTGTTTCTCTTTAAGTCCAAACTTCTTTAAAGTAGTTTATAACCTCACCCCTTGCTTACCTCTCCAGCCACATGTAAGGACATTCTACCCTTGTTCTAGACACTCTGGACAGACTCTTCATTCCTCAAAGGCTCCAGCTGATTACCTTTTATCACAGCTTTACAGCATATTATAGTAGCAAATAGGGCAGATTTTCCATCATTCCATTTCTGTTTCTCCAAAATTAGCTATTCTCAACTGTGCGCATTCTAGATGTATGTATTCTTAACAGTATGTGTATATATTCTCAATTTGTGTGTCCTTCCAAGTAAATTTTAGAATCACTTTGCCAAATTCCATCCACCATTCTCAAAAAAAAAAAAATTCAAGTGACACTAACTACAGCAAAATCTCTCTTAACCCAGTATGAGAGTCATTTTATATTTCTGACTCAATTATTATTCTCTACATTGCAATGACCTTCTCAGAGGCCCTTCCTAGTTTTTTTGTTTTTTGCTTTTTTAAAAAAATTCTGTGCATCCATCCTGAAATGGGGAGAGATCTACTGTGAACAGATAAGAGGCGTAGTGTTCACAGTTACCTCTCACTGTCCACTTGTATATAAACAACTTCTCCCTCTCAGATCTGAGAGTTCTGACTTGAAGGCAAGTTGATAAAGTCCCCATTATGGTTGCAAGCAGCCACTTCCACCTGGGGTCAGCTGGATGGAAATGGTAATCACTTTCTCTCCAAATGAGTCAGATGTAGTCTGCAATTTTTAGTTCAAGTATAGAATTTGGGAGACTGCACTACTCCCTCATGCCCTTACTTTTGCCTTTTCTTATATATTTACAAATCCCAGAATGCAATTTACCATCCAAATTCTCCTCCTAACCACCATATCACATATTGGGAACTGGAGGCTGATCAAATGTAAAAGGGAAAAGCACCATTAAGCAAAACAACCAGTTGTGAAACTCTGGCTGGCTCAGATCACACCCTTGTAGTTTGGAGGTAATATTTATTTCGTTAGTGTTTCCCAGAGTATAATATGTATACCATGGATAACTATAGGTGAAAAAGAATAAACTTTATCTTAAAAGTTATATACTTATTTTCATTGTATTATTAGAAATACCAACTTTCCACTTATAGAAGTAATCTAAAATTTCCTTTTTGAATAAAATGAGAGTTCAAAAGTAAGTAAACATTTTTCCTATTTTCTAAGGGGCGTCCCAGGCTGCTCTGGTTTAGGAGTAGAATACATTTAGCCTAAGAATATGTATCTCATTCCACCGCCACTAATGATAAAAAAAAAAAAATTCCTCCAGTGATATATTCTTTCATGTTTAGCATGGTGCTGTTGTCAGGGTTGGTTCTGTATTTCACTGGCATTAAAGATAAAGTTGGGAGGAAGCATTTGAATAGAGCAGTAGCCACATTCCCCTTCACTCCATCCAGATGCTAAGCTTGTCCCTTTCTCAAATCTTAACCAGAAAAAGTCTAAATGTCCTTTGATAGTAAGTAGTAAGTATTATATATTTGGAACTACTTGACTACTGCTATAAGCAGTATAGTGAGGTGACTAAGAGAGGACTCTAAAGACAGACTACCTGGGTTTGAATCCCAGCCCAGTGAATACTTGCTAAATGACTTTGGGAAAATCAATCCCTCTCTACCTCAGTTTCCTTACCTATAAAATGGGGATTCTGTATAATTGGGATAGTAATGGAATCTATTTCATTGGATTTTGAGAGAATTCAATGAGTTAATGCACATAAAGTGCTTAGAACAATATATCTTCAATAATAATAATAATAATTAACAGCCACTGAGTATTTTACACATGCCCAGCACCATGAAAAATGCTTTATACATATTATCACATATATATATTTCACACATTGGAAAAAAAAAAACTTTTTCCTAGGTGCAAAGTATAAATAAAGCTGATTTTAGAGAACCATATAGAAACACAAGAAATGGCCCACCTATTTTCTGTAAATGAAACTTACTTTTGTTTTAAAACTGCTCTTAGAGCATCTTTCTGTCCCATAGTGTACTGAGAAATAAAGATGTCATTTGCTGCAAAATCAAAACACAAAAATATACTTTAGATTTCTGAAAATTTATTAAATTTTGATAAGCTACTCAAAGAAAAACTTTTTTAACTAAAAAAAATGTTTGGGGATTCAGCAATATGACCTTTCAATTTAAAAAGGTAAGGAACACATTAAATGACTGAGTAATAATAGTTATAACCCTAGACTGTAGGAAAAAAATTGTGTAAAAACACCTGGGGCCAAATTAGAGACATTTGTTCAAACTCTAACAATAAAACTGCTTAGATGAAAATAAAACCAACTACTTTTTAACTGTCATTAAATAAATTTTTTCAATGCATATTTTAATCTATTATCTTACCAAAGACTATACAAAACTTGAATTCAGCATGTATAAACAGGTATCAAATACCAAACCTATGCAATATGTTGGCAATAATAAAAGTATCCTTACTGTTACAAACCATTTTCTGGACTTTAGAGATTCCATTAGTAGCTTACTTTGGAAGGAAAAACTAATTAAAAATGAAAATAATAAGAAAAAACTGTAAGGCTGTTTAATGAATATCTGAAAAGAAAAATCAATGTCTAAAAATCTAAAATTCTATCCTTACCAAGGAAATTCTTACACGTTACAACATAAATGAACCATGAAGACATGCTAAGTGAAATAAGTCAGTCACCAAAGGACAAAAACTGTATGATTCCATATATATGAGGTATAGTGGAATTTATAGAGACAGAAAGTAGAATGGTGGGAGGGGGAATACAGTTAGTATTTGATGAGTACAGAGTTTCAGTTGGGGAAGATGAAAAGTTCTGGAGATGGACGGTGGTGATGGCTGCACAATATGAATATACCTAATGCTACAGAACTGTACACTTAAAAATGGTAAAGATGGTAAATTTTATGTTATGTATGTTTTACCAAAAAAAATCAAATCTATCCTTTTACCTTTTTGTCTGTTGTTCTCTTCTGTTTTATCCAAAGGCAACACTTGCACTGCAACATCTTTAGAAAAATCCTTTAAGATATGAAAGGAAGAAATGAAAGGCTAAATAAACTTTATGATTTATTATTTATCAATTACCATTTACTAGCCATGTGACTACTGTGCCCTGGGAGGACAGGACTGTGTGTTTTATATGCTTAATTCCCAGCACCACCATAATGCTTAGGTACCTTGAAGCTACTCAAAGATTTGTTGAATGAGTAATGAGCTGTCATCAAGTGAACGAATGGGTAAGTGAACAAGCAAGCAACTGTGACCTTGAAATTCAGATTCAAATCCTGATTTGGTACTCTCAGCAGAGCAACTTATGTAACATCTCAGTGGCTATAGTTAAATGTGAAAATGTGATTCACTGTGAATCAAATGAAGTTCGTAAGGATGGTCAACGCATGGCACAATATCACAAATTAATCACAGTATTCTTTGTCACTAAGCTATAATGTGGTCTCAGAAGACTTCATTATATAAGTGACATCTACTGGCAAATAGCTTTCTGCTCACATGTGTAACCCTAGACTTCGTTTCTAAGATTCTATTCAGTGCCAAGACACCATGACTTTTTAAGTACTAGGTTCAGTCAACATTGCTTCATCTTCCTTACACACACATTTTTTTTCCCTGCTAAATCATTAAAGGGAAAAGAGAAAATCATAAAAGAAAACTGATCCAAGCTATCTGCTGATAACAGGTGTTAACTTCCTAAAAATAGCCAATGAGGCTAACAATACAGTAGAATGTATCTGGGAAATTAATGTAAAGAACTCCCACAAATCCGTTAGAAAAAGCACAGCACATAAATATGTAATTCACAAAAGAGTAAATACAGGTGGCAATATAAATGAAAAAAATTTCCCCTCCACTAATAATAAAAGAAATAGAAAATAAAACAATGAGATGCCTTTTTCACCTATCAAAATGGCAGGGGTTTTTTTGGTTTAATTTTAATGCTTCGTATAAATAAAGACGGGGAGAAATAACCCCACTAATTCTTACTCATGACCTTGCTGGAGAATATATATTGATACAGTTTTTCTGGAGGCAATTTAGAAACATTGCAAAAAAACGTGCATAATCTTTTATCTAATAATTTTACACCTAGAAATTAATACAAGGAAATGAGCTAGGATATATACCAGAATGTTCATCACCTGCTTGTTTACATTATAAAAAACGGGGAAAAAAACCTTAATGTCAAATGACAGGAATATGAACAAATAAACTTTGGTACATACATACACTGAAATTCTGTGAACCCATTAAAAGTTCCTAGGAAAGGCGCCTGGTGGCGCAGTGGTTGAGAGTCCGCCTGGCGATGCAGGGGACATGGGTTCGTGCCCCGGTCCGGGAAGATCCCACATGCCGCGGAGCGGCTGGGCCCATGAGCCATGGCCGCTGAGCCTGCGCGTCCGGAGCCTGTGCTCCGCGGCGGGAGAGGCCGCAGCGGTGACAGGCCCGCGTACCGCAAAAAAAAAGAAAAATAAAGTACACAAAAGGCTTCAGAATAGTTTGAATGATATATAATTTACACCTCACTTTTTTTTTATTATGTTGTTACGGCTGCTTTACCTTTACCTTACAGTTTGTAAAAACATTTCTTTGGTAAATGCAATTTAAATAAAAACAAGGTCTGTTGCTAATCAAACAAAATTTTAAAAAGCATTATTTGCCAATACTTAAAATTTTAACATGAGCATAATTAAGAATTCTTTCGCTTACACTTTCTGACACAGTGGGATTTTCTAATGGAGGCTGCTGATAATTTCTGGCAGAAGTTAAGTCTGATGAACCTAACAAAATAAAGGAATCAATTTTAGTGATTTTTAAATCAGGATGTTACCTTTTGAAACTGTACAAATATAATTCAAGAACTATAAACTCCATATTAATGCAATTAATTAAATTGGAAGCCACTCTTCATGCAAAAATCTTAAAATGTACTTAAATATATCCTGATGAAGTTTTTCACATCTGATATTTTGGAAAATAAGGGCTCAGAACTGACAATCAAATGAGATAAGTATAAAATGTTATAAAATATATCATTACACTATTGGATTTGGACAAACTATGGGTACAATCATTTGTCAGGAATAAAACATGCGCATGATATAAAAGCCTGATTTAACAGCAGGCCTATGTTATGCTGTACCCCTCAAAAGCAGCACTATAAAAGCTGCTTTATTCTTTTGTTTTTTGCGCTTATATTCATTAATTTGATTACCAGTGAAGTGGGTAAAACGTATGCTATCTTCACTTTCAGGGAGCTCCAGACAAGTGAATTGGGACATGGAAGCCATCAAAATGCAGAAATTGTGCTTTTCTACTATCCAAACAGAAGGTAAAAAGCCAGCACTACTGGTGAAAAGTAAGCACATCACACTACCTGAGTGTGTCCATCACAGTTGTGGACAAGAACAGTGTGCCAAAAACACGCAAAGAAAAAACAAAATACAAAATGTTTTATTCATTCTATCTATTCAGTATTATTCGATGTAGACTGTGGGTACCTGGCCATTTTCCCAGGAAAAGGGGTCACTTTTCAAACGCCTGTACAAACTAGACATATATTTAGGAATTTAATCATCAAAAGTCCTCTAAATTTTGAAACACAAAAAACGAAATGAAAATAAAGACTAAAGATTTACAGAAGTGAAAACTGGTTGAAACTATTCGGAATCACATACCACATAACGTTCCATTCAAGCTCTTCCCAGTTCTAACAGGAAGACGTTTATTTGCAGACAACGCTGGAGGAACACGGCACAACTCATCCTTCAGCAAAGGCGAATTATCTCCCTGATTTGGAGAAATTACCTCACGAAGTCTCCTCGCTGGTATTTTAACCTTTTTTTTCTTTTCCGGGCTAAACTCAGAGCCTTTCATATTACTGGTAACAAAACTAGTCCCACAATTATGAACAGAATTTTCTTCTGGGTCCATTAAACTTCAGAACAAAATTTTCACCGCTTTGAGGATTTCGGGGGGGCAGGGGTAGGGGAGAAGAAATAAAGTGGGAGTATGATAAAGAAAACGTGAATTTCAAGTGATTTTGAAACATGCAGTCATCAACTTTTAAATAAAACGTCTAAAGAGACTATGCACAAAGCTAGAAATTTCAATTTGGTATTTAATCCAGGATTAGAGACGACTAGAACATATTTACCCATTAATCCCACTCAGTCTATTAATGCACCATGCCAATGAATCTGAAAGTGAGGATGACAAGAGAATGACCGCATAAGCAATAATAACAATAACAGAGCACTCCCCAACCGGAGAGATGGCAGTGCAAAACCTACCAGATGTGGAGGCGGAGTTAAAATTTGAGAAGAGGGAGTCAAGCAGGTAAAACCGAAATGCTATTTTTTTCAAAATCACCCACATAAGAAGCTTAATAGCTTTCTTCAGCCAAAGAGTCTTACACACCCCTCCAGAAGCAACCATCAGACACCTAAATTCACCCCTCTGCGTCTTCCGAACCCTCGGCAACACCGGAGTCACGGGTCTAAGCTGACAACAGCTTCAGTTAGCCGCGGGTCAACACCTACTTCCCTTTAAACCCGCCCTTCAGACACAACACGCATGCGCGCCATGAAATCGTCCAACCAAAAAGCTAAACGCTCTCCGGTGCTCTTCCATCCCTCTCCGGGTGGAAACAAACACCCAACATAAAAGGCTTAAAACGGGTGTGAATTTTTTGTTTTATTAAAGGCAGTACATTGCCCCACAAGGCTTAAAACATTGAATAACACTCGGGAGTTTCATCCAAGACCTGAAGAGCGCCCAACGTAGATGACAATACCAATCTTGTTTATTAGGGACTGTTTACAGGGTAGCTCCCGCAGACCGTTAGGGACGCGAGATTAAGTAAATTAGTTTTACAAAAGGTTTCTACAGATTCGTGTTGATATTGAAGAGGAAAGTCAGAAATAGCTTTATCTAAGCAGACAATCAAAAAATCAATTTTCAGGGGATTTTAAAATTCGTTTATGATATCGGCTTTTTCCTCTAGAGTTTCCGGCGTTATAACGAATCGGTGAAGTAGGGTATAAGAGCTATTTGACATCGCCATTCCCACGTGTTCTCCTTCATCCAGCGGCTGCGGCGCCGGCCCTGACCCAGATCCTCCGCCCCCAGACTCGACTGGCAGCGGAGCCCCGCAGCCTCCTACTGGTGTCGGATGCGAGAGTCTGTCCTTAAGTATGGTCTCTTTTCTCTGTCCACAGAATCCCGGGTTTCCAGGCGGGGGGCTGCAAGCTACGCTCGGGAAGGGTGGCAGGGTCTCTGAAGGAGGCCGCCGCGGTTACCTGGTGCTATGCGGGGGCTGCGGAGCCGGGCAACGCGTCCCCAGAGCGGGTTTGGGACCTGCCTTGGAACAGTGTCATCACTGTGGCGAGGGTCGAATACGAGGCTCTGAGCCACCTTCAACCCAAGTTTGGGGAGTCGGGGTCTTGTTTTGGGACAGTGAGTTAGACTGTAAGGCATCCACCCTGTGACCTTGAGCTGAACCCTCCTTTAACTGAAAAATTCTCTCTAGACAGAAGACCAGGGCCAACACACCTTATCTGATTTGCTGATTTTCGAGGATGCATTACTTAAACGTTTCCCTTTACGCATTACTAAAAGATTAATCAAAGCAAAAAATGTAATCTGATGTAAAGGTTAAATAACAAATTTTTATTTATTTTTACATCTCAGCTGTCTACTTTGATAGAAGAAATCCTAGAATTAAAAGAGACCTTAAGGGCTCAGCTTTAGAGAACCTTTTAAATCTTGATGAGTTTCTGTATTTCAGTTACATTTCCTTCATTACCAGGCTTTTAGGTAGTATCTGTTCACAATTTGTTTTATAATTTATGTAAATTAAAAGATATAATGACAGTGTCAGAGCTGTAAGAGACTTTTGAGATGATTTATCTCCCTTATTTTCTAGGTGAAACTTAGATGTAAAAGAAAAAGTGACCTTTCCCCTCTAAGGTGTGCTCGTAGGTGTAGAAACTCATTAAAAATGTGACTTGTTTTGGATCTTACAACTCTTCAATCAGAGCTGGGATTAAAACCCAAGTAATCTTGCCCCCATCTAGTCCAGTGCTCATAGGCTCATCCTTTAAGGCCTTGAAGCCATCCTTTAAACCCAAAAGGAGTATGCAGTGATCTTTCAAAAGAATGTTTTGCTCTGATTAAGTTAGGGTTGCCAGTTAATCAGGCACAATTTCGTAAAGCTGCTGCAAATGATCTAAAGTAAAGGGACATGTGGTAGAGTCCTATTTTATGTCAATCTAGCAAGTTAGTTCAGATCAGTTTAGACATCTGACCTATCAAATAAAGAACAGATAGCCCGGGAACAAAAAACATGGCTCACAGGATTGTTCTTTCATTTGTTTGTTGTTAACACTTTTACTTATTTCCTTTCTCTTTCCCACTCTCATATCTCTATATATACATATACAGAGAGATATACAGGTTTTTTTTTGCTGAACCACTTACAAGTTGCAGACATCATGACCTTTAACCCTTATTTCTTCAGCATGTATCTCCTTAAGAACATACTGTTACATAGCCACAATATGACTATCACACCTAAGATAACATATTCAGATTTCTCCAATTATCCCAAAAAGTCTTTATTTTTAAAACTCAAAAATGGTTTGGAGTTCCAAAGTTCACAACTGTTTAGTTATCTTAATTCTTTAGTCATATTCTAGAACAGCCCTTTCTACTCCTTTTCTTTATGACTTTTTTAGAAAAGACCAGTCTAGTCATCTTACACATAGTCCCAAATTGTGGCTGTTCCTAATTATTCCCTCATAATCAATCACATAAAACATTTTTGGCAAGAATAGCACATAGGTGGTACCACACCGGTTAAGGTGGTGACTGGCAGATCTTCCCAATGTAAAGGGACAGTTTTCTTTTTGTGATAAGTAACCTGTGGAGATGCTTTGATACAATGCATATATCCTGTTCCCCAACCTATCACCCAGTAGTTTTATCATCCATTCATGATCCTTGCCTGAATCACAAGATTACCAATTACCAGTACCAGCCATGCTGCGGCCAGGATCAGTTATAGTGATAGTGGCCAAGGACATCAGAAGAATCACTTATTGTAAACTAAGTTTGAACAGAATTAGAAATTTGGCTCCAGACCTGGTAGAAATCTGCATATGATTCTAAAGACTAAATAGAGGGTATCTTCCCACCACATCCTGATTAGTTTATTTTTTTTAATACTCAGAAATTTCTGGGAATTGTTTGTCCTTGTATGTTCACCTGAACATACATATTACATGGCAAAACAGGATATTAAGTATTTTTTAATACATAATAACACATATGCTAAATAACTGTAACCTCAGAACAGATTGAGGAAACTAATTTCACTTATTGAAAAGGAAAAGGCTTTTCAAAAAATGACTTAGCCAGCAGAAGTTTAGATTTCATCGAACAGGCTTAGAGCTTGAAGGGGCCTCAGCAGTCATACTGTAATCCCCTCATTTTTCAGGTGAGAAATCAGGCCTCACTGGAGACATTCAAGCAAAGGTTGGACAACGACTTTTCCAGAACAGAAAGGAAACTCATGCATCAGAAAAGGTTTGAGCTTGATGACTAACAATTCTCTTAAGTTCCCTGGTTTTATGATACATTTTGTTTGACACAAAAATTACTTAGCATTGCTGTAATCATTCCTAAGGCCCAAGCCAGAGATGCTAGAACTCTCTATCCCTTCCCTCCCTCTTCAGGTTTCAGGGATATAACCAGAAGGTATCCCCTGATTGGATATTTGCCTCTACAGTAACAAACATTTGCTTGTAATATCTGGTAATTAGGACCTAATAAAAGGGCAGCCACATTGCTTCTACCGCTTCTCACTATCAGGTGGTTTGTATGGCTGTTGGACTTTGTCAGTCAACATAACTAATGATTAAATAACTGCAAGATAGAATGCTGGAAGACTCAGAAGACACAAACTAGCAAGTAAATTTGAAAATCATCTATTCACTCAACCATCTCCAGTATTTTCTAGGAACAACTGCCTTCACTTAGGTTTAAAAAAAAAAAACTATCAAAAAAATTCATACAAACAACATTTGGGGGTGCTCCTCATCTATATCTCTTCAAAGACTTCCCAATAACAATCATCATTTGTCACTATGAGTTGTATACCAAGAGGGAAGTGAGGTAGAGTCTGCAGTGTTACACAACATTTAAAGATTTCATACTTTCTGCCTCTCTGACCTCTGCTTGAAAAAGTCATATTATACGTGAATTTTAACCTGAAGAAATACTAGGATAGGAACAGGAAAAAGAAGCTGATTTTGGCATTATAATTAGCAAACATGAACAGGTCTTTGGATAACCTTTTGTGCTTTCAGCTAGAGGCCTGCTGGTGAACCAGGTTCCTTTAATTCCTGTTTTATTGCTCTTGTTTTTTGTTTTTTTTTTTAAGTTCCCACAAAGTTTTCTTTTAACACCTAACCACAAAAGTTATCTTACCAGTTCTTGGATCTTTTCAGGCTGTTTTCTGAGTAGGAAGCCAAAAGAACTCTAGTTCTGAACATTTGCTAACATTTACCACAATGCACACTGTACCTTGTTCTTTGGCAGGGATTAGAAAGCTGGGCAACCTCAAACTTTTTGAGATTATTGTAGATTCACATGCAGTTGTAAGAAAAAATAGAGCTCCCTTGTGTCATTTACCTAGCTTTCCACAATGGTAACATCTTACTAAACTGTAGTACAATATCACAACCAGGATATTGATGTTGTTACAGTCAAAGTACAGGACATTTCCATTTCAAAAGTCTCATGTTGCCTTTTTATAGTAACACCTACTTTCCTCCTCCCCTACCCCCTCCTCGACCCCTGGCAACCACTACTAAGTTCCCCATTTCTGTAACTTTGTCATTACAAGAATGTTATATAAATGGAATCATATAGTATATAACCTTGTGGGATTGGCTTTTCACTCAGCATAATCCTCTAGAGTTTCATCCAGGCTGTTGTGTGTATCAGTACCTCATTCCTTTTTATTGCTGAGTAGTATTCTATGGTGTGGGTGTACCGGTTTGTTTAATCATTCACCTGTTGAAGAACATCTGGATTGCTTCCAGTTTTTGACTGTTATGAATAAAGTGTATATAAACATTCATGTACAGGTTTTTGTGGGAACATAAGTTTTCATTTTTCTGTGAAAAATGCCCAGGAATGCAATTGCTGCGTGATATGATAGTTGTACATTTAGGTTTTTAACATAGTGCCAAACCGTTTACCACAGTGGCTATATGATTTCACATTACCACTAGGGAATATCTGAGTGATCCAGTTTTTCCTCATTTTCACCAGCATTTGGTGGTGTCACTATATTTTTTTAATTCAGCCATTCTGACAGGTGTGTAATGCTATATATCGTGGTTTTAATTTGTTTCCCTAACGGCTAACAATGTTGAGTATCTTTTCATGTGCCTATTGGCCATCTGTATCTTTTTGGTGAGGTGTCTTTTGCCCATTTTCTAATTGGATTATTTGTGTTTTTACTATAGAGTTTGCAGACTTCTTTATATTGTCTAGTTATTCGTTCTTTATCATATATGTAGTTTGCTTTTCATGTGAAGTCTAAGAATTCTTTGCCCTAAAGCCCGAAGATTTTCTCCTATTTTTCTAAAAGTTTTAATGGGTTTTATGTTCTATATTTAAGTCCCAGATCCATTTTGAGACAATTTTTGTATAAAGTGAAAGACTTACTTTGAGGTTAAATTTTTTGCCTATGGATGTACAGTTGTACCAGCACCACTTGTTGTAAAGGCTATCTTCACTTAACTGGTTTTGCATCTTTACCAAAAATCAATTGGGCATATTTGTGTTATTATTTCTGGGTTCTCTATCCTGTTTCATGGATCTATGTGTCGGCTTTTCCACCAAAATCACACAATATTGATTACTGTAGCTATGTAATAAGTCTTGAAATCAGGTAGACTGATTCCTCCCACTTTATTAGTCTTTTTTTGAATTTGTTCAAGTCCATTTGCTTTCCATATAAATTTAAAAGTAATCTTGTCTATATTTATAATAAATGTTACTCGACCTTGATAGGAATTGCATTAAGCCTGTATATCAGTTTTGGGGAAATTTACATCATTACTATGCTGAGTTTTACAATCCACGAACACAATGTGTCTTTCCATTTATTTAAGTCTTTAATTTCTTTCATCAGCATTTTGTAGTTTTCAGCATGCCTTGTTAGATTTACCTGTACATGCCTTGTTAGATTTACCCATAAATCTTTTTTTTTTGAGTGATTGTAAATGGTATTGTATTTTTAATTTCAGTAACACGGAAAATTACAGTTTTTACAACTGATTTTTGCCATGTTTATCTTGTATACTGTGATCTTGCTGACTTGCTGAACTATCTTGTTCTAGGGTTTCTTTGTAGATTCTTTGGGATTTTCTATGTTCACAATCATGTCATCTTCAAAGAGGGACAGTTTTATTTTCTTCCTTTACAATTTATATGTCTTATTTCTTTTTCTTGAGTTACTGCACTGGGTAGAACTTCCAGCAATATATTAAGAGTAGTAAGGGCAGACATCTGGCTTTGCTCACTATCTTAGGGGAAAGCGTTCAGTCTTTCACCATTAACTATGTAGTACAGGGTGTAGGATTTTTTTGTAGGTGTACATTACCAAGTTGAAGAAGTTCCCCGTCTTCCTAATTTTCAGTTTTTAACATGAATGGGTACTGACTTTGTCAAATGCTTTTTCTGCATCAATTGATATGATCATGACTTATTTTTTCATCTATTAATATGGTGGATCACATTTATTGATTTATAAATATTGAATTAGCCTTGCATCTCTAGAATAAACCCTACTTATTAGAGGTGTGTATTTTTTTAATATATATTACTGAACTATATTTGCTATTATTTTGTTAAGGATTTTTATGTCTATTTTATGAAGATATTTTTCTGTAGTTTTCTTGTATGTATCTTCTTTATCTGGTTTTGATATCAGGATAATAGTAAATTCATGAGTAAGTTGTTAGATTTATGTATATAGAGTTGTTCATAGTTCTGTTATCCTTTTGATATCTGCAGGGTCTATGGTACTATACCTTGTTTTATTCCTGATAATGATAATATGTGACTTTTTTTCTTTGTTAGTCTTGCTAGAGGTTTGTCTGTTATAGTCTTTTCAAAGAACCAGCTCTTTATTTCACTGATTTTTGTCTGTTGCTTTTCTGTTTTCATTTTGGTTGATTTCTGTTATTATTTTCTTCCTTCTACGTGCTTTGTGGGTTTATTTTGCTCTTTTTCTAGGTTCTTGAGGTAAAAAGAAAAAAAAAAGTTGATTTGAGGCATTTCCTCTTTAATGTATGCATTTAGTACTATAAAATTTTCCTCTTGGCACTTGATCTAGCTGTGTCACACAAATTTTAATATGCTATATTTTCAGTTTCATTCAGTCCAGTGACTTTTTTAAAAAGTTCCTTGAGACTTCCTCTTTGATTCATGGATTATTTAGAAGTGTTATTTTCCAGATGTTAAGAGATTTTCCTGTTATCTGTTACTGGTTTCTAGTTTGATTCCATTGTGGTCTAAAAACAGACTCTGTATGATTTCAATTCGTTTAAATTTATTAAGGCTACTTTGTGGCCCCGGATATGGTTTATCTTGGTATGTGTTCCATGGGCACTTAATAAAAAATGTGTATTCTGTGTATTGGGTGAAATGTTCTATAAATGTAGATTGTATCCTTTTGGTTAATGTTGTTGAGTTTTTCTGTATCCTCGTGGATTTTCTGTTGAGTTGTTCTATCAATTGTTCTATCAATTGGGAGAGGGATGTTTAAGTCTGAAACTATACTTGTCTTTTTCTCCTTTCAGTTCTCTCTACATATTTTGTAGCTCTGTTGCTTGGGGCACACACATTTAGGAGTACTATGTCTTCTTGGTGGATTGACCCTTAATGTCCTTTTGTGTCTCTGTTAAATTCCTTTGCTGTGAAGTCTACTTAATCTGATGTTAATATGTCCACTATTTTCTTTGTATTAATGCTTGCATGATAAATCATTTTCCATCCTTTTGTATTCACTCTGTCTGTGTCACTGTATTTGAAGTTAGTTTCTTATAGACAACATATACTTGGTCATTTCTTTAATGCACTCTGCCAATCTGTCTTTTTTTTTTTTTTTTTTTTTCCCGGTACGCGGGCCTGTCACTGTTGTGGCCTCTCCCGTTGTGGAGCACAGGCTCCGGACGCGCAGGCTCAGCGGCCATGGCTCATGGGCCCAGCCACTCCGCGGCATGTGGGATCTTCCCGGACCGGGCCACGAACCCGCGTCCCCTGCATCAGCAGGCGGACTCTCAACCACTGCGCCACCAGGGAAGCCCCCAATCTGTCTTTTGATTCTCTAGACTACTTATATTTAATGTAATTGTTTATTAAGGCTTAAATGTGCTATTTTATTTTTTATTTTCTGTTTGTTCTGGTTTTGTTTCTCTTTTCTTGCCTTCCTGTGGATTATTTTTGTAATTTATTTTGATTAATCTATAATGTTTTTGAGTGTATCTCCTTATGTTCTTTTGTAGTGGTTGCTCTAGGTATTACATGACATATACAAAGCTTATCACAGTCTAATGGTGTCAGCATATTACCAGTTTCAGTGAAGTGAGAAAACCTTACCTCCCTTTACCCTCCCCATTTAAAATATACATTTAGAACCATGTTAGACAGTTTTATAATTTTTGCTTCAACTGTCAAATATAATTTAGGAAACTCGAGAAGAAAAGGAAAGGGTACTGTACCTGTTCCTATTTTTATTACTGTGTTGTTCCTCCTTGATGTTCCAAGTCTCCTTTTATCAGTTTTTTTCTGCTCAGAACTTTAAGAATTTGGTGCCAGCAGACCTGCCTGAAAAGGATTAGTTTTCCTTCATTTGAGAATGTCTTAATTTCACCTTCATTCCTGAAGGATATTTTTGCTAGATACAGGTTTCTGGGTTGACTGATGAGAAATCTGCTATTATCCTAATTGTTTTTCCCCATAGAAGATGTCGCTTTTCTCTTGCAAGCGACATCTTGCAAGACTAAATTTTTTGTCTTTAGTTTTTAAATGTTTGACTGTGATGTATCTTGATGTGGATTTCTTTGTGTTTACGCTTTTTGGAATGCAATTCAGTTCTTGAATGTGTAAGCTTCTCTTCGGAAGTTTTCAGCCATTATTTTAGTACTTTAACAGCCCTGCCCTCTTTCTCTTCTTCCAGGACTCTAATAAAACAAATGTCAGTTCTTTTGTCACAGTCACACAGATTCCTGGTACCCTGTCATTTTTTTTATTCTATTTTTCTGTTATTCATATTGGATAATTCTTTTTCTATCTTCCTCCTTCCTTCACAGGTTCCTTTTTCTATCCCCTCCGATCTGCTGTTGATTCTGTCTGTTGAGCTTCTTTTGTTTTTTTCTATTTTTCACTTCTTAAAATTTCCATTTGGTTCTTGATATCTTATATTTCTTTGCTGAGTTTTATATTTTTTTAATTTGTTTCAGACATTCTTAATTATTCATTGAAACATTTTTTGTAATAGCTATTTTAAGATCTTTGTCAGATAATTCTAACATCTCTCATCTCAGTGTTTGACATCTTTTTTTCCTTAAGATCTTAGTTCTTGGAATGAGTTTTGTTTGTTTCTGTTTTTTTGTAACCTAGACATTTTGCATCTTGTGTTATGAGACTCTAGATCTTGTTTAAACCTTCTCCTCTAGCTGACTGCTTTTGACACTGCTTCATGGGGTGGGGGCACCTTATTACTGCCAGGTGAGAGTAGAAGTCCAAGTTCCTCACTCTGTCACTAGAGAGGGTGGGTGGTGTGTGTGTGTGTGTGTGCGCGCACGCGTGCACCAGGGGGTGGGGGTGATGTTCCTCATTTCTGCTGGGTGAGCGTAGGAGTTACGGATCTCTACTAGGCCTTCATTGGTGTCTCCCTGGCTGAGCACTGGAGTGCCTCATTACTACTCCCCACGTGGCCTCCACTGACACCACAGGAGGGCATGTGGCCTGATTACCATGGGGCAGTATGTAGGTCCTGAATCTCAACTAGGCCTCCTTTGATACCACCCGAGAGGGAAGGGAGAAAGGCACTTCATCACTGACAACAGAGGTGGAAGTCTAGGCTCCCCATGCAGTTTCCACTGACACTTGGGGGAGGGGTCCTTATTAATGCCCAGCAAGAATTAAAGTCCCTGCTCCCTAATCACCCTTCTCTGACACTATTCTGGTGTGGGAGTTGGAGTGTCTCGTTACAACCTAGTGAGGGTGGAAGTCTATCTGGCTTATGCTGATGTGGGTGGGGATGAGAACCAAAGTTTTTTCTGTGTTGGCCTGGAGTACAGCAGTTATTGTTTAAAAGATTTCTGTTTTATAGGCAGGCTTCCCCTTTCCTAGCCTTTTGGGTAGAGAAGGCAGACTTTTGGCTGGGGGTACAGAGGGGCTTTTTGACTACTCCAACTGGCTATTTGCAGATTGCCAGCTTTTTCAGCTCCAAGTTTGTGATATATGAGACCCCAGACATGGGAGAGAATTCACTACTGTGATGTTTCTCGGGTCCCAAGGGCCCTAGCTAATATACTTTCTCCTCTCTACTTTTTAGTCTTATGTTTGTTTTATGTGTAATGTCCAGGGGTTTTAGTTGTACTTAGTGAGAAGAATAGGGAAAAGCACATCTACCCCACCTTCCCAGAAGCACAAATCCTAAACCTCACTGTATGATATACTTACAGGATTCTCTGTTTCTTGGCTGGTTAGTGATAAAATTTTATAGCAGCTATAAAGATGCATCTTACCTCAGAAGCATGGCTGGTTTCATAACTAGCACAGTACTTGGTACATTAAATAAATGTTTACTGAATGAATATCTACCCATATCTATCTAGCAAAATAGTAACTGCTGAGATCTCAAACTGTAAATAAGTTTGAAGTTGATATTAGAAAATAATGGAATAATTAGGTTTGTATTTCTATGCAGTTCCGTAGTTGGAGGGTGTGGAATCAGTGTTTCATGACTTAAGTGAGCAAAGAGTAAATATAATGGAAGTATCTTACCTGGGACATATCAATGATGATAGTCACAGCAATACCTGAAAAACTGTGACCTTCAGTTAATTCCTGGTATTTTTCAGGTAGTTTATGTGGTTAAAATATATATATTATTTATAAAGCTGTGAAGTAAAATAGGAATAAAGAGCGTTCTTGGTAACTTTTTAGGTGTTTATGGAACACTAGTTGCCTGCATGTTGGGCTAATCTGAAACCTCTACTGCATTGTTTGTAGCAGATATCGAAGAATTTTAATAGAAAAGATAGTTTATAACTGTTACTACTAAACCAGAGATTCCCTGAAGTATAGACAGTCAGAATTTTGGAATGAGACTAGGATAGCAAATAGAAAAGAACTGGTGCTTTCCCTTGCATGTGGAAAAAATAACTTTTTAAAAATGGCAGTAATACTTATGAACACACAGGATAAGGACAAAAGAGGAGGGAAGAATAAATGCAAAAGGGGTAAAGTTTTATACATGGTTGGGAATGCTGGAGTGGAATTACCATTGATTGTATTTGTTAATCAAAATGAGAATTTTCTTTCACGATAGTAGCATACACTCTGCCCTAAGCTTGAATTTCCTACTTAATCTCCATGTGAGCTTCATGAAAATTTCGTGCTTTTCACAGCCACTTTAAATAATAATTGATGAGCTAGTAAGAATGACATACACATCCAGTTTATGAGATTTCATCTGTTTTAGAACTAGCCAGGATAGAATAAGTAAATAACGTGATACATTCTTACATCATAATTAACTGATCCTGGGTCCTCCATTTAGGATATGTGAAAATCCCAGTAATTCAGAAACACTCTTTGACTTCCTTATCTTCACTTCTCTGTTGCCCCCAAGTTAGATCAAAAGTGTCATATGTTCAGAAGTTTCTGTTAAGTCTCTGTGATTACCCTTTTTGAACTGTAGAATGTACAACTCCTGTAACTTTCTCTTAGAGTCTTTTAGAACTCTCTTTCATGAGTGTTGTTGATTAATAAGTGGATGGTGTTTGTTAATTAATAGAACCTTTGCATTTACATAGAGATAGTAAAAGGATCTTTAGTAGCACAGATCTAAGTTGTATTAGGAACCAGGGGGATAGTTAACTTAAGTACTTATAGGAAGACACCAGAGAGCTCTTTCCCATAAAACCGTACTACGCATGGGACTTTAATACGTAGCTTTGCAAGGTAACAGAGCAAACTGTCTAAAAAATGGAGATGTAGATAGGGCCTTTGGTTCTCATAGCTAGCATTAAGAAAATCGAGTTCTAAACTGTAAGGTTCTTATTAATGACCTGGGAGATTGTGGGGGGGGGCATATAATTACATAATCAGAAATTTATAAAATATGAACAGTAATTTCAGGTAGACTCGTTTCAGTGCTATTTCAAAATCTGTGCTTGGTTTGATTACCTTCAACTAGCCTACAGAAATTTGTATACAAACTGACAAACTTTTTACTTTTAAATCAGGTGACTAATAAACATACCAAAAGAATATGGCTGCACAAATACCAGAATCTGATCAGATAAAACAGGTAAGGTATTATAATTAAGGAAAAAGGATTTTGCAAAAAATTAAGGCACTACTGGATATAACCGTGTCAGTCAGTGATCTCACAAAATATTTATATTTCATTTCCACAGATGGATGTTAAATGATATGAAGCATATTCATTTTTCAGATAATTTGAAAGATAATCCAGGAAATAATAAATATTCAACTAGAAAATCTGACTATATTTTGTAGATCATATTATACCCATTTAAGGTAGCAAAAGAACCTTTGATTTCAAGTATTACAGGGTATTTTGCCTAAATACATCAGTATTTAAAACATCTTTGTTTTAAAAACCAAATATTAAAGAACCTTCTGATTTGTTTGTAGTTTAAGGAATTTCTTGGAACCTACAATAAACTTACAGAAACCTGCTTTTTGGACTGTGTTAAAGACTTCACAACAAGAGAAGTAAAACCTGAAGAGGTATGAAAAGTGTTGCCCACTAAAAATTCTCTAAGTTCATCATAAACAATATAAATGGGATCCCCCTAAGCATTTTGCTTGTTCCTAGTTATTACAGGAATTTAGGCTACCTTTTATATGTTCCATTGCTCAGAGGAACTTGAAGCAGCCAGACTCGTGGCACTGGGTTTAACGATGCCAAATTTAATATCACAGCCACACTGAACTACGGCAGACTTTTTTAGAGAAGATGCCTGGGACTTGCTGAATACATTGTTCCAAAGCAAAGATTCTTAATAATTAGCTTTCAGTCAAGATGGCCAGGCTAGAGAAACTTGACATGGCTTTCCTATCTGACCTTGAAAACGCAGGTTAATTTTGGAAAAAGTAGAGTTTGAATTTGGTGGCTCATATTGCCTAACCCTATTAGAAGTCTTAACTTTTAATATCCTCTTCAAAACATTTATATATTGGCTAAAAGAGACATAAAATTCCTCCAGAGGAATATGTTGATAAATATTCATGCCAAGAACTTAACATATAACCAGCAATCAATAAGTGTTTGTTAAATAAAGACGAAGTTTGAGAGATGCTAAGTACAATAGTCTTATTAAAAAGTAAAAAGTTGAAAATTACAAATGTTGTGAATGGAGTTTCTCATTAAAAAGAACAAACCTGATACTGGGCCTACATTTTAACAATCAGAATAAGAGATGGGAATGTGGGATTTCAGTTAATATTGAAACACACCTGCAGAAAATCTAATCCAGAAGGCAGGGACTGACTTACCATTGTTTTTAGTACCTCCAAACTGGTAAGCATTCAGTATATATTAATTTTTGTAAATGGATGAAAGTATTAACAATTGAAAGCTATGATCACTTGCTACTCATTAATACCATTTAATTCTCAGATATATTCAAAGAAAAGAAAAGTACCCACTGGTTATTTTTTTAGAATAGATGCAATTTCTTTTAATTAATATTTTTGTGTTGACTCTTGGATCTTTTTATTTCTAGACCACCTGTTCAGAGCATTGCTTACAGAAATATTTAAAAATGACTCAACGAATATCTATGAGATTTCAGGAATATCATATTCAGCAGAATGAAGCCCTGGCTGCCAAAGCAGGACTCCTTGGCCAACCACGATAGAGAAGTCCTAATGCATGGACTTTTGATGAAAGATTGCCAACAACTGTTGCACTGGAAATGAGGATTCACCTGACAGAATCCCATGAAAGCAGTAGCCACCATGTTAAACCATCTGTCATGACTGTTTGGCAAACGGAAACCACTGGGGAAACAAAATTGCTGTTTACCAGAATAATCAAAATAGGTCTTATTGTTCAATGAAAATAATAAGATGCAACACTTGTTGAGGCCTTAAGATTCAGCAGCTTGGTCACTTGATTAGAGAAATAAACCATGGTTTCTTCAATTATGACTGTTAATTTTAAAGCAAAATACGTGTTCAATCATGTATGAGATAGAAAAAAAATTTTATTACTAAAAGGAAAATAAATGGAAATATCACTGAGCAGTTTATACTATATAGCACCATAGCATTCTGACTGGATTGTGGATACACTGAAATGTTTTTCAATCAAGATCATCCTCCAAGTATTCCTGTTCATTCATGTCTGCCTCAAATTGCTGGTAAATACATAAAATCAATTTAATGCACGATCCTTTTCTTGCCTCCCTTCTTGTGCCAGGGTGGGCACTACACATTCTTATCCTAGCGACATTTTCATGTACCTTCAGGAAACATCCCATCTGAGACTAGCTTGCAAAATGTTTAAGAACTGATTATTGTGCTTTAGTGGAGACTATGTTGCTTTGTGTTTTATTCAAAAGCTGAGAAGCCAACATGAATGATTCCAAGTCAGACCAACAATATACAGTGTACTCTCAGCTACTGCATGTGATCAATGTAATAAAAAGTAAACCAAAGTTAAAGTAGTGTCTTAGAGCTAAATGAATCCTAAAACAAATCCAAACACTGCAGGAAACTCTAGTTGATGCATAAGTACACCCAGCAGTTTGGTATCAAATGATATCCATTCATGAGCCAATTTATTAATAGGTATTAGTCTGCTTACATTTACCAATATAAACTTGTACTCAAGAGAACACTAACTAGCCTATATGTTTAAATTTACCAAAGTGATTTCTATGTTTTGTCATATTATTGGAAAGTAGAAGTATTATTCTGCTTTGATAATTTACAGTTTTCTGTATTATATCTAATTTTTAAGCCATTAGGTGATTTAATTAACAATACCATTTAACTTATAGAGCTCTGTTGACATTGCAGTCAGTCAATAATTGTGATGTCTTTGAAAGTACAAAGATAAACAGTGTTAACAATGTTAACTTTAAAGTTGAAATGTTGAAACATGTATAATACTCAACAAAATATACAATTCATTATGGTCAAAGGAACATGAAAGAATAAGCTTGTTTCATCTGAAGACAAGAAAAGCAAACAAAAATTCAGAGATCTTACTCATTTAAAACTTTGGGCCATTCACACACATATCAGTACTTCACTGTTTCTACGTAATTAAGCCCAACATGGTTATTTACAGTGTTCATTTCACAAAGATAATTAAGTATGTGCTTACCTGGCAAATGAGGGGAATTTTGCACAATAGCATCTCAAATACCTTGGGAGGAAGTGTGTGTTTGAAAACTTTCAGAAGTTCCTGTGGTTGCCCACACACCAAAAGGGCATTGCTGAGATGTTCAAGCCCCATTCAATGCTCCCCTGAAACAGATTTATAAGATTAGAGCAGAATTTTAAAGTTCTTCAAAATATACATTCTACAAATTACCAAGAAAGCACCAAGCATTGAAACTAAAAAAAACACATCAAACTAAAGACTATTTAGGGGACTTCCCTCGTGGTCCAATGGTTAAGAATCCGCCTTCCAATGCAGGGGACGCGGGTTCAGTCCCTGGTCAGGGAACTAAGATCTCACATGCTGTGGGGCAACTAAACCCACGTGCTCTGGAGCCCACGCACTGCAACTACTGAGCCCGCGTGCTCTGGAGCCCGTGCAACAGAACTAGAGAGAAGCCCACCCGCCGCGACGAAGAGCCCCCATGCCACAACGAAAGATCCCGCATGCCGCAACAAAAGATCCCACATGCCGCAACTAAGACCCGATGCAACCAAACAAATAAATGTTAAAAAATAAATAAAGACTATTTGAACAAGCCACAAAAAGAGTAAAAAGTATAAAGGGGAAAATGTTGAGCTGCCAATTAAATAACTTTCTGACCCAAATTACTATTTAAAAGTGCACTCTTGAATTGGAAATGTTCACGTTCTGCTATTTGGGTATGCAAGAGGGAGGTACTGAGTTCCTTTAAAAGGCTGGGGTTTGCCATTACTGATACGAGTTATCTTTAACTCTACATATGTGATTGATGAAGTATTACAGGTGAAACATCTTGATGTTCTAGCTAAATAAGACTTTTAAAACATAGATTGTATTATCAACGAGCTGAAACAAGATTTAGTGTAACATGAATTACATATCCAGGGGAAGAGAAGAGATTTATGAACTTTGATTTCTAGGTGGTTTTAAAATGAGTTTTAGGATGATTGGCTGTAAAGTAACTAAGAATGAAAATTTGTGAATAGTGGAAATTAATGATAGAGTCTCTCTTTAAGTTAAAACATGTAATCACTTAGTCTCACTACCTCGTTTTAGGAAACAGGCAAAGATCAGTGAAATAATTTAGGTTTCAAAGCTAATTAATGCCAGAATTAGTAACAGAACCTAATTTTCTGAACCTTGAGACTATAGTGTGCTGCCTCTCTTCAGGTGTTATGTAATAACAGAAGTTGACATTTTGGCATATTTAATATAACTAAGTAGGAAATAAACACTTTGTATCAAACGTTTTAAAGAAAGAAAAAGATATAATAGTGCCTCTCAAGTTGATGGAGCTAATGTAACCTAAAAACAATAATCAGTTTGGTTAATTAGATCAACCAACCAATAAATCCAATCAAATCAGCTAATCAGAAATTTCTCTTAAAACTTTTGGCTCTATGGTCCCTCTGGTTATATAGACATAAACACAACTGAGATGGCTACAGAACTACCTGGCAGCAAAGTAGTAAAAATGGGGTGGTGGCAGGAGGGAGTAGAGAAAACTGAGATTACAGAAAACTGGGTGAAAAATTATTGCATTAGAACACTGGTTCTCAACCAGTGTACTGTAATAACCTAGGGAGGTTTAAAGAATACTGACACCTATGTATCTGGAGAAAACTATAATTCTAAAAGATACATGCACCCCAATGTTCACTGAAGCAATGTTTACAATAGCCAAGACATGGAAGCAACCTAAATGTCCGTCGACAGAGGAAAGGATAAAAAAGATGTGGTACATACATGCACTGGAATATTATCAGCCATAAAAAAGAATGGCGCAGTGGTTGAGAGTCCGCCTGCCAATGCAGGGTGCGTGCCCCAGACCGGGAAGATACCACATGCCGCGGAGTGGCTGGGCCCGTGAGCCATGGCTGCTGAGCCTGCACGTCCGGAGCCTGTGCTCCACAACGGGAGAGGCCACAACAGTGAGAGGCCCGCATACAGCAAAAAAAAAAAAAAAAAAAAAAATGAAATAATGCCATTTGCAGCAACATGGATGGACCTAGAAATTATCATACTAAGTGAAGTTAAGTCAGAGAAAGACAAATATCATATGATATCACTAATATATGGAATCTAAAAAACTGACAGAAATGAACTTATTTACAAAACAGAAATAGACTCAGAGAAGACAAACTTATGGTAACCAAAGGGGAGAAGGAGATGGATAAATTAGGAGTTTGGGATTAACATATACACACTACTAAATACAAAATAGATAACCAACAAGGACCTACTGTATAGCACAGGGAACTATAATCAATATCTTGTATAATCTATAAGGGAAAAGAATCTGAAAAAGAACAGATATAGATAAATATATGTAAAACTGAATCACTTTGCTGTACACCTGAAAGTAACACAACACTGTAAACCAACTATACTTCAATTAAAAAAAAGAAAAAAGAAAAAAAAATTCTGATGCCTGGGTCCCACCCCAGAGCGTCTTATGTAATTGGTTTTGGGTTTGGTGGGGGATTTAAAGAATAAGCAACCAAGATGAGAATTTCAGAAGTAAAATATAGTAGAAGTATATAACCCTAAAAGTGCTAGTTAATTTAGGGGCTCATAGAAATAATGTTAATCACCTTTGAGAGAGAAAAATTTAAAAACTCAAGTTTGCAATTTTTGTTTTCATCATCTCAATATTTGTAACATTCACCTCTAAATCTAAACTATTACATGATAGCTCTTAAACATAAAGTAAGTAAAAATAAAATGTAATAAAATAATTGTTATTTTTCTTTTAATTTATAACTCATAATTTTCCTCTCCATATTTATACTATCCCAGCTCAAAAAATGTTAAAGCTGAAAGGTTCTTTGTATTTTAATTGCCCCTATATCCAGGGAGTATCCGTAAGCAGTTAAAAATTTTTTAAGTTTTGATTCATACAACATTTAGTCATTTGGAAAACCCATTTACTTAGAATTTTATCTGACAGTAAATAAGGTGTTCTTGTATTTGGCTTTGCTTCTCCATCTGCCCACTTCCAAGACTGCAACCAAAACTAACACTAACTGTAACATCGTGGAGCTGTAACTGTCATAAAGTGAAAATGCTGGGACAGTTTCTCTTAAACTGAAGCAAGTTGGTTAACATGTCTAGTTAGTTAAGTTATCTGACATACAAATACCAATCCATAAATATTTCTCAAATATAAATTATCATAAATAACTGCTTACAAAAGAATGTTTACATTCTTACCTCTGGATAACCAAAGTTCTCCCATTCGTACTTCTTGCAGGAAAAGTTGTAATTTTTCATTCTTTGCTGGATCCCACAACTAAAAGAGTCACAGAATATTTAACAATAAGTAACGAATGTAAGGTTTATGGTTATTCGTCAAAATTATTTAACTTTTATTTTATTTATTTATTTATTTTGTTGCACTGGGTGTTACTTGTGGCAGGTGGGCTCCTTAGTTGTGGCCTGCAAACTCTTAGTTGCAGCATGCATGTGGGATCTAGTTCCCCGATCAGGGATCGAACCCGGGCCCCCTGCATTGGGAACACAGAGTCTTACCCCACCAGGGACCACAGGGAAGTCCCTTAACTTTTGTTTTAAAAGCACATCTTGGGCTTCCCTGGTGGCGCAGTGGTTGAGAGTCCGCCTGCCGATGCAGGGGACGCGGGTTCGTGCCCCGGTCCGGGAAGATCCCACATGCCGTGGGGCGGCTGGGCCCGTGGGCCCGTGGGCCGTGGCCGCTGAGCCTGCGCGTCCGGAGCCTGTGCTCCGCAACGGGAGAGGCCACAACAGTGAGAGGCCTGCGTGCCACAAAAAACCCAAAAAAAAGCACATCTTGAATCTAGTCTCTAAATCCAAGCATGACAAATGCAGTTGTTCTTTATATTTAAGACAATTTCTTAAAATGGAGTTATAATTTCAGGCGCCAAAAAAAAAAAAAATATATATATATATATATACACACACACACAGCAGGCGATGGCTGTGAATTGTCACCATGCACATTTGATGGCCTTCCTAGATGGTACCTTGTTAAACCAGCACATCCAGCGTCTGCCAGGCTGCAGCCTGGCCAGTTTTATTCTTCAGCTTCTCTAATCCCTTGACACCTGGAACCCTGATTACCATTTTATATCAGCTCTTGTACTTTTCAATATACTTTCATGAGTTATATTGTCATTTAGATCTAACAACTCTGAGAAATAAAGTCAGAAGACTAGGGTAATTTCTTAAATTTAGCTCATGTTATAATTCAAAAAAAAAAAAAGTTGAAGCTCCCTCCTAAAACAAACAAATGAAAAAAATGGCATATTCAAGTTTGGTTGAGGTGTTTGTAATAACTTCATATTTTACCCAGCTTGCTAAGTACACATAGGAGAAATCACACTGTAATCAACTATAACAAAGGTAGTTTTCTTTGTATATTGCAAACCTATTTTCTTGCCTAGTGTATTAACCATGCTTGTTGATTTAGCAAAGGGCATGGCGGGGGCTGGCCGGGCAGCTGGTGATATTCAGAAGGATGCTGTGGTTTGCTGCAGGCTGGTTCATGAAGGTGACGAGGTTCACAGGATGGCATCATCACTGGTACCATGCCAAGGACTGGTCTTTAAAGCTAAAGTGGGCAATCCCTAGCCCAAAGTATCAACTCCACTGCCAGTCACTTCAGCTTCAGTCTTTTATATTCAGAGAGTTTTTCTGTTTATTTTCCCCAAGAATTCTCTTTTTTAAATGGTATAAACCTGCAGATGAGATCATATTCTAAGCTTTTATCAGCAAACATGCTGATGATCAGTAACAACCACAGGTTTCATTCATCAGATACTTAGTGAGCCAAGAGCAGGACCCTCTAAGGAGAGCTGGAAGGGGAAGGAGATCAAGACTCCTGTGCCCATCCCCATGGAGTCCAGAGTC
Organism: Leucopleurus acutus; assembly: GCF_964270905.1. Lineage (NCBI taxonomy): Eukaryota > Metazoa > Chordata > Mammalia > Artiodactyla > Delphinidae > Leucopleurus > Leucopleurus acutus. The sequence goes on from NC_139142.1 coordinate 42,323,691, forward strand.
TAACCAAGAGAAAAGACAAGTATGCTTGATATCAATAACACATTAACAACAAAGTCCAATGTCTCTGGGGCTCATAGTACATTCCATCTGGTTGGAAGATCAGGGTAAGTTTCTCAGAAAAGATAGCATTTGAGATGTGGAGAAGTTCAGTGAAAGTCTGATGAAGAAAGTACAAGTGACGCCAAACTGCAGGGAAAAATATCAAGTGAGCTTATGTAGCTGGATTATGATAGGGTGAATGGAGCAACAACAATAATAATTACAAATTACTGAAGGCCAGCTAGGGACTGAAAACTTTCCATGTATTATTTCTAATCCTTAGGAAAATAAGGCTGTCAATACAGAAGGCACCCACGGTGCCAAGTCCTTGGTGCCAAGCTGAGAGGGTTCGTCTTTCATCTGCAGAGTAGGGAGCTACTGCAAAGTGTTACATATGCACAGCTGCAGTTTAGAAGGAATTTACTCTGAGAGCATAAGAAAAGAGGCAGTGAGACAGTTAAGAAATTATTACAGTATCCTGGGTAAAAGGTGATAAAAGCCTGAGGTAGTACAGGAGCAATGGAAATAGAAAGGGAATAGGGTATGAGATAGAGAACAGAAAAACAAGGGGATTGATTGTGGAAGATGAGGTTGATATTTTAAGCAAGATGAGTTGGGTCACAGCAGGGAGCCTAGGGCTATCAGAAGCATCACAAGGAAACAGAGGAGGAGGAACCGTGGCAAGGGATGAGATGATGAATATACTTCTGAACACACAAAGCTGAGGTGCCAACAGATCATCTAGGCTACAGAGTCTGGCAGGCAGGCAAAATTTGGGGCCCTAGGTCTAGAGCAGTACATCTGAGGTCACTTATGGAGAAGGGAAGGAGCTTCCAGGGAGATAAGGGATTATGCAGAATCTGAGAGCACTGTTTCACAAAGGATGGGCTGAACGAGCTATTAAAACTGCAGTTTTCTTGGGCTCCACCCAGACCTAGCAAATCAGTCTAAGTAGAGTCCAGGAATGTGCATTTTTAATGAGCTCCTCAGAAGATTCTTATAAATTCTGAAGTCTGAGCATCACTGCCCCCATAACCACTGGGCTACCCCTGACCTCCTAAATCAGAATGGCTGGTGCTTGGGTCAAATAATCTACATTTTGACAAATGCCCCAGGTAAATCTAATGCAGACTGACCACAGACCATACTTTGGGAAACAAAAAGGGCCTGGGGTGAGGAGGAAGAGAGATCCTGGAAGTAGGAAGAGACATCTCTCTGTGCCTTAGTTTATTCATCTATAAAACTAGAAGAACAGGGCTTCCCTGGTGGCGCAGTGGTTGAGAGTCTGCCTGCCAATGCAGGGGACACGGGTTCGTGCCCCGGTCCGGAAAGATCCCACATGCCGCGGAGCTGCTGGGCCCGTGAGCCATGGCCGCTGGGCCTGCGCGTCCAGAGCCTGTGCTCCGCAATGGAAGAGGCCACAATAGTGAGAGGACCGCGTAACGCAAAAAAAAAAAAACCTAGAAGAACAGAGTGGTTATGATGATTATATAAAAGAACATTTGAAAAATCCTGCTTCTGCCTCTTCTTCATTTGAAATAATCCAGATCTTCATCATTTCCCACCTAGACTGCCACTGATGTTTCTGCCTTTGACTTCCCTCCTCCACCCCATACTCCAAAAAAAAAAATTGCATCCATTCTCTGAAATAAAATCACCGTCACTGGTTATCTGCCATGACAGAAAAATATCAAAACTTTCTGGTTTGGCATTCAAAGCCCTCCACAATAAGACACCAAACTACCACTCAGCTATCTCTCTGGCCACAACACTTTAAATATTGCAATTTCGTAGTCTGTGCCTCTGCACAAGCTGTTTCTCTCTGCCTACAATAAACAATATTCAACAAATATTTGCTGGGCACCTACAATGTACCGGACACTGTTCTAGGCACTGGAGAGCCAATGGAGAGTAAAAACACAGACAAGGTCTGCCCTTATGGAGCTGATTCTAATAAATAGAAAGCATTAATCAAATAATCACACAAACAAATGGTGTAACTTCAACCATGGATAAGGGCAATGAAGGAGAGGGACATGGAGCTGACCCAGGCTCTGCCCCAGGGAAAGCATCTCTCTCATGCCCAGCCATGGATACTCCCTGTCCTGCTTTCTTAACTCTGTCAATTGCACCTTTTTCTCTAAGAGACTCCATCTTCAAACCTCAGAAATCTCTGACTTCTGCTCTCCATGACCCTTTCATCAGACAGCAAGAATTATCTATTCTGGAAAATTTATCTCACATCTCTCATCACCAGTTGCCACTGATACCACCGCAGTTCAGGATTTTGATTACCTCTCACCTGTACTACTGCAATAACTTTCTTTTCCTCCACTCTATCTAGCATACTCCTGCCTGATGTAACCTAAAAAGTTTTTTGCTTTCCTCCTTTTTAAAAAAATTCCTGCTCAGAAATCTTCAGTAATTCCCCCATTGAATGTGAATTCCTTAACCTGGCCTTCAAAGCCTTCTCCAATGCGGCCCCTACTTAGCTCTCCAACCTCACCTCCCACTATCCCCCACTGGGACTCCTCTGTCAAACTGATTTACTGACTAGGCCTGGCAGATCCCCCATTTTGCACCTTTATGTACATTCAGTTCCCTTCATTCTGAATGCTGTCTCCCCTGAAACCAGGACCCAAATTTAACACATCCTTCCACACTCATTTGATGCCACCTCTTTTCCAAAGTCTTCTGTGAAGAACTGCATGTTCCAAAAACAGCCACAGCAATAGTCCCAGAGCTAGAGGCTACTGCCTCTCCCCTTGAAACTGAGTGGGCCTCAATGCGGTAGAAGTGGCAACCTGGCACGTGCCCACATGTTCTCTCTCACAAATACATGTATAAATACAGTTGACCTTGAACAATATGGGTTTTAACTGTCCAGATCCACACATACACGGATTTTTTTCAATAAATAGGCACTACAGTTGAATTGCTGTTGGTTGAATTCTCAGATTTGTAACGACCGATATGCAGGGCCAACTGTAAAGTTATTTTCAGATTTTTGAGGGAAGGGTTGTTGCCCCAACCACTGTGTTGTTCAAGGGTCAACTGTGTGTATCAACACACACACACACACACACACACACAAATATACCACACACTTGCTTGCCCGGTGGGACGCATCAACCATACTGCGAGGAAGACCACGTCACATGGAGAGGATATGTGCAGGTGTTCTGTGCAATAGACCCAGCTAAGCGGCCAGCAGCATTAACTGCCCAACGTGTGAGGGAGCGAGCCTTCAGATGACCCAGCACCTAGCCCTGGGGTCAACCTGGCTGAAGCTGAGCGGAGCAGAAAGGTGTGATTCCCACCCAGCCCTACTCAAATTGCAGATTCAGGAGCAAAATAAGATGTTTTAAGCCGCTAAGGTTAAAGGAGCAGTAGATCAGTAGAACACCTCCATGATAACCCTGCCCTGAAAGTGATCCTCTACCTCCTCTGTGCTCCTGTTACGTGGGGGATAGTCTTCCCCCCCCCCAACCCACATTGCTAACCTCTGCCACACCTAGAACAACGCCTCACACGTACGAGGTGCTCAACCGACTGAATGAATGAAAATTCATAGAAGGACCTAAGAACCCTCTGTTTGAGAGATGATGTGAGTTAGTTAAGTTGGACCGATCGCTAAGATGATTGTGATTATCTTTAAAAATAACTAATCAAATTCCATTTTGGAGAAAAAGAAGATATGTTCTGCTTTTGAGCAAGAAGGAAGGCCCAGTAGGACAGGAGTGGGCGGTGCGTCACTGTCACCCGGCCGAGGCCCGGCGTGGGTTTCTAAGTGTCTGGTGCTGCTCAGCAAGGGCAAAGGCTTCTCTTTCTTTTTTATAAACTAAACGGAGTGCCTTTTCCTACCACGTTTACTGTATAGCTGCCTTTTCACGACCCCAAATGGTTCTTCCTTCGTTCCTTTCCTTTCGTAGCGGACAATAAAAACTAAACGTAAGTTGAGCGGAAACGGGGTGAGGGCAGGCAGAGCGGTGCTGGGAAACGGCTCAGGAAGCGGCCTGGGACCCTGAGGCCGAGCCGCGATCTGCATCGGCGGGAGGTTCCTCACTGTAACGCCACCTCGGCGTCGCTAAAGTACTTCCCCTGGGCGCCCCGTCCCTCAGCCTTTTGCTGCTGGGCTCTTCTTTCTGCAAACAAAACGTGGCACGTGCTGGTAGGGGGCCGTCCCCACCCCGGCTTCCGTCCCGCGGGCCTTTCGGCGGCGGCGGCGGCGCCCGCGGCCCAGCCTCGCTCCGTGGGCCCAGTCAGCCCCTCCGCCACCGGCCCGGTCAGCGCGTCCGCCGCCCTCCCAGCCCGGCCCGCCGCACGTCCGCCGCCGTCGCACTCACTTTCCCGCCTTGGGGTCGCCACGCCGCTTCCGGTCGAAGTAGACGCAGTAGCCGAGGAAGGCGACGGCGCCACAGGCCGCCAGGGCCGCCAGGAGGCAGAGAACTGTGCGGACGTAGAGCATCCGGCCGCGGGCGTCCCACGAGTCGAGCGTTGGGCGCGCGCCCGCCTGCGCGGGGAGCCCGACCGGCCGGCCGGCAGGGGACGTCGGCGCGGCGCCCCTCCCAGCCTCGGGGCTTCCTGTGCGCCGGGCCGCGGGCGTGAAGAGCTGAGCGTCGACGCCTCGCATCTCGGCCGGCGGATAGAGTAGGAAACCCAGGGTCCTAGAGGAGGCGTGTGGGAGTCTCATAACCACCGAGTAGGAGAGCTCTGTTCGAACCCAGGTCGGTCGTACTCCAAATTCCGAACCCCTTACCCAAACGCACCCCAGTCCCTCTGCCTACGACGCCCATTCCGGCAAATCACAGTATGTTGGGAATCTGGTTAGCTGAGGTACTGATCCTTCTTAGGGCTGTGTTCCCTCAACTGCAACTTTGAGTCGTAACTCTGGTCATCTCCTAGTTCACAGTACTGTCCACTGAGCACCTGGACACTAGTCCATATTCCCCAACCTGGTATGCTTTGTCACCTGTAAGAACCCAGCAGTCCAAAGTCCCCAACCACCTTAGCTCGATAGCAGGAGGTAGGAGGCATGTTGAAGTAATAATAATAGTAACAACAATAATAATTTAGCCTAGAAAAAAACGTTAATTTGCTGGTCTGGGCCGGGCCTGACAGCCAAAGGTCCCAGAGGAAAAGCAACTCCAACAGACCCATGACACTTACTAGCCTAGATGCTTTTCTAATACTTGCCTTATTCAGCAGACATAGCAGAAAGGAAGTAAGACTTTATTCCAAATATCAGAGTTTTGACTTTATACAAAGCCAAAGAGAAGGCATAAGCTAGGTAAGGACCTTCTTTTTTGTTTGATTGGTTACTCAATTGCTACTTACGATTTCCTGATATTACTACCATGTGCATAGCAAAATGATCATCTCTGCTGTGACTTCCACTGGGGCTGAGAAGCAGCCCATGGCCTCACTATTCAAAAGTTAGCTGGTGTAAGTTACATGCATGTAATTGTTTTCTTGAGTACTGTGTGTTTCTTCCTATAACTCAATCTTCTATTTGGGAGCTTGGGCTATTGTCAAAACCTGATTATAAACACAAACAGAACATAGGGTAGAATCAGCCTCCAGTGTAACTGGTGATCTGGGAGTGGTTTTTAGCTCAGAATCCTGGTGATGGGTTTAGTCCAGCTCCAAACGATCTTTTTCTAGGCTGACTGCTCTTGTCTTCTAATAAAACTACTCTACCTGTCCCCCACTTCCCATCCTTCACTTCCACTAAGCTCATAGTTAATCCTTGTGGTACATGGAGAGGGGTGGCACCAGGGAAACTATGGAGACTAGCAGGGTGTTCAGGGACAAAGTAAACAGTGACATGTAAAGGTAGGAGAACTATTAAGGCAAATAGAAATAAACAGCTCACTGAAGTTGAAATTGCCACAGAGACCATGCCATGAAGTAATTGAAAAATTTTCAAGCAAGTTTCTAAGGTAAGGGTAGATTTTTCTTCTCAAATATAGATACCACTCTTGCTAATTTGGTGATGAGAATTCCAGTAGGGACTTCCCTGGTGGCACAGTGGTTAAGAATCCGCCTGCCAATGCAGGGGACACGGGTTCAAGCCCTGGTCTGGGAAGATTCCCACATGCCATGGAGCAAGTAAGCCCATGCACCACAACTACTGAGCCTGCGCTCTAGAGCCATGAGCCACAACTACTGAGCCCTCGTGCTGCAACTACTGAAGCCTGTGCGCACCTAGAGCCTGTGCTCCACAACAAGAAAAGCCACCACAATGAGAAGCCTGTGCACGGCAAGGAAGAGTAGCCCCTGCTCACCACAACTAGGGAGAAAGCCTGCACGCAGCAATGGAGCCCCAATGCAGTCAAAAAAAAAGAATTCCAGTAAAGCTTTTTCAAAATTGAGATAGCATTAATAATTGTTCTATGATGGATGATCGCTCTCTTTTCAACAGCGTTATTGAGGTTATAATTGGTATATAGTAAATTCCATATATTTAAAGTGCACAATTTGGGACTTCCCTGGTGGTCCAGTGGCTAAGACTCTGCACTTCCAATGCAGGGGGCCTGGGTTCGATCCCTGGTCCAGTAACTAGATCCCACATGCCACAACTAAGAGTTCACAAGCCACAACTAAAGATCCCACATGCCGCAACTGAAGATCCCATGTGCTGCAACTAAGACCCAGCGCAGCCAAATAAATATTAAAAAAATAAAATGTACAATTTGATGCATTTCGACATATGTATACATCCATTGAACCATCACCAAAATCAAAATAATAATCATATCCATCATCCCCAAAAGTCTCCTTGGCCCCTTTTTTTAGTCTGTTCTTCCGCTTATCCTTCCCTGCCTCCCCCACCATCCTCTGCTTTGTCACTATAGTTTGCATTTTCTAGATTATTATATACAGTTGACCCTTGAACAAAGTGGGGGGGTTAGGAGTGCCAATTCTCTGCGCAGTCAAAAATTGTATAACTTACAGTCTGCCCTCTGTATGCGTAGTTTCACATCCTCAGATTCAACCAACCTCAGATTGTGTAGTATTATAGCATTTACTATTGAGAAAAATATGTGTAAGTGGACCCAGGCAGTTCAAACCCATGTTTCTCCAGAATCGACTCTAAATGGAATCATACAATGTGTACTGTTTTATTGTCTGGCTTCTTTCAATCAGCATAATGATTATCCATGTTGTTTTATCAGTAGTTCATTCTTATTGGTAAATAGTTTTGATTTTATGGATATACTACAATTTGTTTAACCATTCATCTGTTGATGGACATTTGGATTATTTCCAGTTTTGGGCTATTACAGATAAAGCTGAGGGAGTTCCCTGGTTGTCTAGTGGTTAGGATTCCGGGCTTTCACTGCCGTGGCCCAGGTTTAATCTCTGGTCAGGGAACTGAGATCCTGCAAGCTGTGCGGTATGGCCAAAATTTAAAAAGAGAAGAAGAAAAAAAAAAAAGACTAGCGCTTACAAAAATAAAATTAAAAGGATTAAGAAAACAAAACAAAGCTGCTACAAGCAATTGTATACAAGTCTTTATATGACACATCTTTCCTGTTCTCTTAAGAATACCTAAAGGTGAAATGGCTGGATCATATGGTAGGAGTCTGTTTAATTTTTTAAGAAACTGCCAAACATTTTTCCAAAATGGCTACACCAGTGTATGAGAGTTCCAGTTCCTCCATATTGTTGCCAACAGTTGGTATGGTCAACCTTTTTACATTTTAACATAATAGGCAGGTAGTGGATTCTCACTGTGGTTTTATCTTGTATTTCCCTAATGCCTAATGATATTGAACACTTTTTAAAAATAGACTATTTTTTTAGAGAAGTTTTAGATTCACAGGAAAATTGATTGAAAAGTACAGAGGGTTCCCATATACCCCCTGAACCCACACAAGCACAAACTCCTCCCTCCCACATTAGAGTGGCACATTAGTTATAATCAATGAACCTACGTGCACATCATTATCACCAAAGTCTACAGTTTACATTACAGTTCACCCTTGGTGCTGTACAAATGTATAATGATATGACAAAGGTATAATAACATGTATCCATCCTTATAGTATTATGCAGAATAGTTTCACTGCCCTAAAACCCTCTTCACTCCACCTGTTCATCCCTCTCTCTCCCCAACCCCTGGCAAGCATTAATTTTTTTTACTGTCTCCATAGTTTTGCCTTTTACAGAATGTCATATACTTAGAACCATATAGTACTTAGCCTTTTCCAAGTCTTTTCATGGCTTGATAGCACATTTCTGTTAGTGCTTAATGATACTCCATTGTCTGGATGTACCACAGTTCATTCATTCACCTACTAAAGGACTTGGAAGCCTCCAAGTTTTGGCAATTATAGATAAAGCTGCTATTAACATCTGGGCAGGTTTTTGTGTGGACATGTTTTCAACCCATTTCAGTATATACTAAGGAGCAGGATTGCTGGATCATATGTAGGAGTATGTTTAGCTTTGTAAGAAACTGCCAAACTGTCTTCCAAAGTGGCTGTACCATTTTGCATTCCCACCAGCAATGAATGAGTTCCTCTTGTTCCACATTCTTGTCATCACTTGGCATTGTCAGCGTTTTGAATTTTTGCATTCTAATTAGATGTGTAGTCATATATCTCATTATTTTAATTTGCATTTCCATGATGACATATAATGTGGAGCATCTTTTCATGTGCTTATTTGCCATCTGTTTATTTTCTTCGATGATTGTGTCTGTTAAGGGCCTCGGCACATTTTCAAATCTGGTTGTTCATTTTCTTATTGTTCAGTTTTAAGAGTTCTTTGTTTATTTTGGATAAGTCTGCTATGACTTGAACGTTTGTGTCCACCCAAAATTCTTATGTTAAAATCCTAATTCCTAATGATGGTATTAGGAGGTGGGGCTTTTGGGAGGTGATTAGGTCATGAGGATGGAGCTCTCAAGATTGGGATTAGTGCCCTTATAAAAGAGGCCCCACAGAACAACCCATCCCTTTCTACTCCAAAAGGCCCTCACTGGACCATGCTGGCAACCTTGATCTTAGAATCCCTAGCCTCTGGAACTATAGGAAATAAATTATTTGTTTTTAAGCCACCCAGTTTATGATATTTTTGTTATAGTAGTCCAAACAGACTAAGACATAGTCCTTTATCAAGTATGTCTTTTGCAAATATTTTCTCCAGTCTATAGCTTGCCTTCTCATTCTCTTGATGAACATCATTTGTATGTACTTCTTTGACATTCATGTATCTTCCTTGGAGAAGTGTGTGTTCAAATATTTAGTCTTTTTTTTTTTTAATTGCATTGTTTGCTCTCTACTGTTGAGTTTTTAGAGTTCTTTACATAGTCTGGATACAAGTCCCTTATCTGATAAATGCTTTGCAAATATTTTCTCCCAGTTTCTTGTCTTTTTATTCTTTTAACAATGTCTTTTCAAGAGCCAGTTTTAAAATTTAATGAAGTCAAATTTATCAAATTATTCCTTTATGGATTGTGCTTTTGGTGTTGTATCTGAGAAGTCTTTACCTAACCCAGTTACGGACAAGGTCGCAAAGATTTTCTCCTGATTTCTTTTTTAAAGTGTTATGGTTTTAGGTTTTGTAACCCATTCTGAGTTTTTGTATATGGTGTGAGGTATGGCTCCAAGTTCATTTTTTCTGCATATGGATGTCCAATTGTTCCAGCACCATTTCTTTAAAAAGACCGTCCTTTCTTCATTATATTGTCTTTGCACCTTTATGAAAAATCAATTGTCCATACATGGGAGGCTTATTTCTGGACTCTCTTTTCTGTTCCATGAGTCCAGACTCTCTATTCTGTTCTATGGGTCTGGACTCCCTGTTTTGTTCCAAAACAACATTTTGATTACTATAGCTTTATAATAATTATTGAAATCAGGTAGCATTAGGCCTCCAACTTAGCTCTTATTCGAGATGATTTGGCTATTCTAGGTCTTTTTCATTTCCACAAGAATTTAGTAATTAGCTTATCAATTTCTACAAAAAAGCCTCCTGGTGTTTTGATTGGGATTACATTAAATTTGAGAAGCAAAAAAATTCCTAACAATATTAGGTTTTATGACCCATGAACAAGGTACATGTCCTCATAGACTGTCTCTATTTTTTTTTAATTTTATTATTATTTTTTTTTGCGGTACGTGGGCCTCTCACTGTTGTGGCCTCTCCCGTTGCGGAGCACAGGCTCTGGACGCGCAGGCTCAGCAGCCATGGCTCACGGGCCTAGCCGCTCTGCAGCATGTGGGATCTTTCCGGACCAGGGCACGAACACGTGTCCCCTGCATCGGCAGGTGGACTCTCAACCACTGCGCCACCAGGGAAGCCCAGATTGTCTCTATTTTATCTCAGCAATTCTTTGTAGTTTTCAGTTTAGGTCTTTCATCCTTTGTCAGATTCATTGTAACATGTTTTTATGCTATTGTAAATGATATTTTTAAAATTTCAATTTCTGATTATTTATTGCTAGTACATAGAAATACAATTGATTTTTATAATCTTGCATCCTACATTCTTGCTAAACTCACAAGTTTGAATGCCTCTGATTTCTTTTTTCTTGAATGCTTTAGAACCTCCAATACAGTGTTAAATAGAAGTAGTGAGAGTAGCTCTCCCTGTCTTAGTCCTAATCTTGGAGAAAATAATGCAGTCTTTCATCATCAAGTATGATGTTAACTGTAGGTTTTTCATAGATGTCCTTTATCGGGTTGAGGAAGTTGCCTTCTATTCCCAGTTTGTTGAGCTTTTTTTTCAGGAACGGATGTTGGGTTTTGTCAAATGCCTTTTCTGCATCTGATGGTTTTTCTTTTTTAATTTGTTAATAAGCTGAATTATATTGATTTTTGAATATCAAACCAACCCTACATTCCTGAGATAAACCCTACTTGGCCCATGTTGTATTATCCGTTTAATATGTTGTTGGATTTTATTTGCTAAAATTTTGTTTAGAGTTTTTGCATACATACTCATTAAGGATATTGGTCTTTAGTTTTCCTTCCTTGCAATATCTGGTTTTGGTGTCAGAGTAAAGCTGGCCTCATAAGAGTGAATTGGCAGCATTCCTTCATCTTCAATTTTTTGGAAGAGTTTGATGAATTAGTATTATGTCTTCCTTAAATTAGTATTAGTATTATGTATTCCTTAAATGTTTGGTAGAATTCATGGTGAAGCTGGACCTTTACTTTGTGGGAAGGTTTTTTAATATTAATTCCATTTGATAACAGATATAGGGTTAATCAGGTTATATATTTATTCTTGAGTAAATTTAGGAAATTTGTGTCTTTCAATGAATTTTTCTATTTCATCTGAGTTGTTGAATTTATTAGCATAGATATGTTCATAGTATTCCTTTATTATCCCTATAATAGCTATAGATACAATCTGCAGTGATGCCACCTTTCTCATTCCTGACATTGGTAATTTGTGTCTTCTCTATTTCCTTTCCTAATCAGCCTGGCTAGAGGCTTATCAATTTTAAAGATAGTTCTTTATTTTTGAAGTCTATTATTGGCAAATTGAGTCCATTGTGCTAAAATCCTACTCTACCAGAGCAGTACATGTTATGAAAGCACTCTACTGATCCAATGAATGAAAAAAAACCCCATTGATTTCTGCATGTAAAGTCCTTTTAATATTATTACTCTCTTTTAGACATTAACCATTTCCTTATCTCTTAGGTCAATTATTTAGGGCTAGTAAGATACAAATCAGCAAAATTGCCAGAGGCCAGGTTAAATGCTTGAGGATGTGTTCCAAGAGAAGGCTAAAGGGAGGTGAGGCAGGTGACTGGCACTGAGGAGAGAAGGAACCTTGAAACAATGAAGAAAACAGATGGAGGCTGAGGACACGGTGAATCAGAGAAAGTATAATAAAACTATAAGGCAGGAATCTTGGGATATTAAACTAACAACTTAAACAGGATGAAACAGTATAAACTCTAGTAACAAGAAATGAAGGTCGGGCTTCCCTGGTGGCGCATTGGTTGAGAGTCTGCCTGCCGATGCAGGGGACACGGGTTCGTGCCCCGGTCCGGGAAGATCCCACGTGCCGCGGAGCGGCTGGGCCCGTGAGCCGTGGCCGCTGAGCCTGCGCGTCCGGAGCCTGTGCTCCGCAGCGGGAGAGGCCACAACAGTGAGAGGCCCGCGTACCGCAAAAAAAAAAAAAAAAAAAAAAAAGAAATGAAGGTCACATAAAATCTAATTCAAGAGTGACTACTCAAAGTTACAGTAAAATATTCAATTTAATAGCATCAGTGTTTCAAAAAGATATTTGAGAAATGTTCAGAAATTAGAGAAAAAGGTTACATAAATTAGCTTCAGTAAATAATGAAAAATAGGATTTCTATTTATACTCAACACTGAAAAATAATATACTGGGTCTATTTTACCTATGTTAGCAGGAAGATCTTAAGATTTCTGGTCAGATGAAGGAACCTCAAAAGGGTCGTAACATATGTAGGTGGGGAAAAAGCACAAATTTCTCCTTGCTTTCCCCAGGCTAAAAAAAATCACTGACTTGATTAAACTTGAGTTTTGTACTAGCCAACCACAGTGACTTTGGGTTTGCATGTTCCCTATGCTTTTTTGATTTAGAAGATTGTTTTCCTTTACATTCAATCTGCACACATTTAAAGTATGCACTTTCATTAATTTTCACATGTGTACACCCATGAAACCATTATCACAACAACCAAAATAATGAACACAACCGTGACCCCCAGATGTTTCCTTGGCCCCTGTGTAATCTCTCCTCCCAGGCCACCCACGCCACGACCCCCACCAACTTTCCAAGAACCCAATGACTTGCTGTCGCTCTAATGTGTATTTTCTATAATTTTATATAAATGCAGTCAAAGTGTGTACTCTGTTTTGACTGGCTTCACTCAGCATAATTATTTTGAGATTCATCGAATTTGTTGCCTGTATCATCTGTTCCTTTTTACTGCTGAGTTGTATTCCACTATATGGATATGCAATAATTTATTAATCTGTTCACCAGTGGATGGGCATTTGGATTGTTTTAAGTATTTGTTATTAACAAAGTTGCTTTATGTGGACATGCTTTCATTTCTCTTGGCTAAATATCTGGGAGTGGAATGGCTAGGTCATATTGTTTAAATTTTTAACAAATTGCCAAAAATTTTCCAAAGTATTTGTACCATTTTGTATTCTCACCAGCTGCGTAAGAGAGTTCTAGTTCTTCTGCATCCTCCCCAACACTTGGTATGGTTAAGGAGAACTTACAGGGTCTGGGATTCTGCTCAGTAGGATTTATAAGCAGTCATTTATAACTTAGCTAACTGTTTGAACATGGGCAAATCACTTGACCCTTCTAAATATCACAACTATTAGAACTGCTAAAAAACAAAAACATCTGACAATATCCAGTGCTGACAAGGACATAGTGCAGCTGGAACTCTTGTGTGTTGCTGGTGGGGATGCAAAATGGTACGGTCATACAAAAGTTACTCCTAGGTGTTTACCGGAGAAATGAATATTTACAGTGGCTCTATTCATAATTATTAAATGTCTTGTCATAGAGAAGTTTTTAATTTTAATGCAGTCAGATTTAGTTTAGGTTTTTATTTAAGAGTAGGTTTGGATAAGGATCAAAGAGAATTTCTGAGAGCAGTTAGCAACTGGTGGGAAAGGTGCCCCATCAAAGGAACACTACCAGTAAAATCTGTGTTCACAACTATCTTGTTAAAGCTTAGCTATTATAGGGCCAATTGTGGAGATAATGACTGCATCACAGAAATGGTTAATTCTAGAAATCACTTACGGACTTCCCAGGACCATTCATCGTTGGAAACCAAGGGAAACTTCAGCAGTTTATTATCCTCCATCAGAGACCAAGGCTCTCTAGAGGATAACATGTACTGGAATATAACAGTAAAGGAACTAGCTGTGGGATTTGCAGATAAAATATAGGATGCCCAGTTAAATTTGAATTTCAGATAAATAACAATTTTTACATGAGACATACTTATACTAAAAAATTATTTGTTGTTTGACTAAAATTCAAATTTAAGTGGGTATCCTGTATTTTTATTTGCTAAATCTGGCAACCCTAAACTGGTGAGACTCTTGAATCAGATTGTCTTGTTTAATGTAATTTAGCCTTGAGAAGAAATCCAATTACCTGTGAAGAGTAATCATTTATTATATTTACATGGAAGTTCCTTAAGTTTTTCAAAAGTAGAACTTTTAAAAATGAATTTTGCATGGTATAGATTACAAAATGAAGATGGCTTCATAATTATGTTAACTACAAATTCCAAAATTATAAACACTGCCCTTCTTATTCTGTTTAAAAAGATATAATGGGTCTCTATGAATAAAAAGGTTTTGTTGTCCTTCTCAACATGGAAAACAACATTTGATTTTGTTAGTAAATGTGAAGGACTAAAAAAATATTTATATGCTGAAAACACCAAGTATGTATTTGTTAGAAATTCCCTATTAGTGCAAACTCCATTTTAAGAGTCATTCAACCCTCACTAATGATGAATGCTATCACATACTGTAGTCTTCCTGTAATGGAACAAAAGTCTGTCTGTAACTGCATGACAGTAATGGAAGAGGGAAGGGAAGAAGAAACAAGGAGAGGAGGGAAAAGAACTCATCAGCTTAAGAATATTTTAAGTTGGGGATTAGACTGTTAAACAAGTTTTACATTTTTCAAATGATACTTTTAAATCGCTTTATGAAAAGAACACCAAAGACAACTTTTAAATGTCTGACTTTGTGCATAAGGATCACTGGTAAAAATACAATGGCAATTCAAAAGTAATTTTTCTCAATTTAAGTAAACATAGCTTTTGACCATCTTACTATACGTTAGATGCCGGACCAGGCACTTTGTGGGATACCCCTGTGACTGAGGAGTACTTAGGGAACTAAACACCTAGTCGGGTAGAAAGACACAGGCATAAGTAAATGCAATATATTCAATACAAGGTGAGTTGTCAAGTAAAATAATACAGATTGAAAATGCTATCAGAGAGTAAAAGAGTGTGATATTCTGGGGGGGTGGTAAGAAGTCAGCAAAAGCTTCCCGGAAAAGTGGCTCTTGAAATGGCCCTGGATAAGTAGGGATGGGGTAGGGGGGACAGAAGGAGCAAGAGGCCGAGGTCGGCAGGTATAAGATTTAAGCAATGCCTGAATAACTCTGCTTTACCTGGCTCCTGCTTCTTCTGCCTCAGGTCTGTTCTCTTACCACCAATTTCTCCTCCTCAATGTGCCTGAGCATTTTACTCACCATATCGCTCCTCCCATTTGTCTAACCAATTTATAATCCCCACTGGGGCCCAGTTTTACTGTTGCTTTCTCTGCAAAGTCTTCGCCGACCATCTTTGCCTTCAAACTAGTTGGGCTCTGTATCGTTTTCTCGTGGCACACCATAACTTCATATGCTAATCACACCTGCAGTTAAGAATTACATGGGGGATTCCCTGGTGGCGCAGTGGTTAAGAAACCGCCTGCCAATACAGGGGACACGGGTTCGAGCCCTGGTCCAGGAAGATCCCATGTGCCGCAGAGCAAATAAGCCCGTGTGCCACAACTACTTAGCCTGCGCTCTAGAGCCCGTGAGCCACAACTACTGAGCCTGCGCGCCACAACTACTGAAGCCCGTGCGCCTAGAGCCCATGCTTCACAACAAGAGAAGCCACCACGAGAAGCCTATGCATGGCAACAAAGAGTAGCCCCTGCTTACCGCAACTAGAGAAAGCCCGCACGCAGCAATGGAGACCCAATGCAGCCAATAATTAATTAATTAATTAAAAAAAGAATTACATGGGATAATTGTTTAACATATAACTCTTTAGGTTATGCAGTCCACAAATACAGGGACTTTTTTCTATCATGTTCACTGTTAGGTCTCCTGAGCCTTAGCACAATGCCTGGCACATCAAAGATACCCAATAAATTTTTTATGATCAAAAATTCATAAATTTTTGATGACTGAATTCTAAAACGTGTGGTTGAATATAGCTTCAAATGCTTTCACAATGTTGACAGCTATGTTATACTACAGGGCGTATAAGAAAGGTATATAAGCAAATTAACAGCATGATGCATAAAGATTTCCAATTAAAAGCAATTTCGTAGAAGACATAGCATATATGTGCTAGATACGAACATCTTTCTTAGTGAAGGGCAGGAAAACTAGAAATTTAACATAAACAATAACAAAAGCACACATGGAATATTAAAACAGAAATCTCCATAATCTTCAAATAACTTGACTTTATAGATAGCACCTTCCATTTTAGATACTAAAGAGTATATTTTTATTTTTTTAGTCATATGCAAGAGCTATCTACTCAAAATTTAGCTAATCTCAAAATATGGTCAATATTTGAATTTAATACCTAGTCAATATTCTTACAAATTTCAGTAACTTTCATAATCCTTTCCAGCCCCCCAAAATAAAAGGATTTTAAGTGTCCATATACCCATTCAATGAATTTATAATTTTACTCTCTGTAGCAAGATCCCAGTACATCATCACCAGATTCATATTGATTAGAAAGGACAATATTCAAGCTGATACATCATTAAAATATCTAATGTATGAATCTAAAGTTGCCTCCTAGTTCCAACTGTATTTGAATGACACACTTTTAAAATTTTTATAATTAAGTACTAGAAATATTTAATTGTAGAGACTGAAGAATATATTGAATATGCTTTGTTTTATGAAGTCTAGTTTTCCAACTGTGAGTTATTGGCACTTAGGGGAAAAAAACAATCACTTAAATGAAAACTAAAAATATAAAGCCTATGTTTAAAACATGGCCTTTATTAATACTGCCCACTGAGCTCCATTTTTATTTTACATTGAAATACTTCTGCTTTGCAAAGAAAAGACAGGAAAGTGCATTTTACAAGAGTACTTTTTTGTTTTTAATTCTCTGCGAAAATGGAAGGAATCTGAATCACAAGTTCACAATGTGGTAAAATGAAATTAAGAAACAATGATTTCATTAATGCTATGCCATCACTAGTGTTTGGCTCTGACTCTGTTCTTGTAAATCAGATCCTGATATACAGTCTAGAGCATCTAGGTTATTACTCTACGCATATTAAACACAGGAAAGAAGGTTTAAAAAAAAACCCTTTCAATGTACAAACATGAATTTAAAAACTGATTTTAAAAAATCACCTTTTTACATAATGTATATGGCAAAACTGCTTTAAATACATGGTTTTGGAAGAATTATTTACAAAATGTATCAGTCTGTGAAACAATTCACAAACAAAGCATACATAATTGCTTTACTTAGTTGTTGCATCTCAACTTTGGGAGATATAAATTTATTCGGCAGTATAGCAAACATAAAAACTGTGACAAAATATCTTAAGGGCAACCAAAAATTTGATCCTCAAAACAGTTTAAGTACTAGGACTGCCAAAGTTTCTAAACAAGGACATACTTTAATGATCCAGATGCCCATTTATAGTTCTACACTGTTTGAAGGACTGAGACAGACTCCCTTCAGTACAGGCAAAGCCGCTGGATGCAACCTCCTGTAAAAGGGACAGCTGAGAGCTATTGTCATTCGAAGAGTGAATTAACCTAGAATTTTCTTTTTTTCAATTTTATTAATATTTTAAAAAATACATAAAAATACAACATCCAATGTCTGAATAAATATATTTAACAAGTTGCAAGATAATACCTTATTTTACACAAAATTTTCAGCTTTAGAAATCTTGTTAAATAACTTCATTGTTGTTATATATTTCATTTTTGTCTTTTTGTAACAAAATAAAAACTCTGAAATTACATAGAAAAAAGACAAAATATTTTTGTCAAGGGATAAGATAGTCCACTGAAAACTTATTCACAATTCCACTGTAAACATTAATAAACATTAAAATATTTGCATAATTGTGTGCTCAAAAATCCTATAAAAAGTGGAAGACTTATTACAACTGTAGTTTTCAGTCAACTACACTTCCTTTCACAATTTATTTTGTCCCATTTACACCTTAAACCTGGGCACACTGCTGAACATATACTTGGCAGTTCTAAATAGCAAGTGCTTCCACAAAAAAAAAAAAAAAAAAAAAAAGAAAGAAAACCAACAACAACAATAAAAAAACACAACATAAACCCCCTAGTCACCAAGTGTTCAAATACATCTCAGTGAAAGTGCAGCAGTAACTATTTAGCTGGATATTTTGATGTTTATCATGTGCACTTGCTTGTCTATGATTTCTATAACACCTGAAAGCTTTATTATACAAATTCAAATTTGCTAAGTGCCCTTTTTCTATCTTCACAAAAAAATGAAAAAAAAAATTAAAAATTATGACAAATATGGCAGGCTGCCTAAACTTCAGTTATTAATCAGCTTATTTTTCTTGCAACAGAAAAAAAAAGAAAAGAGAAGGGAATAGATACAATCCAGCCTGGAAAAGTGTACAGGATATACTTAGCAATGTCAAACCAGTTGAGTGCTTTCTGTGGTTGTATTTCAGGGATTTGGGATTTATGTCCTTGGCAGCAAACTGCTGGGAAGGCAGAGAAAACATTTATCACCTGCATTCTACAGCAAGTACGTTCTGTGGGGGAGATGATGAGGAGGGACTCATTCCAGTGTCTGATGAAGCAGATGACATGGAGGCTCCTGCATGAGACACTGTAGGATCAAAGAAGCTACATTAGACCCGACAACTATCACACAAAGATACCCAGCCACCGGCAAATCAGAAATAAATTTCTTAACATTATTCACTTCAATTACAGTCCTCTTAAATGGTGCATGAAGGAATAACAACATTTTGTCAGCAAAAATTTTGTTTGGTTCAATTGAGTGGAATCAGTCTCTCATCACTTAAGTAACTCAGTTCAAAAAAGGCACCAGAAAATGTAAAGACTAAAGATATATAAAATCTTAAATCCCAGGCTTCCCTGGTGGCGCAGTGGTTGAGAGTCCGCCTGCTGATGCAGGGGACACGGGTTCGTGCCCCGGTCCGGGAAGATCCCACATGCCGCGGAGCGGCTGGGCCCGTGAGCCTGCGCGTCTGCAGCCTGCGCGTCCGGAGCCTGCGCGTCCGGAGCCTGTGCTCCGCAACGGGAGAGGCCACAACAGTGAAAGGCCCGCGTACCGCAAAAAAAATAAAAATAAAAAAAAATCTTAAATCCCTACTTGAAACATCCCTGAAAGAAACTCACCTTGTCCCAAATCAGAAATGAGATCAACCTGAGATAAATTTTCACTATAGCAAATTCCTGCTTTATCTCTGGGTTATAGGACCATAAAAGAATTCACTTATCCTAGAGAATTTCTTTTAACCAGCTAACCATTGGCTTCCTATCTTTATCCTGTCCCAATATACCCGATGGACACAAAACTCTCATAAGCAAGAAGCAGTAATCTAAGTCAGGTATCAGAATCATGGGATCAGGATGGAAATGTGGGTGAGTGATTAGAAAAAGTCTTCAAATGACTTTAACAAATGACTTTAACAAAACTCTCCAGGAGCATGGAGCTTGGATTAAAGATCATTACTCTATACATCAGGTGCTCTGTCATTTTTTAGTTTTTACTTTTTTCTTTGCAGGGCCCTCCTATCTCCTGCTCATGTTTGCCCAATTATTCCTATTTTACTTAAAGTCTTAATTTTTGTTTAAGTATACATTCCTCAATGTGTGTACTGCCAAAATGACATTTAACTCATTACTACAAATTCTAATATGTGTGCTAGAAGTCACTCAATGTTTCACTTTAATAACTCACTTCACACACAAAAAATTAAGAAAACAAAAAAGGGAAGAAGACTATAAGAAAATCATCTTTTTAGTTGTCTGAACTTATATGACCTTTAGGAAACTCAAAGCCGTTGAAGGTTCTCTGAAGAAAAGCTCAATTTGTTAATTTGTTCTTCTTTCTGTGTTTAAAAATGCTGTAAAGACTTCTTGCTATTTACAGTTTTTAAAGAAAAGGACAGGGGCTTCCCTGTTGGCGCAGTGGTTGAGAGTCCGCCTGCCGATGCAAGGGACACGGGTTCGTGCCCCAGTCTGGGAAGATCCCACATGCCGCGGAGCGGCTAGGCCCGTGAGCCATGGCCACTGAGCCTGCGCATCCGGAGCCTGTGCTCCGCAACGGGAGAGGCCACAACAGTGAGAGGCCCGCGTACTGCAAAAAAAAAAAAAAAAAAAAAAGAAGAAAAGGACAAACATGGAAGGTCGATCTCTTTCCTTTTGCTCCATCACATTTCCAGGAATTGAAAACTGCTGGACTTGGAGTAGATTCAAGACCACATATGACACAGGCCATTTTATTAGTATTTCATCCCCTAATTCTCTGCCATAGATAGAAAACTTCTCTCAAGATGGGCAAGCCTATCAGATAATTTACTGTTTTTTTTCGTAAAGGGACATCCCTCCTAGACCCCTCCCCTCCTGTTCCATCCTATTCCTGAAATAGTTGCTTTGTAGGCCTGTTATGTAGTGATCATTCTAGGGCTTCCATGTGCCATCACCTTGAGATTTTCCTTACTGTTTTCCTACGTGGGATTCCTTGTTTGCTGGATGTCACGTTATCTTAATAGCTTGGCTTCTAGTTTTTAATGTCACCATTGAGAAATCTGACGTGAGAAATCTGATGCTGTTCGGAGACCCAGTTTTTTGTATATACCTTTATATGGTAAGCTTTTGGAACCTTACCTCTATCCACAGGGTTCTGAAATTTCGTAATGTGCTTTGGTGTGATTTTTTCCTCCATTCTTTATAGAGGTCGCAGGGAGTCCTTTCAATTTTCTAACCCATCTCCTTCATTTCTGGAAGTTTTTCTTATTTCTTTGATCACAACTTCCTCCTATGTTTATTCAGTGTTCTCTTTCTAGAAATCCTATGATTCAGAAGTTGGATGTCCCAGCCAGATCCTATATTTCTCTTAGTTATTCTCTCCTATTATCTTTTTGATATTTTACTGGGATTTCTTTAGCCTTGCTATCTTACCCTTCTATTTATTTATTTTTTATTCCAAATATCATATTTTTAATTTTTAAGAGATGAATTCATTGATAGTATCATATTCTTGTTTCAAGACGGCAATATCTTTCCTGTAACTCTGGATATTAATTATAGTTTGTTGTTTTTATATGGCACATTGTCCAAGTTACTTTTTTCTATTGAATATTTTGGTTTCTGTCTTTATGTAAAGGCTTTCCTCAAACATCTGGTCTTGTGGCTTCCATATTTAAGGGGGAGCATTAAAAAGCTAACTGGAGGCTATACATGAGGCCGCCGGGCTTTTAAATGTTGGGCAGTGCACACATAGTGATTTGTAAGGATTTTGCTTTTTGGTTCAGGAACCTCCAAATGCTGGTATCTATGTTAGATCACTTCCCTTGGGCAGTTTCTCCAGAGGAATCTTTCAATCTCCTTCCAGGAATGAGCATAAGCTTGGTTACCAGCTTTCAGAGACGAGAAGATGAGATCGTTGGTTGGAAAAGGGACAGAAGTCTCATCATTTAGTACTGGAAACTTTCACTCAAGCTCATTATTTTTGGTTTAGCACCTAACCCTCACCTTCAGCTATGGCTGGTGTCCCTGGGTCTTTCTATAAGCCTGTTGATCGCTCTCAGCCTCCAATAACTTAATCTCCTATTTTCTGCTGGAGTTAGGGGAAAAGGTAGTTTGCTTCAGAGGGTGGGATGAAAGGATCCAATTTCTCCTTCCTTTTTCAAACCATCTCCAATTTTCATCCTCACACCTCACACTGTCCTCAGAGCTCTTCTGGGGTGATGTAGTGTGAATTAGCTTGCTTCTCATTGTTTTGTCCCACTAGAAGGATAAACAAGCTTAGGTGTTTAGCATTCTGTCATCTGCTAGGACAGTTACAGTCCATCTGCTTCTCAGCTTCCAAAAGATATGCTGCTGACATTTCTTGTCTACCGTAGTCAGTCTGTTGTCCCATTCTCTCGTCCTTGTGGGTATAGGGCTTTTAATTTTCTTTACTATTATTTTAGTGAGGCCTGGGCTTGGGGTAGATATGAGATGTCAATGTTTAACTAGAAGTCAGTGCTATACATTTTTAAGGTTTAGTTCAGATGCTTTTCTCTCCTCGTGATTATTCCGAAGTCATCTCTCCTTCCACCAACTCCTGTTCTTGTTAATATCACCCTCAGGGCCCTCAACATACAGTTCCACTAGACGTTAAGACTTTGAGATCGAGGTCTGTATCTTATTCATCTCTGTACTTCCCCCACCTGAAAGAGGGCCTGGCATATGGTATGTGTGCATTAATGTTGTAAAGCTGAACTATCTTATATAGTAGTTGCTTAGGAAATGACTTATGATCCCAACAAGATAACCTCCTAGAGGATAAGCCATATCCCTCTTCATTTTGATGAACCCCATAATGAAAAATATAGTGCCTGTTAATAGGCAGCCAATAAATGTTTGTTGAGCAGTGAGAGAAATTCAGAGGGAGTAAGCTCTTCTTAAGAACCCACCACATTTAGTAAAATCACACATTTTGTAAAACAGTTCATAGTCTCTTTCAAGAGTCTCATTCGGATTCAGCTGTTGACTCACTTCAACAATAGCAACAAAGAAGAAAACACTAGGAGTCTAAAGATAACAATAAGTATATACTATATTAAAAAGTGGCAAACCTAAATCTTCTAAAACGATAGGACATATATTTGAAAAACAGGGGGAAGAAAAATTATAATCAAATTACCTTCTCTGTCTTTCTTTTTTAATCTTTTTCTCCTCCTATCTATGGTTGCAACTTCAGACTTCAAAGACATGTAATACTTTCTGATTTCCTGTAGTTTTTCTTGGAGAAAAGAGATTCTCTCCGTACTGTTCATGTTATCTAATTCATCTAAAAGGGAAAAAAAGTTAATCTGGATTTAAAAATAATTCTATGAGAAAAAATGATGGCAGTTCTATCAAAAGTCCAATTCATAAATCAACAAACGCTTTAGTTTATTAAAACCTAACAGTACACTAAATAAGGCTCTATAAAAATGGAAGGCCTTAATTAAATTCATGAATAAGATTTCTATATATATCCCAAATATTCCACTAAACATGTATTACTTAATGATGTATTACTGAAATAATCAGAAAAGCACAAGGAAACATCAACATTCAGCAACTCTGATCTATAATTGTAGTTATTTATCCAAATAGTGTCTTTGTATTGATGTTTTCCTCATTTATTAGTTATTTCCAATTGTCAGTACAAGAAAGGGTGTTTAAGTTTCATCAATTTATATAAATCATACATGTCTCATTCCATAACTGGAGAGCTTTCTCCAATCAATATTTATCAAGTTAGTATTATAAAAAGACACAGATTTGTATTTAAGATAATAAGTAGTGATTATTAATAAGACAACATTTAGGATACGTAAATAAATGAATTTGCTAATCATTATTCCTTATTTTGACATTTCAAAATATATACCACTTTGTAATATACATTCAAGTTTTCTGTAAGTTTCTTACTGAGTTGAAAACTCCACTTATATGTCCGAGGAGATGAATTCGGATGTTTTTCTTTCTGTTTATCTTTTTCTCCATCTTTGATGTGAGGGGATATTCTTGCAGGAGATCGTGCAAGCTTCTGTGGCTTAGATACACTAAGATGCTTTACTGGGGTACATTTACTTGAATTGTCTAGGACAGGAAGATCTTCACTATCACTGCTTTGTCCTATAATAAGAAAAAGTTGACTCAGGTTATAAATGATAAAAATCTCAAATATTAAAATGCAACGGACCCAGTAATTACACTTTTCGGTATCCTAAAGAAATAAATGCACAAATGTGCCAACTTTTATAACAATAAAAAGATGGAAGTAACCTAAATACCCACCAAAAGGGAAATGGCTAAGAATTATATATCAGTATTATTGAATACTGTGCTAAAGTTGTTAAAAAGAATAAGCTAGAGTTCCTAAGAACAAAAATGGCAAAATATCCAAAATACATTGTGAAATGATAAAGTTAAAAAACAATAAGCACAGTATTGCCCCACTTATGTTTAAAACAAAACATAAAAACAACCCAAAAGGGGACCAACCCAAACTACACATGAACAAGCATAAAATACACATCCAACTTTTAACATATGTATAATATATAAAATGTGTCAGATATTTGTTTGCAAGTCTACATCCCTCCTCACCAAATGTGTATTTAAAGATGCTTTTGGTTTTCACTTAATAACAAATTAGAATTTTCTCTCAACTTTTTCTGCTTTTTTCCAAAGTCTACACCCTACTTCCATCCTATTCACTCTCAACAGCCAACCTTCCCTTCTACTGAAAAGGCAAAGTTGAGGGTTACACACTCACTTTCCCAGCCCCTCCCCTACTGTATCTGTCCTTATCTCCCTTTTTGGGCCTCAAAAAGAGGAGACTGTTAATTCTGGGCAAACTAATCTCTTCAGCTATACTCTTGAAACCATTTATTCCCAGCTCCTCTGAAATATCCCAATGTCATTTTATCTTTCTTCTTTTTCCAGATGCTTCTTTAAGCATCTTTTTCCATGCCTAAAGCGTTCCTACCCTTAGAGAGAGAGGGAGGGAAGGAGAGGAAAGCCTCCCCCTTTAGCTGGCACCTCTTTACTTCTCTTTAGGGTCAAATTTCATGAAAGAGAAATTCTTTGTCTTTCTTATTTCCATACTTTCTAATCATGTCTCCTTCCCATGCTCTTGTTAGGGCCCCAAACACTTACTATTCACCAAATTCAATGAATATATTTTAATCCTACTTGAATATTCTATTGCATTTGAAACGTCTTTCTTATTCAAACCAACTAGTGTTTACTGATTTTCATTTATCTCTAATCTGCTTCTACTCTGCTATTCCTGGCCCATTTAAAGGGATATGCCACATAATTCCACTTCTGGTTCTTTTTCTTCTCATTTTACAACTCTCCCATAGCAGCTTTATCATCTTGTAATCCTTCAACAACTATCTTCTAAAAACAGACTTTCTTCGAAGCTCCAGAGCCTTATTTTCCTAATACGCGGTATCTCTAAAAGCAACATTCCCTAAATTACTCTTCCAACAGCCTGCTGCTACTCCTATATGCTATATGTCAGTTAACCAGTTCCTCATATCTAACTAATAATAATTGAGTACTAGTGATTTTATGTCCCAATTCTCTTAATTCATTCCTTCTTTCACTGCCTTAGTTAAGCCAAAGATTCTTTCCAAAAGGAAAAACTGATCTCCTTTTTTTTTCCTTTTTAATCTTTTTAACTTTTTATTTTGAGACAATCTTCAAACTTACAAAAAAGAGAAGAACAATTACCAAAGAATGTTTTTCTGCCATTTGAGGATAAGTTGCCCTGCCATATTTGAATACTTTAGTGTTCTCTTCTTACAAATAAGAACATTCTCCCTGTATTAGTTATCTTCAAATTAGCCCAAAACTTAGCAGTTTAAAACTACAAATGTTTAGTATCTCACACGGTTTCAGAGGGTTGGAATCTGGGAACAGCTTGGCTGTGTGGTCCAGCTCAGGGAATCTTGTGAGGTTGCAGTCAAGCTTTTAGCCAAGATTCTGGTCTCTGAAGACTTGACTGGAGATGGAGGATATGCTCCAAGATGGCTCACTCACATGGCTGTTAGTGAGTTTTGGGAGGCCTCAGTTCCCTGCTGGCTGTTGGCAGGATATGCTCAGTTTCTCACCACGTGGGCCTCTCCATACACTGCTTGAGTGACCTCACACCATGGCAGCTAACTTCCCCCAGAGCAAGTGATCCAAGGGAGAGCAGGAAGGAATTTGCAGTGCCTTTTATGACCCATTCTCTGAAGACATACTCCATCACGTCCACTTTATTAGTTAGAAGTGAGTCACTAAATTCAGCCCACACTCAAGAGGAAGGGATTAGGCTTTGCCTCTTGAAGGGAAACATATCAGCACATTTGTGGATATGTTTTAAAAACCACCACACTCCTAAAGAACCATAATACAACCATCAAAATCAGGAAATTAACACAGATATATTACTATCATCTAATCCTCAGATCCCACACAAGTATCTCTACTTGACCCGATAATGTTCTTTACAGCAATAGGATCCAGGTGAGAATTATATACTGCATTTAATTATCACACCTTATAAGTCTCCTTTAATCGGGAACAGTTCCTCTTTCTTTGACTTTCATAACCTTGACAATTTTTAAAATCACAGGCCAGTCATTTTATAGAA
Source organism: Leucopleurus acutus (assembly GCF_964270905.1). Classification (NCBI taxonomy): domain Eukaryota; kingdom Metazoa; phylum Chordata; class Mammalia; order Artiodactyla; family Delphinidae; genus Leucopleurus; species Leucopleurus acutus. Next base: position 42,349,915 of record NC_139142.1, read on the forward strand.
CATCCTTCAGTTTGAATTTGTTGATGGGTCCTCATGATTACAGTCAGGTTATACATCTTTGACAGGAATATTACAGATGTGCAGCTATGTTCTTCTTATTGCGTCCTGTCAGGTGGTACATTTCACTTTGTCCCATTACTGGTGGTGTTCACTTCATTTGACTAAGGTGATGCCTGCCCAGCTCAGCCACTGTAAAGTTCTCATTTTCCCTTTGTAATTCCTGCTGTCTTTCTAGTCTCATCTCCCATCACTCTTTCTCTATACTCTAGACCTGTCTTGTCCAGCCACTAGCCATACCTGGTTATTGAGGACTTGAAATATGGCTCAAAGGTTTTTCTTTGAAATGCCTTTTATCTTAAATAAATTATATGCCCCTTCCTTGAAATATGTATCTACTGTAATCTAGAATTTCCCTTTCAGACTTGTATGAAGGCATGCTTTGGAGGTAAAATTTTAATTTGTTAAAATCAACCATGTTTATTTCTATTTACTATATTCTACAACTTAATTTTACTCCTTATTGTACAGAAATCTGTTTTTCGTGTAATCTATTCTTACTGGTTTACTAATTTTCCTGTTTGTTTTAGTAAGAATTTTATTTCCCCGTATTTCAAACTTACTGTGTTACTATTTAAAAGTCAGTTTTTCTAGATGAAAGGAGAACATTCCATTCAGAAATGTAAACTTAATCTGCTTTTATTACCAGAGCAAATGTTATTTTTCTTTTGTTCAAGATTCCCACATGTATTCCTCTAATATTAAACTGCTTTACATAAGAAATACAAATGAAATAAGCATAAAAAATAACCACAGCTATCCCAGCTCTAAATAAAATTGACAAGCACCTTCAGATTAAAAACTAATGGAAAAATTGCTACTTTTCAGAACATAATAAACCAAATTGAGTTTTAAGCTGACACAAATGATCAAGCCAACAAACTGCTGAAAGTACTAACACCATACTAAAGCCAGCATTGAAAAGTACCAACCTGCTCCATTCTTTTCATTTTTGGCTACAGCACTTGTTCGCTTTGGGGTTCGCTTCTGCTTTTTGGCCAATAATCCACTAGTTCCATCACTTGGCCTTTTCTGACCTGAAATAAGTGAAAAGAGAGATTTAGAAAAAAAAAAATCAAGAGCAAGAACATTCATTCACCTATTTACTCTACATGAATTTCCACGTGTATGTTAAAAAGAAAAAAAAGGAGGGGAGGGAGGGAGAGAGGAAAGAAGGAAGGAAGGAAGGAAGGAGGGAAGGAGGGAGGGAGGGTACTTAACAGATCATTAGTTCCTAAAACTCTTGGCTCACTAGTTTTTGGTTTTAACATAACGGTTGATTTTCTCCCTAGGAAGTCCTTACCCTTCTCTCTGCTCTCTCTTTCTTGAACAATTATACTACAGGTACCAGAGGCAACGCTGGCTTCAAATCCATTTGCTGATTCCCTCTCACAGAGACCTTCTTGAGATTCTTCAGCAATACTATCGACCTCAATGGTTACGTCACTCTCACTTTTTATACTTCGAGACTCATCTTGGCTGAGAGTAAGTGGTGAAGCCACTGAAAAGTTATGCTGTACTGCAGGAGGTAGGGCAGGTGGAATAGAAACAAGAGAGTTAGATTCAGAGCTTTCAACTACTACATCCTCAGTACTGGTCTTATCCTTTTCATCCAAATCGTCCAAATCTACTTCATGGCAAACCAAGGTTTCCGGCCCAATGAGAGGCATTGCATCCTCTTCTTCTTTTAGCGGAGTATTTACAGTTTCTTCAGCTGGACTATCAAATTTTTCTTTAGTCAATTCTTGAATGCATTGGTTTGGCTCTGCTATTAATGATGGCATTCCTTCATTTTCTATTTCAAAGTGTTGTTCAAAATTTAAGTTTTTCATTCCGTCAGATGCAACACAATCACTGGTCCTTTCTTGAGAAATACTATTTGTCATTTCCATTCCATTCTCCATTCTTACTTTTTTCTCTGGTGATGACTGTCCCAGTATTTTCCGTTTCAACTTTTTTTCTTTTGCACACTGGTCAATTTCATCTTCTGTAGCAGAAGAAAAGTTTTTATTGTCTAATGAAGAAAATTCTATACTCTGAGCTTCTATATGAGGTTCAGTTCCTGCTTCATCCTGGCTAAATGATGAAATCTTTATAATTTCTAAAGAAAGATCTTTTGTCTTGCTTCGTCTTCCCTTTCCTTTAGGAGATTTTTCTGCCTCTTTCTTAACTTCTTCTACTTGTTCCACTTTATTTCCAAAAATCTGTACTATTTGTTCATTCTCTCCAACTTCTAACTTCAAGGTTTCTAAAGGCTGCATTTGAGTCCTATCATTTTCTTTTAATATATGTGCAGCAATCTTTGGATTTTCTTCATCTAGTTTATCATCACTTAAACTTTCATTTTTTTCTAATTCTTCTTTAATATCAGGAGAAAGTTCTTCATTCATCAAATTCTTTTCTAAAAGGTCTTCTGTTTCACTATCAGATGAACAGGAGTCTGCAAGAGGAAATACTGTATTACAAAGGTTTCTATCTTAATTACCAATGCAATTTTAAAATAAAAATTCTGCCAAAGACAAAACTCTTTATCAAGTACCTCTGAATACCTCCTTGTAGAAATTTCTTATGTAAAATAAATCAGGACTTCCCTGGTGACACAATGGTTAAGAATCCGCCTGCCAATGCAGAGGACACGGGTTCAAGCCCTGGCCCGGAAAGATCCCACATGCCGCAGAGCAACTAAGCCTGTGCACCACAACTACTGAGCCTGTGCTCTAGAGCCCACACGCCACAACTACTGAGCCCGCACGCCGCAACTACTGAAGCCCGCGCACCTAGAGCCTGCGCTCCGCAACAAGAGAAGCCACCACAATGAGAAGCCCACGCAGCAAAATGAAGAGTAGCCCCCGCTTACCACAACTAGAGACAGCCCACGTGCAGCAACGAAGACCCAACGCAGCCAAAGATAAATAAATAAATTTTAAAAAAATAAATCATACATTTGTGCCAAAATGGGGGAGGGGAGACCTCAAATTCCATGTGAAAATACATTGCATAGAAAATATTACTGTCTCAATTCTATAAAAGAGCTATTTTGCAATTTTTACTAGTATCGTATTTAGGCTACAGTAACCCCTAGAAAAAGCAAAGGACTAAGTACTGAGATATGAAGTTAATATGTTAAGTGGTTTGATCTGAGATCTAGAAGGTACTGATTAATAAATGAGATGCCCATTTTGTGTCCTTAGAAAGGAATATGATATTCTACTTAATTCTGAAAAGATGTACAGAATGAGAAGCTTGAATTCTCAAAACTTTAAATATTCTTCTGATTAAGAGACAGGAAAGTACAGGCCAGCTACCTTAAATCATTCTCTTTAACTCAGAAAATTTTTAAAATAATAACTAGGGTTCTAAGATGGTATAGAAGTTGTAAAATACAAAAATTCTACCCACATGGTGCTCATATTCTAAAGAAGTGCAAAAAAGCAAGCTTAAATGTACTTTTTAAGTGAAAAGGTGTGTAGTTTTATTTTGTGGTTTTATCATATATAGAATTTAGAATTTTTTCTCATGGTAAAAAAAGTAGGGACTTCCCTGGTGGCGCAGTGGTTAAGAATCCACCTGCCAATACAGGGGTCACGTGTTCGAGCCCTGGTCCAGGGAGATCCCACATGCCCCGGAGCTACTAAGCCCATGCGCCACAACTACTGAGCCTGTGCTCTAGAGCCCATGAGCCACAACTACTGACCCCATGTGCCACAACTACTGAAGCCCGCGCAGCTAGAGCCAGTGCTCCGCAACAAGAGAAGCCACCGCAATGAGAAGCCCACGCACCGCAACGAAGAGTAGCCCCCGCTCGCCACAACTAGAGAAAGCCTGCACGCAGCAACGAAGACCCAACACAGCCAAAAATAAGTATAAACAAAATAAATAAATTTTTTTTAAAAGTAGTTTTTTACTTTTATGAAGTAGTTTAGCAAGACCACGTACAGTTCTGTAGACTATACACTGCACATGGGCATGCATCTAAGAGGGCATCTTCCACTTTGTGGACATCTTGCATTTGTGTATTATGACAACCTTCCAGCAGATGGCAGTAAAGAGGAGGAAAGATGCCGTTTTCTCCACATGGTGGACTCACGGCAATCCTGTGGTTCAGAAAAGCTTTTTTCTTCAAGGGAGGGACATTTTTATATGAACGTTTTTCTAAATTTAACATTTCTTAAATTACATGGAAAAATATACAAAGGTAGAAAAGTGGGGAAAACGGTAAAATCAGAATAAAATATGTTCACCTATATTCATCACAAAACATGCCTCTACCACATTAGTTTGTCCTGTCTTTGAACAACACAGTCACAACTTTATTGAAAGATCCTAGGTGAACAGCAATAGATTACAGGAGACACTGGCACATGCTTTGTAGGACAGTGCAGCACACAGGAGGACGCATGGCTTGTCAACGCACCCTCTGTTAAAATAGAATATTCCTAGGGGGGATTCCCTGGTGGTGCAGTGGTTAAGAATCCGCCTACCAACACAGGGGACATGGGTTCGAGCCCTGGTCCGGGAAGATCCCACATGCCACGGAGCAACTAAGCCCACGTGCCACAACTACTGAAGTCCGCGCACCTAGAGCCCGTGCTCCGCAACAGGAGAAGCCACCGCCACCGCAATGAGAAGCCCGCGCACTGTAACGAAGAGGAGACCGCAACCAAGAGTAGACCCCGCTCGCCACAACTAGAGAAAGCCTGTGCACAGCAACGAAGTCCCAATGCAGCCAAAAATAAATAAACAATTTTTAAAAAGAATATTCCTACGGTATTAATAAGAAAAGTTATTCCTAATAAAGTAAAACATCACTAAATTTTAAATAAACATGATACAGCAAAATAAACATTTTCTTCAAATCAAATTTTGTAGTTTAAATCATATAGTAAAAGCCTAGGGACTTTTCTGGTGGTGCAGTGGTTAAGAATCCGCCTGCCGAGGCAGAGGACACAGGTTCGATCCCTGGTCCGGGAAGATCCCACATGCCGTGAAGCAATTAAGCCCGTGCACCACAACTATTGAGCCTGCGCTCTAGAGCCCGCGAGCCACAACTACTGAAGCCCAGATGCCTAGAGCCCGTGCTCCGCCAACAAGAGAAGCCACAGCAATGAGAACCCGCGCACCGCAACGAAGAGTAGCCTCGGCTTGCCGCAACTAGAGAAAGCCCGCGCACAGCAACAAAGATCCAACACAACCAAAAATAAATAAATAAAATTGATTCCTTAAAAAAAAAAAAAAACCTAGATGACTTTCTATGAATCTCTCGCAAAACTGAAGTTTTATTATTTTTATTATTGATTTTTAAAAAACCAGTGATTCTCAGAATTCAGCACCTTCCATTCCATTTGACAGAGGTGAGCTGTCTGGCATATTGATGTGAGCACTTCTGGTACCTGATTTTCCGTCGCTGTTTGGAGTCTTAGACAAACCATATGGCATGTTTGATGAAAGAGTAGATTTTAAAGGAGGTCGTCCCCGTTTTGACTTCTGCCTCTCCTCATCCCTCTTTTCATCCTTTTCACTGTCGTCTTTGTTCTGGGTAACAACAACAAAATGTATGAGAAGCACCAGCCTATGAAAAATGAACAGTCTACTTCTCCAAGGAAAACTATAACTCAAAAAGGTTTGTTATGTCAACTCCTAATCTGTAGTTATGGAAAAATTAAAATTAAATCGTTTTCTAAAATATTTTTGTACTTATGTGAATATGATGTTCTACAACTGCAACTTGTAACACTGCAATTATATTGTGAAGGTCAGAGTCAGTACATTAGAGAGCTATACACTACTCAACTCTCCCCCTTGTTTCTTACTATTCCCTGAGGAAAAGAAAGATACATCATCATCTATACAGCAAAGGCTGAAAATTGTGGGCGTGCATGAGGGTACAACTGGCCAACATATGTCTTAAAATTTAGTATCAGCTTCCAGCATTTAAAAATTAGATTTCACATTTTAAAAAATACAGTTGTCTTGAAAAATCCTAAAATCTGGCAACCCTGGGTCTGCATCCCACAGCAGAGTAGTTAGTTCCATTCTCTCTAGATGAGGAACTTGACCTCTCCTTTCTCACTCTCAGTCCCACTTTACACCCCTTTTCTAGAGAACCTCATAGGCCTTTGTGTTTGAAGTCTGTGCCCTAGGGGTCGCTGGTTTTCACCTTTCCTGAAACAGCGTGGTAATGTGTTTACATTTTTTACTTTTTAAGCTTCTGTGTTGTAGAAGAGAAAATCACAATTACTTTGAAAGACTCAAGATGATTATACAATGAGAAAACAACGTTTACAGAAAATACAATATGAATAATTCCTGTACCTATCATAAAGGATATGACACCTATGTACATACTTTAGCTTTTTTCTTCTGTTTTTTCTTTGGTCCACCTTTGTCCAACGGCCAGATTATCCTGTCAGCCTTCACCCATTCATCATACCTTAAAATAAAGAATATATTAAAAATTCACAAGAATACCTTATTTGAAAGGTACTCACCAAATAAAAACAACAGTGAGATAGGCTAAAGAATTTGGTTCTAGCGTTGGCAGAAATGCGAAGGGCACGGATGCTAGTTTGCTGGTAACATGTGTGCCAAGTACTCTACTAGGTGTTTTATGTACCTGCTCCCAACAGGGCAAGGCAAGAGAATTTCTCAGGGAAAACAGGCTTACAGGGATAGCAGGGTAGGCAAACTCTAAATAGATTCAAGATTGTTTGAACTGCCTTCTTTTCCACAACTCCCACACATCTGAGCTTAATGAAATAAGTGATTCTGCACTGGAGTTCATTCTATTGATCGAATGATGCAAAACAAGTCAGGTAAATTCAAGTTTGTAATATGCTCAGTTCCAGATTATTTTATGAAGGCCTTTTCAACTCTTTTCCTCTCAGAACTCTCTCTAGCCTCCAGTATTTCTAATAAAATTTTATTCTGAATTGTATCACCTCTAAGACTGAAATTTTTTATAGATATTTCCTTTACCTACGTTTATTCTGTTTAGCTCAAGTTGAGAACTCCTCATTTTCCCCTTTCCCAAAATATTGACATCACTTCTAAATTTTAACATAGTCCAAGTTACTAATCAGGGGCAAATAAGGAATTAAACTTCCTAGAACTAAATAACAGCTTTTATATTATGTGAATATATAGGTATTTATAGAGCTCAACCAGAATCTAAAATCTGAACATTTAAGCAAAAAAACTACAGGCAGTCCTTGCTTTGAACTGCACCATGATGATGGCAACCATACCCTCACTTTGTTACCGAATTACCGTGAAGTCACGCAAAAGAAGGACACTGTTCCGATATGCGCAAGTTCAGCTGACACAGTACCATGACTACCTATACTATGGTTTAAAAATGATCTTCTCCTGCATTAACCCAATATCTAGCAGTATGGAAGGTCAATGAAAACGCATAACCATGTGAATTCCAGTTAGGTAACCAGTTAGGAAGAACATGAGCATGTAATAAAATGACTGTGAAGAAGAGTCATACAGTAAAACATTAAAAAAATGAGACAGAAGGATGACAGAAGGGGGAAATTCTGGAAAGCAGAAAAGACACACTGATGGTAAATAAAAGTAGATGGATGTGAACTAAATAGAATCTGAGGAAAAAAGGCTACAATGGACTGCAACTGCAAAGCAGGGACTCGAGGTTGGTAAGTGCGGTCTTTCTTCCCAAATTCAGTACATACATACAAAACAACTGGGAGATGGACGAAAAAGTTTGTTTTTAGTGTTGGCAGAAATGTGAAGGGCACAAGGGCTGGTTTGAGAAAAGAGAAAAGAAATTTTCAAGTTTTATACGCTATTCGTTAAAACCATACTCTTTTAAAATGACATGAGAGGACAGAAACCAAACTCCCCCTCACTAAAGAAAAGTTAATGTTTATTGAGCACTTACTAACTATATTAGGCACTAATTATATTAACTTTGCATGTTAATGTAGATATTAGCACTGCTTCTCACAGAATCCCTGTAAAGTAGGTACTCTGTCTTCCCCAATTCAGATGAGGGAATTGAGGCATAACAGGGCACACACTGAGTATGTAGGGAAATTTTGGAGCACTCTGGCTCAAAGCAACTACAGGGCAAGCAGAGATACTGAACACACAAGACTTTCTAAAGGAGAAAGAGAAAAGTAGTCCCTGCCATTCAGGAACTAGCCTGGTACTATTAGCTGGGCCTTGCTGTTGTTACGGAGCTGTTCTGGCCCTCACAGCTTGGGCGTGTTGTTCTCATGTTGAATGTGAACAATTTCACAAAACATCAACATCAGACATGTCTGTTCCGTGACCATAATGGATCAAGACAAAAACAAGACCACTCCCTAGTTGTGTCTCAACCCAGAAAAAAACAGGAACATTTTCCAAGCCACAAAAATGACCAAGCATCCTTTTTTTCCCTGACTGCTGCTGCTTTACCAATTATAGCATTAACCTTGTTCTAGTCTTCTCTCCTTATACATAAGATTAAGATAACCAATCACAGAATTACCCCCCACTTCTTGACAGCATCCAGTCTAGAGCAAAGCCCCATTTCCTTAAACCCACCCCAAAATCACCTAACAGAAGCTCAGATCTAAGTCCTATCTAATATTCTTTTTTTATTAATTAACCAATTCAGAATTGTTACAGTGCTTGATACAGGTTTGATTTCTGATAAATTTAATAAACAAACAAACAAAACCACTTGCACTGTTGGGCGCCATGGGCCTGGCTCCCTACAGGATGTTTCCACAGAATCCTGGGCTATTGCTTTTCCCCAAGGTGGTGCTGTAAGCTTTCACAGATCCACCCTCTAACTGAGGTGCCACGTGGTTCTCCAAGCTGTGTGTCCTCCCTCACTGAAAATGAGTAATAAATCCAACTTGTTCAACTACAGATGTGATCCTGGTGACCTTTGGCTGGAAGTATTGACATAGCTAGTAAAACAGTGGGAATGACAGGAGTCTTGGAAAATTCAGATACAAGGTGTGCTTTGTAAATACATATATACTATTTGCTTTAGTTCTTTAAAACATTAAATTGATCTTTCTGAACCAATGAAAGAAATTTCAAAAAAAGAAAATAATTTCTTGCTTACCTGACATTCCATCCATAGTAATGTACCAAGTATAAAACTTCTCCATCATCAATTTCAGTGCCTTTAATACTGGCTTCATAGATTTTCTGCGTTTTCCCTCGTCCATATTTTACTTTCACTTTGGTTCCTGTTAGGCAAGGTTCTGTGTCTTCCTCATCTTCCTCCCCTTCAGAGTCACATTTGCTTTCGGTTTCTTCCCTGCAGTAAGTTATAACATTGATAATGCTACTAATAACTTAATGGAAAACAAAATAATATATGCTAAAAGAATCCAACATGTAGAAGAGTCATAACCTAATTCATGTCAGTGGAGGAGGAGAAGAAGGAGGAGAAGGAGAAGATTTTTACAGACTACTTACTAAGGACTTTATTTACTATGTAAAGGTGCACTGTACCAAAAGGAAATCCATACTTCTTAAAGGCCAATCAATAATCACAGTTAATGATGATGTGGAGTCAAATAAGTCACTTTTGATAAAGCAAAATAAGGACAACATGCTTTGAAAAAGTCTTTAGGATTCATACTCAAGTGCCACCTTACAGGTGAAAATGACCTAAAGATAGTTTTTAACTTCCTGCAACTAAAATGCCTTTTAAGTCTACTTTACTACTACTTTCTGCTCAATTCAGAACGGTTCTTAACCAAGACTAGTTTTTTGGTGGGCAAAATAATGAACAAGGGCTAACTACCTTAGTAACTCTATCTTTTAAATTATTGATAGTTTCTATTTTAAAGGTTTCCCCACCCTAACAAAGAAACGAGACTTGAGTATTAGGCCACTTGTTATAACTGTGGCATAGCACCAGGAGAACAAAACTTTGCATATCTAATGTTGATTCCTATTTGTTTTTACGTATCTCCCATCAGTTCTTCTTTGTTTTGATAATCAGATATAAAGGAGATTCACATAGGGAGGTCCAACAATATTTTTCATATTTTTATAAATAAAACATTCTTTATTAGTCTGGCAAGGATTCAGAAAAGATTTGCATCAAAGATCACACTAGCGTCACAAGAGTTTTAAAAAGCTTAAAAGGAGGTACTGTGTTCTGTCATAAACATAGGGCATTATTTTAGGGACCACTGGGGGACCCGACATGAAGAAGCTTTGATAACCCATTAGCAGTGGGAATGTTTTCTTTCCAAGGGCATCTTCCAATTATATCCTGATAAGGTAATTTCAAAACACCATGAGAAACTACTTAAGACAGAAGTCTCTATACATAAAAAAGCTTCCTATTTCCATAATTCCTGCTACTGAATGAGAATACAGACTATGTTTGTATATTCAATTTTTATTTAGTAAAAGGAAATACCATTCTTCATATTCAAGTCTGAAATTTTCTGTCTCTAAAATAAATATTCCATTTACATATCAATTAATTATAAAGGCTTTTCAAACCACATAGTGTGTATGTGTATATATGTGTATTACATGTTTGATGCATTACTATAAAATATACACATTTTGATGCTTATTTTTAACACATCTTCAAACTGTAATTAGGCCTTACGTTTTAGGTGGTTTATCTTTGCTTAAATTTATTGTCCGAATACTTCAAATACTATACTCACATCATTATACTCAACTCGAATTACTTCCTCCCACTTTCCCTAATCCTAATCCTATTTCACGACAGAACTTGCTTTATTCACTAACCTAATTCACATGTAATTGTGAAAGCTCCTGCACCTATTTGTACTGAATCATAAAATTACCTCCCGCTCACCAATCATTACTATTTTTCCAGTAATTTTCTCAACGGTTAATTTTCAGATGGGTGTCAGCCACTAGTCGGAGGCAGCAGGCCACTGTTCCCAATTTTGCTTAGTAACTCACATTTCTAGAAAATTTAGCATCAGATGATAATCAAAAAATAACTATGGAGGAGAGCTTCTATACAAGTAAGTGTGTTATGCTGCTGCTGCTGAATTAAAATTCATTTTTTAGTAGTGTCTAAAAATTAGTAAATCCATTTGACAACAAAGAAATGGCCAACTGAACATAGTTGGACATTACCGTGATCTAGCTAGACTGCCTAATCATTGGTTATTTTTAAGTCAATTCAGTCCATACGTGTGTAATACATGAGAAAAAACAAAAACAGTTTTCACTCAACAGCAAACAGGATGAACATTAAAAGGCCGAAATTTAATTGTTGTGATGTGGGGCAAGAATGTACTTTCCAAACTAGAATCAGGGGTGCATGCCACTTATTCTAATACAATAACTTGAAAAAGAAAAATGTTCTTAGATAAAGCTAACACACAGAAACATCTGCTAGTACTGTGCACCCATGTGTTTGTTAGCTTTCCCAAATTGTACCTTTTTTAAAATGGAATTTTTGCTGTCGCTGTTTCCTCTTGTCCACTTCCTCCATTTTTCTCCAGCTCCCTTCCCTGCTGTCAACTGCAGGACCTTTCTTTTGACTGGGTGGCGCAGCCTTCTTTGAGGCCACTGTTTAGGGCACAAGTGCTATTAAAATGGTGCGACCAGTATATTCTCCAATTCCGAAAGGCGATACACATCATCTTCACAATGTGTCTCACCTTCATTAGACAAGAGGAATGGAAGTCCCAATAAGAAAACATTCCCTCAAACCTGAATCTCTAAGCAGGAACAGAGCGCTGCTGTACCCCAGACAGGTGCTTCTGGAGAACAAATATAAGATAATGTACCTCTCTTGGCTCTTCTCTTCCTCTTCCTCTGAGTCTTTGTCAGAATCCTCCTGCTTTTTAATTTTCTTCTCCTTTTGCTTTGGTGTATTTTTTCTCCCCAGTAGTAACTCATTTTCTTTTTTCTCTGCAGTTTCATAGTCATCATCTTCATCCTTATTTTCTGTATCATTATCTTTTAATTTGTCTTCTGTTTTCTCTTCTTCAATTTCCTTTTTAATAGAATTTGCATCTCGAGCAATTCGCCTTCGTCCCTAATAGGGGGATAAAAGCTTTAAAGTAACTATCACTACAAAGGGCAAAAAAACATAGAAAAATGCATCTTTTCCTTAAACCTTCACAGCAATGACTTGTCTTCTCTCTAGCTTGAGGCATGACACTGATAACCCATCAACTCCTGAACACTTTTCTCTTCCTCTCAAAAGGAAAAGAATAACCCATGTAAATTACTTAATTATGTCCAAGTGTACTATGATCCCTGGCTACATACTACATAAAAAATAAAAATTTTCTCCTGTGTTCACTCTATTATCTCACTTTTAATATTTCCTGACTATAATAAAATTTTTTAAAGAATTATCTAAGTGTCAATGATGTAAGTTAATAATAATAAATCAGTCCCTTAAGTTTTTAGAAGTTCTGTCATCTCTAATTCTACTGTTTACTACGATAAAATTAACATATCACTGTGTTTCAGTGTGATTACATTTTAAAAGGACTGAACTGTATCAATGGCCAAAAAGTGAGCTCATTTCTTTGAATGAGTATCTGGAGAGCTCACTAGGCCAGCAGTGACTTGTTATACGCCCAGCAGCTTTTCTCCAGTCTCTTGCTCAAACGACCATGAAACTGTTGAGCCATTTCATTATCTCCTAAATTCTCCTTCCAGTCAACCTCTATACACTGGCAGAATTCCCCTCTACTTGGAATAAAGTGAGGATAAAAAAAGAGCCAAGAACTTTGGGAGCACTAGAATACTTAACAATATCTCAGTATAACAAATGTTTTACCTAGTTGCCGACTATGTGCTATTTAAACATCAAAGGTCGGGGGAAAAAAAAAAAAGAACTTAAATGTAAGTTCCATGAAGGCAGGGTCTCTGTCTTATTCACTTCTGTAACCTCAGATCTAGACAGTGCCTGGCACATGGCAGGTGCTCTTTAAATATTTGTAGGTAAATGAATGAAAGCATCTGTTATCCATCAAAATTTAGGTTTGTATAACTTATACCTTTATCCCAGAAATCCCATTTTTAGAAGTCTGGCCTCTGTATTCAGATAAATGAGGAGGACATTTTTACAAACCTCTACATTTAGATAAATGGGGAGGACATTTTTACAAGCATATTTATTGCATCACTTTTTATAATCATAAAAATTGGACAAAATCTTGAGGAAGGTAAATTTATGAAACATCCATACTACGCAGTACTCTGCAGATGTTTTACATAAAGATGAGGAGGGTCTTTATGTAATGACAAGGAAGTATGTCCACAATACATATAAGGGATATTATTCAGTCTTAAAAAGGAAGGAAGGGCTTCCCTGGTGGTGCAGTGGTTGAGAGTCCGCCTGCCGATGCAGGGAACACGGGTTCGTGCCCCGGTCCAGAGAATCCCACATGCCGCGGAGCGGCTAGGCCCGTGAGCCATGGCCGCTGCGCCTGTGCATCCGGAGCCTGTGCTCCGCAACGGCAGAGGTCACAACAGTGAGAGGCCCGCGTACCGCAAAAAAAAAAAAAAGGAAGGAAATTCTAATGCATACATGGATGAACCTTGAAGACCTTATGCAGAGTGAAATAAACCAGTCACAAAAGGACAAATACTACATAATTCCACTTATATGAAGTACCTAGAGTAGTCAAATTCATAGAAAGTAGAAGGGTGGTTGCCAGAGGCTGGGGAAGAGAGGAATGAGGAGTTACTGTTTAACAGGTACGGTTTCAGTTTTGCAAGATGAAAAAAGTTCTGGGGATGGATGGTGGTGATGGTTGTACAACAATGTGAATGTAGTTAATGCCACTGAACTGCACATGTAAAAACGGTGAAGATGATAAATTTTATGTTATGTGTACTTACAATTTTTAAAAATTAAAGAAAGAAAAGAAACAAACCACTTTGGATATTTCATGAAATTCACTAGAAGATTCCATTTACTAGATGATAAAATGGACAGTTTTAAAAAATGGTTTCTGAGCAAATAAAAGAGAAGATGATTTCACCTTTTCTTTTAAATACAATTTCACTGAAAAATAAGATGCATTACAATAAGTGAACTTCTTTGACAGTGTGATTAAATTTTCTTTCTACTTCTAAAATTTGATAAATCCTACTGTGTAGACATCATCAGACAAAGATCAAAATAGTGAGGGACAATTCCTGATTTGAGTTATATACTAATGGAGAGGAAGAGTAGACTTAGAACATAAAACCAGTGTGCACATGACTAGGAAACAAGGCAGAGCATGAAAAACTGCCACAAGAGCTGTACAGTGTGTTGTGAAGTCAAGAGAAAGAAAAGATCCCACCTGGCTGAGGGCACAGGTATTATAAAGAGGAGATTCATTCACTCAACAACTATTTAATAAGTCCTTACTATGTGCCAGGCACTATTCTAGATGCCTGGGATCTCTCAATTAATGGAATAAACACTAATCCCTGCCCTTGTGGAGTGTGATACTAGTCCAGAGTGGGGTAAAAGAAACAATAAATAGTAAACTGAACAAGTAAGTAAATTACAGATAGAAACAGCAACATTAGAGGGCTTTCCAGTGCCAAAGAGAGGAGGTAGGTTACAATTTTAGGTAAGGTGACCAGGATAGGCTTCAGTGAGGTGACACTTTAGCAAAAGACTTGACGGAAGTGAATATTTGAGACTGATCCCAGATGAGAATGACTTGAACAAACATAAACAGGACAAGAGGAGGAATGTTTTTTCAGGTAGAAGAAATAATATGTGGTGTATTTAGAGAAAGGGAGCTAGGCTAGCCTGGCTGAAGCACAACCAAATACTGGAAAATAAACTAGGTTCATAGGAGTATTTTTGTGTATATCTGAAAATGCCCATAATAAAAAGGTTAAAATAATGCTAAAAATGAACTAGATGAAACTAGTCTTAACTACTTACCCTTGGAGATTTTAATTCTGTTTCTTCTCTTTCACTTTCACTGTTTGAATCAATATTTTCCTCAGGTTCACTCTTCACTTCTACTAAAGGCATTTCTTGATCTACTTTTGGAGCCTCTTCCATGGATTCTTCTAAGTCTTTTTTTTCCTCTTTTACTTTTGGTTCATGGTGGTGAATAGTTCTGAACTGAATATTTGCAGAACGGCAGTACTCCTCAAAACCATAGAGATACCTAAACAAACAATATTTCATTTTAAGAAATCTTAGTCTTTACATTTAACTTGAATACTATATTAAACACACACATGTTTTTTGAAAAGTAAAACTCAAGCCTTTTTTTTTACAAAGTACTTTTTCTGTTACTGATTTATTGGTGTTTTATATAGGAAAACAGACAAAAATATTGATCAGAACATAAAATTTCTTTCCTGAAAAATCTGAGCTTGTGATAAGTGAACACAGCTATCATAGTTTTGATGTGAAGGCTGTTCACCACAAAAGGTACAACTCTATAACATGTATCGTAATTTCAGACTATAAACACTGCCTGTATCTGTGATTTTGAAAAGAAAATCAGAACATGAAAAATGGAGTAAAGCAGACTTGGTACACTGAAATAACTTTCAATCACAGTATTTATTAACTGAAACCTTTTAATATACGTTCTCTGACTTTAATGTTCTTCGACTGATGTGTTCTTATTTAACTGTTAACAAATTAAGTGGAAAATACTCCTTGTAAATATGTATTCTTTGATGAATAAACTATACTACTTACTTTCTATAAGCAGTTTTTACATTGTAGGAAGCAGCTGAATTCAAAATAGGAATGCCAAGGTCCATATAAATTTGCTTCCATACAGCACCACTATCAATCTGGAAAATTAAGTTTTTATTTGTTAATGTTTGCAAAGGGAAATAATCTTTACACTAATACTGTATGTTCATTAAGAAAATGTGCTTATTACCTAAAGTACATATTATAGTGCAACATTAGACAATTTAACTTTGCATTACAGTCTTACTTACCTTGTCACATCCACCTTGATGATAAACCAGTCTGAAAAGTTTGAAGAGATTGAGATCTTTATAGCCCAATACAGGTGGTTTGTTGATTGGAGTACCTTTTAAATATCAGAGAGCAGAAATACCATGTTAATTCCAACGGAAAATACTAAGTTGAAAACAAAGCTTATCAATTTCTAATTTCCCAAATATCACTAATCAGAGGCATATATTTAAAGAACCTCAAATTATATAGGACAACACAAAATATTCTCTATATTCTTTACACAGTATTGTGGTGGTCTTTAGTTTTACTGCCACAACTAATAAAATAACCTCTCTAACGGCCACTGAATTGGATAAAACTAAATCAAACCTTGGGCCTGCAAGGTGTAGCCAATGATGTTGCTGGTTCAAGAAGCCTGGGCAAGAAAACATACAATGGAAAGGGCACATTTGAGGCCATGGTTCCATTTTGAATGCTTCAACACAAACGTTAAGACGGGTGGCAGTCATCTGAAGGATCACTGTTGAAGGCCAGTAGAACTGATTTATCTGAGGATTTCCAGGACTTACATAATGCCAGTAAGTATGATGATTTATAAAGCTTCTATTTCTTCTAACTTTATTAGAAATCCTACTCCGTTTAGATAGGGGCTATTATGTTTAATTTGTTGAGACCAAGGATCAGACTAGTTTACTTGCCACAAAAACGCCATTAGTAAATAATGGGTATGTAGATTTACATTATGATTGTTCACTTTCTATTACTCAAATATTATTATAATATTTTCTGGTTTCGTAAGTCTCATGAAGATAAAATTTAACTATACCAAAACTACTTTTCCTCTACATTTGTACTCAAACTAGATATTAGTAGTTGTCTGTATTCCCAATACTTATTATTACCAGTTATAACTGATTCTTAGGCTTGAAATCCAAATCCCTGTACCAGGATTTGAACAAAAATAATACATAAACCTAGAATATAAAACAGTAAAAGAAATGTCTACTTTTTTTTTTTTTTTTTTTGGCCATGCCGCACTAGTTCCCAGACCAGGGGCTGAACCTGGGCCCTCAGCAGTGAAAACGCTGAGTCCTAATCACTGGACTGCCAGGGAATTCCCAGAAATGTCTGCTTTTAAATAATAAGCATGAAAATACCTCTGTCTTCCATAAACTTATAAAGCTGTTGAAGGAAGCTGTCCCTCTCTTCAGGATCAGGTTCTTCCTCAGGCTGTAAAGATAAACTATATAAATATACAGAACAATGAATAGGAGATACACTGTCTTCTTTGTTTTTTGTTTTGGGAACCCAAGGTAAGGGGATAAAATTTTAATGAAGCCAGAAAATATGAATTTTTCTCAAAATCCTACAACGCCATACTTTAATTCATATTTTGATAGAGCTGGTTTGATGCGACTGTCAAGATATACAATCTCTACTCTTCGCCCCATTTATCACTTGAAGCTTCCTGTTAATTATCACTGTGGGGACTAAGATTAGCCATGAGGAAAAGGTTTAGGAATGGGGTGAGAATGTTTTCACCTCATCTAGTGTTTTTTTAAAAATCCTCAAAATTATCATGTGGCCCATAGGAATATACTGATAGATAAGCATAATAATCACAAATGTATTTATTATTTTAAAATAATCCACAAATTAATACTAAAATTTTGTTACTGTTGAATGAATATAAACCAGAGGCTGCGAAGTCGCATGGCAAAGGTTTTTTGTTTGGATAGCACAATGTTTTAAAGAAATTTAAATGCATGTAAATGAGCCATATAAATTTTATTTTGTCCCAGACTCCACCAGCCCCTCTTGTATCACAGTAGCCTGCTTTTCTCATTTGCCTTTCTTGCAGGGCCTCTGTAGTTGACTTTGCAACCCCTTAAAATAGAACAATGAAAATTATTTCTTAAGGAAGGAAACTATATACATAACTACAATTTAGTTCTATGGAAAAAAAAATTAATGGAAACATTCATACAGAAACAACTATTCCTACAAATACCTATTTGTGTGTTACATTTTACTAATTATATAAACCTAATGATTTCTTCTTATGCAAACAAATGGATTTGGGGTTTTAATATTTCCTTTTCTGATAGACTACTTATAAATTAATATTTGGGAAAATTCTTGAAGTTTAACAATACTATGGAGAAACAAAGAAAACACTGATATATTTCTTTCATATAAATTATCATAATTTAATTTCAGAGCACTACTTTTTTTTTTTTAATAGATTTATTTATTTATTTATTTTTGGCTATATTGGGTCTTCGCTGCTGCCCGCGGGCTTTCTCTAGTTGCAGCGAGCAGGGGCTGCTCTTCGTTTCGGGGCGCGGGCTTCTCACTGCGGTGGCCTCTCTTGTTGCAGAGCATGGGCTCTAGGCGCGCGGACTTCAATAGTTGTGGCCCATGGGCTCAGTAGTTGTGGCTCATGGGCTCTAGAGTGCAGGCTAAGTAGTTGTGGCACACAGGCTTAGCTGCTCCGCGGCATGTGGGATCTTCCCGGACCAGGGCTCGAACCCGTGTCCCCTGCATTGGCAGGCGGATTCTTAACCACTGTGCCACCAGGGAAGCCCCAGAGTACTACTATTTTTCCATGATCCAAAACAAGAATTCAGACTTTTGTCTTTCAAAGCCATATTCAAAGCAAAGGCAACTGTCAAGCAATAAATATTGAGTGCTCACAAATCCAGAGAGCAAAAAAATTTTTTTAAGTTTTTAACAGCTAATAATATAGCCAAGATCAATAAACATGTAGTTAATTAAAATATATTAAAAAAACATGAGGCAATCACGGTCGATTAAAATATATAACATAAAAAGCATGAGGCAATCAACAGAAAAGTCTTTCCCTCAGTACAGTCTTTTTTTTCTTTCAGTACATTCATTAAGAATGACTTACAGGGCTTCCCTGGTGGCTCAGTGGTTGAGAATCTGCCTGCTAATGCAGGCGACACGGGTTTAAGCCCTGGTCTGGGAGGATCCCACATGCCGCAGAGCAACTAGGCCCATGAGCCACAACTACTGAGCCTGCGTGTCTGGAGCCTGTGCTCCGCAACAAGAGAGGCCATGATAATGAGAGGCCCGCGCGCCACGATAAAGAGTGGCCACCGCTTGCCACAACTAGAGAAAGCCCTCGCACAGAAACGAAGACCCAACACGGCAAAAATTAATTAATTAATTAATAAACTCCTACCCCCAATATCTTCTTAAAAAAAAATGACTTATAGCATCGGAGTACTTTCAGTTTAACAAAATTTAAGAAACTTAAGTCGAAGTTCTAGTAAGCCTCAAAAATTAGCAATATACGGGCTTCCCTGGTGGCGCAGTGGTTGAGAGTCCGCCTGCCGATGCAGGGGACACGGGTTCGTGCCCCAGTTCGGGAAGATCCCACATGCCGCGGAGCGGCTGGGCCCGTGAGCCATGGCCGCTGAGCCTGCGCGTCCGGAGCCTGTGCTCCGCAACGGGAGAGGCCACAACAGTGAGAGGCCCGCATACCGCAAAAAAAAAAAAAAAAAAAATTAGCAATATACAGACTTAATAGTTAGCAATATACATACAGACTTAATAATCACTACAGAGTTAATAGAGGTCTTAACTAAATACTCAGATCAAGACATGGCAATTTTTTCCCAACTGCATTAAAAAATTTTGCTTTTACAAGGTTGTGAAAACAACTGCCAATGAGTTAACTCAAGAAAAGAGTAATCTGGCAGCCTAAGAATCATTTCAGATACTAATTTTAAGGACTTCTGGTATGGGGAAAAAAACAAAAACAACTTATACCACACTGGGTCTATGCTTTGCCTGTACCTCGTAATCACAACAGTCTCTCCTCAGACTAACACCTCATTTTTAGTATTTATGATCTTACAGAATTCAAAGAAGACTGTTGTATCCAGTATATGTAAAAGCAATTGTTTTTAAAAAGCACTGGTTTGAAATCAAAGTTTCTTCCAAAAGCAAGTAAACGAAATGAACCCATCAATTGCAAATAAGGTATTTATTAAGGTTTTACCAAACATTTGATAAATTCTTAATGATTAAGAATATAGTTTTATAGATAAAAATTGGTAGTTTAAATGCATTGGAATTAAAAGTTAGTGGATGTCAAGAGTGTTTTAAGTACCATGAGAAACTATGGCCATAAAATTTTAAGTTCAGAATGCAGTTATCATGTGTAAAAACAAGATATAAATGAATAAAGAATTCTACTTAAAAACAACTGCCTGCTTGAAAGGAAATTTATTTCGAGTAAAAAAAAAAAGATGATGCTATAAACAAAGTTTTAAATTTACCTGATGGTCTTTGCAAAACTCAAAACTGCTTAATCTCTTACAATAAGTAATTCTTCACAATCATTTTTTTTAAAAAAACAGCTGTCTTGTTAGTCACCTTAGAGTAAAATTGCACATGGTAGAAAATGCCTCCAACTACTCCAAAGACTGCCTTTATGACTTTTATATGGGGGCGGCGCTTGCTATCACAATACCTGCAGGGTCTCTCTCCCGGTTGGGAGCCAAGAGGGTTTTCCATCCCTCAAGGGTTCTGAAGTGGAATAGGGCTATAATAATGGGAGGTGGAGCCCACTAGACTGCTGATGAGCCTTCTTCCCTTCGTTTAGTCAAGGATGTGAAGAGTAACTATGCACCCACTAAAATGCCAGGGCAGGGAAGGGGGCTAAGAATATAGAAGAGGCATGAATATGATCATAATTTTAAGAAACTTACAACTTTAGTTAGCAGGAGTATAACTTCCTAGTATTATAGTAGTTGTATATCTATCTACTACTAGATTATGTATTTTCTGACTTTGGACACTATGTCTTCAAATACAGCTCAAGCATTTTTGATAGTTACCATGAATCACAGACTTTTGCAAAAGTATTGCAATTCAAATCAGAAAACTTTTGGCCCTCAAGTCTGGCAGGAGGTGTGGAAATGTAAAACCAGCCAATTCGACAAAATGTGGTAAGTGTTGTAAAATACATAAAAGAATACAGGAGCAAGGTGAGGGGATGAATGGTTCTGCTGGGGCTGCGGTGACGGTGGTAATAGTAGGGAAAGCCTCAGAATGTGAAGAGCATACAGCCCGGGAACAAGAGCAAACAGCATAAACATGAGGCTTGCAAAGGCAGGCTGTGATTAGGAAAGGACTTTGTAATGATATGTTAGAGAATCAGAACTGGACACTCTGGGTAGATGTGAGGTTTGAGAGAGCTAGAGAGGAATTAGGTCAGATTTGTATTTTTAAAAGTTCTCTGAGTTTGATGGATTGGAAGGGAAAGGGGAGCTACTGTCACAGTCCACAAAGAGAGGATCAATGCCTGAATTAGTCTTGCCACCTGATGATGGAAAGATGACCCCTCCCCCTGAAGCAGAGAGAAAAGAGAGCATGGGAGAGTGAGAGAGAGGTGTTAATGCTGAGATTTTTTTTTAGTTTAGGTTATTCATGTTTGTTGTCCTCAAAGTTTCAACATGTTATAAGTGCTCAATAAATTCCATGAAGTTAAAGACATGCTGATTTTAGTCACAGTTTTATTGTCAATGACTGGTATTTATTTTTATTTTTGTGCCCCAAAATTAATTTATTCCAAGAGGAATCTCATTTTTATATTTCTAGTTTTAAAAAACCTGATTTGATGCAGTACAGAGGAACAGACTGGAGTAGGGAAAGCATGGACATGGAAAGAACAAGTTGCTACTGCACCAGTCTAGCTAGGTGAAAGAGAAGAGTGGCTTGAACTAAGGTGACAGAGAGTAGGAACTGAAGGAAGTGGGCAAATTTGAGAGCTATAAAGTAAGTAGAAGAGACAGGATCTGATGTCTCATTGGATAGGGAGGCAAGGGTGAGAGGATTAAGGCGACTTCCATTTATCTAGCTTGAGTAATTGGGTGGATGGTGCTTCTATTCAAGTGAATTAGGAACAAACAGGTTAAGGACAGGTTTGGGGGAAAAGATGAGTGCAGTCTTGCACATACAGAGTTTGAGGACTTACAAAATATGAAGAAATCCTCATTGGAATTTTAATATAAATGTCTGGAGTTAAGAAAGAGACATCTTTGATGCACATATAGATTTGGAGTCATTACATCATTTAGTTACGAAGTAAACCAGAAAAAAATACAATGTCATGTATGTCAGGTGATTTAAGAAGGTAGGCATGTCAAAGATGCTGAATGCCTACTAAGGAGTCAAATGAAATCATGACAAAAATTTGTTGGACTTAGCACAAAAATTTGTTGGAGGTCACTGGTGACCTTAGTTCAGTTGTTTTAGGTGTGGTGGAAGTACAAGATGCACTACAGTGAATTAAGAGTGAATGGGGGGCAGGGTGGTAGTGTCAGGAAATAGAACGGTGTATATACCTCTGAGCAATCTGGCCCTAAGGTGGAGGGGTTGGTGGAAGGAATCTGGACAGGTTGCTAGAAAGTTGGAAGAGATGTAAGCATGTTTTTAAAAGCTGGTAAGAAGGTTACAACACAAACGAATAGATTAAAGATGCTGGAAAGAAAAGAGATACTTCACAGTCTAAGACAAGAAAGAAGGGAATGAGATCCAGAGCCTAAAAAGATGGACTCATCTTACAGAAGAGGACAACATACTATCAATTGTACATTAAGGGAAGGAGAGCAGGCAGGTGGGGTTTAGAGCTGGCTCCCAATTTGAAGCTCCTAGTTTCTTTCCAAAGTGAGTGGAGTGGGGTTAGCGTTGCTGGCTTAATGGAGGAGATAATGATTAGATTATAGAAACTGAGAACCGACCAATAGTATCGAAGGCCCAGTGAAATTTGTTCATCATAAAATTTAGAGTGGTACCATTCTTCTCTGTTGTGTACACTTAAACAGAAAATTTCAGAAACCACATGTCATGCCTAATATATTCATTATGTGGTAAGACACTGTTTTATAATTTCACAGAACAGTTTACAAACAACCTGCCTATAACAAATTAGCAATCCCCCCCATTTTAAAAGGTACATATATCTTACTTTCAGTCATCAAGCTGTGGTTCACATGCTATCAAATCTAAGGTTTTAAAATCAGTCTTACTAACACAACTATAAAATACCTTTTTCTATAAGTACATTAAAATGTAGGTGTATTTGTGTGTACAAATGTGCAATCCTCATTAATCTGATGAGGTGATCCTAATTTGGTTAGAGTCTTATGCTAACACTGTGAAGAAAGGCTTTGCTAAAGACATTAGGACATTTTTGCTTGCTTATTTAACAGGCTACATTTTAAGACCTTAGCAGGTAAGTTATTACATTTGAATGCAAGCTAAAGTCTCAATTATTCATTGAAGGTTGGCTTTATAGGGTCTGCTTAGAAACACCTGATTGGCAGCTGGAGTTATTAGATATACCTAAAATACTAATATTACCTTTAAATTTTTCTGTAAATTTTATTGACTTAACAGGATTTTCCTGAGTTATCAAGCATTTACTATAGGTTTATACCCAAAGTGATCTTGAAAGATTACTAACAAATGCCTTTATGGTTGATCTACAAAAAGGCATAAATACACAAAAAACACTTGATTTAAACATTAAAAAAAAACCCTCACATTTCGATGAATTAAAAAGTTCAAGCACTTATGATTTTTATAATAGGAGAATGTAATCCTAGGAATTAAATTTAACAGTGATCCCTAGAAGTTCAACGACTGGAGAAATGGGTGTCAATACTTCTAAACAAAAAAGAGCATTTCTTGGGCTTCCCTGGTGGTGCAGTGGTTAAGAGTCTGCCTGCCAATGCAGGGGACACGGGCTCGTGCCCCGGTCCAGGAAGATCCCACATGCCGCGGAGCGGCTGGGCCCATGAGCCATGGCCGCTGAGCCTGCGTGTCCGGAGCCTGTGCTCCACAACAGGAGAGGCCAAAAAATTAAAAAAAAAAAAGAGCATTTCTTATAAAAATTCACTAAATTCTAATTTTCATTACTAAATATGAAATTAGAGGAGATTTTTGAAAGGGCCCAACATATAAGCCTACCTATAGCAAACCAAAAGGATAAAAGAACTAAGACTAGTCAAATTCCCACCTGATATTCAGTCTTCTAAACATTCACCTATTTATTTTACCCTTAGACAACTCTCCTACATTCATCCAAAGTGAATGTAAGTCAGGAGTAAATGAATACCTGACATCATTGTTTATGTTTACATGAACTTTTCAATCAATTTCAAAGCTCAAAAGGAAATTCAGTAATATCTTTTCTAATATAAAAATGTCCTAACAAAAGACATTTAAGTAATACCCACAAAAATATTCTCCGAACCTTTTTCAATATAATTATCAATGACTTAAAATGTAGAGTCATCAATATAGGTAGGACCTACTTCCTGTCAGACTCTCAAGTCTCTTCCTACCCAGTAATAGTATGAAATATATTTCTTGTACTCAAATCCTGAACTACCAATGCTTAGGAATTCAAAATAATATTAAGTATAAAAGATGCTCCTCCACAGTAAGTCTCAAATCTCCTGATTAAGGCTATGTTAGGGTACTCAAAGTATCAAATATAAAAACAATGTGCACTGCCCATTAGTACTGCAGAAGTATCTAACACTTGTATGATTCTACTGCATAAAATTTACAAACACCAAATGGCTGGCTGAAGTATTGTTACAGTGGTTTACAGAATATTATAAAAGATCTTTTTGATCATTGTCAAGCAACATTAAATCCTCACGGAAAGCATAGCATAATTACATTTTGGGAAGAATATGATCTGTAATGTAAATATAACAGCTTAGCCTCACTTATATAGTAAAGGCCTGTAATGACTAAGCCAGGTAGGCCCTGGCTTATCAGATTTTAATTCATTTTATACCATATCCATTTTTTTCCTTTGTTAAATATAGATTAAACTGCTTTTCAGTTTTACAATATATCAAATTTTAAAAAATTACTGTCCAAGACAGGTTAGAATGATTCAGCATCTAAATCTTAAATCCAAGAGCAAGAAATGCAGCTGATTTTTTTTTTTCTAAAGCAACCCAATCTCACTAAAGAAAATCTACTTGTACAGCCAGAGAAAAAGAGGAAATTAGTTTCTATTAGGTAATTCAATGAAGTAGATGCATGAAAATGAATATCTGAAAAATAGTTTTAAATAATCATATAATCAATGACTACATTTTGCGATTGTGCTTTTCTTTCTTTAGTAGATGAAAAGCATCTTGGTTCACTTAATTTTAACAGTTCATAATTTAAGTAATACATTTTAAGAAGATACTATCCTTACAAAGGTCCTTACCTTTTTAAATTTCTTTACTTACTACCTGCAAACAATAGGTAACAGAGCTTGCCTCTGCTCTTCATTCTTTTTTACTAACATTTACTCACAGCTTAAACAAAACATTATGACTTTTACAAAATTAATAGCTATAATAAGACCACTATTTACTACTTACTATTTTACAGCCATACTCTCCACCCTTACTACTCAGCCTTTTTAACCCTCTTTGTTTAAAATTTCAGGTTTTTTGGGGGGGTGGGGATCAGGGAAAATGCATTTTGAAAGGGATACAAATCAAAAGTATTAGCAAAAATAAAGAGACTATGTATTTCAGTATTTGGCAATATAAGATCCTAACTTCAATGTTTCAATGTTAATTCAAAAAAAAAAAAAAAAAAAGCAAAACCAGACTCCAACAGTTCACACCCTGAAAATGTGGCCTATTTACCCTGAAAACATATAATCTATAAATAAATACAGATAAAATACAAAAATCACATTTAATATTTAGACTTTAAATCCCAAAATTTTTCCAAACTGTCATTTTCATTTCAAACTCTATCTTATGTTTCAGAAAAATAGCCTTCATCCTCTGATATTCTAAAAATAGACTCCTACTGTCTCTTTTACATGAAACAATTACGCTTGGTTACGAGTCCTACCATATCAGCCAAATCATCAATACCTAAAATTCTTATTTAACCTCATTTCTGGCAATCAAAATGGTAATATATAAAAAAAACTTACCTATATGCTGCATTTTCTTTCACATGTAAAATGGTTAGATTCCCCTTCTACTTAATCAGTACAGTATCTGAACATTTTTCAGTCTGACTTGCAATATTTGCTTTTCCTCTTAGGGCATAGCATCCGCAGGGTTATACAGCACTACTTACATTCTCTTCCACATAAAAATCAGACATTACATGAAAGGAAAAGAAAGACAGCCCATTTCAAAGCATCTGGCAAACCTCCATTGGCAACCCGCCAAGCCTCTGCAAAACCTTCCTGTCTTTCCGAGCATGCTCACTTAAAACCAACAGCCCGTTACTATGGCAACTCTGTAGGCAGCCTGTAAGTATGAACCGCCATTCTGATTTCAGAGTGCAAAAAGCCAAATACTGCAGGGGAAGTAAAAGGGAAGAAACACCCTATGCCCTATATCACATACAAGTACACTCATTTTGTTTCAAAAATTCTTATTTGTGTATGTAAAACAGAAACAAACATTCCACATTTTCCAAGCAAATATTTTTCATGCTCAAATAGGTCTTTTTCAGTAAACTCATTCTCTTTGTCTGCCCCGAAGCCCCTTTACCTCATAACAACCAAAACTATACTGGACAGTTTATCCCACTTGACAAAACACTGCTGAAAAAATAGACAGCAATATTCATGACAGCAATTATGTGGTACTTCATGAATGATTTCCTACAATTACATATACATTCTTAACAACACAGTGATATTACAAAGGAAACCATTAGCACCTATAAAATACAATCTAAATCTTTTCTATGATTTATCCAACTGCCAAATGAAATATTCTTCCATTTAGATAGGATTTTTTAAATCCTCATTATCCTTGAGATACTGTGAAATGTCTGAAAGAGGTGAAATTTCAAAGTTAAGACAGACAAGACCCGTGTTCAAATCCCTGCTCTCCACATTTGAGCTGTGTCATCTTTGGAAAGTTATTTAATCTTTCTGACCCTCTCTTTTCTCTCTAAAGTAGAATAATAACAGTTACTCCATCTGGCAATAATTTAAATGAGTTAACACATGTAATATACCTAAAAGTTACATTTCCTTCCTCCTTGGTTATTTGGAAAAGATGTTACTAAAAAAAAAAGTCTGCACTTGCTGCTCATTTAACCTGAAAAGTTCTTCTTTGTAATCTCTTACCCACTAAAAATTAGTTCTGATTTGCCCACTAAGCTAAAAGCCAGAAAGCTCCCCCTTCCCCAAATAAAGCTGAGCTAGAAAAAGACAGCAACAAATAATATAAAGAATCTAAACACAGGGAAAATATATGAAGGTATTATTTTTAGAGTATTGAAATGTTTTCATATGTTACAAACATGAAATTTCACCTACCATCTCTTCTTCTTCCTTTTTGGCCTCCTTTTCCTTCTCTTCATCATTTTCTTCAGCTGGGGCAACTTCATCATCACTACTGGATGACTCAAGGATTTCACTTATATCCATTTTCCAATTATCAGGAACAACTCTAGTTTTTAAGAAGATGCTTGCTTTCTGCAGCCCTAAAAGTAAAAATGTACTTCAGCAGTTGTTATGGAATTAGCACCACAGAATAATACAAAGCCATGACATTCAGAGTCAGAAGATCTGGATTCAAATTCAGCTGTCATTTCTAAAATGATACAGTAAATTTGAACATATAAGTTATAATATTATATTAATGTTTATTTTTCTCTAGGGAATACTGTCAGAAATGTTAGTGATAAAACATACAAAGAATTAAGGTCAAATACTTTATCTAGATATTAAAAAAAGGCATTAAAGAAGAGTGGATACCAGCTCTAAACAGTTAAAATGGCACCAGAAAATATTCAGTCTTGCTTTTGCCACTAAATTTGCCATTTAGAGTCACATCATGAAATAATGAATTGATTCATCCTTATTTTACCTGGTTTAGCAGAGAGCTCAGATTCAGGTAGACTGAGAATGTCTACTTCCTTGATATCCTTTCTTGCTATAGAATAACTAATTATAGAGAAAAATAAATAGGAGGGAAACCATTACTAAATAAGGATTATCACTTAAAGAGTCATGTTAACACACAGAAAATATAAATCTCAAAATCAAAATTATTTTACTTATAAATTGTTTTAAAAAGACCATGTATATCCTAATCCTTAATAAAGGGCAAGAGGTAATATAGGCAAAGCTAATATCTTAATTCTAAAGATTCACATACTCAAAGCACACTAATTTGAGAGCCTCAGATTTGTAATATTTCAATTTATGTAACTGTCTTACCTACAATATGGGGTAGTTTATTTATATCAGCATGGTATTTTCCTTATAGTGTCTATTTTGATCTTTCATATTTCTCAAATTTACTATTCAGTTCAGTATGAAAAATTTAATAGATGGTAACATTAAAATATTTTTATCATTGTAAGATACATTATGGTATCAAATTTTTCACAGAGAATCACAACTCAATGAATACATAATTTTACATTTTTTGGAAACAAAGCAAAGTTGAAGTGAAGGAAGGTTTCTAAAACTCTGACTTTTTTTTAAATTAATTTTTATTGGAGTTCAAAACCTAACATTTAATCAGAAAAAAAGTCAAAATAATTATTCTAGTAATATAAATTCTATTAAAAGTAAATTTCATGTTTTATAATATGAAATAGTACACATAATAAAAATAAAGAATTCTTACAATTAGGGCTTCCCTGATGGCTCAGTGGTTAAAAATCTGCCTGCCAATGCAGGGGACACAGGTTCCAGCCCTGGTCCGGGAAGATCCCACATGCCGTGGAGCAATTAAGCCCATGCGCCACAACAACTGAGGCTGGTCTCTACAGCCCGTAAACCACAACTGCTGGAAGTCTGCACGCCTAGAGCTCTTGCTCCACAACAAAAGAAGCAACCGCAATGAGAAGCCCGAGCACCGCAAAGAAGAGTAGCCCCTGCTCGCCACAACTAGAGAAAGCCCGCACGCAGCAATGAAGACCCAACGCAGCCAAAAATAAATAAATAAATAAAATAAATTAAAAAAAGAATTCTTACAATTAAAAAGAAAATCAATACTATGCTTTATTTTAAAACTTTTTAAATATTATTCTCAAATACTGTTGTTCAGTATTTATATAAAAATTTTAGGGATTTCCCTGGTGGTGCAGTGGTTAAGAATCTGCCTGCCAATGCAGGGGCCACGGGTTCGAGCCCTGGTCGGGGAAGATCCCACATGCCACGGAGCAACTAAGCCCATGCGCCACAGCAACTGAGCCTGCACTCTAGAGCCCGCGAGCCACAGCTACTGAGCCCACGTGCTGCAACTACTGAAGCCTGTGTGCCTAGAGACTGTGCTCCGCAACAAGAGAAGCCACCGCAATGAGAAGCCCGCGCACCACAATGATGAGTAGCCCCCACTCGCCGCAACTGGAGAAAGCCCGCGCACAGCAACTGAAGACCAAAGGCAGCCAAAAATAAAATAAATTTATTAAAAAAAACTTTTTTTTAAATAACCTACATTACAAAAAAGTCAAAACATATTAGGTAACAATTTCTCAGTTCATGAAATGATTAAATTTTTAAAAATAAAGTCTTGATTTCCATTTTTTTCTCCCAATGTAACACTATTAAGTGATTCATTACTCACAATTTAGAATCGATAAATGACCGAATTAAACATTGGTCTTTTTTCACTGTGATATCATCATTACAACTGGGAGATACTACCTGAAATATAAAATAAAAGCAGATTGATTACTACTTTCCCTACTCAAAGAAAGAATATATTTTTTAAAATAACAATTCTGGATCCCCTAACTTCTTGAAATGATTATATTTGACAAGAAATAGGTTCATTGTCAACAGCTTCCATACCATAATAAATTTACTTACAAAAGATTGCCTTATAATTTTTCTTTAGCATATTGGCTTTCTAGATATTTAATATACACAGTCATTAGATAATAAAATGAATAATTAATGAAATATAAACCATAATATAAATCCTAAAAATATTAGGATTTATTCTAAGCCAAATAATAACAACTCATTTACTGTCCAAAAAACAAAATGTATGATCTATGATGAAGACATGCCATATTATTATTTTTTTTAAATGCACTTAAATCAGGATCAATTTTGAAATCTGGCTATTTGGTTAAAATAAGCACCTAAGTTCCCATTCTTACCAAGGCATGTACAATTTTTAGTATTTAAACAAGTCAGAGAAAATCTGAATGAAGAACTTTTAAATTTCTTAACTTTTAAAAACAACAAATGTCTTAACATTTGTAACTAACCAATCTCTGTATATTCTTTATAGAATTTAATATTTAAAAAACATTAAAGACTACTAATAAATTGCTGAACTGTACCTGCTCAACATTAGCCCCTCTGTGGTAATCGAGCACCAACCACAGAACTTTAGGCAATGAAGGAAATGTTCTCTGTCGGCACTGACCAATATAGCAGCAATGAATCACATGGGGCTGAGCACCTGAAATGTGGCCAGTTCAACTGAGAGACTGAATTTTTAATTCTATTTAATATTAATTAAGTTACAATTTAAACTTAAATAGCCACACATGGCTCATGACTATCATATTAAACAGTGTTATGTCCAGACAATCAAAAATTCTTGGCAGTTGTATCAGCTGTTTTAACATCAGATGGTATTAAATGTTTTTTTGTTTGTTAGGTGCTGGTAATTACTAGACTAATAATATAGTTGTGTCTGCCCTCAAGGAGCTAACACTGAAATGGAAGGGTAAATACAAAAAGATATACAAAAAAAACATAACGAAGGCTAAGTACAGTGATACCAACTAGGCATAAGATAAAATATCAATAAAAACACCTAGGAGGAAGATTTAACCAGACCTGGGAAGGGAAAATGTGTGGCAGCAAAGGCTAAAGGTAAGTCTTAAAGGATGAGTAGACAAAACCCAAGGCTTAATTACCTCACCTGTGAACCATTCTAATGGCCTCCAAATTGATTCCTATCACCTCCACTGCTTTCAACAACACTCCATTCATCATACCACTGCGTCATTAACATTCCTAAATATGCAGCTCAAATAATGTCACTCTTCTGCAAAATTCTATGCAGAACTATGTCCAGATTCTTTAGATGAAATTTTAAAGACCCTTCTGCCCTCAATCCAAATTATTTCCCAGTCTTCTTTCCTATTATGCCCCTATTCACATCTAATATTTAGCCAAAATGACTTCCCAGAGCAAACAGTTTCATGAACAAACCCCCTTCTTTCCTATTACTTATTCTGTTTCTTCTAAGAAAGTTCTCTAGTGAAGCTCTGCTAACTAACTTTAAATCCTTCAAGGCTCAGCTCAAAAGCTTCATGAAGGCTTTTTATTTTTTTTCTTTTTGGATTTCCTTCAAATAAATGCAAGGTCCCAGGACAAGAAGTCCTAATACTGAATGTATACTATTTTATATTACAGTTACCTGGATTATTCTCTGCAGTACACTAAAATCATCAAATGTAAGATTGATTCTTACATTGACTCTTACTCATCTTTTATTTTATTACCTGGGAAATGATAAACCTGTTGAGTAAATAAAGGTTTTTTTTTTTTTAATCTCTTGACAAATTATGACCTGAGTATTCTGAATCCAAACCCATTTACTTGTTGGCCTATACAACTGAAAGGTTCAAAGGATTTTCAGACTTTTCCTATGTGAAGTAAATCTACTACATAGGAACTGAGTAATGTATTTACATGCACATAGAAACCTAAAAAAAAAAAAAAAAAGGCCTCAGTTCTTTAAAGGAGGCTAACCTAATTTGGGAGGTATTTTGTGCCAAAATTATTATTAGAGATATAAGTGATATCAAAACTCAGAGAAGAAGGGGCATACTTATGTTAAAGTGGTTAGGGGAGAATCTGCAGGAAAGGTAGGACCTGAGCTGAGCCTTAAGACATATTTAAGAGAGGAGTAGGAAGAAGAGAAAAGGGAGATAGGTATTACCAAGTACTATTGATTCCTCTTGTGAAGTAATTCTCTTGCCCATACCTTCTCATTCCTTTCCCAAGTAAGCAAAGGTTAGTTTTCTCTACCAACCTACCCAAGATTTGCCATTTCTAAAGCTTAGGTATACCCTTCCTTTCCCTAAAACTCTTTGTCCTATTCCAGTGTCTGCACCAAAAGTTTTTTAAATTACTGTATAATATTTAACTACTACACAGTCTTTGAGATGTGTATAGTAAACTCCTTGAGGGCAATGTGTTATGTCTCATACCTCTTTCTTTTCTTAAGGAGCTTAGAGCAAAGCTGAAGTCACTGCAAATCCTTAGTAAATACTAATTGATTTAAGGGGTAAAGGACTGGAGGAGTGAAGTGTCTTACACAGGGAGCAGTTAAGAAACAGCCTAAGTACACAGCTTACACTGAAAATGAGAAACAAACTAAAAGCTAAGGATGACCACAGATACCCATCTAAAAATGCAGAATTGATTCACTAGGCAGAGTCAGTGCCGGTTTTTTTTTTTTTTTTTTTTTGAGAATGGGACTGTCATGATTAAATCAATGTTTTAAAATTTCTCTATAAAAGTTACTTCTAGAAAATAAGTCTGAATTTAGTAAAGAAAGCATTCAGGCATCAAGTTAAGAGAAGCTGGTGGTAGGTACTATACATCAGGTGAAAAAGGTGATGGGAACAGAGTAAACACAGACCACTGGACACATTTTGAAGGAAAAACTGAAAGATCTCAATAAATACTTGGTTACAGAGAATTAAAGAAAGGAAATAACAAAAGAAGACAGTGAAGAATGTGGGACCTGAGTAGGACTGCTCAATTTTGCAATAAAGTCCCAACTAAATTTGTGTAACACTCTCAAAATATTTTAAATGCTTTCTTAAAATCCATGTTAAACAAATACTTTAAATGGTTAATTAACTCTGCAAAGAAACCATACTTACCAAAGCAGGATACCATTCACTCTTCTCAGATGTAGATACCACACTTACAACTTTTCCTAATAATTCATCATTGAGACGTCGCTTATCTTCATCTTCCTCTTCACTACTTTCGTCTTCTTTTTCATCTTCGTTACTAAAAGTTAGAATAACTTTATCATGATCTTAACATCAACCATTTTTGATACAGTCATTACCCCAGGGTAGTAGCCTCTTCATTCAAGTCGGAATTGAAGAAATGGATACTTCCCTAGCCCTAAAAAGGTAGTCCTGCGCTGTCCATGGTAACTCTGAGTCCACTTCACTAGATCAGTGAGGACCTGGACTTAGACTCTCATGCCAACCACTGGCTGGGACAGAAAACCTATATCACCAGGAAGTATTCGCTGTGCCAAATACAGTTTAAGAGATTGCCCTTCCACTTTTTATGTATGCCAGGTTCCAGATAATATAACTCTAATTCTCCAACAGGTTAGGAAAAGATCTCACCAAACACATCAGGAGGTTTATTTAGATAACCTATCTGGATAACTAAACAATCAGACAAGGCCACAATGAGGAAAAATCTACAAAACAATTGGCCTGTACTCTTCAAAAATGTCACTGTCATGAAAAGACAAAAAAAGGCTGAGGAACTTTTCTAGACTAAAGGAGACTTAAGAACCATGTAAACTAAATGCAATGCATGATCTTGGATTGAATCCTGGAATCAGGCGATGGTATAAAGGCTATTATTGGGACAACTGGCAAAATCTGAAATATGTATTATATATTGTCAGATAATAGCATTCTATCAATGTTATCTATTCTGAATTTAATAACCATACTTCAATTATATAAGAGAATGTCCCTGTTCTTACATAAACTATTTAGGGGTAAGAAGTCATGATGCTTGCAACTTCCTCTTAAATGGTTCAGCCAGTTAAAATTATTATTAAATAAAAAATAATTACAATATATGTATATAAAGACAGGAAATGATAAAGCAAATGTGTCAAAAAGTTTTAATAATTTAGTGAATCTGGATGATGAGTATATGAAAGTTTATTGTATTATTCTTACAATTTTTAAACTTGAAATGTTTTTGAAATAAGAAGGCTAAGAAAACACATATACGCACATAACATAGCAAAATAATCCTATCAATTAAGGAATTTGGCAAAGTAACTCAAAACAAAAATAGCCTTTTTTAAAAAGGGGTTGAGATCATTATTCCTATTACTTTGTCCAAGAATTAAGAACAAAGTCTACTCAGGTTAAAATGTCTAAAACAAGGATACAAGATGCTGTGGAAAGGCCACCCAAACAAATTTCACCACCGTAGAAAAACCACTTATTTAATGTCGTGATAATTGTAATGTTACTGTACATGAAAACACTCACACAGGCAGAGAGGACCTCCTTCCTCTGTTCGTCTTCTTTGCAATTACTGGAGTTCCAAAATGCTCTGGATTTGTTAATGGAAGCTGGTCAAGAGTCTGGATAAGAAACAGACAAATTAAATCACTTTTTGCTTCTACATTAGTAGCTGTTGTTCAATTTAAAAAGTCCACCCATGTTACCCTACCTCACTCTCAGCAAAATGTCTCTCTCCTTTTAAGCATAGTGAGGTACGTCTCAATGTTCTCTCATCACCATCATCAAACACTGCAATAGGCAGAAAATATCAGAGAATTTATGCACACTTATTGCTATTTACCTGGAGCTTAAGAACCATTGTTAGTTACGCTTCAAAACCTTTTAAAATTTACACACATTTTTCATTCTATAGATACCAAACAAACACAGGTTAATGGCTGCCCCAAACTGCTTAAGTGTCTCCATTCACTTTTTCAATCTCTATCACTACAGAACGACCTTCTTAAACCATGAGCAACCTAGTCAAAGCACAGATATTAAATTACCTTTAATTTTAGAAGAACGAGCAAAAACCTGGTTTAAAAAAAAGAAGTAGGGGTTTCCCTGGTGCGCAGTGGTTGGGAGTCCGCCTGCTGATGCAGGGGGTGCGGGTTCGTGCCCTGGTCCAGGAAGATCCCACATGCCGCGCAGCGGCTGGGCCCGTGAGCCATGGCCGCTGAGCCTGCGCGTCCGGAGCCTGTGCTCCGCAACGGGGGAGGCCACAGCGGTAAGAGGCCCGCGTACAGAAAAAAAAAAAAAAAGAAGTAGTATTATGGGTTTTTTCGCAACAGTTATCAATGGAGTATCTCTAATGTCCAGAAACTGCCTGACTGCTCGTAATGCTGTTGGTTCATTCTACTGCTTCTACTTATTTGCATGATAACCTAATACAACAGAAGTACTGGCTGCCAAATTCTAAAGTCATAAGATTCAACTTGTTTCTTTTGCTAGAGGAGGATGCAAGAAGTTTAGAAATAAAAGTTTAAACACCAGAAAGAGAATTTTTTTAATTCTAAAAAATAAGTCATAATTGCACAGAAGCTTTCTCAAGTTTTTATTTCTACTACATTTAAAAGAAATACTACTTGGAAACTATGTGTAAATATTTCAAGAAAATGGGGGCAAGGAATTTAACAATTTACCACCAATGCTCTTCATATATCTAGCTATATATATTATTTTGATAATTTTATAGGGTTTTTTTTTTAACATCTTTATTGGGGTATAATTGCTTTACAATGGTGTGTTAGTTTCTGCTTTATAACAAAGTGAATCAGTTATACATATACATATGTTCCCATATCTCTTCCCTCTTGCGTCTCCCTCCCTGCCACCCTCCCTGCCACCCTCCTTAAGGTTTAATTTTCTAGAAAGGTACTCTGATTTTACCATCTAATATTCACAAAGAAAATTTTCTCAGAAGATACCTGATGCCCAGCATTTTGAAAAAATAAAATACAAGAAGACAGAATCCTTACCTCTGATACTTAAAATGCATATATACATCAACAAATGTTTATATATATTATGGAAAAAGCACATACACAGGAAAGCATACATAAACAAAAGTGATTATTATTTTAAGATTTAATCCTAATTTTTATAATTCTACATGTTTTTCAATTTTTTAATATTTTTCCAATTTAACAGAATATATTAATGTTAAGAAAGGAAAATTCTACATTATCTTGATTTAATATCTTAAAATCTTTACCTTGTTACCTATATAATTACAATCCTGAATTTTTTTTAAAGGGCTGCTTTATTAGCAAAAACTTTGCCTTTGAATCATAAACTTTTTTCACGGTAGAAACTTAACTATGTAAGAGTACTCAACTTCTTCAATATTTATCCACCTCAGTCAGTTCCTTCTCTTAGACTAAAGACACCTAGTTTAGATTCTCTTACATGCAGGAGACAATGCAGAGAATATTAAAAGCTCCTGGTGCACATATTTAAAGAACCATAATAATTCCGCAAAATCATCTGTGTTATACACTGTCAATGATGCAGAAATTAATGACCACCTGCAGACACAATGACAGGATAAAACACAACATCCTCCAACAATTACATCACCAATCTACACTTGATTAACACTGCTTTAAACATTTGTATCACAATTATGATTTACATGGTGTCATCGAGTCTGATAAACCACTGCTCTTTGAAAAATTCAAAATCATGAAATTATCATACCAAACTTAAAATAATTTTTCACGTTATTATTAATGTCCATAAGTATGCTAAAGAATAAAACTTAAAAGTTCCAATTTTCCTTAATGCCTACAATAGCAAAGACGGTGACACTGGACACGCACATATACACTATATACACCACATTTAAGTGGTGGAGATGTGAGGAAGGAAAATGAGACTATAAGACAAATCACTAATATCAAATTTACGTAACAAAATCTTTTCCACAAGGTTTTATTATTAATCAATGGCAGCCCCAAATCAAAATGCTCTGATGAGAAATTTCAACAATTTAACATTCTGAGTTCTTATTTTTCTAAAATATTCACCTTGAAAATATATCAGATTTTTGAAAGAAAAAATTAATCTCACTTCAACACAATTTTACCATGGTTAGAAATAAGGTAAGGACCAAAGTCAATTGTGGTACAAATAAGCCTTTTACATTTTTTCACAAGAACCGAACCCCTTCCAACTTCAAGTGAACAAAGAGAAACAGAATTTTCTCTGTTTCTCTTAAAAAATATTTTTAAGAATTTTTTTTAATTCATAAAACTATACAAAGGTATGTATTTGAGTACTTTATACAAGTTTGTTGAGCCATATAACTTCTCAAGATTTTCTGAAAGACAAACAGAAAACTTGACAACATAGTGGACCTATTTAATCATGACATCCCTGATTATCAAAATCATTAAGAAGTTCCATCTAGGGCTTCCCTGGTGGTGCAGTGGTTAAGAATCCGCCTGCCAGTGCAGGGGACACTGAATTGAGCCCTGGGCTGGGAAGATCCCGCATGCCGCGCAGCAACTAAGCCCACGCGCCACAACTACTGAGCCTGTGCTCTAGAGCCCACAAGCCACAACTACTGAAACCCGCGCACCTAGAGCCCTAGAGCCCTAGAGCGCACCTAGAGCCCGTGCTCCGCAACAAGAGAAGCCACCACGATGAGAAGCCCGCACACTGCAAGGAAGACCCAACGCAGCCAAAAATAAATAAATAAATAAATAAAATAAATTTATTTAAAAAAGTTTCCTCGGGCTTCCCTGGTGGCGCAATGAGAGTCCGCCTGCCGCTGCAGGGGACACGGGTTCGTGCCCCAGTTCGGGAAGATCCCACATGCCGCGGAGCGGCTAGGCCCGTGAGCCATGGCCGCTGAGCCTGCGCGTCCCGAGCCTGTGCTCCGCAATGGGAGAGGCCACAACAGTGAGAGGCCCGCATAACGCAAGAAAAAAAAAGTTTCCTCTAGGGAATTCCCTGGCAGTCCAGTGGCTAGGACTCTGCACTCTAACTGTCAAGAGCCTAGGTTCAATCCCAGGTTAGGGAACTAAGATCTCACACGCCACGCGGTGCGGCCAAAAACAAAAAGTTTCCTCTATAACTTCCATGTTAGAAATATCATCTTAAAGAACACATAATTTGAAGGCATTGAACACTGACTCTAGCATTTTGATAAGAGTGAAATAATTAACTGGTGTGTGTATAGTATATTAAGCTTATTTTTGGTTCAAGGTGTATACTACAGCACACCAAGAGAAAAAAAGTCAGAGTATAAGGATTTAGTAATTATGAGATATGAAATGTCTTATACTTGCCAAAAATGGCATTTGAATAGATCATTCACTGAGTGCAAGAGAGCAGATACTACAAAAGTTGTATCTGTTAGTATATTACATATAAATTCTAAAACCTAATCTGAGGACAATGACAAAGCTAAGACTCTCTCTATAACATTAATTGTACTAGACAAAATAATGCTAATGGAAACAAAGCCTGACCCTAAACTGTTAGAATTCAAAGAAACAAAAGTAAAAGGGATCTAATCTAACTACTAAATACAAAAGATTTACCTGTTATCATAGCACTGTTAGATGCTGGAGAATAATAAGATAATAACAACAGTAAATTAACTTTATCTATCCAAAGATACAATTGGCTATTACTTATTAAGCTTCTACTATGCCCTAATCCTCACAGCAGCCTCTACAGGGTCGGAATCACTATCTTCCTTTTATAGATAAAGAAATTGAGAATTAGAAGGTTCATCTATGAGCTACAATTTAGTTAAGGGGGGATCAAAATGAATTAACAAACAGGTAAGAAACAGAGGCATAAAATGAACACTGGGAAGAGAGTTTAAGAATTCTAACTTGATAAACAACAAGGTCCTACTGTATAGAACAGGGAACTATATTCAATATCCTGTGATAAACCATAATAGAAAAGAATATTAAAAAGAATGTACACATATGTCTAACTGAATCACTTTGCTATACAGCAGAAATTAACACAACACTGTAAATCAACTATATTTCAATAATAAAAATTAATTTTTTTAAAACCCTCAAACTTTATCTTGTTAATAAACAAAAAACAGACAAAAAAAGAATTCTGACTTGGTGAAAATAAGTATTATTGTTATATCTGCTTATATCGGTAACAATTAACAAAACATTTCACGTGATACGGTAAAAACTTTAAAATTAAAAATATATGCATACCCTAGGTAAAACCAATAGTTCTGTTGCTCATAAAATCATCTGTGATAACTATAGAAGCCCCTCAGCAGCTAAGATCAAAAACTTCAGGAATCTGGAAATTTAAGAAATTAACATTCAAATGTATAATTATGTTAACAAAATATCATGAGATGTTAAGTCTTACAGAAGGCTATTTAAACAATGGGTTAAAGCCTATCACAGGACTAAATAGATTTGTTACTTAGTACTTTTTTTCTTAATGAATGATTTTCTAGTCAGGGGAATAACCATTTGGCTTTGAAAACATTTTGTGGTTGATTCTGGTTATAACAACATTTGTCATAAGCAGTTCTAATCAAATTAAAAGCCTTATAAGCCTACAGTACATTCTACAAAAGTCAGTCCATTCACCAGGTTAATGTAACCCTCCTCTACTCCTTTAACTTAGAATTTCCATGAGATCTGATCAAACTGATGTGCAAAATAATAAGAAGGTATGAAAAAAATCCAGAAACTTAAAAAGCATTTGTCACAATATATCAATGATCAAAAATATTTTAGTGTTAAACTTGATATATGATGTATGTGTTTACGTACATTTATATATAAATTATTTAAATTAAAAGCAACTTTCTCCTTTACATTTTTCTTATTTTTCAAATACCATGTGTTATTTTTATATTCTAACAAAGCAAAAGAAGAACAGTTTTAGAATGTCTTACTGACAGTTATATTTGTCAGGAATTAAAGGCAACATTCAAGTGGAGATATGAATTCTAATCCCAATTTTGGTATCTTCTGAATGGCTGGACAGATAACAATATACTTCCATACATTACAGATTCCTTATCTTTAATGCAAGGAAAAGAACTGCCAAATGAATAAGCTACTAGGAAGCATTGTTTTATGATAGGAAGGGGAAATATTTCAAAGTCTCAAAAAACATAAAAATCCATGAACTGGTGCTATTTGTTGTTCAACACTGGAGGGCAAGGTATTATTAGATTTTTTTTAATTGAGTTATATTAGATCCATAATCTTTTTCAAAATTGATCATTCAGCTATAATATGAAAAATTAATACCTATATTATATAAGGAGTTAATAACAGTTTCTCAGATAATTTTTGATCACTGATAATTATAACTCCTATTTAATCCAAATCAGCAGTATGGTATCCCCTTGTTTCATTTTTAAGAGCCTGACATAATTTCAAGTTCTTTTAAAATCAAAAAACATCAAGACCATTAACAATACTTTGAATACTTTCTGATTCT
Source organism: Leucopleurus acutus (assembly GCF_964270905.1). Classification (NCBI taxonomy): domain Eukaryota; kingdom Metazoa; phylum Chordata; class Mammalia; order Artiodactyla; family Delphinidae; genus Leucopleurus; species Leucopleurus acutus. The sequence continues at coordinate 42,390,131 of NC_139142.1, forward strand.
ACCTATATAACACTTTGCTAGGAATTAGAAATCAAGAAAAAATCCAGAAAAGAGCAATTAGGTAGTCACTCAATTAAAGAAAATTATAGAAAGTTCGTCACCTGTGAGAGATCACACATTTTATTTTGCCATCTTTTAATAAGGATCATTCTTTATGTGGCCTACATCCTTCAATACCTAAACATTCTTTATAGCAGAGTGCTATAAAGAGAATAAAAGAATATACTTAATTCTCTTAATACTTAAGAGAATAGTGCCTCTTAATACTTAATACTCTTAATACTTAAGAGAATAGTGCCTCTTAACATCTTAAAATTTTTTGGTCACTGTCTCTCATTACACAGATGCAAAAATTTTAAGTATTTTGGATTCTTCTCCCCTAATTGGTCTCTGTTTCTACAAATGTGGTCTGTTTTTCTAAGTGTGTACTAACTGCATTAGATTCAGCCAATGTGCTTATAAAAAAGATTCTTGGGTTGCCATCCCAGACCTACTAAATTAGAGAGATTTGGGGTCCTCAAATCCTTTTTTTTCAAATGAGCACCAAGTGATTATGTACACTAATGCTTAATAAATGAACCATATGCAATTAAGATTCTAAGCTCTTTGAGAACAAGAATTATACAACTTCTTCTGTTATTGTCTATCAAAGAAAATCACCACAGAGAATGCTAAGTAGCAACTAGTTTTCATCAATACTAAAGTGCCATTCAGGTAAAGGACAGAGATTGCTATTCATAAATGAAGGATTATTCTGGGGTGCAGAAAATCCAAAATGTGAAAACCTGAAAAGTATTGCTGCTGCAGAAGTGTAAGCATTACATCAGGAAAACTTCACAAGTATTGTGAATGTAACCTTGATATTGGGCACCAAACAGGATGCATGTTAGTATTCAAACATGCATCATATTATTTCCCATGACTCTGCACACATCAACTCCTGTAATTTTTACCACTGCTTTGTTTAATATAGCAAAATTGTATCCACTTAAAATCTAACAGTTAATTTTAAGCTTAGTTTTTAAATCTCTAACAACTATCAACAGTCACAATTAAGCCTCCTAAAAATATATAGTTCAGGGCTTCCCTGGTGGCACAGTGGTTGAGAGTCCACCTGCCGATGCAGGGGACAGGGGTTCGTGCCCCGGTCTGGGAAGATCCCACATGCTGCGGAGTGGCTGGGCCCGTAAGCCATGGCCGCTGAGCCTGCGCGTCCGGAGCCTGTGCTCCGCAACGGGAGAGACCACAACAGTGAGAGGCCCGCGTACCGCAAAAAAAAAAAAAAAAAAAAAAATATATATATATGTATATGTATAGTTCAGAATAATAGCACTATTGTGAACCAACACCAACTTGTAGGAGGTCTAAGAATAAAAATGGTTAGAAAATATTAGGTACATACAGCACATTGCTACTACTAATAGAAGCCACAGAGTAAGACACAGGAAGTACAATTTTCAACCAAAGCGTGTTCTTCACAGCTTTGAGCATCAACTACAGATGAATGATGTTTACCCAAAGCAACAAATCAAGTAAACTAAAAATAAACCTAAAGGGTCATTTCTTTACCTTCTGCAAGGAAACCACAACACTATAATTATATCTTGTTATACCAAGACATAAATGTAAAAACCAAATAATGCTACAGATGTTCAGTGTAAAGCCAACGATTGGATGTTATCCACAGGACTGTGTAGTCTGAAAGTAATGAGAGGAGACTTGGAAATCTTAAGTATTGCTATTCTCATCAACATAATGACAGCAACAATATAGGTACTACATTTAGGTTTTCATTTACATGCACTGTGACACTTGTTGCTACTCACTACAGTAAAGTTTTTTAAAGCCAGTATAAGCTTATGCATGAAATGTTAAGAATGAATTCACATTAGCAGCATATATATCTTTCGTGAAAGGTGTTACTAAGAGAGTCCTGACTGCACTGAAAATCAAAAATTAAGCTATGATCACCTAGGCTTGAATCTACTCTGGCCCAAATTTTTTTAGTCTGTAAATTCTGTGGTAATATCTATAGCACCCTTATATAGAATAGGCAGCAATACAATAAAAGACTGCAACTATGCAATTTTAATTGTAATTCCAGAAAAAGTTTAAAAGTCTGATGACTTACAATACTAAGTTGTATTGACTTTTCTAACGGAAGAAAAATAACCATATAATTTAACTTTCTTAAAGGGAAATATCAAGATAACCTAAAAAAGAAGTACATTCTTGGATGAAATAGCCATAAGTGGCCAAGTTACTATAAAGAGATAATAGGGTTTTTTTTTTTTTACCATCAGGGTGTCATTAAAATTGTAGCTGTCTATATCAAGTAAATTGACAGGAAAGAATACATATTTCTCTGCCAAGGTAATGATTCAATGATTTTACAAAACAGAGAGATAGATATGAAACCCACAAATTAAATCCTCTATATTAAATTACCTAACTACCTACCCACAGTATACCAACTAGCATCTGTCAACTTGCTGATAACAGCTTCCTGAAAGGATCCATCAGATGTCCTTGTTTCAACAATGGCTCCAACCTAAAACAAAAAATCGAAATTTCATCACCAAATTTAAACAAACAAACCAAATCACTCGTACCAACTATATGACCTGGGTTAAAAAAATATATCTATTTATGGTAATTATACCTTACATTGGCTTAGATCTTTATCATTTATAGTGTTCATACATTTACCATGCAATTCAAGTCTCAAAATGCTTAGGCTTAAGTAAGATAGCTATTATTACCCCTATTTTACGTGTTGGAAATTGTGGTTTAGGAAGAGAGAATAATTTGCAAAGAGTCCAGGATGAGAACCCAGTCTTTTAAGTCTCATTTCAGAGCTTTTTTTTACTACATGATACTGCCTTCAAGAAAATTGTGGAATGTAAGAACCAAAACACCATAGGACAGCAAAAACAGCTTCAATTTTCTTTCATGTAAATATTGAATATTGGATTCAGCATTTGTATTTAAGGGACCTTTTAGATAAAGGTTCACCTGGAGAGAGAGGGATGGACCAGTTGACCTTCTTTCAGCTTCCAGACCTTTGTATATCAGATATTAACCGAAGTGGTACTCTGACATAATGAAGATTTATAACATAAATGGCCAGAAATGGATGGAAAACATAATGTAGGTATTCATTAAATTGAACTATTAAGTCAACATAGTTTACTTGGTAAGTTAGAAAAACAGAAGATTCAGACTTATGATACTGGTATATTACACTTATCAAGCTAAACACCTGTGGCAACAATATGAAAAACAAAATGTAGTATTCAGTCCAAGAATTCAAAACAAAAGGTAGCTGAAACTCATGTCCACATATATTAAATTATCCTTCTGTAAGATGTTTAACATTCTTTAACTAAGGATACAGCCATTGTAATATTGTAATTTATACTAACTCTACAACACCTTATTTGTAATTTTGTTTTCTGATTAACATTTTTTAACATTTTAAAAGTGTATCTACAAATATAAAATCCAATAAATCACTGTATGAATTTACGATTCATTTCAGATTGTAAACTGTACAAAATACGTACTCTTAAAGGACCCTTTACTTGGTCATCTTGCACCAATTGTGTAGTATTATCCTGTTTCAGGAGTACCTAAAAAACATTTTTGCACAATAGTTTGCATGTTACTTTTAAAACAGTACATTTATGGTAATACTGTAACAAAAATGTCTTTATACTTTCTTAGCATCCTGGGGTTACCTCTGGTATAATACTTATTCCATTGTATTTACGTTTATTGTCTCTCTCACTAACTGTGAGCTCCTTGAGGGCTGGAGTCCTCCTCACTATATCTCCAGCAGTTAGCAAGTGTCAATACATATTACAGGCACTTAATAAATGTTGAATTGACTATAGAAGGTTTATAATCTGTAGTGATTATTGTGATTATTGTAAAACCTTAAAATTGCCTTCATTGCTTTTTATCAACTAGTCATAAAGGTTCCGTCGCCAAGTATATTTAAAAAAAAACAGCATCAAACTTTATTGCCTACATGCAAGGTAAACAAATTAAAACCAGAAGTCTTCTGGTCCTTTATAAAGTAAACCTAAATAATAATCTGATATGCAATTCAGTCACAAATAAGTGCTCCCTTCTACTACAGATCCTCCCACATATATAATGTAACCTGCTCTATTAAGAGAGAGGGAGAATGGGAGAGGGAGACAGAAAGGAAGCATGTACCCAAATAAGGGGAAACTTCAAATTCTAGGTAATTTATGTATAAGACCTCCCCAGACAATCACTGTATTGATTTTAAATTAAATAAATTGATCTACAAAGAGCCACAATACTAACAAAAAGTTAAAATTCTCAAAGAATTCCAAGTAAATATTTAGTAAGGAAATCCTGTATAGCTGACATAGTAAAAAGGCTATATGAAACAAGGAAGAAATGAATGTCAAATGATATCCTAAGAATACTCGAAGAAAAGTTTCACCAGCAGATGGAAATTTAAACAGAAAGTTTATAATAATCATAGATAAATCTATTTGTCTACCACACAAATCACACTCCTCTAGTTTAATGGTTCTCAAACTTCAACATGCATCAGAAACACTTGAAGGGCTTGTTATAACACAATCATAGGACCCCATCCTCAGCGTTTCTGACTCAGTTTGTCTGGGGTGGGGGCCTGAGAATTTGCATTTTAAACCAGTTCTCAGGTGAGACTGATGCTGCTGGTCCTGGGTCCACTGTTCACTTATTCATTCAACACATTCTGAGCGCCCCCTGTTTATAAGGCACTGCTCTAGGTATTGTGAACAGAACAAGGCAAACATTTCCTCCTTCCAGGGTGCTTAATTTTTGTAGGAAAGGATCACATATGTAAGTGAAAAGCAAACTGCAAAACTGAAAGTACAGAATGATCCAATGATAATAATAACATCAACACTGTTACTGAAAGGCACAGCACAAAATTTGGTAGAACACATAAAGGCTCTTTGGAGTAATATCACAGAGGACCTCCATGAACTTCATTATACAGTTCCACAATGTTAAAAAGTTTATAAGCATGGATTACCTTTGTAGTCTAAGTAACTAAGATTATTAAAAGCATTTATATAGAAAAATTACTAGGAGTAAACACAAAATGATAATAGTAGGATTTCTGAGGTCAACTATGGCTTTTAATCCTTCAGTACTTTTCTGTACTTCCAAATATTGTACAGCAATCAATAACTTTTTTTCTGGTCACAAAAGCATCTTAAAATTATCTTAGGATAAAATTCTTAAGCCATTTTTATCGCTGTCTTGAAATGATAATTCCCACTGTTTTGTTTTTAGTAATCTATTGTTTTTTCTAATCACTTGAAATCATCGCTACCCGAATAATATGAAAGGAGAGAAAATAGATTATAGCCTAAGTAAGCATGCTACCGCAAACAGGAAAGATCCAAATGATGGGAAGTATCATGAGTATGGTATTTCATGGAAGCACTTGGAATAATTTCTCATCTTGAGTTCTTTATTTCCCAATTCTTAATGTGCTTTTCCTATAGTTTTGTATATAACAGTGCTTTCACATAGTAATGATTCACGAAGTGAAGTAATAGTTCAGTAAATAAAATGTTGATTTGTAGTCTCCGAATTCCATCCCTAACTCTCTTCAATCGAGTTAATAAAGCTGTTCCATTAAAAAAAAAAAATTACCTTAACTTTTACCAGCCTTTTCACAGTCTTAATTTTTGCCTCACAGAAGGCACCTCGGTACTTGGCACTGACATCAGTTCCCACTGTCAGGTAGGCAGGCTCATCCGCCGCCTGATGAAAGGAACATACAATATGAATGTCACTACTATTTTCCCCTACTCCAACCCCAAGTCCCATCAAAAGGTTCTGTATTTCAAGTAATAAGAACATTAACATTATTTGCTTATTAGTATCATTGATAATTTGAAAAATATCCCTAAAGCAAACACTTTATTAGCAATCCTTTACTTTATAAACTATATCGCGAAAACATAAAACAATTTAAATTGTAACTAGAAAGTATCAGTAGGAAATATAATGTTTTTTCATTCAGATACAAAATGATTCAACAATTTTATAATATATTTAAGAAATGAAAAAATTTAAAAATCCAGAAAAGGTATATTTGTTTTAAGTGTCTCATAAAACTTTAAGTTAGTCAGTTATGGCCTCCTGAAATTTTGTTTTCAAATTAAAAGAAACATTGCTATTAAAATTAACACTAACAAATACATAATTAAATGTGCTTTGTTTTGTTTTGTTTGCGGTACGCGGGCCTCTCACTGTTCGGGCCTCTCACTGTTCTGGCCTCTCCCGTTGCGGAGCACAGGCTCTGGACACGCAGGCCCAGTGGCCATGGCTCACAGGCCCAGCCGCTCCGCGGCATGTGGGATCTTCTCCCAGACCAGGGCACGAACCCGCGTCCCCTGCATTGGCAGGCAGACTCTCAACCACTGCACCACCAGGGAAGCCCAAATGTTTATTAATATAGCTACATAAAGGCAACTGTTTTTTGGATACATAATAACTGTACAGATAATAAATGAAGCCAACCTTTTTGATAAGGAGAGCATTATTTAGAAAAATCATTGGCTAAAAGCTGCATTTTAAAGCTTTAAATCTAAATTAACTGATGAATGCAGAGATGTGAACTGAGGGTAGCTGTACCTAGTTTATCAATATTAATCTTCTTGGTATATTTTAAAAAAAAAAGTTTCACAAAGAAATACCTACTTTTAGCAAATGTCCGTGATCAGAATGATACATGGAAAGATGTGAGAAATTTCACTCCACCATTCATTTTAATCTTGACAGTAACAGAATGACTGCTATCTCAATCTGTCATTTTAAGAATATTTTCCAAAAGTTAAGTGTATTCATAAAAGCTCAACTCAACAATGCTAAGTGCAAAGGTGACAGTGTACACTTTAGAGAAATACTTTCAAGTAGAAAATGATTTTTCATTAAGTTTTCCCAACTAACATTAAAGAAGGTACACTGTCATTTCAAGGAGATAAGAAAGCAAGAGGAAGTTTGGGAAAATCCTGTATTTCAGAGCTTAATACACTGAAAGAGTAAATGAGTAAGGAATCAAGTTTAAAGTTAGTGCATTTACGAATAACGCAAATTGAAAAGAAATACTTTTTGCAAATAAATATCTGACCTGAAACATTCAATGCCACAGAACTGCAGGATGTTATACCTTCCTTTCCCTTTAAACATCACATACGATGTTTGCAATATTTGTTGTCTTCAGAAGAATTTTTTTTAGGTTGGATATACATTTAAAATATTTACTGAACTAAAATTAAGTATTATTAGTTATAATAATAATATATAATAATACTTAGTTTTAGTTCACCTTCAAATATTTTACCCACAAAATTTCACTTTATCCCCAGAAGAAATGGTATCTCCCTTACACAATCCACACATTCCTTCCTTAGAAAATCGCATTGGCACTGGAGAAAAAAAAAAAAAAAATCAAAAAATCCCCCAAAGAACCAAAGCAGGACAAAAGCTTTACTTCTGCAAAGGTCGCTGCCAACACAGGAAGTGTTTAAAAATACTAGCCCAATGGACAACAATGGAAAGGCTGCAGCAGCCTTTCCAAAGTGCTAACTGCTTCGGAGAGGGGCCCAACTGACCGCATTTAGACACAATGATCATCTCTCACCCATTCAACACGTCCTCATTTTCAGAAAGCGCTGCTCAGCAGACGAATCAATTTTGAGTAGCAAAAAAATGACATTCCATAGCACTGGCCTCACGACAGTCAGTGTCCAGGGCACGAGGTTCCGAGCAGCGTCGACTCTACTTACCTTCATTTTCACTGGTGATCTGTGGGGTTCCAGCTCAACGAGCTATCTTCTCCGTCGCTGGAACCAAGGGGAGGGGAAAGACAGGCACAGAATCAGTCAACGAGGGGAGCGACCCGGGGAAAGAAAGTAAACAAACGCCAGCGGGGAGGGGCAGAACCCTCAACAGGGAAGGGATAAGATCCCCTCCGAGGGCAGCCAGGACGCAGGAGCCGAGGGGGTGGCAAGAACCCCACGGGCGCCAAAGGGCAGTGGGTTCCGCCGCGGAGTTCGCCAGCGGCCCACCGCGCCCCCGCCTCGCTTGCCACTTTGACCCGGAATGCTCAACTCAGAGCCCCAGGACGGGTCGCTCTAGAGAAGGGCAGGGCGCCGTTTGGGCTTCCCCGGGCCCCCCACAGGCGCGGTCGCCGAGCTCAACCGCCCCCCGGATACCCCGACTTCGGCCCGCGCCCCGCCTCCGCCGATCGGCCCCCTCCGCCCGCCCCGGGCCCGCGGTGGCGGCAGCGGAGTGTCACGGCGCCATTGCTCTCCTTCCTTTCCTCTGCACCATATCAGAAAGGAGAAGCACTTCTTCACCCGAAGGGGCAGGGGCCGTGGCCTTCAGCCCCGAGGCGCGCGAGGGAGGGAAGACCCGCGAGGGGAAGAAGGCTGGGGGGGGCGGAGAGAAGGAGGGGAGGTGGCCCGGACAGGGTGTGGGAGGGGAGGGGAGCCGCACAGCGGCAGCCGCCGCCTCCTCCCCGCGCCCGCCTCAACTTTTTGTACAATCCAGAGCAGTACCAGCCCCCAGTCCCTCGGGTCCAACCACGGACTCCACGGGAGAGGACGCACTGGGGAGTTGGGGGCCGGCTGCCCCAAGCAGCCCGCTCCTCGCCTCGCGGAAGCAAACTTAGCGGCGCGGCCAGCCCACAGCCATTTTCCCGGGGAACCCGGGGAAGCGGCCGACGAGGCAGCTGCGGCGGCTGTTCCCGCAGTTGCTGCCGCTGCTCCACGACTTGCCCCTTCCCCTGCGCTCGCCGCCCCGCTTGCCAAGCATCCCCCTCCCCACCTCCAAAGCTTCCAACTGCACCGGGACCCCGGGCAGCAGCACCAGCTGCTAGTGCCGCTTCTTCCATTCAGTATCCTCCGCTTCTCTTCTCCCCACCTACCAACTGCCGGTGAAGTGCGCGCTGTCAGCCCCCGAGTCCTCCGCCCCACTGACCCCCGTGGGCCCCAGTCCGGGCAGCACCACTCCCGGCCGCGGAGGCAGTTCCTGCGCCCCGTTCCCCACTCGCCCGATTTACTGCCACAATCCACCAAATAACAAGCTGTTGAGCAGACTCGCTTCTACACGAACTCCTATTGGCTGCTCATGACGCCGAAGAGTTTCGGATTGGAGCTCGCTACCTGCCGTCCTCATTGGATGTAGCTCTGAAACTTCACGGATTGGTGCGAAAAACAGCAGGTAGGACATCTGCCACTTATGATTGGCTGCCTCCGAAGACTAACGTTACTGGAGAATCAGGTATTGAGTAAGCAAGTCCTGAAAAATGATTGGTAAAGACGACTCCGGATGTACTTAACTGAGCACTGATTGGTCAATTGAGGGGTCAGGAAGAGCAGTTCGGCACGAGGATTGGCGGTGGGGTGTCCCATGGAAACCGAACCCGGAGCTGTGGCCAGGACTTGCACGGGGGCGGGGCAGGGTCTTTCCAAAGCGCCTGCGCTGAACCAGTTTCTCGGCGCCATTTTGTCTGGGCAGCGGTGGCTGCAGGTCTACCGTATTTTATGTTTCTGGCGAGACGAGAGCGGAATCTTTATCCCGTGGATTCATTTAACTGCGGCAACCATCCACCGTTCCCTCCAGGACAGCACCTAGTGAAGATCGGAAGAGTAGCGATCTGTCAGAAAGGTCAGTTGGAAGCGGTAGTTGTCCGGTGGACTGGGGGATGGCGCAGCTCTAGCGGCACCGGCACCGGAAGTGAGGGGGCCGCTCGGCAGCCATAGCTGAGTAAGTTCTCCCTACGGCTGGGTGGGGAGCTGGGGGCGGGCTGAGAGGGGGCGAGGCTTCTCTCGCGGCCCTAGAGAAAGAGGCGGAGGGGACGTGCACGTCTCTTTTCTCCGGGCTGATCCTTTGGACTCCTCTCGGGGGTGTGAGAGATGTTCGGGATGCCGCTCCTCTCAGAGCAGTGCTTCCTCCCTTTGGAAGTGGATTTCGGCAGCTTGTCACGTTCTGCGACCAAGGCCACCGGCTGTGTGCTCCTCCTTAGTTAAGACAGGGAGGGCAGGGTTCTGAGGCAAACCGGTCCTGCGTGGGGAGGGGTTTCCGCGTGCTGGTCACGCGTTTAAGCAGTGAGGAAAATGAAGGAAACGCTGGGCTTGGGGTGCTGAGGAATTCCCTAGCTAGCACAGACGCTGCCGCTCTGGCCTTAGACAAGTAGCTGTGCCACGCTGCACGAGGCTTAGGCTGCTTTTTGAAAGGAGCGAGCAGTGGTTTTGCAGGGACGGGACACACCTTAGATAAAAATACAAGGGCCTCCCCGATAGGATTTTGTTCAGGGTAGCCATTGATCTCGTTCCATTAGCACGATCTTGTGTTCTGTTAAAGAAAACAAAACCACATTTGAAATGGTGGAAATAGAGTATTGATTGGCAAGTTGTTTTAAAGAATGAAATAATTAAAAAAATGTAAAATATCGACGGTAATCCATGTTGACTAAACTTACTCGTTAAGAGGACATGTTAACTAAGGCTGCATCGATTTTTCATTCGTAACAGTGATTTTTTCAGAATTGTTAAGAAAATGAAATGCATGTTAGTATTTCTGCTGAGTGACCTAGTCACACTGATCTGAATAGCTGCTTAAAATTATCCTCATAATACTTCTGTTTTGAACCCTATTGCTGTATTGGTGGGGCTCCAGACTAGAAAATGATCGAGTGATTTAATGATTTGTTGGGGTTTTTTTGGCAGTTGGCCTGAAGAAAAGGACAGTTAAGTGACAAACATCCGGAAGTATTACTGAGGTGAGTTCTAATGTCTGTAAAAATCTTTAGAATTAGGGAGACCAGTAAGTAGAGCCATAAATAGCAAGATGGAAGAATGGTAGTTGAAAAGTCTTTGTTTGGTCAAGGGTTCAAATGAGTCTGTGATTAGCTTCCTGATATGATACTTTAGAATGAAGTCTCAAAATTAGGACATACTTAAGAATTTGTTTACCCATTCATGCTAGTCCCATTTCTAGATTTTTAAGTACTTAATATTTTTATCAAGGAATAATGTGGACATTTTCATGATTTTTTACTCAATATTTAAAAATTTGGCATGTAGAAAAGATATTTCAGTAAGAGTTTAGAAGTTAAGCAATTTTTTTTCTTAAGGAAATTATAGGACATGTAAATACTACTTAACTTCCTGGGTCGGAGCGGGTGGGTAATCACCTATAATTCCACTACCTGACTTAAAACGGTTATTATCTGATCCAAATAATGTACGTCAGTGGGCATTTGGAAATTACCAAAAGGCAAAAGAAGAAAACAAAATCTCTTGTATCACCACCACCAAAAGGTGATTGCAGTTTGTACTGTACCTATGTGTTATTCAGAGGGGTTTCTCTTTCGCTGGTTTTGTTTTACAAAATAGAGATCATTCTAGTCATGCTCATTTTGTCACTCAGGTTTTTTTCCTTTTTGGAAAATATTGGGAACATGCTGCACGTTTTTCATGGCTGCATAGTGTCCTGTAGGATAGATGTACTGTATTTTATGTAACCAGATCTCTTAATTTTTATAATGGCAGTAATATGTCTGAATATCCTTGTGCATGTTTTACAAAAGATTTTCTCTGAGAACTGACATCTATGCCTAAAATTTCTAGGCATCTTGATATTCCCTCACATGCCTGATTATTTCTCTAGAATAAATTTCTGTAAGTGGAAATACAAGGCCAGAGAGATTATACCATGCTTCATCAGAAAGCTTTTGCTCTTTTTTTGTTATCCTTTTTCCTTTTATTACTCTCCTCCCCCCCAATCCCCATTTTAAAAATTTAATTTAGCTTTATTTTTGAGCTTTTTCTCCTGGGTCTCTGTTTATTCAGGTAAAATTATCAGTCTTTCAAGTCACACATATAGTAAAATAAACTTGAGAATTTTTTGGACCTTAAGAGTAATTTCTTAAAATTAATTTATTTTTTGCTCTAGAATAGTTAGGCGTTTGTACAGTGAAACATTTTGCTATGCAGAAGTGACACTTAGAGGAAACTAAAAACATTGTTTTTTATGGTAGAGTTAGTTGAGTTTAACTATTGTTTCCTTGTAGCCTGGCTTAAAGTTTTCCATCTTTCTGTGCATTCTCAAGGTGCTTTTGTACTGTCATAGGACCCTTTACATGCCTCTCTCATCACATTTACTTTGCATTTGTTTGGCTCTTCCCGAGTTTGAGACTTTACTCCCAGAGGGTAGCAATTGCTGTTTTAATCACTCTTATGTTTCCTTACCTGATACATGGTATGTGCTCTGTCACTGTTTCTTATGAATCGTTATGTACTTTCATATACAAAATATGTGAAGTAAGCTAACTTATGTTTTCTTTAACAGCAGTTCTCTTCTGAAAATTCATGATATTCCACAAATGGTGTCTTAACTTTGAAATTTTTTTTAATGTTCCAAATACTTGATTTAATACTGAGTTGATTTCTTTCTTTTTTTTTTTGAAGGGAGCAAACTTTTTTTTTTTTATTTTGGCTGCATTGGGTCTTCGTTGCTGCACGCAGGCTTTCTAGTTGCGGCGAGCAGGGGCCACTCTTCATTGCAGTGCGCGGGCTTCTCATTGCGGTGGCTTCTCTTGTTGCGGAGCGTGGGCTCTAGGCTCAAGGGCTTCAGTAGTGGTAGCACGAGGGCTCCAGAGCACAGGCTCAGTAGTTGTGGAACACGGGCTCAGTTGCTTCACAGCGTGTGGGATCCCCTCAGACCAGGGATTGAACCCGTGTCCCCTGCCTTGGCAGGCAGACTCTTCAACAACTGCTCCACCAGGGAAGTCCCAGAACTGACTTGATTTCTAATTGCTAATAATAATGTAGGTTTAGAGAACTCATTGAGAATAGTTATTCTTGACTTTTTTCCTCAATTCTTTTTTTTTTTTAAAGATTTTATGATACCTTAGCGGAAGGCAACTATAGATGAATATTAATTGAACACTCAAATCATCTCTTAGGAATAAATGAATGAAAATTAATTTTGATAAAATTGATTTTTGTAACCTATTTTAATGAGCCCAAACTAGTAGAATAATGTTTCTACAAAATCAAAATGGTCAAATTTTTAATAATGTTTTTATGAAAAACTATTTTGAAAGCAGAATGTTTTATTTATTTGGTCAAGAATTCAAATGAGGGCATGAAATTAGCTTCCCATCATGGTATCTTAGACTGAAATCTCAAAATTAGAACATTCCTATGAATTTTTTTTTTACCCATTCATATGGTTCCCATTTCTGGATTTTTAATCACAGAACACTGTGAACATTTTCATGATTTTTTTTTTTCTTTAACCCATGGTAAAATACTTGACATATAAAGATCTCATCAGGAAAAGTGTTTAGAAGTGAAGCAAAACAGTCTGTTCTGAGTGTGTGGGCTATATAACATACTCAAAACTTTAAAAAGTCTTTGTCTTCTAGCCTCGCTTTGTGGAATAATGAAGGAAAGTGTTCCAGTTTTTAAATGACTTGGATCTGCTCTCTGTTGAAATTGTAATTCTGGTATGCAGTTTTACTTAACTATTCTTTAGTAATCGAGATTGGCCATGTTGCCTTTACATGTATATCTCTTTTTAAAAATGATAGAATTTGTTCCACTGTACAGTTATTCCTGTAACTGTCTGTGTATGTTGAAAAGCAGACAGATTGTTGTGTTGAATGTAGCTGCTTTCCTAATGGTTTTGTTATTTTTTGGAAAGTTACTAAATTTGCTTATTTGCAACCAAAGCAACCTTTGTAATCTCTGTATGGTCTTTTGCCCTAGTAGATGTCACTGCTTATTTTATGGCCACATGGAGTCATAGATAACTGGTTTTCCTTCATATATAATGCAAACAAGAGCATTATTTTAGGATTTGGTAGATTACCTAGTGGCATTCCTACTAGGATCTGTCCTCAGAAGCTTACTGTCAATAAAAAGAAAACCATAATTAAACATGTGGGTGTTAATATAGTTATTTCAAAAGATTCCATCAATTTAGATTGGTTTAACTTTTTAAAGATTTAAATCATGGCACATGAGAAAAATAGATTTGTCAAAGTTCAGTGTACAATTGGATCTAATTGTTTTAAAAAACAAATTGTTTTATAATACAGAACAGAAAGAAATTTTTTTAGCCATCATTGAAGGCTTTTCAAGGTTAATGATATGTAATATGTAAAATTAGAAGAAAGGAAGTCATTCTAAGTGGATGTAGCTTGTGAGCAAGGATGCAGTTATTTGGGTTGGCCAAAAAGTTTGTTTGGTTAGTGAATACATTATTCAATAAAATTCTTGGTGAAAATGAAAAATGTGTCTTTTATAGTTACTTAAAACTGAAGGAACTTCTTGGCCAACCCAATATATAAGAAAAGCTATGTTTGGGACAGTAAGTGAACCAGTTTGGAGAGGATGACTGATTAAAGATTACATTGGGAAAGTTGTGTGAAGCCAGCTTGTCGAGGTTTCTAGAATTAGCTGCACATCAGAATTATGTAGAGTGCTTGTCTTTTATAGGTTTGGGAACTTCCAGAGGGCCTTGAAAGGTGGGATATGAGCAGAAAATGAAGGTTATTTTTTGTTTTGTTTTCAAATTTTACAAATCAAAATGGAATTAAACAAACAAACAAAAACTTACTTCTAATCCCACCCTACCATTGGATTTTTAAAATTTTCTTTTTCCTTGTCTGTATGCATATTCTTTCTTTAGACTCAGAGAAATTTTTATTTTTCTTTGTTACTTAACGTTGTAATAGGCATTCAATGTGACTGCATGGTCTCCACAGTAATTTTTTTTAATTTATTTATTTATTTTTGGCTGCATTCGGTCTTCATTGCTGTACGTGGGCTCTCTAGTTGCGGCGAGCGGGGGCTACTCAGTGTTGTGGTGCACGGGCTTCTCATTGCAGTGGCTTTTCTTATTGCGGAGCATGGGCTCTAGGCACGTGGGCTTCAGTAGTTGTGGCTCGCGGGCTCTAGAGCGCAGGCTCCGCAGTTGTGGCGCACGGGCTTAGTTGTTCCACGGCATGTGGGATCTTCCCAGCCCAGAGCTTGAACCCATGTTCCCTGCATCGGCAGGCGGATTCTTAACCACTGCGCCACCAGGGAAGTCCTCAACAGTAATTTTAATGTCTGAAAATATTCCATCAAACTCTGTTATCTCTGACTTTATTTTCCTATTGCTGGACCATTTAGGTTTCTTTTAGTTCTTAAATATTGTGCTGTAATTATCATCTATGTACATACAGTATTTTCTGTTTTTTTGCACTGTTCTTTTAGGATTGATTTAAAAGGTCATTGTATGAACATTTTTATGACTCTTTGAAATGTTGCCATGTTGTTTTCCAAAAGAGTTATAATTTACACTACCTTCCCTGTGAGTTTAGTTACCAACATTGGGTAGCCTGTAATTATAACTTTTGCTAAGTTACTAGGTACAAAATATTTTGAGCTCTCTTTTTCTCTGTAATATTTTTGTGAAGTGGGACCTCTTTCCATAATTTCAGTTACTGATTCTTAGTAGTAGACAAGTTGTCTATTCAAGACTTTTGTCCATTTATATATTAGAGTTTTGATATTCCTTAATTTTTTGAGCTTATTATATAATATTTAGTAGTAATTTGCTACAGGTATTTTTCCATAAAGACTTCCCTTTTGATTTTCATTATTTGTGTTGAGGGTTTTTGAATAGACAAAATGTATTCCTGAACGATTACTTGGAAATAGTGTCCAGTATGACTGAAGAAGTGACACAGGAATTGGAGGTGGGGAGACAATTAAGATACTCTTGTAGTGATGTCAGCATGAGGTGAAACTAGAGTGAGTAGGGCCTGGAGGGAGGGTAAGGAAGGATAGGTGAGCAAGAGACTGTGAGAAAAAAAGAGTTGATAGCATTTGATTTCTAATTGATTATAGAGGTAAAAAGAAAGAAAACTCAAGATTTTAAAAAATGGGAAATAGATTGTGCCATTAATCAGTTTGGAAAGTCAGGAAAGGCTACTGGTTGGTAAGGAAAGTGAAATCAGTTTTAAACATGCTAGTTAGAGCTTGAAATGTCCAGTAAGCATCTGTTCTTACTTTTGTGAAAATGCCTATAAGGTCCCTAATTGGATTAAGGCATATGCTGGACTGTATACTGTTTTCTGTATTCCAACTTTTGTGGCTGCGTGGCGTGGCATGTGGGATCTTAGTTCCCCGACCAGGGCTCGAACCCAGGCCCTTGGCAGTGAAAGCGTGGAGTACTAACCACTGGACTGCCAGGGAATTCCTTGTATTCTGACTTTTAATTCTATTCTTCCATTAGACTTTTTGGGGCTTTTATTATTTCTGGTTTTAACTTGAAAAGTTAAAGTGGATTATTAAGTAAAATAAACGCAGGAAAACCAGATGATTCCTGAACTAAGTTAAAGAAAGGTTAGTTTTTCATTCTTTTTTTCTTCCAGTTTTATTGAGGTATTAACATATAGTAGTGTATAAGTTTGTGTACCGCGTAGTGATTTGACTTAACATCATGAAATGATGACTACAGTTTAGTGAATATCCAGGGAATTATTCAGGGATAGCAAAGAAGATACTTCAGCTTTAGAATGTGTGGGTGTGGCCAGGCTTTTTGTGGGGATGGGTGGTTTAGGGCAGATTTAATCTCTGCCTCATCTGTAAAATAGGGATAGTAATAGAACTGACCTGGTTAGGATTAGTATTAAATGAATTAATATACGTAAAGTGCTTAGAATGATTCCAGATATTATGTGGTGTTGTTAGTATGTATCGTGCTGTTTCATAATGTCTGTCATTCAAGAGTTTTAAAGAAATGTTATATTTATATACAGAAATAAAGCACCTAGACTCTTTGCCTCTCCCTTCCTGAAGGTCATATTGACCTCTCTCCAAACTTATTTCATACTTCTTCTCTTCAGGTATTATTTGCTGCAGTCACACTAAAACTATCATGGCTCCACCACACAAGCTCTGTATTTTCCCAGTTCTTTGTTTTTATTCATATTTTTCCCACCATCTGGATCGTTGCCCTATTGCCACATATTCAAAAGCTGCTTTTTAAGTGATGCTTTCCTTGATACCTCTGCAACTATAGGTAATCTGTCCGTATGAATTTCATATATTTCCTTTTATGTGATTTCTACCACTTTCTGTATTGCATTTTAGCTTTTTGTCCACTAATATGTCTTTCACTAAGTTATGACATCTTACAAAGAACTGCACCTTATTCACTTTTGTAGGTTTAGAACCTGTCACAGGCCTTGGCACTTAGTACGCACTCATTTGTGGAGTGACAGTTTATAAAAGGTATAGCAAGCTAAAAGGTGACATTTAATGGACAAATGCATGCCAGTGAAAATGTGCTTTGTCAGTTTTTGTACAAGAGGAACATCTTGCCTGATGAGTTGCTTAAAATGAGAGATCGCTTGAGGTTTAGGAATTGGGTCAGATTCCAGAATGTGTAGTGGGGGTAGATCACTCTGGGGACTATCCACAGGTCAGGAATTTTCATTAGAATGATTTCCTATTGTTTTATAAAGGCTAGTATGTCTAATTAACCACCAGAGGGATTTTTCTTCTGACAGCTGATTTTTCACGGATCTGCCAGCCCACCAATCTTCTCATCCTCAGTGGTCCAAATTTGTGAAAAGTTGGGCCAGTACTAAGGGTACATCTGCCAATAACAGAATCTACAAACCACGTGGCTCGATTGGTTATTGAACCCATAATCTCACTCTGTACATACATTTTTCTTTTCACAATACCGTAATGCCTCTAGGCATGAAAATAGGAGTAGGCTGAAAATAGGAACTGGGTGAGACATTTCATGAGGACACTTACTTGATATTTAGTTACTGTAAGATTGACGGGGTCTATGCCTCTAGATTTAGAAGAAATGGAAATGTTGGGAAATGGGGAGATAAGTTAAAAAATCAGGCTCATAGTAGGCATTTTTAGAGCTAAAGCAGCAGTTATGTACTCTTAGCTCGAAAATGCTCAGAATTTTTACAATAGTTCAATGGGATGTTGATTTCAGTAAGTATCCTACTGTAGAAACACTGGATTTGAAGACCAGGTGTTCTGTGTTCTGATCATAAGCGTGTTCTCATTGGTTGGGATACATTACTCTACATGAGTGTTTGCTTTTAAAGTGTAAGGGACATGGGGCTAGGTATTTACAGCTCTTAATACTTAACGGTTCTAATCCAGCACCATATTTTTCTAATAAGAATTCCTAGGCATATTTCTAATATTTATGTATCCCTGAAAGGTTAAATGATACTTCTGAAAATCAGAAGTATCAGACACTGACTTGATAATTTTAGCACTTAAGGAAGTTGCTGCTATTATCAAATTGACAGAAGCTTTAATGTCCTTACCTACCTCACTGTTTTATATAACAAGTGTTCTAGTAAAACAGATATTTGAAATAATAGCTAAGAAGGTCGTGGATTAATTTCTTTATAGTGAAGTTTCTATTCTGTGTATGTGTGTGTATTGCTCATACACACCACAGATGAAAGTACAGTGCCCTCCAGTATTTTGTCCTGTAGTTCACTTTTTTATAAAATCTGTTGTGACCCACGAATTGATTTTATGACTTACTGTGGGTCTGAACCTGCTTTTGAGGGGTAGGCAAATGGACTAGATAACAGTGCTTTACATTTGTTTGGTAGTTTTTAACATTCACTGGGCACTTTGATATACTGCTGTACCCTTAAGTGTGATAGCTTAAAAGTGAAGATACAAACTAACTGTTAACTGAAAATGCTTCTAGTTGTTTCAACAACAGTTCAATTGGGGCTGGGGGTGGCAGCTGGAAGGAGTCACGGGGGAGGGATTCTTTTTTCCTTAGTATGTTTGCTAGTGTGTTATTGACTCTGCTAATCCTAACAGCCCATTTAAGGGTGTATATTTATATTTGTATTTATTTGTAGTTAGGATACTGTATTTATACTCAGATCCTTCGGCAAACGTAGACCAAAGATTTTCCCCAAGTAGGTTCTCTCAAACGAAACCAGAAATCTTTGTTTTGTTTTGAATCTTTGTGTTTCTTAGTTTTTATATAGTCACAAAACTCCTTTCAGTGTTTGTATAATTTTGGTGGCTTAGATCTTGGTCTGACAGGGTAGGGAGAGGGATTCTCACATGAAGTACCATAACAAAAAAAAAGCCATCTTCCTGTTTCTTATTCCTCTATGTATCATGTGATATACTGTCTTTTTAAGGCCTTTAAATTGCCAAGGGAAGCTTGGTAACCAAGGCAAGTTTTTGCTGTTTTCTTCTCAAATTTGTAGTTCTGCATTTTATTACACAGTCACGAAGAACTTAGTCTGTTACCAGTAAATACTTAAGCCGCAAGACTTGCTTCTCCATCCTGCCAAGTACTTCCTGTTTTGTCAGATTTCCATGTAGGGAAAAGAATGGATTTAGAGTAGACAAGCTTGAGTTTCATGTTTAAAGCATCTCTTCTGAAATTCTTTTTGGAAGCTGTCCAAATATCTAGATTGAGGGATGGGGGTGGCACGTCATGTCTTCACATGAAGTCATCTGTCAGAAAGTTTCATTTGGCTTCATATCATGAAAGCCAGGGTTGCCGACAAGGAAGGAAAAACTTAGTTGTCAGAAATAATTACTAATGTATGACTTGCCAACATTGGTGGCTTGCCTTTTAGACTTTCCCTGTCAAACGTGTTTCAGTTTGTGAATGAATCATTGTATTGCCTCTGAAGGAAGTGTTGTTATCTGTGTTCACTTCTAGTAGACCTTTCCTCTAGAAATATGTAAGAACTGCATTCAGCCACATTTACTCCATTTTCAGTAGGGACAGGTGAAAGGTCAAATGGTGATTAGAATAGAAATGGGCTGCCTTGTGAATATTGAATATCTTTGGGGGAAAGTTTGCAGTAAAATGATGTTACTCTTTTGTTAGTAAAATAGTGAGTAAATACAACATTTATCTAAACAATGAATTATCTGTCACTTATTTTTATCCTATGAAATGAACTTCGAATTAGGTATTAGTAGAACGTGTCAGTAGAAGATACTTTCAGTGTAAACCTGAATCCCTTGATATTGCTGGTAAGGGAATCTTGTGTTAAGGTTCTTTTGCAGTGGCAGAACTGAGCCCTTAATATAAAATTTTCTTTGGCCATATTGACCTGGCCTGTCTTAAGTCGGAGCTATTTTTCTCTCTCTTGACCTGTCAGTAAAATATAAAAGATGCTTTTTAATCTCTGAATTCATATGCATTTTCTTCTTTATCAGCTCCCTGGCTCTTTGTCCACCCTCATGTTGGAAATGGTGAGAGAACTGATGCTGAATCATAAGGTATTAGAAACCATCTTTTATAAAGTTTCTATCAGATACTTCTCTTTTTATCATCTAGTTATGTGCTCCTATTTCTGAGACATGTATTTCTTTAAAAATCCAATGGAAAAAAGTTTTCCCAAGTACCCATCATGCCCTACAGCTTCATCCTCCGTTTTGCTATATATCAGAAATCTCTTTTCTTGAAACCCTTTAATAACCATTCTGTTGCTGTATTCTCATTTTAATAAGCTGTGTCCAAATCAGTGATTCTCAAATTTTA
This sequence comes from Leucopleurus acutus, assembly GCF_964270905.1. NCBI lineage: Eukaryota > Metazoa > Chordata > Mammalia > Artiodactyla > Delphinidae > Leucopleurus > Leucopleurus acutus. The sequence continues at coordinate 42,410,765 of NC_139142.1, forward strand.
GTGTATTCATAAGCATTACATCAGTTGTTTGTTCAAAATACAGATTCCTGGGCCTCGCTTCAGATCTGGTGAATTCAAATCCATGGAGAATTCTTATGCGGGTGGTCTCTGAACAAGATGGAGAAACAGTTATCAACTTACGGGCACGCCCATCTAAATTCTGTTCTTCATATTCTTATATGGATTAGTTTTTTTTAGTTTGTTTCAACTGTTGACATCTCAGATTTTTTCCTATTATTGTCATCCTTAGTTTTTCATCCAGTTCACTGAATTGGAGAGCTAATGCACCAGATATCCAGGGAACTGTCCAAAATTCCTTGTCAGGATTTATCTCCTCCCCTGCTCCCCCCTTCTCAGAGTACACATTTATGGTCAGTATATACATACAGGCTATGTATACTTAATAATACATGAACATGTATTTCTTTTTTTTTAATGGATATGAAATATTTTTTTTTTAATTTTATTATTTCGGTTGTGCCGGGTCTTAGTTGCGGCCAGCAGGCCCCTTAGTTGTGGCATGTGAACTCTTAGTTGCAGCATGCATGTGGGATCTAGTTCCTTGACCAGGGATCAAACCCACATCCCCTGCATTGAAAGGCAGATTCTTAACCACTGTGCCACCAGGGAAGTCCCCATGTATTTCTAATATACTTTCCTAGTGATTTTTAAATGTGTCTGTTTTTCCCACTGGGGAAAGAATTGCATATCATTTTTTTTTAATCTTTCCTGGCAGTATGATCCATTTTAGACATCTAAATTTTTGCATTGAATCTTTACTATCACTTGGTTGCTGCTGACTCTTAAACCAATCGGTCTACTAAAGGTAGGTTATCATCTTTATATGTCAGATTCTACCATATTATATCTTGAAGCCTATTGGCTTTTCCTAAAAAATTTAAAAGTTTTAATAAATCCTATATGGATCATATAGTTCAACTTATTTAAATGACTTTTTCCTAAAATTCCACTTCATGGTTCCACATAGTAAAAATCAAAATCAAATTCCAAATCATACACTTCAAACACAGACTCAAGGTGTGTGAGTACCCTTGCTCTTCAACATCTTTATAATTACACTAGCATTTACTCTTTGAAAGAATTAATATTTATTGGCTGGAAGGATATACATAATATGGTGATTACCTCTTGCAGGGTTAGGATGGTTAAAGAAGGAACATTAGTTTTATTTGTAATATGAATTATCTGAGTCTTTTGCCCATTTTTAAATATTGGGTTGTTGAATTTTGAGAGTTCTTTATACATTCTGGACAAATATCCTTTGTCACATATGTGATTTGCAAATATTTTGTCTAGAGTTTTTTTCCATTCTCTTAAAGGAGAGCAGAAGCTTTTAATTTTGGTGAAATTCACTGTCAGTTTTTTTCATTTATGTATCATGCTTTTGGTGTAGTATCTGAGAGCTCTTTTTTAAACCAGGGTCACAAAGGTTTTCTGTTTTCATCCAGAAGTTTTAGACTTTGAGGTACATTATTTTTTTGGGTTTTTTTTTGGCGGTACGCGGGCCTCTCACTGTTGTGGCCTCTCCCGTTGCGGAGCACAGGCTCTGCGCAGGCTCAGCGGCCATGGCTCACGGGCCCAGCTGCTCCGCGGCATGTAGGATCTTTCTGGACCAGGGCACGAACCCGTGTCCCCTGCATCGGCAGGCAGACTCTCAACCACTGCGCCACCAGGGAAGCCCTGAGGTACATTTTGACTTATCACTTTGAGTTAATTTTTGTATATGGTACAAGGTATGGTTTGGTGTTTGGTGTCCAGTTGTTCAAGCACCATTTGTGGAAAAACACTATCTTTGTGCATTGATTTGCCTTTGCACCTTTGTCAATTAACCATATATTTCTATTTCTAGACTCTATTCTTTTCCATTAATAATATTACATTAATTTTATAGTAAGTCTTGAAATCAGATGGCATAGGCCTTGTAACTTTTTCTCTTTTGAAATTGTTTTGGCTATTCTAGTTTCTTTTCCCAAATAAATTTTAGAAATAGCTTGATTTCTTTCCACAAACACACCCCTCCCCCCCCCAAAAAAAAACCCTCTTGCAAATTTGATTGGGTTTTACATTGAATCTATAAATCAGTTTAAGGAGAACTGACAATACTGAGTCTTCTGATCAGTTTGTTTATATAGTTCACTTTCTCACCAACATTTTATAATTTTCAACACAAAATCTTGTACAAATTTAAATTTATATCTAAGTATTCCTGTTTTTGATGTCATTTTAAAAGTGGTACATAATCCTCATTTTATAGACGAGGGAATAAGTAACTTGCCCAAGGTGACACAATTATTAAGTGACAAAGCCAGTATGAAACCTACGTTAGCTTATAAACCACTATCCTGGTTTTAATTATGATGCTGGTTTTCTTATTCTGAAATTGTGGTTACAATGGTGACAGAGAAGCAGCCCCAACTTTTTTTAACAAGAAAAATCCCATTATCATGATGGTATAAAAGAATTGATTCCCCCAAAGTTTGTTGCCTGAGCTTAGGTTTTCCAGATCTGTTCAAATCGTTTTAAACCACGTTTGTCTTAATTTAGAAGCCTCTGACCAATACAGTAGTGAACCAGTGTTTTTAAATATATTGAATATCTCACCCTGTAGTTAACTAGTATGAGTTATTTTAGTTTTAAAAATACATACCTTTAGCATTTGATTACATACTGTGTGCTCACCAGTAGAGATACAAAGATGATTTCTTGAACAACTCCCAAGGGAGGGTGGGGGAGGAGGAATACATTTATATAATTATAGTAAATTTTACTATAGTAAACACTGTAATAGATATATACACATGGTCAATGGTGGAACAAAAGCTTCTACTTGATTGGGGTTAAGAGTAGGCTGCACTCTTATTTCATATTTCGGAGTTCCTTTTAAAAAAAAATAGTTTGAAAACTATTAAGAGGGAAACGTGTAAAGGGCTTTGAGAGGGAGAAATCTGTCAGTCATTTCAGAAGGCTTGCTTTTGTAGGTGGTGGGAGTCCTTCAGAAAGACCAGTTAAGAGATAGCCTAGGCACAGTAAATACAATATGGATGTGGTAGAGCACAGGAAAGTAAAAGGTTCCGCCTGGGTTTCATTTCCAAGGTGAGGAACAGCATTAGAATTGTTTTACATTAAGACTTCATTTTTTTCATTTGTGGATTTCTTCTGATTTCTTAGTAGCATTTTGATAGATTTTTTTTAACGAGATATTAATTTGTAACCTTAATTTGCTTTTCAAATCTTAATTTGAAGAGTATTTTAATGTTTCAATCAGTTAAACATATTGAGGACCTACAACTTTATTTTTCTCATTTATTTTTCAGGTTCCTTTGAGAATGATAGAAATGAAAGCAAAGGGATAGTCTTATCAGATAAGTGCTTTTTTATCTGAATGTATTCGGTTTCTTCCATAAGATGGCTTTAGTAGTGCTTAGTTGTCTTTAACTTCATTTGAAACAATTTTGTTAGATTGTATTGTGATAGCTGTCATATCAGCGTACTTTTTTAAAAAAAGCATCAAAATTGGTGAATTTTTGTGTAGCCATTTTAATATTGAAGATGGAAGGAAAAAAACAGCATATTATGCTTTATTCAAGAAAGGTTAAAACACAACTGAAAAGGCAAAACATTCGTGCAGTGTATGGAAAAGGTGCCGTGACTGAACGTGTCAAAAGTGGTTTGCAAAGTTTTGTGGTAGAGATTTCTGACTGGACGATGCTCCATGGTCGGGGAGACCAGTTCAAGTTGATAGCAGTCAGATCGAGACATAAATTTCAGAACAATCAACGTTATACCACACAGGAGATAAGCCGACACACTCAAAATCTCCAAATCAGGTGTTGAAAACCATTCGCACCAGCTTGGTTATGTTAATCGCTTTGATGTTTGGGTTCCACGTTAAGCGAAAGAAACCTTGACCATATTTCTGCACTGCGATTCTCTACTTACGTAACGAAAACATTCCGTTTTTAAAAACAAATTGTGATGGGCAATGAAAATTGGATACTGTACAATAATGTGGAATAGAAGAGATGTTATGGAAGAATCCGAACAAACTTCTTTGGCCAACCCAATATTATTTGTAATCTCTAAACCAAAACTTTATTCTTTAAAACGTTTGTAATTTTCTTTCCTAGGTACCAGTATCGAGGTTTACAGTAATAAGGTATTCAGTCTTTGCTGAAAATAAATTTGTTATCTTGTCAAAGTAAAATGTGCCAGCCATTTTTTCCCCCCAGAGGCTAATCATGCCTCAGTGGTGCAGTTACGAAGTCCCCCTACAGCTGAACCTAGATTATTTATTAATCCTTTATATAGTTTTATGAAAATCAATTGCTTTTCTTTTCTAATAGCTGAGAAGCTTAGTTTTAGATTTATCTGATATATGTTTTTGAGGTGGCTTAGCTGCTCAGATTTAAGTTTCTTGAGAACCATTGTCTTTTTTTAAAGAGGATTATTAGCTATTCCAATGTGAATTTAAGAACAGAGGTACTCACAGTACAATGAAAATAGAAGATTCATGTGCCATTCATACTTTGGAAGTTGGAAAAGTATAGAATGGTCAGACTGGCTTAGGGATACTCAACTTATTATCCATCCAGCTTAAGTTGTTTAGGTGTCTGCCCAAGGCCACTGGTGTCATTCTGAGTTAAATATACGGGTTGTAAGATGTAGCAGGTAATTTTACATAAAAGCAGCCATGGTAATGAGATACTGCTCTTGAGTTGTTTGTATAGTAGTTAAGTATTCTGGTATAATGATTTGCTGTTTAAACTATACAGATGCTCAAAAGTCTGGCAACACCCTGCTGCTAATAAACTCAGTGACCTCAGGAAAGCATGACAGTTGAATGGAGTGATACTGGCATGAGGCCAATAAAGGGTGTGTGTACGCATGGCACGCTTGGCCTGAGTTCAGACTGTTTCTTCCAATACTCATTTTTCCACTCAGTATCAGTTCTGTTTCCACATGCATTCTAATTTATTTTTAAGCATAAAATGTGGGTATTTTTATTTCAACTTTACAGATCAAGAAATTCTTTTAAGTGACAGGATAGGGGCTTTCTGAATCCTTAAATCCACTCCTCAAAGTAAAAAAAAATAAAATTCTAAAGATTAACAGTGTCTGATGACCGACAATCATCTCACTAAATACAAAATTGGGCAGTGGCATCAATTGCCTACAAAGTTGGTAGGTACTTTTTACACAACAGCCCAGCAGGATATGATCTTTAGGTTATAGATGAGTGAAGAAATGGAGTTTTGAATTAATCTGATTCCAGAGCAAGGAATTTTACAACAGGCATAAAGCAGCATCCTAATGCTGAATAAATATGTGCTCAGCTACCCCCACCAATTTTGTCAAGCAGATATTAACCAAACTTCAGTCGTTACAAGACAAAGATTTAATGAAAGTTTGTCAGTGGGTATGTATTAATCCAAAGGGCTAAATAGTTAAATAGAAGTAAACGAAGTAAATGTTACATGTTATCATCATCTGATTCATCTTCTTCCTTCAAAGATTCCTGTTAAAGAGAAAAGTGTTTAAAATCAATTTTTAGCATTGCTATAACAGGCTGAATCTAAATTAAGCACTTGTCATTAAACTTCTTTGTAAGTGAAAATGAACACTGGTTTAGAATAAGACATTCAGGTAAAGAAACGGGTAACTAAAGTACATCTTGCTGTAACAATCAATGACTATATTCTTGATAGGATACACACAGTATGAAAGCATTAAATGTCCTGAAAAAACTTTGCCATTTTCACAAGCACAAAAAAAATTTTTTTTGGAACCAGGGCAACTTTATCCCCATTGAGGATAACCTAGAAAGTTTTCATCCTTCAGTTCAGCTCAACTCTTAAGGGTTATTTAATAAAATTCAACGTATCTCCATATCTTCAGCTAGAATCGTTTCAATGCTGTGGCTTACCTTGGCATATTTCTCTGCCTCTTCCCTTATATCTTTTGGAACAATTTCATGTCTTCCGTTAGTTACTGTAAATTAAGCCATATATTTAAATGAATTAAAAACAAGGACTGTAATTGTGATTTGCAAATACCATATAATCTAGCCAATCTACAAGTGTAATACCAGATTCTCTGAACTCATCTTTGTGTGTTTTCCCTACATATTAAATCTGCGCAAATTTAGCTCTTATAATAAAGAATACATTATGCTAAGATTTATCCTGATGCTATTAAGTCCTGAGCATTCATTCACAGCATGGTTAGATTTTAAAAGCTGTCCTTGAAGCCCTACAGTTGCCATGCTAGAAAGAAAAATGGTGATTTCCCAGTAATTCTTTTTTAAAATATGCAATGGGGCTTCCCTGGTGGCGCAGTGGTTGAGAGTCCACCTGCCGATGCAGGGGACACGGGTTCGTGCCCAGGTCCGGGAGGATCCTGCATGCCGCGGAGCGGCTGGGCCCGTGAGCCATGGCTGCTGAGCCTGCGCGTCCGGAGCCTGTGCCCCACAACGGGAGAGGCCACAACAGTGAGAGGCCCGCATACCGCAAAAAAAAAAAAAATGCAATGGATGTTTCAAAAAAAGTAAATAAACTAGTCACAGCTTTAGTCAATTATTAAGCAGAGCTTTTCCTTCAAAAATAGAGTACCTCCTAAATTTGTTCTGGCTCTGTTTGTATTAGAAGGGCACCCAGTGGTCAGAACACATTGTGGCCAATATTGCAGTTGAATGTGTGCCTATTTCATGACCCAGCAATTCCACTCTTAACATATATTTCTAAAATGCTACTACATATGTGTACCACAATAGATGTACAAGATGTCCACAGCTGCATTGTTCATTTTACAGTAAACAAACACTGGAAAGTGCCTAACAGTGTAACAACAGAAGAGATGAACAAAGTGTTATTTTCAGACAACAGAACACTGTACAGCAAGCCAAATGAACAAAAATACTACTGTATGTAACAAAACTGATTTACACAAATATAATTTTGTGAAAAGAAATGAACAAAAGAATCCATAATGTCTAATTCCATTTATATAAAATTCAACAACAGGCCAAGAACTATGGTGTTAGGATTCAGGATAGTGGTTACCTCTGGGGAGAAGCCTAAGGGGTGATCTGGGGGGCTGGTCTACTTGTTGACCAAAGCAGTATTTACATGAATGTATCCATGTTGTGACAGTTATCAATTCATTTGTTATTTGTGTACTCTTATATGTGTATACACCATTACTAATTTTTTGTTGTTTTTAAGAAAAAATAAGGCACCCAGTAGTACATTAGGTTTGGTACAGATGACTCTGAGAGCAAATAAATGTAGAAAAATAACTTACTTTCACCAACCCAGCTGAGCTCTAGTTCAAAAGCTTTATCCTTAACTTCATCATGTACTATGTAAATTCTAGAACAGAAAGAGGACGTTAACATTCATTTGGTCATCTACATACATAGTTCATGCACCCAGCTCAGCAAATTAGAACAGCCATTCCTAATGTAAGTATCTATAAAATGATACATTATATACAGTCTATTATGAAAATTACACTAGGACTGATTAAAAAATTAAACACTCACTACAAAGGATTCAATATACCTTACACCTTTACAACCCAAGTTGTTTATTTTGATATTCTTTTTTTTTTTTTTTTTTTTTTGTGCTGTATGCAGGCCTCTCACTGTTGTGGCCTCTCCCATTGTGGAGCACAGGCTCCGGACGCGCAGGCTCAGCGGCCATGGCTCACAAGCCTAGCCACTCCGCGGCATGTGGGATCTTCCTGGACTGGGGCACGAACCTGTGTCCCCTGCATCAGCAGGCGGACTCTCAACCACTGAGCCACCAGGGAAGCCCTTGATACATTCTTTTAGAGACATACCTGAAAGATACCTCCTAAGGAACATATATTCAAATGGGAAAAGGCCATCATTCCCTGTGTGCCTTTTCAGTATATTTTTTTCCATTCATTAACTGATTTTTTTAAAAAACAAACTAATTCATTAGTTTACAATTAGTGGTCTCTTCGTTCTGCACCTTCTTGGCAGGAATATTTTTAAACCCCTTAAATACCTATGATAAACCCCTTAAGGTATGTCCCTTAACCTGGCCTTCAAACAGTACATGACAAATTGCTGCCAGCAAGAAGGCACTGTCACACAACATATTAAAGTAGAAGTAAAAACAAAGTATCAGCAAAACTTTCTTATTTTATACTTTCCACCATCTTACACAACAAAGTAACAAAAGTAATTTGGAGAGTATTCCTAAAGCCTTGCTTTAAGAAAGCACCTTAAAATTGCTAGAACTAAGTAAAAGAAGCATAGTGCTCCATTTTATTAAATGATAAAGGGATGGCTTTCCTACACGGAACAAAGTAGAGTCTAGTGTTATATTTAAACATAAAAGGTGCAGGAAGAACTGATTTCCAGAAGACTTCTCAGTGAAGGAAATTGAGTTATCATGTTAAACTGCTGTGCAATTCAATAAGGATTACTTTTTAACTAGTTCTATTATATGTTAGTTGCCAGTGTCCCCTAGGTTGTTATTAACTGACAGTCGTAGAATGGAATGGATTCTGCTTCTTCACAACTGGAAAGGGGGGAAGGGTCTCATGGTAAAGAGGGGTGGGGGGTGGGAAGTGAGGGTAGCAGGAGTGGTGGACGATTAGTACAAAATTATAAAACACTTGTGATTTTAATACTTTGCTACAACCATCAGTATAGAGATTAAGGGTACCATTCAAATAGTATATTTATTATTATATAATAGAGCCCTCCAAGACTTTTCCCTTGCATGTGTTATTAGATGTAAAACCTGAGACACGTGCACAAAATGCTGACTAGACCATGTTCATGTAGTTCTAATGTGGAATAGTTAGAAGTCTCTGTGAATTCTCTGGAATATTACATTTACTACTTTTAACTCTGGAAAGCTGGCTGCAACACCAGCATTTTATTAGATTTTTTGAAATACCAAATGCCTGCCTTCTTTGATGTAAAAAAAATCATGGGCTTCGAAGCATGTTCACTGAGCTTTTACTGGCTTTGTTTTTGCTTACTATTACTGTAATATGAACTACTTCAGGCTTTCTTCAGCTATTGCTAGATGTTTTGAAACATTGCTCTTCTCATCTTGTTACAACTTTAGCTGTAGACCTTAAAGTTGTAAGCTAAGGTTAATATTATCGGGACTTCTGAGATTTAAGAAGTCGGGAGCTATCAAATGAAGTCCCTAGAGGTTCACTATATCCTCCTATTCTTGAATTCTGTCACCTGAACAGGAGTATATTTTGTCAAAAGCTATTTTTCCCCATCCTATTCATTGTCACTTGGATATTCTCCTTAATGAGCCTTCTGAGAATGTTGGATTCACCTTCTAAAACTTATGCAACAAGTTATTTCCAAACAAAACGGCCTCAGGGTTAATGTATAAGGTAAGGTCAAGTGAAATATTTTTGTCAATGCTAAGGAAAATTTCAACTTACATTTTTGCAACTTCTTTAACAACATCACAGCAGGTCATTTCTTTCATCTACAGAAAATAAAATATATATTCATTATGTTATGATTCAAAGAAGAACGCTTTCCACTTGTGTAACTTTCCAGGTTCTTTCCACAACTTTTATCAGTAACCCCATGCTCTTGAGATAGATTCTCAGATATAAAACCAAAGAAAATAACCTGAAATACAAAAAGACCAGAACCAAAGTTTTTTATTTACAGTGTAATGTTTTTTAATGATTATGCCAAAACATATTCTGGACAACCCTTGGGCACCACTAATTTTGTGAAAAATATTAAAGTTTATAAAAATCTAGATTCCTTTATGAATTTATTCACAGGCAGACCCTGACATTTAAAACATTAGCAAAGAAATGTTTTTTCTTTTCTTCTTTATAGCCAATTCAGGATAATAAAATGTAAACAAACCACGAATACCTTCTATATTCTAGAGGGGGATGAAGGAGTGAAATAAACTGTCCCTCATGAAACTGTTTGAGACAAAAATGCAAAATGTCAGGGAAAGCTTTGAAGAACCAAGATCTGAGTGGGGTCTTAGTTGGATCTGATTTGATTTTGAGGAAGATAAATGAACAGCACAAAGCAAAAGTGAACATTTGGAAATCAGGGTAGGAAAACAGCCCTTAAATGCCCAGCAGAAAAGTCTGCTGTACTGTAGGTACTGGAAGTAACCAATGCAAAAATTTTTTTAGGTATATGTGTTTCTGAACACAACTGACAAACAAACAAAAAAAGAGCAAACTAGTGTTCATATTCTGGATATGTGGAGGAGGATGGAAAATGGTGAAAAATAATGAATATAGTCATACAGCAGTCCAGACTTGAGGTGTATATCTAGGCTTATTATTTATTTTTGGTATTTTTTTTATATTTAGAAATCTTGATGACCCAGCTTATACAAATAGGTAAAATATTGGAAAATAACAACTGTTCACTCAATCTAGATGGAGATATTTTGTTGTACAGTATCTTTTCTGATGATTAATTTTTTTCATGTTAAAACTGGGAGTGAAGAAAAGGAAAATACCAATATTCATACTTTTGCCCTTACATGTTAAGTTCTATATTTAGTATATTAATTGTAACATACAAAGACAAACTTAAACTTGAAAAGATACATCTTAAATGTCAAAAATATTTTTATATATGTTGGTAAAGTTTATTTCATAAAGTTATATTCTTGGTAAAACAGAACACAAGCAGAAAAGCAGACCAGAGTAATGCAGGGGTTGGCAAACTCTTTTTGTAAAGAGCCAAGTAGTAAATATTTTATTAGACTTATTGGGATATGGTGTTTGGTCCCCGTCACCAACTAAACTCCACTGTTGTACTAGGGCAAAAGCCAGAGACTGAATATGGCTGGGTTTCAATAAAACTTTAAAAAGCATTGCAACTAGAGATTATCATACGAAGTGAAGTCAGAGAAAGACAAATAACCATATGACATCACTTATATGTGCAATCTAAAATATGACACAAATGAACTTATGTATGTAACAAAAACAGACTCAGACACAGAGAACAGAGCTGTGGTTGCCAACGGGGAGGGGACTGGGGGAGGGATGGAGTGGGAGGTTGGGGTTGGCAGATGTAACTATTATATACAGAATGGATAAACAAGGTTCTGCTGTACAGCACAAGGAACTATATTCAATATCCTATGATAAACCATAATAGAAAAGAATATAAAAAAAGAATGTATGTATTTGTATAACTGAATCACTTTGCTGTACAGCAGAAATCAGCACAACATTGTAGATCAACTATACTTCACTTTAAAAAAAAAAAAATGCAGGCAGTGGGCCAGTTTGCTAACCTCTGATTTAGAGCATATGTTTTCATCATTAAGTGTACATGTTCCTCAATAGAAGTAATCGTTCTCAATTCTTAAGTACGATTTGTTAGTATTCCCATTCCTTGCTAGGATTTAACCACAGAGGACAAAAGAACAATTGTACTAAACAATCTATTTTCAAATTTCCACATAATACTACGGAGAGATCAAAGCAAAAGAGAAGATAGTAGAAGACAGGAACTTAGCACAAACCAGGGAGTATATGATGGAAAAGAACACTGGTCTAAGAGTTATTAGGTCTGTGAATTGTTCATAAGCAATATTCTATGACTCTAGCCAGTGTGTTTAACCCAGGGCTGGACTTGGACTAAGTGATCTCTAAAGTCCTTTTGTCAATTTTATCAATACTAAAATACCAAACATAAATTAGGCTTTTATACGTCTAGAACTTGCCATTAAATTCCAAGCACTAAAAAAATGTTTTCTAGGACCTAGCCTTAAATAAGCTGAATAAGTTAATTAGTTGAGCAAGGCTCCCAGTACAGCATTAATATTTAAATGTATATAAAATTTTTTCTCACTGTAATTTACCAAAATGTTGATGAATCATACACCTGTCTTTAGGGAAGTTTCTGATAAGCAATGAAGAGTTGGTGGGTACTGTTTCAATATAAAGTTGATCAATTTATGGCTAAAAGGAAAGCCAGCAAATTTTTAAGAAACCTTTTTCACACTAATAGATAGATGATGGGTTCCCATGCCCTATTTAGCTAGGAACAAAAAGGAAAGAGAAGCAAAGGAGCACAGACTCTTAATGTGTAAGACTTCCACAGACAAAAGCTGTTCTCCAGATGGAAGAAATGATACAATAAAAGAGCAAAGTTCTCAGCCTAAGGGTCACAGGGCTCCATGAATGGGCTTCAAGGATTTTGTGACATTATATGAAGATTTGTTCGTATTTTTTTTGGATTAAGCAGCCACCAAAATCATAAAGGGATCCATGACCCAACTCTACAGGTAATATGCTACCAGCTTTCCTACTCAGCCACCTAGCTAGCAGCTTCAGAAAGCTCTACTCAAAACGGCAAACCACACTTGGAGTAAAAGGTTTAGTTTGTGGTGATAAAATTTCACCACATGAGGATAATGCTATAGCAAAATTTCAAGCAGTAAATATGTATGTATTACCTGAAGCTTTTCGATTTCTGTCTTTGCAGCTTGTCTGGCTTTGCCAATGGCACAGCCCCAATAACCCTATTTAAAAAGAACATACACGAAAAATACATATGTATTATTAAATTAATACACTATCATAAGTCATTAATGACTACTGTTTGTTTAAAGGTTAATGAAAGGTTGTTAAATGACATTCAAAAGCACATCTGGAGAAATATAGTCAAAAGACATTTTAATGACCACCAAGGGACTCAAAAAAATTAAAATAACTTAAATCTAGAGTAATCTGTATTATTTTCAAGAAGTATATCCAAAGAAAAACAAATTATTTCATTATGTATATACACTTCATGAACTAGAAGCATTTCTGAGGACAGGAATAGAAAAAATTTTAGCATTCTGACAATGGAAGTTATTTTAGAGAAAGAAATAATTCCTAAGAGTTAAATAAGCCTTTTTTTAATATATACATATGAATTATGTGTGTGTGAATATATACTTTTTTTTTTTTTTTTGCCACACCAGCACAACTTGTGGGATTTTAGTTTCCCAACCAGGGATTGAACCTGGGACCTCAGCAGTGAGAGCACGGAGTCCTAACCACTGGACAGCCAGGGAATCCCCTAATTTATACTGTAAAGGTTTTTTTACTTGTGTAACCAGTGTATAATGGCAAAACATAAAGAACATTTTTTTTAATGAGTATAAAAAAAACCATAAAAATCTCAGAAGACACTTAAGAAAAGGTAATTAGAGAAACGTCCAAGAAATCCCACTTGAAATCCTTTTTAAAAAGGGAATTGGGGAACTCCCTGGTGGTGCAGTGGTTAGGACACAGGCTTTCACTGCCATGGACCTGGGTTAGATCCTTGGGTGGGAAACTAAGATCCCACAAGCCGTGTGGCACAGCCAAAAAAACACAACAAAAACAAAACTTTAAAAGGGACGGCATTGGGCTTCCCTGGTGGCGCAGTGGTTGAAGAGTCCGCCTGCCGATGCAGGGGACACGGGTTCTTGCCCCGGTCCGGGAAGATCCCACATGCCGCAGAGCGGCTGGGCCCGTGAGTCATGGCCGCTGGGCCTGCACGTCCGGAGCCTGTGCTCCGCAGCGGGAGAGGCCACAACAGTGAGAGGCCCGCGTACCACAAAAAAAAAAAAAGGACGGCATTCACTTTTACATTCATTTTTAAGATACTGCTAATATTTGTAGTAATAAAGGAAATAGCACATATTCAAGATTTTATCTTCACTATGCAGTTTCTATAATAGCATATTTAAAGCCACAAATCTGGGACTTCCCTGATGGTCCAGTGGTTAAGACTCCACACTCCCAATGCAGGGGGCGATCCCTGCTGGGCGAACTAAGATCCTGCATGTGGCATGGCTCGGCCAGAAAACCAAAAAAAAAAAGACACAGATCTTCCTCTGCCTCACATCCATAGGTTATTGTCATTAATGTTAAAACAAGAAAAAAATGTTACCTTCCTTGAAAGAATATTAAAGAAACCTCATATAATCCAAATACATGATTTAAGTGCTAATGAGAGACCATTAAACTAGAAATAGAATTTCAGATGATTCAAAACTACTCACATATGAAACACCCGATGGGTCAATCATGTAGAGTTGTGCACCATCATTCACACTGTAAGACCCTAACATGAAACTACATAAAAGTAAATTAGTAATTTTAAACCATGATTCTTAATACCAGAAAAGTATTAAAAAGTACAGTGATAGGGCTTCTCTGGTGGCACAGTGGTTAAGAATCCGCCTGCCAATGCAGGGGACCCAGGTTCGAGCCCTGGTCCGGGAAGATCCCACATGCTGCGGAGCAACTAAGCAACTAAGCCCATGTGCCACAACTACTGAGCCTGCGCTCTAGAGCCCGCAAGCTACAACTACTTAAGCCCAAGCGCCTAGAGCCCGTGCTCTGCAACAAGAGAAGCCACCACAATAAGAAGCCCGCGAACCGCAACGCAGGGCAGCCCCCACTCGCCGCAACTACAGAATGCCCGTGCGCAGCAACAAAGACCCAATGCAGCCAAAAATAAATTTATAATAATAAATAAAATTTAAAAAATAAAAAGTACTGTGATAAAAATGCAATTGTACTTTCTAAGACAAACATTTACTAATACCCATATAACTCATAGTAAACACTTTGATAATGTAGTTTGGATAAAAACTAGTATATACTTGAAAACTTTTCACAATTCATGTGCCTTTGTTTAGTATTAAACTTTCTGATGAAACTTTCCTGAGAGGACAGCAGTGGAGAGAAAGGAGTACTGATAGATGGACAAGTAATAAGGGGGCCCAACAGCTAAAGGAATAAACATGAAAAAGCCAAGGGGACAAAATTCCTGATGTGAATATGCTGAAACTACCTAAAACTCTTGTTCCACCCTTCATTCTTTTCTGGCTATTCCCCGGTATTCCTCCATTTATTTTCCTGCAATAAAAATTGCAGGAAAATTGGTTCAATGCATTTTTTTTATGCTCAACAAATTAAAATTAGGGTATTAAAAAATCATATGAATTACTGATATTTTGAAATTACAAGTAGAAAAGAAACCAGCCTTATCATTTCATGTGCAGAATACTGTAACAGCTACATCCCATTTAAGAACATCTGACCTATTGCTTAAAGTATATCAGATGGAAACTAATGAGAAAACTGAAGTGTCAGTATAATTGGCTACTAAATAGTAACAACATGGAATATATTTAAAATCAGTTTGCCATTTCCTGAAAATGTTTGGGTTTAGTTCCAGATACTTTTTTCCCCCAGTTTTATTGGGAAATAATTGACATACATTGTTATATAAATGTAAGGTGCACAGCATGATGGTCTGATTTACATACACTGTGAAATGATAAGCACAATAGGTTTAGTTAACATGCATCATCTCATATAGATACAATTAAAAGAAAAAAAACTTCCTCCTTTTGTGACGAACTCTAAGGGATCTACTATATTAAAAATTTTCCTTTTTATCACACATCAGTGTTAACTATAGTCATCGTGTTGTACATTATATCCCTAGTACTTATACCTTTTGGGACTTACCTTGTGGGTCAGTGGTTGGGAATCTGCCTGCCAGTGCAGGGGACATGGGTTTGAGCGCTGGTCCTGGAAGATCCACATGCCACGGAGCAGCAACTAAGCCCGTGCACCACAACTACTGAGCCTGCGCTCTAGAGCCTGCGAGCCACAACTACTGAGCCCATGCGCTGCAACTACTGAAGCCCACATGCCTAGAGCCCGTGCTCCACGACAAAGACAAGCCACCGCAATGACAAGCCCATGTACTGCAACGAAGAGTAGCCCCCTCTCGCTGCAACTAGAGAAAGCCCGTGCACAGCAACGAAGACCCAACACAGCCAAAAATAATTTTAAAAAAAGTTTATATACCTTTTGACCACCTTCCTCCAGAGAATTTATTATAATTAGATTAAAATATTACTATGAATTCTGTGTTTTATCCTGTCCAAATCTGCATAGTCTTTCATTTTTCAGTTTTTATTTTTAAGTACATCATTTTATTTAATCACTGCCCTAATACTTCTTGATGATACTTCATTTTTTAAGGGTATAAAAGGCTAATTAGATTCTGAGAAAACAAATACCTACAGTACAGATATCACTGAATATCTCAGTAAATTTCATACCTGCAGCCAAAAGGTCTAACAGCACTGTAGAGTGTATAGGCATGTACATACATGGCCACTCTGTCTGCAAGATGCTGTGGGGAAAAACAGAAGAGCTTATTAATACTCTTCTCTTTCTGTTCCAAAGGCTCTTCAACATGTTATCAGCTTACTTTTAGTGGAATGTTATATCCAAAGTTAGATCTAAAGTTGGAAGCCTCTTCTCTCGCAATGTCTGCTAAAGAACGAGCATCTGCCAACAAACCCGCTACGGCCTGAAAGAAAAAAAAAGTACCAATTCAGTAGATAACATTCCTATCACAAATCAAGGAAAGTATGTAATTATTACAGGCTTATTTGATATTTTTAACAAGTATCACTATTAGAATAAATCTGTTTGGCTTAAAGGTCTTTCTTTACAAGGCATTCTGGCATTTTGATGCTTGAGTACGGGATTACAATTTGGAAATTTCCCAAGTGTGACTACATTGTTTTGTCCATTGATCACATTCAGAAAAACCTCCATGTCTCCCCATTCTCCACTTCATTATAAAGAACAAAACAACAACAAAGAAGAATATAACCATTTGTTTTGGTTAGCACTGATCCTTTATTTAAAGCCATTCTGTGTTCAAAAAGCTATTAAAAGTTTTCACCTAAAAGGCACAACCTCAAATTCCTTTTTCAGCTTAACTAATAAATTGTAATGACAAACCAAAACATGACAAACCACAAATCTGGTGGCTTAGAATTGCAATTACTAAACCACGTGCTGAGACATCCCAGGGCACTATAGTGAACTCAGAGTTGTGGGGCATTTTAAGTTTGGGGGAAACATATGTTGAAGTACTTAACGGTTTCAACATTAGATCATTCTACATTCTTTTTACTGCCATCCGCTCGTTGAAAAGCTGGGTTGCCATGATATAAAATAAGTACTGTGCAAAAAACAATGCAGAACAGGAAACGGGGTGGAGGTGGGGGGGCGGCATCTAATCCAATTCCAAAGTTTAAGAAGTTGTGCAGTACACATTAGTTAACTGTGACTGTTTAAAAATATTTTTCTTTTGCTGTTTGTGATGAGTTTGTTTTTGTTTTGTTTTTACAGCTACTAAGTTTTTAGGACACAACCACTTAGTTGTTTAGACCTACATATATAATAAACAGAACCACTGGGTATTTCTTTTGGTCTAGGGAAGCCATGAAAACAGAAAAAACTACTGAAACACTTATGGGTACTGGGAACCAGTGGCACAAAAGATTTGCAGAATTTAAAAATAAGTACTATCAAAATTTTTAATAGCCTTTTTTTCTACTGCTACCTAGTAGTAGTAATAATGATGAAAATCCTTAACATATTATTGATCATTCATTACATGCTAATAAGCATTTTACATAATTATACATGAAGGTAGGTAGGTACTATTACCACCATAGTTTTGCAGGTTAGAAAACTGCTGTTTAGAATAACTTCCACAAGGATACCCAGGTAGTAATTTTCACCATTTAAACAATCTTCCATTGCTTTGGATAAAACCCACTGTGAAGTCTAAAAATTTATCAGATCACTTGGAGACAGAACATTAATCCTTCATTTTCTCCAACCCTGTTCAATGTCTAATGTTTTGCCAATTTCCAGCTATAAGGAATGCCATCAGTTTCCTGGCTTTAAATAACAAATGGGACAAATGTGAAAATTCTAGGATGATAAAATTCTTTCCATCACTAAAGTGCTTATAAGCATATATGATTTTTTTCCAAAATATACCTATCTAAAGTTTTTTTAAGTGAAAGAAAGCAGGATTCCTTACCTCATACCAGCTAGGTTACAATCGGGCAAGTTTCAAGAAAACATACCAGTTTCACTGGCAATAATAAATTTGTTCAGGAGAGAAAACAAGTTCAAAAAAAAAAAAAATCTGAAGCAAAAAAAAAAAAAAAAATTTTTATCTGTAGCTTTATAGTTTACTGGCTATATTTTGCTAGTCCTTTTTGTGTTTGTAACACATCTCATTTAGAAATAACAAAGCTACTCGTATTTCAGCAGAATGAGTGGATCCTATAGGATCTCACCCTGCAGAATGGTCTCTAGAGTAACACACAGACCATGCAGACCCAAGTATGAATCCCAGCATATTTCTTTACCACCTGTGCATCTTTTTCTCATCTGTAAAAATGGGATTAATATTACTTGTACTGGGTTGTCAGGATTAAATGAGATAATTTATGTAAAGAACTAGCATAGTACCTAGCACACAGTGTTCTCTTTTCTTCCTTGACTTTTCAGTAAGCAAAGTTAAAAATCATTTCTTTTCTTTTTTTTTTGGATTGTTGCTCTTACTGAAGAAAGTCTGACATCTATATAGGATGACTTCAGTATATACCAGTAATGTATCTATGTCTTGGCCTGCAACTGTGCAAAGCAGTCACTCAAGATACCAGCTGCATGAAATAAATACAGTGATGCTTATGAAGCTACTAGAAAGCATGTGTTCACTCTTCCCTTCATCGGACATCCTTTCCTGATGCTCCACCTTACTATAAAGGTCTTCTCTTTCTGATAACATCTTCAGTGTAACAGTGATCCCCAGAAAGGATACAAAAAGCCAAAGATTCATTGCCTCCCAAGCATGTACCTTCATTGATCTATACTGCCAAGATTTCTTTTTAACCCATACTTCTCACCCCCTCCCCCCCCCTCCTTTTCTTAAGGCAACTTGGTTTTTCATATCTATCTCCAATCAGGTTATACAATAAGAATGCTACCTTCCTTTTAGACAGTGAGCTGTTCACAAACCAGTAACTTTCTGATTACTTCTATAGCTGCTCTCTGCTGTTTCTGCCTCAGTGCTAAAGTATTAAATGGGTTCTTAACAATCACATTTTCACATATTCCAGTTAGTTATTTCACAAGAAACTGGACAAGGCAAAAAGGAACATTTTTAAATGTAACCTTACCATTCCGACATGCCGATCAACATTAAAAAGTCGTTTGTTAGAACCTTCTTCATAAAGTTTAGAAAGGACTAATTTTTCTACCCCAAAGACAACGCCATCTTTACATCTGATTCCAATAGCTGTACTGAAACAAGTAGAAGAAAATCAATTTTTTTAACTGAAAATAAAAGAAACTTTGTAAACCCAAGTTTAAAAAACAAAAACCACAAAAACAGGCAAATTTGTTTCTTAAAGCATATCAAGTCTTTAAAATAAATACATTTGAAAACTAGAAAGGACAGTCTAAAATGTGATGAATTAGATCCATATAAATAATCATGTGACCAAAAAAATCTCATATCATGACATGGAAAGATATTAATACATAAGTGAAAAAAGATGCCAACAAAATATGTACCAAATGGCACAGTGTCTAGCATATATTAGCCATCTTACAACAAATGCCGACTAAAGTCATGTGCAATTAAAACTGGTATGTAAGGGCTTCCCTGGTGGAGCAGTGGCTAAGAATCCGCCTGCCAATGGAGGGGACATGGGTTCGAGTCCTGGGCAGGGAAGATCCTGCATGCCGCGGAGCAACTAAGCCCGTGCGCCACAACTACTGAGCCTGCGCTCTAGAGCTCGCAAGCCACAACTACTGAGCCCGTGTGCCACAACTACTGAGCCCGTGTGCCACAACTACTGAAGCCCATGCGCTAGAGCCCGTGCTCCACAACAAATAGAAGCCACGGCAATGAGAAGCCCGCGCACTGCAACAAAGAGTAGCCCCCGCTGACCACACTAGAGAAAGCCGGCATGCAGCAACGAAAACCCAACGCAGCCAAAAAAATTAATTTATTATTAAAAAAAAAAATGGTACATAATATGCATACAAAAGACAGGCTACATACAAACTAAAAAGTTACCAGTGACTATTCTCGGTGGAAAGATTATTTTTCTTTCTTTTGCTTTTTCTGCAATAATCATGTGTTGCTTACTATTTAAGTGTAAAAGAATAAACATTTTGTACAACTGTTTAAAACAAAGTAGATCAAAAAATAATCTGAAGTAAAATGTGGAGAAATTATACATTGCCATTTCAAGATGAAAATACATGAATTACTTTAATCTTCTAATTCTTTTAACAAAGAGAAACAACCAGAAAAATGAGCTGAGCCACAGGCACAAATATGTAAAGAATTGCAGACACTCCTTCCCCCACACTTCAGGTATCTTTTCAAGTTTAAACTCCTTGGCCCAGCTTTCAGCACTCCCCAAGAATCTGCAAAGCCCATCTAGCGAATTCAGTTTCCTGTTATAGAGGTCTTGTGCTCTACCAAATTCAACCTCACTGTCACCCCTCAAACACCTTAATGTTCATTTTTGCTTTTCTGTCTTTATTGCGGTTATCCTGGGTACTAGAATACACTTCCTCCTCACCACTGCCCATTTAAATAAATTTCCACAAACTTTTGCAAAATCACTTGAATAGCCTCAGGTAGCCATTCCCAATTCTCCCAACTCATCATCTTCCTCACCTTTCAGAACCTAAAACATTCTTTTTTCTAAACTAAAAGTTCTAAAGTGTGGTTTGTGAGGTCAAAATTATTTTCATAAAAATACAAAGACAGGGGCTTCCCTGGTGGCGCAGTGGTTGAGAGTCCGCCTGCCGATGCAGGGGACACGGGTTCTTGCCCCGGTCCGGGAAGATCCCACATGCCGCAGAGCGGCTGGGCCCGTGAGTCATGGCCGCTGAGCCTGCGCGTCCGGAGCCTGTGCTCCGCAGCGGGAGAGGCCACAACGGTGAGAGGCCCTCGTACCGCAAAAAAAAAAAAAAAAAAAAAAAAAGAAGTGTGATGTTTCTGATAGTCTATAATGAAATATGTCTAATTTGGAAGCTCTGTTATAACTCAGTGAACCAATATTTTCCAAATGACCAACTCACAATGTTGACGGGTAAAACATGCAAAGTGTAAGACAGCCCAACAGATTTTAATGTAAAAGTAGAAAAAGTTCATTGTTATGTTTTCTGACTCCACACTGCAACTAATCTTTAAGAAACTAATATTTGTCCAGTTTTGGTATAGTATCATAAAACAACATGAAGCCTGATTTGTTTCACAAGCTCCAACAAAAGTAACAACATACTGAAGCAGAAGGAGATATGAGACTCTCTTTAATTAAGATTCAATTAATTATTGAGATTTACAAAAATGTAAAACAATGCCACTCTTCTCACAACATTTTTTTCTATGTTTTGGAAAAGTAATTTGCATTAAAAATGTTATTAATGGGCTTCCCTGGTGGCGCAGTGGTTGAGAATCTGCCTGCTAATGCAGGGGACACAGGTTCGAGCCCTGGTCTGGGAGGATCCCACATGCCGCAGAGCAACTAGGCCCGTGAGCCACAACTACTGAGCCTGCGCATCTGGAGCCTGTGCTCCGCAACAAGAGAAGCCGCGATAGTGAGAGGCCCACGCACCGTGATGAAGAGTGGCCCCCGCTTGGCACAACTAGAGAAAGTCCTTGCACAGAAACGAAGACCCAACACAGCAAAAATAAATAAATTAATAAACTCCTACCCCCAACATCTTCAAAAAAAAATGTTATTAATGTTACTCAAATATTTTAATAAATGTTAATTTAAATTATTTGTTAACATGCAGTTGTGTTTATTACTGTTACTTAAATGAATTTATAAGTATTTTTAATTTTTCAGTTTCAATTTCTAATATGGTAAATATTGATGAACCAATAACCTGCATAAATAAATGCTCTTCAGGGTGATGTTAAATATTGATAGAACCTACAACCTACATAATTAAATGTTCTTCAAGGTCCTCAGTGATTTTTTTTTCCAGGTATAAAGGGGTCCTAAGGCCAAAATTTTGTGTACATTTTTGTTCCAAACAATCTAGCCTTTCAGTTATGTTGCTCAATCTTCCTTTCATATCCTGTCTCCTCAATGAGGCTAAAGGGAACGATTATAATTTTATCCCGTTTTTCCTTTTGCATATTACCTGCTAGGAGCATACTTTTATAAAATAGTTTTGATCATGATATATATATTTTTTTTTTTTTAATAAAATGTTTTTAAGTATTCACTTATATGTCAATTATTTGTTTTGGTAGTTCCTATGCTTAACGTAACAGGTACTCAAAAGTATTTGCCTTCTAAATTCCCGAGATTGAATTTCTATCTCCAGGACTTCCCTGGCAGTCCAGTGGTTAAGACTCCACGCTTCCATTGTAGGGGGCATGGGTTTGATCCCTGGCTGGAGAACTAAAATCTGACATGCTGTACAGGCACAGCCAAAAAATAATAATATAAATAAAAAATTTAAAAAAAAGAATTTATCTCTTTTAATGCAGAATATAATCATATCAAATTATTTGGTTAAATGTTTTCTAACTATCAGTTTATATGCCAGACTCGTAAGAAAATTCATATGTAATTTTTCTATTTTCTACTTTCTGTGCCCACAAAACAAACATTTTCAAATTTCATTCTTATGGTAAGGTATATGAAGTAGTTAGGTTAGATGTCCACATCCCAATTTTACAGACAGAAAAGTAACATTCAGAGGACTGAATAGTGGAAACCTATATAATATTACCATTAGGCAGCAGCTAGGAGAAAAATTCACATCTTCTGATCCTCATCCAGTATTCCATCATACCAAGTTACACAGATCCCTTTAAAAGAGGAACTTTCCTAGTAATTTTTCTTTATGCAGAAAAAATACATTAATTTTTAATGTTTCCATTTTAAAAAATTATATTTCTTCAAGTTTGCTTAAATGTAACTGTTTTAAACCATATTTAGAAATACTTTATAGAAAACAAATTGCTAAGATAACCAGACCCTCACAGGCTAGTCTCAATTTTCTGGGTTACAGATGACTTCAAAATGCATCCCCAGTTTTTCTCTTAGTCAAGACATCTCCCACCAGTTTTTTACACCAATGAAAACGCAAGAATGCAAAGGAGGAAGAGAAAAACAATGACTTCCTCAAGTCTTTCTCCAGCTCCTTGGCCTATGAGCCTATCTTCTTTAACCAACAGGAAAAATAAGTGTCAACTTATTTTTTCTTTTTTTTTTTTAGGTCTTTAATCCATTTTGAGTTTATTTTTGTGTCTGGTGTGAAAAAATGTTTTAATTTCACTCTTTTACATGTAGCTGTCCAGTTTCCCCAGTACACTTATTTGCTTTCATTTTTTTTAATTTTTAAGTTTTTTTATTGTCAACTTTTTTCTTGAATTTGACTCTCTTCTGAACTCTTTCAGGCCTTGTACACAACGACAAATACAGTGCAGCCTAAAATTCTTAACAGCCTTACTTCTATTATATTATCAGATACTGACAGTTTGTAAGTAACAATATCTATAATAATACATTTAAACACAGAATCTACTAGCTTCATTAACAAATCCTGTAAGAAGACTTAAAAAATATTTTTGCTCAAAAACTTTAAAATACTATTTCATAAACCATTAGAAATCCACATACCTTCTTTCTACCACCCAGAAAATAGAACAAAAAATGAACATTTATTTATTCAGTAACTACTGAGGGCTATGTGCTAGCCCATGCAAAGACCAGTTACAGTCCCTACCCTCATGAAACTTCCATAATCAAATATCGAAGATACTAGTAGAAAGTGAAAAAACTACATCTACACGTGGACTTTTCTAAAATTCTGGAAACATTTCCCTACTACACAGGTTTTCATTATAATGAAAACACCAAGCTCAAACATCAACACCATTTGTTTAGTAGGCCTAAAAAAAAATTTTTGAGAGATCTGAATGAGATGTCATGAACAAAATTTTTTTCATCCCGAAGCTGCTTTAGATTCAAAAATACGATTATTTATATATATATATATATATATATATATATATATAAATAAAAAACTGAATCACTGAGCTGTACACTTGAAACTAACACAACATTGTAAATTAACTATACCTCAATAAAAAAAAAATTAAAGGGGCTTCCTTGGTGGCTCAGTGGTTAAGAATCTGCCTGCCAATGCAGGGGACACGGGTTCGAGCCCTGGCACAGGAAGATCCCACATGCCGCGGAGCAACTAAGCAACTCAGCCCATGCACCACAACTACTGAGCCTGTGCTCCGCAACAAGAGAAGCCACCGCAATGAGAAGCCCAGGCACCGCAATGAAGAGTTGCTCCCGCTCGCCACAACTGGAGAAAGCCTGTGCGCAGCAACAAAGACCCAACACAGCCATAAATAAATAAACAAACAAACTCTATTAAAAAAAATTAAAAATGAAACCAGTTTGTGCAGACTATGTTCAATTAGAAATGATTTTTTTTAAATGATCATATATGAGACACAGATGTAGAGAACAAACGTATGGACACCAAGGGGGGAAAGCGGCGGGGGGTGGTGTTGGTGGTGGGATGAATTGGGAGATTGGGATTGACATGTATACACTGATGTGTATAAAATGGATGACTAATAAGAACCTGCTGTATAAAAAAAAAAATTAAAAAAAAAGATCATATAACTGATTGCAAAAATTCTTCAATATAAGACTCAGAGAATTTGTCAATAAGCCAGTAATTCAACTAAGATGTTACAGTGGTGGCAAGGAATCATTTTAGTGAATTACTCTAAACAAAAAAAGACAGAGTGAAGGAAATAAGTCCAACGGGAAAATATCTTAGTGATCCTACACCTTTTGGAGTATGGCAGCAGAAGAGAAAAATAAAAAACATCCCTGCTGAGATGATCATGTGACCAACTGCACAGGACATTTAAAACACAAGGAAATAAAAGATCAGACGATAAAGTCACAATCCTAATGGCCAAGGAAAACAATGATATGTATCAGGAATTTGAAAAAGGAATAAAGGTCTAGCAAAGATGTTGATGAATTTGGTTTTATACACTTCATTTGAGACTTGGCAGAATGTCTAAGTGGATAATTCTGGAGTCAACTGAAAATATAGGCACATGGAAAGATCTGGCCTAAAGAGAGATCTGGAAATGACTAATAAATTGAGATTATTTTAGGGCATATATTATTCTGTGCCAAAGTAACATAACAAACCCTAATTACCAAAAATATAGAAAAGAAGACATTTAATACCTGGTTAAAACATGGTAATTTCAAGTAAAACAATGTTTCTTACCTACTATTTTCCACAGCCTTCATAGCATACTCAACTTGAAAAACTCTTCCATCAGGAGAGAATGTAGAGGCTGACAGGTCATACTAGGAGGAAAAGGCAATAATAAGCTTATAATGATGTATCTTTGGCAGTAATAACCTTACACTTTTTTTCCCCCCTAAATGGCTTACACATCAGAAATGTGTGTTAAATCTCAACACAGATTTTGCTTTAAAGAGAAAGGGGAAGCATGTCAGAGCAGCAACAGAAGCTAAGACAAAGTTATACACTTTAGATTTCTGCTAGAAAAGCAATGGATACAAGTCCTGCATCAAGTCAGAACTTTTCCCACACAGGACATGGCTCATTTCTAAAAAAACTGCTATGGTAAAAACAGCATTGGAGCATTTTAATTCATAGCTGTGGCACTAAGAAACTGAGGGACCTTGGACACATCATTTAGCATTCAGACATTTAATAAGCATCTATTATATGTTAGTCACTATAAGGAAATACAAAGACTACTCATTCTAGAAGTCCTTCATCTTCAAAAATCAGACCATGAACAAATCTAGGAGCTGAAGATACAGCAGTAAATCAGAAAAGGTACTATGATGAAAATAAGACAGGGTGAAGTGATAGTCTCAGGGACTACCACAGACTACCTGATCAAGTAAGGCATTGTTGTTGGGGCAATTATATTTAGTTATTTAGGCTAAGCTAGAATTAATAACAAGTAATTAGTCATTTAGGATATGGAGGAGGAGCGTCCTGGTATTTGGCATAAAAGACCTTAGGGTAGAAATAAGCTGAGCACAATAAGAAAAAGAAATAAGGCCACTGTGTCTTGAGCACCATAAGTGGTAAACAGAAGAGTAAACTGTATCAGAGGCATATAAGGGCCAAACTATGTTAAGTCTTTTAGGCTGGAGTAGGAAGTTTTCATTTCTATTCTAAATCCAACAGAAAGTCATTGGAGTTTGAGGGGGAAAGGGGGAGAGGTTATGTCTAATTTTTTTAAGACGTTGTTCATCTGGAAAATTAATTAGAGAGGGAACAAGAGTGGAAGCAGAGGTTAAGTATTCCAAAGGTAGTGTCTTAGACTATAGAAAAAGAGATGGAAGGTGTTATCATTGGAGGGTACAATCAGAAAAACCTTGCTAATGGATTGGCCCTAGGAGTAGAGTAAAAAAGAAATTAAAAGTGCATCATAGATTATTTTTCATTTGCACAACTAGAACTCGCCCATTCACTGAAATGAAAATTGTAGGAGATGCAAAATGGCAAGGGAAAAAGAAAACCCAGAGATCTACTTTGGACATGTCATTTGAAATGGCTATTAATCAAGTGGAGAGAAATGTCAAGAAGACAGGTCTTCATATCCAGAGTTCTTGGGACAAGTAAAGACAGGAGATAAATCTTCAACAGTGGTGCTTCCTGGTCTCAGTTTGTTGATTTGTTAAATGAAGATCCTTAACTCTACCACTGTAATACCGAAATATCTCACCTGGTTATATTATCAAATATTTTTAAAGTGTTTGTAGAACCCTTTAGAACACTATTAATCTAGGGTAATATTAATGTAGTTGCAAAGTCAATTTGCTACAACAGGCATTACTGAGCATCAACTAATCCAAAAACGATATGACAATCTTAGCATCTCATAACCGAATGGATTAAACCATTCCAAGTATACGTTGCGTATTATCAAACTCGGAAAACCAGTACTTGGGCCTAATGGTGAGTATAAAAGTCTTGTGCACAGTAGGAGTATAAAATGAACTGAGAAACCCATCATTCAATGCCTCTAGTGAAAACCACCAATAAATATTTCTAAACAAAAACTGTATTTTCTACATGGAGAAATACATAAAAGGAGTAAGCAGAAGATTGCATATATGCAGTTCGTTTGACAAAGGAAAGTAGTAGGCCGGAAAAGTTAACAAATCCAACTCCAAAATCCTGAACTGTCTCTTCAAAGTCAGAAGCGGTTAAGTCTGTAGCTAACCATTTAAACGCTTAACGGTACTGATACCTCATAGTGCTGTTAAGTAATTTGTACAGGAAAAGCTGAGACACAGGAAAAATGGAAAGGATTCTTCCGATTCCGCTTTTTAGACTATTTTTCTTATCAGTTCTGAGAAAGCTCCAGGGACTCATACAGAGCGGTCCATCACTACACTCGAAGGAAAGACAGAGAATTCCCGTGAGGCAGCAGCACCCCAGGAACTGCAAAGGGGTTCCTTGGAAAGCGGCGTCTCAGCCCTTGGACTCTCAAGCCGCCTTGCCTCAGTGGTTCTCAAGAGGCTAACTGTCGCCCAAACCCTTCACTCACACACAATTTCAGGCCCCACGAGTTTTCACTTTCGGTTTCCCTAAGCGACTAAAGATAGTGACTCAGCAACCCAAAGCGGCTCCAAATCTAACTGCTGCGCGGCAAGCCCGCCACACCTGAGCTGAGAAGCTTCAAGCCACGGTCACTGCAGACGCGGGCCTAGCAATCAGCGTCGGAAAGACCCCAGGTCCACCGCGCAACTGGAAGCGGCCCACCTGCCTCCCGGAAGCACCAGCGCACCCCGGGCCGGCGCACCCCTCGCGGTCCGTCCGCGTTCCCTTCCCACGCTAATCCTTATGTAGACTATCACGCCGAGAGACAACGAACTCACCCCGGTGCCGATCGAGCTCATCGCGCTAAAACCCACGGGGACGCCTAGGTCTTCAGGATCTAAAGCGATCCCCCCTACGCTGCAGCACGCAGACGAGTAACAGGCTCTCTCATTGGCTGTTCTTTCCACCAATAGCCTTCTCTGTGGCTCGTTCCTGGGGCCTTAGCCCAGGAACAGAGGATTGTGGGAAAAGGAAGGGGATGTGCGTGGGGTGCAACGCGTGGGGTGCAAGCAACGCGTGGGGTGCAACGCGCATGTGCAGAAGCAATAGACGTGGAGTTACGTAGGGTTCTGCTTACTTCTGACAGTCAGGTTTCGGTCTTGAGGGTCGTTGAGAAACTTTAAGTTTTCGGGTGGCTTGAGGAGCTGCGCCATTCCTTTTCCTAGGAATTATTATTTATCTTTTATCCCTCTCTTTCTCTGCCTAATTCTTTCTTAGAGCAAAGCAGAGAGTTGTTCTTATACTCTTACAAAGACCAGAGAAAACGGTAGGGGAGAGGGTTTCCCTCCACCCTTGGCGGCCTTGTTCTAAACCAGTATATTGATGGCATCCCCTTCATCCACCTATTCTAACAAAAAAGAAGGAACGTGCGCTCTAAGGAGAGCGCTCTAATTCCGACCTTTAAGCTCAGGTCGGAATTTTACAGAAGCATTAGGACTCTTTGAGTGTGACTCTATTTAGTAGAATTAAGGATAAGACTGATTAACTATTATTTGTTGAGCTCTATATGTCCCAAGTACTCAGTTAAATACTGCTGGCTGATAAAACGGCGAAGGAGACATTTACATTCAGTGGGAAGAAATAGGCAACAAAGAGTAAATAGGCAAATAGTTGCATCTTGTGGTAAAAAAAAAAGAGACAATGGAAGTTTGAACTTTAGACCTATTATTGATACTTAAGGAATGACTTTCGGAATGGGTGATATTTAAACTGAAACGTGGGGTTGTTATCGAAATATAAACTTGGCTTGTTATGGGAACTGTCAGATCAGTGTGGCCTGTCATAGAGATTAAGTGGGGGAGAGTGACAGGAAGTGAAATCAGAGAGGTGGAAGTGGGATCAGACCTTGTAGTGGTTTGGATTTTAATCTGATTTTAAATGGAAAGCCATTTTTCCCCCTCTTTCCCCTGGAAAGCCATTTTTAACTGCTAAATACTTTAGTGTGTATTTCCCCAAAATCAAGAACATCATTTTACATATCCACAGTAAAACTATGAAAAGTAGAAAATTAACAATACTTTTTTCTAATCTGCAGACTTCATTTAGATTTTGGCAAATCTCTCAGTAATGCCCTTCATAGCAAGAGAAAATCCAAGATCACACATTGCATTCAGTTGTCATGTCTCTAGTCTCCTTTAATCTGGAAAATTGTTTCTTAATATTTCTTTAGGTTTTATGGCATTAACACTTGAAGAATACAAAACATTTACTTTGTAGAATATTCTGCAGTTTAGGTTTGTGTGACTTTTTTCATGATTAGATTTGGGTGATGCATTCTTTGTCAGGAATGCCAAAAAAGTAACATGTATTCATATTAGAATCTTATATTAGGAGGCAAATGATGTCAGTTTGTTCCACTACAGATGATGTTAACTTTGATCACTTAAGATTTCTCCGCTATAGTTTCAATTTTGCCCTTTGTAATTAATAAATATCTTGTGAAGAAACACCTTGAAACTATGTAAATATCCTGCAACTCCTTCACCTTTCACCCACTAATTATAGTATCCCATGATTCATATTTGAATCAATTATTATGATGATGGTTGCCAAATGGTGATTTTCTAATTCCGTCATTCCTTCCACAGTTAATGATTGGCTTTCTACCGTGAGGTCATCAGCAGTTTTTTAAGCAGAATGATATGATCTAATTTATTTATTAAATGATCTCTCTTGCTTCTGTGTGAAGAATGATAAATACAGGGAAGAACAGAAGCACAGAGACTAGTTGGAAAGCTATTGCAGTCCGGTGGGCAAGCAGTAATGGAGAATGAGCAGAGTGGCGGCAGTGGAGGTGGAAATACGTGGATGGATTTTAGAAGTGTAGGGCTTGCTGAAAAATTATATGTAGAAAGTGAGAGAGAAAGAGGAAATTCAATTGCTAATTTCTGCTAATGAAGCATTATAATTAAAGGTTAGTTTTTATTCTTGAACAAATGGATAAAGAAAGGATTTGGATATACTTGGAAGACTAGCCATTTAATTTGCCTAACCCTCACTGAAATATTCTAGTTGCAATTTTTTCATGAAGGGTCCTGAGTTAGTCCAGGGTAGGCCAAGAAAGTGCTGAAGAAAGCTGAAGAGTATAGTCCTAGGAGGGTTCACCTTGAAGGCAAACTACAAGTACTCCCAACTTGTTTAGGGATCCAGTTAAACTCTTAATTAACTTTCCTGCTTGTGTGTGATAAACACAATTTGAGTGTCTAATACCTACTGTGTATTGATTAATAATTATGAATTTGGAACTCTTTCTGAACTCGATGAACTGCCTATTTGGGGGCTGGATTGTTGATATATCTCGTATCTTGGAAGAATACACTGAATTGTGGTCTAAGGTTCGTGATTGTTTGCCTGATTCATTAGAAGACTTAAAAGGTGTGAGTATGGATGTATTTGTTTTAATTACTTTAAATTACTTTAGAAGTAGTGCATATAAAATCGGTATGTAATCTACATGTCTTTCTTAGAGGGTGATAAGGTATTTTTGGTTATCAGAGTCTGGTTTATACTTCCATCTATTAAAATACATAACACAGTGCTTCGCACGTGATAGGTACTTAATAAATGTGTTGAAAATGCAAATAAATACAAATTCACTTCCCAGTTACATTCTGCCAAGTTATAAAATTGTCAAAATAAGCCAGAATTTGCAACTGCAGGAAAAAATTGTTGGTGAATAATTGCATTAATATTTCAAGCTTGGAAATTTTAAATATTCTACTTAAATCCTAGGTGCACTTTGAGGAATCTAAACATATTTTATGCCATACCTTATTATTATGTGTTAATTAAGCAGCTCGGAAATGTGATGCGCAATGTGTTTAACTTCTAAATACTGTGTTTTAGGGTTTCAGGGATAGTAACCTAAGGATTCTGTTACTCCCAGGTTTACAATTAGGCTTTAGCTTGCTGTTCTGAGTAGTAGGATAGACACCACTCCCATCACAGAAATCTGCAGAGTTCCTTATCTAGAGAACTTCACTAGTATCTCAGAATATATATATTTCCATAGAAGATTATTCCATTGTCTCAGCTTGTCATAATTTGGTCAGAATCAGTTCTTCTCCTTTTCTTCTAGAAGTAACTTTCTTTGCCAGAAGACCCACAGTCTCTACAATCCTTTCCTCTCAGCTTGTCTCTTGAGATGGATGGTAATGACAACCTCTCAGGGTCCTATCTTTCAATTGTCAGGCAGTTACCGGAAAGAGGGCTTATTTTAACTGAACCAGTATCCCCTTCCTCAATTTAACTTTCCTTGACTAGATCCTATTAAAGGAAAATAGCTAAGCTCCATTTTTCTTCCGTGTGTGTAACTAACTTCATTAAAAACTTTGTTTTTTAATGCCGCGCCCAAAATTGTAGGAATCCATTATGCCATTTGATAGAAAGTGAACAGTCTTGATACGTGTTTATGTAAAGAAGATAACGTATTGGGCAGTAAATATTTTAAAACACTTCAGAAAAAGAGATTCAGTGATTCTGTAATGAGAAACGCGTGTTTTCAGTGCCTTTGGGATACACACGCACTAAAAAATATAAAATCTAAATACAATTAAAGAACTGTTTCAAAGAATTTAAGAAACGAATTTGGAGGTTATAGTATGACAAATTTTTTAATGTAAATAAAGAATTATAGGAAAACAAAAATCAAATGTAATTGAACCCTTCAAGAGAAGAAAAAAGAAAGCTGGTATCTAAGTGCCCGGCTAGCTCAGTCGGTAGAGCATGGGACTCTTAATCCCAGGGTCGTGGGTTCGAGCCCCACGTTGGGCGCAAGGCACCTTTTGTTATAGCACTTAATTTCCCTTGAATATTTTGAGGTCTCTCCACAGCACTGTAATTAAGAACGGTTTTGTTTGTTTTTTAAACCGGATTAATTTACGTACTGTCAATATTAACCAGATCTTCGGAAAAAAGACCAGTTTGCAAACGAAACAGTTCTCAAACTGCGCTTGCGCACTTAAAAGCGCAAGTTTTTCTTCCTCTCCCGGATCCCTCGCCTACTTCCTCCGTAAAGCACAGAAGAAACTGAAAAGGCCACTGTTTAAAGTTGAAATTGATTTTCTGTGTTACTGTGCATAGCTGCATTATTGCTGATAGAGGGCAGTGTTTTATTCTATCGGACCAAAATTATGAGCCTGAATATTGGCAGCTTTTCTAAAACAAGCGATCCTATGTAAAAGCAGTTAGAGAGTCGGAGGACTTCGAAGAAAGTCCTTTCTTGTTTATTTTACTTTTTTTCTTCTCAATATAGGGCTTGTCCTGGGGTGGAGGTGGGGGAATGTCTTGTGGAGAAATACACAGTGAGAAATGTTTCCTTCTGTTGTGAGATCTAGACAACTAGGGCACAATCAGGTTTTCTCCCATTGTTCGTGGGACTGTATTTGGAATCTAACCATACAATTGGATAGGTATTAGGGAAATTAATATTCCGGTAGAGGGGAGGCTCTTTGAAACAGAAGCACAAAAGAACTGAGACGTGAAATTTCGAATAGGCAATTAGATATTGTGGGAGGCAGGACTTCCGCCTTTTTCGCCTCTTCACTGAGAACTTTGAAGTAATCAGGAAGAGAATGTCCACACCACAGCCAGGCACGTTCCAGGATCTCACTCACCCGACCCTGCAGGTGAACGACGCATGCTCCTACCTGAAGCACTAGTTCCTGTACTCGGCGTGTTACCCACTAGCTTTTCTCCTGCTAAACGACCCATTTGTCTCTCTCGGTTCTTCCCTTCAACGTACAAACATGCTGTTAATTCTCTATCTTAAAAGAAAACGAAAACTTTGACCTAGTTTCCCTGCAGGCTACCGTTCTACAGTATTTCTCTGTTCCTCTTTGGGGTAAGTTACCCCACAGTCGCCTAAGGTCACATTCCTCTCCTCCCATCTCTTAAACCTGACAATGCCCTTCAGACAAAAAAAAAAAAAAAAAAAAAAAAATCCCTTGCAGCGAGGGAGACCTGTGGGGTGTCTCAGTAAGAGGGAGTTAGAAAGAACCTATTACAGGATTGGGGCTATAGTTGTGGAATTTTGCGGAGGGTCTAAGGAAGTGAGGATTCCTTTTGGATTGGGTGTTCTCAGAAAGTAAGGGCAATTCTATCATCTAAATAAATCTTACCTATAGGGAAAGCAGACTAAAGGAGGGATAAAGCTGAAACTGGTAAAGTCACTCATTTAGCAGGAGAGGATGATGTTTGGTGTTTTAAGTTGGACAGGGACCAACTTGTCTAAAGTGAATGGTTCTGTGAGATGCCAATTCCAAGTCCAGGCCTCCCCACTTGTGACAAACCCACTATAAATCAGGGGTTCTCACAATCTCTCCTGAGGTTTGTTAATTTCCTAGAATGGCTCACAGAACTCCGGAAAACAGTTTACTTATTCCTGGTTTATTATAAAGGATACAACTCAGGAGCAGCCAAATGGGAGAGATGCAGAGGGCAAGGTATGGGGAAGGAGCATGGAACTCCCACGTCCTCTCCTTGGCATGGCACTCTCCCAGCACCTGGATGTGTTCGCCATCCTGGAAGCTCTGTGAACCCTGTATTTTAGGGATTTTTATGGAGGCTTCATCACACAGGCATGATCAGTTATTGATCAATTTCCAAGTTCTGTTTCTAATCATGACTTAGACTTTCTGGCGACCAGACCTCATCCAGAAATCATCCAGGAGCCCTCCAAGAGTTGCCTCATTAGAACAAGACACTCCTATTACCCAGGAAATTCCAAGGGATTTAGAAGCTCTGTGTAAGATGCTCCTAACACCCCCATCACGCAGGAATTGACAAGGATTTTAGGAGCTCTGTGTCAGAAACTAGGGGCAGACACCAAATATATATTTCTTATTATGTCACACTTGCCTAATCTGTCTTTGAGTCGCTATAAGCCCAACCACAATCACCCTAATTGGCAACTACCCCACCATCCACTTTATCCTACACTATTTTTTCTATAGAAGGTATCATCTTCTTTATTACCTCTCTTCACTTTCACCCACACCCTTGGAATGTTGGTCCACAAAGGCATGATCTTTGTCTTCGCTCACGAATGTATCTCAAGCACCTAAATTAGTATCTGGCAGATGTTCAGTAAGTATGCGTTGAATTAGTGAATTAAGAAGGGTGTATTAGTTTCCTAGGGCTGCCATAAACAAAGTACCCCAAACTGAGTTACTTAAAAGAAATGTATTGTCTCACAATTCTGGAGGCTAGAAGCTTGAAATCAAGGTGTAGGCAGAGTCATGCTCTCAAAGGCTGTCTTGAAGAATCTGTTCTTTGCTTCTTTGTTAGCTTTCTGCTGTCATCAGCTACCCTTGGTGTTCCTTGGTTTGCAGGTGCCTAACTCCAATCTCTGCCTCTGTTGTTACACCCTTTCTCCTTGTGTTTCTGTCTCACATGGCATTTTCCTTTTTGTATGAGGACACCAGTCATAGTGCCTGATTAGGGCTCACTCTAATAACCCCATCTTAATTTGGTTACATCTGCAAAGACTTTACTTCCAAGTAAGGCCACATTCATAGGTGTTAGGAGTTCGGACTTCAACATATCTCTGGGGCATACAACTAAACCCTTAAAAGAGGGCTCCATTCCTTAACCTCAGCCACTGGGTGTCTGCCGCTTTATAGCTTTCTATAAAGCTATATTTCAGCTTATATTTTGTATTATTCAATAATGAAAATCTTCTAATAAATAATCTGGATTCTACAAAAGACAATTTAATGTTTACTACAAGAGATAATGTTAATAAAATACTGAATCCTTAAGACTGACAACGAGTACACCTATCCCTGGCCATCCCACTGGTGGGTTTCAAAGTTAAGAAATGGAGCTTTGTTCTTATGGAACTTATATTCCAGAAAGGAAGATAAAACCTGTATAGAAACAAATACAAGGTGAAATTGTAAGTGCCTCAGTTACAGATAATGTGCTTATGAGTGAGATCACTACCTTGGGGGAAAGGGTGCTGTGGAAAGCAGTAAGTCCCAGAGGGCAGAGGGGTCTCACTTTAGGAATGAATATATTGGGAAACTGGATGGTAAAACTGAATTTTCATAGTTTTATTCACTGGTTTAATATGGCTTTCAAGTTCTTTGTGATTTAATCCTAAATTATAATTTGCAATGCTTCATCTCAATGCTTTATTTTGTGTCGAGAATTCAGTTCACATAGCCTGAAGTAACCCCCAGTTATTGAAATTCTCCTCATCCTTCAGGAACAAGGTCAAAAGCCTCCTCTATGAAGGCTTCCTTGGCTCCCTGGTCAGGACTAACTACATCAGCAATAAGCAATTGATCCCTTTATGGCACACAGCACACTGTTTATCGTCACCTGTGTACACATCCACTTCTGCTAACCTGCAACCCCTCTAAGGGCAAAGGTCCATGTCTTCCTGTTGCAGCAGTTATAGAATCTAAAACTATACTAGGTACGCAGTAGAGAGTCAATAAATACTGAATGAATCTTAGTTTGGGGCTACTAAAGTAGGATTACATGGTGACAAAGTAGAGCTAGTAGTATTTTTTAAAGTAATACACACACACATACACACATGCACACACACACACACACAAATGAATCCTTTCCTATTCTTTTTTTTTAAATATATTTATTTTACTTTTGGCTGTGTTGGGTCTTCGTTGCTGCGTGCAGGCTCTCTCTAGTCGTGGCGAGCGGGGGCTACTCTTCGTTGTGGTGCCTGGGCTTCTCACTGCGGTGGCTTCTCTTGTTGCGAAGCACAGGCTCTAGGCACGCAAGCTTCAGTAGTTGTGGCTCGCGGGTTCTAGAGCGCAGGCTCAGTAGTTGTGGTGCACAGGCTTAGTTGTTCTGCAGCATGTGGGATCTTCCCAGACCAAGGTTCGAACCCGTGTCCCCTGCATTGGCAGGCGGATTCTCAACCACTGCGCCACCAGGGAAGCCCCAATCCTTTCCTGTTCTTAATGCCAGGAACCAGCTCTTTCAAGTGTGACTTGGTGTTGGTATTTTCATACATAAATCATATAGCAAAAGTAGGAAGGATCCAGAAAAAGGACAATCAAAATGATTGAACTATGAGTAAAAATGGACTTGGGATATATAGTCTAGAAAATGTATAAATTCATAATCGGTCTTCAGGACTATGAGCATACATACGCATATATTTCCCATCTTCATAGGTATTTAGAAAGAATAAAACCAGCAAAATTCTCGTAAGAGGCAGTTCATTAAAAACAAAGGAAGAAAAACAAAAATAAAAATTAAATAATGACTGAGTACATATTTCAAAGAACCCCTGCCTTAGAAGATAAAAAGCACAAAAGATTAAAGACATTATGAATACATGTTTATAAAGCAGTTTCATAAAAATGCATAAAATGAGTATCTCCGCATAAAAATGAAATATCTTTTTTCTTAGCAATTCATAAAATAAACTGTAAAGTTAAAAAGTGAACATTTCCCCATTTTCCTTACCAAATGCTTAACTATGCTACCCAACATTCTCAGCCCAAAAGTAGCATAATTATAACATGGACACAAACATCAAAACAAAAGGATTTTAAGACATAGACCCATGTTAATACTTGAAATAACTGGAAAAGGTAACATTATTCTTTAAATAAAATAATTGTTGAACACAATGAAATTAATGAAGTCTCCAATGCCCAGGACAGATTATGTGAATTGTGGAGGGACAATGTTTTTATTCTTTTTGAAAAATGAACTATGCAACAAACTTCCAAAATTAACTGCTTTACTATATTTTATTGATATAAATACAACTAATTTCAATAAGCATCAGCTACCATTCTACCATTACACCAAAGGCAAAATGATTAAATACTAATGTGAAGTATAATTACAGAAACGCTTGCACTTCTACTAAAGTCATCTCTAACACCATCCTATATACTTTGTACAGTTTGTTTGTAGTTGATATTTGAAAAGAAGCAAAGCTGAATTTTAATCAAACTTTCATTTCTCAGTGGAAAATGCTCTCTTCATCAGAGGTGGTTGAGCCTTCCCGACATCAAACATCATTTCCAAAGGTGGGTTATTAAGAGAACACCAATCAGGTATACGGCCTGTCTGGTTATAATATTCCTTTGAGACTGAACGGCTCCCAAGTATGTCTTGCAGTGCTCCAAAAATAGCTCCTGTGTGGTAAACATATTTTTATAGCTGATATGAAAACTTTTACTGGAAAATTTTATGTACACATACATCCACTTCATTATAAGACAAGAGAGAATAGGTAAAATTCAGTAATGCATATTCACAGTCTTCAAATTAATTCTGGTTAAGTTGTTCTATATCCTATATTTTGAAAAACAGGCTAAGCCATAACTCCTGTGTTGAAACTAACTTAAATGTTCTAAACTAGAGTATAGTGAAAATGATAAGTATTACTGTGTTTAAATGCAGGTAGAGTGAGGTAGAGTAAGGTGGAAAGTATTTTCAACTCTGTGTAAACACAAGAAATAATAATCTTAGTTTTCTTTGCCACACTCTAAGATTATATGTCAGTAAAAAAACAGCAGTGCAAAACTCAATAAGCCAACCATAGTATCCTAAGAGTCTATGCTGAAGACCTTATAAAGACCCACAAGGCAGTTTCAAAAAAATAATTTAGTGACCAAATCCATTCTTCCTAGATCAAAATTACATTTTGACCAAATTCTACTTTATAAGAAATATAATACGTATCAATTTAAATCTCAAGACTTGTTTTTTCTCTCTAAATGATCCTGATACCTATGAGCTGTAACTGCATCATAAGACACATATCAGAACTTAACACAAATATACACATCTATGATTGTTCTCTCTTCAAAGTAATCTCTTTATTAGGCTATTTCCGTATTTCAATAAAACTAATAAAACTATCATTTCCTAAAACATTCAATAAACTCAGTCACAAAATATAGTGTAATTATAAAATAAAGAGATCAGTTTTCATATATGGCTCACAAATTAGCTTTGTAAGGAATTAAAACAAGGGTTTTAAGCAATGGTAGCATAATTAAAATAAATGCATAGCTATCACTATCATTATGTGGGATGACTTTAATTGCACAGAGTTCACTGAAAAAAAACAGAAGTGCAAATGATAAGAGAAATAAGTATATAATTCTGAAAACTAATAATTTAAGGAAAAGTAAATGTTCAAAGAAAATTATTTAATAGTTCTATTAGTTTACTAAGTACACAATTTTGAACAATGAATCATCTGTTCTAATATAACCATTAGTAATGTCATTCAGGAACCAATTACTATATAATCATTATTTTTAAAAGTGAAATTCTTGGGAATTCCCTGGCAGTCCAGTGGTTAGGACTCCACACTTCCACTGCTGGGGTGCCTGGATTCAATCCCTGGTCGGGGAATTAAGATCCCGCAAGACATGTGGTATGGACAAAACAAAAACAAAGACAAAAACAAAAAAGAAAAAAAAGCAGTTCTTACCTCCCAACCAGGCTACACAATTAGCCTTTGCAGGTGGAGTATGAATTCGGAATGTCTTGGTGCCAAGTATTTTTTTATATTTTGGTTTTTCTACCAAATACCTTATTTCTGCAAGTAGTCTGTGGAGGAATCCTGGCAACATAGACGTGCCACCTATGACTACCAAGTTCTCTGCTAGTTGCTTCCTAGTGTCTATTGGGCACTGTTATTAAAGAGAAAGAAAAAAGAATTAACTATAAATAATGCTTGATTGAATTTAAGAAAATATACAGATTATTAGGTGATCATTTGTATTACAAAAAAGGGCCACAGCAAGGTTTCTTTTCTTTAATTAATTAATCTATTTATCTACCTATCTATCTGTCTTTGGCTGCATTGGGTCCTCGCTGCTGTGTGCGAGCTTTCTCTAGTTGTGGCGAGCGGGGGCTACTCTTCATTGCAGTGTGTGGTCTTCTCATTGCAGTGGCTTCTCTTGCTGTGGAGCACGGGCTCTAGGCGCATGGGCTTCAGTAGTTGTGGCACACAGGCTCAGTAGTTGGGACGCATGGGCTTCGTTGCTCCACGGCATGTGGGATCTTCCCAGACCAGGGCTTGAACCCGTGTGCCCTGCACTGGCAGGAGGATTCTTAACCACTGCGCCACCAGGGAAGCCCTTTTATCTTTTTGTTTTTTTAATTGGGGTATAATTGTTGTACAATGTTGTGTTAGTTTCTGCTGTATAGCTAAGTGGAGTTCCCTGTGCTATACAGCAGGTTCTTATTAGTTATCTATTTTATAATATTAGTGTATATATGTCAATCCCAATCTCCTAGTTCATCCCATCCCTCAAAAAGGGCTACAGCAAGGTTTCTTTAACAAGAGTTTTTCAAGTGGCAAATAAACCCCATGATAATATTATCATGTACTTATATAAATCCTTAAAGATTTAAAAAGCTAATAGTGTAGACTTTTAAATTCCACAGGGAATATAGTAGTAATATGGGAGTATTCTCATTTTCAGGGTAGAATGACTGAGCTGTGCAAAGAACATGAGAAGAAATAACTTTCCATTTCTTTTTTAGTAAGGAAAACATGTGGAAACCTGATTTTTCTAAGGTACTATATCCACTATATCCAGAGCCTGTTATCGAGTGGGAAGATAACATTCTTAGAAAAATTGTTTCCACATCAGTTCTCTCTAAGCATCAGGAATGTTACAGTCCTTAAATGACGTTATGTTTTTCATAAAGTCCTCAAGTAGAGCCATAGAGGTAGACAATATCTCCCAAAGTGATAGTATTTTATAGGAGTTCTATGGTCCCACAGTCATTAAACAAAAGAGACATATACCTTGTGGAATGAAAAGGTTAATACTACACAAACCTACATTTGAAGAAACTACAAGCCATACTAGGTACAAAATAAAAATCTGTTATCGTTGTCATGGAAAAAATGCATGATGTGTCTATAGAGCGTATTATCCCGGATTTGAAATGTTGTGGGTACCATATATAAGTGCCAAAGTAAAACTCATTAACTATAAAACTTCACATAAAAGCTAAAAAATGTAACTAATGGCTAAAATTAAAAAGACAGACAATATGATTTTTAAAATTTCTCTGTAAAAGGCTGTATTCATAAATTGAAACCTTTTACAAAATAAAAGTACCTGCATAAGGGAATCCAATATTAAAGTGGCAACTGATTTCTCTTCATTATCTTGCTCAAAAAGGATTTCCACAACCGAATCTCTAATGAGATTAAAAACAGACAGTGTTTTGTTGGCATCACATAATACGACATAGTACATACCATTAGTTCTACTGACATATTTTTAGGTACCAGTACTATATTAATGTAGAGTAATGGTTAAAACACAAGGTGTTTGTATTTGTAAATGAGAAAAATAATAGCACTTGCCTCACAGGTGTTGTGATAGAGATTCAATGAGTTAATAGAACAGTGCCTGGCACATAGGAGGTACTCCCTAAGTACTAACTATAACTATTATTATTATGTATAGATT
The DNA here is from genome assembly GCF_964270905.1 of Leucopleurus acutus. NCBI lineage: Eukaryota > Metazoa > Chordata > Mammalia > Artiodactyla > Delphinidae > Leucopleurus > Leucopleurus acutus. The sequence goes on from NC_139142.1 coordinate 42,451,297, forward strand.
TACAAGTATTTTGTCCACCTTAAACCTAATAACAGAAAAGGAGCGAAATTCTGTAACAGTTGGTAGAATTCAACAAGCAGATCAGTAGTGATACAACAGATTTAAAACCAAACAAGACCCTCCCCCACCCAGCCCAAAGTATTTCTTTGTTTTTAAAAACAATACATGGCAAAGATGGCTAGTTGCCTAATAAAATATTCATGTGCCTGTTCATTTTCAAATTAAAAGATATAGAACTATTAGGGTTATTTTTGGTAGCACAAGGAAGATCTTTGTTGTGATGGAATAGTTCTATATCTTGATCGTGGTGGTGCTGATTATGGAAATCTACATGTGATACAATTACACAGAACAATATATACACATTGCACCAATGCCAATTTACTGGTTTTGATATTGTACTATAGTTACATAAGATGTATCCATTGGGAGAAACTGGGTGAAGAGTACATGGGACCTCTCTATATTATCTTAGCAACTTCCTGTGAATCTGTAATTATTTGAAAATAAAAAAAGATAAAACTCCTATAAGCTGGATACAATGCCCCTCCCCAGTTGAAACACTGTATTTATCAGCCTCCCTTGCAGCTAGATATAGCTAAGTACTGGACAATGAGATGGAGGCAAAAGTAGTATGTGGGACTGCTAGAAAGTCCACTTCAAAAGGAGAGGAAGCATTTTTCTCTTTTCCTTCCTAGGATTGCATGCTTGAAACACGGATGGAGTAGCTAACTTTACCAACTACCCTGGACCCCAAGGACAAGGGCTACACCTCAAAGATGATAGGTGGAAGGAAGCTTGGGTCACTGGTAGCAGTTATCATACCATCCTTGGACTATCTACCTCTGAACTTCTTTTAAATGACAGACAAATTCTATCTTGTTGAAGCCACTATTTTCCGGTTTGTATAACTGGTAAACAAACTGAACCCGAACCAATGCAATATAAAGCTATACATATACATACAATATCTTTTAAAATAAAACTGGGACCATACTATGCATACTACTTTAAAGATTTCTGAATCTTTTTCAAAACATAAAATTCTCTTCCTGATATTCAACCTACTTCCTGTCAATTTTGTTAGTACAGTATACTGAGGTCTACAGTATGCTGAACACTCACTCACTCATAGTTAGTCAGTCACTTGCCTCTATGCCTGCGTACTTGTGCTTCTACCAGTTGAGCTAAATACTCACAAAGCATCAGTTTTCTTTTTCCAAATCTTTGTCAGTTAATTTGATATTGAAATGACATAATTTAACAATTATCACTTAAGCAATGAAATATTACGGTAGAAAATAAACACTTATTTTCTTCTCTTATTCTGGGCTCCACTAAACAATCAGGAGAAATTTTTACGTAGTAAATTAGTGAATATAACTTAACTAAAAGGTAAAATGATAAAAACTTACTACCAAAAAGTGTTACATTCTGACTTTTTTGTTTCCCCAACCTACTATCTTTAACATCTGTATATTTATGTTCATCCTTCTAGTATCTCAACCTCTATGTTAATTATCTCAAAATCTAACAGGATCTTCTATATTTATATAATTCTTTTCTGTGCATCTTCTGATCTAATATTTTACAGATGAAACTTTTATAATACAAATTTTATATAGCTTGGGTATAAACAAAAATTACATTGTTACCAATATAATCATGTAAGTCCTTGACAACTTATATTGCATCATCAGACCGAATAATGAATAATAAAAAGGTGAATTACTAACTGGTCCTAAAGATTTAGTATATTTGGAAGAATGCATTCTTTCTAACAAGACAATGTTTTAAAGCAGGAGTCAGCAAACTATGGCCTGCAAGCCAAATCCAGCCCACTGTCTGTTTTTGCAAATAAAGTTTTATTGGAACACAAGTCATGCTCACTCATTTACACATTGCCTATGGCTGATTCTGCACTCCAACTGTACAGCTGAGTAGCTGCAACAGAGACCATATGGCCCACCAATCCTAAGGTATTTACCATTTGGTCCTTTACAGAAAAAGTCTGATGAATCCTGTTTTAAAGTACCATACTTTATTCTCCATCTCAAAGAATGGTTGATTCTGAATTACTTTGAAGAACAGAAAAAAAATTTTTTTAAGTTTTAAAACATTAAAAAGTCGAATAATAAAAATAAACACGAATGATGAGGCTTAATGAAAAACACATAATTATTAAATCAACAATACTAAAGGCTTATACAAATATTCAGGCCAAAAATTTATTTTAGTTCATTATTTTGCTCATAAAAATTAAGGTCTAACCTGATTGATCCAAGGACATGTAAAATCTTCTCTCCATCTAATGGGTAGTCAACATTTGGAGGTGGTGAGGGACGCTGAAATATAAGTATCATAAGCATAAGTATACAAATTACAACCTCTGAAAAAAAGAATATACATTTATTTTTAGCTTACCTCAGTATTCCCATCAATATTAAATTTTGCTGCTTGGATTTTTAGTCCACGCTTCAGATCACTAACAAAGCAAGTGCGCACTTAAAAGAAAAGGAGACATTGTTATGGTTTGTGATTGAGTCAATGTCCCAGTTAAAACAATTCTATTCAAGTGGACATGTTAATCATCTGTTCCTTCCGATTTTATAAACTATCTGTCTTTAGTTGTTATGGTTTGTGATTGAATCAATGTCCCAGTTAAAACAATTCTATTCAAGTGGACATGTTAATCATCTGTTCCTTCCAATTTTATAAACTATCTCCGTCTTTAGTTAGCTTATGACAATTTATACACATATAAAAAACTTTTCATTCACTGAGGAATCATAAGACATGTTCCATGTTCGTCTTCCACAAAGCCACATTAAAAAAAAAAAACCATATTTGAGGAAACTTATGTTCTTTGATATTCCTTGTATAAAGAGTACCATAATAAAAATAAATTTTACCATCATGAAAATGTAGCCATTCTAACTGAACAGCATATCTCTTTGAACCAGATTGATTTATATCTAATCTTACTTATCTATCCTATTCTTTTTTAAAAATGTTGGTTGGTCAGAACACAAAGCTAAATTTTGGTCTTAGTTACAGTAACACTCCTTAGTTTAGGGTTTTCTGGCATGATAATTTTCTCCCTCTTGCACACTATATCTTCTTTTCTTTCACTATGAACATTTATTCTTTTAAAGATTATTTCTGTTGCAAAGTACCTTTTATAATAAGCGGGTGCAAATTATTTTCAGAAATAGGTAAGGAATAAAAAATTTTTTCAAATAGAGACAAAATTGATGTTGAGGGACTTCCCTGGTGGCTCACTGGTTAAGAATCTGCCTGCCATTGCAGGGGACATGGGTTCCAGCCCTGGTCCGGGAAGATCCCACATGCCACGGAGCAACTAAGCCCGTGCACCACAACTACTGAGCCTGCACTCTAGAGTCCGCGTGCCACAACTACTGAAGCCCGTGTACCTAGAGCCCGTGCTCCACAACAAGAGAAGGCACTGCAATGAGAAGCCAGTGCACTGCAACGAAGAGTAGCCCCTGCTCGCCGCAAATAGAGACAGCCCATGTGCAGCAATGAAGACCAAATAAATATATATATATATATATATATTTTTTTTTTTTTTTTGCGGTACGCGGGCCTCTCACTGCTGCAGCCTCTCCCATTGCGGAGCACAGGCTCCGGACGCGCAGGCTCGGCGGCCATGGCTCACGGGCCCAGCCGCTCCGCGGCATGTGGGATCCTCCCGGACCGGGGCACGAACCCGTGTCCCCTGCATCGGCAGGCGGACTCTCAAGCACTGCGCCACCAGGGAAGCCCCAAATAAATATATTAATTAATTTTTAAAAATTGATGTTGAGAGCAAGAAATCTAATGATTTGGTTAATGACTTGCAAAACATGCTTACATAAACTTATATATTATACAAAATTCTTTTCATTTACTAATTCAAAATATATTTGTTAAGAATCTACAATATGCCAAGAACTGTATAGCGCAGGAAACTACATTCAATCAAATCTTGTAATAACCTATAATGGAAAAGATTCTGAAAAAGAATATATATAACTGGGGACTTCCCTGGCAGTCCAGTGGTTAAGACTCTGTGCTCCCAATGCATGTGTTTGATCCCTGGTCGGGGAACTAAGATCCCATAGATTGCATGGCACAGCCAGAAAAAAAAAAAAAAGAAAAGAATATATAAAGCTGAATCAGTTTGCTGTACCCTGAGACACTGTAAATCAACTATATTTCAATTTAAAAAAAAGAGTTTACAATATGCTAATATGCTAGACAGTAAGCTACGTGCTCAAGTTACTTACATATTTTACACTTTAAGTCCTCATAACTAAGCAAGGTAAATACTTAGACTTCAACATCTTACATACTTGGCATATGAAGGTGTTCTTCTTTAAGGAAACCAAATTCACTGAATTAAAAATCTAAGAACAGATAAATTACACTTAAGGATTTTAAAATAATTGAAAAAAATGTAGGTACTACATAAGTAACTAATATAAATGAGTGGGCAAGAGTATGTGTACGTATTGCATATTTGTTTTTAATAGAAACGGGTTCCTACTGTACATATTATTCAGCAACATGCTTTTTCCCTTAATACATTATGGATATCCTTCCAAATCAATACATCTAGCTCCTCCTTTTAAAAAGCTATATGGTGGGACTTCCCTGGTGGTCCAGTGGTTAAGAATCCACCTTGCAATGCAGGGGCAACTAAGCCTGTGCACCACAACTAGAGAGAACCCACGCGCCGCAACAAAAGATCCTGTGTGCCGCAACTAAGACCCGACGCAGCCAAAAATTAAATAAATAAATATTTTAAAAAACAAATAAATAAAAGCTATATGATATTCCTTATTATGAAGTCACCAAATTTCATTCAACATACCCTCTTAGATAGGATGCACACTTTTCAATTTTTATATATTTGTCAGAATGCTTTCCAAAGAGTTTAATTTTCAATTCTTACTAATAGCAATATATTAATTTTCCCATAATCTCACGAATACTAAATGTCTATCTTTCAAATTTTTGCCAATCTGATGTTTCCCTGGGTAATGGGAAAGTTGAACATCTTTTCACAAGATGGAAGCTATATGGAAAGAAACAGTCCAAGGAATTATCAACTGTTACATCATGGGGGATAGGATTGGAAGAACAAAAGGGAAACCATTTATTTCACTTGAGATATTTCTGTATTACTTGAGCTTTTGCAATAAGCATGTACAAATGACTGAAATTTTATAATAACTGAAGAGATTTTAGGTAATTATACAACATAAGTAAGCAATATAATGAAGAACAAGATCCATTTTGCAGCCCTAGGTCTAACCCTACCTATTGTGTGACACTGAACAAATCACTTAATATTTCAGGGACCCAATTGTACCAGATTATCTCCAGGTCCCATTTAACTCTAAAATCCATTATTGTCTAATTCTCTATTAAATATTCTAGAGTATTAATTTTACATGACACTTTCAGTAATGAAGAACATTACATTATAGTTTAACTGCTTTTCCTTTTAGTGAATCAAAATACCAGAAAACTCAATTTAAATATTATCATAAAAATACACTCTAGCAAAGGAGAAGTAACATATCTTATTAAAGTGAATCTAATATACTTTACCCAACTGTAGAATTTCTGAAGTCAGTAAAATGACTGACCTTATAAAAATGACCTTTAACATACTAGAGTTTAAAAAAATGCTAAACAACATAAAATCAGTGGCTTTCATAAGTAATGTAACTGTTAATTCATACTGTGAAAACTACTAATTCCCTAGTAACTCTCTATACTCTATCATTGAGAAGTTTCTTCAATAATACATCAGGCTTCCCTGGTGGCACAGCGGTTGAGAGTCCGCCTGCCGATGCAGGGGACACGGGTTCGTGCCCCGGTCTGGGAGGATCCCACATGCCGCGAAGCAGCTGGGCCTGTGAGCCATGGCCGCTGAGCCTGCGCGTCCGGAGCGTGTGCTCCGCAACGGGAGAGGCCACAACAGTGAGAGGCCCGCGTACCGCAAAAAAAAAAATAAATAAATAAAAATAAATAAATAAAAATAATAATACATCAAAAGTAATGCCAAAAGGGAATTCTCTGGTGGTCGAGTGGTTAGGACTCCATACTTTCACTGCCGAAGGCCTGGGTTCAATTCCTGGTCAGGGAACTAAGATCTTGCAAGCCACATGGTGTGGCCAAAAAAAAAAAGTAATACCAAAAGCTTCCATAAATCTGAAGAAAACCCAATATTTTATTTACGTTATTCTATAGCCTAAATGTTAAATATTTTTAGGATATTACATTATGAATTTAATATATTTTATATCTGTGTAAATACTTAGAAACACTTGCCCTCCAAATGAATACTTAATGATGAAGGGGACAAAAATGGGAACTTAGTTTACCTTTAATGTCCTCCAAGATACCTTCTGGAATTGAACCTAAAACAGAAATTTTTATTTAGAACTACAGAACTTTATAAGCAGAAACAGTCTGTAAAATTGCATTCACATTTCCATTTTCCATTTCAGCAACCTAAAAAAAAATTTAAAAGTACCATAATTTTTTAAAAGCCAAATAAAAAAATCAACTTTGCTTTTAGGGAAGAAACTTCAGCATTCGAAGCTAAGCCAAAGCACGGAAGTTGAAGCCAGATGTGCACAAGGTGCTGAAGAAAGTCACTAATACTCATAAATTTGATAAAAATAAGACCTTAAAAATATCATAGAATAATTGGCAGTAGATAGGAATTGACCAAGAAAATATTTTCTACCATAAAAAGATTTGCTGGTTATCTGTGTTAAAGTACTTAGAAGAAATGGTAGGGCTTAAACATGAGCTATTTACTTTTCTTTTACAAAAAGTGAAGTTTCAAGTTTGCTTACCTTTTCTGTGATAATAAATGACTGTCAGTGACATGCTAACCTAATACATATTTGTAAAAAGGATCACACACAGACTTTTAATTTTTTTCAAGGTAAACGTGACATTTTAAAAAATGAGTGAGAAAGTAGCTATTCAGAGAAACCTATATAATACAGGATGACTTTAGAAGAGAGTATTTGCATATGTTACCACTGTTATGTGATTTTGTTGCCAATAAATCTAGGTTTCCAAGTCAGACTCAAAAACAAAGTTTTCTAAGTTTAGAATCTTCTAAACTCAGAATTTTTAACTCATTGTTAAGTATGTAAAAATATTCTGATTGATCTGTAAGAACAAATTATTTATATCAATGAAGACAGAAGTTTATAGCTACAAAAGGAATCATGATTTAATAAGGGTAATCAGGCACTTCTTCCATCTGGAGCTACGTATCTTGTTAGCTACATCTTTACATTATGACAGCTACTGAAACTAAGAATTAAGATAAAATTAAAACCACACTTTCAAAATGTTAAGCCATAACTTTTTAAAAATAATAAACAATATTTAATCACATTGCTTTTCTGAGAGGGAGCAAAAAAAATTTACCATTAGTAAGTATGACTTGAGAATTATTATTTTACCTTTATTATATTGTCCTTTCCAAATTCTTACCTCTGTGTTTTGTAATATAGTAATAATGATACACATATAGTTTATAAATAAATATAGACATAAATATGTACTGTAGGTACATGCTCAAAATTTTTTTACTATGCCGTCAGTGTGTGATCAAAAAGTTTGAAGACTCCTATTGTTAAATGTTAAAATTTATCTCACAGGGGGATAAAGATTTCCAAAATGATTTAAACCTGGCTATGAATAGATAAGAGAAATGTAACTAGATTATAAGAACCTGCAAATTTAAGAATAAGTGCTAAAAACCGTAACTTTTCATATGTGCTAAACTCTCTCTAGGAATATTCTAATAAATTCCAACATGTGCCAGAGACATTTGGTAATATGAAAAACAGTTTTCTTTAGGCAACATGGAAGGCAGGCTTCAAAATAAAGGGCTTATTTTAGCTGGGCGTAGATGGTGCTTTGGGAAGGGACTTTTCAATCTTAGGGAATAATCACAGCCATTTAAACTTTGCAAATGAGGAGTAGAAATAAGAGGCATTCACTGGCTCTGGCTTTGAAAAATCATATTTAAATTTCAGCTAATTAAGGAGAATAAGAAGTACAATATTTTATATATAATTTACTTATCAACTGTACACTTTTCAAATCAATGTACTTAAGTTAGTCTTTGTAAGTTTTAAGGTAGTATATTCATTCTTTTTTGAACTAGGTTCTAAATACTAAATGAAAGAGGCTCATTCAAAGTTCACTTAAGGATATCCCAGTATATGTAAGACTTATATCTAATCTTTGCTAAGGACCTTGACAAGAGATATTTAAAATACATTTGCATTTCTGATCCTCCTAAGTGGATCCTTCAGCAAACAGTGATATGATTTAATTCCTCAATTATTAGGATTGCAGACTCAAGATTTTGGGGGCATATGAGAGGGAAAGATTAGAATCACAGTCCAAGACAGTTGGTTAAAGAAAGGGGTGTCCAAGAACATACAGTTTAGAATTTTAAGGAAATGTCATAGTTTTAGTGAAGAGCTTTATTAAAAACATCTGGGAGACTTCCCCGGCGGTCTAGTGGTTAAGACTCCGCACTTCCATTGCAGGGGGCATGGGTTTGATCCCTGGTCTGAGAACTAAGATCCTGCATGATGTGGCATGGCCACCAAAAAAAAAAAGAAAACAAACTTGGGATGCTACACTAAACTTATTACCTTTGGATATCTTTTATTAACTAACTGTCATCATGATATACTAAAAAGGTAACAAAGTTTATCTGGAATAGAAAAATAATAATCTGATCTACAGAATGAAGAATGTGCTATTACCTTAACTACCTAAAGAAGAACAGGAAAACAATATATGCAAGGATAAATGTCCTAACAACCCACCTTTCTCTTTCCAACATTTATTCAGTGCCCAGGCACTTGAAAAATAAATAAGACACGGATTCTCAAAGTCTATTGAGGGAAACAGTTATCAGGTAAATGAGGCTGTTATATGTACTATAATAAATACTGCTGAGGGTGTAACAGAGAAGGGAGCAATTTATTCTGCTTAGGGAAAATGAGGAAGGTTTCACAATCAAGATGATCTTTCAGTTGAGTCATGTAGAGGGATCAAAAACCCAAATAGGTAAAGAAAAACATCCCAGGTAAAGAAATAGTATAAATGAAGGCACAGGGTTGTCGAAGAACAATGGTGCCAGGAAGATGTATGAAATTTACTGTAGCTGAAATAAGGTGCAAAGGGTTGAGTTTAGTAGTTAAAGCTAAGAGGTAGAATAAAGTCGGATTGTGAAGAAACATGCATATCAAACAGATAATTTGGATTTTAACCTGTGGAGGCCAGCAAAAATTCTCAAGCAAAAGAGAAATGTAATCAGATTAATTTTGTGAAAGTTATTCCTGCTAACAGTGTGAAATAGACTAAATGGGTCCAAAAAGCAGGCTCCTGTAATAATCCAAGCAAGAAGCAATGAGGGCCTAGTTGACGTCTTTGTTTTCCGATGTTCTGTGTTGTGGAGGACAGAAAAAAAAGAGATGAAAAAGAGATTTCTGAGGGAGAATTGAAAGGACTGATAAACTCCCAGTTATCTAAAATGGGAGTTCAGTAAGATATTATCTTTATCTAACCATGATTTGTTAAAATGAATTTAGGGAAAGAGATAATGTATTTACTTCTGGAAGTCTTAAGTTTGAGGTGCCGAGAGGGATGCCTAGTTTATATCTAATAATCAATTGGAATTATGAATATGAAGTTTAGAAGAAGGGTTGGGCCCAGTGATACACTTAAGAACCAACAGCATATTGATGTAGCTGAAGTTACGGGAACACATGAGATCACTTTTTTTTTTTTTTTTTTTTTTGCGGTACGTGGGCCTCTCACCGCTGCGGCCTCTCCCGCTGCGGAGCACAGGCTCCGGACGCGCAGGCCCAGTGCCCATGGCTCACGGGCCCAGCCGCTCCGCGGCACGCGGGATCCTCCCGGACCGGGGCACGAACCCGCATCCCCTGCATTGGCAGGCGGACTCCCAACCACTGCGCCACCAGGGAAGCCCCATGAGATCACTTTTAAAAAGACAGTAGGAAGAAAAAAAGAAACAAAAAATAAACCGCTAGAAGAATATCAGCAGAGAAAGCAAGAGCAGAGGAAATTAAGAAGGAATACTTGGAGAAATAAGAGAAAACCATAAAGGAAGAAAAGTCCTGAAAGCCAAGGGAAGAGATAATAACAAGAGTATATGACAGGGCTTCCCTGGTGGCACAGTGGTTGAGAGTCCGCCTGCCGATGCAGGGGACACGGGTTCGTGCCCCAGTCCGGGAAGATCCCACATGCCGTGGAGTGGCTGGGCCCGTGAGCCATGGCTGCGGAGTCTGCGCTCCGCAACGGGAGAGGCCACAACAGTGAGAGGCCCGCGTATCAAAAAAAAAAAAAAAAAGAGTATATGATAATCCAGATGCAAACTATTATATATAGGATGGATAAACGACAAGGTCCTACTGTATAGCACAGGGAACTACATTCAATATCCTGTGATAAACCATAATGGAAAAGAATATGAAAAAAGTATATATATGTATAACTGAGTCATTTTGCTATGCAGCAGAAATTAACAACATTGTAATTCAACTATACTTCAATAAAATTTTTTTAAAAAGAGTATATGATAATCCATAATGTCAAAAGTTCTGGAAAGAATGAATAAAATTCAACTACTGGGTTTGGTGATTAACAGCTCAATGATGACCTTATAATTGGAGCCATGTCACCAGAGTGATGTGAGAAAAAGAGAATAGCTATGCAATGGCGGGGGGGGGGGGGGGGATGAGTTGAACGAAAAGGGAATGTAAACCACTCAAAGTTTATAATGATTTTACCCATCACAGAGGGAAGGCTCTGTTCTTTAGCAGCACCTGTGTCAACAGTACATTGTTCCAATAGTTGAGTTTCCAACTCCCTGAAGATTAAAAAAAAAAAAAAGTTACTGGAATTACAATAATGCAACTGATGTCCTTTTCTTATTTAATACTTTTACTTCATAACAGATCATGATGCTTTAAATAAAAGTGGTTTTACCCTTAAAAGATGAATATATTCAAGGCTAGTAAAGAATGGAATAAATAACATTAAATGTCCATACTACAAGTCCTCTATTGATCACTGTAAAAAAAATTTGCATTTTTTTGGCACAGGTGAAGCAAATGTGCTAAATGCCAAGAAACTTACTTGTGAAGAGCTTTTCCTCCTAGGGGGAGTGCTCCCCAACAATTTAGTACTGGGATTCCTTCATATATCTATAAGGCAGTCAAGGGTATTACTATTTTAGGAGGTAAAATGTGTTTCCCTCAGTATTTTCTTCACCTCTGCATTATTGTTCTAAATCAGCTTGGCTGGCAAATTCTTATTTCTTTTTTTAAAAAGAGTTACAGAAAAATCAAAGAGTCTTTTTCCTTCTCCAAAGAAAACAGTTAAACATATACATACACACATATACACACACACACACACACACACACAATTCATTCGTTAGAGCTTGGGTGTCCAACAATGTAGCCACTGACCACATGTGGCTATTGAGCACTTGAAATATGGCTGGTCCGAATTGAGATGTGCTGTAAGAATAACCTCCACAGCAAACACAGAAAACTTAGTAATAAAAAAAAAAACCTGTAAAATATCTCATTATAATTTATTATATTGACTATATATTGAAATGATAGTATTTTAAATACATTGGGCTAGATAAAATACACTACTAATGGCCTCTCCCGTTGCGGAGCACAGGCTCCGGACACGCAGGCTCAGCGGCCATGGCTCACGGGCCCAGCCGCTCTGCGGCATGTGGGATCTTCCCGAACCGGGGCACAAACCCATGTCCCCTGCATCAGCAGGCGGACTCTCAATCACTGTGCCATCAGGGAAGCCCCTGAACTTTTAAAATTTGTAGCTCTTAGAAAAATTTTAAATTACATATGTCTCACACTGTATTTCTATCAAAGCTGAGAGGATAGTGGACAATACTGTACTGTGGGTTTGCTACTTTATTTTATATATTGTTTTTGCTGATGTTTCATAAGTACATTATTTATGAAAAAGAAAAAAGTATATTGTTAAGAGCACTGGCTTTGGAGACAAACATGGGTTTATATCTTGGCTATACACTTAATATTAACTTGGGTCAACTACCATCTCAACTTTCAATCATATAATGAAGAGAATAATACTTTTGTTGCAGGGACTAACACACAAAATACTTTATATTTAAAAAAGCTATTGCCTAATTTAGTTCTTTAGGAGCTAATGATTCTTGATTTCCTTCCCATGAGTACTTCTTCTAATAAATACACACATAGGTCTCAAAATTGCAAGCGTCTTGCATTTATGTACTTCAAACTCCTTTTCAAATGTAGCAAATGTCTACTGTAACATTTCTAAGAGATGTTTACCTATACTCTACTTAAATTCTTCTAATGATGGGGAATGGATCAGTTTATAGTCAGTAATTTCATTGTGGAACAGCTTAAATTACTAGGGAGTTCTTCCTAATGGCAAATGATATAAAAACTACAGCACTTACTGTGCAATTTACGTGCTAGGTCTTATGCTAAATATTTTACATACATTATCTCACTCAAGATACACAATGCCCCTATGAGGCGGAATTATTATGATTCCCATTTTACAGATGAGGAGACTAAGCCCAAAAGAGATTAAGCTACTTGACCAAAATCATACAACTAGAAAGAAGCTTAGCTGTCATACTGCCCCCATCATAGCCTCAGGAAATAGATTGAAAAAAAAATCTATTTACTTTTCCACAGTGAGCCCTTCAGCTATTTGAAAGCAGATTTCACGTTGCCATTTAAGTTTTAACTTTTGATTTAACTTTCTCATTTATTTAAATTTTTTATTTTTATTTATTTATTTTTCATTCCCCTATTCTACACTCCCTCTAGCCCCTGGTAACCACTAATCTACCTCTGCCTTTTTTTCTTTTTCTTTTTTTTTTTGACGTGGACCATTTTTTAAGTCTTTATTGAATATGTTACAATATTGCTTCTGTTTTATGTTTTGGCTTTTTGGCCGTGAGGCATGTCAGATCTTAGCTCCCCAACCAGGGATCGAACCCGCACCCTCTGCACTGGAAGGCAAAGTCTCAACCACTGGACTGCCAGGGAAGTCCCTAACTTTTTCATTTCTGTTTCCAGTTATTCTCCATATGATCTTTTTTTAGAACTTGATTATCCTACCCATCTTCTTTGACACATCCTAATTAGCGGATATTCCTCTTAAAAACTGAACGTAATAGGTCTGATCTCTGGAGTTTATACTGGGACCAAGTCATAATGACAATTTCTACAAAAAGTAAATTTAAGTCTCACAATCCTGTGAATTTTTTCCATATGTCATATTTGTACATGATAACCCAAAATAGCTTGATGCAATAAAAACAATTTGTAATAAGCCTAATTATTCTAAAGTAGAGTAAAAACTGCAAAATTAGCTGGTTTACAAAAAAGATACAGGTAACACCAGGCTTTCCCTATATCCACAATCCAGGACCATGGCAGAGTTTATCCCAAGTGTAAGAAGAGCCATTAGATGACTTGGAGCAAGCAAGACAGATGGAACCTAGAAAACAACAAATCCAAAACAACAACAACAAAACCAGAATGAATGTCAGTAGTTGAAGGTGTTTCCCTTACATTTCAAATATATTTGAAAAAATTCATAATTATGATACCTACTCAACCATTTTATGGCACTAAATTAAGAATTAGTTGATTTATTTGAATTTACACAATAAACAAAATACACTGTAACAAATAGAAACACTCTTTAAGTTCTCTAAGTCTTTTCATTCTGAAATGACAATTATGAAGCATTTTTATTAATTCAGTTCTCTTTTGGAGGGAAAACTGAAAAGGATAAAAGAAGAGGTCCAGAAACATACATTCAAAGGAAGATGCTAAATTTAAAAAATAAAGAGATGCCTTTATCATCAAAATAGAAATACAGAAGAAGAATTCTTGATTGTCCTCATTCACAAAGTTCACAATATGAACTATATTCTAAAAATATTATAATATAGCAGTTAAAATTAAATTGAAGAACTACAAAAATCCTTAGCTCTAAGTGACATTTTTCAGTGAAAATTTGCCAGATCTGGTGACATCCCAAATATCAGGTAAATATTCAATCAAAATATGGAAGTCCATAATAACCATGTGGCAAACAAAATAATGGCTATATTTCCTTTATCTAAGTACAGCAGGTATTCTGGTTATACACCAGATAAGCATACTAACATAAATATAACTAAAATGCTAAGTTCAAGTAAAAATACAGAAAATCATCTATTTTATTCAGGTAAGAGCTAAAGTGACTTCCTGCTGTGTTTTGTGTTCTCCCTATTGCAAACCAAATTCCTGAATTAGTGACATCAGTAAGTACAGGAGGGTATGTAACCTGTTTCTCTGTGCCTGTCTTACTAAATTATAACTTAGAAATATTAACTGCCCTTATCTCATAAATACATTGTGATTTTTGATATATTTTGTGTTCAGTAGAATGTATGAAAATTACATTTACATGTGCTTAATTTCTTATATACTATACACATTTTATACATTCTTCTAAATTGCTGAAAAACTCTAAATTCCTAAGGCAGAGATTTTTTTAAAAAGTTAAATAATAAAGATTCTGGCCTACTATGAAATGTAATCATTTAAGTCATAATTTTGGTCTTTAAAATAATCTTGACTCCTATAAAATGAAAGCTACAAGTAGTATTACTAATATCAAGATATAAGAGTCACTCCTGGCACTGCCCACTTACTCTATGGGAGACATTATTTGAATACTCCATTTAAGGGGAATTTAAAGCCTAAAATGAAAGAATTGGAGAATTTAGAACAGTCAGCATAACTAAACAATGAAAACTAGAAAAGACCTGGAAGAAAAACATCAACTTCACAGCACAGAATATAACTTTTAATTTCAGAAAGAAGTCCCAAAACTTAAAACCTGTACTAAACTAAACAAACAAGGGAAACAGCAATAAAAAGAAACCTTCAATTATCTAAGTATTAGATGAAATGCTTATTACGCATGAAGTAACCACACAAAGAAAGAAAATAAACGGTCAATTTGTAAAGGATTCAGTTTATTTTGTCATCCAATTCCTCTTTCCAATGAAGGAAATAAAATGAGGACCTTTTAGTTTAAGCTTTGAGTACCTACTAAAAACAACAACATAAAAAACAGGTACCTCAAAATACTTGAAAAGAACACGAGTGAGTGTCTCTCTGAAGTGGGAAGGACATAATACCGACTCAATAACCACAACTCTGCGGTCTCTGGGATTCACCAATAGATGCCTGAAAAGTGATAGTTTTGTTTTAAAAGTAAATAAAAGTTTGTATTTATTTTGGTACATAATGCAATTTGTTAAGATTAGAGAAATCGTACCACCTTCACTTAAGAAGCTTTACAACAAAAAGACATCTTCATTTAATTATCTGTGAAAGATCACGTTTTCATTTTTTAAATTTTTAAATGTTTTAAAATTTTTTATTCAGCTTTGAAAGGTTATTTTCCATTCACAGTTATTACAAAATATTGGCTCTATCCCTGTGTTGTACAATACAGCCCCGAGCCTATCGTACACCCAGTAGTTTGTGCCTCCCACTCCCTCACCCCTATGTTGCCCCGGTAGCCCTTAGTTTGCTCTCTATATCTGTGAGCCTGCTTCTTCTTTGTTATATTCACTAGTTTGTAGTATTTTTTAGATTCCACAAAGAAGTGATATCATATAGTGTTTGTCTGTCTCTGTCTGACTTGTTTCACTTAGCATAATGCCCTCCAAATCCATCCATGTTGCTGCAAATGGCAAAATTTCGGGGGTTTTTTATGGCTCAGTAGTATTCCATGGTATATATCAATATATATGCCACAGAAAGATAACATTTTTGAACTCTTACTACGTGCCATGTACTGTGTCAGGAAATTTACATCTATTAACTCGTTTATCTCAGAAAACAAAAACTATAGCCTATTATGAATACTGAGTTGAGCCATTAAAAAGATATTTTCTTTTTTTAAGCTACAAAAGTAGTATATGCTCACAAGACTCCAAATATTATAGAAGCTTATAACTTGGAAAATACAAAAATACCATATACCTCTACTACCCAGAAACTTTCACTTACAGCAGTTTATAGATTTTCATTATTGTGTATGTATACGCATATATTTTAACAAAAATATTCATTCCATAGATGTTGTTCTGCAACATGTTTTCAATTATCAGAATATCTAAGACATCTTTCTGTATCAGTACATATAGATACAGAACTTTTTAAATGACAATATAGTGTTTCACTATATGGATGTACAATAATTAAATTATCCAATCCTCTTTATTAATAGACATTTGACTTATTTTCAATATTTCCTTATGCTTGCTAGTTTCCTAGTCTTCAAATATATTTTTGAAAAGATCGAAAATAAGAAAGTTAAAATGGCAATGGAAATTAACCTTTTTTTTGCATTAGAAATAATACAACCAAATATCAGTAGGATGGGCACGAGGAAAAGCTGGGGGGCGGGGGAAACACAATTGCATTTTACCTGAAATACAGTATGTGGATGAATTCCTTTAGGTAGGAATATAATTCTTCTGTATTGATATTATATTGTACAACTTTGATAGGCTATAAAAAATTAAAATGATTTATTAATTTATAATAATAAAATAATCTCAAACTAAAACATGCTTATTTATTTTTCTAATGGATTTTCTAAACAATTTGTATTGAGAATAGATACAAACATCAAATATAGATTAATCACTTAAATTAGAAATGTTTAAGAACTGGCATGTCCAAGATGACAAAATGTTTTGGTTTATGGAATAAAAATCTGTGTCCACAGTAAGTAAAGAGCTGTACTCATCACATTTTTCTTCCATCTGACATTATTTTGGCATCACCGATCAAAAGCAGCATCAATTAAAAAGCATCAAAGGCTTCCTCAAATACTCCAGACTTGGTTCAGTCCCTGTTATTTACTCCCAAAGCATTGACACTTTTTCTTTTGTAGCATCACCCCACTTAATTACTTGTAAAATGTCTACCTTCCCATTAGACTACAAACTCCATGGGGCAAGAACTACTTCTGGCTTGCTTATGATATATCCTCCTTCAACTGATACAGTGCCAGGAACAAAGTAAACAGCTCATAAATATGTGTGGCAAAAATGAAAACATGCACCATTAGCACTAAAGTAAACCCTACCAAACCATGGGTGCTAAGTCAACACTAACACATCACAAGGGCTCCATTTACTGTATCTTGCTCCAATATGTGCTTTTATGAAAACAAATATGCTCATATTTGTTAAATAAGGGAATAATGTCTATATGATGTGAAGGTTGTACAGTTCATATTAGGCAAAAGGAGCTGAAATGATGACAGCAGAGTTATAACCTTCATCAAGGTAAAGAAAGTCATCAACTCAGTGGTCACACAAATCAGCATTCTTTCAGATCTATTTTTAAAAAGTTTAAATGATCCCGTGTACCAGGGGCTCCCGTAACAGAGTGGACCCCTTCAAGACTCTTTATTGGGCTGCATTTCTTCCTGGTCCCACCTTAACAACAGCCAGAGAGGCTCAGAGCTCATTTTTATATCTGCATTGTCTCAGCACCCACCAACCAACAGTTTCAATTATTTCATTTTATTTTAAATATCCCCAAGAGAGTTTCCAGCCACACTCAATCGCAACTCAAAGCTATTCCAATTTTTTCCTGAGGTATTAATTTTTGTTTTTCTAATGCTCGGATTACAAAGTTTCATGGGTTTTAAATAATCTACCCCAACCTACTTTTCCCCAAAACCTGTTTTTGTTTGCTATCAAGAAGAGGTTTTTCAGGAATGCAAATATTAAGTTATGGTAGAAAAATCTGTATTTGATTTTACAGGCAAATTTTATGGCATGTAAAATTATTCTTTCTATTGTTCTACAATTCCTACTCTACAAAATTAACTTTGGCAAGACTTGCTTTTAAAAACTGTGTTTTTCACAGGTCTTTTGAATTACAGATAAAGAAATGAGGACCTGGCTCATATTCTGAAGAGGGTAAGAATAAAATGATTCTATAATTACATTACAAGGCTCAGGCAATTATTTTATTGAGCTCAAAAACTTTCTCTTAATGTTATATAATTTCATTTATATACATTAAATAGAAAAAGCAAATCTATAAGACAAAGAACATCCGTGGTGGGCTCGGGGTGGGAATGGGGATTAACTATAAGTAGGCATTAGTGATGCTACTGGAATGACAAAAATGTTCTAAAACTGAGCTGTGGTGATGGCTGCACAACTTGATATATTTACTAAAAATCACTGAATCGCACACTTAAAATAGATGAATTTTACGGTATGCGAAATTAAACCTAAATAAAGAATCAAAAAAGTTTTCTTGGAATACAGTCTAAGCTATACATTTAGCACTGTTCTAATCAATCTTATTTAAAGTCACATTTAAAAATATTTTACAGTACAGCATTTATTTTGCTAATTTGTCATTAAAAAAATACCTTAGGCATGCCAGCTTTTTTTATCACACTAGGAATTATGCATCTTGGACCAGTTTCTCCAGCAAATCCACATCTACAAATAAATAGAAAATTGAAACAATTCAACTTATTATAACATTCTTTTTATATATTTGTCACAGAAACAAGTTTTTCTGTATTTTTTTTCAAAGTAGTGGTCACAAAAACAACTAGAAACATCTCTGATGTATTCAAAGGGACAAAAAAACTAAGGAAAAGTTAATACCATCTATTCATAATTATGTATTAAAGGTAAAAAATAAAATTGTTTCAAATTAGTGACAGTGAAATAAACCAGTGTATTATTTTAGGGTCGCATTTACTTTTTTTTCTGTTTTTAATTTTACTTGAATTTTAGGTAACACATCAATACAGTCCTAAATCTGTACTCCACTATCTGACTTCATGTCTATAATTCATGTTACTCATAATTCCATCATTCTAATATCAGCTTCCATATTGATGCATTTCCTTTGGTCTAGTTTTATATGTGACATAATTATAATCACACTGTTCACACATCATGAATTCATAAAATAAGATTCTGCCCATATTGTTAGTCTTCACTGCTATCATTTTTTAAATTGCATAAAATATTTCATCCCTTTTAAAAAACTATTCTCCTTTCTAGAGTATTTAAGTATTTCCATTTCTGTTTCACGTAAAACAAAACTTTGCTAAAAATGTTGTTAAAAAGGATTGCCATGTAAGTTTAGTCTTAATATCTTTCCTTGTCCTGTCTGGTTTTCAGTACTGCTCTCCTCCTATTCCCAAATAGCTCTCTCCATCTTCTTTTAGTCACATCCCCATGTTTACTTGACTTGTACCAGTGCTCCTCAAATTCCCCAGGATGCACAAACTCATCTTATCACCCTCCTGTTGTCTTTGTCAATAACCGTCCTCCTATATAGTAGTTCCATTTCTCATTTCCACAGCATACCTAAAATAATTATCTTTGGGTGTCAGCCTCAAGGTACTTACTATGGTATTTAAATAAACCTTTAAAAATAAATAAAAATATATAATTATGGGAGCATCTTGCTTAGAACAGTAAGAGAATAACATGAACCAAGGACTATGTTTAATCCAATTCTGGAGCACCTGAAGTCCAATTTTCCTGTTTTTTTTTTTTTTTTTTCTTTGGCAGCACTGGGCGTCTTGTGGGATCTTAGTTCCCCAACCAGGGATTGAACCTGGCCCTCGGCAGTGAAAATGCCCAGTCATAACCACTGGAGCGCCAGGGAATTCCCTCCAATTCTTAAATAGGCTCTTTTGACCATTTGTTCAACAAATAGTTATTAAACACATACTACATGTCAGGCACTGTTCAGAGACATACAAAATTTTTTCAAATGTTTCCATTTCAGATAGAAGATGCAATTCTGGCTGTCACGTTCCTTTTTCTTGAGAGCAGTACAAGGGCTCTCAATCCGGAGTCCAAGGACCACTGCGATGGTCCACCAACCCCTGAAATTGTGTGCAAATATTTTAAGGTTTGTGTATTTGTGGCTTTCTTTCGGTCGTCAAAGGGATCTATGCCATCCAAAAAGCTGAAAACCACTACTCTAGTGTTTACAAGTTGCCTTTTAAAATGCTAAATTTCCTAATCTAAGAGTTGGTGGGTGGGAGCAACGAAGACTCTCTAGAGAATTATCTATAGGGTTTCAATTTTTCATGCATTCAGCCTTCCTAATTCGACTTCCTACTCTTGGGAAGCAGTAACCCTGTCTTAAACATATTTGAATTTCCAACACCAATAGCATCCCTTTTCAATAAATGCTTAATAACGGAGGTCGTCATCAAGGATTACAGTTCGGTTGCCACCTCCCTAAGCAGATAAAGCCAGATAAGCGGGGCCTAGGTCATCGCTGTCATCCCCTGCATAGATGACCCCAAAGAGTCCGTTCAGTTTGGGGTGACGACCGGGGCAACAACGAAGGCAACTTTCCCGAAGCCTCCTGGGCCTCTCCAGGAGTCAGAACTTGACCGCTCCACCGGATTCCCGGGATTTGCATCGCCCACGGTGTAAGTAACAAGGGCCGTCATTTGCGGGTCCTGGGGGAAGAAGTGGAGACGGAACAAGCCGCCTCTGGAGCCTGCGACGAGGACCCGGGCTGGGCCTGGGGCTCGGGTACCCGCCCTCCCCTCGGGACAACGGCAGCTGGCGCCGCGACCACTCACTTGGTAAAAGACTCTCCCAGGTCTATCACGACCGCCGTTTTCTCTCCGCCGCTCCCCAGGCCCTCGTACAGCGGCATGGTAGTAAACAAGCCGGTAAGGAGACGAGCGCTGCCAGACCTCGGCTGCCGACAGCTCTCGGCTCTCGGGGGCGGGGCTGGGGCGACGGCGCGCAGGTGGTGGCGAGGGCGGGGGCCTCGCGTGGCCGCGGCGCACGGGGCCCGGGCTGTCCCTGGCTGTGCCTCACTCCGCGTCGGGCTTTTAACCCTCGCAGGAGCCCGCGTCCCGGGGACTAGGAAGGTACGGGTGCAGGCAGCTGCTGATCTGGATGCGGGGGATGCAGAGGACCGAGGCGATCAGGCGCGCCGGGTGCCCCGAGTTGGGGCGGAGCCAACCCCTGGGTCCTTCCCTCCGGACACGCCCTCAAATGGCGCAGGGGCTGGGGTCCTTTCGAGAGCTTCTGTGCTTAGATCGCTGAACCTCTCCATTGCAGAGGACGCTGGGAGAAGTCACAACCCCAAAAGCTTTGATTCCTGCAGTCTTGGGACAAAATTTGCTGTGCCAGGTGTTTTGCCTATCATTTATTCTTCGCAAGAAATATCGGAAGTAGGTGTTACCTCCTTACGTGTTTGAACCGAAGTAATGTTCCCAGTGCCCCACCGCCAAGCCAGGATTGGACCCCAAGACTTTCTGATTTCAAAGCCTGTACTACTGATGCCTTAGAAAAGAACACGTACAAATTTTTATTTGGGGGTCATTCTGCTGAAAGTTAATTTTAATCTAGAAGAAAGCAGTAGCATCTACAAATCTGTCTGTGGAGGAACAATCAAGGTGGTTTAATGGAAGGAACATTGAATCGGGTTCCTGTTTACTCTAAAACTGAGGAACTGTGTAACCTGAGAAAAGTTAGATTAGGTCTGTTTTCTTTCTGCTGAAATTGCCCGTGAAAACTGGAGTCAGTGGCGTAGGTTGGTGCCTTGTCTCTATGACTGTAGAAAGGGGAGTGACCTGTTTTTCCCCAGTGTGTCTTTCTTACCTACTGTACGTGCCTGAACCTCCCCACCGAAGGATAAGGTCCTTCTATAATAAGAGTTAAAGCTATACAATGCGTAAGCTTGGTAAATGTGACGTTAGTATAATTCACTGATCAGTGGCCTTCCTGAAATTGAGTTGCCAGAGGTAAGAGGACGATGTTGGAGTTGTGAATGGGGAAGGAAACTTCAGAAAGGTTGAGAAAGGATGAAGCATTTTGCTAACTAGGATCAGAGTGTTGGAACGGGACTCATCTCTCAAATTCTGTTTCTGCCACCTTCTGTCAAGTCTCTAATACTTTTGATCATCCATTTACTTATATATAAACTGTCCTGCTACTTTTCAAGGTAGTTGTGAGGATCAATTGACATTGTATTTTGAAACTATAAAGTATTATTATCCATTCTGTGTTTTCCCTGACTGCTCACCAGCTATATTAGTTTCCTAGGGATGCCATAACCAAGTACCACAAACAGAGTGGCTGAAAGCAATAGAAATATATCCTCATAGTTGTGGAGGCTAGAAGTTTGAGATTAAGGTGTCAGCAAGGTCATGCTTTCTGTGAAGGCTCTAGGGGGATACTTCCTTTCTTCTTTCTAGCTTCTTGTGGTTGCTGGCAACCCTTGGTCTTCCTTTGTTTGTGGATGCATCACTCCAATCTCTTGTCTCTGTTGTCACCTGGTTTTGTGTCTCTGTGCTTTCATATGACGTTCTCTTCCCATCGTTTTCACAACATTTTCTTTCTGCATAGCTCTCTGTGTCCACATTTCCCTCTTATAAGAAAACCAGGACTTCCGGGTTAAGACTCCGTCTTCCACTGCAGGGGGTGTGGGTTCAATCCCTGGTTGGGGAAGTTCCACATTCTGGGCCATGCAGCCAAAAAAGAAAAGAAAAGAAAACCAGTCATTGGATTAGGGCCCCAATCCTAATCCACTATGATCTCATTTTAACTTGATTATATCTACAAAGACTCTATTTCCAAAAAAGATCATATTTTAAGGTTCCCAGTGGCCAAGAAATGGGGAGAATACTGTGCAACCCAGCACAACAGCTAAATGTTCTCCACAGCCCTGCCCTCAGACCTCTTTTCTTCTTACTGTATACACTCTCCTTTAATAATCTTACTCCCCTGCGTACCTAGAACTAATATTTGTTGAGTTCTGTTTGCTAGCTGTTTGCTGTATATAATCCCATTCATTTCTCACAATAACTTTATGAACTATTATTATCTCCATCTTACAAATGAGGATACTGAAGGTGAAAGAGGTTAAATCCTGTGCCCAAGGCCTCTCAAAATGGTAAGTGGCAGAGCAGGAATTCGAACCCAGACAGTCTGACTCCAGGACCAAAACTATACTGCATGGTTATAACGTAGTTATATATTAATTCAAGTAATTATATCTTATCGTAGAATTTTACAATCCTAGTATATGAAGTGATATAAGAGTTTTTCAAGTCTAAACTCCAACCTAATACAAGACTTTCCTGTTCATCTCTGATATGTATATGTATATGAAGTGATATATGAAGTGATATAAGAGTTTTTCAAGTCTAATATAGTATATGAAGTGATATAAGAGTTTTTCAAGTCTAAACTCCAACCTAATACAAGACTTTCCTGTTCATCTCTGATGAGAATTATCTCCTCAAATGGTTCCAGGGGTGAACAGAGAACTCATGACTGGTTGGGATCTACAAGATACTGAAAATGCATTTGCTAATACACTTAGAGGTTTAAAAAAAAAAAACAAAAGAAAAAAAGAAAATGCTGTAAGGATAAGAATCACTTTTTTATTTCCTTTGGCCACGCTGTGCGGCATGTGGGATCTTAGTTCCCAGATCTTTTCGAACCCTCGCCCCCTGCATTGGAAGGGTGGAGTCTTAACCACTGGACCGCCAGGGAAGTCCCAAGGATAAGAATCACTTTAAAGAAACCCAACTTCCAGCAGCTTGGTATATGAACCTGAGTTTAAGTCCTAAGTCTGTTAGTTAGCCTACTGACCTCAGGCAACTCCATTAAACTCTCTGGGCTTCAGTTTCCTCCTTTGTTTGTTGTTTGTTTGTTTTTGTGCCCTGGTGGTTGCTGATTCTCCTTTGGATAGAATGATGACTTCTTTGCCAATCAGTCAGCCTGAGTAGATAATTGTAACTAGTATCAAGATTTATCCTGGTTCCTTAGGAAACCTGAATCTTTTTTTCCTCTCCAGTTTTATTGAGAAATAATTGATGCATATTGCTGTATAAATTTAAGGTAAGCAGCATGATGGATTGACTTACATATATTGTGAAAAGATTACCACAATAGGTTTAGTTAACATCCATCATTTCATATGGATACAATAAAAAGGAAAGAAGAGAAAGAAAATTCTTGTGATGAGCACTCTCAGGATTTACTCTTTTTTGTTTTGCTTTGTTTTTTAAATTTATTTAATTTAAATTTATTTATTTTTGGCTGCATTGGGTCTTCGTTGCTGCATGCAGGCTTTCTCTACTTGCGGCGAGCGGGGGCTACTCTTCGTTGTGGTGCATGGGCTGCTTGTTGCGCTGGCTTCTCTTGTTGCGGAGCACGGGCCCTAGGCGCATGGGCTTCAGTAGTTGTGGCACATGGGCTCAGTAGTTGTGGCTCACGGGCTCTAGAGTGCAGGCTCAGTAGCTGTGGCGCACGGGCTTAGTTGCTCCGCGGCATGTGGGATCTTCCCGGACCAGGGCTCGAACCTGTGTCCCCTGCATTGGCAGGCGGATTCTTAACCACTGCACCACCAGGGAAGTCCCAGGATTTACTCTTTTAACAACTTTCCTATATATCTTACAGCAGTGTTAACTACAGTCATCATGTTGTACATCACATCCCTAGTACTTATGTATCTTATAACTGGAAGTTTATAGCTTTTAACCATCTTCCTGCAATCCCTCCCGCCCCCCACTCTGCCTCTTTTTCTTTGAGTTTGGTGTTTTTGTTTTGTTTTCCTTACATTCCACATATAAGTGAGATCATAAAGTATTTGTCTTTTCCTGTCTGACTTATTTCACTTAACATAATGCCTTCCTCACTTGCAAAATGAGGTAGATGTATAAGCACTAATAACCTAAACTAAGTTGAACTGGAATCTTCATCCCTTTGGCTAATACTGAGTATTCTCCCCCGCTCTTCCTACCTTTTTTTCCCCCAAAGCTAGTCATTCCTATTCCTCTCTATCCCTCATTTTCATGGTTTTCAGGCCACTTATGAGCCCATTTACCTACTTCTGGAGTTTCTCTATTTTGGTATGGGCCCATAAATTACACAATATCGAAGATATGTCTGAAGAGCTCATGGTATGATAAGGCTCAACTCTCTTGCTCCAGCTGCATTCTCTACTAATATGTAGCAGTAGGCTTCTTCGGTTTTTTTTTTTTTTTTTTGCGGTACGCGGGCCTCTCACTGCTGCAGCCTCTCCCGTTGCGAAGCACAGGCTCGAGACGCGCAGGCTCAGCGGCCATGGCCCACGGGCCCAGCCACTCCGCGGCATGTGGGATCTTCCCGGACCGGGGCATGAACCCGCGTCCCCTGCATCGGCAGGTGGACTCTCAACCACTGCGCCACCAGGGAAGCCCAGGTTTCTTCGTTTTATTTTCAGTCATATCATACTGTTGATTCAGTTCTCTCTCACCTGGCAAATGAAAACCTAATGTCTACCTAAATTTGGAGCTTTACACCTCTTTCTGTTAAATTGTTTTTTTCCCTTTGGCTGCGCCGCATGCCATTCAGGATATCAGTTCCCCAACTAGGGATCGAACTTGCGCCCCTTGCAGTGGAAGTGTGGAGTCTTAACCACTGGACCACCAGGGAAGTCCCCTCTTTCTGTTAAATTTAATCTAGCAAGTTTTGTTTCATCTTTCCAGCCATTCCATATCATATTTTTAAAATCCAGTTTGCTTTTTTACATATATTTGCTTTATTAATCCTCATTAAAAAAAACTTGCTGATGTGGTTTATTTAACAAATAATGTGAACAAAGGTTTGGAAGGAATGATATCACAAAATTACATGGTTAAACAATGCTACAGCTGTAGTACAAATTTTGCTTTGTTTTCCAACTTAACATTTCTAAAAATAGGATACATACCACACTTAGGTTTCACCATGAATGTGACCTATAAAATCAATAATCAGAGACCACATCCAGCAACCCCAACATTGTCTACTTCCAGCTTATTCACAGGATCACTCCCCATGTATAAGCTCTCCTATCACATGGGACTCCGATATTCCATTGTCCCCACTTTCCATCCATCAGCCCCTAGCATTCCTTGTTCTTACTGCCTAATTTAATCCCCATTTACTCATTTTTACTAAGACAAATGATTCATAAGTTTATCTGACCTCTTACCATATATCCTGATCAAGATACCAATCCCAGTGACTCAAAATTCTTTCCTATTCAGTGGCTGCTTCAGATGAAGCACATTATTAGAATATTGATCCTCATCTAAATACAGAATCACAAATCCCAGTAACTTTCTAATATATCTGGCAATCCAACTATACCTTGGTAACTATCCTTTTGTACTCCATAAACACGTTCATCCTTTTCTGAATCTTTTCCATCTCACACATACTCTTACTTTCACTTTCCACAAATGGGATTGACGCCTACTAATTGACAGATCACCTGAGTTCACTGTTGTTGGGCTGCACGCCACAGGCCTGCAGGTTCTGTACTTACCCAGCCTCAAGACCGAAAAAAGAGCCCGAGTCAGCAACAGAGACATCGATGGTTTAATGGATGGGGGGGATCTTACATGTCTGAAGCAAGGTACAGGAGCAACACCCCAACATGTGCAGCAGACTGCAATGGGCAGGACATGCAAGACATGGCAGCGGTCTTTGTTCCCTGGGGTGGGGAAGGGGTGTTTACCAGTTATAGGGGAAATTGACATCAGGTTGGCTTATCTGTTACCAGGGAAACCAGCAGAGGAGCACGCCCCTCACCACCCCTTTGATACGTTATCTTGGTGGAGAACAGGCTTTTTTTTTTTTTTTTTTTGCAGTACGTGGGCCTCTCACTGTTGTGGCCTCTCCCGTTGCGGAGCACAGGCTCCGGACACGCAGGCTCAGCGGCCATGGCTCACGGGCCCAGCCCCTCCGCGGCATGTGGGATCTTCCCGGACCGGGGCACGAACCCGTGTCCCCTGCATCGGCAGGCAGACTCTTAACCACTGTGCCACCAGGGAAGCCCAGTTATCTTGCTGGAGATGTTCTGATCTAAAGATTAGAACAATCACTAGCTGGGGCTAGGGGCAAGTACTAGGCATTTACTGATTAGGCTCTATGATTAAGAGGGAAGGTCAGTCAGGGGAGTAGGGTGTAGGTGAAGCAGGGACTGGTCAAGCGGGGGATATACAGGGAGCAAGAGAACAACCATTTCGGCAGGCCTGACCATACCCTCCACCCTTACATACCCTGCACGACCCTTACAGTCTTGGTCCAGCCCTCTTCTGAGACATCCCTGGGTCGGGTATATAGAGGGGCACTGCCACCAGATACCACAAATAGAATCCAGACAGCAGCAGCCAAGGGTTATCGAGAGTAAGATACCCAGTATGCTAAGAACAGTCATTTGCCAGGATATAGGCAAATCTTGGAGCCAATTGCTTACCAGGTCAATGGAGAGTCAATGGCAGCAGTGTCCTGTCCAGTTATAAGGAAGGTAAGTGCCGCCCGGGTTTTCACAAACCCGGAGGCACCTGCATGGAGAGGGGAAGGCCCAGCTTTTAAAGAAACATTCTGGCGGCCTAGCCAGAAGTCAGCAGTCACAGTACAGGTCTGGCATCCCATGTTATTTTGGGTGCTATTAGGGGTGGACCAATTATATGACTTTCCAAACAAAAAGCAGTTAATCCTGCTAGTTGGACTTGTGTGTCCAAAAGCCAGCCTATTCCATTCCACACAACATAGCCTGGGGTGGGGGTGAGGGTGGGGGGCTCGTGAGCAGTAACCTTGGCAAAGTGTGTGGTGTGTACAGTAACGTTTACCGATGGGGGTTCTTTTGACATACTGGCTTGCAGGACAGGAAAGTGGTTTGTCTTTTCCCCCCATTGTCAGTCATCCCCACATGGTCGCGTTACCTGGGTCAATTTTCCATGGATGTCCAGAGGAGGATGACAACAGCATCTCACTGTAGACCCAACAGTTAGATTCATCTTGCAGTGAGGCCATTGTTGCTTCCCAGTCCTCAAGGAGATTTCCTTTGCTCAGGCTAGGGATGAAATGTAAGACATATGTCTGAAGCAAGGTCCTGGAGCAACACCCCACTGTTTGCAGCAGACATGGCAGCAGTCTTCCCTCAATCCAAATCTTTTTGAATCAAGAGTCTGACATTAAACATATTAAATATATTGCAACCCACAAGTTTGAGGAGCATGCTTTCAAGGTTTTCGTTCTTTTAATAAGTACCTACTGAGGGCCTATTACGTGCTAGGTTCAGAAACTATAAGAATAAAAAATGGTCTCAGCTCATAGACTATATTGGAGAGATAGACGTATAAAGTAATAAGTACTGTACCATACTGGCGATAATATGGTAAGTATTAAAGGAAGACAGAGGAAGGGACCAGTTAACTGCCTAGGGAATGGTGAAGGGCAGCTTCAGGGAGATGTTCATTTATCCATTCTTGAGTTCAAGCAGATGCTCTGTTAGGCACTGGAGGTACAAATGTAAAAGAAAATTACTAGCCTCAGGGACTTGTAGTCACATTTACAGACAAAAACAAACTTTTAAAACTATTGATAAAAGCTAATGCTTGCATGAACATGGTAGTTAGAGGCAGAGACCAGGGAGCAACTTGAAATTTTTTCAGGAGAGGTGGGAATGGGCATACATAATGGAGGACATCATATGTGAACTCTCTAGATGCTTAGTGGCAGTTTTCCAATCTAGAGCTACAGGGAGGACATTCCAGGTTGAGATAACTGCACATGGCATGAGTCTAAGAAAGTTGGTGAGGCTTAGTAATATGCTGTCTATTGACAAGAAATGATGGGTCCAAATCTTAAGCCCTTTACTAATATGCTGGGGAGTTTGGGCTTTATAGTTATTAGTCGCCATTCAAAATATGTAAGGGAAATACAATGTCAGCTTTGTGTTCAGTTTGATTAGTTTGTGTTCACTTATTCTGAAGTGGGATAGACCAGAGTGAAATGGAGGGGACAGAGACCGGTGGTGAGAAACCAATTTGCAAGCTATTGCAAGAGTCCATGAGAGAAATGATGACCGTTAATTAGGGAATAATAATGTATATGTGACAAATTACCTTTAAAATGTTATCCATGGGCTTCCCTGGTGGTGCAGTGGTTGGGAGTCCGCCTGCCGATGCAGGGGACACGGGTTCGTGCCCCGGTCCGGGAGGATCCCACGTGCTGCGGAGCGGCTGGGCCTGTGGGCCGTGGCCGTTGGGCCTGCACGTCTGGAGGCTGTGCTCCGCAACGGGAGAGGCCGCAGCGGTGAGAGGCCCGCGTACCGAAGGAAAAAAAAAAATGTTATCCATATGGGAAAAGATGTAATTTTATATTTAATCACAGTAAAATTGTAATAAGGCACTGATCACAGTTTAGAGCTGTTTTCTCAAGCACTGTGCTAGAAAAAGAATACTCCGATTTAGTCAACTAAAGTTACATGGTCAGAGAGGTTTATAGTTCTAATTTTATTAGTGCCTCCTAATTAATCCTTTCTGAAGTACAAGATGTAATCATAATTGCAGCTCTCATAATGTAGCTTTATTTTTTTTTCTAAATTTATTTATTTTTGGCTGCGTTGGGTCTTCGTTGCTGCACGCGGGCTTTCTCTAGTTGCGGTGAGCGGGCTTCTCATTGCGGTGGCTTCTTTTGTTGCAGAGCATGGGCTCTAGGTGCGCGGGCTTCAGTAGTTGTGGCTCAAGGGCTCTGGAGCGCAGGCTCAGTAGTTGTGGCACACAGGCTTAGTTGCTCTGTGGCATGTGGGATCTTCCCTGACCAGGGCTCGATTGTGTCCCCTGCACTGGCAGGCGGATTCCCAACCCCTGCGCCACCAGGGAAGTCCCTGTAGCTTTATTTTTAACCTCTTTTTCAACTACTTCTGCAGGTTATGTCACCAAAATGAAAATGATAACTAGCTCTTGCCCATGTTAACAAACTGTTCATTCTTAGTCATCAAAGCCCTCCTCAAAACTAACAATCACTTATGTCTCCAGGAATAACTCACCTTCTTTAACTCAGAAACCAATTTTGGGTCCAGAGTGGCTGGGAAGGTGACCTAATCTTAGGCTTCTTGAGTGCACTATACAAGCTCTCCAATTTTTAGTTGATGAAGAAGAGTTTTCATCAGCACCAATGACTCAAGTAGTTGCATTTATAGCCAGAAACCTAGAAGTCTCCTAGGCCCCTCTCATTCAGTCTTTTACTATCCTAATCAGTTGCAAAGTCCTGTTATAAGTTTAGTATAAACCTTGTCTTCTCCATTCCTACTATGCAATCAGGATCATGGCACCAGCTGCTTAATTGGTCTCTCCATCCTCTCCACAGTCCATTTTCTATATTGCAGGCAGAGTGAGCACTCTCACATGCAAATACAATCATGACACTCTTTGCTTAGTCTTTCAATGATATTCTGCTGTTTTCAGATAAGGCAGCAGCTATATCAACCTGCCAGTGGTTTCCCAAATGTATCCTGCTACTTCACACCTCCCATAATGTGCCTAGAATGCCTTCTTTATCTAATGTCTTTTCTTCTTTATCTTTCCAAACTCTGCTGAAGTATCACCTCCTCTGAAAAGCTTTCCCTGACCCCTGTGCTATTAGTCTATTTAGATCCTCTTATCTGGGTCTCCATGGCATCCTGTGCACATTACAGCACATTAAAATATTTTTGTCTGCTTAGTTTACTGTTGTTTCCCTAGTGGCCTAACAGAGCACCTGGCATATAGTAGGTTCTGGATAAATATTTGATAAGTGACTAACACTTATTACTGTAACGCGATTGCTGATTTACTGTGCCTTCACCCGGAGAGCAGGGCCTCTGTAGACCAGCATCTGGCGTAGGACTGACTATGGAGTAGGCACTCACTAGTTTTTTAAATGGATGACAGTGACATGGAAAAGTGGCCAGCTGAACTGCTCCCAGCTCACCTTGTAGCTGGTTGGCAAATGACAATAGAAAACTGCTTTAAACTCAGTATGTAGCTATCCGTCTACAGGATTGACCACAATAGTGCTTTTGAAGCTGACCTCTCAAAGAATATTTCATGCCACATTTCATGAATACTCATGACACCTTGTAATAAAACTTCAAGTAATGAATCAGAGCTTACAATGAGCTGGAATTACAGTGTTGTGTCCCCTTTTACTAAAGGGAAGTAATTCACTAGAGAATAGTACCAGGAACTGTGTTAAGGTCAGGACACATTTGGGCTGATTTATTACACTCTTCATTTCTGAGGAACTACATAATGAAGATTTATTGCTAACTATGAGGTATGGCAAGATCCTAAACCATCAATCACAGAATCAGTTACCCACAGCATATTTAAACTTGTAAAAGCAGAGAAAGTTGACTTAAACATTTAATACAGATTTTCATAAGCCATACATTGAGCATAGAAGTGTTTGCTGAACTAGCAACCTTTCATTAATATTCTACTATAAATGATTTTCATTCTGTGCCTACAAATGGATGGACAAAAATGGGAGTTTTCTGGTTTCCTCACATGCATACTTCAGGCCAGGGTCAGGTTTGGAATAGAACCTAAGGATGTAGAATTTTTGATATTGTCTCTAAGATGAGAGAATTAGACTTTTTCGGTCTTTCCCATTATTTTTGTGTTAGTTTCAAACAGAAAAGTTTGATATTTTATTCTGAGAGGTTAGAATAGATAAAGATGGTTGAATTGACCTAATTTTAAAAAATAGATTCAAAATAGAATGATTTAAGAGAGTGTCTATCAGCTACAGTTCTATTACTCTAAGCTCTTGTTAACGTTCGAGGCAATGTAAATTATTTCTTGGCTATCTGATCCATGCATAGTAACATTATAATTTTGTTGAAGAATCAGTAAGAAATAATACTGCTAAAGAAAAACTCTCATAGGGGAACTTTTGATAAATTATACATTTTTATTATAGAAAATTCCTCTTTTTTTAACAACAGCTCTGATTTCTTGATGCAGGCATAATCCTAAATTCATTATCTCATTTAATCCTCAGAAATCCTTATTGGCCAACAAATGGGAAAAAAATCTCGCTCAGAGAGGTTAAGTAACTTGTATAAGATCATACTGCTCATATGTGACAAATTGGAATTGCTTTTCCTATTGCCCCACACAACCTTTTGAGAAAAATGACAGCTAAATTTTAAATGCGGACATCAGGCACGCCTAAAGGAAAAGAAAATCCAGAGCCAAAATATTTAAATAAATGTGTCAAGATATATCTAAAATTAAACAGTGTATTGAAGGGTGTGATTTGTTCTGCTACAGAGAAACTATTCCCAGACAGTCTAGATTATGTCTCTAATCAATATGCTCAGTGAGGAAAAGATATTCCATTTTCTGAAAAAGAGCTCACACATTTTAGCTGCAAATAGTTAATTAGTCATTTCATACCCAAAAGAGGAGAGTAATTCTTTAATGTCCATATGGCATACGTTTTCCAAGCTTATTTTTGCATTCCCTTCTGTCCTTTAAAACCCAGCCCGACAAGATCACTTGGCAATGTGAAGAAATGTTACCATGTGTATTCTATCAAGACATGCATGGAGCCCCTCTTCTTCAAGTCTTTATCTGATAGAGGTTGTTTTGCCATCTAGGCTTGTTGCTTTAAGTTATAAATTCACATTACAGGAACAATGACTAGAAAATTTATGTTAAGCAATTATTATTATAATATTTTAGATGTGATCATGGTATTGTGGTTATGTTATTCCAAAAAAAATCTCTTGTAGAGTTGCATGATGAAATATTTATGGATAAAATTATATGATGCCTGAAATTTGCTGTAAAATAATATGGGGGGGCAGAATTAACTTGTGGATGGGGCAGATTTGCCATGGTTTGGTGGTTGTTGGGCCTGGGTGATAGCTACTCGGGGGCTTTTTTATACTGGTTTGTATACTTTTGTGTATTAAAAAGTAGAAGTTAAAAAAAAACTAAAAAATACAAAATGATTGAATCACTTCTTGGGATGTGTATTCGTTTAGTGATAATTCTTACCTTCAAGTGCACCATTTAGGCTGTACATATAGCTCTCAAAGTATGTTCTGAGAAGGTTGCTTATTGTCCACAGACATCAGTGCATATAGGACAATGTTTATGTTAGGACAACATTTTTATTCCTATTTTGGCATAACTGATGTAATTTTTCTCCTTGGATTCCCCCCAAATAGCATCATTCTTCCCATTATTTCCTGGGAGGTTTTATTGTGGTGGCCATCACTGTTATTGTCATTATTGTTTTTGCTGTTGTATTGTAATGGCAGCAGTTTCGGAGTGTGTGAGGTATCCTCTTGTGGATTGTGGCAGGTATACATCCTGTCACAATTGTCTGTGGTTTGGAAATATTTGTAAGGCATTGGTCTAATCATAACGTCTTTATCCTCACCAGTTCCCAAAAAATCGCTTTATCCTTCACCAAAAAATTGGCAAAGCCTAGCTTCACACCCTTAGGAAAATTGATATGCCACACTCTCTAAAATTGTAAATAGGCATATTGAAAGAATGAAGAGAAAACTGTCAGCCTATGCTCTGTCATTCAGGGGCAAAGGGGGAAGCAAAAGCAAAGCAGCAAATGTTCAGCTGGTGAATAGATAGCCAAAATGTGGTATGGCCACACAAAGGAATACTACTCAGCAATAAAAAGGAATGAACTGCTGATACATGCTACAATACGTATGAGCCTAAAAGTCAATTATGCTGAGTGAAAGAAGCCAGCCAAAAAACCACATTTTGTATGATTTATATGAAATGTCTGGAAAATGCAAATCTATAGACATGAAAAATAGATTTGTAGTTGCCTAGGGCTGGGGTGGGAATGGGGATTAGCTGAAAATGGGCTTTAGGGATTTTACTGGGGTGATGGAAATATTATAACGCTGGATTATGGTGATGTAACCAAGGAGGATTCTATGGTGCCTTCCCAGGACAGACCCCCCCCACCCCTGTCCCCGTCCTCTGCCTGCCTCTTGTTTGTAGGAAAGCTTTAGTTTCCCAGGCCTCCCCTGAGTCACAAAAGGCTGGCTCAAGAGTTAATGATTAGAATAGTGTGAACATGTAGTAACAAAAGATAGCAGTTGGGCCAGAAGAACTGGTAACAATTTGAACAATAGATCAGCCATACAGTAGAGTCACAGAATCTTTAGTTCCTCCCTGAAGGACATAGATAACAGTGTCTGACACACATTCCTGAGTTGTTTTACAGATACTAAAGCCCCCACCAGATGGAAGAAGCTAACTGCCTGATGACCATGAACACATAGCCCCCAGACTGGCTGGAGCCTATGATGATGTTAATCCCTGTGACATCACCCTGTTACCTTACCATCAACCAGTCAGAGAATTGTGCATGAGTTGATTGTGCATCCTGCAGCTCTCTCCCTCACCTTGCCTTTAAAACCCCTTCCCTCAAATCCATTGGAGAGCTTGGGTCTTTTGAGCATTAGCTGTCCATACTCCTTGGTTGGCCTTGCAATAAACAAGGCACTTTCCTTCACCACAATCCCGGTGTCAGTAGATTGGCTTTACTGGGCATGGGCAAGCTGACCCAAGTTTGGTTTGGTAACAGTGATGCTTGCATAATTTGGTAAATTTACTAGTCATTTAAGTGTACACTTAAAACTGGTGAATTTTATGGTATGTAAATTATACCTCAACTAAGCAGCACTAAGGACTTGGTTTTCACTCTACTTTTGACATTACTAAACATGTGAGATGTGGCAGTTATCAAAGCTGTGGGATGGGGTGACCCAGGGAGAGGGTTTGCTTGTCACCTCTTACAACATTGTGAATGCCTACTCTCCATCCGATTTGGAATTCCAGCACCAAAAAGCTTTGTGTCAAAAAATTTTGGTGGGTGGTGGATGTCTCTTAGAAATATATCTGCATGGCTTTCTTCTTATCACAAGGGAAGAGGCTTCCCTTCTTTTATCCAATGCTAATCCCTCCAGTTGGGCTCTAGACCTCATTCCCCAGCCTATTCGGTGGCCATGCATCCTCAATTGCCTGCCTCCTTCTCTTTCCCATCAGCATCTTTCCAAAAAAGAAAACCCTCCCTCAACCTATCTTCTTCTCTAGCAACAGCCTTATACCTTCTTTTCCCTTCCCTTTCTTAACTCATTGCATTCTAGATTTTGCCACATGACCAAGATTGCTATTGCTTAACACATCGGTGACTTCTTTGGTTGCTAAATCCAATGGACACATCTCAATTTTTAACCTATTATATATAACTTCTCTGCAAGTTTTCAAACTGTTTTTTTTTTTTTGGAATTGACTTTGGCATTTTATTGTATATTCAAAATTCTGTTAATACTTTTAAGACTTAAGATTTCCCTCCATTTATAACTTATATAAACATGTACAGAATGCACAAATATAAACATGTGTAATTTATTAGTTTATCAATTAACAGAGAGAATTTATCAATTAAAAAAATGAGTCTGTGTAAGCTCCTGTTTTTCCCAGACACATTCTTGGGAACTGCATCAAAAAGTGGATCATTATAAAGCCAAGGGTGCTTTCCATAGAAACAAATTAGAATCAGGGGTCCTAAGGGGTTCCTTGGTGGTCCAGTGCTTAGAACTCGGTGCTTTCATTGCTGAGGGCCCAGGTTCAACCCCTGGTCGGAGAACAACTAAGATCCCGCAAGTCAGTGGAGTGGCCAAAAAACAAAAACAAACAAAAAAAGAATCGGGGGTCCTAGTACTTCAAAGCTTTAGCTTTAAATAAATCATAGGCACAACTAACAATTCTTCTTGAAACTTTCTTTTCTCTTAGCTTCTACAATGATGCCCTGTTTTGGTTTTTAACATACTTTATGGGTATTTCTTTGGAGTCTTCTGTTATTCTGTCTACCTCTTAATACATATTCTCTACCATTCGGCTAGAGAATCATTATGTTTGGCTCACTTCTCTTCTCACCTCTACACACTCTCCCTGAGTCATCTCATTCTCCTCCACAGCTTCATTTACCATCTTATACTCATGTCCACCCACCCCACCCACTCTCTAACAATCTGTACCTTCAGCCCAGTTCTATTGCCTGAATTTAAAAGCTGTATTATCCAACTATCTACTGATCTCTGTGGATGTCCCTCAACTGGCTTAAATTCTGTATGTCCCCAAACTTAACTATTTGTAATCCCTTGAAAAGTGGCCCCATATCCTACTTTTCTTATCATTCTGAAAGACCTTCCAGACGCCAAAACCCAAAGTAGTCATTCTCAACTTCTCCCTCCCTCTTACTTCCCACTTTCAATCAGTCATGAAGTCCTCTGATTTCCCCTTCTTGTATATCTCAGTCTTACCTCCTCTCTATCCTTACTACTACTACTACTAGTAGTAGCTCAGATTAATCAGATCTTCATCATCTTTCTCTCTCACTCTTTCTTTACTTTTGCTTGTACTATAAGAACTGAACATGGTAGCCACAGGAGGATTCTGTGGGTTCTTTGCACTGTCACTTGAGTCTTTATGATCAGTAGATCTCTGAGAGGTAAATTTGATGAATATGGTCTCTTCGCAGAGTTCAGGGTCTGATAGCTGCAGGACTTGGAGATGGCATCAAAGATGGCTTTAGCAAAGTTGCCCGTAGAAGTGCAGCTTTTAGCAGAGGTATAGCAGTTATCCACATCCGCCATTAGCAGCAGTGTTTTAGGCACAAGAGCAGAGAGATAGTGTCAGTTATTTTAGGAACAAGAACAAGATGCGCCCCTAATGAGACCCTGCACCCTGTCACCTTGCAAAGAGGATGTCACCTGGCAAGAGCAAAGTGCTTATTGATTTTGTTCTCCCTTCAGTTGCCTCATCCCACAGGAATTAAGGCGGCTTGGTCAGAATGACAGCACCATGGATGATAGTTTGGCTCTCTTGGGGCATTTGGACTCTTCCAGATCAACCCAATGGCCGCAAATTCCTTCAGCCTCAGTCATTTACTGCCCTGGGTCTGTTTCAGAATGGACAAGATCTTCAGGACCTTGAGGGATTTCCCCCGGAAGGAGTAAAAAAAAAATCTCAGACTCTTTGGTGGGCAGAGAGAAGAAATGTCCTCCAGGGAAGTAACCTCCATGGCCTTAAACGAGTGGCCCACCTTGTATAGCAAGTACCGCTCCTTGTCTTAGGCCTTGCCTCCAAAGGCCCGACCATCACTGTCAAACGCTTCCATAAACTGCCTCAGCGCTGTCCTCCAGAGTTCTTCCCAGGGCCTCAGGGTCCAACCAGAGGACTGGTGTCCTCATCTGTCATTCAGTATGTTCTTTAAAGACCAAAACCACTCATCATCTCTTTCCTATGTTGCTGCAAGTTTTCTATCTTAAACATTGTCCTGCTCCTTCACATTACTCACACTGCTGCCCAAGAGATCTTCCTAAAACCCAGCCCTGATCATGTCATCCTCCTGCTTAAAACCCATAACCATTAGGACAAATTCTAGATTTCTCATATGGTGATCACAATCCTTCAGGACCTGACCCCAGCTCACCAATCCCTGGCCTTGTCTTCCCACCATTCCCCTCTTAGAACTCCAATAACCACCCTGAGCTATGAGCACTTCCCTAAATGTGCTGTTTTTTTTTTCAATTCACTGCTGTGGCTGTACACTGCTCCCTCTTCTCTGGATGGTCTTCATCCTTCAGGACTTAGTTCAGACATCCTTTTTGCTGGGAAGTCTCCCCTGGGTCTTAGGTGCCCCTACTTGGGGTTCCATTTCTGTATGAACCTTTTCTTATGTTGTTTTCTAATTTTCTCTTTTATCTACCTTTAGTATCTACTTTGAGTCTAGGGATGGTTTTTTTCTTTGGCCATGCCAAGCGGCTTGCAGGATCTTAGTTCCCCAACCGGGGATTGAACCCAGGCCCTTGGCAGTGAAAGCACGGAGTACTAACCACTGGACCACTAGGGAATTCCCACGGAATGGCTTTTTAACTTTGTATTCCCTGAACTGAACATACAAATTATTAGATAAATGTTTTTTTAAATAAATCAACGATACATAGAACAATGAATGAATGAAGGATATAATGAATTAATAAAACAGAGCCTGTAATTTTTTCCCTTCATTTATAATAGCTTAAGAAGGCAAGCCAACTTACCTTCAGAGGAGAGGTCCAGAGTTGTTGCTCTAAATTACTCCTGCACAGTAAAATGCCTACAAAGAAGGAAATTACTAAGAGGTTTATCCTAGTAAGCTCTAAGGGAGCAAGTTGTCTTGATCCTTTCTTCATTCTGACCTTTGTTCTGACTGCTGCCAGCTGGTTTATAAACACAATCAGCATCTAGTTTCAGA
The DNA here is from genome assembly GCF_964270905.1 of Leucopleurus acutus. Taxonomy (NCBI): domain Eukaryota; kingdom Metazoa; phylum Chordata; class Mammalia; order Artiodactyla; family Delphinidae; genus Leucopleurus; species Leucopleurus acutus. The sequence goes on from NC_139142.1 coordinate 42,489,635, forward strand.
CTTCCCAGAGATAAATAGTTTGATTTTTGGATTATTATTCCCTCTTGCGTATGAGAGAAGGCAGTGGGGAAGAAAACTTAACTAGAAGTGGGTTATTTCAGTGGGTATCAAGTTGCTTAAACCTACACACTTCTTTCCGGCTATAGTCTTCTTTTGCATTTACACATCAACGTACACCACAGTGCAAATACATCATTAAGCATATCATTCTGGGGTAGCACTTCTTTCTAATTATATCTTTTTTTTTTTTTTTTCGGTACGCAGGCCTCTCACTGTTGTGGCCTCTCCCGTTGCGGAGCACAGGCTCCGGATGTGCAGGCTCAGCGGCCATGGCTCACGGGCCCAGCCACTCCGCGGCATGTGGGATCTTCCCGGACCGGGGCACGAACCCGTGTCCCCTGCATAGGCAGGCGGACTCCCAACCACTGCGCCACCAGGGAAGCCCTCTAATTATATCTTAATTATGATTCAGTGTTTGTTTCTAGTTTGGTAAGCAGGACATGAAAAAAATGTCAAACTAAATACAGTTGGCAGATGTTTTGCTTTAAACACATAAACAACTGTCCCCCCTCAACTGTAATTTAATTCTTCTGGAAAAATACAAACATGCTTTGTAGTTTTTGACAATATTCAACCACTTTAAGTCCATAGGATACAAACATCTTTTATTAACATTTTTTCTTGGCAAATATTCATATTGTACAGAAATATATCAAGCAAAATGTGCCCTTTCCCCCCACATATGTGTGGATATATACACATTATTTTATACAAATGTGATCATTGGTTCTAAAACTTATTTTTCACATAATATACCTTAGAAATCTAATTAAGTCTGTAATATACTCTCACCTCTCTCTTTTTAATAACTATAGTTTAATAGTTTTTCATGGATTTTTTTTTTTTTGCAGAGCCCTTTTGGTGACATGTAGGTTATTTTTAGTTTTCCACTATTATCAAAAGCTACAATGAACATCCTTGAAAATAAATATATAATGTTTGTGAACATGGACAAGTATATCTATAGGATAAATTTCTATAAGTGGAATTGCTTAAGGTCCGTATCAATATATGTCTATACAGATAGATATATCCTTTATGTATCTGTAATGCATCTCCAAAAGTTGTACCAATTACACTCCCACCAACTGTAAAGAAGATTGCCCATTCACCTTTTCAAGCACAAGGTATAATCTGTCTTTTTAGTCTTTGCCTATTTGATAGATGGAAAATGGTATCGCATGATTATTTTAATGTAATTTTCTATAACAGTGATTGCTATTGAAGACCTTCTCATGTGGTTATTTTATATTGCCTATTTATGTTCTTTGCCCATTATTCTACTGAGTTGATATCTTCTTTACTAGTAGCAACACCAGAATTTCTATATAGGAAGAGCTTAAGTTAAGCAACCTTGTTGGAAAGGTTAAAGCTAAGGACCTTGCCTTGCAATTGTGATTGCACAGTAATTTACATAAGATTGAGAAAAAGTCAATTGTCCTTATCAAAGAATAGAGGACAGGTAATGGAAATAGCCTACCCATCTCCCAGTTCCTCCTTGATTTAATCACTGCTTTTATTTATTTATTTTTGCTTTTATTTTTATAAGAGCTCTTTGTTTATTAAATAAATCAGTCCTTTTTATGTTTGCTGCAAATATTTTTCTTAGTTTTTCTTTCAACTCTATTTAAAGTAATTTTCACCCTTAAAAATTGTAATTTTTATATGATCTATTTTATCATTTTTTATGGCTTCTGGAACAACTATAATATGTAGAAAATACTCCCATAATACATTTATGGTATCACATACTTATGTTTAAATTTCTGACCCACCTGGGATATATATTTTTGAAAAGAAAGAATAGAGACATCCAGATTTTTAAAAGAATGGTTAGCTGGCTAACTTAAGGAAGATAAACACATGAGCTTCCTTTTGTTGCGATTACTCAAAACTGGTTTCTGTTGCATTGTAATATTTCAGTGAGAATACTATCCAATATTTATTCTGGTTCAGAATACACATTAAGACAAATTAAAGGCTTTTAAAATAAAGTTATCTCAGGGAAGAATAAAATACAAAATGGCTAGATGCCTACCTGCAGTGTAGTGCAACATGAAGTTGAATTTATTGCCACCGATACAAGACAATTCTTTGTGAGCCAGTTTGTATTATTTTGTGTGTGTGTGTGTATGTGTGTCACTCAGCAAACTTGCCCAAAATAATCTATTATCTGATAGGATGATATGATATATTTAGGTGATTTCTTTTTGTCCTCTTTTTAAAAATAAAAAAAATTGTTTATTAGAGTATATGATTTTTAAAGGCAGGGAATATGTTTTATTCAGCACCATAGTGATACTAAATAATTTTTGAATAAATAGATGAATGTCAAGCTGTAGAGTATATATCTTAAAAGGTAAATTTGTGATCATTAAATTTGGGATTTAGAATTTTAAAAAGTGAGGTAGTTTTCAACCTGTGATTGGGGGTTTTCTTCTATAATTTTTTCTTTTATTAAAGAAGAAAAACCTAGGTCACATTCATGTCCAGAGTTTATACACTGAGCATAGTTTAGTTCAAAATATATCAAGAGCCAAAAAAGATAACATTGTACTTGGATACAAAAGAACCCCGTCAGAAGAATGTCCTCATTTATTAAAAGGATCACAAGTAAGATAGATCAATCAAGCCACCCTCTCCTCTGCTGAGTCTTGGGAATTAACAACCCAAAGTAGTAACAGATAAGACTCTGCTTCTTGCACCAATACCCTTGAGGCTGAGGGACCATGACAATGGTGTACAGCAGTGGGAGAAATTAGTTGGGAGACAACAGTATAAAAGCATATAAAAGGTCTGAACCCTGATCATCTGAAGCTTCTGAGCGTGGCATTTGATATTCCTCATAGGATGATGACCTAAGACTTTACCTGACTCCTCTGGCCCTCTCTTGAACTGGAGAGTTGGGGCAAATCCATGCCTTGGTTTAGGGGGCTTCATCAACATCACTTCTGTTGTCAGCCACTTCTAACCCTGGGGAAAGCATGACTTGGTGGTCTTTCTATTCTGGGACCAGAAGCAGGAAATTGAGTACTGGCTTTATTGGTGTCATTTTTATATTTCCCTTTTCATCTATACATATCCTAAATGAAACTTCTCTCTCTTTTTAAAAAAAATTATTTATTTTTGGCTGTGTTGGGTCCTCGCTGCTGCGCGCAGGCCCTCCCTAGTTGCAGAGGGAGCGAGTGGGGGCCACTCCTCGTCGCCGGGCGCAAACCTCCCATTGCGGTGGCCTCTCTTTTTGTTGCGGAGCACAGGTTCCAGGCACGCGGGCCCCAGCAGCCGCAGCACGCAGGCTCAGCAGCTGTGGCGCACAGGCCGGCTGCTCCGTGGCATGAGGGATCCTCCCGGACCAGGGCTCAAACCCGTGTACCCTGCACCAGTAGGCGGACTCCCAACCACTGCGCCACCAGGGAAATCCCTCTCTCTTTTAAGTGCTCGATTTTAATGAGTGCTTAATTCAGTTTGATCATGTGGGTGGGCTAAGGAAACTACAACAGGCAGTAATTTTTGTTTTTTCTTTGTCAGCCCATAGAAGTCATCCTTAACAAAAACAACCTTGGCTTCGGCAAAATGTAGGCAGTAGTATTAAAATGTAGGCTTTTTGCTTAAATTATTAAGAGAGTTTCTTTGATTTTCCTTGCCAATGGAGCATTGGACAGGGAGAACAACGTGGTAAGATTTTTGACCTCTCAGTTTCTGAAGAAAAGCTTCTCAGGGACATAAAAATCTTTCTCATTAAGTACCAACAGTTGTTTATATGTTCACACCTATTTGTTGATTTTTATGTATTTATGTAAGATATATATTTTTCTTTATTTAAAAATATCTTTTATTACCACCCCCTCCCTATTATCATACAATGGAGAAGTGTTCCTCGGTCATTAATTTTTTGTTTTTAAACATTCACATGACACGCTTTTTTTTTTTTTTAAATATTTTTGGCTGTGTTGGGTCTTCGTTGTTGTGCGCGGGCTTTCTCTAGTTGCAGAGAGCGGTGGCTACTCTTTGTTGCGGTGCGTGGGCTTCTCATTGCGGTGGCTTCTCTTGTTGCGGAGCACGGGCTCTAGGTGCACGTGGGCTTCAGTAGTTGTGGCTCGCAGGCTCTTAGAGCACAGGCTCAGTAATTCTGGCACACAGTCTTACTTTCTCTGCAGCATGTGGGATCTTCATGGACCAGGGCTCGAACCCGTGTCCCCTGCACTGGCAGGAGGATTCTTAACCACTGCACCACCAGGGAAGTCCCTCAGTCATTAATTATTACCCCCCCAGGTATTTTTTGATGTCTTCTGTGGTTTTATTTTTAATTATAAAATTAATACATGCTCTTGATAAAATATTCAAACAATACTGAAAGGTATAAACTAAATTTAAATCCTCCTTTTCTCAACCCATTCCTACTCTTTAGTAGTAGTCATTGATAGGTAGTTTGGTGTCTTTTCAGACATTTTCTATGTGTATAAGAACATTTTAAACAAAAATTGTTCTATTTTTTTCAGAACTCGGTTTGTATTATAGAGAAGAGAGACATCATTACTTTTGGGGGGGATTTTATTTTAATTAATTTCAGACTTGTAAGAGAGTTGCAAGAGTAGTACAAAAGCTCTTCTACACCCTTCACTGTGATTCTCCACCTGTTAGCATTTTACCACTTTTACTTTATGATTTTCTCTCTATCTATATACAAACATATTATTTTTCTGAACCATTTGAAAGTAAGTTGCATTCATGGTGCCCCCTTTCCCCTATGTACTTCAGTGTGTACCTCCTAAGAACATTCTCTCTCCTAACATAGTACAAGTATCAAAATCAGGAAATTAACATTGATAAAAATACTATTATCTACTCAACAGCTTTTATTCTATGTCTCACTTTTAAAATGCATCATCTTATTTTGAAAGGAATACATCAACAGATAATGTGCCTCAAGATTTTTTTTATACTTGTTCAGATGAGCAAGCTGGTTGACTAACCACAGGTGAGTGAGGCATGTCTACCTCCCTGTTAGCCCCATGTTTCTTCCCCTCTCCCGCCACATACAACCCTCAGTAACCAGGCTTAGCATTTCCTGAACTTGCCTTGCCTCATGCTGTGATTCACATTCTCTTCCCCAAATGTTGTCCTCCTCCTTCCCCTTTTCTGGCTGGCAAAATTCCACTTCACATTCAAAGCCTCTATCTGAAACCTCTCCTAACTCAACCCCCCTCTGCAGAACCCGTAGTTCTGCTTTGTTTATATTCCCTCAGCTTTCTGTCCAAGGCTGCTTTATAGTATTTCCCATTATACCATCAGTGTTTGGATTTCAACCTGATACTCATACTATTTTAAACTTATGGAAACCAGCACTTAGTTCAGGGCTCAAAATAGAAAGAATTGTCAATAAATGCTCATTTAATACCGAGTGATCTATAAGTCTTTTCTTCTCATGGGTGGGTGCGAACAAAATGAAGGAAATACTGACTGCCTTCCTGTAAGTTTTATTCCTTTCTTATTTGATCTAAAGAGTGTCATACTGAAGCAAGGGAAGAAAAACTTTATAGTTTAAGAACCTACCCAAACCGAAAACTACAAAATATTGTAGAGAGAAAGAAGAAGACTGTAGAAAGAAAGAAGACCTGAATAAATGGAAAGACATTCTGTATCCATGGATTAGAAAACTTAATATCATTAAGATGGCAATATCCCTATTTACAGATTCAATACAATCCCCATCAAAATTCCAAAAGTGTTGTTTGCAGAAATGGAAAAGACGGTCCTTAGATTCATATGCAATTGCAAGGGACCCAAAAAGCCAAAATAATTCTGAAAAAGAAGAACAAAATTGGAGTAGTTCACGTGTTCCAATTTCAAAGCTTATTAAAAGTGAGAGTAATCAAAACAGTGTGCTCTTGGCATAAGGATAGATAGACTAGTGGGATAGAATTGAGAGTTCAGAAATAAACCCATTCATCTATGGCCAATTGATTTTTAAAAATTGTAGTAAAATGTATGTAATATAAAATGTATCATCTTAACCAACTTAAGTATTCAATTCAGTGACATTAAGTACATTCACATTGTTGGGCAACCGTCACCACTATCCATCTTCAGAACTCTTTTCATCTAGCAAATCTGAAACTCTATATCCATTAAACAGTAATAATATGACCAATAAATCTTTGACAAATGTGCCAAGTCTATTCAATAGGGAAAGAATAGTGTCTTCAATAAACGGTTCTGGGTCAGCTGGATTTCTACACGCAAAAGAATGAGGTTGAACCACCCCACCTCATACCATATGTAAAAATTAATGCAAATTGGATCAATAACGTAAATATAAGGGCAAAGCCTATAAAACTCTTAGAAGAAAACATAGAGATAAACCTTCATGACCTTGGATTTGGCAATGAATTCTTAATTTGACACCAAAAGCACAAGCAACAACAATAAAAAGTAGATACATTGCACTTCATCAAAATTGAAAACTGTTGTGCATCAAAAGACATCAAGAGGACTTCCGTGGTGGTGCAGTGGTTAAGAATCCACCTGCCAATGCAGGAGACACGGGTTCAAGCCCAGGTCCGGGAAGATCCCACATTCCGCGGACCACCTGAGCCCGTGTGCCACAACTACTGAGCCTGCACTCTAGAGCCCGTGAGCCACAAATACTGAAGCCCACGTGTCTGGAACCTGTACTCCGCAACAAGAGAAGCCACCGCAATGAGAGGCCCACCACTGCAGTGAAGAGTGGCCCCCGCTCGCCGCAACTGGAGACAGCCCATGCACAGCAACAAAGACCCAGTGCAGCCAAAAAAAAAAAAAAAAATCAAGAAAGTGAAAAAGACAACCTACAGAATTTGAGAAAATATTTACAAATCGTATATCTGATAAGGGTTTAAAATCCAGAATATATAAACAAATCCTACAACTCAACAACAAAATGACAAACAACCCAATTTAAAAACGGGCAAAGGAGTTGCATACACATTTCTCCTGAGAAGGTATACAAATGGCTAGTAAACACATGAAAAGATGTCAACATCATCAGTCACTGCGGAAATGCAAATAAAAACTACGACGAAATATAACTGCACACCTACTATGATGATCATAATTAAAAAAATGGAAAACAGCAAATGTCATTGAGGATGTGGAGAAAGCGGAACCATAGTACATTGCTAGTGGGAATGTAAAATGGTGCAGCTTCTGTGGAAAACAGTTTGGCAGTTCCTCAAAACTTTAAACACAGAATTAGCATATAACCCAGCAATTCCACTCCTTGGTATATACTCAAAATTACTGAAAAGAGTGACTCAAACAGATACTTACATGTTAATGTTCATTGAAGAATTATTCACAGTAGCCGCCACCTAGAGGGGTGGGATAGGGAAGGTGGGAGGGAGATGCAAGAGGGAGGGGATATGGGGATATTCGTATGCATATAGCTGATCACTTTGTTATATAGCAGAAACTAACAGAACATTGTAAAGCAATTGTACTCCAGTAAAGATGTTAAAAAAAAAAGTTACATATACCCCAATGTTCATTGCAGCACTATTTACAATAGCCAAGACATGGAAGCAACCTAAATGCCCATCGACAGATGAATGGATAAAGATTTGGTGTATATATATACAATGGAATATTATTCAGCCATAAAAAAAGAATGAAATAATGCCATTTGCAGCAACATGGGTGGACCTAGAGATTATCATACTAAGTGAAGCAAGTCGGAGAAAGACAAATACCATATGACCTCACTTATATGTAGAATCTAAAATAGGACACCAATGAACTTATCTATGAAACAGAAATAGACAGACATAGAGAACAGACTTGTGGTTGCCAAGGGGGAGGGGAGTGGGGGAGAGATGGATTGTGAGTTTGGGATTAGCAAATGCAAGCTACTATATACAGAATGGATAAACAACAAGGACCTACTGTATAACACAGGGAACTATATTCAATATCCTGTGATAAACCATAATGAAAAAGAATATGAAAAAGAATGTACGTATATATATATATATGTATAACTGAATCACTTTGCTGTACAGCAGAAATTAACACAACATTGTAAATCAACTATACTTCAATAAAATAAAATTAAAAAAAAAAGAATTATTCACAGTAGCCAAAAGGTGCAAACAACCCAGGTGTCCATCAACAGATGAATGGGTAAACAAAATGTGGTATATACATATTATACAATGGAATATTTTTCAGCCATAGAAAGAAATGAAGTTCTGATACATATTACAACACGTATGAACCTTGAAAACATTACGCCAAGTGAATGAAGCCAGATACAAATACTGTATGATTCCACTTACATGAAATATCTAGAGGAGGCAAAACTGTGGAGGCAGAAAGTGGATAAAAGTCACCAGAGCTGAGTTGGGGCAGGGGAAAATGGAGAGTCATTGCTTAATGGGTACAGGGTTTCTGTTAGGAGTGATGAAAAAGAAGATAAATAGTGGTGATGGTTGCACAGCATAATTGATACTACTGAATTTTACACTTAAAAATTGTTAAAATGGTATATTTTATGTTATATATATTTTACCACACCAAAAAGAACCTATTTGAACCTACCTCAGTCTGAACTACATATAGTTATTAGAAGCTGGTTACTTTCTAGAGACAGTGAGGGGAGAGACAAATACAAGAATTCAGAATCAAGGTAAGGAAGATCGTCCTCCTAAAGTTTAGAATCTAAACCTCTGGGTTTCCAACTTTAGTGTGCGTCAGATTCACCTGATCCAGTTGATTTGTCCCTACCAATAAAGATCCTAATTCGTTAAGTCTGAGGAGGGCTGACCACCAGCATTTTTAACAGGTTCCCCCCAGGTGAGTGAGAGGCAAAAACCGTGAAAAGAATTTGGCGTTTGCTATTGCCTGGAGAGAACCTGACTGCAACATTCCATCAAATCTTTGCCCTTTTAGTACTAAGCTCAAGTTCCTGCTCTCACAGTCCGTCCCGGCTCACAGCAAGGGTTCTGGACTCCCATCTGTGCCCCCAAGCCTGGGGACCAATCAGAGGGTCCGTCTTCTGCTGACTCAGCACCAGGTCAGAGTGACTCAGCACCAGGTCTCAACTGTTCCTCCTGATCTGATCTCGTCACCCAGCTCTAACCTTGCTCCCATTTTCTATCCCAGTTCGATAACCGGGTCTTTGTTCTGTCACCAAACCCCTGTCCTTTTCTCACCAGTTTTCTCAGGGGAGAATGTCCCTGAATCTTGGTCTCAGGACAAAGGTTTTCCTACCTTGGCTCAGATTTTAGTTTTTTGTTTTTTTAATTGAAAACACTCAACCTTCAGCACTTTGTAAGCCCCACTCTATTCCCCAATCCCTCCTCACTCCCATTCCCTCCCTCCACACACATACTTTCAGTTTAAATTCCCTTTCTTTTCCACGCCATCTCCAGGTGTTTGGTGCCTTCCCTGGGGCCCACTTCTGACTTCATTCACCTTCCCATGAACATCCGTGAACAGACTCTGCAGGTCGATCCCAGCAAGCTGTATGCCAGCTGTGGAGTTGTGTCCCCAACATACTGGCACCCAGCCCCAGCCTTATTCTCCAGGACTTGCCTTGTCTTGGGTTCTGGTCCTGGGCCCTGCCCACATGCCTGGTGGAAAATCCCATTACCTCCACTGCTTCCTTCCTGCTGCCCACTGAGGGGAAGAGAAAAGGAACTAACAGTTATGGGCCTCTTCAATGTTTTGGATGCTTTGCTAAGAGGTATTTTGCAGATGGCATTTAATGTAACACATTATTTTAACTTTTTTTCGGGGGCGGGATAAGAATATGACACAGAGAGGTACAGTAACTTGTCCACAGAAAATGCAGCTGGTAGATGGCAAGACTAGGATTCAACTGAGCTGGCTCTAGAGTTTCTGCTTTCTGGCTTTATCTTGCAGGTCTGGACTGTCCTGCAGGTTGCTGGGGGGAGAGGCATGACAGCTGCAGGTCCCCACTGCTCCCTTTCCTCTCAGTTCACTCTCCTGTGCAGTATTGGAGCACACCTGGCTCCTCTCCTGGTTTGTTGAGTATTCACAGTGTGTCCCAGCACCAACAAGAGGTATTTTTTCTCACGTTCTTTCCGTTCTTGTTTACTGCTAATTCACTCTTTGCATGAAAACGTACATCTTTTAAGTTGCGTGTTCATTGCAACTAAACTCCTAAAAACACTGAAGTATCTTTTTTTATGTTCCATAATTAGTTTATTATTATATTATAAAAAATGTATTTTGTATTTTCAACTAAATTTCAATTTAGTTGAACATTTTATCTGCATATAATATCTAAATAGAATTAGATAATGAGACAAAACCCACCAACTCCTCCCCCCCAAGAAACCCCTGCTTATCTTTCAAAATGCCTTATGTAAATCTCCTTAAGATTGAGTTTCCTCAATGCTGTCTTCTTTTTAAAGAAGTATTGAGCTACTTTGTACAGGGCTTGTACATCTCCTACACTTTCCTTTTCATTTCTACCCTTTCTCTGATCCACTCCAAATACATAAGTCCCTGCACCTGGATGCATATCTGCCTCAATGGACATATTCCAATTACATATGAAAACTTCTGTGGTGTGACATTCTCAGAAATTCTAAAATCCTATTAGTCCCGTGATGAGTTAAGTTCAACAAACTTTTTTTTTTCACACTCATACTGTGTCCTAATATTGACATTCAGTACAGTAATCCTCCACTGTAACAGCTCCTTTACTTTGCAGTGAAAATTGATTTGTATATTTTTTGCCTCTGAGTCCTTGTGGGATTTTTTTTTTAATTCAAACAGAAAGTCACAAAAATTATAATCATCCCCATCAGTTCACTCAGTCCCATGTAATTAATTTTTTTATCTTGATCTTTTGTTAGCACTTTTATGAGTTCATCAGTTTTCCATTAGAGTTCTGAAAATGCTTATTCATTCAGTTCAACAGTATAGTCAGTTACCAGAAACCTGTACTTGTCAGAGTCTTTTCCATGAATTCCTTGAAGATGAAACCCTTTTATGGGAACCCTTTTATAGGAACATATTTGCAAAAGCATCAGAGTACACCCAGAACTGTCTGTAAATGACAAAAGACTTAAAAATGACCACAGTTAAAGATTTGATGAAAGTTCATAATAATGCAATTGACAAGGAAATTTAGTTATTTCTGAGATATATATATTTTAAAGTAATAACTAGAATTATGACTTATAACATTATACCAGAACATATAAGATTTTTAGAAATTTCATTAAAGTCTGAAACATTTATATTAACAGATTTCCATACAAATAACCCAAAGAAAGTTTAGTATTAGTTGTTTTGTTTGTTTGCTTGTTTGTTCTTTTATACTGCAGGTTCTTATTAGTCATCAATTTTATACACATCAGTGTATACATTTCAATCCCAATCGCCCAATTCAGCACACCACCATCCCCACCCCCCGCCGCTTTCCCCCCTTGGTGTCCATAAGTTTGTTCTCTACATCTGTGTCTCAACTTCTGCCCTGCAAACCGTTTCATTTGTACAACACTGAAGTATCTTTAAAAAGCTGGAGAGTATACAGTGATGACCTACAATCTGTACCTGTTGACCAGCAATATTTTCTATACCCTCAAATTAGACCTGCTTTGATCTCATGGCCAACAGAAACCCACTTCTCACCAGCTAGATATACATACAGAGCAAGAAAGAAACCCCTAGAACTGAATTCCTCAGTCATTCTATTTAGGCGATACTACCCCGGAAGGTAACTGGGTCATTGCCAAAATGCCCATAGTGTAGCTGGAGTTTTTGACTTTTTCTATAAGGAAAGGAGCATCTACAGGATTCTGATGATACTGTTAATTCCTCATATATGTCTGGCCCTATACAAAATTTTCCTGGATTGCTTTATGGAGAGGGCAAATGCAACTTCATCCCAGCAGAATTTAAAGACCAATCATATGTGTAACTATTATAAGGAGGTACATTTCAATTCCAAATAGAATTTAATCAATTTCTATTATTAAAACTAAAATTATTCTAGACACGCAAGCACTAAACCTTGGAAAAATTTTTAAATTCTTTTCATCTCCCAAGTCCAGTCAGTCACCATATTCAGCTGCCCCACCCTTCTCACGAATCACTTGCTTAGAATCCTTCCCTTTTGCCTTGTAACTAAGGCCAGATTCCTTGCCTTGACATTTAAGGCAGCAACAATCTTGTCTCCAGCTTTATTTCCCATGATTTCCCTATGCAAATTGTGGTACCAGAAAATGCATGTTCTCACTCCTATGCCTAGTTCATCCCATTCCCCTGACTTGAACACCCTACCCTTGTAACCCTGAGTCCTAATTTTCCTGTCATGCTAGCTCAAGCCCCACTTTCTCTGTGGAAAATTTCCCTATCAATTTAGCACACAGTTCTCTCTGCTTTCTCTCCTTCTCCTTTGTCACATAAATCGTGCACACACTCTATTTAGCACAGTGATCCTCACACCTAGTAAGTGTTCAGTGGAGCAGGCAAGAGGATGGGCTCTGGAGCCAGACTTCCTGAGTTGGTATCTCAGCTCAGCTGCTTGCTTGCTGTGTGATCTTTGACAACTTACTTAACCTCTCTGAGCCTCAATTTCCTCATCTGTGAAATAAGAGTATAACTGTACCTCGTAGGGTTATTATCTATAAAGGTATTTATCCTTTTATGCTGATATTCCATCTTCTTCACCTAATGTTTGCTTTTTGAAGGTAAGTATTAGCAACTTATGCCACTCATCCCAACCACCTCAGAGAGAGTTCTGGTTTAGGTACAATGATATATTATGGAGGAATACATGACTGAGAAAAGCACCATCTTGCAAATGTAAGTTGTGGGATAGCACAAATGGAAAAAAAGTCCAGAAGGAGAGGAAACAATGCTTGGCCCTGGAACAGAGGTGGGAAATGCAGGGAAAGAAGGAATGTCAGCAATACTCCTGAAGGAAAGGGATTTTCAGAGCCTTAGAGAGGAGGGATGAAAGGATTTTGGCCAGTGGGTTTGAGGCCCAGTTCATTTCCTTTGGAAATGGAGTACCTTTGGCCACCTGTAGGGGCCCTCCGATTCTAGAGTGCTGGAGAAACTAGTGCAGAGCTCAGAGCTTAGGAAGTGGGGCCGACAGTCTACTCACGACTGGCTTGAGACTCAAGGGAGCAAAGGAGGAGAGACTACAGTTTTGCTTTTGGGATGCCCAGCCCTGCTCACTGGTCTTGGAAAGGAGACAAAATCTCTATATGGTAATGTGGACTGTGGATTTGACTGGTGTGTTCCTTGGGTTGAATCACTTAGGGTGCTGTGCTGTGCATAGGAATCGGTGCTGGTAGTGACACCAGTGTGTGTGTGTGCGTGTGTGTGTGTCTGCATTGATGAGGGCATTGCATGTTACAGGCTGTGTGTATGTGGGCGGGGAGCATTCATGCTGGGGAATGGTACCAGCTGGGAGTAACGCAGGCCAGGGGGATCCATGCTGGGGCAGGGGGGCAAACAGGCTGCAGAATGATTCAAGCTGGGGAGATACATCCTGGGGAAATTCAGGCTTGGGGGGTATAGGCTGAGGGGATACACACTGGGGAGATAGAGTCAGGGCTTGGTTGTGTTACTTTTCTACGGCTGTGTAACAAATTATCACAAATTTAGTGGCTTAAAGCAACACCCATTTATTAGAAGTTCAGTCATGGTGAGGCTGAGTTCTCCACTCGGGGTATCACAAGGTTAAAATCAAGGTGTCGGCTGGGCTGTATTCCTTTCTGGAGCTCAGGGGCCTCTTTCAAGCTCACATCGTTGTTGGAAGAATTCAGTTCCTTGTGGCTGTAGAACAGAGAGCCCCCATTCTTGCTGGCTGTTGGTGGAGGCCACTCTCAGCAACTGGAAGGCACCCGTAGATCCTTGCCATCAGGCCCTCTCCACATGCCCTCTCATGCTTCACATCTCTCATTTCTCTGTCTCCAACCTTTACACTCAGATGTAAGGGGCTCATGTGATTAGATCAGGCCTACCCAGATAATCTCTCTATTTTAAAGTAACTAATTTGGGACCTTAATTACGTTTGCACAATCCCTTTACAGCAGCACCTAAATTAGAGTTTGATTGAATAACTGGGAGAAGGTGTGTGCATATCAGGGACCAGGCATCTTTGGAGCTGTTTTATTGGTAGAATTCTTCCTTTCACAGGGGGATATAGGCTGGAGGGATATGGTGAGAAGATACAGTCTGGTGGGGAAGACGCAACTAGGGCACATTCAGGTGGGAGGGGATGCAAGCTGGGAGGGATACAGGCTGGGATGACTACTAGTTGGCAGGGGAATATGTTGAGGGTATGTAGGTTGGGAAGGATATAGGCTGGGAGGACAAAAGCTGAGAGGCATACAGGTGGGCGAGTGGTACAAACTGAGGGGGAATATGGGCAAGGGTATGATACAGGGTAAGGGGAGAATACAACCTGGAAAGTGATAGAGGCTGGAGTGGGATGCAGGAAGCAGACTTTGCACAGCACCAATGCAGAGACTGGGTGCCTGAGAAGTAGCTATTCTGAACCTGAGTGCTACGACAGAGGTGTGCCCAGGTGTGATGGGGGCCTGAAGAAGGGCACTTAGCCCAGCCTGGGTTATCAGAGACAGCTTCCTGGAGGCGATGCTCCAGTTGAGTCCTGAAGAAGAGTAACATCCTTAGTCAGCCAAAGAAGAAAGGTGACAAAAGTGTTCAAGTCAGAGCAAAGAACAGGAGCCCAGGCACAGAGGTGTCAACATATATTATGATGCTTCACTGTAAAGCTAAATCTTCGATTAAGCCATTGAACATGTTTCTCCCACTTTGAAACAGGACCATGCCACTAAAGTTAGCCTGTATAGGAGAGGAAGAGCCCTGGGCTACAAATCCAGAGGCGAGGATTCCTGCATGGGCTTTCCGCTGGTATCGGGCAACCTCTTGCGGTTTCAGTGTCCTTTTTTTTTTTTTGCAGTACGAGGACCTCTCACTGCTGTGGCCTCTCCCGTTGCGGAGCACAGGCTCCGGACGCGCAGGCCCAGTGGCCATGGCTCACGGGCCCAGCCGCTCCATGGCATGTGGGATTTTCCCGGACCGGGGCACGAACCCGTGTCTCCTGCATCGGCAGGCGGACTCTCAACCACTGCGCCACCAGGGAAGCCCTCCCGTATCTTTTTTTTTTTTTTTTTTTTATTGTCTGCTTAAGATGCCCTTCCTGCCACATTTCCCCCTCCCACGTAGAGCCAATTGCTGAGATTGTGCCTTGGGCAAAGGAATGGGTCTGTAAAACTGCTCATGAATGAACAGGGCATTGCATTACCTGGGATTTTGTTCTAGTCCTCGAGGCAGCTTCAAACGCAGCAGTAAACTGGGATTCAAGACGCTGACATAAAAAAGGATCGGGCCAAAGTGCCCAGGCTTGCATCTTTGAAACAAGGAACAATATACACACTGGAGAAGACAATACATTTCAAAAGCAGCAGCATGGAATCTAGGAAACAAGCAGAGAGGTATGATATATAAAAGAAGACCAGAGAAATAGAATTTACAGGAAAAATGAAGTCTGACAGGGAAAAAAAGAAGTTTTATATTTTTGATGAACTAAGCAGAATATGATCTGAGTGAAAAATGCTCATCTATGGAAGATGACTGTGGAGAAAAATGTCATAAAATGAACATTAGCTGGCAGTGGTAAGTGCCTTAAAATGCCTTTTACAAAGAGAGAAATGGAATGAAAACAAAACATGTCACTAGGCCTGGAAACCACTTATAGAAAGCTCCTAAAAGTAAAAAGAGAAAAGAAAGAGCATCACATGATCATCCCATTTATCTTTACTGGGAATCTTTTGGGGACAAATTTATTTCTTCTTTTGTGGTGATGCCTCACACTTTAGACCAGTCCAAAAGTAAGTAATTTTTTCTGTATGCGACATATTTTCAATCACTCTGATTCTGAAGAAAAATTTTTTTCCCTTTGGCTATTTCTGTACACCAGTTATGGAAGAATTGCTTTGAACTCATTCTGCAAAATGCATGTTTTATGTCTCCTTTATATAGTAGGTCATAACGAAGAATAAATAAAACAAAACCTACTACTCTGGCTATTTCAAGGGATTTGGGCCTGGATAGAATGTGAGTTCTAGATTCAGCTTGAAGCAGTTTTTTTCTTCTTTTTAATCTTATTCTCAGGGTGTATCTTGTTTTCATGTGCAACTTCTCTTTAAATGAATGTGAACTTTACCAATGAAAAGGATTGCAGACTTGTAGTAGGAAGGGGACTTGATGTAGCAATTGGCCTAGTTCTCTGGTTTCAGACAAGACATATACAGGCACAGAATAACCCTTCCACACAGAATGTAAAAAATAATTAAATCCTAAGTCTCAAATCCACTTACAATGGAATATATCTTCCCAATTTTTATGAGATTAATATATTTCATTCTGAAGCTGGTCAAACTTCCTTTTTGGTTAGTAGTATTTAGTTCTTGCTTCACAGTTGTAAGATGATGGGCGTTACCCTGTTTATTTTGGTAATGGGCTTATGGCCGTAATTAAATAGTCAACAAATACTTTTTGAATAGTAAGGCACTGCCTAGGTGTTTTGGGACATGTGAGACTATATAAAACACACTGTCTTAATTCAGAGAACTTACAATTTTAGGGGGAGAGAGGAAATGGTTACATAACACATGTACTAACTGTATCAGGACATGGACTTTCCGCGTAGGCTTTCTCAGAGTTCTTCAGTGCCACTTTTAGAAGCACATGAGGAAATTTTATATTATGTATTATTATGTATTATGTATTATGTATGTATGTATTATTATATATATATATTATGTATGTATTATGTATTATATGTATATGTATATATGTATGTATATTATGTATTATGTATTATATGTATGTATTATGTATATGTATTATATATATATTATGTATGTATTATGTATTATGTATGTATTATTATTATGTATTATGTATTATGTATTATTCATAATGTTGTGTGTATAAACTTTTTCTCTCAGCTAAACTGAAGATCTGTGAGGAAAGTTAAGTCCAATTTAGATATCGTCACATAAACCACTTTCTTTTCATAAAACAAAAACCCTTGTTGATTGATTAACCATGGAGCTAAACTCAATGCCAAAATAAATGCATAGCCCACATTAAGTGATGTGCTGCTTATTGCTTAATGACTTTGAAACACAGACTCAATTCTGCTGTTTCTTAGACAGGTTAGCCAGAAGAATTAGCCAAAATGTATAAGGACAAGGAATTTAGCCTGAGGTTGAGTGCTATACTGAAGGAGAGTCTTTTTTTTTTTTTGCACTGATGTCCATACCATATTTAAAGCTTAGTAAACCAATGTTCAAATTGTTCAAATTGTTGGCATTATTCTGATTATGAGTCTCAAGAACATCTTCATTGTAATGGTATTGATGCCCCCTTCATCATATCCTGTTCTCTGCTTTTGCTGTCAGTGTGCTGCAGATTGATATAATGTATCCTGAGTGTGATATTAATACCCAAATCATATTTTTAAAATGTAAAATAAGCAACATTTGTTGGAAAGCAAATAATAAACAACAATGTGGTTAGCCATAGTTAATATATTTGGTAGTTTTCCCACACTTAAAACTATTCCTATAATTTCCTTGTTGAGTGAGCTAATGTGGTTTCGCCAGAAACCCCCAACCCAGCCAGCATAAAATTCGTCCTTTTTTAGAAACCTAGAACAAAAGGGAATATATAACCTCTTTCACTAATCTATTCCCATCTCTAAGAACTTTCTCTGACAAGAGTGGTTACTTGGACCTGAGCTTTGCCGTTCCCGGTAAAGCCATTTTCTTTAATTCTGTCCTTGGTAGAGGCAGAAAGGAGTAAATTTTTCTTCGCAACGTAGGCAGTAGGTATATACACCATATGTCAATAATAAATATCTCATGCTCATTATTTAATATTAGGAATCTATTGACGTCATCGATTTATTTATCATTAGGCATGTAAAAAAAGAGACAACGTTCTGGAGCACAGGCTCCGGACGCGCAGACTCAGCGGCCATGGCTCACGGGCCCAGCCGCTCCGCGGCATGTGGGATCTTCCCAGACCGGGGCACGAACCCGCGTCCCCTGCATCGGCAGGCGGACTCTCAACCACTGCACCACCAGGGAAGCCCATAGATGCCATTTTGAATAGAGTTATTCATGATGACCAATTCATTTAGGATTAAAGGGTATATACTCCACAGGAGACATTAGACCTTTGATGTTCAAATTCTTAATTTTTTTTTTTTTTTACCGACAGTCTCACAAGGACATGATTTATGGCTGAGAAAGAGAGAGAGACAAGATTTCCTTCTTGTAAATGTTTTCAGCCTTGACTTTATCTAAAAAGTTTCTTTTTAAATGGCTGTACTGTTAGAAATTTTCTTTTTGTACCTGCATCAGTAGCTCTTTCCTCTCTTATCTTGCTTTTTCAAGGCAACAGACAAAATTCCACTTGTTAAAACAGAATCAGAAAGTTCAAGGCCTAAAGAAACCTGACACTTAATAAGGGAATATAGAAAATAACAGATTTTAAAAAGAAGAGACTATAAAGCATATAATATTCTGCTTCCACAATTATAGTAGGTTTCTTGGGGGAAAGAAGAGAAGCAAGAAGATTCATCCGGGTGTTTGCATAATAAGAGTTAAATAATAAAGGTAGGTAAATATTGTGGACTTTGTGTTGACAGTTAAAAGCAACTACAGTGTATACAAATTTGCTGTTCCAGAAACAGACTGACAGACGTAGAAAACAAACTTATGGTTACCAAAGGGGAAAGGGGGTGGGAGAGGGATAAATTAGGAGTCTGGGATTAGCAGATACAAATTATGATATATAAAATAGATAAACAACAAGGTCCTACTGTATAGCACAGGGAACTATGTTCCTTATCTTGTAATAAACCATAATGGAAAAGAATATGGATATATATAATATGTAAAACTGAATCACTTTGCTGTACACCAGAAACTAACACAACATTGTAAATCAACTATACTTCAAAAAAAATTCTGCTGTTCCAAAAGTTTGCTTAAAGAAAACCATTTTATTATTGGATTTATTCTACCTACTTGTCTTCCCAGTAAACGGCATACTGAAGACATAATTTAGTATAAGGTAAAAATCTAAGCTCATTAGTACTGAAATAAGTCTGTCAAGTGTTTGAGGGTCTTTTGTTTTTTTAAATTAATTAATCAATTAATTTTTATTTATTTTTGGCTGTGTTGGGTCTTCGTTGCTGCGTGCGGGCTTTCTCTAGTTGCAACGAGCCGTGTGCAGGCTTCTCATTGCAGTGGCTTCTCTTGTTGCAGAGCATGGGCTCCAGGCGTGCAGGCTTCAGTAGTTGTGGCTCACGGGCTCCAGACCACAGGCTCAGTAGTTGTGGCACACGGGCTTAGTTGCTCTGCGGCATGTGGGATCTTCCCAGACCAGGACTCGAACCCGTGTCCCCTGCATTGGCAGGAGGATTCTTAACCACTGTGCCACCAGGGAAGTCCCCTGTTTGAGGGTTTTGAATGCAATGAAAACATGTATCAGAATTTAAACAGCTTATTCTAACATTATTACCATTATTTACTACATCATCATCACCACAACCATCAAATATTTATTGAATACCCAGAGTGAGTAGAGTATACTTAGCAATACTCTTTTATACTGAAGTCTACTTCTAGGAATTTCAACTTAAAAAATTAAAAGCAAACAGAAGGTCCTCAATAGAGAATTAGAGTCAGGGAGCACCTGGGCAGAGAATATTGGGAGATGCTGCATAGCTCGTGTTCATAAACTTTTAGGAAGGCCAGGAAAATAAGACAGTCTTCTGCAGTGAGAACCAAAATATCCAATATGCAAATGACCACTATTCTAGCAGCTCCTGTCCTTCTTCCATCGCTGGACCTCTTTGTTGGATGCCTTGGGAGCTTATAAGAACAACAAAATCCAAGGAAGGAGTTTTTTGTTTGTTTGTTTGTTTTTGCGGTATGCGGGCCTCTCACTGTTGTGGCCTCTCCCGTTGCGGAGCACAGGCTCCGGACGCGCAGGCTCAGCGGCCATGGCTCACGGGCCCAGCCGCTCCGCGGCATGTGGGATCTTCCCGGACCGGGGCACGAACCCGTGTCCCCTGCATCGGCAGGCGGACTCTCAACCACTGCACCACCAGGGAAGCCCCAAGGAAGGAGTTTTAAAGTGTTCAAAAATAAAGGGAGGGAAAATCACTGAAAGAAAGGAACTTTCAGAAAGTTGAGGGAAATGTTTTTGAGGAGATTCCAGGGAAACTCAGCCTTCCAAGAAGAATTTTTTCTCGTGTGCCTCTTTCAATTCATTTTGTTCTATTGCCTCACATGCTTGTCGCTGGTGTAATTTCAAACGAAAACAAAACAAAACAAACTAAAACATACAAACAAAAAAACATCCTCAGGAAACAGCGGTGCAGAGTCTGGGGAAGTCTTGCCAGCTGGTTTTCAAGAGCCCTTAATGTGAGCCCTTAAGTGGTACTTACCTTGGTAATGTTACCTTGGTTGCAAACAGACACACAAAATCCAGCTCACATACACTCATTTCAGCAGTGCCTTATAAGCAACACACATGTGGAATCAAGCTGTCAGATAGATTACTTGGTACTTGGTAAAGAAAATTAGTTGATATACTGTAGAGCATTTCTACCCAATTTAGTGATAGCCTTACCAAGGACACCACAATGCTCAGGTCCTCATTACCAAGACTCTCTCTTCTGGGTGGTATTTGCAGGGATATTGTCCACCCTTGGCTCTTTGGCTGGTTATCCAGTTCTTCATGTGACCAAAACCTTTCAGACAAAAAGGTTTTTACCAACCAGGACCAGGTAATGACCTAATACTGCAAAGGTTACCAGATAAAATACAGTCAAATTCGAATTTCAGATAATAATTTTTAGCATAAGAATGTCCCAAATACTGAATGGAAGTACTCTATTTTAATTTACTTAATCTGGCAACACCAAAACTGCCTTCCTGAGCTTCCTTCCTTGTTACATTGTTTGGAATTTTGGGTGTTCCCAAATTCTCTTAATGTACACATACGATTTCTTGCTTTACCCATAAAAGGCTAATAACATTCATAGTGCGTGGATTTACTGATTAGAGTGTGACTTTTCCTGATTTATAATTTGTGTATATGCTGGGGTGGGAGAATGGATCTTATTATCACTGCCACGTACCAACAGCAGCTGTTGAGATAAATTGCATTAATCAGAGTTGTTTAAAGCAATACAAACCATTGGGGGAAGGATAAAGGACTAATATAAATGAGTTCCAATAAGATCATTTTAACTGCAAGCTGAAATAATTTGTATCAAGGAAAAGAGAAATAGGAATTCTACTATGGGAGAAAGGTAATTTGGGAGAATGGAAAACTTTGAGAATAAGGCAGTCTGGGAAGTGGAGTTCTATAGTTGGGACTTAAGAGTATTACAGTCTCTAAGAAAAACATTAGGATGTTTGAGAGAGATGCAGAATGAGAGCCAGGAAGATGTCAAAGAAACTGAATATTTCAAGTTTGTGTGTAGGGCTGGCTCTAGATGCATGGAGAGCTGTAATCCCTTTCTCCTGCTGGCTTCTCCTATTCTGCTTGGTCCTTTGGTCCACCTGATTGATTTTGTTGTTTTTTATTAGTACTATTATTTAACTGCATTTGGGTCAAATAGAATCAATTTTGCAGTCTAGCTGGGAATCTCACCACACTATATAACATTATTTTTATGAGATACGGTCTGAATTTCAAAAAACTGACATGAAAATAAAATGTTTTTTTCATATAAGAAATCTCACATTTAATTCTGATCAAGCTTAAAGTGGCATCTACATAAATGAACATGCTTCTGAGTGAAAATCCAACAGCTGCTAGCCCATTTTTCTTAAACAATCCACCAGGCAATCAATAACCAAAAGCCCAAATCCTGGATGTATATATTGCTATATTCATTATATAGAATATTTACTATCTTTCAACGTGAACCCACACTCACATACACCTCCTTGTTGTTTAACAAAAGTCATGTCTCATGGCCAGAAAACATTATTACTTTTTTTTGTTTGTTTGTTTGCGGTACGTGGGCCTCTCACTGTTGCGGCCTCTCCCGTTGCGGAGCATAGGCTCCGGACGCGCAGACTCAGCGGCCATGGCTCACGGGCCTAGCTGTTTCGCGGTATGTGGGATCTTCCCGGTCCGGGGCACGAACCCGCATCCCCTGCAGGGGCAGGCGGACTCTCAACCACTGCGCCACCAGGGAAGCCCAAACGTTATTACATTTTACATCTTTCACTTGCAGTGGCCTTAAAGAAGTAGATGGGAAGCTTCAGACTTCTGACCCCCGGGTCCACGTCCCTGCATTCCCAGGCACGAGGGCAACTCCTGGGACTCATCACAAGGCCCCTCCAGCCCTGGCCCAGCTGGAGTGTGGGCAGTGGAGGTAAGGAGGGTGGAGGAGGCTCTGCAGCACACTGTGCAAAGGGAAGAGCCAGCGGGGCTGAGGGACCCCAGGCTCTGCACTGAACCACAAGCGCTGGCCTCCCAGCCCCCAGGGAGGGGGGCACAGAAACAGCAGAAGCAGAAAATAAAATGTTGAAACACATCTTGGTTCAGCTGGATGTGTGGCTTATCCATCTGGTGGGTCTTGAATCCATGTAGAAGGCCTGGTCACAGTACAGTGTATTATATTGTATTACACTGAATACACATCAAAAACAGATCTTACAGATTCAGTCCAATCACATGCATTTGACACCTATTTGACTAGCTTTCTGGAAATACAAACATAATATATTTTAAAGAGAGGTGGAGTAGGAAAGATAGTGCATAGTTGTGCATTGTGTTAGATGTGGAGGTCGAAGGTGAACATGACCTTGCTCTGACTTCAAGATGTTTACAAATAGCTACAAAGCAGACTAAGCTGTTATAAAGAAGGGAGTTAATAAGTACAAGAGATGATGTATGTGGAAAGTGCATTGCAAATGTAAAGTGCTGTGGGGTTCTTCTAGAATGGGTCTTTAGATTCTATCCAAAATTAGAAGAATCAGATAAAGGAAACTGAGTCCTTGAGAAACTCAAGAACGAAGGTCATGAATTCCCGGTGGCCACCTTAGCCATAAAACCTTGGGCAACTTGCACAGCCTTCAACCTCAACTTCCTCCTTTGTTAAGTTGAGCAGATTACCAATATCTATATTTGAGGGTTGTTGAGTAGATTAAAAGCAGGTAATGAGTGAAGCACTTAGCATTGTGCCCGGCAGGAGTAAGGGCTCAAGAAACAGTCCTTCTTATTACTCCTTATTTTCGACTTCTCTGATTGAGAAGGGAACACTTGGTGTAGGGCTACTTTAGTGGGTCCTACTTAGGGGCACGGCTGAGGGCTAAGCCGTACAGTTTTCACAAGGAACAACCAGCGGCCTCCAGCTTACGCCCCTCGCCCCAGTCACGGACCAGAGAAATTAGGGCTCTTCTAGAGAAAACGGTGCCCTGGTCTCTTCTCTGTAGGCACTAAGGCAGAGCTGCCGCAGAAGCCCAGGTTTCGAAGCGAGGCAGGAGGGCAGGGAGGCTCCGAAGGGGTCGCAGCCCGGACGCTGGTAGGACCCGCGCGGCCCCACGCCTCATCCCCATCGCGGGAGCGGAGGCGGGGAAGTGGGCGCTGAGGGGCGCGGGGCGACGGCCCTCTTGTCCGTGCTCGCCGAGCCGGGGCGGGCACATCTTCCCGCCGCCCAATCCCCAGCCTCAGTCGCGGCCTCATGAATAAGCAACAAAGCGAAGCGCCCTCCCCCTGGCGTCCCAGACAGCGGAGGGAGTCGCCACCGCTGCAGGGGCCGCCGCGGGGATGCCGAGCGCGGGCACCAGAGCTCTCCTCTGCGCGCTGCGCGGCTGAAGGCGCACAGGTGAGGACGGGCCAGGCTTCTGCCACTCGGGCGACCGCGGCTGCAGACCGTGCGCCCGGGCAGAGACGGAGCCGGAGCCTCTGGCGGCTCGGGGACGCCCCGGTAGCTGTGCAGCCCGGGGAGCGCGGCAGCCCGGGGCGCGCCAGGTGTGCGCCCTGCGCCCCCGCCAGAGCGCGGTGCCCCGGCTCGGGGGGCGCGGGGGCAGCTCCGGGAGTGTGGGGCGAGGCGTGCAGGCCTCGGAGGACTGGCCTGTCTCCTCGCTCCAGCCCAGCCTCACGGCTCCACACCAGCGAGCGGGCCTTTTGTGCTGGCGGAGCTTGCAGGGCTGGCTGCTTTTGTGTGGGCTTTTCTTTCTTCTCTCCCTCCCCTCTCAGTCTCACAGCGGTGGTAGAGAAGTTCCCGCAGACTAAGATTTGCTCCTTTTAAAGCATCGATTCCAATGACCCCGATGCCAGTCGGTGCGAGCAGCCGAGGAGCTAATGGGGGCTGTGGTGGCCACCGGAATGTGTTGTGTTACTTTGCAGAAAACAAACAGTTGAGTGTTTAGCGCAAGGATGTCACGGAACCTCCTTGCTCAGACCCTGACCGGTCCCCCACGACACGGCAGGAGCATGCTCCTTGGAACGGTCACTTAATTGGAAAGAGGGCCTGCGGGTTAGACTCCAGAATGGTTGCAAGGTGATACCTGGAGGTGCCCAGATGTCGCATGTGCGTCCCGGTCACTGACAGAACCCGACCTGTGTACATTCCCAACATGCAAAGCCTCGCTGGCGAAAAATCGGCCGGGCGCACAAAATATAGAGCCTTCAAGAGTTTGGAGTTCTCAAAGATAAGAAATCTTTGCCTTCCCAAGCTGATGCCGAGGATCTGCCAGGCTCTTGGCACCTCATTTCAGTGTAGAGCTGCTGTGGAGGAGAGGAGAGAGGCTGCTTTAAAGAGTCTGCTTTCTTTCTATGGAAGTTTTAGTTTGAAACTTAAGGGGAAGAGGGAGTGGCTCCCAAAACCATCCATAGAACTCTGAAGGATTTTTTTTTTCCTTAGGGAGCAAAGTGTGTGGCCATAATTTGCATGTCTCCCCTCCTTTTTGTGAATTTCCTTCATCACAAGTGATGCTGTTGGGCTCCAAGGAGTCTTGTTTAAACACCTACAGAGTCAGTCACTGACCCACTTTCTGCTCACTTGCCGGCAGAATCCCACTGTAGCATCTACTGAAAGAAACTCAAAACTGGGTGAGATTTCACAGTATCAGAACATTTACACACAGTAGATTTAAGGGTAGTCTGACTTACTCTTATGAATAAGGTAGAGTTGCTATATTTGTCATATTATGAACTAAGCACTTATGCAGCAGACTTGATATTGGTTGTATTTATTCACAAAACTCCAAGACTCAGCAAGTGTAAGGTAGCTACAGCAACAGAGCCGATTAGGGAGATGTGGATGTCTATGTTTTCATGGGAGGCTTCTTAACATTATATTCAGCATTTCCTGCTAGACCTTTCAATATCATAATTTGGTTTTGTGGAAATGGTTTGATGATAAATATAAGTATAGGATCAAAATGCGGACGATGGGCTTACCTGCTATGGAAAATCTCTACTCGTCAACTAAAGGTGTATTTCACTTTTTATTCAGCAGGTGTTTGCCTGAAAACTTGTGTAACGAATTGTATTTTTGTTCATTGAATTTGTTTATTCTCACGTAGGGAAGCTGGCTATTCAGAGAGAACCTGTGTTTAATCTCTGTAGAATGAAAGCTCACTCTCTAATTAAGATGTGTAGTCAGTCCTGTTTTTTCATATTGTGTTTACTTGGTGATTATAAGAAAAGTATCTGAATCAAGTTTCAGCTTGAAATGTTAGAGATTATGCTTATTCCGTGAAATGTCTACCTGGGGATTACTTTCTCCTTAAATGCCAGCTAGTATTTAGAGAT
Source organism: Leucopleurus acutus (assembly GCF_964270905.1). Taxonomy (NCBI): domain Eukaryota; kingdom Metazoa; phylum Chordata; class Mammalia; order Artiodactyla; family Delphinidae; genus Leucopleurus; species Leucopleurus acutus. The sequence goes on from NC_139142.1 coordinate 42,515,552, forward strand.
TTTGTCAAGCAAATGAGGTTTGTGAACTACAGAGAACAGAAATGAAGTGTCCCATTGGGTCATTGAAAAGAACTGGATGATGGATGGATAGGAGCTTGTTGCAAGATTGACTAGGATGGAATTCTGCAAACAGACAATTCCCAGGTCATCTGGTCAACATGAAAAGCTGAAAGGGGAAGCTCCATGGAAATAGCTTAGGAGAAAAAGGATGTTATGGATGTTTCAGACTGCTCATGTTTCTGTATTTTGAGGGGAATGAATGGCAATACCACAATAATATGTCTTAAATTGTATGATACTTAAAACATTTTTTCTTCAAACCATTTTTATGTCTATTATCACTTTTGTTGGTCTTTCACCTTTGAAGAGAACAGAATGAGCACCATTTTCTCCATTTTGCAAAGAAGAAACTGAGTTTCAGCGATTTGCCCAAGGTAGAGTTGGAATTCGAAGCCAGCTTTAAGTCCAGCTTCTTTTACCAGGGATAGGATTATCCACTGGGAGTGATAAACACAGATATCTTCATTTGTCTCCATCACTAAATTGTAGAGAATAAAGCTTGTGGGCTTGATACGTAGAATTTAGTTGTGGTCTGCAGGAATGGCAAAGCACTTTGCTGGCAGTTGCCAGAGTAATCGTCTTGACCCCAGCCTACTTATCCTCTTCCCTGTCAGCACGATGCCACTTTTCTCCTGTGGGACTATGATTTTTCTTTGTGGTTACTCTATTCTCCCTCCTTCCACTGTGGTTGAACATGCTACTGAGAGGATCATCTGCCATTCCAGCCACTTAATTTATAGTGAAGGATGACTGGGGTCAGATCATCTGAAAGCCAATGTATCAGGCCAAGTAGCAGTAGTCAATAGCAGTGAATAGTAGTGAATCACAAATGGGGTACCTTAATGCTGTGTGCCACAGCTGGGTTAATAGGGTCAGAGTCTTGCTAAGCTCTGCTTCAGGCAAATGAGTTAGGCTTGGCAATGAGAGCCTTAAGGATTAAAAAAAGAAAAGGTAAGACAGTGACGAAATTATCATTGAGGATCAGGAAAAACACAAAATGGAAAGGTTATTAAGACACAAACGAAGAAGGCAAAGAGCTTTCTTTTCCCATTATCAATCAAAGAATTACGAATTGGATTTTGAAAGGTGAAGGGGAATTGGGAAGCAAGTTAACCTGAAGCTCTGAAACTTGTCCCTTGTTCCTGGTGACCTCTCTCTCTCTCTCTCTTTGTTTTTTTAAATGAAATACACTCTGAAAACCTAAAATATAGCAGAAATGAGAATACAGAAATTATTACTATTATTAAAATCACACACTGGATAAGTAGCCAAAATTGACTAGGTGATGAACAAAACGTACAGTTAGACATGGATAGACTGTGAAATGTCATTGAACATCGTACAGTATAAAATAGAGATTCTGAACATTCTTTTTCGCGTTTTTTTTGTTTTTTTGCGGTACGCGGGCCTCTCACCATTGTGGCCTCTCCTGTTGCGGAGCACAGGCTCTGGACGCGCAGGCCCAGCGGCCATGGCTCATGGGCCCAGCCGCTCCGCGGCATGTGGGATCTTCCCAGACCGGGTCAGGAACCCGTGTCTCCTGCATCGGCTGGCGGACTCCCAACCACTGCACCACCAGGGAAGCCCATTTTTTTTTCGCATTTTTAAATGGTTATTTATATTCACTTTACGCCACTTAATATTTATCGAACACCTCTCCTATGTGTCTACCATTATTAGCAATTATATGGCAAAGGAAGCTGAAAGACTAGTGTTTGCATGCAAAGAACATAATTTTATTTGAGGTGATAAGTGTTACAGACATGACGATTTGTGCTGGAGAAGCTAGGAGAAGGGTGGGAAGAGAACGGGCCAGGCAGTTTTGTGACAGCAATTAGTAAACAGGACGTGACCTATGGGACCAGGGTTTGGATACCTGGGGTAAGGAAGAAGGAGGGAGCATTTGGGCTAGTGCAATAGCATGAGCAAAATTTGGGACGCTGAAATGAGTAAGGCACATAAGAGGGCAATATACGCAACTAGCGATGGTGTTTGTACCGGGCACTGGTGGTGTGGGGTTGCATTATAGGTGTGGAGTTTGGCAATTGTATGTTTGGGGTCATTAAATGATGTGTTTTGGGAAGGCAGAGGGTTGCAGTGGCAAAGGCAGGAAACTTGGTATCTGACAGACATGATCACCCAGGCAAGTTAATTAACCTCTGTGAGATGGTAGTTTTCTCACCAAAAAAAAAAAGAAAAAAAAAAAAAAAGGAAAGGGTAATGGTAGTACCTATCTCATTAGGTTGTTGTAAAGGATTAAATAACATAATTTACATAAGACAGTTAAACACTTGGCATCCCCTGAATGGTAGCCATTTTTGATTGATTATTGTCATCTTTTTTCTTAAGAGTAAACCATCTGGACTGTGTAAAATGGATTGGAGAGGAGAGAGTCTGATCAGGATCATCAGTTAGAGGCAGTTAAAATAATGACAATCCAGTGTCCCCAAGAAGGGACAATTCCAAGAGACATTATGAGGGAAGGATCCACAGAGGTTGTGAATCTGGAATATATAGGAGGGAAGAGTTCAAGATGACACCGCAGTTTAGATGAAGATGGTGTGTTTGAGGTGGCATCCAAGTACCATCCAGTAGACAAAGAAAATCTAAGGCAGCTTTCTTCCCCAAACTCCACATCAGCTGTTTAAGGTATTTGTGTTTATCCCCCCAAAAGGAGAATATCAGGCAGATTGTCACTAGTTTTTTGGCATACTCTACAGGCCTCCTGTGTCTTGAGTACCCTTAGGGCAATGCTCATGTTCCTTATATATTACACATGAAACTCAACTTGCTTTGAAAAAAGCAGCTTTGTCACTGAAGAGAATGATTGAACACACTGTTTCCCTTTTGTGTCTGCATTTTGGTAACACACTGAACAATGGCAGCATACATTTTCGTTGGAAAAATATTGACCAAGTGTTTGAAAAAACCTGATTATTAAGTCTAACAAGACGGCTAAGGCGATATTTTTTTATGTTGCCTTTCATTTGTCTTTGAAACTTGAATATGCCTAGACTTGACAAAGAAACAGATTCTGGACTGTATCTATTTAAGATTGTCCAAGATAAGGCTTGACAGAACAGCTTATCTGCTCACTGGTGGCAGAAATGCAGTAAAGTTTTCAGAGGACTGCCAAGCCATTAGGATACCTTGATAACGAATGACATAGTGCTATGACTTGCTCAGAAAGAGATGCTTTTTAAGCTCTTAGAAGCTAATGTCCACTATCAGCAACTGGGTGAGAGTTCGTTTATCTGAATTAATTTGCACTGACGGATATAGTGAAAAGAAAGGAGCCTCGAAAGTCACAGTGTAAAGGAGAAGTTAGAGACATGTTTTGTTTGTTAAATATTCTGATATTTGAGTTAATTTAAGATAATTAAAACCCAATTTCTAATAAGCAATGAAATCTCCCCTCCCTCCCCCTCCTCCAGCAAGGCAGGGCTATAGACATCAGCCAGTATTTACTAAACGTTTCCTCTGTGCCAGGCACTTTGCCAGGGACAGGAGACAATGTTGAGGAAAAAATAAAAGGCCTAGAGCCTTCAAAATGTGATTGCAGATGGTTGTTTAGGTTGAAATATTGTCATTGAATTGACAAGGGTCAGTCTTTCCTTATTTATTCTCTAACATCATGCAACTCCCAGCGAAGGACAACAAACTCATGGGAGTGGCTATGTGAACCTGCTCTGTGCTTGGAAAGACAGAGAAAGACCTGGAACTTGAAGGTCATCTACCAATTCATCTGAATTGCAGACGTGTTCCCTGCTGCCTTTCCTACAGGCTGTCTTTTCTGCTTCTTTTAAAGTTCAGGCGTCGCTTTGAATATTGGGGAGAAGGAGCATATGGCTGCAATATGCAGACATAGAATATAGGCTTGCAATTCACCCCACTTTTTCTGTGGTAATTGGATTTAGAAAGCAGGTGGCTGACACTTCATTACAGAAGCAAAGTCTTTTTTTTTTTTTTTTGCGGTACGCAGGCCTCTCACTGTTGTGGCCTTTCCGGTTGCGGAGCACAGGCTCCGGACGCGCAGGCTCAGCGGCCATGGCTCACAGGCCCAGCCGCTCCGCGGCATCTGGGATCCTCCCGGACCGGGGCACAAACCTGTGTCCTCTGCATCGGCAGGCGGACTCTCAACCACTGCGCCACCAGGGAAGCCCAGAAGGAAAGTCTTTTAGAACAATGGCAGAATTCCTTCACCCCAAAATTCTAAAGCTCAAGATGTAGATGAAAATGAAACCTTGAAGGAAAAATCTGTTTTGGAAAGGCAGTAGAGGTTGTATTACATCTTTATTGTTTGTCCCCACTACCCTCCAAATCTGATTTGTTCATAAAATTCTCCTCTCAGTTCACATGATTCCAGAACATATAAATAAAATGTGAAGCATTTGTGCAATCATTTGGGTGCCTTGCCTACTTGATGGCAAAATTGTGGGAAAATGAAAGCATTTGTATTTTTATTTTGTGTTCTATAGATAAAATATGAAAATGGAATCATGGAGATAGAAAGGAGTTCAAAGATTATTTTTTTAACTCCTCATTCTGTCAAAGGAGAAACTGCGGCTATTTGTCCAGTATCACATAGCATGTTTTAACAACAATAAAGCTAGGATTGGGCTTCCCTGGTGGCGCAGTGGTTGAGAGTCCGCCTGCCGATGCAGGGGACACGGGTTCGTGCCCCGGCCCGGGAATATCCCACATCCCGCAGAGCGGCTGGGCCCGTGAGCCATGGCCGCTGAGCCTGTGCGTCCGGAGCCTGTGCTCCGCAATGGCAGAGGCCACAGCAGTGAGAGGCCCGCGTACTGCAAAAAAAAAAAAAAAAAAAAAAAAAAAAAGCTAGGATTCATTTTTCTCATGCCTGTCTATGCCCCTCTAAACTCTACTGCCACTCATGATGGCTTGTCTTTTTCAGGTTTTTAATCCAGAAGGATGGGGTCATGGAGACCCAACTTTTAGGCCACACTCTCCATCTCCTGGGGTGTTTAGTAAGATTTCACTGAATGGGAGAAATATTTGTATAGGAAAGGGCAGATCTCTGAACAGATCAGAAATGAACCAGAGAGTTCTCTAGCTTTTATGTATCTTTGACTATGTAGTTTATAGTTCAGCTTGTATTTTCAGAAATCAAAGGTGTAGTTTCATCAACTGTGAGCACTCTTGCTTTACAGCTATCATATGTTTTTGTTTTAAGGAAGGAAAATAGAGGCAGCAGGCCAAATACTGCTACTAATTCTGTTACCTGGCTATGAACTGGGATGCTTTATGGCTCATCCAAAGTATGGGGATAACTAATGTCCAGAATGTTCACATGCTACTCCGTCTTTTTCAGATATCTTTCTCATATTCTCTCCTTTTAAAATAATGCTAGCTACCTGTATGTAATTTAATATTTAAATACAATTGCTTCAACCTCTCATCCTACATATGAGGATATGTAGCATCCCTTTCACCATCTCTGAGGATTCTTGGGTGGGGTGGCTTACATTTCTCCTAGTCATCTCTGGCTTCAGTTTTCTTCTGCTTCTAAATTTATGATCCCTGATATGCTGTTCCTTTTCTGCACATGGCATCTCATGACATCTTCCCATTCCTGTATTCTCCCAAAGAACTGTGGATTCAAGATTTCTTTGTAAAAAATTACCCCCAACTTGGTGGCAATAAATATTTATTATTTCATCCCATGTCTGTGTGTTAGGAATTTGGGAGTAGCTTAGCTGGGCTGTTCTGACTCAAGGTCTCTCAAGAAGTTGCAGTCAAGATAGCAGCTGGGGCTGCAGTCATCTGAAGGCCTGACTGGGGCTGGAGGAGCTGCTTCCAAGATAATTCCGTCATGTGACGCTGGTAGTTGAGCAAGATGCCTAGCTCCGAATTCATGGATTCCTCTTTCCTCATGTAGAAAAATTCAACCTTCTTTTTCTCTTCAGCTGTCTAGATTATGCCCTGAGCACGTGACCTTTTCTCTATCTCAAAAGGACCTGTAAGACTGAATGGGGTAACATGTGGAAGCTTCAGACTCCTTAAGGGGAAGAAGACCCTATGAAAATGTCAATTTTTTTTTTTTTTTTTTGCGGTACGCGGGCCTCTCACTGTTGTGGTCTCTCCCGTTGAGGAGCACAGGCTCCGGATGCACAGAATCAGCGGCCATGGCTCATGAACCCAGCCGCTCCGCGGCATGTGGGATCTTCCCGGACCAGGGCACGAACCTGTGTCCCGTGCATCGGCAGGCGGACTCTCAACCACTGCGCCACCAGGGAAGCCCGAAAATGTCAATTATTATACTTGATGTGTGCACATCACATGCTTAACCCAGATAGTTTAATGATCAGACATGCAAGAAAGGAAAAGTATAACTTTTATAAAGATAAGGTCTTTATAGTTAGATTTAGAATTTTCATTCCTAGGTTTAATTTTCTAGAAAACCCACAGTATCTAAGAACTTTCTGATGATGGGATAGATAAGACCTAAAACCCTTAAGTTTGGGGGGAAATTAGCAGTTTTGGTATAATTTTAGTTGTCATGAGAGTGTGAGCAGTTTGTAAAAAAATACAATAAATCTTAATCTTACAATAATGTGCATTCAGTAAAGACTGCTAATTTAAAATGTGTTTTGGTTCTCTTAAAAAAGTTTTTTTCAAAAACACACTTGTTTACATTGTTTAACTAGTTTACCTTTTCTAATCTTTTTTTTTGAGACATGAAGGTTTTACCTATAATTTTTATAGTTGTTGCAGAGAAAACAATTTAAGTATTTTAAAGATAAATTTTAATTGAAAGTCATTTATATACTTTAAAAACTCTTGAATGAAACTGGTATTCAGTATTTTATGATGATATTTAATAAGTTTTTTTTTTTTTTTTTTGCGGTACGCGGGCCTCTCACTGTTGTGGCCTCTCCCGTTGCGGAGCACAGGCTCCGGACGCGCAGGCTCAGCGGCCATGGCTCACGGGCACAGCCGCTCCGTGGCATGTGGGATCTTCCCGAACCGGGGCACGAACCCGTGTCCCCTGCATCGGCAGGCAGACTCTCAACCGCTGCGCCACCAGGGAAGCCCCTTTAATAAGTTTTAAAACATACTTAAAAGGTTCTGTGAAAGTGATGTAAATAAATGTTAAAATTACTTTTTATTTCCTGGATGTGTTGCTATTTCTGTAGTCATTTGACTCCATGATTAATAGAAGAATTGGGGAGAATATTACAAATGTGACTTCCAGGGTAGTTTATTTCAAGTAGGTATTTAAAAAACAATGAACTTAGTAACTACGTGTACCCTTTGCTAGAGAACTTCAAGTTAAGTCAGCTGAAAATTCAGCAGGGAAAAATGAACTGGGTTATCCGCGTCTCAAAGGTACAAAGAAATAGAACATTCCCTCCTATGTACTGTCTCTGAGCTGGGAGTCAAGGAGATTATTTTACTTATAGTTTAATTTAAAGGGGCTTATTTACAACATATTTATATGACAGTTTGATATGCTTTATTTTTCTGCAGGACTCAATTACTGGAATTGTCAACTCTACCAATTTATGTGCACGTTTCTCTTCCACTATGAGCAGACCAGTTGTACTGCACATTTTTCTGGCTTTCTGTAGCCTTTTACTTCTCGGCTTTGCCACACAATGTCTGGCCTTCCCCAATGTGGAAAGAAGGGAGATAGCACCTGTTCATGAAGAAAAAGGGCAGTCTGAGAGGCTGAACACAGATGACCTAGAAAATAACTCCATTACTTCAAAGTACACTCTGGTCTCTGAAGAACCAATGATAGTGTTAGCAGGACCATCAACAATGTCATTAAGTAAAGTATTCCCTAGTAACAAAGAAACCCCTCCTATAGGAGCTGGGCTCACACAGCCTGATAGCCCTGGCGTTTACACTGCTACTGAGCCAGTGATCTCAGCAGGGGAAGAACTGTTTGGTTCCAGCCAGCCAGAGAGAATGTCTCCCGAAAGCCGACTTTCCAAGGCCATGTTAACCAACCCTATCACTCCAACTGCTTCTCTGAATATTGATGAGAAGGAGGAATCCTCCCGTAGTACCATCATTCAGCCCATTGTGGAAGGGACCACCGAAGCAACACAAGGTTTTCTGCACTATGTGGATGATCAATTGTTTGCAACTGAAAATCAGGCAGGAGTTAGTCTGGGACATTCACCTTTATCCTATGTGAATGCTAAAGAGATGCTAACCACCCGTCCAAGGACTGAGAAATTTGAAGCAGACCCAGAGCATAAGACAACTTCTTTTCCTGGTGCTGAGCCCACAGCAGGCACTGAGCCTTCCCAGATGACAGCTGATAATACCCAGGCAACTGCCACCAAGCACTGGCTCGCAACCTCCGAGTCCACCCTGAGTGTTGAGCCAGAAACTGACAGCCTGCTGGGAGCCCCAGAAGTCACAGTGAGTGTCACCATAGCTGTTCCAGCTGTCTCCGTCGTAAGTGTTGAGTGGGATGACACCAAATTAGAGAGTGTAAGCCAGATAAAGACCCCAAAGCTTGGAGACAATACAGAGACTCAGGTGAGAAAGGAAACATCTCAGACAACCCAAGCAACCAGTAATGGTATGGAAGGCATGACAGGGGGCGAAACTTTGACAGAGGCTGCAGATGTGGCTCTGAGGCTGCCTGAAGGGGAAGCACACAGGGGAACAGCCCTGCTAATAGCACGTGGGGATGAGAGGTCACCTGCCTTCACTGATCAAAGTTCCTTTACTCCCACAAGTCCAGTGGAAGGTATGAAAGTCTCTGTGGAAAACCTGGTCCAAAATACTGCAGACTTCATGGAATCCACCAAGGAGAACAATGCCATGCTGTTCTTAGAGACCACTGTTTCCATCTCAGAATATGAGTCTGAGGCATATCAGCCATTGGGAAATACATTTAAAGGTAAAAGAAAGAAAGAAAAAAAAGGAAAATAAGCTTTGTTTAACTTGGAATGTTTCTGTTTGGTTTTATTATTTTTTAATTGACATATAGTTGACACATAACGTTGTAATGTTTTAGATGTTTTATGTTTTTTTTTAAAGTGACAATTTAGAAGTAAGTTATCTAAGTTTTAATGAAAAGCAAAAGTAAATAAATAAAAAATGCATAAAAATTACATCCAAATATAACCCCTGCATATAGACCTGTGGTATTCAAATGGGAATAATTTGCGTCATGCCTTGTGCCCACCCCTGCGCCAATCATTTGGCAATGTTTGGAGACATTTTTTCCAGTTTTATTGAAATGTAATTGACATATGGCACTGTGTAAGTTTAAGTTGTGTGGCATAATGAGTTGACCTATATACAACATGAAATGATTATCACAATAAATTTAGTGAACTTCCATCAACTCGTATAGATACAAAATTAAAGAAACAGAAAAACATTTTTTTTCTTGTAATGAGAACTCTTAGGATTTACTCTCTTAACTTTCATATATAACATATGGCAGTATTAATTATATTTACCATATTGTACATCACTAGTACTTATTTATCTTACACCTGGAGGTTTGTACCTTTTGACTGCCTTCATCCAGTTTCCCCTCCCCCATCCCCTGCCTCTAGTAACCACAAATCTGATCTCTTTTTCTATGAGTGTGTTTGTTTTTGAAATATCATTGGCCTAAAACACTGTGTTAGTTCCTAGTTAGTTAGTTGCACAACATAGTGATTCGGTATTTCTATACATTACAAAATGATCACCGTGATAAGTCTAGTTACCAACTGTCACCATACAAAGATGTTACATATTTATTGACTATATTCCCCACACTGTACATTTCATACCTGTGACTCATTTATTTTGCACCTGGAAGTTTGTACCGCTTCATCTCCATTACCTATTTCTTGAGACATTTTTGGTCATCACAGTAGAGAGCATCTAGCGGGTAGAGGCCAAGATGCTGCTAAACATCCTACAGTGCACAGCAACCAAGATATATCTGAGCCAAAAAACATATATATGTGTGTATATATATATATCTGAGAAGCCCTGATATAGATTAATATTTTTAAACCTTTTATTATGAAAATGTGTATATTTACAGGAAAATGTGAAAAAATTAGCTATATGTTTAAATGATATACTCAACAATGTTGGATACTTATTTATACATTGTTGTAAAAAGTACTCACATTCCTGATATTTCTTACCAAAAAGCCTTAGGTAAATATTTATTTCATAGTATTAACCATATGAGTTCTCTGACTTTGTTTTCCTAAAAAGAAATTCTTCTAGAAATAAGGGGGAAAAAATACCAGTACAGATAAATCCTCTCTGCTGGCTTGATTCTGCACTTTCTACTTCCTCGTGGCTTCTACATCTGTGAATGCTATGAGCTGACAATCCTTGCATTTGTTGCTGAAGGATGATGTTTTTCTTTTATTGTGTGTAGTTGGTCAGATAACAGAATAGGGAGGGAAAGACTTAGTGTAATGTGCATATGCTCATTCCAGATTGTTTTGGAATATGTACAACTGTTACTCCAGCTAATGGAAAATATCAAATTAATAATATGTTTTAGAAAGTGTTATGGAGATTGAATTAAAACGATAAAAGATTTAATTTTACATGTCCAATTAATTTTTTTTTTTTGCGGTACGCAGACCTCTCACTGTTGTGGCCTCTCCCGTTGCGGAGCACAGGCTCCGGACGCGCAGGCTCAGCGGCCATGGCCCATGGGCCAGCTGCTCGGCGGCATGTGGGATCTTCCCAGACCGGGGCACGAACCCGTGTCCCCTGCATTGGCAGGCGGACTCTCAACCACTGCGCAACCAGGGAAGCCCTCCAATTCATTTTTTAAAGACTGTAAGACTTAGTATACTGGAAGTTTTTGTAGAAGTTTCCAGAAAATGTTTTGTAAGTTGGTTTTTAAATTCTATTAAGAGAGTTGGGTCCATATGACCAAACAAGAAGTTTATTTCAGTTCTCCATTACACTTTAAGATATTCCTGGAGCATTAAATCATGTAGTTCCAGATTATTCACTGCACAGTTGAATCTATGATTCTTATGTACTAGACTTGCATTAGCTTCCATTAATATAGCCTAAAAAAGTAAAATGAATTTGGTAATTGATTGTTGTTTTTGATTATTGAATATACTCCTTACTTAGTCATAATTGCCTCACTTAACTACAGTCTTTTAACAGGCAGCTTCTTTTAATTCCCAGCACATAGCACAATATATGGCACATAGTAGGTGCTCAGTAAATATCTGTTCATTGAATGACTAAATGAAGATAGAGAACCATTCAGACTAGAATTATCTAATCCGACTGCCTGCATTGTCCAAATTAATCAAAAAGCTTCGAAAAATTCTTGGTAGAGAGAGGAACGGTCAAATAATTCCTTTCACCTTTACTTTTTTTGTTGTTTTGTAGAGTTAAAAATAATGTGAAAAATTGACATTATTGACAGTAGTAGTAAGAGAATAGCCAAAAAGCTTTTCTACCCATTTTCTGGTGATTACAAGTATTTCTGAGAAGTAAACCACTCAATCCCACACAATCTAGTTTTAAGAAAGGTCACTTTTGCAGAACAGGTTTGGATTTCCTCCTTGAGTCTCCTTCTCAGGATCATTAAGTGACCTCAAAGCCCCTGCCCAGGACAAATGCTGATCCTAGTGACCTCAAGGAGGGAGGGATATGTGACAACTACAGTCTGTGGAGCCCCCAGGAGGGCGATAACTTTCGCCTTTTCTCCCCCCAGAGAGTGACATTGTCAAAAGAGTGCTTCAGAAATATCCTGGATTGTGTCTTATCCCAGGAGCTTCTGAAGGAGCTGGAGAAACTGGAGTCATTAGTTTCTGAACGAAGCCAGTGGCACCTGGTTGCATTGGCAGAGGGACTTTGGAACTGTTCTGCCCATTTTAATCAATGAAGAAGGTTTAGTCACACTGATGTGGTCAGCTGGTTTCACAACTGAGCTTGATTAAAATTTTTCCAATCTGTTGGCCTCAGTTTCTCCATCTGGAAATGGGGAAGACAAAATTAAATCTAAGGGCCTTCCTTCCTTATTTGTCTAAGAGGGGTGTCTAAGGTCTCGGCTCACCCCCTGCAGGGCTGGTAACTGTGACTGATGAACTGTCATGACCAACCCATTGCATTATCCTACCACGTTCTTGAAGTGACCTTTTAGCAAACCTACTGGCTGTATTCAGATTTGTTGACTCCTGCAGGTTAGGCTCTAGAGAAATTTTATACAGGAATTCTGTAAATGTGATGGGGGTGCAGGTTGTGTGTTTTACTCATCATTGGAAAAGAAAGAGGGAATAGGGGTGGATATATGTGAATAGCTGATGATGGAAATTCAGCCAAGGAACTGGGGGTGGCTTCCAGTACTTGGAAGATGGACTTTTATCCCTGGGTGTCCTGAATTTTAACTCTTAATTTTTACTCCATTAAAATGCCTTAAATTTCAAAAAAAAAAAAAAAGAAGAAGTAATCACCTCAAATGCCAATCATTTTAGGGCCCAGGGACTACTTAAGACATTCTCTTCTTCAGGGAATGAAATAATTTCTTGGCATTTTTGGGTATTATGAACAGATGAGGATCCTGAGATTATAGTCAGGTTTCTGATTCAGCTGGTTCTTCAGCTGTTTCACTTGAAGATCAGGTTTTAAGAGCAATCTATAATAATTATATATTTTTTCTCTACAGGAATTGGGAAGAATGAGAGATGTGGAGAAATTCTGAATGTTATTTAAAAAATTCCCATTACTATTTCTAGCTCTCACTCTTCTTTCTCTAACAGCAGTCACTTATTCAAAGTATTATACCATGCCCATTTTTGAAAAAATTTATTTGTTTTATTTATTTATTTTTGGCTGCATTGGGTCTTTGTTGCCACGCATGGGCTTTCTCTAGTTGCGGTGAGTGGGGGTTACTCTTCATTGCGGTGCGTGGGCTTCTCATTGCAGTGGCTTCTCTTGCTGTGGAGCACAGCCTCTAGGCGCGCGGGCTTCAGTAGTTGTGGCACGTGGGCTCAGTAGTTGTGGCTCGCGGGCTCTAGAGCGCAGGCTAAGTAGTTGTGGTGCATGGGCTTAGTTGCTCCACGACATGTGGATCTTCCCGGACCAGGGTTTGAACCCGGGCTCAAACCCGTTTCACCTGCATTGGCAGGAGGATTCTTAACCACTGTCCCACCAGGGAAGGCCATACCATGCCCTTTTGATATTTCTTGCTGTTTCATGAAACTATGAGCATAGAGTGAACATTTATTTTGACATATTTTTTCTCAAAAGTGTTCATTATGCTTTCAAAAATGAGGGCAACATGGAGAATGCATACTGCTTAAAATGATAAAACTATATATTAGCTTTTTATGGCAAACATAGCATTGTCTTAGGTGCTAAAGATACAAAAAGGGCAATGAATCCTATCTCTCAAGAGATGTGTGATCTTATTTCAGAATAAAACTTAAACAATGGCACAAAGAGCAAATATGAATATGAAGCACAAGTAAGGTTGTCTTATAACCAGGTATATCAATCCATCAAATGTAAAAATCTCCAGTTAAAAGAAAAAATAGTCGAAACTGTTTGGAGACCAAGAAATGGAACTGCTTGTACCAGAAAACATGCAAACACTATTTTAAAGCAAATAAATTGTTTCTGAGGAAAAATATTTTTAGTAATAGGAAGAACAATGAAGTCATTAATAAAAACTTTGAGAAAACCTTTTCACCTATTTCTAGAATGTTATTTCTCATTGCATAATTTACCAGACTTGGTAATGTGCTAAGTATCTAGGATTAGTATTTAAAAAAAGAGAGATAACAGAGTCTTCTAGAAATTAAGTTTTCACAGTGGCTCAGTATTTGAAATTTCCAGCATAGCCCCTCCCTAGGAAGGGGGCAAATATTAACCCTTATAAATAGTCTTTAATAATGTATTTGAGTGGATTATAATGTTGTAAAGAAAGTGGACCTCTGATAGATACGTCATACCCCACAGGTCTGTTTCATTCTGTTTTATGATTTAAAAGCAAGTGCAGATCTTCTACAGAGGCTACTCCAAGTTGTTCCTTAGGCAATGGCAGGATTTCCTTTCTCATGGCTGAATAATATTCCTCTGTGTATGTGTGTGTATGTCTGTGTGTCTGTGTGTTTATCCATTCATCTGTTGATGGGATAAGCACAGTTAGCACAGTGGTTAAGAGCCCTAACTATGTAACCTTAGTCAGATTCCTTAGCCTTTCTACACCTAAGTTGTTTGTAAAATGAGGTAATAATAGCTGATATTTATTGAATACTTACAAAGCACTGGGCATGTACTATTTTACATGTGTTATCTAATTTAATCTTTGTAAAAATGCTATGAGATAGATACTCTTATTTCCATTTTACCACTGAGGAAGCTCAAGGCCCAGAGAAATTAAGTAATTCGTTCAAGGTCACGCAGATAGTAGGTGGCTGAGTCCGAATTGAGACCCAGGCAAATTGGGTCTAGAGCCTGTGTTCTTGGCCACTATGATATATGGCTTCCATAGAATATTAGTACCTACCTCCCCTTAGTACATATGGGAGGATAGAATAAGATAATGTCCGAGATGCAAGAAGAACTACAATCCTGCAGCCTGTGGAACAAAAACCACATTTACAGAAAGATAGACAAGATGAAAAGGCAGAGGGCTATGTACCAGATGAAGGAACAAGATGAAACCCCAGAAAAACAACTAAATGAAGTGGAGATAGGCAACCTTCCAGAAAAAGAATTCAGAATAATGATAGTGAAGATGATCCAGGACCTCGGAAAAAGAATGGAGGCAAAGATCGAGAAGATGCAAGAAATGTTTAACAAAGACCTAGAAGAATTAAAGAACAAACAAACAGAGATGAACAATACAATAACTGAAATGAAAACTACACTAGAAGGAATCAATAGTAGAATAACTGAGGCAGAAGAATGGATAAGTGACCTGGAAGACAGAATGGTGGAATTCACTGCTGTGGAATAGAATAAAGAAAAAAGAATAAAAAGAAATGAAGACAGCCTAAGAGACCTCTGGGACAACATTAAACACAACAGCATTCGCATTATAGGGGTCCCAGAAGGAGAAGAGAGAGAGAAAGGACCAGAGAAAATATTTGAAGAGATTATAGTCAAAAACTTCTCTAACATGGGAAAGGAAATAGCCACCCAAGTCCAGGAAGCGCAGCGAGTCCCATACAAGATAAACCCAAGGAGAAACATGCTGAGACGCATAGTAATCAAATTGGCAAAAATTAAAGACAAAAAGAAATTATTGAAAGCAGCAAGGGAAAAACGACAAATAACATACAAGGGAACTCCCATAAGGTTAACAGCTGATTTCTCAGCAGAAACTCTACAACCCGGAAGGGAGTGGCATGATATACTTAAAGTGATGAAGGGGAAGAATCTACAATCAAGATTACTCTACCCGGCAAGGATCTCATTCAGATTCGATGGAGAAATCAAAAGCTTTACAGACAAGCAAAACTAAGAGAATTCAGCACCACCAAACCAACTCTACAACAAATGCTAAAGGAACTTCTCTAAGTGGGAAGCACAAGAGAAGAAAAGGATCTACACAAACAAACCCAAAATAATTAAGAAAATGGTCATAGGAACATACATATCAATAATTACCTTAAACGTGAATGGATTAAATGCTCCAACCAAAAGACACAGGCTTGCTGAATGGATACAAAAACAAGACCCAAATATATGCTGTCTACAAGAGAACCACTTCAGACCTAGGGACACATACAGATGGAAAGTGAGGGGATGGAAAAAGATATTCCATGAAAATGGAAATCAAAAGAAAGCTGGAGTAGCAATACTCATATCAGATAAAATAGACTTTAAAATAAAGAATGTTACAAGAGACAAAGAAGGACACTACATAATGATCAGGGGATCAATCCAAGAAGAAGATATAACAATTATATATGCACCCAACATAGGAGCACCTCAGTACATAAGGCAACTGCTAACAGCTATAAAAGAGGAAATTGATAGTAACACAATAATAGTGGGGAACTTTAACACCTCACTTACACCAATGGACAGATCATCCAAAATGAAAATAAATAAGGAAACAGAAGATTTAAATGACACAATAGACCAGAGAGATTTAATTGATATTTATAGGGCATTCCATCCAAAAACAGCAGATTACACTTTCTTCTCAAGTGCACATGGAACATTCTCCAGTATAGATCACATCTTGGGTCACAAATCAAGCCTCAGTAAATTTAAGAAAATTGAAATCATATCAAGCATCTTTTCTGACCACAACACTATGAGATTAGAAATGAGTTACAGGGAAAAATACGTAAAAAACACAAACACATGGAGGCTAAACAATACGTTACTAAATAACCAAGAGATCACTGAAGAAATCAAAGAGGAAATTAAAATACCTAGAGACAAATGACAATGAAAACATGATGATTCCAAAACCTATGGGATGCAGCAAAAGCAGTTCTAAGAGGGAAGTTTATAGCTATACAATCCTACCTCAAGGAACAAGAAAAATCTCAAATAAACGATCTAACCTTACACCCAAAGGAACTAGAGAAAGAAGAACAAACAAAACCCAAAATTAGCAGAAGGAAAGAAATCATAAAGATCAGAGCAGAAATAAATGAAAAAAAAAAAGGTAATGCCCATCATGCACTTAGCGCTGTGTGTATGGCACATAATAAGAACTCAGTAAACATTAGTTATTGTAATTAGTATTCCTTTAATTCAAAATGTCAAGTTCCTGTTCCCCTTCAGGAATGCAAATGTGAAAATTAATATATACAAGTGCTTCTGACAAGTTTTAAAAAATATTTATTTATTTATTTATTTTTGCCTGCATTGGGTCTTTGTTGCTGTGCACAGACTTTCTCTAGTTGCGGTGAGCGGGGGCTACTCTTCATTGTGGTGCATGGGCTTCTCATTGCCGTGGCTTCTCCTGTTGTGGAGCACGGACTCTAGGTGTGCAGCCTTCAGTAGTTGTGGCTCGTGGGCTCTAGAGCACAGGCTCAGTAGCTGTGGCTCATGGGCTTAGTTGCTCCACGGCATGTGGGATCTTCCCGGACCAGGACTCGAACCCATGTCCCCTGTATTGGCAGGTGGATTCTTAACCACTGTGCCACCAGGGAAGTCCCTGCTTCTGAGCATTTTTGAACTTAGTTTTGTATAATTTGTTTCTGAACAAATTGATTATGTTGATATTCATAAAAGGGAGCTCAGCTGTTGATTTTCCTGTTTTGTTTTAAATGTTATTCTCTTGTTTTTTATATTAACATCTTTATCTCTGTCTTAGATTGATTCATGACTCCTGAAGACAGCAACACTGAAAACATTTATTTCCTGGCAGTTTGTTTCTCTCCCTTCTCATTCCCTGAAATGGCTGTCTGCTTTTTTGTTTTTAATTATTAATTATATAGTGACTTTTTCAGGTATAGGGATTTAGTGTATTTAAAAATGTTGTTTCCTCCCTTTTAAGGCATCATCACTCAAGAGATGACAACAGCTGTTCAAGAAGCAGAAGCCACTTTATCTTCAGTGATGCAAGAGCAGCAGGTTTCTACCCTTGAGGTTACCAGAGGAGATGTCGAGACTGAGGGAGGGAAAGAGTTGCCCTCTGCCACAGCTGATGCTCCTGGTGTTACTCAGCTGTCGAGAAGATGGGAGCCTCTGGCCACTGTGGTTTCAACGACACCCGTTCCTCTGTCTTTCGAAATTACTCCCGCTGTAGAAGGTCTGTAAGGGAGAGAATTGTGCTCAGTGTTTTGGGGGTGGATCTTTTCTGAGTTGATGAGGAATAGAATGAGTGAGGCAGATGGCCCTGTCATCAAGGTGCGCGCACACACACACACACACACACACAGAGCACAAACACACACACACACAAACATACACACATACACACACGCATACACACATACACGCATACACACAATACACACACACACACACACACACACACACACACACACACACACACACACACACCCCTCACCTGGAAGTATATTTTTTCAGCAGGAAAGGTAGGTGAACTCTTTCTTGTTTGGAGAGGTGTGGCACAGCTAAAGGACAAGGGGTTAGTTCCCAAGTAAAATCTCCTGGTGGCTCATATCTGAGGCCCACGAAGGCCAAGTCTCCTGAGAACTCTCTCCTAGTTTGACACGTCTGGCTGCTAGGTGCCAGGGGGGTGAAACCAGCAAGGACCTGGGGGTGAAACCAACAAAGACGTGGGTTTGAATCCCGGCTTTGGCCCTCACTAGCACTGTGGCTTCAAGAAAGTTTCTTAATGTCTCCAAGCCTTGGTTTGTTCCTCTTTAAATAATGCCTACCTGTCTTATGGGTTATTTTAAGGATTTTGAATAATGTATAAAAAGTACTTTCTATGTAGGAGGCCCTCAGATGCTCTGATATCTTAAGGACAGTGAAGTTTTGGAATCTGGGTGATCATCAGAATCACCTGAGAATACAAAAATTATTATTATTATTTAGTTATTACTTTTGGACTTCATGTCTCTGTCTCATCGTTGGTCTAAGTAAATCCTACTTTTATTTATTAACTGAGTTATCTTTAACAATGTAATAAATACCTTCTAATCCTGCCTGCTGGCCTCCCCTGCAAAACAAACCCTTAGGATCTTGTTAGTAACCTACAGGTAACCCCATGACCCTTCCCATCTAAACCCCATCCTCCTCTGTTAACCATTAACCTGAATCTTGTGTTCATCATTTCCTTGACTTCCTTTTCTTTTAGTTTTATCGTGTCTGTATGTACTCCTGATATTATACACTTAAAACTTTTAGATTTTTTACTTTATCAAAACAGTATTGTGCTGTGGATAGCCTTTTTGGGACTTTGTTTTTTTTTACTTAATATTCTAAGGCCTATATTTACTTACCGCAGTTCTTTTGCTTTGACTGCTTGCAATATTCCATTATGAAAATGTATCACAGTTTATTCACCCAATCTTCATCCAGTCTTTTCTAGTGATTTGCATTTGGGTCATTTCCAGGTTTGGCTATTGTGAACACGGCTGCCATGAATATTCTTTTACGTATTCTCCATTGCACGTGTGTAGGAGATTCTCTTGGGTAAATACCTAGGAACTGAATTGCTGGACAATAGGGCATATGAATATTTCACTTTAGGAGGCAATGCCTAACTGCTTTCCAAAGTGGTTGATTCCATTTATACTGCAAACAGCAATGGATATGAGAGTCTGTGGGTCCATTTCCTGGGAGCTTTCACAAATAGTTTCTTAGGCTTCATCACCAAGGAGGTTCTGATTCGGTACGTTGGGATATGTAGAAAGCATGAAAACTGACATTTAAAAAATTACCTCAAGAGATTCTGATGATCCACCAAGCTTGCAAAATACTACTATTCTAGAGTTTCTAGATTTGGGAATATCTGGGGCTAAATTTGGTTGCTTTAAAATTGAGCATATTGCAGACACAGATCTAAGCTTTTACTCTTTGACTTGATTTTTAAAAGTCATCCTTGGGGTATATTTAAATACATTTTTGTTAAATTTTCTACCTTTGGTAATAGGTTATATAAAATCCCACAAAATCCATAATATTGTTAATAGAATAAACGGGAGATTAACATTTGAAAACAAAGTTCTGATTTGAGATAATATATTTTCCTGGAAGATAAAGTATTTGCCTCCGGTGGCTGGATTGGTACAATGTGGGAAGGAAGAACTGGTCTAAGTGCCAAACTTACTGTGTATAAGAATACTGGCTTCATTCGTCATTTCTTGCTTAAGAAGTAAAAGCACTTGTATATATTCCCCATACTGATCATCTTTGGGTCATGTCTCTTGTGTTTGGCAGACCTAATGGACACAGTCACAGGGCCGAATGAGGAGTTGTTCACACCAATTGTGGGTTCTCCAGTGACGCCCCCTGGGATAATGGAGGAAGCACCTAGCACTTCCCCAGCGCTTGCTGATCCTGAGGCATCTTCCGAGAGAACTGCTGCTCCATCCATTAGCTATGTTAATACAGCTGCCTCCTATGGTCTGGACCAACTCGAATCTGAAGGTATCCATGCTTTGAAGGGACAGATTCAGTGAGTCACTGAGCAACTGTTGTCTTTGAGAAAAGATCCAGGATAAGTATATTCTGTGTGTAGTGTAGATCAGGGGTCCGTAGACCATGACCAGCCAAATCCAGCCTGCCGTCTGTTTTTGTATGGCAAGCTAAAATTGGTCTTTACATTTTCAAACGATTGAAAAAACTCAAAAGAAGAATAGTATTTCGTGACATGTAGAAGTTTTTATAAAATCCAGATTTCAGTGTTCCTAATTAACAGCCACACTTGTTCATTTGTGTATTGTCTGTGGCTACCTTTGTGCCAGAGCAGCAGAGTTGAGTAGTTGTGACAGAGACTAATTGCCCACAGAGCCTAAAATATTTATGAGATGGCCCTTTACCGAAAAAGCTTGCTGACCCCTGCTCTCCATCAGTAGTTCTCAGTTACAGTTGAACATTAGAATCACCTTGGGGAGCTTTTAAAGGATCCTAATGACCGAGTCCTTCTCCCAGTGATTCTGATTCAGTTGGGATGGACTCTGGCATCAACATTTTTCAAGAGTTGCCTGAGATGATTTCAGTGTGCAGGCTGAATTGAGAAAACTGGTTTAATGGAAAACTTGAGTTTCCCCACCAGCTTTTCTTGGGTGGAAGTTTTAATGTGAATTGTATTTTCGTAACACTGCTCTGGTTGTTAACACTGGGTCATTCTTCCTTAATTACGTCTCTGGGTTAGATGTTCCACTTTTTGGAGATAGACAGTCTCCTCATCTGTTAAGGCTGAGAAATTCTTGCCAAATTTTACTTTCCAAGACATTGGCTTTGAGCATGAAAAAAGATGCTTGGAGCACAACTGCACATCCACAAATGAGAAGTCGGGAAATATAATGAAAGGTCGTTTAAGTAATCAGCATTTTGGCAGGTGAACAGCTCCTGGCTGGATTGCAAAATGCCCAGAGATTTGTAGTGCTGTTTCTTAAACTAATCGGGAAGACAGGTAAGCTTTTGGGCACTAAATTAGCCATGTGTTGGATTCAGTAAAGACATAGGATGTGCTGTTATTTTATATTTTGTCTACTCTGTAACAGAGAAGGTGGTTCAGCCAGGTTTGCAGCAGGCTGTATTGCAGACTTTCAGGGTAATGCTGGTAGTTTTCTGGCGGAGAAATGTGACATTTTAGGAGGAATGTGAATTCCATGGAGTGCTGGTTTAAGAAATGGATCAAAGCGAGCTCAGAGGCCAGCAGCTCTTGCTCTCCACATTAAGATAAAAACTTGGAATGTAGTCTCATATTAGCTGTCTGCTCTCCTTGATGACATCTGGAAAGACCAGGTTTCCCCAAATTAACCTGAGTTAGAGATGACAGCTTTACCCGGCAGGGCTCATTTAATCAGAGGAAAAAAATTGTGTTTGTGAATAATCCATACTTGTGAAACTGCAATACTTTTCTAAATTTAGTAGATGGTGGCAGTTATATTGAGATGTGTGAGAATTTTCTTAACTTGCCTAAGATGTCCTAGAGTTTTAGTGCTTTTCTTCTACACAGCTCAATTCCAGCTTCTTTTTGAGAATATATTTTGTCAGTTTTGATCGAAGTTATGATCCTTGTCAAGGCTTATGAAAAGACATTTTTGGTTTAAAAATATTCTTTCTGCTATGTTGTTGGGCTTAAGACAAGATTTTGAATGAGCACATCTCTTCTCCTAAATACCGGGGAGTACAATTTATATTTAATTAGTGTATGTTAATAATGTCGCAATTAGTTTTATGCTGGTCTATCTAGTCCTCTTAAAGCAGGAGTGACTACAATTATTTAAATCGATAAATCGATAGATTCCTGGATGTATTGGAGGCCTCCATTTTCAGTGCATGTTTTTCCACTTTGTCCAGGAATGTAAGTGCAGCCTGAGGCTTTGACTGGATGAAACATTTTAATTCTTCCATAGCATTGGACCCAGGGGAAGATAGTTTATTCTCACTTAGAACGAGGTTGTGTGATGTCAAGTTATCTACCTTTCAAGTTTGAATCTCTGTGTCTGATGTGTTGATAAATGTCAGTTCTCCAGAGAACAGGGTATTTGTCTCAGTGAGATATGGACAAGAGACCTGCCCCTTTTAGACACCACACACCCAAGGAGCAAGAACCTTTGTGGAAATTTCTGAATGTTTACTCTTTAAGGGATAGTCAATGTCCCAGATGAGCCTAAAATTTGTATCTGCGTGGTATCCTGTCTTGTCTTCTCCTTCATGTCTCTACAACATAATGACTAAGGGAGTGTATTAGTTTTCTAGGGCTGCCATAACAAAGTCTCACAAACTGGGTGATTTAAAACAGCAGACATTTGTTCTCTTGCAATTTTAGAGCCTGGAAGTCTGAAATCAAGTTGTAGGCAGGGCTGCGCTCCCTGCAAAGCCTCTGATTGAGGATCGTCCCTTGCCTCTTCCAGCTTCTGGTGCCTCAGGCATTCCTTGGCTTGTGGCAGCATCACTGCAGTCTCTGCCTCCATCTTCACCTCTTCCCTCTTTGTGTCTCTGTGCCCAAATTTCCCTTGTCTTATGAGGACATCAGCCATTGGATTAGGACTCACCCCGATAATTACATCTGAGTTTGATTACATCTGCCGGAACTCTATTTCCAAATAAGGTCAGATTCACAAGTTCTGTGGTTTAGGACTTAAACATATTTTCTGGGGGAACACAATTCAACTTGTAATAGGAGGTCTGCTTCTGAGGAGTTTTCCAGCTGGCTCTGAAGGCAGACTTGCTCTGCCTCTGGAACGCCCACTTGAGAGATGGGCATTGGTAGAGTGGGAGAAGTTTGGTGTGGTTTATATTTCTCAGGCATTGAAGAAAGCCTGCTTCTATAAGTGCGTACTGCCTTGTGCCTATTTCAGTACGCCTTTTACCTTGTCAGCAAAAATGCAGTTTGATTTTTGAAGGGATAATGGTTTATCTGTCACCTTGCCTGATACACTTTACTTGTCTGTATTTTTTTTTTTTTTTAGGGAATAAATGCTTTGAGGATGATAAAAAATGCATTATACTTATCTCAGGCATAACTCTACTAGGGCCGTATTCAGCATCTTTGAAATATAAACATGACAAAGTGTTCTAACTTTTAATTCAAAAATTGGGTAATGGCAAAGTACACGTATATGTATATATGTGTATATATATACAGGTACATATATATGTACATAAGCTAATTTTTGTTCTTTTTAAATTAATTGTTATTGGAGTATAGTTGATTAACAGTGTTGCATAATCTTATTTTTGGACATGATCTTTGTTTAGGTTGATGTCCTTTTTGGTTGAATGTTAATATCTTCCTCTGCTCCAAAACGGCAACTTAAAATTTCTGATTGCTTATGAAAACTTACTTGGAGTTCTTTCATTTGGGTTAACTGTCTTTAAAATATTTTAATACTAATATCAAATGGACTAAGGCCTTCAATATTTCTTACTGAATGTAATTCTGCTTTGTGAATTTTAGAAGTCCAAATGAAGATATCTGTTTACTCTAAACAAATCAGACTTATTTCTGCCTTTCCTATATTTCCACAGAAGATGGAAATTCATCTGTGCTGTAACATTGTAGCAATAATTCTGTAGGGTGGAAGGTTATGGCTTTAACAGTTCAATACTCAGAAAAAAAAATCTACTGTGGGTCTCTTTGTACCAGGTACTAGGTTCCTAAGAATGTGTGGGAGGTAAGAGAACAAAAACGGAGGTGTCTCAGATCTTGTGATTAAGGTGTTGGTAATCCTTCTTCACATCCCCAGCACTTTCTCCCTTAAAGTTTGGAAGTCAATAGCCGGGCCTTCCAGCTGTGAGAGGTGGGAAACCACTTGGTGCTCCCCATGGTGCTGACCGGACAGACTTGGGAACAGGGTGAATTTGCCTGGACTCTCTCAAGATGAGCCTGGGTTAATGTATTGCTTTTCTGCAAGACAAGGAGAAACACTAGTGTCTTTGATCTGGAGAATGTGAATTCTCGATCTGACTGGTCCTATTTAATGTGTTTCTATAGGCATAATAGACTGAGTGGTGGGGCTGTAAAATCCCGTGCCGTTATTCCAGACAACTCCCATTTCCTCATCTGTTTCAAAGTGCCTGTTTATTACAGGGTTTATTACAGGGTTATTGACATGCCGGGGAATTACCTTTTTTTTTTTTTTTTTTTTTTACATATGACACGTTATATATAAACATATAGCATATTACCTTTTTAACATATAAAGAGGTTTTAAATTCTTAGTATCCAACAGGAAAGTCATGTTTAATTTTTTTAATATCTTGATTTTTAAAAAATAAGACCAAATATATCATTTGACTTCAATTTTCTCTTTTCTGACCGTTTTTTCCTTGTTTTTCGAAGACCATTTTGGATGTCCTTATATTTAGGTTTTGAAAGATTGTATTTTTGACATCTTTTCCCAGCGAGGTAGCACACATGGGGCAGAAGGCTGTCATTTTTCTGTCATTTGTTGTTTAATCTATTTCAGTGACATCAATTTTCCTCCCTTCGTGAGTGTGTGTGTGTGCACATCTGTGTGTTTAATTTCATGGATGTTTTTTCCACAGTCCCCTGAGAGCATGTCCTATATACATTTTCAGCATCTCTTAATTTCCTCTGCTGAAAGACAGTGATATTATCTCTCCTTTCTTATCTGGCATTCTCAGTTCTGTCTCTGTTCTAGGATTCTCTCTACAATAACAGGAATTTCAATAGATAGGGATTTCAGGAGAAAGCCGTGTTTGAAAAGTATGCCTTTGTTCAGATGACTGAGTGATATTTTTTGGCTGTGTGATCTCTTAATTGGTACTGAAAAAAAGGTGCTTAGTTTCTGTCTTTTATTGGTCAATCAGAAATGAATTGGGAAATGCATTCTTTAAGTGGCTTTGTGGAGAAGCCTCAGATATTTTTCTTTAATAGTTCCATTGAGGATTCTTAAGAGCCCATGTAATTTTTATGAGAGAAGTGTTTGCTCTTCAACTGCACTTTAATTCACAAAATCATTTTTTTTTGTCTTCCCAATATGCACTCCTTTTCAGAGAATATTTTCTTATTATTTTCTCAATTCTCATATAATGTTTCAACTCAGAAGGCAGCTAGAATGGATGAATGAGAAAGTGTAGTCAAAGATCTCATCTCAAGTCCATGTTCATGAAGCCAAGTTTATGTGACTTACCTTTGGGAGCTGCTATGTGGACATAATATTAAAGATCCAGTAGAGTGTTGGAAATTTGAACTGTCCACTGTTACTTATGATACTGTAGTATGAAGTTAAGGATGTTCACTCTAATTTTTACTCTGAGTATGTTAAGAATGGATACAAGTTTTGGCTTTTGTTCTTGAAAATGCTTTGGATTTAATTTTGCATCAATAACAGAGGCAATGATTTCAGTCATTGATTACCCGTATGGTAAGTCACTTTGTTGGCTTGTCCTGAAATCATCGTACTTCCTCTGGCATTTATGATAGGTCTCTGTTCTTAAGTACCTGTATGTTCTATAGGCTAGTACAGTAAATTACTCAGCTCTCGGAGTGGTCATCACATGTCTGTTGCTAATGCTCACATAGCCAGTGGTATTTCAAAGAATATTTAGAATCAATATTACGATGTATTACCATAAAGCTTTGCTACAAATTCTGCTGTTGAAGAAAGATAACTGACATTCACTCTAAGTTTTCTGGTGTGCTTTCTTATCATAGGGAATTTATTTATTGGTGTGGTCACAATTAAGTAAGCATTGTTATAGAGTCGATTCTTCCCATTTTTGTTCCTGCATCTTTGTTGCCCAGCACCGGAAAGTTACACTGCTTAGTAAAGCTCACTCTTAGACACTTAGGAATTTTTATATAACGGCTCATGATGACAAAAGGATTTAGCTTTGTACATATTCAGTGGTTTTGTTTATTCATTCATTTATGTGTACGCTTAGCAAGTATTTGGTCATTCAGATAATAAAAAGAAGTGAGAGTAGATCTTGTGTAAATTTTAGTAGAAGTTATGATAAATACATAAATAACAGACACACAAGGTAGAAGGTGGGAAAGTATCACAAAACAATTACAGAAAAAGGACTGAGAGAGATAGGAGAGAGAGCTTAGCCCCAGCTTAGAGAAATAAAAATTGATATTTATGCTGGGGAGTCTTTTTTTAAAAATAAATTAATTTATTTAATTTATTTATTTTTGGCTGCATTGGGTCTTCATTGCTACGCATGGGCTTTCTCTAGTTGCACTCTTCACTGCGGTGCTCGAGCTTCTCATTGCGGTGGCTTCTCTTGTTGTGAAGCACGGGCTCTAGGTGCGTGGGCCCAGTAGTTGTGGCACGTGAGCTCAGTAGTTGTGGCTCACGGGCTCTAGAGCGCAGGCTTGGTAGTTGTGGTGCACAGGTCTAGTTGCTCTGTGACATGTGGGATCTTCCCAGACCAGGGCTTGAACCCATGTGCCCTACATTGGCAGGCGATTCCTAACCACTGCCCCACCAGGGGAGCCCCTTCTTGGGAGTCGTGTGTGTGTGTGTGTGTGTGTGTTGTTCTTTTGATATTTATATAAAAATAAGTCATAGGATATCGAAAAATATGGAAAACATTTTAAAGGTTGGTGAATCATCCTTTAGATATCATACATACTACACTACCATTCAATTATTTTATAGGCATGTGATCAAGCATGTTTCTATAATTTTAGCTTTTTGGTTAGATGAATTCTTTCTTTTTTATTCTTCCAGTTTTATTGGATATAATTGACATACAGAACTGTGTAAACTTAAGGTGTACAGGATGATGATTTGACTTACATATACCATGAAATGATTACCACAATAAGTTTAGTGAGCATCCATCGTCTTACGTAGATACAAAATAAAAGAAAAAATTTTTTTTCCTTGTGACGAGAACTCTTGGGATTTACTCTCTTAACAACTTCCATGTATAGCATACGGCAGTGCTAATTATATTAATTATATTGTACATTACATCCTTACTACTTACATATCTTATAACTGGAAGTTTGCATCTTTTGTCAGCCTTCATCCAGTTTTCTATCCTCTTACCCTCCTCCTCTGGTAACCGCAAATCTGATCTGGTTTTCTATGAGTCTGTTTGTTCGTTTCTTTTTGAGGTATAATTGACCGGCTAGGTTAGTTCCTAGTGCACAACATAGGGATTTGATATTTCTATACATTTCAGAATTATCACCATGATAAGCCTAGTTACCGTACATCACCATGCAAAGGTACTACATTATTATTATTATTTTAAATAAATTTATTTATTTATTTTTGGCAGCGTTGGGTCTTCGTTGCTGTGCACAGGCTATCTCTAGTTGTGGCGAGCAGGGGCTACTCTTCGTTACAGTGCACGGGCTTCTCATTGCGGTGGCTTCTCTTGTTGGGGAGCACGGGCTCTAGGTGCGTGGGCTTCAGTAGTTGCAGCACGTGGGCTCAGTAGTTGTGGCTTGCGGGCTCTAGAGCACAGGCTCAGTAGTTGTGGTGCACGGGCTTAGTTGCTCCGCGGCATGTGGGATATTCCCAGACCAGGGATCAAACCCGTGTCCCCTGCATTGGCAGGCGGATTCTTAACCACTGTGCTGCCAGGGAAGTCCCACTACATTATTACTGAGGTAAATTATTTCTTAAGAATAGTTTTTAGATGCAGCAGCCAGGTGCTCAGCCTCAGGCCAAACAAATATATGATTTATAGGAAACTGTACCAGGTCTCTCTTGAGGGGATTGTTCAGAATCCTAGGCAAGATGATTGGTTCTGAGTGTTTCATCTGGGCTCATACTCCAGGACTGACAATCCCTGTGAGGAGTGGTCCAAGCAGGGCTTTCCATGTGTGGTGTTTTTTGCAGTTGTCAAAGCAAGCATGCAGCTTGCAACTGCACAATAGGATGTGGAGATTTCAAAGACATTTTAGATGTTTGCAGAAAATCAAGGCATTTAAAAAAAAATAAATTTATTCATTTTATTTATTTATTTTTGGCTGCATTGGGTCTTTGTTGCTGTGCGCAGGCTTTCTCTAGTTGTGGCGAGTGGGGGCTACTCTCCCTTGCATGGGCTTCTCGTTGCTGTGGCTTCTCTTGTTGTGGAGCACGGGCTGTAGGCGTGCAGGCTTCAGTAGTTGTGGCACGCGGGCTCAGTAGTTGTGGTGCACGGGCTTAGTTGCTCCGCGGCATGTGGGATCTTCCGGGACCAGGGCTCGAACCCATGTCTCCTGCATTGGCAGGTGGATTCTTAACCACTGCGCCACCAAGGAAGCCCCTCAAGGCATTTTTAAAAGCATGATTTTTCAAATATGATTTTTCAATATGAGGCTAGACATAACTATCCTTTTACTGGTATAATCATTGAGAATTTTATTGCATCGGAGTACAAATAATTAAAAACCTTAACAATGTATAAAATAATGTAAGAATATTACCAACTGCACTTTATCAGGCTGTGCTCATAACCATGAAATTGTTTTGGCATCAGACTACCTTTTATTATTAAAATACACACATATCCCCAAAGGAAAAGATTAGAAGAAAAATATAATGCATCAATTTGAATGGACTTACAAGATTTTAAAAGTGTTCACACTTGGAAATATTAAATTTGTCTTGAAAGATTTACATTGATTCTGCCTGCATTTACCTGTGTTTCTTCTTCTTTAGCCATTCTACCTCCTTCTTATTGTTTTTTTTAAAATTAATTAATTAATTAATTAATTAATTTTGGCTGTGTTGGGTCTTTGGTGCCGCGCGCGGGCTTTCTCTAGTTGTGGTGAGCAGGGCCTACTCTTTGCTGCAGTGCGTGGGCTTCTCATCATGGTGGCTTCTCTTGTTGCAGAGCACGGGCTCTAGGCGTGCCGGCTTCAGTAGTTGTGGCACTTGGGCTCAGTAGTTGTGGCTCGACGGTTGTAGAGCACAGGCTCAGTAGTTGTGGCGCACGGGCTTAGTTGCTCCGTGGCATTTGGGGTCTTCCCAGACCAGGGATCAAACCCGTGTCCCCTGCATTGGCAGGTGAATTCTTAACCACTGCGCCACCAGGGAAGTCCCCTTCTAATTGTTTGATATCTCCAGACAAAATATTCTGTGGAAACTTCTATAAAAACAATATAAAGAGGGACTTCCCTGGCAGTCCAGTGTTAAGACTCAGGGCTTCCACAGCAGGGGACACGGGTTGGGGAACTAAGATCCTGCATGCTGTGCAGTGGGGGCCCGACATTGCTCCCTCTGGGTTTTCTCAAGGTATCTGCCTCACGTGCTCTCTGAGGAGCCCTACTTCCTGTTAAAACTCCAGCTCAAGCATAGATGAAAACCCTCTCATTTGTTTCAACTAAAATTAGTAGAAATTTAAAATATACTTGGCTCCAACCTAAGGGAACACAAAGCAAATGAACCAAGAAAATAAAAGAAACAAAATGAATTAGGCTTATGAGGTACACATTTCTCTCTGATCGTACCTTAGCTAAGGAGCTTCCAGGGCTCCCAGGCCTCGACTCATTCCATGGTCTGAGAAGGTTTTTAATATTTGGTACCCAAAGCTCTGGAACAGTTTTTCAGGCACCTTGCTAGGCTTTCTGGCTTCACAACTCTTGGCTTGTTTCCTGTTCTGAGGATAACTTATTTTCTCCTTCCCATCCCTGCTCCCATGTGGAATAGCCAAAACAAAGATGTAAATTTCCTCTAGGGCCCACCGCCAAGTAGGGAATCCCCAACTCCACTTACATATTGTCTGTCCTGCTTTCCAGTTTGAAGGACACACCTCCAATCCCTAGGCAACTGACAACCAGATAACCATCATGATTGACACCATGTACATCCCACTCTTTAGAGGAAATCCCATCTCTGTTAAAAGTCTGTCATGATTCACATCTGGGCAATATCACATTGTTCTCACTATACAAGAAATATACCTGTATAGAGTCATTCTGTCATATTCTATAGCAAATAATACTCAGTGCTACGCTACTCTATAAACAGAAGGCTATGAAGTTCAAGTTAAAAGAGGACAGGAAGGAGAGACAGAAACCATTCAGCTCTAAGTCGTCTTTCTTTCTTTCTTTCTTTCTTTCTTTCTTTCTTTCTTTCTTTCTTTCTTTCTTTCTTTCTTTCTTTTTTTCTTTCCTTCCTTCCTTCATTCCTTCTTTCTGTTTTATATTGGAGTATAGTTGATTTACAATGTCGTGTGACTTTCAGGTGTACAGCAAAGTGATTTAGTTATACATATACATATATCTATTCCTTTTTCAGACTGTTTTCCCATATAGGTTATTGCAGAG
Source organism: Leucopleurus acutus (assembly GCF_964270905.1). Lineage (NCBI taxonomy): Eukaryota > Metazoa > Chordata > Mammalia > Artiodactyla > Delphinidae > Leucopleurus > Leucopleurus acutus. Next base: position 42,545,898 of record NC_139142.1, read on the forward strand.
TACTGAGTAGAGCTCTTTGTGCTATACAGTAGGTCCTTGTTGGTTATCTATTTTATATAGAGAGTGTGTATATGTTAATCGCATACTCCTAATTTATCCCTCCCCTGCACCTTTCCCCTTTGGTAGCCGTAAGTTTGTTTTCTAAGTCTATGTGTTTGTTTCTGTTTTGTAAATAAGTTCATTTGTATCATTTTTTTGTATCATTTTTTAAGATTCCACATATAAGTGATATCATATGATATTAGTCTTTGTCTGATTTACTTCACTTAGTATGATAATCTCTAGGTCCATCCGTGTTGCTGCAAATGGCATTATTTCATTCTTTTTTATGTCTGAGTGATATTCCATTGTATATATATATATATCTCACATCTTCTTTATCCATTCATCTGTCTATGGACATTTAGGTTGCTTCCATGTCTTGGCTCTTGTAAATAGTGCTGCAGTGAATATTAGGGTGCATGTATCTTTTTGAATTATGGCTTTCTTCAAATATATGCCCAGGAGAAGGATTGCAGGATCATATGGTAGTTCTATTTTTAGTTTTTTAAGGAACCTCCATACTGTTCTTCATAGTGTCTGCACCAATTTACATTCCCACCAACAGTGTAGGAGGGTTTCCTTTTCTCACACCCTCTTCGGCATTTATTATTTGTAGACTTTTTGATGATGGCCATTCTGACCGGTGTGAGGTGATACCTCATTGTAGTTTTGATTTGCATTTCTCTAATAAGTAGCGACGTTGAGCATCTTTTCATGTGCTTTTTGGTCTTCTGTATATCTCTTCTTTATGAAGCTTCTCAGACCACCCAGCCTGTATTGATGAGTAGTACAGTAAAAAAATAGCTGTGGTTATGGTCTCAAATGGACATGCCTGAGTTTAAGTGTTAGCTTCATCATGAATAAGCACTGTGATATTGACCAAACTATTTAATTTCTTTAGGCTTCAGTTTTTCCATCTGTGTAAAGCAGAGATATTGGTGTTCCTGTCTCCTATTATGAAGTAAAATGAGAGCTTGTGTATAGTAAATAATGCATGACATAGAGTAAATACATAATAAATATGAACTTTTAATATCATTTATCAATTAAAATTATGTATTGTGATCAAGTATTATTATGTATTCATTGTTATAGTGAAATATTCACATCCTCTGCATGCAACCAAGGGGTCAGGGGCCAGGCAGATAGTGTAAATGAGCAAAGAGGAAGGTGCCTAAGGCAGTAGGGAGTGGTGTGTTTCAGTAGAGAGCACACACTCCCTCTGATCCAGACAGATCCAGATATGGTTGCAAGGAGGAGAATGTGAGTTCAGTGATGCTAGATCTCAGATTTCTTCCGAGGTAAGCTGAAAATTCCCATTTTTTATATGAAATATTCTGATTTTTTAAAGTGTCAGAAATCAGTTCTAGTGTTTACCTATCCTATTTCATTTTTATTAGTATCACAACCGAAATGAATCTGTCTTCGCAGCCATTGATCATCAGTTTGTGCTCTTAACTGAATTCTCCGAACCTCTTTAAGGGCAGGGTCAGAGCTTTCTGCCCTAGTGTCTGTAGGTACCAGGTGTTGGGCAAGTGATGATCAGCGATGTAGTGGATGGTTTTAGGACCATTATCTTCTTTAATTGATGTGTTTTGATTTGACTTGCCCTACTTGTTATTGTTTTAAATCCAGTGCTTATTTTGGGCCTGAAGTTGAGCACTTTTTATGTGAACAAAGCAGTGGCTCCCAACTACCTTCTGCTAGAAATCTATTTCTGGTAGGAATTTGCTTAGATTTCTTGCATCCCACTGTGGGGTTGAACATTATTTCATTTCCTTCTTATTGGAATCCATACTGATACCTGCACTTAGTCAGGTAAGGCAACTCAGTAAACTTAAATGATTCTTTAAACCCACTTTGAGAAGCCAGAGTGAGAGGGAAGGAAGAAAAGTTAAGGGGGGAGGAGGGAGATCCTTCTCTAGAAACGTTATTGAAGTTAATTTGTACAAAGATCATTTCCCCCCGTGGGCCACCCCTCTCCCAATGGTGACAGAAGCATGTAGGTGGATTTTCCTTAAGAAGTTGATATTATACTCATTTGAAGTGAATATATAATATAAATTAATAAAAATTATATTGGAGTCCTATAAAGGCATTACTACTTATTTTGAGGAGGAAGATAATGAATTAAAGTTCTGTTCATTTTATTTCTGTTCAGTCACCATATATTGAGGGCTTATTTTTTTGCAGAGCACAATGCTTGATCCTGGGGGGGTAGGGCACAAAGAAGAATAAGACAGGATCTCTGGTTTCAAGAATATACACAGGTATGATAAAATACATTTCCACTAATTAATACGTAAACCTCATTTTGAATTACTTGAGTCATGTTTTAAAGGGGATATCTACTTTCATAGGTATTTTTTGCAAAATCAATAATCAGCCTAACCAACCCATGATTTATCTTTTGAGTGTATGTGGATTCTTAAACACAAGTTTTGCCTATGTTTGCTTAAAGCAAATATTCCTTTAAGACTACTAAGTTACTGCAGAGAAAGCTTTATTCTGGATGGCTCAGAATTTATAGATACAATAATAATAAAGCTTTTATGTTTCTCTTTACAGCACCCTTGAGAAATAGAGCAATATTGCTGTAGTCTCATTTTCCAAAGGGAAATACATAAGAGTCTGTCATCTGAATCCAAAGTGAGTTGTTTAATGAACAGGAGCTAGACTTGAGAACTTATAATTATTGCTCTAGGGCTCTCTCTATTAAGATAACTCAGTTTAATTTGGGGCAGGATTTATAGAAGATAATGGAGAACACCAATTATATGAGGTCAAGGCTGAAAAGGGATTATGTAATGACCAGTAAATGTGAGGTTAGTTATGTAGACTGATATTTTTAGCTTGCTAACAAGATATAGGAGATTACATTATCAAGAGCAGAATCCTCTAATTTAAAGAAAGTAATATTAAATTAAACAAAAATTTTAAACATCTATCTGAAATGTGGGTTGAATCTAAAATATCTTTCAAGGGGTGTTCGAAGTGTGCAGATTATCTTGTCTCAAGTTTTAAATTTTCTCACGTATGTACCTTTTGAATATTCTTAAGGATAGAATGGAGGAAGTTTCTAATGATTATATTTACTATTATAGAGTTACTGGGAAGTTTGAACTTTAGTAAAATGTTTTCCAGAAATTTGTATAGATTAATATAGGAGGTTTTAAAAAATCACTGTGAGGAGATTTTGAAAAGAGAGAATTAAAGAAACAAATGTTTAAAGCAGAATATTTAATAGACAATAACATTTGAAATTTTATCTAATTTAAAAATGCACCCCAGATTACAGATGCTCTTATGAGTGTTTGAAATTTGGAATTTGAAAATGGTGTTTGAAAAGCCAATAAGCGCTCTCACTCAACTTATTGGACAAATGTAGATGATATGGTTGCTTTTGGAAGGCTCATTGTTTGGATTTCAGCTTCTGATGAAGACTCTGACAGACCCAACCATAGCGAAATGCCTAGATCTTGGGTGAAACACATGCTTTAGTACATTAATGAAATTGCAAGCAATCAGAAAAATCTTCAAAGACTGTACTTTTTAGCTCAGTCCATCCCAAAGTGAGCTGAAACCCAACAAGTGAGCTGTAAGGAGAAAACAAATTGGAAAGGTAAAGGCGCTCTAGGACAGTAGTAATATTAGGAGTCTACATTTGGACTTGTAGCAAGAAGAGGGACCCAGATTGAAATTTCCACATTAAGTCTGTATCTTTAAAAGGGGAATAAAGTAGTTCCAGGTTTATATCACACCCTGACTCCCTACAAAACAGATGTAAATGCTCTCTGGAAAAGAGCATGCCCAATAGAGATGCATAGTTTACCCACAGATTAAAATCAGGCAAATAGGGTCTCATAATAAAAGGTCAATAAACTAACAAGAAAACAAACAGCCATGATTGAGAGTCAGCAGAAAAGTCAAACAGTTGATTGGCATACTCCTTATCCAGGACCTTAGATACTAAAATGATCAGAGTAGAATATAAAATAACCATGGCATAAAAGGTTGAAGGAAAGAAAAGATGAAATCACAAAAATGAGCAAGTAATAAGAAACTAACAAAAATGACCCAGCAGATTTTTTAAAAGAACCAAATAGGGCTTCCCTCGTGTCACAGTGGTTAAGAATCCGCCTGCCAATGCAGGGCACATGGGTTTGAGCCCTGGTCCGGGAAGATTCCCACATGCCGCGGAGCAACTAAGCCCATGCGCCACAACTACTGAAGCACGCGCTCCGCAACGAGAGAAGCCACAGCAACGAGAAGCCCGAGCACCACAACGAAGAGTAGCCCCCTCTCACCACAACTAGAGAAAGCATGTGGGCAGCAACGAAGACCCAATGCAGCCAAATATGAAAAAAAAAGGAACCAAATAAAGCATTTAGAAATAAAAATAGAATTGTTGGGGAAAAACCTTTGATAATTAAATGGTTAAGTATGCAATAAGAGAGAGTTAGTGAACAGGAAGATCAGTTTGAAGACATTATAGAGAGAGTAGCACCAAGAGACAGCAAGTGAGACAACAAGAAGGAAAAGAATAGAAAAAGTGGGAACAAATAAAGGAACAAATTCAAATATATCAATAATGACAGTAAATACAAGGGAACCAAATATGGTGTTAGCTCTGGGATTTTTATAGATGTCCTCTTTCAAATTGAGAAAGTTTCTGCCTTTTTCTAATTTGCTGAAACTTTTTCGTTTTGTTTTGTTTTTTGGTCGTTAATGGATATTGGATTTTGTCAAATGGTTTTTCCGAATCTGTGTTTTGGAATTGAGATGATGATATGGTTTTTCTGTTAATACGGTGAATTATACTAATTGATTTTTTTTATTGTTGGCATATAGTTGCTTTACACTATACTGATTGATTTTTTTTTTTTTTTTTTTTTTTTGGTACGCGGGCCTCTCACTGTTGTGGCCTCTCCCGTTGCGGAGCACAGGCTCCGGACGCGCAGGCTCAGCGGCCATGGCTCATGGGCCCAGCTGCTCCGCGGCATGTGGGATCTTCCCGGACCGGGGCACGAACCCGTGTCCCCTGCATCGGCAGGCGGACTCTCAACCACTGCGCCACCTGGGAAGCCCTGACCCATCATTTTATACACACTAGACTGAAAAGAAAAAGTTTGACAGTAGCAAAGGTTGGTGAGGATGTGGAGCTAAGGAAATCTATCTAGACATCATTTAGCATGTTCAACACCTCTATTCCTTTTGACCGAGCGAGTCCACTTTTAGGAATATGCCTTAGAGAAACCAATGAATAGATCCACTAGAGATCATATATGAATGTTCATAACAGTACTATGCATAACAGCAAAAAAATTGGCAACAACTAAATAACCCAAAAGTTTATTCACATGAAGCTAAATAAATGAATTGGATTACATGAATTACAAATGAATTACAAATTACATGATTACAAATGAATTACAAAATGGAATACCATAAATTGGTGAAATTAACAAACCAGTGTTTTGTTAGATGTGTGAAACCTAAAGTCATAATTTTGAGTGGAAAAAAAGTCCCAGAATATAACATTCAGTAATTTTTTCCCCATTACATGCTTCTAATTGAAGTATAGTTGATTACAATGTTTCAACTGTACAGCAAGGTGACTCATCGTTCAGTAATTTTTTATGGTGTTCAGGGGAAGTAGGTGGTTAAGATGATAGAGGAATATGCAAACAGATGCCACAGTAATAATATTTCCAGTTCTTTAGCTGAATGATGAGTTCTCTGGAGGTGATTTCATTATTATGCTTAATAACAGAAATATTATATACATATTCTCTTGTATATATCTAATATTACATGATAAAAATGTAGAAGCACTTAGTTGGCAGAAATATTTAAGATTTAAGAAATGTAATGAAATTTAACATTGTAAGCTGCTGAATTTTTTGGTCATTATTTCAGTAGTTTCTGGGGTTTCTCAATCCCTTTCGATCTCAGGGAGCCATCTGCTGGAGAATTGCTTCATCTCCTCAAAACAAGTTTAATTTTGTTTTCTCTGGCCTTTAAGTTTTGCATCCGATTTGAAGCCAAAGTTAAAAATAAATCTGGAAAATTAAGGCAGTACCATCCCTAGTACTTCAGTCGCTCTTTATGTGTGAAACCATTTTGCTACAGTGGCTCTTGATTATATTGTATAGGGGTTCCCAGGAAAACACTTGCCAACAAGTGTTTCTTCTTTTAAAAGTCTGCCACTTGGATGTGTCACAGCCGTTCCATTTACAGGGGAAATGGGAGAAAGACTCATGCTTAGCCTCTTCCCAGAGAATTCACCCTGTTTCTTTTCATGGTATCTTTCCTCTTCTTCACGTGTCCTAATTTGTGTACCTTAGATTTAATTTTAAACTTTGTAAAGGAAAGAAAAAGAGACGTTTGACCCTGAAACCTAATGAATAAATAGGCAAAGACAAGGATTCAAATTAATCATTGCTATTCTAAAGAGACAGAAAGTACAGGCAGGAGCCTGTTCTCCCTGTAAGTCAAGGATAGAGAGGTCGTGTTGGGTAACAAGTGTTACAGGTGGGGTCCTTCCTACTCATATTGTTGGGATGACGTATTCTCAACCAAGGGTTCCCCTTGGACTCATTAGCAATACTCTAGGAATGCTAGCTATGTCTCTATCTTCTGGAAATCTTAAAATGTCTAAACTGTGATAAAAATGGATTGAGAGAAACTGAGCATCTTTGGTGGGAACTGCCTATTAAATGGTAACTGGACTTTGTAGCAGAACCAGATTACTCGGGCCCAGACCACAGGGCAAGCTTTCTCCCATATCTTCTATTGATTTTGTTGGGAAGATCATGGCCCTGGTCCCGAACAAAATGAAAACTCTTGGTTTTGGTAACCTTAGGCAGAAATGTTTGCAGTAAATAAAGAAAACAGGCCTGACCTAGAGAGTCAAGATTTGGGGTTTAACAAACCCATTTGAGGCTCTGCTGTGATATTTGAGCACCCGAGGCCGTTATATCACCAGCGAAGTAGGCTGTAAGTAATACAGAGCTTATAAAACTTGCTCTCCTTAGCCAACTGTGTACATTTGGAGAATAATGCCTGCAAAGCATTTTGACTTCCTCAGAAGAAAAGCCCCATGTAAGTACAAGGTACTGTTATGGGTTATGAAACAGCTGTGAAGAGAGTCTGTCAGAGAGTGGCCGGACACATGAAATTGGCTTAGAGATGATACTGTCTAGACATATTTTTTTTTTCTTCCTGCCACTTGCAACAGGCCATTTCTCTGTTTGAGCTGTTGCCACACTACTTAATATGATCGAGCATCTCTTGGCCATGTGGCACGTAACCTGGCATCTCTATTTAATGTTTTACGGTTTTAATTTTAACTGTTTCAGTTCACCTCAAGCCCATCAATCAGAAATCAAACCATATCCTAGACCCTGTTGCAGGCTGAGCTGCCTAACGTCCAAACACCTGTGTAGGCGCTTTGGCTGACACCTAAGTCGGTTTTCTCACTATCGTTAGGTGTCAGAATTCTTGACATTGGACATGCTAGCCAGTGACTTGATCTTGGTAAGAGTACTACGGAAAAATCCATTAACTCCACGGCAAGTAGCTTAGTCATTGCCTGACTGTGCATCCTGAATTCAGTGGGATGCCTTGAGCAGATGCTGGTTCAGCACGAGTGACCAGGGGATTTTATGTAATCCGTGTCAGGTGTTTGGGAGTGAGAGCGGTGCGAAGTGGTGGGAGGATTTTGCCTCTCACGGGAGGTGGTTACTCGGAAACCATCATGACTGCCCCTTTGATTGCTGTTAGCATCAGCGTTATTGTTTGGTTTTATGAAGTAATCGGTGTCCAGTCAACCTGGGAAGAAGAAGCATCAGTTACGAGGATGCACTTTCCATTCCAGGGGACATGACTAGAAGAAACTTCTTAGGCTGAACTCTCTGAACCTTCCCTTCCTGGGTTGCAGTGTTCTTTAGGGATTCTCAGGACAAATATAACTTCAGTCTCTGATCACTGTTGCCAGATGTTGATATATGAGGTGTATCTGTTATAAATGGTAAACCAAGAGCATTTTTAAAGGTTCATTTTTTCTTTTTCTGTGCTATCTTTGTATGGAATAATTGTGCGTGTGTGTTTTATGTTGATCCACATGCTTATTTGGGATTCAGATAAATGAAAATAAAATTTGGGTTTATCTTAACCCCAAATTACAAAATTCAGAAAGCATTACCCTATAGCCTTTAACATATAACCTGGTAGTGTTATTTGAATGAGTTCTTCGTTTAGTTTCAGTTCTTTGAGTCGGGGATCCTGTTATTGTTTTTGGCACAGTTTTATTTGCTGAATGATTATTTCATGTGATTGTCCTTTATGTTCAGAGGTGTTCATAACATTATTATTTCTCTTAGATGCAACTATGGAAAGACTGGCTAAATACAGATGACTTTCTCTTTAGTTTTTATTAGTGGAAGAAGCATGCATACAACTCTGGGTTGTTTTGTACCTGTCCATTTGATATGTTGCCTTTGTGCTTGTCGCAAGATTACTCAGAGGAATGTGTTACTAATTGCTTATTAAATGCTATTGTGTGTTTCCTTAGATCCAGTTGTTAAAAACCTGGATCTAGCTCACTGACTGCTCATTCCTCCATCAATCCATTCATTCAACAAATACTGAGAGCTACAGACTGCCAGGCACTGGGTTAGTCACTGGTGATACAGCAGAGGACAAGATTGTCCTTCCTTTATCCAATAGTTTTTCACCTTTCTGGGCCAAGCTGCTGTAAAATACTTTATTTTGCTAATATTAGAAAGGTTATCATACCTGTTTTTGTTACTGATCTGTAATAGTAGTCAACATTCCACTGGAAATTGCAGCATGGTACAGGTGACATTCTACTAAAGATGTTTAACAGCTACAAAATGGTTGTGGCCTCCTAAAAAATAAGAAAATTCCCTGGCAGAAAAAGATAATGAGGGGATAAAGCTAGACTAAAGGAGAACTCTCACTCCTGTAAGGCTTGTCTCCCTCCTATTTTCTCTGCACAGTTTCTGAAACTTCCTTTTTCTATAGCTGTCTCCCCAGGCTTGCTCAGGTATTAAAAGTGACAACTAGTAAACCTTATACAGTTCTTTGTGTTGAAGGTCAGTGTTGCTGGGACAAGGAGAAGACTTTCCTCTTTCACCCCACACGTCAGACAGGGTCCTTCCTTTCCCTTTCTCAATATACAATTGAATAATTGTATGTTACTCAATCATGTGTTTCTGGAGAGAGTATTCCTCAGTTTTATTGTCTGACTTGGAGTTAGACATCTCATGTCGGGCATTTCAGGGCAGGGAGGAGAAGGAAGGCTTTACCATGGGGGGTGAGTGTGGGAGAGATTGTGAGACATGAGGCACGTTGACCTAGCAAGGTCCTCCAAATCCCATTGTGAAGGCAGCAAACATTTTGTCTGCGTAGACTTGCATAGGTGCTGCCCTCTCCTCAGGATGCAAAAAGATGGAGGAAGATGACTTTTGAGGTCCCTTTCATTATTTTTATAGCTCTGTATTCCTCCCCTCAGCTTTACTGAGGTATAATTGACAAATTAAATTGTAAGATATTTAACGTGTACGCTGGTGAGTTGATATACACATACATTGTGAAAGGATTTCCACCATCAGATTAACACATTCATCATCTTACATATTTACCTTTTTTATTTTTGGTGAGAACATTTAAATTCTATTCTAATAGCAAATTTCAATTGTACAATTTGGTGTTTTCAGCTGTAGTCACCATGTTATACATTAGATCCCCAAACTTTATTCATCTTATAACTGAAAGTTTGTATCCTTTTGCCAACTTCTCCCTATTTCCACCTGTAACGGCAGACCCTGGCAATCACTTTTCTATTCTTTGTTTCTATGAGTTAGACTTTTCTTTTTTTTTTTTGATTCCACATATAAGTGATACCATGTAGTATTTGTCTTTCTCTGTCTGATTTATTTCACTTAGCATAATGCCCTCCAGGTTCATCCATGTTGCAAATGACAGGATTTCTTTTTTTTTTAAAGGCTGAATAATATTCCATTTATGTTATAATATACTTCTATTACACCTATTTATGGGTATAATATAAATTATATAATATGCATAATACATATAAATATTTATAAGTATATACCACATCTTTATCCATTCATCCATTGATGGCCACTTAGGTTGTTTGCATACCTTGGCTATTGTGAATAATGCTGCTGTGAATGTGGGGCTGCAGATGTTCCTTCAGGGCAATGACTTCATTTCCTTTAGATATGTACTCAGCAGTGGGATTGCTGGATCATGTAGTTAGCTCTATATTTTAAAGAGGAGGAACTAACTGAACACATTGAGGACCAAATAGAAGTTGTCCTTGGTGGTTGGTGGTGGTCAGAGCAAGGGTCCCCAACTCCAGGGCCATGGACCAGTACCAGTCCGAGGCCTGTTAGGAACTGGGCTGCACAGCAGGAGGTGAGCAGCGGGCGAGCCAGCCAAACTTCATCTGCTGCTCCCCATCGCTCCCCATCGCTCCCCATCGCTCCCCATCATTCCCCATCGTTCCCCATAGCTCCCCATCGCTCCCCATTGCTCCCCATAGCTCCCCATCACTCCCCATCACTCGCATTACTGCCTGAACCATCTCCCCTCAACCCCCGCGGTCTGTGGAAATATTGTCTTCCACGAAAGTGGTCCCTGGTGCCAAAATGGTTGGGGACCGCTGGGTCAGAGGACAATGGTTCAATGATGAGAGCTGGAAATCCATGGCTCGGAGCTCTGGCTTCGCCTTTGCGGTTCTTAGGGGATCAGTATCATATTGTCACAATTATTCCATCTAGTACAACCCTCTTAGGTTTGTGGAGAGGAAACATAACTAAAAGTGATTTATAACATTTTAAAAATAATAAAGTGTTCTTTTTAGCCTATGACAAATTTCTGTCTATAGGAGGAAGGTCAGCAAAATTGTCAAATAGTCTTGATGATCCTTGATAGTTTTCTCCATAATCTGACCCTGTTACTTTTTCTCTATCCACCATCCAGCTTTATGGAGATTTTATTGACATATAACATATGTAAGTTTAAGGTGATGATTTGATACACACACATACATACACACACGGTAATCATTTTGCTATATATATATATATATATATATATATATATATATATATATATATTGCACTTTGCAATATATATATATATATTGCAAAATGATTACCACAGTAAGGTTAGTTAACACTTCCATCCCCTCACATAATTACCATTTTTTTTGGTATGGTGATAACATTTAAGATCTCCTGTCTTAATAACTTTCAAGTATATGATACTGTGTTGTTAATCATAGTCACCATGCTGTACATGAGATGCCCAGACACAATCAACTGCTTCTTCCTCCCCCCTCCCCGATTGAGCTCTCCTAGCAAAACTTGACTCTGGTTAAATGTCTCTGCCTACTCTACCCCTCCACCCATTCCTGCACCCAAGCAGCTGAATGTGGCTGAAGAAAAACACACAATCATCTTAACATGCCTTACTTTAAATTTATGACATCATATCTTATGTGGACTCATAGGATGGCCTGGCAGTCCTACCTCATTTTCCCCAAGAATTCACTCACACACTCTTCAAGGTGACTATTCCACACTTTTTCCTGTTGCTTCAAACCACCACCATTTCTCTTCTCCTTTCCAGTTTTTTATTTGACTAAGAAAAGAAATATGATAACTTTCACGTATTCCCACCACCAAATCTACCTGCCCGCCGGCACCTGTGCCTGCTACGGCGGAGGATGTAGTTGAGCAGGCCGTGCACTGGGCCCCCTCCCCTCTCTGTAATAGCAAAGAAGCCAACCTTATATGGTGGCCACTACGTGCCAGGCTTAGTTCTAAGTACCTGATGTATTAACTAATGTAATCCTTACAACAGCCCTGTGAGGTAGGACTCATACCAGTTTTACAGCGAGAGAGCTGAGGCACACCAAAATTCAGTAACTTTCCCCAAATTACGCAGCCATAATAAGTTGGTGTGGCTCCAGGGTCCATGTGTGTAACCTCTCCATTATACCTCATCTCTTGGGACATTCCTCCAGCCGCTCTCCCCTCTCTCCTGCGTCATCAATTTCCCCCTCTCTACCAGATCTTACTCATCAATTACAAGCAAATTCTAGTAGCTCCTATTTTAAGAACCTACCCTTGACCCCATATCTCCTTCCAGCTACCCCCTAATGTCCCTGTTCTCTTTTTAAAATTTCTCGTGTTTTCTCTATTTGCTGTGTCTACTTCCATTTTCCTAATTTTCTTTGGAAGAACTTCAGTCTGACTTTTGTCCCTACCATTCCAAGGAAGCAAGTTTTGTCAAGGTCACTAATGACTTCCCAAATGTCAAAGCCAGAGTCTCAGTTTGCTACTCAGTCCTTCAATCTTAGTTTTTCTGCCACCTGTGGTCATTTTTCTGTCTCCTTTGCTGGATCTCCCTCTGCTGGCCAACCTCTAATGTTTGATTGTCCAGGGCTTGGGCTGGACCACTTCGCTTTCATCCACTCTCATTCTCTTGGTGATCTCAGCCAGTGCCAAGGCTTTAAATATAATTTATAGGTCGATGATTCCTAGGTTTTTATTTCTAGCTTTGACCTTCCTTAGGTTTCCAACATTTCCATTTGTATGTCATAGGCACAAGCCACCACACAATTAATATATCTCAAATAAAATTCTTGATTTTGCTTTTTATTCTTTCGTTCCTATTTTCAGTAAAGTGGGGTCTTCCTCCCACATCGCACATTGTAATTATCAGCGAGGCTCTGTCTTCAAATTACATCCCAGATTTGACACTGCTCTCCCTTTCCCCTGGGTTTTGAAATAGCCTCCCATTGGGTCTCCCTGCTTTGTCTCTTGCTCTGATATAGCCTATACTCTGCCCTACAGCAGAGTCATTCTTTATAAATATATGTTAGATGTGGCCCCTGCCTACCCCTTCCCCCTCATTTCCTGTATTCTCTCTGTCCCTCCTGCCCCCCAGCCCAGTCTTCTTTGCCATTCTTAGAACACAGCAAGCAGACATCTGCCTCAAGGTTTTGGTCTTGCTGTTCCCCCTGTTCTCCTCTGCTTGGAATGTTTAATGACCTAAATGAAACAAGAGAATTCATTATTTTGTTATGATCTCTGTTCAAACTTTACCTTATCAGAAAAACTTTCCTTGATCTCTCCATCTATAATAGTATAGTATACTATACTATAGTATAGTATACTATAATAGTAGTACCGGGCATTTTCTATCTTCTTGCTGGTTTTAATCAGAGTGTAATGTATTGTAAGGAGATATTGTATATCTATTTGTATATCTCTTTGTTTGCTGTACATCTCCTGAGGGACATATCAGCTCCATCAAGGCAGAGACATCATTGCTCTATCCCTAGTGCCTGGAACTAGGTGTTTGATAAATATTTGTTGAATTTTTGGAACAGTGACAGGTATTAAGGCCCACAAAGTTAAAGGATATATAAGAATGAGAAAGATTAGAGGTAATTTTTTTTAAGTTAAGAAAACCTGTAAATGATAGATGAAAAGGGATATATGTGGAGAAGATTGTCTGGAAGAGGAAAAGGAAAGTCTCAGAATTCTTGGGTGGCTTTACACCTCCCTCTCCTCTTTACCATCTAAAGAGCGTTCCCTGTTGCAGTCACCACTGTGTTCAGAGCCAACAGGGAGACCAAGGAAAAGGCCTTCAGTGGATTTTGTGGGCCCTTGTCCGGGGCTTCAGAGGTGCCTTCAGGATGTGGGTGGGGGCTCAAAGTATTCCTAGAAAATTAAAATTAATGAAATAAAATGAAATTGGGGGCCTTATGTTTCCTAATCCAACACTTTTTGAAGCGTCACAGATGACACGCTGTGAATTTAACTCTTATGATGATGGTAACGATAATGATTTTTTTCATGTGTTGCTTTTCTGACTGTCCTTGATCAATACTTCATTTCCCAGTCCCCTTTAGAATTGTATGGAGAACGTTGATGTAATGGTTTCCCATCTCTTGGGTCACTCCTCTGTAAGGAACACAGATACAGGTGTGGATTTATGGACCTCACACTTAACACTGTTGTGAGTTCTACTCACTAATGTGGAAGAAGAACAGAAAGAAAACTGTGCCAACATAATAATTCTCTTGTTTAGTATTATGAGATAGAAAGAGATTGGAACACTCCTTTGAAATTCTGTTAGTGTTTCAGTGTGCTTTCTAACAGATAAATCTTTAATGATCTCCAGAAAACAGGAAGAGGATGTTTCCTACCCTTGTAAGTATAAATATGGCTTTAACAAAAATCCGTATTACCTGAACTTTGACTCCCAGTAAACATGATGCGTGATAATCATCTGACGTAGCTGTGGTTTTGAAAGTTTAAAATGTGAGAATACGGTGGGCATGTAATCCCGCAAAGCCCATATTGCTCAACTTTAGCTGTAAAATTTGTGTGAAAAGGCCAATTATGATTGTTTTGTAGTGTTTGGGTCATTTCAAAAGATTCATTTGTATGCACTCACTGTATTTCTTCATGTTCCCTTTGCTTTCTTCTTGCCTAGAGGGAGAAGAAGATGAGGATGAAGAAGATGAGGAGGATAAAGATGCAGACTCCCTGGATGAGACCTTGGCTGGTGACACCGAGCTGCCTGGGTTTACTCTCCCCGGCATCACGTCTCAGGAGCCTGGCTTAGAGCAGGGAAACGTGGTCTCTTTGGAGGGAGCCACCTATCAGGTGCCGGACACCATCGAGTGGGAACAGCAGAGTCAGGGCCTGGGTAAGAGTCATGTGTGTTTCTTTCCCTCCCATCTCCCCTCATTGTAGTTTTCTTAGGTGACAGCTTTCCTTCATTGGCATAGATTATGGAACAAAATGGATCTTCTGTTTATGGGTGTTTCAGCTGGGAAAAGGTTCTCAGTTCTTTCTTCACTATGTTTATATTTATGCTCTTCAATACTCAGGCTCCAGACAGTCTCCATCTGCCCACGAAGAGCACAGTTACCTAATTTTTGGAAGGAATTCCATCTTTCCTTCCCAGCTGGAGGACAGCTGTCGGCTTTGGGAGGACTTCCAAAATGGGAGGAATTGTGTGTAACCAGTCAGCTGCACAAGCAGCGTGAACGGACTGGAGTCGGAAAACAAATGGATCTTGTCATCCTCTGTCCTTTTAGAATTTCCTCCCTGGGGAAATCCTTCCTTCACTTCTGGGTGAGCTTGCAGCCGTCCCATGACTTTTCTGCTTGTTCTCGTGGTTGCATTTCATCATCAAATACAATGTTGTTTCAGCAGTTAGTGTCCAGACAGCTCCAAGCTTACTCTCTCTTGTGCCTGGCCTGGATGTTCGGTGAGAGTCTCCGCGGATGCAGGCTGACCCCAACTTTATGACACTCTCTTCTTGTCAGCAGGGACGTTCCTCTGTCTGTCTCCTCTTACCTTTTTCTGGAGAGAGGCTATTAAGCTCTGGGTGATTCTTTGAGGCCTCACTCTCTTGACTTGAGGGGAAGTGACCTCTTCTCCAAAGAAATCTCCTCCCTGAAACTCTTTTAGTTTTTAAAAGGCCCATTTATACCTTAAGTACAGCAGAGGTTAGATTTAAGGGTCATATAACCAGCGTTTGGAGTATTTCATTGAAAACTGGGATGTTGGTCTTCGACTTCGCTCTGGAATATCATACTAGTGTATCCTGGTGCCTCGGTTGAAACTTCCAATTCAGAATCTTATTACATATGGTTTCTTAAATATTGTTCTCCTCTCCTCCCATGAAAACTCTTTCAGATTAGTGATGAGGAAGGGTAAGTGCATTAAAATGAGTATGGAGTGGGAAAGTCGCATCATCTGTTTATCACACGATTGTGTAGTTTAAAATAAGCTCTCTCGCTTTTTTCAAAGCTCAGACTGAAGTTGGTAAACCTTTAAAGGTTTGCAGTCAAAGGGGGAATCCTTTCCCTAATCTCTAAAACTAAGGAAACATGCATAAGGATCTTTAATGTCATCTTCTCTTCCATTATAGAATTCTTTCACGAGCTGTCCTTTAGATTTGGTTAATTAATTTATCCAAAAATGGAACACCTACTATGTTCCTTTGCAAGGCATTGGAAACACAGAGAAAAACAAGGCAGTGCCTTTTATTGATTAGAGCAGAGCCCACTTGTAAAGGCTTCAGTGCAGGGTGGATGAATTCTATAATAAAAGTAGAGTTATAGGAGGCCAGAGCAGAAATGTAGAAGGGGGCCATTTAGAGTAGCTTGGAGAGTTCAGAGCTGTCACTTGAAGGATATATAAATAGGAGATAGCTTGCAGGAGAAAGAGGTCAAAGACAGAACATACACAGAGGCATTGGAGGGATGAAAGAGCATGGCATAATACAGATGGGTTGGCAAAGAACGTTGTAAGTGGGTAAAAAGAAGCTCTAGGAGATACAACAGCAGACAAGGCTGGAAAGGTAAGGTAAACAAGGACGCATCACGAAGAGCGGTGACTGCCAAGAGGCTTTCCCTTGTCCTTTATGAAAACCATTCTAGTGATAGTGCAATGGAGGAACAGGGGAGGAGCGTGAGATTGGGGAGAGAGAAAGGCCGCTTATGAGACCAATGAAATGTCCATGTGAGGAACGAAGGCGTGAACTAAGGCAGAGGAAGTGGGATGAAGAAAAAGGAGCCAACCTGAGAGCTTTTCATCACGGGTACTAACTGATTTGGGGGGATGAAGAAAAATAGAAAGAGAGTTGAGGATGATTTCTAGGTTTTTAGCCTGGGCGAACAGGTGGAGAGTGATATCTCTGATGGAGAGAGAGAATAGAGAGAGTGACGTGAACTTGGCGTATTGGGGAGATGATGAGCTAGTTCCGGGCACATTGAATACGAGGAGCCTGTGGGGTGTCCAGGATGGACTTCGATTTTGAGTCTTGAATTCAGGGAAGAAGTCTGCGACTGAGAAATTATTCTGGGATTATCACCCTCTAGGTTGGCATAAAGGTTGTAGTTGAAAGGTACCGGGGATTTCCTGTGGAATATGCTTATGGTAAGCAGAGGAAGTGATAAAGGATGGACTTCCACTGGACAGGCAGAAGGTATCATACATGTGCATACAACGCTGTATTTATGCATTTATGTATTTAATTATTTCCTGAACAAATCCGGCATGTAATTGGGCAGTAATTACTTTAAAAACATATCAAATGAGGGCTTCCCTGGTGGCGCAGTGGTTGAGAGTCCGCCTGCCGATGCAGGAGACACGGGTTCATGCCCCGGTCCGGGAAGATCCCACGTGCCGTGGAGCGGCTGGGCCCGTGAGCCATGGCCGCTGAGCCTGCGCGTCCGGAGCCTGTGCTCCGCAACGGGAGAGGCCACAACAGTGAGAGGCCCGTGTACCGCAAAAAAAACCCCGAAAAACAAAAAAAAACGTATCAAATGAAACTGCTAAAAGTTATAAATATATCAAAATATTATAAAACAAACACAAACACTGGCCTGGGAACATGTGAATAAATATTTAGTCTGAAATGCACCTGTTCTACATGAGCTGGTTGAGATCAATAAAATAAAATACAAAATACCAGTGTAACTTATTATAGAGGTTAAGCACAAAGACAAAAATCTACACATCAAGTGACTCCTCAGGTAGTGGATTTATAATATGGAAGGATCATGGACAGTTGGACAGTCTTTTAAGTATGGATTGGGTGAATGTTTAGGGACTGTACCCCTTTACTGGAGAGAGGGTTGCTTTTGTACAGAGGTACTCTATGGAGGCCATATGGCATCTATTCCTGGATTGTGGTCCAGGAAGCCAATTTTCCCCACTTAGGAAGTTGGCTTACCATTTATGATAATTATAAGCAATTGGAGAGGCTATGAATCTTAGAAAAATCTGTAGTGGTTACAATTCAAGGGTAACATGATCATTTGGGCTCTAGACTTTCTCAACACAAATTTACCATTGAAGAAGAGTCAAATTTTTTAAAAATTGACTTTATTGAGGTATAAATTATATACGATAAACTGCGCTCAGAGTATGCAATTCGACGAGTCTTGACAGTTGTCAAGATGGAGGCTACACTCATGTGGCCTCCATCTCACTGAAAATGCAGAGTATTTCCATCACTTCCCTTTTGTCCCCCCAATGATTCCTCATGCCCTGTGCAGTCTGTCTCTCTCTCAGTCCCCAATCCCTGGTAACTACCGATCTACTTATATTACTACAGATTAGAGTGCATTTTCTAGAATTTTATATAAGCGGAATCATATAATACATGCCTTTATGTACCTGGCTTCTCTCACTTAGCATAATGATTTTGAGATTCAACCATGTTGTGGTCTGTATCAGTAATTTGTTCCCTTTTTATAGCTGGGTAGCATTCAATAGTATGGATATACCACATTTTGTTTATCTAGGCACCTGTTGATGACCATTTGGGTTTTCCCCAGTTTTTGGCTAATAGCAGTTACATTTTAAGGTGTGTAGGGTATGAGGCACAGGACAAATAGCCCTATTGTCCCCTGTCCTGCCTCCTGATTCCAGCCTCCATGCATGGCTAAGGTTTCTTAAATTAGTGATACCAATTGAGTGATTTGCTATGCTTTTTAAAGTGACTTCCCCAAGTCCTGAATTTTTATTTCATATCAGATTTTTCCTTTTAATAAAATTTACCATTTTCCTGGTTGTCTCCTACCTTTTACTTTCACTTCTTTTCTTGATATCTTCAGTTTGCCAACATGTTTTTAGCATTGTAGTTTTCGTGGGAACCAAAATAAGGAACAAATCTTTCAAGCCCTTCCTTTTTTTCCACTGTGGGAAGACTGGGTTGGAGTAGTAGTGTCCGGGTCTAGGATTTTATTAGCTCACCAACTTTTTCTTGGAGGGACAGGAGTATTTCCTAGTAACTCAAAATGAGTGACAACTTCTGGATCAATGTTCATTGATACAGTTTCCTAAATGTTCTCAGGTCACGTGCAGTAGAGGGAAACCTCCCCTATTTGTGATGGATTTTGTGGTACCAAGAATAACGGCTCTTGCTGATATGATTAGGTTAAGGATCATGGGAGGGAGAGGTTATCCTGGATTTTCTGCAAAGGCCCAGTGTGATCACGAGTGTCCTTATAAGCGAGAAGTATCAAGTCAGAGTCAGAGAAGATGTGATGACAGAAGCAGAGGTCAGAGTGATGTGGCCATAAGCAAGGAATTCTGGCAGCTTCCAAAGCTGGAAAAGGCAAGGAGATGGATTCTCCCCTTGAGCCTCTAGAAGGAACACAACCCAGCTGACACCTTGATTTTTAGTCCCTCAAGACCCATGTTAGACTTTTAACCTCCAGAACTGTAAGGTAATAAATTTGTGTTGTTTTGAGCCCCTAAGTTTGTGGTAATTTGTTACAGCAAAAATAGGAAACTAATACAGATTTCAATAAGTATTTCATGAGCAGCTTCCTTTTAGAAGTAGAGCTTGCGTGGCAGCTGTAGTCTGAGTGTGAGTGTTGTAAACTTAACTATAGTTTTTTCTTAATGAATCACTAAAAATGCAAAGATTGAGACCTTTAAAAAGTAATCCAGTTTAATATAATTATACTTTCATTGGTCATCTTATTCATTCCTATTTTTAAGTGGGTTATTTTTATTTATAGACTATCACATCCTATTTTACAATATGAATGGTATTCCAAAGCAAATGCTAAAACCCATAGAAACCTTTAAAAATGAACAGATTGAAGTGGGTAGTTGGGATTGGCTAAAAATAATACATACTCTTTGAATAGATTATCGTTTCATTTTCTGTGAAGTAACAAGAGCAGAAAACTTAGATGACTTTCTGAGGCAAAGCAGTAGATCCATGGCTTAATTCTGTGCACTTCTGTTTTCTGTATTGTCACATACACATTGCCTGTAAAGCTCTGGAGAGAGAGAGCCCAATTTCTTGATCTTGCTGTTGGGAGGTGTGATTGTGGACTGAACTATAGAGGACAGAGAATCAGGAGTGAAAGTTCCATGTTATGACTGAGGTGCATTGATTGGTAAAGTGCTAGTAGCATATAGGAAGCTCTTTATTTACATATGCAGAATCAATTTCTTTTCTGATCTAACAAGTTTATTTTCTTTTTCTTTTTAACAAGTTTATTTTCAAATTTATTGGTAAGAACCTGTACAGAGAGCAGGTACTGTGACCCCCCACACCACTTCTTATCCTTTCACTCTAATAAATCACACGATTATTCTTTTAAAAGTATAAAATCAATATGGGCAAAGTTGAGTCAACATATCTTATTTATTTATTTTTTTTTCTTTTGCGGTATGCGGGCCTCTCACTGTTGTGGCCTCTCCCGTTGTGGAGCACAAGCTCCGGACGCACAGGCTCAGCGGCCATGGCTCACGGGCCCAGCGGCTCCGCGGCATGTGGGATCCTCCCGGACCGGGGCACGAACCCGTGTCCCCTGCATCGGCAGGCGGACGCTCAACCACTGCGCCACCAGGGAAGCCCAACATATCCATTTTAATGTTTAAACATTTGCCATGTAATTAATGTCTGGTGATTCTTTTCTCTGTGCATTCTGTATCTGCTAGGATGCCTTTAGCTATACGTAGCAGAAACCTTAAGTTGACTTAAAGAGTAAAGAAATATATTTTCTCTGAAAACAAGAAGTCCAGAGATGGAGCTCCTGGGTCAGTTGACTCAGTAGCTCAGCTGTCATCAGTGACTCATGTTTTTCCACCTTGCTGCACTGTCCTCCTTGGGATGTTCACTTTGGCCCCAGGCTCTCCTCCGTACAGTTGCAGTGGCTGAAGCAGTTTCAGATGTCACACCTAGACAAGACATTGTTCAGACAAAGAAGAGGACTGTCTTTTTATTGTGTTTCTTCCTCAGGAGAGAGGAAGACTTTCCAAGAATCCCCCAGTAGAATTCTCACCACTGATCGGCTGGGATTAGGTCACATGCTCATTTCTAAACAATCATTGGCAAGGGGAATGTGATCACATGACTGGTGGAATGGATGGGGGCGTGTGTCAATCACTATACCTATCTATGATTTCTGTGTTTTTCTGTTTACTTCTCTTGGGGCTGGTTCTTATCCATGTTTCTTTTATCTTCCAAGAATCCTGTGACTAATCTTGTTAAACTAATGTATTTATCTTAAATATGTTTTGAATTCATGAGTTCTGGATGAGGGCCCGAGGGTGGTGGTATTGTTCCAAGAAGAGACCATTTTTTGGCCACTTTATGGTTTGGTTGATGTTCTGAATAGATAAGGCTTCCAAAAGCCATCAATTAATTAAGTGCAGAATTACTATAGCTGTCTTCACGTTTTATTCGAAAGCCTGCATCTAACATTGGGAGGGGTTCCTGATTTAGGAAGTGGAATATTTTTCTCTGGAGGTCTTTAAAAAACATGATAAGTATTCAATTAACAGTATAGAGCTGTTTGTGGAAAGCAGAAGAATGAAGAGCATTCATGTTTCTAGTTTTTCACCAGACATTCATAGAGCTAAGTGTGTGCTGTATGTTGTGGAAAGAGTGAGAGGTTGACCTGTAAAGAGATAAATTGCCATGGGGCAGAGAATGGTTCTATAGATGTGAGGCCAGTGGCTGAGCGATTACACAGTGGGGAATTGAATCATCATTTACAACCGGGCGTTTCTTTGAGTGGGCAGCCATCTTTGGGGTGTGACTTCGGGAGTGCTTGTGTGATCTCTAATTTATATCCCCCTCCCCGTTTGAACATGGTGCCTACTCTTCAATATTAAGAGCCTTCCTTTGGATTGCAATAATATATTTTGAGAAGGCCTTACAAAAATGCAGATCTGCTGTCTGGATAGGATAACCCATAAGATGTTATCATGGATTTATTATTATTTATCAGGTTCATTACCTGGTGATTTAGGATGATTTTAATATGAAAGAAAGAGAATGTGTTTTGAATTGGTAGAAAGGTAGAATGAACGGTAGGCAAAGGTGAGGGGGTTCGGCCTTAGAGAAACTGAGCATTGGTCTGTGAGAAAGTCAGAGCCCTTGTCCTCAAACGTGTCAGCTCTTCTCTTTCTCGCTGTGGCCTGGCATTGTCCCCTGACTTTTGACCTGCAAGGAGCCTTTCTGCACATGTGTAGTGTCTCCCTTGCCCCAAGGATGGGAAGTATATGGCCTCTTGATCCTTTACTCAAACAAGGTCTGGCTCCTCTCTGCTCCTGCCACAACTGTTATCTTAAGGCGTCCACAAGAGGCAAAGCCTGGCTTTTTACCCTGTTTCAGTTGTTACGTCCATTTTGGGGTGCAAACAGGAGGCTGACTGTAAATGCCTAACCTGGAGCCCACCTATCTCCTATCTCAGGAAATGTAAATAGGAGGCTAGTTGTGAGTGTCTGGCCTGAAGCCCACTTTTTCCTGCTTCATGAAATGTAAACAGGAGGCCAGCTGTAAGTATCTTACCTGGGGCCTGTCTGCCTCCTGCCTCAACATGACAGACTTCTAAATCTGTACCATGGAGGTCTGTACCCTGACCTCTGCATCTGGAATGAGTGAGCATCTCCGGATGTGAGTTTCCTTGAGTAGGCACCTGCCTTGGAGTTACTTGGAGTTCCTTCCTGTCCTCAGATGGTGCCCAGGGTTTCTGGGTTTAAGAGTAATGCCATTTACTCTTTCTTTGGAAAGAACTGAATTATTTTTCTGAGACAAGAGGAGCAGAACTCGGGTGTAGACCTCCTTTTTCCACATTAGGCAGGACACACTGATGCCAAAGTTTAAATTAGAGATTGTGATCCCTGCCTCTCCCCACCTCAGGAGAATGAGTGCTTAAGGGATGTTAGGTTTGCAGAGCAGGATGCCTTCCAAGTCCAAGAAATCATTTCTTCATAGATCTTTCCATTTGAGCCGTTGGTTACTTGCAGATTAGCAGTAGTTGGAGATTTCTAGGGGAGAAAATCTGTCCCCATGCCTGTGGTGAAAAATCTGACAAACTCAGGATTTTAGGTTTTAAATGCATTTATTTCCTGAGTTTTCCATTTATTTATTTTTAACCTGTTATATTGTAGGTATTTTTGTTAGAAGCCATAAATCCTCTTTTTAGCCTGGGGTTGGTTATAAGTAGGTTAAATACATAAAAGTGAATAGACTTCCTTCCCGCTGCCCACTTCCAACCGTGCTTGCAGATATGTTCTGAGGACACCTGTCTTGAACCAAAAATCAAAAAAATAGCTGGCCAAGGCTAAACAAGACCAGGTTCTGGCCTAAAAAGAATGTAATGTATTCTGGGTTTTTTTCTTTCATTTTGGTGTTCATGACACTTCTGATGAGCAGTTATGTATAATGGCTACAGTCAAACTTTTATATTCCTTCAGCATAGGAAATGTTAAGTCATTTGGAAGGAGGAAAGGATTGATGGCATGGATGACTTTGTGGGTTGTGTTAAATTTTCTTTTTAGGACTGACAGTTAATGATTTTTCACAGCTATATGTAGGACTTTTGCACCAAGAATTTCAGGCAGACTGGAATTGAGGCTTTGAAATTCATAAATTCCAAGAGTGGTAGAACTCAGATCATTAACACACACACACACACACACACACACACACACACACACACACACACACACACAGAGTTCCCTTTGCCCAAGTCAGCTGTGGGACACTGCAAATTCCCTTATTCTCCTCCAAAGATTTCTTTTGAGAAAACTAGTGAGGAGTCAACTCTAAGTCTCAAACGCTAATGAGGGAAACTAGTAGAACAGAGTTAGTGGAGAGCACAGTGGCAGCCACAGCCCCATCTGCAGCTAACTCCCCTGTGCATAAACCTTCCCTGGGGATGTTCCTGTGTGGAGGAAGGGAAATCAGTCTTCGTTGTTAAAACATTGATCTTTGTGCCGCTGGGTCTCTCCAGAACTTTAGTAGTAGGTTCTGTGTGATCTCAAAGAACTGCCAACCTCTCAAACTGGCCTCAGGAAGCCAGAGCTATTTTTGAAATTCAGAGGATTGGTGGT
The DNA here is from genome assembly GCF_964270905.1 of Leucopleurus acutus. NCBI lineage: Eukaryota > Metazoa > Chordata > Mammalia > Artiodactyla > Delphinidae > Leucopleurus > Leucopleurus acutus. Next base: position 42,569,900 of record NC_139142.1, read on the forward strand.
GCGAATTAAAAATACACCACAGCAGAAGTGAAGGAGAGATTGAATATAAAATGAAGGGATCAGAGATTTTCATCAGGTAACTCAGGGATTCAACAGTTCATGGGTAGGAAGCATTTCTTAGAAGTGTATTTGTTTCTTTTATACACCCCTGATATATTCAAGGACCTCCAGGGTCTGTCTGGGGTCTATCTTCCCTCCTCGTTTCTCTCGACTGCTTTGTCCAAGACCTCTGCCTTCAGCGGGCTGTAATCACTGTCACCAGAACATGCATCAGACATTTCCGGACCTGGCATTTTTTTCCTACCATTATTCTTTTTTCCTGGGATGGTCTTCTCCATTTTCTGTCTGTCTGCCCCCACCCCCCGCCCTGGCTCTCGCTGAAGCCTTTCCTGGCAACCCTAACTCCCACTCAGTCCTCCCCTGTGAAACTCCCCCAGCCGTTCTTGGCAGTAGGGATCATTTCCACTCCACTGTCTCATTTTGCTTAGGACTTTTTTGGAAGTGCACAATATCTAGTACTCAGCATTGAGTACTGTTGATTGATTAAAAGGGGGTTCTCTTCCAGCTGGTAGCCATGCTGGACCTGAAGGGGACGGGACGGGAAGGGGCATGTTAAATGGAGTTAGTTGGATTTGTGGAAAAAATGGTAACTGATCAGGTGCTGAGGGTTCTCCATAATGCTTATAACTGAGATTAAACTTAAATATCACGTGACAGGTAGGACTTCATGTGATCTTAACTTTCTCTGATTCTCTCTACTTACTTCAAAATAGTTTTTACATCTACAAAGCCTTTAGTAATGAACTAATATAGCATGCCTTCAGGTCATCGGCCATAGATAACATTTTGAGCCTAGGTTTTTTTCTGGAACATAATCTAATGTTTTATTTTATTTTTTCCAGCTGTATTGATTAACATAACATTGTGTGCAACGTGTTTATCTGATACGCTTATATACTGCAAAATGATTACCATCATAGCATTAGCTAACACCTGCACTGTGTTGAGTAACTACCTTTTCTTTTTTGTGGGCAGCAATCTAACATTTTAGAATGGGTTTTTAGAATGAGCTTGGAGTGATTCTACACCGTTTAATGAGCAGACCTTGAAAATGCTGGGCCAGCTACCTTCATTACCTTCGAATCTGAATCAGATGAGAATCAAATGATTGCATTCTCGTAGTGATCAATCATTTAAAAAACTTCCAAATAGCTAATTAGGTGCCTTAATAGCAATAAGGCCTTTGATAGCTTCTGCCGAAGAATAAAAGCAGCCATGGCATCATCTACATGGAAGTGAGAAATTTATTAAACCTGATTCGCTTTGCCACTGGATCATTGCTTCTCTGAGTCAGAGAACTGAGTTGTCTTTTTGTATCTCACTTCTGGCTGGAAGAAACTTATAATATAGTATTTTAAATGTTTTAGGGTTCTGGTTTGAACAAAATTTCTCTCTTTTCATGTCTTTAAGGCCCTTTAAAAGGCCCTGGATCATAGGTTCTTGTATCAAAGCTTTAAAAGAAAAGTAAATTTGGACTTGTTGATTTAGGAAGAGCCTTCTGGAACTAAAGCCAAACATCTCGGCTTCACATTATTTGTCTTTATTTCTGTTAATGATCTGTGTGAGATAATAGACGTAATGCTTTCCAGAAGTTGAAGCCCTTATCTGTATTTTCATGATTAAACTATATTGAATTAGAGAATTGGAAAAAAAATCACATTTCATTCATTAGGAATGAATTTCTTATGTGAAAATTCAGCAGTCACTTTTCCTTTGGAGAGCTAAAAAAGGATTCTTGGAACTAAGCCAGAAAATAATCTCTTCATCAGCTAGTTAATATAAACATTAATAACGCACATTATATCTGAGGAGAGTACTTTGAACTAATTTCTTTGTAATCACAATGCACTCATAGGCTCAGCTGGGGAATTAGTAACATATGAAAACATTTAGTAGGCTCTTCTGGGAATTAAACAAGAAATACAGAGAGGACTGCAAAAAAATTTCAGAAATGAAGAAACTGAGTATAAATTGTCCTCTTTGAAAAGTACAGAGGAAAGTAAACAAAGATGATGTTAATAAGCTTCCAGGGCTTCCCTGGTGGTGCAGTGGTTGAGTCCACCTGCCGATGCAGGGGACAGGGGTTCGTGCCACGGTCCGGGAAGACCCCATATGCCGCGGAGCGGGTGGGCCCGTGAGCCATGGCCGCTGAGCCTGCGCGTCCGGAGCCTGTGCTCCGCAATGGGAGAGGCCACAACAGTGAGAGGCCTGCGTACCGCAAAAAAAAAAAAAAAAAAAGCTTCCAATTATTTTAAAACAAAATTGAGAAAGTAGTGAAAACAGTGTCCCTATCTCTTGATTTGAAGTTACATGATGCTAAAGTGAATTAATCAAATGTTATAGGTCTGCTGTGTTAAGAATCTGGAATATTTGTAGTCTCCGCAGTTTGATTTGTCTTCCTTAATTTGGATCAGAGAAAGAATGCACTTAACTTTTGCATTTCAGAAAATAGAGCAATTCAGTAATTTCCCCTTCTCTACTGAGATCATAAAAAGATGATGCTAAATCCTCAAAGCTTAGCTTAGTGATCAGGTGAGGTTGAAGTCAGCCAGTTCATTTCATTTCAGCATTTGAGAATTAACGACCACGGAGTTCTGATTTTCCAACTAAGAACTTTTCTGGTTTTCTGTTGGACAGAAAGACTTTTTCACAGAATCTGGCACAAAATATAGATATGTGTCCAACAAAGAATGCCCAGTTTCAATTCATGTGAAGAATCTTTAAAATAAACTTTACAAACATCCAGATTATCAAGACCCAGGGAAAGAATTTAAAACAGAGGAGTGTTTACAGCTGAGGGAATTGTGATTTATGCTTTCCACCTCTAAGTTTTCCTGCAGGGCTGAAATCTTTCTGAAATAATGGGATTTGAATTTCAAGCTGCTCCTCTTGAAAGAGGACAGCAACTGTCTGGAACAGGATGGCTTTGATGAATCCTTGGGGATAAATGCTCCAAGTAATGTCGGCAGCTTCCAACAGCATAAGGTTTGATATGAAGTCAGCCACAGGCACCAGGGTAACTACCACCTTGTTTATCACAAGCTTGATAAAGTATTGCACATCCTGCAGGACCACGGCCTTGGGCTTCTGAGCCCTGCCATGTGGGAAGCGGGTGGGTGATGGAGGCCATGCACACAGAGCTAAAGTGAAGAGCTGTCGCTAGGTAGGCCTTACTATTCAGGGCTGAGCCACAGAAACCACAGATAGTTCTAAAAACAACTCATTTACTTAATCCACTAATGAAAAGAGGTAGGGGAAAACCATGGAAAAAATCATGATGCGGGGGAAGTTTGTTGTGTTCTATTTTCTTCCTCCTTCTCCCTGGTCATCATCCTTATCATCCTCGCTTTCCACCCTTCCTTTCAGCACTGGTAGTGGCCACCCAGGACTGCCCTGGGATCCAAAGAGGCTTCAGTCTTCTCTTAATCCCTTTCACTATATCAGAACACTCTTTCTTTAAGAACATGGTTTAAAGACTTTGAGGGACCGTCAATAATTCATAGTTGTTAAAAGATATATTTTTATTTTTATTTATTTATTTTAAAATAAATTTATTATTTATTTATTTTATTTTTGGCTGCGTTGGGTCTTTGTTGCTTTGCGTGGGCTTTCTTTAGTTGCAGCAAGCGGGGGCTACTCTTTGTTGCGGTGTGCAGGCTTCTCATTGTGGTGGCTTCTCTTGTTGGGGAGCACAGGCTGTAGGCGCACGGACTCAGTAGCTGTGGCTTGCGGGCTCTAGAGCGCAGGCTCAGTAGTTGTGGTGCATGGGCTTAGCTGCTCCACGGCGTATGGGATCTTCCCAGACCAGGGCTCAAATCCATGTCCCCTGCATTGGCAGGCGGATTCTTAACCACTGCGCCACCAGGGAAGCCCCCAAAAATATATTTTTAAAGAAGATATAATTATGATTCTTGATATAAAATGAACATGTGTCAAAGATTTTTAAAAGCTTATTAATTAATAAAGGAACCAGGCGGTTGCCACAACTTGTTCAAAGGAAAGACCAAAGCATCACAAATTTACGTGGAGTCAAGGACTGTTTCAAATTTGGCTCCAACTAAACCATAAAATTTGCAAATCACTTGTGTATTGTCAAATAAACTCAAACTTTTAAACAACAACAACAAAAAAATTTACAAATGGATGCATGACAGACTTTTTCCGAGGTATGAGGGCTGTTTCTCCACTGGACAATTAATTTTCTCATCTAGAGAAGAATTATTTGTATGGCTATCAGTTATCTGCAATTTAAAGAGTTGTGAAAGAGTCCAAAGGTGATTCAGAGCCCTAAAGGGAATCAGATAATTCTCAGGGGCTCCAACACTCCATTAAAAGAATATTCAGTAATGTCTTCCTTATCTCAAAGAATATCTTGTAGCCCTAATTTGTTTGGAAGCATTTTATTGTAAAAGAATACATGTTAACTGAAAGAACTGAATGGTAGACTTTGGATAAATGGGGATGTATCTGTCAGGGAAGGTCAGTTGCTGTAACAAACAATTCCAGTCTCAGTGGCTTAACAGTAGATTTATTACTTCCCCTCTTCACAGTTCCACTGTCACTAGTTACACTTCCACCAAGTGTCTCCACTATCTTCTTGGGCCTATGTGACCTCAGTGGATCCTCTGCATCCAGCCAGGAGGCAGGAAAAAGAGGAAACTTAGGGAAGCCTGTTTGTAATTCCTCAGCCTGGAATGGACTCATTTTCCTTCCACTCAGATTCTATTGGTGAAAACTAGTCATGTGACCCCACGCGGGTGAAGGTGGGGCAGATGGTGGTGGTCGTGGTCATGGTGGTTATTGCAACTTAGCTGAATCAAAACCAGCTTGGTGACCACTTGCATTTTCAGGGGTATGCTTCCAGGGACACTTCCTCTAGGAAGGCAAACCCCAGAGAACTGAGGAAAACCCAGTTTTCTATTTATAAATTATTACTAGATCCTTAGTGATGAGCAGAACACAGTGTCAGCTCTCCAGGAGCATATGAGTCATGGGGACGAAACTCTATAATGTGAGGCAGGAAGTGACATATGCTGTGGAAAAAAATGCTCTGAAAGTACATAAGGGTGAAATAGTAATTTTATTTATTTATTTATTTAGGCTTCATTGGGTTTTCATTGCTGGGTGTGGACTTTTCTCTAGTTGTGACGAGCGGGGGCTACTCTTCGTTGCAGTGCACGGACTTCTCATTGCGGTGGCTTCTCTTGTTGCGGAGCATGGGCTCTAGGCACGTGGGCTTCAGTAGTTGTGGCTCACAGGCTCAGTAGTTGTGGCTCGCGGGGGTCTAGAGCACAGGCTCAGTAGTTGTGACACATGGGCTTAGTTGCTCCGTGGCATCTGGGATCTTCCCGGACCAGGGCTCAAACCTGTGTCCCCTGCTTTGGCAGGCAGATTCTTAACCACTGCACCACCAGGGAAGTCCTGAAATAGTAGTTTCAACCAAGGGGAACCATGGAAAGTATTAGAGACAACATGCAGGGCGACAGTTGAAAGCCTAGAATTTGGAGTCACGACATCCTGAATTCAAGTCTTCTCTTTGCTGCCATTGACTCTGGACAAATCTTTTACTTCTCTGAGCCTTGGTTTTCCTAACTCTGAAAAAGGGCATCATAACTGTTAGCTCATAGGGTTATTGTAACTTTACATGTGTAGGTATATACATGCAAAGTGAAGCAGAAGGTCATTTATATGAGATTTTGAAGGTTAGGTCGACTTCAACAGGCAGAGAAGGCAAGGGACCTGGTAAGAAAGACTCCTGGGTTCTGTCCTTTCCTCCGTATTTTCTCAAGGAGCTTGTATACATTGGGAGTTCCCAGTAAGACTATATGTAAGGAGAGGGAATCCACTGCCCAGCACAAATTGGAAGACCTAGATGCTCTTGAGAGTGCAATAGTTGAATTATTTAAAAATCTGACAAGGATTTCTAGTGGCTTTTGCTGATTCATTCTTTTTTTTTTTTTCCAGCATGACCCAGTGGTTGTCCACCCAACACTCCATTAACCATTCAGTTTAAAGAGTGTAGTGTGAGGAGATTTAAAGTGATTGCCTGTCTTAGAGACAACACAAATAATTGATCAGAGTTTTTCACTTTTCAGATATTACTTCTTCAAGCTGTAGGTAAGGTTTCTGTGTCGTTCCTATAGTTTTGCCTTTAAGGGTTATTTTTCCCCAGGTTAATTATATATTTTAATTTTTGGAACAGGTAGGATAATTATAGAATGCTGTTAGGAAAGAAAAACTCACAACATGACTATTTTCAGGACATTTAGTATAAAGGCAGTAGCATTAAGATGTGAACTTGGAAATTGCAAGTCTTTTGTACTACTTAGTAGCCTCATGCAATTTTATATCCAACTTCTCTGTGTCATGAATGTCTTAACAATAATTTTATACAGCTGAGTATAATCCTTAGGAAAAAGCAGGTACGGTGCTTCTTGACTATTAAGGTGCATCCAGATCACCTGGGGATCCTGATAAACTGTGGGTTCTGATTCAGTAGGTCTGAGGAGGGGCCTCAGATGCTGCATTGCTTCCAGGAGATGTCTATGCTGCTGGTCTGTGGACCACACTGTGAGGGGCAAGGGGCCAATGGGCATACTTTTTATATGGGAAGTTGAGGAAGCCTTACTTGGGAGATTAAGGGGTCTAGAGGTCTTTTTAAAAAGGAGTTAGAATTTTATAGTATCTGCTTTTATTAAAGCTGCAGTTGGTTGGTCCTCTCTGTCCTCCATTAAGGACAGAATTTTCTAGATCCTTAGATTAGTTAGTTTTGGCTGTGCTTTTTTTTTGTTTTGTTTTGTTTTTCTTTTTTTTTTTTTTTGGCTGTGCTTTAAAGTGTTTACTTATTTAATTTATTATTATTTTTTTTTACTCTTAATGATAGCGACAAGGGCATTTCATCTGTCTCTGCCTTAGTATCCTCAAAAGTAAAACCACCTGGCTGTTACCTACTGCAGAGGAGGAATGAGGATGGACTCTGCCTCTCTTGGCTAGTGTGTGTAATCTTACTGACAGATCTTCTTGCCGTGATCCAGCTACTCAGATCATTTCCATGGTTATTATTTGTGCTTATAAGAAGTTTGGAATTTTAGAACTTCCCTGTGGCTCGTGAGAGCAAAGTGCCAAGGAAGCCATTCCCCAGCTCCCTTTAGGTAAGGATCACAGGCTGAATCCTAAAGAAGAGCCACGTGAATGTGCCATTTATCACGGGCGAGTCCCAGTCAGAGCAGATTAGAACAGGGCAAATCCAGCCTTGCTCTTGGGAGAAAAAACATCAAAGTACATACTTCTTCAAATTTTTTATTGAACACCTACCTTTTACACAGCATTTTTAGGGGCACATAAATGTAGAGTAAAATTACCACCAGTTGTTGCTGGGTGCTTGCTCTGTACTCATATTGCAAAGCGCTTGATTTACTTTGCGTCATTTAGCTCTCATAGGTAGATATGATTGTTCCCTGTTCACACTTAGGGGAACATCTGGGTGTCCCACAGGTCAGAATGGCTCCCAAATTTCCATGGTCTCAAAATGGCTGTGACATTTCCAGGTATCACATCCTGATGTGATAATGGCCAGCAGAAAAGAGGGATCATCTCTTCCTTACTATCTTTTAAAAGAAGGAAGACTCCTAAAAGCTGCTCAAAGATCTTCCTTCATCTCTCATTGTCTGTAGTTATATCATGTGCTCATGTCTAAACCAATCACTAGCAAAAGAAATAGAACTACAATGGTCCCATTGCATTAATCTAGGGGTCAAGAGAGTATACATCAAATTCATCCTGATGCCTGTTCTTTAAATAAAGTTTTATTAGAACACAGCCCCACCCATTTTTTTTACCTATGGCCTATGGTCGCTTTCACCCTACAACAGGGGTCCCCAACCCCCGGGCCGCAGACCGGTACCAGTCCGGCCTGTTAGGAACCGGGCCACACAGCAGGAGGTGAGTGGAGGGTGAGTGAAAGCTTCATTTGCCGCTCCCCATTGCTGACATTACTGCTGGAACCATCCCCTGCTCTCCCCACCCCCATCCATGGAAAAATCATCTTCCACGAAACCGATCCCTGGTGCCTAAAAGGTTGGGGACTGCTGCCCTACAACATCAGAGTGGAGTAGTTGCAACAGAGACCTTATGGCGCTGCAAAGCCAAAAATATTTACTGTCTGGTGCTTTACAGAAAAGGTTTGCTTACTATTGGCTTAGATGAGTCAGAATCCACATCCTGCACCAAGGAGGGGATATTTGGATAGAATTGGGGTTCTATCAACAAAGGAGTGCGTGGCTGTTGGCTAGGCCACCAGCAGTGACTGCTACAGAAGGGCATCTTTCTTCCAATGAAGCAGATGTGCTTTGAAGGACATTTGCGTAGGAAGGTAGCTGTAACCTCAGTGACAGTACAGGGTCCTAGGTTGAGGCTAGGTATAGAGTATTAAATGGGAATAAAAATAGAAAGAAGCAGAAGTGATGTCTCCTAGGTCTTGGCGTGTGGAAGATGTGAACAATCCTTCCAAAATTCAGACCACTGGGAATTCCCTGGTGGTCCAGTGATTAGGACTCAGTGCTCTCACTGCTATAGGCCTGGGTTTGATCCCTGGGCGGGGAACTAAGATCCCACAAGTCAGCAGTGTGGCCAAAAAAAAAAAAAAAAAAAAAAAATTCAGACCACTAAACAAGTGCCAGGTCCCTTGTAGTTCCCAGTGGTCACATGAAGTTGTGACAGGGAGCAGAGCAGCTCCTAAGCTTTTGTCTTGCCCTGGTGGCGGTTTTAAAGTCTGAAGATGAAGGAGACAAGAGGAACTGCAAATCCAAACAAGGCAGAACTGCTAGCTGAAATGTAAGAGGCAATGTCCATTTCATCTTAAGGTAGGAGGGATTGCTGGGCTTATTTAACCGTACTCTGGACTTCAGCAAAGCAAATGTCAGGAAGCTAAGAAAGTCTTATCTCTGTTCATTAACTCTAAATGGTACATACCTCAAGACTGGTATGATTGGTACTAGTTCCTAAAAATTTCTGTTAACTAAAATGATAGTACAACTAAAAATGAACCTGATGAAGAAGAAAAGGGTGGAATTTTAAAGACCAATGTGGTTTCAAGAGGAATTTGGATTTCAGAAGATGTGTGTATATGAGCAGTGGAGTCATAAAGAGGAGATATGGGGATATGTATATGTATAGCTGATTCACTTTGTTATACAGCAGAAACTAACACATCATTGTAAAGCAATTATACTCCAATAAAGGTGTTAAAAAAAAAAAGAAAAATGTGGATTCAAACCCTGGTTGTATCACTTACTAACTCGGCGAACTTGAGAGCATTATTTGACCTCTCTCAGCCTCAGTTTCTCCATTTGTAAGTTAGGATATAATTTTTACCCATACAGAGTATTCTTGGAGGCCAGTGTATCCACTCTTGCTCTTGACCTCATTTTTTTCACTTTGAGACATTGTTGCATCAGTTGTCACTCTTGAAAATCTTTGGATCTTACTTATCCTTATAGGGAACAAAACCTTTTATAATTAGTGTGTCATTAATGGCTAAGAGTGGGTTAGCTCGGGGGCCATTAGGTTGTTTCCTTCAGCCTCCCCACCCCCTGCTCTGTGTGCCTACCAGATACACACTACCACGCACTCTGTGGGGCCCTCATGGGGCTTAAGAATGGTCTGGGGCATTGGCCATGGTGTGGAGAGCTCACAGGGTATTCAGAGGGGACTAAGCAAGGTTACGGCATGGACAGACATCACTGCTGCTGGCCAGTCAGGCTGAGGCCTTGATGCAGACAAAACAAAGTCCTGGTAGGTGGCCCTGACAGGAGGATCCAGTGGCTCAAGCCTGGGTTCAGCAGTGTGTTCTTGGCAGGGCAGTTGGTCTGCAGGCAGGCAGCAGTTGCTCTCACGTGACTCCTGGGCACTCAGGTGATGCTCCTTCAAGTTCCCATTTCCCAAGTCTCCTCTTATCAGGTGGTGGCTCTCTTGCCCTCTTGGTCAGCTTCCCTAGGACCAACTTTCAATCCTACTGGGTTGCATATTTTTTCTTTTTGTTTTTAATCCAAGTAACATTGGTTTATAACATTACATAAGTTGCATGTGCACGACATTGTACTTATACTTCTGTACACCCTACAGCATGCTCACCATCAGAAATTTAGTTTCCATTCATCATCATACAGTTCATCCTCTTTACCCACTTTGCCTTCCCCCCAACTCCTTCCCCTCTGGTAACCCCTACTCTGTTCTCTATATCTACTTGTTTGTTTTTATTTATTTGTTCATTTATTTTGTTTGTTTTTTGCTTTTTACAACTTTTTTTAAAAAAATTTATTTAATTTATTTTTGGCTGTGTTGGGTCTTCGTTGCTGTGTGTGGGCTTTCTCTAGTTACGGCAAGTGGGGGCTACTCTTCATCAAGGTGCGCAGGCTTCTCATTTCAGTGGCTTCTCCTGTTGAGGAGCACGGGTTTTAGGCGTGTGGGCTTCAGTAGTTGTGGCATGCAGTTTCAGTAGTTGTGGCTCGCAAGCTCTAGAGCACAGGCTCAGTAGCTGTGGAGCATGAACTTAGCTGCTCCGCGGCATGTGGGATCTTCCTGGACGAGGGCTCAAACCTGTGTCCCCTGCATTGGCAGGCAGACTCTTAACCACTGCACCACCAGGGAAGCCCTGTTTGTTTGCTTTTTATATTCCTCATATGAGTGAAATCAAACAGTATTTGTCTTTCTCCATCTGACTTATTTCACTTAGGATAATACCCTCAAGGTCCATCCATGTTGTCACAAATGGCAAGATTTCATCTTTTTTATGTCTAATATTCCATTGTATATCTATACATCACATGTTTTTTATCCATTCATGTGTTGGTGGACACTTAGGTTGTTTCCATGTCTTGGCTATTATAAATAATGCAATATCGCTTTCAAATTAGTGTTTTTGTATTCTTTGGATAAATATGCAGAAGTGGGATAGCTGGATCATATGGTAGTTCTATTCTTTTTTTTTTTTTTTTTTTTTTTTTTTTGCGGTACGCGGGCCTCTCACTGTTGTGGCCTCTCCCGTTGCAGAGCACAGGCTCCGGACGCGCAGGCTCAGCGGCCATGGCTCACGGGCCTAGCCACTCTGCGGCATGTGGGATCTTCCCAGACCGGGGCATGAACCCGTGTCCCCTGCATCGGCAGGTGGACTCTCAACCACTGCGCCACCAGGGAAGCCCCTTTAATCCATTTTGAATTTATTTTTGTATATGGCCTGAGAAAATGCTCTAATTTCATTGTTTTACAGAAAACCTGATTTAATCCTCCCAGTAACCCTAAGAGATAGTAATGTTTTCTCCATTTTAACTATGAAGAAATTTAAGATCAAGTTCATACATTCAACAAGTGGCAGAGCCAAGAATTAAACCCACATCTGTATTTGGTTGTGAAAATGCTGCTCTTTTTAAAAATTGAATTATAGTTGATTTAAAATATTGTGTTAGTTTCAGGTATACAGCAAAGTGATTCAGATATATATGTATTTTTCAGATTATTTTCCATTATAGGTTTTTATAAGGTATTGAATATAGTTCCCTGTGTTTTACAGTAACTCCTTTTTGTTTATTTCATATATAGTAGTTTGTAGCTGTTAGTCCTATACTGCTAGCTTATCCCCCCGCCCCAATCCCTTTCCCCTTTGGTAACCATAAGCTTGTCTTCTGTGTCTGTGAGTCTGTTTCTGTTTTGTACATAGATTCATTTGTATTATTTTTTTAGATTCCACATATAAGTGATATCATATAATATTTGTCTTTCTCTGTCTGACTGGCTTTACTTAGTATGATATTCTCTGGGTCCATCCATGTTGCTGCAAATGGCAATATTCCATTCTTTTTAATGGCTGAATAGCATTCCATTGTATATATATATATATCCCACCTTCTTGAACCAATCATCTGTTGATGGGCATTTGGGTTGCTTCCATGTCTTGGCTATTATAAATAGGGCAGCTATGAACATTGGGGTGCATGTATCTTTTTGAAATAGAGTTTTTGTCTTTTCTGGATACATGCCCAGGAGTGGGATTGCTGGATCATATGGTTGCTCTATGAAAATGCTGCTCTTAATGTATGAACCCAAATCCCTCTCACAGTTTTCGGAGCCCCATGCTGGAGCTAGCACTTACTGAATTGCAAGAGCCAATTGTTAAAGTTTCAGGAATTTTGTAAACCAATTGCTAAATCCAGCCATTATTAAAAATCAAATTATTATTACATAAATTAAACTTACATTTAAATAAATTTAATTTAGTTAATAATGTAAAATTAAACTTAAATAAATTATATTAAAAATAGAAGTAAACATACTCAAAACTTTTCATTTCCTAATTATTCTACTACATTTTAGTTCTCTCTGTGCTCTTGAGGTTATTTACATCTATTGTGTCTGTATGGTGGAAGTGCTATATAATGGTGGTCTGCTGTGTCTCTTTTCCCAACTCTGCATTCAGTAATGTCATATTGATAGCTTAGAATTGGCTATGGTGGGAATAATTATACCATAGAAATGGGCAAATGCTACAAATCAGGGCTTGATTTACTGTTCTGTTGATTGTCTAGAATTAAAGTGATGGAGAAAAACCTTAATAATGCAGATAAAAAGTGTGTTGTGTCTAATGCCAAAGCTGAGAGTGGCTTCAGTTTAATGAATATAATTTGTATCAGGATGAGGAATAGCTGAACAGTAGATTACACGTCAGATTTAATGACAGTAAATGTATTGAGAAAAGAGTTAGTGGGATGGGGTGCAACTCCACTTGTCAAATCATAGATGAGTTGCAACCATAGGTTACTTACAGCTAGAAAAGTTTGGCAGAAACTAATGAAAGGGTGGAACCAGAGAGTTGGCACCACACACAACACCTTTGGTATTTATGCCTTGTGTCTCTTTCGCACCTTAATTCACTGGCAAGCATCCCTCGTACCAAATTGAGCTGTGCGACTGACAGGGTCTTGGTGCTCTGGCCGGGAGTCAGGCCTGTGCCTCTGAGGTGGGAGAGCTGAGTTCAGGACACTGGTCCACCAGATACCTCCCAGCTCCATGTAATATCAAATGGCAAAAGCTCTCCCAGAGATCTCCATCTCAATGCTAAGACCCAGCTCCACTCAACGACCAGCAAGCTACCGTGCTGGACACCCTATGCCAAACAACTAGCAAGACAGGAGCACAACCCCACCCATTAGCAGAGAGGCTGCCTAAAATCATAAGATTACACACCCCAAAACATACCACTGGGCTCGGTCCTGCCCACCAGAAAGACAAGATCCAGCCTCATTCACCAGAACACAGGCACTAGTCCCCTCCACCAGGAAGCCTACTCAACCCACAGAACCAACCTTAGCCACTGGGGGCAGACACCAAAAACAACGGGAACTACAAACCTGCAGCCTGCAAAAAGGAGACCCTAAACACAGTTCGTTAAGCAAGATGAGAAGACAGAGAAACACACAGCAGATGAAGGAGCAAGGTAAAAACCCACCAGACCAAACAAATGAAGAAGAAATAGGCAGTCTACCTGAAAAAAAATTCAGAGTAATGATAGTAAAGATGATCCAAAATCTTGGAAATAAAATGGAGAAAATACAAGGAACATTTAACAAGGACCTAGATCTAAAGAGCAAACAAAAAATGATGAACAACACAATAAATGAAATTAAAAATTCTCCAAAAGGAATCATTAGCAGAATAATTGAGGCAGAAGAACAGATAAGTGACCTGGAAGATAAAATAGTGGAAATAACTATACTGCAGAGCAGAATAAAGGAAAAAGAATGGGGACTTCCCTGGTGGCGCAGTGGTTAAGAATCTGCCTGCCAATGCAAGGGACACGGGTTTGATCCCTGGATGGGAGGATCCCACATGCCGTGGAGTAGCTGAGCCCATGCGCCAGAACTACCGAGCCTGTGTGCCTACAGCCTGTGCTCTGCAATGGGAGAGGCCGCCGCAATGAGAAGTCCGCTCACCACAGAGAAGAGTAGCCCCCACTTGCCTCGACTAGAGAAAGCCCAAGCACAGCAATGAAGACCCAATGCAGCCAAAAATAAATAAATAAATAAATTTAAAAAAAAAAGAATGAAAAGAATTGAGGACAGTCTTAGAGACCTCTGGGACAACATTAAACGTACCAACATTCAAATTATAGGGGTCCCAGAAGAAGAAGAGAAAAAGAAAGGGACTGAGAAAATACTTGAAGAGATTATAGTTGGAAACTTCCCTAATGTGGGAAAAGAAATATTCAGTAAAGTCCAGGAAGCACAGAGAATCCCATACAGGATATATCCAAGGAGAAACATGCCAAGACACATATTAATCAAGCTATCAAAAATTAAATACAAAGAAAAAATATTAAAAACAGCAAGGGAAAACAACAAATAACACACAAGGGAATCCCCATAAGCTTATCAGCTGATCTTTCAGCAGAAACTTTGCAAGCCAGAATGGACGGGCAGAACATATTTAAAGTGGTGAAAGGGAGAAACCTACAACCAAGATTACTCTACCCAGCAAGGATCTCATTCAGATTTGATGGAGAAATAAAAACCTTTACAGACAAGCAAAAGTTAAGAGAATTCAGCACCGCCAAACCAGCTTTACAACAAATGCTAAAGGAACTTCTCTAGGCAGGAAACACTAGAGAATGAAAAGACCTACAATAACAAATCCAAAACAATTAAGAAAATGGTAATAGGAACATACATACTGATAATTATCTTAAATGTAAATAGATTAAATGCTCCAACCAAAAGACATAGACTGGCTGAATGGGTACAAAAACAAGACCCATATATATGCTGTCTACAAGAGACCCACTTCAGACCTAGGGACACATACAGACTGAAAGTGAGGGGATGGAAAAAGGTACTCCATGCAAATGGAAATCAAAAGAAAGCTGGAGTAGCAATTCTCATATCAGACAAAATAGACTTTAGAATAAAGACTATTACAAGAGACAAAGGACACTACATAATGATCAACGGATCAATCCAAAAAGAAAATATAGCAATTGTAAATATTTATGCACCCAACATAGGAGCACCTCTATATATAAGGCAAATGCTAACAGCCATAAAAGGGGAAAGCGACAGTAACACAAACATAGTAGGGGACGTTAACACCCCACTTTCACCAATGGACAGATCATCCAAAATGAAAATAAATAAGGAAACACAAGCTTTAAATGATACATTACACAAGATGGACTTAATTGATATTTATAGGACATTCCATCCAAAAACAACAGAATACACTTTCTTCTCAAGTACTCACGGAACATTCTGCAGGGTAGATCATATCTTGGGTCACAGATCAAGCCTTGGTAACTTTAAGAAAATTGAAATCATATCAAGTATCTTTTCTGACCACAATGCTATGAGACTAGATATCAATTACAGGAAAAAATCTGTAAAACATACAAACACATGGAGGCTAAACAATATACTACTTAATAACCAAGAGATCACTGAAGAAATCAAAGAGGAAATCATAATATACCTAGAAACAAGTGACAATGAAAACACAATGACCCAAAACCTATGGGATGCAGCAAAAGCAGTTCTAAGAGGGAAGTTTATAACAGTACAGTCCTACCTCAAGAAACAAGAAGCATCTCAAATAAACCATCTAACCGTACACCTATGGCAATTAGAGAAAGAAGAACCAAAAATCCCCAAAGCTAGCAGAAGAAAAGAAATCATAAAGATCAGATCAGAAATAAATGAAAAAGAAATGAAGGAAACAGTAGCAAAGATAAACAAAACTAAAAGCTGGTTCTTTGAGAAGATAAACAAAATTAATAAACCATTAGCCAGACTCATCAAGAAAAAAAGGGAGAAGACTCAAATCAATAGAATTAGAAATGAAAAAGGAGAAGTAACAACTGACACGGCAGAAATACAAAGGATTATGAGAGATTATTACAGGCAACTATATGCCAATAAAGTGGACAACCTGTAAGAAATGGACAAATTCTTAGAAAAACACAACCTTCCGAGACTGAACCAGGAAGAAATAGAAAATATAAACGGACCGATCACAAGCACTGAAATTGAGACTGTGATTAAAAATCTTCCAACAAACAAAAGCCTAGGACCAGATGGCTTCACAGGAGAATTCTATGAAACATTTAGAGAAGAGCTGACACCTATCCTTCTCAAACTCTTCCAAAATATAGCAGAGGGAGGAACACTCCCAAACTCATTACACGAGGCCACCATCACCCTGATACAAAAACCAGACAAAGATGTTACAAAGAAAGAACACTACAGGCCAATATCACTGATGAACATAGATGCAAAAATCCTCAACAAAATACTAGCAAACAGAATCCAACAGCACATTAAAAGGATCATACACCATGATAAAGTGGGGTTTATTCCAGGAATGCAAGGATTCTTCAATATATGCAAATCAATCAATGTGATAAACCATATTAAACAACTGAAGGAGAAAAACCATATGATTATCTCAATAGATGCAGAAAAAGCTTTCAACAAAATTCAACACCCATTTATGATAAAAACCTTCCAGAAAATAGGCATAGAGGGAACTTACCTCAACATAATAAAGACCATATATGACAAACCCACAGCCAACATCATTCTCAATGGTGAAAAACTGAAACCATTTTCACAAAGATCAGGAACAAGACAAGGTTGTCCACTGTCACCACTATTATTCAACATAGTTTTGGAAGTTTTAGCCACAGCAATCAGAGAAGAAAAAGAAATAAAAGGAATCCAAATCGGAAAAGAAGAAGTAAAGCTGTCACTGTTTGCAGATTACACGATACATACATAGAGAATCCTAAAGATGCTACCAGAAAGCTACTAGAGCTAATCAATGAATTTGGCAAAGTAGCAGGATACAAAATTAATGCACAGAAATCTCTTGCATTCCTATACACTAATGATGAAAAATATGAAAGAGAAGTCAAGGAAACATTCCCATTTACCACTGCAACAAAAAGAA
This sequence comes from Leucopleurus acutus, assembly GCF_964270905.1. Classification (NCBI taxonomy): domain Eukaryota; kingdom Metazoa; phylum Chordata; class Mammalia; order Artiodactyla; family Delphinidae; genus Leucopleurus; species Leucopleurus acutus. The sequence continues at coordinate 42,586,946 of NC_139142.1, forward strand.
TAAAATACCTAGGAATAAACCTACCTAAGGAGACAAAAGACCTGTATGCAGAAAACTATAAGACACTGATGAAAGAAATTAAAGATGATACAAACAGATGGAGAGATATACCATGTTCTTGGATTGGAAGAATCAACATTGTGAAAATGACTCTACTACCCAAAGCAATCTACAGATTCAATGCAATCACTATCAAACTACCAATGACATTTTTCAAAGAACTAGAACAAAAAAAATTCACAATTTGTATGGAAACACAACAGACCCTGAATAGCCAAAGCAATCTTGAGAAGGAAAAGCAGAGCTGGAGGAATCAGGCTCCCAGATTCAAACTAAACTTCAAAGCTACAGTAATCAAGACAGTATGGTACTGGCACAAAAACAAGAATACAGATCAAGGAACAGGATAGAAAGCCCAGAGATAAACCCATGCAGATATGGTCACCTTATCTTTGATAAAGGAGGCAAGAATATACAATGGAGAAAAGACAGCCTCTTCAATAGATGGGAAAACTGGACAGCTACATGTAAAAGAATGAAATGAGAACACTCCCTAACACCATACACAAAAATAAGTTCAAAATGGATTAAAGACCTAAATGTAAGGCCAGACACGATAAAATTCTTAGAGGAAAACGTAGGCAGAACACTCTATGACATAAATTACAGCAAGATCCTTTTTGACCCACCTCCTAGAGAAATGGAAATAAAAAGAAAAATAAACAAATGGGACCTAATGAAACTTCAAAGCTTTTGCACAGTAAAGGAAAACATAAAGAAGAGGAAAAGACAACCTCAGAACTGGAGAAAATATTTACAAATGAAGCAACTGACAAAGGATTAATCTCCAACATTTGCAAGCAGCTCATGCAGCTCAATATCAATAAAACGAGCAACCCAATCCAAAAAATGGGTAGAAGACCTAAATAGACATTTGTCCAAAGAAGGTATACAGATTGCCAACAAACACATGAAAGAATGCTCAACATCATTAATCATTAGAGAAATGCAAATCCAAACTACAATGAGATATCACCTCACACCAGTCAGAATGGCTATCATGAAAAAATCTACAAACAATAAATTCTGGAGAGGGTGTGGAGAAAGGGGAACCCTCTTGCACTGTTGGTGGGAATGTAAATTGATACAGCCACTATGGAGAACAATATGGAGGTTCCTCAGAAAACTAAAAATAGAACTACCATACAACCCAGAAATCCCACTACTGGGCATATACCCTGAGAAAACCATAATTCAAAAAGAGTCATGTACCACATTGTTCATTGCAGCTGTATTTACAATACCCAGGACACGGAAGCAACCTAAGTGTCCATCGACAGATGAATGGATAAAAAAGATGTGGCACATATATGCAGTGGAATATACTCAGCCATAAAAATAAATGAAATTGAGTTATTTGTAGTGAGGTGGATGGACCTAGAGGCTGTCATACAGAATGAAGTAAGTCAGAAAGAGAAAAACAAATATCATATTCTAACACATATATATGGAATCTAAAGAAAAAAATGGTTCTGAAGAACCTAGGGGCAGGACAGGAATAAAGACTTAAACATAGAGAATGGACTTGAGGACACGGGAAGGGGGAAGGGTAAGCCGGGACGAAGTGAGAGAGTGACATGGACTTATATATACTACCAAATGTAAAATAGATGAGTAGTGGGAAGCAGCCGCATAGCAAAGGGAGATCAGCTTGGTGCTTTGTGACTCCCTAGAGGGATAGGATAGGGAGGGTGGGAGGGAGGGAGATGCAAGAGGGAGGAGATATGGGGACATATGTGTATGTATAGCTGATTCACTTTGTTATATAAAGCAGAAACTAACACACCATTGTAAAGCATTTATACTCCAATAAAGATGTTAAAAAAAAAACTAATGAAAGCATTCTGTAAGAATCAATTGGCTGTATAAGATTTACAATAAAGAATATTATGTCTCTTATGGCTATTTGTACATTGTGTGCTACACATGCTTTTATATCAATAAAATGTATAAACACACACACACACACACACACACACACACACCCCTACCTTTTCTCAGGAGAATTGGTTGTTAAACATTTACCAGTTTATCACTGCCATCCCCACTTGTTTGGTCCTCAGTGGAAATGAAGAACATTTGCAACCATGCTACTTATGGAGTTCTTCCACAGCTTTCTCTTCTCTAAGTGGAATAATCTGTGATTCATTGATCTTTCCCTATAGGTTTTATTTTCCAAGTTTCCTCTGAGTGGTCTGGAATCAGGTAGGAACGTTTCTTTACGTGAGGGGTGCAGAACAGGACACATGACAATATTCTAGAGAGGAGGCGATCCATGCTGGGTGGGATGGGAGACTGGCCTCGGTGGGGACCGCCGAGGACGGTGCCTGGAAGGAGCATGAGCTGGCAGTTAGGAGACCTGGGTTACTGCCCTGCAGGAGGTTGTCCTTATGAGTTATCCCCTCAGTTATTTCATCGTAAGCAAAAGTTTGAAGTAAGGTCAATTTCAGAGTCCTCTGCAATCTTAAATTCTGCAGTCCTCTTGTTTATCAAGGTATATGAAAGTATAATAGAACCTCCTCAATCATTCGATTTGGAGGTTTAAGAGATAACAGTTCCTTAAATTTGTATGGCCCTCTTAGAGTTTACTAAACGTTTGAACACACTTTGTCCTAACAATGATATAAACAGAGAATCATTAATATCCCCACTTTACTGCTGAGAAAACTGAGGCTCAGGGTAGTTCATAACTTGTTCCAAGTGCAGAGCTAGTTGGCAGAGAAGCTAGATCTGGGGTTTCCAGGTCACTTTCTCCATCTCCAATGTCCTTTACCTTTGATCTGCTGAAACAGAAAATCCCACACAGTATTCGTCACATTATCTTATGTCTTCTAAGCACAAGTTGAAGAAAAAAGTCTGTTTAAAGGTAGATTGCAGCTTTAGAAAGATGATTTTTTTTCTGGTTAAGTCAATAAGTTCATCCTTTCTGAGATCAAGCAAGGAGGCTAAGAGGAAGCAACGGTAGATTGCTTGCTAGGATAATACTTGCTTTAGAGCTCAAAGGCATTGAGCATGAATGTGCACACACCAGAGTGAGCATCAGAGGACAGAATGACCTGATGAGGAGACAGCAGCTCGGGGTGGGTGGTGTTTGACTTTTTACTTTATTTTAGACAACATAGTCCTGTGTAAGATTTGGAATTTTGTAAGCATATGAGTGTATAACTTGGGATATGTTTGGCTGTAATCACAAGCAATGCTGTCTCTAGTATTTTTTTTCTTCTTTATATAGCATAAGCAGCAGATTGGATTTAGTGATGAGCTAACACAGAGTGACTTCCTTTTTTTAAAAAAAATATTTATTTATATATTTATTTTGACTGCTCCGGGTCTTAGTTGTGGCACGTGGGATCTTAGTTGTGGCATGCGGACTCTTAGTTGCAGCATGAGAACTCTTAGTTGTGGCATGCATACGAGATCTAGTTCCCCGACCAGGGATCAAACCCAGGCCCCCTGCATTGGGAGCGTGGAATCTTACCCACTGGGCCACCAGGGAAGTCCCCAGAGTGACTTCTTAAGTGAACAAGAGGCACTAGAAAAATAACAAGGTTATATTAGTTTTGCAAAATGGCATAAAGATGTTTCCTTTTACTATTCTAGGTTTCCTGATTTTTTTCCGCACCATTCATTTAGTTTGGACTTGCCACATTTTTATGGGGCAAATTCTCAAAAGGGTGGGAATTTCTTGAAGACAAATATAGACATAGAGGTAGTTTTCAGATACAGAGGAGGTACGCTAGCGGTTCATTTCCTCTAGGGAGGCATTTGTGTGACAGTCGTCCCCCTCCTCATTCGGCAAGGCTGCATTGAGGGGCGTTGTAGCCAGGAGCTGTTATTGAGGGCTCTGTCCCTGGTTTGCTGTGGGATATGTGAATGAAATATGCACTCAAGTCTTCTGTCTGTAAAATGGAGATAACATTCTGTAAGAATCATTATGCAGGACGACAGGGTGACACCTGAGTGAATGCCCTGGGGTCTAGTCTCAGGCACCACCTGCGACCAGCATGTGAAAAGATGGCTCTTCCTCTGACTTGTCAGTAGATGTCACTGCAGTCAACTAAAGCTCCAGGAAAGTGCTGGCCAAAAGGATTCTATTAGAGGAAAAAGGAAAGGAGTACTAGTAGCTTTTAAAGTTTACTGAGCATGTAGCTTTCTTCTCCACCTCGAACTCAAATCCTTTACAATATATTACTGTTTATTATTTTTAATAACATGTGTCCAGCTATGGGCAAATCTTTTCAGAAAAAAAGTTGATTCAGCAAACCATTCCATTCCATGTTTCTTTTGTTTACCAATTCATTCATTCAAGAAATACTAGGTGCCTATGGTATTTGAGGTACTTGCCAGGCTCTGGACTTACCATGATGAACAGTACAGACAGTCTGGCTTCCTGTCGGGTGGGAAAGACAGGCAATTAAAGAGGCAATACCAAAAAAAAAAAAAAAAAAGAAGTATGTAGAGAGATTAGTGTAATCACAGGGCAACTACTAGATGAAAAGAACTAGACGACAAGGGGACCTGAGTGGAGGGGTCAGGATGGTCTCTGAGATAAAATGGTGTTTCAGAAGGTGCCCATATTATACATCAAGGTACAAATTAGAAAGCCAGCACCTGGATTTCTTCACTCTAAGATTCTCACGGGTTCTTGTGGTTCATTTTATCTCTTTTGTTATCAGTACCATCTGAAATACATAGAAAAATGTCTTCCTTCCTGATTTTATGGTACTTAGATAATTTGACAGATCTAAAAAATTAATTTTTTATAATTAATTAATTTTAAAAAATTAATTAATTAATGTCATTACCTCTCCCTTGAGATATTGAAAACGTTGTGCCTTTTATATGTCAGATACTTTGACAGATACTCTTGATTATTTTATTGGTGTGTGATACTTGGAAGGTAAAACTGAGTGTTGAAGTGGTCTGTCTTTCCCTTGTTTCTACATTCACTCCACACTGGGGTGTATGGATTAAATGAAAAGCTTCACATTCCATTAGGGTTTGAAGTCAGCCTAAAGCACAACTGGGAGCTACTTTGGTAACAGTTATGTGACCTGGCTGGAGGGAAGCACTGAGCATGCATTAGATCTCGAACATTTTAAGCAGATAATAAAGAAAGAAATATTGACAAGGAACATGAAGTTACTCTGTTCAATATTTGCTGTATCTCCAGTGACTCATGAATTACATTTTGAAACTCTAAATTCAATTTATTAAGAATCCCAGATAATGACTTTTGGATGAATAAAAACAAGTGAGTAAACCTGAATGCCTCCTTTTAAAGAGACTCAAAAATTTGTATTGCAAAGACAGCGGAAATGTGTTCTGGTGAATCAGTAACAACTTTTCTTGCCTTTTTTTCAGTTAAGAAATTGCAAAACTAAGCTTTTTTTTTTTTTTTAAACTTAACTGTGTGGTCTGCACTCATCTGTATTTAATTCATTCAAAAAACATTTATTTGTCACATTAGAAAAACCATGGCCTCAAGGCTAGTATGACTATATCTATTGATCTTTCCAACTATTTTCCTTGGAATAAAGAAAACAAATGTTCCAGTGTACAGTTCATAAAACAGATTGCCAAGAGCTGAGCAGAACAGTGAAAGGCATAGCTGTACACAAGTTCTCTTAATTTACTTACATGTGCCCTCTGCCATTTCCATACTCAGGAAGTTAAAGTGTTTGATAGTATGTTAATTTGTGAAAGGAAACATTGTAATATCATGGGAGGAGCCCTGGGGAAACCTCTTATATTGCTCTGGCTTTGCTTCTAAAGTATGGTGTGGTCTTGGGTGTCTTTTAATTGCTCTGAGCTTCAGTTTTTTCATCTACCTAAAGGGGCTTTGAATGGATCTGAGATCACTACATAGAAGCCCCTTTTATATTTATTTATTTATTTATTTATCTATCTATCTATCTATCTATCTATCTATCTATCTATCTATCTATCTATGCTGTGTCTTAGTTGCAGCATACAGGATCTAGTTCCCTGAGCAGGGATCGAACCCAGGCCCCCTGCACTGGGAGAGTGGAGTCTTAACCACTGGACCACCAGGGAAGGCCAGCCCCTTTAATTTTCCTCTGTCCTCACTTCCAGTGTATTGGGTCTGCCTTCCTTTTTGACTCAAAGGAAGAGGTGACTCACCCCCTGTTCAAGTCTAACCCTTCCACCTGTGATCTGGATCCTGTTGACTTCTTCCTCCTCTTTGAGCTGATAGGGGTAACAAGCCATTTGGGAACACTCATTGTCTAAGTTGGAAATCAGGGTGTCATCTCTGATTCCTCTCTGTTCACTCAATTCCCACATCCAGTTGGTAGCAAAGTCCCATTAGTTCTTCCTCCTAAGTGGCTATTGGACACGTCCTTTCTTGCCATCCCGCCTTTGTTAGGCTGCCATCCTCTCTCGCCCAGACCATTGCAGGAGCCTCTTTACTGATCTTCTTCCTTGCATTCCCTTCCACTTCCAGGCCATCTCTACATTGTTTTCAGTGAAATCCTTCTAAAACACAAGACCGATTATGACTGTTGTAGCAGCGCAACCCCACTGAACAGATACTTATATTCTGAGAGGGTGTTAGGCCAGGTTCTGAGAAACAGTCAGTTTGAATAAGACAGCATAGTCCCACTGAAATTAACACCTATGTTGGCTACCTCATTTACCTATGAGATAATACGAGTCTCTTTTGCATGGCCTTTAAGGCTGTGCACATTTTGGCCTCAAACCTTCCATCCTATAACCTTACCTACTGCTACCTCTGCTCCTGCCTTGTGTACTTCACATCCCTGCCACACTGAACGCTTCTTAACCTTAGCGTGCTGTGGTCTGTCATGTGTCTAAGATTTTGCATAACCAGGCCTCTCTGTCTGGAATTCCTTTCTCCCCTTCTCCTCTTTTGGTCTGTGGAATGCTTACTCATTCTGCAATACCTGATGCAGATATCTTATTTGGGAGAATTTTCATGAGTTGATTACTTCCTTGTTTATACTTGTACTTCTCTTTGCTGATAGTGTTATATTGTATTTGTTAATGTCTGTCTTCCTTATAGGATTGTGAGCTAGTTGAAGGCAACGAATCTTGCCTCATTCATCTTTGTATTCCTAAGACCTATCATAGTATATAGCACATTTTAGCAGCTCAGTAAGTGGTTCCTGATGGACTGAAATAAATGGATGAATGTACGTGCATACATGCATGGATAGAAGTGGTAACTACAGTATTGCTCATCTCAGTGGAAATGACAGTAACTGTGGAAAAAAGAAACTTGGAAGTTACAACTGGCTTGATCTTCTGGGGAAGGCTTTGACATCTGCAGGTAGATCCTTACCTGATGGCCAGGGAATCTTTGGACTAGATCTTTAGGGTCCCCTTAAGCTGTAAGAGTTGATAACTTTATTTTGGCTGTATGACTTCAAATCCAAGAGTTGGAACACTTGGCTTGTAACACTTTTACCAGCTGGCTGAGAAACAAGGGTAGTTTGCTCAACACAACTTGTCATTGCCTCTTACCTTGGTTCTCTGAAATCTACTTCTGTGTCGGTCAATGACAGATCATTAGGCTCATTCCCAAAGGAACTGGTTGTCAGGTAGGCATCATTAAAACTGGTGAAACGTCTTAGTTTCAGCTGAGCAAGGCAAATATGATGCTATCTAATCATGACAGGCATGGTGACGTGATGTTCCGAGAAGCGAGGAACATCTTTCAAGACTACTGCCTACCTCAGTGTAGGCAATTACTACAGTCAGTCAGTAGTGATCAATATGCAAAGCTTAAGGTAGAAACATCAATCCATCCTTTAATGCAAAAGCATCAGCAGCTGAAGGTTTTCTTGGAGGGGGAGGAGTGAACTGATTATCCACCACGTCGTTTCCAAACGTGGAAAGTTGATTTTTATAATGAATTTGCAGACATATCCATTTTCAGATATGTGAATAATAAAAAGAACTAAAAGCTTTCACAAGATCTTTTTTCAGTATCTGCTTGTCTCACAGTCTTGCTTCCTTTTAGTCCTCTAGCCCCTATGCCACATCCATTATCATCCTGAAAACAAAAATAATTCAGACCACTTAAATGATGTTTCAATGACACACTATCCATTAGCATTCAGAAAAAGCCAGCACTTTCCAAAGAGAAACGTGACACTCTCACTTATTCTTTCTCTCTTGTTTCTTTACTTGAGGTGAAATTTCAGCTTCTCTTGGGATTTCTTATTTTATAAGAAAATAAGACATTTTCATAAGGTGGTTATTTTTGCAGATAATGACCTGACCCCTTCTAAAACCACCTGCTTGGTTGGTTACAAGGGGTAAGGTAGGGGTTAATAGTAGTCTGTTTCATTCATTTTTGTTTGTTTACCGTGATTGTGAAGCAGTATATGCTCAAAGCAAAAATTTTGGATAAAATATACAATCCTGGCATCATGCCCAGGAACAGCTGGGCAGGCTTCTGGCTCTGGACACCAAAGAGCAGCTTTATTTAGAGCAGACCACAAAATAATTGGAGGCCAGAGAACGGTGCAAACATTTTGCTACCATTTCCTTCGGGTTTCCATTCAGGCAGTGCTGACGCTCCTCACATGAGTGGTCAGAAGTCCCTCTCTTTTGGTCTCCTACCCCTTCCTCTTTATCACTCTCCTGCTGGGGCTCCAGCTGTACCCTATGGTCATGGTTGGAAGTTCCATAGTCAAGAGGCTTTTTGTATTCACAGTCATCTCCCTGGTGTCTAGAATAATGCCTGCCATGTGATAGACCCTCGATATATTTTTGTTGACTAAATGAAGTTTGCAGAGGAAGATATTGACCTAGATAAACCACCCTCTCTATTGCCATCACTTTCCCCTCTCAATGCATAACGTTGGTACCTGAGGCTAGAAGGCCCTCTTCCTACCAGGGGAAGATGGGAAGGCACAAAGACGATGAAAGGAAAGGAAACCCTATCTTGCCACATTTCAGAAGTGTTTGAAGAAGATGGGAAAACTCATCCACAGTCCCTTTACTCAGAGGAAACAAATGACCTATTATCTTCCAGTCTTTTTTTTCTATGCATTTTTTTTCCATAGTTGACATTAAAGTTAAAAAAATTTTTTTTCAGTGTATTCTAAATTACATTGCAAATTGGTCCAGTAAAATGTATCTGCTTAGATTAGTAGCAACCATGTTTAATTTGTTTGTTATAGTATTTTCCTTTGATTCTAATACCAATGATTTTTGCATTTTAATGCTTCTAAAATCATGGATAAGTCTTGCAGTCAATGTGTTGTTTTTTTAAATAAATTTATTTATTTATTTTTGTCTGCATTGGGTCTTTGTTACTGCACGTGGGCTTTCTCTAGTTGAGGTGAGCGGGGGCCACTCTTTGTTGTGGTGCACGGGCTTCTCATTGTGGTGGCTTCTCTTGTTGTGGAGCACAGGCTCTAGGCACGTGGGCTTCAGTAATTGTGGCACATGGGCTCAGTAGTTGTGGCTTGAGGGCTCTAGAGCACAGGCTCAGTAGTTGTGGTGCATGGGCTTAGTTGCACAGCGACATGTGGGATCTTCCCAGACCAGGGCTCAAACCCGTGTTCCTGCATTGGCAGGTGGATTCTTAACCACTGAACCACCAGGCAAGCCCTAAATGTGTATTTTTAATGTCGATGGTAAATCTTATCATCAATGACCTCTTAGAGTCCATGAGTATAGTATTTGGAAATAGTATAGAGTAGAGTTGCTTTTGATTTTTTCCTCATGGAAAAGTGACTGGACTGACCTGCCTTTGTTTTTATCTTTATTATTTATTTATTTACTTATTTGGCTGCACCAGATCTTAGTTGTGGCAGGCGGCATCCTTAGTTGTGGCTCGCCAGCTCCTGAGTTGCAGCACACGGGCTCCTTAGTGGTGGCATGCAAACTCTTAGTTGCGGCATGCATGTGGGATATAGTTCCCTGACCAGGGATCGAACCCAGGCCCCCTGCATTGTGAGCACGGATTTTTATCCACTGTGCCACCAGGGAAGTCCCTGGACTGATCTGCCTTTACACTTCAAAAAATATTTCTCTGAACCTTTCATAGCCTTCTTGGTCCCTACTTCTCCCTGTTTACTTCTTTTTTTTACATAAACGTATTTTTATTGTGGTAAAGTTCACATAACATAAAATAACCATTAACCACTTTAAAGCTTCCAATTCAGTGGCATTTAATACATTCACAATGTTGTGCAACCATTACCTCTATCTAGTTCCAAGATATTTTAATCACCCCAAAAGAAGACCCATTAAGCAGTCACTCCCCATTCCTCTTTTCCCCTTGCCCTGGAAACCACTAGATTGTTTTCTGTCTCTATGGATTTACCTTTTTTGGATTCCCTGTTTATTCCCGAAGGTAACTCTGAAGGACAGGCCTTCTCACCTGACCTGTGAAGGCAGAGAATGCACGGGCCTGGCTGTGGCATATTATAACATGTTTATATGTGCTAAGACACCGGTATCAGGATTGGCCACTAAACATATATGCTGTTGGCAGTTGTAGAACTGTCCTGGGAATGTTTATAAATTACTGGTCATTTTATGTGAAGTCAATGAACAAGCAAGACTACTAACATGGTGAGAAAACTTGTGGAGATGAAGTAATGTTAAGAGCAAGGCGTGGCTCAGGTCTTCTGCTTCAGGATCTTAGCTTTAAGGTAGCAGCTGAGGCTGTGGTCTCATCTCAAGGCCCAACTGGAGAAGGTCTGCATCCAAGGTCACATGGTTGTCGGCAGATTTCAATTTCCTGTGGGTGGTATGACTGAGGGCTTCAGGTTTTTGTTGGCTATTGGCTTGGGGAATGCCCCCAGTTTCTTGCCACATGGGTCTCACCATAGCTCACAGCCTAGCAGCTTGCTTCATTGAAGCCAACAAGGGAGAAGGTCTTTGGGCAAGACATACATGACAGTTTTATGTAACATAGTCACAGATGTGACATCCATCACTGTTACCATATTCTTGGTTAGAAGCAAATCACAGGTTCTGCCCATGCTCAAGAGGAGTATCAGGACACTCAAGGACACAAGTGTTAGGAGGTGGGGGTAACGCGGAACCATATTGCTATATAAATGGGTCATCCAGTCACTCAGATCTGGCAGAGTGACTCATTTCTTTTTTTTAATATATATTTTTATTGGAATATAGTTGACTTACAATGTTGTGTTAGTTTCAGGTGTACAGCAAAGTGAATCAGTTATACATATACATATATCTACTGTTTTTTTAAGACTCTTTTCCCATATAGGCCATTACAGAGTATTGAGTCGAGTTCCCTGTGCTATACAGTAAGTTCTTACTAGTTATCTGTTTTATACACAGTAGTGTGTATATATCAATCCAATATCCCAATTTATCCCTCCCCCCACCCTCCTTATCCCCTGGTAACCATAAGTTTGTTTTCTAAGTCTATGAGTCTGTTTTTTTTTTTTTCTTTTTTTGCGGTACGCGGGCCTCCCACTGTTGTGGCCTCTCCCGTTGCGGAGCACAGCCTCCAGGTGTGCAGGCTCAGTGGGCATGGCTCACGGGCCCAGCCGCTCCGTGGCATATGGGATCTTCCTGGACCGGGGCACGAACCCACGTCCCCTGCATTGGCAGGCGACTCTCAACCACTGTGCCACCAGGGAAGCCCCTGTTTCTGTTTTGTAAATAAGTTCATTTGTATCATTTTTTAAGATTCCTCATGTAAGTGATATATGATATTTGTCTTTCTGTTTCTGACTTACTTCATTCAGTATAACAATCTCTAGGTCCATCCATATTGCTGCAAATGGCATTATTTTGTTCTTTTTATGGCTGAGTAATATTCCATTGTGTATATGTACCTCATCTTCCTTATCCATTCCTCTGTTGATGGATACTTAGGTAGCTTTCATGTCCTGGCTACTGTAAATAGTGCTGCAATGAACATTGGGGTGCATGTATCCTTTCGAATTGTGGTTTTCTCCGGATATATGCCCAGGAGTGGGATTGCTGGATCATATGGTAGCTGTATTTTTCGTTTTTTAAGGAACCTCCGTACTGTTCTCCGTAGTGGCTGTGCCAATTTACATTCCCACCAACAGTGTAGGAGGGTTCCCTTTTCTCCACACCCTCTCCAGAATTTATTGTTTGTAGATTTTTTGGTGATGTCCCTTCTGACCGGTGTGAGGTGATACCTCATTGTAGTTTTGATTTGCATTTCTCTAGAGCTAGTTCATTTCCATCCTTCATTGAAGAGTAAATTAGGTAAAGAAACAGCCTCCTTCTGAAGGACAGAGGGGGTATGAGGAGCACTTCTGTGCAGAGTATGCTGAATACTTGCAGTGCTGCCTAGAAACCACAGCCACTCACCATTTGGTTTGATCTCTCAAGGGAAACTGGGAAAAATGACAGTCTTTGAGGAAGATACTAAATGGTGATACTGCCTGATGGGCTCAACCTAAATGCTTGATTGGAGGTGTCTCCTGGAGCCTTGAGGGAACAGAATGGCTGCAATCACAAATAAGGCAATGCAGATAGATTCTCTTAAATCAGTGGCATTGTTTGTTAAAAATTCATCCTCCAAGGTCCAGTGTCAGCCAGACTTAGTCTGAAGAAATTCCTGAACCATTGAGGGGTTCTACTGGATGCATAAAGAGTGAACTCTACTCTGGCTAGCAACATACTTTTTGTGAAACATTTTTGGATCCCAGACGACATGACTCTGCTTGACCGACAGTATCGTTTGTCTGATTTTTCCCTGAATTGCTCCTGAATCTTTCAAAATCTATGACACCTAGCACCGTATCGCACACGTGGCGGGCACTGTATAAGAATTTTCAAAATTAATAAATTAATTCAAAAGAATATTTTACATACTCTGGTGGTAATCATAGGAAAGGATTCTCTCAAAAAGTAATTTTGAGTAATAATTGGTATTATTGGAAGAAATGGTAGCCTTTGAGTTGCTTATTTGAATAGAGCAGTATCCATGTGTATAAATAGTCATGTGTCTGTTTTAAGAGCACTCTTGCCCTTTGATAATGTTGACGTCTGCTTCCTCAGTTGGGAGTCGTCATTCTTTTTTTGTTTAATTAATTAATTTGATTTATTCATTTTTGGCTGTGTTGGGTCTTTGTTGCTGTGAGCAGGCTTTCTCTAGTTGCAGCGAGTGAGGGCTACTCTTCATTGTGGTGGGGGCTTCTCATTGCAGTGGCTTCTCTTGTTGCGGAGCACGGGGCTCTAGGTGCGTGGGCTTCAGTGGTTGTAGCGCACGGGCTCAGTAGTTGTGGTTCGCGGGCTCCAGCGTGCAGGCTCAGTAGGTCCACGGCATGTGGGATCTTCCCGGACCAAGGCTCGAACCCATGTGCCCTGCATTGGCAGGCGGATTCTTAACCACTGTGCCACCAGGGAAGCCCGGATTCGTCGTTCTTTGCTTCCAGTACTGTAGTGAATACAGTGGTTGTGAACTTAAAGGGCAAAGATAGTGAGAATCAGAGATGTCTCTTGGTATTATAAACCCTTTGACAGCTACTGCCTGCTCATTCTTTGTAGGTGTTTTTAATTAGAGTTTAGCTAAATTTTCATGCTTAGGATATTATGCTAAACTAGTCAGGGAGGAGTGAGTAATAAACGTTTTGGGAAAAGTTAATGAATGCATAAATGTTGTGAGTGGCAGTTTCTTTATAGATTACTGATCCTGTTCTGGAATTGTTTAAAGCAAAATTTTGATGCCAATATTGTGATGGTTGGACCAACCTACTATTGCTATTTAAGTAGAGCTAATCTCTGGTTAAAAGTGTAAGGATTATCTACACGGACCATTTGCTCCCAGGTTGGCTTCCTTTTGCTAATCTAGCTATTTCCAGGCTACTTCCTTGGACTTCTACTTCCATTTGATATACACTGAGGGATTATGAACTAATTTTTTAAATTGCCTAAGAAAAATGTCAATTAAAAAACCGACCAAATTCCAGCCAGGTGGAAGGTTTCTGTTTGTTAGTTTAGTGTTTATACAACTGCTTGCCTCTGTCAGTCTGTGTGACTGAGAGTTAACCGTGCAGCTTGACATGGACATCAATTCTGCTTTCATATTGATCAGGGGAGGCGTGAGCTGGGGAGGTTGTGATAGATGGCTTGTACCAGAATAGTCCTGGCAAAAGCTATGAGGCTGTGTCCTTCTCCAACTCATTAAATTAAAGCAGAATACTAAAAATGATATGCCAGGCATGGCAAGCCTTTCTTGGGATGCAGTTAATCAGATTTTCTGCTCGTTTGGAAAGAGCCATGACCTACCTACTGATCTTTAATAAAATGTTATTTTGAAAGAGCACACACATCATCTTTCCCAGCTTTATCTTTAAAAATCCAATCCTCCCCTTGGACCCATGGCTCTTGTTATGGGTTGAATTGCATCCTTCCCCCCTAAAAAAAGAGATATGTTGAAGTCCTAACCCCCAACACCTGTGAACATGACCTTATTTGGAAATAGGGTCTTCACAGATTTAATCAAGTTAAGATGAGGTCATTGGGATGGATCTGAATCCAATGTGACTGATGTCTCTATAAGAAGAGGGAAATTGGGGCACAGCCACAGCCACACAAGGATGCCACGTGGAGACACAGAGCCCCAGGGAAGGAGCCATGCGAAGACTGAGGCAGAGATTGGAGTGATGCTACCACAGCCGAGGAACAGCTAGGTCTACCAGAAACTGGCAGAGGCCAGGAAAGATCCTCCCCTTGAGGCTCTGGAGGGAATATGGTCCTATCAACACCTTGATTTTGGATTTGTAGCCTCCAGAACGGAGAGATAAATTTCTGTTGTTTTAAGCCACTTGGTTTGCGGTACTTTGTTGTGGCAGCCCTAGGAAATGAACACATTCCCCCTTGAGCTCCTGCTTTCTTTGCCTCCTTCCCTTCATAGCCAAGTTGCATATTGGCTGGATTGCAACCCCCTCCCAAAATTGTTCTTGTTGAGGTCTTCAGGAACCTCCCAGGAGGGGGGCTAAGCCTACAGACCCTGGAGCCCACTTGACTGGGTTCAAGTCCAAACTCCACTACCTTCTAGCTGTATGAACTTGGGCAAATTATTTAAACTTCCTGTGTCTTAGTTTGTGTTTATCAATAAAATGAGCCTATCCTGGGGGCTGTTGTAAGGCTTAAAAGAGTTAATACAGCCAAAGCATTTAGTGTAGTTCCTAGCACATAACTATCACTTAATGTGCATTTATTTCCATTAATACCATTTGCCACATATGTCGTCCCTTTTCAGATCTTACACTGCCTTTCTGCAGCATTGGGCTCTACTGGCCTCTTTCTTCTCTTGACTCTGTCTTCCATTGCCTTCCGGTCATCCTCCCTGCCTCTGGCTGAGCTTCTCCTAGGAAGACACTGTGGCTGGTGGGTAGAGCCCAAGGGTTAGAACCTAACAGATCTGGGCTCAATGCTCAGCTTTGTACTTATTAAAGTGAGTGACTTTGGACAGATTAACCTTTCTGAGCCCTAATGGTTTTTTTTTTTTTAAATAAAATGTGGCTAGTCTGACCTCACTGGGCATTTTTGAGGAGTAAATGAGATAATATAAGCAGAGGGCCCAGTATAAGCTGGATTCTTATGACTTGGACCTCCACCTCTGGCTCATCCTCTGACCCCCTAGTTTAAAGCTGCCATGTAAGGCCCTGCAGTTGGGGTCCTCCACAGCACCAAGGGGAGTTACGTACTTGAAGTAAAAATGGAATGCAGCAGCCCTGCCCCCGTCCACCTTCCAACTTTTGATGCAGAGATAGATCTGTGGAATATTCTTAAGGAGCTGGGAAAAGTCCTACCACATTGAAACTGGTCATATTTGCCGTTTTAATCTCACTAGCCTCTACATTCAGTGGTTACCAGGTGCCATGGCTTTGCTTTCTTCTACATGTCTTAGAAGCATTCTCCTTTTGAAGAAACCAGACTCTGGCTCTGGAGGGATAGCAGGGGAACCAGACATGATGTCTGATGGGAATCAACAGTTTCAGCCTGATTTCAGAAATGATTGATTCTAAGGCACCCAGTATGGGGAATCCAGAAGTGGTTCATGTGTGTTGTTACACAGAAAGGTGGGCTATAGGTATGAGAATTGGATTCTGGGAGGTAGGATGTCAGGAACGAGCCTTGGAGGAGGAATTGACATAAACCAGGCAGGATTTTAGGGCCTGGCCGGTGAGCTGGGCCTTGGGGAAGGTCTCTGGTCCTAGACTGGGCAATCAATCAGAATTGAGAATTTGGATCCTCTGGACTGAGCCAGCACAGGGCTAGGGAATAAGGGCTGAGAGGGATGAGCTAGATTCTTCTCTAAGCTTGCTCTGCGCCAGGCTAGTCATGGAGGAACCTCTCCGGGTGGGAGTACAGCCTGAAATTCGGAATGCAAATTAATTCTAAGCCTCATCAAATAGGGCAGAGGGGCTCAAGCATGGGCTCTTGGTGCAGGCTGTCTCTGCCACCATTACCTTGGGAACTGAGGTAGACCAAGGTGCAACAGTGGTCCCAGCTGGGAAGACCTGGAGAGGGAGAGCCAGGGAAAATAAAGCTAACAGATGCATGTCCATTATTGCTTGTGACCATTAGAAAAACACACGGAGGAAGTCCGGGAACCTGGGAACTCTGAAAACATCTTCCCTTTGTACATTTGCTGTATGAACTCTGTGAAAAGTCCCTTGACAGCCCCAAATGCCCTAGAGATACCGTTCTTCCTGGTCTTCATTGCTCTGAAGAGCAGTCACCTTTTTCTGCCAGAAAGGTTTTTTTTTTTTTTTTTTGCGGTATGCGGGCCTCTTACTGTTGTGGCCTCTCCCGTTGCGGAGCACAGGCTCCAGACGCGCAGGCTCAACGGCCATGGCTCACGGGCCCAGCCGCTTCGCGGCGTGTGGGATCTTCCCGGACCGGGGCACGAACCCGTGTCTCCTGCATCGGCAGGCGGACTCTCAACCACTGCGCCACCAGGGAAGCCCCGGAAAGGCATTTTGAAAATGATATTCTGACTCAGAAATGCTCCGTGTGGTTGCCTTATTTTCACATCTCTTAATGCAGATTTACCAGACACAGTTCTATAGGGATAATCTACAAGATCAATGTCATGGCTGTCCAGTTATTCCTTGTTGGCAATATCTGGATCTAAGACTCACAAATGCTGCAGTTTCTAGTGAACAAGCCACAGTTTTGGAGGACTATTAGTTACTAAAAGGAAAAGATATTTTCAAAAACTTTATACCTCTACCAGACCTTCACCAGTCTTTGCTGATGGCAGTCAATTTTTCTGTTAGAATTAGGACCAAATTGCCTTCCACGAGTTTGTTGGAGTTAAAATAAAGAGGCAAATTTGTGCAGGAGGGTGTACAAAGCCAAGAACAAGCTATTCCCTATTAGTGACAAAGAGTTACGAGGAAATAACTGCAAAGCTGACTCATCAATGCTGCTTTTACTACCCTGTTTAGGAGGCTCTAGAGATGAATTACTCAGTCTTTTCAGTGTAGGCAGACGAGTGAAAGAGTGAATGCGACATAGCTCAGGAAAAGTTGAAGATGAAATTGTGGTCGTATTAAATAAGATTCGAAACCGAATTCAATATTGCTTAAAATGGGCTATAATCCAATGAACTTAATACAAAGACGTTGAAAGCATTTTTTCCTTTCGCAGATTCTAGGACCATTTTATGTTTCAGTTGGTCTGAATCTTACTTTGTTTTCTGTGTGTTGACAACATGGCTTAAACTGTAAATATCCTCCTGACAGATCCTGTTACTTAGCTTTCCAATTGCTTGAAATCTGGAGCTGTGGTCACAAGGGAGTCCACCAGGCTGTTCATAGATTCCAGAGAACTCACATATAATGCAGGTTCTGGGGTTTTATATTCTACACACATCGAAGGATGCTACCTTTGGAAAAATCAAGAGAGTGTAAAATTTGTTCTATGAGTTAATAGCTTCTGGTTCTAGTCAAAGTCCATAGACTCCAGTTGGTCATTAACTCCCCATAAATGCCTTATGCAGAGAGAGTTATTGCTTCAGAGGGTTTTCAGTGGCATTATTTTTTTTGTGAGTGAATTGGCATTTACAGGGTACTTTTGAGATGATTAGTGTTCTAAACATTAGTTGAGTCATTTCCAACAGACTATTTGGAGTCCTCTCCACAGGCAGCAGCTGAAGAGACATTTTGAATCTGCATTCCCTAGACCTTGGGAAGGCATACTTAATGTAAAAGCCTGGCTATAAATGTTGACTTTAAAATTAGAGCTCACCCTGTGATGAGATTGAGTATCCTTGCCATGGCGCTTCTGAAATCTCGCCCCCCTTTCTACAGTGACCTTACTGTCCAGGGTGGGACAAAGTGTTTGGTAAAGTGGCCTAGTGTCATTCAGCGGGTCCACCAAGAGCGCGACCTCCCAGATTTATACGTACCCTGGGAAACCTGAAACTCTAGAAAGGTCATTTAAATATTTTATGCAGCCTTCTCCTGTTGCTGAAGACTCCCAGCCTTAACCTGTGCTAATGCAGCTCTCTTGTTTTGATCATTTATATCCCACAAAGCCTTCTTTTTGTGTCTCTACGATGGGTTATGTGCTCCACTTTAAACTGTCTGCTCTTTTTACCTCTGTCCACCGCGTTACTCAGCATTTAAAGATTCCTCCTATAGGAATCAGTCACCACTTGCATGAGTCCTTTGGGCTTATCCCTAAGACTCTTCCCAGTTCTTCTCTTTAAATGCTATGGCCTATGATAGAGTATTCCTATGCTTACTTCTTTAATTTACTGCTTTAAAAAAATTGAAGTATAGCTAATTTACAATGACATGTCAGTTTCAAGTGCATAGCAAAGTGATTCAATTTACTGCTTTTTGAGCAAGGCTGCAATGAAAAACAATGGTAGAAAAGAGCTGATTTTCCCACCTTTCCATTCTGGGACAGTTATTAGTACTATCTAACTTTTCTGAAGAAAAATGAAGAACCCGATTTAAACAAGAGATAGGGCAATGACCTGTGACACTCTGAAACTCCACGCATTTGAGTTTATGGGTGTACCGTGGTTGTTTTATTTATTTATTTATTTTTTGCGGTACGCGGGCCTCACTGTTGTGGCCTATCCCGTTGTGGAGCACAGGCTCCGGACGCGCAGGCTCAGCGGCCATGGCTCACGGGCCCAGCCGCTCCGCGGCATGTGGGATCTTCCCGGACCGGGGCACAAACCCGTGTCCCCCGCATCGGCAGGCGAACTCTCAACCACTGCGCCACCAGGGAAGCCCTATATTTCTTTAAACTTTTGTACTATCCTGTGCTTTCAGACCTGCTCAACCCTTATTTCTCCAGCAAGGTGTTCTGCTCGGTTCAGATTTGAGAGTGAAAGACTGTTCATGTAGGTGGTAGTGCGTGAATGATAGCTGGGTCTTTGTACGTCTGCTGCAGACTGCTAGAGCTGTTTCTTTAAAGATCATCTGGTTCAGGTAACACATTTAACGCTGGAGGACACTTAGGCCCTGAGAAGCTAAATAGCTTGGCCAGAACTATAACTCGTAAAAATCCAGCCCTCTTGTCTCTTGATCCAGTGTTTCTGGTCGCCACATCTAGCTGCCACACTTATTTTATTCACTTGATCCCTGTCTGTCAACACACACACACACACACACGGAATATAACATTTTAGGAAACAGCACCGGCTGTAGAGTCAGTCATACTTAGGTCTGAATTCTACTCAGCACTAACTAGTTATAGACTTAATTCAGCCCTTTAAGCTGCATTTTTTTCTCATGTGTAAATTGAAGATAATAAGAGTACCAAGCTCAGAGGGTTGTAGTGAAGATTAATCTAATGTGCATGTAAGTTGTTTAACAAATTGTCTGGTACCTGGTAAGTGCCCAATAACATGTCTGTCTGCCCAATAAAATCTCTTTCTGTATCTCCATCCATGTATACCAGGAACTGAGCTAATGCAAAGCAATACTTCTTTTTTGTTTTTAAAATTTTTTATTGAAGTATAGCTGATTTACAGTGTTGTGTTAGTTTCTGGTGTATAGCAAAGTGATTCATATATATATATATATAGACACACACACACACACACACACACACACATACACATACACATATGTATATATTCTTTTCCATTATGGTTTATTACAGGACACTGAATATAATTCCCTGTGCTATGCAGTAGGTCCTAGTTGTTCATCTATTTAATATATAGTAGTTTGTATCTGCTAATCCCAAGCTCCCAATTTATCCCTCCCTCACCCCCATTCCCCTTTGGTCACCATAAGAAACTTCTTATTAAAGTAGGAAAGTATCAGACTTCTTATTACAGCTTTTACACCATTTCATTGAACCCTACTTTGGTTATATTATATCAGTTATAGACTATATTGCTTAGGGTAAGTCTGAACTGTTATAGCAAAAACATCGCCAGATAATTCAGTGGCTTAAAAAAGAGAGAAGTTTATTGCTTTTTTCACATGGAGTCCAAAGTGAGCATTCCAGGTTGGCAGGCTGTTCTGCTCCATGGGTGATTCAGGGATGCAAGTTCCTTTTTAAGTTGCTGCACTGACATCCACTAGGGTGCTGTCAGTGTTGGGGATGCAGTTGATGGGAAGGAGAAGGAGAGTGTGAAGGAGGCACTTCTGGGCCCCAAAGTCACACATGACACTTTCACTGACATTTCACTGGCAGCAACTTAGTCACAGGGCCAGCGCTAACTGCAAAAGAATGGAAAATTAGGGCAGCTGGCCAGCACATGCCAGATACGGTTCTGTGGCTATAGAAGAAGGGGAGGATGGATTTTGGTGGACAGCCAGCAGACTTTGCATTTGAGCTTGATTCTAGGGAGCCAATAGTGCCGAGGGGTTGTGTGGCACGGTGGAAGGAGTCGTTGGTCAGGAGCCTGGGCTTCTCACTCTACTTCTTCTAGAGACTTGCATCATGACTTTGGCTAAAGCACCTAACCCCTTGCACTTCGGTTTCCTTAGTAGGAAGAAAGACCTGGGATTGATGAGCTCTAAGGTTCCTTCCAGCGCTGTGAAGCCCTCCCTGACCCGTATCTCAAGGGATCTCTTTCTCCTCTAAGCATCTCTTCACTGTGCATCTCATGGCACACAACTCCTGCAACTTTGTTAGGAGCTTTTATTCCATCTCATGAAGCTATGAGCTTTGAAAGGGAACAAGTATGTCTTTCTGTCCCTACAGCACTTTGCAGGTATCAGAAGATCAAAAAATATTTATGGGTTGGCTGATTGGTTGGTTGACAAATGTAAATCGCTGGGAACTCATTGGAAGAAGAAACTGTAGATATGAAGTACTGCAGACTGATTTTCTCTGGGAATGAAGCAGAGCTGAGAGAATAACCTCTAAGGTTGTTTTTTTTTTTTTTTTTTTTTTCCTATGCTCACAGTTTATGATTCTGTGACTCAGCAGCTCTGAAGTTGGGAGGAATCCCATCTCAGTTCCCTCCAGTGACATTCCCTCTAAAAGTTTTTTTATCGTCAGGTTGAATATCTGGACAAAAGTTTCCATCTCCTCCAGCGGCTTCTGCAAGGTCAACCTCATACATATGAAGCTTTAAAAGAAAATATTCTCACCTCTCGGAATAGAGCTATATTTTAAAATCCTTTAGTGTTTCAGGCAAGGGTCTGAGTACTCACAGGATATTAAAATGCAGGGCCATACAGTTTGCTAAGCTTTTGAATCACATTTTGTACATTTAAATTCTAAAACAAAGCCCTCAGAGATTCACTTTAAAAATAGTGAGTTAAGCATTTATTCTATAAAAATCTGAGTCCCTGTTTTGAAGTCGGCTACCATCAAGTTGTTACTGGTGGACAGTGACTGAATTGCCAAATAATGTAAAGCAGTGCTTCTCCAAACCGTGTGGAGCATTTGAATCATCGGGGATCTGATTAAAGTGCAGATTCTTATACTCCAATAAAGATATTAAAAAAAAAATAGTGCAGATTCTGATGCAGTAGGTGTGCGGTGGCTCCTGAGATTCTGCATTGTTTTTTTTTTTTTTTTTTTTTGCGGTACGCGGGCCTCTCACTGTTGTGACCTCTCCCGTTGCGGAGCCACAGGCTCACGGGCCCAGCCGCTCCGCGGCATGTGGGATCTTCCCGGACCGGGGCACAAACCCGTGTCCCCTGCATCGGCAGGCGGACTCTCAACCACTGCGCCGCCAGGGAAGCCCAGATGCTGCATTTTTGACAAGCTCCCGCAGGATGCTGTGATGCTGGTCCGTGGCTCAAGCTTTGAGCAAGGATGTAAGGAATATTTCCTATTAACGTGGCACTTTAAATATGCTCTGCTACTAGGTAAATATGAGGTCATTATGTTGCCTCATAGTCAAGTTATTTGCATATATGATCCCTTTAAGATGATAAGATCCTGAAACCCAGGGAAGAGCCCTATTTACTTCACCTCACTTTCTCCTATGAATTTAGCACACTGTCATGTATTTCATAAGCCCTTAAACTATTTTTTAAATGAATGATTGACAAGTTTAACTGGATGCTTGTTTTGTTCCAAGTAGTAAGTATATGTGTTTGACCTGGGACATATTTTGTTGCTTTCTCTATCAGAATTAATATATGAGAGGAAACATGGCCCCATAGAGGATCACAGTGGAAATATTTTTTTCATAGTGCTTTATTTATTTTCTTCTCCATTGATGTATGCATTAGCACACGGCCTGAGCATCCTCAGGGCTCCGGGAAGACACAGCCACCATTTTGATTGAAGTCACGCAGGCTTCCATCACTTTTTCCATTTAGCAGTGGCAGCGTGGTCTGTGCATTTCTTGAAATCCAGGTCCAAGGGAGAGGGTAGCTCCATGGCCTGACCCAGGACAGATGGGAAGTAATGAGTGTGTTTGTTTGTCCTGAACAAAACCCAAATGAAATCAAAGGACATAAGTGGTGAGGCATGAATAATTATATTTTTATCTAAATTTTCAGTGTGGTATTTTTGTGTTCAAACCATCACCAACACACGGTATGTAATACTGCAGGCTTTGGTAGCTTGACTGGTAAGTGACATTCCCAAATTCTTTTTTTTTTTTTTTTTTAAGATAAAGAATGTCCTTGGATGGTATGTCGTCGGGAAGCCATATAGATATTAACCTGGTAGGTAGCTAACTCTTCATTGCATATTTCAATATGGTTTCAAAGCCTTTCTCATCACTCAGTTGGCCAACATAGACACTGAGAGGAGTGGAAACTGGCCTTGATAATGCTGTAGAATCTATGTGTCTCCAGTCTCCATGTGCGAAGTGAAATGGGTTATGTAATCATTCACACCAAACCTGCTCGGCTCCATCCTCCACTTTACAGGTAGAGTCACAGCCTAGCTTTGCCATCACTCATGTGCTCTCCCAGACCATGAGCTCTGGGCCGACAGATCAGGGTTTGACTCCTGGCTCCACCACTTACTGAGTGTCCTCGTCTGAGGTATTTTGCTTTTACATGTCTTGGTTTCCTTAACTGTAAAATGGGGATAGTAGAATCCCTGGGGGTCCAGTGGTAAAGAATCCGCCTTCCAATGCAGGGGACGTGGGTTCGATCCCTGGTTGGGGAACTAAGATCCCACATGCCATGGGGCAACTAAACCCACCAGCCTCAACTAGAGAGCCCGTAGGCCTCAAACTACAGAGTCTACCTGCTCTAGAGCCCAAGCATCACACCTAGAGAGAGAAAACCCGCACGCTACAACTAGAGAGAAGCCCATGCACCACAGCAAGTAGACCACGCAACGCAATAAAAGTTACTGAGTGTTCTCGTCTGAGGTATTTTGCTTTTTAATGTCTCGGTTTCCTTAACTGTAAAATGGGGATAGTAGGATCAACATTCTTTGAGAAGTACTGAGGGCATTAATTCTCGGTATTAATTTCTTAGCATCCCAGCTCTAAGAAGCTAAACCTTTATGACTCTCTAGAGCTTACAGTCTAGGATATGATAACATATTTATAACAGTGTATGCATAGAAAAATGAAGACCATTACATGAAGACACATGCATGGTTGTCACATCAGGATGTGACTGATGTGACCTGTGAAACATGTCAACATCCTTAACTAACCAAAGTTATGGAAACTTAAGTAAGAATCCTGCAGTGCTAGAGACAATATAGCATGCTCCCAGACACAGTGACTGCCCTCATGACACCTACATTTCAGTGAGGGGAAGGGAACAGACATTAATCAAGCAATCACCAGTCTTTAAATTACTATTATGATTAGTACCATAAAGGAGATTAGGTAGCCAGAGATCTTATAGCAGGGGTCCTGACCTGAGGGGGATCAGAGAAGGCTTCCTGGGGCAATGTATTTGTGAATTCAGGCGCATAGGAAAGGGGGAACAGGGGCTGAGAAAGGAGCATTTCAGGGAAAGGGAACTGAATTGTAATGGCTGGAGGCAGGAAGAAGTATTTGAGGACTTGTAAGAAAGCAGGTGTGCCTGGAGTTAAGAGGAAGTACAGGGAGGCTAGTGAACCTAATAGGGACCAAACTCTGCAAGACCTTGCTTCCCAGGGTAAGGATGTGGGATTTTATCCTGTGAGTAGTGGGATGCTGTGGAAGGGTTCTAATGTGCTATTTGAGTTCTAAAGGTGTTGCTCTGGCTGCAGGATGGCTAGGGGACGCTATGTAGAGAGTGACAATGTAGTAGAGAGGGAGCAAGAGCAGATGAGGGAAGCCAACGAAACGAGTAGCTTGTTGCAATCGACTGGGCAAGAGGAAAGCTGGCTTTTGCTGGGACAGGGAGGAAAATGGATGGATTCAGAGTGAGTTAAGAGGTAGAATCAAAAGGTCTTCATGGTGATTGGATCTTGGGAGGGAGGATGGAAAGTGTAAGGGTGACCCATATGTTTCTGGCTGATGCAGTTGGGTAGGTAGTGGTGTCATTACTGAGATGGGGAAGACCAGGGTATGACCCGAGTTAGGGGCAGAGTAAGTGTGGGGAGAGGGAGAGATTACTGGTTAAATTTCAGGTACATGAAAAGCACTTGAAGGAGAGATATGTCTGGAGCTTAGACGAGAAGCTGAGCTGGAGCTGTCCATTTTGTAGTCCTCAGTATTAGATGGTAACTGATGCCATGGGAGTAGATGATATTGCCTAGGGAGCAAGCTTAGAGGGAGAAGGGTAGTGACCTGGAATGGGACCTGGGGAAGCTTTAGTAATTCAGAGATGAGATAGAGTAGGTCAAACCCCCAAAGGAGGCTAAGGAGGAATAAACTGAAAGGCGAGGGGAAGCGTGGTGTCATAGAAGCCAAAGGAAAGGACTGTTTCAAGATAGAGGAGTGAAAATGCGGCTGAGAGGCAGGTGAACCAACCAACAACAGGTCTGAAAATGCTTAGATGCTAAGCTCTGAAATCAAGAGACAGTTCACATTAAGTATTTGTAGAATGCCCGCAGGAACCTAGCACTTCCTCAGCTCCCTCCTCTGTGAAATGGGCATGGCAGTAGAGTTGTTTCGAGAGTTGCATGGCATATGTGCAAAATATTTAGCACAGGGCTGGAAACCAGTAAGCATACAGTAGGTGTTAGTTGGTATAAGAATGACCAAAAGTTTTATGGAGGAAATGAGAGTTAGAGAAGCTGGGGACAGGGTTGTAGATGACATAGGGCCTGGTCTGGCTGGAGCTTGGTTTGTATCTGGGAGGGTGGAAAAGTGCAGGTGGGTCCAAATGAAGGAGAGCCTTGGATGCTGGGAATAATCTGAGTGGGAGATGACCAAGGCCTGGGATAAGGTCAGGGAAGTTGGGGGAGCAGACAACTTTTAGATAGTGTATCAGAACTTTGATAGTGGGCTGGACTAAAATAGAGAAGTTGAAAATAGTTTTGAACATTCAGGCTTAGAATATGCTAGAATTTTCTCTTTCTTTTAGTGTGTTTAATTTTGAGTTGTTAACTATGTAGTCAAGCCTAGGATGTCTTTTAAAGAATGCTCTATGAAACTCAGGTGGAAGCAATAGGCCAGTGTCACCTTGTCTCCTGATGTAGAGTGAACGAAGGCTGAAGGCCAACGGTGGAGCCCAGAAGGACCTCCAGAGGCCAAAGGAGGAAGTTCATATAGACCTTTTTTTTTCTTTTTTTTAAAATTAATTTTTATTGGAGTATGTTTGCTTTACAATATTGTGTTAGCTTCCACTGCACAACAAAATGAATCAGCCATACACATACAGATATCCCCTCCCTTTTGGACTTCCCTCCCACTTAGGTTACCACAGTGCATTAGGTAGAGTTCCCTGTGCTATACAGTATGTTCCCATCAGGCGCATATAGACCTTTTGAATTCAGAGAAAGAGCATTTAAATCCAGAGTGGTGATGCCCTGGACTGAAAAGGACATGGATTATTTGCTGTAACAAATGATGACCCATTTTATCAAAAGTTGTGGAGAGGCTAAGAGTTTTCTCTATTCCATAAATGTTATCTATATGAATATATTGGCAATGAAAGTCTAGTTATTTGTTTTCTTTGGCAGAACTGTTAACTTTATAATCTTAGCTGAGCTGGATGTTGGCATCAATTGAACACTTAGTAGTCTTGGCCTGGACCAGTGGCGTGCTAGGATGTGTGGACAGTAGAATGAGTGCAGCCCTCTTGTAAGGGTGGTTCTATGTCAAAGTTTTGCGGCATCTGTCACCTTCCTGGCCAGGCCTATCCCGGGGAGCCTGACGCTGCTGAGAATATATGACTTTCTTTTTTTCTTTCTCTCTCTGTCTCTCTTTTTTTTTTTTTTTTTTTTTTTTTACTGTGGAGGGGCTGTTTGTTTAATTTGGTGTTTTCTGAAGTTATCGATTGGCTCTAGACATGGATTTGGTTAATTTTAGCATCATCTTTTAGTGCTGTTCTTCAAACTGCATTATTTGTTTGCTGAGCTGCCACAGATTTTGCATTGCTGTAGATCACTGGCAGGAGCATAGGAATAAATATTATTAGATTCAAGAACCTTGGATCCTTTATGTGTCTGATTAGCCAAAGCTGCATCCCTGAAAGAGATGTTGCCTGACTTCATGGTATACACAGAACAACAAACCAGGAATCTTTCCTTTATTTGTAAAATTATCCTTAATTAATGTCCTTTATTCCTATTTCATTGCTGTTCGTGACATGATGTCACATAATGTTGATATTATTATGAAGTGGAGGAGCTTAATGCCACTCTACCCAGCTCTGTTCCCTCCTTCTAAGTAAACTTACCTTCTCATTAAAAACCAAGAGCAGGTGGATGCCAGGAGCTGAGGGAGAGGAAAATGGGGAGTTGTTTAATGGATATAGATCTCAGTTTTGGAAGATGAAAAAGTTCTGGCGATCCATTGCACAACAATCTGGGTATGTGGAACACGATTGAAGTGTACTTTTAAAAAGGGTTAAGGTGGTAAGTTTTATGTTTTGTGTGTGTTTAATCACAATTTAAAAAAAGCAACAGTGAAACAAAAACAAAAGAAAGAAGCAAACTCAACACAAAGCAAGACCAGGGAAACAGCTGGGCTCTTCTTTCTCTGGTTACTCAGCTGGGCAGCTTGTTCCCTCGCCCCCAGGACTGTTGCCCAGGAGTAACCTCAGGTCTCAGTGTCTGTGCCTGGTCTCCTTATGTTCTTCCCTTGATCGGTCGCTCACTGTGGGAGAGTGCACTCACGTGGTTGATTTGTTTGCCACTGGCTCAACCCAGGTCCAATGCGGAGAGAGAGAGAGAGGAAGGCACAGGTTTGAGTACTATAAGACAGGGCTTTGAGGAATACGGTCCTTCTTGGACTTGCTTAGACTGAACTGAACTCAAGTAAAGCAGCCAAGAGCTGTATTTCAGCCTCCACAGACTTCGGAGAAGGGTCTGTTTTGTCTCCCTCCTCCCCATGTTACTTCGTCTGCAGGGCTGGACAGTGTTATACTAATGGCAGTTACTTTGCCAGTTGAAAAATCAAAACAGAGAGGAAAACCATCTGGAAAATGCTGCACTTGAAGCCAACAGTTAGAACGTGAATGTCATGCTGTGGGACCTGAGATGTAGACAAATTACTGTGAAATCCAGGTTCGAATTGGTTGTTTTGATGCTCTATGTGAGAACCTAGATGGATACAAAAGTCTTTACCAGAAATACCTCTGGGTAGAATCATTCACTCTCTAAGCCATGGGAACTTTGAATCATAAGGGGATCAGACTCAGATTCAGAATCAGGGTTGAGACTTAAAGTAAGTGTTGTTCTTCTACTTTAGAGCTACAGTGAAGGTGCTTATGCTGTTGGAAGGGTGAGCTTACTCTGTGGCACCTCATGTTACTAAGTCATCATCCTTGAAAATCCTCAGCGGGAACTAAGCTCTCTCCCTGAGCTTTTGCAGTAGTAAGAACACTCCTTAATTAATGCCTTCACTCATTATTTGTGACAGCCATTCTTGCCATCATGGGGGCTTAACCACTTGTGTTATTCATCCTCACGAGGTCGTTCCTGTGAGATATAAGCTCTCTGAAGGCAGGGACTGTGTCTTAGTTATCTTTTCTTTCATCCTCCAGCAAGTGCCTGGTCACAGAAAAATCTTAATAAATTGTTAAATTGAGTCAAAACAGAGAATCAATGTAGGCTTATCAGATTAAAGGCATTTGGTTCTTCTGGGTCTACATCTTTGCTTCTACTTTGTACCGTAAGATAAATGCTACTTTTGATGTGAAACCATCATACCTAAAACTTACTGCTGACACAGACGGGGAGAGAGGGAGAGAGGCTCTTTGAAAAAAGTGTGAAATGTGTGTGTCTATGATTATGACATTTTTGTAGTTCAGAAACAAATACGTATATGTTGCAGCAGTAAACGATCGTCTATTCTCTGTGGCACAGTTTTTCTTTGATTTTCCTTAAGTTTCTTTCTCTCTCATCAGTGAGGCTTATTAATGCTATTCTAAAGTCCAGTGGGTTGATTTTCTTATCTATGAAGTAAAAGGTTTAATGATGGGCACAAAGCATTTCCAAATTGCGTTTGAATGACTTTCTCTCTTCTTACTCAATGTCAATCAGTCACTTAAAAAGGCTACTTTGCTCGCCCTTCTCTAGCTTCCATATGTCACATGTCTCTCTACTGTTTCTCCTCTTGCTTGTTAGGTTTTCACCTTCTTTTTACTTTCTTTCAGTTCTTCTCATTTCCAACATGTTCCTTGTGATTTTTTTGTTGTTGTTGTGCCCCTTCTATTAGAAGTGCCAAGATCTCTCCAGGAGCAGACAGGCATGAAATGCTGACTGCCAAGGTGAACGTTCAGATAATTTGAAGGGCAGGAAAAAGCCATATTGGCCAGTATGACAAGGATATCTTTTATCGTCACCACACATACCCAGTTTTCCTTTAAGGCAGCCTCCCATTAATTATGTCCAAATAAGTTTTTTGAAAAGCATGCTATTTAATTTTCTTGCTTCATCTGTCATTGAGTCCGTAGCAACTTGATACAGCCTGATGTCTTTATATTTTTAGAATGGGAGAAGTAAGTATTAGTTAGCAAAGTTCATTTAAACACCTGGCAGATGACAAGATAAAAGACGCAATTGCTTCGAGGAGGGAGCCTTGGGTTTTTCCTGCTGTGAGCTTTCATTACAACTCTCCAGAGATCCCAGTGTCACCTTTACCTCTCTTGTGAGCGGTCCTCCTGGGCAACATGTATAAGCTCATACTCAGCTGACTGGGGTTCTTTTTTGCAGCATTCTACTGCAGCTAAATTGGCCACTTTAACATCTTCCTGTCCCACTCAAGGCTGCAGACGTTTCCCTTTTCTGCTTAGAGAATATTTCTAAGTTCTGTTTGGTTCTGCTTCAGACCTGCTCACTCATCTGGTTTCCTTGGTTTCCGTCCTATTGTTATTCGCCCAGATTTTCCAACGTTAGCCAGCTTTTCTGGATGGATGCCTGTTTGGGGGGGTTTGCTTGGCTTTTTGACCCAGTGAGTCCCTGAGGCCCTTTGTTTCTATCTCTATGCAGTGCAACCTCCCACCTCTCACCCAAGTTCCTAGTCAATGCAACTCATGCCAACCTGGAACCAATGCCTCAGATTCCTACTTGTTAGGAGTAGAGAGAAGTCAGACTCTACTATTAATCTTGGAATATGAATACCTTACTTGAAAGTATATGTAATTAGTGGTAAAGAGCACAGGCTCTGGAGCCAGACCTCCTGGGTTTAAATCTCAGGTCTGGCCCTTACGAGCTGGGTGATCTTGGGCAAATTACTTACTCTTTCTTGCCCAGTTCTGTCATCTGCACAGTGGCGGTAATGGTTGTACCCGCCTTACATGGTTGATATGAGGAGTAAACAAGTTAGTTCATGTAAAAGGCTTAGAACAGTGTGTCTGCTATACAGTGAGCACAATATAGTGTTAACTGTTACTAAGAAATTGAAACCCACATCCACTGAATTCTGACTCTGCCGGAAGGAGGGCAGATGGATGAGATCAATGTTTATCAAAGGGAAGTCCACAAGTTTACTATGAGAAACTTTAAATCTTGTGCTTGCATTTGGATGAGAATGTGAATCCACTAAGATAAGCATATTTTGGATTATTTGGGTGATTCCTCAGAGCTGAGCGTGCCGCGTGATTGCTTTGTGTTTATGATGACGTTCTCATGCAGTGAAGGCCACGACATTGAGGCCGGCAGGCAAGCCCGGCCATGGTTCTTGGAGAGAAGAGGGGAGGGGATGGAGTCTCCTACAGCATGTGTGGCCTGAGCTTGCTGTGCTGTCAGGGACCAGTCCTGCAGCAGTCAGTGCAGTAGCCATAGAGCGACGGGTGGTGTCGATTTGGATTTTTACTGGGATTCTGTTTACTTTATGAATTTGTTTTGGTTTTACAGTCATATAAAAGAGCTGTCAGGATTAGAGGTTTAAACCTAGTCTTGGGGTTGTGGTTATTTAAGTAACATTAGAATAAAAATAATTTGTTAGCACTGCCATATATTCCTCAAACCTGAGAAAGACAAGACCAGTCTGTGAGTCCCAAATGCCAGTTCACAAATCGTGCTAGTCAGGTTATTAAAAAAAAATTCCTTGGGGAACTTGTTAGAAATACAGACTCTTGGGGAATTCCCTGGTGGTCCAGTAGTTAGGACTCTGAGCTCTCACTGCCGAGGGCATGGGCTCAACCCCTGGTTAGAGAACTAAGACTCCACAAGCTGCGTGGTGTGGCCAAAAGAAAGAAAAGTACAGACTACTCTTGGGCTGTGTCCTGGAGCTGCTGAGCTGGGCGTGTGGATCTATCTTTGCTGAGTTGCTCAGGTGATTCTGCTAAGCAACAGGTTTGGGCCTCTTTGGAACCGATGACCTCTCAATACTCTTCACAGTCTTAATGAAGAGCATTCATAAGGATTGCTCTTAGGATTCAGTGGATTCAGTGTCTTCATCTTCAAAATTGAGATAATGCTACTTGTTCCTTTCTTACTGCACAAGGGAGTAGGGAGAAGTCATGAGGCAATTTTCATAAGTATTCTGGAAGAAAAGTACAATTTAAGTGTAATGTATTGAGGCCAGAATTGAACTAGATCATCTCAGCATGCAAATCATTCCCTAGGAACAAAGAGGAGACTTGGGTCTATAGAGAGCATCAACAGGCTGAGTTTGCCACCAGGGTTCCAGTTTCCAAAAGCGTTGGTCCACCTTTGGCATGGAATCAAGCCCTATGGAACCTGGTACGTTACTGTGAGATTTACAGATCAGGAAGTTGGTGGTGACAGAGGCAGGCAGGCTGGACAGGGAGGTCTAGTTTCCTTGGGCTGCCATAACAAAGAACCATACGCTGGGTGGCGTAAAACAAGAGAAACGTACACAATTCTGGGGACTAGAAGTTGCAATCAGTGTCAGCAGGGTTGGTTCCTTCTTGAGGCTGTAAGGGAGAGTCTGTTCCATGCTTCTCTCCTAGCTTCTGGTGTTCTGGGGGATCCTTGGTGTTCCTTGACTTGGAGATGCTCACTCCAATCGCTGCCTTCATCATTACATGGCCATCTTTTCCCTGTGGGTCTCTGTGTTTTCCCATGGCATTCTCCTCTCTCTGTGTCTCTCTCTTCTTCTTATAGGGACACCAGTCATATTGGATTAAGGGCCCATCCTGCTGTAGTATGACTTATTTTAATTTAACTAATTATATCTGCAAGCATCCTATGTACAATTAAGTCACATTCTGAGATACTGGAAGTAAGGACATCAGTATATCTTTTGCGGGGGACACAATTTAACCCATAGCACCATTTTTCTGTTTACATAGGCTAACACGAGATATTTCTGAGTGAATTCTTTTCCCCAAATTGATTTGAAACGCAGAGGGCATTACCCCTTAGAAACCATGTTATATGTCGTGGTGAGGTCCTTGGGGCAACCATAACTGCGGATTTAGCTCACAACGTACTGGAAGCAGAATTTCTTCTAAGGGTCCTACAGAATCTAACCAACGCACCAGAAAAGGTTTCAGTGAGAAAATGTGTTCCAGGTTTCAACGTTGGGTGCTAAGAACCTATTTCTCCCCATAAGCTCTTAGAAACTTCACTCTTAGGTTTATTTCTCTCATCTTGATTTTTCTGTGCTTATTTACATTTCTCTTTTTTTGGTGTGTTATTCTCTATTTTGGTTCTGATATTACCTTTTTTTTTTTTTTTTTTGCGGTACGCGGGCCTCTCACTGCTGTGGCCCCTCCCGTCGTGGAGCACAGGCTCCAGACGCTCAGGCCCAGTGGCCACGGCCCACGGGCCCAGCCGCTCCGTGGGATCCTCCCGGACCGGGGCACGAACCCGCGTCCCCTGCATCGGCAGGCGGACCCTAACCCACTGCGCCACCAGGGAAGCCCCCCTGATATTACCTTTAACGTCATTATCATACCTGAAATCCTTTGTGGAAGGAGTGAAGCATGGGGAAGAGAAATGCTCTGTGCTATAAAGTCTTTTTCTCACTTCTGCATTAAAATTTGCTTTTCACAATCCTGTTTTCCCAGCATCTTCTCTGCAATTCTAACTATACCTAGCCATCCAGTACATGAACTTCTCTATTGTGTATGTGGAGTTCTGGTGCGTTCCATAGTATTGAGTCAGAGGGGCTCTCAAAAATGAGAAGTAGTAGGGGCTTCCCTGGTGGCGCAGTGGTTGAGAGTCCGCCTGCCGATGCAGGGGACACGGGTTCGTGCGCCGGTCCGGGAGGGTCCCACATGCCGCAGAGCGGCTGGGCCCGTGAGCCATGGCCGCTGAGCCTGCGCGTCCGGAGCCTGTGCTCCGCAACGGGAGAGGCCACAGCGGTGAGAGGCCCGTGTACCGCCAAAAAAAAAAAAAAAAAAAAAAAAAAAATGAGAAGTAGCATATTCTGATGGGTTGACATTGTGTTTACTTCAAATTATATTGTTTAAAAAAGTCTTTGTGCTGGCTGCAGGTCTCAGCCCTCTTCCTCCTGTTCCAGGCTTCTTAATGCTCTGTTGTCATCTGTTCAGGGAGGCTAGTCCTTGGCCTTAACCTGATATGGCCCTTCCTTTAGAGGCTGAAGAGTTTATGGGAAATGGTTTAAAAACTTTCTATAAAGTCCTTTTCTGAAATCAGGTAGTAGATATTGGTGAAGTGTTATAAAAGCAATGTGTCCAAATATCTTCAGAATAATCAGATATGAATAAAATCAGTTAAATAGGCTTTTTTTTTTCTCTTAGATTAAAAGGGATGGTTAGTTCAGGTCCTCTGAGAAGCAGAGTCAAATGGGATTATGTGTACAAGAGATTTACTGGGAGGCCACCAGGGAAGGATAAAGGGAAGAGAGCAGGGGTGGGCTGGGAGAGGTTTCAGATTGCAGTGCAGGTCTGACTCTGTGAAGGGAGAGGTGGAAGGAAGGAGGACTGGTAGGAAAGGATGCAGATGACAGCTCAGTTCTGAGAATGTTTTGGCCAGGCTGATTGTGAGTTCTTGAGCCCAAGTTGCCCATTAGAGGACCCCTCTGCCCCACAGGCCTGGACCTGCACCAGTACCCACCTCATGCCCAGCCAGTGTCTAAGAGCAGCCCAGGGGACACATGCACACTGTGGTGGTGGATCCAGAATTGGGGGCAGGTAACCCATACTTCCCTGCAGCAGGAGAGCTAAGCAGGCAATTCCATGGCTTTCATGAGGATCTCTAGGGGTGCATGAACTTGGACGGTAAAAATTACATCCTTATTTTCACTAACTGAATTTTAGTATTTTGTCTAATCATGAGTGGAGCCAGTAGCCATAGTAGTATTAGCAGTAACTGTGTCTTTCTCACCAATAAATATTACAGATAGTTTTATATCAGCATTATGGTTGTCACAGATATCTTAATATGTCAGTTATGCTCATCATTACTTTGAAAGTATGGTGGTTATTAGACCCATCCCTTGATCTTCTTATTGAATGACAGAGTAAAAAGGCATATTTACTGTTGTGTCACAAATTTAAAAACTAATTTGATAATGGGATTTAAATATAATTGTTTCTTGAGAGTTTTATACATCTTATTTTATGCATTTATAAACATGATTCCAAGAAGGGGTCTATAGTCTTCTCTGACAGACAAAGGAGTACATTGCACGGAAATGGTTAAGAACCCCTCCTGCAGATAATATTCAGTAGAACCCTTTTATTTTATTTTTTAAAACATTTGTTTACTTATCTATTTATTTTGGCTGCACCGGGTCTTAGTTGCGGCATGTGGACTTCTTAGTTGCGGCATGTGGACTTCTTAGTTGCGGCATGTGGGATCTAGTTCCCCGACCAGGGATTGAACCCAGGCCCCCTGCATTGGGAGCGCGGAGTCTTATCCCCTGGACCACCAAGGAAGTACCAGTAGAACCATTTTAATTGTATTATCCCAATTATCCTTTACCTCGCTCCAAGTGTATGAGAGCAGTAGCCCCAGTCCTCATGAGAGTATGTTACTGTGGAAGATGATTCATTAATTCAACAGTGTCCCTCGCATGCCAGGTGCTGTGTGGTGCTGAAGCTCCAACAGTGAGCAACACAGGCACCTCCTCCCTCAGAGAGTTTAATCGACTAACAGGAAGGACAGCCATTAAGCAAGAACAGTTATGGTTATATTACCGTGTGCCATGTGATGGTAACAGCATGGGAGCCCCAGGAGGCTCTGGCTGCCCCAGGAGAGGGACCTGTGTAGGAGTCTGAACAGACCTCCCTGAAAAGTGCCCTTTAAGCTGAGCCTGAAGAATGAGAGGAGTGAGTTGGGAAAAGAGGAGGTGGAGACAGAGGTTAAAGTGTGAAGATTTGACAGTGAGACACACTTAACTCGTAAGAGCTGAAATCACACAGAACTTGTAAGCCATGTGAAGACGTTTAGACTTTTCCGCAAAGGCAAGAGGAAGCTTTGAAGGCGTTTTAAACAGGGAGTGATGTGATCAGTTTCCTTTCAAGAATATTACTTGGAAAGAAACAAGGGAGGCCTTTGTGGCACTAAGATGAAAAAAGATGGCAGCCTCCTAGGAAGTACATGGTGGGAGAAAACAATGTCAAGTAAGACAATCAAGTTATTCTTGTTTGATTTCTTTTTGGCTCTGTGTGAATGAGTGGGTCTTGAATCTCTACTTGTTAATCTATCACAGACTGCGTTACAATCGTGGAAACATCTTTCTTAGAGTTAAGATGTTCATAGTAGCTGCAGTTCTCTCCAAAGTCTATTGCAGATGCCTCTGTGTGAACATAAAACCTCACACAAATCTTGGAAAACTATTTGCCTATAATGTTGGGCCATGGAGAAAGTGGATGTTGTTTGGTTAGGTTCTCTTAGTGCACATTTGTTACTTGCTGCAGCGTTGATGGCCTTTAGACTTCTACATTAAGAAGAAAATAAACATCATTAAAAATGTATATGCTTATATTGCCTATTAAACGAAAGGTTTCTGGCTGCTTCTTCATAAGAAACTTGTAAATGGGTTCCAGGTTTGTTTGTTACTAGGTAAAAACAAATCCATTTTGGTTGATGGCTAATTCAGGGCCATGTGTATTTAGGCAACTCATAAAAGTGTTTGTATGGAAACAAGTCTACGAGATAATCAGATTTTATTTCTAGTGTCTAACTGATGCTCAGAGCTTTGGGATTTAATTACATCTGTTGAAAAAATACAGTTCAATTTCTCTTCCTCCCTTTTAAACATAACTGCAGTAATTCACAAATATACAAGGCTTTATAGATGTTTTCTGACAAAGTACCTGGTAACTATTAGATACTCAGTAAATGTTGGCTTCTTCTTCTAATTGAAAGAAAACATATCAAATAAAAAACCTACCCAAGACTTTGCTTCTGATTCCTGTGTTTCTTGCCTAGCAGTTGACTTGGTACATTTTGTGATTACTCCAGAGAAGTAAATAATTTAAGTGGGAAATTGTTTTGAGAGGAGACTGCTGTTTTCTAGTCATTTAGGTAGGCTGGCTTGAACGTAATGTTGGGCATTTGCTCTAGTAGGGAGTGTAGCCGGTGGTTATCATGTGGGGTCTGAGGCGTGATGAGTCGAGTATGTGTGGATGGAATATAAGTTCTACCTTTTCCTTTCTCTGTGTCACCTACCCAGCTTCCAGGAGGACCCACATAGCTTCTTTACCTCATCTTCCATCACTTAGTGTGTCCATCTTCTTTTACTCAGCACAATGTTTTCAAAGTTCATCTGTGTTGTAGCAAGTATCAGTATTTCATTTATTTTTATGGCTGAGTAATATTCCACTGCATGTATATACCGCACTTTGTTTATGCATTTATCAGCTGATGGACATTTGGATTGTTTCCGTCTTTCGGCTATTGTGAATAGTGCTGTTATGAACGTTAGTGGACAAATATTTGTTTGAGGACCTGTTTTCAGTTCTTTTGGAAATTTATATATGAGTGCAACTACTGAGTCATATGGTAATTTTATGTTTAATTTTTTGAGGAACTGATGCATTGTTTTACCCAGTGGCTGCATACTTTCCACTTCTACCAGCAGTGTGTGAGGTTTCAATTTCTCCACATTCTTGCCAACACGGTTATTCTCTCTTTTAATTTTTGTTTTGTTTTGTTTTCAGTATGCCTTCCTAGTGGTGTGAAGTGGTGTCTCACTGGGACTCCGATTTGCATTTCCCTAATGACTAATGATGTTCAGCATCTTTTCATGTGCTCCTTGGCCATTAGTATACATGCTACAACCTGGTTGAACCTTGAAAACATTATGCTAAGTGAAAGAAGCCAGACACAAAAGGTCACATATGGTATGATCCCATTTACATGAAATATCTAAAATAGGTAAATCCATGAACACAGGAAGTAGATTAGTAGTTGCCAGAGGCTGGGGGAGGGGAGAATGGAGAGTGACTGCTTAATGGGCATGGGGTTTCCTTTTGGGTTGATAAAACACATTTTGGGATGAGATAGAGGTGATGGTTATGAAACACTGGGAATATGCTAAATGCCACTGAATTATACACTTTAAAATGGTCATTTGTAGGTTTTGTGAGTTCCACCTCAATAAATAAAAAAGCGAAAACGCCTGGTTAGAAGTTGAGTCTCGACTTCCAGTTCCAGTAGCCGACTTCCAGTTCCAGCAGCCGACTTCCAGTTCCAGCAGCACGGTAGACTGAGTGTAGATTTCCACCTCCTGTTGCAAACTGAGAAATTCTGCCTAAAGCAAAACAAAAATGTAAAATATGCAACTGGGCTGGAAGGGAAAGCTGTTGTTGCCAGGGGCGGCAGCTTAAGGCTGGAGCGGTAGCTTCCTGAGCTGAGGCTGTGGAGTCTAAGGGGGGACTAGACCACCTATAGATGCTGGGATGAGGGGTGGAGTTTAACACCAGTGTTGGGCCAAGAGACATGACCTTGGGCTGGGGTAGGGCAGGGGACAGGAGCTAAAACCCCTGGGTAAGAAGACATTCTGGGAAAGCTGCCTCCCTGGTGAAAAGGGGTATGGAATAATACCCGCCTCAAGTCAGGGAAACCGAAAGGGGCTCTGGTGGGAGAGAAACACGAAAGCCCCAGGCCCACCTTCATCATGCAAGAACCCACAACTCAGAAATGAACGCACAGCACTGTTCCAGGTGGGTGACCCTCCTGGTGTTCAGCACAAGCAAACAGAAACCGCTCATCTGTAGTGACACTTCTGCAATGCGGGCTGCCCAAGACTCCTAGGGGAAAACAGTGTCCGCTGAAAAATCCGTCCCCGTGAGAAACTACAAATCACACAAGGAAACATCCCAGCATGAAGGAAAGTAAGTAGACATAACAGACAGGACGGTTAGCATCTCAAGAACTTGGCAAAATAGAAGTATGTTTGAAATGATTAAAGAATAAGGACACTGAGATTGACTCCACTGTTTTAATAAAATGTTTCCCCATTTAATAAAATGTTGAACAGCTGCTCCCAGGGAGTGTGTGCAAAGTTTGCATAAGGGATTTAAAAGGGGAAAGGTGGGGACGGAGGTCGTCCTCCTGCTGTCTTATAGTGGTCTGGCGAGGCCTTTAGGTTTTTTCCTGAGGATCAAGGGCTCAGGGAAACTTTTATATTAACTGCGATACTCAGGTGCGCTTAGCCAAAGATTTGCCTTCATTTTTCTCGAGAGTGCACCTTCGTATTTGCCCACCATTGTGAGGCGTGTTGCATTATGAACTGGTAAATGGAACTTTTGGAAACAAACCCCAAATCTACCTTGAAAACCACTTTAGTACTCATTCAATTAGCGCTCCACTTCTTATTGATTTGATCTGTTGGCTAAGCCATGGCACTAGGAAATCAGTGAGCTTCATGGTGATTAAGTAGAATCGTGTCAGAAAGTTTACATAAGGATCATCAGCAAACGTGAGACTTCAGAGTTACCTGGTCACTAAGCCAACCTTCCCTTTGCCTCATCCTATGATCAAGCCATGGCTATTATCAGTGGAAGTCCCAAAAATTATGTAAAGAGGAGGAGTGCCTGGGGATCTTGTCTTGAAGCTGAAGCAGTCTGTCACTTTACATAACATTGAGAATAGATGGGACTGCAGATGCAGGCCTGGTGGACTTCACGGTTGTGACAGCCTCACCTACCCCTTGAGATGGCAAATGTTAGTTTCAGTGCATCTGGCCAACAACACACACAGACTTGACTTTGCGCTGGAAGCCGGATGATGCTGTACTTTGGGAAGCAGTAAAGTTTCTATTAAAAATAAAGTACGGGGACTTCCCTGGCAGTCTGGTGGTTAAGACTCTGCGCTTCCAGTGCAGGGTCCACGGGTTTGATCTCTGGTCGGGGAGCTAAGATCCCACATGCCGTGAGATGTGGACAAAAAAAAAAAGAAAAGTATGAAGACCAAACTCTTCTTTTTCACCAAGGGATTGAAGATTGGGTAGTGCAGATGTGAAGAGAGAGCTGTAAGAGTGAGCTGGGGAGAATTTCAGATCCCCTGAGTGTGGCCTTGTTGCTGTCGAGTAGTTAAACCATAGATCAGAAACCTCAGTGCTCAGGAGAATTTTCAAGGGTGTCTTAGACAAAGTGCAGTGTTTCTGTTTTTTATCCTTCGCAATTGGGTGTAGAGGAGGGGCCTAGACAAGTTGTATTTTCCCTTTGTGAGCAATGTTGTATATCATGCTTGCCTTTTCTGGGAAGAGAAAGAAGCACACATGGAGGGATAGTTTCTTCTTCATTAATGCACCGTGTACTTCATGTAGTTGTAGTTCACGACAGCCTTCTCATCATACAGTTGATACATGCAGTTTATGGTTTGTCGGTGTGGTTATCATTAATAAATGACCCCAAGAAGATGTACAGTTGATTACAAGATGTTTTCTTTGCAGCTCCCCAGTAGGTATCTAGTGTCATTCCTAAGTTTGCTGTCAACTAAAGACGTCCTTAATATTACTTGAAAGTCGAGATTAGGGTATCTGGGCTCTTTGCACCCTTCTCGGTAAGTATCGGGCAGAGCCTTCAGAATTAACTGCTTCTTAGACGCACCATTACTGCTCACTTAGCCCTATGCAAAGAAGTAGGTCATTCTATTCATCAGAAGCTTGCTGTTCTGTAATTATGTGAGGAGCAAATAATTATAGATATGGTTTCTGTAATTTTATTTAAAATTTTTTTAAAATTATTTATTTAAAATTCTGTAATTTTAAAGCAGGTAAATATAGCATCATTAGAGCATAATCTATAGCTGGAAAAACTCGTTTCTTTAAAAAACATGCAGACAACATTTAAACCTTGGTAAGTTTTATTATTCTCAAATGTGTTATGTAAGTTGGAAAAAATCTTTGTTTCTTGGGCTGGAAGAGGCACTTATGATTAAATATCAAGGAAGAAAAAGAACTGGTCTCCATTTCTTTCTTTCTTTCTTTCTTTCTTTCTTTCTTTCTTAAATATTTATTTATTTATTTGGCGGCATCAGGTCTTATTTGCAGCATGCAGGATCTTTCGTTGTGTACGCGGGCCTGGTTGCCCCACGGCATGTGGGATCTTAGTTCCCCGACCAGGGATCGAACCTGCGTCCCCTGTATTGGAAGGTGGATCCTTAACCACTGGACCACCAGGGAAGTCCCCTCCATTTATTTCTTGACACTATAGAAACACCATAATTGAAATTTAGTCACATATGCTTTGAACAAAGGACTGTGTACTGATGTTTCATTTTTTATAGGTGGAACATACATCTCTCTTTTCATTGATTAAGATAAAAATCAGGTTTCCCACTTTACTGAAAGATGTAAATGATGCTGAAATTTTGATTATTACAGAGACTGTGTTTATAACCCTTTGAAAACTGAATGTAAGTGGAACTAGCCATAAACTACACCTTGCACAGTGCTATATGGAAGGGGTACATTTTTTAAATTCAGGTAGCCTGAAGTCCTTCGATTAGAATTAATGTACATGAATGGAGATGGCTTCTTCCTTGAACTTGGCCAGCTCGCCTGTCTTCCTTGCTTTTTTACTTCTGTTTATTCCGAGAGTTTGTTTTAATGTACAAAATGAATAAAGTTGATATGCCAAAGTGCGGGCCTGCCTATATGGTTGGCAGAATTAGACTAGTGTCTTAGTTTGCATTCGCCCTAAGAGCAAGACGGTGACTTCAGGAAGCGCGGCGAGGGAGTAGGAAGTGAGACGGGGAGGGTGGGGGGCCAGTGAAGGAGGTGATGCTCATGAGTGGATTGTTGCAGGGTCTCCTTGCTGCTGGGGATTCTCTGAGAAGCTGTGTGGAACACACCTCGGTGGTGAGGAAAGCGAAGGGATTTACCTGATGTGGTAGGCAGAATAATGGTTCTTCAAAGAGGTCCACAACCTAACCCGTGGAACCCGTGAATATGTTACCGTACGAAGAGAACTTTGCCGATGTGAATGAGTTAAGGACCTAGAGAGAGGGAGATTATCATAATAATCTTCTTATAAGAGATACTTCTCCTTATAAGAGAGAAGTAGCAGGGTCAGAGCCAGAGAAGAAAATATGACAAAGGAAGCAGAGCTTAGAATTTGAGGGGCTATGCTGTTGGCTTTGAAGATAGATGAAGGAGCCATGAGCCAAGGGGCCACAGTCTCCAGGAGCTGGAAGAGGCAAGGAAACATATTCTCCTCTAGAACTTCCAGAAGGAACCAGCCCTGCAGACATCTTGACTTTAGCCCACGAGACTGATTTTGGACTTCTGACCTCCAGAAATACGAGATCAGAAATCTGTGTTGTTTTAAGCCGTTGAATTTGGGAGAGCAGCAATAGGAAACTAATATATCCACCAACTCACAGGCCTCATTGATTGAGGATGGCCTCTAGGACAATACTTCCTTGGTGCTTCTAAATTTATTTATTTAATTTATTTATTTTTGGCTGTGTCATGTCTTCATTGCTGCTTCCTCTATTTGCTCTATTGCTGCTTTCCCCATTGCGGGCTTTCTCTAGTTGTAGCGAGTGGGGGCTACTCTTCGACGCGGTGTGTGGGCTTCTCATTGCGGTGGCTTCTCTTGTTGTGGAGCATGGGCTCTAGGTGTGTGGGCTTCAGTAGTTGTGCCGCACGGGCTCAGTAGTTTTGGCTCGAGGGCTCTAGAGCACAGGCTCAGTCGTTGTGGCGCATGGGCTTAGTTGCTCCACGGCATGTGGGATCTTCCCGGAGCAGGGCTCGAACCTGTATCCCCTGCATTGGTAGGCAGATTCTTTTTTTTGTTAAATTTATTAATTTAATTTATTTATTTTTGGCTGCTTTGGGTCGTCGTTGCTGTGCAGGCTTTCTCTAGTTGTGGTGAGTGGGGGCTACTCTTTGTTGCAGTGTGCAGGCTTCTCATTGTAGTGGCTTCTCTTGTTGCAGAGCACGGGCTCTAGGCACACGGGCTTCAGTAGTTGTGGCACGTGGGCTCAGTAGTTGTGGCTCGTGGGCTCTAGAGCACAGGCTCAGTAGCTCTGACGCATGGACTTTGTTGCTCTGCGGCATGTGGGATCTTCCTGGACCAGGGCTCGAACCCGTGTCCCCTGCATTGGCAGGTGGATTCTTAACCACTGCGTCACCAGGGAAGTCCCCCCTTGGTGCTTCTAGCCACCCCCATGCAGGCTCCTATGACGGATGGACGCCCTCAGGCAGAGAAACCCTCAGCCTGCACAGGATGGGAGTGGTCTGCAGGGCACCTCTGCAGTGGGCCGGGGCACCAGTGGGCTTGGCTGTACCTGG
This sequence comes from Leucopleurus acutus, assembly GCF_964270905.1. Classification (NCBI taxonomy): domain Eukaryota; kingdom Metazoa; phylum Chordata; class Mammalia; order Artiodactyla; family Delphinidae; genus Leucopleurus; species Leucopleurus acutus. The sequence continues at coordinate 42,629,562 of NC_139142.1, forward strand.
ACAAAGGATTTGATCACGGAATGTGTAAACGTCCTCATAACCACTTGGAACTAGGTCTGTTGGGTTGTTTCATGTGAACAGTCCAGGTTTCTGAGCCCCTCTGACCATTCCTTTGCTGTGTCTTCTCCTGGCGCATGCTCTTCTGCGTGACCTTTAATGTTGGGGTTCCTAGGCATTATGCCCTCGGTCTTGTCCAGTCTTCCTCTGTGATGGTTAATTTTATGTGTCAACTTGACCAGGCCATGTGCTGTCCAGACACTTGGTCATTTTTCTGGGTGTGCTTGTAAGAGTTTTTGGGATGAGATTAACACTTGAATTGGTAGACGGAGTAGAGCATATTGCCTTCCCTAATGTGAATGGCCCTCATCCAGTCAGTTGAAGACCTGACGAGCATAAAAAGGTTGACCCTCCCCTGAGCAAGAGAGAATTCCTCCTGCCTGACTGCCTTCGAGCTGGGCCACTGGTTTTTTTTCCTGCGTTTGGACATGAACTGAAACATCAACTTTCTTGGGTCTCTAGGTGCCAATTCACCCTGCAGATCTTGGACTTGTCAGCTTCCATAATTGCGTGAGCCAATTCCTTATGATAAATCCCTTTATATATATATATATCTTGTATTGGTTTTGTTTTTCTGGAGAACCCTGTCTAATATATACTCCATACTCCAGGGGGATTTTCTCTGCTCTTGACTTCTATCAATAGGCTGGTCAATCCCAAACCTTGGTCTTCAGCCTGGGTTTCTCCATATCCCAATTTTAAACTGCCGACAGAAACATCCCCATGGATATTGTATAGATACTTTAAACTCCACATATTCAGAGTGAAACTCATATCATCCCCCTAGGAATCTGCTCCTGCTTTCTGTATTCCGTTTTTTTCCATTACGTCACCATGTACTCTGATCCCATAGTCAGTATCATCAGCATTGCTCATTCTGAGTTTTAAACTTTCAGGATTTCTGCCATTTAGCTCTGTTGTTCCCCAATGGAGAGCACCCCTGGCACACAGGACTGAGTTGGAAAAATCCTGCGGCTAAGAAGGAACTAGGAGATCTAGTTTATCCTCATGCAAAGACACACACACAAACACAAACACACTGGGCAGGTTGAGGGAGAGAAAAAGACAGATACATACAGAAAGCAACAGAGCCATACAGATAGGCAGATAGACAGAGTCTGACAGAGAGGGAAAAAAGGGAGGAAAAGAAAGAGAGATACAGACTACAATGTGATATAAAGAGGCATAGAGTGAGAGATAGTGGGAGACCCATGTAGAGGCAGAGAGAGAACATTTGTCAGACAGGGAGGAGAATGTAGAGAAAGAAGGAGCCGGACTAACAGAGGTGAGCAGATACACACTGTGCCCCAGAACTTGAAAAAGCCCTACTGTGTGCTGTTATGGTCACCCTGGACCACCTACCCACACCCCCCCCCTCAAAGTGACCCACTGGCCTGCTGAACAGGTATATGCTTTAGAGCCATAGGGCCTGGGTTCGAATTCCAGCTCAGCCACTTTTTAGCTCCGTGGCTCTCAGCACTTTACTTAAGCTTCGTTTTCTTCATCTGTAAAATGGGGATAGTAATACCTACCTTGCAAGCTTTTTTGCCAGATGCTCAATAATTATTAGCTCTCCCAAATCCTGACATCCTCTGGCTCCCATCCATTCCCCCCTTTTTTTGAATTTTATTTATTTATATACCTCCCCTCCCTTTTTTTAAACTTTTTTTTCTTTTTTAACATCTTTATTGGAGTAATATTGCTTTACAATGTTATGGTAGTTTCTGCTGTACAATAAAGTGAATCAGCTATACATATACATATATCCCCATATCTCCTCCCTCTTGCATCTCCCTCCCACCCTCCCTATCCCACCCCTCTAGGTGGTCCCAAAGCACCGAGCTGATTTCCCTGTGCTATGCGGCTGCTTCCCACTAGCTATCTATTTTACATTTGGAGGTATATATTAGTCCATACCACTCTCTCACTTCGTCCTAGCTTACCCTTCCCCCTCCCCGTGTCCTCAAGTCCATTCTCTACATCTGTGTCTTTATTCCTGTCCTGCACCTAGGTTCTTCAGAACCTTTTTCTTTTTTTTTAGATTCCATGTATATGTGTTAGCATACGGTATTTGTTTTTCTCTTTCTGACTTACTTCACCCTGTATGACAGCCTCTAGGTCCATCTACCTTACTACAAATAACTCAATTTTGTTTCTTTTTATGGCTGAGTAATATTCCATTGTATATATGTGTCACATCTTTATCCATTCATCTGTCAATGGACACTTAGGTTGCATCCATGTCCTGGCTATTGTAAACAGAGCTACAATGAACATTTTGGTACATGACTCTTTTTGAATTATGGCTTTCTCAGGGTATATGCCCAGTAGTGGGATTGCTTGGTCGTATGGTAGTTTTATTTTTAGTTTTTTAAGGAACCTTCATACTGTTCTCCATAGTGGCTGTATTAATTTACATTCCCACCAACAGTGCAAGAGGGTTCCCGTTTCTCCACACCCTCTCCAGCATTTATTGTTTCTAGATTTTTTAATGATGGCCATTCTGACTGGAGTGAGGTAATACCTCATTGTAGTTTTGATTTGCATTTCTCTAATGATTAGTGATGTTGAGCATCCTTTCATGTGTTTGTTGGCAATCTGTATATCTTCTTTGGAGAAATGTCTATTTAGGTCTTCTGCCCATTTTGGGATTGGGTTGTTTGTTTTTTTGATATTGAGCTGCATGATCTGCTTGTAAATTTTGGAGATTAATCCTTTGTCTGTTGCTTCATTTGCAAAAATTTTCTCCCATTCAGAGGGTTGTCTTTTTGTCTTGTTTATGGTTTCCTTTGCTGTGCAAAAGCTTTGAAGTTTCATTAGGTCCCATTTGTTTATTTTTGTTTTTATTTCCATTTCTCTAGCAGGTGGGTCAAAAAGGATCTTGCTGTGATTTATGTCATAGAGTGTTCTACCTGTGTTTTCCTCTAAGAGTTTTATAGTGTCTGACTTTACATTTAGGTCTTTAATCCATTTTGAGTTTATTTTTGTGTATAGTGTTAGGGAGTGTTCTCATTTCATTCTTTGACATGTAGCTGTCCAGTTTTCCCAGCACCACTTATTGAAGAGGCTCTCTTTTCTCCATTGTATATTCTTGCCTCCTTTATCAAAGATAAGGTGCCCATATGTGCGTGGGTTTATTTCTGGGCTTTCTATCCTGTTCCATTGATCTGTATTTCTGTTTTTTGCCAGTACCATACTGTCTTGATTACTGTAGCTTTGTAGTATAATTTGACGTGCGGGAGCCTGATTCCTACAGCTCTGTTTTTCTTTCTCAAGAGTGCTTTGGCTATTCGGGGTCTCTTGTGTTTCCATACAAACTGTGAAATTTTTCATGCTAGTTCTGTGAAAAATGCTGTTGGTAGTTTGATAGGGATTGCATTGAATCTGTAGATTGCTTTGGGTAGTAGAGTCATTTTCACAATGTTGATTAATCCAATCCAAGAACATGGTATATCTCTCCATCTGTTTGTATCATCTTTAATTTCTTTCATCAGTGTCTTATAGTTTTCTGCATACAGATCTTTTGTCTCCTTAGGTAGGTTTATTCTTAGGTATTTTATTCCTTTTGTTGCAATGGTAAATGGGAGTGTTTCCTTAATTTCTCCTTCAGGTTTTTTAACATTAGTTTATAGGAATGCAAGAGATTTCTGTGCATTAATTTTGTATCCTGCAACTTTACCAACTTCATTGATTAGCTCTAGTAGTTTTCTGGTAGCATCTTTAGGATTGTCTATGTATAGTATCATGTCATCTGCAAGCAGTGACAGCTTTACTTCTTCTTTTCCAATTTGGATTCCTTTTATTTCTTTTTCTTCTCTGATTGCTATGGTGAAAACTTCCAAAACTATGTTGAATAATAGTGGTGACAGTGGACAACCTTGTCTTGTTCCTGATCTTAGTGAAAATGGTTTCAGTTTTTCACCATTGAGAACGATGTTTGTTGTGAGTTTGCCATATATGACCTTTATTATGTTGAGGTAAGTTCCCTCTATGCCTACTTTCTGGAGGGTTCTTACAATAAATCGGTGTTGAATTTTGTCGAAAGCTTTTTTGCATCTATTGAGATGATAATATGGTTTTTCCCTTTCAATTTGTTTATATGGTGTATCACACTGATTGATTTGTGTATATTGAAGAGCCTTGTATTCCTGGGATAAACCCCACTTGATCATGATGTATGATCCTTTTTTTTTTTTTTTTTTTTTTTTTTGCTGTATGTGGGCCTCTCACTGTTGTGGCCACTCTTGTTGCGGAGCACAGGCTCCGGACGCGCAGGCTCAGCAGCCATGGCTCATGGGCCCAGCTGCTCCGCGGCATGTGGGATCTTCCCAGACCGGGGCACGAACCCGTGTCCCCTGCATCGGCAGGTGGACTCTCAACCACTGTGCCACCAGGGAAGCCCTATGATCCTTTTAATGTGCTGTTGGATTCTGTTTGCTAGTATTTTGTTGACGATTTTTGCATCTATGTTCATCAGTGATATTGGCCTGTAGTTTTATTTTTTTGTGACATCTTTGTCTGGTTTTGGTATCAGGGTGATGGTGGCCTCATAGAATGAGTATGAGAGTGTTCCTCCCTCTGGTATATTTTGGAAGAGTTTGAGAAGGATAGGTATTAGCTCTTCTCTAAATGTTTGATAGAATTCTCCTGTGAAGCCATCTGGTCCTGGACTTTTGTTGGAAGATTTTTAATCACAGTCTCAATTTCAATACTTGTGATTGGTTTGTTCATATTTTCTATTTCTTCCTGGTTCAGTCAGAAGGTTGTGCTTTTCTAAGAATTTGTCCATTTCTTCCAGATTGTCCATTTTATTGGCATATAGTTGCTGGTAGTAATCTCTCATGATCCTTTGTACTTCTGCAGTGTCAGTTGTTGCTTCTCCTTTTTCATTTCTAATTCTGTTGATTTGAGTCTTCTCCCTTTTTTTTTTGATGAGTCTGGCTAATGGTTTATCAATTTTGTTTATCTTCTCAAAGAACCAGCTTTTAGTTTTATTGATCTTTGCTATTGTTTCCTTCCTTTCTTTTTCATTTATTTCTGATCTGATCTTTATGATTTCTTTCCTGCTGCTAACTTTGGGGTGTTTTTGTTCTTCTTTCTCTAATTGCCTTAGGTGTAAGATTAGGTTGTTTATTTGAGATGTTCCTTGTTTCTTGAGGTAGGATTGTTGCTCTAAACTTCCCTCTTAGAACTGCTTTTGCTGCTTCCCATAGGTTTTGGGTCATCGTGTTTTCACTGTCATTTGTTTCTGAGTATTTTTTAACTTCCTCTTTGATTTCTTTAGTGATCTGATGGTTATTAAGTAGTGTATTGTTTAGCCTCCATGTGTTTGTATGTTTTACAGATTTTTTCCTGTAATTGATTTCTAGTCTCATAGCATTGTTACTTGATACTATTTCAATTTTCTTAAATTTACCAAGGCTTGATTTGTGACCCAAGATATGATCTATCCTGGAGAATGTTCCATGAGCACTTGAGAAGAAAGTGTATTCTGTTGTTTTTCGATGAAATGTCCTATAAATATCAATTAAGTCCATCTTGTTTAATGTATCATTTAAAGCTTGTGTTTCCTTTTTTATTTTCATTTTGGATGATCTGTCCATTGGTGAAAGTGGGGTGTTAACGTCCCCTACTATGATTGTGTTACTGTCGCTTTCCCCTTTTATGGCTGTTAGTATTTGCTTTATGTATTGAGGTGCTCCTATGTTGGGTGCATAAATATTTACAATTGTTATGTCTTCTTCCTGGATTGATTCCTTGATCATTATGTAGTGTCCTTCTTTGTCTCTTGTAATAGTCTTTATTCTAAAGTCTATTTTGTCTGATATGAGAATTGCTACTCCAGCTTTCTTTTGATTTCCATTTGCATAGAATATCTTTTTCCATCCCCTCACTTTCAGTGAGTATGTGTCCCTAGGTCTGAAGTTGGTCTCTTGTAGACAGCATATATACGGGTCTTGTTTTTGTATCCATTCAGCTAGTCTTTGTCTTTTGGTTGGAGCATTTAATCCATTTACATTTAAGATAATTATCAGTATGTATGTTCCTATTACCATTTTCTTAATTGTTTCGGGTTTGTTATTGAATGTCTCTTCCTTCTCTTGTGTTTCCTGCCTAGAGAAGTTCCTTTCGCATTTCCTTTAGTAAAGCTGGTTTGGTGGTGCTGAATTCTCTTAGCTTTTGCTTGTCTGTAAAGGTTTTAGTTTCTCTGTCAAATCTGAATGAAATTCTTGCTGGGTAGAGTAATCTTGGTTGTAGGTTTTTCCCTTTCATCACTTTAAATATGTCCTGCCACTCCCTTCTGGCTTTCAGAGTTTCTGCTGAAAGATCAGCTATTAACCTTATGGGGATTCCCTTGTATATTATTTGTTGTTTTTCCCTTGCTGCTTTTAATATTTTTTCTTTGTTTTTAATCTTTGATAGTTTGATTAATATGTGTCTTGGAATATTTCTCCTTGGAAATATCCTGTATGGGACTTTCTGCACTTCCTGGACTTGATTGACTATTCCCTTTCCCATATTAGGGAAGTTTTCAACTATAATCTCTTCAAATATTTTCTCCGTTCCTTTCTTTTTCTCATCTTCTTCTGGGACCCCTATAATTCGAATGATGGTATGTTTAACGTTGTCCCAGATGTCTCTGAAACTGTCCTCAATTCTTTTCATTCTTTTTTCTTCATTCTGCTCTGCAGTAGTTATTTCCACTATTTTATCTTCCAGATCACTTATCTGTTCTTCTGCTCCAGTTATTCTGCTATTGATTCCTTCTGGAGAATTTTTAATTTCATTTATTGTGTTGTTCATCATTGTTTGTTTGTACTTTAGTTCTTTTAGGTCCTTGTTAAACGTTTCTTGTATTTTCTCCATTCTATTTCCAAGATTTTGGATCATCTTTACTATCATTACTCTGAATTCTTTTTTAGGTAGACTGTCTATTTCATCTCATTTGTTTGGTCTGGTGGGTTTTTACCTTGCTCCTTCATCTGCTGTGTGTTTCTCTGTCTTTTCATTTTGCTTAACTTACAGTGTTTGGGGTCTCCTTTTAGCAGGCTGCAGGTTCGTAGTTCCTGTTGGTTTTGGTGTCTGCCCCCATTGGCTAAGGTTGGTTCAGTGGGTTGTGTAGGCTTCCTGGTGGAGGGGACTAGTCCCTGTGTTCTGGTGGGTGAGGCTTGATCTTTTTTTTCTGGTGGGCAGGACCATGTCAGGTGTACACCTTCCTCCTTTCGTGAAAGGGAATTTATATGTGTCTGGGATAAATATAGCTAATAAAACTTTATTATTGGAAATAAATGAAAATTAAGAATACCCTTGTAAATTAGCAGTTTAGGAGACTTTTCAGCCACAGTATATTTGAAAACCAACCATACTTATAATTGACAAGATACATGGAAATGTTCTTTTATCTGCAATTTCTTTTTTACTCTCCCCCTCCTCCCTGTTTTCTAGTAGATAAGCTAGGAGAGGGCTAATTGCTGCTCCTGGAACTCCTGTACAGAAGAGGACACTGGTGAGCATAATGGAGAACTTGCTTTTAATGATCCTTGTCTACTTTTTTTGCTTTTAATAATCCCTGTCTACTTTTTTGCCCACATTTACCTCTCTCTGTACAGAAGGAGACCACAGGCATGATTATATTGCTACACTTTCAGACTTGCATCAGTAAAATTTCAAGAAAGAAAACAAACCAGAACCAGTAGGATTAGAATGAATCTGTAGCTGTGGGCTGAGGAATTAACCAAGTGGAAGGGCCTCACATTCTCATGTTCCCCACTATGGCAATCTACCATTAACCTCCAGTTGCAAATGTTTACAGAATTTTGTAGGGGTTTTGGGGGGTAAGATATGTTTTTTAAATGTTACAAGTACTAAAAATTAGAAATAATTTGGAAAATCCTAAAAGTACTGTATAGGGAATAAAAGTCATCCATAATTCTACAACCCATTGATGACTTCAGTTAACATTTTGAAGTACATCATTTCAATTACACACATAACATTTTTATCCACAAATGGACTCACATTATACATACTTTATGTTTTTTCCATTTGTAATATATTATGTGAACACCATGTCATTATTTTTCTTTAAATAATTTACATTTTTGTATAATATTTCACTCTGTAGGCATAGCCTAAGGTTTTGTTTCCTTTTGAAAGTGTTTAAACCATTCCTGCTGTTCCATTCAGTGAACAGCATTTAAATAAATTTTTTTATGCGTATCCATGATTAATTGTTCTACAACTGGAACTTTTGATAAAAAATTTAAACTTTTTAAAAAGCTTTTGCTATCAATTGCAAATTCTCCATGCAGTTCCTAAAAGTTGTGTCAATTCATACCCCTTTCATCAGTGTGATGTCTCTCTATTAAAAAAAAAAAAGAAACTGCAATTTTTGGTTCTCCTCTTCATAAAGAATCATCTTTTCTTTTTATTAAATATCTTTTCAATATTCTCTCTTCTAGCTTTTGTATTCCCTTATTGATTTCTATTAAGTTTCAAAACCATCATTGTGTTAGATTTATTTTTACACCGCCTTGAACATTTTGCTGAAAACAGTTTATAGAATCTTCATGAAAGAAAATCGTGTTTACTCAAAAGTTCTGAACTCATTGAAAAGCAATATATATTTGCTGAAAGAAGGAAAAAGTATTTATTGCCTAATACCGTGTCAAGAACCCTGGTGGATGCCTGAGAAGCACAAGGTGTGATCCTTAGTGGTCGCACGTTCTTTTTTTTTTTTTTTAACATCTTTATTGGGGACTCATGTTCTTAATTGGAGAAACACAGCCAAGCTCACATACTCTGAAGAGCAGTTTTTTCTCAACCTTGTTTAGACCCATGTCCCCACAAACACTGTCTCACTATCTCTAGTGTATCACCCCTCTCACTAGCCAAGTAGAGTTTGCCCAGCTCTCTTTCTGTAGTTCCTATTATAAACTACAGAACTAGATCCATCGAATGTGCTCTTTCAGATTACCTGTGCACATATGCACATCCCATGCTAATATGCCTTCCCTCCCCCAGTGAAGAATGACTGCCTTAAGAAGCACCCAAAGCAGGACTTGGAAATTTACTTTAAGCACCTAAGATCTGGACAGATTGTCAATGAGATCTGGCTCGATAAGGCTTAAGTTAAAACGTTTCTCTTGGCAATGAATTTTCTACAGTTGGAAAACCTATCAGTGCCTCAGACCTTGGCGCCATCTGTGCCTCCTTTCCCTCTTCTCCAATCTACCCCTGGGCTGCCGTCGACAGGTAGTCAGCCGGCCCCTGCTCACCTCCTCCATGATGTCCTCACACCAGCATTCCTGCTCCCACCTCTCTTTTGCTTTGCTCTTTACGTAATATCCAGCTGATTCCCTGATTCCGGACATCTTGCTTCTGAGGTTGGCGTTCTGCTGTGTGCCCCAGTAATTGGCTCTCCTGCTCTGTCCCTCACTCTCTCAGTCCCTGTGTTGCTGCTTGTCATCCATGTCTCATAGACCTGATGTCCTAACCTTTTCTCACTGGAATTAGGTCCCCATATCTTCTACTGATACGGTGTTGAGCACAGTGACTGGCCAACACACTGTGCACTGTAAATATTGTTGAACGAATGAATGAGTTGGAAGCATTCTCTTGCTTGACTTTAACTTTATATCTTGGGCTTAATCGAGCCATGTTAACACAATACTCATATTTCACGTGTCTTTCTTTTCCCCTTCCTATCCCAGATTTCTTATTTTGGTTTTCTACACTAAGTTCTGTACTAGACACTTTGCACATGTTATTTCTAATCTTCACAGCCATCTCATAAGACAAGTATTACCATCTTCATTTCACATATGAGGAAACTGAGCATCCAAGAGGTTTGCTAATTTCTCCAAAGTCACTCAGTGAATCAGTGGTTGACCTCACTTCTCCATGGAACCACTCCCAGAATCACTGATCCATGGCTTAGTTCTTGAGGGGCCTGCACTGTCTTACTTTGCCCTTCCCTTGACTCTTATTTTATTCTGATTGAGCACCACCGTCTTTGCCTGAATCCCAGTTGAGACAGAAGGAGCTATGAGGGGAGGACAAATCTGAGATTTGTCCTCCAAGGTCTTGACATGAGAGATTGAGGCTGGGGACTGAAGGAGACAGAAGAGCCAAAGGTTATCTCCACATCTTCAACCTGAGAGAGCAAAACAGCAGTGGTATCACCAAAAGAAATGGGTAATTGGGAAGCCTTATTTCTGTAGGCTGTTAATCAGATGGTGGTTGGAGTTCCAGTGGCTCTTTCCTCCCTGGTTAACCGTGGCAATGCTATTAGTTTTTCTGAGTCTCAGTTTCCTCTTCTTTCCCCTGAGCATCATCTTACCTGACTCTCATGTTTGTCATTGGTTTGCCTATCAAATGATGTAGTACATACGAACATGCTCTGTAAGGGGTAAAGCCGTACACACGTTAGCTGTCATCACTGTTGTCACATATGTTATTACTGAAGTCAGATAGTAAATGGAGACACCAGCTTCTTGAGTAAAATATGTCTATGCCTGGGGTCAACAGGCTGTGACCATATCTGGCCTGCTGCCTGTTCTTATACGGCCCATTGGAATGTTTTCCAATTTTTTGTTTGGTTGAAAAACATCGAAAGAAAAATATTTGTGACATAAAAAAATCATATGAAATTCAGATGTTGGTGTCCATACATAAAGTGTATTGGAACAGAGCCAAACGCACTTGCTTATGTGCTACTGTCTATGGCTGCTTTCTCAGTGCAACAGCAGAGTTGAGTAGTTGTGACAGAGATTGTACAGCCTGCAGAGCCTAAAATATTGACTACTTTTAGTAAGAGCTGAGTAGCCCTGGCCTGCCCAGTGCACATTCCTACCTTTGCTCTCTGACACTGATTCAAGTGCAGAATTCCCACTGAGCTTAAAAACTGAGAAAGATGAGAAATAAAGGGAAGGAGAAAAATGTGAATTCCCTGGCGGTCCACTAGTGAGGACTCTACGCTTTCACTGCCAAGGGCCCAGTGGGTCAAAAAAAAAAAAAATTAAAAAAAAAAAAGGAGAAAATGTCAGGTTAGAAGTAAACTTGGTATTCTGAAGGTGTTTTCCTCTCTCTTCTCCCAGACCTCCCCCAAAATAATAGAAAATACATTTAGCAAACAAAAATATTCTCTGTTCCTTTAATGTTATGTGAGGGATATGTTTGTGCTCTTTTTTGTTTTGTATTTTTTTTTTTTTTTTTTTTTGCGGTACGCGGGCCTCTCACTGTCGCGCCTCCCCCGCCGCGGAGCACAGGGTCCGGACGCGCAGGCTCAGCGGCCATGGCTCACGGGCCCAGCGGCTCCGCGGCACGCGAGATCCTCCCAGACCGGGGCACGAACCCGCGTCCCCTGCATTCGCAGGCGGACTCCCAACCACTGCGCCACCAGGGAAGCCCTGTTTTGTATTTTTAAATGAACGGGAATAAAAATAAGACTGTTGCTGTCATTATGTTAATACTGTTGACCCATTCACTGTATTTCATTATGTATTATTGTATTTCATACAATAATACCTTCATTGTATCAAATTAACTTAATATATGAAATATAAGTAAGTTACCAAATGAATTTAACACAATAAACTATAAGTAGAAGGGTGGCTATTTACATTTTCTTTTCTTATTTTCTGTAGTGAGAAGCTGGATGGAAAAACTAAAAGACAAGGTAAGAGGAGTATTTTCTTCCTTTGCATTTATCTTAGAGGGCATGGCTTTGTCAAGTAAAAGATCTTGAGAGTAATGGAGCTTTATTTCATTATTCTGATTATGGTAATCTATGCAAAGATACAGGGCCATTTCCAGGTGCCCAGCAAGAAAGGAGGTCTTCCCTTTAAGGTCTGTATAATACAAGGGATGCCTTATTCTTTGGAGTGCCATTCATACTTATGGAATGTAATTCCTGGTATGTACAACTGAGTAACCCCATTTACATATCAAGGTGGAGTTCCTTTTAGGGAATTGCAGGAGTGTAATCCCATTCTAGTGCGCAGTTCATGTCCCAATGCAAGGATCTTTTAAACCTGATCTTCCTATATGAGGAAGAAATACCTTGGATTTTGGAAGGCATTGATTTTTGTGACCCAAGGACATAAATTGATGGACTTGATTTAAGAATAAAACTTTGTGATGGAAAGGGCATCCTTAAACCATAGTGGGAGGTGGGATTAAAAACACCTGAACACCTAAGTACTCTCCTTAGGCTCACTTTTATGTAGTCTATCATAGTGCCACTGCTGAGTGATGAGCTGACCTATCTGGAATGGCCAACTATAGAGAAATATTTTCCTCTCTTGCATTAATTCTGCCATCAACATTTGTGACTGACAATATTAACTTCCTTCCAGGTTTATATTTTTCATTTTCTTTTAATTTTCAACACTCTCTAAGGTTTCATTTTTGGTACCTTGTAATTTCAAACTGGAATTACTCATAAAAATATTGGTGGAATTCTGAACTCCTTGCTGTAGTCTGTGTCAGATCCAATTACTATAAGCCAGCTCAGATTTCACTGGGGGTTTAGTTAAATGGAAATCGTTTCAACTGCCAGATAGGAGTTACTTCCAATTCGCCTTTCTTAGAATATACATCTGTTGATGGTATCTCATATCTTTTTTTAATTATTTGAGGTCAGTTTCCCCCATATTTGAATGATTAATATTTATTTTGCTACAGTTTAATGTTAAAGGATAAAAGAAAACATTCAACTGCAATTAAAATTGTATAATTATATTAATTCTTCTCACTATTATTTTTCTGCTTCTCAGTAAAATTTAGCCTATATAGTTTTTGAGAATGAGATTATTTTATGTCCATATGTATTAAAAGTGACGTTGAAGAATTTTAAGCCTGTTGACATCAGTGGAGGCCATTTTGGTATCTGCAATGGGTCCAGTTGTCTAAGGGAGGTGTAATCAGAGGACTGAGCAAGATTTGGGGTAAGAGAAGCGCAAAAGTTTAGAACTGAATATATTTACATTCATAGTGCTTCTTGTTATTTTTCAGGGGAAAATATAATGCAATGAAAAGTAAACAGGCTCTGGTAGTTTAATCTAGGAGTCTGTATATCATTGTTTCTATAGAAAATATCCTTCTGAATTACAAAAATGGACAAAAAATAGACTTAAGAAAACAAATGTTGGCACGTAGCCTGTTTTGAAGTTGGCTGTTGCAAAGTTTCTTACCTGTATGTATATATAGCTTCACCACTCCATTTAGAAATCTGTGTAGCTTTGGAGAAAGGCTGTATTTTCTCTTCTTGTGGACCATTCCTTCTTGTCTCAAAGACCTGGCACCCTCTCCCTGCTCCATTTCACCAAGAGAAATAATTTTATGTATGGCCTCAGTTTTCTGGACTATTCTGAAGTTTTTCCAGCCCTCTTTTCATTTTATTCTGTACCATTTTTTCAGTTATGTTTTAGTTTTAAAAAATTGGAAGAAAAATAGTTGAAACTCCCACCGGGTTGACTTGCTTTGTCTTCATTTTGTTTTAATTTAACCATTTTTAAAATTATAGTTAATTTACAATGTTGTATTAGTTTCAGGTATACAGCAAAGTGATTCAGTTATACATACATATAGATCTCTATTCTTTTTCAGATTCTTTTCCCATATAGGTTATTACAGAATGCTGACTAGAGTTCCTTGTGCTATACAGTAGGTTCTTGTTGATTATCTATTTTATATATAGTAGTGTGTATATGTTAATCCCAAACTCCTAATTTATCCTTCCCCCTCCCCCCGCTACCTCCTTTGGTAACTATAAATTTGTTTTCTATGTCTGTGAGTCTATTTCTGTTTTGTAAATAAGTTCATTTGTATCATTTTTTTTTAGATTCCACATGTAAGTGATATCATGTGTTATTCGTCTTTCTCTGACTTACTTCATATGATAATCTCTAGGTCCATCCATGTTGCTGTACTTGCCTTCATATTTTGATTTTTTCTTGGAGGGACTCAGTCTAATCAGTCACCTCCCTCTGGGAGTGAAATATTATACACTTACTTGAGACATACAATCATATGTGTACACACACACACACACACACACACACACACACACACATATAACATATGTATACATATCTTCCTCGCTCTCTCTCCCTCCTTCCTTTCGCTTCCTCTCTTCCCCCTCTCCCTCTTTCTTTTCATATGTCTAGCTAGCTAGCGATCATCTATAAAAGTCTCGTGAGTCATTATCTTCAGAAACTATTTGAGAGTGAAACTATTGCCGTTTTGTTGAAAGTCACAGAGTCCCTTAGAACTGAAAGCTAAACTACATATTTAACTGGCTCTTCAGTCAACCCAGAACATCTTCTCAGTTTAGCTTCATTTAATTGGTCCTGATATTGGTTTCCCTGTTAGTTAGCTGGACTCTAGAAAGGGTGGTAGGTGTTCTAAAAAGTTCTGAATTATTCTCTTTGTTGTTATTATTTAGTCTTCCTATATTAGTTAGGATTAAGATCAGCTGTGAGTGACAGACAACCCCCCCCCCCCCCCCAATGACAATGGCTTAACCAAGAGAGAACTTTGTTTGTCTCTCATTTGTGAGTCTGGAGGTAGCAATCAGGGGTTAGTGAGGAGCAACATTGAAGGCTCAGCCTCCTTCTGTTTGATGCTCCATGACTTGTGACCTTTATTCTCAAGGTCATCTCGTGGTCCTGGATGGCAATTAGGTCTATACTCTAGCCAGAAGGAAGGAAGAAAAAGGGAGGCTAAGATATCCCTCCCCCTTTAAAAGGGAAGATAAAGGCACTCTGCCATTCTTAAAGGGGGGGGGTGGGTAAAGGCTCTGCTCCCCCCCTTGAAGAGCATGCTCTGGAAGTTGCACATGTCACTAATGTATCGTCTCCTTAGTGAGGCTTATCACATGGTCACATCCAGCTGCATAGAAGGAAGGGAGAAGTAATCGTTATTCTGTGCCCAGCCCAGATGGAAGGTTCTATTGCTCTAGAAGAAGGGGCGAATGGCTATCAAGGGACAGTCCCTATACTCATTCCATCATTAACCTTCTTCCTGTTTAAATGTCCAAGTTAGTGATGCTTGTTTGACAAATCCTTACCTGGCTACCTATTGATGTATTTTTTCAGCATCTATATTGTTTCTCAAAATTGAAGATGCATCAACATTTTAGTTGTATAATACAGGCCAGCCCTGTTGTTATATCACCAGGGTCATTCTATTTCTTCTAGCTTTAGGAAATAATGCAGAAAATGGATGATCCAGCCTATATTCCATAACAGCCATTCTCATGTATAGTCTGCACCAGTAGCATTGCATTACCTGGGAGCTTGTTAGAAATACAAAATCTCAGGTCCCTCACTAGACCTACTGAATCAGAAACTTGGGGAAAGGGGTCCAACAATCTGTGTTTTGACAAGTCTTGAAGGTGATTCTGATGCATGTTCAGGTTTGAGAACCACTGTTGAATAGACATCATAAGGGTACTGAATTCAGCAGACTTTAGGCAGTACAGTGTATCATATGGTTTTCTTATCGTTTTCTTGAAAACCAGTGTTTCTGAACAAATACAGTATCCTGAGAAGGAAGGATACCTTTCTCATAAATATAAAACAAAACAAACAAACCAAAACCAACCAAACAAAAAAAAAACAGCTATATCTAGTAAATTTTATCTTAACAACCCATCTTTTAATTTTCAAACTGTTTATTTGGAAATAATTTCAAATTTACAGAAAAGATACAAGAATATGGATAGTACAAAGAATACCCCTGTTCCTTTTCTCCAGATGCACTTATTCTTCCCACGTTACCCCATTTCTACCTCTGCTCCTTTTTTCTGAACCGTTTGAGGAAAGCCGCGTACATCATGGTCCTTTTACACCAAATACTTCAGTGTGTATTTCCTATGAATAGGAATATTCTGTTAGCAAACCATAATACAGTTATCAGCTTGAGTACATTTAACATTGATATCATACTTTGTTCTGGCACCTAGATTTCAGTCTTTTGGTTAACAGACCCCAAATCTCCTTTATAAATTCATTTTTCTCCTCCGTTACAGGATCTAGTCTAGGGTCATGTAACACATTTAGTTGTCAGGATTCTTTAGTTTTCTTTAATGTGGACCATTTGCATAACCATCTTTTGTCTTTCATGACTCTGATATTTTTTTAAGAATACAGTGCTTTAAAAAATAGAATATTCAGTTTAGGTTTATTGGATGTTTCCTCATGATTAGATTCAGGTTATGCATTCTCGGTTGGAATATGCACAGATGCAGTTGTGTTCTTCTCGGCAAGTTACGTGTGGAGGAATGTGCACGTCCAATAATTCTGAACAGAGAAAAGGTGCTAGGCAGAATTTGTAACTTAATATGTACGTGTCTTATTTGTTTTCATTTCTACAGGAAACAAGTCATGGGCAATTCTAAAAACAGAGCTTATTTTCAATTAGTCAGTTTTGTATGAGGGATGGGTAAATTATATTTGAAGAGGGTAGGTTGCTTTATTCCCATCTTGTAATTTACTTGTAATTTCAAGGCACAGGCAGATCACACACACACACACACACACACACACACACACACGAGGAATAAAGAGAGGAGAGAGATTAATTGAATTTTTGTGAAGTCTACATGATTTAAAGCTCTCGAAACGAGAAGCCTCAATGTGTAAATAAGAAACATGCAAAAAGTGACACATTTTGTAATATTCATATTTTTGGTGTGGGGTTGAGTTACATAGTGTGAGGAGACGCACTCAGAGGTTGATCAAGTTGAGCTTCCAAAAGTTCAAATATCATCCTTTGAATGTACAGCTCTGTAAAATCTAATCTACTGTGCTTAAAATTATCATACATCAACATATATGTATATTTCCATGCACTGGGAATAGTGATGTAAAAAGAAAGTCATAGCTCTGGTGAGAGCAATGGAAAATTACAGACTTTTATAAGCCTTTCGTAGATCTAGAAGAAAGTTTGGGTTTCTGTAAAGCATATTAATTTGTTGGAAAATGACTGAGCTTTGTTTCTTGGGGAAAAACACTTAGTATGCTGAGGAACAATGCTATGTTCTCAAATTAATGGAAAAAATTCCACATTCTGCTCTAACTCAAGACTCTGAAAAACAAAACCAGTGAACGAGCTGGCTGTGTACAAGAGGATGCTGCAGTTTTGTAAGGTCTTGTCCCTTTGATTAATTCTAGAAATGTTGGGAAAGCATCATAGCCTGCTTACTTCGACACTTGTTAGAAAACTTATTTTTTGTCCTTCTCTGTTTGGGCCTCATTCTGAAAGATACTGGAAATAGTTTTTGGTATATTAAAATTTTTAGAAATAGTCAAATAAGTGAACAGACTCATGGTTTTTCCCCCATAAAATAATGTCTATCAAAAGTACTTATTACAGTACTTTTAAAATTGATAATTGTTTATGGTTTTTTTCTGGGTAGCCTTCTAGAAGGGGCCATCGTGGAAGGTAAACCAGTGTCGTGTTCCTCTATGAAAGGCTCTGGTTATTCATCCACCTCTATCCCTTAGGTGTCTTACTGGCCAAGATGCAGGGAGTACCCTTAGGGTGGTGGCCTTACCTTGAACTTGGGTTGGTCCTGAGCTACTTACTCAAGCCCAGGGATGTGTGGAGATCACGCTGCTCTCTTAGGACTAAAGTATCCATAGTAACACCTTGGGGATGTTGGAGACCCACATGCGTTTGAAACCTCCAGGCTCTTTTGGAAGTACCAGTGTTGTTAGCAGTGATCTTTGTGCCCCTCTCTGCCACTTTCTTTCTTTGGGGCTGGGGACATTCAGAATTCCCTCCCAACCTTCAACTTTGGCCTTGTCCACTGGGCAGATATTTTCTTTCATACAAACAAAGCCATCCACATTCTGTGCAACTCTCTCCTCATCCTTGTCTTTTTTGCCTGGGCTCCAACACCTAACATACTTCCTCTTTCCTTTGCAGGTCCTTCTCTTCCCTGCTGTCTCCAGAAACTCTCACTTTTCACTCCCATACAAGCACAGTCCTCTTTCCTTTCTTACTGTGACGCAGCTAAGATTGTGAGACAGGGACTACCAAAGTCAAGGCCCTCCTTCTGCCCTCTTAGAAGCACAATGTTCCACTGGGCACTTCAACTCCCCCTGGAGCTTGACTCAGACTGCTATTTCCAATTTATAGCATTTTAATAGTCCTGGCATTCTCAGAGGCTTACTTCATCCATCTTTAATACAAATTATATTTCTGTCACCAAAACCTGGTGTTGACAAATGTGCATAAGCAAGTGGCTGGAGGTGCCACTAGGTCTGGCTGATTTATTCAGTACTTCTTCTGCGTATTTGAAATATCCCAAAATAGTCACATCTCTCTCTCTGTTGCCTTCTCTCTAAAAAGTAACTTTATTCCAGGTGCTATTTTATAACAAAGCAGACAGGAGATTTCAAAGTGTCTAAAAACCTGCTGCCCTCCAGCAGAGCTGAGAAACCCAGGGCGGCAGTCTGTTTAGCATCCTAATGTGTGTTTCTTTTCCCGTGCAGGCTGGCTATATGTCTGGGATGCTGGTGCCCGTGGGGGTTGGGATAGCTGGAGCCTTGTTCATCTTGGGAGCGCTCTACAGCATTAAGGTTATGAATCGCCGAAGGCGAAATGGCTTCAAAAGGCATAAAAGAAAGGTATGGAATCAACAACAGCAAAACCTAATCAGTTTCTGAACATCCTTCGCTTTTCTAATTTGCTTAATAAAGCACATGGGGCCTAATGATGCATGAATGGTACTGATGTGCCCAGTGGTTCTGATGAGCTGCTGCAGCTGCTGCCTCGGCTTGGTTTGTTCACGTGTCTTTTAAAGGGGGCCTGTTCCTCAGCTTTGCTCTGCGGCAGAAGGAGTTTAATGTTTCTCTGTTTTCTTTCCCCAGCAGAGAGAATTCAACAGCATGCAAGATCGAGTAATGCTCTTAGCTGACAGCTCTGAAGATGAATTTTGAATTGGACTGGAATTTAATTGGAACAGTCAACGATCTTATTATTTTATTTTTTATTTGGGGGCAAAAAAAAAGAGGACAACATTCTGCCATGCTGGGGCTGTCAGGCCATCAGTTTCATTATCTGCTGGGGAGTAGATTTTTCGTGTACTGAGCAGAAAAGGCATGCTGTATATGAACTGTAATATGCAGTATTTGTTTTTATTCTGTAGTGAACTTTCCACAACCACGGGCTACAACTCGTAAATATGCAGCATACGTGTTGTTCAGTAGGAGTTGCTAGGTTAGGTAAATATTTTGTATTTTTCGACATTGTCTTGTCCTTGGTTTGGACTACGTGCGCTGAAGTATAACAAGTATTGCTGCCAAGGCACACTCGACTCTGAAATAGAAATCTTAACAAAGAAGAACTTGTGATGACTGCTCTACCTACTTGAATCCCTAGGCTTGTGGGCCATGCCACATACTACATTTGCATCAAAACTAGCAGCAACTCGGAGTGAAATCTTTTCTTCAAGAAGACCTCTCAGCACATTAGGATATATATAGATTTGTTTGTACCTTACATTATGTACTTGTCTCCTGGTTTTTATTATTTTTCCCCTTCCCTCTTATTCTTGGCAAAGAAAAAATGCACTAGAAATAATGCATTAAATTGACTCTCGGTCTTAATGTAAGCTTGCTTTCTTAAATAGTGTAATTGAGTCCGAAAGACCTGTCAATAGATTCTTACATGTTTATCATTAAGAGACGTCCTTTATGTGTATCATTCACTTGTCAAGAAGAAATGAGGAAGAAATCAAGAGGAAAAGGAGGATAGATAAGCTCCCAGAGCATTTATCTCTGCCATTTGGCTCCGTGCTTGTGTGGCTACCATTCTGAATTATTCAAAATGTTGCTTTTCTGCATCTGTGGTCTTGGCCATGCAATGATTGGGCTGCCATGGGTCCTCATTTGGCTTTATTAGAAAAACACATTCTGTGGTAGGAGCAGACTCGGGGGCTAGAGTCCTGGCACATGACGGAACTTATGAAAAAACCAGCCTGTCTCAGGGCATCTCACTTTGGGCGATGCTGGACTGTGTTAGATCATTTCTCATTTCCCTTGGAACGGAATTCCTTGCCCTGTCTTTTGCATCTAGGTATTTGGGACTTTCAGGAAGTAGAGTTTTTGGGTAAAGACTTGGCTCGTTTGCGTGGACGAATAAAGGTTACTAATAATACTGTCCATGGTGCTTTACACTATGGAGAACTTGTTCCCATTTATTGGAACCTGCTCTGCTGTGTGCAAGGCAAGCTGCACAGTTGTTTCTAATAGCCACTGTGTGACGTAGGAGGTATGTTTTTGTTTTTTTTTTTTGCGATACGCGGGCCTCTCACTGTTGTGGCCTCTCCCGTTGCGGAGCACAGGCTCCGGACGCGCAGGCTCAGCGGCCATGGCTCACGGGCCCAGCTGCTCCGTGGCATGTGGGATCCTCCCGGACCGGGGCACGAACCCGTGTCCCCTAGCATCGGCAGGCGGACTCTCAACCACTGCGCCACCAGGGAAGCCCAGGAGGTATGTTTTTATTCTCCCATTTGACTGAAGACAGAGCTGAAGCAGAGAAGTGAAATGATTATCCAAAAGTATACCCAGGAAGAATGAGGACTAGACCCATGGACTCAAAACCACGCACCCCTATCTTCAGCTCAATGCCCTTTCCACATACTTTGGAGGAACCAATAACATTTCAGAGTCTTTCTTTAAAACCAGAGTTCTAAGGAAACAGCTTCTTGGTCCAGGAACATGTCATACAAGTTTCTGTCTTTGGTAAATGAACGATGTCTTACTAATTTCTCTCTTATGCACACAAATTCTTTTCCTCTCCCACATCAGCTATTTCCTTATAATCACATAACTTTAAGTATCACCTCTAGGGAACTAATAGAGAACTCTTTCTTGAATTCATTCTTGAAGGATAGCTGGCTTACAGGAATGTTTTCATCAAGTAATTTTAATTCTTTTTGCCAAGAGATATAGGCAAATGGGTGAAATTGATCAAGACAAATGAAAAGCTCTGTACAGTCAAATAGACGTGACACACAAGCTCAGAGTCAGCTTTTAAAAATAGAACTCAGAATCATGACTCTCCAGAAATTTGTAATTTCATGAGTAGAGACATCCTGATACTGCATAGGGTACGTTTGCCCTTTCCAAGAGCAGCCCCTTGCTGTAAGTGTTTCTAAGGTTAGGAGGAGGTGAGCACAATGTAGCATTACTGCCTTTGTGTTCTTGACAAGCTGTTTGCAGGGAAAACACAATAGGCCGCTTCATGCAGCATCATGTAGATGATACTCATGGCCACTAACACCTCGGGCTACTCTTAGTCTGTGGTTTTAACTAGACCATGGTTAATAGTTGAACCTTCAAACTATAGTATAATAAAGTCACCGATGACAGACATACAGTCAACTCTATTCTAACAACTAACCTTAAATATTTAAGCTGGCGGTGCTGATAGCTGCAGCTTCAATTGCTAACACCTTCCGCTCTGAACTGAATTGATCCCATCAGAACGGCAGGTGTCCCACTGCAGGGGCAGGGTCTGTGTCTTATTCTCAGGGGGGTAGGCAGTAGTTCCCAAACTCTGTGGCCCCAAAGCATTGCTTGGGATGCTTGTTAAGCATACGTATTCCAAGGCCCCTTCTCAGACCCACAGATTCAGGATCTCCAGGGCAGGAGCTTGGGAGTCTCCTGTCCAGGCAAGTTTGAGAACACAGCTAGGAGAGCTCTATGCAGAGAACAGCTTTTCCTTATTTAGGGAGACAGGGAGAGCAGGCCCCTGGGGAGAAACCCTTTTCCTAGTCAGCTATCCAATCAATCACAGCTGCCATAGTGGAGAAAGGAAAACAAGAGGAAAGAGAAAACGGCAGAAGCTTCTAGAGAAAGGGTGGAATGCTGGGACAGCTAGAGAAGGGTTCCTCCTGTGCCCCTGATGTCTTTCTCTAATCAGAAGGCAGTACCTTTCTTTTAAGCCTCTTCAGTTTTTCCTCTCCTGTAAGTTGCTTCTTTCAGTAGCTGCTGGCTTAATTTATATGCAATATTTGGAGTTAATTAGTATCCCAGGGAAACAGATTCCCTTACCAGTGCTTTAGCCTTGGCATAAACTGCCTCAGATGCAGTCTTGCAGAAACATTTTCTTAAAGTACCTGTATCTCTTACACGGGTCAAAAATGTGGGGAAAAATTTTAAAGCACAGTTTTAGAACATATTGAAGGTAAGATTTAGCACGGTCAATCAAAGCTGGTTCTTTTTTTAAAAAAATTTTTTTGTTGTGGTAAAAGTCACATAGTATAAAACGTGCTATTTAAACCCTATTTGACTGAACAGTCCAGTGGCACTAAGTACATTCACATTGTTGTGCAACTCTCACCATCATCTATCTCCCAAATTTTTCACCTTCCTAAACTGAAACTCTGGTTATTTCATTATTTATTTTTTTTAAAAAAGGCTAAGACTTCAAAGTCAAACTGTCATAGGGAGATGCCGGGTGCTTCTCTCCATGAAGATACCTTCTTCACGTGGAGCCCAGATGAAACCCTTTAGTGAGGTCACATCCACGAGTTGGGGGAGAAGCATCAAATCCTCCACAAGCATCGTGATTTCTGTGGATATAAATAATAACGTTTCTACCAGATGCCAAAAAGCAGCTTTTGGGAACAGGATATATTATTTGGCACAAGGTTTCAGCTGCGTGGCCTTTTGGCAACATAGGCTTTGTTCTGACTACAAGGAAATCTGCAAAGGTAGGTTTAAAACTGAAGGAAAAAAAATCTCAGGAGTTCCCCGGGGGTCCAGTGGTTAGGACTCTGCTCTTCCACTGCTGGGGGCATGGGTTTTATCCCTAGATGGGGACCTAAGATCCCATAAGCTGTGCGGCACGGCCAAAAGAAAGAAACCAGACCACTCTGCTTTTTAGAGTATGTGAAGATACAGTTACAAGTGAATAACTATGGACAGAAGAAGATGGAAGAAAAATCATAATACAAAGCAGGTATAAAAATGGCACAAAACATTGGAAAGTGCTAGAGGAGGCTGAAGTTCTGAATGCACCGTTGCTTGGGAAAATGATAAAGACAAGTGAGGAG
The DNA here is from genome assembly GCF_964270905.1 of Leucopleurus acutus. NCBI lineage: Eukaryota > Metazoa > Chordata > Mammalia > Artiodactyla > Delphinidae > Leucopleurus > Leucopleurus acutus. Next base: position 42,652,696 of record NC_139142.1, read on the forward strand.
AAGAATGCAAATGAGGTGGACCATTAGCAGGGGAAGGGGCCATAAATCCACATGAATCTATAGGTCTCCATCCTCTCCATGCCCTAGGTAGAGCGGACATGGATGGGAGGGAATTGAAATCCAAGTTCAGCGAGATGAAAGGAGCTTGGTTACTTTCAACATGCTTAAGCTCAGTTAAGTATCTTTCTTAATTATGCAAAGTGTGAATGACTGAATATGAATTTCTAGGAATAGGAAAGAATTTGAAAACAAAATAATAGTGTTGACTTTTACTAAAAGCCCCTTATTTGTACACTTAGCACCTCCCATAACATACATACCTCTTTTGGGGAGGCAGCCATTAGACTGATAAGCTGGGGGTGGACCGAGGAGAGACATCTAATTATTTGCTTTGATAATTATCAACTTTGGCAGTCAGCATAGCTGGAGACATAATTCTGTGGCTTAAATTCTACACGCAGAAAGAATCATCGGCATTTATTGTGTAAGCCACTGTTAGCTGTATAAATGCATGGGCATTATCCTATTTTGGGTATCTAACTCCCTATTAATTAGCTCAACTTTCTATTATGTGTATGTAGGATAAGAGAGAAAGGGAGGAAGGAAAAAAGAAGAAAGGAAGGAAGAAAGAAAATTTCCCCAGTCAACAGCAGCAAAAGAACAAAGAAACAGATCACATACTCCTTTGTTCTACTTTGCTTAAAAACACACATGAAATATTGGGGTTAAAAACCTCTCAAATAGTCCACTGAGTAAAGCAAAGATCTTAATAACTTTCCCTCTTCAAAAAGCAGCAGGAGCCATAAACAAATAACCATTAATAATTTACAATATAGTGTATAAATTCTCTCCCTAATATTGTAGTCTCCAGGTCCAAAGTTCAAGACAGATTTTGCTGAGAAGTGAATCTTTTGTGGGATAAGGATGGAGGAACTGAGGAGTCGAAACAGAAGAATTAACTGCGGGGGGGGGGGAATCCTCTTTTTTTCTCATGTTTCACAGGTAAGGGAACAGAGAGCAAGCAGAATGGAAGGCAAATGGAACACTCTCTTGGGTGATTTTATTGCCTTTGAGGTGGGCAGAGAGGTCAGTTGCTCTGGTCTTAAAAATCTGAACCTGGTATCAGGTCAGAAAACTGGGTTTTTATTAACCAGTGTCCTGTGCATCTCAATATTTTCTTCCTAATTCACAGCGATATGAAGGAACCAATTGTGTCAGAGATGTTTCTCCAATTTTATGCCTCACAGCACAGCCGTAGAGTTTGTAAAGTTTCAGACTTTTTCATGAACAGATAGACCAAAATATACATGTTGGAAAGTATAAGCACAGTCTTCCAAAACAGAAAGATATTTGGATACCAGCTGATTCAAGCCTTTTCCAAAAAGGAATCTTGATAACAAAACCTCCAATGACCAGTTTTCCTTATTTCTTTCTTTGTGTAAGAGATAAAGGAAAGGAGAAGAAATCTGAAATGGTTCCGTAATGGAACTGATCAAATCCCAAAGGTCTGTGTCAAGGGGAGTGAGGATGGTTAGAGAGTCTATCTTTGGTAAACCAAGAGCCCTGTGATGTTATTGCTTCTTATGGAATCAGTATTTACTGAATGCCTTTATTTGTGTCTGGCAGTGTGTGAAGAGCTGGGGGAACAAGGATAGTAAGACACAGTCCATGAAAAGTCCAGAAAGAGTTATGGACTAGTGGGAGAGGAAGTAAATGGGCCATTTCATCAGAGAGACACATGGGATCCAGAAAAGTAGCATCTAACCCTGCCAAGGTTAGAGATGTTTCTCCAGAGCCGGTAGCATCAAACTTGAGGCTAGAGGGTGGAGTAGGGGTTAGTCAGGTAAAGGGGAAAATGGGATGAATGCTCCAGCCAGGGGAACCATGTGTGCAAAAGCCAGCAGTGAGAGATGGAGTAGTTAAGTATGGCTGGAGTGCTGGGGACACTAGGGAAGTGAGGGCTGGGGTTGGTGGTGTGGGAACATACACTGTAAAATATGAGGTTGATCCTGAAGGGTCTGCTAGGTCATGCCAAGGAATTAGGACTTTATTCTGAGGGTATTTAGAAAGTCATGGAAGGGTATTTTTTAATTAATTAATTAATTTATTTATTTAGGGTCTGTTGGGTCTCCGCTGCTACACGCGGGCTCTCCCTAGTTGCGGCGAGCGGGGGCTACTCTTTGCTGTGGCGCGCGGGCCTCTCACCGTGGTGGCTTCTTTTGTTGTGGCTCATGGGCTCCAGGCACGCGGGCTTCAGTAGTTGTGGCACGTGGACTCAGTAGTTGTGGCGCACGGGCTTAGTTGCTCCGCGGCATGTGGGATCTTCCCGGACCAGGGCTTGAACCTGTGTCCCCTGCACCAGCAGGCGGATTCTCAACCACTGCACCACCAGGGAAGCCCATGGAAGGGTATTTTGCTGAGAAGTGATATGATCAGGGTTGAGTTCCTGGGAAGGCTAGACTGGCAAGGTTAGAGTCAAGGGCTGGTGAACCAATGCAGGTGAGAGATGACCGTGGCCTGGACCAAGGCTGCAGGAGTGAACGTGGAAGGGGGAGGATGGGTTCCAGAGGTGTTCAGGGTGGGGAAGCAGTGGAACTTGGGGGTTCGTTAGAATTTTAGGGATGAGAGAAAAGACAATGGTTGAAGCTGACCAGGGTCCTGGCATTTCTGAGGCCCTGTAGATATCTTGGAGTCCAGTGTCCCACCTTCCAGAGAAACGGACACTGTGTTATCCCAGCAGATGCAGCCTGAGAAAAATAACCTACAAGTCTGCAAAAAATGTGTGGGAAAAAAAAAAATGTGTAGGCAGCTTTAACTTTCTACAAAATGTGTGTACATATGTGGTCATTCTTTGTAACTTTTAATAGCAGGTTCCAAGTAAAGAACTTTGAATTTAATAAAACTTAATTAAACATTTGGGAAAACCCTCCAAATCCCTTTAGGTGATTATGTTACTTTGGGTACGCCCCAGGTATGGTTATTAGCTGGGATCTGACTGACTCCCTTTCCTTGTAAAGACTAACATGAGAGTTTCTTATTCTTTGATATGAAGACCAAAACTCAGGATCTTGTTTCTCTCTCTCTCTCTTTTTTTTTTTTTTTTTTTTTTGCGGTACGCGGACCTCTCACTGTTGTGGCCTCTCCCGTTGCGGAGCACAGGCTCCAGATGCGCAGGCTCAGCAGCCATGGCTCACGGGCCCAGCCGCTCCAGGGCATGTGGGATCCTCCCGGACCGGGGCACGAACCCATGTCCCCTGCATCGGCAGGCGGACTCCCAACCACTGCGCCACCAGGGAAGCCCCTCTCTTTTTCTTAGGCAATGAAATCATTTATTATTCATAATAACTAATTTTATACACTTATGGAACTGATTTCTAATCTTTTTTTTCTACTTTTATTGACATATAGTTGACATACAGCTCTGTATATGTTTAAGGTGTACAGTATAATGACTTGACATACATATACTGCCAAATGATTACCCCAAGTTTGGTCCATTTCCTCATATAGTTAACAACATTTTTTTTCCTTGGGATGAGAAATTTTAGGCTCTACTCTCTTAGCAACTTTCACGTATACCACACAGCAGGGTTAACTATAGTTATATTATACAATACATCTCCAGTATTTATTTATCTTATAACTGAAGTTTGTACCTTTCCACCACCTTTATCCAATTCCCCACCCGCCCCTGCCCTGCTCCCCTAGGATCTTGTTTTTCTTGAAAACAAAACCAAGAAGCTTCTCTCAAGGCTGGACCATGTGAAGATGATGCTGGGATTTGGATATGCAGCCTGAAGAATCTCATGAACAATGCAGGTTCCATGTCCCTTGCTGAGTGTTTCTGTGACCTTTTGACAGTTGTCATGGATGATCATCAAGTAGTATATCTTCTTTAGTATAGGAAAAATAAAGCAAGTTTTTCACGGTTGCTATATTAACACAAGGCTCGGTTCTGGAGGGCTCAAGGCAACAATGTAGAATTGAGGAAATGCAGAAAAGCATAAGAAGAAAATAATGATCACTTCAGTCTCACCACCAGAGATAACCATTGTTAACATTTTAGTCCATATTTTTCCAATATTTTTATATGTAGTTATGATATGTTATATAGACATACTTTTATAATTTACATGCTATCTTGTTGCCTCCCTATAGCTACAATTTCTCACGGTTGTTTTAAAAGGACTAAAGACAAAGAAAAGAGCTCATGAAAATCCTCCAGCTGTATTTGAAGGAACAAGCTGTTTTTTTTCTCATTAACATTTATTTGGCATGTCATTGTCATTTTGGCATGTCATTGTCTATGTCATGTCATTGTCTATGTCATTGTCAATGACTGCCCAGTTACCTCAAGACACTTCCATATGATATAAATGAAAACATAGTTGAAAGAAGAAAAATCTCCATAAACAAATGCTGGTGGGCAAATGTCATATTCTCATGCCCAGAGGGATTAGAGAAGGCTTTTCTCTCTTTGCCTTTGCCACTGAAGCAGAATTGTAAGCTTTTATAATTAGACAGTAAGACCATGAGTGTAGATAATACGTAGTATCGTGAGAAATATTGGGAGAAAAACACACTTATTGATTAAAGGTTGATTCAGGTCAAGTCTTTTGAATTTAATTAGTATTTTTATATCAATTATTATTATAGTGGAAATTATTTCCTTGGGTTTTTCAAAGTGTGTGTGTGTGTGTGTGTGTGTGTGTGTGTGTGTGTGTGAGAGAGAGAGAGAGAGAGAGAGAGAAAGAGGGAGGGAGAGAGAGGAGGGAGGGAGCTCTAAGTGAGCATATCCTTATGTGTAAACTGGGATACATATGAGACTGAAAGGGGAAACTATTAATAGTTATGATGGGACAACAGACATAAACTGGGCTGGTCCTGGGCAAACTGGGACCTTAAGGACATCCTGGAGAGAGTGTATCAGACACCCGTGGTACCACTCCAAATCCCAGCTCTTATTCCAGCCACTGCAGCAGCATCAGTTCTGCAGAGATGTCCACCAGTGTGAGCAGGTACAACCTGCCAGCACCTCAGGTTTGCTCTGACGTCATGGAATGGATTACTCTGGGGCCTTGCTTGGCATTCACACATGTACAGCCTGGAAATGCAGGAGAGCTAACCTGGTAGGTCTTAACCAGTGGGGATGGAAGCCAATGGATAAATGCTCTCACCATTTGTTGTTCATGTAGCAGGTTCTCAGGTTCATTTCCTGAAACTCCTCAGAATGTTCCTTAGGAGAGATCACCCGTTGTCCATTGCAGTGCACCTTGAAAACTCATCCTTGTATTGGCTTTCTTCCTTCCCTGTTTCACTCGATCTGCACGCAATACTTTGTCTCAGGCTCTGCTTTCGGGGAACCCAGGCTGCCATAGTTGGGACAGGAATTTTGAAGCGGGCTCACTGGTCAGAGGTAATAAGGACCCCATTATTGTTGGGAGGTGGAGTGGTGATACCTGGCCAGCAGCGTCTCAATTATTAAGACCCATGGTGGATTGGGATGGGGTGAAGGCAGAGGCAAAGTATTGAGTTGTGTGGTAGTTGTGGTCCTTAAGCAGTATGGGAGCTCCGGTAACTTTAAGAATTGAGGTGGCTGGGATTTTAGACTACTTTGGAAGCTTTAGAAAAAGAAAATGAAGAAAATGACAGGCTCAGGTCAGTCCATTATCAACACAGGGAATGTTGTGAAAGATTAAGAGATGCCTCTATGGGAGTGTTTTAGGAGTCTCTCACCTGTGTATTCTGCCGAAATTCTGATACTCAAGGTCACCCTCCAAGCGAGCAACCTAGACCCGCCAAGATGCTGGCCAAGGGTGAGAGAAGTCTGAATGGGTGATGGAGGGGGAAGATGAAGAAGATTATTATGGTCTTGGGATCAGATGCAACAGCAGCAATGTTTTTGCAGAGATTGTGGCTGGCGGCCAGCTTGAAGGGGACTATCTATGACACAGGGAATATAAAAGGAGGGGGGCACAACAAAGTGCAAGAAATGGATGGCGTCAGACACCTCCTGGGCAACGCTCCAAATCCTCTTGCTCCTGCCACCACTGTGGTCACCAGTTCTGTGCAGGCTTCAGGCAGCTTTGTGTGGTGCAGCCTGACAGAGACCAGCCTCGTGCTGTGAGCCTCTCATTTATCTCATACCAGAGTGTCCTGACACCACACCATGGGAACCAGATCAGCGCTCAGGCATGTGCAACTCACAGGGAGGAGGGAGTTGACATGTGTGAGGCCACCCTTGGCCAGTCGAATGGGGATGGATGGAAAAATGCTTTCCTTTTCCTCTCACAGGCAGACAGTTTGGAGTTGCAATTTATAAGGCTCCTCAGAAATCAGGTGGGAGTGGGAGCTAGTCACCCATAACAGTGGCCAACCTGATGATGCGTCCTGGCTAATCCTTTCCCTCCTTCACTCTTCTATCCTCCACCTATAGTCCTGTTCCCTGAGATCACACTTTCAAACTAACTACTTCATCGAGGCCTTTGTCTCAGTTTCTGTTTTGGGGAAAACCCAGATTAAGACAGTGAGAGAGAGGGACTTCCCTGATGGCCCAGTAGTTAAGAATCCGCCTGCCAATGCAGGGGACATGGGTTCGAGCCCTGGTCCAGGAAGATCCCACATGCTGCGGAGCAACTAAGACCATGCGCCACAACTACTGAGCCTGCGTGCCACAACTACTGAAGCCCACGCGCCTTAGAGCCCGTGCTCCACAACAAGAGAAGCCACCAAAATGAGAAGTCCGCAACTGCAACGAAGAGTAGCCCCCGCTCACCACAACTAGAGAAAGCCTGCGTGCAGCAACAAAGACCCAAAGCAGCCAAAAATAAATAAATAAATAAATTTATTAAAAAAAAAAGACAGTGAGAGAGAGGGTAGACGAGTTGGGGGTACAAAGCAAGAAAACACACTGTGATCTGGTATTAAACTGCAGGAGTATTTCAGGACATCAGAACCCAATTTAGTATTATGATATCTCTAATAATGAAGATGACATATTTAGGCCACATGCACCCTTGTCAGAAACTCTGTAACCAGAGGATATAGTGATTTTAGAGCTGGAAGAGTCCTTGAATCTCATTTTTTAGCTTAACTCCTTTATTTTAAAGAAAAGGAAGTTTATTTAGGGTGTGGGTATATTCCAGTACCTCTGATAAAGGGGATTTTACAGTATGTCAAACCATCCAGTACTAACCAAAATAATGATGAATATTCCCCAAAGTGTAAAATTATGTACCTAAGAGTCTTGAAGACAAAGGAACAGTAAAAACAGGGTCAGGATAAGCTTCAATGAAGGCCATGTTCAAAAAGTACAGAAGGCGGGGATATTTGAGAGAGAACAAACCTTTCCAGTAGAGAGAACTCTCTTGGACTTGTTAAAGTTTTGGCCTTGAAAGAAGGGAACTAATGCATTCTGCATGCCAAGTGTTTGACACAGTCATGTGAGTTGGGCATTATTATCTCCATTTTATACAGCAGGAAGCTGAGACTCAGAGAGGTTAAGTGACTTTGTAAGATGAGTTGTAATACAAATACTTCTGATTGTATTCCTTCCATTCATATCTCCTCTGACAGAGGACAGACCCAATTTCCTCTGTCCTCAGCTGTTCTCGAGTTTATAGGCAGCCTTGTGAGGGCTCTAAGCAGAGTCCATCAGAGGTAGGAAGAGACCACTGATTATTTCTTTTGGTCTCTACACCCCAAAGTGCCTCTGAAAGGAATAATTCAATTTTACATTCAAGGCCAATTTAACATGCCTAGTTTCTACCTTTTTCTTCCCATTCCCGGCTAAAAGTTTTTACTAGATCGCTGGTGATAACTTGAGAATAATTTCATTGGAATGGAAAGGATAGTTCCTACCTAGAGTAAAAAGCAAGTTTTTGGCAGGCAAGGTAGTTGTATGAGTCAAAGTCAATGAATATATTTTTACCAATAGTGGCAAATTAAAAAAAATAGCATTCGTAGTGCTTTTGATACGGGATTCATTCATCCATGAATGAATGAAATACATTTTCATTCATTCATTCAAAAATGAAAATGAGGGCTTCCTTGGTGGTGCAGTGGTTGAGAGTCCATCTGCCGATGCGGGGAACACGGGTTCGTGCCCCGGTCCGGGAAGATCCCACATGCTGCGGAGCGGCTGGGCCCGTGAGCCATGGCTGCTGAGCCTGCGCGTCCGGAGCCTGTGCTCCGCAGCGGGAGAGACCATAACAGTGAGAGGCCTGCGTACCGCAAAAAAAAAAAGAAATACACTTTCACTTTTTTTGAGTGCCTAGAACTATGCTGTTTACTATGTTTAGGAGTAGCCACACATGGCTATTTAAATTTAAATTAATAAAAATTAAATTAAAATTCAGTTTCTCAGGCATACTAGCCTTATTCAAGTGCCCAAGTAGCCACATGTATCTAGTGGCTACCGTATTGGCCAGAGTGGATGTAGAACATTTTCATCATCACAGAACGTTCTATTGGACAGTTCTGGCCATGCTGGCCACAGTAAGATAAATTCTGGGGATACAGCAAATCGAATAGATACGGTCCCTACTTCATGAGCTCCCATTTTAGGGAAGAGATAGATTAAAATATGCAAATAAAATAATAATATATGGTAATAATGCCCTTATTTTGTTGAGTGCTGTCACCTGAGAGATGTGAAGAAGCCACTGGGAAGAGCAATTATGGCAGAGGGAAGAGGTGCAAACAGCTTAAGAACTTTGCATGTTTCAGGGAAGGGGAGTAAAGAGAGTGTGAGGGCTTTGGACATCTGGCAAGAAAACTGGCCATCAAATGATGTCATACAAGGAAGTTTGTGAGAGAAGAACGTCATAACAATATTTGAGAACAATAGTTTTTTTTTTAAAGTTAAAAAATTTTAAATTGAAGTATAGTTGATTTACAATGTTGTGTTAATTACTGCTGTACAACAAAGTGATTCAGTTATATATATATATATATATATACATTCTTTTCTAAATATTCTTTTTCATTATGGTTTATCATAGGATATTGAATATAGTTCTCTGTGCTACACAGTAGGACCTTGTTGTTTATCTATTCCATATATAAAAGCTTACATCTACGAACTCCAACCTACCACTCCCCCCTCCCCCAACACCCTCCCCCTTGGCAACCACCAGTAGAGAACAATAGTTCTTTTTTTTATAATTGACAAATAACATTGTATTAGCTTTAGCTGTACAACGTAATGATTTGCAATATGTACATATTGCAAAATGATCACCACAATAAGTTTGGTTAATAACCATCACCACACATAGTTACAATTTTTTCTTGTGATAAGAACTTTTCAGATCTACTCTCTTAGCAACTTTCAAATACACAATGTAGTATTGTTAACTAGAGTCACAGTGCTGTACAAGCTATCGGCAGGACTTATAACTGGAAGTTAGGGAACAATAGTTCTTAATCTATGCTTGAGAATCACCTGAGGGCTTCTTAAATCACAGACAGCTGAGTCCCGCCCCCTGAGTTTCAGATTCAGTAGGTCTGCTGGGGCCTGAGCCTCTGCACTTCTAACAAGTTTCCAGGTGATGCTGATTCTGTTGGTCTGGGGCCTGCAGTTTGAGACTCACTGATTTAGTAGATGAAGACGTGAAAGCTCAGGAGGATGGCGTGGCTAGCCTGAGCCCCCCAGCCAGTTGGTGACCAGAGAGAAAAGGCAGTGGAGGGAAGAGAGAAGAGGGCGAGAGAGTGGAAAGTTTGAGGTAGTTCTCAAACACATGTCTTGTCTGCTTGCAGTGGGAGGGGACAGACAGAAGCTGCACTCAGCAATTTTGACATGGTTGTAACGACAGGCAAGCAGGAGCTCACCTTGGCATGGTCTATAAGGATATTTCTTTCAATATGGCTCATTTCAAAGGAGCTTCTTTTCCTCCAGATTTATTAATCAAGAACACGATGCTGAGGTAAGTATATGCTTGACTCAGCTGATTTTAGACCTCTACGTGTTTCTTTAAAATTATCGTGTAGAAAATGCCAACCTCTATTTCATGCCTAAGTCACATGCCTGAGAAGTGGTCAGTCATGGATCAGTTTCAGATACTATAAAATATTCCATCACTTTCAAACATGACTGTTCCCCTCTCCCCCGACCCTCTTCCTGACTAGAAGACAAGACCATTAGCTTAAAGGCCACAGGCTTGGGAGAAAAACATCCCAATAACAACACTTCGTATTTGAATAGCTACCTGGAGTTTAGCATTGTGTTTCTAAACTTGGCTGGAGCTAACCCGCCCCAGCCCTGTCCTCGGAGGTTCTGCTTTCATGGGTCTGGGTTAGGTGCTGTCCACCAGTATCTTTAAAACGTTCTTGAAGATTCTACAGTGCATCCAGGGCTAGGAATCTACGGTCCAGAAAAATGCTTTTACATCAGATGGTAGAAAGTTGATTTAACACAAGAGTTCTTGAACTTGAGCCTGTATCAGAATCACCGGGGGACTTCTTAAAGCACAGGGGCCCCCACTCCCAGACTTTCTCATTCAGGAGGTCTGGGTGGGGTCTGAGTATTTGCATGTCTAACAGGTTTCCAGGTGGTGCTGCTGGTCTAGGAACCTCACTCTGAGAACCACTGCTTTCGTAGATGGTTCTCAAATTTAGTAGGAATGAAAGCTCAGAAAGATGACATCACTGGCCTGATTACACCCAGTTAGTGGAAAAGAGAGGCCCCCCCAAAAGTCTTTAGGCTGAATTCTGGGCCCTTTACCCAGAATTGTGCCTTTAGATGCTTCACGATTGACTCTCTTTGCTGGAAGTGAAACCATATGTATGTTTCCCCCAGACTTCTTGTCTGCACAGTGCAGGTGAGGCAGTTTCTAGCTGCATTATGGAGGTGACCATCTACCTTGATGTGTGACACAGTGACTATTGAGTTAGCAGCTGTTCCCAGAATTCTTCTTATGCAGGGAGAGAGAGCTTTGTTAAAGGAAATGCGTTGAAAATCTACTCTCTGTTGAAGCGGGTGCAGGCGCCAAAGCAGCAAAGAAGAAAATCAAACTGCCCTGCTTTTTAGTCTTGAAAAGATGAGGAAAAGGCAGTGAGAAGAGGGCAAGACAGTAGACAGTTGGGTTCCGTGTGGGGAGAAGCAGCCAGTTGACAAATCCATGGCGGGAGAGTGTCCAAAGGTCTTTTAAAGACAAGCATGTTTAACACTTAGTTGCAGTTGTTTGTTATTTCAGTGGAAAGTCTATTAAACATACACATGCCTTTTGAAAAGTGTTTGTGAAAATCAAACCCAGGACTAAGTGTGCTACCGAAATCTCGGACCCTGTACAACAGCACCAGATCAAAGTCACGGAGATAAGAGTGGCTTTATCTCTTTGACAAGCAAAGGAGGCCACAGCAGGCTAGTGCCCTCAAGACTGTGTCCTCCCTGAAAGGGTTCAGTGAGTAAAACTTATAGTGTTACAAGCTCAAAACAGGGGTCTTGATAAGGATCGGGGCAGGAGTGGGGTCTACATTCTTCTCTGCTTCTGGAACATTTCAAAACCATCAAGGCTGGTGTCGGGAGGTCCAGAGATGGGCTCTGGTGGTCTCCGGGGTTACCATACTGTGATCTTCTCTGTGGAATGAACAGTGCTTACAAAGAAAAGGAGTGTCAGGGAGTGATTCAAAGGGGAAAAACACCAGGTGCCTGACATAGCTTTAACTAACAAGTGATTTACTTTAAGCAATAAGGTGCAAAGGAATCATTAATGAAAGAAAAGAAAAACATATGGAAAGAAGACGTGCAAGTGAAGCATAAGGTGATGGAGACCGAGCTGGTCTGGCCAGTTTTAGCTATAACGAGTTTCATGTTTAGGTTAGCGTGACCCAGAACACCAACTGGGCTCTATGATGGAGTGTGGAGGCATAAAGTGAGTTATTTCAGCTGCAGGCAGAGTTCAGAGCTAGGGAGACAATGGGACTCACCAGAGCCTTGGAGGTGATTTGGACTTGACTTCCACAGGGTGTGGAACAGGGGGAGGACCGCAGAGGGGCAGGTGGTATGCTGTAACTCATCCAGCTCCCACAGGGGTGATCGAGTTTGGGTAACGGCTGGGTGACAAGTGGGAGGATGGGCCTGGCCTGGGTGAAAGGCTTCTGCTGTTAGGTTCTTAGGCCTCTGGACAGGTCATTCTCAGTGGCCCTGACCATTCTGAGAAATTGGGGTGACCTTGATAGTCTGGGGAGAAAGCAAGGCCCAGTACATAGCTCTGACTATGAACCATATTTGTCTAAATGGCAGCATCTGGCAAAGGACAAAGGATTTGAAATCAGGATCTGGACCCTCTTTCTCCTGTCATTGGTAGCCTTATTTGGTGCTTTCACCAATGTAGATAGTGATTTACCATGTGGGTTCTGGAGTCAGACTGCCAGGATTCCTAATCCCAGCTTTACCATATTGAGCTGTGCTAACTTGAGCAAGAAATTCAGTGTCTGCCTCAGCTAGGGCCCTGGCAGGAAGGAGCTGGTACACTCAAAGAACTGAACTGAAGAGAGTTTAACAAAGAGAGCCACCCTCCCCGCTGCCCCTCCACCAACCCCAGGTTGAGGAAGGTTCAGGTAACCAGGGATGGATGGTGAAGCCCCCAGGGGCTAACAGCAGGGGGAGCCACGGTCAACTTCCTGCCAGAAGGGAGAAGACAAAGGAACAGAGTTACCTGAACCTGGGGGGGCCAAATTAGGGTGGGGCCCACACTACCGGACCAGAGCTGTGGTCCAGGGGCCACTGCCAAAGCTAGTCCAGCAGAAATGAGGAGGGGGGATAAATGCCCATACCTCTCTTCTGCTGGTTTCCTGTCTCAGTTCAGTGCCTGCCATTGGTCCAACTCAACTGGAACCACAGAGGAAAAAGGCCCTGTTGATGCAGTCACAGAGGCCAGACAAATCAGTGCAGAGCAGGGAGCAGAACAGGTATGGAGAGTCAAACAGTATTACTGGTCCAGCTTCAGTAAGCCTTAATGTTCTCATCTGTAGAATGGGGATGCTAATAGGACACTTACCTCCCAGGGTCATTGTAAATATTACATGAGATGGTACATGTAGGGCTTGTGTTACTGAACACAAATTCATGTGCCCAGTGCACATGAGGCCAAAAAATACTGAAACGTTGGAGTTTGGAGCAGAGAAAGGTTTATTACAGGGCCATGCAAGGAGAACGGGTGGCTCATGCCCCCCCAAAACCCCAAACTCTTTGAAGGGTTTCAGCAAAGCATTTTTAAAGGCGAGGTGAGGGAGGGAGGTCGCAGGGTATGTGATCAGCACGTGCACACGTCTCTGATTGGCTGGCGTTGAGGTAACAGGGTGGTTCACATGATCAATCCTTAGGCCCCAGATGCTCATGATCATCAAGTAGTTAATTTCTTCCATTTGATGGTGTTTTTTAGCATCTGAAAAACTCAGGAAATATGCATGAGATACTCTTATCTAGGTACTTCAGAGAGGAGCTACAGCAGAGGATATGGGGGTGGGATCTGTCCCAGGAAGGTCCCATAGGTTCCTGCTTGGTTAAACTTGGAGCATGGTGTCTGGCCCACAGCACATGCTCCATTGTTGTTAGCTATTGTTATTATTCCATTAAAGGTAACCACTTAGGCTGCAAGGAAGGGACACTGCTTTTGGGGACTGTAATCCTCATTCCAAGAGGCTTCACCCTCTAGGTCAAGAAGGCTCCTGGTTGCAGAATCATCTAGATAGGCTTCTGTCAGAGCACAGGTAGCCGCTTAGTCACTGTTGGTGAGTAATGCGCTGAGTCAGAGGAGTGGCAGCAGCCCTCTCTTCTTCCTCACCCTTCTTTCATCCTTGCTGACATTCAATATGTCAAGCTAGATGAAGGCTTAGCCTGTCTGGTGGAGGTGACCAGCTTTATTTATAGACTCGAGCTCTCTTGGGTGAGCAGTCCCAGGGGTGGGGATAGACAATCACTTTGCTTCCCCAAGGAAGGATGAAGTGGTGTGTTCATGGAGAGTCTGGGACTGGCCAAAACTGCAGATTCAGGTGGCTATGGCTTGGGGCTGCCCAGCACGTTTGTCTCATGGACAAACATAAGACAAACTGTGGGTCTGTGGAATCTTCCTCCACCCCCGCCACCAGCAGACCCAGAACCTCGCCCGTCCAATCACAGTACCTTATTCTTTTGGTCCTGAACTGATTCAGGGACCCAGAGATGACAGTTTCCACATTAAAAAAAAAAATTATTTATTTAGGCTGCGCCGGGTCTTAGTTCGGCATGCGGGCTCTTAGTTGTGGCATGCATGTGGGATCTAGCTCCCCAACCAGGGATCGAACCCAGGCCCCCTGCATTGGGAGCATGGATTCTTACCCACTAGACCACCAGAGAAGTTCCAACAGTTTTCTCTTTAAAGAAAGGAGATGTACAACAATCATCTCTTGGTTCCTTTCAGATTTAGAGTAAACAATTAAAAAAGAAAACTTTAAACATGCCGGTGATTGACCACAGGTCATTTATTTCCCTCAAGGCATATAAGTATGTTGGTTATGAGTGCAGGTTTTGGAGTCCAAAGGCCTGGTTCCCAGTACTGAATGTGACCCTGGGCAAATTTCTTAATCTAAGCTTCTCTTTCCTCATCTGCAAAGTGGGGATAATTATTGTCCCTTCTTCCCAGAGCTCATCAGTTGGTAGTTGTGTAGGAGTTGGAGCAGATGAAGCAGGGAGGGCATGACATCCTAGGGAGCCAGTAAATAAGACCATGTAAGGAATCGCTTATCATGGTCCCTGGTACACAGTAAGTACTTAAAAATGTTAGCTATTACTTATTATCTCTATTTTTGAAGACCCTAAAGTACATAGATGTCTATGAAGTGCACAAAACCTTTCCGAGCCCACAAATTCTACTTGGGTTTACATGGAAAAGGTCACCGAAATTTCAGCTACTGTCTTCACCCTCAAAATAGAATCAAGGCCAGCGTTCCGATAGTGACTAGAGTTTGACTCAAGATGTAGCATGAATCAAGAAATAGATTTGTCAACGTCAGTAAGATTCAGCCAGAGAAGGCTTTGACTGATCAACCTTGTCTCCCAATGTAAGATGAAGTCACTCTGGCTCTGCCTGGGTCCTGGAAGGAAATAGGTCACTGAGGGTTCAGTCCTTCCTGGCTGGTGTGATGGCCCGAGAGAGACAGGAAGCTGGTTTGGCTTTGGTGGGCAGGAGTGGGTGGGTCTGCGTCTGGTCGCATACCGGGGATGCTCTGGTTGTGTTCCTATCACACTGCCAGGGTGTCCCCCCAAGGCCCAGCCCTACCCTCTGGCTCTCACTTGGCTGGGAGATATGCTTCTGCAGCTGAGCTCCTACCCAGGAGGAGCCAGGAGCCTCTGCTGTAAGGCCTGTGACCGCTGCATTCAGTTGAATTATTCTTAATGTTATAGCTGCTATAATAGGAAGAAAGGAAATAGAGAAAGCCACCTTCACCGTCCCCTCGCTCCTATAATCTGAATATTTCACTTTTCTTGTTCCCTTCTGGTTCTTGCTCCTATGACTAGATGGTTTTTATATAGCTGAAACCACGGCAAGAAATTCCATTTTGAATTCTTGCTTCATTACGTTTTGGAAATAACGCTTGTAGACTTTTAATTCCCCACGTCAAGAAAAATTGGTAAGTCCTCTGCTAGACCCCCACCCTCTCTCATCTCCATTATCAGAAAAGTTGAAAAGAAACCTGTATATTTCTAGGGGCAGGTGTTTCACTGATTGGCATTTCCCTCGTTTGTTTTGTTTTATGTATAAACTTTAATTTTACTCTCTTCTACTCAGTCTTCTTGCTCTTTGCCTTTCCCAGAAATAGGGCCCAGAAGCTTCTGATCTAAATATCAGATCCTTGGATAAACAACAAGGTCCTATGGTATAGCACAGGGAACTACATTCAATATCCTGTGATAAACCATAATGGAGAAGAATATGAAAAATAATATATATGTATAACTGAATCACTTTGCTGTAGAGCAGAAATTAGGAAATTTAATTAAATTGCAAATAACTATACTTCAGTAAAATAAGTTTAAAAAAATCAGACCCTGTCGTCTCTTTAAAACATCGAGCTCTCCTGGGAATCTGTTCTCTCATACTGTGTCTCCCAGCCTGACTCTCCAACCGAGAAGTGACAAATCTTGTAACCCCCTTCTGGATCTGGAAATCAGGGCCACCCTGCAGCTGGGGCAGTGGTTCCAGCAGTAGAAATCATGCCCACCAGAGAGCTACCTGCCTGGGGGGTTGGTGGCCCCCCTGAGAAAGGAAAGGGGACCCTGGGGTGAAAGGTCCCAGATAGGGATAGGCTCTTGGACAAAGGCAGGAAGGCGAAGGCCTCCTATTTCCTCAGAGGAGAGGAAGACAGTTCCAGGAAGGTAGGGAATCACCCTGCCACCCGGATGAACTAGGCTAAGCTTCTGGGCTCAGAATGAAGCTCACCAAAGCAGACAAAGTGTACACCCCAAAGCGGTGTCCCATACATTGTCCCTCCTAGCGTCCCCACAGAGGTGGTTATAAACCTCACACTTCAAAGGGACTCTTTTAGTCAAGGATGAATGTATGTCGGTTTGTCTGAGACATTCCCAGTTTATGCCTGTTGCCCTGGCGTACTAATTAATAGTGCCCCCTCACCCTCAAAAGCATAAATAATTTGGCACAAATGATATGGTCACCCTAGTTTTTGAGGACCCCAATAAGATTCTAGGACATCTAAAATTGACTGAGAGAATTGTCACATTTGGTGGGAAAAAGCCTGTCAAGGGGAGAAATATCTGTGAGCGTGAAGATCAGAGGCAGTGGCCAAGAGGTGGTAGCCACAGTGATGCCGAGACAGGAAGACGCCTGTCCCTCCCCTCCCAATCCTGGGAGCAGCAGGGCCACAGCAATGCAGGAAATGGAGTTGTTGAACAGCGCTGGGATGAAGGTTGGCACTCATCTATTTCCCACAAATGGAGAGAGAGAGAGAAAGGGCTGGTTGAGTTAACGTTCTAAAAAGACTTGTTGGGGTGAGGATCACACATCTCTGGGGTGGTACCCACTGCTTTGGCTTTTCCAGTAACCACTGTGTCCTCCAGAAACAAGGGAATCATTCAAATGAGAAAGCAGGCTGCATGGAGTCCTAGCACCACGTCCTTCCCACTACAGACAATTCTCTCTCACGATCTGGCTAGCTCCACATGCCCTCTGCTTCTGTTCACATCCCTCCCCTTGGCTCTCATTGGCTTTTCTGAGTCAGAGGCTACTTGGAACAGTCCTTGCCCAAAACAAAAATGCTGGTTCGTCAGGAAAGTTGGGAAGCTGAGTAGCTGTAGACCCAGCTGGTGCCTGGAAGCCCTTTGAGCAGTGTCCGGCTCTGTTTTTGCTGAACATCAACTTCCCAGGAGGCAACACCTATCATTTTTTTACCCTCACAAAATCATCAGAACAACATTGAGCGGCTGCTGGCTGGAGTGGGGCTCTGGAAGCCATTTTCTCAGGCTCAGCATGCTTCTACTGCCCTGCTTCCGATGACTCAACATTCCCAACGCACACTCCACTTCCCCCGCCCACACTTTAAAAATCTGCCCTTTAAAACATCTCCCAAGAAGTAGCAAGCTTCTCTTTTGACTGTGTCTGCTGACGCGGTGTTTGATTTGGGAAAGAGGGCAAGGAGCCATGTGGAAGCATCACTCTCTGGGATGTCAGAGTCTCCTTGGAAGAGCCCTAATTAAGGACTCAATGATTGACAGGTGGTGGAAACTCACAAAAGCACACTCGACATGCAACAGAAGTCAATGTCTGAGTTGCAAAAAAAAAAAAAAAAAAATTGGCAGTTGGAGACCTTGAAAAACCTTTGCAGGTAATGCTATAATTTTGTTCCTTTGTTATACATTTGTAAAAAGGCTCTGAAATGGCTGCCGTATGAACCTAGCACTGATAGGCTTTGACTCTCATAAATACGGTGTAATATAACTTGGTAGCAAACTTATGATTTCAAATTTAATGGAATTTATTTCCTATAATGTACAGTCTTGCTGAAGTATAGTCTTTGAATGCATTCATTTGAGGATAGGAGTCTGTGAACAGGGAAGACTGATTTACTGCTGAGGATAATAAAAGTTTAATGAGAAAGCAGACCCCCTGGAAGACGAAGGCTTGGAGAAAGAAAACTTACACGTGCAATATCACTCCTGTGCCCTGTATTTGTACATGCTATATCCAATGGGACCATTTTGGGGATAAATATGGTCACATTCCTTTTTTGTTCCTTCACATTCCTTTTAATACTCAAATTACATGATTAGAAAATCCAATCGACTAGCACAAGAGCAGCCTTCTTCCCAGTCCCACCACTAATGACTTCAGATTAATCAGTCTCCCTGAGCCTCAGCCACCTCATCTCTAAAATGGGAATAATACCAAAAACATTCACCTCATAAGGTTCTTGTTCTGATTAGACGAGAAGATACATGTGAAAAATTTAGCATAGTCACCGCTCATGGGAAGTGATAATACATGTATAATCTCTCTCAGGCACAATGGGCTGGTTCTGGTTACATGTGCTCAGAGGACAGAAAACCAGAAACTCAATTCAGGTCCCCAGGGAGAGGGTTATCTTTTTAACGGTTGTTGCTTTTGCTGCCACAAGGTGTCGCTGGTGGTCCCGAGGGCCAGGGCAGTTCTCCCGGGCTTCAGTGGGAGAAGGGAGTTCAGAGGTTGGTTAACAGCGTTCCAAGTGCAGGGAATAGAGAGGAGAGACCTCTTCCCCATTGATACATTCAGCTTTGTTTGTTCCCTGATGCCCTACACCTGGGTTCCAAGTGCTACAGCTCTTTCACAGCACCGTACAAGATAATTTTGTGATGATGGAAGTATTCTCTCTCTGTGTGGTTATTGAGCCCTTGATTACTTCTTTTTCTTTTTCTCCCCGGCTTTGAGAGATAATTGATGCGCAACATTTTGTGAATTTAAGGTGTGCAATGTTATGATTTAATACACATACATATCAAAGATGATTACTCCTAGGTTTAATAAGGATTGTTAAAATATCCATCAACTCACATCATCTTCACCATTTTGATGATTCGATGTCACTTCTGTAATTACTTCCTACTGAGCCCTTAAAATGTGGCTAGTTACCACATGGCACAGGGATATTGGCTCGGTGCTTTGTGACAGCCTGGAGGGGTGGGATAGGGAGGGTGGGAGGGAGGGAGATGCAACAGGGAAGACATATGGGAACATATGTTTATGTATGACTGATTCACTTTGTTATAAAGCAGAAACTAACACACCATTGTAAAGCAATTATACCCCAATAAAGATGTTAAAAAAAAAAAAGTGGCTAGTTAAAAGAAACCAAAAAAAAAACAAACAAAAAAAACAAAAAAACCCCAAAAATAACAAAAATAAAATGTGGCTAGTTGACTATGGAACTGAATTTAACATTTTATTTAATTTTAATTAATTTAAATTTAAATTGTCACATGTGGCTAGTGGCTACCATTTTGGACAATGCAACTTTAGGGATATAGCTTGCTTACTCAGCCTAAAAACACATACATATACACATACGCATCTAGCCATTTTCCTGAGGCATATGTCTACATAACAGGGAAAAAAAAGTCAGAAGGGGTTTCAAAGTCAGTCACATGCTATGCTTGAAAATTAGCCCTCTATCAGGACCAAAGAATCAGCTCAGGTTCTTTGGGCCACTCCTGGGTCGGGGTGGAGTTCAAGCTTCATAGTACTTAACAGAGGAGCCAGAAGGATAGAACAGTCTAACAGCCCAGAGATGCTGCAAGCCCAGCCTTCCTCTGTAGGACACTGCCAGAACGTTTGTCTCTCAAACTCTCCAAGTCACCCTGTCCAGGCACCAGACTGGAGGAAGCCCTTCTTGCTTCTATCCTAACACCCACCTGTCCTGCCTCAGTCTGTCTGGCAGTTGAATTTCCAAGTATTTTTGTCTCATGGTCCTTAAGAGACAATGAGAAAAGTAAAACCATCTAAGGTGGGCACATTTTTCTAGGTCTAGGTTGTTCAGTCTTGGCCATCGTCATATTATACCTTTTTTTTTTTTTTTTTTTTTTTTTGCGGTATGCAGGCCTCTCACTGTTGTGGCCTCTCCCGTTGCGGAGCACACGCTCCGGACACGCAGGCTCAGAGGCCACGGCTCACGGGCCCAGCTGCTCCGCGGCATGTGGGATCCTCCCGGACCGGGGCACGAACCGGTATCCCCTGCATCGGCAGGCCGACTCTCAACCACTGCGCCACCAGGGAAGCCCCATCGTCATATTATAATACGATCCTATTTAAATCTCCTAACAACACTACGAGGTAGATATTTGTCTTAGCCGAGACGCTTGTGAAAGCAGAGCCTGATACAAAGGCTCATGTGCAAGTAGATTATTTGGTAATGGAATTGGAGGAAGCAGATGTAAGGCACAGAGAGAGTGAAGAAGGACAGAAAGAAAGCATTAATGTGTTGATAAACAGCCAGCTCTCTGGAAAAACAACTACAACCCTGACTTGTGACATTTACTATTTTCTTTCTTTTTCTATTTTATTTTATTTTTTAATTGAAGTATAGTTGATTTACAATGTTGTGTTAGTTTCAGGTGTATAGCAAATTGATTCGGTTATACATACATATATACCTATTTTTTTCAGATTCTTTTCTCTGATAGATTATTATAAAATTTTGAGTATAGTCCCTGTGCTATACAGTAGGCCCTTGTTGGTTATCTACTTTATATATTGTAGTGTATATATGTTAATCCCAAACTCCTAATTTATCCCTTACCCCGCTTTCCTCTTTGGTAACCATAACTTTGTTTTCTATGTCTGTGTGTCTATCTCTGTTTTGTATATAAGTTCATTTGTATCATATTTTTTTTTTTGGTATAGGTTGCTTACCTGGTGGGATAACCCAGACATTCATCCCTGAGGAATTGAGCTCTTATCTGATTTACCCTTGTCCAGCCATGGTTTTTGTAATTGTCCATTCACAATATCATAGTTGGTTAACGCTACAGGAGATTCTCTGGTGAATCTTCTAGATTCCAGACATACTCCTACATGCTCCCATAGTATGGTAGAAATCCTTGCTCTTCACGGTAATCAGGGTTAATTATCTCCACCAGTAGAGTATCTCCTTTCTTCGTCTGTTAATCCACAGGCAGGAGGAGCCTAAAATGACCAAGAGGTAGTCTCAGGTTCAAAGTCAGAGGAACTTGACTGTGTCTCCTCATTTCCAACCCAGGGAATCAGGGTGTACATTTTAGAAGAACCTAGGTTTACAGGGTGAGGAAATGCAAATTCTATAAATGGGTCACTGTGAATATGTTGCCAAAACTCAGCCTCTGTTCACCAGTGCCGATAGAATCACGGAGAGAGAGAGTTCTGGGTGAAGTAGAAAAGAAGAGTGTTATTGCTTTGCCAGGCAAAGGGGGCCACAGCAGGCTAATGCCCTCAAAACTGTGTCCCAGCCTGGAGCGGGTAGTGAGGGGTCTTACAGTGTTCAAGGAGCAGGGTGTGATCAGCTCGAGGACATTCTTCTGGTGGGCTGGGGGTGAGGTAAGTGGGAATCAGCTTCATCAACCTCTGTTTCAACCCATCTGGGGTCTGGGTGCTTGTGGGCAGCATACAGTTAACTTCTTCCACCTGGTGGGGATTTCAGTATCTGCAAATCAGCTCAAAGGACATGGCTCAGAATATTATCTATAGTCCTTGAGGAAGAACTAAAGGTCCTTGACTTTGTTTAATGGCTAAAGTATTATCCTTTTGTCTTGCTTGACTCTTTTCCTTTCTTTCTGCATTTTTCACTTCTCTGATTAAATTTATTCTTTGGCTAAATTTTTCCACAGACAAAAGGCCAGTGGAGGACATGGGTGAGGGTCTATTCTGGGAAGGCCTCATAGGGTCCTGCTCGGTTACAAATGTGGTAGAAGAGGCCACATGATTTCTATTTCTTAATTCCTCTACCTGTGTATTCTAGCTATTATGTCAACCATTGGTTTGACACATAGGCAGCATTTTGGATGGCATTGCTCCAGCCCCACAGGAGAGTGCCCCTGAGCTGATGCCTTAGCTCAGCTCAAACAAGCCATTATATCGTTGTAATAGGTGGTGGTAAGACCAGAAGATCCCATGGCCATGTACACATTAGCCTGACTTCTTTTTTTTTTTAAATTTTACTTATTTATTTTTGGCTGTGTTAAGTCTTCGTTGCTCTGCGCAGGTTTTCTCTAGTTGCGGCGAGCGGGGGCTACTCTTTGTTGCGGTGCACGGGCTTCTCATTGCTGTGGCTTCTCTTGCTGTGGAGCGCAGGCTCTAGGCACATGGGCTTCAGTAGTTGTGGCACGTGGGCTCAGTAGTTGTGGCTCGTGGGCTCTAGAGCGCAGGCTCAGTCGTTGTGGCACACAGGCTTAGTTGCTCCGCGGCATGTGGGATCTTCCCGGGCCAGGGACCGAACCTGTGTCCCCTGCATTGCCAGGTGGATTCTTAACCACTGTGCCACCAGGGAAATCCCAGCCTGACTTCTTTATCATAAGTTTGGGGTTCTTGATCTGAGGCAATGTTGTGCAGGATACCATGCAGATAGATCAGATATACTGTAAATATTTGGTTGGTAGGGTTAGCAAAGGCACTGTGGGTAGGAGGGCAAACCCCTATCCAGAGTATGTCAATTCTACTATGGGCAAATCACAGCCACTTTTAGGGTAGAAGTGGTCCCATGCAACCAAGAGGCTCTCAAGTCTGCTAAGTGGATGCTGCCTTATAGAGGGCTCTGTGTCAGGCATTTTTGCTAGCAGGTCAGCTTCTAATGGTGAATAGCAGACCAGCCTTGGTGAGGGAAGCTGTCTTTTTGACCCCACAGAGAACTCATCCCTGCCAGCATGGAGCATGTGTCTCCAGAAATGGTGCTCTCCAATGGGCATTAGTGAGAAATACAAAGATATGTACAATTCCATAGGTTTATCCACATGCCTTTTCTCTGGACTTCGTTGTCTCTTATCTCTCAGTCTCACTCCTTCTTAGTTTCTGAACAACTGGCTAAGCTATTTGCCACTGTTCAAAAGTATAAGTATATCAGATACATGCCTACTTTAAAGTCCTTGTTGGCTAATTCCAATATCTGTGTTATCCCTGGGTCTATTTCTATTGCCTCTACCCCATGCACTTATGGAAAGGACACATCCATGATACAGCTACCTTTCAAAATTCTGAACAGGAATCAAAGCACAAATCAGCTATCCTGGGATCTTCAAACTTAAGTTAGATTCCATAACTCCCTCCGATCCCCTCTGATACTCATGTCTAACTTTCTATAGCCCCCCTTTCCAAACTTTCCTTCCTTAATTTAACTCAACTCAAAGGTTTTTTTTTTTTTTTTTGCGGTACGCGGGCCTCTCACTGTTGTGGCCTCTCCCATTACGGAGCACAGGCTCCGGACGCGCAGGCTCAGCGGCCATGGCTCATGGGCCCAGCCGCTCCGCGGCATGTGGGATCTTCCCGGACCGGGGCACGAACCCGTGTCCCCTGCATCGGCAGGCGGACTCTCAACCACTGCACCACCAGGGAAGCCCTGCTCTTCCTTCTCATTTAGGGTAAGCTGTGACAAAGTGAGAGAGTGGGATGGACATATATACGCTACCAAACGTAAAATAGATAGCTAGTGGGAAGCAACCGCATAGCACAGGGAGCTCAGCTCGGTGCTTTGTGACCACCTGGATGGGTAGGATAGGGAGGGTGGGAAGGAAACGCAAGAGGGAGGAGATATGGGGCTATATGTATATGCATAGCTGATTCACTTTGTTATAAAGCAGAAACTAACACACCATTGTAAAGCACTTATACTTCAATAAAGATGTAAAAAAAAAAAAGAACCTCTTTTGATCTTCCTTCCTGATAACAATTGAGAAGAATATACTTGCCAGATCAATGGCCATATACCAAATGCCAGAGGCTGTGTTGATCTGTTCTAGTGAAATACTATGTCTGATACAGCAGCTGAAATTTGGGTCATCACCCTGTTAAGTTTGTGGTAGTCTGCTGTCCTCTGTCGTGACCTACCTGGTTTTTGCTGGGGACAGTCAGGTGACTTGATGGGGATCAACACTCCTACATGCTTTAAGTCTTTGGCGATGGTTCTAAGTTCTGCAGTTCCACCTGAGATGTGACATTGCTTCTGGTTTATTATCTTGGCTAGGTGTAGGAATAAGCACCCATATAACTCTTCCTATCATTCTGGCTCTAATTCCACAGGTCAGGGAATCAATGTGAAGTTCTGCCAGCTATTAAGAATATCAATCCCAGTTATACATTACAAATAAAATTCCATCTGTCTTCTGGCCTCCATACACCCTCTATCCCTGCTCTATCTATAGGAATGTGATTGCATTTCAGGTAGCACAGACCTAGATATTCCTCTTTCCCCAGTATATAGTTACCCTAGCAAATGGACACATGCACCTTTGAGGGTAGGTTTGGGGAAATATTTTCTATACTCACAGTGTTGCTGTTGATACCTTCCTCAACTGGACCTAGCCTCCTCTTAAATCCATCGGTCCTGGGCTTCTATACTGATTTAGATTTAGAAAATAGGTGAGGGACCATGGTTTTGCCTTATTGCAACTTACACAGGTTTCTGCTCTCTGGGTCTTTCATTTTATTGGTTATGGAAGTTAAGTAGTACTCTGGTCTGCTCTCCATTTATCAGCACTCCTTGCAACACTATGATTGCTACAGATACCTGGTGTTCAAGGCATCCCGACCGCCACTCCAAGTCTTGCTGGCCAGTATAATAATTACACCCGTCTTGCCTCTGATAATTAAGCACTGCCATTTGCCATTCAATAATCCTCTTAGTTCTACTTGCTCTGTGGAGTCCAGCTCAATGGTAGATTCTCCCTTTTTTTTTTTTTGCGGTACGCGGGCCTCTCACTGCTGTGGCCTCTCCCGTTGCGGAGCACAGGGTCCGGACGCACAGGCTCAGTGGCCATGGCTCACGGGCCCAGCCGCTCCGCGGCATGTGGGATCCTCCCAGACTGGGGCACGAACCCGTATCCCCTGCATCGGCAGGTGGACTCTCAACCACTGTGCCACCAGGGAAGCCCTCTCCCATTTTTAATAGTGACCCTCAGAGGACAGCTAAACCAAGCTTTTCAAATATTTCAGCGTCCCTCTCAGCAATGCATTCTTTGTTGTCTTAATGAAGGGAGTGTCTCTGGGCTGTCCTGGGTTATAGTCAATTGGTGGGTTTTCAGGTCTCATGTAATATATTGTTCCCCACTTTCCCGAGGCTTCTGATCCTATCAGCACTGTGCCAAGGCATTTCCTCATTTTCTGGAGGTCATTATTCTGTCCAAGCTTCAAGGAACCATGCTAGTAGCATACTAGACTCAGCTCCAGGTGTGCTGCCACATCAGTGTACCCTGAGTTACATAAAAGTACTACACAAGCTTTTTCACACCAGTGGTCTTTTTAATAGAAATGAATATCGATGCCAAGGCACCTGGGAGGTTGTGAGGCCTTGAAAACCTAAAGATGGAGCCCAGTAAGTTCACTTTCTTAGAAGCAGAAACTTCATCTTACTGACGGAGATAAGGTTTGACATCAGGCCAGCCCTAGCTGTTGATGGCTGGTAGAGGGGAAGCCTGGACTCTGGGAACTGAAAGAAAAGTGGTCAGTGTCACAAAATGGTCACAGCCATCACCAACTTTTTATGTGATATGATCATTTCTGTGATTCATGTAGGGACAGGCACCTGAGAGCTTAGATAACACGTTAAAATAAAACAATAACTTTGAGAATCCTGGACGTATGACCATTGATAATTTGCATACAAATGGAGTCAAATGTTGTAAACCACATTTCTTTCTCTTCTTTTGCTTTCTATTATAATCCTGAAAAATTAACCTCTGAGGACTTAAATTTTGATGTCCAGCTAAGGTGAGGAAGTGTTTTCCTGTGGCTCACCATGCATAGTGATGATGATGATGAAGGATTTTAATAGGGAGTGTACTATGTGCCAGGCACTGTTCTATGCACTTTGCATATATAAATCTATTCAGTCTTCACAACCCTAGGAAGTACGTATAATATTCTTATCTTCTCTTTACATATAATCCTTCCCTCATCACTTCTTTTTTTTAAATTTATTTTATTTATTTATTTTTGGCTGTGTTGGGTCTTCGTTGCTGTGCACAGGCTTTCTCTAGTTGCGGTGAGCGGGGGCTACTCTTCGTTGCGGTGTGTGGGCTTCTCATTGCAGTGGCTTCTCTTGTTGCAGAGCACGGGCTCTAGGCATGCAGGCTTCAGTAGTTGCAGCATGAGGGCTCAGTAGTTGTGGCTCGTGGGCTCTAGAGTGCAGGCTCAGTAGTTGTGGTGCACGGGGTTAGTTGCTCTGCGGCATGTGGGATCTTCCTGGACCAGGGTTTGAACCCGTGTCCCCTGCATTGGCAGGAGGATTCTTAACCACTGCGCCACCAGGGAAGCCCCTCCTCATCATTTCTTCAAACCTGCTTCCCGCTGGTGAACTGAGCAGGATTGATGGGCGCCAGGTCTCTCACCTGAGCCACTTAGAGGAGAAGACACGTCACAGCACATCTGCTGAGTACCCCTAAACCACTGATCAGATGTTTGTTTCCACTTCTCATTCATCTTACCCCTTGGATCTAAGCAAGCAGTAACTATTTAAGTATTGTGGATGCTTGTCTAGCAACCTGTCTGTGGGAGATTGAAGAAGGCCACAAATTAGTTAATAATCCTATTGAGAGGTGGAATCTAATTCGCTCCTCCTTGAATTCGAGCTGGCTTGTTTCACTATACAATGTGGTAGCAGTGTTGCTCTGAGACTTCTGAGACTGGATCAAAAGAAGCCTTGCAGCTTTCACCTGGGTTTCTGGGGAGCCCTGAGCTGCCATGTAAGAAATTTGACTTCTCCAAGTTTACCATGCCAGAGAGGCCATGGGTAGGTGCTCAGCTGACAGTCTCAGCTGAGGTCAGCCTTCCAGCCAACACTACCAAGACACCAGACCTTTGAGTGGAGCTGACTCGGGCCCCAACACAAGCCCACCTGCTGGCTGGCTACCACCAAGTGACCTCCACTGAAACCACATGGAAAGGAAGAATTATTCATCTGAGTCCTGCCTGGACTCCCAACCCATGAAATCATGAAATTTAATAAGATGATTGATGTTTTAAGCCACTAACTTTTGGGAGTAGTTGTTACACAGAAGTAGGCAACCAGAGTAGTCTCCAGGCTTGAAGAGTGGCAGAGGTGATAGTGGGGGATGGTGAGGGTTTTGGGGAAGTTTGAGCACATATTTTGAAGAGTTGCTGTTACCTTTGTAATTACGTTCACCACTGAGCTTCTGGTGAACAAGAGGAGAGAATGCTGATAACTTTCATTTCCAGGCATTAGTCCTACTTGAGGCCTGCTTGCACTTCCTTTCTTGGGGCCATGAAATGCCCCAATCTCCTTTTCTGCTTTAGGTGGTTTGAAGTCAGCTCCTGTTATACATAAACAAAAGAGCCTGAGTTAAGAAATTAAGACTCTGTAAGGTCCCTCCCAGCCCCAGTGTCCCGTGGCTCTGAGGGCTCTGGCTAGACCACGACATTGATTCCCCAGGAAATGGCATCTGACTTCCACTCCTGATGAGAAACCTCCAGCATGGAAAAAGAACCACAGGATGTCTGCCCCTTCATCCATAATCTTTCCCTAGAAAATTGCTATTATAATTTTGAGAAGAAGCTAAGGTGTGTAAACCCTATTGAAGTAGTGATTTGTGGTTGAACTCCATAATGACTCCTGGAGAGAATGAAACCTGGTGATTATGAGCATCCTCCTGGGTTCTCTGGCTGCCTGCAAGTTATGTCTTTCATATCCTGCAAGGCAGTGCTTACATAAAGACTAATTATTCCCATATAATCACCCACTGAAAACTTCCTGGCATGTAGCTAAAAAGGAAAATATCACCACTACACAGCAGGTAATATGAGTAAAACAGAACAGATGCTGTGAGAGCAACAAGAAGCCTGAAGCCTCCCCAGCTCAGGGCTGGGTGTGGGAGCTGGACAGCCCGAGGGACAACGCGTGATCTGCTTGTGGCTTAGGGAACAGCTCATTTACCTTCTTTGTGTCTTGTTTTACTGATGTGGGAATAAGTGGAATAATAGTATCTATCTCAAATTGTGGTTGTAAGCATTTAAATGACCTGGTATGTGCAAAGCGTTAAGTTAAAGGAACTAAAGTTGGTCATCACCATCATCATTGTATTCCATGTCCATGTCAAAGACTGAGTGATCTGATTTTGTCTACAGTGGTGGGCAGGGACCCATTAGGCCTCCCCACGACCAGAGCATCCAGAGGTATGAGGATGGAGAGGATGATACATGCCATGAATATGGCATTCTGCAAGCACCCTGCTCTGACTCCCCTGCTTGGGGCCCTGAGGGTGCTTTGGCTGCTCTGGGAGAAGGGAGGGAAATGAGACCACTAGGCTGAAGGCCACGACACTGTGATTGGATCCTGGCTCTGCTGTGGCCTCTCCCATCGCGGAGCACAGGCTCTGGACGTGCAGGCCCAGCGGCTATGGCTCACGGGCCCAGCCGCTCCGCGGCATGTGGGATCTTCCCGGACTGGGGCACGAACCCTTGTCTACTGCATCGGCAGGCGGACTCTCAACCACTGTGCCACCAGGGAAGCCCCCTGGCTCTGCTATTGATCAGCCAAGTACTTGGGAACAAATCATTGCAATCCTTTGGGCCTCTGTTCCTTTTCTGTAAAATGAGAAGGTGTTAAGCCTCCTTTCTACTTCAACACAATGCTTTGAGGTGGTCCTCTCTTCTCCATGCTTTTAAAGCTACTTACTATTTAATTACAGAATATTCTTATAGTTTGTCTCCAAAATTTGACTTGAATCTCTCCACGTCTTTCCATCTCTGCTGCCACATTCTTTGTCCAAACCATTATCCCCTATCTGGACCACTGCTATAGCCTCCTAACGGAACTCCCTGCTTCTATTTCCTTCCAATCTCTTTCCATGTAACACCAATCTGCTTAAAAATGTCACTCTTTAGCTAAACACCCTCAATATCCTTTCTTTATATTTAGAATAAAATATAAATTCCTTCCATGATCTACAAACTGCTACATGATCTGGCTTCTGCCTATTTCGTTACGTCTGACGCACCTTGACCCCCTCTTTCATTATAATCCAACCAGGGCCTTGCACCAGTTTCTGGAACACATCGAGCTCTTTTCTACCTCATGCTGTTCCCTTTGCCTGAAATGTTCCTTGCTGACCTTCACAGAATTGTCCCTTCATGACCTTCAGTTCTCAGTTTAACTTCCAGCTTCTCAGCCAGGGCCTCCCTAACCATCATAGTTAAAACAGATTCTCCCATTGTTTTTCCATCTTAGCTTCTTGTTTATTTTTTCTTAGCACTTAACCACAATTTTACTTTCTTTATTTGTTTCCTTATTTTAAAAAATTTTTATTGGAGTGTAGTTGATTTACAATGTTGTGTTAGTCTCAGGTGTACAGCAAAGTGATTCAGTTTTACGTATACATATATCCACTCTTCTTTCCCATATAGGCCACTACCGAGTATTGAGTAGAGTTCCCTGTGCTATACAGTAGGTCCTTATTAGTTATCTATTTTACATATAGTAGTGTGTATATGTCAATCCCAATCTCCCAATTTATCCCTCCCAACTACTGTTTTTTTGTTTTTCCTTCACTAGAACACAGGCTCCATGAACACAGAGGCTGTTTTTCTGTCTTGTTCACCATTTTACTACCAGCACTTAACACAGGGTCTGATTCATACAAGGTACATAAAAAAATATTTGTTGAATAAGTAAATGATGAACTTCACTCTGGAGATAAATCCCTTCAGAATATATGACTGTCAGCCTGAACCCAGGCCCTTTCTGGTTCTGGAAGATTGTTTCTGAGGGAGGCCTGAACTTGGTCTAGGTCAGCATTTCAATTTGTAACACCTGTTGGCTATTTGAAGTCCCAGTTTTTGACAGCCAGCTGGACCATACTCATTTCCTGGCCTTGCAGCCTGTGAGAACTGCCGGAATAGTTTCATGATCCCTAATGATAGACTTCTACATTTAGACCTTTTCTAACTTAGGACTCTTTGGATTGCAAGTAATATGAACCAGCTTCAGCTATTTTAAAAAGAAACAACCTAACCGTTGATCTGGGACATTATTAATTTTAAAGAAAAAAGAGAAAAGGAGAAAGAAATACACTTTGGAGTTGATTCCCTCCTTCCCCTCCGTTGTTCTAGAAACTAAGTCTCTGGAGAACGTGTGAGCACGGGAGAAACACTTACCGGAGATGATACCAATGGCGACATACACGTGGTAGACCTTCTGTGAGAAGAAGGCTATCCATGCCCGCGCTGACCATCAGCTCCCCTGCCACCACCACCAGACGCTGTCCAAACTGGCTGCTCAGGACAGTGGGGACAGGAGCTGCAGCAAGAGAGCAAAACAGGGTGTCTTAACTCCCAGGGGCATAAGCCTTAGCTTCCCTAGGATTCCCTCTTGTTTAATTTTGCATTTTCTAATTCTTATTAAAGTGTAGTTGATTTTACAATGTTGTGTTAGTTTCATGTGTACAGCAAAGTGATGCAGTTATACATATATGTATATACATTCGTTTTTTAAAAATATTCTTTTTCATATGGTTTATCCTAGGATATTGAATACAGTTCCCTGTGCAATACAGTAGGACCTTGCTGTTTATCCATTCTTTATACACAAGTTTGCATCTGCTGGCCCCAACCTCCCACTCCATTCCTCCCATATAGGCCTCCCTTGGGAACCACAAGTCTGTTCTCTATGTCTGTGAGTCCGTTGTAAGAGTCCGTCTTTTAAGCTTTGAACATGGAGGCAATGATGTAAGATACAGAATACATTTTACGCAATGGTTCCTTAAGTCAGTTCAGGACTTATTTTAGTATTTGCGCAAGCTGGACAACATATTTTGGGGGCTCCTTGAAGAGAAAGCAAGAGTCATAGTGTAAAACATATCTTCCTTCTCAGATGAAAGATTTTGACTCACCAGGAGCCCCTATAAAATTGGATATGCATTAAATTTATTTTATTTAAAGTTATTCTGTAATAAAAATGGGCTTTTCCTATGGGGAAAAAAAAAAAAGAAGCAACCTGACCACCATCCTGTCACTGATGGCAATTCCATGGCTTCCGGTTATATTTGATCTTCTTTTTTAAATTTTAGGCTGCGTCGGGTCTTAGTTGCGGCACGTGGGATGTTCTGTTGTGGGTCGCAGGCTTCTCTCTAGTTGTGGCATGCGGGTTTTCTCTCTCTAGTTGTGGTGCATGGGCTCCAGAGCACATGGGCTCTGTAGTTTGCAGCATGCGGGCTCTAGTTGAGGCGTGTGAGCTCAGTAGTTGCTACTCGTGTGCTTAGTTGCCCCGTGGCATGTGGGATCTTAGTTCCCTGACCAGGGATCGAACTCATATTCCCTGCATTGTAAGGTGGATTCTTTACCACTGGACCGCCAGGGAAGTCCCCATTGAAGTATAGTTGATTTACAATGTTGTGTTAGTTTCTGGTGTATAGCAAAGTGATTCAGTTATATATATATACATTCTTTTCCATTATAGGTTATTACAAGATATTGAATAGAGTTCCCTGTGCTATACAATAGTTCCTTGTTGTTTATCTATTTTATATATAGTGGTGTGTATCTGTCAATCCCAAACTCCTAATTTATCCGTCCCTGCCTTTCCCGTTTGGTAACCATAAATTTGTTTTCTATGTCTGTGGTCTGTTTCTGTTTTGTAAATAAATTCATTTGTATCATATTTTAGATTCTGCATTTAAGTGATATCATATGATATTTGTCTTACTCTGTCTGACTTACTTCACTTAATATGATAATCTATAGGTCCATCCATGTTGCTGCAAATTGCATTATTTCATTCTTTTTTATGGCTGAGTAGTATTCCATTGGGTATATATATATATATATATATATATATATATATATACCACATCTTTATCAATTCATCTGTTAATGGACATTAGGTTACTTCTAGGTCTTGACTATTGTAAATAGTGCTGCTATGAATATTGGGGTGTATGTATCTTTTCGAACTAGAGTTTTCTCAGGATATATGCCCAGGAGTGGGATTGCTGGATCATATGGTAGTTTTATTTTTAGTTTTCTGAGGAACCTCCATACTATTCTCCATAGTGGTTGTACCAATTTACATTCCCACCAACAGTGTAGGAGGGTTCCCTTTTCTCCACATCCTCTCCCGCATTTATTATTTGTAGACTTTTTAATGATGGCTATTCTGACCAGAGTGAGATGATACCTCATTGTAGTTTTGATTTGCATTTCTCTAATAATTTGATGTTGAGCATCTTTTCATGTGCCTATTGGCCATCTGTATGTCTTCTTTGTAGAAATTAGACTTCAACTTCTTAAAAGTAATCAGTCTGCATTTTAATAAAGTAAGAGTATTTACTCACCAGTCTCATCTCATTTTTATTTACATTCCCTCTCCAAGGTAGGTAAATATGTTTCCTCCCATTTAGCAGGTGGAAAAATTGAGAAATGAAGGTTTTCCAAGTAAATTAATCAAATTTTATACGAGTTTATAAGCTCTTAAAGTCAGATATTGTATATCCATTTTATACTTATATTTTCTTACGTTGCTAAGAAGGAGTCTTGGTATTGAGCTCCAGTGAAATGTAAATAATTGAGAGCGTGAATCCAGGTTAGTGTTTGGGGCTTAGTTTAAATGGGCTAATAGTTGTAATTTTCCTTATTTGAAGTCTGGTTTCTTTTAGTCTAAAATTACAATATTACTTGGCATTTTAGTCTAAAACTTTCTTTTAGTTTAAAAGAAACCAGGCTTCAAATAAGGAAAACTATGAATATTAGCCCATTTAAATTAGACCCATAACACTAACCTGATTTAATTTCCCCCCAGCCCCCCGGAATGAGTACTTGGTGTGAAACTTTTGTTGGGGTTCCAGTGAAAATTCTGCTGAAACATTGAGGAGTGGGTTTGGTATTTCAGGTCAAGAACCATAAATATATCCATGCTCAGAACTCTATAGTCTGCTCTTTGGAATTTAGCCAAAGGAAATAATTCAAAAGTGGAAAGGAAAATATATGTAAGAACTTTATTGTAGCATTGTTTACAATATAAAACAAATATGAGACCAGTTACAGATCCAAAAATATGTCCAAGTAAATTATGGCATATGTCATAGGCTACTCGACAGCTATAAATCAACTATGAATATTATGTAGTAACATTGACATATGGAAGA
Organism: Leucopleurus acutus; assembly: GCF_964270905.1. NCBI lineage: Eukaryota > Metazoa > Chordata > Mammalia > Artiodactyla > Delphinidae > Leucopleurus > Leucopleurus acutus. Next base: position 42,685,994 of record NC_139142.1, read on the forward strand.
ATGCTTACCAAATATTTTAAGATAAAAAAATGCAGAACACTTGTGTGCCCTGAATTGCAACTTGATAAAAATAAATGTATATGTATAGGGAATAGATAGATTGCACAGAAATGCGAAGAAAGTGTATTAGAGATGTAGGTACATTTTAGAATTTCCCTTTCGTTTATAATATTACACATCAATAAACATTTAATTTTGCAATAAAAACTGTCAAAATTATAAGACAGCGAGAATCTAATTGAGGAGGTTCATGATTAGCTTTACTTGGGTACTTTTTGGGTAACATCTTCCTTATATGGGAATCATTTGGTTTTGGTGTCATTCTTCTAGAATAAGCACCAGTTTTTATTCCTTTCTAAATTATTTTCAGGATAATCTACATATTAAGTTTTTCTAAGTTGGTGGCAAAATCTTTCTTAAGGAGTCTCTTTGATTAAAGCATGATACTGAGTGACACAATGTCTGGCGTGCTGGTCTAGGGCTAAGGTTCAAAGCTCTCACCGTCACTGTGCTTCTAACCAGTCCAGTGAACTTGGAAAAGATGTTTAACTTTTGTGGGCTATTTCTCTTCATGTGTCAGACCTTCTCAGAATATGACCTTTCTAGATCTTCTTATCATTATATGAATTTTTGAATATAAATTTTAATTTCAAATTTACTTTTCTAATTCCATGCTTTGTTAGATAACATATTTGAGTTCTGAAATTAGTCTTGATTTAAAAAAAGTTTTATTTTTAAATATAAACTTTTATTTTAGAATAGTTTTAAATTTACAGAGAAGTTGTGAAGGTAGTACAGAGTTGCCATGTGCCCCTGACCCAGTTTCTCCTATTTTTCAAGTCTGACATTTCCACAATATGTTTTTCACAACTAAGGAACCAACACAGGTACAGTACTATTAATGAAACTCTACCCATTCATTTGGGTTTCCTTAGTTTTTACCTAATGTCCTTTTTCTGTTCCAGGATTCCATCCAGGATACCACACTACATTTATTTATTTTTGTAAAATTAATTACTTAATTAATTTTTGGCTGTGTTGGGGCTTCATTGCTGTGCTTGGGCTTTCTCCAGTTGTGGTGAGTGGGGGCTACTCTTTGCTGCGGTGTGTGGGCTTCTCATTGTGGTGGCCTCTCTTGCTGCGAAGCATGGGCTCTAGGGGCGTGGGCTTCAGTAGTTGTAGCATGCAGGCTCAGTAGTTGTGGTGCATGGGCTTAGTTGCTCCATGGCATGTGGGATCTTCCCGAACCAGGGCTTGAACCCGTGTCCCCTGCATTGGCAGGCAGACTCCCAACCACTGCGCCACCAGGGAAGCCCCAATCTTGATTTTTTCTTTTTAAGATAAGTTTAATGGAGTCCTAACTCTGGGAAGAGATTCCCAAAAAGTCAGATTAAAATCCTAATGTTTTTGACATTTCATCTTTACATTTGCTTCTTTGGGGAGGTTTAACTTTTGACATTCAAATAAGGGGTTTCCTGTGTTCCAGCAGTTGTACTATCTGTATCTCTAGTGAGACGATTCTCAATTTTAAGTGTAAAACACAGATTGCCAGGCTTCAGCCCCAGAGTTTCTGATTCAGAGTGCATGGGGTCACACCTGAGACTGCAGTTCTAATAAATTCCAGCTGATGGCAATTACACTGGTCTGGGGACCACACGTGGAGGACCACTGCTCTGGAGAAATACTTGTGTAGCAGCACAAGGAGGCATGTAGAAAACTGGGCACACTGGGGCTTCCCTGGTGGCGCGGTTGAGAGTCCGCCTGCCGATGCAGGGGACACGGGTTCGTGTCCCGGTCCGGGAAGATCCCACGTGCCGCGGAGTGGCTGGGCCCGTGAGCCATGGCCGCTGGGCCTGTGCGTTTGGAGCCTGTGCTCCGCAGCGGGAGAGGCCGCAGCAGCGAGAGGCCCGTGTAACGCAAAAAAAAAAAAAAAAAAAAAAGGGCACACTGTACTTCCAGCACTATTATGAATTACAAAGTATTAGAAACCACTTCAATGACTACTAGTAGGTGAGTGGTCAAATAAACTGGTAAGTCATTCCGTGGTATATTACACAACAAGTAAAAAGAGTGAGGTAGATATCATTGTGTCATTGTGTAGTGGTTAAGAGTTTTAGCTCTGGAATCAGACTGTCTGTGTTTGGAAACAGCTCTTCAACGTTGAAGACAATGAAGACTCTGCATTATGATTTTAATTTAATATGTTGGAGTCATTTTATTTTACTCATAAAATAAATTTTTAAATGGAAGGATGCCTGTAGCTATGCTCCTAATTTAAAGTGGGTCTGCACTCGTTGAGTTCATTAGAACCAGATCAATGGAGTCAGAGTCAGTGGGAAAATCATCATGAGGTCAGGGTGACAGTTTCTATAATAAATGTTCTGACAAATGTGTATTTTTATATTTAATAAGCATTCATGATCTCAAGGTTATAAGTCAAAGTCCTTGGCTTTATTAAAGCTCTTTGCCTTTTATAACAAACAGACTAACAATTTAAAACGCATGCTGTCAATATTGAAAATAATTATAGATTTATTTCACCTTTATGATGACTGGAATTTAAATATTTACTAACCTTCCTTCCTATCAAAAAAAAAGTCTAATTGTTAAGTCATTGCATTATATTCAGAAAGCACTTTCATCTGAAGGCTCCTGCTATTGAAACTGATGTCGTCTTTTTTAAAAAAAATTTTTATTTTATATTGGAGTATAGTTGATTTACAATATTGTGTTAGTTTCTGGTGTACAGCAAAGTGATATAGTTATACATATTCATATTTCTATTCTTGTTCAGATTCTTTTCCCATATAGGTTATTACAGAGTATTGAGTATAGTTCCCTGTGCTATACAGTAGGTCCTTGTTGATTATCTGTTTTATATATAGAGTGTGTATATGTTAATCCCAACATCCTAATTTATCCCTCTCCCCCACCTTTTCCCTTTGGTAACCACAGGTTTGTTTTCTAAGTCTGTGATTCTGTTTCTGTTTTGTAAATAAGTTCATTTGTATCATTTTTTTAGATTCCACGTATAAGTGATATCATATAGTATTTGTCTTTCTCTGGCTTACTTTAGTTAGTATGATAATCTCTAAGTCCACCCATGTTGTTGCAAATGGCATTATTTCATTATTTTCTATGGCTGAGTAATATTCCATTGTATATATGTACCACATCTTCTTTATCCATTCGTCTGTGGATGGACATTTAGGCTGCTTCTATGTCTTGGCAATCGTAAATAATACTGCAATGAACATTGGAGTACAAGTATCTTTTTGAAGTGTGGTTTTCTCCAGATGTATGCCCAGTAGTGGGATTGCTGGGTCATCTGGTAGTTCTAGTTTTAGTTTTTTAAGGAACCTCCATACTGTTCTCTGTAGTGGCTGTATCAGTTTACATTCCCACCAACAGTGCAAGAGGATTCCCTTTTCTCCACACCCTCTCCAGCATTTATTATTGGTAGACTTTTTGATGATGGCCATTCTGACTTGTGTGTGGTGATACCTCATTGTAGTTTTGATTTGCATTTCTCTAATAATTAGTAATGTTGAGAAGCTGATGTTTTCTTGTCTCAACTTAATTTTGGTCAAGAGTAATGTAAAATATTTGGGGCTATAATTTTTAACTCTACATCAACTACAAGCTGTGTGACTGTGGAAGCTTGTTTCTTCACCTCTGTGCTTCAGTTTGTGAGATGATGATAATAGTACCCACTTCAAGGGGTTGCCGTGAGGATTAAATTAGAGAATATGTATCAGTATTTGGAACAACAATTGGCACAAAGCTGCTACTACTAAACATGGGAAGAGTGCTCTAAGGCACAGCTGGTGAAAAAAAATCAACTTGTAGAAGAATGTATCCAGTATGATACTATTTATGTAAAAATGCTCAAAACAATTCTGAATGCTTTTCATGGGTCCATGTACATGCATGTAAACACAAAGAACAAGATCTGGAAGAATACACTGCAAACTGATATCAGTGCTCATCTCTGGAGAGAGGAAGGAGGAACTGGATTACCTGGGGATGTGGTCAAAGGGGACTTTAGCTTTTTCACTAATATTATTATTTTTTAATTTCATCTATTTTTTTATACAGCAGGTTCTTATTAGTTATCTATTTTACATATATAAGTGTATACATGTCAATCCCAATCTTCCAATTCATCCTACCCTCCCCCCCACCACACCCCCCCATTTCCCCCCTTGGTGTCCATATGTTTGTTCTCTACATCTGTGTCTCTGTGTCTGCCTTGCAAACCGGTTCATCTGTACCATTTTTCTAGATTCCACATACATGCATTAATATACGATATTTGTTTTTCTCTTTCTGACTTACTTCACTCTGTATGACAGTCTCTAGGTCCATCCACGTCTCTACAAATGACCCAATTTCATTCCTTTTAATGGCTGAGATATATTCCATTGTATATACATACCACATCTTCTTTATCCATTCATCTGTTGATGGGCATCTAGGTGCTTCCATGACCTGGCTATTGTAAATAGTGCTGCAATGAACATTGGGGTGCATGTGTCTTTTTGAATTATGGTTTTCTCTGGGTATATGCCCAGTAGTGGGATTGCTGGGTCATATGGTAGTTCTATTTTTAGTTTTTTAAGGAACCTCCATACTGTTCTCCATAGTGGCTGTATCAATTTACATTCCCACCAACAGTGCAAGAGGGTTCCCTTTTCCCCACACCCTCTCCAGCATTTGTTGTTTGTAGATTTTCTGATGATGCCCATTCTAACCTGTCTGAGGTGATACATCATTGTAGTTTTGATTTGCATTTCTCTAATAATTAGTGATGTTGAGCAGCTTTTCATGTGCCTCTTGGCCATCTGTATGTCTTCTTTGGAGAAATGTCTAGTTAGGTCTTCTGCCCATTTTTTGATAGGGTTGTTTGTCTTTTTAATATTGAGCTGCATGAGCTGTTTATATATTTTGGAGATTAATCCTTTGTCCATTGATTCATTTGCAAATATTTTCTCCCATTCTGAGGGTTGTCTTTTGGTCTTGTTTATGGTTTCCTTTGCTGTGCAAAAGCTTTGAAGTTTCATTAGGTCCCATTTGTTTATTTTTGTTTTTATTTCCATTACTCTAGGAGGTGGGTAGTAATGTTATTTTAATTTTTACATGATAGATTTACTTGGTAATACTTACATAGTTAAAAATTACTAAGACAACCTATTTGTCTTCTCTCAGAGAAAGTCACCTAGTGGGTTGATTATGGATTACAAAAATAATTCACATTTGAAATTCAAAGTGAAGAAAGGAAAAGATTGTTACATATGAAAATATTATCTTAATAAAACTGAAATTTTCTTCTTTTTAATTTAGGGTAATAATTCAGACTGCTGTTAACATTTATTTATTTTAATTGTTAATGAAAAACATCAATCTGAAATTTGCTCTCAGACTTCTGCTTTGTTTTCCCCTTTAGAACTGTTTTAAATTTTTTCAATTTCGAGGAAGTGTGTTTTCCATTCCCCAGATAAGTTGCTTGTCATTAGTAGTTTGGCAGAGAGATACAATATTATTTTCCTTTTGTACTATATTTATTCACAGCCAGGATCAATCTGCATAAATCAACACTGTCTCTTTTACAATTTTTAATAGCTTATGTCATTTGTTAAATTATGAAAAACATTTTGGTCTGCTAGTTCCACTAATGAATTATGTATCAATCAGTTTTCATCTTGGTTAACATTTAAGATATATTGGCAAATTCTCAGTTATAGACCGTAGACCTACACTGAAATATTATGCTCTCTTTGCTTTTCTCTCCAGGCGGGAGAACAAACTGATGAAAATATATGTCTGAGAATCACAGCAGGGATAGAACATTGATTAGGCAAATAATTTAGGGATGCTGCTAAGAGTTTGGGAGAGGCTACACATAGATCTGGGAACTTTTAAAATAGTGGCTGTGAAGCTTTAGTTTGCATCAGAACCTCCAAAGATCTCTTTAAAATGCAGATTCCTATGATACAAATGAACTTATTTACAAAACAGAAACAGACTCACAGACTTAGAAAATGAATTTAAGGTTACCAGAGGGGAAGGCGGGGGGAGGGATAGATTAGGAGTTTTGGATTGATATATACACTCTGCTATATCTAAAATAAAATGCCTTTCCATGAAAAAATAAATAAATACAATGCAGATTCCTGGATCCCATTCCCAAACCGAGGGTCAGAGGATTCTGATGCAAGTAGATTATGGGCTATACATTGAGAAGCATTGCTGGAGCCCCATTGATAGTTACTGCTGCTGCCAAATGTTAGTTTCAAGGCCTGCCCTGGTCCTATATCCTTTTTCTTCTTCATCTGCCCAGAGATTAGGAAGTAAAAGGCTACCATTCTGGGGGGAAGGAAACCAGGTTGCCAAGGTACTGAGAGCCTTTGGAGTGGGTGGTTCAAGTGTCTCCAGGTTAAGAATCTTTGTGCATCCTTAAAAAATGAAATAAAGAACAGGGCAAGTAGGTCTATAGACTGACTCTGTTTTATTTCTCACATCCTCACACTAAGCATAAGGTCCCCATTAGAACTTGCAGCCCTTTATGTACTCAATGAGATGAACTTTTTCATAAAATGTACCTGGCTTCATCTTCAGGAGCTCAAGTTCATGCATTCTTCTGGGTGACAGCTAACTTATTTTGTAACTTAATTTATTATTATCTATCCTAGGTAACAAATCTGCGTGTTAGGTGTGGTCGCCAGAATACTGCCCTCCTTCCTGCCAAAGACACCTATGTCTCAATCTCTAAAACCTGTTACGTTATGTTTCATGGCAAGTGGGAATTAAGGTTGTGGGTGGAATTAAGGTTGCTAATCAACGAACCTTAAGACAGGGAGATTATCCTGGATTTCCATGTGGCCTCAGTGTAATCACAAGGGTCCTTAAAAGTAGAAGAGTGAGGTGGAAGAGGAGATCAGAGTGATGCAATGTAAGAAGGACTCAAACTGCCATTGCTGGCTTTGAAGATGGAGGGAGGGGACCACTAGCCAAGGAGCGTGGGCAGCTTCTAGAAGCTGGAAAAAGCAAGGGAATGGATTCTCTCCTGGCGCCTCCAGATGGGAATGCAACTCTGCTGACATCTTGATTTTAATCCAGTGAGATCCTTGTCAAACTCCTGACACATAGAACTGTAAAATAATAAGTTTATATTGGTATAAGCCACTGGGTTTGTGATAATTTGTTACAGCAGCAAAAGGAAACTAATGCACCTCTTGAGGCCTCTTGGGGCCATAGCACCTTAATCTAAAATAGTGATTTTTTTTCCCCAGGAAACATTATTCATTATGGAAGACAAGTTTAAGAGATACCTGGCGGCACATGGAAGCCTGGTGACTCCCTCTTATCCCAACATACTTGCTGAGAATGTCTATACAAAGACCCCTGTCCAACGACAGTAACGCTGACCTGCTCCCTGGCCTGTAATTTCATTTCTGTGGTTGCCTGTGATTCTAGACCCCTCTGCCTTCCCAACCCAGCAGCCTTTAACACGCATCCAGTGCTGTGTTTCTGCACCAACATGTGGAATTCTGTACAAGTGCTTCCTCCAGCGAGAATAGAGAAGGCTCCTTTCCCCTAGGAAAATGGTAGGCTAGGTATAGTGAGGTCAGATATAGGAAGAAAAGAACTTGAAAATCACCATTTTAACCTTCTTGACTCCATGACAAACTTCCAAGTTTGGTGTTTGCTTAATGATTAGGCTACTTAGAAAAGTTGTTTTCACATGTGTAGAAGTATAGGTCCTCCACCAAATGTAAAATAGCTAGCTAATGGGAAGAAGCAGCATAGCACAGGGGGATCAGCTCAGTGCTTTGCGATGGCCTAGAGGGGTGGGATAGGGAGGGTGGGAGGGCGGCTCAAGAGGGAGGGGATGTGGGGATATATGTATGCATATGGCTGATTCACTCTGTTGTACAACACAGTATTGTGAAGCAATTATATTCCAATAAAGATCTATTAAAAAAAAGTATAGGTTCTAGTTTTTCTGCCAGAGCTTTGATTTTTTATTAATAAATTGTTAATGCATTTATTCACTTATTTTAAGAAAAAAATTAATAGCATTGTGATCAAATATCTAATATTCAAACTCTATCACGATCTACATCTGACCAATATGATACCTTTGAAACAGTCTAAAAATTTGTTTGACTTGTTGATGGTCAGTGAAAATACTAATTATAGGAAAACATCATCTGTCAAATATAAAGAATATATTTGTCCAGATGGAATGAGAGATAGTCACAGTATGAGAAACATATTCAAATCCTTCACTGTGCTTATAGCAGTAACTCATTTTTCCTAAACTGGGGTCTTGCATTTTCATTGCTGTTTTTTAAAAAATTTATTTTATTTATTTTTGGCTGTGTTGGGTCTTTGTTGCTGCGGGCGGGCTTCCTCTAGTTGCATAGAGTGGGGGTTACTCTTCGTTGTGGTGCGCGGACTTCTCATTGTGGTGGCTTCTCTTGTTGTGGAGCACAGGCTCTAGGCGCGCAGGTTTCAGTAGTTGTGGCAAGCGGGCTCAGTAGCTGTGGCTTGCGGGCTCTAGAGCACAGGCTCAGTAGTTGTGGTGCACGGGCTTAGTTGCTTGGTGGCATGTGGGATCTTCCCGGACGAGGGCTCGAACCCGTGTTCCCTGCACTGGCAGGCAGATTCTTAACCACTGTGCCACCAGGGAAGCCCTTCATTGTCATTTTTGATGAATATGTTTGTACAAAGTTTTGCTCTTCTAGTTTGTTTTCTACTTCATTTTTCTTTGATTTTCCCAAAGTTCTAGAATCTCTCTTCCTGGGGGAGAGATTCAAGCCACAATCAAGGTGCATCTTTTGCTCGCCTCTGTCCCCCTCTGCTCTTCTCTTCCTCGTTACTTTTGCAGAGAAGCTGGACACACTGGTGGCTGTGGGAGGTTAGTAGATTGTTAAAAGTGGGACCCATCCACCCACCGGGACCCCTTCACTTCCTCTCTCCTCCCAAGGCTCTGTCTCCGAGATTTACATATACCAAGTCAGTGATTCAACTCTTCCAAGTGAGGAGAACAGATCTCCCCCCAAATCTGCCTGTCCTAGTAAATGTCCAAGTACAATGGCTCCTGCACAACAATGCTGTTTATTAAGGAGGAGCCAGAATGAAAATTCTAGGGGTTGAGCGGGTGGGCAGCCCACTACCCTCAAGATGGGCCATGGGCTGTTTATCTTTTTCCAGGTGCCCAGGGGTTGTGTGTCTGCTGTGAGCCCTCTGTGAACGCTGACTACTGACAGGCTGACTCGCTTGGTAGAAGTCAGATGGCTCATTTCTGTTTGGTGACAGCTTGCTTTTTTCTGCCTTTTAGGAAGCAGCACTGAGGGACCCGCTACTGAGCCTGTGTCCCTTCATTCCCTTTGTCCAGTGAGTCTCCAGCCTCAGGGGCTGCTCTCAAGAAGATGCTGCTGGACCACTGAGCGGAGGAGCTCCGAGCAAAAGGCTCTAGAGGAGGGCACGCCCCCTGCCCTGTACTGGCGCTCAAGGCTCCATCTGTGCTCCATCCGCGTTGGCCAGTCTTGCCCCGGGGTAAATCAGTGTTAGAGGCCAGCAAGCCACGTGTGGGGAGCAAGAGAAGAGTTGAAGAGCTGACCAGCTGCAGGCTGGACTGGCTCCCTTGTCCAGCAGCCATCATCCCCATAGAGGGGCTGGAAGAATCCATACCGCCCAAAGCAAACAAGGCTAGGAGTTAATCCTGAGTTTTAACTTGAAAAGATGGCAGGGCTTCTGCAGAACATCAGTCACCCAAGTGAGAAGGTCCAGAGCAAGGAGTGGACTCAGAGCAACTCCCTCCTGTTCTCCTTTGGGATTCGTGCAACTTGGATCACCCGGCAGCACCCAGCAGTCCACACAGCACTGGAAATTATATGCGTTCTTTCCCTTTTTCTTCCTACTTGGTGGGCAAAAAAGACTGCCCCGTGTGTTTCTGCTCCCTCAGCCTCCGGCATGTAGCCTGCTGCAGGATTGCAACATATAAACAAGAACAGAAGAGCAATCGAAACTGAGATTTTACACAGGTTGCAGCAGCAGAGGGAGGGTAGGGAGGTGTGTATCCAGAAGGGATGGGTGGAGCTTTTTCTAAAATTTCTCCTGGGAGACAGACCAGCACAGAAGTTTTCTTTTTACAGAGAAGCACTGCTATGTGATTCCCAAGTTTCCTCTTGCTTTTTAATCAACAACTGATCTAATGACTCTCTAGTCCCTTGGGGCTGCTGCCTAGGACTGTGTACATTTTGCTTTCCTCCAGGGGATGCCCAGTACATCACAGGCATCCAGGAGTCAGATAGGGTTAGACGGTTTGGTCAGGTGGCAGGAATGGGCTCCCTTTTCTATAGACGGGGCAGGGATGGGAGTCTGGGATCCAGCCACTCGTGTGCTGACCAGAGCCCCACAGGGCCTTCCGCATGGACTGACCTGGGCTTAGAGCCACCCCCAGAGCCCTAAGTCAGGCCACATCCTCAGGAAGCGGTCTCCATTTGGTTCTCCTCCCTTCCTTGTCATCCCAACAGGCCACCCAGACCTCCAGCCTCTTGTAACCCTGGACACTTGGCCCACTTGATGCTTTTCAACTAACTCTACGATATAATTTTTCTTCTTGTTGGAGAACCTTGGAATGTGAGAACAAAGTCATAAATTCAAAGAATTTTTAAACTGCTAGTAAACAATATGGTTGTTCAGGGCATAAGCTTTGGCTTAAACAGGACTGAGTTTGGATTCCAGCTCTACAACCAGAAACAAGTCCTGCCATCTCTTTTGGTAGATCGATCAATCCATTCATTCCTTTATTAGTTATTTCCTCAGAAATATTTCTTAAGCATCTACCTGTGCTGGGCATCTGCTGTTCAGGCATCTGTGATCAAGTCTCTGCTCTAATGGAACTTACAGGGCCCTGGAGGAAGGCGGATGTTAAACAGATACACTGATAATTATGTACAACACCGGTAAGAGCTGAGAAAGAAACACACAGGGAGCGATGAGGGTATTTGAACAGGAGAATGTGAGGCAGGGAGAACTGAGATAGGAAGAAGGCAAAGGAATTAACCTGACAAACATGCGGAAGCATTCCAACTGGAGAGAGCAGCATGTACGTGCAAAGATCCTGGGGCAGCACCTTCTGTGGGAGAAGGCCAGTGTGGTTAGACAAAGAGTGACGGGCAAGAGAAGCACACTGGAAGCCGACGCTGGAGATTGGGGCTGATAGACATGGTGAGAACCTTGTACTCTTATCCAAGAGCCCTGAGAGGTTTAAGTAGGTAAGGGACATGATCAAATCTAGTTTTAGTGTTTAAACCATGTCTCTGGCTGACATGAGGAGGCCAGACTAGAGCGGGGAGAGGAATTGTTGGAGAGAGGAAAAGTCCCAAGGAGTGTCGGTTGCCCCGAGGTGTCACGGAACAGCCAGTTAATTTCAGCACTCTCTCCTTGGGACTTGTTTACTCTGTGGCCCTGCTCTGTTCTCTACAATGCAGCCTGCCAGGAATTTCCTCTTTCTCCTCTGGATGTCCTCGCTGTTCTTCTGGGACTCAATGCCCCACCAGTAAGCCAACGAATTATGAAAAATAATTTGCTTTCCTAGAGATGGTATTTAGTCTTGATGCAGATTTTTATGAGTTACAGAGAAACCAGACTGGTACCCACAGCTCACTAAGTATGGGGCCCAGGGCCCAGCCCAAGTGCCAGCAGCCAGCAAATCGAGTGTCTGTTTCCGAATGGGAGACAGATGCAGCTGACTCATCTGCTCAAGACGTCTCATGGCCGAGTCTGTGTCGGGACTGCAGCCCCACCTCGCCTCCACCCACGCTAATTCCCAGCTGGAGGGAAGACCCACTCTTCACGCTTGCCCAGGGTCCTACAGAAAGGCCTGCAGTATATCTCCAGGGACCCCCCCAGTTCATTTATATACTTGTTCACGGTGGAGGACCAGGAGGGCGAAGGTGAGACTGAGCTCACATCAGGAGCTGTGGGCGACCCTGGACCATCTCCTTGATGGTCGACCTAATTCTTCCCAGCACTCCCTATCTCCAACCCAGGTGTTCCTAGATTTCTTCTATTGTAGATCATCTGCCTACCAACCGGGAGAACTGCTAGAATTAGAAGAGGGTATATCTCCCAGTTCCCTCTAGGAATCAGGCCACCCTAAATAAAGTTACTTCTCCTGCCAGTGTCTTTGATCCTTTTCTCACTTCCTGTTTCGGGTGGCTGGTAGGACTACTCAAGGTGTTTGTTTCTTTTTTTACATCTTTATTGGAGTATAATTGCTTTACAATGGTGTGTTAGTTTCTGCTTTATAACAAAGTGAATCAGTTATACATACACATATGTTCCCATATCTCTTCCCTCTTGCATCTCCCTCCCTCCCACCCTCCCTATCCCACCCCTCCAGGCGGTCACAAAGCACCGAGCTGATCTCCCTATGCTATGCGGCTGCTTCCCACTAGCTATCTACCTTACGTTTGGTAGTGCATATATGTCCATGCCTCTCTCTCGCTTTGTCACAGCTTAACCTTCCCCCTCCCCATATCCTCAACGCCATTCTCTAGTAGGTCTGTGTCTTTATTCCTGTCTTACCCCTAGGTTCTTCATGACATTTTTTTTCTTAAATTCCATATATATGTGTTAGCATACGGTATTTGTCTTTCTCTTTCTGACCTACTTCACTCTGTATGACAGACTCTAGGTCTATCCACCTCATTACAAATAGCTCAATTTCGTTTCTTTTTATGGCTTAGTAATATTCCATTGTATATATGTGCCACATCATCTTTACCCATTCATCCGATGATGAACACTTACGTTGTTTCCATCTCTGGGCTATTGTAAATAGAGCTGCAATGAACATTTTGGTACATGACTCTTTTTGAATGGTTTTCTCAGGGTATATGCCCAGTAGTGGGATTGCTGGGTCATATGCTAGGTCTATTTTTAGTTTTTTAAGGAACCTCCATACTGTTCTCCACTGTGGCTGTATCAATTTACATTCCCACCAACAGTGCAAGAGGCTTCCCTTTTCTCTACACCCTTTCCAGCATTTATTGTTTCTAGATTTTTTGATGATGGCCATTCTGACTGGTGTGAGATGATATCTTATTGTAGTTTTGATTTGCATTTCTCTAATGATTAATGAAGTTGAGCATTCTTTCATGTGTTTGTTGGCAGTCTGTATATCTTCTTTGGAGAAATGTCTGTTTAGGTCTTCTGCCCATTTTTTGATAGGGTTGTTTGTTTTTGAGCTGCATGAGCTGCTTATAAATTTTGGAGATTAATCCTTTGTCAGTTGCTTCATTTGGAAATATTTTCTCCCATTCTGCGGGTTGTCTTTTGGTCTTGTTTATGGTTTCCTTTGCTGTGCAAAAGCTTTTCAGTTTCATTAGGTCCCATTTGTTTATTTTTGTTTTTATTTCCATTTCTCTAGGAGGTGGGTCAAAAAGGATCTTGCTGTGATTTATGTCCTAGAGTCTTCTGCCTATGTTTTCCTCTAGAGTTTGATAGTTTCTGGCCTTACATTTAGGTCTTTAATCCATTTTGAGCTTATTTATGTGTATGGTGTTAGGGAGTGATCTAATCTCATACTTTTACAGGTACCTGTCCAGTTTTCCCAGCACCACTTATTGAAGAGGCTGTCCTTTCTCCACTGCACATCCCTGCCTCCTTTATCAAAGATAAGGTGACCATAGGTGCGTGGGTTTATCTCTGAGCTTTCTATCCTGTTCCATTGATCTATCTTTTTGTTTTTGTGCTGGCACCATACTGTCTTGATTACTGTAGCTTTGTAGTACAGTATGAAGTCAGGGAGCCTGATTCCCACAGCTCCATTTTTCGTTCTCAGGATTGTTTTGGCTATTCGGGGTCTTTTGTGTTTCCATATAAATTGTGAAATTTTTTGTTCTAGTTCTGTGAAAAATACCCATGGTAGTTTGATAGGGATTGCATTGAATCTGTAGATTGCTTTGGGTAGTAGAGTCATTTTCACAATGTTGATTCTTCCAATCCAAGAACATGGTATATCTCTCCATCTATTTGTATCATCTGTAATTTTTTTCATCAGTTTCTTATAATTTTCTGCATACAGGTCTTTTGTCTCCTTAGGTAGGTTTATTCCTAGATATTTTATTCTTTTTGTTGCAGTGGTAAATGGGAGTGTTTTCTTGATTTCACTTTCAGATTTTTTATCATTAGTGTATAGGAATGCTAGAGATTTCTGTGCATTAATTTTGTATCCTGCTACTTTACCAAATTCATTGATTAGCTCTAGTAGTTTTCTGGTAGCATCTTTAGGATTCTCTCTGTATAGTATCCTGTCATCTGCAAACAGTGACAGCTTTACTTCTTCTTTTCCGATTTGGATTCCTTTTATTTCCTTTTCTTCTCTGATTGCTGTGGCTAAAACTTCAAAAACTATGTTGAATAAGAGTGGTGAGAGTGGGCAATCTTGTCTTGGTCCTGACCTTAGTGGAAATGCTTTCAGTTGTTCACCATTGAGGATGATGTTGCCTGTGGGTTTGTCATATATGGCCTTTATTATGTTGAGGAAAGTTCCCTCTATGCCTACTTTCTGGAGGGTTTTTATCATAAATGGGTGTTGAATTTTGTAGAAAGCTTTCTCTGCATCTTTTGAGATGATCATATGGTTTTTCTCCTTCAATTTGTTAATATGGTTTATCACATTGATTGTTTTGCATATATTGAAGAATCCTTGCATTCCTGGAATAAACCCCACTTGATCATGGTGTATGATCCTTTTAATGTGCTGTTGGATTCTGTTTGCTAGTATTTTGTTGAGGATTTTTGCATCTATGTTCATCAGTGATATTGGTCTTTAGTTTTATTTCTTTGTGACATCCTTGTCTGGTTTTGGTATCAAGGTGATGGTGGCCTCGTAGAGTGAGTTTGGGAGTGTTCCTCCCTCTGCTATATTTTGGAAGAGTTTGAGAAGGATACGTGTTAGCTCTTCTCTAAATGTTTGATAGAATTTGCCTGTGAAGCCATGTGGTCCTGGGCTTTTGTTTGTTGGAAGATTTTTAATCACAGTTTCAATTTCAGTGCTTGTGATTGGTCTGTTCATATTTTCTATTTCTTCCTGATTCAGTCTTGGCAGGTTGTGCATTTCTAAGAATTTGTCCATTTCTTCCAGGTTGTCCATTTTATTGGCATAGAGTTGCTTGTAGTAATCTCTCATGATCTTTTGTATTTCTGCAGTGTCAGTTACTTCTCCTTTTTCATTTCTATTGATTTGAATCTTCTCCCTTTTTTTCTTGATGAGTCTGGCTAATGGTTTATCAATTTTGTTTATCTTCTCAAAGAACCAGCTTTTAGTTTTATTGATCTTTGCTATTGTTTACTTCATTTCTTTTACATTTATTTCTGATCTGATTTTTATGATTTCTTTCCTTCTGCTAGCTTTGGGGTTTTTTTGTTCTTCTTTCTCTAATTGCTTTAGGTGCAAGGTTAGGTTGTTTATTTGAGATGTTTCCTGTTTCTTAAGGTAGGATTGTATTGCTATAAACTTCTCTCTTAGAACTGGTTTTGCTCCATCCCATAGATTTTGGGTCATCGTGTCTCCATTGTCATTTGTTTCTAGGTATTTTTTGATTTTCTCTTTGATCTCTTCAGTGATCACTTCGTTATTAAGTAGTGTATTGTTTAGCCTCCATGTGTTTGTATTTTTTACAGATCTTTTTCTGTAATTGATATCTAGTCTCATAGCATTTTGGTCGGAAAAGATACTTGAAACAATTTCAATTTTCTTAAATTTACCAAGGCTTGACTTGTGACCCAAGATATGATCTATCCTGGAGAATGTTCCATGAGCACTTGAGAAGAAAGTGTATTCTGTTGTTTTTGGATGGAATGTTCTATAAATATCAATTAAGTCCATCTTGTTTAATGTATCATTTAAAGCTTGTGTTTGCTTATTTATTTTCATTTTGGATGATCTGTCCATTGGTGAAAGTGGGGTGTTAACATCCCCTACTATGATTGCGTTACTGTCAATTTCCCCTTTTATGGCTGTTAGTATTTGCCTTATGTATTGAGGTGCTCCTATGTCGGGTGCATAAATATTTACAATTGTTATATCTTCTTGGATCAAATCCTTGATCATTATGTAGTGTCCTTCTTTGTCTCTTGTAATAGTTTTTATTTTAAAATCTATTTTGTCTGATATGAGAATTGCTACTCCAGCTTTCTTTTGGTTTCCATTTGCATGAAATATCTTTTTCCATCCACTTACTTTCAGTCGGTATGTGTCTCTAGGTTTGAAGTGGGTCTGTTGTAGACAGCAAATATATGGGTCTTGTTTTTGCATCCGTTCAGCCAGTCTGTGTCTTTTGGTGGGAGCATTTAGTCCATTTACATTTAAGGTAATTATCGATATGTATGTTCCTATTCCCATTTTCATAATTGTTTTGTGTTCATTGTTGTGGGTCTTTTCCTTCTCTTTTGTTTCTTGCCTAGAGAAGTTCCTTTAGCAGTTGTTGTAAAGCTGGTTTGGTGGTGCTGAACTCTCTCAGCTTTTGCTTGTCTGTAAAGGTTTTAATTTCTCCATCAAATCTGAATGAGATCCTTGCTGGGTAGAGTAATCTTGGTTGCAGGTTTTTCTCCTTCACCACTTTAAATATGTCCTGCCAGTCCCTTCTTGCTTGCAGAGTTTCTGCTGAAATTTCAGCTGTTAACCTTATGGGGATTCCCTTGTGAGTTATTTGTTGTTTTTCCCTTGCTGCTTTTAATATGTTTTCTTTGTATTTAATTTTTGACAGTTTGATTAATATGTGTCTTGGCATGTTTCTCCTTGGATTTATCCTGTATGGAACTCTCTGTGCTTCCTGGACTTGGTTAACTATTTCCTTTCCCATATTAGGGAAGTTTCAACTATAATCTCTTCAAATATTTTCTCAGTCCGTTTCTTTTTCTCTTCTTCTTCTGGAACCCCTATAATTTGAATGTTGGTGCATTTAATGTTGTCCCAGAGGTCTCTGAGACTGTCCTCAGTTCTTTTCATTCTTTTTTCTTTATTCTGCTCTGCAGTAGTTATTTCCACTATTTTATCTTCCAGGTCACTTATCCGTTCTTCTGCCTCAGTTATTCTGCTATTGATCCCATCTAGAGTATTTTTAATTTCATTTATTGTGTTGTTCATCATTGTTTGTTTCATCTTTAGTTCTTCTAGGTCCTTGTTAAATGTTTCTTGCATTTTGTCCATTCCTTTCCAAGATTTTGGATCATCTTTACTATCATTATTCTGAATTCTTTTTCAGGTAGACTGCCTATTTCCTCTTCATTTATTAGGCCTGGTGGGTTTTTGCCTTGCTCCTTCATCTGCTGTGTGTTTCTCTGTCTTCTCATTTTGCTTATCTTACTGTGTTTGGGGTCTCCTTTTAGCAGGCTGCAGGTTCGTAGTTCCCATTGTTTTTGGTGTCTGCCCCCAGTGGCTAAGGTTGTTTCAGTGGGTTGTGTAGGCTTCCTGGTGTAGGGGACTAGTCCCTGTGTTCTGGTGGATGAGGCTGGATCTTGTCTTTCTGGTGTGGTGGGCAGGACCATGTCTGGTGGTGTGTTTTGGGGTGTCTGTGGACTTATTATGATTTTAGGCAGCCTCTCTGCTAATGTGTGGGGTTGTGTTCCTGTCTTGCTAGTTGTTTGGCATAGGGTGTCCAGCACTGTAGCTTGCTGGTCGTTGAGTGAAGCTGGGTGTTGGTGTTGAGATGGAGATCTCTGGGAGATTTTCACCGTTTGATATTATGTGGAGCTGGGAGGTCTCTTGTGGAGCAGTGCCCTGAAGTTGGCTCTCCCACCTCAGAGGCACATCACTGACTCCTGGCAGCAGCACCAAGAGCCTTTCATCCACACGGCTCAGAGTAAAAGGCAGAAAAAGTAGAATAAAGAATTAGTAGAAGTAGAAAGAAAGAAAGAAAGGAGGGAGGGAGGGACAGAGTGAGGGAGGGAGGAAGGAATGAAGGAAGGAGGGAAGGAAGGAAAAAAGAAAGAAAGAAAGGAGATAAAGTAAAATAAAATAAAGTAAGATAAAATATAATAAAGCTATTAAAATATAAAATAATTATTAAGGAAAAAAAATAAACCAACAAACAAAAAACGGACGGATAGAACCCTAGGACAAATGGTGGAAGCAAAGCTATACAGACAAAATCTCACACAGAGGCATACACATGCACACTCACGAAAACAGAAAAAGGGGAAAAAATCATAAATCTTGCTCTCAAAGTCCACCTCCTCAATTTGGGATGATTCGTTGTCTATTCAGGTATTCCACAGAGGCAGGGTACATCAAGTTGATTGTGGAGCTTTAATCCGCTGCTTCTGAGGCTGCTGGGAGAGATTTCCCTTTCTCTTCTTTGTTCTCACAGCTCACAGGGGCACAGCTTTGGATTTGGCCCCGCCTCTGCATGTAGGTTGCTGGAGGGCGTCTGTTTTTTGCTCAGACAGGACGGGGTTAAAGGAGCCGCTGATTTGGGGCTCTGGCTCACCCAGGCCGGGGTGGGGGGGGAGGGAGGGGTACGGAGTGCGAGGCGAGCCTGCGGCGGCAGAGGCCGGAGTGACGTTGCACCAGCCTGAGGCGCGCCGTGCGTTCTCCCGGGGGAGTTGTCCCTGGATCCCGGGACCCTGGCAGTGGCGGCCTGCAGAGGCTCCCGGGAGGGGAGGTGTGGATAGTGACCTGTGCTCGCACACAGGCTTCTTGGTGGCGGCAGCAGCAGCCTTAGCGTCTCATGCCCGTCTCTGGGGTCCGCGCTTTTAGCCGCGGCTCGCACCTGTCTTCTTTAAGCAGCGCTCTTAATCTCCTCTCCTCGTGCACCAGGAAACAATGAGGGAAGAAAAAGTCTCTTGCCTCTTCGGCAGGTCCAGACTTTTCCCCGGACTCCCTCCCGCCTAGCCCTTCAGGCTGTGTTCACGCCGCCAACCCCAGTCTTCTCCCTGGAATGCGACTTCTGAAGCTCGAGCCTCAGCTCCCAGCCCCCGCCCGCCCCGGCAGGTGAGCAGACAAGCCTCTCGGGCTGGTGAGTGCAGGTCGGCACCGATCCTCTGTGCGGGAATCTTGCCGCTTTGCCCTCCGCACCCCTGTTGCTGTGCTCTCCTCCGTGGCTCCGAAGCTTTCCCCCTCCGCCACCCGCACTCTCCTCCCGCGAAGGGGCTTCCTAGTGTGTGGTAACCTTTCCTCCTTCACAGCTCCCTCCCACTGGTGCAGGTCCCGTCCCTATTCTTTTGTCTCTGTTTATTCTTTTTTCTTTTGCCCTATCCAGGTACGTGGGGGGGTTTTCTTGCGTTTTGGGAGGTCTGAGGTCTTCTGCCAGCGTTCAGTAGGTGTTCTGTAGGAGTTGTTCCACGTGTAGATGTATTTCTGGTGTATCTGTGGGGAGGAAGGTGATCTCCGCGTCTTACTCTTCTGCCATCTTCCCGGAAGCTCTACTTAAGGTTTTTTGATTCAGTTTGTGTTCATTGTTTCTCATATTTGAGCATTCTTAAGTATTCCTGGATAGACATCGGCAGAATGATAGGGGGGAAAAAAGACAGAGAGACTTGGAGTAATTAAGGAATGTTTGGGGTCAAACATTTTTCAGAAGGTGGGTCTCCTGAAAAGGGGGGGGGAACCAAAGGGGACGTAAGAAATGCCTTTCTGGACATGATGGCCGGATGCAGAGTCCTTTGTCTGGTGGCATCTCAGTGAGCCCCAAGGCTGTTGGTGCTTCTTGGGGCAGTGTTGTTACGGCTGACCAGGATCAGCTATGCCCGCAACGGAAATCAAGGGGGTCTTCGGGCACTGAAGTCTTGGTCCAGCACCAGGGTCCTCTGAGCAGACACCATTGCCCAAACCGCCAGCTTCTGCAGAGCAAAAAGAGGACCTGGTAAAAATAGCTAACACATAACTCTTTACCATGTGCTGCCTATTAACTTGCAGTTGTGAAAGAATTTCAGTCTAAAATAGAACCGGGGATATCAAGTGGAGAATCTCACGCATGTGCCCTTGGGAATATAACATTTAAGGACTAAGTGACTGATTTCCCATAAATGCCTGAGTTACAGAAAACTGATAGTGTCAGAATTTTCTTGGATGATGGGGGAGGGGTTGATCAGAAGTTGTCTCATATCAACCTTGGGGAGTTTTACCAGACGCCTGAACAGGAAGTAACCCAGGTTGGGCTGGTCTCACAATGTGGGCTGAATTGAGTTTTGTGTGACTGGATCGATTTTGTCTGTGTGGAAAGTTTTCAAGGCGGGTCTGCTTTGTTTTTGATTTTAACTGACTCTAACTGAACTCTTCCCTCTTCGCATCTCCTGCCCATCAATACAACTTGCCCCAAACCCTCAACGGACTTGCTTGCAGCTTGCCACAGCTTGCTTGTCCCAAGTTGCAATTCCTCTGCTATTCCTGAATAAACTTATCTTTTTGAGCTTGCCTCAGTTTACCTCTTTATTTGGGTCAACACAGTTAATATATATAATCTCATGAGGTAACTACAGTTGACCTTTGAACAATGCGAGGGTTAGAGGTGCTGATCCCCCTACCTGCCACAGCTGCAAGTCTGTGTATAACTTAGAGTCTGAGGGTAATTTACAGCTCTTTGTGTTCGGGGTTCCTCCATATCTGTGGTTCTGTACCTGCAGGTTCATACACCTGCGGATCATGCTGTACCATAGTACGTATTTAGTGAAAAAAATCTGAGCATAAGTGGACCTGTGCAGTTGGAACCATGTTGTTTAAGGGTCAGCTGTGTTGTTATTACTACCATTTCACAGATGAGGAAACTGAAGAACAAAAGAGTTAAATAACTCATCCCAGGCAGACTGGCTCCAGAGCCCTGGCCATACTCTCCTGTCTCTGGGTAGTGCCTGAAGGACTCCTGGTCAGATCCGGCTTTTCCCAGCTGCTCTCAGCAGGAGTCCCTGAGGTCCTTTTCCAAGATGGAGCCTCAGCCCAGCTCATTTTCTAAGCCTGGCTTGACCAGGAATGTCCATAGCCTCCGTCTAATAGCCTGGAATAGTCTTATTAATGTTAGTAACAATAGCAGTCGTAAATAACATTTATGGAGCACCTTGTATGTACCAGGCACTTTATAAGCTCTTAATAACAAATCCTCATCACAGATGTACCAGGCAGGTATTAGCAACCCCACTTTCAGATAAGGAAAATGAAGCTTAGGGAAGGTAAGTTACCTGTCCAAGGTCATAGGACTGGTGGGTGGTAAGGGCTGACTCAAGTCAGTGTTTTAAATCTTCACACAGTGTAGCTCATGGCTTTCTACCACAAATGTGATCACATCTGTCATGGCTGGGGGAGGCCTTGGGTGAAAAGGTCACCGGACAGGGCCATATATTTTGTAGTCAGACAGAGCTCATATTAAATTCTGACTCTATCGGTAGTTGTGTGATTTGAGAGCGTTACTTGACCTCTTGGAACCTCAGTTTCCTCTTCTGTAACCTGGGTCTAATTCTGCCTTCCTCATGCTGGGTGATTTTGAGATCTAAAGAGATAATACTGGATTTCCTAAACTTCATGCCTTTATGATTTTTGCTAGTTAAGATTTGCCATAGGTTGACTTAAAGAAAAATAAATATTTTAAAAAGGAAACTATATTACCACCATGAATGAAAAGCCATAAATATACTCTAACTAAAAATTCATGATTCTTAAAGTAAAACAGTTTTTTTCTGTATCTTTAAAATGACCCAGGGTTACAACCAGCAGCACATATGCCATAGAAAATACTAAAATATTGTTTATAAAGTGCATAGGTCAGAGCTCAGCACAGAGTAGGTGGTCATTAAATGGTAGCTATTCTCCTCCTGCCCATCTCCTTTCTTCTCATCCTTTTTTTGGATTGGGTTGGTTTTGTTTTTCTTTTGAGTTGTATGAGCTGTTTGTATATTTTGGATATTAGTCTCTTGTCGGTTGCATCGTTTGCAAATATTTTCTCCCGTTCCGTAAGTTGTCTCTTTGTTTTGTTTATGGCTTCCTTTGCTGTGCAAAAGCTTATAAATTTGATTAGGTCCCATTTGTTTATTTTTGCTTTTATTTCTTTCACCTTGGGAGACTGATCTAAGAAAATATTGCTACGATTTACATCAGAGAGTGTTTTGCCTATGTTCTTTTCGAGAAGTTTTATGGTGTCATGTCATACATTTAAGTCTTTAAGCCATTTTGAATTTATTTTTGTGTATGGTGTGAGGGAGTGTTCGAACTTCATTGATTTACATGTGTCTGTCCAGCTATCCAAGCACCACTTGCTGAAGGGACTGTCTTTTCTCCATTGTATATTCTTGCCTCCTTTGTCAAAGATTAGTTGACTGTAGGTGTGTGGGTTTATTTCTACTCCATCCCATTGATCTACATATCTGTTTGGGTGCCAATACCACCTTGTTTTGATTACTATAGCTTTGCAGTATTGTCTGAAGTCTGGGAGGGTTATGCCTCCAGCTTTGTTCTTTTTCCTCAGGATAGCTTTGGCAATTCTGGGTCTTCTGTGGTTCCATATAAAATTTAAGATTATTTGTTCTAGCTCTGTATACCACAATTTTTTTTTATCCATTTCCCAGTTGAGGGTCACTTGGAATGTTTCCAGATTATTGCGATTACAAATAAAGCTGCCATAAACCTTCACATATAGGTTTTTGTGTGAACATAGCTTTTAGTTTCACTTTGATGAACCTAGGAGTGGGACTGCTTAGTTGTATGTTAGGTGTATGTTTAACTTTACAGAATACTACCAAGCTATTTTCCAAATTGGTTGCACCATTTTACATTCCCACCAGTAGTGTATGAGAGTTCCAATTCCTCCACATCCTTGTCAACACTTGGCATTTCCTTTTTTTTTTTAATTTTTAAATTTTAGGTATTCTAATAGCTGTGTAGAGGAATACCATTGTGTTTTTAAAAATTGAGATATAATTCACATACCACAAAACATCCTTTTAAAGTGTAGAATTCAGTGGTTTTTATTCAAAAGTAAGAAACCATCACCTTTATCTAGTTCTAGAACATTTTCATCACCCCAGAAAGAAACCCCATACCTATTAGTCACTTCCTACTCCCCTCTACCTACAGGTCCTGAAAACCACTAATCTACTTGCTGTCTCCATGAGTTTGCCTATTTTAGACATTTCATATAAATAGAACCATATATATATTTTGACTGGCTCCTTTCACTGAGCATAATGTTTTCAAGGTTCATCCACATTGTAACATATACTTCATTCCTTTTTGTGACTAATACAGTTGATTCTCCTTATTCACAGTAGTTAAATTCTATGAAGTCACTGCAAATAATGAATTAGCAGATATTGAACCATTGGTCCTAGCAGAAATATGTACATATATATTACATAGGTTTTAATCTTAAGTCTGAAAAATAACTCATCCTGGTAGATTCTCCCTCCCTCCCTTCTTCCCTCCCTTTTTTACAAAAGGGAATGGGAGACTCAGGGGTGTTAAGTAACTTCCTTGAGGCTACCTCACTAACAGGTACAGGCTAGGTTGGGATACAAACCCTGTCCAGCTGGCCCCAGAGCCAGAACTTCCTGCTGTATACTGCACTGCCCCCAACCGGCTAGTCCTCTGGCCACTTCTGCATGAGGCTTGAATGAGCGTGCACAGAGTCACCTTTTCTTTTTTTAAAAAAATTATTTATGAATATTATTCCTG
This sequence comes from Leucopleurus acutus, assembly GCF_964270905.1. NCBI lineage: Eukaryota > Metazoa > Chordata > Mammalia > Artiodactyla > Delphinidae > Leucopleurus > Leucopleurus acutus. The sequence continues at coordinate 42,709,674 of NC_139142.1, forward strand.
TTTTTGTTTGTTTTGTTTTGTTTTTTTAACATCTTTATTGGAGTATAATTGCTTTACAATGGTGTGTTAGTTTCTGCTTTATAACAAAGTGAATCAGCTATACATATACATATGTTCCCATATCTCTTCCCTCTTGCGTCTCCCTCCCTCCCACCCTCCCTATCCCACCCCTCTAGGTGATCACAAAGCACCGAGCTGATCTCCCTGTGCTATGCGGCTGCTTCCCACTAGCTATCTATTTTATGTTTGGTAGTGTATATATGTCCATGCCACTCTCTCACTTTGTCACAGCTTACCCGTCCCCCTCCCCATATCCTCAAGGCCATTCTCTAGTAGGTCTGTGTCTTTATTCCTGTCTTACCCCTAGGTTTTTCATGACCTTTTTTTTTCTTAGATTCCATATATATGCGTTAGCATATGGTATTTGTTTTTCTCTTTCTGACTTCACTCTGTATGACAGACTCTAGGTCCATCCACCTCACTACAAATATCTCAATTTCTTTTTATGGCTGAGTAATATTCCATTGTATATATGTGCCACATCTTCTTTATCCATTCATCCGATGATGGACACCTAGGTTGCTTCCATGTCCTGGCTATTGTAAATAGAGCTACAATGAACATTTTGGTACATGACTCTTTTTGAATTATGGTTTTCTCAGGGTATATGCCCAGTAGTGGGATTGCTGGGTCGTATGGTAGTTCTATTTTTAGTTTTTTAAGGAACCTCCGTACTGTTCTCCATAGTGGCTGTATCAATTTACATTCCCACCAACAGTGCAAGCGGGTTCCCTTTTCTCCACACCCTCTCCAGCATTTATTGTTTCTAGATTTTTTGATGATGGCCATTCTGATGGGTGTGAGATGATATCTCATTGTAGTTTTGATTTGCATTTCTCTAATGATTAGTGATGTTGAGCATCCTTTCATGTGTTTGTTGGCAATCTGTATATCTTCTTTGGAGAAATGTCTATTTAGGTCTTCTGCCCATTTTGGGATTGGGTTGTTTGTTTTTTTGATATTGAGCTGCATGAGCTGCTTATAAATTTTGGAGATTAATCCTTTGTCAGTTGCTTCATTTGGAAATATTTTCTCCCACTCTGAGGGTTGTCTTTTTGTCTTGTTTATGGTTTCCTTTGCTGCGCAAAAGCTTTGAAGTTTCATTAGGTCCCATTTGTTTATTTTTGTTTTTATTTCCATTTCTCTAGGAGGTGGGTCAAAAAGGATCTTGCTGTGATTTATGTCATAGAGTGTTCTGCCTGTGTTTTCCTCTAAGAGGTTGATCTCAGCTGGCGATGAGCACTGCGGGAGGCTCAAAATTTTCGCTGTTCTGTGCATGTCCATGAATGACCGTGAAAGCATTGTGAATTTTGGTTTGAGGGTTACAAATAAATTTTAGCAAGTCGGTAAATTTGCACATACAGAATCTATGAGTAATGAAGATCAATTGTATATCACTGTGCTTTTAATATATGCCTTTGCCAAATTTGGGGAATTTTTAGACATTACTACTTCAAATATTTTTCTGCATCAGTGCCTTCTCTCCTTCAGGGAGTACGATAGGCATACTGGACCATTTGACAGCATTCCACAGGTCCATGAGGCTTTGTTAATGTTTTCTTTTCTTTTCTTTTCTTTTTTCCTCAAATTTTTCTTCTCTGTTCTCCCAATAAGATAATTTCAATCGATCCATTTTTAAGTTTACTGACTTTTTCCTCTGTCATTTCCTCTGTCACTTAAAAATACACCCAGTGCATTTTTTTTCTTCTGATAGCATATTTTTGGTTTGCAATTCTCCATTAAGAAATCATTTCCATATCTCTGCTGAGAAATCTGTCTTCACATTCAGTTCAAGAGTGTTTACCTCTATCTCATGGAGAAGAGTTATAATAGTTGCTCAGGATGACATCTGCTGATTATCTTTTCCCTGGAGAATTGTTCATATTTCCTTTGCTCTTTATATTGGGAGTAATGTCAATTTAGTTTTCAAAACCTTAACTCTGCTGTTTGAGTCTGCCTCTTGCTTGGGCCACTCAGGGGTTAGTCTGGGACTTGGGTGGTGGTTTATTCATAGTTTAGTTCTTAGAGTCTGTACTCTGCTTCTTTATGAGTGTCCCTCACACATGCTGCATGGTGGGGAGCCAGTGCTTTGTGCTGGTCTATAAACAGAAGCAGGGCATCCCATTCTTCAGTTCTCTCCTCTCTGGTTTCTGACATCTCTTTTCCCAATTCCTATGGCCAGAGGATGGGGTTCTCTCAGAGTCTGAGTCTCCCATGCTGTTGTGCTCTTCTGTATGACGTGGCCCGCCTTTGCAGGTGATGTGCGGAAGTAAAAGAGAGAAAAAATAGCAAGGAGGATCCCACTCACACTCCTTGCACACAGATGCCCTGTTTGCTGATTTTACTCTCCACAGAGTCAGGTTTTCCTTAGAGATTTTAGGCGCTGCACTGAGGCCACCACCATCCCTGCAGCAGGCTGGTCTTGGCAGGGTTGGAAGAGAAAAAATAAGTTCAAGAGATAGGGATTCCCCTCACATTCTGTAGCTCTCACAGGACCCATTTCTCGATCCTCTGACCAGGAAAATGGGTTCCTCTCAGGAGTTTTGCTGTCTGTGCCTACTCCTCGATTTCCCAATTCAGCCTGACTTCAGGTCAAAACCAGGAGATAAAGGAGAAGAAAACCCCCCAAAACTAAGAAATTCACCACTATACTGATCATTCTTTAAATTTTGACTTCCCTCGCCAATATGCCTGTTCTGGTTTACTTTCCAGAGTTCCCAGGTAATAGTTTCCTGTATTCATCCAGTGTTGAGTTGTAATCAGTGAGAGAGGTAAGATGTAGCAGGGCTATTCCATTGCAGCCATCCATGAGTGTTTGACTGAAGGATGCTGTCAGTAACATTTTAACATTACAGTGTTGAATAATAACAAAACAGAAGCCATTGTCACAAAGTCACAAAACATTCATAGAGCATAGGACCATAACAGGTTGAAATGATTTAAAAGTTATAAAGGAGTGTAAATCAGTATAACTTTTGTATGGGGTTGTTCAGCAATATGTATAATGAGCATCTAAACCTAAATATATTTTGGCCAAGCAGTTCTGTTTCTAGGGGCTTAACCTAATGTAACAAGTTCCCAAAGGTGTGTGTATTTATAAGGATGCTTATACAGTATCGTCCATAACAGTAAAAAAAAAAAAATTGGCAAAAATTTAAATGGGAAATAACAGGCAAATGCTTAAACAAATTATGGGATAACTATAAAATGGAAGGTTATATGGTAATTAAGAATTTTGGGGCTTCCCTGGTGACACAGTGGTTAAGAAGCCACCTGCTTAATGCAGGGGACACGGGTTCAAGCCCTAGTCTGGGAATATCCCACATGCTGTGGAGCGACTAAGCCAGTGTGCCACAACTACTGAAGCCCGTGTGCCTAGAGCCTGTGCTCTGCCACAAGAGAAGCCACCGCAATGAGAAGCCCACGCACCACAACAAAGAGTAGCCCCTGGCTCACCACAGCTAGAGAAAGCCCGTGGGCAGCAATGAAGACCCAATGCAGCCAAAAATAAATAAATAATTTTGATGGAGTGATGTTGATGTATACGTTGATATGGGAGATGTTTTGTTAAAAAACAGCCTATTTTATCAATATCCCATATGGATATATATATATATATATATATATATATATAAAAACATAGCCTGTTTTTTTTAACAAAACATTTCTCATACCAATATATACATTGCTCCATTGAACAAAGCCTCACAGACCTGTGGGATGATATCAAACTATACAAAAGCGTGTGTTTCTCTATGACATAAATCACAGCAAGATCCTTTTTGACCCACCTCCTAGAGAAATGGAAATAAAAACAAAAATAAACAAATGGAACCTAATGAAACTTCAAAGCTTTTGCACAGCAAAGGAAACCATAAACAAGACAAAAAGAAAACCCTCAGAATGGGAGAAAATATTTGCAAATGAAGCAACTGACGAAGGATTCATCTCCAAAATTTACAAGCAGCTCATGCAGCTCAAAAACAAAAAAACAAACAACCCAATCCAAAAATGGGCAGAAGGCCTAAGTAGACATATCTCCAAAGAAGATATACAGACTTCCAAAAAACACATGAAAGAATGCTCAACATCATTAATCATTAGAGAAATGCAAATCAAAACTACAATGAGATATCATCTCACACCCGTCAGAATGGCCATCATCAAAAAATCTAGAAACAATAAATGCTGGAGAGGGTGTGGATAAAAGGGAACACTCTTGCACTCTTGGTGGGAATGTGAATTGGTACAGCCACTATGGAGAACAGTATGGAGGTTCCTTATAAATCTACAAACAGAACTACCATATAACCTAGCAATCCCGCCACTGGGCATATACCCTGAGAAAACCATAATTCAAAAAGAGTCATGTACCAAAATGTTCATTGCAGCTCTATTTACAATAGCCCGGAGATGGAAACAACGTAAGTGTCCATCATCGGATGAATGGGTAAAGATGATGTGGCACATATATACGATGGAATATTACTAAGCCATAAAAAGAAACGAAATTGAGCTATTTGTAATGAGGTGGATAGACCTAGAGTCTGTCATACAGAGTGAAGTAGGTCAGAAAGAGAAAGACAAATACCGTATGCTAACACATATATATGGAATTTAAGAAAAAAAAATGTCATGAAGAACCTAGGGGTGAGACAGGAATAAAGACACAGACCTACTAGAGAATGGCCTTGAGGATATGGGGAGGGGGAAGGTTAAGCTGTGACAAAGCGAGAGAGAGGCATGGACATATATGCACTACCAAACTTGAGGTAGATAGCTAGTGGGAAGCAGCCGCATAGCACAGGGAGATCAGCTCGGTGCTTTGTGACCGCCTGGAGGGGTGGGATAGGGAGGGTGGGAGGGAGGGAGATGCAAGAGGGAAGAGATATGGGAACATATGTGTATGTATAACTGATTCACTTTGTTATAAAGCAGAAACTAACACACCATTGTAAAGCAATTATTCTCCAATAAAGATGTTTAAAAAAAAGAGCTTGTGTTTGATGTGATACCATCTCTCTTTCTCTCTCTCTATCCTTTATATATCTGTATCTATATATAAATATACAAATGCCTGGAAAATTTAACAGTCTCAGTGAATGAGATTTAAGATTAGAGATTTTTTCTTTTTTATTCTTTCCTTGTATCTTTCAATTTTCTGTGCTCAACATAAATGAAGTGTTATAGCAGAGTCTGTACTCAAATATCCATGTGCTTCTGTACATTTTCCTGCCTCCCTTGTATGTTTGGGGGTCCGGTTATTAGGTTCTGGCCAATGGAATATTGTTGGAAATGATTCAAGCTGCTCTGAGGCCTGGTCCATAAATATATGCATGTGGTGAGCTCGAAGGTCACAAATTCCAGATATAGTAGCTACAGGATGGAGAGCAGGTGGACTCTGCATCATACCATCCTAAGTGAGAGAAATAAGCCTTTGTAATTCAGAGCTGCTGTGGTATCCAGCGTTCATTACTCCAATGTATACAGCAGTGTAACGAGGAATGACTAAATACCATATTGCAGCGAGGAATTACTAGAACACATACAAAAAAGCTTTGGAATATGGTGAGACTTTGACATATATGCACTAATGTATAAACTGGATAACTAATAAGAACCTGCTGTATAAAAAAATAAATAAAATAAAATTTAAAAAAAGAGACTTTGAAGTAAAACTCATTTGTCTTGGATGTCAATGGGCAGAAATACTTTGGAAAAGTTTTAAAGATTAGGATAAATCGACTTTCTGTTCCTTTAATTTAGAAGATGCCAGTTTGTTAATTAAGAGAGAGAAATGTAGTGGTCAAATGTAGTCCAATATTCTTTTTGGCTGCTTAGTAGATTCTAAACCTTGAGGAAAGCCAGAAAGGAAGCCAAATTACTAGCGACAGCCTTGTTGGTGAGGCTGCCATTGGGGCAGGAAAACTTGGCTATAATGGCAGGTTGGCATCATGGTTATGTCCACAGCCTGGGGGTTGAGGTCCAGTCGGCCATTTAGCAGCTCTGAACATCTGGACAATGCACTTCATTTATCTGAACCCCAGTTTTCTCACTTACTAAAGGGACCGTGATGACAACAGCTGCCTCTTAATCATCCTTTTGTATCACAGTGGGAATTCACAATTCATTCACTCAAAGCAGAAATAGTAGCTTTATGGTCTCTGGACTGTTCTCTCTGGAAATTCATGAACTCATGACCTATTTGTAGATGCATGGCTTTCAGCAAGTGGCCACCTTAGCTGGGTGGTGTGTTGTAAAAGCCTCAAAAAGCACAGTTTTGGAGAGTAAATAATGAATGTGAGATGAGAAGGTAGGCAGCCCTGATTAAGAAGAGAGGAGTGAGGGAAATGCAAGCAGTGGGGATGGGGGAAAGTTTGGATACTTTTTATTAGGAAACAAGAAATACGTAAAAGTTTGTCAAGAATGGGAGAGTTTGATAGGACTATTCAGGAAGAAAAGCTATATTTTCAACGTGGGAGAAATTACTGGGTTAACTCATATGTATGCATGTGAAAGGACACTGATAAGAGGCTTTGTTTGTGGTTATGGATATCTGGGAATATTTGTGTTCACGTTTTCTTGGTAGAGATCGAATACTTGCATCAGTAGAGGTAGAAGAACGAGCGTTGGTAGCCTGGTACTTGGCGACAGAGGGATGACTCTGGAGGAACAAAAACAGTGTTGACTTTGCAGCCACCACAAGAGTGAGACAGAAACTGGTGCGGAGCTTGGGGGATGTCTGTGCAGAGGACAATGTACCTTGAGCTCATCTGGGGAGGGGAGTGAGCTGTGCATCAGAGGAAATGTGCTGAGTCATGTGCTGGAGCCATCGTGAGTGTGGTAGCTGCCTGTTGACTTGCCCATCGGTGTGTCCAGGAGAGTAGAAAGAAACCAGGTGTTTATGAACCTATCGTCAGTTCCCTCTCAGAAGGGAAGTAAGGCCCAGAGGGAAGGAAGAAGGGAGTTGCTACCAAGGACTCCATGACAGGAAGAACCACTGGGGATATTCACGTCCCCAATATCCTTCAGCAAATCTGGCACTTTCCTAAGATTTAAGAATCAAAACCAGCATTGGTAGTTAATGTTAGGGAAGAAGCTCATCTGGGTCTGTCTATGGTCCGTACAGACACTGGGGCTGGGACACCCAACTCTGGGATGTGCAGAGGCAGCGGGGAAAGAAGAGGAGCCGGGGAAGTGGCAGGATGGGGAAGAATCCTGTTGCATCATGGCAAACTACAGTAACCCAGGGCAGCGTGAGCGGGACAGAGAGGAAGCTCACTGGAACGGGCACTGCTGTTTGCCAGACTGAAGCACCATGCGGTGAAGCTATTAGCTACAACAGAGAAAGAAAGAAATACAGGAGCAGGAAAAATCATAGATATCACAGCACGTGACATCAGGTCTCTCCTTTTGGAAAGGGTACAAACTCGTGCATGGGAGGACTGGACTTAATGAAAGGAGATTGGAGAATAGCGGGAAATTAAAAATCACATCAGGAATAGGGTGAGAATCCCACTGCTCTTTGCCGAAGTCTTCAGTAAATAGCAGCTGTATAGACGACAGTTAGGTAACTTGAAAATGGCACTCAGTTCCCCTACGTGGTGTCTTTAATATTGTCAATGGTATGCAAAAACTGTTGGCGGCTGCAGCAGGAACTGAGGGCATGGTAATTCTTTCTGCAAGACAAAAAGAAGCAATATAGACGAGAGTGCCTCAGCGTATTAAAAAAAAAAATTATATGAGATATAACCTCTATTCTCAAGATGTTTATAGGCCGTGTATTCTCGCTCTGGGTTACATTTTAATGGTCTTAAGCTCACATGAGCATTTTTTAACAAATTGAGGTGAAATTCACCTAATGTAAAATTAACCATTTTATTTATTTATTTTTTTAAACATCTTTATTGGAGTATAATTGCTTTACAATGGTGTGTTAGTTTCTGCTTTATAACAAAGTGAATCAGTTATACATACACATATGTTCCCATATCTCTTCCCTCTTGCGTCTCCCTCCCTCCCACCCTCCCTATCCCACCCCTCCAGGCGGTCACAAAGCACCGAGCTGATCTCCCTGTGCTATGCGGCTGCTTCCCACTAGCTATCTATTTTGCATTTGGTAGTGTATATATGTCCATGCCACTCTCTCACTTTGTCCCAGCTTCCCCTTCCCCCTCCCCATATCCTCAAGTCCATTCTCTAGTAGGTCTGTGTCTTTATTCCCGTCTTGCCCCTAGGTTCTTCATGACCACTTTTTTTTTTTTTTTTTTTAGATTTCATATATATATGTGTTAGCATACGGTATTTGTTTTTCTCTTTCTGACTTACTTCACTCTGTATGACAGACTCTAGGTCCATCCACCTCACTACAAATAACTCAAAAATTAACCATTTTAAAGTGAACCATCCAGTGGTGTTTAGTACATACACAGTATTGTGTAACCATTACCTCTATCAAGTTCCAAAACACTTCTGTCACTCCAAAGTAAAACCTCATGTCATTAAGCAGTTACTCCTTACCCTGCTTTACCCCCAGACTCCCCTCTGCAGTCTGTCTCTATTTACCTATTCTGAGTATTTCATACCAATGAAATCATACAATATGTGAGTTTTGTGTCTGGCTTCTTTGACTTAGTGTAATGTTTCCAAGGTTCATCCACATTGTTGTAGCCTGTATCAGTGCTTCACGTTTTTTTTTTTTTTTAACAGCTGAACAGTATTCTATTGTATGGATATAACACAATTTGTTTATCCATTTGTTGGTGGACATTTGGGTGTTTCCACCTTTCAGCTATTGTAAATATTGTTTCTTTGAATATTTGTGTACAAGTACTAGTTTGAGTACCTAGTTTCAATTCTTTTGGTTATATATTTAGGAGTGGAATTGCTGAGTCATATTGTAATTCTATGTTTAAATTTTTGAAGAGCCGCCAAACTGTTTTTGCACAGCAGCTGCAACATTTTAGATTCCTAGCAGCAATGTACAAGGGTTCCAATCTCTACATCCTCGCCACCACTTGTTATCCTTGTTATTTTCCACATTTTTGATGATAATCATCTTAGTAGGTATGAGGTGGTATCTCACTGTGGTTTTGATTTGCATTTTCCTAATGAATAATCATGCTCAGCATCTTTTCATGTGATATTATGCATTTTGACAAGGTAACCAAAGCTACTTAGGAATAGTGATGCCAGGTCATCTGAAAGACATTATCAGCTTGTCCCTGGAAGGGAGTGGGACCTGAGATCACAGAACAAAGGACTAGTCAGTTTTGAGAGGAGGAGAAAGAAAAGAAAGATAAGGGCAGGCTTGGGCGCGGTTTGAGTTTGGGGAAGGGGAGCAGTTGTGTAAGAGAATTTGGGAGAGGAGACACCTAGGCAATCATGGGATGGACTGAGGGCCTTGCGTATTGGTGAGGTTGGAAAGATGGCAAAATTAGCTTGCATGATCCCAGAGAGATAAGTGTGGTGGTAGGACCAGCCTCTCTATTTCACAATTTCTCTAGGAGTGACTACTCTGCTGATGAATAAATGACCTGCACCGCTCAGGGAGAGGTAGCAGAACTATGGACTGGTCATCAGAAAACCTCTATGCCTGGGAGCATGTGCGAAAGCAGCCTTTATCTGAGATAAGAAAGATGAGAGAGCTTTGAGAAAATCAAGACTGTCGGGTGGTGCAAGCCTCGTCTTTAAAACCACAATTTCGGGGTGAGCAGAATGAACTAATCTTTAAGGATTGTTTTTAAAGGTAGAATTCTTGGCTATCGCTTTGGAATATGTAACATTTTTTCCTATTTATCTGCCATCTGACACTTAGCAAAAAACCCATTTCATCAAGAAAATTGCTTTGGAGCCAATTTCCGGAAATAGGATTTAAACTCCCTTAGGGGTTACTTCCACTCAGTGGATGATAATCTTGAGCCTTGACCTGGGAAGGTCAGACTTCATCTTTAATCAATTCACACCCCTTCCGGTCTCTACGTAAAATGAAAGCTGTGCTGAGTGTTGTAGAATGTTGGCCGTCATGGCTTTCATGGTCAGAATGAGCATCCTCTGTGGCCACTTTTCATCCCCATCCTTTGCTGAAACTGCTCTCTCAAGAGGGGATGATAGCTTCTTAACTGGCAGATCCAGTGGCCTTTTCTTAGTTCTTACTTAACCTGTTTAACCTAGTTACCGTTTATTGATCACTTTCTATATGGCAGACACGTTGCTAAGTACTTTATATATTTGTAGTGTGGTCGTAAATTTAACTCACTGTATAACTTGGTTGTTTAGAGAAAAATGTAATATCTTTATTTTATCTCTAAGAAGTTTGGCCTTCTTTTCAAGTCCCAACTCAAATGATATAACTGTCCAAATCAATCTCAGACTTCGTCCAATTAAATAGTTCCCTTAGGTAGCATGGAGTCCTTGTTGGATTAAAATGCTCAGCTTCTCAGAGAACCTCTCTCCCTCTGCTGCTCCTTTTCTAGGGATATGCAGGGAGGGGCAGCTTTCCGTAACCCCAGGGCAACATGGAAGAACCAGGGTCCTTACAGGGGATGTCCTTTTCTCTTCTGGCCTCCTGGCCAATGTCCCTTGTCCACCTGTTTGATCTGGTGACATAGGTGGCTAAAGTCCGTGGCTGTTCTCTCTTGCCCTGGGCAGCCTGTGGTCCTTTTCCCTGGCTGACTTAGTCTCCCTCCAGTCTAGCTGATTGAGAAACTCCTTTGAGATCTGCTGTAACCCCCATTTGGTTCCAGCTCAGGAGGTCGGCTTTGGAGTCTTTCACCACTGTCATGGAGATCCTCCCTGGATAGCTTCCAAGGCAGAATCTCAGCTGTCGTAGAAACCTACCAAAGCAACATGGAATTCCAGAGCACCTTGGGAAAGCTAAATCTTTCCCTCAGTACTACTCTCATTCATTGGATGCACCTCTCCCTCTCTGGGGTAAAGCCCGGAGAGAGGAGTCCTGAAGCATGCATCTCCCCACTTTGCTCTGCTACTCCCCTCCAGCTTCCTCTTCCCACAATCCTCTGGTCCTGGAATGAAGTTGGCTGTCTCCTCTTCCTCTTTAATCTGGACGCCATTTACATAAAACTAGGGTCGAGTCCTGAACCTGCTTACACATCTACGGTCTTATTGCAGAATCCTAGTTTTGAAGAACAGAAGTTGAATATTATCTCAGTCTTACTTTTGCATCCCTTCTGTCACAAACCTTCACCTGCAACAAATCCCCATCAGTCAAATGCCTCGGGCACCCTGCAGCCTTGCTGCTAAAGTGTGACCTATGCAGCAGCAGCATCTCTAGCAGAGTTTGTCAGGAGTGTGTAACGTAGACTCTACCCAGTTCCACTGAACCAGAATCTGCACTTTAACAAAATCTTCAGGTGGTAAGTGTGAACATCAAAGTTTGAGAAGCAGTGGATTAGGACAAAGGCTATGTCATCAAAGGCAAAAGAGAAAATCACCTTAATAAATTTGAAACATTTTTCCAGCTGCATATGTATCGTTTGATTTCATTTAGTCACATCTCATCTCATCAGTCATCTTATGTAACCACAACAGTCCCGTGAGGCGGACATATTTTTCTCCGTTTTACAGCACAGCAAACAGGCTCTGGAAAGTTAAGTGAGGTGCTGGTGATCTCACAGTAAGTGGACCAGGGAGCCGACTCTGAGCCTCGTCTGTCTGACTCTGCAGATCGTGTTCTCAAGCAGACCACAGCATCCCACTGGACTGTTCACCACACTCCTCTTAACATTTTTTCCCCTCTTTGTCACTAAACGTGACCTCCTATTGTACCCTTTTGTTTTCCCCTCTGTCAGCTTGAGAGTTCCTGGCTGCCTGTCTTTGGCATCTGGGTTTTCTTAGTATTGAACTGTTTGGCTGCTGGATTTCTGCCCCTGCCTGTTCTACAGTGTTCTAGGCTGTATCTCTCATCTGTAAATATTCATGTCTCCTCAGGCTCATGTCTTTTTGTACCATGCAAGATTGAATATTGTACCATCTTCTGTATTCTTGCTCTGCGGTGACAAGGAGAGTATCAGCACGAAAGATGTGTCTTTCTTTACCTGGCCTCCAAGGTGGGTCTTATTGGGAAGTGGAGAGAGAGGGGAGAGAGCATTACAGATGAGAATTTAATGGGGAAAGATTCCGAAGGAAGAATGTGCATGTGATGTTGGGGAGACGATCATTTATTGCTCTCTGCCTAGCTAGGATCTGACGTGATGATGCATTTCTCTGATTTCTGACTCAGATGCACTTCTTTACCCTTTATCACCTGTCTGGTTGTTGACCCTCCCTCCTGCCCAGACCTTCAGCTTCAGTATATTCCTGGTTCTCAGAGTCCCAGCTTCCCATCTCCGAATTCCTTCATTTACCATCATCACCAAACTCCCAGAGGAAGAGCCAGATCTTTCATTCTTTGTGATATCTCCTTTTTTTCTTGTCCCTTTCTTTTAATTCTGCCGTCACTACTATCATTTGGGCTCGTATATTTGGTTATTTATGATAAACTAGTAAGTGACCTTTCTGTCTTCTGTCTTTTCAAATCTAAACTGGACTACACATTCTGAATTTCCTGGACCTTGTTCAGGGCAGCTGCATTTCAAAAGTGGGTAAAATATATATTCATTTCCTACTTTAGAGGTGTCAGTTTTGCACTACTAAATATAAGGGTAGAGCTCAATTCTTTAATGTTATACACTTAAGGTCTTCCCAAATCCAGCATCACTGTGTCATGTCTTATCATATCTCAATATGGGCTCTCCGTTTAAGATAGGATGGCTTGAACAGTGTTCCTTCAACATTTCAAGTATGTGCCTGCATATGGACCCCCTTTTCTCCATTGAAATTTCCTCCTGGAATGGCCCTCCACTTACCCAAATCACGCCCATCTTTTTAAGGCTCAACAGAAGACGTATTTCTTCCATGGATCTCCCCATAGTCATTCCACAGCAGAGATCCAGAAGATTGCTCAATATTAAGAGTCTAGTGCAGGGCTTCCCTGGTGGCGCAGTGGTTAAGAATCCACCTGCCAATTCAGGGGACACGGGTTCAAGCCCTGGTCGGGGAAGATCCCACATGCCACGGAGCAACTAAGCCCGTGAGCCGCAACTACTGAGCCTGCGTGCCACAGCTACTGAAGCCTGCGCGCCTAGAGCCCGTGCTCCGCAACAGAGAAGCCACCACAATGAAAAGCCCACACACCGCAACGAAGAGTAGCCCCGGCTTGCCGCAACTAGAGAAAGCCCACGCGCAGCAACGAAGACCCAACGCAGCCAAAAATAAATGAATAAATAATCTAATTAATTTAAAAAAATTATTAAAAAAAGAGTCTAGTGCAGAGTTTATTGACACGTCGGGAAAGATAATTCTTGTTGTAGGGGACTGTCCTGTGCATTGTAGGATGCTTCGCAGCAGCCTTGGCCTCTATTCCAGATGCCAGGAGCACACCCTCCCCTATTTCTAAAAACCAAAAAATATCCCAGACATTGCCAAATGTCCCCTGGGGAAGGAGAGACTCAAAATCCCCCCCTAACTGAGAGACACTGGTCTAATGTAATGAAAGAAGATCTGAACCAACGGAGCTGTCAGTTTTTGCAGAAGGGTTGGAGATGGGAGCTATTTTCTGGGTCATAAAAGTCACATCGCAGGATGTTTTCCAACTGATTTAGAATATTAACTTGGAGGACACCATTATAAATATGCCTATATTCTATAAGAGCTTTAAACTCTGTCTCTGTAGCCTCATCCCCGTTGTCTGGCTGTAACAGCCTTTATAAAGAAAAATACATCTGATCCATGCCTACTTCTAGCTGGTAGTTTCATTGTCATGTTCTTTAAGTTTAAAAATGGTCCTTTGAAATTGAGGTCTGCATTCAGCATGTCTGTAATTCAGAGATACAGTAAAGAACAAAATTGAAACTTAATATACAAATCTTTGTAGAGATGCTTTCATAGTTCTCCACATTTTTTCCAAGTACACATACTGCTGATTTAATTCAAACTTATTTCTAAATCAGTTTTTGATATTAAGAATTGGCTTTAATATCATTACTTTCAAAATCAAAATCCTAATTTTAGATTGGATTTTTTTTCTTTGTGAAACTAGCGCAAAGCATTTGGAATACAGGAATGAATTAATAATTATTATGATTGTACAGAAATTTGTTCAGTTGGTTTAAATCCCTGGAAGAAACAGTATATATGGACATGGTAAAGTATTAGTAATAACAATAAATAGGACACCACCTGAACTGTAAGGATATGAACCCTAGAACTGATTGGATAGGTACACCACTCTACGAATACCCATTCTTAGTCTTTGTTATCTAGACTCTAAGAAAGGTAAAACTAGTAGGGGCCATTTTGTGAATGAGAAAAGTGGGGTCTGGAAGATTTGATAACTTGTTATCTTTTACCTAATCCTGAAGTAGAACCCAGTTTAATGGCTTGGGGGTGAAATGAGCTTCTTCCTACAGTCTCTCCAAGACCCCTCAGTGTATGTACTGGGTGCTTTGACCACTCTTTTAAGTCACCAAAACCCCCTTCAACGAGGACAGACAATGCCGCTCTTTTATATCTAGTACTTTCAATTGAACAAATGGATAGCTCGTTGAGCTGTAGAAATAATTTTAAAGAACTTACTGTTAGGGAAAATCCTGTTCCCTAGTTCTCATGTTTCTATTCATTCATTCTTCAGTGGGTATTTACTGAGATCTATGGACTTGGGACTCAGCAGTGAACAAAATAGAGAAATCCTTGGGGAGATTACATTCTATTTCAAGAAGGAACATCTGACTCCAAGAAGGAAAATAATGGAAAGGTAAGTTCTAACCTTCTCTCTATCACCCTCACTCACTCCTCCCCAATCCTATATGGTTGTTGAGACTGGGAAGTGGGTGTGAATCGTGGGCCAAGTCTCCCTTTTCTCTTTCGGAAGCACGTCTTGCCGCTCCTTCCTATAGACTGCTCCCCTTGGGGCACTGTGTCTCTATGGTTAGGGGTTGGTAATTCAATGCTCAGGGAAAAGGATTCAAAGCCCAGTTGTGACTCCAGACCCCAGTTCTCTTCTCCGTATCAGTAATCAAGCTGGTGAGTAATCAGACTGACAAGTTGATCCTCCATTATTTTTCTGTCTCTTTCTTAGTTGGTTCAGAAGTCAGAGAAGAAAAAGAGGTGATTAATTATCAGCCTCAGACTTTCTGCACTCAACTCTCAGTCACAAATTGATCAAGTAAGAGCAACAGCTCTGCTATTGGTTACCCATGAGGGAGCTTTTAGGGAGGACCTGGCCCCATTAGGGGACAACAAACATTTTACTGCTGTGTTCAAGCAGGTGACAGGTGCTTAGAATGCCTCATCCTATGGGGTCCTTCTGACCAGGAGTTCTTACTATGTACTTACTGTAACAGAGTCAGCCAGAATGACTAAGTTCAAATCCAAAGAGCCAGTAATCCCTCTATGCTGGGAGAATGAACTGTGGGACATAACACGTGTACTGCTTGCTCTTTTATGCAATGTACATCTTCGTGTTCTGAAGGCAACATCTGTTAGACTTGCTGATTTTACAGATGAGGAAGCTGAACCCAGAGAGATGAATGTTTCAAAGTTTCCTAACCACTGTCCACCCTCCCCATCACCCTTCCCCCTGCAACTTGGTTAACAGGGATCAGAGGGTGAACTAGAACCTGTCTCATGTTCTTTCCACAGCATCACAAACTGTTCTAAGAATAAACAAGGTTGGAACAGTGCTTGGAGATTATTTTGGTATTATAAAAAAGCAATTAAAAAAATAACTTTCTCCACTTACAAAAGTAATACACTTCACTTTGAAAAGTTTAGAAAACATAGACAAGATGAAAGGAGGAAGTAAAAATAACCCATAATCTCTCTGCTCACTCCACTATAAATATTTGAATGTATATTCTTCTAGTTTTTAATGTATGTTGAAACAAACACATAAAATACATTAAGATAAAGTTGTACTGTATATACTGTTTTGGAGGGCACTGTTTTGTCACCTAACAATATATTTTGGAAACCTTTGCATGTCATTAAATAGTATTTTCATGGCATCATTTCTGTGGTTTCTTTTGTATTTTATTGTGTGGGTATGATTAATCTCCCAGCGTTGAATATTCAGGCTCTTTCCAATGATTAGCTGTAATAAACAACAGTGTGACAAATATCTTTGTAGTTAAGTCTGTAGACACTCGCCTTTACTATACACCTGAGAAAACTGGGGCCAAGGAGGCATAGCGGCCTCACTTGCCTGAGTTCACATGGCTACGAAAGCCAAGTTTATGGACTCCAGATCCTGTGCTTATTTCACTCTATCACAGTTTCCCTCTGACTTCCAGGACAGAGTCCAAGGGTTAGTGCCTCCTCTGGGTCCCAGGCTGTTGTGTAGCATGTCAGAGTGTGTCAGCTGGTTCATTCATTTATTCAACAAATATTTGTTGAGCATCCTCTGTGTTCCAGGCACTGGTTCTACCCCTGGGGGTGGGCAGTGAACAAGACAGATGGATCTGTGTTCTCATGGAGACCGTTTTCTAGCTGGGAAGACAGACAGTAAGTAAACATGTTTATAAACAAGAGAATCTCAGATAGCGCTAAGGGCACTTAAGAAAATAAAGCAAGGCTGTGTATTTGAGAATGGTGGGATTGGAGGGTGAGTGGATGCCGTCGGCGCATTTGCTGGGTCTGTGTGCCCATGCCCTGCTTCTGAGCATTTGCCCTCACACAGCCCGCACCCGGGACTCTCTTCAAAGGTCTGCCTTTGTGTTTCTGGAGTCACTTCGTAGGCAGGCGCAAGAGCTAGGAGTGCTGGGCGTTTCTGTTCACAGGACTCTTCTCCAGCCAGCTTTACCCAATGACTGACCGGTGCAGGGGTGTGCAAGCCCAGCTCCCTTGCAACGAGACCAGGCAAACTCTCAGGCCTAATGGACACCAGAGCTCCTGTGGGATCAGGCTGAGGCTGGGACTCTGCCTCAATTCACACCCTCGGCTGGCTTGTTCTGATGTCTCATCCTGTGTCCCTGCCCCTCCCTCACTGGTTTCCCCAGGTGGTGCATCCCTAACAAATGACCTGTATGTGAACCCGC
This sequence comes from Leucopleurus acutus, assembly GCF_964270905.1. Taxonomy (NCBI): domain Eukaryota; kingdom Metazoa; phylum Chordata; class Mammalia; order Artiodactyla; family Delphinidae; genus Leucopleurus; species Leucopleurus acutus. The sequence continues at coordinate 42,726,827 of NC_139142.1, forward strand.
GTCTCAGGGTTTGCTTCTGGGATACTTAACCCAAGAAGTGGGGATTGCTTGTTTAGATGGGTGAGCAAGGAAGGCCTCCCTGAGGAGATGCCGTCCGAGCCGAGATCCAAGTAACCAGAGAAGCCGGTCATGAGACCAGCTGGGGGCAGAGCGTTCCAAAGGCCATGAGGTGGGAATGAGCTTTGGGTGTCTGGGGAACAGAAAGGAGGCCAGTGTGACTTCAGAGTGAGTGAGGGAGAGAATGGCAGGGGAAGTATCCCCACCTGTCGCCTCAGGGTCTAGAGGCCAGCCTGCCACTGATACAATCTTCCTCAGGCCCCCGTGGCAGAGGCAGGAGTTAGGGGAGTTGTAGCAACGTGTTCCTCCCCAGCACTCCACAACAATCTATGGAGGGAGGGCTGAAACTGGGAAAAGCCCACCTGAAAGATATTGACCCCAAGAGAAAATTGAGACCAGCTTGTGTTTTTCTGCTGCGGTGCTTGAACAGCATTTTCATTGCTTAAGAGTTGCTCGCAGTGATCAAACACATCCAACAACTAACTAGAGGGCAACAGAGATCCCGGGAGGATCCGGCTCGGTTTCTGTGCAGACGTGGTGATTTAAGCAAAGAAAAGCGTCGCTGCAGTGTCTGGTAAGAGATGATATGATAATAATTTCCATGTCTCGGGAATCTTCTCATTTCAAGTGTAACTGTGTGCCAAGATTCTTCATGAAGTGTCTGAGTGTGACCCTGGCCGGGCAGTGAAAGCGGATGGAGGACGGATGTCCCTGTTAGGAAAATCTTGCCCAGGCTAATGTTTGCTTTCTGGCAGATGGACCGGCCTGTGAAGTTGGGGGTCAAGACTGCTGTGTGTCTTGGGTGGGAAAAAGAAAAGGCCTTCCTAAGGGAAAAGCAGGAAGGAAGGAAGGTTTTTTTTTATAGGCTTGAGCCTCACTGAAAATTGGTTAATAAGGGCACCCTAAAGCCTCAAAGCGTGGAGCCTGGCTCACTTGGGACTTGGCCATGAAGGCTCCCACCCATTAAATTCATCTTCTTTGTTGATTTTTTTGTCAGCATGAATCAGTGACCCTCATAATTCATGCAAGTGGACTTTGCTGTAAATTTATAGAAATAAAAAAATAATATAGATGAAGAGTGAGGGTAAACCCCTAGTGACTGGGGCAAAATATCATGTTCTTTAAGCAAACCTATTCTGCTCAAATTGTTAAGGTGTTTTAATTATCTTTTCATGCCAAGACTTTATTTCTTGCGTCAGGTGCACTCAAGGAGAGATAATTGCTGCAATTTCTTCCTGATTCATGTTGTACTTTGTCCTTAATGCAATTTTAAAAGGAAGGTTTTAGCAGCATTTGTGTAAAAAAATTCAAATATGTGTGCTTAAAAATATGGATGTAGATTGATTATCTAGGTCTAAAATCCCCTAAGTTTTTTTTCCCATTTGGTTTTATTTCATTTTGTCAATATCTGTGTTAAGCAATCTGCATTGATTTCAATGAAGAGATGCTCTCCAGCTACCTTTTCAAATAAATGGCGTCGTGCCAGAGCAGAAAGGAATCTTCTATCAAACCCTTCTTGGCTGACTTAGCCACTCAACCGACTGGCATCAGTGTTGTGCTCTTATTTTTAGTAAGAGAAGAAGCAGCATACAAGAGGGAAAGGTATCTCACTGATTAAATAAGGAGACCGAGTAACTAGCTTTATTCACCCCACAGCTTAGGGGCTCTGTGCTGTAGGGAACCTAACAATCTGTGGGGTCTTTGAATGAGATACCAAACTCACTGCACTAAACTCCAAAAGTAATAGGAAAGAACTTTGCTTCGTTGACCTTCTGAGGTCGATACCAGCAGGGAAATGGGGGAATGTCATTTTCCCATGGTAGAGAGGATGAAATCTGTATTGCCTCAGAAACGCAGAGCTTCTGTTTAATCTACATCCATGATTTCTATTCAGCTGTGAGTGTGACACATTTTATTATATGCTGTCCATAATTGTAGCCAGAGAAAAGTCAAGCTGCATGTGTATCTTGAGGGGAGAAGTAGGCAGGAAGGGAGAGAGAAATGAAGGCTAGTCTTGGGAACTGCCCGGCAGAAGACCTACCCCAGATGGGTTCAAGCCCATCATGTCACCATTCTTTAGATTTACCAGTGAATTTTATTCTTCTTCCTTTATGTACCTTATTTTTTTCTCTCTTACCCATGTAAGAGGAGAGAAAGAGGACAGAATATGGGGGTTGGGGCCAGCAGAGGTAGTTCTCAATCATATATTTCATGGTACAGACTGCTGCTACATACTCTTCGGTCGTCACCATTTGGGGCAGGTAAATAAGTTGATGAAATACTAACCTTGGTAAGAAACCTTAGCACCCCTTTGCATCACAGGAATTCTAAACCTTCAGTCCCTTGATCATTCTTTTTTATTATTATAAAATAAATTCATGCTAATTGTAAGAGATCAAATAGACAGACCGACATTAAAAAAAAAACCCTTCACCATCTCCCAACCTCAATTCTCATTTCTTCAAAGTATTCATTGCAAAGTTTCTTTCATCAATTTTCTACATACATCGGCAATGAACACCTTCAACTGTTTTTTTTATTTTTTTCTTCAACTTTTTTAAAAAATTAATTTTTATTGGAGTATAGGTTGCTTTATAATGTTGTGTTAGTTCTTTCTGCTGTACAGGAAAGTGAATTAGCTCTACGTATACGTATATCCCCTCTTTTTTGGATTTCCTTCCCATTTAGGTCACCACAGAGCGTTGGTCTACATACATATTTTTAAGCACACATATTTGAATTTTTTTACACAAATGGGATTATACTTTACATGCTATTAGGTGACTTGATTTTTTCCCCAATCATAGTTTTGACATCTTTCCGTATTCATGTATATAAATATATATGCAGGATGACTGTATGCTTTATCCAGAGACACTTGTTGAGTGACTGGGAGTGCTATTGTTAATCCAATGGGACAACAGGTATGAACTGAACATGTTCTGGGTGTTTGGTCCCACTATCTACAGATCATGGTTTGAAGTCAATTTCTGTTAGTTTGTCTGAAAAATGCAATGTTTTGAGAAGGAATAAAGAGGTGGAGGAGTTCTTCAGAGAACAAGAACCAGAGATATTCTCATCATAAAAACCGTGTAAAGCTCTGGCTAAACAAACAACTAACACTGCCGAACTCTAGCAAATGGACAATTTTTTTTTTTACTTGTATTGTGTATTTTATTTTTACCATTATTATTTTTTTACTTTCTAATCATTCTTTTTAACATCTTTATTGGCGTATAATTGCTTTACAATGTTGTGTTAGTTTCTGCTTTATAACAAAGTGAATCAGTTATACATATACATATGTTCCCACATCTCTTCCCTCTTGCGTCTCCCTCGCTCCCATCCTCCCTATCCCACCCCTCTAGGTGGTCACAAATCACCGAGCTGATCTCCCTGTGCTATGCGGCTGCTTCCCGCTAGCTATCTATTTACATTTGGTAGTGTATATATGTCCATGCCACTCTCTCACTTTGTCCCAGCTTACCCTTCCCACTCCCTGTGTCCTCAAGTCCATTCTCTATGTCTGCATCTTTATTCCTGTCCTACCCCTAGGTTCTTCAGAACCTTTTTTTTTTTTTTAGATTCCATATATATGTGTTAGCATATGGTATCTGTTTTTCTCTTTCTGACTTACTTCACTCTGTATGACAGACTCTAGGTCCATCCACCTCACTACAAATACCTAAATTTTGTTTCTTTTTATGGCTGAGTAATATTCCATAGTGTATATGTGACACATCTTCTTTATCCATTCATCTGTTGATGGACACATTAGCTTGCTTCCATGTCCTGGCTGTTGTAAATAGAGCTGCAATGAACATTGTGGTACATGACTCTTTTTTTTTTTAACATCTTTATGGGAGTATAATTGCTTTACAATGCTGTGTTAGTTTCTGCTTTATAACAAAGTGAATCAGCTATACATATACATATATACCCATATCTCTTCCCTCTTGCATCTCCCTCCCTCCCACTCTCCCTATCCCACCCCTCTAGGTGGTCACAAAGCTATGAGGCTGCTTCCTACTAGCTATCTATTTTGCATTTGGTAGTGTATATATGTCCATGCCACTCTCTCACTTTGTCCCAACTTACCCTTCCCCCTCCCAATGTCCTCAAGTTCATTCTCTAGTAGAGTTGTGTCTCTATTCCCATCTTGCTCCTAGGTTCTTTATGACCATTTTTTTTCTTTTAGATTCCATACATATATGTTAGCATACAGTATTTGTTTTTCTCTTTGTGAGTTACTTCACTCTGTATGACAGACTCTAGATCCATCCACCTCACTACAAATATCTCAATTTCGTTTCTTTTTATGGCTGAGTAATATTCCATTGTATATATGTGCCACATCTTCTTTATCCATTCATCTGTTGATGGACACTTAGGTTGCATCCATGTCCTGGCTATTGTAAATAGAGCTGCAATGAACATTTTGGTATATGACTCTTTTGAATTATGGTTTTCTCGGGGTATATACCCAGTAGTGGGATTGCTGGGTCATATGGTAGTTCTATTTTTAGTTTTCTAAGGAACTTCCATACTGTTCTCCATAGCGGCTGTATCAATTTACATACCCACCAACAGTGCAAGAGGGTTCCCTTTTCTCCACACCCTGTCCAGCATTTATTGTTTCTAGATTTTTTGATGACGGCCATTCTGACTGGTGTGAGATGATATCTCATTGTAGTTTTGATTTGCATTTCTCTAATGATTAATGACGTTGAGCATTCTTTCATGTGCTTGTTGGCAATCTGTATATCTTCTCTAGAGAAATGTCTGTTTGAGTCTTCTGCCCATTTTTGGATTGGGTTGTTTGTTTTTTTGATATTGAGCTGCATGAGCTGCTTGTATGTTTTGGAGATTAATCCTTTGTCAGTTGCTTCATTTGCAAATATTTTCTCCCAATTCTGAGGGTTGTCTTTTTGTCTTGTTTATGGTTTCCTTTGCTGTGCAAAAGCTTTGAAGTTTCATTAGGTCCCATTTGTTTATTTTTGTTTTTATTTCCATTTCTCTAGGAGGTGGATCAAAAAGTATATTGCTGTGACTTATGGCATAGAGTGTTCTGCCTGTGTTTTCCTCTAAGAGTTTTATAGTGTTTGACCTTACATTTAGGTGTTTAATCCATTTTGAGTTTATTTTTGTGTATGGTGTTAGGGAGTGTTCTAATTTCATTCTTTTACATGTAGCTGTCCAGTTTTCCCAGCACTACTTATGAAGAGGATCTCTTTTCTCCATTGTATATTCTTGCCTCCTTTATCAAAGATAAGCTGACCACATGTGCGTGGGTTTATCTCTGGGCTTTCTATCCTGTTCCATTGATCTGTATTTCTGTTTTTGTGCCAGTACCATACTGTCTTGATTACTGTAGCTTTGTAGTATAGTCTGAAGTCAGGGAGCCTGATTCCTCCAGCTCCGTTTTTCTTTCTCAATGTTGCTTTGGCTATTTGGGGTCTTTTGTGTTTCCATATAAATTGTGAAACTTTTTGTTCTAGTTCTGTTAAAAATGCCATTGGTAGTTTGCTGGGATTGTATTGAATCTGTAGACTGCTTTGAGTAGTATAGTCATTTTCACATTGTTGATTCTTCCAATCCAAGAACATGGTATATCTCTCCATCTATTTGTGTGATCTTTAATTTCTTTCATCAGTGTGTTATAGTTTTCTGCATACAGGTCTTTTGTCTCCTTAGGTAAGTTTTTTCCTAGGTATTTTATTCTTTTTGTTGCAATGCTAAATGGGAGTGTTTCCTTGACTTCTCTTTCAGATTTTTCAACATTAGTTTATAGGAATGCAAGAAATTTCTGTGCATGAATTTTGTATCCTGCTACTGTATCAAATTCATTGATTAGCTCTAGTAGTTTTCTGGTAGTATCTTTAGGATTCTCTATGTATATAGTATCATGTTGTCTGCAAACAGTGACAGTTTTACTTCTTTTCTGATTTGGATTCCTTTTGTTTCTTTTTCTTCTCTGACTGCTGTGGCTAAGGCTTCCAAAACTATGTTGAATAATGGTGGTGAGAGTGGGCAACCTTGTCTTGTTCCTGATCTTAGTGGAAATGGTTTCAGTTTTTCACCATTGAGAATGATGTTGGCTATGGGTTTGTCATATATGGTCTTTATTATGTTCAGGTAAGTTCCCTCTATGCCTACTTTCTGGAGAGTTTTTTTTTTTATCATAAACGGGTATTGAATTTTGTTGAGAGCTTTTTCTGCATCTATTGAGAAGATCATATTTTTTTTCTCCTTTAATTTGTTAATATGGTGTATCACATTGTTTGATTTACCTATATTGAAGAATCCTTGCATTTCTGGGATAAACCCCACTTGATCATGGTGTATGAACCTTTTAATGTGCTGTTGGATTCTGTTTGCTAGTAGTTTGTTGAGGATTTTTGCATCTATGTTCATCAGTGATATTGGCCTGTAGTTTTATTTTTTTGTGACATCCTTGTCTGGTTTTGGTATCAGGGTGATGGTGGCCTCGTAGAATGAGTTTGGGAGTGTTCCTCCCTCTGCTATATTTTGGAAGAATTTGAAAAGGATAGGTGTTAGCTCTTCTCTAAATGTTTGATACAATTCACCTGTGAAGTCATCTAGTCCTGGGCTTTTGTTTCTTGGAAGATTTTTAATCATAGTTTCAATTTCAGTGCTTGTGATTGGTTTGTTCATATTTTCTATTTCTTCCTGGTTTAGTCTCGGAAGGTTGTGTTTTTCTAAGAATTTGTCCGTTTGTTCCAGGTTGTACATTTTTTTGGCATACAGTTGCTTGTAGTAATCTCTCATGATCCTTTGTATTTCTGCAGTGTCAGTTGTTACTTCTTTTTCATTTCTAATTCTGTTGATTTGAGTCTTCTCCGTTTTTTTTCTTGATGAGTCTGGCTAATGGTTTATCAATTTTGGTTATCTTCTCAAAGAGCCAGCTTTTAGTTTTATTGATCTTTTCTATTGTTTCCTTCTTTTCTTTTTAATTTGTTTCTGATCTGGTCTTTATGATTTCTTTCCTTATGGAAACTTTGGGTTTTTCTGTTCTTCTCTCTCTATTTGCTTTAGGTGTAAGGTTAGGTTGTTTATTTGAGATTTTTCTTGTTTCTTGAGGTAGGATTGTATTGCTATAAACTTCCCTCTTAGAACTGCCTTTGCTCCATCCCATAGGTTTTGGGTTGTCGTGTTTTCACTGTCATTTTTTTCTTGGTATTTTTTGATTTCCTCTTTGATTTCTTCAGTGATCTCTTGGTTATTAAGTAGTGTATTGTTTAGCCTTCATGTGTTTGTATTTTTTACAAATTTTTCCTGTAATTGGTATCTAGTCTCATAGCGTTGTAGTCGGAAAAGATACCTGATACAATTTTCTTAAATTTACCAAGGCTTGATTTGTGACCCAAGATATGATCTATCCTGGAGAATGTTCCATGAGCACTTGAGAGGAAAGTGTATTCTGTTGTTTTTGGATTGAATGTCCTATAAATATCAATTAAGTCCATATTGTTTAATGTATCATTTAAAGCTTGTGTTTCCTTATTTATTTTCATTTTCGATGATCTGTCAATTGGTGAAAGTGGGGTGTTAACGTCCCCTACTATGATTGTGTTACTGTCACTTTCCCCTTTTATGTCTGTTAGCATTTGCCTTATGTATTGAGGTGTTCCTATGTTGGGTGCATAAATATTTACAATTGTTATATGTTCTTGGGTTGATCCCTTGATCATTATGTAGTGTCCTTCTTTGTCTCTTGTAATAGTCTTTATTTTAAAGCCTATTTTGTCTGATATGAGAATTGCTACTCCAACTTTCTTTTGATTTCGATTTGCATGGAATATTTTTTCCATCCCGTCACTTTCAGTCTGTATGCATTCTGAGGTCTGTAGTGGGTCACTTGCAGATAGCATATATATGGGTTTTGTTTTTGTATTCATTCGGCCAGTCCATGTCTTTTGGGTGGAGCATTCAGTCCATTTACATTTAAGGTAATTATCGATATGTACGTTCCTATTACCATTTTCTTAATTGTTTTGGGTTTGTTTTTGTAGGTCTTTTCCTTGTCTTGTGTTTCCTGCCTAGAGAATTTCCTTTAACATTTGTTGTAAAGCTGGTTTGGTGGTGCTGAATTCTCTCAGCTTTTGCTTGTCTGTAAATGTTTTATTTTCTCTGTTGAATATGAATGAGGTCCTTGCTGGGTAGAGTAATCTTGGTTGTAAGTTTTTCCCTTTTATCACTTTAAATATGTCCTGCCAGTCCCTTCTGGCTTGCAGAGTTTCTGCTGAAAGATCAGTTGTTAAGCTTATGGTGATTCCCTTCTATTTTATTTGTTGCTTTTCCCTTGTTGCTTTTAATATTTTTTCTTTGTATTTAATTTTTGATAGTTTGATTAATATGTGTCTTGGCATGTGTCTCCTTGGATTTATCCTGTATGGGACTCTCTGTGTTTTCTGTACTTGACTGACTAGTTCCTTTTCCATATTAGGGAAGTTTTCAACTATAATCTCTTCAAATATTTTCTCAGTCCCTTTCTTTTTCTCTTCTTTTTCTGGGACCCCTATAATTTGAATGTTGGTGAGTTTAATGTTGTCCCAGAGGTCTCTGAGACTGTCCTCAATTCTTTTCATTCTTTAGTCTGCAGTAGTTATTGCCACTATTTTATCTTCCAGGTCACTTATCCGTTCTTCTGCCTCAATTATTCTGCTATTGATTCTGTCTAGAGAATTTTTAATTTCATTTATTGTGTTGTTCATCATTTTTTGTTTGCTCTTTTGTTCGTCTAGATCCTTGTTAAACATTTCTTGTATTTTCTCCATTCTATTTCCAAGATTTTGGATCATGTTTACTGTCATTACTCAGAATTGTTTTTCACATAGACTGCCTATTTCCTCTTCATTTGCTTGGTCTTGTGGATTTTTACTTTGCTCCTTTATCTTCTGTGTGTTTCTCTGTCTTCTCATTTTGCTTAACTTACTGTGTTTGGGGTCTCCTTTTTGCAGGCTGCAGGTTCGTAGTTCCTGTTGTTTTTGGTGTCTGTCCCCAGTGGGTAAGGTTGGTTCAGTGGGTTGTGTCAGCTTCCTGGTGGAGGGGACTGGTGCCTGTGTTCTGGTGGATGAGGGTGGATATTGTGTTTCTGGTGGGCAGGACTGATTCTGGTGGTGTGTTTTGGGGTGTCTGTGAACTTATTATGATTTTAAGCAGCCTCTCTGCTACTGGGTGGTGTTGTGTTCCTGTCTTGCTAGTTGTTTGGCATGGGGGTGTCCAGCACTGGAGCTTGCTGATTGTTGAGTGGAACTGAGTCTTAGCATTGAGCCGGAGATCTCTGGGAGAGCTCTCGCTGATTGATGTTACGTGGGGCTGGGAGGTCTCTGGTGGTCCAATATCCTGAAATCGGCTCTCCCACCTCTGATGCTCAGGCCTGACACCCACCTGGAGCACCAAGACCCTGTCAGACACACGGCTGTCAAGTCAAAGTGCTGAGACACCGAGGTTTGCAGCGAATAGAGGGTTTACTCGCAAGGCAGTCCAGCGAGGAGCAGTAGAACGAATCTCAAATCTTGCCTTCCCTGAAGGCAAGGGGCTGACACTACAATTTTTGTCTTTGAGTTATATGATTGGAAAACTGGGGGAAAATGTTAAAGGAAGACACATTCCCCATAAAAGATATGAATATTTTAACAGTATCAGCAAGGCAGTGAGATGCACCAGAGAATGAATGAAGATCTCCTTCAAGGACACAGGGGACTGACAAGAGAAAATGTGTAGATTTAGGGCTTTTCCTGATCCTACTCCTATGTAACTTTAAGTCTACCCTGCAGATGATAGTTTACTCCTCACCCTTCACGTACAGAACTTTGTACACATTGGGGTTGGGGTGGGGATTGGGAAGATTAATACTGGCTTTGTTTTCCCAAACTCGAGCAATTTCTTTAGGGCATTTTTGGTTTTCTGTTGTGCTTTGTGCTTCATTTGATGTAAAGTCAGTTTGCTACTTGGGGTGTTTTGTTTGGTAGTGAAGCAGCTGTGAGATAATTGGTTACCAGAGAGTGGAGGAGCCACAGACCTCCAGCAATTGGAGCTTTCACAGTCAGGACAAAGCGATGTGATATTCAAAGGGGAGGATGGGGTATCACCAATCTCTGTTTGATGCAGCAGATTGTTATTTTCCCCCCAGCTACATGGAAAGGACTAATTTCATTTTTATGTGACTTGAACTTATAGTTTCTCATTTCTAACAGACTATTTTCCAAATTCACATCACCAAGCCAGCTGGCTGGCACATCTGCACATACCTTGTAGAGAATCTGCCTAGTCCTGTGTCTTTCCTTTTAGTTTGATCTTTGTCAGACAATAATTTTGTGGACATTGATTAGAGGTCCTCTTTTAACTCTATAAATAGAAAGGGTTGAATTGAAATATGACAAATTCAAAATTCAAGTATGATGATGTAAGAAGTATGGAGAAAAGCATCGGAAAGTTATTTTTCTCATCTCTGGGTATCTAGTCTGTGAAACTGGACACCACCAATGAGGTGTACTAAAAGAAGCACTGGACTGGCAGTGAGGTCTAAATTCTGATTCTGATTTTGATTCTGACACCGATTCACGGTGTAATCTTGAGCAAGCCTCTGGGATTCAGTTTCCTTCTCTGTACAGAGGGGTAGAAACAGTTGACTTTGTCAACTGAAAAAAATGCACCATCTAAAAGGTGAGAATTATGTTTTATTTGGTGGACATACTGAGGACGTAAGCCTGGGAAACAGCCTGTCAGATAGCTCTGATGGACTGTTCAGAAGAGGTAAGGGAGAAGCAAGGATATACAGGAGTTTCTGCAACAAAAACCAAGTAATCAGAAGATTACTGTGATTTAAAGAAAAACCAGACACCTCAAGTTAGTGAATTTAGCACTTTTCTATGTATGGGAAGATGCATGAGTCAGAGCTCATTGAAATCATTCATTTGATATGCATCTTAACTATCTAGGGGCAATATCCTAGATCTTTTTTTCCATCCTGAATCCCCTCAGGGTGCACAATCAGGGGAAACTGCGATGGCTGATGGCTTGATGGCCACAGCATCCTTTGTTTACTGATGTGGCAGGCAACATTCTTCTCCACAATTTCTAGGGTTTCCTTCAGGTCTAACATTATGATTTTGATACTTCATTTTCTTACAAAGTGAAAAATCACAAAAACATTTTTCTTGACTTCACATTCAATTTTTTATTCTAATTTTTTCCCCTTAATTACCATTTCAGAGTTTTCCTGGAGGAGGCATCCTTCCGGTTCTGCTACTCTTCCTTTCTTTATGGTCTTGACAGGCACTGTTAGACTTGAGGTGTGGGCAGATCAGGAGACTGCCTTTTAAACATTATCGGAAGGGGGCTACATCCAAATATTTCCCACATTGGCCTACCTCTGAAATTCCATCCTCAGGAGTTTTTTTCTTGCAGATAAAGCACCTGAACTCTATTAATGTACATATGCCCTGGGGAGGCAACACATCAAGCCTGTCTCAGCTTAATGGGAATGCTTTTATCTGGGTTTTCCCAATGAGCTGGCTAACTGACTTCAGCACCTTGGAGCCGGAGAGAAACAATGGTAACGTTTTTATAGGGCAGAGGAGTGAGTGATACATCAAAAATCTGTACAATGCCTGCTGGTGTTGCTACCAGGTGGGAATCAGAGTCAGAGACAATGGGGAGCTCAGGAGGGAGGTGGATGAGAGATTAGTGGTGGGGAAAGTTGTAGGCAGCTGCGAAGAAGGAAGTCAGCAGACACCAAGGGCCCCCAAAACAAATTTGCTGCACAATTTTCCTTAGCTTGGGTCTGTCCATGTTACTCTGTATGAAACTAGTGTAGTTCTCAGTGAGCATTCGAGAACCGAAAGGCAGGGAAGGGAATCACATTATATTAACTTGTGACACTTTCTCATAGCTCCTCCAGAGTCTCTTTGTTTGCATTTTGCCTGAATTTCAGACCTATAATTAGAGTTGAGAAGAAAATGTTCTGCACAGGGAGTTTTGCTAACACCACCATTTTTACAGAGGAAGATTTTTTAGAGGTGAAGAATACAGTGAATCTTCCCCCATCCCTTTATAAAACATACTCCCTGTTAAGAATCTAAGATGGGTAGGTTGCTGCAGTTTCTTTCTAAACAAACTCATTTCTGTTAAGGGGGGAAAGAACACCTAGACTCTGCCAGTGTTGCTAGTACCCACCCTGCAGCTTCTGTGAGAGTGTAGGGTCAGAGGTGCATGCCGGGAGACTCACTTTTCTTCGGGGCTGTGCTGGTGGAGGGGAGGTTTCATTTATTTGATGTGTCTTTGTTTCACGCTGTTCTGACATTTTGTAACCTGTGGCTTTCTTCTGGAGGAAGTAGATTACACAGTGTATTTTCTCTCTTCAATCATTCTATTTTTAACCTTACAAGTAACTCTGAATGTTACAGCGATGGAGTGGTTAAGAAAGTTTGGTGGACAGTGTTATATATCAAATCTGTGTGTTTCCTAAAGCAGTGGTAGCCATGAGAGGATTTTGAAGAGGATGGATGCAAAAGTGAGGAACACTCCTCAACAGTTACAGATCTTAGTGTCAGTATCTCCTGAATGCCAGTGATTCTTTCCTTCTTAGTGGACTTGGTCCCACCAAAGATGCCACATTAAAGATGAAAGTATTCTATTTTTACTCTACTTTGCTTTGTTTACTCTTCTTTCATTAATTCTTTCACTTTGTCCACTGGACAAGGAGAGATCAAGGGACTAGACCAATTTGTTTAGCCAACCATTGAGGAGAACATTGCAGATGAGGAAATAGAAGCTCATCTTCTATACCTCTAGATACCATATATTCCTCAGTCCAAGCCCACTGCTCTTACAGAGGTAACACAATGTTTTACACCTCAAAACTACTTACATTTCAGTACTAGTTCCTGTGCAGGTTTGGATCAGTTTTTTTTTTTTCAGTCTGTTTTCTGCCTATTGTTCCCATTTGTTAATTCCTTTTGTTCTATCTTCCATTTCACTGATTCTTTCCTCTGTGTCCTCCATTCTGCTGTTGAACCCATCCACTGAGCATTTATTTGTTTTCAGTTATTCAATAACTGAAGTAGCGGAGGAGACAGAGGAAAAAGTCAGTGAACTGGAAGATAGAAATTACAAATAGTTGTAAATTTCCATTTACTTCTATTTCTTTGCGGAGGTTTTCCGTTTTTTTCATTTAAGAGTATTCATAATTGCTTGTTGAAGCATTATTACCATAGCTGCTTCAAAATGTTTGTCAGGTAATTCTAACATCTCTGTCACTTTGGTGTTGGCATACTTTAATTTTTTTCATTCAGTTTGAGATCTTCCTGGTTCTTGATATGACAATAGATTTTCAGTTGAAACAGGCTTTTTAGATTATGTTATGAGACTCTGAATCTTACTTAAACCTGGCTTTATCTGACACCACTCTGGCAGGGAAGGGCCTTTGCCTCATTACTGCCAGGTGGAAGTGGAAGTCCAGGTTTCTCACTCAGCCTCAGTTGACACCAGAGGGAGGAGGCTCCTCATGACTGTTGGATGGGAGTCCCAGCTCCCCATGTGCTCTTCATTAACTGACACTGCAGTGGAGGTGACCTTGTTACCACTGAGTGATGGTGAAAGTCCTGACTGTCCACTAGGCCACCTCTGATACCACCCCAGTGGAGAGAAGAAGGGGTATCTTCTGCCTGGTGAGGGTAGAAGTACAGGCTCCCCACATAGTCCCCACTAACACTGTGCAGGGTGAGTAGAGGAAGAGAGAGGAGACTTGTTACTGGCACAGAAAAAAGTGCTGGCTTCCTATTTGTCCTTTTCTGACACCCCTGGTGGGGGTATTGGGGTGCCTCATTAGAGTGGGCTGAGGATAGAAGCCTAGGTTCTCCACTTAGCTTTTGCTGGTATAGGGGAGAGTGAATCCTCAGTTTTTTTCTGTGGAGCTATGTTGGAGCAGACCAGTTACTATCTGAAAGTTTTCTGTCTTAGATCACAGATTTAAATGTAAAACCTAAAATTTAGAATGCTTTTAGAAAAAATGTAGAACATATTGGGTGTCTAGGGCTAGACAAAGAGTTCTTAGACTTGACACTAAAAGCATGATCCATAATAGGAAAAATTGATACATAGGATTTCATCAAATTTAAAAACTTTTGTTCTGTGATTATGTTAAGAGATAAAAAGACAAGCTATAGATTGGGGGAAAATATTTGCAAACCACATATTCACCAATGGATTCATATATAGAATACATTTAAAAAAAAACTCTCAAAGTTCAACAGTAAAAAGTCAAACAATTCAATTCAAAATGGGCAAGACATGAAGAGACATTTTACCAAAGAGGATCTATAGATGGCAGATAACACTTGAAAAGACGTTCAACATTATTAGCTATTAAGGAAATGCAAATTAAAACATCAGTGAGACATCACTACATACCTACCAGAATTGCTAAAATAAAAATTACCAACAACACCACATGCTGGTGAGGCTGTTGAGAAACTGGATCACTCATAAATTGCTGGTGGGAGTGTAAAATGGTACAGCTACTCTTGAAAACTGCTGTGGCAATTTCTTACAAAGCTAAACGTGTAACAACCATACAACCCAGCAGTTGCGCTCCTGGGCACTTATTCCAGAGAACTGAAGAGTTATTCTCACATAAACACCTATACACAAATGTTTAGAGCAACTTTATTTATAATAGTCAAAAACTGGAAACAACCCAGTCCTTTAGTGGATGAATGAATAAACAAACTAGTACATTCATATCATGGAATACACTTCAGCCAAAAAAAAAAAAAAAAAAAGAAATGAACTGTTGGCATACACAATGACCAGATGAATCTCTAGAGAATTATGTGAAGTAAAAAAAGTCAATCTCAAAAGTTTACGGACCGTATGATTCCATTTATACAACATTCTTGAAATGACACAATTATAGAGATGGAGAACAGATTAGTGGTTGTCCAAGGCTAGGGAGGGCATGGAGGCAGGAAGGAAGTAGATGTGGTTATAAAAGGGCAACCTGAGAGATCCTGTGGTGATAGAATTGTTCAATATCTTGACTGTATCAATGTCAATATCCTGGCTGTGATATTGTCTATAATTTTGCAATATGTTACCCTGGCCGGAACTGGAGAAAGGATACAGGGGATCTCTTGGTTTTATTGCTTACAACTGCATGTGTATATACAATTGTTTCAAAATAAAAACTTTAATTCAAACACACACACACACACACACACACACACACACACACACACACACACACACACCCCTAGTAAGTCAGACAAAGAAGGCAAAGGTTTTCCAGACAAAGGTAACCAGTCAGAAATTCTGGGTGTGAGGCTGAGAGATCAAGTGGTTCTAAACCTTGGGTCCTTCCGAACCACCAGAAGGAGCCTCTGATTATGACCCAGATCCTTTGAGAAGTAAGGTATTGTACATAGGAGAGTCTCTGTAAAACTGCAGGCTTGCACCCAAGGCAGGGATTATTACAATCAAGTGTTACTACCACTCTTCCAGGGGCTTGTGTATTTCAATGGAAGCAGGACAGCTTGCAGAATGGCAAAGCCCTGATCCACAGAAAGGGCTCAGCTAGTCAGACCCCCAGATGCAGTGTTGGTGGGGTGCTGCTTGGAGGGGCCATCTCGGGGGCAGGTTACACCTGCTGTGCCTTTAAGAAAAGGTGGAGCTGCTGGCTTTGGGGATGCTGCCTTCATTCTCCAGGCTGGTCACTTGGCAGTGTTTCTTGTCATTCTCTCAGTTTGTGGCTCATTTCAGCATTGCTTCTCCTCTACTCAGCCGGACAAAAAAGAGGCCAGAGGGAGGCTGTGGGATCGAAGCGAGACGTCACCCGTCTCTGCTGGAGGTGACGGGAGGATGCAGATGGAGCACATCTTTGGGGAACAAGGGTAATCTCAGACCAGGCCCACTTGCCTTCTTGTCCCCTCTCTAACCCGTCACTATGCCTTTTGCTACATATATCCACCGTCCCCCACCCTATTCCATTGCTACATTAGTTTTTTTTTTTTTTTAAAGAAATGGTTAAGGGTCTCTTCCCAGAAGAAGGAAATCATATTAGCTGTTCAGTTTATTAGAGATTTCCCCATCTCTCACTTGATTTGCAAGAGCAGTGCACAGCACGGGCAGATGTGTACCTATTTAGATATTTCCCCAGGTAAACTTTTTTCCTAACTTGCCTTCTAGCATCAGAATGCTTTTTCATCACTACCTTTAGCGTTGGAAAGTTGTTTCTCCTCTTAGTAAATATACAGCAGCAGCTGGAAGTGGAAAAGGCTGTGTGAGTGTGTTTTCATGATCGTGTAAGTGGTGGGAAAAAGTTTCATGTGGTGTCTGCTTGTAAATTTTCTTAGTGAAAGGATGCATCAAAATTCTTTTCTAAAGAGACAATGGAAATATCCTAACAGTTGGCAGCCAGAGCATTGCAGAGCAAGCATTTATAGGTCATGTGTCAAACACCGGAGAGGTGCTGCAGGTATAAAAAGGTTGGTGACACAGGCCCTGCCACAAGGGCTTTATGGTTCGTTAGTAAAAATGGTAGCTGGCCTGTTTGGAGCATCTGCTGTGGGCCAGGCAGGGCGTTAGTAGCATTACTAAGTGCTCTCAACCATTCTGCAAGGTAGTGAGAAGCATTCCTGCTTTACACATATGGGAATTGATAGTCAAAGAGATGAAAGAACTTGCTTATGCTCACAGAACTAGTAAATGGTGATGTTCATTTATGAACCAGATCTGCATATGCCATACTATCTTTGAACAGAAAAGAGAGAGGAAAAAAAAGCAGTAAATGGGCAGGTTCCACGGGCCCTCAATATCTGTGGGTTCCGGAATTCAATCTACTATTGGCTGAATCCACAGATGCAGAACCCTCGGGTACAGAGGGAGGGCCAATTGTATTAGGCCACTTGATATAAGGGACTTGAGAGTCTGTGGATTTTGTTATCCTCGGTGGGTCCTGGAAGCCACCCCCCACAGATAGCTAGGCAGACGACCGTCATAAGTGCTCAGGAAGCGGCAGATAATTGAGGCAGTGAGAGGGGGAGAGATGGTTATGCCAGGAGTGAGCACTTCATAAATATGAATTGTGAACTCGTTTTCAGGTCTAAGCTAGGGGGTATTTTTGGTATTGTTTTAATTGGCTGTGGATGCTCTAACAGCAAGCCAACTCAAGCATGTCTATATACTTTGTAATACAACACACATTATCCTGTTGACAAAACATGAATAAATGTTATCCTTCCATTTCCATTTAAAGGAAAAATTCCTTCGAACTTGGCTCAGAACTCTCCAACTAGAAGAAGTGTTTCTCTATCTATTTTACACCAGGTCCTTCCTGCCTGTCTTCTTCCTTCCTTCCTTCCTTCCCATTTCCAAGGAGGATCTGTCCTTGCCAAATCTTGGTCTTTGCAGTCAACCAGTCCTCTGAAACGTAGAAAAGACAGAGTGTGCTCCCAAATAAACTACTACCAGTAAGTCGTTATTCAAAGAATCTCCTCGTTCCTTGGGACTCCACATAGGCTATGGAGAATATAGGGGAGAATCAAACAACAAACCAGCCTGAGATTTGTGGACAGGGCAGAAATGATTAACATGGGAATGTTCAAACTACTCACCTCCTTCTTCCTCTCTGACAAGCCTCCTCCAAACAGGAGCTCAGTTCCCCTCCTCTTCGCCCAACTAAGGAGGGAAGATCCTTTCTTGCCTCTGGAGAAGCTCCATCAGTCCACAAAAAGAAGGAATGGGAGCAGGGCAAAGAAAAGAAGCTAAAAGCATCAGGATGGGATCTTTGGAGAGACGTGGAATGGGGAAGCCCTGTGGTTGGGTGGGCGTATGTATTTGAATCTTCTTCACAGATTTTAAGGAAGTTGAGGCAGGTATTTGAACAATTTTCTGGTTACTTTATGTTGTTGGTGGGTAGAGTTTCTGTATTTCCAGGAACCAGAGCCACTTCTGGTTGCCCTGCCAAGCTTACAACATTCCGTGACTACGAGACCAGCAAGGATCAGCTCACCTGGCTCTCTGGGTGGTTGGAGGGAGGTGAGCGAACAAAGTAAATCAACTCAAGAGCAACCAATGTGGAAGGATCACCTGTCAGTGAACTACGAGGTTAAAGTTTTCAAACTGCCATTTTTAGAGGAAAAAAGATGTGGAATATCAGCAATTTCTTATGTTTCAATCACATGTATTCTCCTAATCTTAAATCCATTTCTAGAATGTTTTAAAAGGACTATGAAACTGAATATGTGGGAAGGAATGGACTTGGATGTCAAAAGATATTTGAATTCTGGAGCTTTTTCTTAATAGATGTACGGACTTGGGCAAGTTAGCTCAACTCCTGAGTCTCAGTTTTCTCATCTGAAAAATAGATATAATAACATTTACATACCTCATAGGGATGGAGTGAGAGGTGATAAGGCATGTAGAGCTTTCAGCCACATTGTCGGCCCTCAGATGTTAGTTTGTCCACTGAACCCACTGCATTGAAGTCTTCAGCTTTTATTTGCCTGAAATGTTGGACAATAGTTTGTTTCCCCGGAATTTCACTAACTCCAGCAACTCAGAATAGGTTGCTTAAGAGAAAGAAGGAAGCTGCTGGCTCATCCAGCCTAATGCCACACCTTACACACGTGAAAATCCAAGCCTGGATACATTTCCATAGGTCACAAAACTAAGCCAGTGTCAAGATCCCTGCTGCCCAGGTCCAAGCTGCCAATCCAGAGGGTTGACTAAGTTGTGAAAGAGAGTTGGTCTGACCTTGCATTTCACTATCCTTTCATCCACCCAGCAGAAACCCAGGGTGGGGAGGAGAGGGACAAAGAGAACCCTGAATGTGCCCCAAGGTCAACTTTACTTTCAGGCACAGATAATAAAGGCTCTATGTATAATGAAGGCTCTCCTTCACCCTAGGAGACCTGGAGCTGCCCCAAGGCCTAGGCTGGAAGAGCAGATTGATTTCTTCTCGCCATCAATTATTTGTAGTTGCCTGGGGAGCTATGTTGAGGAGTATTCTTTGACCATTTCCAGGTTCAACAAGACAGAGTTCTATGATGGGTGAATAATATCTGCTTTGGGTGTGGAAAGGGAAAGTAGCAGCATGAATTCCTGGACCCTATCTCCAATGGATTCTGCTGGATCAGAATCTCTAGGGATGTAGCTGAGGCATCTGCCTTTTAAATAAGCTCCCTGGGTGAAGTTTGAAAACCACTGACCTAGTGGACAAGCTAAAAATCCCTCTGAGTATGCCCTGGGTAGGTTTCCTGGGACCTGTCTCAGTGGGTTCCCTGAAGTTGATGAGACGTGTGATGTAGGAGAAAAGATCTCACAGCAGTGAAGCCTGAGCAGATGCCGCTTTGTCCAGATCCTCCTCAGTCTGCCATCAGTCTAGCCGGGACTGTCCTTGAGGCCTGAAAAAGCACCCAAAGCCACTGGGGTAATCACAAGAAAACGGCAGATAACATTTATAGCAAACTGGTTGTCATGGGTTGAATTGTCTTCCTCCAAAAATTTATGTGTTGAAGTTCTAATCCCTCGTACCTCAGAATGTGACCTTGCTTGGAAAATAGGGTTGCTGCGGATGTAATTAGTTACGATGAGGTTATATTGGTGTAGGGTGGGCCCCTAACCCAATATGACTGCTGTCCTCGAAAACGGGGAGACTTGACACAGAGGTAGACCCATGCAGTGGGAAGACAGTGTGAAGAGACACAGGGAGAAGATGGCCATTTCAGGCCACGGAGGGGGCCTTCATGCATAGCTCTCAGAAGGAACCAACACTTTGATTTTAGACTTCTAGCCTTCTGACAGTTTCAGAACTGTGAGACAGTAAATATTCTGTTGTTTAAGCTAGCCAGTTTGTGGTTATTTGTTAAGGCAGCCCTCACGAATTAATACACTGGTCTAAGGACATTAGGTACTATTACCATGCCAACTTTAGAGATGAAAGGCCACGATATAGGGAGGCTTCAGGTAACTGCCCAAGGTCATACAGCTAGATGGTGGAATGAGGATAAAACCCAGATTTAGCCCTTCTCTTGCCCTGGGATTGCCTCTCATGGGAATAGCTTGCAACTTCCTGATACTGAACCTGCTTTGCCCATTCCTGCCTCTCTGTCCCCCTGCATGGCATGCTATGCTGACCTGGGTTCTTATAGCCAATAACCAGTCCATCTCTGGGTTTTGCCTCGTTTCTGTGCTGTCACTGCCCTGAGGGATAATGAGCTTACGTCCGCCTGAGCTTCCACAATGTTGATGTGTGTCCTTGTTCAACAAGACGAATAATCTCCTGAAATAAGCATGATAATAACTGAAGAAATGAAAGGAGTACAAAGTATGCTAGGAAGATGATCTGTGCCTAAAATATTAGAACATGTGAAAATGGAATCACCTTTAATTTTTCTTCTTTTCAGTGGAGAGGGAGGATTATATCTGTAATATCATTGTTTATATTGCCATAAAAAAGAGCTTTGTAATCTATTCATTTGCTGTAAAAATGTTTCCAGAGGCCTCAGCTACTGTTTTTTTCTTCTCAAGTTTCTTGATGCTGATGGGATCCTTCAAAGACTCAAGCCCATTGGACTATAAATCCCATAAGGAGTTATAGCCCTGATTATAATACATTGCTATATTCATTTCTATCGACCCATGAATTTTACTGTTGTTATTATGTGACCTAAGAGCCAAGGCTGCTCTACTGGTAGGGGAAATGGTGACTAGATTAACTGGGCAGAGTTTTCCAAAGGCTTCCAATCCCATGTGAAGTAATTGGTCTGATTTTTATATATGTTCATTAATATTTTATATCTGATTCAGGAAATATAGAATCAGAAGAATGTATAACCAAAGGCAAATTTAGAGCAAGTCTGTTGGTAGTAATTCACTTGAGCAACATGGTTAAATATATATAATTGACTTTTTGAAGACATACATTTTATACAGTAAGGAATGTGAGTTTTTAATTGAAAGATAAAGAAACAATGTGTAAGCATTATGTCTATATCACAGATTTTACAGGGCAGGTTGAACAGAGAAGCTTTGCCTCCCAGGATTGTGAGCAAATATGCAAAGAGGTAGTGCTTGAGAAAGTGATCTGAAAGATGGTGGCGTGGTTTATAGAGGCAAAGCAGGGACTTTCCTGGTGGCACAGTGGTTGGGAGTCTGCCGGCCAATGCAGGGGACACGGGTTCAATCCCCGGTCCGGGAAGATCCCACATGCCGCGGAGCACCTAAGCCCATGTGCCACAACTGCTGAGCCTGTGCTCTGGAGCCCGTGAGCCACAACTGCTGAGCCCCCGCACCATAACTACTGAGACCCACGTGCCTAGAGCCCCTGCTCCGCAACAAGAGAGGCCACCACACTGAGAAGCATGCACACCACAGAGAAGAGTAGCTCGCGCTCACCACAACTAGAGAAAGCCCACATGCAGCAACGAAGACCGAACGCAGCCAAAAATAAATAAAATAAAATAAATTATAGAGGCAAAGCATGATCATATCTATAAGAATCACCATTTTCTCACTGGGCCTCTTTCCATATGTCAAAATCATATTCCATCCTCAGGTTGAATCTCCAATACCCTCCCCTCCTCAGCCTTCCACGCCCTCCAAGGTGCCCCTGGAGTCCCCATTGGCCGTCACTGGACATCTGGGCCGGCACCTCACTTTGCCTGGTGTTGTGGTTATTTGAGAATATTCTCTGGCGACACTTCCCCGCCCCCAGATTCTACAAATGAAAACCCCTTGATCTTGTGGCCTTGGTTCCTGGCCCGCCTGGGGGATGTAAAGCCCCTGTACCTCAGATTAGCTTGTCTGCAGAAGATCCTGCTTTCTCTTCCTTGCTTCCTGATCCTCTCCCTGCCGCCAGAAGTCAAGTATGCTGGAAAACCAGGGAAACAGAGAATAGACCATTTACCCTGAGACACTGAGCTCCCTGACATGTACTAACTGCTTGTTAAAACCCTTTCCCCAACTACTTTTACCTTCTAAGTGTTAGGAATTAGAAAACTTCCAAATGCTTTTTTCCTTATGGGCAGAGTATAGGGAGTAGGTGCTTGCCTCTTATTCCATAAGTTTGGCTCTCTCTCTCTATTGGTTAGGGTCAAACTATCTGCTATAATAAATACACCTCAAACTTTTTTTTTTTTTTTTTTTTTGCGGTACGCGGGCCTCTCACTGTTGTGGCCTCTCCCGTTGTGGAGCACAGGCTCCGGACGCGCAGGCTCAGCGGCCATGGCTCACGGGCCCAGCCTCTCCGCGGCATGTGGGATCTTCCCGGACCGGGGCACGAACCCACGTCCCCTGCATCGGCAGGCGAACTCTCAACCGCTGCGCCACCAGGGAAGCCCAAACCTCAAACTTTTAAAAAATAGAAGTATAGTTGATTTACAATGTTGTGTTAGTTTCTGGTGTATAGCACAGTAATTCGGTTATATATATACATTTTTTATCATATTGTTTTCCATTATAGGTTGTTACAGAGTATTCAATATTGTTCCCTGTGCTATACAGTAGGACCTTGTTGTTTATCTATTTTATGTATAGTAGTGTGTATCTGCTAATCTCAGACTCCTAATTTCCCCATCACCCTTTCTCTGTCTGGCTTACTTCACTTGGTATGATATTCTCTAGGTCCATCCATGTAGCTGCAAATCTCATTATTTCATTATTTTTTATGGCTGAGTAATATTCCATGGTGTGTGTGTGTGTGTGTGTGTGTGTGTGTGTGTGTGTGTGTATACCACATCTTCTTTAGCCATTCATCTGTTGATGGACATTTAGGTTGCTTCCATGTCTTGGCTATTGTAAATAGTACTGCTATGAATATTGGGGTACATGTAACTTTTTGAATTAGAGTTTTCTCTGGATATATGCTCAGGAGTGGGATTGCTGGGTCATATGGCAACTCTATTTTTAGTTTTTTAAGGAACCTCCATAGTGTTTTCCATAGTGGCTGCACCAACTTAATTTCCCACCAACAGTGCAGAGAAACCTCAAATTTTTAGTGGCTTAACACAAGGGAACTTTATTTCTCCATTATGTAACAGTCTGATGTGTATAATCCTACTCAGCTGAGAGCGTTCTTACTTATGGAAATCCAGATGCTAAGCTTCCTTCCATCTTGAGAATCTTCTTTCTTCTGCTTCCAGTTAATGGAAAATTCTTAAAATGGCACATCTCTTCTACTCACATTCCATCGGTGAGAACAAGTCTGATGGCCACATCTGGATACAAGGGGTACCGGGAAATAATGGTTGGACAGTCACTTCCCAGCAATGAATTCACACCCAAAAGGGGGAGCATACATTTTGGGGGGTTAGCTAGCAGTCTCTGTCACACTATCTTAGTGTGGGTGAGAACCATGGTATTAACATACTTATTCCCTGCCAAATTGCCTCACTCCAGTCCAGCAAGCAGAGTTTTCAAAGCTGTCCTTGAGTTTGGCTGGACCCTGTACTGTTCAATCTCCACCATCAGACCTACGCCAAGCCTTTGGAAGTGCTGGCAATGTGTGATGGGAACTGTCGTAGAAGGGTCAGCAGCAAGTTGTGCATCAGGGTCCCCATCCACTGCCTGCAGCAGCCCTTCCCTGTTCTGCAACTTTACTCTAGATAATTACAGGGCTGGAGAAGGACACGCTTATTTCTTCCCCTGTTGGCATGGCTAAAATAAATATATTTTTAAATCACATCCTGGTCATGCTTACTTCTCTTTCAGCACCTACGACTGTTTCCACATCAGCCCCAACACAGTGCCTTGTTCAGACAGGTTCATACACATGTTGAATGAATAGACAAACTAACATTAATGTCTTAACAATGTCCAAGGGGAACTGTATATCAGGGTCCTAAACGGTTTATACGCCAACTAACCCAAGCCCCCCAAATAAGCTTATTCGTGCAAACATGACATGGGGACCAGCCAACGCAAGGGAGACACCCCAACCCATGTTCTTTGATATCAGTGCTCATGAAATAATGCTTTTGATGGGTCTTTTCCAGTCACTCTTCGCTAAAAAGAGGATTTTTTTTTCTTTGCAGCTGAGGCGGATTGTTACTTAGGATTGTAACGAAGTGTATTGATTTTCCAAGTTGGGCTGGGCTGGTGTGAATCACTCTACTGGATTCTTAGTTGCTCTGCCCTTGAGCACCTTGGGCAGCCAGGACCCTGTGCACAGAGCTGAGCACATCAGAGCCCAGTACTGTCTCTCCCTGCTTAAGCTAGAGGCGCGGAGACCGTGGTTGTCAGCCTGGGGTTATTGGGTTGGATTTGAGGGAAGGGAAAACATGAAGTGTTAGAATCCTTAAGGGGGAGACACATGGATGCTGAATAGGTACTTTAATGCCTACTTAGAATTCAGTGAACAAAATTTATGACCAGATAAAGAAATCAGAAAGGCAGAAGTACAGAAAGTGTTTGTGAGAAGAAAATAGTATTGTGAAAACATTCCCATT
The DNA here is from genome assembly GCF_964270905.1 of Leucopleurus acutus. Lineage (NCBI taxonomy): Eukaryota > Metazoa > Chordata > Mammalia > Artiodactyla > Delphinidae > Leucopleurus > Leucopleurus acutus. Next base: position 42,751,354 of record NC_139142.1, read on the forward strand.
ATCCCGAAGATTGGCCTAAATGAAACGTTCACCTATTCAACTCATCCTCAGTTGTTGGTGAAGCGGAGCTGCTTTCATTTCCTTTAAGCCTCAGAGGCATCTGGGAAGTAATTTGCAGTGAAGTCCCTGGGGGAGGTCGAATGCACTTAGATGCAGGTTCTCTGTGGAATCCAGAATGGAAGGGGTGGGGTTGGGGTCCTGCCTAGCTGTTCTCCCCTGCCTGCTGGGAAGCCTGGTAGATGAGGTCAATGAGGGGGCACCAGAGGGTGGGGGAAGGAGAAGCTTGGCTGCTAGTAACCATTTTAGAGATCTACCAGGGAAACTGAGATATTTAATAGTAGATGCCCATCTATTGATTGGGACCAGAAACCTATGCTCCCAGATACATCTAAGAGTTAATAGTGGTACCTTCCATTGATTTATGGGAAGTAGTTTCTAGGCAACTGTGAGGTTGTTTTTGGTGACTTTCATCTCCCCTTCTATTTGTTTAAACACCTTTTAACATTTTCATCAGAAATAATACCATTATAAATTAATTTCTCTGCCCTCAATTCTAAAATGCAAATATTCCTGAAAAGGGTCACAAGCATAGCCGAAACACACTAAAATGATCCTGGCTTATTAGATGTTTTCTGTCAATAGGAGGAAATGTTGAAGAATGTTGGGAATTGGGAAGTGGAAGGAAAATCAAGGAGACACTGTGGCTTCTGGACTGGAGCCATATGGTAGCTGGGAAGCCTTTAATGTACACCTCAAACCTGTGGAAACATGTACATAATTACTTACGCAAGTACAATGCCTTGGTCATTTGACATATTTTTCCCTGCAATATGAATATGATGACTCTTTCCAAATGTATGGAGTTTTCACCCTAACACACAAGGCTTAGAACTATTTGACAAAAGCTTATTTACACTCTGAATAAGCTTAGAGTTGGGTTTGCTTGGAAGTTAAGTTAATGATAAACATCTAATGTAAAATAAAAGCATGCAAATTGGTACAACCTTTTGGGAAGACAGTATCTATTAAAAATTTGCATGTGCATACTCTTTGGTCCAGCAATCCTACTTCTGGGAATTTTTCCACCAAAATATTCCCAGAGTTATGCCAGGATATTGCATAGGATGTTCCCTTAAGTGCTGTTTATAGTGGTGAATAATTAGAAGTAATTCAAATGTCCTTTTTTAGGAGATTTGTTAAATAAATCAAGCAGCAATCATAAAACAGAATACCAAGAGACTTAAGAAGAGTGAGGCATTTCTGTAGTTACTGATCCAGAGAGATGTCAAAGCTATATTATTACATGAACAGGCAAGTACAATCTGATACAATTCTCTAGATGGCTGTACATTCTCAGAAAAGGTCTGCAAGGACACATACCAAATTGTTAAGTGGTAGTCATCTGAAGGGGACGAGGAACTTCTACTTTCTCTTTTCATTATTTCTGTGCCGTTTGAGTTTTCAACAACATCTATTACTTTTGCAATAATTTTTTTTTATAGAAACTATATCCTGCCAAGGTGTGGCCTCAGTTTTGTTCATAAGCCCTCCTCACCAGGGGGCTGCTCTTTCTTCTCATGCCTGCAGTGCTAGGTGTGTGCACTGCTTCTATTTCTACATCCTCTTTCTGATCTCCTGCCCTCTGCTGTGTGATGTGGGTACAAGGTCTCCTCCTTACCGAGTCACTGTCAGTGCCTCCATCCTTTGAGATTTGATGTTTTGCTTCAAATTCTTTTAAACTTGCTTTCCTTTCCTCACATGCCCTTTCCCTGTTCTTGTTTTCATTGTGTTCCTTCTCCCTCCTGCAGTTTTCTCTACCCTCTGCTATCCATTGTCTTTTTCATGTGGACTTTTCTTTCTCTCTGAAGAATTCCATTTTCTAAAAGCTATCTTTCCCTCACTGCTGTTGTTTACTGCCACCCACTCCAAACAGGGTGGAAAGCTCTCCTTCACCTACTGTAACTGAAAGTCTGAACTCATCTGCTTTCAGCTGCTGGCATTCATACCACCAGCTAAAGTGTTCAGTAGTTTTGCAGTAATTCCCTGACTTTCTAACTCTGCACTGCCAGAGAGGCAACTGAAACACTGTCACAGGCAGCATGTAACCTGCTAACTGTCAGAGGAATAGCAAGTGGGCGGGGATGACCAGCCTTCAAGATGGCCCCTGGGATCCTTACCTCCTGGCGTTCCCACCCTCTGTAGTTCCCCTTGGACCTGTGTGACCAATAGAGCACTGTGGAAGTCACCGTGTATGATTTCTGAGGCCAGATCATGAAAGGCATTGCATCTTCTTCCCTGGGTTCATGGATTGATAGATGTCCAGTTGTAGATGTCCCAAAATTTATTGAACTAATCCTCTATTATTGGATATTTAAATTACTTCATATGATTTGCTGTTAGGTTTGCTGTGGTGTGATTTGCTGTGGTAAATTTCCTTTTACATTGAATTTTACCCACTTACACAAATATATTTTCAGAAAGAATTCTTAGGTGTGAAAGTGTGGGTTAAAGAAAATACACATTTTAACGCTTTTGCTCTGTATTGCCGCAGTACCATTTACTGAGCTCTTAACTACTTTTCCTGATCTTAGATTTATCAGGCGCATCTGTGGGCTTTATCCTAGTTTCTCTGCAAATGGTATAATTCACCTAAAAACAACAGATACGGATGCATATCTAGTTCTGGGGAAAGCCAGTTATCATGCTGTGGGGACACTCAAACAGCCCCAAGGAGAGGCCCACATGTAGAGGAACTGAGGCTTCCTGTCAAACACTGGCACCCACTTGGCTGCCATCTTGAGACACCTTGGAAGTGGATCCTCCAACTCCAGTTAATGATTCAGGTGGCTGACATTCCAGCGGACATCTAGCTTCATGACAGACCTGAGTCAGAATCATCTGAACAACCAAAGTCTTGACTGACTTACATGAAGTGATGAGATAATAAATGATTCTTATTGCTGTAAACCGCTAAGTTTTGTGGTTATTTGTTCTTCAGCATTAGATGAATAATATAAGAACCATGTCCCAAAGACATGAACTAGCCCTCCTCAACAGTCTTTCTATGTTTACTTTTTGTGAAGTTAAGGCGGTAGAAAGAAGTAACCTAAGAGCACAGGCTTTGGTGATAGACCTGGTTCTGATCCCAGCTCCATGAAATCCTAGTTTTTTGACCTTGGATAAAGTTGTTTAACTTCTCTCAGCCTCAGTTTCCTCATTTTTAAAATGGGGAGCCCCAAACCATAAAACTCCTAGAAGAAAACATAGGCAGTAAGCTCCTTGACATCAGTCTTGGCAACGACTTTTTTTCTTGTATTTGACACCAAAAGCAGAAATAAACAAGTGGGACTACATCAAACTACAGCAAAGGAAATCATCCAAAAAATGAAAAGGCAACTAAGGAATGGGAGGACATATTCGCAAATCCTAAGTCTGATAAGGGGTTAATATTCAAAATATGTAAAGAAGAACTCACAAAACTCAATAGCAAAAACCCCCAAACAATCTGATTAAAAATGGACAGAAGGGGGTGGGATAGGGAGGGTGGGAGGGAGACGCAAGAGGGAGGAGATATGGGGACATATGTATATGTATAGCTGATTCACTTTGTTATACAGCAGAAACTAACACACCATTGTAAAGCAATTATACTCCAATAAAGATGTTAAAAAAATGGACAGAACAGAATGACATTTTTCCAAAGAACACATACAAATGGCCAAAAGGTACGTAAAAAGTGCTCAGCATCATAAATCATCAGGAAAATGCAAATCAAAACCACAATGAGATATCACCTCACACTTGTTAGAATGTCTGTCATCAAAAAGACAAGAGGTAACAAGTGTTGTTGAGTATGTGGGGAAAAGGGAATACTTGTACACTATTGGTGGAAATTTAAATTGGTGTAGACACTATGGAAAACAATATAGAGGTTCCTCAAAATATTAAAAATAAAATTGCCATATGATCCAGCAATTCCACTTCTGGGTGGAATATATATCCAAAGGAAACAAAATCAGTATCTTGAAGAGATATCTGCACCCTCATGTTTATTGAAGCATTATTTACGACAGCCAAGATGTGGAAACAACCTAAGTGTCCATCGACAGATGAATGGATAAAAAAGAAGTGGTTTATATACAATGGAGTATGTAAAAAGGAAGAAAATCCTGCCATTTATGGACAAAATGGATGGATCTTGAGGGCATTGTGCTAAGTGAAATAAATCAGACAGGGAAAGACAAATATTGTGTGATCTCATACGTGGAATCTAAAACACCAAACTCATAGAAATAGAGAACAGCCTGGTGGTTGCCAGTGACAGGGATTGGAGGTGGGGGAAATGGGTAAAGGTGGTCAAAACATACAAACTTCCAGTTATAAGATAAATTCTTGGAATGTAATGTACAGCATGGTGACTATGGTTAACAATACTGTATTGTATATTTGAAAGTTGCTAAGAAAGTAGATCTTAAAAGTTATCATAAAAAGTTTTTTGTAGATATGCGAGATGACAGATGTTAACTAAAATTATTGTGGTGATCATTTCACCATATATACATATATTAAACCATTACATTGTTCACCTTAAACTAATACATTGTTACATATCAATTACACCTCAATAAAACTGGAAAAAAGGAAAATGGGGGAGAATGATGGTATCTGCCCAGCAGAACTGTAGATTAAAGATGTTATATGTAAAAAACAAAAGTATCCCAGATCCCGTCACAGGGTCAATGTTTAGAAAATATCATCTTTAAAGAAGACAAAGAGATCCAACAGCAAAAGCAGAAAACTCCTCTCAATGTTTCTCTCCTTAATTCTTTTCTGGTCAGATGTATATAAAGCTAACAAAAATTTGGATTCAGTTCAATTTTGTTTTGCTTCTAAATTCATTGCTAATTCACTGTCTTGCTTTTGTGTGAATGGACTTATTAAAAACTTAGAATGGGACACAGGAGTCCTTGAGAATGTTTTGACCAGTACATTAAATCAAGAGGAATATGAGACTGGTGCTTGCCTTCCGTTATGGATAGAGCAACACCGTTCAGATTTTCATTATGAAAATGGACACCTTCTCAATGGACTAAGCATTTTCTCTGAGTCAGAGCATGAGAGACAGGTTGCCATTGCTTTTCCTATTACTGTAAATGCACATTAGTGGAACTTTACCAACAGATACACCTTCCAGAGATGCTGTACACTTTTACGGTGGAATGAATAATTCAAAGCTTGTGTAGACCCCAAATTCCAGGCTTAAATTGTTAATGAAACTATCAGTGTGACAGATGCATCAAAATAGAAAACTACTAAATATTTATAATGATTCCTTATTAAGTTACTGAGTGATTCCACTTTCCCAAGCTAATAACTTGAGCCGTAAAGGCAGCACTTTTTTTTCTTTGCAAGAATATCCTTCCATCTCCCAACCAGTTAATTAAGTTGTTTAGGAAAAGAACTTGTAAGATTCATGTCAAATGGCAGAATCAAAAGATTTATTGAAATTGATGATATGCTCAGGAAAATCTGTTGCTGGGTCAAAAGAAGGTCTGTAAGAATTAGTTTTAAAAAACCCATCAGGATAGATCACCAGCACTACTGATAAGCATTAACTTTGTTCAGAGTAAATAATTTGAGAAGTTTTTACATGATTATTTTTCTTATCGGGGATTTTCTGTTAGTATACTTTAAACAGTTGTCTATAAACCTTATTTTAGGGGAGTAGACTAATACTTAAAATAGACATTAATTAAATTATATTAGTTTTTTGTTGTTGTTGTTTGTTTGTTTTTGCCGGCCTGTCACTGTTGTGGCCTCTCCCGTTGTGCAGCACAGGCTCCAGACGCGCAGGCTCAGCGGCCATGGCTCACAGGCCCAGCCGCTCCGCGGCATGTGGGATCTTCCCGGACCGGGGCACGAACCCGCGTCCCCTGCATCGGCAGGCGGACTCTCAACCACTGCGCCACCAGGGAAGCCCTTGACCCAGTTTTGACCAAAGTAGACTCTGGCAGACAAGGTTAGTTTTCCACCCAGACCCACTTTGTATCAATCAGGGCTCAATTAGAGAAACAGAACCACCAGGAGGGGTGTGTGTGTGTGTGTGTATGATATACGTATGATTTTTAGAATAGAGATTTCACCTTATGTAATTGTAGGGGCTGGTTAAACAGTCTCCTGAGAGGCTGTCATCTCATATCTGATGGTGGATCCTGAAGTCTGCATGCAGAGCAGGCAGTTGGGAAGGGAGGATGGATAGAAAGTGGGGGAAACAAGGACCAGCTGGAATCCACGAATGTGAGCTGGAGCCCACGTCAGTTCTCACTGCCTACCGCCTTGATATCATGGGTGTCCCACAGGAGGAACATGTATGTGGCCTTCGTCATGGAGCTAAACAAACACCTGACCCAGGAGTGGGAGAGGATACAGGAAGAGCCAAGGCAAATGGAGTCTCCTTGGAGTTCCCTTACCCAAGGGTAAGTTACAGGCCTGGTCACTGTCCCACATCAGTGAAGCGAGCCAGCAGATAAGCAACGACATGTGTGAGCTACAAAAAAACGCCTGACTCCACCTCTGAGCATAAAAAATAAAGTGCCACTGCTCCACTTTCAGCCTCCAAATCTTGTACGAAGCGTATTTTTGGCCCTCCCTAACCGGAAACTTAGGTGGAAGGGAATTCTCAGATATGAAGTCCGGTCTAGCCGCATCTCCATATTACAAAGCTTCTGCAACCATGGATCCTTTATACCATTAGTTTTTTCTTTGTGCCTGCTCTCTCTACCTGCTTTCAGTGTGCTTTAGGCTCTCAACCAGCACCTGCAGCTCTTCTTTTGGAGGGATGAACTCGGGCTACTGGAGTGGCTTTCCCTGGAAGTGCCTGGGAGTTTCCTTTTCTCCAGGCAGCCCTTGACCTATGACTGACCCATTGTATCAGTCCTTGGTGTATCCCAGTTACTGGGGTCTTTGCTTTGGATCTAAGTTTCTCGATAATAAAATTTATCTCTGGCATCTCATATGGCCCAGTGGCTGAAATTTTTTTTCCAGAATCTTATTTTTCCTATGACAAGGTCCCTGAGAGAGGCTGTGACTCTCTGAAATTGATGAACTGTCTTTGTGATGACCTGACCTATACCTCATTTGATAGACACCCTAGGTCGTAGATCCTAGGTCCCCCATTCTTTTCTTGTGAGCTGATTATCCGGGTCTGGACTCACCATAAGACTTACCTCTCATATGCCCTTCCCAAGACTATGAACTCTGACTTGGGCTTATATGTTCAGATCTCAGCCTTTGACCAACCACCAGGCTTTCTGGATCTGCTTGTCAGAAGCTTCCCCAGACTGATCCTTCATGTTTCTGCCTGAGCCCCATTTCTGTCAAAAAAGAAGGAGCTGTCAAATAACAATTTTTGATAAGTGAAGAAATACAGAAGTCAAAGATTGAAGAATAAAAGACAAAAAAAATTTATTTAACAGTGTTCCAGATATTGTTCTAGATGTTGGACACATTGCACTGAACTAACCAAAGTCCCTGCCCTCATGGAGCTTATCTTCTATGGGGAAGAGAAAGACAATAACAAAAAACAAATATATGAGGTAGAAATAAGGACTAAAGAAAATAAAGCGCAGTAAGGAGACAAATAGGACAGTGAGCATGTGCTGTTTAGAGATGGTGGTTTGGAAAGTCCTCTCTGATGGGGTCGCATTTGGGCAGAGACCTGAAGGAAAAAGTCAAAGGGACCTGGGGGAGGAACTTTCCATGTAGATAGAACACAAATGTAAAGGCCCATTAACATTCGAGACTAGGCAGGGAATTACTGCAGCTTACATTAATTGATCACGCGGCCTCCTGCTAAGCACTTTACATATATTATCTCCTTGAATTCTAAACTGTTAATGTTATGATGAATGTTGCTATGAACATTTTTATGCACATGAATTTTTCTCCATTTATTTCAATCATTTTCATCGGGTAAATTCCCAGAAGTAGAATTTTAAGTCAAAGGGTATGAATATTTTTATAGCTCTTGATATTTTATTACCAAATTGACTTCCCAAAGGACTAGACCAACAATTTACATTGCCACCAGGAATGTCCAGTTTAGTAAGGAAGTAAGTATTGAAGCAGTGTGTTTTGTTGTGAATGTCCACACTCAGAGGGACGGTTTAATATTTCCCCAAGTATAGGGTAACAAGATGTTATTACCTGAAATTTTGTGCTTAGTAATGCCTCCTTTAAGGAAAATTTGCTCCCAGGGGACATTTAATCAATATTCCCAGTATAAACCTATACCAGCTTTTAGAGTCCTGAAGTGAGATCAGAAGAAGTTCAAGTTTGGCTTTGCCTTTTATTAGCTGGGTAGTTTTGGGTGAATCTCTTAACTATGCTGGGACTCAGTTTGCTCATCTGTGAAATGGTGATTTGTACTTGGTAAGGATATAAAGAGAATAGAATTATATAGGATATATGGAAGCAGTTTCTAACTCTGGAGCATGGTACACATTATTTACTAGGCATTCTCTGTCATTGTCCTGTAAGCAGATATGAAGCACAGCGTTTATTATGAGAATATTTTAGTGGTTCTTTTTCTGTGTGACTTCCTCTTCTGGTAAGAGAACTTCAGTTTCTTTGGGGCACCGCCCCGCCCCCTTCACCTCTCACTTCCTCAGTCCAGGTGGCATATAGGAAGCTGACTTTGCACTAGGCTTCTGAGTTGAGTACATGACCTAGACCTAAACCAGTCAGTACATTACTCTCCTCCTGACCCCAGTGATTGGTCCAGGGATGGGCATGTGACATAATGAGATGTAATCCTGGAATATTCACTGTAACACCCAGGAGAGCATCTTCCTTTTCCTGCCCTGAGAATAGGTTCAGTATCTTGCCACTGTGGAAGAAGAGCCTGCATAATGTTGCAGCCAAAGCAGGAAAAAGGAGAGCCAAGAGATGCAAAGAGAAAGCCCTGACATCAATGTCTGAGCCCCCTAGTTCAGCCCTGTTTGCCCTGGACTTGCCAGTGACATGAATTAACACATTCTTTTTGCTTAATGCAGTTTCAGATGGATGATCCTTAATTTGAAGCCCAAAGATTTCAGAATTATACAAACCCTGTACATTGGTATAGCACACTTCTGTTCCCAAAGTGTTTCACTATTATGTTAACTGTTGGTTTCTCCCAGCATCCTTGTAAGATAAGCACGGTAAGTGCTATCATACAATTTTGTGTGTGTGTGTGTGGTACGCGGGCCTCTCACTGTTGTGACCTCTCCCGTTGCGGAGCACAGGCTTCGGACGCGCAGGCTCAGTGGCCATGGCTCACGGGTCCAGCCGCTCCGCGGCATGTGGGATCTTCCCGGACCGGGGCACGAACCCGTGTCCCCTGCATCGGCAGGGGGACTCTCAACCACTGCACCACCAGGGAAGCCCTATCATACAAATTTAAAGGTGGACTATCTGGAGCGCTGTGTGTGGTGGTCCTGAGCCAGTTCAACACTCAGGTTAGATCTGCTACTTCCTACCTTTCAACCCTTTCCCGAAAGTGGTTTTAAATCATGAATTCTAATTTACAGAAATATTGAAGGATATTCCTAGAAAATCTACTGAGAAAACTCATAACAGAGATTAACTGCATGTATAAGGCAACATGGGGGTATGTATCAAATAACAATATTTATTTCCCGACTGAATAAGTTGGCAAAAAGAAACAGGGATCTTACTGAATTTGCTGATCTCACGTTTCTTTCCTTTAATATAATAGAAATGTTGACATGCAAACTGAGTAGTTGAGTAACTGCCAGATATTTTAAGTGCCTGTTGTCTCATTTGAAATGGACGAATGGTTGCATCATATGCTTATATATTAGAAGAGGCAGAAGGTGTTTTCATGAGTCTGTTTCTTGTGTCTCTGTTTCCTTCTGGTTTTTGCCCAAGAAATTCATTAAGGTGTTTAATGATCTGCTTGAAGCACCCATGAACACACCTGGTTAACGTAGTTACTAACTTTCCATTTCCTAGGCAATAAAATACCCCAATCCCATGTGTCTTAAGCCCAGAAGGAAAATCATTATATGTCCTGAAGCGAAGGCATGCAATGAATCATGTTTAACTTACAGAATTCAAGCATTTCAGTGTGGTGATACAGCCTATACACAGAAAATGCAGAAGGTGCAACGTTATTATGAACCTGATTTGCCTAGTTGTGTTATTGAGATCATTGCATTTTTACTCTGCCACCACTAATATTCTTGTTTTCCTAGTTTTGGTTAAAGTGTCAGGAAAACCCAAGATGCTATAAATGCTAATTGCTATTAGTGTCTATAATGTTTCTCTTTAGAAAAATTAGTGTCTAGGGATGCTCCTGGAAACATGATATGTTTGGAGATTATTCATGATTTTGCTGCCAGTAGTTTCTTTGCTACCTGGAGAAGGTATATTCAATGCCATTTAAATTTCTTAGCACTTCAGTAGTCATCTCTTAGCATCCATAGAGTCAATATTGCTTTTAATATCGGCATTATTACCTGGAGATTCTAAATGAGACTGATTGGAACTCATTCCCAAACCCAAATATTCAGAAGCCCGTTACCTATGCTCTGTTTACAGAAGATGTCATTGGTGAGGGCTAAATTTAGAAGCAGGGCAGCAATGCCCTGGTTGACTGCTCTCTTGAGATAATTTGTAGTTGAAGAGCAGTAACTAAATTATTTTCCATTTCAGAGATGTTTATTTATCTATTTTTGTAAGCAAGAGTTATGCACGGAGTAACCAGCTATCTAAATAACATCTCCTTGCACAAAGTGGACGGGGTGTGTTTTCAATGAGCCCCAGGAGACCTGGTTGGAATCAGAGGTGGATCTGCTGAAGTGTGCATCGCTGATCTGTGATCGCACGTCAGGGCTGAAGGAGGGCTGATGGTCTGACTGCCTCCTGCCTGGACCCAGGAGTTACAGTTCAGTCTCTTCGTTCCTTCCTTGCAAGTGAAAATTTTATTAGAAAGGGTGGTTTGTGTACTTGCCCTAAATCCTTTTTGGTTCTCCTTGTTTTATGACCACAGTGCTCCACTGTAGATTTTCTCCTGTTGCAGTGCCTTCTCTTTGTCATTTATCACGCTGACAGTTTAATAGAATTGCAGGCCTGGCAGATGGGGCTGGGATGTCCTTTCCCACACAACGCTAAGGAGCTTTAACCCTATCAGGGAGTCTTTTGACACACTGTTGCAAGAAATGGTGCTAACAATCCTGATATGACAAAACAGCAAGCAGAAGGAGAGTAAAAAGGTACATGCATCAACTTCATATGGTTTTATCTTCAGTGCTTCTGGCAAAGTTTATGAATAGGAGGTCCTCAGGATCCCTAGGGGGCCAACGTATAGGCAGCCACACTGGTTCACTTAGTTAAGTTAATAAAACTCATAAGAGGGGATGAAATGAATTTTCTGGAAATACCACAGTACAGTACAGGTTGTCTTCCAGAGAACAGCAAGACAGGATGAATGTGAAAAGAGGCACAGCCTTCTCAGTTAAAAGAAAAAGTTACCGCTCACTGAGAATTTGCTATATTCCAGACAAGATCTAAATACTTTACATACATTATTTAATCTATTTGCCAACCTTTTCAGGGAGTTATTATCATAGCAAACCTTTTCTGAGCCTTTCCATATGCCACTGTGATAAACACTTTATAGACATTAGCTCAGTTTTTCTTCTCAGTGACTTTGGCTCTCAAATCTCTCTCCAATATCTATTCACTTCTGCTAGACTCTACTGCCCTCACCCTAGGCCAGGCCACCAACAATATTTGAAAACACTGTTACATAAAATGAAGAGCTTACAGAAAAGGTCACAATACCATCAGGTGCCCACATTGTAAGTGCATATACATACATATCCTTACGGGGACTGCCCTGATCAAGATAGGGAAAATATCTAGTGGTCTAGAAGGCTCCCTCATGTCCCCTGCCAGTGGATACCCTCCCAAAGGGTATCGTTATTTTGACCCCTATCACCATACATTGGTCTTGCCTGTTCCTGAACTTCATATAAATGGACTCATACTGGATATGTCTAGAGTCTGGCTTCTTTCATGTAACATTATGTCTATGAGATTCATTCATGTTGTTGCATAGATCAATAGTTTATTCTTTTTCTCTATTGTGTAGTTTTCCATTATATGAATCTACAACAATTGTTTGTCCACCCACAATTTTTTCTTGCCTACATTACCAATTAGCCCCTTAAATGGTCTACAGGCATCTCCACTTGCCTTCTAATCTTTTCTCCACTCCATAGCCAGAATGGTTTACTCTGTCCCTTCTAAGGGAGATATGCACACTGAATCTGGCAAGCACTAGTATTCTGACTAGCATTCTGGGTTGAATTTTGGGATAAAGGGTCCAATTTAAAGTTTCAATGCAACATACACTTATCGTACAGCCAAGGCATGGCTTCTGCTCTTTAAGAGTACACAGGAAGTCCACAGGAAGACAATTGTATAAATTAATAAATTCCATTCAGTGTGGTGGGCTGTACCCAATACCAGGTACAGGGAGATCACAAAGAGGATGAAACCCTCTTCAAGATTCCTGTCCTTGGCTTTGAGTCCAGTCTCACTGAGATACCTTCTAATTACTGATTGGCCTCCAAGATATCTGTATATGTGGAAGTGGGTCCTAAATAGGAGGTGGAAGCAGATGAGTCAAGAACATCATTGTTAAAAAAATACATTGGGGAACTTCCCTGGTGGTCCAGTGGTTAAGACTTTGCCTTCCAATGCAGGGAGTGAGGGTTCGATCCCTGGCCGGGGCGCTAAGATTCCATATGCCTCACGGCCAAAAAAACTAAAACATAAAACAGAAGCAGTATTGTAACAAATTCAGTAAAGACTTTAAAAATCATTCACGTAATTAAAATATCTTAAAAAAATACATTGGGCTTCCGGGTTCACAGATTGGTTTGTTTTGTTGCCATGTCCTGTGCTTGGCTAGTATGATCCCATCCTTGAGATACTGGCCAATTGTGTGTATATGGAGAAGAGTGTGTTTCTGCTTTAAGATGCTGAGAATCAGACCCTACAAATGCAGTGCTGCCAGGTGACATCATTTAGGTACCAGGTAGCCTCCCTTTCTGACATCTGCAGTTCCATAGCTTCCAAGTGTATTCAGTTCAGCACACTGCACAAATTAGGCATCCAATTCATAATTTTCAATTTGACCTGACAGTGAAGTACAATAAAAGGCTTATCTGCTTACTTAGAACAGGTGTTGAAGAGAAGACAAATGGTCAGCTCCTTAGTTATATAATAAGATATTTTTCTTCAGTTGATGATGCCAGGAAAATCTGTCTATCCCTGAAATTCTCAAATAACTTCTATTTTTTTCCAGTCCTGTCAAGAAGGTGAGCCCCTCCTTTATGGCTAGATTAAGTTTACCAAGTGAAACCATATAAAAAATTGAAATTACTGGTTGATTTTATTTGTCATTAGTTTTTGGTGAGTGAAAAGTTAATTTATTTCCATGACTGTAAATAGTTTTGCTCTGAATTTGGTATAAATTCAGCAATAGAGTTTAGAAGTTTGTTTACTGAAATATTTACAGAAAGGTACCCAAATATAGTTCAACAAATCATCTTAAGGAGAACATGCCAGGGCAAAGTTGAGCAATGATACATATTTTACATTGCTTTCTGTTGTTGTTTTTGTTCTGCTTTTTTCACTGACTGTTGTTTTATATATCTAGGCACTAATAGATCTAAATAACTCTCTCTTAAAGGTTATCATGTTGGTATACATAATAGTTTGTGGAGCCATTTCTTCTCTTGTTGGGGACTTGAGTTTTTATCCTTTTACTGTTTAAATAGTGCTGCAAAGGAACTATATGTGCAATTGACTTTTTTTCTTTCTTTTAAGCTTGGAACATGAAATTATCAATTTCTTCTAATGTGAAATTACCAGTTCAAAAGTCATGAACTGTTTTAAGGCTCTTTTCCTCAGTTTCAGATTGCTTTCCATAATAGCAATGAACAGTACCTTGAATAATACTTATGTATACCTGTACACTATGCTAAACATTGAGTTTTATGATTTTTATTTATTTTACCACGTGTCAGTATAATTGTACAAGGGATTTGCTGTGGTTTACCTCCATTCACTATCTTCCTATGAGCTGGCTAATAAAACTTTGGCTGATGAATACAGGTATATCTCCTAACTATATTTAGGGTTGTGGGTGTATGATACAGTTAGTGGTCAATTGTCTGAATTTAAAATTGAACCAAAATACTTTTGAATTTTCATGAAGAATAAAAAGGATCCCAGTGATTATTTTGGTTTGGGAAGAGGTTTGAACTGTCATGTACTTAAACTGATATTCACTCAGCACCTACTTTGAGGGGTTGGTTTGTTCTGTTGACATGGAAACGTGAGAGCTCTCCCATAAACCTGAGAACTCCGTTTATTTCTTTTTTTTTTCTTCACATCTTTATTGGAGTATAAATGCTTTACAATGTTGTGTTAGTTTCTGCTGTACAACAAAGTGAATCCGCTATATGTATACATATATCCCCATATCCCCTCCCTTTTGAGCCTCCCTCCCACCCTCCCTATCCCATCCATCTAGGTCATCACAAAGCATCGAGTTGATTTCCTTGTGCTATGCAGCTGCTTCCCACTAGCCATCTATTTTAAATTTGGTGGTATATATATGTCAATGCTACTCTCTCACTTCATCCCAGCTTCCCCTTCTTCCCCTTGCCCTCAAGTCCATTCTCTACGTCTGCTTCTTTATTCCTGCCCTGCCACTAGGTTCATCAGTATCGCTTTTTAAAATTCCATATATATGCGTTAGCATATGGTATTTGTTTTTCTCTTTCTGACTTACTTCACTCTGTATGACAGATTCTAGGTCCATCCACCTCATTACAAATAACTCAATTTAGTTCCTTTTTATGGCCGAGTAATATTCCATTGTATATATGTACCACATCTTCTTTATCTTTGTTCATCTGTTGATGGACTTTTAGGTTGCTTCTGTGTCCTGGCTATTGTAAATAGTGCTGCAATGAACATTGTGGTACATGACTCTTTTTGAATTATGGTTTTCTCAGGGTATATGCCCAGTAGTGGGATTGGTGGGTCATTTGGTAGCTCTATTTTTTGTTTTTTAAGGAACCTCCATACTGTTCTCAATAGTGGCTGTATCAATTTACATTTCCACCAACAGTGCAAGCGGGTTCCCTTTTCTCCACACCCTCTCCAGCATTTATTGTTTGTAGATTTTTTGATGATGGCCATTTTGACCAGTGTGAGGTGATACCTCATTGTGGTTTTGATTTGCATTTCTCTAATGATTAGTGATGTTGAGAAGCTTTTCATGTATTTATTGGCCATCTGTATGTCTTCTTTGGAAAAATGTCTGTTTAGGTCTTCTGCCCATTTTTGGATTGGGTTGTTTGTTTTTGTAATATTGAGCTGCATGAGATGCTTGTATATTTTGGAGATTAATCCTTTGTCAGTTGCTTCATTTGGAAATATTTTCTCCCACTCTGAGGGTTGTCTTTTTGTCTTGTTTATGGTTTCTTTTGCTATGCAAAAGCTTTTGTTTCATTAGGTCCCATTTGTTTATTTTTGTTTTTATTTCCCTTACTCTAGGGAGTGGGTCTAAAAGGATCTTGCCGTGATTTATGTCATAGAGTGTTCTGCCTATGTTTTCCTCTAAGAGTTTTATAGTGTCCAGTCTAACATTTAGGTCTTTAATACATTTTGAGTTATTTTTGTGTATGGTGTTAGGGTGTGTTCTAATTTCATTCTTTTACATGTATCTATCCATTTTCCCCAGCACTACCAATTGAAGAGGCTCTCTTTTCTCCATTGTATATTCTTGCCTCCTTTATCAAAGATAAGGTGACCATATGTGCGTGGGTTTATCTCTGGGCTTTCTATCCTGTTCCATTGATTTATATTTCTGTTTTTGTGCCAGGACCATACTGTCTTGATTACTGTAGCTTTGTAGTATGGTCTGACATCAGGGAGCCTGATACCTCCAGCTCCGTTTTTCTTTCTTAACATTGCTTTGGCTATTCGGGGTCTTTTGTGTTTTCTATTTCTTTTTTTTTAATTTACCATTTTTTATTGAGATATAGTTGACATATAACATTATATTAGACTCAGGTGTTCAACACAATGATTTGATATTTGTATATATTGCAAAATGATCACCTCACTAAGTCTAGTTAACATCCATTACCATACAGATACAAATTTTTGTTCTTGTATTGAGAACTTCTAAGATCTGCTCTCTTAGCAACTTTCAAATATACAATACAGTATTATTAGCTACAGTCACCATGCTGTACATTACATCCCCAGGACTTATTTATTTTATAACGGGAAGTTTGTACTTTGAATCACCTTTACTCATTTTGCCCACTCCTTACTCCATTTAGCTCTGTAAAGAGCAGAGAGTAACAGGGCACCTACAAAGCAAGTTTGCAGGGACTAAGACCTTAAAGCTTGGCCTCTGTCTCTTGCCGATTGGCTGTTAGTGTCCTGTGGTCCAGGAAAGAGGATGTATCGACATGTTGGCTAAGAATAACATAGCCTCATTCTTTTTGAAGGAAAAAGCTGCCAAAAGCTGGGAATTCTAATAAAAGATGGAAAATGGGCATGGGTTATGAGTTAGGCATTTAGACACAAGGAGCTTGAATTGAGTCACCCACAAGTTATCTCAGTTAAGTTTTATAAAGGAGATCAAGTTTCTGAAGTAAGATAAATGACTTCTTGGGAGGCAGCATGGTGTAATGCTAGAGAATGTGGGCTTTGGAGACAGATAGAGCTGGATTTGAATCCTGCCTTTTCCCCTTACTAGTTAGGTGACCTTGGGGAAGATTCTTAGGCTCTCTAAGCCTTATTTTCACAATCTGAATAAGGGAAATCAAATCTATCTCAAAGAGTACTTGTCAAGTTTAAATGAGATAATGAATATAATAACTGACACATAACATCTGCTCAGTGTATGTTGGGTATTAGTTTTTTCCATGGATAAATGTAGCCTCATAGCTTCATGAAGATGCTGATGGCTGCCCAAAAGGGGGCACTAGAAGACAAGTGGTTGCTTCTCAATCTTGTGAAGGTGGCTTCAGAATAGGAAAAGAGCTTGAGTTTCCTCTCTGCTGTCCTTCCATAGAACCTCTAGAAAATTTCCATACACAGCTGGCAGAGATCTAAGATGGGATTCCCAACTGATAAAAAGCATTTAGAGCCATGATTATTTTTTCCTAACTTTAAAAATGTCCAATTCTATCCTTTAAGGGTTTTTCTTTCTTTTAAGCAAGAAACAGGGTAATATAAGCTAAATATAACCTGCAATAAAAACTATTCACTGATTTTTTTGTAACGAGTCAAACTTTAGAAAGCCATGTTGTCCCCACAGGTTTGTAGGCTGCTAAAACCTTGAAGGAGTGCACAGGGAGAACATTTATTATTTGTGGAGAAAGAAAGATGACCTGGAGTTCTGCGCTCCACATACTGTATTCACTGGATGAATACGACAACTTTTGTGACTTTTGTGAAAAATGTCAATCATGGATACTACCTCTAATACCAAGGTACTAATCCAAGTCACTTGTGTCTCAAACACAAAACAAAAAAATTGTAATCCATGCTTAATCCCTCACTGGAGGTGGAGTATTGAATATTGAAAACTGTAATCAGCTTTGAAACTTCAAACGAATTGTTCCTGTCACATCTCACCTGCCAAGTGGTTCTGGGGCCTATGGATTGAGGAGTAGAATTATTTTTGGCTCATCTTTTAGCTGCCTGAGGTGTGTTAATGGACTTGGTGATAGGAAGCCACACCCCCTGGGTGCTGAGCCCAGCTGTGCAGCCAGCGTGGGAAGGATGTGAGGAAGGTCTTCTCCTGAGACCAAAGGTGTCATCTGATCAATGGGTCTACATGTAGTTCTTCAAAAACGGGAAGCCCAGTGGACATGGTTGATCTCAGACCCTCCCTCCAATATGGCATTGTGGAATTGCCACAAGCTCTTCAGGCCACGTGTCCCAGATCTCTTTCCTCATTAATCAGAAGTGAAGAGATGAGAAAAAAATGCACTTAGACAAGGACATGAGAAACACCTCTCAAACTGACTTTATCTTAAAATTTTAGAATGTCATGAATAATACATGACAACATGGATTTTGGAAAATGATCCTCATAATCATATTCTTATTTTTTCAAAACTCCAGGAGTTCTTTGTTTTTACTATAATATATATAAGAAACCATAAAGTCATAGACCTTTTCTATAATAATCTGGGGATTATAGACCCAGAAAGAGTCTGAAGCAGTCAGTCTGATTTATTGTATTTACATTATTATTTCTGCTCTAAGTTACTACACTTGGGATAGAACGTAAACTCCATGGGGGCAGGTGATTTGCCTGGTTTATCACAGTATTAAAACTGCATCAAAGAGTACCAAGCAGAGTACCTGCCTAATGAAAATTTGTGGAATGAGTGAATGAATATCTATTTTTTAAATAAAAGATACCATCTTAGTGAGGCATCTCAAAGGCAACTTCAGTTTTCCTATTGGATCGACTGGGGTGTGTTTAAAATATATATATTTTTTGATGGTTTTGAAGTCAACAGGGGAAGTGGTCTATGGCTTTTTACCCATCAAAGAGATCCAGTCTCCAAATACTGGGGAAACAGTGATTTGATACATTCCTCTGACTGATCAGGCCCCAGCATCCCTTGTTTTTCCTCATGTTAAACAAGTTTATGAGAGGAGATGTCCAGCCTTCCCTAGAAACTTGTTTTAATTGATTTTTTTTCTCCTGCATCTAAACCTAAACTATCCTGCTCCGAAGAGCTTGCTTAGTTTTATTTGCTCCTCAGTGGAGAAGAAGAAAGAGCTTGTCAATATATTTTAACATTCATATTTTTGGGAAAACTGTTATCTTATCCTCCAATTTTTCTCCTCTAACATCAGGCAACAGTATTTAATAAAGTCTCAGGAGCCCAGCAGCCTGCCTTCCCATGTCTTCATGCCTTATTTACAAGACTTCTGATAACATTTTTTCATTCTTTTTAAAATCTTCTCCAATTGTCCACAGGTTGCTTAAAATATGTGAATCCACAAAACTAGGCATACAGTGGTGAGTGCATGAGGAAAATCAGCTTGTGCGTAGGTTTTTCAGGGGGACCTAGACTCCCTTTTATTCATATCCAGAAAAGGGGATATTGATAAGTGAAGCCCCATGCAGATGTGGCACGGGGAGAGGGGGTTACAAGCACAGAAGACGGGGTAATAAACATGATGTTTTCCAAAATATCTCTGCTGGCATATAATTTTTCTTTCATAGAAAATAAATAGCATGTTTTAATCAAACTTTCAAAATATTGGAAATTTTCTTGCTTTATTTGGCTCTGTATTAGAGAGTTATTGCCACAATTATGTTGTGTAACAAACCATCTCCAAACTCAGAAGCTTACAAAAGCAGAACAAGGGGGAGAGGATGAACCCTCCAGCTGCTGAGACCCAAGAAGATGCCAAGAGCTGCCCGGACTGTCCTTCCTGAAGCTAAACTTTTAATTCCATCACTGAACATCCTCTACTGATTGATTTAGTGTTACAGATAAAGGTGATTTCACACCTGATTAAAAGCCAAAATATCTTGAGGAAGAATAGATGCTCTGATTACCATTGGTTTTGTTTAATTGGATTCCTGAAAATAAGAAGTACCTAAGAGAGTTATTGTTAGAGCTTTGACAGAAAAGTCTTCAGCATTTGTCAATATTCTCAAAATGCCAAGGAAGTATTCTAGTGGTTGCTAAATCTAGAGCATTTAGAAAAGCAGCTTAAATAGTAAAAGAACCTGGGGATAAAATTTGGAAGTTATTTTTAACCATTACTATTATTAACTCTATTACCTGACCTTTTAGTTGGAGAACCTTCCTTTCTCCTTGTATTTGTGATTTTAAAGTTAGAAATTAGTTGGAGTTTGCAAATACTATAGACAACCAAATAACAATTCTCCCTAAAAATTTAAAGAAGAAAATTCGTGTAGAAAATAGATGAGCTTATGGGCTTCCCTGGTGGCGCAGTGGTTGAGAGTCCGCCTGCCGATGCAGGGGACACGGGTTCGTGCCCCGGTCCAGGAGGGTCCCACATGCCGCGGAGCGGCTGGGCCCGTGAGCCGTGGCCGCTGAGCCTGCGCGACCGGAGCCTGTGCGCTGTAACGGGAGAGGCCACAACAGTGAGAGGCCCACGTACCGAAAAAAAAAAAAAAATAGATGAGCTTAGAGAAACTAAAAGCTAAATACCTGAAATGAAGCTATATTAACACATTCCATGGGGTCCAGGAAAGAAAAGGCCAAGTTAATACAAAGTTGATCTTCATTTTGGCCCCCTCAATCCTGACTGTGCATTGGAATCACCAGAGGAAAACTAAAACATACCAATGATGAGGCCCCACCCCAGAATAATTAAATCAGAATTCTAGAGGGTGGGGACGCAGTCAAAACAGAGGGAGTCTATTAACAATTTCATCTGAATTGTTAAGTCCTCTTAAATTATGTAGCTGTTTGTGCCCTGTACATGGATGTGTTAGTTTACTTCATTCTTTTTTTTTTCATTTCCAGACCACAGTTCATGCTTCTTCACCTAAATTGGAAGGTTCTTCCCAATTCCAGAGGTTAAAACCCTAAAATGATGATGTATTTCGTTTGTGGAGGTTAAATGCTAAAATGACAATGCTATTTTAGGATACGTTCATTCTGGTGCTGTCACTTTTGAGTGAATGGCCTATAGAAGAGTGACCATCCCAGGGACCTTCTCACCTCAAGACCATGAGAATGTGACAGAAATGCTATTTTACAGATGTTAAACAGACGTCGTCCAGTTTCCATCTTGAATCAGTTGGCTCTTGCCGGATCATGCTTTGTGACGAAACATATCTCAGAGGCATGCAGCTATAAGCGTTTATGTGTCACGTGTCTGTGGTCACCTTGGAGACAGGTGCATATGCACTGGGCTCTGCTGGGTGACTCTGCCAGAGCCAGGTCTGACTGTGAAAGGCTTGGGACTTACACTAGAAAACTCACTTTCATCTTGTAGACGATGGAGAACCCGTAAAGGTGTTTTTCACTACGATGGTGATGTGATGGCAGCTGTGTTTTGGAAATATCCAAAATGGTGTGGAACACAGGTTGGAAGAAGATGAGACTGGAGGCGAGGAGCCCCATTAGGAGACTGGGCATTGCTCCAGGTGAGAGATAGGGAGGCCCGGATCACAGCAGTTCACAGTGGGGATGCCAAGGAGAGTGCCTCCCCTCACCTAACACTTCTGTTGGCTGCCCACCATCTCAGATGGCCCTGAGCACCCTCTCTCCCTCAGACGTCTGACCTGAGGCCTGGGAGGATTTGGCTCTGGTCCTAGCTCTGTCTTCACACATCTTTGTGTCACTGGACACATCACCAAATCTATCTGGACTTCAATGTCCTCATTTAAAAGATGCCAAACACACTAGATGATTTCCAAAGTCTCCTTCTGCCCCAAAGGCCTATGAGCTACGGTTCAGGACCTATCTTTAGTCTCCCCAGAGAATGCTATGTTTTCTTAATATACATCTCAAACTGGATACAGTGAAAAGGGCTTCAGACTGAATGAATACTTCTAGTGTTCAGTAGATAGTTGAGCAGAAAAGAAACTTAAAGACCAGTGAGTCCATGCATTCACGTTTTCTTTATAGCTGTGGAATATTTTCTTCAAATGAAATATTATACAGAAACTTGATGTAAAAGATGAAAAGTTGATAACATGAGGCTGATCTGGAGGAGAGAGCAAGGAACCCTGCCTTAATCGATGTGGCCACACCTGTGTTGGGGGGCAGGGTGGGTCCCAGAGCTCAGACTTGATGGTTTGGACCCTGGGCAGAGCCAGGCTCAGGATGGAGCATTAAGTTGTCCAGCTCCAGGGCAAGGAATAGTCTGGGTCATGACTCCCACGATCATATAGTTCGTGACACAGTTGGGATAGATCGAGGTCTCCTGACTCTTTCTACTGTTACATGACAAGACAAGATCTTCAAACTAATACTGTCTTGAAAAGTGCAGTGTCAAATACCTTGCAAAACGCCTTGGACTATGAATGTGGCTACGCCTACTTTAAGGTTTTTCCCACACCAAAGTTATGATAATGTTCTAAGGGCATAAAAGGTTGGGGGTATCAATTGCCCACATGTCCTTGTTTAGGAGAGGATCTTGACTTGTTTTCTGAGGAAAATTTTGACCCTGCCTGGATGGAATGGCAGAGATGCTGTGCGCTTCAGTGTAGGCACGAGTGCAGTCAATACATTAGACAACATCAAACATATCTTTAGACTTGTTACTTGTTGAAGAGCGACATGGATCTTCCTTTAAGGAGTAATACAGAATATTTGGCTCCAAGGACTTGTCTGTGGTAACCAATATTATTTACTTAATCAACCAATGAATGATACAAATATCTATTAAACACTTTCTTTATGCTAGGCGTTGGGAATACAGTGAGGGGCAAAAGCAGAGCCGGGAGCTGCCTTGTGGAGCACACAGTCTATTGGGGGAGACACACAGATAAAGAAATCTTTCCTGAAGAAGCAGCTTCTAGCTTGAGATGTGAAGGAAAAGGTCCAGACAAAGGCAGGGGCCAAAGGATCGAGGGAGACAGCGTTCCAGATAGAGGGAATAGCCCGTTTCAAGATCCAGAGTTGGGAGAGAACATGACTTTTTCAGCAATCTCAAAGAAGTTCGTTCGCGATGGCTGAGATGAAGGGAACAGTCAGAGAGCTGAGGTTGCAGATGTAGATGGAGGCCAGTCTGTATTCAACCATCAGGGGTGTGGAATTCATGCTAAGAGCCCTGTGCAGCCATTCAGGTATTTTTTTCTTTCTTTTCAAAATTATTATTACTTTTATTAAAGTACAGTTGATGTATAATATTATATAAATTACAGGTGTACAATATAGTGATTCAGCATTTTTAAAGGTTATACTCCATTTATTATAAAATATTTGCTATATTCTCTGTGTTGTACAACATATCCTTATAGCTTATTTTATACCTAATAGTTTGTACCTCCTAATTCCCTGCCCGTATATTGCCCCTCCCCCTTACATTTAGATGTTTTAAGTGGAGTTTTGTTTTAGAGAAAGCAGACTGGCTGTGGTTTGGAGAATGGATTAGGATAAGGCAAACAAGTTAGAAGGCTGGGTGGTAAATCCAGGCTGAAATGAAGGTCACCTGACCTTGGGGATTGGCATTGAAAAAAGAGAGAAAAAGGCCAGTTGGGACTTACTATCTACAGGATTTAGTGATATTTACCAGTTTCTCATTTGAGAGAATCCATATTTACAGAGACTTCCCTGAAGGACAGTAACCTGTGAGTCTCCAAACTTTGGTTTTGGATTAGTTAAGAATTATAAGAGGGTGCTGTAATAGAAGTGCATTATCAATGCGATTTTACTCAAGAGTGCTTTAACATTGGGCCATCAGGCTATATGTTTGCATATCTTCCTATGGAGGGTTCTTCAGTCTACTGTTTAGAACATTACATAGGATCCTCTCTAGGAACATACCTGGGAAAACTTACTATCAGGGTGCACAACCAGTGATGACCTGTGCTTCTCCTGACTGTGTTTTGAGCTCTGACTGGGATGAGTGGTATTAACAACCACAAGTTCCTCTTTGGTTGGTGTCTAGGAAGCCCCAAATCAAATTATTGCTACTTTTAGCAAAGTGTATTAGCCCTTGTGACATTTATTGATCTCATTCTGGCTTCATTTTCTGGTTTCTATTTTTAATTTTACTTTCTTCCCAGTTCCCTACTTGTTTATTTTTATTATTTTAAACCTTTCAATATAGTATCTTTGTAAGTCACTTCCATTCCTTCTTAGAATGAGATTGAGTATAAATAATTATAATAACGTGAAAAGAACTTGGATCTTTGTGCCACAGAAAACTTAGGAAGTTAATATTGGATATAGACACTTAAGGGTTTAATTGTGAGTTGAGAATTTAGATTCAAGTTTTTGAAATTCTAAGGGTTTCTCTTCACTTATAAAGCAAAACTGAATTTCTTGGTCCTTTTTCCTCTGGATAATAACTTGAGCATCACCAAGTTTTTCCTTCTGATTTAAGCTGAATTTCTGTTTTTGTAAGGAATAACTTATCTTCACCAGTAATTCTATAATTTTTCATATGGGAAAATCTTTTAGTATTTTCAAAGGTTCATTTAAAAATATAAATGTGGTTATATTGGGTTAGTTTTATTCTGAGTCACAGAAATAAATCTCTCCCTCTCTCCTTTCCTTCAATAGTCAGACTCTGTATATATACTAGAAATATGGATTTAAAGATTTATTTGTATCCCAAAGAAACTAGAAATCTAGTAGGGGAGGGAAGTCAAACAGATTTTCACTATACAGGGTGATAAATGCCCCCAAAGGTGGTAAGCACAGTGAATGCCTTAACTTTCCATGTCCCTACTTTTTTTTTTGTCTTGGTTGTGGGAATAGCCCCGCTGAGTCAAACTCACTGCATTTCTTTGTTCTCTGTCTGATTGTACCAATGTTAATGCAGACCCAGCCTGTGTGGGTGTCCAACTTCTTGCTCCCCGTTTTAAAGTCAGAGGTCTGGAATTACATGTTATGCAAACAGCTGTAGCTTCTAGTCAGACAAAATCTCATCGTTGCGGGTAAACTTTTTTTTTTTTTTTTTTTTGCGGTACATGGGCCTCTCACTGTTGTGGCCTCTCCCGTTGTGGAGCACAGGCTCCGGACGCGCAGGCTCAGCGGCCATGGCTCACGGGCCCAGCCGCTCCGCGGCATGTGGGATCTTCCCAGACCAGGGCACGAACCCGTGTCCCCTGCATCGGCAGGCGGACTCCCAACCACTGCGCCACCAGGGAAGCCCTGCAGGTAAACTTTTAACGCCAGAATTTCTTTAATAAAGTTACTTCCCTGTTGCCTCTGTTGACCCATGATTGGAAGATTGCTTTGCTGATCTGGGACCAAGGAATTCTTTTAAAGGATACATTCTTCAGAAAGGACATTCTTATTAAGTCTCCAATCAATCTGCTTTGCAACACTGGCATTGGTTTGCATTGGTGGATGTGGTAGAATCCAACAGTGGTCTTTTTTTTTTTTTTTTTTTTTTTGCAGCCATCCCATCAAGAGGCAGAATCTATTTCTCACCTGTTGAATCTGGGCTAGCCTTGTAACTTGCTTTGGCCAATAGCAATGGCAGAAGCAATATAGTGCAAGTTCTGAGTCTGGGCCTCAAGAGACCTTGCAAGCTTAACTTTACTCTTGGGACTTTCCTGCTATCTTGAACAAGCCTGGGCTAGCCTGATGGAGGATGAGGTATGTGGCCCAGTGATCTCTGTCTCTCCATCCCCTAGACATGTGAGAGAGGCCATCCTAGACTATTCAGTCCCCAGCTGATCCACCTGCTGGCCACAGATGCATAAGTGAACTCAGCCAAGATCAGCCAAGTATGGCCAGATCAGTAGAACCACCCAGCTGACCAATAAGTCATGAAAAGTAACAGGTGGTTGTTATTTTAAGCCACGAAGGTTTGGGGTTGTTCAATGTGCAGTAAAAGCTAGACAGTAGTAATGCAGTTTTGACGTCCCTGCAGTGGCTTGCAGGTAATAGTGGACTTCAAAGCAGAGTAGAAGGAAAGAAGGAAGGGAGGAAGGAAGGAAGGACAGAAGGAAGGGAGTTAATGAAAAAGGAAGAGGAGGAACATGCACTCCTCGTCTTCTGTATGTCCAGCTGATGATTTTTTTTTTTTTTTGCAGTACGCGGGCCTCTCACTGTTGTGGCCTCTCCAGTTGAGGAGCACAGGCTCTGGACGCGCAGGCTCAGCGGCCATGGCTCACGGGCCCAGCCGCTCCGCGGCATGTGGGATCCTCCCGGACCGGGGCACGAACCCGTGTCCCCTGCATCGGCAGGCGGACTCTCAACCACTGCGCCACCAGGGAAGCCCCAGCTGATTATTTTTTTAAAACCTAAATTAATGAAGAAATAAGTAAACAAGTCTTATGAACATTATAATAGATTATACATAAAGGTGGAGAGTCAAACCTCCTAATTAATTATGATTCCAAAAAAGATTTGTTAAAATGAGCCGATGATATTTATGGCAGTGAATTTTGAAAATATCAACCCTATAAGAAAATACATAATTCTGTTCATGTACTCATATCTACAGGCAACACAAACCTTTATTTACCCCTACACCCACCACCTAAAAGATGAGGGGTAACAGTTTATTTATTTATCCTCACTCCTAACACCCAAAAGATAAGGGGTAATAATTCAATTCAACTGGATGCCAAACTGGATAAATAACCAGGTACTGATTATACCAGAAATATAACTCAAATAGACTCCAGATAATAGACATCTTTGGTTTCAATTTCATTTAACAGAGCCCTTGATGGACAGACTGTGCTCTGTCTGCTGAGCCCAGGGCTCAACTAGGGGAAGGTAGAAAGACAAGGAAGAAAAGTGCATGACCTGCCTGGGAGGGTCGAGGAGGGAAGGGGGCTGTGGAAGTCATCAGAAAGCCATGTAGGAGAAGGTGGCACCGAGCAGTGATGGGGAAAGGACGAGGCACTGAGAACTGGGGGGACGGGGATGTTGCCAGCAGCTCGCCGAGGAGCCTTTGAACCATTGACTAGCCTAGCCTCAGTTTCCTCGTTTATAAACTGTACTGAGCAAGTTGTCACATTCCTGGTCTTGAGACAAGTTAGCCTTGTGTGAACGAGTGTATGTGCCTTGCCCCTTCTTGAAGAAAGTGATCCTAATGACAGGGTTTCTTCATTACAATGATCCCTTTGGTCCTTAATGTGTTTTGATCGTCTGGTGTACGCCAGGCCCTCTGAGAAGCACAGCCACACAGTGGTGAACAAAATGCAGTCCCTGCTTTCGAGGAACTTAAGTATACAGTGTGGAGAGGACCACGCAGTGTGGGAAGAGCTTCTGGCCCCTCCGGGAAGGGGGATGCTCAGAGAAAGTGGCCCAGAAGAGAAACTTCTCTAAAAATAGCTGAAGGATGAGTAGCATTAGCCAGATGAAGAGGCATTTGTCACTGCTATTCAAGCATGGATGATCTTATCACTTGGTCCTGCCCAGAAAACTGTGTACCTAGAGTACTCCACTAGCTTAAGAATCTGAAGATTTCAGGACTACCTTGAGCTGTTACGAAACTTATTATATACTCGTTGTCATGGAGCCCTGTTTTATTATTTATGAGAACATGGAGAGCCAGCAGAGTTAGAGACCTTTAGCCAGACTTCATCACATCCACTGGAAAAGGGATAATTGCAATTACTGCAGAGATTAATGTGTAGGCAGGCAGCCCTCTTAAGCACAGCGCACATAAAGGCCCAGCCACACTGGAGAACAAAGAGCTGAAATGGGTTTTAGCATTTGTTGTGTGTGGGGGTGTGTGTGTGTGCACGCGTGCCCATTCATTTTAAGACTAGCAAAACCATATTTCAGAAAATTTGGAAAATGAGAGGCTTCTCCTAATCCTACTACTCTAACAACCACTTTTTGCATTTTGAATATCCTAACAATACTTTTCCTGACGGTACCAAGGCATGTACTGAACTGACCATCCTTTGGCTCAAGACCAACTGATGTATGTGGGCAAGAGGCTGCGTAAGCGATAGCTTCTCAGTGCAGTCCCTTCCGAATAGAATGGAGAAGAATTTATAACCCAGCTCTGATCTACTAGGCTCACAGGTTTGCCCAGTGTTGCATCTGGACGCTGCACTTTCAGGTTGTACGTGCTTGATTCAAGCGGATGCACTTTCATGTGTCAGCATCAAGGAAGAAGCCCTGGGGCAGGAGGCTGGAGGTGCCTGGCATTGGCAGGAGGTGAGGCTCTGTCAGGCTGTGTCTGTGTGAAGTTGATGGGAATCCACACAGAGTTGGTCATTGCCAAGGTGAAACAAGAGGAAGTGAATTGGAGTATAAAAGGTATTTGATACGACCTTTTAGCTTTCTCTTTCTGGTCAGTTAGGAGCCTTCTATATTATCTGGGTAAGAGGAAAAAAATAAAAAGACAAATGTCAGTACTGATGATCTGCATTATCTCAGGGTATTTGAAGAGCAAATTTTATTGATGGGAATCACTGACCCTGAAAATAATGATGAAATCAAACCTTGTAAACATATTTCTTACAAATTAATAGTTCTTGAGGCTAAAGGCAAAGTTGTTCCTGGGATTGTTTTTGGCAATAATTATTCAAGATGTGGGTGTATTGAACTGTGTGGATGTGTTCTGGGCTCTCTTTGTCTTATTTATGCATTCTAACGAGTTTTAAATTTTCTATTCTCTCTGATTTTCCATACCACTCATCATGCTTCTTTCCAACAATTTGTGATGTCTTCAGTATTGCTTATTGATAAGTTGCTTCAGGAACTGGTGAAACTTAAAACATGCACAGTATGCCCTTAGAAAACAAAGATACAGAGAATAAGATTTGAAAATTAAATGTAGTGTTTATGGAAGGATTCAAACTTTTTTTGCTTTTATTTTTTTAGTAACTTCACTTTTTATGTGTCAATATCATCTTGAATGTTGATGGTCCTTATGCCAGAGGGAAAGAGAAAATTCTGAGTGCCATGTGTTAGCTCTGGCTGATGGTTTAGAACTAGAATCAGTCACATAGCCCCCATATGACCACAAGGGGGCAGGGAGTGTCGTCCTGCGGAATGCCTAAAATGGGGGAGAAACGTAAGTATCTGGCAAACGGTACCAATGACTACCACAGCAACTTGGCATTTTTAACAAGCAATGTTACAAAAGCTTTGCGTGATAGATACTATGCAGTAGGTCTGAGGTTGTGTTGTGTGATAAAAAAAATATGCAGTAGGTTGGAGGTTGTGGCATGCATGACATTTTTAGATGTTTAAATTACAGGAAGTCTTACATGTAAAATGAATATACAGCAGGTTTGAATGTATAACTACCAACACAGCTGTTTAAAAATGTTACAATAATCTTTATTAGCTTTAAATTACTGTAACTCTTCTCTGAGTCCCTATTCCCCATAAGAATAGTGGAAAATGCATTGTCAGTATTACTGGGGCTCCCCTGCTGCAGGGTTATGCAGTCAGGGGAGATCTTTGGCTAAGCTCAACCATCATCGACCCTCAGGGAGACACCTTGGTCCTCAGCCCTCTGGTCACTGTTGAGATGTATGATAGTCAAGCCCACATTCCATCTCTCTGAGGCTGGTGGCTCTCTGCTGCTTCTGGGCTGAGCTTGGAGGCAGCAGAATCTCTGCAGAGGCTGGGAAGTCCAGGGTTAATGGCCCAGACTCCCTCCCTGTGTTCTCTCTGAGGCCATTCCACTTCCCTGGAGCACTGTCATCAAGCAGAATTCGACTCCATCCCATGCCTGGGGACGACCAGCTTTTGTCCCTGTTTCAGTCTGAAGCAAACTCTGTGTCCTCAGGCCTTCTCAAAGGATAGGAAGAACTGCGGACCCTGAGCCACTTCTCTTTCTGCAAAGCACTTAAATTCTGCAGCCCACCTGTTCCATTGGTTCACAAAATTTGCCTCATGTGCTTATTCTCATGGTTGGAAGGTTTAAAGGATACTTGTAAAAGCAACTGCCACAGAGGAGTTCTCATTACTGTGAATGAAGTGTTAAAGTGCGAATTAGCTTTGGTAATAAATAATGGACAGAGTGGAGCAAGGGCTGGACGAAGGAAATTAGTATTTATTATGTACCTACTATGTGGCAGGACTTGGTAAGATATTTTCATGTTATCTCCCTTAATCATCACAGCAACACTACTAAGTGGATAGTATGAGCCCATTTTATAGAGGAGAAAACTGAATCTCAGAGGGTTCTATGTATACACACAATAAAACAGTAATAATAGTCGGCATTTATGATGCTCATTAGATGCCAGCCACTGTTATCACCGCTTTATGAATGTAAACTCATTTAATCTTCACAATATTTCCATGAGGCAGGTACAGTAGGTACGATATTCTTACTTTACGGATGAGAAAATTGAGCCATAGAGTTTAAGAGACTCATCCAAGGTCACTGGATAATGATGAGGTCAGATCTGACCCCTGGCAGTCTGGCTCCACAGACCATGCTCTTGTCTAAGATTGAATAGAAAGGCAGAGTCAGCATTCCAAGTGTGGGTCAGCTGATGACTTGGTGGTTAAATACTCAAAACAGCTTTCCAGAAAATGGAATATGCAGACCATACTCATATTCTTCCCAGATGCCACTACTATCATCTGGTTGGTCAGAGGCCAGATGCTTTCTTTTTAATTGAAGTATATGCCAGATGCTTTTAAACACAAAAACCGTGCAAACTACATGGGGTCAACTCTTTGTAAATAGCGCTGATGATTGTACAAGGCAGCACGGCCCTTGGGTATTAAAGCTTAAACATTCTTGGCTCTCCAAGCAGCCAAGTTACTCTTAGCTCAAGGAGGTAGGTGCATTATATTGGTTTCCCAGAGGGAGAAAAATGATCGTTTTCCCTTCTTTCAGCGTCTTTCAATGGTAACTCTGAATAATAGGTGGTCAAAAAGATTAAGTGACTTGTTCCTGCCGTGAAAGAGGGCCCCGGACTGCTGATCAGAGTAAGGAAGACTAGGTTCCATGGATTTTTTTTTTTTTTGCGGTACGCGGGCCTCTCACTGTTGTGGCCTATCCCGTTGCGGAGCACAGGCTCCGGACGCGCAGGCTCAGCGGCCATGGCTCACGGGTCCAGCTGCTCCGCGGCATGTGGGATCTTCCTGGACCGGGGCACGAACCCGTGTCCCCTGCATCGGCAGGCGGACTCTCAACCACTGCGCCACCAGGGAAGCCCCCATGGATTTTATTTTACGAATCCTTCCAAAATATAAAGGCTGACGTGGTGTTTTAAAACAATTTTATGATAGACTATATATCTTGAATAGAACTTATTTATGCCCAATGATCATGTTTAGTTTTTAATATTACTTGGTATAGTTATTTTAGTATCAGACACAAAGATTTTAACTACCACATGAACTACTTTACAAATAAGTTTTTTACAACACAAATAGCCAAGTTCTGTATATTCAGTTAATATAAATATCTAAGCTGACTTGATCAGATGATCAAAATAAACATGGTCCAGATATCAGAACCCACTTGGAATCACAGACAGATGCCCTGTGCTTAGTGCACTAGCGATATTTCTGAAAAGGTGCATACAAACCAAATTTTTGTAGGTCGAGTTATGATTTACTCAGAAAATTGATTTACTATTTGATTTACTAGGGAAATTGGCTACGTGAAACTGGCTACTATGAGGAAACATTTTGTGAATCAACTAACTTACCTTCAGCCTTTATTTGTTTAATTAGGTCTTTCCTCAGTTTTTCAGAATAGATTTTTGGTATGCTGATAATGTCGCATTTTGGAAATTTGAATTTTTGTACTGTATTGGGTTTGCGGAAACCGGCAGACTGAGCAGGCAAACATATGAAAATACTTAAAAAAATTCTCCTTTCAAAATAATTTCTATAAATTTTTAATGATGTCTGAAGTGACATTTGAAAGGTTCAATCATTTTTTATGCACCGAAGAGTGCTTATCACTAGCAGAAATGTACTTTTCATTGTTGATCAATTTATAATTATAGAACTTTAATTCCATTAAAAAGAAAGTGTGTCCTAGATTATGGCATCTGCTTGCATTTACTTTTTTAGTCACCCTATTACAGAGTCATTTGTAAATGCTCTGCTATTTTAAAATTAACTTCCAGGTCAGCCTGAGATTTTTTATAATTTCTTTTAGGAAACATGGACTTTTGTGGGTCTAGTATTTACATTATTTAACTTTATGCTGAATTTGCTGTTTGTATGAATGAGGAGATCTGGTTAAATACATTTCTACTTCTCTGGAAATTTCTGAAAACAAAGCAAAACTAGGAAGAAGGCAACAACTTACACAATGAGTATAATTTAGAATTTAAATACATTAATTATGATAAAATATAAATGTGAATAGGACAAAACCACTTGTCTTTAAAGTCTACACGTATTCATATTCCTGTTACATTAGAAGGTTTTTGCTTGAGTTTCTTAATTTCTCTCTTGTTGAATTTATATATTAATATGCTATGGATTATGATGTTATTAAACACACATTAGAAGTAATATAGGCAAATTTGTTTCATAGAAGCTTCAACCAAAAGGAGCAACTTATGTTAATGTGATCAACTCATTTTACCATGTGCAATGTACACATTTTATATAAGCTGTGCCACAGAAATAAAAAATAATAAAAGTAACAAAAGTGTGTTGAAAATTGCTTTGGGGCAGGTGGTGGAGTTTAAAGGCACAGTCCTTTCATTTTTGCTTTAAATAGTCAGCTCCCCGCCATTGCAGTAGAGTTGCTTTGTCCTTTAAGTTCATTTTGACCTTTTAGTTCCTTCCACCCTCCCATCTGTCCTGGCCCAGAAAGCAGGTGTGGGAGGAAATTGGTTTCTGTATGAACTCTCCTCCCAGCCACAATCATCTCAGGTTCACTCCACCCTCACGATCCTGTGCTAAGCTTTGTGTCCACACGAAAACCCTAACGCACGTCCCCATGAAAACCCCAATTTAATTCTGCATTTTCTTATGCTTAAAATGAATTCATCTTCAAAAAAAAAGTTTGCCTATTTCTTCCCCCTTAAAGACCCATACACAGTTTGGAAAGTGCTTGAAGGCAGAATGACGTGATAGGTCCTTGCGAGGTTTCTGAGAGGGCACGAAGTCGACTGGTTTTTGTCCTTCCCCCACCCCCCCCACCCCCCCACCCCGCTTTAGAAATGTGAAAGCTGGCAGGCGTGTCTTAAACTCACTCTGGACGGCAGGTGGACATAATGACCTCTAAGCTGATGAGCTCACACCCCACCCTCACTTGCACATACCGGTTTAGTTTCTGAGGTGAGACTTTCAGGCTTATTTTTCAGGAGGTGGTGACTGCGAATAGAGGAATAGACTGTGAATCGAGGAATCGTCCCCACTGCTCACTGACTTTAACCTGGTGTCTCTCTGGCCAAGACAGGAGAGTCACACCTGAGGGGAGGTGTTCACTCTGAACCCACAGCTTCAAGGACGTTCTAGACTCAGGTGGAAGGAATATCTCTGGATTGTAGCTAAAACTTTCCCCCGCCCAGAGATATGTACAGGTTGAAGGGCTTCCCCCGATGTTTTGGCAATAAGAAGAAAATCATTTCTCCTCGGGGCATTTGGAATGGGCAAAATAAACATTCTGTGCACAGCTGCAGCTCCCAAGCCTTTAATGATTTCACTGGGCGGATGGAGGGTCTGGCCCGACACGGAATGTCAGACTTGGAGGCTTGATCTCTATAAGTATTTGTGTCCACGATACCTGAATAATCACTCCAAGTACCACCTGCTGGGGCCTCATTTTTCTTTTCATTTCTTAAAAAAAAAAAAAAAGACTCCCCGTCGTCTAGGCAAGTGGAGAGAACTGATTAACTCCAGGGAACGCTTGCAGATCAGCAGACCCCTGGTGGTGCAGACGCCAAGCGTAGACGAAGCCCTGGGGGCACCCCAAGGTGTCATCTCCCCGAGCGACAGCGTGCACCTCTCACATTAACAGCCCTTGGTTCCGCTTGGGTCTCTCCCATCCCCGGCCCCCTAGTCCTGAGCCCTGGCCACCATCTCACCTTCTCTCCTTCCACGCCCTGGACCAAGCGTCCCTTCTGGCAGGTGGGGTTGGGGAATGTTTAGTCTTCCGGGAAGGGGTCAACAGGGTTAATGATGAAAGTCCGCGCAGGTGGGGCCGCCCCGGGCAGCGGTGGGTGTCGGAGGTGAGGGGGCGCTGTTCGGGCAGCAGTGCGCGGGGTGGCGGGCGGGAGACCTGCCAGGCTGACAGAGAGGCCGGCCCTAGTGGGGGCCGCTCCGCCGCCGCCGCCGCCGCCGCTGTGATGCGGCGCCGGTGCTGCGCCGGGCGGCGGAGTCAGATCCTGGGCGCGGGAGCACGAGCTGCAACATCAGCACCGGCGGCGGCACCTGCACCAGCTCCCGGGCCCCGCGCTGCGCTCTCCGACCCGCCGCGCCCGGGGCCGCCGCCCCGTGCTCTCAATGGATGTCAAGGCGGCCCCCAACGGGGTGGCCACCATCGAGGACCGGATCCTGCGGATCACCGGCTACTATGGCTATTACCCGGGTTACTCCAGTCAGAAAAGTAAGATGCCGCGGGGCTGACTTGCTCCAGGCGCCGGAGGGGTGGGATGCGGGAGGGCGCGCCGTCCGGACACCTGCAGCCCTGCTGGCGTGGCTAAAGCCAATCTCCTGGCAGTGGGGCTACCGGGGCTAAAAGTGTGTTCGCTGTCCTCGGTGCTGAACCATGAGAGAGAACGGGTGTCCGGACTGTTGGCGCCTCGGACTTTGGAAATAGTGGTAGCCTTGGGGGCAGAAGCGCAGAGGGAACCGGGTGAGCGCTCCTGACGGCCGTCGGCCGGCTCACCCCAGCCTTATTCACGACCGAGCAGGCTAACGTGGCCGTTTACTTAGCGAGACTCAGCCCTTGGGGCTGCACTGCCCCAAAGTCCCTACTGGGTGCCAGGCTGCGGGCTGGGCGCTGTGGAGGCTCGGAGGTGGAGCTGGCGGCGGAGGCCGACCCAGACGTGGGTCCCGAAGCCGATGGGTCAGACTGTTCACTCCAGGCTGTTGAGACGTTGCCAGCGCGGGAATTACTCTTGTTAAAATGTTTCTGGGAGGCTGTCCACCTCGGGCAGAGAAGGAACCTGGCCAGGGCTCCGAGTCTGGGAGCTTGGAGCCAGAGACCCGTGAAAAGACTGGGGGCTGGGGTGAGTGAGAGGGGGAGGCGCGACCGGGCCACCCCCGCAGCTGCCCGTCGCACGTCGCGGCTACCGCTGAGCCGGAGCGGGCCGCTCTGCGCGGTCCGCCTTTCTTCCGGCTAAGCGAGGTCATGCGGTGCGGACGCTTTCACGTTTCTGGAGCAGTTTTGCGGAGAGGGCGATGAGGTGCGCTCTACTCTGTCCCTCTCTCCCAACACACGAACCCACTGGCTCTGTTTGCTGGGATTAGTTCTGCCGGCGACCCAAGTGAAGCTCGTTTTACTCTGAATTGGGGGAGTAGCTGCGGCTTAATTCCCATGCAGGTGGGATTTCACTTTTTCTCCATCAATGCATTTCTGTCGCCATAGATGGAGCTTCATTGATGTTTTTGCTGTTATTTTTAACCGGAAGCCTTGGACGCTCCTAGATGCATTTCTGATTCGTATTTTTCTGAGACATTTGAGGTACAATCAACGTTACAGTTTCTCTGAAACGAGTAAACCCTAACACATAGAGGGAAAAACACCTTTTTCCTTGTAACTCCTCCCCCTCCCCCCCCCCCCACCGCTATGCTCCATCCCTATTGAGCTTTCTTCCATGGGCTGTCCTCACACAGATATTTTCTAGTTTAATACTTCATTTGGCTTCAGGAAAGGCCCATTTGATTTGGATGGTTTCTGTCTAGCTGTTTTTAGCATTAGATTACGTTATTCATTTTCCATACAAAAGTAATTATATAGTGTTAGAATTTTCTAGAAAGAAAATAACATGCTGTGGAATGTGGTTTGAAGTCTTTATACTATAGACTCAAAACTTCCTTTTTTTTCCTATTGGCAAAGGCTTTTTGTTTTTAACCCTAGAAACTTAAGCGAAGTCACTAGTATACCATGTAGAGATTACTTAGATTTCACCTTTGAATATTTTAATTAGGAACCATGGGATTTTGGTTGCTTAGAAAATGTAGAAGCTGTCTGTGAGATTACAAGACCCAGGGTAGCATATTATTATAGTTCTTATAACAATGGAACTTTGGTTAATAAAGAACAAACCAAAAAGAAAACTGGAAAAGTGACATTTTAGAGACATGTTCATATTATCTTTTCATATTTGCTGAAATAGCTTCACACGTTTCATCTGACGTACAATAACTGGACAAAAAGAGGGAAGAGCACAGGTTAAGACAGTAACTGAAGCTAAAAGGGATAAAGATGCATTTGGCATAGTTATTTGTGACGGACTCTTAGCTAACTTCGGGCCACAGAATTCAAACAGTGAAGGCAGAGAATCTCACAAGGACAGAGAATTATGTGATAGTCAAATACCTTTCAAGGTGTTTAAGCTTTCAGAGGTAGAAAGAGATTGCCATTTTGCAGAGAGGCTAGGAGGAGAGAGAGCTGGAAGAGGGCCAGGCAGCTGAGCACCATGAAATAATCCTGCCCTTAATGCAGGCTTCAACTAGTAAACAAACACATTGAAGCAAACCAGTACAATATGGTCAATTGATTTAGCTGTTACCGGGAATGAGCAACAGCTTGGGGGAATTCTGGAAAGATATTTAGGAAAAGGCTGTGGTGAGGAATATGTAATATGTGAAGGCAAGGTGGCTTTCCCATTTTCTGATGGTCATGTTTGAGACCTCTCTTGATATCAATGCCATTTACTTTTCTAGAGGCAGGTGGGGACTCATCTCTGACAATATGCATTAATGATCAACCTCATGGTAATGTGTCCTGCTGCCACCCCTGCCAATCAGGAAGATGAGTATCTGGCTCAGAACAAATTCTAGTAGTCAGGCTGATGCAAAAAGAAATGTATGTGTACATATATT
This sequence comes from Leucopleurus acutus, assembly GCF_964270905.1. NCBI lineage: Eukaryota > Metazoa > Chordata > Mammalia > Artiodactyla > Delphinidae > Leucopleurus > Leucopleurus acutus. The sequence goes on from NC_139142.1 coordinate 42,788,052, forward strand.
ATGTATGTAAAAGGTGCATACCTATAGAATATACATTGTATACATAAGATATATAAACATGTATAAAAATATATACGCATTATATATAAAAGATATATATATAAAATCATCTCTATACATTTAGATAGATAGATGGGTACAGAGATGATTAAAGCATTAGTCTAACCTCAAGTTACTTATGGTCTGGTAGGGGAAATAGATTTACTCATTCAACAGGTGCTAATTGAGCACCTCCTATGTGCTGGGAATACATCAGTGAACAAAACAGACGAAAGTATTTTCCTTTTTAGAGCTTAAGTTCTAGTCGGAAGAGACAGACAATAATAAATACATACATAAATAAAGTATTGTATTTCAAGGTGATACCTGCTTCAACAAAAATATCAACAAGAGTTAAAAGGCTAAAAAAGTCTGAGGGGGTAGCAATTGTGGAAATTTTAAATAGGGTGGCCAGGGAAGGCCTCACTGAGGAGGTCACAACTGAGCAAAGACCTGAAGGATGTGAGAGAGTTTGCTGTGTAGACACTGGGAGGAAGTCGTTCCGGGCAAAGGGAACAGCCCATGCAAAGCTCTGAGGTGGAGCATGCCGGGCCTGCTAGAGAAGGAGTGGGGAGGCCTGCATGGCTGAAGTGGGGTAAATAATTGGGCGAGTGGTTGGAGATGAGGACACTATGGATACAGGGGCTCACATGAAGTAGCACCTTACCGGCCATTGTAAGTCCTTTGGCTTGTACTCAATGAAATTGGGAGCCTTTGCAGGGTTTTGACAGAGGAGTGATGTGACTTGACTTACATTTCAAAAGGATCAACTTGACTGCTCTATTGGGGCAGAGGTGGAAGCAGAGAGACTAGTTAGTATGTCACTGTAATAACCAAGGTGGGAGATGATGGTGGCCTGAACCAGAGGTGTAGCAGTAGCAGAGGTGAGAGGTGGTCAGATTCTCTATATATTTGAAATTAGATTCTCTATATACTTGAAATTCTCTATATATCTGAATAGGGTTTCCTGATAGTTGGATATGGTATCTGCAAGAAAGAGAGGAGTAAAAAAGTGATTCCACCTTTTCTAGTTTGACTGGATTTGAGTTGCCAATGGCTAAAGTGTGGCAAGATTCAAGGCAGAGAAGTTTAGGGAGTCAAGGGGTAAGGATACATCTTGGGAGGTTTAAATGTAATTGGAGACGTAGAATAATCTTGGAGTTCAGAGGAGATGCCTGACTGGAGATATAAATTAGGGATTTTCCAGTATTTGGATGGTTATTTATAGTCTAAGACTAAAGAGATCTCCAAGGAGTCAACGTATATAGAGAAGAGAAGAGGAGAAAGGACTGACTCTGGGGCACTGAGACATTAAGAGGGTGAGAAGAAGAGGGGCATATGATACCCTAGAAGCCAGTGAAGACTTTCAGAGGGAAGAGATTAGCCGAGTCCAATGCTGCTGAAAGGTCTAGAAAATAAAAACTGATAACTGACCATGAATTTGGCAACTGGACATCATTGGCTACCTTGACAGGAATACGTAAGGTGGCAGAAGGTGGATTAGAATGTGCTTAAGCAAGAATTAGAGGGAGGAATTGGAAATGTGAGTATAGACAATTCTTCAATGATTTTTGTGCAAAGGGGGGCAGAGGAAATGGGAGTAGTGGGGTTAAGAAAGTTGTTTTTTTTTGTAAGATGGGAGGCAATTGCAGGATGTTTGCATGATCATGAGAATGATTCAATAGAGAAAGAAAAATCAGTGATGTTGGAGAGATAGTGTACCAAAACTAGTGCACAAAGGAAGGGACATCACTTTAGATAGGAACATGGATATAGGGCAGAAGGTGTGGATGAAGGGTCTAGAAGGAGGATAACTGAGATTGTGGGAGTCTGGTGAGATTGCTTTCATTTTCTCCAAATAGGAAGCAAGGTCATCAACTGAGAGTGAGGATAAAGGAGGAGGTGGTAGATGTTGGAGGAAAGAGAAGGTGTGAATTGTTCTATGGGGAGAGGAAACAGACTGAGGAAGTACAGTGAAGTTGTCTGGCTGCCTTAAAGGGCACGTTTAGTTTCTGGTCAGAAATTTGAAGCGAGACCAGTCAGTAGGTTGTTATGCTCATTGACACTGTGGTGGCGTGGAGCAAGTGAAGAGAAGGATTTAACCAGAGTTTCAGATTATCCAGTGGCTGTAATAATAGCGGCAAGGGAGTTGTGAATGTATGCAAGGAAGGTATTGTAGTGAATGACCATAGCATTTAGAGCTGGTGAATAGAGAAGAGAAAAAAATCGAGATGATTAGGGAGAGTGAAAAGTTGGTAGGATCAATGGATTGGAAATCTCAGTGAGATCAAAGGCTAGTCGGTGGTTAGCTGGGAGATAAGAGGTGATGATCAAAGAGGGTTGTATTACTATAAGAAGTCATTCATTCCATAAGCCAAGTCAAAGGATAAATCCATTTATATTTTACTGTATTCCATTATCAATATTTTTGAGGTGAGTCTTCTTTTTGTGTTTGTATAAGGAGGCAGTATATTGATGTGTAGTGAATTAAACTCTAGGGGTTTGGAAATTTATTCTAGTTAAACCTGCCAGCAACTTGGCTCTGAGACCTGAGACACCTCTCTGTGGCCATCAGTTTCCTTGTTTGTAAAAAAAAAAAAAAAAAGAAAAGAAAAAGGGTAGAAATCACTGTCTTAGGACAGCATGCAGTAGGTCACTTTGACAGCTTTCAAAAACGCCCCACCCTCCATGGAGAAATCTCACTCAGTAAAGTCTATTATGTTTACTTCACCTCTCCTCGCCCCACCTTCCATCTCAGAAGGTGGCCAGCTCCCTCTCTTTGTTCTATGCCTTTTGTGCTTGTTGGCCTTCTGTTTTTTTCTATACGCCACCAGTGACCAGGTTCTGTGGTTATTTTCTATCGGTAGCTGCAAATTTATAGTAAAACTTCTTGTCCTTGCTCTGATCCCAGCTCTGACCATCGCGTTTCCAAAAAGAACTCTACCAACTTCTGGCTCTCTCAATTCTCCAACTATTGCTGTGACTTAGCATTTCCCAAGGTTCCAGACTCAGCTGTCTCCTCTCACTTAATTTTCCCCGAGCAAGTACATTCAGTTTCATGGCTTCACCATCTTCGATGTGTCTGTATTTCTAGGTCCACTTTTTCTGAGCCCAGACCCATATTTCAAATTTCTGCTAGAATTCTTACCTGAGTGTCCCCCTGGCATGTCACACATAAAACTAAATTCATCATCCTGTCCTTAAAATATGGCTTTTCCTTCTTATTATGCTTTTTAGCTTCCAATATCTGTATCTAACCAATTGCTCAGAAACCTGGAGTTATCCTCAAACTCTGCCCTTCCCCCTTCTCCTATATTCAGTTAACAAGTCCTATCTATTTTACCTCACATATGTGCTTTCCATCCCTATTATCACTGCCTTAGTTCTATCCATTGTATCTTTTTTAAAAACATCTTTATTGGAGTATAATTGCTTTACAATGTTGTGTTAGTTTCTGCTGTATAACAAAGTGAATCAGCTATACATATACATATATCCCCATATCTCCTCCCTCTTGCGTCTCCCTCCCACCCTCCCTACCCCACCCCTCTAGGTGGTCACAAAGCACTGAGCTGATCTCCCTGTGCTATGAGGCTGCTTCCCACTAGCTATTTTACATTTGGTAGTGTATATATGTCCATATCCATTGTATCTTTCACCCAATCTCAAATCTTTTTAATCCAGTATGCACACCTTAAGAACATTCAATTCCCTAAAATGCAAATCTTCCTCTCATATCCCTGATCAAATGCCAGGAATAAATCTTCATTTTCTGTGGAATAAAGTCCAAATTCCTTAGCATGCCACAATCTGAGCCCAGCTTACATTGTTCTATTTTAGCACATGTTTTCCCCTCTAATTGCCAAAGTAATGCATGCTTAATGCAGAAAATCTGGAAGGCAGAGACGCAAAGAGAGATTAAAAACAAAATTACTTATAATTCTACCAGCCAGAGGTGATTAGTGTTAACATTTTGGCTAACACTACCCTTTCAGTCTATTTTATATCCATAGACCCGTGCAGGTGCTGTTTATTTTGTACTGAACATTTCTCTCGTTGGTCTATATATTTTAATAAGTGAAATTTAATGTATGCAAAATCTTCCATATATTTAAACACCTTAATCTACTTACATTGTTGAATTTTTCATCCAGTTTTTAATTTCATATCTCACATAGCCTCCACTAACCCTGAACATAGTCGCATCAAGCTGCTCATTGTTTTAATAACATTCTTGTCCCCATGTTCTTCAGGTCCTCAGTGCCTTTTTACACTATGGCCTGAATGGCTTCGTCTCCCCATGTCTCCTTTTTCCCTCTTTGGAAAGCTCCTATTTATCTTTAAAGGCCAAGTTCACATGCGCTGTCCTCTGTAAAGCTTCCTGATTGCCCCAGGCTGGGTTAATCCTCCCTCTGTGCTCCTGTAATACTGTGTACTCACCTCTGCTCCAGCATTTAGCACACTATTTTGGGCTGTTTACTTTTCACAAGACTGCTTCACCCACGGAGCTTGGGGAGGGAAGGGACTTATCTTTATTTATTTTTATCTTAGGCAAAGTGAAAGTGTACTGGAGTACATTCTGGGTGCTCAATGAAGTTTATTGTACTAATGAATGAATGATTATAGTTTCTGTTGAAGAAATTGGAGAGTTAATTATTGCCACACAGAAAAAGTGTACATGGTGGTAGTGATTGGAGGGAAAGAAAAAATCACCAGCTATGAATGAATTAAACAGATGTGCCTATTCAGAGAATGAGAATAAACCAAATGGTATTTTATGATCACTTTACCTTTGGGTCCTTATTGCCTTTATAACCTTTTCTGTACTTGAATGGGGAAAAGGCAATTTTTTAAATACAAAATAGTATAAAGTTATTAGAATTCTAAGAAATAAAGTGTGGTCCTTCCCCCCTCGTGAAGTGGTTAGTATTGGTCTTCATGGTACGATATTAATATAACACTTCAGCACTCTAACTGGCATTAAGTTATAAAACTGTCTCATACTAGTGAAATGAATGCAATAAATATTTCTCCCAGTTCATAATCTTTTTATACCTTGATAATAAGCTTTATGCTTCTTTGTATATGACAGGTAGCATTTTATAAACAGTTATAAATAATTACCATTGATACGTAGTAAGAAGTCTTTGTAACATAGTTTTAAACTATAACTTGTAAGGTCTACATTGATACTGAATATCATCGTATATGTTATTGATGTTGCATAATGTAGTTTCTACAATGTTTATTCTGATATGTATTTTTCATTTAAAATATAAATTTACATATAAACTTGATATTTGTATTGTAAAATACTACTGCTACTAATAGCTAACACATGGGTTTAACATTAAGCGTCAGATAAACTTTCTTTAGAAAGCCCATCTAAGACCTGTTTGAGGCCATAAGGTCTAATGCAAAGACCACAAGCCCCTGCTCTGCTACTTGCTAGACTTTTAAACTCACATAAGTAACTTATCCTCTCAGATCAAAAGTTTTGTTCCTGTAAAATGGAAATAGTAATAGTTGCATCACGGGTCATTGGGAGGGTTATATAAGATAACATATGTAAAATGTCTGACACAACGCGCAGTTCAGTGTATGGAAGCTGTTGTGATCATGGAGGAAACCAGTTGAATCGGCTTCATGACTTCAAAAAGGCTTGCTCACTTTTTTCTTGTAAGTAAATGGTTTACCACTTACATTTTTTTCCTATCCAATGTTGTACTCTGAATTATTATTGAAAATTGTGTTACAGCAATGTTAAAGATAATTTACAAATTATCCAAGTCTGCAATGGTTTTTATTTTGCCATTAGAAGGTTGCCTTCTACTTCTTACCACTTTCTGGCTTACCTGGATCGCCCCTGGGGATAGGTTAAAATGGGCTGGAGCCATTTGTGATGAGATTATTCCCAATGGGCTGATCCAAAATAGAGGAGACAAATCTAGGGCTTATGGGTGACAGGATGGGTCTGCATGTCTGGAGGTGCAGATACCCAGACATCAACGTAGAGAAAAGCGCAGGGGTTGGGGGAGGGATGTGGACAAATTGGGGGAGAGAGTGGGGGAGGGGAAGGGTGAAATCCCAGCTGAAGATGAGTAGCATGGGATGAGGTGGGTTTATACAGGATTGGGAGGGCAAATAGGTGGAGAAGAAGCGAAGGCTGATAATTAATTGGGGACTAGTCTGCTGGAAGTTTCATTGTTCCTTTTTACATGTGGAGTCTTTTTATTTTTATTTTTTCAAAAGTGAATAGCCTTTTGTTTCCTAGTTATGGTTAAATCCTTAAACTCCTGGGATTTCCTGTGCCCCGTTACATGTGGAGTCTTAAAGGGGTAGTTGCTTTTCGGTCTATTTATATAGTGGTGAACATTACAGATAGGATATTTTAAATTCTACTTTTAAAAATACGTCATTATGATATAAACACATTTACATAGTCTTCGAAGTTATAATTCTGTTATGTTATGAAGTATTTAACTACTTAAAGACACAGAATAATATAGAGAAAAAGGAAAATAATCCTGTCACTGTAACATGACTACCGTTATTTCGGTTAATTTCCTTCCAATCTTCGTAATGCACGTAGGGCTTCACTTCTTGATTTATTGACAAATATAAACTAGAGTGTAGTCATAATTCTGATATATACAATTTTGTGCCCAGCTTCTTTCCCACTTGACATTTTAGGATAAGCGTTTTTCATTTTGTTGCCTTCATCTGCTTGCAGAGCCTGGAATTAGATTCCCTTTCAGAGATCTTGGCTTAAAGAATTTGGGCAAGCTGGTTCTCAGTTCTTTGAGACTAAATGAAATGGAGAGACCTGGAGTGTTAGTGAGGGCTTGTTTGGTTTCTTATCACAGGGTTCCACTTGAACTGGCTTAAGCAAAAATGGAAGTGACTGCAACGATACTGTGAGTCTTCCATGGATTTTAAGGCCAGGGATTAGGTGGGATAAGCGTCAGGTCCCGGACTGTTGTAGGGAAGATAGGAAGCCCTCTTTCTCTGCCTTTCATCTCTTTTTTTTTCTGGCATATGTTCTCCATTCTTGTCTCTTGCTGCAGACTGGCTTTCTCTATTCCTTGTCCAAATGGTTGAAAATAGCCTCTGCAAGCAGTTCCAATGTTTACATGTCCTCTATTCAAGAGAGCAGACAGATTGAGCAAGAATCTCTTCTAAATCCAGATTCCCAGGGAAAGGGACTCTTTGGCCCAATTTGTGTCAAGTGTACACTCTCGATCCTATTGACTGTGGTGGTCTGGGGCAGGGTCAAGTTATGCCATCACGGCTGCCAGAGGCTTTCTCCTGTAACCCTACCGACAGTAGGGCAAGAGGTAGTTTCCAGAGAAAAGGAGTGATTGGCTGGACAGTCAATAGCTATTTGGTTCACTGAGCTTTGCATAAACAGTTTTTCATATTAAATCATAGGCTTCAATCAAGATCCAATCTTTCTTCTGGTCTGATAGTCCTTATAATGTACCTACATAATATCTAGTGAGGTTATAGATAGTGTATTCCTAAACTGAGAAAATCCAAGTGTTTGTTTAGAGTATAAGTCCCTAGGGAGTTCTGTTTAAAAGTACTCAATAGCACTGCAGACTGCTTATTAAGTTTTATTGAAGTGCTGCTGGTTACATCAAAATTGGAAGACGTATTTCTTTTCCTAGGTAGGATAGGGCAACACACCAGTTCCTTCAGACTCAAGGTATAGTAACTGAGGGTGACATTTAACACTGTATACTTTAAACAGGGATTGAAAATTACAGTATTCTGCAGTCTGGGATTTTCTATATTTAGTTCTGGGCTAATGCCAAGGTGGCACTACTGAGGGTCAATAATGGTTTTATGGTTCTGAAAACCACACATACTAAGAAATCTTTATCTCTTGTGAAGCTAAGATTCCTAAGGGTGGTAGAGCCTGCACGTTTTTGCTGCTGATGCCTTGCTCCAAGTCACGTGACTTTGGTATCTATCTTGCATTTTTGTTCACACCCATGTTTTACACTGGCATTCTAGAGGAAAGATCCAGATCGGATGAGCCGGGAACCATTTGGAGCACCGTCTTCCCTGCTGGAGTAATGGTGGCAGATGCTAAAGAAGCAATATATACATCTAAAATGAATTATTATTTCTCAGGGACATTTTAGAACAAATATATTTAGAAGTTGAGAACTTTTTATTTCTCCTTAATTAAAAAAAATTGTGAATGCCTCAAGTGGGAGCTTCTTGTCTTTCTCCTTTCTAGTCCACATCCACAGAGCAGTCACTGTGATATTTTAGAAACATTAATTGGATCATGCCATTCCTCTGGTTAAAGTCTTCAAGGGCTTCTCATATTTCTTTGGAAAACTATAAAAGCCTAAACCTAGCCTACATGGTCCTACGTGGTTGGATTCTTCTGATGGCATCACGCTTGCATGCCCACGTGATGCTCTGGTCATGCTGGCACGTTCTCCAGGTCCTTTCCTTCCTCCAGGCTGATGAACAAGCTCTTCCCTCTTCCTGGTGCTGTCACCTGGCTGGCTCCTCACCAGCCCTCAAGTCTCATATTAAGTGCCACTGCCTCAGGCTTCCAGCTTTGCACCTCTCTCATCTCATGTACTTTTCCTTTATAGCACTTACTGCAAACTGTGATTGCAATTTATGTTGATTCTTGTGACTGACAATGTCTTTCCTGCCTGCTACTCGCTTAGCTCCATAAGGGAAGGGATGGATCTGTTTTGTTCAGCACTATGTACCCAGCACACAGAACAGTACCTGAACACTCCATAAATATTTGCTGAGGGATTAAATCTTGTTAAAAATTTAGAATAGGGCTTCCCTGGTGGCGCAGTGGTTGAGAGTCCGCCGGCCGATGCAGGGGACATGGGTTCGTGCCCCGGTCTGGGAAGATCCCACATGCCGCGGAGCGGCTGGGCCCGTGAGTCATGGCCGCTGAGCCTGCGCGTCCGGAGCCTGTGCTCTGCAATGGGAGAGGCCACAATGGTGAGAGACCTGCGTACAGCAAAAAAAAAAAAAAAAAAAAAAATTAGAGTAGACTTAAGAAACCCCCAACATTTTACTTCGAATGATTTTAGACTTACAGGAAAGCTGCAAAGATAGTTCACAATGTTTCTGTTCACCCCTCACCCAGTTTCCCCTATTATTATTATTTTATATTACCAATGTGTATTTGTCAGAACTAAGAAACCACTATTGGTACATTACCATTAATTAAACTCTAGGCTTTATTTGGACTTCACCAGTTTTAAGGTTTGCCTGCTGTTCCAGGATCCAAACCAGTGTACTCTATTGCACTTAGTTGTCATGTTTCTTAAGTAGGCTTTTAATGAACTGAACTTGAAAAGATAATTTCAATTCTATAGGAACTTCCTGGCCATTTTTTTAGGGCTTGGGTCAGATCACGTTTGAAATTTTAATTACTAGTTTTCAAGGTAACATTGGATTAAATTCATGTTAGAAATGACCTGTGACTTGACATGGTAATTACATACTATTTTAGAGGACTGTTCTATAGTGTAGAACACTTGTTTTTAATGTTTCTGCCTTTTAACATTTTAGAGGAACATAGGCATTTTTGAAAATCTAAATAAAACTATAAATTACTCCCCCCATGTACATATACACCAAATATTTTCATGCAGTTCATTTTATTACACTGGAAATTTATTATTTCATAGGAACATGCTATAAAAGTGATAATTCCAATGAGTCATATCTGTTTTTCTATTTTATGAGAATGTATGTGAAATTTGATGGTAATATCTGGAAAAATTGAAATAATTAAAATTTGTTAACTAAAATGAATTTCAGTTTTATTCAGTTTTCAAAAGTGGATTTTAGTGAGAAAGCTCTCATAGTTTGGATTGAATAAGAAGCTGAAAATTTGGGGTGGTCTTAGGCATGAGAATATGCAGCTCATCTTTGATATTCAGTTTACTGCAACTTGGTTAAAATATTAACACTTTCTAAAAACTCTGACTTACAAGGATACGAGGTAGCAAATGAAATTAGAGACCCCATAGCTTATTTGGCAGGGAAAGGTGGATTTGTATCAAGAAACTTCTTGAAGACTCTTCAAGTTGAATTAATGTCACATCATTTCATTCGTACGCAAGTCACTGAGGTCATCTTTGAGGCAAGATCTGCATCATCCATGCTGTCTTTGTCAGCAAAAAAAGAATGATGAATCCATATTTCATTTTAAGTTTGTCTAAGCAGAATTCGTCTTCAAATATATCTTGCAGTGTATCTAGGTACTTCCAGATAGTTTGTCTGCACAGACATTTTATGACATATCACTCTGTATCCTTATTTTCCTGAGGAGCTCTATTTCCAAAAGACCTTGTGGTTTTCAGCTGCATTATAATAATGACTTTAAGGCTTTCAATGAAAAATTGTATCATTTTTGGCCGCACAGCATGCGGGATCTCAGTTCCCCGACCAGGGGTCGAACCCGCACCCCCTGCAGAGGAAGCACAGAGTGTTAACCACTAGACCACCAGGAAAGTCCCCCCAAATTGTATCATGTTCATATCCATAAGGTAAGCAAAGTGAAGAATGAAGTTCTCCTTATTGAACAACTAAGGATGGGCTTCACATTTTTTTCCTCAAGGTGATACAAATGTCCTTCAAAGATTTCAAGTCAAGATTTCTGAAAAGATACTAGCTTCAAAGTAGTCAAAGAGAAGTCCACATTCTCTTCACTGGCTCTGATGGAATTGACTTTCAAGGTAATAGAAAAGGTTTCTTGTTGGATCATTGGCAATATTTTAGGTTACTACATGCAGCAAGTTACACTGATTTGCAAAGCTACTCTCATCACCAAAGCAGTACAACCTACTTTCCTCCCCATATGCAGTTTGTTTGACATACAAACGTTCATGTTTCCTAAAAAGCTCACAGAATAGGTGTTCTCCTTAGGTGACACTCATCTACATATAATAGAAAATCAGGAGTTGTGAGATATGCAGTCATTTGCTAAAGGGAAATAGCATAGCTGCCAGTATCTCCAATGTTTGCACCAAAATTATGGCAAAAGAGCAAGTTTTGAGAGGACTTTATTTGATAAAGGCACTGCTCCCATTTTTACCCCCTGACGCAGACCACAAACTAGTTTATCCTTTTCCAGGGCAGACTGGTTCCCAAGGTCTCCCCAGGTTGAATTTTAAAAAATTATTTATTTATTTGAGTATAGTTGTTTTACAATGTTGTGTTAGTTTCTGCTGTACAACGAAGTGAATCAGCTATATGTATACATATATCTGCTCCCTCTTGGACCTCCCTCCCACTCTCCCTCCCCAATCCCACCCATCTAGGTCACCACAGAGCACTGAGCTGAGCTCCCTGTGCTATACAGCAGGTTTCCACCAGCCATCTATTGATATTTTACACATAGTAGTGTATATATGTCAATCCTAATCTCCTGTTTGTCCCACCCTCTGCTTCCACCTCTGTGTCCACATATCTGTTCTCTACATCTGTGTCTCTGTTCCTGCCCTGCAAATAGGTACACCTGTACCATTTTTCTAGATTCCAAATATATGCGTTAATATATGATATTTGTATTTCTCTTTCTGACTTACTTCACTTTGTATGACAGTCTCTAGGTCCATCCACGTCTCTGCAAATGTCACAATTTCGTTCCTTTTTATGGCTGAGTAATATTCCATGGTATATATATACCACATCTTCTTTATCCATTCATCTGTTGATGGACTTTTAGGTTGCTTCTGTGTCCTGGCTATTGTAAATAGTGCTGCAATGAACATTGTGGTGCATGTGTCTTTTTGAATTATGGTTTTCTCAGGGTATATACCCAGTAGTGGGATTGCTGGGTCATAGGGTAATTCCATTTTCAGTATTTTTAAGGAACCTCTGTACTGTTCTCCATAGTGGCTGTATCAATTTACATTCCCACCAACAGTGCGAGAGGGTTCCCTTTTCTCCATACCCTCTCCAGCATTTATTGTTTGTAGATTTTCTGATGATGGCAATTCTGACCAGAGTGAGGTGATACTCCATGGTAGTTTTGATTTGCATTTCTCTAATAATTAGTGGTGTTGAGCATCTTTTCATGTGCCTCTTGGCCATCTGTATGTCTTCTTTGGAGAAATGTCTATTTAGACCTTCTGCCCACTTTTTTTTTTAACATCTTTATTGGAGTATAATTGGTTTACAATGGTGTGTTAGTTTCTGCTGTATAACAAAGTGAATCAGCTATACATATACATATATCCCCATATCTCCTCCCTCTTGCGTCTCCCTCCCACCCTCCCTACCCCACCCCTCTAGGTGGTCACAAAGCACAGAGCTGATCTCCCTGTGCTATGCAGCTGCTTCTCACTAGCTATCTGCCCATTTTTTGATTGGGTTGTTTGTTTTTTTGATATTGAGCTGCATGAACGGTTTGTATATTTTGGAGATTAATCCTTTGTCAGTTGCTTCATTTGCAAATAGTTTCTCTCATTCTGAGGGTTATCTTTTCATCTTGTTCATGGTTTCCTTTGCTGTGCAAAAACTTTTAAGTTTAATTAGGTCCCATTTGTCTATTTTTGTTTTTATTTTTATTACTCTAGGAGGTGGGTCAAAAAGATTTTGCTGTGATTTATGTCAAAGAGTGTTTTTCCTATTTTTTCCTCTAAGAGTTTTATAGTGTCCAGTCTAACATTTAGGTCTTTAATCCATTTTGAGTTTATTTTTGTGTATGGTGTTAGGGAGTGTTCTACTTTCATTCTTTAACATGTAGCTGTCCAGTTTTTCCAGCACCACTTATTGAAGAGACTGTCTTTTCTACATCATATATTCTTGCCTCCTTTGCCATAGATTAGGTGACCATAGGTGCGTGGGTTTATCTGTGAGCTTTTTTTTTTTTTTTTTGCGGTACGTGGGTCTCTCACTTTTGTGGTCTCTCCCGTTGTGGAGCACAGGCTCCGGACGCACAGGCTCAGCGGCCATGGCTCACAGGCCCAGCCGCTCCACGGCATGTGGGATCCTCCCAGACCGGTGCACGAACCCGTGTCCCCTGCATCGGCAGGCGGACTCTCAACCACTGCGCCACCAGGGAAGCCCGTGTGAGCTTTTTTTTTTAACATCTTTATTGGAGTATAATTGGTTTACAATGGTGTGTTAGTTTCTGCTTTAGAACAAAGTGAATCAGTTATACATATACATATCTTCCCATATCTCTTCCCTCTTGTGTATCCCTGCCTCCCATCCTCCCTATCCCACCCCTCTAGGTGGTCACAAAGCACTGAGCTGATCTCCCTGTGCTATGTGGCTGCTTTCCACTAGCTATCTATTTTACATTTGGTATTGTATATATGTCCATGCCACTCTCTCACTTTGTATCTGTGAGATTTCTATCATGTTCCATTGATCTATGTTTCTGTGCCAGTACCATACTGTCTTGATTATTGTAGCTTTGTAGTATAGTCTGAAGTCGGCAAGCCTAATTCCTCCAGCTCCATTTTTCTTTCTCAAGATTGCTTTGACTATTTGGGGTCTTTTGTGTTTCCATACAAATTGTAAAATTTTTTGTTCTAATTCTGTGAAAAATACCATTGGTAACTTAATAGGGACTGCATTGAATCTGTAGATTGCTTTGGGTAGTATAGTCATTTTCACAATATTGATGCTCCCAATCTAAGAGCATGGTATATCTCTCCATCTGTTTGCGTCATCTTTGATTTCTTTCATCAGTGTTTTATAGTTTTCTGAGTACAGGTCTTTTGCCTCCTTAAGTAGGTTTATTCCTAGGTATTTTATTCTTTTGGTTATGATGGTAAATGGGATTATTTCCTTAACTTCTCTTTCTGGTCTTTCATTGTTAGTGTGTAGGAATGCAAGAGATATCTGTGCATTAATTTTGTATCCTGCATCTTTACCAAATTGATTGATGAGCTTTAGTAGTTTTCTGCTGGCATCTTTAGGATTTTGTATGTATAGTATCATGTCATCTGCAAACAGTAACAGCTTTATTTTTTCTTTTCTAATTTGGATTCCTTTATTTCTTTTTTTTCTCTGATTGCCATGGCTAGGACTTCCAAAACTATGTTGAATAAGAGTGGTGAGAATGGACATCCTTGTCTTTGTCCTGACCTTAGAGGAAATGCTTTCAGTTTTTCACCATTGAGAACGATGTTTGCTGTGGGTTTGTCATATATGGCCTTTATTATGTTGAGGTAGGTTCCCTCTATGTCCACTTTCTGGAGAGTTTTTTATCATAAATGGGCACTGAATTTTGTCAAAAGCTTTTTTTCTGCATCTATTGAGATGATCATATGGTTTTTATTCTTTAATTTGTTAATATGGTGTATCACATTGATTGATATACGTATATTGAAAAATCCTTGCATCCCTGGGATATATCCCACTTGATCATGGTATATGATTGTTTTAACGTGTTGTTGGATTCTGTATGCTAGAATTTTGTTGACGATTTTTGCATTGATGTTCATCAGTGATATTGGTCTATACTTTTCTTTTTTTTGTGATATCTTTGTCTGGTTTTGGTATCAGGGTGATGGTGGCCTCGTAGAACGAGTTTGGGAGTGTTCCTCCCTCTGCTATATTTTGGAAGAGTTTGAGAAGGATAGGTGTTATCTCTTCTCTAAATGTTTGAGAGAATTCGCATTTGAAGCCATCTGGTTCTGGACTTTTATGTGCTGGAAGATTTTTAATTACAGTTTCAATTTCATTACTTGTGATTCATCTGTTTATATTTTCTAATCCTTCCTGGTTCAGTCTTGGAAAGTTGTACCTTTCTAAGAATTTGTCCATTTCTTCCAGGTTGTCCATTTTATTGGCATAGAGTTGCTCATAGTAGTCTCTTATGATCCTTTGTATTTCTGTGGTGTTCGTTGTAGTTTCTCCTTTTTCATTTATAATTTTATTGATTTGAATATTCTCCTTTTCTTTCTTGATGAGTCTGGGTAAAGGTTATCAATTTTGTTGATCTCCTCAAAGAACCAACTTTTAGTTTTATTGATCTTTGCTATTTTCTTGGTCGTTTCTATTTCATTTATTTCTGCTCTGATCTTTATGATTTCTTTCTTTCTACTAACTTTTTTTATGTTCTTCTTTCTCTAGTTGCTTTAGGTATAAGGTTAGGTTGTTTTTTTGAGACTTTTTTTGTTTTTTGAGGTGAGATTGAATTGCTATAATCTTCCCTCTTAGAACTGCTTTTGCTGTGTCCCATAGATTTTGGGTCGTCATGTTTTCATTGTCATTTGTTTCTAGGTATTTTTTGATTTCCTCTTTGATTTCTTCATTGATCTCTTGGTTATTTAGTAGTGTATTGTTTAGCCTCCATGTGTTTGTGTTTTTCACAGTTTTTTCCCCTGTAATTGATTTCTAATCTCATAGTGTTGTGGTCGGAAAAGATGCTTGATACAATTTCAATTTTCTTAAATTTTCCAAGGCTTGATTTTTGACACAAGATGTGATCTATCCTGGAGAATGTTCTCTGTGCACTAGAGAAGAATGTGTAATCTGCCTCTTTTGGGTGGAATGTCCTATAAGTATCAATTAAATCATTTGTTGAGACGTGGATGGATCTAGCGATTGTCATACAGAGTGAAGTAAGTCAGAAAGAGAAAAACAAATATCGTATATTAACGCATATATGTGGAACTTAGAAAAATGGTACAGATGACCCAGTTTGCAGGGCAGAAATTGAGACACAGATGCAGAGAACAAACATATGGACACCAAGAGGGGAAAGTGGCGGGGGGGTGGGTGGGATGAATTGGGAGATTGGGATTGACATATATACACCAATATGTATAAAATGGATAACTAATAAGAACCTGTTGTTTAAAAAAATAAATAAAATGAAATTCATTTAAAAAAAAAGGCTGGAAAAGGCCTTGGGATTGGGGCTTAGGCAGGGGCAGGGCTTAGGCCAGGTGGGGCCTAGGCTCAGCACAGACAGAGGGAGCCCTGGAGGGCAGGGGTTCAGGCCCAGGAACCCAGCAGGCTTGCCAGGGCCTGAGTGGGTGGGGGAAACACTGGATGCATTTCCCTCTGATCTCCTGATCCCCTGAAGGACCCTGTCCCTGCTCACCCCTGCTCCATGGGTGGGCCCCTTGAGTGTGGGAACCCTTCTCCTCCCCCCACTGCCCCTCAGAGGCTCTGGGTCTTGTTCCGCCTCCACTTTTCCTCCCCCCACCTCACTCCCATGCTCCCGGGACCTTCTTAGCCAGAGGGGGCCCTGGAGGGCTGAGGTTTAGGCCTGGGACCCCAGCAGGCTCACCGGGGCGTGAGCGGTTGGGGGAGATGCTAGCTGCATTCCCTCCGATCCCCTGATCCCTTGAAGGTCTCTCCCCGTCCTCACTGATCCCCACACTGTGGGTGGGACCCTCTGATTGTGGGAACCCCTCCCCTCCCCCAGCCACCCCTCAGGGGTGCTGGACCCCTCCTCCCTCCACTTTTCCTTCCCCCCTCCTTCCCCACCAAGTCCTACCTGGTCACACGGGGATTCCTCCTGTCCCTTTAGGTGTCTGAGGTCCCCCACCAGTGCCTGTTAGGTGACCTAGTTGTGAGGAGATACAAACTTCATGTCCTCCTACTCCACCATCTTGGCTCCTCCCCTCTCCCCAGGATGAATTTAGCAGCAAGGAAAGAAAACTCAATCTATATTGACTTAGGCAATGAGGAAATTTATTCTTTCTGAGCAGGAAGTTGAGAGGTGGGGTGGCTGAATTAATGGCTTATGCTGGAATGAAGTACCCAGATTATAATCTTTTCTTTTCTGGTTTCCATCTCTTTATCTGTGTGCTGTACGTTGTAGGATATTTTCTTAACTCTATTTTCAAGTTATTCTATTAAGTTGTTCCCTTAAAGTTGCAGTTGAAGTTATAATAGCTCTTTTATTTTCCTAATATTTCTTTTAAAAATATGGCATCTTATTTTTCCTATGATTATGATCTTCAGAAATAGGCTCATTAAAAGTTGCGTCACTTCTGTTTTCAAGTTGTGTGGACAAAACCCAAAATCCAGCACTTGTTTACAGATGTTTATTGTTTCAGTGAAGGATGTGCTGGGCCATGCTGTGAATGTAGTAAGAGACATTGAATTGTAAATTTTAAAATGGTTAAAATGGTGAATTTTATGTTATGTGAATTTCACCTCAATAAAAAAATTGTTACTATTCTAAAAAAATGTCATCTTATTCTGTTTTATGGATATAATAGCTTCTTTTATTATTCCCTGAGGATCTTAACCATTTTTTGAAAGTTTTATTGTCTTGAATGGGCCACTTCCTCCAAGTTGCTTTCTAAAAGTTTTTATTATTGTTAGCCAATATTCTTGGGTGTTTGGTGATTTTTGTGTATCTGCATGTATTCTGGAGTGGAGGGCTCCAAAACTATTTGGGAGGTGTAAGAATGGTTGAGTTGGTCAGGAACTATGAAGGGTCTTACCCCACTTTCAAACTAACAAGTTAATCTGCTGCATTTTCATAGACGCTACCAGAAGACATGAGATTCCTGGGTCAGATACAAAGGACATTATTACTCACAGTTCAGCAAGGAGCATGAGCTTCCTGTTCACGGTGGTTCCCCTTGCTCCGAAAATTTCACAGGGACAATACAGAGCAAGCAAGGTGGGTCCTCACTATGTAGTGGGTTTATGTCATACCTGAGGACTCCTGAGCTCAAGAAATTCCAATCATTTATAATGGTCTACAGACAAACCTATCCAATCTTTGCTCCAGAGGGAGACATTAGCAAACAAACCTGCCTTCTATTCTAGAGGGAGACAAACTTCACTATACACGGTCTTGAAAAGCTAGTCCAGGACAAAAAGTTGTCAGTTCCTACACAAGATGTTCAGAAATGGAGGAAAGACCAATAGAGAATTATCTCCCAACAGGGGCTTGTCTATCGTGACTTCACTGTCAAATAGCTGAGCTGTTTCCTTGGGAACCTTCAATTTCATTTTTGTGAGATCTGTTCCTTTGGATCATAGAAGGCTTTTCTAATCTCCTGACTGGCTGCTAGCATCCTGCGAACCAAGTAGGAAGGAAGCCCGGGCACCTCACTGAGCAATGTGTGTAGGTTCACCTAATTCCTCCATGATCTTGGTATGGTACCCCAATCTTCAACCATGCCTGGGGTCCCTGTGGACTTCTGTTTGGACCTCTCCAGAGAATAAAGCTCTGGCCTTTGCCAGAGTAGAGGGAGGTGTAGTCAAATGCTGTACAGAGTGAGGATGGGAATTAAGAAGCCATTAGTCTTCTTAAAAAGACTTAAACAAGGCTACTGATTGTAGCCTCACGGTCATCCCTGTTAATTTGGCAACTGGTAAGTTTGGAAAATTCTGTGTTGTAAATTGGACTAATATCGATTTTTCCTACATTCAACTTAGGTTTCAGTTTCTTCAAGCCTGACAAGTCATTTACCACTTTCCAGCTTCAAAAATTTTGTTATTGTTTTCTTTCCTGATTCTTGTTTTTAAAATTGCACTTATTGTCATTTTAGTGGAATTTCCTGAATGAACAAATAGAAGTGTGTGTATTTCAATCTGCTGTCTTTACCAGGAAGAATCATTGTACTTTCTATTCCTAGTCTTTGAAATCTCCCAACTTAAACTAGATCTACCGTAAACCAAGATAAATATCATATTCATAGTGACAGAGTACATTGTCTCTATTTCCTCTCAGTGGGAAGCTATTTTAAGATATCGGGGACTTCCCTGGTGTGCCAGTGGTTAAGAATCCACCTGCCAATGCAGGGGACATGGGTTTGATCCCTCGTCTGGGAAGATCCCACATGCCGTGGAGGAAATAAGCCTGTGCGCCACAACTACTGAGCCTGCGCTCTAGAGCCCTCAAGCCACAAATACTGAAGCCTGTACTCCTAGAGCCCGTGCTCCGCAACAAGAGAATCCACCACAATGAGAAGCCCACGCACTGCAATGAAGAGTAACCCCCACTTGCCGCAACTACAGAAAGTCTGCTCACAGAAATGAAGACCCAAAGCAGCCAAAAATAAATAAATAAAATAAAAAAATTTAAAAAAAAGTGCTAGCATTAAAAAAAATGGCATAACATAGGGGCAAATAATATTGTGCATTATCTATTTCTTGATCTGAATGCTGGTTTCACGGATGTGTTTACTTTATGAAAATATCAAGCAGTGCACTTGAGACTTGTGTACTTTATTGTATGCATGTTATATTGTCATAAAAGGTTTACATTAAAAATTGTACATAACATGGCTGTATGTCAAAGTATTCCAGTTCATTTTACTGTTGTTTTAAATAAAACATGGAATTACCACTTTAAAATATTTTTCAAATTTTCAAAGTAACATAAAATAATTACTTTTGTGTGTTTCCAGTTCACTCACTCCTAAGTGCATCCCCTAATCTCTAAACAGTATGGGGAAAGTGGTTCTCAAATACTTTGCTGCATATTAGAAACACCTGAGAGTTCTAAAAAAATCCCACTGACAAGGCTGCATTTCATCCCAATTAAAACAGAGTCTCTGGGATGGAGACCCAGGCATCAGTACTTTTTAAAGCTCCCCAGGAGAGTCCAATGAAGTTTACAGCCAAGGCTGTAAACACAGGTCTAGGGCGATGCTTCTCAAATTATCTGTGGTGAAGAACCAGTTTGTGTTTTTACATTCCTGACTCATCACAGATCAAAATTCTTGCAAAATCAATAAAAATGAACTAATAGAAAAATAATCATGTGCGGAACAATCACAGCAATGTCAACTTTCTGTCAATTTTTCTCACTGCTTACTCTTGATGTCTATATCTTGCCACAGACTGGTCACAATTCATGGCCAGGACCAATCCATAGAGCACACTTGGGTAGCACTGACTACTCAAAACACTGGAATACTCTCTCTCCTTCCTAGCACAAGCTGGGTATCCATACCCTCTCCTCTCTGTGCAAAGAATCTTTTTGGAGTCTGAGGGGATTTGGCCTGGTACATGTCATGTGTGCTCCCACCATTCTCCACAGCCCCACC
Organism: Leucopleurus acutus; assembly: GCF_964270905.1. Taxonomy (NCBI): domain Eukaryota; kingdom Metazoa; phylum Chordata; class Mammalia; order Artiodactyla; family Delphinidae; genus Leucopleurus; species Leucopleurus acutus. The sequence continues at coordinate 42,808,079 of NC_139142.1, forward strand.
GACACTTTGCGTCCACTCAGATGTTGGGGGCACTGAAAGCATGGGCTGAAAACCATTGTTAATAAGCCATGAGTTCGTTTGAGATTTTCCAAGTATTGTTTTTGCTCAGCTGTATTAATTCAAGAAAAACTCTTGACTACTAAAATCTTAGAATGTGATCTCATGTATATCTGTAGTGGATCTGATCTGTAAGTTGTATGTGCAAGTGAATTTCAAAGGAAAATCCACTAAAGACTCTCAGGAACAAAAATTTGCTTTGCTTTTAGTGATTTTGCACCTTAGGCTACAATACAGTGAAAACTCTTCTGTTACTTGGGCTGGAATCTGTAAAGGACAAGTGGAGTTTCACTCCCAGGGGCCTGACTGTTGTGTTTGTAGGACTAAATGAGAGGGAGTGGGCTGCCATAATCTGCTACCCCTGGACACTTGGTCCAGTCATCTGGCAACATGGACATTTACCCATGTGGAAGGAATCCCATTAGGTTTATAAATCATTATAAAGCATGGAATGGAGAACAAGGTTTGGGATTGGAGGGACTTTCATCTGAGGGAGGAGTTCAGAATGACTCAGATGAATCTCCTGATGATGACCTCTTAGCCCCTTCCCTCTGGGATCTTCCTCTTCCTCTTCTTCTCTTTCTCCTTCTTGTCCTTCTCCTCCCCCTTCTTCTTCTTGGCCACATGGCATGAGGGATCTTAGTTCCCCAACCAGGAATCAAACTCGTGCCCCCCAAAGTGGAAGCATGGAGTCTTAACCACTGGACCGCCAGAAGTCCCTGGGAGATTATTCTGATGGTGATGCAGTTGAATTCTGGTTGAAGCAGATTATCTGATTACCATGGTCCAAGACATCTCTGATTTTCTTTTTCCTTTCTAAATCTTGGCTCACCTGTTTTAGAGAATGTGACACAATTATGCTTGTTAGAGAACCAAAGGCCACACCAGATGTTATTAATTCCACTCTCAGTCCCTTGTGTAGTCTTTAATGAAGCTGTCTTCAATGGCCTGATTACTCATCTGCACCTTTGTTGCTTTCTGATTATATTTGCTGGGTGTGTAGAATTTTACTCCCCGAAGTGTGACTTAGGTCTGTCTCTCAGAATGGAAGCGGAAAGGAGATGGGGGATATGCTCTGTGACTTTGGACTTGGGTACCCTTCCCAACTCAAGTTTGGTTATTTGATAAGGGGTGGAAAATTGAGGTTAAATGTCTAACGTACTTGTGTATAAAGATCTATCTTCTTTAAAGTTTTACACTCTATGTCAAGCTCATTCATGTAAAACCACTAACACATGTAACATGTGGCACATGAAAACTTATTAGTGAAGAAAACCAGGAATGGAAATCTAAGCCTATGCTGTAAGTTAAGAAGGAGTTAGTTATCTCTTGGATTTTAGTAGAAAATTATACTGAAATATGTACTATGTGCAGCCATGGTGAGATTGTAACCAATGTAAGGCTGAACTGTGTGCAGAGTAATCTTTGAAGATTGAGTATAGATGAAATGCTTGAGACTGAAACATTCTGAAAGAGATAGCAGGAGCCTTAACTTAGCATAGCACACAAGGGATTCAGGCTGTGAATTCTGAATCATGCTACTGCTGCTCTGTGACAGCTGTATCGTGTTTTCCACTCTATGAGGCAATAGCATATCTGAGTTCATGAAAACTCACAGCCTCTCTGTGAAGTGGGTGTTAGTATCGTTATGTTACAGGTGAGGAAATTGAGGCCCAGAGAGGCTACCTTGCCCAAGGGCACAGCTACTAGGTTTCGGGTAGAGTTTGAACCCAGAGCTGTCTGCTTCCCAAACCCATGCTCTCCCCCAGAGAGAGTAACAAAAAGTCAACATTGTAAAATTCAGATCATCCAGTGGCCCAGCTCCTTCATCTCCTCCTGAAATCATGGAAGAAGATGGTAAACTTCACTTCATTTTTAGCAATGCCCTTAACCCGCAAAGCACAGCTCTGGTAGTGTTTAGCCTCAGGACCTAAGTGAGGCTTCTCCCTTCCCCCCAAGTCTGAATTTTACCTTGTATGGATGCTGTGATTGAAGGCTCTTTTTAGAAAGAAAAGGAGAGATTGAATATGATGGCTTTGAGAATCAGGCCGGTGTGGGGTGTGTGTGTGTGTGTGTGTGTGTGTGTGTGTGTGTGTGTGTGTGTGAGAGAGAGAGAGAGAGAGAGAGAGAGAGAGAGAGAGAGAGAGAGAGAGAGAGAAAGAGAGGGAAAGAGAGAAAGAAAGAGGGTTAGACATGTCTACTAAGATGCAGTTGGTATCTGGAATCTTACCCTTTTCTAGGGAAGGAGGAAGGGAAGTGGAGAGATGGGAGGAGATGGCCCCCCTTTTGACTGGGTATTTCAAGCTCCTGGCTCCCTCCAGATTTTACCTGGATATTTGAGGTGATGTCTTTCTGGTCACACTGAGGAAACCATGCTTCCAGAAGATGGCTTTTCTTCTTGAGAAGGATTCTCTATTTCCTGAATCCACAAGTTAAAAAGAAATAAGCCTATTAAGGGGATGGAGGAAGAGGATGTTGTCTATTCCTGTGGCAAAGTATAGATATCTGTAGTTTTGAGTCATTTGTGGCTGGCATGGTACCTGAGAACAGTATGTATGGAATTTTAACCATATATCATCCTTGGTTGTCAATACTCTAATAAAATTTCTCTAGCTTTAACTTAAGTCATTGGAATGTTGATACTGGTGTTGCTGTTGTCCTTTTCAGAAAATATAGTCCAATATTGCTCTAATATTGACTCTGTGGCTCTTATAGTCTCCCCTTCTGTTGTTTTATTCACATTACTGAGGCCTCTTCAAGATTCACTTCAGACCTCTCCCAGTAGCCTTGGAAATGCACGTATGGTTGTAGTGATGCCTCATTACAGCTGGGATTTGAGCATCATTAGATGCACCCTTGTTGTAGCTAAACCATGCTTGTTTCCAACATCTGTGTGAATGTCTTTAGATGGACAAGTGTCCAAGCGTCTCTGCTGTGATTAGTAAGATCAGTGGGTTTTTAAAAAATATTAAATCAATTGTATTTATGCTTAATGGGTAACCATTTACCTTCTAAGATAATAATCCTACCTGCTCCTATCTTAAATAAGCATTGAACATAAAGTCTCTGACTACTTGATGGAAACCAAATCAAAAATTGAATTTAAGAGAAGCTACCAGGAGGTTATAACATCCTGCACAGCTACTGAAATTGTTTGGCAGATTTGAGTTTGTTGCAGAAATATTATATTCTAATTCTTTTGATAATCTGACAAGAGTGTAAATTCAGTTTTAAAGTTACATGATTATGAGAAATGTTCTAAGTACATTAGGAAAAAACCCAAATGGAGAGAAACGGAGCTTCAAGCCCCTTCTACTCCAGCCTTTTAGATCTTTCTCTTGGGTGCTCTGTTTTGGGGAGTTGCTGGTGGCTTAAGTGAAAATGATTTTTTCCCCTCACTATACCCAGAAACCAAAATCTCTGAAATTGTTGAGCTGATTTAGGGGAAGGTGAGATTTGGCGCTGCCCTCAGCATGCTTGGCCAAGTTAGGAAGAACAGACCCCCTTTCCTTGCACCCAGGATTGAAACTTTTTGATACTAACCCAAACAGCATTGCCAGTGGACGTTGTGGAGGTCACGTTGCTCTCCCCACTCCATCTACTGGAGGGGCGACTATGGAATGATTATATTCAGTCCAAGTCCTGGCAGGAAACAGATGCAAACTCATATTGGACATCTAGAGGAGGGATGGGCAGGGCGTGGAGAAACCAAAAGGATTAGAAGCCTTATGGCTGGGAGAGTGAGCTGTGAGGATGCAAGAGGAGAGAGCAATTCCTGAAACATGGGAAAGAGGGATGGCTATGTGGAGAGATGCCTGGCAGGACTTGTATTGAATGGAGGGACCCTGCAACTTGTGATGAGTTTTCATGGAGGGATCTGGGGTACAGATACCTTGACATCATTCTCCTCTCTCCCTCCCACCTCTTGCAGGTGGGGGCTCTCCACTGGCTGAACAACATGAAAGTCGAGGGGCAAGGGGTCCCACAGTTGGAGAACACATAGCCCAGCCTTCAGGCCACAGAGCAGGGTGGAGAGACACAGAGAATATCTCTAGCACTCCAGCAAGGAATGCCTTCTTTTATCCCGCCCCTTTCAGGTTTAGCTGGCTTGACTCTCTGCCCTGTTTCAGAATGCTCTTCTAGAGGAAAACTTAGAAATTTCTCCATTTAACTGCTGTGAACCCATATGTGGAAGGGATACGTGAAAATGTGAAGGAAACAGGTGTTTTGTGATTTTTTTAATGGCTTAGACAAGCCATCAGCCATTTAGTTGTTTATCATTTTTAGCTTGGTTATTTTTCTACCCTTTTCCACACTCTCAGAATAAGCAGTCTTTACCCAGCATTTCTGTTATAGAGAGAGAAATGAAAGAAATACTACAGTACATAGAATTACCTATTGTGAAGAATTTCCTCTAGCCAGAAAATAGATCATTATTACTGCCAACATTTGATAGGGGCAAAAACTAACTTAGTATTCCAAATATCTCCTTTATGTAGTTTCTAAATATCAAGGTGCCTGACATTCAGTACACAAAAATTTCCTAGCATTTAGCTGTTTGTTAATTCCAGTTTTCTATCCTTTTTGTTTCAGTAGAATCACATTCCAGAATTCCAAGATAAAAGGAGATATTTTGTGAAACATGGTTACTATTCATAATGATCTTTTGGGTTCTTAGTCTCTGTAGATTGACAATCTCCATAGCTGGATTTAACCATTTGGCCCTCACCTGTAGATTTGCCCTTTGCCATGGTCCCTGGTAGCAGTCCTCTATCTTTTGGGGACTGGGGACTGGATGGAACTGAGAATCAATAGGCCAATGGCTCCCAGGTTCAGTGCCCTCTGAGTCTTATTCTGATCTTGTGCCCATTCCAAGTATGGAGCCTTGCCTGTTTCCATTTAACCAAGCCCCTTCCATATCCCAGTGTCAATGAGTGCGTCTGGGTCTCTGAGACCCCATTGCCTCAATTCCTGTGTTGTTTTCCTGCCTTGTATTCTGGAGGCTGGTGCTTTGCTTTAAACCTTGACCCATGTCATCTTAGGGATTGGAGATCTGTCAATAAACCCAGCCCCTTTGCCTGGTCCTCACTACCTGTCGCCAGATTCCCCAGACTACAAACTGCTCAGCTTCTTGGATGATGTCCCATCATCTGGGGTCAAACTTTCCTTGATCTACCACTCAGCCCCGCATTCCGACTGGTAGCAGATATTAGCCATACCTGTACAGCTAGTCATACCTGGTTTATGTATTGCTGTTAATTGATAATAAGGTTTCAAACATATTTTCTTTTTCAAAACCTGGTAATAAAATTTCTAGACTGTAGATGAGCTCCTCTGGGACAAGGAAACTCTCTCTCTCTCTCTTTTTTTTTTTATCAAGGAACTCCCAGTCCCCGAAATAGCACTTAATTTTTAAAATTAAATATAAAAAGAACAAATGAAATCGTTGTTTAGATGAGCGATTCTTAATGTAAACATATGTGCATGGACATGTGTGTGTTTTTCTGAAAGTCTTCACAAGGTTCTTTAGATTCTCAGTGGCACTCATGGCCCTCAAAAGATTGAAATAACCACCGGCTTAAAATGTATAAAGAGAGAAAGGAATATATGAATTACCCTTTTGAAAAGATTCATTCTTCCAGGGCATTTGGATATTCGGTAGCAGCATATTGAAAAATATCAATACCACCTGATGCTCAGGTGAGCTTAAGTAATGAGTAAAGGGTTTCTCTTTGGGGATTAATCATAAGGTGATCTGATGGTTAACTTTTAGCTCTTGGAAATGAATGAGAATCAGCAGGACTCAGATTTTGAGGCCCTTCACCTGAGGGAATCGGAGTCAAAATCCACTTCCTTAGAGCTTCATTTATGTGTTTTCATAACGATAGCTTAAATAGTTTTTCCTCCCCTCAAAAAACTAATTTTCTGTTAGTGAAATCTTCACCTTGTTAAGTTGCTGGGTGACAAAGCTTCAGCCTATTTGATATAGTTTCTGTGACAAGTTTTATCCCTCGGAGCTTCAGTAAATATACTGTGACTTTGGAGTGCGTGAGTACCCGTATGTACTGTATGGGACTGAGGACACGGTACCTGGCATATGGAGAGTGCTTGATCAGATGTTCAATGAATAAATGAATATCATTAGTTTGGGGAGGCAATGTAATGAAGTGGCTAAAAAGAGCATTTATTTTGGATCGAAGCATTCTTCGGTGTGAATTCCAGCTCTTCTGTCTAATTTATGACTTTGGAAACGGGAATATTAAAAGTTTTTTCCTCTTTGGATTCTGTGAGAATTAAATCAGATAATATGGGTAAAAACAATTAGCACAGTGCCTGGGGGCAGAGTAGGTACTCAATAAAAGGTAGCTATTCAAGTTATTATTATCATTAGCATCATTCTTAGATCACTTGTCTGGATTCCTTGTAAAAGAATAGAATAAAGCGTGTATGTGTGTGGATTTCATTCAGATCTTAGGTAATAAGTTTGGGGGCATGTTTTGGCCTATTGGGTATCTATCAAGTTCTTAACTCTGGCTATACATCAGGATTGCTTGTGGAATATTTAAAAAATACAGAGGCTTGTCTCCAATTCAGGATTTTGGGGCTGGGTCCAGGGCATGTGTGTTTTTAAAAAGCCCAGCAGGTGATTATGAGGCACAGACTGGTTCAAGAATCATTGCCATAGGTATTATATAAAGAGTGGCTTTAAAAATGTGAGATGAAGACGGAGTGAGGTTTTCTAACATTGGACCTAGTTGGGTCCTAGATAGGAAGACAGGAATACCGGAGAGTGATGAGCCTGGGTTTGGCAGTCCAGCATACGAATTCAGCCCATCCACTTATAAGCTCTGAGGATGATAGATGTAAGCCCCGGAGGTCAGCAGCCATGTCTGTCTTGTGCATCTGTATATTCCTACACTGACGGTGAACAAACTATGAAACCTCTCTAATCTCCCTGTGTTCTTATTTGAGAATTAATTTAGATAACTTATGGGTACCTGTGCAATTTACAGGTAATAGATGCTCAACAAGTAGTTCCTATCCTTTGTGTATGCATGTGTATACATCCTGCATCCTCAGAAATGACCCCTTGTTGGAGGGGGTCATCGAGAGAACGTGACCACTGGTTGATCCACAAGCTAAGTCCAGGCAATTGGAAGTTCCTCATCCCTCTCCCACAGAATGCATTCTTTCCACCATTGCTACAGCAGGGGCCATTTTCAAGGACACAGCCTTGAGACAGTAATGTATTGTTGAAACCATCTGGACTGAATACCAGACTGAACCCAGTTAAGGCCTCTATATAAACTTTTAAGTTTCTGGCAGATGGGGCAGAGATCTACTCGTCTTGTGACCACCCAAGACAAGCCTCCTAGGTAAGTTCCCTTGCTGATTAAACCTACCATCTACCAATCTATCTCTTTCTTAGGTCTCTCCTTGTCTTCCACGTACAGGGACCAGTTTCAGATTTCACCCAAGAAGTTCCCAAGTTTGTGGACCAACACCCCTCCTTATTTTTCGAGGTATTTTAATTCATGCTATTCTGCCACTCAAATTCTCTATTCCAGCCAAATAGATTTATTTACTAATCTCTGAACTTATCCTGTATTTTTCTGCTTTTAATTTAACACTTCTCTGTATATCTCTATAAAGTTTCCCCTGACTCACACAATGTAAACTAATCACTCTTTTAAAAAAATTCTCATGGTTGTGTTAATTTTGGCACTTGATCATGTGCTATATGTGAGGTTTTTTTCTATTATTAGACTGAACTGTCAAGTCGTTTATTGTTGTTTAACTCTCCTTGCATTTATATACATAGCTCCTCAGCTAGGTTGCCTTTAAACAAGCAGTGGACCTTGGAGGCAGGGACAGTATTAAAGTGTATTTCACATAGCAAGAGTTCAATGAAGATGCATTGATTTGGAAAAAAAATTGTTTGACTCTATTTTCTTTTGATTCCTTCATTTTCTTTTATGGGTTTTTGATCAAGGTTTTTTTGTTGAAACTCTTATACGTATTGCTGGCCCCGACTAGAAGATAATTTGAGTGCAAAGAATGTTTAGGGAACATTCTAAATTTGGGAGTATATACTAGGGGTTTAAGAAGGAGGAGACATTCTCCCTCTTCTTTGCCTGCCTGGTGAATTCTCACCTGTTCTTTAATCCTCACTTCTGTCCTCCCCACCTTTCCAGAACCTCACCAGGGAATGTGAGTTCTTCCTTCACCTGAACTGTAGACCCTCTATTATGGAACATTGCTTTGTATCCCTTCATTTATCCATTTATTTCTCCCACTGGCTTGTGTGTTGCTGAGGACATAAATTTTGGCTTAGTCATCTTGGTATCACTGGCATTAAGCACAGTGATTTACCTATAGAAAAAACTCATTAACTCCTGAATCAGTGTGAGAACACAGGGACTCATATTCAAGTTGTAGAAGCAGGATATGGCAGAGGACAGTAGTTACAACAAAGAAAAGCATGTATTAAGTTTCCAATGAGTGATATAAACAATAAGCCTTTGGAAAGAGTATTTGAGGAAACATAAGGAAGAAACCTTGGACAAGGTAGAACTTGATGGAGGGGTCAGATTTGGCCATCTGTAGAAGACTGAGAAGGTCATTTCCGGTGGAGGAAATAAGCCAAATTAGGGAATGGGGGCAGTGCATCAGTAAGGGTTTTGGTTGCGCACAACAGAATCAACTCTAGCTAGTTTAGGTGGACATAGATGACTTTGTGCCTGGGCATATTTGGGTGACAGCAATTAGATCAGGTAAGCTAAAGCAGAGAAAAATATGAGGAAATAAATTTGGGAAGATCAGTAAGAGCCAGATCTGGGAGATCCTTGAATGGTACTGCAAAGATGTGAACTTTTCTCTGAGTGAAAGGGGAGCACGGAAGATATTTGAGTGTATGTGTGTGGGGTGGGGGTGAGAAATATTCTGGAAAATGTCATATTTTGGCATTTCTTGAAGGCTGGGTGATTTAGTCACGGGAGAGAGCTCTTATGAGGAAGGAGGATCTGGGGCCTGGCACTAAAGCCCCTTCAGAGGAAGATTGGCTTTGGAAAGGTGGGGGCTTAGCTTGGGTAATAGTGAAGGTTCAAGAAATGATGGGCTGGGATGTGGGGGCCATCCAGCTGTGACATCAGTCACCTCATTGATTCAGCTGATTTGGTTGGTTACATAGTGTCCCCTTCCTCTCTCCACATTCACAGGCATCCCCTACCCTAGCAGCTGTGAGATCAGTCAAAGAAAACCTTCACCAATAGAGGAGGTCTGTTCTTTCATCAAGGGCATATGAGAGTGTGCATTCCCTTATTAGAGCATTAGGTGAATTCCTCTGCAAGAACCAAAGAATCTCTCAAAAAGTAATGAGGTGATTCAGTAAGTTGGGAGACCCAGTAAGAGGCTCTCCTTCCCTCCTTTGTAGCTCCCTTCTGTTCTTGCTGCTGCTAGAACAATTTCCCCAAATTATGAATTCCATCAAACCCAGAATTCTTAGATGGTTCCCTGTTCCCTATAGCAGTGTGTCCCAAAGTGTGGGACAAATATTCCTGGTGAAATGTAAGATGATTTAGTTGGTACGTAAACATGGCATTAAGTCATCTTAAGTTACGTAGTGAGAAATTTATTCCTTTTTAAATTCTCTTTCAGTCTTTCTGCTTTTGACAATGAGGAAGTGTAAGACTAGTCTATCTAACACTTCTAATCTCCATTTTTAATAAGGAGAAAGGGCCTTAAGCTAAGTTTTCCAAATGCAAGCATATCATGCCATAATTTTAATAATATTATTTTCTTTAAAAAATTTATGGCAAACAATTTCAGTTTTTCATATATGGCAGTGACATAAAATTTTAATGTCCTGGATACTTAGGAATTATTATTAACTTTCTTGGATATGATAATTACGTTTTTAAAAAGTCCTTTAAATGATGATTGAGAATCCCACAAATTAATGTCCGGCACCAAACCACAGATCCTGGCAACTCAGAGAACACCAAGAGTGAACTTTTAAGGTAAACCACAGACACTGGGTGATTATGGTATGTCAGTGTAGGATCATCCTTGGTAAAAAGTGTACTGCTCTGGTGCATGATAATGGGGGAAGTTATGCAGGTGTGGGGGAGAAGGCATTGAGGAAATTTCTGTATCTTCCTCTCAATTGTATTGTAAACCTACTCTAAAAAATAGTCTTTTAAAGTTTATGTATACACACACACACACACACACACATGAAATGACATAGTGTCTGTGATCTGCTTATCACAAATGAGTTAATTCAGCCATGTGTGCTGGTGGAGGTGGTGTGGAAGGAAAATATAGAAGAAACAAGGTTAGACATGGATTGATATCTGTTGTTCTGGGTACATGTAGATTTATTTTACTATTATCTCTACTTTTATATATATTTGAAAATTTCCATAATAAGGTGTTTAAAAGTGAAAAGAAAATTTCAATGTTAAATATAGAAAATGTAATCAGAAAAACTAAATCAAATAATATAGATGGTATGTGGATAAGGCTTTAGTCAAATTACTGAAGTCTACAGCATACTGGCCTACTGGAAAAAGTTCAAGTTTCACATTGGGGGATCTAAGGTCCTTCCTGTTAGAGTCCTTTCTCACCTCCTTTCTTGCTTCTCCAGATGCAATAATATCAGGTTACCAGGAGTTTCCTGGTGTGTCATGCCCTCACACACCTATATCTTAATGCAAACTATTCTGTTTCTCAGAATGTCATCCATACATGTTTGCTTGGAGAATTCCGGCCCAAAGAAGGGAAAGAAAGGAACATTCTTATAGGCCCTGAAGGAAAAGTTGAAATCACTTGGGACTAGCTGGGACTTAATACCGAGAAAAGAAGGAGCCAACTCCAAGGTTTTAATAGTGGAATGATGGCAACTTTGACTAGGGAAGCTGCAAGGGGGGAGGTATTCTTGGATGATCATTGGTAAATGAGGTTTTAGGCATGTTGAATTTGGGGTGTCCTCCAGGAGTCCAGGGTGTTGCTAGCAGAAAGTGGGCAGGGGTCAACTCTCTCCAACCAACTCTTGAGAATTCAGTAGATAATTACGTGGCAGAAATATTACAGAGTCCTTGTGTTCCCCCATTTCCTGTCAGTCATATTTTGAGTAGTATTATGCTGACAGGCAATAATGCAGAGCAAAAAACAGAGAGGGTGTGAAATATAAATCAGTCATTTGCTGCTTTATAGGGGTGTTGACAAAGGCTTGGGGGATGGGAGGGTTCGAAACTATTGGTTTATGTCAACTTTTCCATCGTTACTGAATTCTAATCTGACTTAGGATTGTTGACAGGCAGCTGTACTTAATGTGGCTTCACCATGGCTTGTGAACTTCAGGGGCTACTGCAAGACCAGTCTGGACTTCGTGGCCTTTTACATAACTTGATCTTTAATGAGGAGCGACAGTGTCATTATAGCACCTGGGGAAGATGGCGTGGGTCCTTTACCCCAAGCATGGGTCATCCTTGGGGAGAGTGAATTACACGGGTTCTGTTTTCAAGTTTCTGCTGCAAAGAGCAGCTTTTATACTGGTCTGTTACCACTTCATTCTACCTTTTTGAGAAGCAGCTCACTGTACTGACATGCTAGCTGAGAAAGGTTTGATCTAATTTTAGTTGGAGTAAATAGGATGTTGCTCCTCCACCGTGTTTGCGCTTTCCATTAATAGAATGATGGTTTACTTATGCCACTGTCCTTTCTAACACGCATCTTATCGTCTCCCCTTTCTTCATTGGCAGCAGGGACCAGGGATCAGCTCTACTGAGATGTTTTTGCAATTCCCATCATTATATTTTGTAGGCAAGAAACATATTTTTCTGTGTATTTAAAACTGAGAAATACGTGATTATCGCTTTGGGCCACCTTGTGAGAACAGGATTTGACTCTATTTGCACTCTATAATTTATGACATTTTTGGAGCTCACTGTTAGGGCTTGCACAAAGCAGAGAGAATGAATTTGTAGAGGAAAAAGAAAATAGAAAAAAGTGAATATATCAAGGTACTGCAGTTACTCGGCGATCAAAATCTTGCAGTAGTTTGTTTTGTTTGAAACAGATTTTACTTCTCAGGACCCACTTGCTAATTTTTCTTAATTTTTACCAGTTCTGTCCTGTTGGTGTTGACATTTTGTACCCTGAAGTTTTCAGATGTCATTATTGGGGACTCCATTCTCTAGTAAAGTATTTCTTAAAATGTTAGATTGCTCTTGTCTTAGTTGGATTTTAGAGTCTGCCTCTGATATTATTTTAACTTATAAACTTTTAATGATGTGTGGTATTTCTTTTGTGTTTCACTTAATTCAGCGCAAGATTTTGTAAATAGATTCAGGTTTATTTTAGCATATGAGAAGAGTGGGAAAAAAAGATTCTTGTAGTAATATTAAACCCTTTTTCAAATTGAGGCTGTGGCCCGGTTTGTGTTCTTGTTTAACGTGCATTCTTATTGTTTGGTGTGAAGCTAGTGTTCATAAAGGTGATTTGTGAATAAATGAAAAAATAATAAAAGATGCATCAGAATTGTGCATACGATCTCCATGGTATATTTAAACATACTGAACAGCTGCCCTAAGGAGCACATTAAGCATTTATCCAAATTGAAAAACCAATGAGAGGTTAGCTGTGGGCATTACTGGGAAGCTGTATTAGAATATTCATTTAACATAGATTGTTGCTCCAGTGTATCCCCCTGGGTGGTGTGTGTGCCTGTCAACTGGAGAGCAATTCTCATTTTTTGGTTTGCCTCCAGGTCAACTTAGGGGAGCTTTTTCACAATACAGATCTCCCAAGCCTTGAACCCTGGAGATTGAGTCAGTTGTTCTGGGACAGAGCCAGGCATCTGCGTTTTGATTCATCAGAATCACCTGGGGAGCTTTCACAACACACTGGTACCTGGGCTCCACCCCCAGAACACTGACTCACATCCTCTGGAGGTAGGAGGCCTGGGAAGTCTGTGCTGATGTTCACAAAAGGATGAAAAAACCTGACTTATCTAGTAAGGATGGTCCTTGACAAATATTATTTAATATCCCAGAACATGCAGAGCTAAGAAGATGAGAATTCTGTCTGTCTCCAGGGAGATTGCCCTGAGACTGGATGATGATGATGATGGTGATAACAAAGTAGCTGTAAGCTACTTTATCAGTTCTAAGTAGAGGATTTTTGTGCCTGTATTTCTTTAAGCATATGTGATTTTTGTCTGCTTAATTAACATCATTCACTGGATACCTGCTGTCATGTTCTCAAAATATTTATCATTAACTAAATGAACAAATTCTCCAACAATTATGAGGACTTGGGGAGAATAAAAATACACTGGGTCTTTATTGGCAATGCTCACAGAAACCAACACCTGATATATTTCATATATTTTCAGAAGGGTACATTTTGCTATGAAATGTGAAATTTCTTTATCAGTGAGTGCAATTTTATAGATTAATTTTAGTTTCAGTGTGCTATTTTTAGTGGCCCTAACAGCATGTTTATTGCTATCAGAGAGGCGTGGAGAATCTGAGTTTCCTTTTCTCTCACCCCATTTGTAGACCATGCCAACATTGGAGTTGGTAAAACATTGGATTAGGAAGGACATGACTTGAGTTCTAGTTTTTTCTCTTTCTGTTTATGAGTTTTGTGACCTTCGACAAGCCACTTGAAGTCTCGGGGTCTCACCTTCCTCATGTATAAAATGATAATAACGTGTCTGCCAGCAGGGAACTAGACCTGTTAAACTCTTGAAGCCCATTCCAGCTACAAGTTCCTGTACTGAGTCTGCAGAGGAGAGAGGAGTGACCAAGGCAAGGTCAAGTGCAGTCGAATGAGCTGGGAGGAAGTGGGCTTCCGAGCTCAGGAAGGCTGTATATCCCTCCTAGTGTTGTCCTCTAAACCCCGGCTGCCTCTTCAGTCTTGTCCCTGGTTGCTGTGGTTTTCCATGTCTCCTGGTTTGTAGGTTCATGGATTTACTAAATAATGTGCGATAAAACCTCAGTGGGACTCCTGAGTCATTTGTAAGGGCTTAAAGATATTTTACAGAGTTGTTTGCTGACTTGGAGAGTTGCAGTCCTAAAAACATGAACTTGTTAAGACACGGATATACATTTATGATTAGGAAGAGTTTTAATGAAACATTCATGACTATTTCTTACATTTCTCTGGAAAAATAACTTCAATCACAGTAGGGTATTTTGCAAAGATATTATTGGACCCACAAATATACTCTAGTCTCTTGAGAAGAAAAAAGCTGCAAGATTTTCACTCTTTAAATTACTGAAGAAAGGGGAAATGATTACATTGTAATATCCCAACTGACTGCTTGAGAGTTTCACAGAAAACAAGAACACTAGGTGGATTATTTCCCGTGGTGGTTTGTGAAGCATGACTGCTGCCATACTGCAAACCTTGCTTGTCTTTTACTATCTGTCGGCTCTGGATCGATTCAGTTTGTCTCTCCTCCCTCCACTGTCCACCCCCTCCATCCTCCTTTGAGAACCGGGAGGCTGAGCTATCAGACTGAATCCACCGTGTCTTAGTCTGCTTGGGCTACTGTAACAAAATACCATAGGCATTTATTTCTCACCATTCTGGAGGCTGGGACGTCCAAGATCAATGTGCCAATCAATTTTGTTTCTGGTGAGGGCTCTTCCTGGCTTGCAGATGGCTGTCTGCTTGCTGTATCTTACATAGTAGAGAGATATAGGGCTCTGGTCTCCTCTTCTTCTTATAAGGGCACTAATCTCCTCAGGGGGCTCCACACTCATGACCTCATCTAAACCTAAGTACCTCCTCAAGTCCCCACCTCCTAATGCCACCTTACTGGGGTTAGGGCTTCAACATGTGGATTGGGGGTGGGGTGACACACTCAGGGGATAGTAACCAGACTCTCTTGTCCTGCCCTCTGGAATCAAGCTGAGTTTGCTTAATGGAAGACATTCATAGGAAGGGCTGGTGGAGAGTGAAGTCAGGGTGTCCTCGTGGCTCCTACCTCTTGGGCTGCATCTACCCTTAGGTATCCCCTTCTTCCTCCAGTGTTCAGCCCTGCTGGTGCCCCTTCCCCTTTGGGCCTAGGGGTGATAGTAGCTCCATCATGCTGTCCTACTGTCCTCCTGCCAGTCTTGACTCTGGCCTACTCCTTCATAAACAACCACTTGTTAAACAATCCTCCACTCCCCACTCTAGAGCACATTCGAGTTCCTGCTAGGATCCTCACTGATTCACCGCCTGAAGAGCTGATTACAAAAGATCACTGAAGAACCGCCTTGCAACTCCAGTACTCTGTTCATTGCACTTGCTGTTATTATATTTACTTCTCTTGTTACTCTGAGGAAATGGCTACTGAAGTGATTTGGCTGAGAAGCCACAAATTTCTTTGATTCAAAAATACATGTTCCACTATTTTCTTGTTTTAAAAATAATAGTCATTGCATGATGGGGGTGTGACAAGATGAACATTTTGTATTTTCTGGTCGGATGATAAATTGCTGCAAACTTGATGGAAAGAAATTTGGCAGTTTATACTAAGAGCCTTCAAAATATTTAACTTGTTGACCCAGTAATTCTACTTCTAGCAACCCATCCAAAGGAAATAATTGTAATTGCAATGATAAGTGCTCAAATAATCCCCCCAAATTTTTACTGATCATAATTCATAATAATAACTAAATGTTCAGCAGTATGAAGATGGGTTCATAAATTAAAATACCTCTGTGTAGTTTGTATACCATGCAGTCTTTAAGTTTATAAAGAATGTTATATATCATGATAAAAAAATCACAGTACAAAATTTTACACACAAAATGAACTCAACTATTTCAAGTTATGTGTGGGTAAAAATACATCTATATGTCTGTATTTATATCTATGTATCTATCTATAGAGAAGTCAGAAAGAAAAACTACACACTGAAAAATCTTCAGTGATTAACCTTTAGCAGAGAGATTATGAATGACTTTGATTTTTCCACTTGTGATTTTCCATATTCTACAAATATATATTCTTTAAAGTAAATATTACTTTTCTGTATTTAAGCACACACATTACTATAAATGAAAAGTAGTTTTTTAACATGAAACCTTCAGTAAAACATGGGATATTTTAAAATAGTGTAGCATGATCACGATGCTATTGAGTAATCTTCTTTGGTAGCAAAGCTAAGGAGCTGAGAGATGGTGTCCAAGCCCGTGGGACCAGGACCCATCCCTAACCCTGCTGATGCTGCGTTTCCCTCCCCAGAGGGGGACAACTTTGGTGGCTGCCTTTCCTAACCTTATTTCTCTCCTTGTCAGATAAACCTGGTGTATATTGCATTTTCCTAGGTATTTTTTAAAGAGGGAAATTTGGCCTGCCCTCACATCTACCTAGCTAGTAGGTTTTATTTCTTTGTCTCTTTTGGGAATCCAGTCCTTTTTTTTTTTTTCTCATGCAACATCTTTTTTCCTAGCCAGGCGTGGGTTTTTAAAATAGTCTTTCAGATGCAAAACCTGATCCGACCTCCTAGTTTTTCTGCGTTCTATAGGCTTTCAGACACGGAGTTATAGAGGTAGATTTATAGGAAGCAGGGCCATCCTTATGGTTTACATACAGCTTGTGTGCCTATGGGGATCCTATTAAGATGAAGCCAGCTCAGGTGGAGGTGGGGAGAGTAATGCACTATAACATGTCAGTAGTCAATACCTTTGTGGTCTGACAGGTAATTAGCTGCTTCTTTGGAAAGCAGAGTGCAGGTCCAGAAGGAATGAGGCACAGTTGAAGCTTAGATGGAAAAAGAGGAAGACGATGCTGAGGACCCTTGGATAGTAGCCCAGGCCTTACTTGAACAGGAGCTTTCAGCCCAGTAGGTGGAATCTGAGGAAGAAGCACCGGGAAAGGGTGGTGATAAGAAGTCAAAGATGAGTTTTGCCTATTTTTCATACTGCCTGGCACCAGAAATCATGATCAATGAGCTACTAGAATTGGGTGCAGTCTGGTACAGTGAAAAAGGCACAAAATACTAATAATCATCATCATAACTTCCATTTATTGAGCATTTGCTATGTGCCAGGCTGTGCTGAGCATTTACATATCTTATAACTTTTAATCCTCTCAATGATGCTGTAGATTTTATAACTCCTACTTTATGGGTGAGGAAACTGACACTCAGAGAAATGAAGGGACTTGTCTGAGCCATAGTTAGTAAGTGATCAAGCTGAGTTTTGATCCCATACCCTGTGTATGGCTGAATATAAAGTGGGCATCCCTTGTACAGGGGGTCCTGGGTTTGAGTCCCAGCTAATAGTAACAGTGACCTTTCACCATCTTTAACATCTCCAGTGATCAGATTCCTGTACTAGAATTCATCACTTACACATAATTTACATTTTGTCAGAGGCATTAGAGTTTGCAAAGTGCTTTCTAGCAAATCCTCTAATTTTATCCTCCCAGCAATTCTGAGCGGTATCAAACATAATACCTATTCTAAAAAGCTGCTTTAGTATTAGATCTATAAAATTGATTCGGAGAAACCTTGGTACTCTCTATATACACAGAGGAATTGCTTTGATGACAAGACCTGTAGCTGACCCTATTCAGTCCAATCACAAACCTGGACCCAGAGGAAAAATAAGAAGAGAGACTCTTAGGCAGATGCTCTTGGAGATGGAGCTTGAGGATTCTTCACTTGCATGGGCCCCTCCCAAGGTCCTGGGAATGTCCCTGAAATGAGTTTGTCCCCTCTCACATACTGACCTTCACTCATTGCAAGTGGTATTGGAGTGATTGTTGGAAGTTTTGGGATCCAGTTAAGGGGAAGTTGAGTTGGGGATACATTTAGTTTGGATTTAACTACTTCTTATTTTCTGTATATATGTGCCAGCCTCTTTGTTTTTCTTAAACTGTTTCTTCCCCCATCATGCCCTTCCCCCAACGCTTTATGTCAAAATTCTCACTGATAATCACAGTTCCTGTTAAATGCACTTCCTTCAAGAAGGCTTCCTTGATTCCCCTACATGGATGGCATCCTCCCTCCCCTTCCTTCCCATGGGGCTTTATCGATCTCTCTCCTTTTATTCATAGCACTCATTTACTGTCTACTGATGTGTTTTTTTTCCTCCTGACCCCAAGAGACTGTAAATGCCTTTAGCATCCTCTCACTTCCCCCTTTTAAATCTCTTTACTCTGTGATTATACTTTCTAATATCATCTCTCTGTTCAGACCATAAATGCATTGAGAGCAGACATCCAGCCTTCTTCAGCCTTTTATCCTCCTCCAATACCTTATGGAATGCCTTGCACATAGAAATCTTCCAGCAAATCTTTGTCAGATGAATAAATATTCTTTTTAGCTTTAACTTCAAAGAAAAATAGAGATGGGGAGCAGTGTTATTTATTATAACATCAAATTGCTTTTCAAAAAATTATGTGCTCAGCAATAGTGACTGTACTATTTATCTATTGCTATGTAATGGATTATCTCAAAAGGCAGGGGCTTAAGACAACAACATTTATTATCTCACATTTTCTGTGGGTCAGAAATACAGGTGATACTTAGCTGGGCCTTTTCTCTCCAGGTCTCTCACAAGGCTGCAGTCACCTCAAGTCTCATCTGGAAAGGATCTCCTTCCTAGCTCACCTGCATGGTTGTTGGCAGGATCATTTCCAAGTAGGCTATTGGACTGAGACCTCAGGTGCTCATGAGTTGTTGGCTTGAGACATCCTTTTGTCCCTTGCCACATGGGCCTTTCTTGCCCATCTTGCGACATGGCTGCATGTTTTATCAGATCAAACAAGTGACAGGGCAAAAGAAAGAGCAAGTTGGAATCAGAGTCCTTGATAAACCAGCTTTAGAAGTGAATTACACACATTTGCTGTATTCTGCTTATTAGAAGCAAATTACTAGGTCAAGCTCATATTCAAGGGGGAGGGGACTACACAAAGATATGACTATGGGGAGGCTGGGATCATTGGGCCATTTTAAAAACCTATGTATTGGGTAGATAACTGTATCTGTGTATGTTGCAACATTTTATAACATACAGTTAAGTTATTGCAAGCTCTTCTATGAAGAATGGCTTCTAGATATGCGAATACAGCAAAGCAGTGGAAGAAAAGATAGGAAAAATCATTTGAGGATGGATCATCTGAATCTTGAATATCAGGTTAGGAATTCAGATCTTACCATAAAGGCAATGGGAATCACAAATATATTTGAGCACTGGAATGGTCCAATTAGAGTTGTGCTTCTAAAGTTCAAATGGATTGGAGGGAAAACATTTGATTTGATTTGATTTGTTCCCCAGCAATTGCAGTCAGTTGGGTGGGAGGAAATGACCAGGGTTATGAATAGAGTAAATGAAAGGAGGAAAAGATATCAGGGATATTGTGGAAGAAGAGTGACAGTATTTGGTATTTATATAAGAAGTATGAAGATCAGAGTTGGTTTTTTGAAAAAATAAACAAAAATCAAGAAACTCTTAACTAGACTAAGAAAAAAAGAGAGAAGACTCAAATAAAATCAGAAGTGAAAGAGGAGACATTAAAACTGATGGCTCAGAAATAAAAAGGATCACAAAAGACTATTATGAACAATTATATGTGAACAGATTGGATAACCTAGAAAAAAAATGGATAAATTCCTAGAATCATACAACCTACCAAGACTAAATCAAAAAGAAATAGAGGGCTTCCCTGGTGGCTCAGTGGTTAAGAATCCACCTGCCAATGCTGGGGACATGGGTTTGAGCCCTTGTCCAGGAAGATCCCACATGCCACGGAGCAACGAAGCCTGTGCTCCACAACTACTGAGCCTGCGTTCTAGAGCCCGTGAGCCACAACTACTGAGGCCATACGCCACAACTACTGAGGCCGTGTGCCACAACTACTGAAGCCCACACACCTAGAGCTCGTGCTCCGCAACAAGGGAAGCCACCGCAATGAGAAGCCCACACACCGCAACAAGGAATAGCCCCCGCTCGCCACAACTAGAGAAAGCCCGTGTACAGCAACGAAGACCCAACGCAGTCAAAAGTAAATAAATATTGAAAAAAAAAAAAAGAAACAGAAAGCCTGAACAGACTAATAAATAAGGAGATTGAAGTAGTAAACAACAAAAAAAACCTCCCAGCAAAGAAAAGCCCAGGACCAGATGGCTTTACTGCTGAATTCTACCAAACATTCAAAGAATTAATGCCAATCCTTCTTAAACCCTTCCAAAAAATAAAAGTAGAAGGAATACTTTCAGACTCATTTTATGAGGCCAGCATCACTTTGATACCAAAGCCAGACAGACACCACAGAAAAAGAAAACTACAGGCCAATATCACTGATGAACATGAATGTAAAACTACTCAATAAAATACTAGCAAACCAAGTTCAAAAACACCAAAAAGATTATACACCATAATCAAGTGGGATTTATCCTTGGGATGCAAGTTTAGCTTAATACACACAAGTCAATCAATGTGATAAACCACATCAACAAAATGAAAGATGAAGACCACATGATCATCTCAAGAGATGTACACAAAATCTGTGACAAAGTTTACTATGCATTCAAGATAAAAACTCTCAACAAAATAAGCATAAAAAGAAATTTAGTCAACACAATAAAGGCCATTTATGAAAAACGCACAGCTAACATCATAATCAATGGAAAAAAACAAAATACTTCCTCTAAAATCCAGTGCGAGGCAAGGATGCCCACTCTCACCCTTCTGTTCAACAAAGTAATGGAAGTACTAGCAAGAGCAATCAGAGAAGAAAAACAAATAAAGGCATCCACATTTGAAAGGAAGAACTAAAATTATCTCTGTTTGCAGATGACATGATTCTATATGTAGAAAACCCTAATGACTCACAAAATTTTTTTTTAGAAGTAATAAATGAATTCTGTAAAGTTACAGGATATAAAATCAACATAAAAATAGCTGCATTTCTTTAAACCAACAATGATTTATCCAAAACAGAAATCAAGAGAACAATTTCATTTAAGATAGCATCAAAAAGAATAAAATAAAATATTAGGAATATATTTAACCAAGGAGGTGAAAGACCTGTACACTGAAAACTATAAAACATGGATGAAATAAATTGAAGAAGGCAAAAACAAATGGAAAGATATCCCATGTTCAAGGATCAGAAGAATTCATATTGTTAAAATATCCATACTACCCAAAGTGATATACAGATTCAATGCAATCCCTATCAAAATTCCAATGGCGTTTTTCGCAGAAATAGAAAAAACTATTCTAAAACTCATATGAAACCACAAAAGACCCCAAATAGCCAAAGCAATCTTGAAAAAGTAGAACAGAGTTAGAGGCCTCACACTTCCTGATTCCAAATCATGTTACAGAGCTATATTAGTCAAAATTATATGGTATCGGCAAAAAAACAGACACATAGACCAATGGAAGTGAATAGAGAGCCCAGAAATAAACCAAAGTATATACAGTCAACTATTTTCAACAGGGTGCCAAAAATACACCACGGGGAAAGGACAGTCTCTTGAATAAATGATGCTGGGAAAACTAGATATCCATATGAAAAGAATGAAATTGGTTCTTTATCTTATTTATACCATACACAAAAAGGGTAACTATGTGAGGAGATGATACGTGAAGTACATGTCTGAGGCAGTTATTTCACTATGTATACATATATATACATAAAATCATCATATTGTTCACCTGAAATATATACAATTTTATTTTTAAAAAAAGGAGAAGAATGGGAGAAATTGAAAATGACCTCACAGCTCTAGATTGAGTAACTGGTTTATGGTAATGGTGTAGTAACAGAAATTGAAACACAGTGGGGAAATTAGAGTTGGGAGGGAAGATAATAAATTCTGACAGAACATGTGTACAATTTCCCACTGGCAATTGGAGAGCAGGGTTGTATTTTCCTCAGTGCCTAGAATAAGTGGCTGGTGCTCTCTGCCCAAGGGCCACTGCACTTTCTCCATAGGTAGTTTGTGCAGAAATGAGTACTCTACTCAGTCTGGGCTGAATCTCTGATGAAGTAGCCTTGGGTTTTTGGTTGTAGAGTCACACAGGGAGGCTAAGTGGAATGTGTGATTCTTTGTCTTGCAACACTACCATCCACTGTTTGCTTTTGTTACCTGTGTTCTAATGGCCCCTATCCTCATGGGTCCTGTTGCTGTTTCATGACATGTACCAGGCAGGTCCATTTTCCCATTGAAGAAGGTGGTGAGTGAGGTCTGAGCAGAGCCAGCAAGCACCGTAAGGGCTTGTTCAACAATGAAGTCTTAATTTATTGGCTTCTTAAATGAGTTTCCAGTCACTTAACTCCTTAAGTTTGCGATCTTTCTTATGCTAGACTACAGGTTTTCCTGGATGTATCTTTTAGAATTTCCATGACATAACATGGTATTGGGTTGTAACCCTCATATTTGGGGCATATTGCAAGTTGTCCTTGGCTTGTAAGAAGTATTTTTCTTGCCCAAAGCTAAGAAGATCCAAACAAAAAGCTTATTAATTAATTAACCTATTTATTTACTTAGAGGTGGTTTATATGCATTATTTCATTTAATCCTCATAACAGCTCCTTGAAGTGGAATTACAACTATACCTTCTTCATTTTACAGATCGTGAAACCAAGGTTTACAGAGATTGAGTAATTGAACCAAAAGCACATGGCTGAAATTTTATGAAGTTAAAGGGAAAATCTATAAAGAGAAATATTACTCTGCAGACACTTTTTTGGGGGGCAGTGTTTACTAGTTTTTACTTCCATTGCTTTTTTCTCTAGGTAAGAAACAATGTATTTGAAATTTTGTTGAAAAGTAGAAAATTATACTGTATGCCCTTTTCCTACTTTTCAAAATTCCTATTAAAAACCATCAGCAATTCCCCATTGCGTACAGTATATGATCCAACTTGCTCAGTCTGGAGATTCTCAACTTTTTTTTCTTTTTTTTCTTCACAGTACTCTTTGAAAGGCTAGAATTATTTCCTGTGTGCTTGAAGGGATGAAAAGACTCAAAATCGCACAAAAACTAGCCAGCAATCCCTACAATGCAGTCGCAGGAGTGAGTGGTCTGGTGGCACCCAGAAAAGCCACAGGTAGCCTGACATTCTTATTCTCTTGGCCTGTGTTGCAGGCTGAGCACAGTGCCAGGGCCACACTTTCCCATGTACTTTAGAGGAAATGGTCCCTTGGGTTCCAGAGTCACACCATCTTTCTTGCTGGCTGACTTAGCCTGCCCTCTTTGTGGCAGTTGCATTTTTCTCTCTCTTTTTTTTAATTGAAGGATAGTTGATTTACAATGTTATGCTAATTTCTACTGTACAGCAAAGTGACTCGGTTATACATGTTTATACATTCTTATTTTAATATTCTTTTCCATTAGGGTTTATCCCAGAAGATTGGATATAGTTCCCTGTGCCATGTATAGGACCTTGTTATTTATCCATTCTAAAAGTAATAGTTTGTAACAGTTTGCATCTACCAAACCCAAACTCCCAGTCCATCCCTCTCCTTACCCACCCCCCTTCCCCTTGGCAACCACAAGTCTGTTCTCTATGTCTGTGAGTCTGTTTCTGTTTCATAGATAGGTTCATTTGTGCCATATTTTAGATTCCACATATAAGTGATATCATATGATATTTGTCTTTCTCTTTCTGACTTACTTCGCTTTCACTGAGTGATAATCTCTAGTTGCATCCATGTTGCTGCAAATGGCATTATTTCGTTCTTCTTTTTATGGATGAGTAGTATTGCATCGTAGATATCGACCACATCTTCTTTAACCATTCATCTGTTGATGGACATTTAGGTTGCTTCCATATCTTGGCTATTGTGAATAGTGCTGCTATGAACATAGGGGTGCATGCATGTTTCTGAATTATAGTTTTATCCAGGTATGTGCCCAGAAGTGGGATTGCTGGATCATATAGAAGTTCTATTTTTAATTTTCTGAGGAATCTCCATACTGTTTTTCACAGTGGCTGCACCAACTTACATTCCCACCAACAGTGTAGGAGGGTTCCCTTTTCTTGTGACAGTAAGTTTTAGCCCTGCTTTACATCGCTTTGCTCAACTCTCTCAGCTTGTATTCTGTCACCAAGAGAATACTATAGCTTTCCTCAGTGGTAGCACATCTACACTATTACGTTAGTAAAATTTAGCAGTGCTCTAAGCTAGCGACTGCAGCCACCTGTTGAGCGCTACCGCCACCCCTCACCACCTCCTACAGTCACATTCTGCTCCTGCCAGAGCACTTCTGCTCAGAGTAATCCCTCTCTGGTTATCTTCTGAAATCCTAACTACATTTCAAGATCTGGTTTAATTTTCATTTCTACTCTGAAGCTCTCCTAATGGATCCTGCCCCCTCTAGCGAAAGTCTCTTGCTCTGAATTCCTCTACTATCTTTTCTCTGTGCAGCTCACTTGGTGTATGCATGTCAAAGACTGTGTGTGTACATCCCTTCTTTGTCAAAATCATGATTGCATTGACCGCCAGGCACGTGGCTTATATTTTGTATCCGAAGCACCTCACATACTGTTTCTGTGCATAATGGGTGCCCAGAAATCTACACTGGAGGGCATTTTTCAACCTATTTCAGGTTGTGCAGAGACATTTCCCTCCATGAGGCATTACCAGGAGGGCTGTTTAAAAACAGCCAGTTGTGTAATACAGCTAAGAATTGTCCTGTGGGTGAGCTTGGGCTGTGGGGAAATTGTTATTATTTTTGTTGCGTAATATTGTTTCCTTTTCAAGATACTCTTGTGAGCCCTGCTCACCTTGGTTTCCTCCAATGAAATTGCTGAATTCCACCCCATGGCTGCCCAGAGAACTTTGCTGTTTTCTGGAAGAACAGTCGTCTAACTCCCTCCTCCCACTGCCCCCCACCCCCACCCCCCGTCAGTTCTCTGGATCACCGGCAACGTATGGAAGGAGAGGGCTGCCAAGAGGAGGGGCAACATTTCTGTGACACAATGGATGCCTTGTGCATATTTAAGAATTTGGCAGGGAGCAGACTGCTTCTATGGGATTTAAAAAAAATTGGTTTGAAAGCATTCTGTGGGAATGTAGGGGAAGGGTAGAGGTCTACTACTGCTATAGATGTGTAATCTTTTTAAAAATTAAATATTCCCATTGCCTGAATTTTCTAATTCCCCTTGGTTTTCCTGTCACCTGAGAATTTGGCCCAGTGTGTCTGTTGGATTGCCAAGTGTTATTATTTAGAATACACTCTTTCTGTGGGTGTTGAAATTCCCTGCTTTGAAAACAGGCTGTGCTCATAGCTTTTTCTAGTGTGGTGGTTTCAGTCCTGGCTGTGTGTTACAATGTGTAGGGAGCTTTAAAAAATTCTCCATCCTTTCCCAGACCAATTAAATGAAAATCTCTGGCATTGGGTCTGGGGCATGGGTATTTTTTTTTAAAAAGCTCTCACAAGATTCAAATGTGCATGTAAGGTTTTCACAGTATTCAGATGTACATCTCAGGTTGAGAACCACTGATCCGGCGGCTTCCTGTGATCTCAGCTGGAGCTTGTGGGAAAGTGCCTGCTTGGTGGTGAGCGGCTGTATTGATTTTTGCCTGACTCGGTAATTACTTCTATGTTTCCTTTTTATAGAAATTATATTAGAAGAAACTTGGGAGAAGAGATAATTAGAAGGGTTTGGGATTCATCAAAGAGTCCCTTCCTGACCAAAACAAATGTAGATGCAGATTATTAGTTGAAAGCCTAACAATGTCTTAACGCTGAGTTTCATGCTTTGTAAAACTCATCCATGCATTTAGAAAGATACTATGTCCAAGTGCCTGTTTAAAAAGCTATTTATTTGCTATGTTCAGAAAAAAGTAAGGGGTGGGGGGAGGGACTGCCTTATAATTGTATATTAAACAAGGTAGTTAAAAATCACCAAAGTGTGGGCTTCTGTGGAGCCCCATTTCGGAGATCTCACATAATATTATTTATTTTCTCTCAGACACTGTCAGTGGGCAACCGGATACCACTTGCTGCAGAATTCTGTGTCCTTCTGCCTTTCCTATGATTATCTGGAGAAATATTTGATGAAGGTAGAAAATAACTGTCTCATGAGAAAAGTCAGAATGACTTTCTTGTTGGTGAACATGCTCTAAAGCTTGTAGAATTATATTTTATTGCTTGGTGAGTTGATCCTTTCTAAGAAAGCTGTTCTACAGGGGTATGTAGGGAGTGTCAGATTCCTCTGATTGCTGCCTAGAGACTCCTCTTTTGTTTGTTTTTGGACTATTTTAAAAGAAACACATCCAGTATCAGAACAGACCCAGTTTATTTTATTAATTGTACTAGCACTTAAAAACCCACGTATCTTCATTTATTATTCACTCTGTATCCTGCTTTCTCCCTTTTAGCATAGCCAAGCAATAATTTCCCATGCATTTTTAAATATTAAACTTCATTTAAACTTTTTTCTTCTTTTCTTTTTTTTTTTTGCATGGATGGTACTAATATTACACTGAAACCTGCTTCTCCCACGGTCTTTCCCTTCTCTGTAAATGGTACCTCCATCCTCTCCAGTTGCTCAGACCTAAGACTGTGGGATGGTCAAGATCTCACCTGCAAGTCGTCTGCAAAGACTGTTAGCTCTACCTTCAAGATATATTTTGAATCTTACCTTTCTTGCACTGTCCACCCTGTCCAAGCCATCCCTTCTCTCTTGGAATATTGCCGAACTCTCCTGATCCCTTTCCTCTTTCTGCCCTTCACCTGCAGCTACTTCTAGCACAGCAGCCAGAGCGATCCTTTTACATATTAAGTAAGATGATACTATTCTTAAATCCTTAGTCTTCCAATAGCTTTCTGTTTCACTCAGTGTAAAAGCCGTAATCTTTAAAATAGCCTCTATGGCTCTGAATAATTTGGTACTTCTCGGACTGTATTTTCTACTACTTTCTCCCTTGGCCACTCAGCTCCAGCCACGCTGACTTGATACTTTCTAGACCAAACCAGACTCTCTCCCACCTCTGAACTTTTGCAGTTGGTGTTTCCTCTGCCTGGAACACTCTTTCCCCAGATTTCTCTGTGCTGGACTCTCTCACCTCTTTCAGGTCTCAGTTATTTAGCTTCCTGATAACTCCAATGACAAATTAAAATTGCAAACTCTTCATCATTCTTCCCTGACTTTTTTCTCCAAAGCACTTATCACCATCAAATATGTTACATATGCTATCTATTTATCTATCTATATCATCTATCTATCTACCTATCATGTATCTATCATCTATTTCTGCCTATTTTATAATACCTATCTACCTACCTACCATCTACCTACCACCTCTCTTTGTCCTCCAGCTAGACCACACTCTGGGACAGCAGGGCTTTTGGTCACCCCTGTGTTGCCAGGGTCTAGAACATTGCTGACACTGTAGATGCTCAGAAGGACATGTTGACTGAATGAATAATGTATGCTGATTTACATTAGCATGTGTTGACTTAAAAAAATATATGCACAACGTGAGAGTTGCGAGTTAAGTTTTATTTGGGGCAAAATGAGGACTGCAGTCCGGGAGACAGTGTTTCAGATAACTCTGAGAAACTGCTCCAAGGAGGAGAAGGGAAGGAGCCAGGATATAGGAGTTTTGCAACAAAGAGCAGGTAATTGAGAATGTCAAAAGATTATTATTAAATAAAGAAACCAGATATCTCAAGTTAAGGAATTTAGCGCTTTTCTATGTATAGGAAGATGCAAGAGTCAGTCGGGGCTCACTGAAATCAACCCTTTGATATGCACCTTAGCTATCTGGGGCCTGTATTTTCACATCCACAGTTTCCTTAGCACTCACCATAGGGAGTGGTTGCAGGCTGATGACTGCTAGATGGCAGGTATTCTTTTCAGCTCACGTTGGAGGGCTGCAGTCACTGGTGACTGTGACATCTTTTGTTTATTGATATGACAGGAAATATTCCATTTATCAGTCCCTCCTCTTGGTTGGAAATTGGACCAATGTTTGGGAGACATTTCATGACCAAATTTTGTCCCACAGCTCTGGGAGGCTCATCCCAGATCAGGCAAAATTTCTTGTTGATACGCCATTCCAGGTATTAATTTTTGGATTAGGCCTTTTTAATCGTCAGATTAAAGATCCTCTGGATGCTCTATCTTACTAATCTATTATGATCCAGGAAATGTTTTCCCTTGTTGCATCTTCCTATATCTAGAGTTGCGCTATTACAATCATTGATCGCATACAGAACTATATATTTGATCAACTGCTTCAAGTCGCCTAGTCATCATTATTTTTGTTGGAGGCTCAGTCACACATCTAATAATACAAAAAACAATAATCTTGTAAAACAGGCAAATTACAAATAATATGGCTAATAGCATTAATAGAGTTATAATATTTAAACCAATAGCTTCCCACCCCAAACCAGTTTTCTAAGAGGTGGTCAAGACTTTGGAGTGGGTCACTTAAGGCAGAAATCTGATTTTTCATATGGTTAATTAAACGTGTTATATTAGAGGACACAGCATTCAGTTTGAATTGTGGCACAGGTAACTCCCTGAGATGTTGTAAGGATGTCAAGGGCCACGTGGTTTTGTAGCACCGCTTTTCTCAACATACAGACCTAAGAATTCAGTAGGCTAGTAGCTTGGTTACTATCATCGAGTACTATAAGAGATAACGATCTTATAAAATAGACAGGATAAGTAATGCAGCTAGTAATACTGACAAAGTCATAATGCAGCAGGGAGACACAATCATAAACAATTTGGAAACAAAGAACAAATTAAAACAATTAGTATAACTAGTTGTAATCCAGTTGCAATAAACCATCAAGTCCATAGGAGAGCCAGCTGGAGAAGCCAAATTCTGGCAGGATCAGGTAGAGTGAAAAAGATAAATGTTTTATCTTTGTTTACGAGGGTATACTTTATCAACTTGTAGGTCATAGCATAAGAGAAAAGGTTTTTCTGAAAAACAAAGATGAAAGTTAGTATATTTCCCAGAGTCATAAAGTTATAAATCATATTCATCAGTTCATTCAGTCCCGTGCAATTGATTCCTGTTGATCTGGATGAAGTAATCAGGTTTTCCGTCATTTGTTACATAGTTCTGTGGTAGTATCTAAAGGCCATCAGAAACTTATGTTTGTTGAAAAAGTTCTTTTTGAGTCTCTTCGAAATTCTTCATTTTGTAAAAGCATCAGGACAAAACTTAAAATAGCATGGTTAAAGATTTGAGTACAACGCAATTAGTAGGAAACTTGTATATTTCTGTGACATATAACATTTTAGAATAACTAGAATTATGACATTATATCAAGACATATGAATGTTAGGGATTTCATATAAATTTTGGAATATCTATATTAATAATATGTATCCCTACACTATAACCAAAGTTTCCTCTCCAATCACTTGACAATGTTTCTGAAGTAGTTAAACATACCAAGTAAACTTGGTTTAACTTCATCTCTGAGATGTCTTAGGGTGATCCTTTGAAGCATCCCAGAGTCAGCGGGAGGCTAAGAGAGCTTTAGTTAGATTTTTGTTTTATAGGTACCAATAAAACAGCTGTTTATGAGAGCGCTCTAGATTTAATTTGTTAGTTTCTCCAATTGAAAAGGATCCATCATTTGGCCATTCATAAAATACATATTAATAGTGATTCAAACCAATGAGATGCAAGAGGCTTCCCCATAAGAGTGTAGGGGAGTAAGTAAAATCCGGAGAGTTTCCTCTCAAGAAATAGCATGGCAGAGGCCAGGTTTTCAAAACACATGCACACACATTCACACAGAACGTCCTGGGAAGATCAGGTAGAACATTTACACCTCAAAGACACGGGAAGAGAAATGCAAGTTTCCCCCAGAAGGCCTTTGTTTCAAGTCAGAATTCTGAAAATATTTTTATCAAGACAGCTTTTCAACCTTAATTTAACTTAACTGTGTACACAATAAAAAGAGCCTCCTCATTTTTAGAGTGAGATTTCCCTTAATTTCCAATTAAGTAAATACTATTTGATACAGAGGCTTATAGGTCTAGATGGTTAACTCAAATGCCTTAGCAAATGCCAATGGAGTTACTCTATCATTTCCTCTTTAGAAGCTTCTAGATACCAATCAAAGTAAGCATTCCATTCAGTCTGTTTGATCTTATGGCCGGCTTTTTTTTTTTTCTAACTGTGCACACAAAAATAGCAATGTTTGGAATATTGAAGAACCCCAATTTGGCCATTGAGGTTGAATTCTCTTTTAGTATAATTTCCCCAATTAACTAGGTACTTGTACGTAGGAGCCCCGTACTTGTTGTACATGAATCTGGCTGGAGTGTTAGTCAGAGGTTGGTTTTCTGATGCCCCTCGTTTTTGTGTTTGAGAGATTCTATCTCTCATTTTAAGTTGAATTTGTCAAGGATAAAATTTACTAGTGAAATTGTGTGGTGGGCCAGTATGCTGCTTGTGAGCTTAGCCCTGCTAGGAGTCACCCCAGAGTCATTTCAGCCCTCTTACGTGTCTCAGTTTCTCCCTTCGGTGGTCTAAGACGACCATGGGTGCTTGGATAACTGAATGGCTAATTCTTATCCACGACCCCTGGACAAGCAAGTGTTTTAATTAATGAGTGGGTGTCCTTATGGGACCACTGCACGGTGTGAGGACTTTGCCTCCACCACTCCCGTAAATTTCTCAGTCCCCTGAGAAAGCTGTAACCAGCTGGGAAGAGACTTGTCCCTTTTCTTTGGAGCTACGCTCTCATTTAATATCTTCACTTTTATCCTGACAAATTCTATTAAGGCAGCAGAATTGAGGAAAAGCATCAGATCAGCCTCTTACCTAACCACTCAGTGCAGACCACTCAGTCTCCTACAACTGAGCAACCCTGGTATCTTTCAACCAGGCCCCCCCAGTATCTTTCAACTGGGAGGGGGCAGGTACCTCCTGCACTGCCAGATGAAACTCAGGGTCATCAAATAACACGGAAGATCCAAGAACCAGGAGAGACTTACCCAAATTTGTCTGGACTATCTGAGGAGGCGGATGGGCACAAGCAGCCTCTGCTGGTACCAAGGCTCTGGTTCCTTGCAGAGTTCAGGCGAAAGAGAAAAGTCCACTCTGGGTCCCTTCATGGTCACCATAACTGTTGACTTAAAAAAAATACGTACAATGTGAGAGTTGTGAGTTAAGTTTTATTTGGGGCAAAATGAGGACTGCAGTCTGGGAGACAGCGTTTCAGATAACTGAGAAACTGCTCTGATGAGGCGAAGGGAAGGAGCCAGGATATAGGAGATTTGCAACAAAGAGCAGGTAATTGGGAACATCAAAAGATTATTGTTAAATAAAGAAACCAGATATCTCAAGTTAAGGAATTTAGCACTTTTCTATGTATAAGAAGATGCAAGAGTCGGGGCTCACTGAAATCATTCCTTTGATATGCACCTTAGCTATCTGGGGCCTGTATTTTCACATCCATAGTTTCCTTAGCGCTCACCATAGGGAGTGCTTGCAGGCTGTTGCTGCTAGATGGCAGGTATTCTTTTCAGCCCTGAGTTTCCTCAGGGCTCACCAGCTCACGTTGGAGGGCCGCAGTCATTGGTGACTGTGACATCCTTTGTTTATAGATATGGCAGGAAATATTCCATTTATAAAT
This sequence comes from Leucopleurus acutus, assembly GCF_964270905.1. Lineage (NCBI taxonomy): Eukaryota > Metazoa > Chordata > Mammalia > Artiodactyla > Delphinidae > Leucopleurus > Leucopleurus acutus. Next base: position 42,839,730 of record NC_139142.1, read on the forward strand.
ATTCCATTCCATTTATAAATATTCCATTTATCATATACTAGTGATTTGGCTTCTGACATAATTACCAATCTTTTGTGATACATGCAAACAGAATTCTGGATTTTAAGAGTAATGTTTTGTTGATTAACTGATTAAAAATCTTTTAGGTGAGATAATTTATTCCAGTTGGCTAGTAAAGATCACCTAAAAGCATCAAAATTGTCCTCCTGGCTTCCTTGAAGCCAGTTGTTACAATATTGTTCTTTATTTCTCCCTCATTCTGGGGAGTATGATATTAAACAGTTGAAATTCTATACTGAGAAATGACTACAGGGTAGAGAAAAATTTCAAGAAATGCAAGGAAACAAAATAGTAAAGGATACAATATTTAGGACATTATCCATCTAACGTGCAATTATGAGTGACTTTTATTTTTTTATGTCTGCACTTTAAAATTTTTTATACAATAAATATAAATATTTGAAAGGATTACACAACTAAACTATTTTTTAAAAAAAAATAGGAAAAAGATATATATCATGCTTTAACAATATGTTTTCAGTTTCTATGGATAAACATGTATCTATTGAGAGAAGAATAGATATAGTGCCAGATTGCAAGGTCCCAAAGTGCCCAAGCCTTTTTAAAATAATAGGCTCAGAGTCATTAGTTCATCCATTCATTCACGGAAAAATATTCATTCAGCACCTACTAGGTACCAGGCGCTATGTCAGGCACGGGGGATATAGCAACAAACAAGACAGCAGGTCCTTCAGGGCCTCTGCATTGCTTAGATTTATGCCGCTCCCCTGGAGCATGATCCAAATCTGCTATGCTGTGATGCTAACACTGAATTCATGGAATTTATTTTTTGGAAGGGGATACAGACAATGACAATCCAATAATAAATGAGTGAGTTACAGATTTTGCTAAGAGCCATGAGGGTTGGGGCATCACAAGACCAGTGAGGGGTCATCTAAGCTGGGGCCTGAAGAATGAGGCTGAGGCAGCTTAACAAGAGTATTTCAGGCAGAGGGGAAGAAAAAGGAGGCCAGGAAGTGTGGACTATAGTGAGCAAGGAGCAGAGTTCAATGTCAGAAAGGTAGCTGGGGCCAAATCATGTAGGCACTGGGCTGTGGTAAGGAGTGTGGATAGCACTCTGAGAGCAGTGGGGCTATGAGTGATTTTAAAAAGGGCCTACTCTCTTTATTTACACTATCTGATTCTGTTTTAAGGTCTCTCTGGCCACTGAAGGGAGATAATGTAAAGGGATGAGAATGGAAAGAGAATAACCCGTTGGAAGTTTTTGGTTGCAGACCAGGCAAGAGATGGAAATGCATATGGGTATATTAAATCCTAAATAGCTAGATTTGGGACACATTTGGGTGCTGAGAGATCTTGCTCATAGATTAGATGTGGTGGGTGAGGGATGTCTGGGGGTTCAGAGGGTGATGGGGTATGGGTGGGTGAAGGAAAAGAGTTAAACTAAGGATGACTTCTAGATCTTTGATTGAGCAACTGGGGGAGAAATTGGCTTTGAGAGGATTAAAATAATTTTGTTCTGATCATGTTAAGTTTGAAATGCCTCTTTCCATCCAAGTGGAAATATCAAATAGGCAGCCAAAAGCATGAACCTGGAGTTGACAAATGAAGTCTAGACTGGAGATTCAAACTTGGAATACATCAGTCTATGGATTCTTTTTGCACCAGTGTATGGATGCATGGGAACACTTAGGGGACGAACTGTAGATACAGACAGGGCCCAGGACAAAACCCTGAGGCACACAGACTTTAAAGATTTGGCAAAGGAGGAGATAGCACCAAGAGTGTTGGAGAAAAAACAGACCTTGAAGTAGGAGGAAAGTCAGGGGTGTATGTTATCACGGGAGCCAAGAGAAAACAACATTTAAAGGATGCGGGATTGCTAAGCTATGTCCAGTCCTACTCAGAAGTCAAGTAAGATAATGTGACCATCAGCCTTGGTGCCTTGGTCAGGGTCTCAGTGAAGTGGTGGACAAACCATGTCAAGCTGCCTGGATATTGTTCTTAGCTTCATCCCACACAGTCCAGGGCTTACCCAAGTTCCAGGTGCTTTGTTGAGTCTACTTAGGTAGCCCAGATGTGTAACTCCTCTGATTCCCTGAGGATCTGGTCTGGTCCCCCCTCTTTGCTTTGAGGAAGTTGAGGAGTAGTCATGAACATACTCAGTCAAAAAAGAGAACATAATATGCTCCATGGGGGCTGGACATGTCTGGTACTACTCTAGAGTGTTACAACTTCTAGATGGAAGAAGCTGAGGATCAGTGGGATAAAGATGGCCAAAAACCCTTTGATATTCCTCCCACTGAGAGGTGGGGTCTGTTACCCTTCCCTTGAAACTGGGGGCTCTGTGGCTGTCTTGACAGAAAATAGCAGAAGTATAAAAGTGATGTCGGGCCAGTTTCCAGTCCTGGCCTTAAGAGACTGGCACTTTCTACTTCCTTTCTCTGGGGATACTTGCATTTGGAGCCCTGGGACACTGCGTAAGGAGTCTGACTACCCTGCTGGAGAGATTACATAGAGACCCCCTAAGACTACCAGGAGGACAAGAAGAGCCCAGCTGAGCGCCTTCCAGGCATGTGAATGAAACTGTCTTGTATCTTTCAGATCAGCCCAGCTGTTAGCTGAATACCACCAATGATCCCATTTGATGTTCATGGGGTAGAATTCCAAACCCACAAAGTCAAAAGATATATAAAAACATGCTTATTGTCTTGAGCCATAAAGTTTTAGGGTAGGTTGTTATACAGTAATAGATAAGAGGAGCCCTAGAAGGCCCCTTGGGCATTTAGGTCAGTTGTCCTTAAGCAGAAGACCCACTGTCCTTTACACAAGAACAATACTGTTTCTTGGGACTTCCCTGGTGGTGCAGTGGTTAAGAGTCTGCCTGCCAATGCAGGGGACATGGGCTCGAGCCCTGATCTGGGAAGATCCCACATGCTGCGGAGCAACTAAGCCCATGTGCCACAACTACTGAGCCTGTGCTCTAGAACCCAGGAGCCACAACTACTGAGTCCGTGTGCCACAACTACTGAAGTCCGTGTGCCTAGAGCCCATGCTCCACAACAAGAGAAGCCCCCACTCTCCACAACCAGAGAAAGCCCATGAAGCAGCAAAGACCCAATGCAGCCAAAAAATTAATTAATTAATTTAAAAAAATACTGTTTCTTTGTTGTTAGTTGAATTATTCATTTTTATTTGGTGCTAGTCACATATTTTTTTAGCGTACAAGAGGCAAAAAAAGAGAAAAACATTTAAGAAACTGTCAAATAGCCAATAAACAGAATTTTTAAGTGAATGTGGAGAATAACCTAGTTTACCTTCTTCCCATAGGTCTGCTATTGTCTAACTCCTTACACCTGCAGTGCAATCACTGATGTTCATAATGCTGATCTTGATTTTCTGTACTTTGATTTGGAATCTTATTTTAGTGTTAAGTGTTGCATAGGTGATACCGCAGGATAATGATGTAATTGATGGGAAAGTGCCAAGAGACACAGTTAAAGGATGGAAAGCTTGTTTCATTGCAAAAGACAGAGAAATTTACCTCTAAGCATGTAACCATAGGAATTAGACAGTGCACCCCGCTCCCAGACACAGGGTCAGGATTTCCAGATTCCCAAGTTTCCCATGGGGACTTCAAAGAAGCGTCAGCATGGTCTGAGAATTTCACTGGGTTCATACTCAGGTTTTGTTGCCACTTTGTTTGTCTTTGTCCTCTTGGCCAGGGCTAGGACTATGGTGAGGGGAGTGAAGCAGCCAGGGCACAACATTTAAGGAGGCACTCACTCTCAGGGGCGTGCAAATGCAGGATCAGTGCCTGAGTGTGTGAGCGCCTCCTCAAATTTTCCACTAGGGCATCTCATTCACCTCACCCAAGTCCTGTCCCTGCTCCCAGCCTCTCCCAACTGTTCTGGATTTCGTATATGCTGATCCCCATACCAGGTCCATGTAACTGATGCACAACTCCAGCATATTTCTTTTTTATTTTTTGAATTTTATTTTTTTATACAGAAGTTTCTTATTAGTTATGTATTTTATACAAATTAGTGTATATATGTCAATCCCAATCTCCCAATTCATCCCACCCACCCCCCCAGCCCACTTCCTCCCCTTGGTGTCCATACATTTGTTCTCTACATCTGTGTCTCTATTTCTACCTTGCAAACCTATTCATCTGTACCATTTTTCTAGATTCCACATATATTCGTTAATATACGATATTTGTTTTTCCCTTTCTGACTTACTTCACTCTGCATGACGGTCTCTAGGTCCATCCACATCTCTACAAATGACCTAATTTCGTTCCTTTTTATGGCTGAGTAATATGCCATTGTATATATGTACCAATTTGCTTTATCCATTCGTCTGTTGAGGGGCATTTAGGTTGCTTCCGTGACCTGGCTATTGTAAATAGTACTGCAACGAACATTGGGGTGCATGTGTCTTTTTGAACTGTGGTTTTCTCTGGGTATATGCCCAGTAGTGGGATTGCTGGGTTGTATGGTAGTTCTGTTTTTCGTTTTTTAAGGAACCTCCATACTGTTCTCCACAGTGGCTGTATTTACATTCCCACCTCCAACATATTTCTGAGTGATAGCTTCAGCACCAGGTGAAATTGAGGTCAATTTCCCAGGCATCTCTGGATACTGAGAGCAGAACCAGGCTTTAAGTTTGCTGGAAGTCCATTTCTGCCAATTAATTTTTCTAATATTATAGTTGGCTGAATATTTGATTTAAGCAGCCTTCCCCACCATGGTGGAAGACAAAGAATGAACTGTACCTGAGATGCTCAGTTGTCCACAGATAACCTTTACATGATGGGACAAGTTATTAAGTGAACTTCCCTGCTGAGTCTGTTTCTCCAGGCCCCTTAATGTCTTGCTTTAGTTTTACAAAATGCCCTTGTTACCTGCTGTTGCAGTTACTATGGTGCATGAACACACCCTTCATCTTACTCTTAGGAACCTATTGGTTTTTAACAGTTTGCTTTTTCTCCATGGTAGACTAAGCTGTGAAGTGAATTTCTATACTAGATTGTAATCACCATTTGCTAAAAGAGACACCTTTAGATTCCAGTATAATTTGGTGTGCTATCACAAGAACCTTAAAGCCTTGGAAGAGGTTGTGTTTGTGACCTTGAAACTGTGGCTGAAATAGCATTGTTTTAGCCTTTGACTTTTTTTCTTTTGTTTTTTGTTTTTTAAGGAGGAAACCAGGTATGTGACAAATCAGGCAACAATAGCAATCAGGAGTAAATTAAATCTTAAAAAATATGAAATAGGAGATTGGGATTGACATATACACACTACTATATATAAAGTAGATAACTAATAAGAACCTGCTGTATAGTACAGAGAACTCTACTCAGTATGCTGTAATGGCATATATGGGAAAAGAATCTTAAAAAAAAAACAGTGGATATATGTATATGTATAACTGATTCACTTTGCTGTATACCTCAGACCAACACAACATTGTAAATCAACTATACTCCAATAAAAATTTTAAAAATAAATAAATAAATAGAATGGCAAAAAAAAAGAAATAGTAAAAATACGAAGAATGAAATAGGACTAATAACTGATGGAGTTAATCAAGCTGGAAAAAATCAGGTCACATTAAAGAATAAGGTGTTTTATTAGCTTTATGGCATAGCAAGCTTTCTCTTTTTGTTAACACACATCTGCAAGGCATTAGCTATGTGATTAGAAATCTCAGTCTTTTCTCTACTTTAGATTTACATCTATTCCAAGTATTCTTCAATCAATTTAAATTTGTGAGACTGACGATCCTTATAGAAGTAGTGCCTTGTCATGAGATCTGATGCTAAAAATACCACTCTCAGGGGCTTACTCATTTATACTCTAAAACTCAAGAAGCTTTATGTTATGAAAAAAGAAGTTTTCTCTCCTTCCTATTCATACTCATTTGGTAAATACTTTCAAAAGGGAAAAAATGTAAAGTAATTTGGGCTTCTGCATTCTAGATACTCTGAAGAGAACAATTAATGAAGTTCAGAACAAAACATTAATTACTGAGATGTCTGTAAGTTGAGTAACCCCTGATCATTGGTGAGAAACATACCTTGAGTTGGCTTATAATTTGCCTCTGCTATTGGCTTGCTTTCTGTGCTATAAAGAATTTCAACTCTAATTACATAAAGTATAGCATTTTTCTCTTACTTACCCCATATCACATTTTGCCCTCAACTGCTGCCCTAAAAACTCTTCATCCTACTCTTGATTATCTTAATTTATTTAGAAAGTGGCACAGATGATGTGAAGATGCATGTAATTGATTAATGATAATAAACCTATTCTGAAAGTTGTCTATATCATAAGCTTGATACTATGCAGGTCTTTTTTTCTTTTATGATTTCTTAAAAAAATTTTATTGAGGTGTAATTGACATAGAACATTACATCAGCTTCAGGTGTACAACATAATGATTCGATATTTGTATGAACTGCAAAATGATCACCACAATAGGTCTAGTTAACACACATTACCATACATGGTTACAAAAAATTTTTCTTCTTGTGATGAAAGACTTTTAAGATCCACCAGGGGCAGACAGCAGAAGCAAGAAGAACTACAATCCTGCAGCCTGTGGCATGAAAACCACATTCACAGAAAGATAGACAAAATGAAAAGGCAGAGGACTATGCACTAGATAAAGGAACAAGATAAAACCCCAGAAAAACAACTAAATGAAGTGGAGATAGGCAGCCTTCCAGAAAAAGAATTCAGAATAATGATAGTGAAGATGATCCAGGACCTTGGAAAAAGAATGGAGGCAAAGATTGACTAGACACAAGAAATGCTTAATAAAGACCTAGCAGAATTAAAGAACAAACACCTAGAAGAATTAAAGAACAAATAAACAGAGATGAACAATTAAATAACTGTAATGAAAAATACACTAGAAGGAATCAACAACAAAATAACTGAGGCAGAAGAATGGGTAAGTGACCTGGAAGAAGACAGAATAATGGAATTCACTGCGTTGGAACAGAATAAAGGAAAAAAGAATGAAAAGAAATGAAGACAGCCTAAGAAACCTCTGGGAAACATTAAACACAAAAACATTCGCATTATAGGGGTCCCAGAGGAGAAGAGAGAGAGATAGAACCTGAGAAAATATTTGAAGAGATTATAGTCAAAAACTTCCCTAACATGGGAAAGGAAATAGCCACCCAAGTCCAGGAGCGCAGAGTCCCAGGCAGGATAAACCCAAGGAGAAACACGCCAAGACACATAGTAATCAAATTGACAAAAATTAAAGACAAAGAAAAATTATTGAAAGCAACAAGGGAAAAATGACAACATACAAGGGAACTCCCATAAGGTTAGCAGCTGATTTCTCAGCAGAAACTCTACAAGCCAGAAGGGAGTGGCATGATATATTGAAAGTGATGAAAGGGAAAAAACTACAACCAAGATTACTCTACCTGGCAAGGATCTCATTCAGATTCGATGGAGAAATCAAAAGTTTTACAGACAAGCAAAAGCTAAGAGAATTCAGCACCACCAAACCAGATCTACAACAAATGGTAAAGGAGCTTCTTTAAGTGTGAACCACAAGAGAAGAAAAGAACCTACAAAAATAAACCCAAAATAATTAAGAAAATGGTAGTAGGAACATACATATTGATAATCATCTTAAATGTGAATGGATTAAATGCTCCATCCAAAAGACAAAGGCTCACTGAATGGATACAAAAACAAGATCCATATATATGCTGTCTACAAGAGACCCACTTCAGACCTAGGGACACATACATACTGAAAGTGAGGGGATGGAAGAAGATATTCCATGCAAGTGGAAATCAAAAGAAAGCTGGAGTAGCAATACTCATATCAGATTAAAAAGACTTTAAAATAAAGACTGTTATAAGAGACAAGGAAGGACACTACATAATGATCAAGGGATCAATCCAAGAAGAAGATATAACAATTATAAATATATGTGCACCCAACATAGGAGCACCTCAATATACAAGGCAACTGCTAACAGCTGTAAAAGAGGAAATCGACAGTAACACAATCACTTAACATCTCACTTACACCAATGGACAGATCATCCAGACAGAAAGTTAATAAGGAAACACAAGCTTTAAATGACACAATAGACCGGATAAATTTAATTGATATTTATAGGACATTCCATCTGAAAACAATAGATTACACTTTCTTCTCAAGTGCACACGGAACATTCTCCAGGATAGATCACATGTTGGGTCACAGATCAAGCCTTGGTAAATTTAAGAAATTGATATCATATCAAGCATCTTTTCTGACCACAATGCTATGAGATTAAAAATCAATTATAGGGAAAAAAACATAAAAACACAAACACGTGGAGGCTAAACAATACACTACTAAATAACCAAGAGATCACTGAAGTAATAAAAGAGGAAATTTAAAAATACCTAGAGACAAATGACAATGAAAACACAATGATCCAAAACCTATGGGATGCAGCGAAAGCAGTTCTAAGAGGGAAGTTTATAGCAATACAAGCCTACCACAAGAAAAAAGAAAAATCTCCAATAAACAATCTAACCTTCACCTAAAGGAACTAGAGAAGAAGAACAAACAAAACCCAAAGTTAGTAAAAAGGAAAGAAATCATGAAGATCAGAGCAGAAATAAATGAAATAGAAACAAAGAAAACAATAGAAAAGAGCAATAAAAGTAAAAGCTGGTTCTTTGAGAAGATAAATGAAATTGATAGACCTTTAGCCAGATTCATCAAGCAAAAGAGGGAGAGGACTCAAATCAATAAAATTAGAAATGAAAAAGGAGAGGGCTTCCCTGGTGGCGCAGTGGTTGACAGTCCGCCTGCCAATGCAGGGGATGCGGGTTTGTGCCCCGGTCCGGGAAGATCCCACATGCCGTGGAGCGGCTGGGCCCGTGAGCCATGGCCGCTGAGCCTGCGTGTCCAGAGCCTGTACTCCGCAACGGGAGAGGCCACAACAGTGAGAGGCCCGTGTACCGCAAAAAATAAAATAAAATAAAGAAAAAGGAGAAGTTACAACAGACACTGCAGAAATACAAAGCATCCTAAGAGAATACTACAGGCAACTCTGTGCCAATAAAATGGACAACCCAGAAGAAATGGACAAATTCTTATAAAGGTATAACCTTCCAAGACTGAACCAGGAAGAAATAGAAAATATGAACAGACCAATCACAAGCACTGAAATTGAAACTGTAATTTAAAAACTTCCAACAAACAAAAGTCCTGGACCAGACAGCTTCACAAGGTGAATTCTATCAAACATTTGGAGAAGAGCTAACTCCCATCCTTCTCAAACTCTTCCAAAGAACTGCAGAGGAAGGAACACTCCCAAACTCATTCTACAAGGCCACCATCACCCTAATACCAAAACCAGACAAAGATACTACAAAAAAATTACAGACCAATATCACTGATGAATATAGATGCAAAAATCCTCAACAAAATATTAGCAAACAGAATCCAACAACACCATGATCAAGTGGGATTTATCCCAGGGATGCAAGGATTCTTCAGTATAGGTGAATCAATCAATATGATACACCATATTAACAAACTGAAGAATAAAAACCATATGATCATCTCAATAGATGCAGAAAAAGCTTTTGACAAAATTCAGCACACATTTATGATAAAAACTCTCCAGAAAGTGGGCATAGAGGGAAGCTACCTCAACATAATAAGGGCCATATACAACAAACCCACAGCAAACATCATTCTCAATGGTGAAAAACTGAAAGCATTTCCTCTAAGATCAGGAACAAGACAATGATGTCCACTCTTGCCACTCTTACTCACACATAGTTTTGGAAGTCCTAATCATGGCAATCAGAGAAGAAAGAAAATAAAATGAACATAAATTGGAAAAGAAGAAGTAAAACTGTCACTGTTTGCAGATGGCATGGTACTATACATAGATAACCCTAAAGATGCCACCAGAAAACTACTAGAGCTAATCAATGAACTTGATAAAGTTGCAGGATACAAAATTAATGCACAGATATCTCTTGCATTCCTACATACTAACAATGAAAGATCAGAAAGAGATATTAAGGAAACAATCCCATTCACCATTGCAACAAAAAGAATAAAATACTGAGGAATAAACCTACCTAAGGAGGCAAAAGACCTGTACTCAGAAAACTAAAAGACACTGATGAAAGAAATCAAAGATGACACAAACAACTGGAGAGATATACCATGTTCATGGATTGGAAGAATCAATATTTTGAAAATGACTATACCATCCAAGTTAATCTACAGATTCAATGCAATCCCTATCAAATTACCAATGGCATTTTTTACAGAACTAGAGCAAAAAATCTTAAAATTTGTATGGAGACACAAAAGACCCCCAAATAGCCAAAGCAGGTCTGAGAAAGAAAAATGGAGCTGGAGGAATCAGAATCCCTGACCTCAGACTGTACTACAAAGCTACAGTAATCCAGACAATATGGTACCGGCACAAAAAGAGAAATATAGATAAATGGAACAGGATAGAAAGCCCAGAGATAAACCCACACACCTATGGTCAACTAATCTATGACAAAGGAGGCAAGGATATACAACGGAGAAAAAAACAGTCTCTTCAATAAGTGATGCTGGGAAAGCTGGACAGCTACATGTAAAAGAATGAAATTAGAACACTCCCTAACACCATACACAAACATAAACTCAAAATGGATTAAAGACCTAAATGTAAGGCCAGACACTATCAAACTCTTAGAGGAAAACATAGGAAGAACACCCTTTGACATAAGTCACAGAAAGATCTTTCTTGACCCACCTCCTAGAGTAACGGAAATAAAAACAAAAATAAAGAAATGGGACCTAATGAAACTTAAAAGCTTTTGCACAGCAAAGGAAACCATAAACAAGATGAAAAGCCAACCCTCAGAATGGGAGAAAATATTTGCAAATGAATCAACGGACAAAGGATTAATCTCCAAAATATATAAACAGCTCATGCAGCTCAATATTAAAAAAGCAAACAACCCAATCCCAAAATGGGAAGAAGATCTAAATATACGTTTTTCCAAAGAAGATATACAGAAGGCCAAGAGGCACATGTCAAGGTGCTCAACATCACTAATTATTAGAAAGATGCAAATCAAAACTACAATGAGATATCACTTCACACTGGTTAGAATGGGCATCATCAGAAAGTCTACAAACAACAAATGCTGGAGAGGGTGTGGAGAAAAGGGAACCCTCTTGCACTGTTGGTGAGAATGTAAATTGATACAGCCACTATGGAGAACAGTATGGAACTTCCTTAAGAAACGAAAAATAGAATTACCATATGACCCAGCAATCCCACTACTGGGCATATACCTAGAGAAAACCATAATTCAAAAAGAAACATGCACCCCAATGTTCATTGCAGCACTCTTTACAAAAGCCAGGTCATGGAAGCAACCTAATGCCCATGGACAGACAAATGGATAAAGAAGATGTGGCACCTATATACAATGGAATATTACTCAGCCATAAAAAGGAACGATATTGGGTCATTTGTAGAGACATGGATGGATCTAGAGACTGTCATACAGAGTGAAGTAAGTCAGACAGAGAAAAACAAATATCTTTTATTAACACATATGTGGAACTTAGAAAATTGGTACAGATGAATTGGTTTGCAAGGCAGAAATAGAGACACAGATGTAGAGAACAAACATATGGACACCAAGAGGGGGAAGCAGTGGGGGGATAGTGGGAAGAATTGAGAGATTGGGGTTGACCTGTATACACTAATATGTATAAAATAGATAACTAATAAGAACCTGTTGTATAAAAAAATAAATAAAATTCAAAAAAAAAATAAAAGGAAAGACTTTTAAGATTTACTCTCTCAGCAAGTTTCAAATAGGCAACACAGTATTAATAACTATAGTCACTGTGCTGTGCATTACATCCCCCGGACTTATTTCTTTTATGATTTCTGTGTGTGTGTGTTTTTCAGAAATCTTTTCTTAGTAAAAGGTCATAAAAATTCTATATTTTCTTCTAAAATTTTTCAAGTTTTGTTTTTCATATATATGTCTTTAATATACTTAGAGTTAATTTTTGTTTATGATGTAGCATAGGCATCCAAATTTATTTTTCTCACATGAGTAGCGGGTTGTTCTAGTATATTTGTTGAAATATTCATCCATATTTTCTCCCAGTTATTTCCAATTACACCCCTCCCACATATCAGGTTTGCATAGAAGCATGGGTGTATTTCAGAATCCTCTATTCCACCAGACAATTTGCTAATCCCCTTACCCATACCACAGTCTTGATTACTACAAGTTTATAAGAAGCTTTGCTATTTGGTAGTATTTGTTCTCCTACCTAGTTCAAAATCATCTAGGCTATTATTGGCTTTTTGCTCTTCATAAAAATTATAGAATCAATGTATCAAATTTCATGAACAACTTTGCTGATATTTTCATTGGAACTGCATTTGATTCACTGATTAATTAGGAGATTCTCCTCATTTTGAACATTGTTTATCCCTTTATTTATTCATGTGTTTTAAATTTCTATATAAAGTTTTGCAATTCTCTCCATATAACATCTTTCACAGTTCATTGTGAATGAAACCTTCTGTAAATTTTATTTTCTAATCCAATATTATTCATGTAAATGAATGTTAACTGATTTCAGAATGTGGATCTTGTATTTCACAATTCGGCCAGTCCTAGTAATTTATTTGTATATTTTCTTATTTTCTATATTAACAATCATATCATGTACAATAAAGGACAATTTTATCTCTTCCTTTCCAGTTCTTATTCCTCTCAATATTTTTCTTGATTTAATGTTCTGGCTAGGATAACTGCAGGATACTAATTTGCTGTCTGAATAGTAGGGATCCCTGCCTTGAAATTGAATTTATAGGGGAAGTTTCTAAAGTTTTATTGTTAAGTGTGATGCTGGCCATAGGTTTTTGGTAAAAATATTATCAGGTAATCAGCAAAAATGCTGCAATCCTATGAAAGGTGTAAAACAGCAGGGTTATTGGAAAAAGCTATGATCCTCACTTCACAATTGGTCCTGAGGCTGTAATTGATATTCGTCATCACACTGCTCTCTACCCCATTCTAAAGTCTGTTCATGCTAGACAGTGTTTAAACAGGTCTAAGTTGCTTGCCTGGTCAATGACCCAGATCCTCATCCCTTAGAGATCTGAGCCTTTGTCTACTTTTATTTTTATTTTTAACACCTGTGGACCATAGTTGCTGAGATTTCCTATTTAGTATGATCACAAGGCACAGAAATAGCCCAGGGGATTCCCTGGTTTCCAGACGCTCCCCTTTCTGTTCCTATTGTATAGTATCAGTCCTAGATCTTTATTGTAATCAGGGTCAATAACTCCCACCTTGACAGTGATCCTTTCTTTGGCTACTGGTCTACTGGAATGAGGAGTCAATATGACTGACTGGATGTCATAGCTTCTGGTTCACACTGCATCCTTTGCTAGAAGCTTCCCCTTCCCTGTGAACCAGGAGTTCCCAAGCTGATGCAAAGTTTTCAGAGAGAAGAAGCAAGTGGGTCACTGAGAAGAATGGTGACAGGGCCCAATCCTACTTCTACCTGTTGGTTTCAGATCCATGCATTCTAGTTATTAGAGATGAAGCCCCCTGATTGCCACTATGGCCTTGATGCCATGAGAGTAATTATTTCTAACTTGTCTCTGATAATTAAGTGCCACCATTTGGCCCCTGCCATCCCCAAATCCTATCAACATCACAGATATAGTGATGTTATAGTCAGGAGCACTCTTCCACTCAGTATCTCCTTTGATTTTTAACCCACAGAGGACTACCATTGCCTAGCTTCTCAGTGAGTCTGGTATGCCTCTTGCCTGTGCATTCTATCTTTGGCCATTGCTGGAGAATACACTCAGGTGGTGAGTTCTGAGTTCTCCAGCCTCACTAAATCCATCCTAATATTCTCACCTCTCAGAGCCCTCCGACTCCTCCATCGAATACTCTGCTAGGACAATTCAGTATCTCTACCTCCTTTACTGTAGACCATTATCATGTTCAGTATCCAAGGGGCCATACCAGGCACATTTTTAGACCAGCCTCAGGTGATTTTGTCAGAATATTAAGCTCCCAAATCCCAGGAAAAGGCTCTTATGTCAATAAATTCTTCTCTATCACAGCTATATTTTTTGTCTCCTAATTCAAAATCTCAAAGATCCATTGTCAAATGTATTCTCCAGGTGCCTACTTGTACACATGCTCAGGTCCTACAATTCTAAGAGCATGTTTCCTTGTTCCTGCCAGAGCAGGGACTACTTTCCTTGGGCTGTGGTGCAACCTAATGTGAAGGTGGTACCGGAAGGTGGGTTAGCTCTTGAGGTGGACAAAGCTTGATCATGTGATGTACCTGCCTCAGGTGTGCTCTTTGCAGATCTCCAGGTGAAAGGAGGCTGTTCTCTAGAAAGAGGGAGGATGTTACTTCTTCCAGTGTAGGGAAATTCAAAGGATCATAGTGATACAAGGTTCTTAGGTCTTTCTACAAGCAGGTCTCAAGGGCTCACTCTTATCCTATCAGGTCCCTGCTTTAGACATAGGAGTCATGTCACAGACCTCTTGTAGCTCTGTGTCTTTAACAGCAAATCCTGAACCTAATTTTCAATACAATCTGCCCTGTGGTTGCATTTAAAGCCAGTCGACCCCACAATCCTTATTATTCCCATCCCCCCACTACTGTTCAAGTGCAGAAATCAACGGTGCACCTTTTACCCATACCTCATTTCCATCTGATATGGGGGAGTCATACGATGGCGATGCTGACTGTAGGTGAGTCATTAGTTCCAGATCCCCATCCTCAGGGCCTGCTTCTGATAGCAAATCCTGATGCCAATTCTCTTAGGTTAATTTCTTCCAGAAAGTAGAGCCTTGGCATACAGGCTTGCATTTAGGAAGTGGTAGTTGAGAGATGATTCCATGGAGCTGGTGTGAGTTTCAAAAGAGTATAACAGGTGGATGGAAAGGCAAACATAAAGGTTTACTATCAAGGAGCCACTGCTGTGGGCATCTAGAACACAATCATACAGTCCTTCCGCCTAGTCAGTAGAATGCAACTAAAATCGTGCACTGGGGCATGGAAGGGTGGTGAATTTTTTAATTAAACTCCCATCCCCCATGCCTCAGAGATGACTGATTTTGTACTTGACCCTGAAAGTGAGTGCCTCCTTGTCTTTTGTGCCTCTAGGCACCTTACTTATCTCATCCTTATCCCAGCCCTGCCTCCCAGTCTGTTAATATATCAAGTTGTGTCTGTAAAGCAGACAATACTGTATTTTTTATTATTAATACATCAATGAATTCAGAGCAAGAAATTAACACCTACTAAATGTTTTTTTGGGGGAGGGTCTGTCGCCACTGTCTTTTCTTTCTTTTTTTTATTGAAATATAGTTGACATACAATGTTGTGTTAATTTCTGCTCTATAGCAAAGTGATTCAGATATATATACATTTTTAATATTCTTTTCCATTGTGGTTTATCATAGGATACCAAATATAGTTCTCTGTGCTATACAGTAGGACGTTTTTTTTAAAAATAATTTTTATAACTTTTTTTTAAATTTTAAATTTATTTATTTATTGGCTGCATTGGGTCTTTGTTGTTGCTCACGGGCTTTCTTTTAGTTGCGGCGAGCGGGGGCTACTCTTTGTTGTGGTGTGTGGGCTTCTCATTGCGGTGCCTTTTCTTGTTGTGGAGCATGGGTTCTAGGGGTGTGAGCTTCAGTAGTTGTGGCACGCAGGCTCAGTAGTTGTGGCTTGCGGGCTCTACAGCACAGGCTCAGTAGTTGTGGAGCACAGGCTTAGTTGCTCTGCGGCATGTGGGATCTTCCTGGACCAGGGCTCGAGACCGTATCCCCTGCATTGGCAGGTGGATTCTTAAGCACTGAGCCACCAGGGAAGCCCCTCTACAGTAGGAACTTGTTGTTTATTCATTCCATATATAATAGCTTACATCTGCTAAGCTCAACTTCCCACTTCATTCCTCCCCCAACCCCCTCCCCCTTGGCAACCACAAGTCTGTTCTCTCTGTCCATGAGTCTGTTTCCATTTCATAGATAGGTTCATTTGTGTCATATTTTTGATTCCGTATATAAGTGATATTGTATGGTATTTGTTTTTCTCAACACCTAGTAAATGTTAAAAAATATTATATCTTTTCTGGTTTTGAGGAGGTAAACAGATGCTTTATTCAGGGGCTGGAGTGATGGATCCCAAATCAGGCAGGCCTTGAGCAAGGTTTCTGAAGAGTGGGGTTGTGGAATACAGGGAGATTCATTTTCTGCATGCCTGGAAGGGCTGAGAGAGTTGGGGTGGGTCTTGAGCTGCCGTTTGTGTTTTGGTACTTGATTTGGTTTTGCTCAATAACTATCAGCAGACAGAAGCCTCTTCTGCAGTGTAGCCATTTGGAGCCATTTAAAGAGAAGTAAAGCAAAGACATTACAGTGCTCTCTGACGTTTGTGAAAATGGGATTGTACATGCATGCGGCTTAATAACTATTGAGAGGGAGAGACAATCATTGTGATTCTCCCTGGATGGCAAGTATGTGAAGTGTGACATTGGCACATCCTCTCTGAGAAAATGTAAGATGTGCCCTGAAAGAGCAAGGTCCGTGGGTAAGACTCAAAGGTCCTGCATTTGGCTACACTGTCAGATCTTACTTCCTTCTCTTTTGACAGTGTGATTCTTTGCTGCCTCTTTATTGACAGGTTGGTGTAGTCCTGCCCTTCTCTCTCCCTTTTTCCAACAACATTTTCCTTTACCATGTGTCGACTTCTCACCATTATCTTTCTCTTTTTACTTCTTAAATTTCCCTCTTTCTATACTTTTCCTTTGTTTATGCTCATGAGGTACAGTGTAAGAAAAACAAGTTATGGCTGGAAAGATTGGTAACACTGTTGTTCTCTGCTAGTCAAGCACCCTGAGAGATGTCGTATTTAGAGGGAATTTGGGGTGAGGGAAGAAAAAGGTGTAATGAGTGGGGAGGAGGGGGCTCCTATGGGGGGTGTCATTAAGCAAATGCTGCCTGGCCAGGGATCAAGCTAACAAGGCTGCAGCTAGACAAGCACCAAAGACAGAAATAAGAAGGGTGACATCTTAAGAATGGGGGGATAAATTTTTCAATTACATTTCTTATGCATATTAATGTTTTAGAGTTTGTCCCAGCCCTGAGGTTAAGGGGACAGGTCAAACACTGACATATGGAAGGAAGTGCAATAGGAACAACAACTTTGATTTCCTGAACAGGAGGTGGATGCCAACTGCCAACATCAAGGGCGAGACCCATACTTTATAGAAGGCAAAGTGTGTGCCTCTTTAATAAACGTCATGTTGAAGATTCAAGAAATAAACTACATAAATGGTTTAAAAAACTTAATGACCCTAATTAAATTCAGGTGTCTTAGGAGGTTGGGTTGTAGATTGGTGAAATGAATTTTGGTGGCTTTCTAAATTGTCACTGAGATGTTGATGTTTGTGACTTTGGGTATTATTCTTTTTTTTTTTTTTTTTTTTTTGTGGTACGCGGGCCTCTCACTGTTGTGGCCTCTCCCGTTGCGGAGCACAGGCTCCGGACGCGCAGGCTCAGCGGCCATGGCTCATGGGCCCAGCCGCTCCGCGGCATGTGGGATCTTCCCAGACCGGGGCACGAACCCGTGTCCCCTGCATCGGCAGGCGGACTCTCAACAACTGCGCCACCAGGGAAGCCCTTTTGGTATTATTCTAAATCAGGGGTTGGCATACTTTTTCTCTGGAGGACCAGATGGTAAATACGTTTGGCTGTGCAGGCCATTCTGTCTCTTTTGAGACTAGTCAACTCTGCACTTAGAGTGTGGTGAAGGTAGCCATAGACAATATATAAATGAATGGGTGTGACTATGTTTAATGAAAGTTTACTTACAAAGACAGGAGATAGGCTGGATTTGGCTCATGAGCTGTAGTTTGTCGTCCCCTGTTCTAAATTATCACCGAGATGCTGGTATCTGGCAAAGCACTGCTAAATCACATTTATTTTGTAGAACGGGGCTTTTCAGTTTCCATGACAAGCATCTCTGGGGGCTGCATGAGAGAAAGTGCAGTCTCATTTAATTTATGTTTATTCCATCACATTCTGGCCCTATTCCACTCCCACACCAGTGGTCCAGATGTTGGGACATGACAACCAGTGCTCCAAACTGACCTAAAACCACCCTTATACATTAGAAAACGGTTGACTTAAAGTGTTACGGCACAAACTGCAGGAATTGCTTTCCCCTGAGTCATAGAAACAAGCCTTATTTCATCAAATAACATTTGGTTTAATACACTCAGAATTGGTAAAGAGTTAACACAAATAATAATAGTGATGATGGCGATGATGATAATGAAAACTGCTGTTAGTCATGGATTCTTTGATTTAGAGAAGCAACAAGGTTGAGTTTGCAAAGAGCATTTTTGGGTTTTGGTATAACCTTCTCTACATAGGAAAGCTTCTGCCTTGGTGTTTGAGGGAGTCTTGCCCAGAGTTGGTGGGCAATAAATGTGTTCAGAGTTTCATTTAGGTCTTCAGTTTTGCCACTGTGAGTTTTCCAATGTTACTTAAACTTAGAGAAATTGGTGTATTGCCTCTGCAAAAAGAACTTTGAAGTTAAAAGTTATTCTTTTAAGGGCTAGCCCTAAATCTTTATTAAGTAAATATATTTGATTGACTTACTCACACACCTATTGATGGCCTACTATATAAAAAAGGCCTCTGACAACTGCTGGGGGCTATCAAAATGCGAGAGACACATCCTCTGCCTTTCAGGAATTTACAGTCTATAATCAGCAATGAACGTGTGAAGTTCAGCAGGTGCTCACCCTTGGCTTCCCCAGGCCTTGGCTTCCCCTGGCCTTGGCTTCCCCAGGCCAGGCCAGTTTAGGGGTAACTGTACCTATAACACCTACAGTTAGAAACACGATGGCTCTAATTCCCACCACCAATGCTAGACTTCTAGCCCCCATTCAAAATGTCCCACAGTGATTTATTAGAGAGTGCTACAACCCCAGAGCATGCAATGGGGAAATTACCATTTCCATCCTCTTTTTTCCCCTCCCTGTGGTGTGGCTGGCTGCTGAGCCAGCCGTGACTGTCTCTCTGTGATTCCTGGCACTAATTGTGCCATTACCCCCTGCCCTGGCCTGTCCTGCTCTGGCAGACCACCAGTTCTGCAGATCTTGTTGGGGCATCTGCACACTTGACTGCACAGCTCTTTATAAAATACTAATGTTTGTTAAATGCTGTATGCCATGCAAGGTGAGAAAAGCTGTATTTCAGAGTGCCTTCTGCGAGGAAGGTGGGGATGCCACGTCTGGGTTGGAGCTGGGCCATGATATTGAAAGGCTGTATGGCATAATGAAGAAAGCAAGGATTCTGGATCTAACTGCCTGGGCTGGCCCTGGCCCTGACAATCATAGGCTATGTAATCTTGGGCAAGTTACTTAGCCTCTCTGTGCCTTGGTTTCCTCATCTGTGAAATAATAAAAATGATAATACTGGGCTTCCCTGGTGGCGCAGTGGTTGAGAGTCCGCCTGCCGATGCAGGGGACACGGGTTCGTGCCCCGGTTCGGGAAGATCCTACATGCCACAGAGTGGCTGGGCCCGTGAGCCATGGCCGCTGAGCCTGTGCGTCCAGAACCTGTGCTCCGCAACGGGAGAGGCCACAACAGTGAGAGGCCCGTGTACCACAAAAAAAAAAAAAAAAAAAAAATGATAATACTCATTTCATAAGTTTGCTGTGGGAATCAAATGAGTTAATCAATGTAGAGCACTTAGAACAGCAGCTGGCACCCAGGAAGCTCTATAGCAGTGCTATTTGCTATCACTGTTGTTGTTATTACCCCTTCAGCCCTCAGGGGGTGTGGACAGGATCTGGGGCTGAGGACCTCCAATGCTGCTATCTCTGGGATTAAGTAGTTTCATTATGTTATAGAATTATAATGCACATGTCATTTTCTGTAACTGCCATGACTTGAGAAAAGTTGATAGGCCCAGCTTTTACACAGGTCTCTTTCAAACCTTAGAAAGACTCTAAGAGATGTTTCTTTTTCTTTTTTTTTAAAATAAATTTATTTATTTATTTATTTATTTATTGGCTGTGTTGGGTCTTCGTTGCTGTGTGTGGGCTTTCTCTAGTTGCCGGAGAGGGAAGTTCTCTTTGTTGTGGAGCACAGGCTCTAAGCACGTGGGCTGCAGCAGTTGTGGCTTGCAGGCTCTAGAGTGCAGGCTCAGTAGTTGTGGCACACGGGCTTAGTTGCTCCGCGGCATGTGGGATCTTCCTGGACCAGGGCTCGAACCCGTGTCCCCTGCATTGGCAGGCAGATTCTTAACCACTGCACCACCAGGGAAGTCCCGAGATGTTTCTATTTTTGTGTCCATTTTGTAGGTAATGAAACTGAGGTTAACAAACATGCCCCGACTCATACACTTAGAAAATGGCAGAACTTGGATTCAAACCCAGATTCATTGGGCCCAGGACACTTGGCCATTGGGCAAAACGCCACACTGTTTTCTCCAGGGATATAGGGACAGCTCCTTTTCCCCATTCTTTATCCCACTTTGTCATATGCTCCCCAAGTTCTGTTACCTACTGTGTCCCATGTCTCTCAAATATTGGTGAATATATTTTGTGAATATCTCCCCATGCTGCCCTTCTTCAAGGACTTAGTCAAAGGCCAGAGGGGCGATGCTAGTGGGCCAGGCTGGGGGAGGCCAGTCTCTCTTCCTTTAGCCTGACTTCTATTTTGAAGGATGCTTAGTGATTGTATGTAAGTAGATCCCTAAAGGGAGGAGGGGAGGGGATGGGTGCAGTTTGAGCTCCAGCTGAGATCTAATTCTCTCTGTACTGCGGATTTGTACTTGCTCTGGATCTTGACATGTAAAAGGTTCCCAGAAACATTACACCACAGAGACTATATTTAGGCGGTTTTAATAGGGTAGCATGGCTCCGCTGTATTCCTTAGGGTCCCACCAGGGAATACACGTCAGTGATTAGCAAGGCCGAGCGCTACACTGTTACTCCACTTGCTGGTGATTGGATTAAGAAGACTTCTTTCTTCTCAAAAATTAATTAATGGGTCAAATTCACAACAAACTCAGATACTTGACTTACTATTATTTTAATTGGAGGGCATTTACTGCAGACTTCACTCACTGTCATTTGACCTTCACCTGACTTGTGAGAGACTCTGCCGCCTGAGTCACATGCCACATCTCGGTCTGATGGAAACGTAGGCTCTAGATTTTGTTTTGCAGTGTCCCGTGCTTCTTCCATACTTCCCTCTTTTTGTATTTCTTTTCTTCACATCTTCCTTTCCCCTCATTTTTCCCTAGAAAAACAAAGTAAGAAAACAGCTGTGAAGGTGCTTTGAAAGTTAAAAAGCTTTACAAACCTTTGGTGCTTGCAGAATACCAAGTGTCTTCCATGTCTCTGTTGTCCTTGAAGGGGGAGAGGGTTATGTGGTCAGTACCTGTTAAATGCCAGGCATTGCATGAGACCTCTTGGTATATATTTTATTTAATTCTCATAATAACTTTGCAAGACTGTTATTCTTAACCTTATTCTATAGAAGAGGCATTTCAGGCTCAGAAAGATTATTAACTTGCCCCAAGCCAACAGCCAAGTAAGTGAAGAATCTGGAAGTAGTGAACTTATACTCTGAAATCTTTGCTCTGTTCACCAATTTCCCCTCGCCTTTCTAAGCTACGGTGCTCACTTATGGTGGGAAATAAGGAAGAATTAGCCAATTCAAGTAATAAGTAACACAGACTCGAATTTGGAGAAGCTGCTGCTTCAGTTGTAATCCCAGATCCCAATCAAACTTTACGGATTCCTCTCTGCAGCTTAGCTCTGCCAGGGCCTCTGCTACCAGCATTGCCCTCTACTTTGAACTCAGGAGGTTTCTGGGAAATATTTGTTTTATCATATCCAAAACTGGAATTTGGGACAGAAGTTTCTCTTAATAAGTCAGTTTATCACTGGACAGTATAAGAATCACTAATGCTATGCAAATTTATGCAAATCACCCATCTGCCTTAAGGGAGATTTAAAGTAAGATGGGGGCCACACCTTCGAGGTGTGTAGTCTGAATGGTCACTTTCACTTCCATATGGGGTGGGGTGAGCCCTTTTCTTTGAGCCTTACTGAGACTTGTGTAATTCTGAGTCCTTGACCCCATGTTAAGGTCTGGCCTTTTTGTACAGCATTGTCTGAAATACTGCCTAGATCATGAACAGGTTCTGACCAAGGTCAAAGACAGAGCTATATCATTTTTCAATTGGAAAAACTGCCTACTATGGACGGTCTTAGAGCTGTCAGGCATTTGGAGACTTTGTTGCGGGAAGGATGGATTCACATGAACCTGGGCAAAAGACATCGGCTGTTGATGCTAACAAGGGTGAGAGCAGAGGCTAAAACTGAGGATGGTCAGTGGTGGCAAGGGACAATCTGAGGGGCTCTCTGCCCCCTAAACTCCGTCAGCCTCCCTAAACTACTGTAAATAAGAAATAAACAAGCAAAAGGTGAAAACCATTCAACAGATATTTTTCGACCTTTCTACTCAGTGTGATTATCTACAGATCATCAGCGTCACCTGGGAGCTTGTTAGAAAAGCAGCCTCCCAGGATCCACCCCAGGCCTACTGAGTTAGAATCATGTCACGTGATTCTGCGCACAGCCACGAGCTGAAGGTCGGAGCAGCCGTTTTATGCCGGGAACTGTGGTCTTGAGGGCTGGGTGCAAGGCCTCTGCACACAGCACTCTATGAACAAGTGAAACTGGACGAAGCACCAAGGAAAAGAAGAAAAAGGTTAGACTTTATTTTATTACCCAGATTCTGTTTTTATTTCAGGAATTGTTAATGGGCTTTGCCAGTGACATTAAGTGAAGGATAAATGAATTAAGGGTTCTTCAAGGATAGGTGAATTAAGGGTTCAAAATTAAAACAGGGCTGTGAGGAGGATTTCTCTGGGGAAAGCTGTGTTGCGAATCCACCTAAACTAAGCAAGAGGAAGAAGTAGGGAGGTGCTCAGTCGCTTCATCTCGGATCTGAGGAGGAGACTTCTACCTGATCACCCAGAGAGCTTAGCATGTGACTCTAGTGGGGGGAAGGGTGTAGTAGCCGGCTGTCCGTCACCCACTAACCCATCCCCACTGGGAAATCAAAGGAGCCAGAGAGACGGGCTGGTGAGTGCCCTGGCAGAGGTGCAAAGCTGCGGCTGTGTCTGAATGGTCACGCTGCCCTCGGGTGGAATGCGGATCCTAGGAACCGGATGCGGAACCAATGGCTGGGAATAATTTTAATAGGGGTCACCCAGGGGAGGAGACCATGGCAGTAAAAGGCTGTGAGGTGACATTGGTTGTTGCGGTGGGCTGGGGCGGGGAATAGGGAACAGAAGCGGAGCGTGCTTGGGAATGGGCAGCCCAGCGAGCGGCATTGATGGGTAAATGGGGGTTGTCATCAGAGGAACCTCGAAGGTGGTAGTCTCTCGAGAATTCGTAAAGATACTCACTATGGAAATGTCAGTTCTAGATGTCTTCTAACACCAGGAAGAATAGCACTACCTTACTATGTAGTACTCACCAAGTAGGAATTTTCCTGCCCCTTTACTTCCCCCTCACAGCTTCAACCCTGGGGGAGACACAGGTCGGAAATAGCAGGTAAGTTCTGGGAGAAAGAATTTAAAACAGAAGATGTTAACCCTGAGGTGCGGGAGCGTTTTGCTGCTGGTCCTGCATAAGGGAGGGGTGTGTGGAAGGGAGGCTTTTGGGTGACGATTGATCTGTTCGTCACTATATCTGACTAGACACTTTTAAATACTGAATTGGGATTGCAGTTGGAATTTACAGTGATAGTTGATTATCTTTCTAACCTAAGCATGACCGTAAAAGTCAAGGTTAAAGGAAGGACCTGACTGGGTTTAAAGAGACAATGGGAAAAAACACATTTTTGTGATTAAACCCCATAAGTCTTGCTTATTCAATGTGCCAGTTACAGTGAAGGATTAGCCGAAAGAGAAACACCTGTAAGTTCAGAGGAGCGTTAGTTAGAAGATGACTTGATATGATTCAGCCTTTGATTATTTTGGTCAGTGCCTGGAAACACATTTTTCTATGGGGACCAAACTGTAGGTATGGGCAGTGCCTACTACATCAGCAGTTACCAAGGAGTGGTCGTTTTAAGGGATGCAAAGAAAAGGAATTTTCAAAGAGTAAGATTTAAGCATTTGTTTTAATGTATTATATTAATCAGAATAAACTAAGTGCTGTCATAAACTATCTCAAAATCAAAGTGAGTTAAGAGAATAAAGGGTTATTTTTCACTTCACATCACAGTCCAATGTGGGCTTTAGTGGGGATGGGTTCTGTGTTCCACAGTCGTTCAGGGACTCAGACTCCCTGAGTTTGGGGGCTTTCGGTTCCTCTGGTCCTTGAGTCGGTTTCCTCCAGCCACAGACCGACAAAGAGGGGACATTCAGGATCACTGACGGTGCCAGGAATCACTTCCGTGGCACCGTCCCTTGGCCAGAGCCTGTGACGTGACCCTGCCTAACTGCAAGGGTTGCTGGGAAATGTCTGGTAGCTGTGTGACCAGTGAGCAAAGGAAACGGGGTGGGACTCACCACTGTCTCTCTTCATGGACACCTTATGAGAGGTACAGCCCATCAAATCCCTGATTTCACAGACACAGTACTGTTGCTTAGGTTAAAACTAAAGTTGTAGAGCCACTTCCTGCTGACCACATGAGTCACTTGAAGGCCGGTTCCTGTGGAGAAGGAGTTGGGGTGTCCTTATCACTGCAGATAAGGACACTGAAGGATGTGGTGGGGAAAATGCCATTATGAAAACCCAGAATGATTCAGGTGTATTCAACCTCTGTAACTTTCTGCTTAGGGCATAGCAAAAGGGCAACAAAAATGAATTAAAACCCTCTTTCCCTTCAGGGCACTTTACTCTAATTAATCTTACAGTAAGGCTATTTAAAATGAAGCTTTCATTATTGACTTATCATCAACAGTAATTTTTTGCAAGAGAAAAACAGACTTTTCCAGAGTGGATTTTTAGAAATCAATTGGTGATTATTCTTTGTATTTTATTTTCATTTTTAAACTTAAAATTTTACTATTGAGTGATTAACAGCTATTTCTTGTGCACGAAAAATAGAAATTTTAGGTGTGCATTTTTGTTAAATGGTTATTATGCTTTGCATTTCATTTTAATTTTTATACTGTGAGAGCATTGACTTCTTTTCACTGCCTTTGTCTTTATAGTCACTTTCTGTACTTGAGGTGGGTCAGAGCTGACTTTGGAGCCAGGACACCTGGGGCAGAGCCAAGTCTGCCCCTCGCTAGCTGCCTGACTTTGAGCAAATTTCCTAATCTCTCTATGCCTCAGTTTTCTCATCTATAAAACGACAGCAGTAACAGTACCTACCTCATAGGATTGTGGTGAGAATTCAATGAGGTGATATTTATAAAGTCTGGCATAGACTAAGTGCTATGTATGTTTTTGGTGTTAATCTTTGACAAGTGATACTCAATTTCCTTTTGCAGTAGTTTCCATTTGGCATCATACTTTAAAAAACAATGAGCCTTTTAAAAGAGAAACATTAATAAATAATAGCACAAGTCGTTGTAGAGTGCCATGGCCAGAACTGTGATGTTGGTAAGCAGATAATTCAAGTGTGGACTGTGTCTCATGTGATCGATGGCTTCCTTATAAATCAGGCAGTAGATTTGACTTGGAGTTTTTGCAAATCAATCAGCAATGAATGAAAGCCCTTTTCTAAGAGTAAGTATAGTGATTTGCTATACTTATTATTGGAATAAAACCACCCTAAAACTGATACTTGAAGAGGCTTGGTTTCTGAACAAGTTGAGATATAGACCAATGCAAAGACAGGGACCATTTATTTCCTGTTTACTGTCAGAAGCCAGTAAAGGTAATGGCTTCAGCTGTACTGGCCTCATGGATTGCTAACAGCTGTGAACCCAGGCGTTAGACAGAACTGCCTAACTGGGCTGGGGCAGGAACCCCCTGGGGGAAGAGGAGGCCCACCCAGTGGAGGCTCCCGGCACAGAGGAACAGAGAACTTGTGCCCAGCATGAGCAGGCATACTCTCAAGAGAAAGAAAGTAGAGAATGGAGCAGAGCTTGCCTTTTCCATTTGCCCTGAATTTAACAATCCCCACTTGTCACTCCTCTTCCTCAGGGTTAAGCGTGTGCTTATGAAAAATTCCTTTTAGTGAAGGAAAAAACTGTCTCTCTCTAATAAAGGCCCAAACTGTTGTTTGGTCTCCTTTGTAATCATATGACTTACAGTGTCTGCACTTCTCTTTCTAGTATTAATTAACTACATATGGCATTAATTAACTATATATGGCATCACTCACTGGAGTCTCCTCCACGAATCTGTCATTCTTCCTGGTGAGACTTCTGCACCCACAGACAAATGGGGGGGCAACTTAAGGTATTTTCTCTTTATAAGGAAGAAAAAGAAAAGTAGTGGAGCCCCTGCTTTTAAAAAAAATCAGTTCATGGGTGATCTTAGTTGCTGTGATGCAACTGGTGTGTGTGTGTGTTCGAATAGACAGGAGGTAATTTTTTTATTTTTTGGCACTTTCAGATCATAAGAGAATTTAACATTAAGCAAACTCCCAAAATTGCTCCTGAGCCTTCCTAGATATTTAGGTAAATCTTTAGGTAAAGTGAGACACAGTAGTCTTTCATTGTTCATTTTACAAACTGCCAATAATCTACTTTCCATATCTTTTAAAGATATGCTTGTAAAATGACATAGCCTATTAATTTTTAATGAATGTTTCTAGATTTTAAGCACACAAAATTATCAACTAGTAATAGCATGTGTAATTTTCTGAAGCTGAAAAACAATAGCACAGTTGTTTATTTATGCTTTGGTCTGCTAATCTTATCATTACCAGACAAGGAAATAGCATATCATATTTTTACAAACTGTTTAACAGTAGTTATTAGTAGCAGTTCCTCACAAAGCCAGGTGGGAAGTAGTTTTATTTTTTTCAAAAGTTTGCTTTGGAAATGAAAACACTATTGCTTTATACAAAATTACTTTTGCAATATGGGAATTCTGATTTAAAAAAAAGAGACATTGTCTCTCCATAGCACAGTGGTAACATTTTTAAGATTCTAATGACATACTCAGGAAACATTCATAAATCAGTTAAGTATCTAGCACAGTAATGTTTTACTCTGTGTGGCCTTAGGAAAATGATTTCACATTTCTATTTTCTACTTGTCTTTGAAGAAATAGAGATCATGGTAATCTATTAACATCTTTGAAGCTCTCTGGGATAAAGAATATGCTAATTATTCTTTCGATATTATAATATTTATACTTTATTTAAATATGACTTTTGTATTAGACCAGTCCATTCTGTTGAACTAATGACAAATTTGGAGATATGATTGGTGTGTCTTTGGGACACAGAATTTCCACGTCCTGTGTAATCTCAAAATTTCTCTGGTCTTGTGATAATAACATGGCAGCTTCATTTTTAATGACCATGCTGTAAGGCACTGTTGACTCTTTTCTAGAGATTATATCATTTCATTGTTTTGGTTAACATTAGTTTGAAAAAATTACAGCTCTAATTTTAGCTGTGGGGACAAATATTTGTGTTGTTGGTGATTAACAAGACTTCTGAAGGTCAGATATAAATACATAAACTCTACTGCAATATTAGTTTGCATTTCCCCTTTTTTGGTAAGGGTGTGGAAAAAGCCAGAACAAAGTATACCAAAAAGGGAATGATAGTTTGAAAGAAATTTAGAAAATGTAATTTCAAAAGATACCTTGAGTAATGCATATTCAATATGAAAAATACTGGTAATGCAGGAAAAAAAACAATCACTCAAATGTTCTATCACTTAAAGACAGTGTGTTAACAATCCTGAGAATATTCCAGATCTGGTTTTCTAGTACACTTTCGTTTTACATTGTTGTGATTATACTATTGATACTATTGTATGTGCTGCTTTTTTCATTTACTATTAGAACATAAGCAATTTATAAATTGTCACAAACTATTTTCATTGGCAACATAATCTATTATCAAATGGTATAGAATAACAGATCATTTACCCTTATTAATGTGATTGGTGCTCTGATATTTACTGAGTTTTGGGAGTTTATCCTCTCTCATTTATTCTCTCCTCCTCTCTGCTTGGTCTGCTAAACAAAACTAAGGCTTTGGTGCATTTACTATAAAAGTTCTAAACCTGCCTGAGCAGGACTTCTGGTTCCAAAAGACAGAGCAGCATAAAACTCAGATGCAACATGGTAATTACATTATTTAATTATGAGACAGATATGTGCACATTTCTCTGTAAAGTGGATTTGTTCAAACTCAGTAGCTTCTGGATCCTAGGAGAAATTGAAATATTGTCTCTTGAGAAAGTGTGTGCTTCTGGCAACAAAAATGAAAATAAACAAGTGGGACTACATTAAACTAAGGAGGTACAGCACAGCAAACAACAAATTGAAAAGGTAACCTCCAAAATGGAAAAAAAAATTCACAAACCATATATCTAATGAGGTTAATATATACAATATATAAATAACTCATACAACTCAATAGCAAAAAAAAGCAAATAATTCAACTTAAAGGTGGGCAAAGGACCTGAATAGACATTTTTCAAAAGAAGGCATATAAATGGCCAAGAGGTACATGAAAAGATGCTCAATATCACTCATCGCCAGGGAAATGCAAATCAAAACCACAATGAGATACCACCTCACACGTCTTAGAATGGCTATTATCCAAAAGACAAGAAATAGCAAGTGTTGGAGAAGGGTGGAGAAAAGGGAATACTTGTGTACTATTGGTGGGAATGTAAATTGGAGTAGTCATTACGGAAAACAGTATGGAGGTTCCTCAAAAAATCACAAATAGAACTACCAACTGACCCAAACATCCTACTCTAGGTATATATGTAAGAAGGAATTGGGGGGATTCCCTGGCAGACCAGTGGTTAGAACTCCGTGCCCTCACTGCCGAGGGCCTGGGTTCAATCCCTGGTTGCAGAACTAAGATCCTGCCACAAACCCATGTTCGTTGCAGCATTATTCACAATAGCCAAGATATGGAAACAACCTAAGCGTCTGTCAGTCTATGAATGGATAAAGAGGTAGTAGACACATACGGTGAAATGTTACTCAGCCTTGAGAAAGAAGGAAATCTTGCCACTTGTGACAAGATGGTTGAACCTTGAGGGTATTATGCTAAGTGAGATAAATACAACAAAGAAAGACAAATACTGTATGACCTCACTTAAATGTGGAACCTAAAAAAGTCAGACATAAAAACAGAGTAGAATGGGGGTCACCAAAGGCTGGGGGGTGGAGGAATTGGGGAGATGTTGTTTAAGATGATGTTTACAGCTAGTAGATAAATAAGCATAGTGAATAATAGTCAATAATGCTGTACTATAAACTTCAAAGTTGCCAAGAGACTAGATCTTAATTGTTCTCATCACGCACACAAAAAATGATAATTATGTAACATGATAGAGGTATTAGCTACCAGCTTGGGTAGTAAACATACATAATATCTAAATGTATCAAACCAACACATACATCTTAAACTTACACAATGTTACATGATCTCAATTTTAAAAAATTAAAATATGAAAGTCCATTTTTAAAGAAAAATAAGGTGTGTGCTTGAGAGCCTCATGGCTTATGGTGGTAAATAGCTGCAGCAGCCCCAGGCTGAGTGCGATGTGGAAGACAGTACAGTATGTGGTAGTTTGTGAAAACCAATTCATCTAAATGAACTTTCAGGAGTTTTTAGATTTTTCCACAATTTTACCTCTTTCCCGATAAAGGTCTAACTTTTTTTTTTTTTTTTTTGCGGTACGCGGGCCTCTCACTGTTGTGGCCTCTCCCGTTGTGGAGCACAGGCTCCGGACGCGCAGGCTCAGCGGCCATGGCTCACGGGCCCAGCTGCTCCGCAGCATGTGGGATCCTCCCGGACCGGCACACGAACCCACGTCCCCTGCATCGGCAGGCGGACTCTCAACCACTGCACCACCAGGGAAGCCCAGGTCTAACTCTTTTTAATCAAGCTAACCATTTAGGGTCATTAATTAGGATCACTTAAAACTGAGTGTAAGGGACGGGGACGACGTTCTGTTCCGCCGCATCCAGGGGGTGCAGCTCGGCGTTGTGGAGCAGAAAGAACACTCGAAGTGCTTTCCTGACATTGACAGTCGACGATTTAAAACCCCGCTAGAATTTGTAAGTGTGTGAAGCATTCCCAGACCCTTCAACCGACTCAACAGCAGCTACTTCCCTGTGACTGGGTCCTGATTAAGGTCCTCCCAAGAAAGACTTCATTGCATCCACGCTCAAGAGGACTCTGCCAGGTTTTCCTGACCCCTCTACATCGCTATCAAGTGCCAAGGCCTTAAGACTTGGGTACGTGTATTGCAACGGCAAGAGTGCCAGTGCCCACCAAAGACCCCCTGGACCTGTCAGCTCCTCTGTTTCTCCAAGCAGACATAATAACTTACCAGCAAAGCAGAGTAAGCCAGGTGCCTCTGCGTGATACCACCAGCTGATAACACACAAGAAAAAATCATTAACTTAGACTAGAACCCTACCTTTTCTTGAGAAGCTGGGATTGAAAGGAGCTATTCTGAGATCTGTGCTGCTAGTAAGTGACTGATAACACAGACTGGATCAGTCCCTGAGTTCAGAGACTTGGTTGCAAGTGAGTGAAAAATAGACAACGAGAGGCTTCCCTGGTGGCGCAGTGGTTGAGAGTCCGCCTGCCAATGCAGGGGATACTGGTTCGTGCCCCGGGCTGGGAGGATCCCACCTGCCGCGGAGCGGCTGGGCCCATGAGCCATGGCCACGGGGCCTGCGCGTCCGGAGCCTGTGCTCCACAACGGGAGGGGCCGCGACGGTGAGAGGCCCGCGTACCGCAAAAAAAATAAAAATAAAAATAACGAAACGTTGAAGAATTGCACAGAGGTGCAAGCCAAATTTTACCCTCTCCAAGTAATGGTGGTTGGACTGAGAAAGTGCTAAACCAAACCTGGAATAGGACTGGTTGTTTGGGTGTCTCTCTTTGTCATTGTGGCCTCTTACTATTACATTGCTTTCTGTGTTGTCTCTCTAGGTCCCATTGTTCTCAGATAATTCACATTGCCCTGACTAGACAGCAATGGTTCCCTAGTTTAGAACTAGGCCACTGGTTGTACCAAACTGAACTGGTTGAGAATGAATGTTGCCAAGTATTCTTAGACCGTATTAACAGAGCTGATTATTGCCCTGAGTGTTATCCTGATAATCCTGCTAATAGAAGCCTTGTTCTTCCTTGGTCTTTCCCACTTGAGGGGGCTCCCCAAAATCTTACCAGGTGGACCTTTGAAAAAGCTTGCCACCCATTTCTTCTGGGTCCTCCACTGTTAGAAAAAGGATATATGACTCTAGAGTTGCTGGTTTTAACCCTGCATTACAGCGAATCCTGATCAGAACAGACAAAACCTTGAACAAAAAACCTGGCCAAAGCAAATAACTTCTTAAACTTAAGATTTTCTTAAAGTAAAAATCATGGAGACTCTAGAGACTCTAGACACTAGTAGCCCAAGGAAGATGGAAAAATGACTCCTTTCTATATCTGATCCAGACTGTCAGTGCTCTGGGAAGCTGCTTAAATTGTTGTTGGATCTGCTTCCGGGGTCTATGCATCTCTTCTTCAGCACGAATTTAATCAGCATTCCAAGCCAGACTGTTCATCTAGAACCTGACTAACCCATATTTCCTATGTTTTGGAATTAGCTTACTCCTAAAAATCTCCACAGCCTAATGATTGACATTATTATGACACGGTAGTCCTGGAGGAGAAGCCCCCTACTGTGTGTACTTTCATTATATTCTAGTGATAACTTCCGTGTGGGAAAGCATCCTTGTAGCTGAATTCTAGATTATTCCAGTAAAACAACTAGACATTTTAATAATAAACGATATTGTTCTAAATTCTACCTCATATATTAATCGGTGATAATTATATATATATATATAATTTTTTCATATATAACTGTTTATTCATCATTGGCTCTATTTAACTCATCCTCAGGGTGGGTATGACATGATCGATAACTGGTCACTGTTAGAGAAATCACATTCAATCAGGCAACACCTATATAGGTGACATAAAAGCATGCAGAAATGCCTCTGTCTTCATCTCCTTGGCTCTACGTAAGCAAATACTATCCTGTCTTTGTGGTGACTGAATGTAGAATGTCCTCCCCTGGCAATGGAAAAGTACCTGTCCTAGGAGATAGGTGACTAAAGAAGTTACCCAGCTTGACTCCATATATATTATGAACAGTTTAGCAGAAGCATTTTTCTTAGAACTAAGAAGGTCTTACCTGACAATGGCCTCATTCTGACCTTCACTTGTTCATAAGAATCATGGAACTAGAGTTCAGGTAAGAAACTTAGGAAAAGCAGTTGAAAACATCTCAGAGGCCACTGAACAATTTTAAAATTCCACTTAAGATTCTAGATAATCCAGTGCTTGTGTAGCAACTCAATGTTCTCAAGGTCCCAGGTCCTTTCTATCTTTCCCCTCCAGGATCCTTATCACATTGGCTTTTTGTCCTCATAGTTCTCACCAAGTACTTGTAGCTTGTAGCTTGTTGTAGCTTGTTGTAGCTTGTTGCTGCTCCAGACGTTTCAATCCCAATCAAAGGCCGGAAGTAGGGAGCAAAAAGCTTTCTCCTTTCAGGTCTGTTTCTTTTATTGGGGAAGAAGATCTTTCTCAAAAGTCCCTCACAAATTTTTTCTTACATCTCATTACAGCAAGGATTTTTTCCATACATCCTTGAATCACAAGGGAGCCTGGGAAACCTGGCAGAGGGGAGTGGAGTTGGCATTGCCTGGATAGGGCACGTTGTCTCCCCTAATAAAATCAGAGCTCTTTTAGGAAGGAAGAAGGAAGGAATGAATGGCTGTTGGTATGCAACAAATCATGCCTGCCACATGTTGTTAAAAAGTCACTTGTTAGTCTGTTTAAAGAATGTATCCCAGAGATCTACCCTGTATCCGCCTTATGTCTGTCATGATGGAAGTTCTCTTCTGTTTTATTGCTGAATAAGCTGTGTGGACTGCTAAAAAAAAACAGAAACAAACCCAAAACTGACTGTAGAAGATACTGTTGTAATTTGTGTGCGGTTTTCAAATTGACATCACTGTCATTTTGACACGCTTGTGACTGTGTTGAGTACACTTGGCTCTGGTTCTGTGATTCCTATATAGATGGTTAGGTGTTTATCTTGTTCTCTAGGCGTTTTCTTCATTCTCTAGATGTTATTTCCTTGCAGGGTCTGTCAGTCAGCCTTTCTTGTAATGATGCTGTGTAACGACCTCAAAATCTCAGAGGCTTACAACGAAGTACTTTTTTCCTTGCTCATGGGTCTGTGGTGTTCCCCTGGACTCAGGTAGCCTCAGGCTATGTTCAGGGCTGCTGCATGGGTCTCCTCTGGGGTTCAGACTGAATGCACAGTGACTACCTTAGTATATTTCCCTGTGGAACTGGCAGAAGTACAGGAGGGCAACCCAAATGCACAAACCCATTTTAAGTCTCTGCTTGTATTATTTTTACTGATATCCCATTGAAAAAAGTGAGTCATATGGCTAAATCCAAGCTCAGGGGGTGTGGCAGTACAGTCCACACACTACCAGAATATGGCAAGGACATATAATACTACTATAAGAGAGCGACAAATTGAGACCCATAATTATATTTACCATACAGTGTTTAACATGTTATATTTGGGGCTTAGCTATTTTTTTCCTCTATTGGTTTCTATTTTCATAAGGCAACTGGTCTTTTCTGTGTGTTTTAAAATGTCTTTTTCATCAGAGGCTTTTCCTCCCAGATAGCTCTGCATAAGTTTTATGGGCATCGAATACTTTGCTGTTACTCCTCATAGAATGTTTGAGTTGGAAGGTACCTTAGAGTTTCAGTTCTATCACTTTGCAGATCAGAAAACCGAAGTCCAGAGAGGTTAGGTGACTGGCATAAGAACACACAGCTAGCCAATGACAATATATTTTCACGTGCAAAGTGAGGAGCAGGACATTTTAAAGTTCCTTTTTTCCTTTTGACCCTTATGTCCTATCTCATTCTAAGCCAGTTCCCAGGGCCACTTCCCGGGAGGAGTTCAGCTGGCCTGCCTACTTTGGAAATACTAAGCACAGAATAATAGATGGCAAGGGCAGAGGGAGCACGAATGAGCCCCACGCCCCCTCGCCCTGCAAGCTGGCTGGCAGGCAGTGTCCGTCCTCCAAAGCAGGTGAGGCGGAGCCCTGGAGTGCTGGGCTCTGGGGAAGAGGCACAGGTCTTCTGAAGGTCAGGTGGATGACCTCTCCCTGAGAACACCTTTTAAAATGGTTTCATGAATCCTCCCAGTTGCTAGGAGATTATAGCAAGGTGTTTTCTGTGGACACTTGGGCATGGTTTTGAAAGCCCTTTGGTGTGAGAGAGAGTCATGAAATTAGGAAGTTTGAGATGATTTGTGTATGTGCAAGAGCAAATTAGTGTGTTTCCATATTTTAACGGAGCAGCAAGAGCACATCCATCTTGTCATTGTGTACAAAATTGTTAACAGTTTCATTTGTGTCACCTATCATCTGAGATTCCCAGTGAAACTGAGTGGTTCATCAACATCAGGTAATATTTGTTAACAGTCTGTGCCTGTGCGTGTGTGCACGGGTGTAAGCCCCTCAGCTTGGTGCTTAACTGCTTCATTGGTTTCCTTCCATCCGCTATGGCCAGGAGCCAGCTGTGCCTACTTGTTTCATTCTGCACATACGGTGCTTTCAAATGACACTATTTACATGCAAATTAAAAAAACAATCATTTTTTGGAGGAAGAACCAAAATTCAGTTGGTTGTTTTTGCTGCCTGAGAAGTTCTTTCCATTACCTATCTGCTCTTAGTGCTTTTGTGTATA
Organism: Leucopleurus acutus; assembly: GCF_964270905.1. Taxonomy (NCBI): domain Eukaryota; kingdom Metazoa; phylum Chordata; class Mammalia; order Artiodactyla; family Delphinidae; genus Leucopleurus; species Leucopleurus acutus. The sequence continues at coordinate 42,874,816 of NC_139142.1, forward strand.
CAATTGTGATACGTTACCGTGATGTCAATTTGAAACAAGTTGCTTAGATAGGATGATAACACTTCGAATCATTTCTAACTTTGACTGAAAAAAAAGTTATATAAAACTTAAAATGCCCACATCAGAATTAGCAGCAGTTTACTGTGCAGCTGAGGTGATCAAGCAAATGCTCATGAACCTGATGAAAATAAGAAATGATTATTTATCAGAAATGAAACCTGCAATACAAGGGTGGAGAATTTTACTCTGTAGAAATAAAAAGTTAAATATTTTTATTATTAATTTTATATAATTATTTACAAGTTCACTGCAGAAATATTTTTATACTATAATTTATGTATCACTTTCAGTAATTTAATTGTTTAGAAATCAACTTGGTATTTCACTGTGTTCCTTTTTCAAAGGAATGAGATTTGTTCTTTTTCATCTAGTGGTTTCTAGTCCAACTGATTTCTGAGTCACTTTCCTGCAGCTGATATTTCTGACAGAGTTTATAGTGCTGTGTCATGAATGATTTAGGATTTTTAATTGTACTTGATCACCACATGGCCAGATTGGTTAAATGACTTGAATGTGTAAAGTTGGCCAGAAATTCTGATGACTTCACTGTGGTCAGTTGAATCACTGGGAGTAAACATGGTGGCAAACTCTTGAATCTTTTTTTTTCCTTTCTTTCTTTACTCACATTGGGGCCTCAGTGAATGCTTCCTAAATGACTGGAGTCTTTGAGCTTCTTTTAGATTACCTAAGAGAAACTTGAGGGCTGAGCACACACGTGAAAGCCATAGACAAAACGTGAAAGTTTGTTTGCCAAGATTTTTCTATTTTTTCATTGATCCAAACCTGGCAGGCATTCAAAGTTGTATCCATACATATAAACTGATAGGGAAGGCTATGGCTACATTTAATGGAAATATTAGCAGATAACATTTATTGAGCACTTACAAAATGCCAAGTTGTGTTATAAGCATACATCATCTCTTTTAAATCCGGTTAACAACACTTTGAGGCAAGGAGCTCATTTAATATCTATTAATAGATGAGGAAATTTGGTTTCCAGAAATAATGTAACTTGTTCAATGTTATGTAGCTAGTAAGTGGTGGAACATGAATTCAAAACCCAATCCTCTGAATTCCACCAACATCTTCAAGATATCTGGTCTTTTCATTAATCTCCGATGCCAATATGTATGACAATTGAATCCTTAAATGGTCATTTTTTTCAGAAATACATTTTATCTGTGCATCTGAAGCACATAATCTTGAGTAGTTTTATTCATATATTGTTTGAAGGGTATTATAGTTGTAACATTTTCAGAACATACCCAAAGAGACCTTTCTGTCTCAGGTCCAGTGGCCAGAATGATAAATGAAATGGGAAATCTTAATGAAGTCCAAGCCAAAGGGTGAGTTAATATGAGCCATGTGGGCCCACAGATGAAGTGAAGCGAAATGTTCATGGCTGCTGTAAAGGAGAAAGTCGAAAAAGAACATTTAAGAAATGAGCATAGATAACCTCTGCTTTAAGAGTATATAGATTTTTCTCTAAGTATTGCTTGAGCTACATCATGAATTTTGCTACACAGTATTTTTATAACTCTTCTGAACTTAGTGTGTTCTCATATCTAGTATGATTTCTTTGAGTCATGGGTCATTTAGAAAGTGTGTTTCTTAAATTTCTAAACATATTTTCTTTCAAGGCTATCTTTTGCTAATTGATTCCTAAGCTAATTTATTCTGTGATGAGAGAGTAGATTTGTGTGATACTGATTTTCTAAAAATTTTATTCCTGGCCTACCATATGATCACTTTTGTAATTTTTTAATGTATGTCTGAAAATATGTGTTCTATATACATATGTATATGTTGTATCTTATTGTGTCTTTGAAATCTTTTGTATGCTTATTGTCTGCTTAATCAATGAATCATTGAGAAAAGTGTTACAATTTCCCACTAAAGGGTAGATTTATCAGTTAAAAAAAAATGAACATAGAAAAGGAGAAACAAATGTAATTTTTCTCAGATATACCCCTTTCACTATGAATTAAATTGTATTCTGTTAATCAGAGGTCCCTGGGCACATTCTTGGGATTTGGGAAGTTACGCAGTAGAGGAAAGTGGGCCTTTAGAGAATTCTCTTCCCTGCTTTTCAGACACAAGTTTCTATTTTTTTAAAAAGATAATTCATACACATTTGTTTTGTTGGGTGCTTTAAAAAGCAAATTTCTCAACTGTGGCCTCATTTCATTGTCAGGGAAAGCAGGCAGAGGAGTTCCCATTGAAGTGGCTGGGTCATCCAACATCAAGGAAAGGAAAATGGAGTCCTAGGCCAGGAGTCAGGGTACTACCATCGCTGCCATCTAGATTCAGTTGTGATGTCTGGCATCATCACAGAGATATTTCATGTCATGTAATACTCTGGGCAACAGAGGGCTAATTTTTCAATATCAAAACATTTGATATATTATGATTAACCTGATAATCATTTTGATTACATTTGTATAATATAATAAACATTTTCCTAGTTACTCTGCTGGTGATGGGTATGGTTAAACTGTCCTTGATAAACGAGGGTAGTTTGGTAAACATTTGTTACTTGTGCTACTGTCTCATGCATGGATGTCCTCTCAAAGATTACTGGGGTGTATTGGTCTTACTTGGATTGCTTTGCCTTCAGAACTCTGTTGTTCTTCGTATGGTTTTCCTCCTTCAATCCTTAGGGAAGATTTGTTCTGGGAAATTTATTTACTGGTGGCAAGAATTGACCACATGGCTTCTGTGACTAACGCATACTGATTTCTCAGGGCCCAGAGTTAGCATTGGCTTCTGAGAACTCCATTCGAGATCCTGGGGACAACATGGCCGCAACTGTATGGAATCTGCTTTCACAAAGTAACTGGCAGTTGCCACAGACACTTAAGGAATTGTCAGTTAGTTTCACATTTCGGGTCATGTTTGAGGGATTGTTCCTCTAGAGCCTCTTTTGCCACAATTTCTATTAAAAAAGACTATTCTTTACACAGCTATTTTTTAAACTTGAGTAACCGATACCTGTGGTGGAAAAGTTACAGCTAAATATGCCGGACTGGCTTTCCTGATAAAAGATGTATCTTAACTGTGGCAGAGAGAAAAAAAAAAAAAAGCCTTGATGGCAGGCAGACCTGGGTATGAATTCTGGCTTTGTCTCATACTAACTGTAAGACTTTATGGTTTCCTGGCTTTGTCCTGTACTAACTTTAAGACCTCAACAGGGTGTTGTCTGTTGCCTCATCTATAACGTGGATCCAAAAGTGACTTCCCTGTAGGGTTGGTGGGTTACTTATGCTGTATGTGCCTAATGCATATTCCTAGCTCATTGTAAGTGCTCAATAAAAACTCGTTGATATTGTTTAACATATATAATTGGTTTCAAGGAAGACAGTTGTCTTCAGGGAAGCAGTAAATAGTCTTGGTGTCCCTATATTTTTTTATTGCAGAATTTCTTTCCTGAATTTGGTTTTGAACGTTACATTTACTTTCATGATCTGGAAGAGAACATTTTGAGAAAAATTTCCCCCCCTCCTGCTAACTCACTGTTCATGGCTTTTTGCTTCCTGATAGTGAAAAAGTGACTAAGAGCCCATGTAGTACAGCATATTATATAAGCCTCAAGTGTATTTCTTTGGTGTTGTATCACAGATAGGTTTTCCTATTTCTATGTGTAATGATAGGGATAGGTAGGGAATAGAGAATGGATTATAAAGCCAAAGACAGTGCATGCTGTACAAGGTGAAATTAATTATGAGAACACACTGTGAAGCACAGGTGCACCTAGAAAAAACATAACTGCACAATTTAAAAATATACTGGACAATTTTATAAAGTGACAACCTATAACTTCAGGGAAACAGTGGGTAGCAGGATTTATGTATATGGAACTGACTTTTCGCTTCCATTCTATGTTGACAGGAAATATCCCCCTTCCAGTTCCTCCACATATGTTACTGCAGTATTTGTGCAATTTCATTACAGCTTCACAGCACCTTTGGTCCAAAGGGACTCGTAAACCGGGGAGCATATTTTCAGCCCCACTACTGGAAGGCAGAGGAATTTGCAACTGCACGTTAGAAATTAGTTTCTAGAATTATTAAATGGGATATGGACACAAATGGAAGTGAAGTGGGTGAGGTGAGATTTCAAGTCAGGTGCATTCACAATAAGTGCAGAGTGAGGGGAAAAAATCTGACTTAATGAACTTGGAGGAACTAAAGCTAGGAGCAAAGTCATTAGAAGAATATACGGTAAAATTATACTCTCTGAAAGACTCCATCGAAGCTATAAAAGCAGTTGGAGGCCCTGAAATAACACTGGTGTTGTTTATGAAAAGAGGAGTAATCTGTGAGGCATCCATGGGGGGAAAGCCTGATTTGGAATTTTAAATCGGCCGGTGAAGTTTTGAGCATGTGAAATACTAGTGCCTCTGTTTTTCACACTAAGAAATTTGAAGTGGAGAAATCCTGTGCCCTAAGTGTGCAGGACAAAATAGTTGTTGGTATCAGTCCTTCTCATGGTTTTCAATGCACTGAGGTAGACCCAACAACCAGATTTTACTATTCTGTACTGTGACTTACAGGGTAATAGGTTGACCTGAGAGTTCCAAGCATTTACTAGATTATGAAACATACCAGGGTCCATATTCATTTGCTCACCATGGAGAAAGGAACCTAGGAGATTTGACGAGACAGTTGCTGCAAATCACATATATGCAGACTCTCTTCCCATTACCCTAACCTGCCGCCAGATTCCCCAGCTGCACAGCTTGGGGTGCTTGGAGAGCTCACGAGGAAGAGAGAGGCCATGGAGGTGGAAAAATAACCCAAGAGGTTAAGCCTGCCTTGACCTTTTTCCCCACCCCTCAGAATGCTTGATTGTAGACCTTGTTTTTCTGGGAGCTTTGATCATCAGTTATGAGATGGCCCTTAGCTCAGTGATAATAACTAAGTAGAAAATACAATATTTCTGGCTTCTTAACTGTAAAAGCGAAACACGCCATGCCTGACATCCCCTACCATCACCCACACTTCCCGAAGACAACCCCTAAATGCTGCATGTCGGCCAGTGACCACATTGCACAATAATCAGACAGACGTCCTGTCGTTTAGGCCTTGCACTGCCACCACTTTGTCAGATGGGGAGAGCCTTGTGACCCCCATGCCCTCCCCTTTGAATTACCCTCTGAAGTGCCCTTCTGTGCTACTGCTGACAGGCATTTACCAGGCTGTTCCCTCACTAGTGCGGGCTTTCATCTCATTGCTCCAAATGGATCACCTGGGACCCCGCTCTACAGTCCACAGAATTATCGCTGGGTTAGTGTTTTTATAATTTTGTTTTCCTGTGAGTTTTTTGTTGTTGTAGGACTTCGTCTTCTAAATTCAGAACTGGAGCCCTTGGCGAAGGAAGCAGAGATGGTGTTTTTAAATGATTAATGCAAAGCATCAATAAAATATTGAAAATATGGCTGCTCTTTTTCAAAAAAGGCTCCCCCTTAGGCTATGGGAGACTGTAGTCAAAATCCATTTAAAATTTATATTACATCAGGTTTTATAAAGAAAGGGGCAGAAAATCCATAATCATTTCTTTCAAAACCCCCACTTAAAGCTCTGTTACAGCATCTCTAAGCACCCTGACAACACTGTAAGAGGTACCCTTTGTCCACACTTCTGTACTTTTCTCAGGGGCCTCGTAGTAGGTGATGACGCGGCCCCTCTAGCACTGACTTAGTTTTTCTGATTGAATGCCTGCCTGCCTTTGTGGTTCTGTGCAGCCTTTGTTCAGAGATATTTCTTACTAATATCCACAAATTCACCTCCCGAAATGCAAAGGGCAGGTTCCATTCACTGAATGTTAAATAGATAACATGTTAGATGTGTGACATTGAAATTATGCAGTTATTTTATGAAGTTTGGGATGATTGCATCTGCACAGATTCAGGCCCAATCTTGTATTTCTGTGGAAGAATGTTGAACAGTCTGGTGTGTACTCTTCAGAGAATAAATTCACCTGCTTTGCATAGAGGCACTTTCAAGGAAAACATGTACAGCAGGTGCTATGGCTGAGCTGAAAGAAATCATTGTTATGAAAAGGATGGGTGCCTGGCCTTGTGGGTTGAGCTCATGACTGCTCTTGCTAGTGGAAGCCCAGCTGGGCTATTGGAGCCTATTAACAAGGTACTGAGGCAGAGTAGCAGAATGGCTTTAGTAGAAAAGCCTGTGGGTTGTTCTTACCAGGGTTGCTCTAAGTATTAGGGCTGATGCTATGTTCTCTGAAGTCAAGGATGATGTTTTCTGGAAATGTCTCACAAACTTAAGATTCTTTAGAGTAACTGGAAAATGAGAACCAAGGCTGTCTCTTATAGAAGTATCCCTCATGGTTGAGATAAAATTAAGTTTCCTTTCCCCCTCTCTGTGTAATTTTTCCTGTGTATAATTTATGGTAATCCCAAACCCAAACAAATTGAGAAAAATTGTGATATGCCATTGACGCAGAGAGCTATTTTGAGAATTTTAGAAGGGTTTCATGGGGGACTGATTAGTGAATCCATGAACATTGCTGGCCAAAAATAAGAAATTAACTTTGTGAAATTCCCTTCCCCGGTTCATTTCACTGTCTACTGTTCTATGGGTCTTGCTGTTCACAGGACCGTTTTGGAGAACATCATTGCATTTTTGGAAAGATGTTTCTTCTTTTCCTTGCCTCTTTAACAAAAAATAGGATTCTTGGTATGTTCTCTTAGAAATAATTTTCTCTGGAGTTGAACTAGGTCTCTAAATTACAAAGGCAAATTTGTTTTAAAATTTACACCCCTAAATCTTATCGGGTAAATGGAAAAGTAGCATTTTAATGTAGACAAAGCCAACAGAATACCTTAAAATATTCATTGTTTTACCCTTTTTGTATTGTCTTTGGTTTTGGTGTCAAGATAAGACAACTCACAAAATGAGTTGGGAAGTGTTCCCTCCTCTTCTATTTTCTGGAAGAGATTATGTAAAATTAGTGTTAAGTTTTCTTTAAATGTTTGGTAGAATACTGGACAGTGAAAACATCTGGACCTAAAGATCTCTTTCTCTAGAATTTTTAATTATGAATTCAATTTTTTTAATGGTAGTAGGACTATTTATATTATCTATTTCGTCGTGGTTGAGTTTGGTAGTTTGTAGTTTTCAAGGAATTGATGCACTTCTTCTAAGTTGTAGGATTTATGTGCATAAAGTTTTTTGTGATATCACCTTTTTATCCTTTTAATGGCTACAGGATCTGTAGTGATAGTCTCTGCTTCATACTTGATATTGGTGACTTGTGTTCTTTCTCTTTTCATTTTTGTCTGTCTTGCTAGAGGCTTATCGATTTTATTGATTTTTTTTTTAAGAACAAGCTTTTTGTTTCATCGATTTTCTCTATTATTTACCTATTCTCAATTTCATTTATTTCTACTATTATCTTTATTATTTCCATCCTGTTTACTTTGGGTTTACTTTGTTCTCCTTTTTCTAGTTTCTTGATCCATTTAAGAGCTTTCTGCATTTCTAATGTAAGCTTTTTAGTACAATAAATTACCCTCTCAGCACTGCTTTAGCTGTATTCTACATGTTGCGATGTGTTGTTTTTTAATTTCAGTTCTAAGTATTTTTAAAATTTCCTTTGAGACTTTCTTTTTGGCCCAAGGATTATGGAAAAGTGTGTTGTTTATTTTCCACACATTTAGAGATTGGTCTTGTTTTCTTTCTGTTACTGATTTTTAGTTTGATTCCCTTATGATCAGAGAATACACATTCTAGTCAGATTTCAGTTCCTTTAAACTTGTTAGGTTTGTCTTATGGCCAAGGATATGGACTATCTTCGGGAATGTTCCATGAATGGCGTTTAAAAATGTATTCTGCTATTGTTGACTCTAGTGCTCTATATGTGGCAATTGGATCATGTCGGTTGATTTTGTTTTGCAGATCTTCTATGTCCTTGCTGATTTTCTGTCTCCCAGTTCAATCAGTTGGTTAGAGGAGGGTGTCAAAGCCCCCAACTATAACTGTGGATTTTTCTGTTTCTCCTTTCAGCTCTCTCAGTTTTTGTTTTATGTTTATTAAGGCTGTGTTGTTTGGTGAATACACATTCAGGATCATTATGTCTCCCTGATGGGTGGATCCTTTAATCATTTTTAGTGCCCTTCTTGTCTCTAGTAATTTTCTTTTCTCTGAAGTCTGCCTTATTAGATATTAATCACTCCTGCTCTTCAAAATTAATATTTGCATGGTATATCTTTTCCCAGCCTTTTACTCTTGACCTATAGGTTGTTGAATTTGAAGTAAATTTCTTACAAACGGCGTATAGATGAGTTATGTTTCACTATCCATTCTGCCAATCTCTCTTTTGATTGGTGTATTTAGGTTTAAATTAATTGGTCTATTTATATTGAAAATAATTATTCGTATGTTAGAACTTAAGTTGGGAAAGTAACTTTTATTTTTATTTTCTGTCTAACATTCTCTTATTCTGCCTGATTTTTTTGTTAGACTAGAGCCTCTGGGAAGGAAAGAAGCTATTATCATAGTATCAATACCTTGGCTTCAGTAACCTGTGACTACAAAATACGTTTGAATTTCATTTTAAGTACCAATCATCTGATTATCATGTGCTGTGCTCAAACAGGTCCCCCAGTTATTTCTAAGGGCTCTGTTTTATGCTGTCTCATGCTCAGTAATGGGTTTCCATGCTCCTGGGCTCTTGCCTAACCTGCCTTGGCTGTCAGTGACTCTCACCATATCCCCACGTTACTGCGTGCAGCTATCTTTGGTTATGTCATTCTGAGCTAAGAGAAAGAACTCCTGCTCTTCTTTTTGTCCTAAGTTCTTCCCATCAGTTTCCTACAGCAAAACAGTGACCAGACCAAAACTTTCCATGAACATTTGGTTAAGGTTTCAGAACTATGGGAGGGAAGGTGAGCCATGGAGTAGCCAACAATTACTACACAAACTCAGACACTTCCACAGCAGAATATTCATGGCTGCCCTGAGTGCATGTGCACATTGTGTTCTGAATAAGAGCATCTAGCCCAGGAGATGCATAGAGGTTGAAATCTAGTCCACTCCCAGTTTATCATGCTCTGTGCTTTGGCTGGGACTGCAGCTGCTTGGAAGGGTCACCTTTTTCTAAATCACACAGAGGTTAGTGTATGGGTTTAAAGTGACCCCGGTGGACCCTTGCTAATACCCCTCCTTACTTAACAACTGGCATGCTTCAATACCTCAGAAAGCAACTATACCCTTGTGGCCCAGAGGACTCTGGGCAACCAGATATTTGTTCAGCATTTAAGTCCTTTGCTGCCTGTAAGTTCTCAAACTTTTCGAGACCATACTCTACTTCCTATCAAACACATTGACATAAACACATATCCCACATTAATTTAATATTAATTGAATGAAAGGATTTTTGTAAGTTTCCTCTGGAAATTATTTGCAACTCATTTAATTTATGACTGGCAGTGATTTCTTGGCAATCGTACATATTCGAGAATTGCAAAAAGAGATAATCTGACCAATTAATTTCCAAATGTAATGACATTTTAATGAATACTAATTTTAACAATCAGTGCTGTTGACACAATGTTACACTTTGTAGGAGTTTAATTAAACATCTATTAATATTAATTTAGCAGTTTTCTTATTTTGGAGTCAATAATTTCCCCCCAATTTTCATATTTTTATAGGCTCTTAAAATGCTTGTGTCTGTGGTTCCCAATGCAGAATGGACTTTGTGGGCAACTGCCTCATAGTCCAGATCTGACTGCCGAGAACCTGGAGAGAGCTTATCTTCACCTCATCTGTAAGGCTGCTCTCTGAGTCCCCATTTCCCCACCACTGGTTTGACCCTTTTCCAGGACAACTGACCGCATGAACATCAACTCCCTTACAGGGCAATTCCACCTCCATCCACACATGTACCTTGCCCTTTAGTCTTCCGAAAACAACAGATTACAGTGGTGCAGCATATACACATTTCCCCAAATTTGGATTTTCTGTCTTGAATAATATCATGTGTAGAAAATAAGTGGTCTAGTCCACTTATTATCATAGTTTCACCAGTTTATCAACTCCTTGAGGTCAAGGACATAGTCTGGTACCAACGCCTAGAACAGTGACTGGCACACAGTAGGCATGCAATACATATTTGTACATATTTAAATATTTTTTAATAAAAATAATTTAAAACAGTGCTGAGGATTTCCAGTAAGTTTTTTCTTTTAAAAGTGGTTTCAAGTTTGAGAATCACTGTTTTAAAGATAATATTATCTACAAAGCTATCACTACCCACCCATGAGACAAAACTTTGCATTGTTGATGGAACACTCGGCTCCTTGGAGTGGCAGCCTCAAACCTCCCGGTTTTTAGAAAGGAGTCTTTGCAATACTTCTGCCTAATTGAAAGTCCATTGGCTTTCCTTACTCTGGACCAAAGGTTCATCTACCACAAAGCATAATCAAATGCTTACACTTTCCTAAAGTGGCATAAAACTACTTGCAACTTTTAAATGGTACATTTTTCAGTTTTAACCCATGTAGGGTTTAAAAAATCCTAGAACTCAGTAGCAGTCAGGGTCACTTCGATAAAAAGGCAATTTAGAATTCTTGAAAGGAGGGGAAACCTTAAACTGAGAAGTACTTCAAGACTTCCCATTAATTTCAAATATTTATGCTGAAAATTACCATTCTGTAAATGAGCTATGAACTTGTAGACTCTCTAGATTATGTCCAAGAGGACTAAATGTTTGAAACAGGTAGAATTTTAGTTTACTTTTGCTTATGCATAATGATTTAGGTAGATCAACTTGCAGATGAGATAAAGTAAGATGGTCTTCTTCTTGGAACCACATGGCAGGGAGACCAAAAGGATATGTGTTTTAGTCATCCATTGCTCCATGACAAACCGTCCCAAAGCCTAGTGACTTAAAAGTAACAATTTATTATTATCTCTTATGGTTATGTGGGTTGACTGGCTTTGGCTGGGAGTTTCTTGCTTTGGATTTCTCATGCAGTTTCAGTCAAATAGGAGTGGGGTGGGGCTGGAGCCATTTGAAGCCTCAATTAAGTGAACATCCAAAATGGCTCAATTACATAGTTGACAGTTGGCTGGGAACTCAACTAAAGCAACTGACAAAAGTGCCTACATGTAGCCTTTCCATGTGGCTTGTGCTTCATGGGGCATGGTGGCTGGGTTCCAAAAAGAAGCATCCCAATAGTATTTGTTCCAAAACTTCTTATGACTGAACCCCAGAAATCACAGAATGTCACTTCTTCCATATTCTATTGGTCAAGCAAGTCACTAAGACCAGCCTAGGTTCAATGGAAGGATAATTAGATACTACATCTTGATAAGGGCGTGCCAAGATTACATTCTAGAGTAGTAAATAAGATGAGAAATAGCATTGTCTATTGGAATGTTTCCTTTGGAAAATACAAGCTACAGTAGCGTGAAATGGTAGATACAATGTGTGTTTGGAAAGTGGTATCATTGACTATTAAAGGATTATAAGTCTGTACTTTGCAAACCTGAAGCACAAACATTAATAATAGTAACTATACTTAATAATATAATATATAATATAATATAGTTAATAAGTATATTTATATAGCAATTTCTGTGCTTCAGGCTCTAAGAGTTTTGTAGGTATTAAGTCATTTAATCCTCATAATAACCCAGTAGATATTATTATCATAAGTTTATAGAAGATGAAACCGATGCAAAGAGTTTGAGTCACTTGCCTGGGGTTACAAAGCTGGTAAACAGCTGCTATTCTGGCTCTAGAGTTTGCACTCCCCATCATGATGCCATCCTGCCTCTGAATATTCGATATTCTTTTTACCTTAGATTTTTTTTAAGTTAAAACTATTCTTTAGTATGTCTTATTAGTTGTATTAAGGTGAACAGATGTCTTTCTTTACATACTTTTTTGCCCACAAATGAGCTAGGGAAAGTAGGAGAGGCAAGGTATCTCTTGAAGCTGGGTATTTTGATACTGGCAGAAAGCATTATCAAAGTATAAATTCCAAAAAGTTAAAAGCATGACTTATACAAATATAAAATGAACACATTTCAAAACGTATTTAACACATTAATGATGGAACTAACAAGATGGGAAAGTTGGTTAAAAGTGAACTGGAGAAACACTGAAGTGTTTATATTAACTGAAAGAAAGGATGTTTGAATAAGATTGATAATTTAGATTTAAAAAGTGGTTAATGTTCTACAAGCCAGTAAAACTACAACTTTGGGGTTCTCTTTTATTTTTTTAGATAGAAATTATTTGTACTGTTGGAGTAATTCATTTGCATTGCTATGGGACAAGTTATATTACTATTTTCTGCAATTAATTTCTACCTTTACAGAATTATGAACTATTCAAATCAATAGCACGTAACAAGGGGAACAAAGCTACAAATCCATAGAAAATCAGATAACCCTTGAGCAGTGCTAGATAATGCCTAGCACTACACAGAAAGGGTTCTCAGTTATCCATTTACCCCATGGCCAAGTCTTGGACAATTTTTCCTAACAGAATAAAAATGAAAGTCCCCAAAAGACAGATGCAGGGCACTTCAGTTGTTTTATCTGCTGTCCAGCATCGGAACGTATCCTCTTTGTTTAGGAAAAACACCACTGAGTGAGTCTTGGAGAGAAGCAGGGTTTCATGCTCTCTCTGAATCCCAATAGCAAGGATGCAGGCACATAAATTAGATTTGCCCAACTAGATACTCTTGCCTGAGACTCTGAAACTTGAGTGAGCGATATGAAGAAGTAATGGTGGCTTGAATTCACTTCACTGGTAGTAAAGGTTATGCCAGCTATGTTAGCAAAGACCCCCCACTCAGGTTGTTCTTATGGCATGACTTAGCAGTGGGTCTAACCTCCCAAATATCTTGCTTTCAACCTACTTTCATATCAGTTCTGTGAGCCTCCTAATATCCTTTTTAATGAGTTTCATTTCTTCTTAAGTAGCAGGAAATGGTTTCTGTTGCTTACAATCCAGAACACTGAAGTATTTGTAGATAGTCACACTCGCCAGAGTTAACCAACATTTGTGCAGTTGTCCTCTCTTTGCAAAACCTTTTATGCTTATCTTAGATGCATTTTTGTGCTTTATTTAAGGGAAAATTACCTTAGTCTCTTGTTAAAAGTATCGGCTGATGGTAGGTGTTTTCTATTTTTAAAAAATCTGCCTTCTTGACTCCATGAGTCACACTCTGTGTGTGAGAATTAGTTATGTGTTGTTGATGAACGTATAAAAGTCTGTACAAAATAGATACCTTAATGTACAATGGAGAGCTGTAATGTTTCACAAATCAGTGTACATTAGAAGTTATTAATCATTTACTCTTCCTGAAAGTCAACTTTCTAAACAAAGTCTTCATTATCCAGACTTTTATAATGACCTTTTAAAGTTTTCCTGGTTATAGCCATCATCCGTCTTTAATTATCTTTGAGTCATTTTACACCTTTGTAGGGTTAATGAAATCACATTAGGATATTCTACAAAGTAAATAGAGTTTCTCCTGTCAAGAGAACTCACACATATGTATACGTTAAGAATGGAAGAATGTCTCCTTCTGGCCAGTATGCAGTAATGAGGACCAGATTTATCCTTCTGCCTGAAATGGTTAAAAATTGGATAAAATATGTGCAACAACTGTTTTCAAGACACTGGATTTCAGGTAATGAAGGACAGTGATCCCTCAAAGATGGAAAACAAATGAGTCAAGTCCCACAATCACCCCAGCTTATTGCCTGGAGAGAATTTCTTATCTGCAGTGCAAAAAGAGGGAACCCACACAGAATCTAACAGATTTCCTAAGTTGAGGAGATGGAATTAAGAATCTAGAGAATTGGGAGAAAACAATTCGGCTAGACATCAAAGGGCAGAGTGCCAAATAGCAGAGACCTATAATAGAGAGAACTCAAGAGATCTGCCAAGGATTCCCTTTGAGTTTTCAACAAATTACATCCATGTGAGGAAACTACCCAGGGCCAGGGAAATAGTCTTCCAAAAGGATTGCAAGTGTCTGAGGCTTCCATAGGATTGGGAATAGTGTCTATTCACACTAGCCAGGTAGGAGAACTTCCTAATTATTGGGGCAGTGAGAGAGTACTCAGTCGGGTCTTGTCTCAATAGTAGGAAATAATTAACCCCAGACTAAATGCTGTTCTGGTCCTGCCTAACAGATCTTAAAAGCAAGACCAAAAAAAAGAAAAAAATAAATCAAATTGTTTCCAAGTACCTGAACTATGTCCCAGAGAAAACCTCAAGTATATTTGTAAGAATACAAAAATAACATATCCATCACCCAATATAAATAGAAAAACAATTATAAAATTCATCTGGAACCACAAGAGACCCCCAATAGCCAAAGCACTCTTGAGAAAGAAGAATAAAACTTGAGGAATAACACTTCCTGATTTTGAAATATATGACAAAGCTACAGTGATTAAAAGTATGCTGCTTTAAATATATGGATACAAATAGGTCAAAAGTAAAAGTATGGAAAACCATATATCATGTAAAAAAAGTCAAACTCATAGAAACAGAGTAGAATGGTAGAATTGAAAATAAAAAGAAAACTCAAGTGGCTGGCTGTATTAATATCAAACAAAGATTTCAGAGCAAAGAATAATACCAGGGATAAAGATGGTCATTTGGTAATGATAATGGGGTCAATTAGACAAGAAGAGATAACAATTCTATATATTTATGCACCTAACATCACAACTTCAAAATACATGAAGTAAAAACTGATAGAATTGCAAAGAGAAATAAAAAATTTGCAATTATAGTCAAATATTTCAGTATCCATTTCTAAATAATTGATAGAACAAGTAGAGAAAAATTTAGTATTTCAGTATTTACTCTCTAAATAATTGATAGAGCAAGTAGATAAAAATTAGTAAGGACCTAAGAGAACATGAACAACACTATTAACCTAATAGGGTTATGGTCAGTTATGACCTAATTGATATTTATAAAACATAGTATCCCCAAACAGCAGGATACACAGAATATTTACCAAAATAGACCATATTCTGGCTATAAAAACAAGTCTTAAAAAGATTTAAGTCATACCAGTATGTTTTCTGTTCTCAATAGAATTAAGTTGGAAATCATTAACAGGTCTAGAAAACCCTCAAATATTTGGAAACTAAATAACACACTTGTAAAAAAAATGGGTCAAATATTTATTCTTAGAAATTTTAATTGAATGAAATGAAAATGAAATAAAATACCTCATATCAAAATGTGTGGGCTGCTGCTAGAGCAGTACTTGGAGGAAAATTTATAGTACTAAAATGTTTATAGTATAAAAGAGGAAAAGTTTCAAAGACCTCAGTTTTCCATCTTAAGAATTAGCAAAAAGGAGAAAATGAAATCAAAGCAGGCAGAAGAAAGGAAAATATATTGAGTTGGCCAAAAGTTTCCTTCGGTTTTTAAGTAAAAATAAAAGACACATTTTTCATTTTCACCAGGAACTTTATCGAACAACATATTCACCATTTTGTTCCACTACGTTCTGCTATTTTTCAGGCAACTTCATAAGTCCATCTTCCCAAAACTTTTTATCTTTTTGAGCAAAGAACTGTTCCAGGTGCCTTTTAGAGTCTTCTAGGGAATTGAAATTTTTTCCATTAAGAGAATTTTGTAAGGACCAAAATAAATGAAAATCTGAAGGTGCAATGTCTGATGAATATGGCAGATGAATCAGAACTTCCCAGCCAAGCTGTCACACTTTTTGCCTGCTCGTCAAAGAAACATGCGGTCTTG
The DNA here is from genome assembly GCF_964270905.1 of Leucopleurus acutus. Taxonomy (NCBI): domain Eukaryota; kingdom Metazoa; phylum Chordata; class Mammalia; order Artiodactyla; family Delphinidae; genus Leucopleurus; species Leucopleurus acutus. The sequence goes on from NC_139142.1 coordinate 42,890,650, forward strand.
CAGTAATCTGTTGGAAGATTATGCATTTTCTGTTGACTACTTCTGGATGCTTTTCATCGAGTGCTGCTTTCAGTTGGTCTACTTGGGAGCAGTACTAGTTGGAATTAATTGTTTGGTTTTCTGGAAGAAGCTCATAATAGAGGACTCCCTTCCAATCCTACCATATATACAATATCACCTTCTTTGGCTGAAGACCAGCCTTTGGTGTGGTTGGTAGTGGTTCATTTCACTTGCCCCGCGATCTCTTCCATTCCACATTAATGTACAGTATCCACTTTTCATCGCCCATCACAATTTGTTTTAAAAATGGAACATTTTCATTACATTTAAGTAGAGAATCACGTGCAGAAATACGGTCAAGAAGGTTTTTTTTGCTTAACTTATGTGGAGCCCAAACATCAAAGTGATGAACACAACCTAGCTGGTGCAAATGACTTTCAGTGCTTGATTTGGATATTTTGAGTATGTAGGCTATCTCCCACGTGGTATAACATTGATTGTTCTCCATGTCTTGATATGATGGCTATCAACTTCAACTGGTCTACCCGATGGTGGAGCATAGTCCAGTGAGAAATCTCCAGCATAAAACTTGGCAAACCACTTTTGACACATTCGATCAGTCACAGCACCTTTACCATACACTGCACAAATCTTTTTGTGCATTTCAGTTGTGTTTTTACCTTTCTTGAAATAATAAAGCATAATATGCCAAAAATGCTGCTTTTTTCTTCCATCTTCAGTATTAAAATGGCTACACAAAAATTCACCAGTTTTGATAAGTTTTTTTAAATGCATGTTGATATGACAGCTGTCACAATACAATCTGACAAAATTGTTTTGAATGAAGTTTAAGACAACTAAACTCTACTAGAGCCATCACAAGGTAAAAAATCCAAACGAACTTTTTGGCCAACCCTATAAAAGAGCAGAAAACAATGAAATAGAAAACAGAGCAGCTGCCCAGAAATGTTCCCACCTTGAAGGGAAGTGGATTAGCAGAGAGAAGGAAGAAAGCATCCACTACATTTATCACATTTTAGCAGTCCAGTTATACAGCGTTGACCAGGCATGAATGGCATGGTAGAAAGAGCACTGGACATGGAGTCTGGCCTGGCTTCTGGGCCTAGTACTGTCTCTAATGGCCCTATGATCTTGGACAGATAAGTTAGCATCCCCAGGTCACCTGCAAAATGTAGACAATGGTATATTTCCTACTTCCCTTGCAGGGTTGTAAGGACAAATAATATGATGCATGTGAAAGTAATTTACATAAAACCGATGAAAAAATGTGAAGTATAAGGTTTGATAAGGAGAAATTTGGAACTGCTAGATAAACTGAACCTTGGTGATTATATGTGTGGATTGTATTTACACATGTTATCTTTGTGTTCTTTTTAATGGATATTTAAATTTTTAATAAAGTACCTGGGACAACATAAAATATAGGGTTATGAGCTTACATGTGCAGAGGAAATACAATTCCATTATTTTTGTTTATAATTAATCTGGTCTTCCTTAGAAACTCTATTTGCAAGGGAGTGAGAAAGAAGTTGTCAACGTCACATTAAACTGATTGGACTGTCATTTAAAATAGGCCCTTTAGGGGAAAAAAACTAAGTTGAATGTCCATTGTTAGGAGAATGGTTGAAATAAATTACGGTATAATGACAGTATGAGATGCTGTTGTCGTAGTAATGAATTATAGCTAAATCATTGTCTTAGAGATATTTACATGAAGTATCCTTGGGTGAGAAAAACATGTAGAAAACTATGTAATAGATGTGATCTCATTTTTTGAAGAACAAAAAATGACAAAACAAAAATAAATAGGCCCTTTAGATCAGGCTTCCTCTCCTATTTCTGCCCCATCTCTCTGACATACTCTCTAGGTTGGTGGAGCGGGGGGTGCTCATAAGACCTTGTTGTGACAGAGTGTTGGGGTCCTCAGATCCACTCTGCACTGTCATTTAGATTTTGGCGGCAGGGGCCCCTCAGTCAGAGTGGGAGGGTCTCAGCCGTCAGCCGCTGCCTGGAACCCTGACAACGAAGCCTTGTGGCAGGCCCAGAGTGGGTTGGAGGGTGGCTGAATTAGGGTCCTCTGGAGGCCTTTCAGTCTGCCCTTGGGGGCCAAGGGAACATCTGCTTCCAATCCACAGGGCACGGGAGCCAGACTGGCCAGGAGAGCTAGATGTTGGGGACCCTGGCCTGATCACACAGCACCAAGTTCACCTTGCTAGGCCAGGCCCCTGTGGCAAGGCTGAGTCCCTCCCCAGACTTCTGATCAGCACTGGGAGCTGAGGCCCCTCTTCCCTCTGGTTCCCCCACACTGCTTAACACGCCTCCCCTCTCTGGGCTTCTGTCCAAAAGGAGGGAGTTGAGGAGGAATCAAGACACCCTGTGACCTTTGCTTCCCTGCATCCCCACCTCCTGCTTTCCTCCCTGACTCTTCTGCCCAGAACATGTTGACTTTTCTTTCCTGTTTCTTCCACTGCTTCTTATTTTCATTTTACCTGGAGGCCCTGAGGCCTGTGGGAGGCCTGTGTAATGCCAGCAGATGGCTTCATAATTCACCTGGCCCAGTGCAAGATGGTAATGCAGGCCTCTTCTCCAAAAAGTATTAGAATTTCAGAACAGCAACAGCAGAACACTGACCAAAAAGCATGGGGCTCTGTGCGACTGCACAGGTCATATGCCTGAGAAGCTGGCCCTGAATAGGATATGGAGGCTTTTAGTCAACCCTATTCCTCAGCAAAGCCCAGAGTCTTGTTAGAGAAGTCCTAAGTGTGAGCTCTTTTCTTCCCTTGGGTGATAAACCACACAGGAAGAAGGTTGCAGGGGGCCAAGATCTAAGTTAGGGACAATTAAAATGCATGGTCTTATAATTGCAAAGGGTTTTATCTCTACATAAAGAATATTTAGAGAGACTTTTCCTCTTGTCCTGGTAATTTCACTAAAACTGCGAGAGAAGGGAAATCTTCATTGTACACACTCTCAATCCACAGAGCTGCCATGAGCTGCCCTCAGTGTGGTGTGAGAGGATTATTTGGGAGGAAGTTGAAATGGTTTTCCTGAAGTTTGAGGGCCTGTGGGGAACAGAGGACTGGGTACCTGCATGTGGTCTAGAGGTTTCTGAAGGCCCAGTGGAGAAGCCCATGCCAATGGGATTTGAAAAAAACATGGCATAAGGTATCTGGGAAAAAGAAGAGGGAAAACCTTACCCGTACCCATCTCTTCAGGCCTCAGAGGATGTAGAATACCTCTACATGGTTCCCCGTAAAGGCTCATGGAAGTTGGTAGAGTCAAGAATCATGGTGCTGTCCAGGTGCTGCTGGGCCAAATGTTGGGGAGACCCAACCAGGAGAAGGGGTCTGTACCACCGAGGCAGCCAAAGGAGGATGGCTGTTCCTGTAGGGGGAGTCCTCAGTGATAGCGGGAGCTTGGGTGCCACTGAACATGGTCCCAAGAAGCTTGTACACACCACCTTGCAGAGACTACCTCTTCATCAGAGGCTGCCAGTATTTATCAGAAATATTCCCAATCATACAGAGACCACAGACAGAGCCCCACCATGAACATGTTGGGCCAAGTCCATGTTGACTTGGTTCCCCTGCTGCCTCAATGCTAAAGCAAAGCCCCTGGAGGGGGTCCCGAAGTCTGAAAGGAGGAGTGGAGACAGTGTCCATGGCAACGTGCAGTGCTCAGATAGAGAGAGCCCCTGGTTATACAACCACCCCTCGCCATGGGACTTTTACCTGCTTCCCAAGGTCATACACCCCTGCTCTCCTGCTTCTGCTGGAACCACAGCAGGATCACAGGTGTTTTCCTGAGTTATCAGTGTTTCTTAAACAAAACAGGAAATGGCTGCTTCAGATCCCAATGGGTAAATGTCATACTGGACTCCCTACAAGACATAGGACTTTCCATCTTAATGCTGAGTGTCCCCCTGTCCGGGGCTGACTGCTGGACTCCATGCGCCTGTACCTTCCTCCAAAGAACTGGATCTGGAGTGGTGGAGGGAGGGGCTTAGTAAGGGTGGGAACTCCTCTTTTGGAAGAGCAAGTTCCATTTTTAGGTAAACTCGTAAGTCAGCAAATTGTCGTGAAAAAGGGTTAGGAATCAGATCAATAAAACTAAACCATTAAAATGTAAGAAAATTTCTTAGAATCCCTCAACACCGCCACTCCCCACCCCTGCAAACAACCTTCATCTCTCTTTCTAGAGCTGGCCTTCCAGGGATTGCGTTGTGTACCTTGGCTTTATCAGAAAGGTGGAAGCAATGGCAGGAGAGAGATGAAGGCTTCTGGGAGGCTGGAGTAAGAGGGTCTAATTAGCAAGCTTGCTTCCCTACCCAAGTATCTGGGAAAAGTATCGGATTGTCTGGTTGTGAGGAAAAAAAAAAAAATACACACATCAACCCACACACAGAGGACATAATTTTAAGGGCTTATTTTTAGAATCTCAGGATTTGGATTCAGTGTTCCATGTTGACTTACTAAAACTCTGATGAAGGCCAAATGTTAATATGAGATTTTCACTGTGAGCATAGAATTTTTATATATACGCTATCATTTGTGAGAACTAACATCCTTCTAATTTTATCCTTTTTCTTGTAATGTCATTCAGTTTTTTCTCTTTGTATACCACCTCATTTTACCTTCACCTGCAAGGAGCCTAAATTAAATATTAACCAAAATAAAAATACAATCCAGAAGCCGTAGGCATTAAATGAAATGAATTTTTTTTTTTTTTTTGCTGTTGCTTTTTCTGAGATATTCAGCTCAAGTAAATCTCCATTTACACAGTACAGGTAATGACTTGAAAACAGCAGAGTGGGACATTTGAGGGCAGTAGTAACAAAAGGAAAAGAAGTCTTTAAATGAGCCTTAAGAAAGTCATCACTCTGTCATGAGAAATTACTTATCTTAGTACCAGGTATCTGAGCCTTTCTGTACCTCAGTTTTCTTATCTGTAAAGTGGAAATACTTACTGCTAACTACATGTAGATGTTAATATGTTGGATATTTATTTATCTAGAGTGGTTAAGAACATAGAGCTTGAAATCACATCTTTGCCTGTCTCTTATTAGCCATGTTACCCAGAAAAAAATACCTAAACCTTCTTAAGCTTCGGTTCCTTCTTATGAAAAGTGGGGATAATTATATGTGCCTTATGTAATTTTTTTTTTTTTTTTTTTTTTTGCGGTACACGGGCGTCTCACTGTTGTGGCCTCTCCCGTTGCGGAGCATAGGCTCCGGACTCGCAGGCTCAGCGGCCATGGCTCACGGGCCCAGTCGCTCCGTGGCATGTGGGATCCTCCCGGACCGGGGCACGAACCCATGTCCCCTGCATCGGCAGGCAGACTCTCAACCACTGCGCCACCAGGGAAGCCCAGCCTTATGTAATTTTTATGAATAAAATGAAATAATTTATAGAAAATCCCTTGTGCCATGTTTGACACATAATTTTTTATGTGTCAAACATTGTAGCTGCTGTTATGAGGATGCTGATCTTCTAAATCATGTATATTAGGTAAGAGGAGATAGAAGAAAGCCAAGCAGGTGAGACAAGGACGTCAGATTCCAGATCAAGGGCTTCTGAACTGAAAATAAAGTAAGCCGAAGGAGGGATCAGTAATAACAACAAAAGAAACTGCCTAGAAATTAACATGAGCGCTCCAATACAGATGCCACTGCAAGTCGTTTATGAGAGACCTGGGAGTGAGTTTTGAGTTCTGATTCCTCCCCTCCTAAATTCTCCAGGTAAACATGCTGAGCATGGACATTTTGTGACGGAATGTGTCACGGACTGTCATCGGTGTTATGGCTATGGTGGTCTGGGGAAGACTTGGTGTGTCACCAAGGGAGAGAGTTTTGGGCTCTGTAAGACCTGGGCAGCTTTGGAGAGGCTGGCTGACTGTCTATGTCCACCCTGCACAATGTCCAAACAGGAAGTAAAGTGCATCTATCAACCTTTAAATTTGTCAGTTGCAAAACCCAGTGCTCTTCAAACTACCTGTAGGGAAGGACCAGTTCTTTTTTTCCTAATCCATCGCAAGCCAGTACGTGGTCCTGCCGCACGTGACCAGCCTGTGACTTGAGCCACACAGGATTCATTATACGAGTTTGTGTTCTGAACCGGCCTATATTGTCTTAAAGGGGTAAATTAATCGATCACCCCTTGGATGTCACAGCAATGTTGAATGGCTATGACCCTTTCTAATTGTTTACTCTCCATTTCTACACTTACTTTGTTTGATAACAGATACTTTGAGTGGTGCTGCCCTATCTTATTGTAATTTTACTTTCAAACAAAAATGATAACAGTAGCAAAATTTAATGAAGATAAGACTTCAATCACAAAATATGAAATTTAGAGAGTATTCGTATCAATCTAACCCAACTGCCCTCTGTTTTATATCTAAATTCTTTTGGTATTGTGGAAAGAGTTTGAATGGTGATGTCAGACATACCTGTATTTTAATCCCAGCACAGCTGCCTACCAGCTGTGTGTCTGTTGGACAAGTTATTTCTCTGAGCCTCTTATTTCTTCATCTGTAAAATGTGGACCTTGAGATCTCCAGCATGGAATTATGGTGAGGATTAAATACCTTGTGTTGATAAAGTACCTGGCACAGTGCCCAGGTGGGAACTAGCAAAGAAGATTTCTTTATATTGCATAGTTGGGAATTTACAATCTAAACTTTGCAGTTTTAGTTGACTCTAGATGCAACCATGTAAACTATACACATTGCATTTTTCCTCAAGCTCCAAAACAGCCTGCCCACTTGAGCTTGGACTAGATTCATTATATTTAGATGCAACAATTCTGATTACACCTTCGTTTAATGTTCTGGATCTCTTCAGGCCTAGATTTAAGTAAAATATATACTATAGCCAGAATACTGAAACATGACAGAGGTTCTCAAAAGTTAGTATTAATAAAAATTCCTTGGGCAGCTTGTTAAAATGCAAATTCTCAGACCCAGGCTGCAGCATCTCTGACTCAGCTATTCTTGAGTGAGGCCCCAGAATTTACAAGCAACACCTGGCTCCCACCCCAGATGATTTTGATGCAGGTGGTTCATGAATCATGCCCTTAAAAAAAAAAAATCACTGTGTCTATAAAAGGCTAGCATGAGGGATCCTCGTAATGAAACTGTCCTGTATCTTGACTCTTATGGTGGTCACATAAATCTACACATAAGATAAAATTGCACAGAGCTAATACACACACGCACACACACAAGCTCAAGATGGTTAGAATACTAGAAAAGCAACCTCAGCATTCAGATGTATTTAGTATTTTGGGCTTCAATAGTTTATATTCCTGGTTTTTCTAACCTACCAGTGAAAAACACAAGTTTTCTTTAATAAACCAACAAATTAGCCAACTGCTGGCTTGGTCAAGCTGGCTTCATTTGAGTTCTTTGATGATTTTTTGGTCAGATATAGAGTTCTACAACTTGAGCCTAAAGATAACATGCTTTTAATTTTCCACGTGCAAGCATTCCATCACTTTAAGTGGGCAGATTAAACGTACTGTTTACGTTCACTAGGGAAAGCAAATGCTCCTAAAAGTGGTTCACTTTCTTCACCGAAATAGACTTTTGTTTTTGAAGCTTATGCCAGACACTCTTTGCTGCTGACAATAATTTAATTCCAGACAAGAATGTTTGAAGATTTTGACTCTCTACCTATGGCAGCTGTCATTTTCATGTGGATGCTTTGACTTGTGTATAATTAACTTCTTACAATTATGTAAAAGGTAGTCACAGTTGGATATTTAACGAGGTAAATGTTTTTGCATGGCTTAGTATTGTGGTTAGGTATAAGAATAGAATTCTAATCTTTTCAAGATATATGCTGAAATATTTATGAATGAAGTGATACAGTGAAGTGGGAATTGCTTCAAAATAATCCAGGAACAGGGGAAGTCCACAGGGGTATAGATGGAGCCACGGGTTGCTAGTTGTTGAAGCTGGGTGATGGGCACCTGAGGATTCATTACACCACTGTCTTTACTTTTGTATTCTGTTTGATATATTTCATATGTAAATGTTAAAGAAAAAAGGTAGTCAAAATTAGAAGCAGCTTTAGTGATGTGTGTAAGACGAAGTGCAGTCTTTTTGCGTACGTATTAGAACTGTGGGCTAAACCAGTAGGGACTTCATCTTTTTATCCAAGGGCATGACACCCCAGAATTTCTGACTGAGGAAGAATGAGTCTTTTTAGCAGGTCCCTGATGGCATGGTGTCCAACACTGCCCCGTGCAGTAATCATTTATCCTTTAAAATTCTTGGCTTTACGACTGAAGTCTGTTTATTTGAGTGTATCATAACGACAGGCCTTTGTTCTGAGATAACTTTCAAAAGAGCAGACAAATACTTTAGGGGACATTATTGCTCACATGCTTATTTCCCTTTTGTTTTAGTCCCCAAGACTCTGAATATCCTAATAGAATGGATAATATCTTTTTTAAAAAAAAATCTCAGTTATTTAATAAAGTGAATTATCTCAAAACTTCCATGCTTAGGATTTCTTCCATGTTCCTGTCCCTGTGGGTGGCAAGAGATGGCAAGTGGAAGGCCCAACTGGCCCATACTGAGCTGCTGCAGAGCCCTTAGAAATGAGCTTGAACTCAGACATTCCCCTACAGTCTATACTGTACCTTCACCCCTTTGTAATAACCCCCCTGTATTTTTTTAAACTTTTTTTTTGTATTGGAGTATAGTTGATTAACAATGTTGTGTTGGTTTCAGGTATACAGCAAAGTGATTCAGTTATACATATACATGTATCTCTTCTTTTTCAAATTATTTTCCCAATTAGGTTGTTATAGAATATTGAGCAGAGTTCCCTGTGCTATATAGTAGGTCCTTGTTGGGTATCCATTTAAAATATAGCAGTGTGTACATGTCAATCCCAAACTCCCTAACTATCCCTCCCCCCGCCCCATATTTTTAAAGCACATTTTTCTCTATCCATGCATTTCTGGATAATAAATGGCACTTGCATAATATCTATCCCTTGAGTCATTTTTGAGCGACACAAAGCTTTGGAAGACAAAACAACCAACCTACCCCACCCCCCAACAATACACACACACAACACCCCACAAAACAAATGAACAAAACACTAGAATCATTAAACCTTATCATTCTTCCTGCAAGCATTCCTTGTGGACCTCCAGTGGACAGAGCTTAGGCAGCTTAAAGGGTTTCAGCATATTTGGAGACAAAATATGCACGCTATTGGAAAAATAGAAAAACAACAATTAAGTAACTTACCACAGTCTTGAAACAAATGGTCCAAATTATGTCAGTAAGTACTTGGAAAATGCAGTATATGATTAGTAATCATAGTTTTAAAAAAGCCTCTTCAAAATAGAGTTCTGTGGCTTTTTATAAATTATCCCAAATAGGTGGATAGTCTCACAGAAGTCAGGTTTTCATTGTCTCACATTTTAAATGAAAAATAATGATAGCTACTGTTTGCTGAGAGTCTGCCCTGTGCTACGTGCCCGCATGGATTATTTTTTCTTGTCACACTGAACCTATCAGGTAGGAATTATTACCTCTGATTTACAGATGAAGAAACTTAGGTTGAGGAATGCAATAAATGGTGTAGACCCGCTTCAAGCCCAGGCCTGGCCTGAGACCACACACTGTTGTCTACTGAATCTCACTCCTCAAACTCTCCCTGTTGGGCCCAGTCTGCAGTAAAAACCCACACAGATCCAGGAAGAGAGGATCTTTGGAGTCGGGCTTTTTTCTCTAATGGCATTTAATACTACCTGTTCCAGGGTGCAGAGCCCAAAGCTCCTTATGAAAGCCATGTACTTCCCAATTAGACCCAGGAATTGTGTGGTTTAGACAATAATTCCCAAAGCAATGCTGCCTTGTTTCACTCTTAACACACAAAGAGAAATTCCCATAGTCAAAGAAAGGGAGAGAGAAATGTCATTAGCAAACTGTTAAACCTTGATGTGCTGGAGATCCTTATGCTCCCTGGGTCCCTAAGAGCCATGGGATGGAGCTTCTCAAATGCAGAACCCTCCGGTAGACAGTGGTGGGGTGTCTCATTGAGACCTTACGACACCTAGAAGTCTAAGTGATCGCATTAACACCTGGAGATCTCTGTCCCATGAGTCTGTTCCCCAGTCCTATTCTCAGAAGCCCCACCTCCCAGCAGGATGTATGAGCCTTAAATATTCCCAGGACATCTGTATAAGAAGAGATACACTGTCACACTCACAGAGCCTGGCCACCATGAGTGAACTGATTACAAAAGAAACTTTGGTTGTATTATTTTTGAAGGTTGCAAAGTGAGAGCGAAAGTCATTTCTTTGTGTCCAGTCTGAAGGAAAGCTATCCAGAACACAGCTCAAAGAATTCTCATGAATTACATCATTGACAGCAGCTTTATATATGTGAAAATTTAAACATTTATGAAACAAAGCCTGTTAATGAACTTGGAATGGTAAACCTAGTGGAATGAGGCAGATGTCCAGTGATTATGAGCAATAAATGAAAGTTAATTTGGCTGAAAAGCAGTCTAATTAAATCTGCCTGTTCACTTTTTTTCCTTAAGCATCTTTGTATGGAATAATCTATATCAGAACATAGGAAGCCATGAGGATGCCATAACAGTATGTGGCAGGATCCAGCTGGGCAGGCAGAGTCAAGCCCTGGTGCTGACATGAAGGCACACGCAACAGAGAAGGATCAATAGAGCAAGCAGCAGATGGAGGCCTCCAAGGTCCGGGTAGTCAGGGTCCAGGAAGTCCCCGAGAGTAGACAGAGACTGGGAGCCAGGTTAGACTTGCCTGGAAGAAAGGCAGTCTTAGCGGTCCGAGTATTGGCCACTTCCTGGCCATGTGGCTTTGTGTCCAGATTTATACTTCCTGTGATGTTGAGATGGATGTGGGCCATATAAATAGGAAGGAGGTCAACAAAAATCTCTGAAATCAATGAATGAGTGCGGTGAGATGGTACCTACCCTTCAGGAATCAAGTAGATCTTACTATTCTCCAAGGTAGGGATGTACCAGCATTACTGGAGTAGGAAATTAATGTCATAGATTACTGAACCTTCATTTGCAGACATAATTAGGAAACTTCTCAGAATTTTTTATGTGCAGATAAGTTATATATTTTTTCCTTGTTCAAAGTTTCAGCATGTTTATATCTTTGCCCTAATAGAATTTCTTTTCACCAGCCATCCTGAGTACTTGCTGAGTCTTCCCCACTTATGAATATTGTAATCTAATAAGCCTTATCTTTATTTACTTTGGAGTTGTAGATCCAATTATTTGCATTTGGAAAAGATTAATTCAACTGCTCTGCCTTTAGAGGCAGTGAGTGCCAAGCTTCTGCTCATCTGTGGTTTTTGTTCCACTACATTTTGCTGAAGTTGATAGCATTTCATCACTCTTTGAGAAAGCCCAATGTAGCATGGCTTACAGTGATAAAATGTGCATTATGATACTAGCAGAGAGTTTAACGGGAGGATAATATATCAGAACCTGAGGTGTGAACTCGAGTATTCCAAAACCAGGACTCTTTAGCAAGTACTGCTATCTACAACTCATGCATTTAACCTCTGACAGCTGACTGGGTCACTTGGCCATTGCTGCATCCTTGCTATTAACTCCTTTCCAGTGATCTGTTCACAGTTCTGGACGTTGTAAATGCCATATGGCTTTAGGTGTTGTAATTCACAGTCTAGAGTCAGGAGATGATGGCACAGCTTAGATCCTTTCAAAGTAATAAAATATCTATCATCAGTTAACCCCAGAAAAGAAGGAAGAAAATAAACTGAGGAATCCGAGCAGGTGCAGAACAGGGAGTAGGTTGGAAGAAACTCGACCTACAGCTGTGATACAGCGTTCCAGAAATTCCTAATCACTCATTATAACCAATTTGGATGATCGACAGCCAGACAGTCGATAGAATCACATATTATTGATACTTTGGATATTAGGGGGAATTGTTCCTGAAGGGGTGCCTTCCATTGCATAGATGAAAGAGATCTCCCTCCTTCCCTCCCTCTCCCTCCCTGTTTCTTTCCCCCCCACGCCTCTCTCTCTCTCTCACAGATGTCATCTTTCTGTATATTTTACTAGAGAAAAATGTGAATCTAATTGACAAACTAGTAAAAACACCAAGTAAGCATCTGACACCTTGAAATATCTTCCATAAAATCTTTTAAGAAGGAAGATACTTGTCATTGATTTATAGAAAAATATCTGTATATTGTTTCTCACTATAATTTAGTATGATGACTATGGAACCAAGTTTTGGCTCTTAAAGCTCTGTAATTCATGATTATATTTTTTTTCCAAATGAAATATTTGAAAACTTAGGGCACTCCAGTCTCTTAAAATGTCCCCCTGATTAGCAGTAGCCAAAATTTGGGGGAAATCATACTCTGGTATTTTACCATTTTATTTTATCAGAGACATCTAAAATGCTTTCTGCATATCCTGTGAGCAATTGGGTTACTGCCATGCACAGGGAGAAACAAGAGTCAGGTTCATGGTCAGATCACAACTGGTAGCAATCAGAGACGTCAGAGCTCCAGGTTTCTAAGCACCAGTCCAGGCGTGGCACAGACACTTGCTGTTCAGTTGTCTCTTTGCTTCTCTCGGGACGTGTTGGTCGTGGAAGAGGCTGTTCTGTGCTCATGGCGACATCATGGGGGTGTGCTGATGGTCACCGTGCCGTCCCAGTTAAGTTCTCCACCTGTGGGTCTCAAAGATTTTACTGCATGGACCCTCGGAGCATGGCAGTTACTGGTATTTTAAGTGATTGAACTTCTTTTTTCCTACATTATTCTTCTTATTTGGAACAAATTACTGTGAAAAAAATAAACTTTTATTTTCTTCCTCAAATTTCTACTTGCCTGTGAGGATACAAGGATTATGAATACGGACAGAGCACTGAGAGATGTGTTGCAATTCTAAGCAAAGGCTTAGATTCTGATTCTTAGGAGATCACAGCTAGAGGCGTTGTGCTGTGCTTGGGCTTCAGAGAAGGAAGCTTAGTTCTGAGACAGACAAGACATTTAATTTGATACCATTGTTGAGAAACCTCTATGGCTCCTTGTTTTCAGAGATGGGTGTAACATTCCTCCCGACTTTTCTGCAATGTGACTTTGCTATTTCTCCCATTAAGAGGTGAGGTCTCTTCCCCCCACCCCTTGAATAATGGCAGGTCTTTTGACTTGTTTTGAGCAATAGAGTGCTATGGCAATAATGTTATACAACTTCCTAGGTCTTCAGAGGTCTTGTACTTTTTGCTTGAGACCACAGAGGACAAGGACACTGCCCTGAGACAGTCACGTTAGGCAAGCCAGTCTAGCCTACTGGCCTAAGTTTCCTATTGAAATTCTTTGTATAAGTAATCCATAAACTGGTTGTTTGACTTATAGCAGCATGTTACAAATGACTGTTGGTTGTTTTTTTTTTTAAGTGTTAATAATATTAACTCCTTTCATTTATCCTGAACGCTGTAGTATTAAATTAGTAGATGGAATTAGCAGTCTGGCATGATTAATTTGCTATGAATTTCTTTGTTGTGTCAGTTTTGTGTGGAGTTTTTAAAATCCAACAGCCTTAAACTCTTCTGCATTTCAAAATATTTGTATATTTTAAAGTAAAATAAAGCTGATAGTTAACAGGTAAATATGAGAGGATGAGAGGCTAAGTGAAGGAGAACCCAGGCACCCTGGCCTACAACCAGTATCAACTGCTAGATGTAAGTGAGGCCATCTGGAACCTTCGGGCCCCACCAACTCTCCAGCGAAGCACATTGCATGAGTGAGCTCAGGTGAAACAGCAGAGGAACTGCCTGGCTAACCAGCATTTTGTCACGAGACAAAATAAAACACTGTTTTAAGCCGACAAGTTTTAGGTTGGTTTGCTATGCAGCATAGACTAACTGAAGCACTCCCAGTAAATAATTTTAATATTTTCACTTTAAAAATAGAATAATTCTCACTTTGATGGCTGTAGGGCATTTGTGAAAAGAGGGAAAGTAGAGCACAGTATTCAAGAAGAAAAACATCTGCAACAAAGTCACCAAAGCTCTATGCATCATAAATGAGAAATCAAATCCAGAGAGATTCTCAAATGCTCCAGCATGTTGTAATGTATATGTCACAGATATCAGTACTTGTCATACAGCAGGTATTTCTAGGAAGGAGTCTTTAGAAAACCACATTGGTTCCATATAGAATAATAATGATGCCTCATGTAGCAGTTAGAAATCCACATTGAGAGTAAGTACTGGAAAATGGACAGAGTCAGCTATTCCTCAGAGAGATACTGGTTACAGGCACGAGGCTACATGAGGACTTATTTTATACTGAAGGTTCTTAGGCAATGAAACCACCTGGGAGTTGTTAATTTGAAATATTATACCATTGGAGGTGAGTATTAAGCTAGTGAGAGAAAGGGTAATTAAGAAATTATCTACTTTAAGATTGTTTTTTCATTTCCTTTTAAAGGGGTTCTCATTCTTTCTATCAAAGGCTTTTCTTTTTCCAAATCTGATATTTTCACTATAGTATAAAAATATGACAAGAAAAAAATGGATTTAGTTCTTAGTGCTATAAAAATCTGGAGTGATTTGCTCTGTGTTGTCCCAGCTTAATGTACTGTTATGAAAGCACTATATTCTCCAATTCTTTTTACATGTGGATTGTCTAGTGAAAAGTCTAGCCATAGGAAAAACTCTACCAATTTAATATTTCAGTGTTATCCCATAGTAAGACAGTGACTGAAAAATTATACATGTATGTGACTTTGTTAAGTCAAATACTTTTTTTTTTTTTTTTCTGTATGCGGGCCTCACTGTTGTGGCCTCTCCTGTTGCAGAGCACAGGCTCTGGACGTGCAGGCTCAGCGGCCATGGCTCACGGGCCCAGCTGCTCCGCGGCATGTGGGATCTTCCAAGACTGGGGCACGAACCCACGTCCCCTGCATCGGCAGGCGGACTCTCAACCACTGCGCCACCAGGGAAGCCCAAGTAAAATGCTTTTATATCTTTCTCTGTGTGTTTACTCTGTTATTTTATGCAATTTATTTGGGGAATAAAGGGAGGTGAAAGAAAGAGATGTCTATTAAGTATCTCCTGTGGGGCTTCCCTGGTGGCACAGTGGTTAAAAATCCACCTGCCAATGCAGGAGACATGGGTTCGAGCCCTGATCAGGGAAGATCCCACATGCCACGGAGCAACTAAGCCCACGAGCCACAACTACTGAGCCCACATGCCACAACTATTGAAGCCCGCATGCCACGAGCCTGTGCTCTGCAACAGGAGAGACCACTGCAATGAGAAGCCTGCGCACCACAATGAGAGTAGCTCCCGCTCACCACAACTAGAGAAAGCCCATGTGTAGCAATGAAGACCCAACACAGACAAAAAAAAAAAAAAGTATGTCCAGTGTGCTGACATTTTATTTATGTTACCTCACTGGATCTTAATAGCAAGTCTGTGGTGGAAGTGTTGAAACTCAGAGAGGAGGCAAAACCACCTTCTCGGAAAGAATCAGGATTCAAACTCAGGTCTGTTTCTCAGGCACACAGTCTTCCCACTGTACCACGAAATTAAGCATTTAACGAATTCCAGTCTTTATCTCAACCTTTCCAGGGACAACGGGGCACCCACTGCTTCATAAGGCAGCATTCCTGGATTTTAAATGACTCTTACTGTTTCTAAAAATACTCATACTGTATGAGGATCTTGGTAAGGGGGTCTTGAATTGAGTGGGGAAATAATTGATTAGATAATGTCTATGTTCCTTTCAATCTATTTTTTGATTCTAAAAATAGCTAGTTAGGTTTAAAAGTACAAGTGGTAGCCATGGAACAGAGTGAAGCTAAAAAGTTCTTTTGGAAATGAAATTAAAAGTATTGTCCCTTAGAACTTACTGAGATTGCTGTCCACCTCCTAGGCTGTATCATGCCCAGGCCATAAACCAATAATCACTGAAGCTGGTTGAAGGGTACTTGGAAGTTCATTATACTACTACATTATACTACTCTTTAGTTTTGAATATGTTTGAAATTTTCCATAGTTAAAAGAGTTTAAAATTTAGTATTTGTGGTATAATATGTAAATTTCCCCCTTAATCTTATCTACACATCAATGGAAAAAGGGTTCCAGTGTTTTTAAACACATACCACTTGTGAAAAAATTTTTTTCAACAAACGTATGCCTCTAAATTCAGTCTGCTTCTTTTGTGTCTGCTGGGCTGCCCCCCAAAACCTTTTCCTAGATATTTCTAAATTTACTAGTTGGTTAATATCTCTTATTTTTTAGGTACATAAGCTGATTTTGTAGTCATGACCAGTTTTGTTTTGTTTTTTTTAAAGAATATTGACCCTTTCTTACAGCAGAAACGTATTTTGAGAAATCCATAGTCAGATTTCTGTCTTAACTTCTGAATATGAAACTTTCATTTTCAAAGTACATTCCAGATCAGTAGGCTAAACTAGGTTTCTGACATCAGCTACACAAACCTATAACATGGCATTTGGACTGAGGCCCAAGCTAAATAGTAGCAAAGCCAAAGCAGCATAGCCCCCAATATTAGTGATTTCTGGTGATAAATTACCTATGTTCTAGGAATCTGGAGACCATTTTTTGTTTTTTCATATTTACATACTTATAGATGAATCTATACCCTTTCTGCCACCTTTGGTTCTAAAGCTCACTTCATATTCTTTTCTTCACAAACTTCAGCACCTTTCATACAAAAAACAAATGGCTTATTTTCAAAATGTAATATGAATTTTGAAATAAATTTTAAAATTTTCCATGCAGTCTGTGAAAATGTCTTTTATGTGTTAGAAATTCATGTTGGCTTTTATCTGCCTGCATGCATGTTCTGATGTGTGATATTCTGGATGACTCTTTTTTGTAGGTAGGTTTTTTTCCTTCCAATTAAGATAAGAGAATTCCATTGCATTTCCATAACCCAACTTAGCTCAGTCTGGGTTTTCTTCATCTCAGCTTGTAAAACCTGTTACTCTGAAAGAAGCTCTTTAACTCTATTTGTAATGCCATCTGCCTGGTTACTACAGTTGGAGGGCTCAACTTCTGTTTCCAAAGAGTTGTTGGCTCAACATATTGATTTGTAAATCTTAGGATGAAGAACATGCACATAGAGCACTATGACTGAATATTTAGCTTGTCTTAATTACCACTAATCAGAAAATTTCACTCCTGCAGCATTTTGGAACCAAAAAGCTTTTCCTATCATATGAAAAAATTTTTTCGAACATATAAATCATGACTTTACTGCCCTTGTTTATTTTCCTTTAGGGTGTAAGATCAGTCTTTCAGTGAGTTTATTGTCAAATGGAACCTGCAATTAAATTATGTCACCACAAGGAGGCAATCATGCTTCATCATGACCATAGTAAGGCCTGAGCATAGAGATGATTTTTTGTCTGAGATACATTTTTCTTCCTCATTTTACCACTGTGTCCACCTTCTGTTATTTTTCAAAAAATAAAACTCAAAATGGGAAAATTTAATATTATGAAACTACTAAACACTGAATTTAAATAAATATAGAGGAAGATTTGAAAAGTACACATCTAGATATAGATAATTTCTTTCTCACTGATCTTAACTATTAAATCTTAAATTTTAGTCTAATCCTGGTCTTAGCTGCAGACTTGTGTATTGCTTTTTTATATCTCATCTTAATTTTTATCTTGGAATTGAAACTTTCTCTACCCTTTAGGGCTCTAGTTTCAATGATTTTAACCCCAAGATAATCCCAGCATGACATCAAAACTTCATTGGCTGTTATACCTAAGTCTCAGGAGACCTGTAACTTTTCTCTGCTTTTGCAACAAGTGGGAATGTTTCCTATATTTTGCAAAGATATAGGAAAATCCCTACATTGAAGGCAGTGCTCCAAAAACAGATTTAAGAAAGATAGGTATTAAGTCTCAGGAGCAGAACTGACTGCCTGGTGGTCTTGGCTAAGTTGGCTGCTAGAATCATTGGGCCCAACCGTATGTCTGCTCCTGGTTGCTGTAGGGTGAGAGAAAAAGTCTCTGGGAGAAGAAACTCCAGAGTCTGCTTTAACTTCCACAGTGGAAGGGCAGGTGTCTGGACTGACCCTCTGACTAAGACCTCTTCTGGTAGGAGAGAGCTGATTCCACAAAAGGAATCAGAGTACTTTAGGAAATAATGCTTGGTGGTCAAAACATGGCAGGTGTTCATGATAGCCATGGAATGTTTAATAGGAACCCCTGCTGTGTTGTCTCCAAGCCTGCGGGCATGACTTGGTGCCCATTTATTAAACAAGAGGCTGTGTAAAGTAGAAAAATGACTTTTCTCCTGGGCATTCTTATTTCCAGCTTCTCACCTGGACTCTGCTGTGGATCTTTGAACAGACCCAAAACTCTGAGTTGTCATCCTTTCCTCAGTAAAATGAAGAGGTAGCATTAAGTGATCTCTTCTGTCTTGTCAAGGTCTCCGCTTCTGGAAATCTAAGAAAGAAAGTGTCCCAAGAGTCATCTCTCACTGCTACTTTAATTTAAATATATACTTTCCCTAAGCAACTCTTCCCATAACTGTCAACACTGCCCCTAACACAAGCTGCATTCTGAAAAGGTTTGTATCTTTTAAAATGCAACAGGATGTTTTAATCTGAAATTTAAAATCCTTTTAAAAGGGTGCTGGTATCTTATTTGTATCTGTTGGCTAAACTCATAGTTGCAACGGCAGTGTTTTTTGACAGACTTATGAGATAAATATAGATACCTACCACTGCAGAAGCATGCGGATCTAAACAGTGAAACAGAGAGAAATGAAATAATCACACTTCTATTGCTACCATTTTTCAGAGTTGCCCCTAACTCAGACAGTGATATTTTTATTAAGCTTAGATTATTCACACAGAAAAGCTCCTTGTGAGAACAAACCAAAATAAAAGTCGCCCCCCGTATTTCTATCTAGCTGGTGACCTCAGTTACAGTCTTTCCATTATCTTGGTTGATATTCAGACTGGAGATGACCTGAAGAAAAATCATGAAAACACAGTAGACAGCTAATGAGATGAGCCTCTGGAAACCTGAGCCTGAGGACCACCATCCTAACTAGCACTTGAGAAGATGGAAATGTTTCCATTGGTATGGGATAGACAGGACATTTTAAGTCAAAAGACTTTTGCCATGTGCTCAAGGACATGTCTCTCACTTCCCAGTAACTGGGACAGGGAGGCACGCAGGGGATCCAGCAGGACCTGTTTCACTAGAATGGGTTTTGGGATAACCCTTTCTCCAACTCCTTTTACAGTCTTTCCCTTTTCCCCCTGAGTCAATAGGTCCAGAATTTTCCTATTGTCTTCTCTTCAACCCCACCCCAAACTATGATTTAAGGGCAGAGGAACGCAGACATTTTCAAATTATTCTAAAAATGTTGAATTTGATGAAATTCTTTCAGTGGAGTTGAAACAGATTGAGTTTCACCTTCTTTGTATCTGGTGCTGATAATTTAATTTGCAGTTCTAAAGGGTAAATATTTTGAGGCTATGTAGTATGTTGTATATTTTCAGGGAATCCAAAACCACTTGTGGTCAGTTATTTATTGAAGTCAGCCTCCCTACTCTACACAAATGGGGACAGGCATGTTGGGACAAGCTACAGTTCTTCCCCAAATGACTTGGAAAAATTGCTGTTCAAGATACGTATGTGGGAAATGGGAATGACTTGTTTAGAGTCACCAGTCTCTTTTTCTACTAATTGTTAAGCAATAACATAAAGTAACATAATTAAGTAGCGCTTATCCCAGAAAGATTAAAGCAGTGAATTGTCTTTGTTTCATTATAACATCCCTTCAAGGTATAAGCTAGGATATGGAAGGGAGGAGGGGAGGGAGGAAGGGAAAAGGAAAGGAGGAGGGAAGGAAATTAATTACCTGGTACCCTCAGACTTCCTATTAAGGTCGGGGTTTGGTTTCTGTACTTTTTTTGACCTCAGTAGGATTCACTTACATTGAGACAGAGCCCATGGCCTCTCATCTAACGGGATGTTTGCTGCCCTTTGCAGAGGGCATCTCACGCAATGGTGTTCACCATTCTTCTCTTCTGGGGACACCACTTCTTCTGCAGCTTACACTGTGGCGTTCTCTTATTCTCCCATATCCCACAAACTACTGGCTTGCCCCAGACTGCTATCTGATCATTACTCTTCCTCCCTCTTTTAAAAGTACATTTCTGTATTGTGTCTCAGGCACACGGCTGCGCCACCTTGAACCTCTCTGCACTTCTGCTGGCCAACCCCCTAAAGTCTGTATCACTGGGACCTGACCCATAGTGTCCATTCCCACTCTAACTCCTGCTATATCCTTGGTCATTTGTTGAACACCTACTAAGTGCTAGACACCAATCTCAGTGGCCGTGAGAATGACCCATCCAACCAATTAGCTTCATATTTCCTGGGCTATCTTGACTCTAAAGATTGTCCTCTCGGCGCCATCTCAGCCACTCACTCCCAGGACTACACCCTTTCTCTTCTCATTATCAGGACCCCTCCCTTCTTAAAGCATAACTTCTTCATTCCACTCTTTGGCCACAATACCTTATCCCTTTAACTTCATGGGGACCCGGTCCCTTATTACTTCTCCCAGGCCATCATTAAGGGACCATATAATTTACCGTCCAACAGGAATCTTGTGAAAGTGGGCACTACAATAATCACACCAGGATGTTTCTTGGGCAGACAGGGATGCATGATCACACAAGTCATCATACAATGCTGAGTACTCTTCCTTTCCTAGCCAACCCACCCTTAGCCATGTGAACTGATTCCTTGCCAGCCCCCTTCTTTCCTTTTGTATTCTCCTCTGTGTGTTTGCAAAACCCATGTATTCCTGTTTGCCTTTTCCTCCCCTACAACCCTGCAGACTGGCTTCTCTACAGATTGAGTCCCCTAACTAACCCCTCAGAGCCAATCTTCCACACTTTTCTTACCTTTAGTCACCTTCCTTTCCTGTTCCTCTCAAAAACGCTTCCACACTTTTACTACTCTTAGAAGAGATCCCCCTACTCAATCTTTGACTCTTTTCCCCCAATAAGTGAGCTGGCAGCCTCCACTATTGGGGGAACTGATATTAGCGGCTTTAAACTGCCTCATCTTCCCATCCCTTACATCTCACTATAAAGGTACTTCTAACATGCCTATTCTGGGTCCCTTAAGTCTCAAAAATGTGGCTCTTCTGTTCAGCCACCTGTGACCTAGATGCTCCTCTTCTGGGCTTACACCAAACTTGTACATGTCTCTACCACTAACCTCACACGTGGTTTCACAATTACCTGATTCGGTGTCATATCCCCTGCAAGTTGGGAACCTCTGGAAGGAGAGGACTGTGAGTTACTCAGTAGCCTCAGGGCCTAGCAAGGGCTGGTAGACTTTGCTGAATGAGTGAATGCACACAGGCAGGCAATATCATTTGTATGCTTTCTTGATGGTCTTAGTTCTAAAGAGCAAGAAAAACAAACACTTCAGGTCAATTTATACCCATGGTTCATTAAACTAAACAGAGGCTGTATGCTTTTACTTGTAGGCAAAGTCAACAAATAAAATGGTTTCATTCTGTAAAGGGACTGGATTCACAGTCCCTGGTTTCCTAAGTTCAAAGTTTAATTTTAAGACACTCAGTGGGGAAACACATTTAAGCTGGTCCGGCTGAACATCTTAAAAGAGTGAATAATAAATTAAACATTACTTAGGACTGGGACTTTTGTGTTGTGTTTTGTTTGCAAAACTTTTTTCATTTCTGGCTTACCTTGTGGATGCATTATCAAGTCTATGACCTGAACAATTCTGGGGAAACTCCTTGTGTTATGAGTCAAAGAGTAATGAAATTTAAAGAAAAATCTAATTTTGTTATAAAGAAATGTTGCCAACTTGCTTTTTGACTCTGAGTAGGCATTTTTCCTCTTCAATATTAAGTTTATATCCATAAATGTCATGTATTATATATAAAGATGTGACTACCGTCCCTCTGTTTGGTACATGTGAAACATTTTTCTCTCTGGGTGATACGTTTGTGCCTAGTCATCATTTGTAGAAATATTTGTAGATTGGGAACCAGACGTTGTCTGTGGCTTCTGAACAGAGAAAAGCAGACTCACTGCGGGTGGGGGAAGTGGGGCTATGACAAATCAGTGAAGATGGGACAGCATTTTACAGTTTATATATTTAAAGGAATTTCCTATTTTCTTATAGCAGAATGATGTTCATTAATTTAACTTTTAAAAAATTAAGCAAATGCCACTTAACACCTCCTCCATCCACTCACTGAGCCCATACCATAGGTCAGATACCACGCTAGGCATTGTTAAAGGTCGAATGAATAAGAAAACTCCCTGCCCTTCTTGTGTTCTACAAAGGAAGGCAGCCACGGAAACAGAATTACTGCGTAGTGTGATAAATGCCAAGATAGAGATATCTACCCAGTTTGGTGCTGGTACAAAAGAGGAAAAACTTAATTTGGCAGGAGAGATCCATATGTAGAGAGGATAAAATGTACGATGGTATAAAGTTATGAATCAGTATAGAGCATATTCAGGAACCTACAAGTAATTGGTCATGGCTGGTGTGGATGAGGAAGGAGGAATAAGGCTGGCAAGGGAAGAAAGAGCCATGAGACAGCCTTGTGCGTCGTGCTAAGGGTATTGAACTTTATAGGAAAGGGAGAGCCATCAAAGGGTTGTAGTGGAAGATCTGTGTGTTTAGGAAAGTCACACTGGATATACTGTGGATTACTTGAATGGGGGAAGTAATTTAAAGCAGAGAAGAGAGTTGGGAGGCTCTGGCAATTGCCCAGATGATAGATTTTAAAGATTAAACTGAGGTAACAACTTTGAAGATCGAGCAGAATAGAGAGATTAGATAGACACTTAAGAGGGAGAACAAACAGAATTTGGTGACTTGACTTGATTGGATCTGGGAAAAGATTAGCTGAAGGGGAAGAAGGAATTCAGGATATTTTTTGGGTTCTGGCTTGGATCATCATATGAAGAAGTATATATGCCATCCCTGACAATGAGGAGGTAGTAGGAGATATAAAATTAAACCAAAACTAACAGGGTATTAAAAATCCACAAAGGTGGCGAGTTACTGCTCTAACCAGTTGCAACCAACTAGCCACAGACAAGACTATAATATTTTTTAAATCACCCAATAGTGGATTATAAATAATGTCTTCACTTTTGATAGACATTTAGAATTCCTTAAAAATTATGAAATATAAATATGCAATTTTTTGAGAGAAACTAAGAAGTGTCATAGAAATTCAAAATATTCTTTTTCTACTTAAAAATCTATGTATTTTTTAAAGCAGTTCAAAACTAAAATAAGCAAAGAAGATAGTTAAATATAGGGTATAAATTCCCATCCCCTTCCCCACAGGGTTGGGGGGAATGAACAGCCAGGTACTGTTACAAGCCTGGTAATGAAACTTCACATGGAAAATATTATGTGTAATGAAACTTCACATGTATTAGGTGTGTAATCACCTTCTTAATATCAATACCTTGAAAACTTCTAGGCTAATATTAACGAGCTATTAGCTAATGATTAGAGTCCTTTAAAAGTATAATTTTACCTTTCGCTACTAACATATTGCTCTGACCCCTATTTATTTTTATTTTTTATTCAAACAGAGTCACAAAAATTATAATCATCCTCATCAGTTCACTCAGTCCCATGTAATTAATTTTTTTTATCTTGATCTTTTGTTAGCATTTTTATGGATTCATCAGTTTTCCATTAGAGTTCTGAAAATGCTTATTCATTCAGTTCAGCAGTATAGTCAGTTACCAGAAACCTGTACTTGTCAGAGTCTTTTCCATGAATTCCTTGAAGATGAAACCCTTTTATAGGAACATTTTTGCAAAAGCATCAGAGTACACCCAGAACTGTCTGTAAATGGCAAAATTAAAAATGACCACGGTTAAAGATTTGATGAAAGTTCATAATAATGCAATTGACAAGGAAATTTAGTTATTTCTGAGATATACATTTTAAAGTAATAACTAGAATTATAACATTATACCAGAACATATAAGATTTTTAGGAATTTCATGTAATGTCTGAAACATTTATATTAACATTTTTCATACAAATAACCCAAAGAAAGTTTAGTATTAGGTTTTTTTATACTGTAGTTTCTTATTAGTCATCAATTTTATACACATCAGTGTATACATGTCAATCCCAATCACCCAATTCAGCACACCACCATCCCCACCCCACTGCAGTTTTCCACGCTTGGTGTCCATACGATTGTTCTCTACATCTGTGTCTCCACTTCTGCCCTGCAAACTGGTTCATCTGTACCATTTTTCTAGGTTCCACATACATGCATTAATATACGATATTTGTTTTTCTTTTTCTGACTTACTTCACTCTGTATGACAGTC
This sequence comes from Leucopleurus acutus, assembly GCF_964270905.1. Taxonomy (NCBI): domain Eukaryota; kingdom Metazoa; phylum Chordata; class Mammalia; order Artiodactyla; family Delphinidae; genus Leucopleurus; species Leucopleurus acutus. Next base: position 42,915,101 of record NC_139142.1, read on the forward strand.
TCTAGATCCATCCACATCTCAACAAATGACCCAGTTTCATTCCTTTTTATGGCTGAGTAATATTCCATTATATATATGTACCATAACTTCTTTATCCATTCGTCTGTCGATGGGCATTTAGGTTGCTTCCATGACCTGGCTATTGTAAATAGTGCTGCAATGAATATTGGGGTGCATGTGTCTTTTTGAATTATGGTTTTCTCTGGATATATGCCCAGTAGTGGGATTGCTGGGTCATATGGTAATTCTATTTTTAGTTTTTTAAGGAACCTCCATACTGTTCTCCATAGTGGCTGTATCAATTTATATTCCCACCAACAGTGCAAGAGGGTTCCCTTTTCTCCACACCCTCTCCAGCATTTGTTGTTTGTAGATTTTCTGATGATGCCCATTCTAACTGGTGTGAGGTGATACCACATTGTAGTTTTGATTTGCATTTCTCTAATAATTAGTGATGTTGAGCAGTGCTTTTCATGTGCTTCTTGGCCATCTGTATGTCTTCTTTGGAGAAATGTCTATTTAGGTCTTCTGCCCATTTTTGGAGTGGGTTGTTTGTTTCTTTAATATTGAGCTGCATGAGCTGCTTATATATTTTGGAGATTAATCCTTCATCCATTGATTCCTTTGCAAATATTTTCTCCCATTCTGAGGGTTGTCTTTTCATCTTGTTTATGGTTTCCTTTGCTGTGCAAAAGCTTTGAAGTTTCATTAGGTCCCATTTGTTTATTTTTGTTTTTATTTCCATTTCTCTAGGAGGTGGATCAAAAAAGATCTTGCTGTGATTTATGTCAGAGTGTTCTTCCTATGTTTTCCTCTAAGAGTTTTATAGTGTCCAGTCTTACATTTAGGTCTTGAATCCATTTTGAGTTCATATTTGTGTATGGTGTTAAGGAGTGTTCTAATTTCATTCTTTTACATGTAGCTGTGCTCTGGCCTCTATTTAATCATGAGTAGCATCCTAACATCAGACAGAAGCAAAGAGAAGTGAATCCCTAATTTGAAGTGACCTTCAGGGTAAAGCTGTGCTCAGTGAAAAGAATCTCACATTGTGTAGACAATGGCTGCTGCCCTCTGTTACAGTTGTGATTTTGTTTCCAGATAAATAGGCTCAGAACCTTGGAATTCAACAGCCTGAGGAGGAGGCAAATGCCTCTCAGAAAGTGCAATGAGTAATGTTAGACCCTGGTAAATACTAGACCTTACTGTCCTGTATGAGGCTTTTCACATTTGAGATATAAAAAAAGAGCTGCAGCCTTTCAATATGCAAAAAAGATAATTGACAGCGATCCAAGATCTAGGATGGAAACTCCTTATGCTGTGCTGTGTACCTGTTTCCCTAAGTGAATTCCAGAGTGAGAAACCTGGATTCTTGTTTAAAATTAGAAACAAACACAGTACATTTCTTGCCTGTTTTTCCCAGTATTATGGTGAATAAGTGTGAACCAGTTTTTAAACTCTGACTTCACTGCTGGCTCTAAGTTAATTGTGTAAGTGTTTTCCAATAGTCCTAGAATAGTTTTGGGGTACATGGATTTGTTTGATCTTAGAGTACTGTACATAGCTTAATTTTCTTCACTTGGGTTTGATGAGTCTGCATTTTCATATCCTGATTTAGCCTCAAGTGTATGTATGTGCATGTACCTCTCTGCCCCCTTTCTATGACTCTTCTTGACTAGCACTGTGAACATCGCTGACCAAGTCTTGAAGAAAGGCACATAGAGTGCCATAATCAAACAGTGGTTCCTTAAACATTATATTAATCCTGGAAGAAAGACTTATTACTTAAAAGCAGCTGCTATTAGGTTGGACGAAATTAAATTTCCATTTTTGTAGGTCAAAAATAGTCTAATGCTTACTCTTTCAGATGATCCAAACTGTAGTTTAACTCAGTGGTTCTTAACAATTTTTTCTTCATCTAACTGGTTGGATGATGTTCTCATGTCCCCAGCCTTGTCTTTATGCTGCGTTTCCCCATCTGAAGTGGCAACACCATCACCCATACAACTCTCAAGCCAGGTAACTTGAAGTTGTCAAAACTCCACCTTCTCCTTCACTTCTCCACATTCCACCAGTTTCCAAGTCTTACTGATTCTTTAATACCTTTTGAATCCACTACTCTTTATTATTACCAGTCTCTTGGTTCAAGCCAGCATCACTTTTGGTCTGGAATAAAGGCACCAGTTTTCAAACCAGTCTCCCCACATCCACTGCTGCCCTCATTGATCTAGCTTTTCTACTGCAGCCAGAGAGAGCTTTTCAGGATCTAGTAATGACTCTCCACTTCAGAGTCTTTCAATAATTTCCCATTGGCCTTGAGATCAAATCCATATTCTTAACGTTACAGAGTCCTGCGTTACCCAGCCTACTTCTGCAGACTCAGCTTGAACTCCTTCTCCCACAGCCACGCTGGCCTTTTTCAGCCCCTTGAACATGCGATCTTTCCGATCTCTTGGTCTTTGCCCAGTCTGTTCCTTCTTTACCTTGCCCACTCATCCAGCCAATACCAATCTTTCAGGGCTCAGCTTAAATTTTGCTTCCTCAAAGAAGCTTTCCTTGATTACCCAGGGTCATTTGGGCCCCCCCATCATGTGCTCACATGACATCTGAATGTCTTCTTCATGACACTCCTCAAACTCACGAACTCAGTCAAAAATCATCTTTACCATCACCCTGAAGCTCCTTGAAGGTGTGTTGCTGAACTCAGGTTTGGCTGCTCGTTGCTCAAGAATCCAAAACTGAGAGACACGTGTTGGGTAAAAGGAAAGATAGTTTATTGAGGAAACTGGCAACTGGTGGAAAAGCTGGACTCATGTCCAAAAGCCAATTCCCCGTTGTTGATTCGGGGGCAAGAGTTTGTAGAACAGCACAGTCAGCTCTGACAGTCATCTTGAAATTGGTCGTGTGTGGTCTGATCAGCATCATCTTATCTTGTTTTAAGTACAGTTAATCTTCAGTTACAGGGTTGGTTTGTTCCCATTTTATTGAGACCAGTTCTTGAAATTATGTAAGATGGAGCAGCTTATATCATGGCTACAATATGGTCATCAGGTAGTTACCGTCTTTCACCTGGTGGGGATTTCCGTATCTGTAAAACAGCTCAAAAGATATGGCTCAGATTACTATCTATAGCTCTTGAGGAGAAACTAAACGTCCTTGACTTTGTTTAATGGCTTAACTATTATTATTTTGTCTTTGACTTTTTTCCCTTGTTTCCACATTTTCTCATTTCTCTGATTAAATGTATTATTTGGCCAAACTTTTTCTACAGATGAGAGGCAGGCAGAGGACATGGGTGGGTGGGGGTGTCTGTCCTGGGAAGGCCCCAGAGGGTCCTGCTCCATTACAGGTAGAGACCATTTCCGTCTAGTTCACGGTTGTATCCTCTGTGCTTGACACAGGGTCTGCCATGTGTCAGACTTTAATAAACATGTGTATAATGAATAAATGACACTTTTATGAACATGTCCACATTTGAAATAAGACTGTTAGCTGTTTTCTCTAAAATTCCCATTGCCCTGTTTGTAATTCCACCCTTTTTTCTCTCTCACTTTAAAGAGAAGACTAAAACTCAAGGTAGGAAGTGATTTTTTTTTTTTTTTTTTTTTTTTTTGCGGTACGCGGGCCTCTCACTGTTGTGGCCTCTCCCGTTGCAGAGCACAGGCTCCGGACGCGCAGGCTCAGTGGCCATGGCTCACGGGCTGAGCCGCTCCGCGGCATGTGGGATCTTCCCAGACCGGGGCACGAACCCGTGTCCCCTGCATCGGCAGGTGGACTGTCAACCACTGCACCACCAGGGAAGCCCAAGGAAGTGATATTTTTGACAAAACATGAATGTCCTAACTTTTTATATAGATAGACACAGACATAATATCTATCATATGTATATGTAGTTACTATTAGTAACCAATTATTGTGGCAGAGTTCACAGTTGATTTAGCATTGTATTAATGCTGACATTGCAGTTGAGAACAACTAGTTTGATCTCCCTAGAACAGCCCAGCCATGAAGCACAGACTCACTGCCACAGGCACATCAAGTTTTAGAGATGTTTTCTTTAGTTAAAGGTGCTTTCCTTTGGGGGAAACATGGAGTCGAATGGAGCCTGAGGCATGTCAGCCATATTTCTGTGCCCTGAGTACATTGCTCTTTGTGTTTGAGGTGGGAGAGGAGAGTGAGGTGGAAGAGAGGAAGCATGAGAGAAGTTGAAGGCAACTCTGCTAACTTCTAGTTGGAGAGAAGAGACTGACTTTAAGGAAACATCTAGATGAGGAAATGAGAGTGTTTCAGGTAGGGTCAGAGTGTAACTGAAGGAAAAGAGCCACAGTCAAAAGGATTTAACTAAAGAGAGTGTAATAGATTATTTTTGGAGGTGTGGACAGAGTTAAGGGGACCAGCAAGGGATGGTGAAACATCCAATCCAGTCACAGTGGAAAACTGTTATAACCCCCTGGCCTGAAGGGGCAAAGGGAGGGAATGATGTTACCCAAATATTGAGAGAGCTGGCATCATGGGAGTGGGGCCCTCAACAGGAGCTCAGCGGTGGAGGGATGCAGCTCTTTCCATCTCTGCTGGAGCCTCCCATTGTCCAGTCCCAGTCAGGAGTCAGTGAGGGAGGGTGTCCGCATGACAGAGATCAGCCTTCTGGGATACTGAGTATAGCAGAGAAGGGCAGAGATTGGATCTGGGTGGAGTGGGGCCAAAAAAGAACTGCACAGATAGTATATAACTAGTGCTAGATTTCATGATGACGTTATCACACGGGGGTCCTGCTGCTTGCCGCTTACAAGATTAATTACATACTCAACAGATGTCAGTAGAAAGGAAAGGTGCCTTTAATCAGCATGCAGACAATCTGGGGAGATGGTGGACTCAGCGTCCTCCAAAAACCACCTCCGAAGATCCTGCTTGGCTGTGAAACTTTTAAGTAATCTCAGTTAAAAATTGAGATAGGGGGTCAGAGCCATCACCATTCCTCACTGTGTGCAGGCTTGTTGACCCCTTGTGATCTTCCTCTAGATGTTATCTTGTTCACGCAGTTTGTTTGGGAGATTATTGAAGGGGAAGCTAGGGAAGAGATCTGGTCATCTGTTAATTACTTATTCTTCATTTCTGCTTCTTTGGTCTATGGAAAAACCCGACAAATTAGGCAAGGTATTGTGTGATTAAAAAATTTGAAAGGTGTGCTTGGGCTGGAGATGAGTAGAGCATGGGAGTGCCTAGTTTAAAAGTTAGCTACAATATAGCTTTGCTAAAGTGACAAGAAGAGGGGCTTCCTGCGGAGGGTGGTTTCCTGTAAAGAGCTGCTCACAATAATAACTGAATAGGCATTAGAGTCAGTATTTCTTTGTGCTAAATAAATGAATTAAGGACTTACCATATCTTCTAGGTCCTGGCCTTCTTATCCAATTATTGAGGAAAGAACATCTTTTCGATTCCATATGTACTCTGTATGTACAGTTGGGTTGAATTCCAGTAGTTTTGGCACTCATTAGTATTTTGGCACTAAGAGCTAACATTTATTAGTGCTATTTTAGTGACAGGCACTGTTCAGTCCTTTACATATATTAATTCATTTAATTCTCAGAACAGTTTTATGAGCTAGGTACAATATTGCCTAATTAGTAGGCAATGCAAAACTGTACCTTATTTTTTGTCCTTATACTTTGTGCTGCTGAGGTACTGCTGGTGACTTTCTCTTGCTACTACAGAGGCCGCTGCTATCTAGGCCTCATTGGGATGAGGCACTAGCCAAGGAGTACTTCTCACTTCTAATCTGTTGCAAGAAGCATTGTGATAATTTTGCATGGGGTCAGATGGCTGCTAGATTATCGTGGTGATCAGTTCATAATATATGCAAATGCCAAATCACTGTGTAGTAAACCTGAAACTAACATGGTATTGTATGTCAGCTACGTTTCAATTGGAAAAAAAAAGCAGGCCTGCTAGGCAATTTGTTTGCAGAGTGAGTTTCCACTGGAGTATTCCTAGGTAGGAAGTGACTTCAGGATTCAGGAAGGCTTTCTCTCATGCATATAACATCAACAGTAGATGAGACATTTTGGCTGACTTCCTATGTAAAGGCACGTGGGGTCACAGAAGTGAGCTCTTTCTTTGCACAGAGGCCTACATTTATAGGTAGGGAGGGTACATCTAGCTAATGGTCTAGTTATCACTTCTCACCTTGGCCTTCTCATGCTTCTTTCTTCTTAATCCATTCTTCCTTCTCTCCTGCAACCAGAGCAGTAGAAGCAAGTGGGTGAGAAGACGTTCCTTCTTGTTAGGGAGTAAATGATACTACATCTTGTCAGGATACATGAGAACAGTAGCTATAGAGTCCTTGCTGGGCGAGGCCCATCCAGCCCCGTAGGTCAGGGCACCTCGTGATATTTTGTGCCGATCTTTGTGACTTTGATCGTTTTTCTGGGGTGACTGTCCAGCTTCCATCAGAATCACCCATCTTGCCATTGACACTTGTTGTATAAATGTAGAAGCTGAAGCCATAGACATCAAGGTCCCACATAAATGTTATCCGAACTAGGACTAGAACCTGGCCTTTTAACTCCTAGTCCAGAGGTTTTCCTACAGCAGACTTCCTTTCCACACAGGAAACCATGGGGTGGTAGTCGAGAAGTCCTGGGAAGTTAACACACTTGTTCAAGGTCACGCAATGACATTTTGGATCCCTGCATTTCTTCACATTAAAAAAAAATAGTTTTGAACTTTCTAGTTCTAAGTGTGCTATTTGTCTCCAGTTCCTGTGTGCTGGAGAAAAAGTGAGGAGAAATACTTTGGGATCAGGGTCCTATTGTTTGGACCTTAGATGGCAGCAATGGAAGGTTCCAGCTGGAGCCACAAGGATCTTTGGGAATCTGTGGCTCACTGCATCATTCCCGTGGCCCCTTTTCCAAAGAATAAGACACAGCCTGCCCTTTTGAAGAAGAAAATGAGCCCTTTGAGGCACCTGTTTTCAAATTGGCAAAGTATGACTTAAAGAGAGTTGGGATAGTATGAAAGTGGTTTGAAAAGATATCTTGATATTTTCAGCTTAGAGTGATTCTCTTCAGAATGAACAGCAAAGAATTTCCTGAGAAGTTTTTGAGGCTAATGCTAATAAGCAAAAAGGATTATGAGAGTAGCTTGCCTATGCTCAGGTTAACATCCATGGGAAAGAGAAGAGTTAAAGGAAAGAGTTGTGTACGATTCAACTGCTAATTATATGGGGAATAATTATCTAATATTGGGTTAGTTTTTTCCCTAACAGCTCACCTCTCCCACTGGCTGCCTGTTGGCAGTTAGCCCTCTGGGCAGAGTAGGTAATGACAGGGTCAAGTGGGTTACTCACATCTGTCCGGCCACTTGTGAGCAGTTTATCTGAGGATTGCTCACATCCAACTTCGTCCTGTCTTGTGCTATTTGCCGTTTGCACTTGAAAATCTTGAAAATCATCACTTGTTCAGGGTTAAGTAGTAAAGGACATTGGTTTAACTTAATTTGCCACCTACTGTATTTTCTAATGAGATGGTGAAGGGAGAAGGAAACAGATATTTAAGCCTCTACTATGCACCATTTACTATGCTCTCACTTGCTCTGTTATCTCATTACGATGAAGCCATTAGCCCCATTTTACATATGAGAAAAATGGCACTCAGAGAAGGTTACATAGCTGGTAGGTTTGAATTGAATTGATTTGAATTGGTCTACTTGACTCAAAAGCTCTAGTTTCCTTTTACTCTGTGCCATCTGCTGCAGCAGAACAGCTGTTCTGTTGTATCTATGTGTGCAAGGCCAGCATAAACTGTAGCTTGCTATAAAGAATATGTGTATATATGTGTGTATATTTTTAAAAAATAAAGACAGTGTATCCCAACAACCCATAGAAAAGGTAGGATTAGGACTCAGAAAATTACCGTCCTCCTGGGTTGTGGCACAGTCCACTGCCTTCATCTTACAGCCAACAGCAGCTTACTGTCTTCCCATGCAGCCAAATGTACTCATCCATAAAATGGGGATTAGACTGAACCAGGTCATGGAACATTGTGCAGATAAAGTGATTAATAATAGAAAAGCACTTTGGAAAGAGAAAATGTTCTGCTGGTGCTGTGCTTTGCTGGTCTAGAACAAATTAGTTTTGAAATCTCTCTTAGTCTTAAGATGTTTAAATTAGATGAGTTAACATAGTATTTTTCACTGTTTCTGTTAATGTGCACTCTTCTGAAAAAGGCACAGAGCAAACATTTTGATAAAATATAATTGCCAACTGGTAGAATGAGACTTTTTATTCAACTAAATTATAGATGCCAAAAAGTTCTATGAATTTTTCACACAAAGACCTGTCATGGGGAGGACATAAACAGTCAAAACTGGTAAGAGAATATTATTTAAAAATAGAAAAAAGTAAAATTAATGGAATGTGCTTAGGTTTGGTACCAGTTTTCTGTTAAGCACCCGGTTTCCCAAACAGACCATCCTCTAATCGAGCTCATGGACACAGTTTTATCTCTCTGGGAGGCTGATTCATATTTGATCTCCTTCACATTCCTGGAATATTGAAAATATAGTAAATTAATTAGTTATTCCATACAATTGAAACTTTAATTTTACATAAAAATTCCCATACAATCTGCAGTCAAAAGTTAACCTTGGGATATAGATTATATTTTAGAAGTTTTTATAGTTCTTTTTTTTTAAAATTAAATTAAATTAATTTATTTATTTTGGCTGCACCGGGTCTTAGTTGCAGCACACGGGATGTGGCGTGTGGACTCTTAGTTGCGGCATGCAGAATCTAGCTCCCCGACCTGGGATCAAACCCGGGCCCCCTGCATTGGGAGCATAGGGTCTTATCCACTGGACCACCAGGGAAGTCCCTATAGTTCTATTTAAAGGGAGCTTTTTGAATAAATAAAACTTTGTACACCTCATTTTTCTAGTTCTCTATCAATTGGTTTGTTTACTGCAAGAAATAGATTTCTTCCCCCAAAATAGGGCTGCCTTTTTTGATATAGTTTTCTTGAGGTAAGATGGCTTCCCTGAAGTGATGTCTCTTTTAGTATGATTAAACTTATCCTATGGCAAATCTTGATTTGGAAGAAGAAGAAGAAGAATGCTTCAAGATATTTACCTTTAAGGCTTGATTAAGTATGAGAGAATGTCTGGCCTGGTTTCATGAGTCACACTTTTGTAGCTGAGATTAAGAGATTATTGGGTTTGGTTGTATTTACTTGCTGAACGAAATTTTCTTGAACATTTTCTGTTCATGTTTGGAGATGGGATCTAATGTGGAAGAATGTTAAGGTAAAATTTTGAAGGCCTCTTTACACCAGATTCCTCACCCTTCTAAAATCTGCCACTTAGGATTTCAGTGCTAAAACATGGAAGTAACTGTCCCCAAATCCTTCTGTTGTTATGAACCCAATGCCCTTTTCCATCAAATTGGGGAACTAAGTATTCATGGCTAGAAACAACATCCCTCTTTATTTATTTACATGTAGAAGAAGATGGAACACTTCTCAATTCATTATATATAGTATATAATGAATTATATATACCTTAATACATAGTGTATATATAGTTTATATATATAATATATAGCGAGATATTTATATGTATATGGAGAAATTTATGTTTCTAGATACTCAACAGGCTATTAAACATTTTCCTTAAAAAAAGGTCCATATCATCTACACCCACAGAAGATGGATTTACATCTTACTTAAAAGAACTATAAATGCCTAAAGGGCAATTTTCCTTAGTCAGTTCATTGATTTTCCAGCTTTAATTAAGACAGTTTAAATACTTGTTCAGTGGAGCAGCCCAGTCTCCTCTGTATTTTTGGTTGGCATCTGCTGTCATCCTTCTACAATTCATTTATAAAAGTAAAATGTTCATGTTTTGAGGTCCTGGAATGAAAGCCTTTCTCTGGGTGGCTCTTTGAAACTTAATCTATTAAATTGCCTTCTAATGCTATTATCTACTTGAACCTCAACAAGAATTACATTGGAAGATTTTGGAAAATACGTTCTAAAATAGTATATTTGCATACTTTTTTACATAATGGTGAGTTGGTAAATGAATTAAAAATAAAAACCTTCTCTGGGACTTGGACAAAGACATCAAAAACTTTAAACAATATACCCATCCTTTAAAATAGCAATTGTACTTCTGTGAATTCATTCTAAGGAAGAAAATAATCACAGATGTGCCCTAACAAGATCTTTATCACAGTGAGTTTGTAATAACAAACAGTGAAAATATCCCAATGCCTGTTCCTATAGTATGAGCTAAATAAACTATTGTGCATCCTTACCCTGGAACCATGACAGGGGAAAGCAATAATAGAAAATAACAAGTGCTTATTTAGAAATATAGAAAATAGAAATAGATATAGAAAATAGAAATTAATATAGGAAATATAAATAATACTAAATAGCTAACAAGATGCCAGGTGCTGTTCTAAGTAGTTTATTTATATTAATTCAAATAATTCTCTTAAAAATCTCAATGAGGTAAATACTATTATTATCACCTCTATTTTACATGTGAAGAACTGGGCACAGAGAATACAAGGACCTTTCCAAGTCACTTAGCTAATAAATGGTGAAACCTGGATTTGGACCCAAGTAGTGTGGTTTAAGAGCTTATGTCTTAACCACTAATTTATGCTGCTTTACGTACATAAAGTACAGAGTATCTGTACAGCATGATTCTACAGTTGTAAAAGTGTGTGTGTGTGTGTATATATATATATATATATATATATATACACACACACACACACATACAAACGTGTGTGTATACATATGTATGTCTATATGGGAGTATAATGAAAGAAATTGAAAAATACATATCAAACTATTAACTGTGAAATGGGTTTTTAAAATGTTGTTTTTATTTGAATTTTCTAAATGTTCTATAATGACCATATTCTGGGCCATTAAACAAACCTTAACAAATATTTAAAAAATTGAAATCATGCTAAGTATGTTCTTTGAACATAAATTAATTGTTTTAAATTAACAGAATATATCTGAAAAATCCCTAAATATTTGGAATTAAACAACATACTTCTAAATGATCAATGGGTCAAAGAGAAATTCACAAAGGAAATTAGAATTATTGAGTTGAATTAAAAAAAACCACAATGTATCAAAATTTGTGGTATGCATTTATAATCATGCTTAGAGGGCAATTTTATCATTAACTACTTATATTAGATAATAATATGTCTCAAGTCAATGACCTAAGTTTCTACCTTAAGAAATTTAAAAGAAGAGAGAAAAAAAGCAAATTAAAAAATGAAATTGAAAACAGTAGAGCAGTAGAGGAAATCAAAGTAACCAAAGACTGATTGTCTAAAAAGATTCATAAAACTGATAAACCTCAAGCCAAGCTGACCAAGAAAATAGAAAGAAGACAAATTGTCAATATCAGGAATGGAAAAGGAGACGTTGCTATAGACCCTTGAGACATTAAATAGTAAGGGAATATTACAAATAGGTTTATTCCCATAAATTTGATTAGATGAAATGGACAAATTCCTAGAAAGATATAAACTATCAAAACTTACAGAAGGGGCTTCCCTGGTGGCGCAGTGGTTGAGAGTCCGCCTGCTGATGCAGGGGACGCGGGTTTGTGCCCCGGTCCAGGAGGATCCCACATGCCGCGGAGCGGCTGGGCTCATGAGCCATGGTGGCTGAGCCTGCGCGTCCGGAGCCTGTGCTCCGCAATGGGAGAGGACACAACGGTGAGAGGCCTGCGTACCGCAAAAAAAAAAAAAAAAAAAAACAACTTACAGAAGAAGAAATAGAAAATGTGAGTTGTCTTATATATATTAAAGAAATTGAATTCATAGTTAAAAACCTTCTAGTCCCAGATGGTTTCACTACTGAAACCTACCAATCATTTAAGGAATAAATACTACCAGTACACAATCTCTTCCAGAAAAGAGAAGAGGGAGGAACACTTCCCAATTCATTCTATAATTCCAGCATCATTCTGACACCATAATCAAAGATGTTAAAAGAAAACTACAAACCAACATCATTAGTCATTAGGGAAATATAAATTAAAACAATGAGATAGCACTTTCTACCTTTTAGAATGGCTGAAAAAAAAAAACAAACGGACATACCAAGTGCTGTTGATGATATGGAGTAACTGGAATTCTTGTACCAAAAAGCACAATACACCAAAACTTATGGTATGCAGCAAAAGCAGTACTAAGAGGGAAGTTAATAACAGTAAATGCCTACATTAAAAAAGAGGAAAGATCTCAAATAACAACTTAATTTACACCTTGAAGAATGAGAAAAAGAAGAACAAACTATGCCCAAAATTAGCAGAAGGAAAGCAATAATAAAGATTAGAACAGAAGTGAATTAGATAACACAACATTGTAAAGCAACTGTACTCCAATAAAAATTAATTTAAATTTTTTTTTTAATTTTTAAAAAGGTAAATTGAAAAGAGAATAGAAAAACAATGAAAAAATGAACAAAATTAAGAGTTGGGGATTTTTTGGTCAAAATAAGCAAAATCAACAAATCCTTCACTAAACAAACTAAGAAAAAAAGTGAGAAGACTCAAAATCAGAAATGAAAGAGAAGACATTATGATGTGTGCCTTAAAAATAAAAAGAATCATAAGGGACAATTATGAATACCTATATGCCAACAAATTAAATAATCTAGATGAAATAGATAAATTCCCCAAAACATACAACCTAACAAAATGAAATCAAGAAGAAATAGAAAGGCTGAACAGACCAATAATAAATGAGGAGATTGAACCAGTAATCTAAAACCTGCCAACAAGGAAAAGCCCAGGACCACATGGCTTCATAAATGAATTCTAGCATTTATTTAAAGAAGAATTAACACAAATTCTTAAACTTTTCCAAAAAATAGAGGAAGGAATACTTCCAAACTTATTTTATGAGGCCAGCATTACACTCATACCAAAGCCAGACAAAGACACAAGAAAAGAAAACTAGAGCCAATATTCTTGATGAACATAGATACAAAAATACTCAAAACACTAGCAAACCAAATTCAGTAGCACATTAAAAACATTATATACCATGACCAAGTGGTATTTATCCCTGGGGTGCAAAATTAGTTTAATATATGCAAATCAATGTGATACACCATATTAACAGACTAAAAGAAAAAGCTACATGATAATCTCAATAGACACAAAGAAAAAAACATTTGACAAAAATGTTTTTTGTTTATCCATTTATGATAAAACCTCTCAACAAAATAGTAATAGAAGGAACATACCTCAATATATAAAGGCCATATTTGAAAAGCCAACAGCTAACATCATAATTAATTGGAGGGAAAAAAAAAAGGTTTCCTTCTAAAATCCAGTACAAGGCAAGGATGCCCACTCTCACTGCTTCTATTCAACATAGTACTGGAAGTCCTAGCCAGAGCAGTTAGACAAGAAAAAGAAACAAAAGTCATCTAAATCAAAAAGGAAGAAGTAAAATTATTTTTCTTTGCAGATAACATTATGATATACATAGAAAACGCTAAAGACTCAACAAAAATATGTTAGAACTATTAAATGAATTGAGTAAATTTACAGGGTATGAAAATATACAAAAATTATTGCATTCTATACACATACAACAAACTATAAAAAAAATTAAGAAAACAATCCTACTCACAACAGCAACAAAAAGAATAAAATACTTAGGAAAGAACTTAACCAAAGAGATCAAAGACTTGTAAATTGAAATTATGAAACATTGATGAAAGAAATTAAAGAAGATGCAGATAAATGGAAACACATTTCATGTTCATGATTTCCAAGAGTTCATATTGTTAAAACATCCATACTACCCAAAGCCATCTATAGTTTCATTGCAATCCCTATCAAAATTCCAATGGCATTTTTCACAGAAATAGAAAAAAACAGTCCTAAAAATTGTATGAAGCTACAAAAGATACAAAATGGCCAAAACAATTTTGAACAAGACCAAATCTGGAGGCATCACACTTTCTGATTTCAAAATACATCACAGAGCTACAGTAGTTAAAACCATATGATGCTGGCATAAAAACAGATACATAGACCAGTGAACAGAATAGAGAGACCAGAAATAAACCCATACTTATATAATCAACTAATATTTGACAAGGGAGCCAAGGATACTCAATGGGGAAAGAATAGTCTCTTCCATAAATGGTGTTAGGAAAACTGGATATTCACATGCAAAAGATGAATTTGGACCCCTATCTCACACCACTCACAAAAATTAACTCAAAATGGATAGAAGACTTAAACAGATCTAAACCTAAAAACTCCTAGAAGAAAACACAGGGAAAAAACTCCTGGATATTGGTCTTAGAGATGATTTTTTTGGATATGACACCAAAAGCAACAAAAGCAAAAATCAACAATTGCAGCTACAACAAACTAAAATCAACTGCAGAACAAAAGAAACAATGAAATGGCAACCTATGGAATGGGAGAAACATATTCAAACCATATATCTAATAAGGGGCTATATCCAAAATACATGAGGAACTCATACAACATAATAGCAAGAAAACAAATAATCCAATTTAAAAATGGGCAAAGGACCCAAATAGACATTTTTGTCACAGAAAACACACAAATGGCCACCAGGTCAATGGTAAGGTGCTCAATATCACAAATCACCAGAGAAATGGAAATCAAAGCCACAATGAGATATTACCTCATACCTGTTAGAAGGTGATTATCAAAAAGACAAGAGAAAACAAATATTGATGAGGATGTGGAGAAAGGGAACCACTGTACACTGTTGGTAGGAATGTAAATTAGTATAGCCATATGGAAAAGAGTATGGAGGTTCCTTAAAAAAAAACTAAAAATAGAACTACCTTATGATCTAGAAATCTCACTTCTGGTTTTATATTCATAAGAAATAAAATTACTATATTAGATACCTTTACTCTTATGTTCATTGCAGCATTATTCACAATAGCCATGATATGGAAACAAACTAAATGTCTTTGACAGATGAAAAGATACAGAAAATGTGACATGTATGAAATTAAATGTTATCCAACCTTAAGTAATAAGGAAATATTATCCAGACCTAAATAAGAAGAGACCCTGACATTTCTGACAACATGAATGAACCTAGAGAACATTATGCCAACTGAAATGAGCCAAAGAAACACAAATACTGCATGATCTCATTTATATGTGGAATCTAACATAGTTGAACTCATAGAAACAGAGTAAAATGGGTGGTTTCCAGGGATTTAAGGTTGAGGAAAATGGGCATATATTGGTCAAAGGGTACAAAATTTAAGTTATACAACATGAATAAGGTCTGCAGATCTAATTACAGCATGGTGACAAGAGTTAATGGTACTATATTGTGTACTTGAAAGTTGTGGATAGCCTCATCCACCAGAGGGCAGACAGCTGAAGCAGGAAGAACTACATTAGTCTGTGGAAGGAAAACCACATATTCACAGAAAGATAGACAAAACAAAAAGAGGACTTTGTACCAGATGAAGAAACAAGATAAAACCCCAAAAAAGCAACTAAATGAAGTGGAGATAAGCAACCATACAGAAAAAGAAATCAGAAAATGATAGTGAAGATGATCCAGGACCTCAGAAAAAGAATGGAAGCAAAGATTGACAAGATGCAAGAAATGTTTAACAATAACCTAGAAGAATTAAAGAACAAACACCTGGAAGAATTAAAGAACAAACAGAGATGAACAATACAATAACTGAAATGAAAAATACACTAGAAGGAATAAATAGAATAACTGAGGCAGAAGAACGGATAAGTGACCTGGAAGACAGAATGGTGGAATTCATTGCCGCGGAACAGAAAAAAGAAAAAGGAATGAAAAGATATGAAGACAGGCTAAGAGACTTTTGGGACAACATTAAATGCAACAACATTTGCATTATAGGGGGTCCCAGAAGGAGAAGAGAGAGGGAAAGGACCCAAGAAAATATTTGAAGAGATTATAGTTGAAAATTTCTCTAACATGGGAAAGGAAATAGCCACCCAAGTCCAGGAAGCACAGAGAGTCCCAGGCAAGATAAACCCAAGGTGAAACACCCGAGACACATAGCAGTCAAATTGACAAAAATTAAAGGCAAAGAAAAATTATTGAAAGCAACAAGGGAAAAATGACAAATAACATACAAGGGAACTCCCATAAGGTTAACAGCTGATTTCTCAGCAGAAACTCTACAAGCCAGAAGGGAGTGGCACAATATGTTTAAAGTGATGAAAGGGAATAACATACAACCAAGATTACTCTACCCAGCAAGGGTCTCATTCAGATTTGACAGAGAAATCAAAAGCTTTACAGACAAGCAAAAGCTAAGAGAATTCAGCGTCACCAAACCAGCTGTACAACAGATGCTAAAGGAACTTCTCTAAGTGGGAAACACAGGAGAAGAAAAGGACCTACAAAAACAAACCCATAACAATTAAGAAAATGGTAATAGGAACATACATATTGAAAATTACCTTAAATGTGAATGGATTAAATGCTCCATTCAAAAGACACAGACTCACTGAATGATTACAAAAACAAGACCAAATATATGCTGTCTACAAGAGACCCACTTCAGACCTAGGGACACATACAGGCTGAAAGTGAGGGGATGGAAGAAGATATTCCATGCAAGTGGAAATCAAAAGAAAGCTGGAGTAGCAATACTCACATCAGATAAAAAAGACTTTAAAATAAAGACTGTTATAAGAGACAAGGAAGGACACTACATAATGATCAAGGGATCAATCCAAGAAGAAGATATAACAATTATAAATATATGTGCACCCAACATAGGAGCACCTCAATACACAAGGCAACTGCTAACAGCTATAAAAGAGGAAATCGACAGTAACACAATAATAGTGGGGGTAACACCTCACTTACACCAATGGACAGATCATCCAGACAGAAAGTTAATAAGGAAACACAAGCTTTAAATGACACAATAGACCAGATAGATTTAATTGATATTTATAGACATTCCATCCAAAAACAGCAGATTATACTTTCTTCTCAAGTGCACACAGAACATTCTCCAGGATACATCACATCTTGAGTCACAAATCAAGCCTCAGTAAATTTAAGAAAATTGAAATCATATCAAGCATCTTTTCCTACCATAATGTTATGAGATTAGAAATCAATTGCAGGGAAAAAAATGTAAAAAACACAAACACATCAAGGCTAAACAATACGTTACTAAATGACCAAGATATCACTGAAGAAATCAAAGAGGAAATCAAAAAATACCTAGAGACAAACGACAATGAAAACATGATGATCCAAAACCTATGGGATGCAGCAAAAGCAGTTCTAAGAGGGAAGTTTATAGCTATACAAGCCTACCTCAAGAAACAAGAAAACTCTCAAACAATTTAACCTTACACCTAAAGGAACTAGAGAAAGACGAACAAACAAAATGCAAAGTTAGTAGAAAGAAAGAAACCATAAAGATCAGAGCAGAAATAAATGAAATAGAAACAAAGAAAACAATAGCAAAGATCAATAAAACTAAAAGCTGGTTCTCTGAGAAGATAAACAAAATTGATAAACCTTTAACCAGACTCAACAAGAAAAAGAGGGAGAGGACTCAAATCAATAAAATTAGAAATGAAAAAGGAGAAGTTACAACAGACACTGCAGAAATACAAAGCATCATAAGAGTTACTACAAGCAACTCTATGCCAATAAAATGGATGACCTGGAAGAAATGGACAAATTCTTACAAAGGTATAACCTTCTAACACTGAACCAGGAAGAAACAGAAAATATGAACAGACCATCACAAGTAGTGTAATTGAAACTGTGATTAAAACTCTTCCAACAGAAGTCCAGGACCAGATGGCTTTACAGGTGAATTCCATCAAACATTTAGAGAAGAGCTAGCACCCATCCTTCTTAAACTCTTCCAAAAAATTGCTGAGGAAGGAACACTCCCAAACTCAGTTTATGAGGCCACCATCACCCTGATACCAAAACCAGACAAAGATACTACAAAAAAAGAAAATTATAGACCAATATCACTGATTAACATCAATGCAAAAATCCTGAACAAAATGCTAGCAAACAGAATCCAACAACACATTAAAAGGATCATACACCATGATCAAGTGGGATTTTCCCCAGGGATGCAAGGATTCTTCAATATATGCAAATCAAACAATGTGATACACCATATTAACAAATGGAAGGATAAAAACCATATGATCATCTCAATAGATGCAGAAAAGCTTTTGACAAAATTCAACACCAATTTATGATAAAAAAATCTCCAGAAAGTGGGAATAGAGGGAACCTACCTCAACATACTAAAGGCCATATATGACAAACCCACAGCAAACATCATTCTCAATGATGAAAAACTGAAAGCATTTCTTCTAAGATCAGGAACAAGACAAGTATGTCCACTGTCACCACTATTATTCAACAAGGTTTTGGAAGTCCTAGCCATGGCAATCAGAGAAGAAAAAGAAATAAATGGAATACAAATTGGAAAAGAAGAAGTAAAACTGTCACTGTTTGCAGATGACATGGTATTATACATAGAGAATCCTAGAGATGCCACTAGAAAACTACTAGAGCTAATCAATGAATTTGGTAAAGTTGCAGGATACAAAATTAATGTATAGAAATCTCTTGCATTCCTATACACTAACAACAAAAGATCAGAAAGAGAAATTAAGGAAACAATCCCATTCACCATTGCAACAAAAAGGATAAGATACCTAGGAATAAACCTACCTAAGGATGTAAAAGATCTGTACTCAGAAAACTATAAGACACTGATGAAAGAAATCAAAGATGACACAAACAGATGGAGAGATATACCACATTCTTGGATTGGAAGAGTCAGTATTGTGAAGATGATTATACTACCCAAAGCAATCTACGGATTCAATGCAATCCCTATCAAGTTACCAGTGACATTTTTTACAGAACTAGACAAAAAATCTTAAAATTTGTATGGAGACATAAAATATCCCGAATAGCCAAAGCAGTCTTGAGGGAATAAAATGGAGCTGGAGGAATCAGACTCCCTGATTTAAGATTATAGTACAAAGCTACAGTAATCAAGACAATATGGTTCTGGCACAAAAATAGAAATATAGATCAATGGAACAGGATAGAAAGCGCAGAGATAAACCCACACACCTATGTTCAACTAATCTATGACAAAGGAGGCAAGGATATACAGTGGAGAAAAGACAGTCTTTTCAGTAAGTGGTGCTGGGAAAACTGTACTGCTACATGTAAAAGAAAGAAATTAGAACACTCCCTAGCACCATACACAAAAATTGGATTAGAGCCCTAAATGTAAGATTGGACACTATAAAATTCTCAGAGGAGAACATAGGAAGCACACTCTTTGACATAAATCACAGCAAGATCTTTTTTTATCCACCTCCTAGAGTAATGGAAATAAAAACAAAAATAAACAAATGGGACCTAATGAAACTTCAAAGCTTTTGCAAAGCAAAGGAAACTACAAACAAGATGAAAAGACAACTCTCAGAATGGGAGAAAATATTTGCAAATGAATCAACAGACAAAAGATTAATCTCCAAAATATATAAACAGATCATGCAGCTCAATATTAAAAAAAAAACAACCCAATCCAAAAATGGGCCAAAGACCTAAATAGACATTTCTCCAAAGAAGACAAACAGATGGCCAAGAAGCACATGAAAAGCTGTTCAACATCACTAATTATTAGAAAGATGCAAATCAAAACTACAATGAAGTATCACATCACACCAGTTAGAATGGGCATCATCAGAAAATCTACAAACAACAAATGCTGGAGAGGGTGTGGAGAAAAGGGAACCCTCTTGCACTGTTGGTGGGAATGTAAATTGATACAGCCACTATGGAGAACAGTATGCAAGTTCCTTAAAAAACTAAAAATAGAACTACCATATGACCCAGCAATCCCACTACTGGGCATATATCCAAAGAAAACCATAATTCAAACAGACAAATGCACCCCAATGTTCACAGCAGCACTATTTACAATACCCACGTCATGGAAGCAAAACAACTGCCCATCGACAGACAAATGGATAAAGAAGTTGTGGTACATATATACAATAAGAACCTACTGTATAATATATAAATAAAATAAAATTCAAGAAAAAAGTTGCTATGATATGTTGCTATAGATTTGCTATATCTAAAGTGTTCTCACCACACACGCACACACACACACACACACACTACACACACAAAGCTAACTATGTGAAGGGATGGGTATGTTAATTAGCTTGATTGCAGTGATCATTTCACAATGTATATGTGTATCAAAACACCAAGTTGTACACTTTAAATACCTAAAAATTTTTAAAATTTTTTTGTGATTTTTAAGGGCTACACTCAAATTACAGTTATTACAAAATATTGGCTATATTCCCTGTGTTATACAATACATTCTTGTAGCCTATCTTACACTCAATAGTTTGTACCTCCCACTCGCCCATCTCTATATTGCCCATTCTTCCTCAACTGGTAATAATTTGTTCTCTATATCAGTGAGTCTGCTTCTTTTTTGTTATATTCAATAGTTTGTTGTAGTTTTTTTTTTTTCCCTAGAACTACTACAGCTTCCTTTTTTGTGTGTGACCACACCGTGGGAAATGTGGGATCCTTTTTTTTTAATTTATTAATTTTTTTATACAGCATGTTCTAATTGGTTATCCATTTTATTCATATTAGTGTATACATGTCAATCCCAATCTCCCAGTTCATCATACCACCACCACCCGACCCTCGCCACTTTCCCCCCTTGGTGTCCATACGTTTGTTCTCTACATCTGTGTCTCAATTTCTGCCCTGCAAACTGGTTCATCTGTGCCATTTTTCTAGGTTCCATGTATATGCGTTAATATATGAAATTTGTTTTTCTCTTTCTGACTTACTTCACTCTATACGACAGCCTCTAGATCCATTCACGTCTCTACAAATGACCCGATTTCATTCCTTTTTATGGCTAATATTCCATTGTATATGTGTACCACATCATATATACAATTTTTTAGACTCCACATATAAGTGATATCATACAGTATTTGTCTTTCTCTGTCTGACTCATTTCACTTAGCATAATGCCCTCCAAGTCCATCCATATTGCTGCAAATGGCAGAATTTTGTTCTTTTTTATGGCTGAGTAGTATTCCATTGTGTATATATATATATATATATATATATATATATATATATATATACACACACACACACACCCCATATCTTCTTTATCCATTCATCTGTTGACAGACATTTAGGTTGCTTCCCTATCTTGGCAATTGTAAATAATGCCACTATGAACATTGGGGTACATGTATCTTTTCAGGTTAGTTTTTTCAGATATATACCCAGGACTGGAATTGCTGGGTCATATGGTAGTTCTATTTTTAGTTTTTTGAGAAACCTCCATACTGTTTTCCACACTGGCTGCACCAATTTACATTCCTACCAACCGTGTACATGGGTTCCCTCTTCTCCACAGTCTTGCCAATGTTTGTTATTTGTGTTCGTTTTGATGATAGCCATTCTGACAGGTGTGAGGTGATATCTCATTGTGGTTTTGATTCGCATTTTCCTGATTATCAGCAATGTTGAACATCTTTTCATGTGCCTGTTGGCCATCTGCATTTCCTTTTTGGAAAAATGTGTGTTCAGTTCTGCTCATTTTTTAATCAGGTTGTAAGACCAGATACTATAAAACTCCTAGAGGAAAACATAGGCAGAGCTCTTTGACACAAATCACAGCAATATATTTTTTGGATATGTCTCCTAAAGTAAAGGAAATAAAAGAAAAAATATACAAATGGGACCTCATTAAACTTAAAAGCTTTTGCACAGCAAAGGAAACCATCAACAAAACAAAAAGACAGCATACTGAATGGGAGAAAATATTTGCAAATGATAGGACTGATAAGGTATTAATAGGCAACATATATAAACTGCTCATACAACTCAACATCAAAAGAAAATTAATTAAAATTTTTATTTGTCAAATATACCTCAATAAGCATAATACCTTCTAGGTCCATCCACATTGTTGCAAATGGCAGAATTTCATTCCTCTTTATGGCTGAGTAATATTCTAGTGTGTGCACGCGTGCGTGTGTGTGTATATAACATTTTCTTTATCCATTCATCTGTTGAAGGAAACTTAGGTTGCTTTCCTATCTTAGCTGTTATAAATATTGCTGCTATGAACATTGGGGTGCATGTATGTTTTCAAATTAGTATTTTCTTTTCTTAAGATATATATACCCAGGAGTGGGATTGCTGGATCATATGGTAGTTTTATTTTTAGTTTTTGAGGAACCTCCATACTGTTTTCCATATTAGATGCACCAGACTTACATTTCCACCAACTGTGTACTAGGGTACCCTTTTTTCCACATCCTTGCCAACACTTTTTACTTGTAAACTTTTTGAATAGAGTGAAATAAGTTAGAGAAAGACAAATACTCTATCACTTATATGTGGAATCTAGAGTATGAAACAAACCAATGACTATAAACAAAACAGAAACAGATTCACAGATATAGAAAACAAACTAGTGGTTACCAGTTGGGAGAAAGAAGAGGAGAGAGGCAAGACAGGGGTAGAGGATTAAGAGATACAAACTACTATGTATAAAACAAATAAGCAACAAGTATATATTGTACAGCAGTGGGAAATATAACCATTATTTTGTAATAACTTTAAATGTATTATAATCTATAAAAATACTGAACCACTGTGTTGTACGCCTCAAATATAATATTGTAAATCAACTATACTTCAATTAAATATAAATTATTTAAAATATTTTAGAAATTATACCTTAATAAAGCTGGAAATAGTAAATCAAATTGCTATCGAGATATACTTCTCTTATCTCATGTTGTCCTTAGTTGATTTTGGTATTGTGGCTACACAAGTCTCATAAAATATGTTGGATCTCTTCCCATTTTTTCTAACTTCCTAAACAACTTATATAAGAGAGCTATTATTTTAAAGGTTTGGTAAAACTTGCCAGTAAAACTCTCTATGTCTTTTATATTTTGAAAGTGTAGAAGTACTTAGAAAAGTCTTTTGACTACCAATTTAGTTTATTTGATAAAATTCAATATCCATTCATTATTTTTTTAAAACAATTACTTGTAGAAATAGGAAAATAAAGATTCATAATCTATTAAATAATATACACAAAAAGCCTGCAGCTACAGGACTGCCTGTATTTATTTCCCTTGAATGGTCTCCTCTTTGAGAAGCAAAACCAGTTCCATATTCATTGTTGAAAAAATTTTAATAAATATAGAAGAGTCCTTGGAATAATGAAACATACAGTATTTTCTAATTTTTGTCATGTTTGGAGTACTCCAATACATAGTTATCAAAAATTGTGTGCAGATAATGGGTCTTTCTTGAAGCATTTATCTCAAAGACTTGTCTGCATTTCCTGGAATTTCCTAGAACACCAGCTCCACCTGGAGGTGGAGATTTACACACAAATAATACGAAAAATGAGTAACTGTAGTCTACTACAGGCCATTTAGCCTTTTGGGTTATAAATGAAAGTTTTTCAGCTAGATTGTATCTCCTTGCTGGTGTTCAGGTATGAGCAAAGAGAAACTCTGATCCCTCTCTACAAGAGCAGGCCAGGGAATCTCTTGAAATGGGAAGTGAATATAATTTGACACCTCAGAGCAGGGAAATTTGTCAGAATTAAGTGGCAAAGCAAAATGGATTACTGACAGACCATATTTCCAAACAATAAGTGAGAAGCTGTCTCAACATCTTTTTTGGAAGGTAAGATGATTATAGATTAAAAATTAATAAACAACCAGATACAGGCAATAAATGTGTGAGAATTTTTAAGTGTTTCTACCACCTATATATAGCACAATGGGTGACAATTTGATGTTGAGACTAGAGGGCTGGGTGGCAGCTACTTAGTGAAACTAAATGGACTTTCCATGTATGAGCTACTCCTTAGAAATTCTTCCATGTTGGAACTCTCCTAAGGGCTTTGATGGGGAATAAGAAAACCTTATTAGTTTTAGTATAGAGAATTCCAAATGCAGTTCATTGAAACTCTTCTGGAAATCAAAAAGAAAGTGGACAAAATATAAACTTTTACTTGGCCATCATGATCTCATCTCAGTTCACTTTTCCATTCTTATCTCCTCTTTCACCTGTTTACATATATTACTTTTCTGTCAGACTATACTCTTCACAGTTTCCTGTACACACACCATAGTGTCCCACATCTGAACTTTGTTCACTCTAGAATATCCTTTTATCCCACCATCTTCTTATACTTTTATTTTCTAAAAAAATTGTTTTTTCCAGGTTTATTGAGATACCCCCTTTTTTATGGTGAGAAGCTTTAAGATGAACTCTCTTAGCAACTTTCAAGTACACAATACTGTGTATTGTTAACTATAGTCATCATGCTGTACACTAGATCTCTAGAACTTATTCATCCTGCATAACTGAAATTTTGTACACTTTGATTGACATCTGCCCATCTCCTCCTTCCCCCAAGTCCTGGCAACCACCACGCTACTCTGTGCACCATTCTACTGTGTGAAATCAGAAAGTGTGATGCCTCGGGCTTCCCTGGTGGCACAGTGGTTGAGAGTCCGCCTGCCGATGCAGGGGACACGGGTTTGTGCCCCGGTCTGGGAAGATCCCACATGCCACGGAGTGGCTGTGCCCGTGAGCCATGGCCGCTGAGCCTGCACGTCCAGAGCCTGTGCTCCGCAACGGGAGAGGCCACAACAGTGAGAGGCCTGCGTACTGCAAAAAAAAAAAAAAAAAAAGAAAGAAAGTGTGATGCCTCCAGGTTTGTTCTTCTCAGATGCTTTGGTTATTCAGGGTCTTTTATGATTTCATATAAATATTAAGATTGTTTTTTCTATTTCTGTGAAAAATGCCATAGGAATTTTGAAAGGGATTGTGTTGGATCTATAGATGGCTTTGGCTAGTATGGACATTTTAACAATATTAACTTTTTTGATCCATGATATATTCTCATTTATTTGTGTCTTCTTTAATTTCTTTCATCAGTGTCTTATAGCTTTCAGTGTACAGATCTTTTACCTCCTTGGCTAAATTTACTCCTAAGTATTTTATTGTTTTTGATGCTAATGTAATGGGATTGTGTCTTTTTCAGAGAGTTCATTGTTAATGTATAGATATTTCACTGATTTTTGTGGGTTGATTTTGTATTCTGCAACTTTATTGAATTTGTTAATTAGTTCTAACAGGTTTTTTTGGTAGAGTCTTCAGGATAGGCTCTATATAAGATCATGTGATCTGAAAAGAAAGACAATATTTACTTCTCCCACCATCTTTATCTGACCAAATTCTACCACATCCTTCAAGACTAATCTTCCACAGGATCTCCTTTGTATGACCTGCCACTCCTTAGCACTGGATTATCTCTTATAAAGAGTCTGTCACATTTGACATCATAAAAGTTTTTTTCTCCCCTTTGATTATAACTGCTTAAGGGGAGGGACCTGTTCTCTGAACTTTTGCACAGCCCCTAACAGAGTCCAACTGAATGTCTTTATCATGACAGACACTAGATAAATATTAGTTGGATAAGATAATAAAGGTAGTCTTAAAAATGTAATGTTATGTGAGTGAAAATTATCATTGTGCTGTAAGATAAACATAAATGGTCAGTAGTTCACATAAATGGCTGCAATAAATATTACTTTTATATATACAACATAAGCTTTAGTTTTTATGTTGATTATTCATGCTCTAGTATTATAATCAGCACCCATGTTCTTAATTTTCCCAAATAGCATGTCCATCATTATATATGCCATGATACTAGTTCTGTATCTGACTCTATATAACATCTATAAAATCCTTTACTACCCATGAACTCCCATACTTGGCTGCAAACTGCAGTTCCCTTTGACCTTCAATATATAAAAAGAAGTTCAGTATCAGTCCATCATAGTAGAGTATATGATCTGCTAACTTTAACATTTAGGCTTTCTGCCTCCAGTTCAGTATGTTATTGAAAAGCTGGTGTGGCAGAAACTGAGTATGAGGTTTCATCTTTTCATGTCCTTTCTTCTTTGTTCCTTTTCTCATTCTTTTTTTTATCCAACATTTATGGATTACTTACTACAAGCCAGACACTGTGTTATGCCCTCATTTACATCAATAAATAAGATGTCACTGCTCTTCTGTGGGTCACAGTCTAGAGGACAAGGAAGAAATGAAAATAAAAACCTGGAAATATGCTAAGTTGTCCCTTCTTTCTCATCTCCTGTTCTGTTCTCAGTCTATCCCAGTTGAATTTCTGTCCCCACATTACTATATAAACTGCTCTTTTTGTTTATTATCAGTCTCTCCCCACTGGAATATTAGTTACATGAGAACATGGACTTCACCTTTCTTATTTGCTAAAATATCCCTAGCATCTGTACACAGTAGGTGCTCTATACTTATTGCCCAATAAATAACTTACAGTGAGGATTTGTAGAGTGTTAGGGCTATTGGTAAAAAGGATCAACTAATTCATTCCAAGAGATGCTGGCTGGGCCAGGTGGTAACATTTTATTTTAGGCTTGAAAGGCGAGGTAGAGAAGGAGTTTAAGGTTAGAGAGAGGGGATGCTAAAGGATATTCTAGAAGGAGGAAGTAGAGAGTGTAAAGATGTGAGATTGTTACATTGTTTGAGAAATAAATGTAATTATCCAGTGTGGGCAGGGACAAAGTGGTTAGAATTCTGAGAAATTTGAACTATATCTTTAAAGCATTGAAAGGTCTTAAGCAAAGGAATAATATACTCAATTTTTTATTTTCCAAAGATTCTTCTGGAAACGTTATAGGAAATAGCTTGGGGACCAGGGGCCAGGAAGTGAGATCAGATACAGGGAGTTCTTTGTTGGTGGTGTTGTTTTGTTGTTGTTTTAATAATGGCCTCATTCCTAAAAGTATGTGTGCATTTGAGAAGACTTAGCACCCCATCAGGAGACACTCACCATTCTCCAGGTAAGTAAGATGTAGACATGAGGGAAGCTAGTGGCAGTGGACTGGAAAGTGGTATAATAGACCTCAGAAAAAATTAGGAAGTAGGATTGACTAGAGAGGGGGAGTGGACTGGGGAGAAGAGCGAGAGAGAGAAGTTGATGGTTGTGTGGAGGTTTCTAATTTGTTGGGAGGATGATGCTCTTAACTGGGGTCAAGACTTTAGGAAATGAGAGGAAATTGGTGTGAGAGGAAATTAGCACATTTTGAAGAATGCTGAACTTGAAACACAGAATATTCAGATGGAGAAAGAGTAGACATAGAAAAACAATGTTTTTCTTAATGCCATGTTTTCCTTTATCTTTATAAAGATATTCTTTATTGTAGTTGACAAATATTATGTACACAAGTAACTTCAATGTCATCTCAGCCAACTTCCCTATGTAGTTACTTTCCCTGGTACTAAACATCGTGTTGCCACGGCACTATTTTAACCAGCCTTTTCTTCTTGTCTACTATATTCGAGAATAAAAATTTTTAATTAATTTACAATGGTAAATAGTGAGGAACCCTTTTTAATAACTTAAAATGCTGCTTGA
Organism: Leucopleurus acutus; assembly: GCF_964270905.1. Lineage (NCBI taxonomy): Eukaryota > Metazoa > Chordata > Mammalia > Artiodactyla > Delphinidae > Leucopleurus > Leucopleurus acutus. The sequence continues at coordinate 42,942,718 of NC_139142.1, forward strand.
ATTTCCAAGTATTTGTCACTTGAGGACAATAACAAGATCCACAAATGAATATTACCCAGTAGGAAGAATAGCAGTAGAACCAGGTTGCAGTTAGATAGCATACCATTTGTTACATCTAGATGGAATCTTGCCCACCTTGACATCTCAATATGGCTGCTCAGATTAAGAGGCTCATTATAAAGAAAACATACCTCGCAGATGCAGTCGTCATTAATTTCATCCTGGTCGTCTTTAAGGGCTTTTTCAATAGAAACTATAAACATGCATGATTGTATTCTGTTATTATCCCTGTCTGAGTAAGCAATATAAAGAGCCCACAATCTCATCAGAATAACCCACTGTACCCCGTAATTTATAAAGCTGTTCATGGTGACGCCATAGTTAAAGGTAACATCCATTTTGCAATGCAACAATTTGTGTTGTTTTTCCAAGGTCTTAATATGATGCTCTTAGCAGCGATCAAACCTAATTTATTCCAAATTTTGCTTGCAAAGGAAATACTGTGTCCTGCATAGTAGTTAGGAACAAAAATAAACCAATTCCCTTTTTCCCCCTCTCCACTTATCTCTGAATCGCTCTTGTAATCTCTCTGTCTCCTGTTCACTAACTTTTTTCTGTCTTTCTCTCTTTTCCTCTTTAATAACCCCTCCTTCAAATTCCTGATATATTTTTGAAATATCAGTGAATGGATCCTACTCCAGACCAATGAACTCAGGATGTCTGTAAGAGCTATTAGAATTTTCTAAACATTCCTCAGGAAATTCACCTTGAATTGAGAACCACCTCTTTCTAGGAGCAAGACCATATGAATGATTCCATGGACTTGCATTGTGATAGTTCATCTTCTATCTTCGTAATTTTCATCTGAATTCACAGCTGTTTCAGTCTTCATATATTGTTGAAAATATTTTTTCTCAAATTAGTGTTCCGTTGTTTATGTTCTTCAGAAATTACATTTCAGTACATTGATGAATTTTTTTCTTTCTGCCAGTAAAGAAGGATTCTATCACTAATAGCTGATTAATTCCTGGTGACTAAGTTAAGGCCAATAAAGAAGATAACCCACAAGGCATTGAAAAGTAGCACCTGCCTATGCATGTGTCCCACAGGAGGGCCTCCCCTTTGTCTGGAGAAGAAAGGGATGTAGGGGATGGTGGGAGAGAGGTTAATTGACTGATACTGGGAAGGGAGAGGTTTAGTTCAACAACACAGAGACCCTAGAGGAGGAACAAAGGACACAGAACTTGGAATTCAGAAGAGCTCGTTGGGCTGTGGAAGATGAGAGAGATGTTAAGAGTAAAGAGAATGTTCACGTTTGGAACAGGACAAAGAACACCTTTGTTCAAAGAGTAACTATTTCATGGGGACTAATCATGAGTGATTCCAAATTCTACACATAAGCAATATCTAAACAGGGTCAGTAAAGCAAAAAACCATTTTTTAAATGCCAACTCAAATACTGTCCTTGATACCACTGCTGCCATATACGGTTATGAGCTTTCTTGTAACTTTTTGATTTATGATGTGGAATTTTAACCAGTGAGCCTTGTATGAGTCTGCTAGGGCTGCCATAACAATGACTGGCCATTATTTTCTCACAGTTCTGCTGGCTGGAACCCCAGGATCAAGGTGTCCGCAGGGTTGGTTCCTTCTGAGGTCTCCCTCCTTGACTTGTAGATGGCAGTTTTCTCCCTACGTATTCACATAGTCCTCCCTCTGTGTCTGTGTGCTAATCTCTTCTTATAATAACACTGGTCATATTGGATTAGGGTGCACCCTGCTAACCTCATTTTAACTTAATTACCTTTTTAAAGATCCTATCTCCAAATACAGTCATGTTCTGACATACTGGGGAGATTAAGACTTCAACATATGAATTTGGGGGTGGGGGACACAATTAAGTCCATAACAAACCTAGACAGAAAATAATTCTTAATAAATCTGAAAAAATAATTGATAAAGAATTTAGTTATTTTAAATTATTGAGACCCACATTTTAACACTGAAATGAGGTTATCAAAAGCCCTGAAAAATAACTGAACATCCTTGACATGGGGCAGAGCAGGTCTTGTGCCAAAATGGAACTCTCCTTTTGACTTTGGAGCCAAGACCAACATTGTCATATAACTTTGATTCTGGATAAGCTTCCGACTATATGCTTGCCTGCCTGCAGCCTGTGCCAGAAGCAATTCAGAAAAAAGGCTCTCACACTGAACCTTCATGGTGCTGAGGCAGGAAGAGCGCAGGAGAAGAGGGAGCTATTAAAATGGCAGCTGGAGCCTTCTAATGGCTTTCCGTAATCGGCCCCGCTGTACTAATTTGATTTTTTGAACTGAAAACCCCAGGATACTGCCCTGAATGACCGAGCTCATGCTGGAAATAGCATCCTTTAAAGTGTGGGTCCAGGGACAGCCTGCATAGTATAAATAGCTTTAGGAATTAATTTCAAGATATGGGCCACCTAAGTAAGTGACTCCTTAGTAACATTAAGGCATTTTCAAAGATGTACTATTTTCACCTCTTGATAGATTTTTAATTAAAATAATGACCCAGTGATATGAGAATTAATGCGTCCTCATGATGTCTAATTTCTGTCTAGAAACTGTGGTTCAGCATTACTTATTTGGAGTTCAAAAAAGGTATCTAGTAACCTCACCCGTCCTAAACAGAGCCAGAACCAAGAAGTAACCATAAATGGTCCCTGAGTAGCAAACCTTGATGTCACATGCAGGGAAGATAATGTACTTTGTTTCCCAGAGATCTGCTCAGGCCCACTCTTATAACTTACTCTTGATTTTCATGAAGTTCAAATGCACATGGTTATCTAGTTTCCAAGCCCAAAGACCAGAAGCATCAGATTATAAGGGCTTCTAATGGACAGTATGCAGCAGCAGCAGGAAGGGTCATCTGACTGATCATAAGGAAAATTTCAGAAAAGTCTCTAAGGAACAAGCAATTGAAAAAGCAGTGAATTGGGAGGTTGTTTAGCATCTGGGGCAAAGAGCCTGCTCATGTCAAATGGCTTTTGAGTGTGTCACTATATTATATCCTAGAACACCAGTCGGGATGTCAAATGGCTTTTGAGTGTGTCACTATATTATATCCTAGAACACCAGTCCTAGAACACTATATTATATCCTAGAACACCAGTTCTAGGATATATTATATCCTAGAACACCAGTAATGACCTTAAATAATTAAGAGTGTGATGTGATCAGTTTACTCTGGATATGACTGCAAAGAAGTATATGATTTCTTGGAAGATTCAGTCCAAATAAAATAAAAGTAACTTTAGCATTGAAAAGGATAATATTTGTCCTACTTGATAAAAGTCACCCATTTATCAATGAAGCCCGAAGCCAAAGATTTACTATAATTGTTCATTTCTAAGCGAAGGGCATTCTCTGCTCTTTTCTTTAAATCCCCTCAAAGTCACCAAAATCAATTTGTGTCTAATCTCTGGTGGTCAGGTCAGGTGAAGGCCTTAACCTTTCTCCAAGGCCACGTCTGCTTGTACTTGATTTCCTCTGTGACTTTGACTTTCTGATCAGCTGGGCAAGGCAAATCCTTATCTTTGCTCAGAATTATTCATAATACTGCTTTCTCTTACTTGCAATAAAGATATAACTAACACACCTCTTTTATAGCATTTTGAAAATCTGGTTCTTCTTGCATATATAATTTATACTCTTCCAAATTTCTGGAACAAATATATGTGTCACATGTAATAGCGAGTGGGAATTTTTGCAGTGTTCTGATTTACAATTAAGGCCTAAAGCTCAAAACAAATGATGTTAGGTATCCCATGAGTCACCCACGACTGGAGCTGGACATCTCCCCCCCTCTTTCGTACGCACAGCTCCCTGGGCAGCTAGCTAAAGAGCTACAGAATCTGCCCACAAACCCTCCAACCCTGAGGAGACCCTTGAGAGAGAGGACAGAGGGAATGTTCTCTGCCTCAAAGCCAAATGAAGTGAGGGGACCCCTGGAGAATCACTCTTATTGACTGAGGGTGCCTTTCAGAAGGTGTGACTGGCATAGGGTTTTTACTCACACCGCAGACCCATCTTAATGTCTCTGCCAGGCGAGAGGCTGGGAAGGACACTTCCGGTGCCACTGGGGGACAAGGTGAGGGGAAACATGAGCATGGAGGCTGGTGCTCGTGTCTGGTCTAGAGAGGCCCCCTGGAACAGCCTGCGCCAGAGGGGATGTGCGGAGCTAGGAGGTGCCCAGTTTTCTGGCTATTTTTTTAATTAATTTTTATTGGAGTATATTTGCTTTACAATATTGTGTTAGCTTCTGCTGTACAGCAAAATGATATACGTATATACATATCCCCTCTTTTTTAGATTTCCTTCCCATTTAGGTCACCACAGAGCATTGAATAGAGTTCCCTATGCCATTATGAATAAAACTGCTATGAAAATTCTTGTACAAGTTTTTATGAATATATGTTTTCATTTGTTGGGGCTAGTAGATGCCATGGAGTGCAATTGCTAGGTGATAAGGCAGGCGTATGTTTAGTTTTATTTTAAAAACTGCCACACCTTTTTGCAAACGGATTGTGCCATTTTGTATTCCTCCCGATGTGAATCAGAGGTCCAGTTGCTCTCTTACTGCCAACATTTGCTGTTGTCAATCTTTTTTATTTTGGCCATTCTGGTAGTTGTTGTAGTGGTATCTTCCTGTGGTTTAATTTGCATTTCTTTTTTAAAAAAATTATTTTATTTTTGGCTGCGTTGGGTCTTCGTTGCTGTGCACGGGCTTTCTCTAGTTGCAGCGAGTGGGGGCTACTCTTTGTTGTAGTGCATGGGCTTCTCACTGCGGTGGCTTCCCTTGTTGCATAGCACGGGCTCTAGGCTCACGGGCTTCAGTAGTTGCAGCACTCAGGCTCAGTAGTTGTGGCACAGGGGCTTAGTTGCTCTGGCATGTGGGATCTTCCCGGACCAGGGCTCGAACCCGTGTCCCCTGCATTGGCAGGTGGATTCTTAACCACTGCGCCACCAGGGAAGTCCCTTAATTTGCATTTCTCTGATGACTAATGACATTCGCACATTTGTTGAGGTTAATTGACCATTTATAGATCTCATTTTATGAAGTGTGTGTTCAGATTTTTTTCCATTTTGGGGCAAAATGTTGTTTACCAAGTTCTTTATTATTTCATTGATACTAGTCATTAGTTAGATATGTTTCTCTCAGTCTATGGCTCACCTATTAATTTTCTTAGTGGTATCCATTAATGAACCAGAAGTTCTTAATTTTGATGAAGTCTAATTATCAGATGTTTTGTTTATGATTTTTGTTTTCTGTGACCTCTCTAAGATACCTCTGACTACCTCCAGGTCACAAAGTTATTCTGTTTTCTTCTAAAAGTGCTTCTGACACCTCTTCACCCCCACCCGCAAGGCTGCATTCATTGCCCTGGACCATCCCCAGAGTAGACATTTCTTTGAGAAGAAGAGTCAGCCCTTCAACCATTCCTCTTGGAATTAAGGGTGGAAAAGGGGAGCAGCCCTATCAGACCAGTATATATTTCTCAAGTCTCCTGGAATGCTGGTGAATAAATATTTCTCCATCCTGTTACATGTACATATCACCTTTATTCCACATCCTGATCCCATGAAAGGTATTATTAGCCCCATTTTACAGATCCGGAAAATGAGACTCACAGAGATGAAGTAATCTGCTCAAAGTCACCCAGCTTCACAACTAGAAATCAAACCTTCAAATTCTTGATTCCAAAACTGTGCTCGTCATTACTCCCCTAAACCTGAGAGTATACCATTTGTGGTGGCCGTCATCGCAGACCCCATAGCACTTCACTCCCATTTTATTCAGCTGTCATTCCAACTCTCTTATCCCTCCGTCTGTATTGCTCATGTTTCTTAATTGGTTTGTCTTACAAAACAGAGACATATTGAAAGTAGTGTATGAAGATTAACAGGGTTCATGAGATAAGCTGCTGACTCAAATTTGAAATACTTTGTTGCCTTTTCTTGAAGGGTTATTTTAGGCAAATTTTAATTTCCACTTCCTTAAAGAAAATTTTAAATTAGCACCGTGAAATTGTGAAAACTGCTTGGTGGGAGGGGGTGGTGTGCTTAAGGTTTCTGTTTCACATGAAAGGATTCAGCTTTTGCCAGGGGTCCACTTTTCTGTCTTAACTATGTTATTCTAACTGTAAGTGAAAAAAAACTTACCTTCTAGATCTTTCTTACCATGATGGATAAGAATCCAAATAAGGACATTTGGTTTTCATTTATTTTTTTCTCATAGGTTTCCAACACTAAAAAGCATATATCAAACTCTCTGAAGTAGATATTAAGCATAAATGAAAGCAATATGTAATACAGAGAAGAGCTTCACTTTTCAGGGGAGTTATTTTACAACTATATAGCATCATGTTAATTTTGTCCTGATTTAACATGTTTCACAGGGGGCCAATAGCTTATCTTTGTGAGCTTAATAGGGGAAAATGCCAGGGACCTGAATTTTTCCTCCATAATAAACCATTAGAGAGCACGTGGGTCATGATGTATGTCATCATGGCCCAAGTTTTGGGTTAGAGAGTTGAGATCACTGTTATTGTAATAAATCTTGATTTTTCACTTTTAAATGTGAGTGTCAGGGCTGGGCTACAGAGCCCCCTGCCCAGGACAAGTACAATGTTTTCAGGACCTTTGTTGACAATGGCAGCAGCTGTAAGGTAACAGCAGAAGGTGATGGACCTTAGGAGTGAGCAACAGGTAATGGAGCACTTAGGAAGAAGCATGTGACTTCTGGGAATGGGCTGGTGCTGTGACTCAGCCCAGCTCGGAGAATGTTCTAGATACGTTCTCTGAGCAAAGTAGATCACTGAGCTCCAAAATGCAGACAAGCACCATGTGGTGCTTGTCCAAGCCATGGGACATTTTTCTCTTTTCTCTTAAGTTGGGTTCTCCTAGAAGCAGATCCCGAGCTAAGGATTCACGTCTAAGGAATTTATTAAAGAAATGCTCCCAGGAGCAAGGGAAGCAGGGTAGGGAAGGAGAAGAAACCAAGAAAGGATGTGGTTTCAAGTGATGTCTCACACTCAGCCTGATTCTCTTGGAAGCTTTAGAATGTTAACTATACCAGGGTTTGTATTGCTTCATGCTAAAGAAGCTGGGTTTGTTACCAAACCTGGACTTGGCTCCATCTGCCTGTGCATGTTAAAGCCAATCTACTGACACTGGGTTGTGATAAAGGAAAATACAGTGTTTACTGCATGACAACAAGAAAGGAGAATGGGCAGCACATCTCAAAAGACCCAAACTCCCCAATGGCTTTCAGGGAAAGGTTTTTACAGGCAGTGTGAAGGAGAGGGCTGCAGAGTGTGTAATCAGCTAGTGCAAAATTCTCAGATTGGTTGGCATCAAGGGGAAGTTTCGAGCATCACCTATCTTCTGGTTTCAACTGGTCTGGAATCCACATGCCTGAGGTCAGCAGTTTTCATCTGGTGGTGGTCTGCTTCCTGTATAAATGACTTAGGAATGTGTGTCAGACCTTGATTTATATCTTTCAGGGAACTGGGAGGGACTAGGAGTCCACTCTGCTATGTGACTGGTTTATAGTGTAAATTGTTACCAGTTTCCTGGCCCAACAGGTATTCTTTGTTTCTACATCTTCACATTTATTAATCATTAACTCTTGAGCCAGCCTTTAGAGACTCAGGGGAGGCCTGGGAGACTAAAGCAAAAGCCTTTTACTTTTACTTCCTTACAAACAGAAACACCTTTGTAAGGTGCCCTTAGTTCTGAGGCTCATTCCCTTTAACCTTTACTTATTTTATTAAAGTATAGTTAATTTACATTGTTGTGTTAATTTCTGCTGTACAGCAAAGTGATTCAGTTATATATGTATATATATACATATATATATATATATATATATACACACATTCTTTCTTAGATCCTTTTCTATTATGGTTTATCACAGGATATTGAATATAGCTCCCTGTGCTATACAGTCGGACTTTGTTTATCCATTGTAGCTTGCATCTGCTAACCCCAAACTCCCAATCTATCCCTCCTCCACCCCCCTCCCTTCTGGCAACCACGAGTCTGTTCTTTATGTCTGTGGAGACTCACTCCCTTTAAAAACATTGGGGCAACATGAACAGATGGTCCAGTAGAAGATACCTCACCCTCTCCTTCCCTCCCTCCCCCACACTTATTCACACAAATGTGGGGGAGGGCGTGTGCATCTGTGAGTGGTCATATTATGGGCGATTTTAATGTTTTCTTTTGTCTACTCTATACTCCTTTTTCTGCCTGAGGTGTTCTCTCTTCCTGGAAGACCTATATCAAAAGTGACCCCTACCTGATGCCCTTGCCCAGGCTTCCTCCCACTGAAGAGTTCATAGCTCACATCCTCTCCCTAGAGCACTCCAGGTGTGTGGCCATCCTCGAAGTTTCAGTATCACAGTTCTTGCTTGGAGTCTCTGTCTCCCCGGGAGCAATGTTGTGGCATCTTTGTATCCACTAGCAAGCCCAGCCTCCACTAAGCTGAGTGCTGTGCACATACTAGGTCCCTCAGAATGAAATATTCTGAATCTGCCTTGGAGTTTTCTTGACCACTTCTTGCTTCTCTGAGTGACCACAGTCAACTGAAAAGAAAATTAGATATATTCTTTTGGTCATCATCCCTGTTTTACTGTTTCTGTATCAGTTTGGGGTTTTTATTTGTGTGTGTGTGTGTCTGTGTGTGTGTGTTTTCTTTGCTGTGTAACAAATTACCACAAACTTAATGAGGTATAATACATTTATTATTTCACAGTTTTGTGGTCAGGAGTCTGGGCATGGCCTAATTCCTCTGCTTAGGGTCTCCCAAAGCTGCTATCAAGGTGTCAACCGAGCAGTGTTCTTAGCTCAGCTGGGGAAGAATTCATTTCCCAGCTCATTCAGGCTCTTGGCAGAATTCCTTTCCTTGTGGCTGTAGGACTGAGGGCCCTAGCTTTTTGCTGGCTGGAGGCTGAAGGCTGCCCTCAGGTCCTGGAAGACTGAAGGTCATTGATGGATCATCTTACCTAGATGAAGCCTGCATGATATTGTGCTGAATGAGAAAAGCAAGCCTGGGTAGAACTGGATAATTTAGAACTCTGGGAATATCCCAGTTCAAGTTCTGGGTCTCTCGTCACACTCACCTGTGAGAGGCTGTGATGTGACGAAATTGTCCGTTGTTCCTCACATTTGGTCTGTACATGCAACAAAGGGCTTTCCCATTAGCTGAGGAAATTAGCTTAGTACATTCAGTGTCACTGAGATTCTGGGAGCAGAGAAATCCCTTTTGAATCCTGGCTCTACTACTTCCTATCCGATGACCTTGAACAAGCTATTTAATATCCCTGAGCTAAAGTTTCCTCATCCTTAAAATTGAGATAATAATGGTGCTGGCCTCATAGGGTTGTCATGAGGATTAAATGAGGAGATCTAAATAAAGTGCTGTACACATAGCTGGCCCATGATTCTATGTCTGGTGCCGTCAATATTGGCTATTGTTATTATCATTGAAAATTTACAGTTGTGGTCCATGTTAAACAGACTTTAGGAGGATGAGAAGAGTCTGGGTGGGCGGTCTGGAAGGCTTGAAATGAGAAATGGAATATTTTCTACTCTTGCAAGTGTCTTTTCCTCTATGAAACTCTGCTTGTTCTCTGTCTTTAAGGTGCAATGTATGTATGTGTGTTTGAAAGTGTGAGGATTGGACGACAAAGGGGAGGAAAGGAGAAGGTGAAAGAAAGTCCCAGTATGGTTTGGCCCCGCCCTGAAGCAGAAACATGTGTTAAATCAGCCCTTGGAGGAATTGCAGGGGGCGGGGGGGAAGCACACCCACCCCACACCTTCTTGGGAAGCCAGTGTCACTTTTTACTCTCACTCCTTGGTTAGGCTGTTTTCAAACCTGGAGCCTCATGTGCCACTGAGGCCTTCTGGTTAATGGCACAGGACTGGAGATCAGAAAGCTTGGTTTTCAAAGAAACACCTCCCTAGCTGTCAGGGAGGTGTTTCTTTGAAAAAGAGCTGATACATTTATTGCCATACATTAAGGGAAGCATTGTTTCCATCCTGAGTTCAGTATAATCCATGGCTGTCTGGCTTCCCACCCCCATGCTACCTGTTAAATGGATGTTTGCACTGTTCCAGTGACAAAAGAGAGGCTAACACCCTGGGACCCAGTCATTCCTTAGCAATTTTGAAATCACAAGCAGTGTGCTTGCTGAACCTCGGGCTGACATAGATGTGTATTCTCTGCACTTCTGTCTCCAGTTGCTGTCTTGCAATCAACAGATACATGAGTATTAGTAAGTGTCTCTCGAGGTGATGAGCAAAATTAAACCACCCTCATTCTCTTATTAGTTTACAGCCATTAATACTTCCATCAAGGTTTATCAAGTATTTTATTCCACATACAGCATCGTACTGCTATGAGAGATTTATTTTTCCTAGTAAAAGCTGAAACTCCAAGTTTTTATATGAACTCTCCCAAACATTGTATGTTGACAAACAATGGAAAAAAATAGACTATTTGGACCAATCAAAACATGCCTGTGAGTTGCCAATTTGTGATCTCTTGCGTGTGCCTTTGCCTCATGTCCCAGGATGGTTTGTATTTTCTTGTCATGGAATAAGAAGTGATACTGACCTGTCACTCCTAACGAGGCCCCGGCAGCCTGATTTCACCAGCAGACCAATTTATGGAGATCTGCACGTTCTGTGTTTAGTCACCTGTGGTGCTTTCCATTGCCCGAACCCTGAGGAACTAAAGGGTTGATGCTTGTACCACATGTGTCACTGACAAACTGGAGAAATCTGCGCAATCACGTTGAGATGTCAGGTGTGTGTAACTGTGTCCTGGCTCTGGGGTCCCTGTACTGTAATGACAGGTCTCTTATTTGGGATTCCCAGTAGTGCTTTCAGAGGCTGCTGGGTGAACAATAGCAAACAGTTAGGAGGCTTGGCAGCAGGAGGGCCCCTGTAGGTGAGGCTAATACTGTGCTTATCTGATCTTCCCCTGAAGCACATCAACCCGGGCTCCAGAAGTGGAAGACTGATTGGCGTTTGGAGAAAAACGTTAATTCCGTAATTGGGCAAAAATTAGTGATTAGTTTTACCAAAGGACAAAGGACCACTGTTCTGCTGTTTGCTTTGTTGCTGCTAAATTGTCTTTCGTAATGTTGATGCTAATGAGGAATGTTCTGCATCTCGTACAGTAAAACTGAATCAGGAGGGTTCAGGTAGGGGACACAAGGCACACTCAAAACGGGTGATTGAATGGAGTGTAGTAAAGGGACTAGAAGTTTGGTTGGAGTTATGGGAAACCAACGGGAAATAGTGAAGCAGGGAGCTGCTTCTACCCACGGTCATGAAGCGACCAGGGAAACGAGTGACTTCCCTGAAAAAGAAACTGTAACTCTAGGAGGGGGCCACCAGATGTGAGTTGTGGTGCTCTTCTAAGAGCACAAGCACTGACAACCATGGCCCAGGGGAGTGACATCTCTCTCCTGCCTCCTGTCTCCTACCAGAGCTTCACACTGGCCAGTCCCAACCAGAAACTGGAAGCCTAGGGAGACCAGTTCACTTAGTCCCCAGAAGTCTTCCTCTGGAAGCACAGCAGGTGGGAGAGGATGGAGAGTGAGTCTGAAGGGGGAAATGTGGAATATCCAGCACACCTTGTCAACTCTTAGAAGATGTGCTAATCACAACATTTCCCTGGTGTCAATGTCAGCTCATTTCTAATGGGCATTAGTTAGTATGGTGCCCAAATTATTAATGATCTATAAAACTTCCCTGAAAAATGACTAGGGAGAAAAGAGGCTCAATCCAAGCTACAGAACTCTGATTATGGTATGAATTTCTGTGCTGTTTTCAAAGGATGCATTGGGAGCTGCTGGAGTGAATGGTGGCAGCCAACACATGGGCTAGGGTCCTGCACTGTGCTTAAGATAATGCTTTTGATTTGAATGGCTTTCAAATCATGAATACAATTTTCATCTCACCATAGGCCTCACTACTCCCTAATGTTATACCTGTTCTTTATGTTCCTGCTGGCTGTTGAATGCCCTTGAGTTTGTGACCCTAAATCTAAACCTCAGAGGAGTGGTTCTCAGAGTGTGGCCAGTATTACTGGGAACCTGTTAGAAATACAGATTATCAGACTCCACTCCAGATATACTGAGTCAGGAACTTTGAGAGAGGGGCCAAGTAAACTGTTTTAACAAACCTTCAGGAACATTCTGATGCTTACCGAATTCTGAGACTCACTTCTGTAGAAGTTAGGACCCTATTCTCCTGTCATATAGGGCACATTCACTCTGGATCCATAACCTTCATATTCCTTCCCACACAGGGGTTCTGTGTCCTGACTCAAGTCCTTCAGGAAGCTGGCCTTTCTTATCAGTAGTATTGGGATTGATTCTTACTGATTTATTATTGCTACAGTTATTTTCTGGTTTAAGATCATTGCATTGCCAATACCATGTTAAAAGGTCCATGAAAGGTGAGAGTGGAACCCAAAAACCAGTAATGTTGGGTTGTATGTCTGACTTTCCTGGGTTGGGCTGGTAGAATACTGTAATAAAATAGATCCTGAAAATTCTAAAGCTTGAGAGCATGATCTGGTAGGCATGAGGGATATATAGGAATAAACCTCTGAAGATGAGAATACATACACTCTCCCTGCTATGGGGCTGCTGTCTGTCTGGTGAACCTGAGCTCTAGAAGTATTTACCTAGCCAAGCAGAAAAGAGGAAAACAAAACCTAACCTTGGTTTGGTCCCTGGTTCTTCAAACTATTTGGTCTTGGATTTCTGGAGACTGTCCTGGGAAAACAGGCAGAAATAAGACCATCAAGGATAAAAAGGCTCTTCCCACCTCCTGCTCACTGCTGCCCCCCTAGCCGTAGTCCCAGTGATTGGCTGTGAGCCCCAGAGGCTCTTGAGGGATTTGAGGTGCCAGAAAGAGCAATGACACGACAGTGACTGGGTGACCACGGACGAGTCCTTTCATTTCTGTAGACATGGATCTGCAAAAATGAGAAGGCTGAAAGGGCTGCTCCAGTATTCTTCGATTATTTACCTGGTGACAGGATTGGTCTGCCTGATTTAATTTTCACTAAAACTATTGCCTGAGACAATTTACCGTGCAGAAGAAAATTGGCAGTACAAACTGGCCTGTGTTGGCCAAGTGGATGCATTAATTCTCTATTGCTGCACAACAAATTATCCCACGATGCACAGCTTACAACAACAAATATTTATTATTTCACCCAGTTTCTGACAGTCAGGAATCTGGGAATGGCTTAATCGGCCAGTTCTGGCTCTGAGTCTCTCATGAGGTTGCAGTCAAAATGTTTGATGGCTTGATTGGGCTTGACGATCTGTTTTCAGATTTACTCATGATGGCAGGAGGCTTCAGTTTCTGGCTACATGGGCCTCTTCTCAAGGCTGCTCACATATGGCAGCTGGCTGCCCCCAGAGTGGATGATCTGGTAAGGAAAATGAGCCATCAGGACAGTGTCGTTGGTACCCTAATCTCAAAAGTGACATGCCATCAGTTCTGATGTATTCTATTGGTCATAGAGGCCAAGCCTAGTTCAAAGTGGGAAGGGACTGCACAAGGGTGTGAACACCAGCAGACAGGGACCATTGGGGTCCTGTCTTGGACCCCATTTTGGAGGCTGGTTACCACCGTGGACCACGTAGCTGCTGATGGATTGCTTCACATCAGCTGTCAGAACAGCTGTGAACTGTGAATGTAGACCCAGCAGGAGGCGGTCGAGAGCCAAAATCGTTTTGCTGATTGTGATGCTTTTGAATCTATTCCAGTTACTGCTTTTGGATGTTTCATTTACACACTACTGCAACAGCATGGGCCAGTTATATGTGCACACATGCACGCCTGAAGGTAGTGGCCTACAAGGGTTCACCAGCCAAAAAGACTTTGCAAATTGTGTTTCATCCACCCTTTTGGGCCAGGCCCGTTTCCTCCAGTTGAGCTCCATTTTTCTAGGATGCTCAAACATATTTGGTAACCTCTCACAAACTAATAAGCACCTTCTGAGCATTTTCCTGTTAGTGTAGCCGAGGAGAGATGCAGAGCTCCCCACATTTCCGGTGGACCTGAATTTTGATGATTTGGGATCAAATCAGTAGGTACTAATTTGCCTACAACTCTGCTTACAACTAAGTAGCTCACCACTTCATGCTTCTTCAGCAGGCTTCTTGGAGTCACTTTTTAATTTTTATAGTAGGTCTGCTCCATCATGAAAGTAATTTTTTTCATGATTATTTTCCTAAAACACTTTACTCTTATTTTGAGGGGAGACATTTATTAAGTGAAGACATCGATTGTAATTTGTCACTGAGTTGTTTATTTTTCTCACATTTAAGTGAACGATGTTAAAGCTGAGGTCCGCACCCTCAGCTAAGTGCTCTTTAATTCACAGAGGAAGAACTCATGTGGTGGTTAAATGCCTAGGCTCCAGGACTACATCACTTAGGATCAAATCCTGATTCTGCCATTTACCAGAAGTGAGACCTTGAAGGAGATGCTTAACAACTCCTCTGTGCCTCAGTCTCCTCACCTGTAAAATGGGAACACTAGTAGTACCTAGCCCATAAACAGTATCTGACTCATAAGAAACACTATGTAAATATCAGCCACTGTTGTTATTTAATACTTGCTGCTCCCTTTGAGGTCTCTGCGTGGTACAGACGCAGCTCAATGTAGGAAGTTACATACTCCAACAGCTGAGACCCCAAGGAGGCTTCCTGGCTTAGGCTATCTGCCAATGTTCTTTTTTCCCTTGCTGCAGGCTCCAGGGACTTGGCCTGCTTCCCTTCCTTTTTCTTTTTTTTTTTTTTTTAACTTCTAGAATTTTTCAAAAGCCTTCATCATTGCATTTTAGTTATTTATTTTAAAATTTATTTTATTGAAGTATAGCTGATTTACAATGTTAATTTCTGCTGTAGAGCAAAGTGATTCAGTTATACGCACACACACACACACACACAATATATATATATATGTACATTTTTTTCATATTCTTTTCCATTATGGTTTATCACAGGATATTGAATACAGTTCCCTGTGCTATACAGTAGGACCTTCTTGTTTATCCATTCACTATATAATGGTTTGCATCTACTAATCCCAAACTCCCAACCCATCTCTCTCCCACTCTCCCTCCACCTTTCCCTTCCTTTAGTTACTGCCCCAATCTCTTTGCCTCTTGGGATTCCTTTCTACTCATGACCAACTGGAAAGGAAGAGGCTTCCCACCCCTTTGCTGTCCTGGAAGCCAGGCACAAGGTTCCTGTGCATTTTAAGGATTTTCCTGCTAACTACTGCAGGGAAACAGCCCCACACCTGGGGAAGGTAGACGGCCAAAGAAATCTCCCTGAATTCTTATGACTCAAGATTCTCCTTCGTTGTCTCTTGGCTTCCTGCATGATGATGCCCAGGAGCCCAGCAGTCCCATCTCCTCTCTTTCCTAAGGAGGAACGTCAGACCCTCTCGTCATCTCCTCTTCTTTCTCTCTGGGTCCTCCTGACTCCTTTCTGCTTGAAGGCTCTGCTTCTAGACCTAAAATATTCAAATGGGGAACAGTGCATAGAAGTTAGATCATTTATTTTTTAGAAATATATATTGAGTGTTATATGCTAAGCACTTTTCTAGCAGTTGTTTGCCTGTCTTCTTTGCATCTGGGGTCGGGGTGGTAGGGAAAGGTGACATCCAGATCTACAGAGCATTGCCCACTGAGTCAGGCTTCACGATCCTTAGCATTTTTCCAAAGAAACTTGGCAACCAGAATCATATCTGGCTTTATACTGATCTCAGTTTAGGAATTGGTGTTCAAACTAGGAATCAATGATGTGCCCTTAAATGAAAATGATGTGCCCTTAAAAGAAAAAAGAAAAAGAAAAAATATCAGGAAGCCCCTTGGAACCTGACAGATAAAGGCTCCTTTTTACCTGCTACTTATTTTTACTAAAGGAGCTTCTTTCCTCTCTAATTAATTGTTGAGCATCTCAAATATATGCAAACATACAAAGAAATTTATTGTAGACCTGACAAATACCACGGTCGCTGTGACAAGTACTGAATCAAAGTTGTTTCAACACAGATGTTCCCATTTGATAAAGAGACACTTAAAATAATGAATTGGAACATCTAGAAGCTTACATGTTTGGCATCAGTTTTATTAATAAAGTATTAGGAGAACAAATATTTTGTATTAAATCATAGCTGCTTCTCTGAAAAATAGTATAAATTTCTCCTTGCATAGAGAGGCTTTCATCTGGGATGCTTAGTGCATTTAATGGATATTAAGAAATAAAACGCTCTTGTCAGATGATACTAAATGACAACTATGATCTCTACTTTGAAGAGGGAAGGATGGAGTCACCAAGGAGAAAAACAACTTGCCTGAGTTTTCATAATCATAGCATCTCTTTCTCATTGAGCATCTACCATGCATCAGGCACACCACTAACATGCTTTATGTGTGTTCCCATTTGATTCTTCAAAAACCTCCATGAATCGGTTCAATAATTGAGGCTCAGAGGGGTTAGGTAACATCCTCAAAGTGACACAGTAACTTCCCCAAGCTCTACCACTGTGTTATATGTACTCAATTAGTGGCAAACGCAGAACTGAAACTTTTCTCTTTTGGCACTTAAGCCTGTGTTCCTTTATCTAATTATTTTAGCATGTTTTAAAACCTCAAATTTCTGAGAATAATGAATTATCCACCAGTATGATTATGCTAATTAAATCATAGTCAGGGCCTGACTTCTGAGTGAGGGCTGCCACCTATGTGGAGAAGAACTATGCAACCCCAACTGGTAGCATGAACTTTCTGTAGCTGCTCAGAATCTCCTGGGTAATGCTATCTGTGACACAGTGGAGAAAAGCAAGGGCCGGCACAAATCCTGTATTGGGGGGAAATGATGCATGCGTGATATTGTGATAGTCTTCCTAGCAACCCTTAGGCTGAGGTGGTGGTAGGGTAAATTACATCACACCCCCAAACCCTACAAATACTAATGGCAATGTGTTGTTAATATAGAAAGTTCATGAATAGAAGAAATAGACCCATAGCATGAGATGGCCCTCAGTTCTGATTTACAGCTTACATTGATGTATCAGAAGGATCAGTGCTGGACAGTTGTGCTCAACACATTCTAACAGAGACAACATCCTAACAAGATCAAGCCGTGGTGGGAATCTCATGCCCCTTCCTCCCTCCCCCACAATCCTTGAAAAGTTGAAAGATAGAGAAAGACACACTTGGAAATTAACTTCTGTGGAAAAGACTTGGCAGACAGGAAACCAAGGAAAGCAGATAAAAGCCACTTGAGTCAGAGACCCAGATGATGGTTACATTTGTGCTAATTCATTGATAGCTTTGGTGTCTAGTCAAAATTGAACCCTGATTCGGCCCCTACCCTGTGTAAGTCTATGTGTTTGGTGCATTGAGAAAACCAGCATGTACATGCCTTGTGGATCATGCTATCTAATAAGCAGAGACAAGATGCACAAATAAATGGAGTCATGATAGAATGTAATCACTGTGCAAAGTCATTTATTCTAAGAATGTCACAGAAGCACAGACGGGAGGAGGATAAATTCTTAACGGCGGAATTAGATAGGATTTGGCACATGTTATTGAGGGCAAGAAATAGCAAGCAGAACAATAAAAATAAAGGCACAGAAATAGAAAGTTTAAGCAAACTTTAAATGAAATCAGTAGTTCAATTTACTAGAATACAAGATGTGAATGGGGGATAAAGTAAGAAGATGAAGTTGGGAATGCACGTAGGGAAGAGATGGAACAGAGCCTGGAGTAATCTGTGCTAAGATGTGTAACATTTATTCTGGAGTCAAGGGAAGCTCTTGGAGATGCTTGCACAGAAGAGTGAGAGGATCAGCCCTGTGCCTTAGGAAAATGATCCCGGCAGCCATGTGGAGCAATGCCCTCTTCCTTTATTCCTCAGGGATGCTCTTCATGGATTATGGGATCAGGCGATCTCATGCATCAGGATATAAATGAGTGGGAGGAATGACACTAAAAGAGTAGCCATTCTAATCTATGAAAATGATCGTTTTTCAATGTTGGCATTTTGTTATGGGTGATAAATTAGGAGTGATGTTTTTAATAACTGGTTGTGATACTCAAGCATTAGGTTATAACTGTTAATGTAGAGGGTGAGTCTGTAGGTGTTAGCACCAAGAACTAAGAAAAGGTCATGGAAGCCTGTGGTGTGGGCATTGTCAGGAATACAGCTGCCCTTATCCTTTCAGTCTGCTATAAAAGAATACCGTAGACTTGATGGATTATAAACAACAGAAATGTATTTCTCACAGCTCTGAAGGCTGGGAAGAACAATATCAAGGCACCAGCAAATTTGGTCTCTGGTGAGAGCTCACATCCTAGTAAATAGAGGGCTGTGTTCTTGCTGTGTCTTCACATGGTAGAAGGTGCAAGGGAGCACTCTGGGATCTCTTCTATAACGGCACTAATTTCATTCAGGAGGGCTCCACCCTCCTGACCTAATCACCTCCCAAAGGCCCCTTTGCGGGGACACAAACATTTCATCTACAGTAACAGCTTTGGATGAGGAGGTATAAAGACTGAGAATTAAGCACGAAGCCACAGTGTATGGTTGTGTTTTGGAACAAGCTTTATAGGTAACCTTTGTGAATTGCAGCCCCTAGAGTGATGTCACACACACTCTACTGCAGCCCTAAATTCTCACACCTCCTCACCACTGCAGGTTTCACAACACTTCTGGATATTGAAGCCCTAAGTTAGGTCCTTAGATCACTTGGATATAAGAAATCCCAATGACTTGTTGCTCTATTTTTCCAGTCTATCCTACCATACGCTCGATGAGGACACATACCTGTCAATCTTGTGTTCCTCCATGGCTCTTGGTACAATGCTTCCCACCTCCCCAAAGAGAGCAGGCACTCAACTATTTGTTAAATCACATAGAATTCTAGAGATTATTTATCATTTATTTATCATTTTTTTAAAGGAAGAATAGAGAGGCAGTTCAGTGTCAGCTTACCCTTTCTGATACACACTAATATACACTGAATCGACAGGGTGACTCCAGATAGTGGAGAGAGACATTTCCAGAATGACTCAAGTTATGCACTCAAGAATCTGCTAGCTCTAAATGCCATTAATTTAGTAGTCGGGGCCACCATGGAGTACAGAATCAAGGGCCATGACAGCATCTTAAAACATCCTCTGGTTTGGAGGCATTCTGGTATCATCATCAGACCTTTAAATAAGCTAGAATGCTGGGAGCTCAGAAACCTTCCCTGCTTTACAGCTTCCTCTTATGCCAAGAATTCAGCATTGCAGTCTTAACCCCCAAGACCTCAGCGTGTGGCTGTATTTGGAAATAGGGTTGTTGCAGATGTAATTAGTTAAGATGAGGCCATATTGGGTAGGGTGGGCCCCTAATCCATTATGACTGTTGTCCTTATAAAAAGGGGAAATTTGGACACAGACACACACACAACACTCTGTGAAGATGAAGGCAGAGATCAGGGTGATACATGTACAAGCCAAAGAATACCAAAAATTGCTAGCAAACCACCAGAAGTTTGGGGAGAAGCATGGAACAGTTTCTTCATCACAACCCTCAGAAGGATCTGGTTCTTAATCTCAGGCTGCTAGCCTTCAGAACTGTAAGACAATAAATTCCTATTGTTTAAGCCACTCAGTTTGTAGTGCTTTGTTCCAGGAGCCCTAGCAAGTGAATACACTAACCAAGAGTGGCCCCAGCCCTGATAAGATGGCCACCCTGGCAGGACCTCTCTTGTATACAGTGGCAGTAGACATCATCTGCTCCCTGGCATGTATTCCTTTAGAGCAACATTTGCAGGATATAACCAAGGTCTTAATTAGGAAGTCGACAAGGAAGCTAAATAAATTTGGGTTTCCAGCCATTTAAAAAATGTTTTTATTGTTTTTACATCTTTATTGGAGTATAATTGCTTTACAATGGTGTGTTAGTTTCTGCTTTATAACAAACTGAATCAGTTATACATATACATATGTTCCCATATCTCTTCCCTCTTGCGTCTCCCTCCTCCCACCCTCCCTATCCAACCCCTCTAGGTGGTCACAATGCACCGAGCTGACTTCCCTGTGCTAGGCAGCTGCTTCCAACTAGCTCTCTATTTTACGTTTGGGAGTGTATATATGTCCATGCCTCTCTCTCGCTTTGTCACAGCTTACCCTTCCCCCTCCCCGTATCCTCAAATCCATTCTCTAGTAGGTCTGTGTCTTTATTCCTGTCTTACTCCTAGGTTCTTCATGACATTTTTTTCCCTAAATTCCATATACATGTGTTAGCATACGGTATTTGTCTTTCTTTTTCTGACTTATTTCACTCTGTAAGACAGACTCTAGGTCCATCCACCTCATTACAAATATCTCAATTTCGTTTCTTTTTATAGCTGAGTAATATTCCATTGTATATATGTGCCACATCTTCTTTATCCATTCATCCAATGATGGGCACTTAGGTTGTTTCCATCTCCTGGTTATTGTAAATAGAGCTGCATTGAACATTTTGGTACATGACTCTTTTTGAATTATGGTTTTCTCAGGGTATATGCCCAGTAGTGGGATTGCTGGGTCATATGGTAGTTCTGTTTGTAGTTTTATAAGGAACCTCCATACTGTTCTCCATAGTGGCTGTACCAATTCACATTCCCACCAAAAGTGCAAGAGTGTTCCCTTTTCTCCACACCCTCTCCAGCATTTATTGTTTCTAGATTTTTTGATGATGGCCATTCTGACTGGTGTGAGATGATATCTCATTGTAGTTTTGATTTCCATTTCTCTAATGATTAATGATATTGATCATTCTTTCATGTGTTTTCTGGCAGTCTGTATATTTTCTTTGGAGATATGTCTGTTTAGGTCTTCTGCCCATTTTTGGATTGGGTTGTTTGCTTTTTGATATTGAGCTGCATGAGCTGCTTGTAAATTTTGGAGATTAATCCTTTGTCAGTTGCTTCATTTGCAAATATTTTCTCCCATTCTGAGGGTTGTCTTTTGGTCTTGTTTACGGTTTCCTTTGCTGTGCAAAAGCTTTGAAGTTTCATTAGGTCCCATTTGTTTATTTTTATTTCCATTTCTCTAGAAGGTGGGTCAAAAAGGATCATGCTGTGATTTATGTCATAGAGTGTTCTGCCTATGTTTTCCTCTAAGAGTTTGATAGTTTCTAGCTTTACATTTAGGTCCTTAATCCATTTTGAGCTTATTTTTGTGTATGGTGTTAGAGAGTGATCTAATCTCATATTTTTACATGTAGCTGTCCAGTTTTCCCAGCAGCACTTATTGAAGAGGCCATCTTTTCTCCACTGTATATTCTTGCCTCCTT
Source organism: Leucopleurus acutus (assembly GCF_964270905.1). Lineage (NCBI taxonomy): Eukaryota > Metazoa > Chordata > Mammalia > Artiodactyla > Delphinidae > Leucopleurus > Leucopleurus acutus. Next base: position 42,964,145 of record NC_139142.1, read on the forward strand.
TATCAAAGATAAGGTGACTATATGTGTGTGGGTTTATCTCTGGGCTTTCTATCCTGTTCCATTGATCTACCTTTCTGTATTTGTGCCAGTACCATACTATCTTGATTACTGTAGCTTTCTAGTATAGTCTGAAGTGAGGGAGCCTGATTCCTCCAGCTCCGTTTTTCATTCTCAAGATTGCTTTGGCTATTCGGGATCGTTTGTGTTGCCATACAAATTGTGAAATTTTTTTGTTCTAGTTCTGTGAAAAATATCAGTGGTAGTTTGATAGGGATTGCATTGAAACTGTAGATTGCTTTGGGTAGTAGAGTCATTTTCACAATGTTGATTCTTCCAAACAAAGAACATGGTATATCTCTCCATCTATTTGTATCATCTTTAATTTCTTTCATCAGTGTCTTATAATTTTCTGCATACAGGTCTTTTGTCTCCTTAGGTAAGTTTATTCCTAGATATTTTATTCTTTTTGTTGCAATGGTAACTGGGAGTGTTTTCTTAATTTCACTTTCAGATTTTTCATCATTAGTGTATAGGAATGGAATAGATTTCTGTGCATTAATTTTGTATCCTGCTACTTTACCAAATTCATCGACTACATATAGTAGTTTTCTGGTAGCATCTTTAGGATTCTCTATGTATAATATCATGTCATCTGCAAACAGTGACAGCTTTACTTCTTCTTTTCCGATTTGGATTCCTTTTATTTCTTTTTCTTCTCTGATTGTTGTGGCTAAAACTTCCACAACTATGTTGAATAAGAGTGGTGAGAGTGGGCAACTTGTCTTGTTCCTGATCTTACTGAAATGGTTTCAGTTTTTCACCATTGAGGACGATGTTGGCTGTGGGTTTGTCATATATGCCCTTTATTATGTGGAGGAAAGTTCCATCTGTGCCTACCTTCTGCAGGGTTTTTATCATAAATGGGTGTTGAATTTTTTTGAAAGCTTTCTCTGCATCTATTGAGATGATCATATGGTTTTTCTCCTTCAATTTGTTAATATGGTGTATCACACTGATTGATTTGCGTGTATTGAAGAATCCTTGCATTCCTGGGATAAAACCCACTTGATCATGGTGTATGATCCTTTTAATGTGCTGTTGGATTCCGTTTGCTAGTATTTTCTTGAGGATTTTTGCATCTATGTTCATCAGTGATAATGGCCTGTAGATTTCTTTCTTTGTGACATCCTTGTCTGGTTTTGGTATCAGGGTGATGGTGGCCTCGTAAAATGAATTTGGGAGTGTTCCTCCCTCTGCTATATTTTGGAAGAGTTTGAGAAGGATACGTGTTAGCTCTTCTCTAAATGTTTCATAGAATTCTCCTGTGAAGCCATCTGGTCCTGGGCTTTTGTTTGTTGGAAGATTTTTAATCACAGTTTCAATTTCAGTGCTTGTGATTTGTCTGTTCATATTTTCTGTTTCTTCCTGATTCAGTCTTGGCAGGTTGTGCATTTCTAAGAATTTTTCCATTTCTTCCAGGTTGTCCATTTTATTGGCCTAGAGTTGCTTGTAGTAATCTCTCATGATCTTCTGTATTTCTGCAGTGTCAGTTGTTACTTCTCCTTTTTCATTTCTAATTCTATTGATTTGAGTCTTCTCCCTGTTTTTCTTTATGAGTCTGGCTAATGGTTTATCAATTTTGTTTATCTTCTCAAAGAACCAGATTTTAGTTTTATTGATCTTTGCTCTCGTTTCCTTCATTTCTTTTTCATTTTTTTCTGATCTGATCTTTATGATTGCTTTCCTTCTGCTAAGTGTGCGGTTTTTTTGTTCTTCTTTCTCTAATTGCTTTAGGTGCAAGTTTAGGCTGTTTATTCGAAGTGTTTCCTGTTTTTTAAGGTAGGATTGTATTGCTATAAACTTCCCTCTTAGAACTGCTTTTGCTGCATCCCATAGGTTTTGGGTCGTCGTGTCTCCATTGTCATTTGTTTCTAGGTATTTTTTGATTTCCTCTTTGATTTCATCAGTGATCACTTCGTTATTAAGTAGTGTATTGTTTAGCCTCTATATGTTTGTATTTTTTACAGATCTTTTCCTGTAATTGATATCTAGTCTCATAGTATAGTGGTCAGAAAAGATACTTGATACAATTTCCATTTTCTTAAATTTACCTAGGCTTGATTTGTGACCCAAGATATGATCTATCTTGGAGAATGTTCCATGAGCACTTGAGAAGAAAGTGTATTCTGTTGTTTTTGGATGGAATGTCCTATAAATATCAATTAAGTCCATCTTGTTTAATGTGTCATTTAAAGCTTGTGTTTCCTTATTTATTTTCATTTTGGATGATCTGTCCATTGGTGAAAATGGGGTGTTAAAGTCCCCTACTATGAATGTGTTACTGTCGATTTCCCCTTTTATGGCTGTTAGTATTTGCTTATGTATTGAGGTGCTCCTGTGCTGGGTGCATAAATATTTACAATTGTTATATCTTCTTCTTGGATCAATCCCTTGATCATTATGTAGTGTCCTTCTTTGTCTCTTGTAATAGTCTTTATTTTAAGGTTTATTTTGTCTGATATGAGAATTGCTACTCCAGCGTTATTTTGGTTTCCATTTGCATGGAATATCTTTTTCCATCCTCTTACTTTCAGTCGGTATGTGTCCCTAGGTCTGAAGTGGGTCTCTTGTAGACAGCATATATATGGGTCTTATTTTTGTATCTATTCAGCCAGCCTGTGTCTTTTGGTGGGAGGATTTAGTCCATTTACATTTAAGGTAATTATTGATATATATGTTCTTATTCCCATTTTCTTAATTGTTTTGGGTTTGTTATTGTAGGTCTTTTCCTTCTTCTGTGTTTTTTGCCTATAGAAGTTCCTTTAGCGTTTGTTGTAAAGCTGGTTTGGTGGTGCTGAACTCTCTAAAGGTTTTAATTTCTCCATAAATCTGAATGAGATCCTTGCTGGGTAGAATAATCTTGGTTGTAGGTTTTTCTCCTTCATCACTTTAAATATGTCCTGCCAGTCCCTTCTGGCTTGCAGAGTTTCTGCTGAAAGATCAGCTGTTGACCTTATGGGGATTCCCCTGTATGTTTTTTGTTGTTTTTCCCTTGCTGCTTTTAATATGTTTTCTTTGTATTTAATTTTTGACAGTTTGATTAATATGTGTCTTGGCATGTTTCTCCTTGGATTTATCCTGTATGGGACTCTCTGTGTTTCCTGGACTTAATTAACTATTTCCTTTCCCATATTAGGGAAGTTTTCAACTATAATCTCTTCAAATCTTTTCTCAGTCCCTTTCTTTTTCTCTTCATCTTTTGGAACCCCTATAGTTTGAATGTTGGTGCGTTTAATGTCCCAGAGGTCTCTGAGACTGTCCTCAGTTTTTTTCATTCTTTTTTCTTTATTCTTCTCTGCAGTAGTTATTTCCACTATTTTATCTTCCAGGTCACTTATCCGTTCTTCTGCCTCAGTTATTCTGCTATTGATCCCATCTAGAGTATTTTTCAGTGCATTTATTGTGTTGTTCATCATTGCTTGTTTCCTCTTTAGTTCTTCTAGGTCCTTGTTAAATGTTTCTTGCATTTTGTCTATTCTATTTCCAAGATTTTGGATCATCTTTACTATCATTATTCTGATTTCTTTTTCAGGTAGACTGCCTATTTCCTCTTCATTTGTTAGTTCTGGTGGGTTTTTATCTTGCTCCTTCATCTACTGTGTGTTTTTCTGTCTTCTCATTTTGCTTATCTTACTGTGTTTGGGGTCTCCTTTTTGCAGGCTGCAGGTTCGTAGTTCCTGTTGTTTTGGGTGTCTGTCCCCAGTGGCTAAAGTCGGTTCAGTGGGTTGTGTAGGCTTCCTGGTGTAGGGGACTAGTGCCCGTGTTCTGGTGGATGAGGCTGGATCTTGTCTTTCTGGTGGGCATGTCCACGTCTGGTGGTGTGTTTTGGGGTGTCTGTGGACTTATTATGATTTTAGACAGCCTCTCTGCTAATGGGTGGGGTTACGTTCCTGTCTTGCTAGTTTTTTGGCATAGGGTGTCCAGCACTGTAGCTTGCTGGTTGTTGGGTGAAGCTGGGTGCTGGTGTTGAGATGGAGATCTCTGGGAGATTTTTGCTGTTTGATATTATGTGGAGCTGGGAGGGCTCTTGTGGACCAGTGTCCTGAAGTTGGCTCTCCCACCTCAGAGGCACAGCACTGACTCCTGGCTGGAGCACCAAGAGCCTTTCATCCACACAGCTCAGAATAAAAGGGAGAAAAAGAAGAAAGAAAGAAAGAAAGAGAGAGAGAGAGAGAGAGAGGGAGGGAGGGAGGGAGGGAGAAAGGAAGGAAGGAAGGAAGAAAGAAGGGATGAAAGGGAGGGAGGGAGGAAGGAAGGAAGGAAAGAAAGAAAGAAGATACAATAAAGTAAGATAAAATAAAATCAAGTTGTTAAAATAAAAATAATTATTAAGAAAAAAATTTTTAAGAAAAAAAAAGGACGGATATAACTCTAGGACAAATGGTGAAAGCAAAGCTATATGGACAAAATCTCACACAGAAGCATACGCATACACACTCACAAAAATAGGAAAAGGGGAAAAAATAATAAATCTTGCTCTCAAAATCCACCTCCTCAATTTGGGATGATTCATTGTCTATTCATGTATTCCGCAGCTACAGGGTACATCAAGTTGATTGTGGAGATTTAATCCGCTGCTGCTGAGGCTGCTGGGAGAGACTTCCCTTTCTCTTCTGTTTGCACAGCTCCTGGGGCTCAGCTTTGGAATTGGCCCTGCCTCTGCGTGTAGGTCGCTGGAGGGCATCTGTTCTTCGCTCAGACAAGACGGGGTCAAGGAGCAGCTGCTTCGGGGACTCTGGCTCACTCAGGCCGGGGAGGGGGGGTGCAGATGCGGGGCGAGCCTGCAGTGGCAGAGGCCAGCGGGACGTTGCACCAGCCTGAGGTGTGCCGTGTGTTCTCCCAGGGGAGTTGTCCCTGGATCCCGGGACCCTGGCCGTGGCGGGCTGCACAGGCTCCCAGAAGGGAGGTGTGGATAGTGACCTGTGCTCGCACACAGGCTTCTTGGTGGTGGCAGCAGCAGCCTTAGCGTCTCATGCCCGTCTCTGGGGTCCGCACTGTTAGCTGCGGCTCGCGCCCATTTCTGGAGCTCCTTTAATCAGCGCTCTTAATCCCCTCCAGGTACGTGGGGAGTTTCTTGACTTTTGGGAGGTCTGAGGTCTTCTGCCAACCTTCAGTAGGTGTTCTGTAGGAGTTGTTCCACGTGTAGATGTATTTCTGGTGTATCTGTGGGGAGGAAGGTGATCTCCGCGTCTTATTCTTCCACCATCTTCCCCCAAAGATCTGGTTGGCACTTTAATCTTGGACTTCCTAGTCTCCAGAACTGCTAGTGTTGGAGGGTCTCCTGCAGAGGCGGGTGGTGGCTGTGGCTCACCGTGGGGACAAGGACACTGGCCACAGAAGTTCTGGGAAGTACTCCTTGGTGTGAGCTCTCCCAGAGTCTGCCATTAGTCTCAACAAAGACTCCAGCCATTTTATTTGGTATCTAAACCTGAGGTGATGGGAAGTAAATCAAAGTCCCAGAGCTGAACTGCTCTCACTACAAGGCTGGACACTGAGCTAACAGCTTGGGCGGTGGTCCTAGGGGGTCTCCCCTCCTGCCCACCAGCGATTCCCTCCACATTAACCTCAGGTGCAAAGTGAGCGATACTGAGGCCCTGTTCGTCCCCACTCACTCAGTTCATCAGCAGGGGAAATAGCCTTGGTTTCGCTGGGTCCTCTCTTTGAAATAGTCTCCCACGTGAATTTTTTCCCTAGTGAGATCTGACTGTTCCCAGTACACTGAAGTGCTCTTTCATGCTTCTTTTTTTTCATTATTACTTAACCAGGTATATTTTATATTATTTTATTTTTTAAACATCTTTCTTGGACTATAATTGCTTTACAATGATATGTTAGTTTCTCCTTTATAACAAATTGAATCAGCTATACATATACATATATCCCCATATCTCTTTCCTCTTGCATCTCCCTCCCTCCCACCCTCCCTATCCAACCACTCTAGGTGGTCACAAAGCACCAAGCTATGCGGCTGCTTCCCACTAGCTATCAATTTTACACTTGGTAGTGCATATAAGTCCATGCCACTCTCTCACTTTGTCCCAGCTTAGCCTCCCCCTCCCCGTTTCCTCAAGTCCATCTGTACTAGGTCTGCATCTTTATTCCCATCCTGCCCCTAAGTTCTTCATGACCTTTTTTTTTTAGATTCCATATATATGTGTTAGCATATGGTATTTGCTTTTCTCTTTCTGACTTCCTTCACTCTCTGTGACAGACTCTAGGTCCATCCAGCTCACTACAAATAACTCAATTTCGTTTCTTTTTAAGGCTGATTAATATTCCATTGTATATATGTGCCACATCTTCTTTATCCATTCATCTGATGATGGACACTTAGGTTGCTTCCATGTCCTGGCTATTGTAAATAGAGCTGCAATGAACACTATGGTCCATGGCTCTTTTTGAATTGTAGTTTTCTCAGGGTATATGCCCAGTAGTGGGATTGCTGGGTTGTATGGTAGTTTTGTTTTTAGTTTTTTAAGGAACCTCCATACTGTTCTCCATAGTGGTGGTAACAATTTATGTTCCCATCAACAGTGCAAGAGGGTTCCCTTTTCTCCACACCCTCTCCAGCATTTATTGTTTGTAGAGTTTTTGATGATGGCCATTCTGACTGGTGTGAGGCGATTTGCATTTCTCTAATTATTAGTGATGTTGAGCATTCTCTTATGTGTTTGTTGGCAATCTCTATATCTTCTTTGGAGAAATGTCTGTTTAGGTCTTCTGCCTATTTTTGGATTGGGTTGTTTGTTTTCTTGATGCTGAGCTGCATGAGCTGCTTGGAAATTTAGGAGATTAATCCTTTGTCAGTTGCTTCATTTGCAAATATTTTCTCCCATTCTGAGGGTTGTCTTTTCACCTTGTTTATGGTTTCCTTTGCTGTGCAAAAGCTTTTAAGTTTCATCAGGTCCCATTTGTTTTTTTGTTTTGTTTTGTTTTTATTTCCATTTCTCTAGGAGATGGGTCAAAAAGGATCTTGCCATAATTTATGTCATAGAGTGTTCTGCCTGTGTTTTCCTCTAAGAGTTTGATAGTGTCTGGCCTTACATTTAGGTCTTTAATCCATTTTGAGTTTATTTTTGTGTATGGTGTTAGGGAATGTTCTCATTTCATTCTTTTACATGTATCTGTACAGTTTTCCCAGCACCACTTATTGAAGAGGCTTTCTTTTCTCCATTGTATATTCTTGCATCCTTCATCAAAGATAAGGTGACCATAGGTGCATGGGTTTCTCTGGGCTTTCTATCCTGTTCCATTGATCCATATTTCTATTTTTGTGCCAGTACTATACTGTCTTGATTACTGTAGCTTTGTGGTATAGTCCAAAGTCTGGGAGCCAAATTCCTCCAGCTCCATTTTTCTTTCCCAAAGATTGCTTTGGCTATTCGGGGCCTTTTGTGTTTCATACAAATTGTGAAATTTTTTGTTCTATTTCTGTGAAAAATGCCATTGGTAGCTTGATAGAGATTGCATTGAATCTGTAGATTGCTTTGGGTAGTATAGTCATTTTCACAATGTTGATTCTTCCAATCCAAGAACATGGTATATCTCTCCATCTGTTTGTATCATCTTTAATTTCTTTCAACAGTGTCTTATAGTTTTCTGCATACAAGTCTTTTGTCTCCTTCGGTAGATTTATTCTTAGGTATTTTATTCTTTTTGTTGCAATGGTAAATGGGAATGTTTCCTTAATTTCTCTTTCAGATTTTTCATCATTAGTGTATAGGAATGCAAGAGTTTCCTGTGCATTAATTTTATATCCTGCTACTTTACCAAATTCATAGACTAGCTCTAGTAGTTTTCTGGTAGAATCTTTAGGATTCTCTATGTATAGTATCGTGTCATCTGCAAACAGTGACATCTTTATTTCTTCCTTTCCAATTTGGATTGCTTTTATTTCTTTTTCTTCTCTGATTGCTGTGGCTAAAACTTCCAAAACTATGTTGAATAATAGTGGTGAGAGTGCACAACCTTGTCCTCTTCCTGATCGTAGAGGAAATGGTTTTAGTTGTTCACCACTGAGAACAATGTTGGCTTTGGGTTTGTCATATATGGCTTTTTTATGTTGAGGTAAGTTCCCTCTGTATTGGTATAAACTTCCCTCTTAAAACTGCTTTTGCTGTGTCCCATAGGTTTTGGGTAGTCGTGTTTTCATTGTCATTTGTTTCTAGGTACTTTTTATTTCCTCTTTGATTTCTTCAGTCATCTCTTGGTTATTTAGTAGTGTATTGTTTAGTCTCCATGTGTTTGTATTTTTTACAGATTTTTTTCCTGTAATTGATATCTAGTCTCATAGCATTGTGGTCGGAAAAGATACTTGGTACAATTTCAGTTTTCTTCAAATTACCACGGCTTGATTTGTGACCCAAGATATGATCTATCCTAGAGAGTGTTCCATGAGCACTTGAGAAGAAAGTGTATTCTGTTGTTTCTGCATGGAATGTCCTATAAATATCAATTAAGTCCCTATTGTTTAATGTATCATTTAAAGCTTGTGTTTCCTCATTTATTTTCATTTTGCATGGTCTGTCCATTGGTGAAAGTGGGGTGTTAAAGTCCCCTACTATGATTGTGTTACTGTTGCTTTCCCCTTTTATGGCTGTCAGCACTTGCCTTATGTATTGAGGTACTCCTTTGTTGGGTGCATAAATATTTATAATTGCTATATCTTCTTTTTGGATTGATCCGTTGATCATTATGTAGTGTCCTCTGTCTCTTGTAATAGTCTTTATTTTAAAGTCTATTTTGTCTGATATGAGAATTGCTACTCCAGCTTTCCTTTGATTTTCATTTGCATGGAATATCTTTTTCCATCCCCTCACTTTCAGTCTGTATGTGTCCCTAGGTCTGAAGTGGGTCTCTTGTAGACAGCATATATATGGGTCTTGTTTTTGTATCCATTCAGCCAGTCTATGTCTTTTCGTGGGAGCATTTAATCCATTTACATTCAAGGTAGTTATTATATGTATGTTCTTATTACCATTTTCTTAATTATTTTGGGTTTGTTATTGTAAGTCTTTTCTTTCTCTTGTTTTTCCTGCCTAGAGAAGTTCCTTTAGCATTTGTTGTAAAGCTGGTTTGGTGACGCTGAATTCTCTTAGCTTTTGCTTGTCTGTAAAGACTTTAATTTCTCCTTCAAATCTGAATGAGATCCTTGGTGGGTAGAGTAATCCTGGTTGTAGGTTTTTCCCTTTCATCACCTAAGTATGCCCTGCCACTCTCTTCTGGCTTGCATAGTTTCTGCTGAAAGATCAGCTGTTAACCTTATGGGGATTCCCTAGTGTGTTATTTGTTGTTTCTACCTTGATGCTTTTTATATTTTTTCTTTGTATTTAATGTTTGATAGTTTGATTAATATGTGTCTTGGTGTGTTTCTCCTTGGATTTATCCTGTATGGGACTCTCTGTGCTTCCTGGACTTGATTGATGATTTCCTTTCCTATCTTAGCGAAGTTTTCAACTACAACCTTTTAAAATATCTTCTTGGTCCTTTCCTTTTCTCTTCCTCTGGGATGCTTATAATTCGAATGTTGGTGCGTTTAATGTTGTCCCAGAAGTCTCTGAGACTGTCCTCAATTCTTTTCATTCTTTTTTCTTTATTCCGCTCTGTGGTAGTTATTTCCACTGTTTTATCTTCTAGGTCACTTATCTGTTCCTCTGCCTCAGTTATTCTGTTATTGATTCCTTCTAGAGAATTTTTTATTTCATTTATTGTGTTGTTCATCATTTTTTGTTTGCTCTTTAGTTCTTCTAGGTCCTTGTTAAATGTTTCTTATATTTTCTCCATTCTATTTCCAAGATTTTGGATCATCTTTACCATCATTATTCTGAATTCTTTTTCAGGTAGACTGCCTATTTCCTCTTCATTTGTTGTGTCTGGTGGATTTTTACTTTGCTCCTTCATCTGCTGTGTGTTTCTCTGCCTTCTCATTTTGCTTAACTTACTGTGTTTGGGATCTCCTTTTTGCAGGCTGAAGGTTCGTAGTTCCCATTGTTTTTGGTGTCTGCCCCAGTGGTTAAGGTTGGTTCAGTGGATTGTGTAGGCTTCCTGGTGGACGGGACTGGTGCCTGTGTTCTGGTGGATGAGGCTGGATCTTGTCTCTCTGGTGGGCAGGTCCATGTCTGGTGGTGTGTTTTGGGGTGTCTGTGACCTTATTATGATTTTAAGCAGCCTCTCTGCTAAGGGGTGGGATTGTGTTCCTGTCTTGCTAGTTGTTTGGCATAGGGTGTCTAGCACTGTAGCTTTCTGGTCATTGAGTGGAGCTGGGTCTTAGCATTGAGATGGAGATCTCTGGGAGAGCGTTCACCGTTCGATATTATTTCTGGTGGACCAATGTCCTGAACTTGGCTCTCTCATCTCAGAGGCACAGGTCTGACAGACACCTGGCTGGAGCACCAAGACCCTTTTAGCCACATGGCTCAGAAGAAAAGGAAGGAAGGAAGGAAGGAAGCAAGGAAGGAATGAAGGAAGGAGGAAAGGAGGAAGGAAAAGAAAGTTATTAAAATCAAAAATAAAAAATTATTAAAAATAAAAAATAATTAAAAAGTAATAAAAAAAGAAAAAGAAAGAAAGAGGAGAGCAACCAAACCAAAAGACAAATCCACTAATGATAACCAGCACTAAAAAGTATACTAAAAAAAAAAAGAAAAAAAGAAACAGACAGACCCCTAGGACAAATGGTAAAAGCAAAGCTATACAGAGAAAATCACACAAAGAAGCATACACATACACACAGAAGGATAAAAAGAAATATATATATATATATTAAAAAAAAGAGGAAGAGAACAACCAAATCAATAAACAAATCTACCAGTGATAATAAACTCTAAATACTAAACAAAGGTAAACATAAAACCAAAAACAAATTAGATGCCGAAAGCAAACCCCAAGTCTACAGTTGCTCCCAAAGTCCACTGCCTCAATTTTGGGATGATTCTTTGTCTATTCAGGTATTCCAGAGATGCAGGGTACATCAGGTTGATTATGGAGATTTAATCCAGTGCTCCTGAGGCTGCTGAGAGAGATTTCCCTTTCTCTTCTTCGTTCACACAGCTCCTGGGGCTCAGCTTTGGATTTGGACTTGCCTCTGTGTGTAGATTGCCTGAAGGTGTCTATTCTTTGCTCAGACAGGACGGGGTTAAAGGAGCAGCTGATTTGGGGGCTCTGGCTCACTCAGACCGGGGAGAGGGAGGGGTACGGATGTGGGGCGAGCCTGCGGTGGCAGAGGCCGGCGGGATGTTGCACCAGCCTGAGATGCGCCGTGCGTTCTCCCGGGGGGGAGTTGTCCCTGGATCCCGGGACCCTGGCAGTGGCGGGCTGCACAGGCTCCCAGGAGGGGAGGTGTAGATAGTGACCTGTGCCCGCACACAGGCTTCTTGGTGGCGGCAGCAGCAGCCTTAGTGTCTCATGCCCGTCTCTGGGGTCCGCGCTGATAGCCGCGGCTCGTGCCCGTGTCTGGAGCTCCTTTAGGCAGCGCTCTGAATGCCCCGGCGGGTGAGCAGACAAGCATCTCGGGCTGGTGAGTGCTGGTCGGCACTAATCCTCCGTGCGGGAATCTCTCCGCTTTGCCCTGTGCACCTCTGTTGCTGCGCTCTCCTCTGTGGCTCCGAAGCTTCCCCCCACCCTGCCTCCACCAGTGAAGGGGATTCCTAGCGTGTGGAAACTTTTCCTCCTTCACTGCCCTCTCCCAGCGGTGCAGGTCCTGTCCGTATTCTTTTGTCTCAGGTTTTTCTTTTTTCTTTTGCCCTACCCAGGTACGTGGGGAGTTTCTTGCCTTTGGGAGGTCTGAGGTCTTCTGCCGGCATTCAGTAGGTGTTCTGTAGGAGTTGTTCCACATGTAGATGTATTTCTGATGTATTTGTGGGGAGGAAGGTGATCTCCACGTCTTACTCCTCTGCCATCTTGAAGGTCTCTCCAGTTATCGATTTTAAATATAGCAGTGTGTACATGTCAATCCTAAACTCCCTATCTCTTTCCCCACCCTTCCCCTCTGGTGACCATAATGAAGGAGTTTGAAAGCCAAAGAAAAGAGCCTGGGTTTAAGAGCAGGGAGGCCACTGAAAGGACGTAAGCAGGGAGTGGCATAATCTGACCCACAATTTTAAAAGACCACACTGGCTGCTGTGTGGAGAATGCAGCATAGAAAGGAAGAAGGGCTGGAAGCAGAGAGACAGATTACTGTGGCAGCCAAGCCTCAAGATGTTGGATGTGTGAATTAGGGTGATGGGTATAGAAATGGAGGGAAATGGATGTATGTGAGGTACATTTTTGACAGAATCAACAGAACTTGCTAATGAATTTGATGCAGGGGGTGAGGGAGAAGAATGTTAACTGGTTGGACAGTGACGTTCTTTGTTGAGATGTGGATGTCCAAGGGTAGGAATGTATTTGGGATGTTTGGGACATTCTAAGTAGAGATAATATTAGACAAATCTACATCTTATGAAATATGGTAATCAGCATTACTAGGATGATCTTTCCTATTTCAAACAACTGTAATCTTCTGGAAAAATGAAATTATCAGCTGAGCATGAGTTAATTTGTTGTTTATGTGAAGCCATCTCTGAAGGTGGGGTGTCATTTTCACAAGTACTGGGTTGTTGATGCCTACACATTTATCAGCAATGGCAGGAGTTGAGCCATTGCTAGAAAGAAAGAAATGGTGATTGCAACCAAGGTTAATTAGGAGTTTATCTCAATAAGTTTAAAAATCACCCCCCCATTTTACCTTAAAAAGTGACCTCATTGCTATTTCATTTATTAATGGGCAACTGTGGCATAAGCTAATAAAATGAAGTAAGGCAATTAAACTCTAATGAAGCTCTAAGGTCAAGCATTCTGGGTATGCAGACCCTCCAGAAATGGAGTCTGCAAGTTTGTATTAACATAATGTTTATTTGCGTTTGTAGATTAGAATTGATTGTGTAGTTCCCAATGTCATATCCAAATAAGAAAATCTTTACTCATTCCCAAATAATATTTTAGTAAAACAGAGGCTCATAAGCCTAGAAGTTACTTACACCCACCTAAGACTGTACTGTTCCTCAGTTAATCTAGACAGGAGAGTGCTGTTTATCTTCATAAAGATTTCCATGCCCTTCATAACATCCAAAGAGGTTCATAAATTGTTGCATATTAATATGTAGTATCTCACGTTATGTAATAACTATAGTCTTAAAATTTTGTAGGTGATTCTTTTCTTTTTTATAAATCGTGTTTTAATTGTACCACATATTGACACTTAAAAGAACCGTGCAATGAATCACTTTCTCATAATTCCTAGCTTATCCATTTTGTGAGTTTGTGGTGAGTTTTCTTGAAATAGGTCATGGTTATAACTGCCTAATTACAAATCTTCAGCTAGAAATCACATTTTGTCCTTTGTCATTCTGCAGGGTGTTTTTGTTTTATGGTTGGTTTTGCTATCTTGGGTCACCCTGTCCAAAATGCTCACCTTATAGATGAGGAAACTGAGACCCAGAGAGATTAAGTTCCCCTGGATGTTCAGGTCCCTATAGCATCTGATTCTGGGGCTGTCTCTGTTGACTTCAGTAAGATTTTCAGTGAAACTGAGAGACAGGTTTTTTATCACCACCTTATTTTAAATATCATCTGTTTTTAAATTCAGCTTATCTATATTATCTTTCCTCTGAGTAAATACAGTAATTAAGATGCAACAGTGCTTCCAATATTGAACAGAGAGAAGATTACATTGTACAACTAACTACCTTTGTTTCCCTTCTAAGCCTAGTTAATATTTGTTTATGAGACATCTGTTTCTTTATAACACTGTATTGATTTTCACTTGTGTGATAATGCCTTCCAGCAAGAAAAAATGATTTTTTAGAAGACCAGAAAGTCATTATATTATATCCTAATGAATAACTCATTAACTAGTTAATTCACAGCATGTGTAAACTTCTATTTTCTATCACTTCATAAATTCACAGTATATTCACAGTATATCAATTGTCTGCCTTCAGTAAGTCTATGTGAGTTCCATTTTTATGTTAATATCATTTGTATAACTTCGCCTGATTTCTTTTGAGTCTCAAGTGGTTTTTTTAAGGACTGAACATAAAAATATTTATCTTTACTAGGTACTATTTTGATAGAGATAGTCTATGTGAACCAAACTTACGGGAAATATGTTATCCAAAATGACATAGCAGTGCTTTGTGTGATTCTACTCACTGTATAATCTTAGTTGTTTTACTTTACTTCTCTGGGTCTCAATTTTTCCATTCGTAAAATAGGGAAAACATCTCGCTGAATAAGGAGCAAATAAAATATCCTTTTAATGTTCTGACATAGTATTTGGCACATTTCAGAAGAAGGTGTTACTGTAATTTGTGGGGTGAGAGAGACTAGTACCCAAACAAAGCAAAAGTGTTACTGTGAGTCACAATTTAAGAGGTGGAAAATGCTTTACAGATAAGTCTGCAGTTGGTTCAAACCCCAGGTGTTCGTGTGTTTTCTTGGCTTGAAACTTTCTGATGTTTCTTATCCCTTTCTAAGTTCTGGAGGCTTTTTTATTTTTATTTTATTTTTAATATTTATTTTATTTTATTAATTTATTTAGGCTGCACCAGGTCTTAGTTGCAGCACTTGGGACCTTCGTTGTGGTGTGCAGACATCTTAGTTGTGGCATGCGGACTCTTAGTTGTGGCACTCGAACTCTCAGTTGTGTCATGCATGCGGGAACTTACTTCCCCGACCAGGGATCGAACCCGGACCCCCTGCATTGGGAGCGTGGAGTCTTACCCACTGGACCACCAGGGAAGTCCCTGGAGGCTTTTCTAAATTTTTGGCTTAGTACTTTTTGTGATTAGGGTTTAGATGGGCAGAGATGGATTTATTTCTCTTTTCCCTGTTCACTCAGTGGAATTCATGAAATTTGAGTTGCCAAGATGTTGGGAACACCATGAAGTCAAGATGTTGGGAATACATGGATCCATCTGGAACATTTACAGTGCATATCAGAAGATTCTTTTCTTTGACTTGTGTTTTGGTGAACAGTAAGCCGAACATAATCATAACATAACATAACATTTATAGATATAAACATAACGTTTTATAGATACAAACTAATCTCAAACAGAAGCTACTATAGTAACGTAGGGGTGGGGAGATGGGGATTTCTCAATGAATCTCCTGTCTTGTACGTTTGTATACAGAGTTTAAAGAGGATGATAAAATGGTTTCACAAAAGAAAAATGAGAAATGGGACAGCTTGTGTCATTACTGAGGGCAGGATGCATTTGGGGCAGGAAATAGGCAGTGTGGTGATTCAGGGGCCTTTCTCATTATCTCCTGTCAGGTCAAGCTCTGTGTAATTGGCTTAATCTTCAATGTAGCTAATGAGGTTGTTTTTTTCAAATTATTTTTTAAGTGCTGGCAATAGCTGATTAGGCCAAATGTCATCAGCTTGCCTTGCTTAGGGCTATTGAAATGGTCCTGACCCCTTCATTTACAAGTGACAGATCCCTAACTCAAACTGGGTTCAGAGAAGAACAAAAACAAAACAAAATTTATTGGGTCATGAAACTGAAAAGGCCAGGGGAGGTATTGGGTTCAGGTGAGGCCTGATGCAAGTGCCAAAACAGTGATGCCCCTCTCTCCATTTTCCTTTGTGGCAAAGATGACCTCAACAACTCCTGGTTCTACTTTACCTACTTAAGCAATCTCAGTGATTGAAGAGTATCTTTCCCATAAGGTGGCGGCAGGAGTCCCAGGGCCAACCCTCAATGGCTTGAGTGTTGTGTGGCTGAGTTATGGAATAGACAGAATGACTGGTCAGAACTCAATCTTGTGTCCAGCTCTGTTCTTGACTCAGGGACACGGGGAGGGGTGTCCAGCTTCACCTAAACCATGTAGACCTGTAGTGAAATGGAGGTGGTCCCTCGTGGGAAAATCATAGGCACTTATCATGAAGAAGTGGTTTGGGGCAGGCAGGAGTAACACACCTGCCTTTCTTTTCAGTAGCCTTTCTTGTACCGGAAAGTCTGACTCTTGTGTTAGTCCCACTTGACTCTGTAAAGCACCAAACCAGCTGGCTTCATTCCTTAGTCTCCTCAGGAAATGTTGGTAATAACGCTCTGTATTAAATTCTATAAAAGCAGTGATTTTGAATATGAAAAATGGTATCGTCTAATGGTGATAATTCCTTTTAGAGGTGACTTTTAGCACCTTCATCAATTAGCTTGGAAGACCGAGCTCACTTTTAGTACAGTAGTCCTGGCTGGAACCTTCCTCCCGAGGATCTCATTTTATATCTTCATATATTTGCATGTGTTTCTATATAATATCCATAAGATTGCAGACCTTTTTATAAATTAAAATTTTTATCATACCAGTTAAAGTCAGAATTTCTTTATTTCTTGTCTCTTCACTTCTTACTACCTACACACTACCTTTAACTGGATATCAGAAGTTTATAGCCAGAGACTGAACATAAGGTTCAATATTTCGAGAGCATACTTGGCATTGTTCTGTCTTCCATTATTTCTGCTATTTGTCAAATGATCTCCAGAGCCTTTGGGAAGAGGGGGTGGGGAGTATGGCCTGAATTATTCTGTTACTCGAAGTAAACATATATATCACATCTCCTTCCTTGGTGTGTGGTGGTTCAAAATCAAGAAAAGGAAAATTTTTTTGTTCTGTATGACAGTATCAATGGTTTCTGAGAATTTTTCACCTCATATCATATTGACCTGTCTGAATATAACCATAAGACAATAATAGGGGTGTTTGAGGATTAAATAAAATGACTTAATAGAACCAGTAAGATTAAGATCCTGTCTTTGGAGGTAGATGTCCTCAGTTTACACTCCAGCTTCAACACCTGTATGAACTTGGGGTGGTAATTCACCTACACGTGTGCCTGAATTTCCTTATCTGTAAAATGGGCAAAGCACTGAGTTCATAGGCTTCTGATGACAATTAACAAGAGTTAATGTATATCAAGCAATTCAAAGAGTTCTAAGAAATTGCCTCTCCCACACAAACTGGCTGATTATGATGCTTCCAACCCTCAGTTGTGCGTTTCCTGTTGCCCCCTCTTTTGGGGTTAAGTTGCCCCTCTTGGCAGCCATCTTGGGCAGGAAATCTTTTAAGACCACAGCTCCCTCGCTGGTCCCCAGCACACACTGTTTTGCCCAACCATTGGAAGAAGGGTTACTTGCTTCCAGGGCTGCTCTTTATACTGTGCTGTCCCTCGGGGACATCTCCAGCCACAGAATTCCACCTTTGAACTTCTCTTGGGGAGACTCAGGCTGCAGTGCTTATGAAATCCCGATCCCAGTAGACACATGCCAGGTGCCCCGAGTGACCCCCATGTTGCCCATCCACCAAAAGTGAGGGAGAAGCACTGCCCCTCCACCACTACAGGGAAGGGAGGTGAGGGGGTCATGACACAGCACATCATCAGCTCTCTTCAGAGCATCTTTTACAGGTGAGCTTAGATGATGCTCCCTTTCTTTAGGGTCTGGGGAGGGTTGATATCTTTTGTATTGTTCTCTGCTTTGTGGCCTCATCCAAAACTCGGGGAAGCAAGAGCTCCATCTTAGGATTCTACCTTAGCAATTATTATTGTCATGATCATCCAAAATCCTGTAGAAAAAGAAGCACTTGACTTCTTTCCATTCATTGACTGGTTTCTGAGTGCCATGACTAACTATTCCCTCCCAAGCAAGTCACCTGGCTTCTCTAAGCCTTGGCGTCCTCATTTATAAATTGGGGTTGATATCACTTGCTTTGTGCAAGGTCTAATGAGATAATGCATGCAAAACTCTTTGTAAACTAAAAAGTACTTTTATATATAATGAATTAAGAGAGAAAATTTTGCTTTGTTGTCTGGGTATGCTGTGGCTAATAACCATCGGTCTGTGTTTTGCATTTTATTGGCAGGTATAATTTTTCTGCCAATCAAGTATTTAGAATCACTTTGTATAATGTAAAAACCTAGGTGGTTCATGAAAAGTTTCTAATGACTTATAGGATTGCCAGATTTTGCACATAAAAATACAGAACACCCAGTTAAATATTAATCAGATAAACAATGAATAATTTTTAGTATGTCTATCCCACATATTTCATGGGATTTTATCTGGTAATCGCACTATAAGTATCAGTGGACTGTGAATAGAAATTGTTACCTAATTTATTTTTATATTTCCAGATCCTAGCACAATGCCTGACCCATAACAAGTGCCTTAATACACGATTCCGGAATAGAGCAATCATTAGAATATTTATTTGGAAAGCTATTGGTTATGTGACAAATTACTTTCAGCAACTCTTCTGATCTTTGGTTCGCTCATCGGTTGAACAAAGATGAGAGTAAGTGCCATACCTATTAATGGAAGGATAACATGAAATGGGGCATGTGAGCCGCCTTTATAAATTGTTAAAGCAACCCGCATGTGCTACAAAGGTGTTTTAGACGGCGCAAGGGGTAGAGCTACTGAGAATGGTATTTTTATTGTAGCCTCTGCAATAAAGAGTAGATAGTAAATTTTCAAAACGTTTCAGTAAGATCTACAGTCCCTCTCAGGCTGTTCTTTCTCCCACAGAGGGATGGGCTTCTGCAGGGAATTAAACTGTGCCTAACTCCTTCTGGTTCCCTTAGATCCCTACGTGCCCATCTCTACTCCCTTCATGTCTCAGGCTGTGTAACTTGGTGATTGTGAAGCCATCATTAAGGTTTGCTGTGGAAGTTCTGGATAATTTTCTTGAAGCATTTGTTAAAATCATGCAAAACCTACTTCAACAAATCAACATTAAAATCCTAAATGGAACTAAAAGCTGTTTTACTTCACCTGGTCTAGCCAGGAAGCTATGAGTCAAGGCTCAAGTTCTCCCCTGCTTGGCTAACATTTTCATATGCCACTGATACAGCGTAGTGAGTGGTGTTGAGGTGCCGTATGTGTTGGCGTAATTATATATATACTGGCATAAGTTGTTTGATGCAATTTCTCAAACTTATTTAAATTTGTTCTCAGAAATGAAAATAGCTCATTAGCTTCCAAGAATACATTTGTAAGTCCTGGGAAACAATTTTTTTGGCATTTCAAATGGGACATATTAAGCTACCATCCTTGAGGTCTTTCTGAATTTCAGTTCCACAGATACTTATTTATGAAGTATCTGTATCCTTTACTGCCTCCATTTAAACCTTATCTCTAAATGCTGAAGGTCTTGGGGTTCAAAACTGTTTCCTCTTGTAGCTCTCTGTGTGTGTGAGCTGATCTCACCCAAACTTACAGCAATTTAAAAAATCACTCACTGATGATTCCCATATTTCTCCAGCTCAGTGTTATCTTCTGAGCAACAGATTGTACAATCCAACAGCCTTTCTGACATCCTACCGCTCTCCACATCCTGATGGGTCCTCAGCTCTCCAATATTTGTTCTTCCTCCATTGTTCAGTAATATTCATCCAGTTGCAAAAGCCAGACTTTGGGAGAGCGAGGTTCTTCTTAACACTTTCCCCCTCATCTCCTGCCTTGGATTGAACAATCTCTCCTCTCTCTTGGCTTGGATTAGATAATCTATCAGAAAATCTTGTCAGGTCTACCTCCAAAATTGTCTCAGCCCTGGCTATTTACCTTTATCCTCACTCCACCAATATAGCCAAAGCCGCTGCCACCATCTCTCACCTGAGCTCTCCACTCCATTATAGTCCATTCTCCACACAACTACCCCAGTGATCCTTATAAATCATAAATAAGATCAGCTGACTTCCCTGTTTAAAACCACCCAATAGCTTTAAATTAACATTCAGAAAAGATTCATAAAGCTGGCCATTCCACATTTATTTCACACCTGTATCTTTCTCACTCACTACGTTCTAGCCACATGGGAATTTTCTCAGTTTCTCTAATGAATCATGCTACACCCTGACACAGGACCTTTGCATGGGCTTCCTTCTCTGTGGACTAGCCATCCTGAGCCCACTTCATTACTTCTTATCATTCAGATCTTTCAGCTCAAACATTATTTCTACACCCTAGAATGTTAGCAGCATAAAGATAGGGACCTTGTCTATACTGTTTACTGATGTATCCCCATCACCTTGCACAGAACTGGCATATTCTATGCACTCAATAAATTTTGCACAATGAGTGAAAAACATAAAAGAAGAAAGACATGAATGAATGAATGAAAACTAGCTTAGGTCTGGTCCCTCATTTATACAGTCCTGTGACATCTTCCCTTTCTTTCATCCACACTTACCACAATTTACATTTTGTTAGATTATTTGTTGGATTTCATCTCCCCATCTAGACTCATGAGAGTAGGGACCAGGCATGGTTTTGCTTCCCATTTTATCTGCAGAGCCTAGCACATTCCAAGCACGTGGTGGGTGCTCACTACCTATTGGCTGCTGAATTTTCTGAACTTCTCCCACTCAGCCCTCGGCAGCCTTTGACACAGCTGAGCACACCATCCATCTTGAAACACTCTCTTCCTCTACTTCTGGACTCCAGCTCTTCCGCTTCCCCCTCTCTGGTCTCATTTTTCTCACTCTCATATGTGGGATCCTTTTCTTCTCTCAGTTCCTTAAAAGTTAGTGTTCCAACTGGGGAGATTCATACCATGGAATACTACTCAGCAATACAAAGGGACAAACTACTGATGCACACAAAAGCCTTGGGAGATATGAAGGGCATTAGACTGTGGGGGGTTTTGGGGATGATGAAGCTGTTGTGTATCCTGACTGTGGTGGTGGTTAGACACATCTATACATGTGATAAAATAATTGATGAAAGGTTCACAGGATGTCTCTGTACAAGTTTTGCAACGTCTATGTAAGTTAAAAATTATTTCAAAATAAAGGTTTTGGTTTTTTTTTTAAAGTATTTTCATGGCTCTGCGAGCACCTGCAGGCTCTCCCTGTGGGTTCTCAGCTGCTACTATGACTGTGGTCTCTGCACGGATGCTCCAGAGCTCCACGCCTCTTTCCTGGGCTCCCGTTTTGGACATACAAGTCATAGCAACCATACAGAGCTATCCATGCTGGTTGTGGGTAAATGGATCCATATATAGTGGTTATTTCTGTGATCACTAAATGAGAAAATTCTGTTTCTTTTCTATTTATGGAAACATTTTAATCTTGAAGGTTCTATACAAATTACTCACCTTTTTTTTCATCAAAGTCAGAAAGTATACCCTTGTGTCACAGTTTTCCTGTGTGATTTGCACAATGAACTCAACATTTTCCCATGGATTCTTTTGTATTTGCTTCCTTCTGGTTGCACCATGGAACTATTGTGTTACATTTACATTTGTATATGTGTGTGTATATGTATATATGTATAGATATATACCTAGACATTTCTATATCTTTAGAAAGGTAACGCTTCTGTTCAGCGACCTTGCTGCACTTTAAGTGGAAAGCAATCTTGATCTCCCCTTTCATTTTTCATGGTTTCCCACTGTGCCTAAAAATTGATTAAGAGAAACATTTCAGTGGAGGTCAAACATTGTTTGAATGTGTGGCAACTGGTTTCCCAGGGAAACAGCACATCAGTACTTGTAGCCTTTGGCAGCATCTCCATAATGACATCCAGACAACAGCCATAGCAGAATGTATGCTATAGAACAGGAGACTCAAAACGAACTCGGAGAAGGCCCTGTGAACAAGGTGAACCATCTCAAAAGATGAAGAAGTATTCTGCAAGAGTGGTGCCCTTAGCATCCTACAGTGTTTCTGAACACAACTCGCCCCTGTCGGGTGGTAAATGCTGTTCTCCTGGGCAAGAGCCCTTCTCTGCGTGGGAGTTCCCATGCTCTTCGGGCTCACTGTTCCATCACTGTGTTTATTCTCTGTAGAAATCCTTAAACTCTAGCTGAAATTATCTGTTGCCTACATGGAGTTTTTGCTTACATGATTAGTAGTTTGGAGATGAAAATTACCTTAGGGAAAATTTGTTAGACTCCCCCCAAAAGAAAACTTTGAAAAGTTGCTTAGACTTGACTTATTTAGGTATTAGTTTATTTGGAGCCTGAACTCTTATTACAGAGTTCTCTGTCTTTGACTTCCCTAATATTTCAGTAATTTACTTAGCTGCTGTTCTTTTAACAAGGTAGACAAGGAAAGAAGACAAAGGAAGACTTCTATATTAGAGTCCAGCACTTGAAAAATGAAGGAATACTGAAGGAATTGAATAAAATGTACGTTTCCCTACATGGTTGAATTGAGATCTTTTTCAGTCTAATCAACATTCCACGTGAGCATGGGTTGAGTCTAATTCTAAAGAATGAAGGGGAAGACAACACTAATTGTTTAAGATGAAACTGTCTGTCCTTTTGACAGACAGATGTTAACTAATACGTATCTTATAGACTAATACATTGAAGTCTGGTTTGGGTTTCTTTTTTAAAGGAAAAGAATTAAAATTCTCTCTTTTTTTTAAATTGAAGTATAGTTGATATACAATATTGTGTTAGTTTCTGGTGTACAACAAAGTGATTCAGATATATATATATATATATATATATATATATATATATATATATATGCTCTTTTTCATATTCTTTTCCATTATGGTTTATTACAGGATGTTGAATATAGTTCCCTGTGCTATACAATAGGACCTTTTTGTTTATCCATTCTATATATAATAGTTTGCATCTAAAATTCTCTCTTTACCAACACTACCTGTGTTAGTTTACACATCAGATTTTTAAGTTCTGAATTGGCAAGTTGATGAAATCTTAATTAAATTAGGGAATATTTTAGAATTACTATTACTAAGAACTGTTTCATAAATACTGTATTCAAGAATGAGTAGTAAGGTAATTTCTGTTATATTACTCCGTGGGTTCATCTGAGAGATTGCATATCTCACTTGTATTTCTGTGATGGATAACAATAAATGTTGAATTAATTAGGCAAAAAACTCAGCTAAACTGTAAATGTAATAGAGTAATATAAAGTTTTAACTAAAACTTTCTTCTTTTTTAAAAAGCAGCTGAATTATTTCAAGTAGATACAATTTCATAAGCAATTAGCTAACCAAGTTTTGCATGGCTCTGATATAAGGAATAAATGCTATGGCTAGTTAGCATATTAACTGTTGATATTTGACAGGTCGGTGAATGCTTACAGAGGGGTCTGACAGATTAAACATTCTTCCTCAATCTTATTTCTCTACTCCAAATGTGTTCACTAGATTCTTTCTGAGACTACAAAGATTTTAAACTCCAATCTGGCCTATGTCCAATTGATCCTAAAACATAAACTACTCAAGTACCAAATAATGGAGTTTTATGTCCATCCTAAAACAAGTTACAGGGCCTGAAGTCTTCCAGTATTTCCAATTGGCAAAGCTGGGAAAGTAAACACTACTTTGCAAACTGCTGATTTTACACACAGAAAGCTGTGTTTTATAAACCATATGTTGCATTTGCCTTTGGATGGGCTTGTGATGTAATTTGCTGTAACGTAGAGGAATAAGAAGGGGAGCATTTGCAGACTGCATTGTCACACTGTCTATTCTCTTACCTTTAGCAAGGAAGCCCCACCTTACATTTCCAGGGGATAAAAACCTTATATTTTTCTTTAAAAGATTTCAAAGAGGAGAGAGTTCTACAGTCCTTTTTAGAAAAACCACTTTACTGATTATCAGTCCTTACTGTTTGGAATTCCTTCCTTAAATTGGCTTAATGTTAACTAAAATCTTTCCTGCCACATTTTAAGTTGATATTCTTGCCTAGAGAACACATTCAGTTTGTATATGAGTATGAAATTCTACCTCCATTTCACTTCTTTTTTAAAAAATTTGAAGTATAGTTGATTTACAATGTTGTGCAAATTTCTGCTGTACAGCAAAGTGACTCAGTTATACATATATATACATTCTTTTTCATATTCTTTTCCATTATGGTTATCACAGGATAGTGAATATAGTTCCCTGTGCTATACAGTAGGGCCTTGTTTATCCATCCTATATATAATAGTTTGCATCTGCTAATCCCAAACTCCCAATCCTTCCCTCCCTCTTGGCAACTGCAAGTCTGTTCTCTATGTCTGTGGGTCTGTTTCTGTTTCATAGATATGTTCACTTGGGCCATATTTTAGAGTCCACATATAAGTGATTTCATGTGGTATTTGTCTTTCTCTTTCTTACTTCACTTGGGATGATAATCTCTGGGTCCATCCATCTTGCTGCAAATGGCATTATTTCATTCTTTTTATGGCTGAGTAATATCCCATTGTATACAGATACCACATCTTCTTTATTCATTCATCTGTCAATGGACATTTACTACCTCCATTTCTTAAACCACAAATGGAATAATTCATGTTTGAAGATCTCTAAAGTTCTATCCAGCTATATTAGTCCTATTAGCAATCACTGCCATCCTACAGAGTGATGGTTCTTGAACTTTTGGGAGACGTAGTTTCCTTGTTAAGTAGCCAGTTACAGGCTATGGAACATCTCCCCAGTAAAATGTACATACACACAACATTTGGGGGCCTCCTAAAGTCCCCTGATGTCCCTGGACCCTGGATAAAGAGCCCCTGACAGAGCACAGACATCTTTTTAGGTGTGAATTCAGATGTGAGTTGTAAAGAATAGAGGCATTACTGAGAATTTATGCATGACAGGATCCTTTAAATCAAATATACAAAGTCTTTTAACATTTTATTTTAAAATTTTGGTCACATGATCAATCTGTTTTACTCATGTCCTAATAATGATCTCTAAATGTCAGATAGAAACATGCAGGGCTAGTTTTAAATTTTCTCTTGGATCCCACTTGATATGACTTTATTACTGAAATGTAAAAAGCAAATAAATCTCATCATAAGACAGCATCATTATTTACCCCAAGGACAAGCAGACTCTACCACATATGGATGGCATCTTCAAAGTCCTTTCTGTTGCCTACACATCAGTTAAAAGTTTATTTTCATTTTTGGATAACAAACATTTAACTTTCAAAAAAAAAAACCAAACAACATTATTATGATCTGTAAGTGGCATTCAGTGTGGCCCAGCTTCCCTACCATGCTGCTTGGCGAACTCCTCCTCTTAGGCTCCTGATTGTCTGAGCCCCCAAGCCTGGTTAGATGCCTCTGCCATTGCTCTTACAGACCCAGTCTCCTTCTCCCATCACAGTGCTTATCTGTACTATTGCAACTGCCCATTTTCTCATCTATATTCCCCCCAAATACTTTAAACTCAGTGAGGGAGCAACATTCTCACTCACAGTTATTTTCCCAGCACTTAAGATAGTGCCTAACACATTCAGGGTGTTAAGTAAATGGTCATTGAGTGAATGCGTGAACAAGTGCACAACACATTGTGTATTAAAGATATTTCTGATCTGGTGGCTCTGTCATACTTTTTAAAAGAATAAGTGCAGTTATAATGAGCTCAGGTTTCCAGTATGGGATTTCCCTGCCTGGAAGTCTGACCTGTAAGTCAGCATCAGAAAGCTGATAGTCAATCAATTATCTGTTTTTGTAAATCATAGAAGATCGCGTTTTCATAGTGTGCAAACAATGGCTGTGGCTCCGGTTGGGGAAGAGAGAAAGGGTAAAGGGAAAAAAGAAAAGGGACTAAGGCTAAACCAGATATAGCCAGAGGGGAGTGGACAAGACTGACCTAAGTGGAGCAGAATTAACCAAAAGGGATCCTTGTTCTTATCTAAGATGAGGGTGGGGCTTCAGATGAGGGGTAGGGGGACAGGGGATATGTGGGCAAAGGAGAGGCAGGGAAGCAAGGATGGTCCAAAGCAGCAACTGTAGGGAATGGGATTCGAGATGAACAGCAAATACCAAGAGCAGACATGAGAGGTGGAGCCCAGGGAAATGCCCAGATGCAGGGGCACACAGCAGGGTCTCTTCTGAGGAGAGGCAGCCAGCCCACTAGGTTCACCCACTTCCCTGGAAGGTTGATCTTCTGGGGATGCTTAACTCTGCCTGTCTTCTCAGAGAATACTTGGTGTTTTTAACCGAAAGGGGCGAGAATCTTCTTAGTGTGCTTTTTCACAGGAAAAGTATATACATCACAGTGTTCAAACGTTCACACATTGGAGTGTCACCCAAGGAGGCTTTTAGTCATCACACTTCGATAAGTAAGCCTGGTAGCCCACTTGACCTCAAACTAGTGGGTCTGCAGTACTTCCCCTTCATGATTCTGTAAAATTATTTTCTTGCCTCCACACTAAGAGGGTACATGGTATGAGAAGTCTCATGGTGGTTGCTCTGAGTAGATCAAGAGAAATCCTATTAAAATAAGAGAATGGGTACAAGCTACAGTTTGGAAAGACAAAAAAGTTTTAGAGATGGATGGTAGTGATGGTTGAACAACAACATGAATGCTCTTATTGCCACTGAACTGTACAGTTAAAAATGGTTAAAATGGTAAATTTTATGTTATATCACAATGAAAAAATATAAGACAATAACAATAAGAACTTGATCTGAGGAAATGGTAGGTGCTTCCCAGTTTTAAATATAGAAAATCAAGAGACAGTAACAAAAGGAATATTCAGGGTCAGATGCTCAGTCAGGAGTTAAACTGGCCACTAAGTGCTGGGAATTCTGGTTTCTGGTACAATGTTCTTTTCAGGCAAAACTCCAAATCCAACCCTATCCCTTCACCATGCATAACTGAGATTCTATAAGCCTCATAATGTTCTTTCATAAAGAGGATCAATTTCACAATGTGTGCAGCAGATTTTCAAAACTACGTCCTTTGATAAGTTCATCATATATCCTATTGAATTTTCTCTTGAAAATACATTCCTTAAAGTAGCATTTAACTCTACCGATATGAGCAGTTTTTATCTTTAAAAGGAAAGTTTCTGTTTCTTGTTCTTTCAGGGATTCTCACTTAGATTTTTTACTCCAGGAAAAGTTCCGAATGCATTGATATTTCCTGAAAAATATTCTTCCATGTGTCTAGGTATAATCCTGAAAATCCCTTCCCTAGAAGAAACGTAGGGCTATTTCTCAAATGTTGTGGCGATGCTCAGGGAAGATAAGTTTTTAGAGAGGTGAGGTGAAGATCCATTTTGGGGTCATAAGCAAAGGCTATGATTTGAACTTGAACTTACCTGGAAACAGAGTGCTTCTTGTTAAGAAGTCACAAGATCTTCATAAAATTTAAAATTTGTACACTGAAAATTTCCACAGAATGTCTAGTCCCACTTTCTCACATTTTATAGAGGAGAACACCCAAGTCTAGGAAGGTTGAGTGACTCGCCAACGTCCCCCCGCCTCCTCCCTTCATGCTGCTTTACAAACCCTTCTTATGCACTTGTTTACAACGGGAATCATGCTCCTGAATGGCTGAAACACCACCCGGAAGACATTATGGGGAGCTCTCTGTTCCGAAATCTTGACCATCACTCCCCTTTTCAGAGAGAGAGAGAGAAGAGGGAAATCAGATGGCATTTTCCTCTGCTGTGACAGCTCACCTCTTTATTAAAATGATTCCCTGAGGGAGAATTCAATGCCCACCCCACACACACACACTATTTTTTGTGTGTGTCATTCAAGGATTTCCCCTTGGTTTATTTTTTTTTTTATTGGCAGATAATTGCTTGACAATGTTGTCTCATACTTTTAACTGTGTTTACTTCAATTCCTTTTTCAACTTGTTGTTAGAGTTTTTATTGCAATCCCTGTTTTTCCGCTTCTCATTCATGCTATTTTTTCAGTTTCCTATTCCTTAGGAAATAGCCACTGTACACTTTTTTTGTATTTATTACTATTATTAACATATTACATAGCACATATTGAGAGGTAGTCAGTGGCTACCACAAATATCTCCCAAAAATTAAGACTAAGAAGAAGATAGATTTATTATTCTATTTTTTCATAGTTTTTGTTTTTGTTTTTTCTGTGTTTTTTTTTTAACATCTTTATTGGAGTATACTTGCTTTACAATGGTGTGTTAGTTTCTGCTTTATAACAAGGTGAATCAGTTATACATATACATATGTTCCCATATCTGTTCCCTTTTGCATCTCTCTCCCTCCCACCCTCCCTATCCCACCCCTCTAGGTGGTCACAAAGCACCGAGCTGATCTCCCTGTGCTCTGCAGCTGCTTCCCACTGGCTACCTATTTTACGTTTGGTAGTGTATATATGTCCATTACACTCTCTCACTTTGTCACAGTTTACCCTTCACCCTACCCATATACTCAAGTCCATTCTCTAGTAGGTCTGTGTCTTTATTCCCATCTTACCTCTAGGTTCTTCATGATATGTTTTTATTTCTTAGATTCCATATATATGTGTTAGCATACAGTATTTGTCCTTCTCTTTCTGAATTACTTCACTCTGTATGACAGACTATAGGTCCATCCACCTCACTACAAATAACTCAATTTTGTTTCTTTTTATGGCTGAGTAATATTCTATTGTATATATGTGCCACATCTTCTTTATCCATTCATCTAATGATGGACACTTAGGTTGCTTCCATCACCTGGCTATTGTAAATAGAGCTGCAATGAACATTTTGGTACATGACTCTTTTTGAATTATGGTTTTCTCAGAGTATATGCCCAGTAGTGGGATTTCTGGGTCATATGGTAGTTCTGTGTTTAGTTTTTTAAGAAACCTCCATACTGTTCTCCATAGTGGCTGTACCAATTAACATTCCCACCAGCAGTGCAAGAGTGTTCCCTTTTCTCCACACCCTCTCCAGCATTTATTGTTTCTAGATTTTTTGATGATGGCCATTCTGACTGGTGTGAGATGGTATCTCATTGTAGTTTTGATTTGCATTTCTCTAATGATTAATGATGTTGAGCATTCTTTAATGTGTTTGTTGGCAATCTGTATATATTCTTTGGAGAAATGTCTATTTAGGTCTTCTGCCCATTTTTGGATTGCGTTGTTTGTTTTTTTGTTATTGAGCTGCATGAGCTGCTTATAAATTTTGGAGATTAATCCTTTGTCAGTTGCTTCATTTGCAAATATTTCCTCCCATTCTGAGGGTTATCGTTTGTTCTTCTTTATGGTTTCCTTTGCTGCGCAAAACCTGTGAAGTTTCATTAGGTCCCATTTGTTTATTTTTGTTTTTATTTCCATTTCTCCAGGAGGTGGGTCAAAAAGGATCATGCTGTGATTTAGGTCATAGAGTGTTCTGCCTATGTTTTCCTCTAAGAGTTTGATAGTTTTTGGCCTTACATTTAGGTCTTTAATCCATTTTGAGCTTATTTTTGTGTATGGTGCTGGGAGTGATATAATCTCATACTTTTACATGTACCTGTCCAGTTTTCCCAGCACCACTTATTGAAGAGGCTGTCCTTTCTCCACTGTATTTTCCTGCCTCTTTTATCAGATATAAGGTGACCATATGTGTGTGGGTTTATCTCTGGGCTTTCTATCCTGTTCCATTGATCTATATTTCTGTTTTGTGCCAGTACCATACTGTCTTGATTACTGTGGCTTTGTACTATAGTCTGAAGTCAGGGAGCCTGATTCCTCCAGCTCCGTTTTTCTTTCCCAAGATTGCTTTGGCTATTTGGGGTCTTTTGTGTTTCCATACAAATTGTGAAATTTTTTGTTCTACTTCTGTGAAAAATGCCCATGGTAGTTTGATAGGGATTGCATTCAATCTGTAGATTGCTTTGGGTAGTAGAGTCATTTTCACAATGTTGATTCTTCCAATCCAAAAACATGGTATATCTCTCCATCTATTTGTATCATCTTTAATTTCTTTCATCAGTGTCTTACAATTTTCTGCATACAGGTCTTTTGTCTCCTTAGGTAAGTTTATGCCTAGATATTTTATTCTTTTTGTTGCAATGGTAAATGGGAGTGTTTTCTTAATTTCACTTTCAGATTTTTCATCCTTAGTGTATAGGAATGCCAGAGATTTCTGTGCATTAATTTTGTATCCTGCTACTTTACCAAATTCATTGATTAGCTCTAGCAGTTTTCTGGTAGCATCTTTAGGATTCTCCATGTACGTATCATGTCATCTGCAAACAGTGACAGCTTTACTTCTTCTTTTCTGATTTGGATTCCTTTTATTTCCTTTTCTTCTCTGATTGCTGTGGCTAACACTCCCAAAACTATGTTGAATAAGAGTGGTGAGAGTGGGCAACGTTGTCTTTTTCCTGATCTTACTGGAAATGCTTTCAGTTTTTCACCATTGAGGATGATATTGCCTGTGGGTTTGTCATATATGGCCTTTATTATGTTGAGGAAAGTGCCCTCTATGCCTACTTTCTGCAGAGTTTTTATCATAAATGGGTGTTGAATTTTGTTGAAAGCTTTCTCTGCATCTATTGAGATGATCATATGGTTTTTCTCCTTCAATTTGTTAATATGGTGTATCACGTTGATTGATTTGCGTATATTGAAGAATCCTTGCATTCCTGGAATAAACCCCACTTGATCATGGTGTATGATCCTTTTAATGTGCTGTTGGATTCTGTTTGCTAGTGTGTGTGTGTGTGTGTGTGTGTATATATATATATATATATATTTTTTTTTTTTTTTTTTTTTTGCCATACATGGGCTTCTCACCGTTGTGGCCTCTCCCATTGTGGAGCACAGGCTCCGGACGCGCAGGCTCAGCGGCCATGGCTCACGGGCCCAGCCACTCCGCAACATATGGGATCCTCCCAGACTGGTGCACAAACCCGCGTCCACTGCATCAGCAGGCAGACTCCCAACCACTACGCCACCAGGGAAGCCCTGTTTGCTAGTATTTCGTTGAGGATTTTTGCATCTATGTTCATCAGTGATATTGGCCTGTAGTATTCTTTCTTCGTGACATCTTTGTCTGGTTTTGGTATCAGGGTGATGGTGGTCTCATAGAATGAGTTTGGGAGTGTTCCTACCTCTGCTATATTTTGGAAGAGTTTGAGAAGGATAGGTGTTAGCTCTTCTCTAAATGTTTCATAGAATTCGCCTGTGAAGCCATCTGGTCCTGGGCTTTTGTTTGTTGGAAGATTTTTAATCACAGTTTCAATTTCAGTTCTTGTGATTGGTCTGTTCATATTTTCTATTTCTTCCTGATTCAGTCTTGGCAGGTTGTGCATTTCTAAGAATTTGTCCATTTCTTCCAGGTTGTCCATTTTATTGGCATAGAGTTGCGTGTAGTAATCTCTCATGATCTTTTGTATTTCTGCAGTGTTGGTTGTTCTCATTTTTCATTTCTAATTCTAAGATTTGAGTCTAATCCCTTTTTTTCTTTATAAGTCTGGCTAATGGTTTATCAATTTTGTTTATCTTCTCAAAGAACCAGCTTTTACTTTTATTGTTCTTTGCTATCCTTTCCTTCATTTCTTTTTCATTTATTTCTGATCTGATCTTTATGATTTTTTTCCTTCTGCTAAGTTTGGGTTTTTTGGTTCTTCTTTCTCTAATTGCTTTAGGTGCAAGTTTAGGTTGTTTATTCAAGATGTTTCCTGTTTCTTAAGGTAGGATCGTATTGCTATAAACTTCGCTCTTAGAACTGCGTTTGCTGTGTCCCTTGGTTTTGGGTCGTCGTGTCTCCATTGTCATTTGTTTCTAGGTATTTTTTGATTTCCTCTTTGATTTTTTCAGTGATCACTTCGTTATTAAGTAGTGTATTGTTTAGCCTCCACGTGTTTGTATTTTTTACAGATCTTTTCTTGTAATTGATATGTTGTCTCATAGTGTTGTGGTCGGAAAAGATACTTGATATGATTTCAATTTTCTTCAATTTACCAAGGCTTGATTTGTGACCCAAGATATGATGTATCCTGGAGAATGTTCCATGAGCACTTAAGAAAAATGTGCATTCTGTTGTTTTTGGTTGGAATGTCCTATAAATATCAATTAAGTCCATCTTGTTTAATGTATCATTTAAAGCTTGTGTTTCCTTATTTATTTTCATTTTGGATGATCTGTCCATTGGTGAAAATGGGGTGTTAAAGTCCCCTGCTATGAATGTGTCACTGTCAGTTTCCCCTGTTAAGGCTGTTAGTATTTGCCTTATGTATTGAGGTGCTCCTATGTTGGGTGCATAAATATTTACAATTGTTATATCTTCTTATTGGATCAATCACTTGATAATTATGTAGTGTCCTTCTTTGTCTCTTTTAATAGTCTTTATTTTAAAATCTATTTTGACTTATATGAGAATTGCTACTCCAACTTTGTTTTGATTTCCATTTGCATGGAATATCGTTTTCCATCCCCTCACTTTCAGTCTGTATGTGTCCCTAGGTTTGAAGTGGGTCTCTTGTAGACAGCATATATATGGATCTTGTTTCTGTTTCCACTCAGCCAGTTGTGCCTTTTGGTGGGAGCATTTAATCCATTTACATTTAAGGTAATTATCAATATATATGTTCCTATTCCCATTTTCTTAATTGTTTTTGGTTTTTTATTGTAGGTCTTTTCCTTCTTTTGTGTTTCCTGCCTAGAGAAGTTCCTTTAGCATTTGTTGTAAAGCTGGTTTGGTGGTGCTGAACTCTCTCAGCTTTTGCTTGTCTGTAAAGGTTTTAATTTCTCCATCATATCTGAATGAGATCCTTGCTGGGTAAAGTAA
This sequence comes from Leucopleurus acutus, assembly GCF_964270905.1. Classification (NCBI taxonomy): domain Eukaryota; kingdom Metazoa; phylum Chordata; class Mammalia; order Artiodactyla; family Delphinidae; genus Leucopleurus; species Leucopleurus acutus. The sequence goes on from NC_139142.1 coordinate 42,996,706, forward strand.
TCTTGGTTGTATCTTTTTCTCTTTCATCACTTTAAATATGTCCTGCCAGTTCCTTCTGGCTTGCAGAGTTTCTGCTGAATGATCAGCTGTTAACCTTATGTGGATTCCCTTGTGTGTTATTTGTTGTTTTTCCCTTGCTGCTTTTAATATGTTTTCTTTGTATTTAATTTTTGATAGTTTGATTAATATGTGTCTTGGCGTGTTTCTCCTTGGATTTACCCTGTATGGGACTCCCTGAGCTTCCTGGATTTGGTTAACTATTTCCTTTCCCATCTTAGGGAAGTTTTCAACTATAATCTCTTCAAATATTTTCTCAGTCCCTTTCTTTTTCTCTTCTTCTTCTGGGACCCCTATAATTCAAATGTTGTTGCATTTAATGTTGTTCAGAGGTCTCTGAGACTGTCCTCAGTTCTTTTCATTCTTTTTTCTTTATTCTGCTCTGCAATAGTTATTTCCACTATTTTATCTTCCAGGTCACTTACCCGTTCTTCTGCTGCAGTTATTCTGCTATTCATCCCTTCTAGAGTATTTTTAATTTCATTTATTGTGTTGTTCATCGTTGCTTGTTTCCTCTTTATTTCTTCTAGGTCCTTGTTAAATGTTTCTTGCATTTTCTCTATTCTATTTCCAAGATTTTGGATCATCTTTACTATCATTATTCTGAATTCTTTTTCAGGTAGACTGCCTATTTCCTCTTCATTTGTTAGGTGTGGTGGTTTTTTACCTTGCTCCTTCAACTACTGTGTATTTTTCTGTCTTCTCATTTTGCTTATCTTACTGTGTTTGGGGTCTCCTTTTTGCAGGCTGCAGGTGTGTAGTTCCCGTTGTTTTTGGTGTCTGTCCCCAGTGGCTAAAGTCGGTTCAGTGGGTTGTGTAGGCTTCCTGGTGGAGGGGACTAGTGCCTGTGTTCTGGTGGATGAGGCTGGATCTTGTCTTTCTGGTGGGCAGGTCCACGTCTGGTGGTGTGTTTTGGGGTGTCTGTGGCCTTATTATGATTTTAGGCAGCCTCTCTGCTAATGGGTAGGGTTGTGTTCCTGTCTTGCTAGTTTTTTGGCATAGGGTGTCCAGCACTGTAGCTTGCTGGTTGTTGAGTGAAGCTGGGTGTTGGTGTTGAGATGGAGATCTCTGGGAGATTTTCGCTGTTTGATATTACATGGAGCTGGGAGGTCTCTTGTGGACCAGTGTCCTGAAGGGGGCTGTCCCATGTCAGAGGCACAGCACAGACTCCTGGCTGGAGTACCAAGAACTTTTCATCCACATGGCTCAGAATAAAAGGGAGAAAGAGTAGAAAGAAAGAAAGAGGATAAAATAAAATAAAGTAAGATAAAATAAAATAAAGTTATTAAAATAAGAAATAAAAGATAACTATTAAGAAAAATAAATGTTTTTAAAGTAAAAAACAAAACAATAAAAAACGGACAGACAGAACCCTAGGACAATTGGTGAAAGCAAAGCTATACAGACAAAATCTCACATAGAAGCATACAGATACACACTCATAAAAAGAGAAAAAGGGGAAAAAGTAATATATCTTGCTCTCAAAGTCCACCTCCTGAATTTGGGATGATTCATTGTCTATTCAGGTATTCCACAGATGCAGGGTACATCAAGTTGATTGTGGAGCTTTAATCCGATGCTTCTGAGGCTGCTGGGAGAGATTTCCCTTTCTCTTCTTTGTTCTCACAGCTCCCAGGGTCTCAGCTTTGGATTTGGCCCCGCCTCTGCGTGTAGGTCGCCTGAGGGCGTGTGTTCTTCGCTCAGACAGGACTAGGTTAAAGGAGCAGCTGATTGGGGGGCTCTGGCTCACTCAAGCCAGGGGGAGGGTGGGGTACGGAGTGCGGGGCAAGCCTGTGGTGGCAGAGGCCAGCGTGACGGTGCACCAGCCTGAGGCGCGCCGTGCGTTCTCCCGGGGAAGTTGTCCCTGGATCCCGGGACCCTGGCAGTGGCGGGCTGCACAGGCTCCCCGGAAGGGAGGTGTGGAGAGTGACCTGTGCTCGCACACAGGCTTCTTGGTGGCGGCAGCAGCAGCCTTAGCGTCTCATGCTCGCCTCTGGGGTCCACGCTGATAGCCGCGGCTCACGCCCTTCTCTGGAGCTCCTTTAAGCGGCACTCTTAATCTCCTCTCCTTGCACACTGGGAAACAAAGAGGGAAGAAAAAGTCTCTTGCCTCTTCAGCAGGTGCAGACTTTTCCCCGGACTCCCTCCTGGCTAGCTGTGGTGCACTAACCCCTTCAGGCTGTGTTCACGCTGCCAACTCCTGTCCTCTCCCTGCGCTCCGACCGAAGCCCGAGCCTCAGCTCGCAGCCCCGCCCGCCCCGGCGGGTGAGCAGACAAGCCTCTCGGGCTGGTGAGTGCCGTTCGGCCCTGATCCTCTGTGCGGGAATCTCTCCGCTTTGCCCTCCGCACCCCTGTTGCTGTGCTCTCCTCCGCGGCTCCGAAGCTTCCCCCTCCGCCACCTGCAGTCTCCGCCAGCGAAGGGGCTTCTAGTGTCTGGAAACCGTTCCTCCTTCACAGCTCCCTCCCACTGGTGCAGGACCCGTCCCTATTCTTTTGTTTGTTTTTTCTTTTGCCCTACCCAGGTACGTGGGGGGTTTCTTGCCTTTTGGGAGGTCTGAGGTCTTCTGCCAGCCTTCAGTGGGTGTTCTGTAGGAGTTGTTCCTCGTGTAGATGTATTTCTGATGTATCTGTGGGGAGGAAGATGATCTCCACGTCTTACTCTTCTGCCATCCTCCCCCTCTCCGCCGCTGTACTCTTGAAGCCCACACTTTGTGAGGTAAAAGTAGTTTGTCACCGTTGATAGGCCAGAAATTGATGCTAATTCCTTTATCAAAGAAGGCAGTCCTAAGGTTTGATAGGAAATTAAGTCTTTGGGAAATACACAAACGTTACCCTCAGGATCCCCTCTAATAATTATCTACAACTTCTTCCTCTTCCTTAAATTTAATCTACTTTTCCTCAACCACAAACTTTCAATATAAATAGTAAAACTGTTTTAGTCAATGTCTCTTGTTATGCTTAATGAGTGTGCTTCCGTACTGCAAATGTACAGTATTTTAGCAATATTATGCACTAAAAATGGAATTTTTGTACCAATCTGCGGTCAAACCACAATTTATAATTTTGTTTACATGGGTAAATGCATTTAGAGTTGGGAAAAACTGCAGTTTATGAGTCAGACTCTCTCTATAGTATATGCCTTGGGTTTAAGTAAAATTCAGTCAGTAAATACGTTCTGAGAGCCTTGGAGAGAAAAGATCACTTTTTCAAGAGCATAGCACTGGTGAGAAGCAGAGCTGATGGTCCAGCTTAGGATGTCTGACTTCCAGTCTGGGCTCTTTCCCTCGTGCTGTGTGCTGTGGTGCAGAAAATATGCACTAAGGAGACCGTGCCAAACTGGACCTTAGAAAACCCTTGGAAGCTGTGCTGTCAGCAGCTTCCAGGAAAGATAAGAATTTGTGCTAAATATCAGGTGGGAAAAAATTCCTTCTGACTACTGCTATATTGGAAATGCTTCTTTTTTTTTAACATCTTTATTGGAGTATAATTGCTTTACAATGGTGTTAGTTTCTTCTTTATAACAAAGTGAATCAGCTATACATATACATGCATCCCCATATCTCCTCCCTCTTGCGTCTCCCTCCCACCCTCCTATCCCACCCCTCTAGATGGTCACAAAGCACTGAGCTGATCTCCCTGTGCTATGTGGCTACTTCCCACTAGCTATCTATTTTACATTTTGTAGTGTATATATGTCCATGCCTCTCTCTTACTTCGTCGCAGCTTACCCTTCCCCCTCCCTGTGTCCTCAAGTCCATTCTCTACGTCGGTGTCTTTATTCCTGTCTTGCCCCTAGGTTCTTCAGAAACTTTTTTTTTTTTTTAGATTCCATATATATGTGTTAGCATACAGTATTTGTTTTTCTCTTCCTGACTTACTTCACTCTCTATGACAGACTCTAGCTCCATCCACCACACTACAAATAACTCAATTTCCTTTCTTTCTATGGCTGAGTAATATCCCATTGTATATATGTGCCACACCTTCTTTATCCATTCATCTGTCGCTGGACACTTAGGTTGCTTCCATGTCCTGGCTATTGTAAATAGAGCTGCAATGAACACTGTTGTACATGACTCTTTATAATTATGGTTATATCAGGGTATACGCCCAGTAGTGGGATTGCTGGGTCATATGGTAGTTCTATTTTTAGTTTTTTAAGGAACCTCCATACTGTTCTCCATTGTGGCAGTATCAATTTACATTCCCACCGTCAATGCAAGAGGGTTCCCTTTTCTGCACACCCTCCCCAGCATTAATTGTTTGTAGATTTTTTGATGATGTCCATTCTGACTGGTGTGAGGTGATACCTCATTGTAGTTTTTTTTTTTAAACATCTTTCTTGGAGTATAATTGCTTTACAATGGTGTGTTAGTTTCTGCTTTATAACAAAGTGAATCAGTTATACATATACATACATCCCCAAATCTCTTCCCTCTTGCATCTCCCTCCCTCGCACCCTCCCTATCCCACCCCTCTAGGTGGTCACAAAGAACCGAGCTAATCTCCCTGTGCTATGCGGCTGCTTCCCACTAGCTATCTATTTTATGTTTTGTAGTGTATATATGTCCATGCCACACTCTCACTTTGTCGCAGCTTACACTTCCCCCTCCCCGTGTCCTCAAGTCCATTCTCTAATAGGTCTGTGTCTTTTTTCCCAACTTGCCCCTAGGTTCTTCATGACCTATTTTTTTTCTTAGAGTCCATATATATGTGTTAGCATACGATATTTGTTTTTCTCTTTCTGACTTACTTCACTTTGTATGACAGACTCTAGATGCATCCACCTCACTACAAATAAGTCAATTTCGTTTCTTTTTATGGCTGAGTAATATTCCATTGTATATATGTGCCACATCTTCTTTATCCATTCATCCGTTATGGACACTTAGGTTGCTTCCATGTCCTGGCTATTGTAAATAGAGCTGCAGTGAACATAGTGGTACCTGATTCTTTTTGAATTATGGTTTTCTCTGGGTATATGTCCAGTAGTGGGATTGCTGGGTCGTATGGTAGTTCTATTTTTAGGTTTTTTTTTTTTTTTTTTTTTTGCGGTACGCGGGCCTCTCACTGCTGTGGCCTCTCCCGCTGCGGAGCACAGGCTCCGGACGCGCAGGCTCAGCAGCCATGGCTCACGAGCCCAGCCGCTCCGCGGCATGTGGGATCCTCCCGGACCGGGCACGAACCCGCGTCCCCTGCATCGGCAGGCGGACTCTCAACCACTGCGCCACCAGGGAAGCCCTATTTTTAGTTTTTTAAGGAACCTCCATACTGTTTTCCATAGTGGCTGTATCAACATACATTCCCACCAACAGTGCAAGAGGGTTCCCTTTTCTCCACACCCTCTCCAGCATTTATTGTTTGTAGAGTTTTTGATGCTGGCCATTCTGACCAGTGTGAGATGATATCTCATTGTAGTTTTGATTTGCATTTCTCTAATGATTAATGATGTTCAGCGTTCCTTCATGTGTTTGTTGGCAATCTGTATATATTCTTTGGAGAAATGTCTATTTAGGTCTTCTGCCCATTTTTGGATTGCGTTGTTTGTTTTTTTGATATTGAGCTGCATGAGATGCTTGGAAATTTTGGAGATTAATCCTTTGTCAGTTGCTTCATTTGCAAATATTTCCTCCCATTCTGAGGGTTGCCTTTTGGCCTTGTTTATGGTTTCCTTTGCTGTGCAAAAGCTTTGAAGTTTCATTAGGTCCCATTTGTTTATTTTTATTTCCAATTCTCCAGGAGGTGGGTCAAAAAGGATCTTGCTGTGATTTAGGTCATAGAGTGTTCTGCCTATGTTTTCCTCCAAGAATTTGATAGTGTCTGACCTTACACTTAGGTCTTTAATCCATTTTGAGTTTATTTTTGTGTATGGTGTTAGGGAGTGTTCTAATTTCATTTTTTTACTTGTAGCTGTCCAGTTTTCCCAGCACCACTTATTGAAGATTTTCTCTTTTCTCCATTGTATATTTTTGCCTCCTTTATCAAAGATGAGGTGACCATATGTGCCTGGGTTTATCTCTGGGTTTTCTATCCTTTTCCATTGATCTATATTTCTGTTTTTGTGCCAGTACCATACTGTCTTGATTACTGTAGCTTTGTGGTCTAGTACGAAGTCTGGGAGCCAAATTCCTCCAGCTCCATTTTTCTTTCCCAAGATTGCTTTGGCTATTCGGGGTCTTTTGTATTTCCATACAAATTGTAAATTTTTTGGTTGTAGTTCTGTGAAAAATGCCAGTTGTAGTTTGACAGGGATTGCATTGAATCTGTAGATTGCTTTGGGTAGTAGAGTCATTTTCACAATGTTGATTCTTCAAATCCAAAAACATGGTGTATCTCTCCATCTATTTGTAACATCTTTAATTTCTTTCATCAGTGTCTTATAATTTTCTGCATACAGGTCTTTTGTCTCCTTAGGTAGGTTTATTCCTAGATATTTTATTCTTTTTGTTGCAGTGGTAAATGGGAGAGTTTCCTTGACTTCTGTTTCAGATTTTTCATCATTAGTGTATAGGAATGCAAGAGACGTCTGTGCATTAATTTTGTATCCTGCTACTTTACCAAATTCATTGATTAGCTCTAGCAGTTTTCTGGTAGCATCTTTAGGATTCTCCATGTACGTATCATGTCATCTGCAAACAGTGACAGGTTTACTTCTTTTCTGTTTTGGATTCCTTTTATTTCCTTTTCTTCGCTGATTGTTGTGGCTAACACTCCCAAAACTATGTTGAATAAGAGTGGTGAGAGTGGGCAACGTTGTCTTTTTCCTGATCTTACTGGAAATGCTTTCAGTTTTTCACCATTGAGGATGATGTTGGCTCTAGATTTGTCATATATGGTCTTTATTATGTTGAGGAAAGTGCCCTCTATGCCTACTTTCTGCAGGGTTGTTATCATAAATGGGTGTTGAATTTTGTTGAAAGCTTTCTCTGCATCTATTGAGATGATCATATGGTTTTTCTCCTTCAATTTGTTAATATGGTGTATCACGTTGATTGATTTGCGTGTATTGAAGAATCCTTGCATTCCTGGAATAAACCCCACTTGATCGTGGTGTATGATCCTTTTAATGTGCTGTTGGATTCTATTTGCTAGTGTGTGTCTCTCTCTATATATAAATATATATATAAATATATATATTTTTATATATATATATATTTTTTTTTTTTGAGGTACGCAGGCCTCTCACTGTTGTGGCCTCTCCCATTGTGGAGCACAGGCTCTGGACATGCAGGCTCAGCGGCCATGGCTCACAGGCCCAGCCGCTCCATGGCATGTGGGATCCTCCTGGACCGGTGCACGAACCCGCGTCCGCTGCATCAGCAGGCAGACTCCCAACCACTGCTCCACCAGGGAAGCCCTGTTTGCTAGTATTTCATTGAGGATTTTTGCATCTATGTTCATCAGTGATAATGGCCTGTATTATTCTTTCTTTGTGACATCTTTGTCTGGTTTCGGTATCAGGGTGATGGTGGCCTCGTAGAATGAGTTTTGGAGTGTTCCTCCCTCTGCTATATGTTGGAAGAGTTTGAGAAGGATAGGTGTTAGCTTTTCTCTAAATGTTTCATAGAATTCTCCTGTGAAGCCATCTGGTCCTGGGCTTTTGTTTGTTGGAAGATTTTTAATCACAGTTTCAATTTCAGTGCTTGTGATTGGTCTGTTCATATTTTCTATTTCTTCCTGATTCAGTCTTGGCAGGTTGTGCATTTCTAAGAATTTGTCCATTTCTTCCAGGTTGTCCATTTTATTAGCATAGAGTTGCTTGTAGTAATCTCTCATGATCTTTTGTATTTCTGCAGTGTTGGTTGTTACTTCTCCTTTTTCATTTCTAATTCTATTGATTTGAGTCTTCTCTCTTTTTTTCTTGATGAGTCTGGCTAATGGTTTATCAATTTTGTTTAACTTCTCAAAGAACCCACTTTTAATTTTATTGTTCTTTGCTATTGTTTCCTTCATTTCTTTTTCATTTATTTCTGATCTGATTTTTATGATTTCTTTCCTCATTCTAACTTTGGGGTGTTTTTGTTCTTCTTTCTCTAATTGCTTTAGGTGCAAGGTTAGGTTGTTTATTCGAGATGTTTCCTGTTTCTTAAGGTAGGATTGTATTGCTATAAACTTCTCTCTTAGAACTGCTTTTGCTGCAACCCATAGGTTTTGGGTCATGTCTCCATTGTCATTTGTTTCTAGGTATTTTTTGATTTCCTCTTTGATTTCGTCAGTGATCACTTCATCATTAAGTAGTGTATTGTTTAGCCTCCACGTGTTTGTATTTTTTACAGATCTTTTCCTGTAATTGATAGCTAGTCTCATAGCGTTGTTGTCGGAAAAGATACTTGATAAAATTTCAATTTTCTTAAAATTACCAAGGCTTGATTTGTGACCCAAGGTATGATCTATCCTGGAGAATATTCCATGAGCAGTTGAGAAGAATGTGTATTCTGTTGTTTTTGGATGGAATGTCCTATAAATATCAATTAAGTCCATCTTGTTTAATGTACCATTTAAAGCTTGTGTTTCCTTATTTATTTTCATTTTGGATGATCTGTCCATTGGTGAAAATGGGGTGTTAAAGTCCCCTACTGTTATTGTATTACTGTCGATTTCTCCTTTTATGGCTGTTAGTATTTTCTGTATGTATTGAGGTGCTCCTATGTTGGGTGCATAAATATTTACAATTATTATATCTTCTTCTTGGATTGATCCCTTGATCATTTTGTAGAGTCCTTCTTTGTCTCTTGTCATAGTCTTTATTTTAAAGTCTATTTTGTCTGATATGAGAATTGCTACTCCAACTTTGTTTTGATTCCCATTTGCATGGAATATCTTTTTCCATCCCCTCACTTTCAGTCTGTATGTGTCCCTAGGTCTGAAGTGGGTCTCTAGTAGACAGTATATATATGGGTTTTGTTTTTGTATCCATTCAGCCAGTGTATGTCTTTTGGTTGGGGCATTTAATCCATTTACATTTAAGGTAGTTATCAATATGTATGATCCTATTACCATTTTCTTAATTGTTTTGGTTTTGTTATTGTAGGTCTTTTCCTTCTCTGGTGTTTCCTGCCTAGAGAAGTTCCTCTAGGATTTGTTGTAAGGCTGCTTTGGTGGGTCTGAATTCTCTTAGCTTTTGCTTGTCTGTAAAGGTTTACTTTTTTTCTGTCCAATCTGAATGAGATTCTTGCTGGGTAGAGTAATCTTGGTTGTAGCTTTTTCTCCTTCATCACTTTAAATATGTCCTGCCACTCCCTTGTGGCTTTCAGAGTATCTGCTGAAAGATCAGCTGTTAACCTTATGTGGATTCCCTTGTGTGTTATTTGTTGTTTTTCCCTTGCTGCTTTTAATATGTTTTCTTTGTATTTAATTTTTGATAATTTGATTAATATGTGTCTTGGTGTGTTTCTCCTTGGATTTATCCTATATGGGACTCTCTGTGCTTTCTGGACTTGATGAACTGTTTCCTTTCCCATGTTAGGGAAGTTTTCAATTATAATCTCTTCAAATATTTTCTCAGTGCCTTTCTTTTTCTCTTCTTCTGGGACCCCTATATTTCAAATGTTGGTGCATTTAATGTTGTCCCAGAGGTGTCTGAGAGTGTCCTCAGTTCTTTCCATTGTTTTTTCTTTTTTCTGCTCTGCAGTAGTTATTTCCACTATTTTATCTTCCAGGTCACTTATCCGTTCTTCTGCCTCAGTTATTCTGCTATTGATCCCATCTAGAGTATTTTTAATTTCATTTATTGTGTTGTTCATCATTGCTTGTTTCCTCTTTAGTTCTTCTAGGTCCTTGTTAAATGTTTCTTGCATTTTCTCTATTCTATTTCCAAGATTTTGGATCATCTTTACTATCATTATTCTGAATTCTTTTTCAGGTAGACTGCCTATTTCCTCTTCATTTGTTAGGTCTGGTGGGTTTTTTATCTTGCTCCTTCATCTGCTGTGTGTTTTTCTGTCTTCTCATTTTGCTTATCTTACTGTGTTTGGGGTCTCCTTTTTGCAGGCTGCAGGTTCGTAGTTCCTGTTGTTTTGGGTGTCTGTCCCCAGTGGCTAAAGTCGGTTCAGTGGGTTGTGTAGGCTTCCTGGTGGAGGGGACTAGTGCCTGTGTTCTGGTGGATGAGGCTGGATCTTGTCTTTCTGGTGGGCATGTCCACGTCTGGTGGTGTGTTTTGGGGTGTCTGTGGACTTATTATGATTTTAGACAGCCTCTCTGCTAATTGGTGGAGTTACGTTCCTGTCTTGCTAGTTTTTTGGCATAGGGTGTCCAGCACTGTAGCTTGCTGGTTGTTGGGTGAAGCTGGGTGTTGGTGTTGAGATGGTAGATCTCTGGGAGATTTTCACCATTTGATATTATGTGGAGCTGGGAGGGCTCCTGTGGACCAGTGTCCTGAAGTTGGCTCTCCCACCTCAGAGGCACGGCACTGACTCCTGGCTGGAGCACCAAGAGCCTTTCATCCACACGGCTCAGAATAAAAGGGAGAAAAAGAAGAAAGAAAGAGAGAGAGAGAGAGACAGAGAGAGAGAGAGAGAGAGAGAGAGAGAGAGGTAGGAAGGAAGGAAGGAAGAAAGAAATAAAGAAAGAAAGGGAGGGAGGAAGGAAGGAAGGAAAGAAAGAAAAAGAAGATACAATAAAGTAAAATAAAATCAAGTTATTAAAATAAAAATAATTATTAAGAAAAAAAATTTTTAAGATAAAAAAGGACGGATAGGACTCTAGGACAAATGATGAAAGCAAAGCTATATGGACAAAATCTCACACAGAAGCATACGCATACACACTCACAAAAATAGGAAAAGGGGAAAAATAATAAATCTTGCTCTCAAAATCCACCTCCTCAATTTGGGATGATTCGTTGTCTATTCATGTATTACACAGATGCAGGGTACATCAAGTTGATTGTGGAGATTTAATCCGCTGCTACTGAGGCTGCTGGGAGAGATTTCCCTTTCTCTTCTCGGTTCGCACAGCTCCCGGGGCTCAGCTTTGGATTTGGACCCGCCTCTGCGTGTAGGTCGCTGGAGGGTATGTGTTCTTTGCTCAGACAGGACGGGGTTAAAGGAGCCGCTGATTCGGGGGCGCTGGCTCACTGAGGCCAGGGGGAGGGAGGGTCACGGAGTGCGGGGCGAGCCTGCGGCGGCAGAGGCCAGTGTGACGTTTGCACCTGCCTGAGGTGCGCCCTGTGTTCCCCCAGGGGGAGTTGTCCCTGGATCACAGGACCCTGGCAGTGGCGGGCTGCACAGGCTCCCTGGGAGGTGGGGATAGTGACCTGTGCTCGCACACAGGCTTCTTGGTGGTGGTAGCAGCAGCCTTAGCATCTCATGCCCGACTCTGGGGTCCACACTGATAGCCGCGGCTTGTGCCCGTCTCTGGAGCTCCTTTAAGCGGCGCTCTGAATCCCCTTTCCTCGTGCACCAGGAAACAATGGTCTGTTGCCTCTTAGGCAGGTGCAGGCTTTTTCCCGGCCTCCCTCCCGTCTATCCGTGGTGCACTAACTCCTTCAAGGCTGTGTTCACGCCGCCAACCCCAGTCCTCTCCCTGGGATCCGACCTCCGAAGCCCGAGCCTCAGCTCCCAGCCCCCGCCCGCCCCGGTCTGTGAGCAGACAAGCCTCTCGGGCTGGTGAGTGCCGATAGGCACCGATCCTCTGTGCGGGAGTCTCTCCACTTTGCCCTCCGCACCCCTGTTGCTGTGCTCTCCTCCATGGCTCTGAAGCTTCCTCCCTGCCCACCGCCTGTCTCTGCCAGTGAAGGGGCTTCCAGTGTGTGGAAACCTTTTCTCCTTCACAGCTCCCTCCCAGAGGTGCAGGTCCCGTCCCTATTCTTTTGTCTCTGTTTTTTCTTTTTTCTTTTGTCCTACCCAGGTACGTGGGGAGTTTCTTGCCTTTTGGGAGGTCTGAGGTCTTCTGCCAGCATTCAATGGGTGTTCTATAGGAGCTGTTACACGTGTAGATGTAATTCTGATGTATTTGTGGGGAGGAAGGTGATCTCTGCGTCTTACTCCTCTGCCATCTCGAAGTTCTCTGGAAATGCTTCTTAATGAATGCTCTTTCAAGTTACTGAGAGATCAGAAAGTATCATTGGAGCACCTAAACTCTAGGAGGACAGGGACACTCTGGGGCTTGTGACTGTGAGTGGTCCATTGGTGAGAAGAGCAGGGGATGGAGGGAGACACAAACTCCTGTCTTCTCAGGGGAGCATATGACAGACTCTCTTTTTGAGACTTTGTAAATATCAAGCCTCAGATATTTCACTTTGATCTAAACCCCTGATGGAACCAGACACACAATAAATTATATAATTACTCTATTAAGATTTGCCAAAAAGCCTGCAGAGCTGATTCTATTCCATGCACCTGCTGATCAGATCAACTCAGCATGTGTGTTAATGATCTCCATCCAGAGAACAGAAACAGGGACACAAAAACAATTCTGTCCTTGCTGCCCGGAGGTTAAATATGATAGCTCCTTAGAGACAACTGCATCTGGTGTTCATGGGAGATCTAAAGGTAATTGCCAATGTAGTTGCCATTCCATGCTCACATTTCAAAGATGCAAATATGAGGAAACTTTTGATGCATACGGAGTTTATTGGTTTTCCTGCTAATCAACCAATTTCACAAGTATTTACTGAATAGTGTGTACCCAGCATCCTTTCATAGAGGCATAAGAGATTCCGAAGAAGTAGAAATTGGTTCTTGTCTTTAATGAAGGCATTTCTAATCTTGTCAATTTATGCATTTAGTCATTAAACAAATTTTTTTAAGCATGTGTGAGGATGATAAGTCACGTACACATGAAAGTCATTGCACATAGTAGAGCATAATTGGGTGCTACACGCAGTTTCTCCTCGAGGGCCAGGCAACAAAACAATACACATGAAAACTACTAAGTGCCAGTACTGGTGACACAGAAATGGGCAAGACAGAGCCCATATCATTAAGAAGCTGACAGCCAGGGAGAAAAATAAATAAACCAGAAATTACAACACAATATGGTATAATTAGGTAAGTGCAACAGAGGATGGTCAAGGAATGCCCTTCAACCGAGTGTTGAAGCTTAAATGTAAGTTCAAAGAATGTAGGTCCAGGGTTGAATGGCGAGAAATGTCAACGGCATGACCAGAGAAAAAGGCAAGCTTACGACTTGTTTGCAAGGGCCTCAGAAGTCACAAGTCCCTCCTCTATGACTGCGCCACGAATTCCAGCTACTTCTGTTGCCCCTAACTTTGGTCTCTGTCTCCTCTACTGAGTGGAATCTCAGGGCTCTGCTCAGATTCAACATTCTGCACCACTGGGAGGAAACTAGAGATCCCGGGGCTGACTTCGAGGCCTTTTCTTAGCGATTGCACTCCTGCGCCACCTGTTGGCCAACGCCTGAAAACCGTTGCCTTATGTTTGTCCAGTTTCATTTAGTTTGCGTGGGAGGGAGGCTCAGTACTGTACAAGTCACTTCATGTGGCTGAGACTTTCCCACGTGTCTTGAATAACCCTTCACTAGGCCCTGATGCATCTACCTTCCAGTTTCTCAAACCTCTGCCTCCATTCCTATTGCTTTCACGTCCTCCACTTCTTCCCTAGTGAAATTGCTTTCATGAGTCACTTGTGACATCCCTATTACCACAGTCAATGGGTATTTTTCTTCCACCTTAAACCTCCCTGACCGCTTGTTAGTATTTGAACTGGTGTCTTAACTGGTTAACTGGTGTCTTCTTTTTGAAACTCTTTGGATTCTCAACGTTACGACTCAGCTTCTGCCTCTGACTCACTCTTCTCCGTTTTGTTTGCTGGCCTCAATGGCTCCACTGCTGGATAACAGGTGTTCCCCAGGACTGTTCCCCAGGGTGCTTGTCCTGGACCCCCTGGGCATCTGCTCTATTTTCATAGCTTTACATTGTTAATTTCTTGTCTTGCCTGCCACTGTCTCCTTTATGCTAATGATTCTAACTTTGTGTGACCAATCCTGTCTTTACACAAACTCTTGTCAGAGCTCTCCAGTTGCCTAGTATCTGGATATCCTGCCTCCAAATTGATCTGGATTCTGTCTCCTCTTTAACCTTATCTTATGCTCTTCTTTCCATTGTTTACTGTAGTCCATCTACACTGACCTGAATTTAATTCCTAAAACACACCAAACTCTTTCCCACCTCAGGGTCTTTGCACATGCTGTTCCTGCTTCCCGATTCACTCTTCCCTCTGTTTTTCATGTCTATCTTTTCCTCATCCTAAGGTCTCAGTTTACCTGTAATCTCCTCAGAGAGACATCCCTTGACAATCAACCTAGACTACTCAGGCGTACCTTGGACATATTGCGGGTTTGGTTCCAGACCACCGCAATAAAGGGAATATCACAATAAAGTGAGTGACATGAATTTTGGGTTTCCCAATGCATGTAAAAGTTATGTTTACACTACTCTGTATTGTCTTAAGTGTGCAATAGCACTATGTCTAAAAAATGTACATACTTTAAAAATATTTTATTGCTAAAAATGCTAACCATCATCTGACAATGCAGGGTTGCTACAAACCTTCAATTTGTTAAAAAAAAAAAAAAAACACAAAACAGTATCTCCAAAGTTCAATTAAATGAAGCACAACAATAAGCCTGTACTCTGTTATTCTCTGTCACTACTCCTTCTTGCTTTCTCCATAGTACTTAGAATTTGTAATATTTATTGATGTATTTGCTTACTCATGTTGTATTCATAGGTTTATGTGTTTGTTCGCTTACGCTAAGCTTCGCACAGTCTGAGACCATGTCTGTTTTTTCAGTTCATCTCTCCTTGGCACTCAGCATACTGCCTGGCACACAGTAGTTTCTAAGTATTTGTTGGATGCTGGAGTGAGCTCATGACTAGACCCACTATCCTTTTCTTCTCTACAAAAAGCTCCTCCATGCCAGGTCTGTGCTTGGCATTGATGTTGGTAACACAAACATATAAAGTCTTCCATAATCCTACAGCATTTTGTTCATATATTAATAAAGAAAAATAAACTTTCTGAGACAAGGTGAACACTGGGCTGAGAGAAAATGACGGGTTAGGTTCTGTAGGATGGGGCTTTGAGGAAAGGAACTGGATACAGGGTTTTTAAAGCTGTGACCACAATTGGTCTCAAAGCTCAGATTCACTTCATTATGATGTAGCTTCACCATTGTTGAGTGCAGAGAGTGCAGTTGACCCTCCAGACCACAAGCAGTCATCAGGCTGTTTTCCAGCTGGTTTTGACTAGTTTCCGAAGAAGCATTGCCCTATAAGGGTGGCTCCCTCTTCTGAGGTCTTACAGTTTCTTATACCCTCTGGACCCAGTTTCCTGCAGATCCTCATTTCCATTAAGCCCAAGATTTATCAGTATATTAGCACTTTCCATGTTGGATAATAATTCAGCTGTTTTCCAGCCTCTTCACCCCGATGTACCATGAACCGAGGCAGAGAGATTTGGTCTTCACCCTCTTTGCATCCTCTATAGCCTAGGTCAGTGTGTGGCACACAGGAGACCCTGCAGTAAAGGTTTATAAATGAATGAATGCCAAACCTCCCCTAGTCAAGACAAATAGTAGCCAGGAAAATTAGTCTCTGGGCTCTAGGTGTGTAGGTCAAGGGTTACCCAGAATTTTCTCTCTGATATCAGATAACTTCCATCCTCACATGGCAGTAACTCTGGGCAACCCTGGGGGCTGGGAGCATGTGGCAGTCAGAAAGAGTCAACGAGGGCATGGTGTTGTCCGGGGGTGGGGATGGGGTGGGTTGGAGAGGTGAGGATGGTAAGAGGAGATGGATTCAGGAATGTTTAAAAGGGGATGCCAGCAGGACCCTTTATTCTAGTGCCTGTGTAGTAAAGTTAAGTCATCTTCCAGACAGTGTCAACATCAGAAGGAGGGTATTCCACTCCATTAGATAAATTTAGGATTGCGAGAGGAGAACGTGACTAGCAAACTGTAAGGGCTGCCTCTACAAGAGAGGTTTAAATATATTATGCTCAACTGTCAGTACCAGTGCATTAAGTGTTCTAACACTTGTGGGGCTGCTGTAATTTGCCTCACATGGGTGAGCACAGTATTCCCAGGGAATAAATTACTTTCACTTGCTTACCAAAGGAACAGAACAAATACTTTAATATGTATTCCTCCTCTTTGGCCAATAAATTACCTTTATATTGAGGATTTTGATTGAACATTTTCAGCAGCCGTGGGAGCAGGTGATTAACATGCCAAACCAGTTCCCCTGAGTTCTGGGTAGGAGGATTTCAGGGAACTTAAAGTTTCACATCTCCTATTAAATTATAAAGTTATGCATGATTTTTATGAGTTTTTTGCACTGTGAATAAAGGATTCTCTTTCTTCAAACAAAACTACCCTGAATTACGTGGTTTTGCCATCTTTTCTTCCTTCCATACATCCCTCCATCTATCCATCTATCCATCCATCCATCCATCCATCCATCCATCCATCCAACCAGCCAGCCAGCCAGCCAGCCAGCCAGCTAGCAGCCAACCATCCAACTACCCACCCACTCACCCATCTATGCATCCATCTACCTATCCATCCTGCAGATCCTCATTTCCATTAAGCCCAGGATTTGTCAGTATATATATATTTGTCAGTATACGTTTCCATGTTTTGTTATAATTCACCTGTTTCTCCATCCTCTTTACCCCAGTATACCATGAACCAAGGCAGAGAGACTTGGTCTTCCTCCTCCACCATGCATCAGCATATGTGTCCATCCCCATCTCCCACATGACAGATTTGGGATGGTTTGTCTACTCATTAAAAGAACATGATTTCTGTATTTTCAAAATCTCTGTGTAGAAAATTTTTTTCTTTGCATTTGTATGCTCTCTACACTTTCTGCACACAGTTTCTCACCTCCCACACCTTTCTCAATAAATGCCAACACTATTGCCCCTATGATTACAGCAATAGTATTTTTTCCAGAGTCAAAAATGACTGTCATGTCACTAAAGCCACACTTTGTGTCGTGGTTGTCTTCTCTCACTCACTGTCTGTCTTTGGCTTCCACGTTGTTACATCCTTCTGGTTTTCCCACCACTTTGGGGTCTCATAGCCCTTTCGTTATTTCATAGGTTCATATCCCTTTCATTATTGGTTCCTTGCCCCTCAGTCCTACTTATCTGCATTTCTCAATCATCTCGCTAATCTCATTCCCTCCTGTAGGAGTTTACTAGGGCTGCTGTAACAAAGTACCACAAACTTGGTGGCTTAACTAGCAGAAATGTATTGTCTCATAGTTCTGGAGGCTAGAAGTCTGAGATCAAGGTGTCAGCAGGGTTGCTTCCTTTCTGAGGCCTGTGAGAGGAAATCTATTCCATGCTTCTTGCCTAGCTCATGGTGACTTGTTGGCAATCTTTGGCATTCTTTGGCTTGTAGAAGCATCACCCCAATATCTGCCTTCATCTTCACATGGTGTTTTCACTGTGTGTGTGTGTGTGTTCAGATTTCCCTTTTTTATAAGGACACCCGTCATATGGAATTGGGCCCACCCTAATGGCCTCATTTTCATTTGATTACCTCTGTAAAGACCCCTTCTCTAAATAAGGTCACATTCTGACATACTGGGGCGTTAGGATGTCAACGTGTGAATTTGGCCGCTTGTGATGGGGGGTGGACACATTTTAATCCATAACCTCTGCTATGGTTTCAATGACTTGTCCACTGATGACTCTCAAATCTGTGAATCCATCCGAAACCTGTCCTAAACTCTACACCTGTGTGTCCAACTGCCCCCTGTCCATCTCCCCTTGGGTGAATTTCCTGTGCCTTAAACTCAGCATGTCTAAGACTGTATTCATCACCCACCCCCTGAACTAGGTCTTCCCCCTAGCTCAGTGAATAATGGCTTATCACTTCAACTGTCTGGACAGAAACTGATACTTATCCTTGACTCTTCCTTCACCCTCATTTCTACAACCATATCCAATCATTTCCCAAGTTAAATCGATTCTCTCTGCAGTTGCTCTCAAATCTACCCCTTCTACTCACTGCTACCACCTCTTCAAGGTCACTACCCTCTCTCCTCCAGACCACTCCAGTGTTCTCTTTTTTTTTTTTTAATTATATGTTTGGACGCGTTGGGTCTTCGTTGCTGTGCACGGGTTTTTTCTTTAGTTGCAGCGAGCAGGGGCCACTCTTCATTGTGGTGCGTGGGCTTCTCGTTGTGGTGGCTTCTCTTGTTGTGGAGCATGGGCACTAGGAGTGCAGGCTTCAGTAGTTGCAGCGCACACGGGCTCAGTAGTTGTGGCATGTGAGCTCTAGAGTGCTTGGGCTCAGTAGCTGTGGCGCATAGGCTTAGTTGCTCCACGGCATGTGCGATCTTCCTGGACCAGGGATAGAACCTGTGTCCCCTGCCTTGGCAGGTGGATTCTTAACCACTACACCACCAGGTAAGTCCCTCCGGTGTTCTCTTAATAAGTCATTCTATCCCTGGTTTTACTCCCTCTCAATCCACTGCAGAGCATTCTTCTAAAAACCCAAATCTGATCATTCCATTTTCCTCCTTAAAGCCATTCTGTGGCAGTGTGGACAGTGTGGACACCATAACAATTGTGGAAATGACCCGATGTGGGTTGTTTAGCTTTCCCCATGTCCCCTGAGGCAGAAACTTGCAGTTGTATTTAGATTGTGGCTTAAATCACAGCAGAGCTGCCTAAGCAGCTGCCTCTGCCAGTTCTTGACCTGTACTCCTCCCAAGTGACAAATGTATACACTAACTGCATTAACTGTACCCTGGCACGCTCATCTGCTCATTTATTTATTTCTGCTCATGAACAAGGCATAAGTATTTTGTGAACTGATGCATAGGCTTATGGTTTGAAAGCCAATTCCCAAATGAGAAGATACTTGCAGACCATTGGCAGTGGCAAGTCAATTGGCTCCCAGATTAAATGTTGGCTTGCCCATCCATTTGGCATATAGCTTTCATTGTATAAATTACTGTGTACTTTGCTTTTCCTCTCCTACACCATAAGAAAAAGGGCAGGCATTGTGCCTTCTTATCTTCCTTACACTTAGCAAAGGGCTAGGCATATAGTAGGCATCAATAACTTTAATAACAGAATTAGGCCAATAGCCTCAGGTCTTCTGAATTGGCTTTTGACAGTAATGAATTATGAGGCCACCTTATTAATATTTTGTCAAGTCTGTCAATCAAGAAACTCACCGGGACCATTTGGAAGGGGATGTATTCCAAGAGATTCTACCAGGGAAGAATTTGTAAGTAGGCGTTTCTACAGTCAGTAGGGAGTATTTTGCAAGATTTTCAGAGCAATAGTGACACTGTAAGAGGGTAGCACTTACGCTGCAAGGTACCTAGGGATCTTAGTACCTTTTTGTGCACCTCTATATGCGTAAATACCCTGGTACAAATTACAAGGAAATTAAGGCTTTGGGGGAAGAAGAGACAAAAGCTCAACTAGAAGAAAGTCAATGTGAAGGCTTAAAGAAAAGCAAACGGTGATTCAAAGCAAGCTCAACATACAAAAATCCAGAATTAGAAAACAAATTAGAATCAGTTACTTATTTTAGCAAGAAGTTATTATTTCAAGCATAAACACTCCCACTGCATCTAAAATATGATTTTAAAATACCATTACATTATTTGTATGTGTTTTAAGAATAGTATATCTGCTATTATAAAAAGCAAAATAGTAGTGTGACCGTTTTTTAAATTGAAGTATAGTTGATTTACAATATTGGGTAAGTTGCAAGTATACAGCATAGTGATTATTTTTTTTTTGAAGATGATATTCCGTTACAAGTTATTGAATAGAATTCCCTTTGCTGTACAGTAAATCCTTGTTGCTTATCTATTTTATGTATAGTAGTTTGTTAATCCCACACTCCTAATTTGTTCCTCTACCCCTCTCTCTCCCCTTTATAACCATGTTTGTTTCCTATGTCTGTGAGCCTATTTCTGTTTTATTTATAGATTCATTTGTATTATTTGTTAGATTCCACATATAAGTGATATCATATAGTATTTGTATTTCTCTGTCTGACTTATTCCACTAAGCATAATATTCTTTAGGTCCATCTGTGTTGCATCTGTGTGGCAGCAAATGGCAATATTTCATTCTTTTTTATGACTAATAATCCATTGTGTGTGTGTGTATATATATAAATATACTTTTTTAATATATATCTTTATTGGAGTATAATTGCTTTACACTGTTGTGTTTCTGCTGTACAACAAAGTGAATCAGCTATATGTATACCTATATCCCCATATCCCCTCTCCTTTAAGCCTCCCTCCCACCCTCCCTATCCCACCCCTCTAGGTGGTCACAAAGCACTGGGCTGATCTCCCTGTGCTGTGCTGCAGCTTCACACTGGCCATCCACTTTACATTCGGTAGTATATATATGTCAGTGCTACTCTCTCAGTTCATTCCAGCTTCCCCTCCCCCACCTGTGTCCTCAAGTCTGTTCTCTACATCTGCGTCTTTATTCCTGCCTGCCACTAGTTTCATCAGTACTGTTTTTTTAGATTCCATATATGTGCACTAGCATACGGTATTTTTCTCTTTCTGACTTACTTCACTCTGTATGACAGACTCTAGGTCCATCCACCTCACTACAAATAACCCTATGGGGACCATTCAGACTCTGATCTGGGCCAATTCCTGCACGTGCTCACCCCCAAAGTCCACAGCGGCCAGAGCTAGACCATTTTCATTTTTGGGAACACTCATTGTCTACTCAGATAGTCCATAGATGCAGGGTCTACCTAGCTCAGCAGCTTGTACAGCTGATGGAAAGATTTTTGATCTTCTTCCTTAGTTGCCCCATCCCTGGGGTTCAGCTTTGGTTTTTATCCCCATCTGTGTGTGGTCCACCCACAGGAGTCTGGTCCTGAGGCTTCCTTGGAGCTCTTGGGTCTGCCCCAGTGAGGACAGGGCATGGAGGTGGTATGACTGCTTGGATCGCGGGAGCCCCGACAGTGCCAAATGCGCAGGGAAGCTGGTGGCCACCGGCACAAGAGATATCGCCCTAGTGAGGGCCTTTTCTGGCACCCGGCAGCAGGCGCGCAAGGGCCATCCCTGAGAGGGCTTCGTTTATTGTCGTCAGCAGGCACTGGCGTGTGGGGAGAGAGAGGCTGCAAGAGTGGCTTGTCCCCCTGCGTGTTACTCAGCAGTAGTGCCCTGCTTCCATGGCAGTCCCGTCTTCCTCTGTAGGTATGCCCTGCTGCGGATTTCCTCCCTCCCGTCCCCTCAGTCTGTCTCCCCACAGCCAACAGCAATTCTCGCTCCGGGCCTGTTCTCCAGTCCCCGTGCTCCAGCACCCAGCCCCCTTGCACACCTGTGAACACATGTCCAAGTCCAGGGCATGCAGGGCCGCGGTACGGACCGTCTGTGTATTTCCCATTCTGTCCTGTCTGCCACAGATCAGCCGCTTCACCCTCTTCCGACAGCCTCAAATGCTTTTCTTCTGTCCCAGTCGATTTGTCTGTTGGAGAGGAGGTTTCCCCGAATTTGGGACTCTCTCCTCTGCTTCAGCCTCCCACCCTTCCCCGGGGTGCAGGTCCCATCCAGCTTCCTCTCCTCCTCCTCCTCCCTTCTTTTTGCCATCCTACCCAGTTATGCGGGGATCTTTATAGTCCTGTCCGGTGTCCAAGGTCTTCTGCTAGTCTTCAGCTGGTGTTCTGTGAGAATTGTTGCATCTATAGATGTATTCCTGATGCATCTGTGGAGAGAGATGAACTCCACGTCCTCCTTCTCCACCATCTTCTATCTCTGTGCCATGGATTGCCTCAGGGCAGGTAAACCATCACCTTCAATCCTTTTGCCCTTTGAGCCTAGCAGGATTCTTGTATGACTTTTGTCAATGGAAAAATTAATCAACAGCTGATCCTTCGGACTCCAGCAGTTTGAGGTAGCAACAAAATGACTGCAGCTCCCAACCACTCTCCTCACAATCTCTATATCATATCTTCTTAAGCCAATCATTGGTTGATGAGCACTTGGGTTGTTTCCATGTCTTGGGTACTATAAATAGTACTGCTATGAATATTGGTGTGCATTTATCTTTTCAAATTAGGGTTTTCATTTTTTCCAGATACATACCCAGGAGTAGGATTGCTGGATCATATGGTAACTCTATTTTTAGTTTTTAAAGGAATCTCCATACTGTTTTTCATAGTGAATGCACCAATTTACATTCCTACCAACTGTGTATGAGGGTTCCCATTTCTCCATACCCTCTCCAGCATGTATTATTTGTAAACTTTTTGATGATAGCCATTCTGACTGGTGTGAGATGATACTTCATTGTGGTTTGATTTGCATTTCTCTAATAATTAGCAATGTTGAGCATGTTTTCATATGCCTGTTGGCTGTTGGTATGTCTTCTTTGGAGAAATGTCTATTTAGGTCTTCTGCCCAGTTTTTGATTGGGTTGTTTGTTCAATATTAAGTTGTATGAGCTGTTTGTATATTTTGGATATCAATCTCTTGTCTATTGCATCACTTGCCAATATTTTCTCCCATTGTGTCGGTTGTCTTTTCATTTTATTGATGGTTTCCTGTGCTGTGCAAAAGCTTATAAGTTTGATTAGATCCCATTTTATATTTTTGCTTTTGTTTCTTTAACCTTGGGAGACTGATCTAAGAAAATATTACTACAATTTATGTTAAAGAATGTTTTGCCTATATTTTCTTCTAGGAGTTTTATGGTGTCATGTCTTACATTTAGGTCTTTAAACCATTTTTTAAAATTGAACTATAGTTGATTTACAACATTGTGTTAGTTTCAGGTATACAGCACAGTGATTCAGTCAGATACATATATATATATATATATATATATACACACACACACACACACACACACACAAACATACACACACCTTTTCAGATTCCTTTCTCTAATAGATTATAACAAAATATTGAGTATAGTTCCCCGTGCTATACAGGTCCCTGTTATCTATTTGATATAAAGTAGTGTGTATATGTTACTCAATATTGTCAAAATGACTGTACTTCTCAAGGCAATCTACAGATTTAATGCAATCCCTATCAAATTACAATGGCATTTTTCACAGAACTAGAACAAATAATCCTAAAATTTATATGGAAACACAAAAGACCCTGAATAGCCAAAGCTATGTTGAGAAAGAAAAACAGAGCTGGAGGAATCAGTCTTCCTGACTTCAGACTATATACTACAAAGCTACAATAATCTTTAAACCATTTTGCATTTATTTTTGTATATGGTGTGAGGAAGTGTTCTAATTTCATTGATTACATGTAGCTGTCCAGCTTGCCCGACTGCACTTGTTGAAGAGACTGTCTTTTCTCCGTTGTATATTCTTGCCTTCTTTGTCACAGATTAATTGACCATAGTTGTGTGGGTTTATTTCTAGGGTCTCTATTCTGTTCCCTTGATCTATGTGTCTGTTTTGGTGCCAATACAATGCTGTTTTGATTACTGTAGCTTTGTATTATAGTCTGAAGTCTGGAAGGGTTATACCTTAGTTTTATTCTTTTTCCTCAAGATTGCTTTAGCAATTCTGGGTCTTTTGTGGTTCCATATAAATTTTGGGATTATTTGTTCTAGTTCTGTGAAAAAAGTAATGGGTGTTTTGATAAGGATTGCATTAAATCTGTAGGTTGCTTTGAGTAGTATGGCCATTTTAACAATATTAATTCTTCTAATATAAGAACAGGGGATATCTTTTCATTTATTTGTATTGTATTTAATTTCCTTTTTCAGTGTTTTATAGTTCTCAGAGTGTAGGTTTTTCACCTCCTTGGTTAAGTTTATTCCTAGGTATTTTATTCTTTTTTGACATGATTTTAAATGGATTTTTTCTCCTCTTTCTAACATTTCATTATTAGCATAAAGAAACAACAGATTTCTGTATATTCATCTTGTATCCTACTATCCTGCTGAATTCATTTATCAGTTCTAATAGTTTTTGTGTGGAGACTTTAGGGTTTTCTATATAGAGTACCATGTCATTTGTAAATAGTGACAGTTTTACGCCTTCCCTTCCTATTTGGATACCTTTTATTTGTTTTTCTTATCTGAGTGCTGTGGTGGCTAAGACTTCCAATACTATGTTGAATACAAGTGATAAGAGTGGGCATCCTTGTCTTTTTCTTGAATTTAGCGGGAAGACTTCCAGCTTTTCACTGTTGAGTATTATGTTGGTTGTGAGTTTGTCATAAATGGCCTTTACTATGTTGAGATGTGTTCCCTCTATACCCATTTTGGTGAGTGTTTTCATGAATGGATTTTGAACTTTGTAAAATGCTTTTTCTGCATCTATTGAGACAGTCATGTGGGTTTTGTCTTTCCTTTTGTTTATGAGGTATATCACATTGATTGAACCATCTTTGCAACCCTGGAATGAACCCAACTTGATCATGGTGTATGACCCTTTTAATGTATTGTTGGATTCAGATTGCTAACATTTTGTTGAGGATTTTTGCATCTATATTCATCAAAGATACTTGCCTATAATTTTTTTGGTAGTATCTTTGTCTAGTTTTGGTATCAGGGTGATAATGTCCTCATAGAATGAACTTGGGAGTATTCCCTGCTCTCGTAGTTGTGTAGTATTAATGCCAGCATCTTACCAACTAAGAGAAAGGGTGTGTATTCAAAGGCACAATTTCCAGAACTGCATTTAATAATCTAGGAGTAGCTGAACTATAAATTTATACCAGGCCTGTTAGCACTTTTATTTTCTTCATATAGCATAGCATTTTCTTATCTATTTTGCTTCAATTTACTGAGATGATCTCTTTGGGAAATGTTCTAAAGTGGATTCTAAATTTTTCATTTTCATGGGTTAAAGTAAATATTTCAGAACAGGCCTTTTCACTGTATGGCCAATGAATCTCAACTTGTTGGCATCAGAGTGACTGGAGTAATGGGAGAAGTGAGGTTGGTGCATCTTAAGAGATTCTCCCTCTCCACCTTCACCTGCGAGTCAGCCAACTCTCTTCCAGTGGAAAACTTGTCCCCAGGTGTTCAGCAAAGGTAACACCCTGCTATACCCCCTTAAAAATGTCTGTCATTGGGTTCTTATAGGAAAGCTGGTAAGAATTCCCAAAAATCTTCCTAAATGCTCTCAGTGGGCCCCTCCCTGAGAACCAAGATGGTCACCCATAGAGATGGCTGCAATCCAAAGAGAAATAGTGAGTGAAAACTTCAGAGATAAAGGGGGAAGGACACGTCAGGAGGGAGCTTCGAGGTTGGGTGCATGCAAAGGTCCTGCAGAGTCGGTGTCAGACACAGAATCCTCAGAAGTTGGATATGCCTGGTTAGAAAACAGGAGATTTACTGGGTGGACTTGGGAGGAAAGACTCACAGAACCTTGGAAAATGTGCAGGAACTAAGAGACCTTTACAGCCAAGCAGCTAAAACAATCTGCCATGTTGTTGCTGTTGCCATCACTACCGACACCCTAACCAGACAGCCTGCCACTGCTGCTCATGGAACTTTAGCCTTCCTGGCTTCCCTGAGATTCAGAGTTCTGGATAGGAGCATCTGATTAGCTGAAACCAAACCATGTCTGCACCCTATTGCCAGGGGCAGGGAGAGAGAGTTATCTCTTTCCTTTAGCTTCTACTCTGGGATATGAGGCACTTTTCCACCAAAGATTATGTAATGGAGAGGGTAGCTTCCCCCTAAATGAGAAGGGAGTTGGGTGCTGGGCAGTTAAAAATAGGACAGAGGGCCAAGGTATCCACATTAAAAACATTCAGGGAGTTATTAACTGGGCTCGGAGATTTAAAAAAATTATTATTTGTTCTTTTGCAATGAAAAACATCTTCTATTATTTGGGAAATTTTTGAAGACCAAGACTATCACCCCCAAAATTTTAAAGGCAATTTTGTGATACTCTGCTGATTCACATCTAGGATCAGCCACATAGATTCAAAATTCTTTCTTAGGTCCCTTTGGAGTACTTTAAAATTCATTTCAGATTCCTATGAATGTTCAGCAGAAATCATCAAGATTAACCCATAATCTAATTCTACAGATGAAAGAAGGTATAAGGAGAAACAAGCTTGAGTAGTCAGAGACTGGGTATGGGCAAGATAAGAGGTAACCCAGGTTAGGACAACAACTTTAGACTTAATAAAATATGGGTGTGATTAGGGACACAGCTGAGGGAAGGGAATCATCCTTGGGCAGCACTGAGGAAATAAAATCTTGATACTGTAGGGAGCTGGAGGGTCAGAAATTTTGTAAATGAGCAAGTGTTAAAGATGGTATTTTATTTGGGGGAGGAGAACCAGGAGAAAGGCATCTTGACCTCAAGCTCTTCTTTAGAATACAAATCTAGAACATGTACTTGACAAGTATACGGGTTGCTTAAGAAAGAATGGAGCTCTTCTGGCAAACACAGGCCCTGGGTGAGGGGTGCTGTGGTTGCATTGCACAAGACTGAGATCATGACCAGGAAGACTAACTAAGACCAGTTTATATGTACAGATACTATTATTATTGATGTTCTTTCTATTTTTACCATGTGAATGCCTGGATCTTAGCAGGGGGAAAATGGTCTCACTGCAATACACATTACTAAAGGAGACTTCCCATTTCTCTTTAAAGAACATGTTTTTGCTTGAAAATTTTCCAAATAGGTGCATTTCCTCCAGGTTCTATCTATTCTTTGCATTCTGCCCTCTCCTGCAAGTTTTGCCTTCATGAGACCCTCCTTCCAACCCTTCATCCCTTTTCAAAATACTTCTTTTGTTCTTAACAGTTAAAAGGGCAAAATCCCCACTTGACTTTGCTGGAAGCTGCTCTGGGCTCTCTTCCAATCCAAACCCTGCCCTGCTCTAGGATCTGCTGGACTCCACCGTCCTCTATTAAGCATCCTCTAATTTTTCAGTCTGAAATTAATCTCTCCACCCTCTGAACAATAATTGTTCTTACTTTATGTACCACTGAACTATTTTCCTTTCATATTCTTAGGTATTCTTGTGAATATTTATTCTCTTATCTTCCCAACAAGATTGTTAACCTCTTGCATATAGAAAGAGCTCAACAATTCTGGTGAGCTGAAATGCGAAGGCAGCAAAGTACATTGGAAAGAATATGGGCTTTGGAACTGGACACATCTGATTTTTAATCCTTACTTGGGCTATGGAGATTTACTTTCCTCATATGTAAAACGGGGATAGTAAAATTCACCCCACAGAATTGTTGTGATGTCTGGAGATCTTATGTAAAGATCTTAGTACATATAAAGTGTTAAGTAAGTGCTAGGCACTTTTAGTTTTGCATCATAAAAATAGGAAGCAGTGATGTACTCTTTAGTTTTAAAGTTAGTTACAGATAGAGAAAAATCATATTCCAGATAGAATTAATACTGTTTTAGAGATATGTATAGCAGAAATGTAACACTTATTAGTCTTTTCCTCCAAAAAATTACAGATTTTAGGTAAACAAAGACTTAGCTTTTAAAAGGTTTTTTAAAAAGTCACTTTAATATGCATTTATAAATACCCAAATATTTCAGTTTTACATCTCAAAACTCTAGTTTTTAGGTAATGGGCATTTGATAATGATTTCAAATAAAATAATTAAGTCTCAGAAAAAAGTTAGTATGAAACACATAATCCATACAAAAAATATGAATAATAACATAATGAACAGCCAGGTCATTTTATTTTTTTGTTGTTGATTATTTTTAATTTTTATTTTATATTGGAGTATAGTTGATTTACAGTGTGTTAGTTTCAGGTGTACAGCAAAGTGATTCAGTTATACATATCTCCATTCTTTTTCAGATTCTTTTTCCATATAGGTTATTACAGAATATTGAGTAGAGTTCCCTGTGCTATATAGTAGGTCCATGTTGATTATCTATTTTATATATATTAGTGTCTATATGTTAATCCCAAATTCCTATTTTATCCCTCCCCCACTTTCTCCTTTGGTAACCATAAGTTTGTTTTCGAAGTCTGTGAGTCTGTTTCTGTTTTGTAAATTTCGTTTGTATAATTTTTTTAGATTCCACATATATGTGATATCATATATTTCGTTTGTATAATTTTTTAGATTCCACATATATGTGATATCATATATTTGTCTTTGGCTTACTTCACTTAGTATGATAATCTCTAGGTCCATCCATTAATAATAATGCAGGGCTTCCCTGGTGGTGCAGTGGTTGAGAGTCCGCCTGCCGATGCAGGGGACACGGGTTCATGCCCTGGTCCGGGAAGATCCCACATGCCGCGGAGCGGCTGGGCCCGTAAGCCATGGCCGCTGAGCCTGCGTGTCCGGAGCCTGTGCTCCACAACGGGAGAGGCCACATGAGGAGAGGCCTGTGTACCGCAAAAATAATAATAATAATAATAATAATGGCATTATTTCATCTTTTTATGGCTGAATAGTATTCCACTGTATATGTGTACCACTTCTTTATCCATTCCTGTTGATGGACATTTAGGTTGTTTCCATGTCTTGGCTACTGTGAATACTGCTGCAATGAACACTGGGGAACATAAATCTTTTCAAAGTATGGTTTTCTCTGGATATATGCCCAGGAATGAGATTGCTGTATCATATGGTAGTTCTATTTTTAGTTTTTTAAGGAACCTCCATACTGTTCTTCATAGTGGTTGTAACAATTTACATTTTCACCAACTGTATACGAGGGTTTCCTTTTTTCCACACCCTCTCCAGCATTTATTGTTTGTAGATTGTTTTGATGATGGCCATTCTGACCCGTGTGATGTGATACCTCACTGTAGTTTTGATTTGCATTTCTCTAATAATTAGCAATGTTAAGCATCTTTTCATGTGCTATTTAGCCATCTGTATGTCTTCCTTGGAGAAATGTCGATTTAGATATTGTGCCCATTTTTTGTTTAGATATTGTGCCCCATTTGTTTTTTGATATTGAGCTGCATGAGCTGTTTGTATATTTTGGAGATTAATCCATTGTCAGTCGCTTCATTTGCAAATATTTTCTCCCATTCTGTGGGTTGTCTTTTCGTTTTGTTTATTGTTTCCTTTGCTATGCAAAACCTTTCAAGTTTAATTAGGTCCCTTTTGTTTATTCTTGTTTTTGTTTTCATTACTCTAGGAGGTGGATCCAAAAAGATATTTCTGCAATTTATGTCAAAGAATGTTCTCTCTAAGAGTTTTATAGTGTCTGGCCTTACATTTAGGTCTTTGATTCATTTTCAGTTTACTTTTGTGTATACTGTTAGAGAATGTTCTAATTTCATTCTTTTACATGTGGCTGTCCAGTTTTCCCAGCACCACTTATTGAAGAGACTATCTTTTCTCCATTGTATATTCTTGCCTCCTTTGTCATAGATTAGGTGACCACAGGTGCGTGTGTTTAGCTCTGGCCTTTTTATTCTGTACCATTGACCTATATTTCTGTTTTTGTGCCAGTACCATACTGTCTTGATTACTGTAGATTTGTAGTGTAGTCTGAAGTCAGGGAGCCTGATTCCTCCAGCTCCATTTTTCTTCCTCAGGATTGCTTTAGCTATTTGGGGTCTTTTGTGTTTCCATACAAATTAAAAGTTTTTTTGTTCTAGTTCTGTGAAAAAATGCCATTGATAATTTGATAGGGAATGCACTGAATCTGTAGATTTCCTTGGGTAGTATAGTCATTTTGATGATATTGATTCTTCCAATCCAAAAGTATGGTATATCTTTCCATCTGTTTGTGTCATCTTCAATTTCTTTCATCAGTGTCTTATAGTTTTCAGACTACAGGTCTCTTGTCTCCTTAGGTAGGTTTATTCCTAGGTATTTTCTTTTTCTTTTTTTTTCATTTTTATTGGAGTATAGTTGGTTTACAATGTTGTGTTAGTTTCAGGTGTACAGCAAAGTGAATCAGTTGTACATATACATACATCAACTCTTTTTTAGATTCTTTTTCTAGATTCTTTTCCCATATAGGTACTCAATACTCATTACAGAGTATTGAGTTAATTTCCCTGTGCTATACAGTAGGTCCTTATTAGTTATCTATTTTATATATAGTAGTGTGTATATGTCAATCCCAATCTCCCAATTAATCCCTCCCCCTGACTTTATCCCTGGCAACCATAAGTTTGTTTCTTTACATCTGTGACTCTGTTTCTGTTTTGTAAATAAGTTCATTTGTACCATTTTTTAGGTTCCACATATAAACGATATCATATGATATTTGTCTTTCTCTGACTTACTTCACTCATTATGACAATCTCTGGGTCAATGCATGTTGTTGCAAATGGCATTATTTCATTCTTTTTTATAGCTAAGTAATATTCCATAGTATATATGTACCACATCTTCTTTATCCATTCCTCTGTCGATGGACATTTACGTTGCTTCCATGTCTCCTAGGTATTTTATTCTTTTTGATGCGATGGTAAACTTGATTGGTTCCTTAATTTCTTTTTCTGATTGTTCATTGTTAGTGTATAAAAATGCAACAAATTTCTGTGTATTAATTTCATATCCTGCAACTTTATCAAATATATTGATGAGCTCTAGTAGTTTTCTGATAGCATCATTAGGATTTTCTACGTATAGCATCATGTCATTTGCAAACAGTGACAGTTTTACTTCTTTTTCAATTTGGATTCCTTTTATTTCTTTTTCTTCTTTGATTTCTGTGGCTAGGACTTCCAAAACTATGTTGAATAATAGTGGTGAGAGTGAACATCCTTGTCTTGTTCCTGATCTTAGAGGAAATGCTTTCAGCTTTTCACCATTTAGTTTGATGTTAGCTGAATGTAGCTTTGTCATATATGGTCTTTATTATATTGAGGTAGGTTCCCTCTATGCCCACTTTCTGGAGTTTTTTTAAAGCATAAATCAGTTTTGAATTTTGTCAAAAGCTCTTTCTGCATCTATTGAGGTGATCATATGGTTTTTGTTCTTCAATTTGTTAATGTGGTGTATCACACTTATTAATTTGTAAATATTGAAAAATCCTTGCATCCCTAGGATAAATCCCACTTGATCGTGATGTAAGATCCTTTTAATGTGTTGTTGGAGTCAGTTTGGTAGTATTTTGTTGACGATTTTTGTGTCTATGTTCATCAGTGATATTGTCCTGAAATTTTTTTTTTGTGATATCTTTGGTTTTGGTATCAGGGTGATGGTGGCCTCATAGAATGAGCTTGGGAGTGTTTCTTCCTCTGCAAGTTTTTGGAATACTTTCAGAATAGGTGTTAACGCTTCTCTAAATGATAGATTTCACCTGTGAAGCCATCTGGTCCTGGGCTTGTGTTTAATCAGAGTTTCAATTCCAAGGCTTGTGATTGATTGGTCTGTTTATATTTTCTATTTCTTCCAGGTTCAGTCTTGGAAGGTTGTATCTTTCTAAGAATTTGTCCATTTCTTCTATGTTGTTCATTTCATTGGCATGTAGTTGCTTGTAGTAGTCTCTTACGATCCTTTGTATTTCTGTGGTGTCAGTTGTAACCTCTTTTTCATTTCTAATTTTATTGATTTGAGCTCTCTTCCTTTTTTTCTTGATGAGTCTGGCTAAAGGTTTATCAATTTTGTTTATCTTTTCAAAGAACCAGCTTTTAGTTTCATTGATGTTTCTATTGTTTTGTCTCTATTTCTACTCTGATCTTTATGATTTCCTTCCGTGTACTAACTTTGGGTTTTGTTTGTTTTCCATTCTCTAGTTACTTTATGTATAAAGTTAGGTTGAGATTTTTCTTGTTTCCTGAGGTAAGACTTGCTATAAACTTCCCTCTTACAAATGCCTTTGCTATGTCCCCTAGGTTTTGGATCACTGTGTGTTTGTTTTAATTTCTCTAAAGGTATTTTTTGATTTCCTCTTTGACTTCTTTAGTGATCTGTTGGTTGTTTAGTAACATATTGTTTATCCTCCACGTGTTTGTATTTTTTACAGTTTTTTTCTTGTAGTTGATTTGTAATCTCATAGTGTTGTGGCTGGAAAAGATGCTTGATATGATTGATTTCAATTTTCTTAAATCTACCAAGGCTCATTTTGTGGCATGTGATCAATCCTGGAGAATGTTCCATGTGCACTTGAGAAGAATGTGTATTTTGCTGTTTTAGATGGAATGCTCTCTCTGTATTTAAGGCCTTTTTTCCTTACTGATTTTTTGTCTGGGTGATCTGTCCATTGATATAAGTGGGGTGTTAAAGTCCCCCATTATTATTGTGTTACTGTTGATTTCTCCTTTTGTGGGTCAGCCAGGTCATTTTAAAAGATATTTCTCTATGAAATAAATCAAGAGTGTTAGAGATACAGAGAGTGAATAGTACTTGATAAGTAAAAAATGGTACTGTGCTGGGGGGGGTTTCAGCCTTTAAAGAAAAAGGTGGTACAAATTGAAATGGAAAGTTTTTATATTGCTTGTGCATTAACCATCTACCATGCTGCCCCCTTTCGATAATTCTAGGGTGAAATGTTTACCTAAGAAGACTGTAACTGATAAACAAAATTGACAAACTTCTAGGCAGGCTCACCAAGAAGAAAAGAGAGAGGACCCAAATGAACAAAATAAGAAATGAAGATACAACAGAAATACACATAATCATAAGAAATTACTATGAACAGTTATATGCCAACAAACTAGAAGAAATGGACAAGTTTCTAGAAACATACAGCCTGCCAAGACTGAGTCAAGAAGAAATAGATAATTTGAGCAGACTGATCAGTAGAAGTGAAAAACATCTAAAGTGAAAAACATCTATAATGATAAATTTTAAAAACTTCTTGCAAACAGAAGTCCAGGACTGGATGGCTTCACTGGGGAAGTCTACCAAACATACAAGGAAGAACTTATATCTATCCTTCTCAAACTATTCCAAAAGGCATTCTATGAAGCCACCATCACGCTGATACCAAAACCAGACAAAGACACCACAAAAGGAGGAAATTACAGGCCAATATCCTTGAAGACCATAGATGCAAAAATCCTCAAGAAAATATTAGCAAAGCAAATCCAACAACACATAAGAAGGACCACACACCATGACCAAGTGGGATTCACTCGGTCACAAGGATGGTTCCACATATGCAAGTCAATCAATGTGATACACCACATCAACAAAAGAAAAGATAAAAAACATATAGAAAACACATTTGATAACATTCAGCATCAATTCATAATAAAAACTCTCACCAAAATGGATATAGAGGGAACATATCTCAACATAATAAAGGCTATTTAAGACAACCTACAGCCAATATAATATATTTAATGGTGAAAAGCTGAGTTTTCCTGCTACATTCAGGAAAAAAGACAAGGATGCCCACTCTCATCACTTCTATTCAACATAGTAGTGGAAGTCCCTGTCACAGCAAACCAGAAAAATAAAAGGTATCCAAATTGGAAGGGAAGAGGTAAAATTGTCACTACATGCAGATGACATGATACTATATATAGAAAACCCCAAAGCTACTAGATCTAATAAATGAAATCAGCAAAGTAGCAGGATACAAGATTAACATTCAGAAATTGTTTCCATTTCTTTACACTAACAGTGAAATATCAGAAAGGGAATGTAAAAAAACAATTCCTTTTAAAATCACACCAATAAATAAATAAATAAAATACCCAGGAATAAACCTGACCAAGGAGGTGAAAGACTTACATGCTGAGAACTATGAAACATTAGTAAAGGAAATTCACAGAAATGGAAAGATATCCCATGCTCTTGGATTGGAAGAATTAATATTGCTAAGATGGCAATACCACCCAAAACAATCTACAGATTTAATGTGATCCCTATCAAATTAGCCATAATATTTTTCACAGAACTAAAACAAATAATCTAAAATTTATATGGAACCATAGAAGACCCAGAATTGCCAAAGCAATCCTGAGAGGGAAAATAAAAAGCAGGAGACTAGGGCTTCCCTGGTGGTGCAGTGGTTGAAGGTCCACCTGCCGATGCAGGGGACACAGGTTCATGCCCCAGTCCGGGAAGATCCCACATGCCACAGAGCGGCTGGGCCTGTGTGCCATGGCTGCTGAGCCTGTACATCCAGATCCTGTGCTCCACAATGGGAGAGGCCACAACAGTGAGAGGCCTGCGTATCCCCCCCCCCCACCAAAAAAAGCAGGAGACATAACTCCCACAGACTTCAGACAATACTACAAAGGTATAGTAATCAAAACAGTGTGGTACTGGTACAAAAACAGACATATAGATCAATGGAACAGAAGAGAAAGCCCAGAAATAAATCCACACACCTACAGTCGATTAATCTTCAACAAAGGATGCAAGGATATAAAATGGGAAAAAGACAATCTCTTCAGCAAGTGGTGCTCGGAAAGTTGGACAGCCCCATGTAAATCAATGAAGTTAGAACACACCCTCACACCATGCACAAAAATAAACTTAAAATGGTTTAAAGACTTAAACATAAGACATGACACCATAAAACTCTTAGAAGAGAGTATAGGCAAAACATTCTCTGACATAAGTCATACCAGTATTTTCTTAGGTCTCCCAAGGGAATAGAAATAAAAATAAACAAATGAGACCTAACCAAACTTACAAGCTC
Organism: Leucopleurus acutus; assembly: GCF_964270905.1. Lineage (NCBI taxonomy): Eukaryota > Metazoa > Chordata > Mammalia > Artiodactyla > Delphinidae > Leucopleurus > Leucopleurus acutus. The sequence goes on from NC_139142.1 coordinate 43,031,236, forward strand.
TTGCACAGTAAAGGAAATCATTAAAAAAAAAAAAAAGAAAGAAAACACGAAAAGATAATCTATGCAATGGGAGAAAATATTTGCACATGATGTGACAGATAAGGGATTAATCTCCAAAATATACAAACAGCTCACACAACAACGAAAAAGCAACCCAATCGAAAAATCGGCAGAAGACCTTAATAGACATATCTCCAAAGACATATATATGGTCATGTGAAAAGATGCTCAACATCACTAGTTATTAGAGAAATGCAAATCAAAACTACAATGAGGTATCACCTCACACTGGTCAGAATGGCCATCATCAAAAAATCTACAAAAAATGAATGCTGGAGAGGGTGTGGAGAAAAGGGAACCCTCTTGCACTGTTGGTGGGAATTGATACAGCTACTATGTAGAACAGTATAGAGGTTCCTTAGAAAACTAAAAATAGAACTACCATACAATCCAGCAATCCCACACCTGGCATATACCCAGAGAAAACCATAATTCAAAAAGAGTCATGCACCCAAATGTTCATAGCAGCATTGTTCACAATAAGCAAGATATGGAAACAACGTAACTGTTCATCAACAGAGGAATGGATAAAGAAGATGTGGTACATATATACAATGGAATACAACTCAGCCATAAAAAAGAATGAGATAATGCCATTTGCAGCAACATGGATGCAACTAGTTTATCATACTAAGTGAAATAAGTCAGAAAGAGAAAGACAAATACCATAGGATATCACTTATATGTGAAATCTAAAATATGGCACAAATGAACCTAACTACAAAACAGAAACAGACTCACAGACATAGAGAACAGACTTGTGGTTGTCGGGGGGGTGGTGCGGGTGGAGGGAGAGGGATAGACTGGGAGTTTGGGGTTAGTAGATGCAAACTATTACATTTAGAATGGATAAAAAACAAGGTCCTACTGTATAGCACAGGGAACTATATCCAATATCCTAGGATAAACCATAATGGAAAAGAATATTAAAAAAATGTATATATATGTATAACTGAGTCACTTTGCCATACAGCAGAAATCAGCACAACATTGTAAATCAACTATACTTCAATTAAAAAAACTATTAGAACTAATAAATGAATTCAGCAAGGTAGCAGGGTACATGATCAATATACAGAAATCTACTGCATTTCTTTATACTAACCATGAAATATCAGATAAAGTAAAAAAAAAAATCTTGTTTAAAATTGCATCAAAAAAAAAATACCTAGGAATAAACCTAGCCAAGGATGTGAAAGACCTATATGCTGAGAACTATAAAACATTGATAAAGGAAACTGAAGATGATTCAAAGAGATGAAAATATACCCCCTGCTCTTGGATTGGAAGAATTAATATTATTAAAATAGCCATACTACCCAAAGCAATCTACAGATTTAATGTGATCCCTACCAAATTACCCATGGTATTTTTCACAGAACTAGAACAAATAATCCTAATATTTACACAGAACCACAAAAGACCCAGAATTGCCAAAGCAATCCTGAGGAAAAAGAACAAAGCTGGAGGTATAACTCTCCCAGACTTCAGACAATACTACAAAGCTACAGTAATCAAAACCGTATGGTACTGGCACAAAAACAGATATATAGATCATGGAACAGAATAGAAAGCTCAGAAATAAACCCACACACCTACTAATCTTCAACAAAGGAGACAAGAACATAAAATGGAGAAAAGACAGTCTTCAAAAGTGCTGTTGGGAAAACTTGACAGCTTCATGTAAATCAATGAAGTTAGGATGCATCCTCATACTATACACAAAAAAATTCAAAATGGCTTAAAGACCTAAATATAAGACATAGCACCATAAAACTCCTAGAAAAGAACATAGGCAAAACATTCTTTGACATAAATTGTAGCAATATTTTCTTAGATCAGTCTCCCAAGGGAAAAGAGATAGAAGTAAAAATAAATAAATGGGACCTAATCAAACTTATAAGCTTTTGCACAGCAAAGGAAACCATAAACAAATGAATAGGCAACCTATGTACTGTGAGAAAATATTTGCAAACTATATGACTGACAAAGGCTTAATTTCCAAGATATACAGACAGCTCATACAACTCAATATCAAAAACAAACAACCCAATCAAAAAATGGGCAGAAGACCTAAATAAACTTCTCCAAAGAAGACATCCAGATGGCCAACAGGCACAGGAAAAAAAATGTTCAACATTGGTAATTATTAGAAAAATGCAACCCAAAACCACAATGAGGTATCACCTCATATCAATCATAATGGCTATCATCAAAAAGTCTACAAGTAATAAATTCTGGAGAGAGTGTGGAAAAAAGGGAACCCTGTTGGTAGGAATGTAAATTGGTGCAACCACTATGGAAAACAGTCTGGAGGCTCCTTGAAAACTAAGAATAGAGTTACCATATGATCTAGCAATCCCATTCCTGGGTATGTATCTGGAAAAGATAAAACTCTAATTCAAAAAGATACATGCACCCCAATGTTCATTGCAGTGCTATTCACAATAGCCACGACATGGAAGCAATCTAAATGTCCATCAACAGGGACTTCCCTGGTGGTCCAGTGGTAAAGAATCCGCTTTACAATGCAGGGGATGTGGGTTCAATCCCTGGTCAGAGAACTAAGATCCCACCTGCCATGGGGCAACTAAGCCCGCTTGCCACAACTACTGAGCTTGCATGCCTCAGTTAGAGCCCGTATGCTAGAAACGACAGAGCCCATGCACTCTGGAGCCTGCACACCACAACTACAGAGCCCACGTGCCCTGGAGCCTGCACGCCACAACTAGAGAAGAGAAAACCCACACGCCACAACTAGAGAGACGCCTGTGCACCGCAACGAAAGATCCCACATGCCTCAGTGAAGATCCTGCATGCCGCAGCTAAGACCTGATGCAGCCAAAAATAAATAATAAATCTTTTTTTAAAAAGGAAATGAATATGGTAGATTTTTTAAAAAATGTCCATTAACAAATGAATGGTTAAAGAAGATGTGGTATATATATGTGTTTGTATATACACACACACACATATACACACACAATGGAATATTATTCAGAAATGAAAAGAATGAAATATTGCCATTTTCAGCAACATGGATGGACCTAGAGATTATCATATTAAGTGAAGTCAGGCAGAAAGACAAATATGATATCATTTATATGTGGAATCTAAAAAAATAATAAAAATCAGCTTATTTACAAAACAGAAAGACTCACAGACATAGAAAACAAACTTATGGTTACCAACGTGGAAAAAGGAGGGAAGAGATAAATTAGGAGACTGGAATAACAGATACACACCACTACATATAAAATAGATAAACAACAAAGATTTACTGTATAGCACAGGAAACTATATTCAACATCTTGTAATAACCTATAATGGAGAAGAATCTGAAGCTGTACACCTGAAACTAACATAATATTGTAAATCAACTATAATTAAATTTTTTAAAAAAGAAGAAATTTTGGCAAATTCCATATGGTCTTCTATGAAAATCCAACCAATGCTGATGACAGTATTCCTTTACTAGAAGGAAAATTTACTGCCACTGGAAGTCAATGGAATATGAGACAACAAGCTGAAATACAGCTTTTCACATAATCTTTTGTTGAATTATTGATGTTTTCTTTCTTTTTATAAGACAAAATGTCACAGTAATAATTAGGGTTTCCAACAAATTCCAAGTCAAAATTCAGGATTACATTTCTGTCTTTGATGTTTTGTCAGTGATTACAACAGCTTCACAGATATTTAAGAGAAACAAACTAATAAAAGTTTAGCTGAAAATCGTCAAAGGTAGTTTTATGTTTAAAATACAATTTGCAAGAGACTGATTGGAAGAATCATCAATTAAAGAAGCTTAATGCTAGGAGATCACGTGGTCCAACCCCTGATTTTGTGATTATAATTCTATTGTAGAAACATGGATATCAGATGCCTTCTTTGCCCCTCCTACACCTGCCTCTGGCAGTAGAACTCTAGGGACTACAAAACAGACTTTCTTGCTCTCTGGCTTCAATTTAATAACCAATGGGGAGTCCCTATAGGATATCAAAGGAAGGGCGTATTATCAGGATCCCCCAGATGAATGCCTACCTTAATGAAAAGTCATAACTTATGTCAGGCAACCCTCTCCTACCAGATTTTCCTAATCACTCCCTCCCCTTGTCCTTTCAGGCCCAAGTGCAGTAAGAGCTGTTGCTAAACCTGGGTACTGCCCTACCCGCTCTGGTTTCTCACCCACAGTGGTTCTCAAATTTTAGCTTGCATTGGAATTGCCTGGTGGGCTCCTTAAACCCAGGTTACTAGTTACCCCCATGGCAAAGTTTCTGATTCATATGTCTGAGATGCCTGCTGATAATTTGCATTTTTAACAAGCTCCCAGGTGATGCTAGAAGCACTGCCCTATAGCCCTGTATCTTGACCACCTTTTAATAAATTATCCTAATTTGAGTTTGTTATCTCTTCCTTCTGGAACCTTGACTAATATAAATGGCTAAAAAAAAAAATTGGTTGAAAATAGACAAAGTTTGTTGTATGACTAAACATGATTTTCAGGTGCTTGTTTGAAAAATCTTTAAATCAAAGAAGAGAAAGCTGTAGGGATTTAGGAAATCATTTTGTCCAATTATTAAATTTCAGAGCAGAAGAAATGCAGACAAAGAGAGGTCAAGTGATTTATCAGCCACTTGGTGTCCTGCTTTTCAGGGAAGTCTTTTCAGGATACTATTCTGCTTCTTATCATATAGCAACTCTTATCCCTCTCACCCCACCTCCCTCTCCCCTCCCCTGGATTGTGTAATTGCCTTCTGTGTTTCCATTATCTCTTTAGGTTTGGGTGCCTGTGGTACATGTGGTGTTTCAGGTAATCACCATAGTTTGGGGCAACTCAGGATAAGATCTGTAGCTGTTTTCAGCATAGGGCTTAGTAGAACCAAATGTTTCATTGATGTTTTGTGCTGATGGGAAATAAGAGTCAATGGCAGGACCCTTGTTTGAATAATAGAGTCTGGTCTATCCATTATCTTTCAAGTCATCTTGCACTCAGTCACACAGAAACTCACCTGACACTTTGCTTCTCTCTCACCTACTTTCCAAAGACGTTTTCCCAATTAATCTTTATCAGCTTGGCTTTTCAAGTTGTTATCTGAGACCCCCATCCCTTGTCCTCCATCTGTTTAGGCATCTGCTTACTCAGCAGCTGTAGTTCTTCTTTGCCCTTTTTGCTTTGAAGTCTCTAAGTGGAAACCCAAGGCACTGTCTGCCCAGCTCCACCCATACTTTCCTGGGAGCTGCAGCCTGTTGCAGTGTTCTCTGGCGACAGAAATTGGACCAGGAATCAGTAAAATACACAAGTTCTTTCTTCAAGATTTTTTGACTATGGACAGCTAGATTTTTCCCAGGAGGCTAAAGCTATGAGATTGGAAACACTGGGGCTTTGAACAACCAGGTTTTCTGCAGAGGAAGGCAGGTGGCAGCCAAGTGAGGAGAAATGAATCTGGCATCCAGCAGTGAGAAATGGGGGTGCTGTTCAGCTACACCATGCCCTGGGTTCCAGCTGTTCCTGAGGATTAGGAACATCCCTGGCCATCCTACCCTTTGATTGCTAAACTCATAAAAACGCCCCATTTTTGCTAAACCAGTTCAGTTTGGATTTCTATTTCATGAAGTCAAACATTGTGATTGATAAAATAGAACAGATGGTCATTTCTGTTTACCTGGTCATTATTAGTAATAACAGTATACATTTCTTGAGTATGTTCTATGGACCATTTAATCCATACAGCACTCCTCAGATGTGGGTAGAACAGGAGAGAAAACTGGGGCTGAGAGAGATTACATGGCCGTCTTCTGTCTCAATGTTGTGCAACTATATACATGGCTGAGCCAGATTCCTACCAGGTATCCCCAGATTTAAACAACCTGTGTTCTTAACCATAATGTTCTCTCTGAATCTCAATTATACCAAAGTTCCTTTTCAAGTAACAAGCAAGGATAGAAGGATGGGATTTTCAGTGCTCTTTTGTACTCAGAATTCAGGATCTTAGAGTTGAGCTTCTTACCATTAAGTTTCATAGCATACTTTCCAACTCGAGTATGTGCCCTACAATTTTCTCTGACTCAGCATAAAATTCTGCCTGGCAAAGTCCTGCTCATCCTTCAAAGCCCCATAGAACCTTTCCTACTCCAGGCTGAATAAACCACTCACTCCCTTTCTTCCTGCTCTCCTGTTCACATTATAGTTAACGGGTTACATGTCTGACTCCAATACTATGTCGAGAGTTCCATGAAGTCATGGACCATGTATTCATCATTTGTCTAATTCCTATTCCTTACACAATACCTGCCTTAGAATAGATGCTTAATAACTACTTGTTGAGTTAAATTGATTTGGGAAGCATGCAGAGCCTAACCAGTGCAGATGAAGAAACCATATTCTTATGCCTGGACAATTATGAAAAATGGCACAAGGTGGCCCAAACACAATGGCTCTGGTGAGCAGATGTCTTTACAAGGGGCCGGGGACCATCTAGTGTGACTAATGGGAGACTTTCAATCCTTCACTCCTAATGCAGTTTATCCTCAATACCTGTCAAAGTCTGAACACTGTTCACTAACGAATTTGAAATACCCAGGCACTCACTGTGGCATATAAAATACAATATAAATATGATTTATTTATGATCCTTGACTGTATCCCAGGTGACATTCTGAATATTTTTGTCGGCACTGGCTTTATTTTAATTGATAGTACAAGACCATATAGCATGGGCCAGTGTCTTCATTTCCAGGACCTGAGATGACTGTTTCATGGACCAAGCTCTGAACATGCCTCTGGGCCTGGCTCTGAGTTTAAATTTGCCTTTTTAGGACAACGGTTTAAATGCCTCCAGTGGCTCAGCTATTCTCGGGTCTCTTCCATGAATCAGCAAGTGGGAGGCAGCTGGCAGCTGGCAATGAGATTTGAGCTATATTGCATAAGGACCAGGAGGTAGAGAAGCCAGGACATAACACTGCAGTGAAAATGAGGAAGAAAGAGAAATCACTAGTTTGGCTTACAGATTCAACACTTGCTATCTACATGTGATTTACCAACTTTTTAGTAACTATGGCCAATATTTTATCTCAACCCCATCTCAACTTGGTACTCAACCCATTTTTGGACTTCCTCCTTTCCACCTACAACTGCTGAGTAATCACAAAATGCCACAAGAAGGCACACCTCATGTAAACATAAATTATACAAGATACCTGAAAGATAAATTAAAAATTACTCTTGGAGTATCTGAGTGTCACCCCTCTTGAAGAACATGAATAAATGAGAGTTCCCTGAATTTTAGACAGCCTCTTTTAATTGAATTTAAAATATTCAATTAGAAACATAACTGTGAGGCACAAGATGGCAGAGTAGGAAGACCTTGAGCTCTTCTCCTCTCACAGGCACACCAAAATCACAGTTATTAACAGAACAGCCATCAATGAAAAAAAAACAGGACGTACCAGAAAAAATATTCTGCAACTAATAATATAAAGAAGGAACCACAATGAGACAGCAGGAGGGGCGGAGTAGCAATATAGACAAATCCCATACTGCCAGGTGGGCAATCCACGAACAGGAGAATAATTACAGCTGCAGAGGTTCTCCCAAAGGAGTGAGAGGTCTGAGCCCCACTTCAGGCTCCCCAGCCCAGGGGTGCTGTACTGGGAAGACAAGCCCCCAGAGCATTTGGCTTTGAAGGCCACAGGGCTTATTTGGGGAGCCCCAGAGGGCTGGGGGAAATAGAGACTTTATTCTTAAGGGGCTCACACAAAGCCTCACATGCTCTGGAACCCAGGGTAGAAGCAGTAATTCGGTAGGAGCTTGGGTCAGACCTACCTTCTGAGCTCTAGAGAGTCTCCTGGAGAGGCAGGAGATAATTCCAATTCACCCTGGGGACATAGCCTCCCGGCAGTTATTTTGGGGAGCTCCTTCTACCACATGGTAACACCATTCTGGAATCTTCCTTCTAGATTATTACCACAGCACCCAGTCCCACTGCAGCCCAACAGTCTGCAGGCACCAGTACTGAGATGCCTCAGGGCAAACAGTTAACTGGACACTGACACAACTCCACCCACCAGCAGACAAGCTGCCTTAAGACCCCCTGGGTCCACAGCCGCCTCTGGACATGGCCCTCCTCACCAGAGGGCCCAGGATCTGTCCCCACACACCAGTGCACAGGCAATAGACCCAAGACCCCCAGAGCCTCCAGCCAGAGACCATGTGGGGCCCAGGCCCCACCCACCAGGAGCCTGTCCTAGCCTCAGACCCAGCTGAACCCACCAGCAGGCAGACACCAGCCACAAAAAAAACAGCAACATCCCAGTCTATGGACTAGGCCTGCCGTGGAACTGGCTGAGCCTGGTCCCTGCCCACTAGGAGGCCAACACAAGCTTCAAGATACCAGCCCCTGCAGCCAACCATGTCAGGAACCAGCCCACCTACCAGAGATCTGACACCTGCTCTGGGACCCCTAGGCCCTGCAACCAGACCCCAGGACATGGCTCTGTCCACCAGTAGGCCGGCACAAGCCCCAGGACCTGGCTTCATCCACCAGTAGGTGGGCAACAGCCCCAGGTTCTCCTGGATCCTGACTCTGCCCACCAGTAACACAGCACTAGCCCTGGAACCTCCAGGGTTCTGCAGTCAGCTGCCTCATGATCAGACCCCACCAACCAGCAGCTGACAGCCTCTGCACAAGGCAGGACCTGGCAACCAACCATACCAGGGCCAAATAAACCTACCAGACCACTGGTGTAGTCAGCTCACCACAACAGAAATACCCACACAGTCCTCATAGAAGGAACCCCTAGAGCATATAGCTCTGGTGACAAGAGGTGAGTGTGCTATTGGGACTCATAGGATGTCTCCTACAGAAGGCCACTTCTCCAAAGTCAGGAAATACGAACAACTTACCAGGGGGTACATAAAAATAAAAATGGCAAGTTAGGCAAAATGAGGTGACAGAGGAACATATTCCAAATGAAGGAACAAGATAAAACTCCAGAAGAAGAACTAAGTGAAGTGGAGACAGGCAATCTACCTGACAAAGAGTTCAGGATAGTGATCATAAAGATGATCAACAAATTGGGAGAAGAATGGATGCACAGAGTGAGAAGTTAGAAGTTTTTAACAAAGAGTTGGAAAACATTAAAGAGTAAATATAAAGAGATGAAGAATACAATAACTGAAATGAAAAAATACACTAGAAGGAATCAACAGTAGACTAAATGATACAGAGGAACAGAACAACGAGCTGAAAGACAGAGTAGTGGAAATCACTTATGCTGAACAGAAAAAAGAATAAAAAGAAATGAGGACAATTTAGAGACCTCTGGGACAACATCAAGTGCACTAATGTTTGCATTATAGGTGTCCAAAAAGGAGAAGAGAGAGAGAAAGGGGTTGAGAGCATAGTTGAAGAGATAATAGCTGAAAACCTCCCTAACTTGGGAAAGGAAACAGACATTCAAATCCAGGAAGTACAGAGAGTACCATACAAGATTAGCCCAAAGAGGAACACACCAAGACATATTGTAAATAAAATGGCAAAAACTGAAGATAGAGAATATTAAAAGCTTCAAGAGAAAAGCAACATTTTATGTACAAGGGAACTCATGCAAGGTTATCAGCTGACTTTTCAGCAGAAACTCTGCAAGCCAGAAGGGTGTGGCACAATATTTTTAAAGTGATGAAAGTGAAAAACCTACAACCAAGAATACTCTACCCAGCAAGATTCTCGGTTCAGATTTGATGGAGAGATCAAAAGCTTCACAGACAAGCAAAAGCTAAAAGAGTTCACCACCAAACCAGCTTTAAAAGAAATGTTAAAGGAATTGCTCTAAGCAAAAAAGGACACAGTGAGAAACATGAAAATCATATGAGGAGAAAGCTCATCGGTAAAGGCAAATCCACAGTAAAGGTAGGAAATCATCCCCTCACAAAGCCAGTAGGAAGGTTAAAAGACAAAAGTAAAATCATCTATATTCACAATAAGCAATAATTGTGAGGGGAGGAGAGTAAAATGCAGGGTTGTTGGAATGCATTTGAAATTAAGAAATCAGCAACTTAAAACAATCATGCATATATATAGATTGCTATATAAAAACCTCATGGTAACCACAAACCAAAAATCTATAATAGATACACACACAAAAAAGAAAAAGATAACACTAAAGATAGTCATCAAATCACAAGAGATGAGAAAAAAGAATAAAGGAATTAAAAAAAAAAAGACCTACAAAAACAACCCAGAAACAATTAACAAAATGGCAATAAGAACATACATATAAATAATTACTTTAAATGTAAATGGACTAAATGCTCCAATCAAAAGATATAGAGAAAAGAAATGAGAAAAAAATGATTACATGGAGACTAAACAACATGCTACTAAAAAACCAATGGGTCAATGAGGAAATCAAAAAGAAAATTAAAAAATATCTTGAGACACATGACAATGAAAACAAAACCATACAAAATCTATGGGATGCAGCAAAAGCAGTTCTTAGAGGGAAGTTAATAGTAATACAGGCCTTCCTCAAAAAAAACAAGAAAAATCTCAAATAAACAACCTAACCTACCACCTAAAAGAATCAGAAAAACAAGAACAAACAAAACCTAAATTCAGCAGAAGAAAGTTAATAATAAAGATCAGGGAGGAAATAAATAAAATAGGGATTTTTAAAAAACATAGAAAAAAAATCAATAAAACCAAGAGCTGGTTCTTTGAAAGGGTGAAGAAATTGACAAACCTGTGGCCAGGCTTACCAAGAAGAAAAGAGAGAGAACCAAAATAAGCAAAATAAGAAATGAAAAAGGAAAAGTCTCAACCGCAGAAATACAAAAAACAATAAGAGAATACTATGAAGAATTATATGCCAACAAATTTGACAACCTAGAAGAAATGGACAAACTTCTAGAAACATAGAGCCCACCAAAACTGAATCAAGAAGAAATAGATAATTTGAACAGACCAATCACTAGCAGTGAAATAGAATCCGTAATAATAAAAAAAACTCCCTGCAAACAAAAGTCCAGGACCAGATGGCTTCACAGGCGAATTCTACCAAACATACAAAGAACTTATATTTACCAATTCTTCTCAAACTCTTCCGAAAGACTGAAGAGAAGGGAACATTCCCCAAAACATTCTATGAAGCCATGATCATCCTGATATCAAAAGCAGACAAAGATACCACCAAGAAAGAAAATTACAGGACAATATCTTTGATGAATACAGATGTAAAAATTCTGAACAAAATATTAGCAAACTGAATCCAAAAACACATAAAAAAAATCATACACCATGACCAAGTGGGATTCATACCAAGTTCACAAGGATGGTTCAACATACACAAATCAATCAATGTAATACACCACATTAACAAAAGAAAATTAAGAAACCACATGACCATCTCAATAGATGCAGAAAAAGCACTTGAAAAAATTCAACATCGATTCATGATAAAAACTCTTACCAAAGTGGGTATACAGGGGACATATCTCAACATAATAAAAGCTATTTATGACAAACCCACAGCCAATACACTACTCAACAGTGAAAAGCTGAAAGTCTTTGCACTAAAATCTGGAACAAGACAAGGATGCCCACTCTCACAGCTTCTGTTTAACATAGTATTGGAAGCCCTAGCCACAGCAGTCAAACAAGAAAACAAATAAAAGGTATCCAGATTGGAAGGGAAGAGGTAAAATTGTCACTACATGAAGATGACATGATACTATATAAAGAAAACCCTAAGGACCCACACAAAAACTACTAGATCTGATAAATGAATTAAGCAAAGTAGCAGGATACAAGATTAACATTCAGAAATTGGTTGCATTTCTTTACACTAACAATGAAAATCAGAAAGAGAATGTAAAAAAAAAGAACAATTCCTTTTAAAATCGCACACACAAAAAAACCTAGGAGTAAAACTGACCAAGGAGGTGAAAGACTTAAATGCTGAGAACTATGAAACATTAGCAAAGGAAATTAAAGAGGGTTCAAAGAAATGGAAAGATATCCCATACTCTTGGATTGGATGAATTAATATTATTAAAATGGCAATATTACCCAAAACAATCTACAGATTTAATGCAATCCCTATCAAATTATCCATAACATTTTTCACAGAACTAGAATAATCTGAAAATTTATATGGAACCATAAAAGACCCAGAATTGCCAAAGCAATCCTGAGGGGGAAAATAAAAAGCAGGAGGCATAACTCCCTCAGACTTCAGATAATACTACAAAGGTATAGTAATCAAAACAGTGTGGTATTGGTACAAAAACAGACATATAGATCAATGGAACAGAATAGAAATAAATCCACACACCTACAGTCAATTAATCTTCAACAAAGTAGGCAAGAATATAAAATGGGAAAAAGACAATCTCCAGCAAGTGGTTCTGGGAAAGTTGAACAGCCTCATGTAAATCAATGAAGTTAGAACACACCCTCACACCATGCACAAAAATAAACCTAAAATGGTTTAAAAATTTAAACATAAGACATGACACCATAAAACGCCTAGAAGAGAGCATAGGCAAAACATTCTCTGACATAAATTGTACCAATGTTTTGTTAGGTTAGTCTCCCAAGGCAATAGGAATAAAAATAAACAAGTGGAACCTAACCAAACTTACAAGCTCTTGCACAGTAAAGGAAATCATAAAAAAAAAACAAAAACAAAAAAAAAAACACAAAAAGATAACCTATGGAATGGGAGAAAATATTTGCAAATGATGGAGAGGGTGTGGAGAAAGGGGAACCCTTCTACACTGTTGGTGGGAATGTAAGTTGGTGCAGCCACTATGGAAAATGGTAGGGAGGTTCCTCAGAAAACCAAAAAATAGAACTACCATATGATCCAGCAATCTCATTCCTGGGCATATAACTGGACAAAACTATAATTCAACAAGATATATTCACCTCTGTGTTTCTAGCAGCATTATTCACAATAGCCAAAACTTGGAGACAACTTAAATGTCCATCTACAGCTGAATAGATAAAGAAGAAGTGGTACATATATACAATGGGATACTACTCAGCCACAAAAAAAGAACAAAATAATGCCATTTGCAGCAACATGGACGTGACTAGAGGTTATCATACTAAGTAAAGTAAGTCAGAAAGAGAAAAAGAAATACCATATGATATCACTTATATGCAGAATCTAAAATGTGACACAAGTGAACCTATCTACAAAACAGAAACAGACTCACAGGCAGAGGTCAGACTTGTGGTTGCCAAGCGGAGGGGGAGAGGGATGGACTGGGAGTTTGGAGTTGGTAGATGCAAACTATTACAGACTATTGCATTTAGAATGGACAAACAACAAGGTCCTACTGTATAGCACAGGGAACTATATCCAGTCTCCTGGGGTAAACCATAATGGAAAAGAATATTTTTAAAAAAAGAACGTATATATGTGTATAACTGAGTCACTTTGCTGTACAGCAGAGATTGGCACAAACTGTAAATCAGCAATATTTCAATTTAAAAAAGTATTATTAAAAAAAAAAGACATACAGTGGCTGAATGGATCCAAAACCAAGACCTACAAGAAACTCACTTCATATCCAAAGACATAAACAGATTGAAAGTGAGAGATGGAAAAAGGTATTCCATACCAATGGAAATCAAAAGAAAGCCAGGGTAGCAATACTTTTATCAGACAAAACAGAGTTAAAATAGAGTTAAAGTAGAGACTGTTACAAAAGACAAAAAAGGACACTACATAATGATCAAGGAATCAATCTAATAAGATATAACAATTGTAAATATACATGCACCCAACATAGGGGCACCTAAATACATAAAAACAAATATTAACAGACATAAATGGACAAATCAACAATAACATAATACTAATAGGGGACTTTAACACCCCACTTACATCAATGGACAGATCATTCAGACAGAAAATCAACAAGGAAACACTGGCCTGAAGTGACACATTAGACCAGATGAAATTAACAGATACATATAGAGAGAGAACATTCATCCAAAAGCAGCAGAATACACATTCTTGTCAAGTGCACATGGAACATTCTCCAGGATAGATCACATGCTAGGCCACAAAACAAGCCTTGGTATATTTAAGAAAATTGAAATTATATCACCATCTTTTCTAACAACAACACTATGAGACTCGAATTCAACTACAAAAAAAAAAACTGCAAAAAACACTGACATGTAGAGGTAAACAATATGCTACTAAACAACCAATGAATCACTAAAGAGATCAAATAGGAAATAAAAAAATACCTGGAGACAAACGAAACAAAAACACAATGACTCAAAATCTATGGGACTCGGCAAAAGAAGTTCTAAGAAAAAGGTTTATAGCTATACAAGCTTACCTCAGGAAAAGAAAACATTTCGAATAAACGATCTAATTTTACACTTAAAGGAGCTAGAAAGCAAAGAACAAACAAAACCCGTTAGTAGAAGGAAATAAATCATAAAGATCAGAGCAGAAATAAATGAAATAAAGGCTAAAAAACTTGAAAAGATCAATGAAACTAAAAGCTATTTCTTTGAAAAGATAAACAAAATTGATAAACCTTTAGCCAGACTCATCAAGAGAAAGAGAGGGTCCAAATCAATAAACTCAGAAATGAAAAAGGAGAAGTTACAACGGACACGGCAGAAATACAAAGGATCATAGCTGCTATGAGCAACTATATGCAAATAAAATGGAAAACCTAGAAGAAATTCGTAATTATGTACAATCTCCCAAGTCTAAACCAAGAAGAAATAGAAAATATAAACAGACTAATTACCAGTAATGAAATTGAATCAGTAATAAAAAAAAAAATCTCCCAGTAAACAAAAGTCCAGGACCAGGTGGCTTCACAGACGAATTCTACCAAACATTTAGAGAATAATTAACACCTATCTTTCTTAAATTATTCAAAAAAATTTGCAGAGGCAGGAACACTTCCAAACTCATTCTGTGATGTCAGCATCACCCTGATACCAAAGCCAGACAAAGATATAACAAGAAAAGAAAACCGCAGGCCAATATCACAGATGCAAAAACGTAGATGCAAAAGTCCTCAACAAAATATTAGCAAACCAAATCCAACGACACATCAAAAGGATCATACACCATGATCAAGTGGGATTTATCCCAGGGATGCAAGGGTTTTTCAATATCTGCAAATCAATCAATGTGATACACCATATTAACAAATTGAAGGATAAAAACCATATGATCATCTCAATAGATGCAGAAGAAGCTTCCAACAAAATTCAACACCCGTTTATGATAAAAACTCTCCAGAAAGTAGGCATAGAGGGAACTTACCTCAACATAATAAAGGGCATATATGACAAACCCACAGCTAACATCATTCTCAACAGTGAAAAAGCTGAAAGCATTCCATTCTCAGTACTTTTATTCAACATATTGGAAGTCCTAGCCAGAGCAGAGAGACACAACCAAGTTGGATTTTAGTGATCAATCTAATGGAAAAGTGTATAGTGGATTTAATAGGAGACCCCGTTGGCAGTCTTACCAGTTAGGAATTCAACAGTCAGCCTTACGAAGAAAAGGGAGGAAGCAGCGTATCATCACTTTGCTTTCCTTGAGGTAAACTACTTGACTGTGATAACAGTTCTAATTCAGAACAGATATGTCAACCCAAACACCATTTTCTAATGTTCATTTCCAGTTAATGGATTTATCTAAAAAGACCCTTTGTCTTAGGGACACAGACCTTGCCAACATAGCATTCTCTTTTTAGGACCCCCTTTTTTAAAATTAGAAATGAACTCAATGAATGTTCCATATATTTTACTGCCAAGGCATTTAAAAATCTGTTTTCCTTCAGGAAATTCTCAAACTGGTATGAACTCTTTCTTCCCAGGTACCTCCAGATCATCAGTTACTCGATGTAAACCGGGAGCCAACTGCCCCAGTTCACACAGCAGCATCAGCAGACAACTGTCCCCTCTGTCTGTCACCGAAGAATCTTCTGCTCCTATTCTTGAACTTCAGAGTCGAGGATCCTCTGGAGTTTGTGGACACAGAGCCGAGAGGCAGAACAGATCAGGTATGCGGGTAACCTCCTCTTAAATAACAGTACGTTTGGTAAGCTTCTAGCCAGCAATGAAAGATCTCACCATTGGCACAGAATGTAGAGATGTTACATGGACTCTCAGGAGTGCATGTGGGGAAAGTTTATCAAGTGGGAGGAGAAGGAAGAAAGGAAATGTGCAGATATAATCCATTAATGATGTATGGTGTACAGTGTAGCAGAGAAATAATACCAAAACCTATAATTGGAGGGTTTAACATATGGTTAAACAGTGACTTCTAATGAAGTTTATAAGGAAACTAGTTTTCTCATCTTCAAGATGTGAAAAGCCAGCATCTTTTACCTCAATCCTGGGATTTAGTATTAGCACATTGTACCCATTCTGAGAAGAATAAAAGTACCAGAAAAATCACAGACTCTGCTCTTGTCTTTATCAGGACTGCCAGTCCTTGGAGCTCTCCTAGTTTTCCCAATTTTACACCTCCTTCACTTCAGTTGTCTCCCTGATCAACATTTACTATTAAATCAAGACCTTTGGCATTTCCTCACGTCTGCCTGACCACTTACCAACTCCTGGGTTACTTGGTTACTGGAATTGCTAGATAAATTACCTTAATATATCCATGGGTTTCCCAGCAAACTTATCATTTTAAAATGCAGCTGGGTCCATTAGGCTGCTGCCCAATACTGTTACATTTTGGTGGTGGACATCATACTGCCTTCCCCAGAGATGCTCTCAAGCTCTGAGTCCATACTCACTTGCTCTCATCATATGACCACACTTCTACTTTCCTGAAAAGACTAAAACAATTGTGTGCTAAGAGATGCTTTCCTCTCTGCCTCAAAGTGTCTCTGTTCTCTTGTTTGCTAATTTGCTAATTACCATCATTGTGGGGACCACCTTTGATTTTTGTGTTTGCTACCATTCTGATGTTGACTCCTTCTGCATCCATGATCACCTTCTCTCCATCTCTTCCACCTACATTTTCAATCTCTCCTTCTTCATTTATTCTTCAGCTTGGCCAGCAACATATTAAAATCTCTTGCATCCTTAAAATCAATAGTGACAACGCAAAAACAACAAAATACTCTATTCAAAATAAGTGGGTAGTGGAAAAAAAACCCTCAAACTTTGAGAACACTAGCTTTAAAAAATAAACAGAAGAGAGGGCTTCCCTGGTAGCGCAGTGGTTGGGAGTCTGCCTGCCAATGCAGGGGATACGGGTTCGTGCTCCGGTCCTGGAAGATCCCACATGCCGCGGAGCAGCTGAACCCGTGAGCCATGGCTGCTGAGCCTGCGCGTCCGGAGCCTGTGCTCTGCAATGGGAGAGGCCGCAAGAGTGAGAGGCCCGTGTACCGCAAAAAAAAAAAAAAAAAAAAAAAAAGAGAAATGGTAATTCAGGGGACTCAGGTAAACAAAGGTATAGAAGAAGTGTGAAAGCCTCTTGTAGGGTCCTACTTATCTGATAAGAGGTTTCATACGAGAAAAGATTTTTTCAAAAAATGACAATATTTTAAAATGGAATCTCAGCAACTATGGACCCCAAGGCTAAAACTCTTTTTTTAAAAGTGAAGAAAATCACATCTTAAATCTTCAGAAAGTTTTAATTGGCTTTAATAAGTTACAGGAATAGTCTTATCATCCCAGTTATCTTCAGAACAGTATGTTCCAGTGAACTAAATATGGTTAATAAATTTGCCCTACCTATCATATACAGATTACAAATCTTAAAAACTGTACCGTTAAAGACCACGTGGCAAAAAAAAAAAAAAAAAAGACCACGTGGGGCATGATTTACTCTTTCTGTAATGATTCAGAAGACATTTGGGGATATTCCTAGACACCAAAAAGAAAAGAAAAAAGGAGAATAATCTGAAGAGCAGCTCACCATTCTTTCATGAACGTTATGGTACTTAACCTCAAAATGAAGCCCATGAGATACATATTATCGCTGTTTGACAGAGAACCTAAGATGGAATTAAACATATACTCAGGGCCATCCAGTGGCAGGACTAGGACTTTCACTCATGTTTCCAAATTCCAGTGGCCTCTACCATCAATTTGTATGACTCCAATCAAGGTTCATAGAAGCGGATGGAATTCCTGGTAAATCAATTTTAATGATATATACAAAACAATAAATCTAAGCAGGACTCTAGAAAATCATGCTTAAAATGGTCAGAAAAATAAAAGAACTCTGGAGAGCCAATCTTTCTATGGTATCTGTAGATAGTAAAAGAATTGTCAACAATTCAATTTAGTTAGCAGAAGAAAGAATGAGTCAATACTAGGTGGGGATTTAGGTGACTGTTGGTGTCATCAAAAATATTCTCCATGCTCTGACGGCGGTACAGATGCAATCTTCAAAGAAGGTGACCATGAAGGCAGATATCAACTCAAAGGGATACTTAAAATCTTTGTAGAATCGTTCCTCCTTTATAAGCTATTCCCTGAGAATAATGTGATCTGAAGTGTAGTAGAGTACACCTTTCTCTTAATATCACTTCTATCAAACCTCATGCAAGACTGCCATTCCTGCCAGGAAACAGAACTTTTTCTCCAAACCATTTCTGAAACTTCCAGTGCTTAAACGGGGAGCTCAAGCCTGAAACCTAGACAGAATCAATATTCAGAATAAAAAGTTTAGACCTTGGAGTCATACTGTCTTAGGCCCAACCTTGAACAACCTTTAATACAACTCTCAGTTTTTTCATCTGTAAAATGGGAATAATACCTACTTAATTGGGTAGGCTCGTGTTCCCTTCCCAGCCTTCCAACACCAGAGTCTCTTATTCCACCCTCTTATACATTTTTGTTTTTTCCCTTTACTCTCTGTGTAAGCCACATGGTCATAGAGGGAATTTGCAGAACTGTTATGAAGTATAGTCTGTACACAGCCGAGGGAGCTGGCTAACATACTTACTGACTCATCTCAATGTCACTGCATCATGGGAGCTTCTCCTAATCATTATGCCCGCCTCCTCTTAACAAGTGCTTCTCCTCTGCTTCCATGTGGCCTTGTATCTGCCATACTTGGCCCTTATCATACTGTATTAGATGTGTTCTCTGGCCTTTGTCTAGATTATGAGCTCAAGTCTTTCTTGTTTGAACCCCTGGAACCCGACTGTCTAACTCCTGGTCGTCTCCATAGGACTTTGTTGAATAAATAAATAAAAGAATACCAGTTTTCATCTTCTGGAGGCCTAGGCTCTGAGAACTCTGTTTATGAGACTTGGAAGTCATGTAGTAATTGCTGTGTTCATCCTTACTTGGTTTATATTCTGCAGTGAAGAATTCACTTTCAAATCTTGCTACCCACTTTCCCCAAATAATTATATCAGGAAGCCTTAGCTGGATGAAAGCTTTACCCCAGTGGGGCAGTCCCACCTGGGTCATTAAGCAGTGCGCACACATTCAGCAGGAGAGCCAGCAGGTTCTGGAGAGGAAAAGTGAGAAACCATCCACTCTCACTTGCTATCTGTGGGCTGCACCACTTTCTTAACCCCAGGATAAGCCTTACGCTAAAAGGAGGTCCCTGGAGACACAACAGAATCTTGCAGACAATTCTGCCTCCTTTCCCCCAGGATTCTACTCTCTGGGGACTCAGGGTGACCACTGCTCCCATTAAATTTCCTGACAGGTACATAAATTCATTGTGTTGAACTTGTTTTCTCTATCAGGGGAGAAGGCCTTTATGATTGTCACTTTCAGAGAGCTTTGACTATTTTAGTGTGAAAAAATGCTACTAAATTTTCTTAGTAAATGTAAAAATACAAAGCAGAACTCACTGTGCTCCCAGAAACATATTAAGTCGTAATTTGCTCCGAGATGGAAGGTAATTTTGTGCAGTCCAGACTTGCTCTGTTTTGGGGACACATCCTTTTCAACTTAATAGTCATCTTTGCTGCAGTTAAAAAAAAAAAAAAGCAACTGAGTGGAATATAACAACAAATACTTATTTCTTGTTCACATTTCATGTCAGCAGACACAGGGTTCTGCTCATTCTCCCACACAGACCCAAAGAGCAGCTTCTTTTGGGGATTCTCCATTCTAGTGGCAGAAAGGAAGAGCTAGAGAGGTAGTGGGACCCTGTGATGCCTCTTGAAGCTTCTGCTGAGAGGTGGCATACCACACATCTGTTTACGTTTGATTAGACAAAGCAGGTTACGTGGCCAAGGCCAAGGCCTTTGGAGCTGAAATGTGTAACGCTCTCACAAGGAAGTGGGAAGGGTACACCCAGGAGCAGAGAGCATCCACCAAGTCCATGAGCATCGTCATAGCCTGGATAGGGGTCCAGATACACACTGTACCTTACAGAGCAGAGACTCCAGATTCCAGACAGAAAATGAGCTAGAGTTATCTGTCTCTTCAAAGGACGGCAGGAGAAAAAAACAGAACACTGGTGATTCTACTGTCTGCCTTTCTGATTGCTGTTTTCTAACTTGATTTCCACACATTTGTATTCCTTTCCTGTTTGCAGGGGATGATGGAACACAGACTCATCCTGAGGATAGCAGCCAGGGAAACAGAATCAAGGCTCGCTGCCTATCCTGTACGTCTATGGTTCTGAAGGCCATCTGGGGACTTTTGATCATCCTGTCAGTGTCATCGTCTTGGGTTGGAACCACACAGATTGTAAAAATTACTTATAAGAACTTCTACTGTCCATTTTTCATGACTTGGTTTTCAACAAACTGGAACATTATGTTTTTCCCAGTCTATTACTCTGGTCATCTGGCCACTGCTCAAGAAAAGCAATCTCCAATGAAAAAATTCAGGTAGGTTTCATGTCAAATGGCCAGTAGGAGATGGTTTGAAATAATTTCATGCAAATATGCGTAATTTCATCTCCTTGGAATATGAGTTGAGTTGAGGAGTGTGGAGAGGCAGGATCCAAGGTCGGTAGTAAACACATTAACACGAGGAAACAGAATCGGTACCACCCCAAAAATTATTAAGTGTCTACAACATGCCAGGCCCTGTGCTGGTGCTTTTGTGTATCTTAGCTTATTAACCATCATTGGTGGTAACAGCCACGTTTTAAGACGGTGTTAGTTATCCCCATTTTAACACAAGAGGTAATAGGTTTGGAGAGATTCAGGGACTCGTCCACGGTCACACACTTATAAATAATGGAACCCAGATTTTAATTCAGATCAATTTATCTCTAGCCACGTTTTAAAAGAACAACCCAAGATCTCGAGCCCAGAAAAAAAACAACAACAAACTGTATTCATAAGATTATTACAGAAACATTTGCTCAGTATTCTGGACACAGTGGTGTTATAGCAGATGAAATGACTTGGTCTCAGGTAAAGGGAAGTTTGGCCTCGGGATGGTTTAAAAGATGCTGTTCTTTGCTGGCTAGGAGCACAGAGAGCCTTGTCTGTTGGTTTGCTAGCCATGAACTTGATAGCGCCGTGGTTCTAGTGGTTGCTCGGAGCTAAACCTGACTTCTGCAGCCCCATCTTGGGGAGATCAGGAAGCTGGCAGACATGTCATCCAGCCCTGCACAGCACTCAAGGAAGGCAAAAGCAGTGTTCGGGTCAAAGTCCTGTGCTAACAGACAGCTTCTTGAAAGGAAAAGCCAGAACTAAGGAATAACTTCCAGGACGGTCACTCTGATCGCCAAGAGAAAACAGCAGTCTTGACCTCAGCAGATGGCAGTGGGAGAGCGACAGTTTTCTTCACCCACTTACTGCTCCTCAGCAAAATGACAATAAATTTGTATTGCAGGAGCCAAAATAACCTTTCTTTCTTGCCCTTTTACCTAATGAAAGGAAGGAGTGACTGTTACCATTGATGCATTATAAGACTGTCCTTGAAAACTTAAGACACTGTGAAGGCTTTAATCTTCAACTTCCAATTTATCACCAGCTTGGAAGTGCCCGGGAGTATTGAAGTCACCCTGTGAGCTGATTTTCTACGTGTGTCCATGAGCGTTCAGCTATCATTAAAGAAACAAAACCCAATTCAAGAATGATAAATGTTTTCTGGTTTGGAGGAAAGAAAAAAGCCTTATACCTGTTTGGCATTGCTAAAAATACTTTCTGTTTCTTCCCATCAAAGTAGACGTGATGCTGGGGCATAAGATCTTTATTAATAACAATATTTAATACATGATTGCAAGGGACATGATTATCAGAATAAAATTCTCCCTGTTTGAAAATACCTCCATTTACCCATAGCACGTGTTCCTATGGTTTAGACACACGTGCTGATAAAAACAGCAAAAGTTTAGTCTGGGAAGTAATACCTCAGAACACCTCAAAGCAAGCCAAGTCCGTTTTATTGAAGAGAATACATTTACAAGAGGCTCCTGCTGACAAAAGTGTTGTTTGGGGAATGAGTCTCATCTTCACCGCATCTCTCATGTTGAACTAACTCTGAATTTAGTGAGACCTGTAACTTGGCAAGACACCTCCTCCTGTTAGTGCCTAGTGTGAAGCTGCGCATTTCTGAAACTGAATCAAAGAGCTTTTATTGTCGAGCAGAAAACATTGTGAAAACCCCTCCACGTGAGAGGTAAACATTGCCAGAAAATGCTGAGATCCTTGATCTTTTTTCCCTGTACACTCGTTAACACCATCTGCCAAGAAGGCACCCCCTGAAGCTCTCGTGGCAGAACAAGGGGAAAATATAGTATATAAGACTGAAAACAGGATTTGTCCCATAGCGCCAGACCCTATACCTATTTCCTCCTTTTCTCTTGAATGCTATGAAAGCATTTCCAGTCTTTTTCTTATCACTACCATCAAAAGAATTTTCAGTAAGGTATCAAATCTAGGTGGTAAGGATTGTTCATTTGGAAGTAGTTTTTGATATGTCAATCATTCCATTCATACACTATCAAGAGAATTCAATTGCCTCAGGTGAATTTGAAATTTAAGAAGAAAAAAATTATATACCATAGTTTTGATGGTATATCAAAAGGGTATCAAAGGGTAATTTCTTAAGGGAAAAAATCTCTAGAAAGCATGAAACTAGAGCCAAAGATAACTTTGCCATGTGTCAGGAAGCTATGAAATGCGCTTAAGATGCCATCTGACATACAGAAAGGGTTCCATAACTAGTAGCTGCTGGAACAATGATGAGCATAGTTACGTTATTAGTGTCCCCTGACTTCTAAGCTTCTTTCCAAGTTTTGCCTCCTGTCAATGCCTCTTGTCTAGAAATTCTGATCTCATCATCCCAAGGAGAGACCTACTATTGTTATTTCCTTCTCCATAGAAATCCATCTTTTTTTAAAAAAAAAAAAAAAATCACATTTCCCAGCACTTACTGCTTAAATGGCAAAAGGTTTTACCCAGGTGAACTGGCGTTTGAATGGAGAGCATTGTTATTAATTCTTGTAACAGCAGTGACAAGTGGGGAGAAGGTTGGCAGTGAGACGAGAAGGGAAGAAGAAAGGGTAACAAGGAGGAAGCCAATACCTGGGGGTCAGGCTGAGCCAGGCCAAGAGCCTCTGCCGGGCAGCAGCCCTTTGCCTGGGGGACTCTCCCCATCCATGTGCCTCCACTGGCTTCCCCAAGGGGCAGGGTGTTCCCTCTCCTGAATCCAAAGTCTTTGCTGGAGAGCACTCTACCCAGCATGATGGTGGGCTCTGGGAAGGAAGAACCATCACTGGCTAAGACCAGTGATAAGAAAAGAAATACTTTAATCAGAAATGGATTTGTTGTGGTTCTTAATAAACGTGTATTTTAAAGCACATTTAGCAGTTATAGATGTCAGGATAAACCCACGACTCTCCACTCCAGCTCTCCCTGGCAGACACTTCCTCACAGAGCAAATCCCTTTGTAAGTACAGAACACAAAATGTGTGCCCAGTTGCTCTATGAAAACTGCTGCTTGCTCTGTGTGTGACTCTGATTTGAGTATCTCAAAGGTAGGGCTTTAGAAAGGCCATCCAGTTTATAATACTGTAAATCAACTACACTTCAGTAATACAAAACAGGCCATCCATTTTATAATAATGTAAATCAACTACACGTCAATAAAACAAAACAGAGAGGCCATCCATTTACCTGTGTGTGTGAGCACGTGTAATTTCTGTTTACTTTGCAAAAGGCTTTGCCTCTGGCTTATTTAGTCCCTTCATTGATGTTTTGTCTCCTTCAAGTTAAAATTTAGCTTTGGGAATCCCATTTCCATTTTACAAAAGTCTTTCCATTTTGGTTGTCTGCCACATGAAAGTAAAATCACTGTCTATGTGTTCAAAATGCATTTTTAACCTTCCCAGAATCACTGGCCTATGATTCCCTATGTTCTCAGCTGCTTGGAAGCAACGTTTACTATGAGACTTGATTTTGAAAACCGTATCCCTGTGCTTGGAGCCTCACCACTTTGTCACGCCCTCCCCCCATGTGGTCCTCCTATGGGGTACATTGCTTCATACATGGGAGGCAAACACTGACTGGAGATTACTTTGCTTTGCAGTACTTTGAAGCATAATTATTTCTCTTCAGAAAGAGCTAGAAGAGAAACCAGAAACTAGTATTACATAGAGCCATTTAAATAGATTTATAAACATTATAAATGTGCAAATATGAATAACTTGTTGCTTTAAACAGAATATTTATACTACTCTTGAAAATACAACGCCTGGCACAAGATAGTTGCCCAATGAAAGCTTGAATGTTCACGTACAACTGAGTGAGAAAAATAAAGCTGAGTTTTCAGAGCCTGTTTTCAGTCCATAATCAAAAAGGCACTGCTATTCTATCACTTTTGATGTTGCCTATATGTATCGCTAGCTTCAACATTTTGATTAAAACAATCCTTTGGGCTAAATAATCAATTTAGTCAGAAACCAAGCAAATCAAAGATTTAACTGAAATGACTATTTTTACACAATGAATTCAGACAGTTCCTCCAGAATGGCCAGGTGTTTGTACATAAATGCAACCTGAATTTTATTTATTTATTTTACCACTTGGGGGTTATCACAGATGCTTCCTTCATTTTTTTCTGCCTTAAAAATGCTAGAGGAAAAAGAAATTTGTCCATTGGGCAGATATGTCAGAAAAAGGCATAAAGTTTTAGGAATAATAAAATCCCAAGCTGTGCACGCCTACACATGATATGTGAGGCTGCATGTGGTCTGTAGCCTATTCAAACAGTACGAACCATCTTGACCCTGTTGTATTCGTCCACTGGGAAAGAATCATCTGTCTCTTCGAATAGCTAGTAATTCCAGCAACCATTCATTTCTGGATTTCTCCGGGCTTCTCTGAGAATGTTTGGCAACAGCAGAATGGCTACCCCCAGGAATCTCCAGAGAATGGGTAGGAAAGGCTTAGCTCTGTGCCTGGGGAGATGTGGACTCCTCCATGGAGCCCTTTGCACTCACAGCCCGTAGGTGGCAGAACTAGGTTCAGTAGGTTCCACAGATGAATGATGGGTCTTCCGGGTTTGTGCTCTTGGCTAAAAATGGCTGTCAAGAGTTAGTCTACACAAGATGTGTTAAAATTAATACCTGACTATTAACCTCTATTTCTTCTCTAGGGAATGCAGTCGAATTTTTGGTGAAGATGGTCTGACATTGAAGCTCTTTCTTAAAAGAACTGCTCCCTTTTCTATTCTATGGACTTTGACTAATTACCTGTATTTACTGGCTTTAAAGAAGCTGACAGCCACAGATGTCTCTGCTCTGTTCTGTTGTAACAAAGCCTTTGTCTTCTTGCTGTCGTGGATCGTGCTGAAAGACAGGTTCATGGGAGTGAGGGTAATGGCACACTTGATTCAATGCGTAAGGCCGCATTTAATCATAGATCCTTGGTATCAGGAGAGCTGCTTTGTTTTGTGGAGTTTCTGCAAAACTTTTCCCATTGGTTCTGAGTACAGACTGAAATTTGAAGTTGCGTTAGGACGCCCAGGCAGTTACAACATCATGAGACGATAAAGAGATTGTTTCTGTTGGAATCAGTCAGCTGATTTCAACAGGAGGCACTCAGGGAAAAGAAGTTCTTTTCTTAGAATTAATGGTGTGATCAACTCCTTCTGTCCTCGGGAAAGAAGGGTCTGAGAAAATTAGCCACAGTAGAGATTATGATTTGCTCTTTTTCCAATCAACATATGTTGGGACAACTCCCTCATGTCTCTTCCCCCCAGAGATGGATTTAATATTGGTGGAAGTAGATAAGGTTACCAAACAGTAATTAAAGTCACCAATAATGGCACGATGCTGTTAAAAGTGGCTATATATCTAGCATGACTAACTAGATATGGAACTAAAAGCAATAACTCTTACTTTGGGGTACAAATCCTTAATTGAACTGCATTAAACTTCCACCAGCCACTTCAGTTCTGAGTTTATCCCTTTCACAGGTAACATGGATTTAAAAATAAAATTTTTTGTATGCCCGATCTTTGTTAGATTGATGGAAAACCACGCAGATGTAAGGAGCCAGATCTCATTCATATAATCTGGTATGCCACCATGATGAAAATATTGAGTGAACAGTTCTTTGAAAGGAGGTCCAAACGAATAGC
Organism: Leucopleurus acutus; assembly: GCF_964270905.1. Taxonomy (NCBI): domain Eukaryota; kingdom Metazoa; phylum Chordata; class Mammalia; order Artiodactyla; family Delphinidae; genus Leucopleurus; species Leucopleurus acutus. Next base: position 43,057,833 of record NC_139142.1, read on the forward strand.
CTTCTTCCAGAAGATAAACATCACACAATTATTGTTCTCCGAAAGAGATGTCCAAGACTGGATTTGAAACACGTTTTGCTATCAAAATATTGCTCTTGTTGCAATGATTCCAGGGTCCTTGCCCTGCTAAATGCTGAAATTCATGTTTATATTAGAGAGAGTTTGTGACAGGTATCATCCTGAAAACTTCATCTTAATAGCCAATTAGCTAATTCTGGTTGTATCTTGGGAAATGCTGCTCAGAAATTCAGAACTGAAACTTGACATGAAAAGCTACAGCAGAAGAAAACACAAGAAACTGAATCAGTCCATGATACCATTAAACTATACCAGATGTGGTCCCATACTCATTCTCCATAGCTAATCTTAGATTTCACACCCAAAGGGCTTAGCATCATGTTTTCACACATGAAGCATTGGTACTGTCTGTCCACCATCACGTGCCCTGACAAGTACTTGAGAACAAGAACCTTCTTTACATTGCTCACTGATCCATTCAGCTTGGGCTACATAATTTGTGGGCCCCAGTGAAAAGTGAAAATGCAGGCCTCCTGTTGAAAAAAATTGTGACTAGGGCTTCCCTGGTGGCGCAGTGGTTGAGAGTCCGCCTGCCAATGCAGGGGACACGGGTTCGTGCCCCGGTCCGGGAGGGTCCCACATGCCGCGGAGCGGCTGGGCCCGTGAGCCATGGCCGCTGAGCCTGCGCGTCTGGAGGCTGTGCTCCGAAACGGGAGAGGCCACAACAGTGAGAGGCCCACGTACCGCAAAAAAAAAAAATTGTGAATAGTTTCAACATGGCAACATCAGGGAGCCCACTGCATCTGCACAGGTCATATGCCCATGAAACTAGTTCTACCTCTATCTCTAACACCTAGAATGATACAAGGGACAAAGTAGAGACTCTACGTATTTAAGGATATAGTGAATGAACTCATGCTTACAAGATCTTTCTCTTGTCTATCTACTACCACCTTTGATCACCCATGAGTATTTGGAGGGCCTTGTCAGAAGAGAGGGCAAGAAAGGAGATTTAGGGGCTTTTCTGCTCTTTCAGTGTCATGTGAATACCAAAAGGAAATAGATATGTTCACTATTAGGTTTACCAGTGAGCAAATCAATTGTATTAGAGTGAATGAATGCATTTAACCATGGAACTTACTTATGCAAGGGGTCATATCAAAAGAAGCTTGATGTTTATTTGAGGACTTTTAGGGGGAAAAGCTCAGCTGTGTAACATTTAACTTGGCAGATTTAGGAAATCTGCCTAGAAGCTACAAAGCATTTCTATCTTAAAATTTGCATCTGTGGTGGGTTTAATGGTGGCCCCCAATAAGGTGTCCACACTCTAATCCCCAGAAACTGTGAATGTGACCTTACTTGGAAAAATGGGCTTTGCAGACATAATTAACTTAAGGATTTTGCAAAGAGGAGATCATCCTGGTTGATCTGGGTGGCTCCTAAATCCAATAACAAGTATCCTTATAAAAGACACACACAGGAAAGACACACAGAAGAGGAGAAGGCAATGTGACCACAGAGATAGAGATTGGAGTGACGCAGCCACAAGCCCAGGAAAGCCAGGGCAGCCGCCAGAACCTGGAAGAGGCAGGAATGTAATATTATTCTCTCCCAGAGTTGCTGTTGGGAGCGTGGCCCTGCCCAATTTTGAACTTCTGGCCTCCAGAACTATGAGAGAATAGATTTCTGCTGTTTTTAGTAACCAAGTTTGTGGTAATTTGTTACAGCAGCCTCAGGAAACTAATACAGCATCTGTAAGTAATAAGACCTGATAGAAAAATTGTTGAGTAGCCAATGAGTAGTTGTTAACAAGTAAATACGTAAATTAAGACATCATAATGACAAAATAGTAAGTATTAATGTCAGGCATGCTGGGAGAAGTCAGGTATTTTTCTTTTTAAATGACAGGAGGTGCTTTACTTCTCACTGTGAAACATTAGGAAGTGTTTAATGCCATGTTCTAGAAGAATGTCAAGGTGTAATTTTAATAATGCCCATAATCAGGCCATGGAATATAAGAAGCACTGAAATATATTCAGCATTTTGCCTTTTGACCACATCAGCAGTTCTTTTCCTTCTGAGACATATTGAGAACATGTATAATTAGGTCATTTGAGAAATTAGAGGAGGACAAATAGAATACTGGCAACATAAATGCAGCTCTTATTGCCTACACCCATAAATAGGACAAAGCCCGTAGATGCCACCCCACTTGGACTACTCTTTTTTTTTTAATAGTTAAAGGGTTGCTTTCAGTCATCAAATCAAAATGTATATTTCTGACTCATTCTAAGTCTTCAGTAGTTCAGAAAAAGATAGTTTGGGGATTATGATTCTCATTTGCATGACCCCAAGAATTATCACCCTTAAGATAAAACATATGGCCTCCCCTACTTCTATTTTTTTTTTTTTTTTTTTTTTTTTGCGGTACGCGGGCCTGTCACTGCTGTGGCCTCTCCCGTCACCGAGCACAGGCTCCAGACGCGCAGGCCCAGCGGCCATGGCTCACAGGCCCAGCCGCTCCGCGGCATGTGGGATCTTCCCAGACCGGGGCACGAACCCGCGTCCCCTGCATCGGCAGGCAGACTCTCAACCACTGCGCCACCAGGGAAGCCCCCCTACTTCTATTTTTCACGTCAAAATGACACGATGAACAGAATAAAGGATGCTTTAAATTATAATATCAGTAAATACGGGTTTATCTGGAGCACCAGTTGGCCAGAATTAGCAATGCTCACATAAAAACTAATTATATGTTTTGAATAACTTGTTAATATTTAGTTTCCTTGGAAGTTTGATTGAATCACAGATGGAAAGGTAGTCTGCCATACATTTAGTTTTCTATTATGAAATTCTTTCAGCCAGTTTGCTGGTGAGTTTTGGTGTGTTAAAAAAACTCATAAGTAGTTGCTTACAGCTGATGTATGATAATCATGTGGAAATTAGTAAACTTCTTTAAAAGACCTTTCTTTTTAATTGCAAAAATGTTGCTAAGTGAGAATCCAGCTCTTGCAGCATTGAAGATGGGTGTTTTTCCCATCTCCAAGATCCTGTTTTGTTTAGCTAGCATTCTTAAATTCATCAGAACAAGAATATCACTGAATATCAATGATATTGATATTGATCACAGAATATCAATAAAAAAAGGTTCTCCTCAAAAAAAAAAAGAGCCACTGCTTCAGGTTTTCTTCTCTATCACTGGCATCCATTTCACTCCAATGAAAAGTAAATGTCAGACTAGAAAATTAACACCCTTTCTTTCAGATCTTGTCCCCCCCTTATTTTTATATTATTAATTGAAAATGTTCATTTTCAAATTTCCTTGAACATGTGAAGAAAATTGGTGGGCGGTGAATGGTTCAGCAGACCCCAACTTTTATAGCAGATTGAGGAAATGAATTTGTGTCCCTTCAACTTGGTAGCCACCTATTTTCTAGGTATAATTGGGTCCTTATGTGTTTAGTTTCCCAAACTTTTGGAGACTTTCCTCCATCCGCCAAGAACTGACTGGGGTATGACAGTTAAATGGAATCTTTCCTTGCTTAAACTGCTCTTCTCTGAATTCAAACTGGGCTCCAGGGCACTCTAAATCAATCAGGACCCTGGAGCTGAGCTGCTACTGATTTGTGCCAATATTACATACTTAGATCAGATTCAAGACAATCTTGTTTCCATCTTGCCTCTGATTGGCATTTCTGCAGTTAACTCTTCATTCCTGGGAAGTGCAGACTGCTCTGTCTAGAACCTTCATGCTTCCCTCTGGAGGCAGTAGAGGATGGGTAGTGGGGCTCTTCCCCTTTCATCCTCCTCTTGGCAGGAGAATGATTCACGAATACAGGGAGGGGAAAGCTGAGTTGGGAAGGCTTTCCGATTTTATGCCCTCAAGGAACCCATAACCCCTGTCAACAAGGTTCAGTCAATAGGTCTCCTCTACCTTTCACACGTACTCTGGAGTCTTTCCTTCCGGGATTTCTTTCCTTCTCTTCCATCCTGGTCTTCCTTTGGGATCATTTTCAGATGGGTTTTTTTTCATATAAAAACAGATGTGTATGTGTGTGGCAGTGGGGTGGAGGATGGGAATCTTAGTTTGAGTCTCAGGCTTGACCTGCCCCGACCCAGGGACCCACCCACCTCCCCCTCACACACACACACACACACACACACACACACATACATAGAGTATCCAGACAGCTGTGGACTGCCCACCTCTTTCATTTCTCACACGTCAACTCTTGTCCAATTTCAGTGGCTCTGAGTAAAACGGATGGCTCTACTTTATGGAAGCTTAAACGTAACATGTGGACAAGTTTAAGGATTCTGTGTAGCCATGGTTCCCTGAAAATGGGCTCTATCCAAATACACTCAGAGGGAAGAAGGATGATCACCAGTGCAGGTCTCATTGGCCAAACTATGAATGTGTATCCCACCTTCAGCTGCTAACCTTGAGTCTTGAACTTGAGTGCAGTCTGGCCAGCAGTATAGCTTTGAGGCCCCCCATTTCAGAGCCTGATGTAGGCTTGGGATTCAAGGTCCATTGAAAGCCGGGGAAGCTCCTACCTGCTCCATCCAGCTCCAGAAACAGGGTTAACCACACGGCAAATTAAGGAAAGATGTTTGGGTTACAGTTAGAAAGAGAAGAAGTTAAAGGTTCATCTCAATACCCTGAATCCTAGAAGAGCTGATACTGTTATGCGAATGATAGTTCTGGAAATCATTCGTCAGTGGGAAACACGGTGACTGTAATGAGGCTCATAAACCCTCCTGGAGATCCAGAGCAGGGCTGGGCCCTTTGGGGTTTTGAGGCCCTGAGTCAAAAGAGGAAAACAATGAAGATAAAAGAAAACAAAAATCAGCCAAAAGCCAGCTATTTCTCTAGGCTTTATCTATACAAACTAATTCTTTGGGATGGGAAAGAAACCTTGCTTTCAGGCAGGGCCACAGGTAGTATACATTTCAGTGAGATCACCAAATGTTTACTGTTAAAGCCCTCTTTGGGCTCTAGGAACAGGTCCCCCTCATGGTCCCCCTCTGATTGGCCCTGAGAGTTGACGCAGAGACTCTGGGAGGGAAGTGAGCCCACAGAGGAAGGTAGCTGGCTCAGTGGTGATGTCGCTCAAGGAGCACGCAAAGATAATGGGCTAAATAAATCCTCTTCCTCAGGGTATTCACCCCAGGTGGGCACACCGTGATGCGAGAGAACCCAGAGGTTTAGAAGGTTAGAAATGAGGCATCGGCCGCTTTACGATCACTATGGTTACTAACATTTTCACCCAGGTCAGATTCAAGTAACGGTTGTGGTGGGTTTCCATCTTATTTAGACACCTCTGGTTGGTTATGGGGCTGCAACTGGAGTAGGTTGTGAGGAGAGCCATGTTTTTCTGAAGCCAAGCAGGTGGCACCATGACGTGGCACCATCGGCAGAGGAGTCCCTCATGTGGACGCCAATGTGCTCAGAAGCACTGTTGTGTTTGTCAGCATGTGGATGTCACACGTGAGCCCTTCTGACACGGTACTTAAAGCGCTGGCTTCCTGCAGGTACATTTCCAGCATCCTGAGCACAAGAAGAATCATTTTGTACTTTTTTTGTTGAGAAGACAGACTAGCAATCCTTCCTTAACGATTGATTACTTCTGAAAACGCACATGACTCAGACCTGTGCTAGGGTTACATATTCTCCAGAAATCTCAAGAATATTTACTCTGCAATTAACCAATAGTTCCAGGCAGAACCACTCTAAGATCATCCAAACAACCACTCCAAATGAGCCTGCCACCCAACACTTCCCTGCATTTTCTAGATTAGCTGAGCTCCCTTCCCTTAGTTCCAACTGTGTAGATAAGAACCATACTGAAAAAAAAATTTTAAACATGGCCATAGAGAACTTGTTCTATCAGACAGCTGTGAAATTTAAATAGAAATGCAGAAAATAATTTCTCTTTTCCCCCCAGGTAACCTATATAACCTATAAATTATTAACCTATAAATACCCGTTCATACCATAGAGAGGAATTTTTCTAACATTGGAAGTATTCAGATTTTCATGCTTTTGGAACTTAACTAACAGCACTGTCTGGCCCCCTGAAGTGAAAAATGCTTCTCTCCGTGACCGCAATTCAAAGAGACACTGGTATAATTGATATGACAATTTAAGTGGTCTGAGCTAATATTTTCACAAGCACTTAAATATAAAATGTAATGGAGACCTTTAAGACGCTCATCATGACTATACTTCCGAATTGCTATAAAATTATGTAATCTATGTCCACGTCCAACTCCTATCTTGAGAAAACTTATAATAGAAATAAATACAGTGCATATGTATTTTTACTAATGGCTGACTCAGAAAAGTGTTCCCAACCGGGTCATATCCTGGGGATAATGGTATTAAATGTTCAACACTTTCCAGACAGTGTTTTTGGTTTTTCCCTTTTTTTAAGATTTTTTGTATGGACTGTTTGTTTTCAGAATTCCCTAAGCCAAGAATTATATATTATACACAATTGCTTAAACCCAGATATTGTATATTATAGAATAATTTTAATAATTTTAAATATTAAACAGCACATCATGTTAAAGTTTCATTAGGATTAACACTGTGTTCTATTACCCATCTTGAAGAAACTACCTATTTTTTTGACTAAGAAAATACATCTGATGTTTGGTAAAAAGAAAACAAGTATTAATTCAAATTTATTATCCTACAAGTTCAGTATTTTGAGGGAAATCTATCTGTGAACATGAATACTTTAACCTATGAACATTAATTAACACAAAAACAAGTCAGAAACTGCCAGTGTTTAATGTAACTTTTCATTTCTCTGACATCAGATTGCCCAAAGAAATGTTGCAAATCCCTGGCTGAACTATAAATCCCCAAATCAAAGAAAATGATAAGTCTCACAGAATTCCCAGGTCTAGGTAACCACTTCACCATGTTTATTTATGAGTCTATGACTTCCTGTTTGGAAAATTTCCTTGACACCTCACATTGTGTGCATTTGTATTAAACTCTATTCCCTATAGTTTGAGGCATAGTCTAACTGGAACACATGGCTAGAAGGTTTAGGACTGTGATACTCAGTCAGCAAGAGCAATGACCCCCACACACACCAAACAGCCTCCTGGATAATGCTTTATGAAGACAGTTTTTCACTGCTGACAAGTCGGCTTCTGTTCTCAAGTACTCCTGCTGCTTTTCATAAAAGACGCTTTAGTATGGAGCTGGCTCTGAAACCAGCTGTGCCCTTGCTTTGGGTGGTCATTAACAAAAGAAATGCTTTAACAGCATCTAAATTATATGTGCCATCGTTATCATACTTTGCACTGGCCTTCAGCAAGTCTACAGTTGCATGTTGAAGATCTACATTTTGTTGGAATGAATAATTCACTAATAATATTTCAAAGGGTCAAAAAATATCCCACATGTGAGAAATCTATCTACAGGGGAACTGATTTGCTTGCGAATACTCAGAACTGAAGCTTAACAAAATTGATCACCAGGTATATTTAAATTTCCCACAAAGTTGCATCATGATTTTAAAGTCAGTGAGACTATTTCACAAGGAAATGACATAGTGTTTCCTATTCCAGGGTTGTCATTTTACTGTTTATTGTAGCTCTAAAATGTTTTCCAGTAGAACCAGTTCAAGGTAAATTAAAGAGATGCCAACCGGCATTTCACAAAGGAAGTGGACTCCTGTTTGGAATATACCAAGGATCATATTAATTTACAGTCAACCATTATGATTTCAATCAAATTCTTAATATTTCACTTTATACAGCTAATGCTCTAGAATAATTGAATGAAATTATCTTTCTGTGGCTTAATTTGCATGTAAACAAAAGGAAGAACTAGCCTCCGTTTGATATTCCAAGTGACAGTGCAAACTCAGCTCGCTCCTTATAAATCACTCTGAAAGATTATTCTCTTTCCTTTTTTCACTTTGGCCTAAAAGTGTCCTCCTAGCTGCATCAATGTTATGTCTTCATAATCAAGTTCTGGTTATGTGGAGATGTTCAGAAACATGCATTGATCCAAGGAGCTGATTAAAATGTATGCTGAATTGTCTGAGGAAAAAGAACACAGTACAGATGAAAATGCTAAGAAGTGACTTCCTATTAAATTTATTTCACCACTATGGGTATTAATCTCTAGGAAGTTGATCTAAAAATTAAACTACAATTACTAGCCCTTAATTAGAATGTGAGCAGCTTCTATATTTTCTGCCTGGATGTCTCATGAGCATACGGATTTCTTGCTAATACTGACCTTTCCTACATTTAAACAGTGATGTACAAGAGGTAATTGGGTTTGAGGAAGCATGTAGCAACTCCCACGAAGCCTTCAATTGCTTCTCTGGGGTATGGAGGCATCAATTAAAAATTTTTTTCTCTTTGCATTCTACTTGATAGATAGTTGCCGCAATAATGGCAATCACTGGCATCGTCATGATGGCGTATGCAGATAATTTCCACGCTGATTCCATCATAGGAGTAGCATTTGCAGTGGGCTCGGCCTCGACATCTGCACTGTATAAGGTATTTTGTGCACTTCCTTATGTACTCAACTGTCATTTGTAGCTTAGACTTTTAAGTAATAAAAGAAGGAAGGACAAAGAAAATCTTGACTAGCAAAAAAAAAAGATGGTTTAAATAAAAACAAGTACCAATTATTGAGTACTTGCTACAGGCTGGGTGCTTGCTAGAAATTTTCACCTGTGTTAATGCACCTTTATGAGGCATAGGTACTTATCCCCACTTTCCAGATGAGGAAACTGAGACTTTGAAAGATTAAGTAACTTGTCCAAGATCATCCAGCCAGGAAGTGATAGAGCCAAGATTTAAACTCGGACTGGTCAACTCCAAAGCCCGTGGTCCGTGCCCCGAACCCTCCCAAATCATCCATCAGTTATAGCAGGAGCCGAGGAAGACTTCTCCCCTATGTTTCTTTAATTAACTACTGAGGTCATTATTTCAACCACAATGAGGTATTAAAAATACCTTGAGAGTTTACTGTTTGTTGCCTATTAACCCCGTGCCGTGTTATTAGCTAAATGAAGAGCCTCTTTTCCTCTCTGATGGATACTCTGGGTTTGTACTCACAGTTCCTTCTCCCCTGGGGTGGCCTGTCATCAGTGAAAGCTCTATTCGGAGTCACTGTCCCTGACTTCAGAAGTGAGGATTAAGAGAGCAGATCTAAAAGGTTATTCACAGAAGCTCCACTTTTCAGAGCCAACTTTCTGGATGTAGCTAAAGAACTGCTCCACTTTCACCTCTCTTGGGGTTTCAATGAGAAAATCCTCTCTGAAAGGCAGAAAATGCCCTTTGCATCCCCCCGGATGCCTGTTCCGATTATTCATCAACTCTGCCGCTCAGAGGACATTGTGTCTATTTCCATATCGACATTTCCTGGCCCACTGATTCTGTGACAAGCTTGACAGGTGTTCACTCAATCACCATTGGTGTCTAACTTGCCCCCAACTGAGACTCCACGGAGATGTGTGATGGGACCAAATACCACGAGCACGTGCTCAAGTTCTCTTAAGTCTCTCAAGAGAAAAAAATGATACGTTTAGTTGAAATTAAAAGCAATACCCGGACTTGCTATATGCCTGGGATGGCTCTTTTATAGAGAGAATTCTCCTGACCATGTTACAGATGTATTCATTCTGGGAGTGGTAATATTTTGCTGACATGCACAAAATCGTATGTGCACCATAGAAAAGAGATACTCTGTGCTACATTGTTTAAGGATTAATAAAGGAAGCAGAGGGGTTAAAAAGCCAAGAAATATGGACTAGAGAACTGGTTCCTCCCCAGCCTGATGTGTGATTTAGGTTAGCTATATATGTCTCCTTGCCATCTTTTTCTACACACAGATTTATAATCCAGAAAACAAAGACCATCTTTTTTTAAATCTGGAGAATACAGTACTTGTGAAAATATTTTAGCCTCAGAGAGAAAAGTGCTTATAAATCCATGGCATTGTTACTATTTCTCTCAGTAATATAATGATAGGCTCTCTCTGTCCAATTTAGTTTTCAGCACCTGTCAAAATAAGGGTAAAATGAATCCCATGCTTGAAGAGAAGAACTGACGGCACCTCAATCCTAGATGTTTCTGGGCTTGTCTGCACTCTTATTTATCATCCACGCCATAGCCATAACTGATGGTGGTGTTTTTCCCAGCGTGCAGTATCCCTGTGGCACAGAAAGTAGAATTCATTTTATGGCATTTGCTGTTTCATATGAAGGCTAGAGGGCATTTGAATTCCTTATCTCAGCAGCACATTTAGTGCCATGGAGACGGTGGGATAAGAAGACATAGAGCATAAACCCTGGGCCAGTTAGTTCATGATGTAGAAATTGCCTTTCTGATACAACAATGTCCCTGACTGTGTGGCCAATGAGTTCCTTTCTCGTTCTAGGTGTTGTTTAAGATGTTTCTCGGAAGTGCCAACTTTGGTGAAGCAGCACACTTTGTCTCCACTTTGGGTTTCTTCAACTTAATCTTCATCTCCTTCACCCCGGTCATCCTGTATCTCACCAAGGTGGAGCACTGGTCCTCGTTTGCAGCTCTGCCATGGGGCTGTCTCTGCGGGATGGCAGGGCTCTGGCTGGGTAAGTGGCCCTGGGCTTTGCCTTCCATTTCCTATGTCACTTGACCTCTCCTTGGAGAGTTAAATTGTCATAGTAAGATTATTCCTTTGGGTACCCCTGTCCTCTATTTCCCAAACTTACCTAACGTTGGTTAATGGTTGCAAAGTTCTTTGCAGATTATTGCTTGATTAGATCAGAGCTATCCAGCTAGTATGCCTCCCGTGGGTTAAGTGCTGAGCTGATCACCACGGATCCTCAAGTAGCCTCGTCCATTCTTCATGATGTACTGTATGATGTTATTGTGTTCCATGTGTGGCACAGTGTGTCAGGCAGGGGGGAGAGTGGATGGGGGATTCAAGGGACTCAAAGTGGATCAAAATGGCCAGGAGCACCAAGTGCAGAAGGAACTGGGGAGGAAGGAAGGAGATGTCATTCGGGAGGGCAGCAGGTCACGGAGGGCCTGGAACGCCACGTTGAGGGGATTGGCTTTCAAATCCACTTAATGATCTTTAAGCAGGGAGGTGACAGGCTTACATCTGCATTCTAAACAGTCTACTCTGGTCGTGTCTGGAGAATGAGTTTGAGATGGGAAACCCTCACCGAGAAAGAGAAGATGACAGAACAGGACGAGGTGGCCCTGCTAAGTAGGCTATGCCTAGCAGATGACGAAGAAATAGCCACCTGGAGTGTTTCTCATGTTCTGTCTCCCAACTCCCCATGACTCTGAGGCTGTCTGCTTCACCTGAGCAGCTGGGGGGCTCCCACTTTCCAGCTGCGCTTTCATTTAATGTGAGAGGAACCTCAATATAACAAGCCCACTCTTTCCTCACCAAGCAGTTGAACAACAACAAACACCCAAAGACTCAGTGCAGTGTCTCTGCTCAGAATCAAACCCCTTTTGTTCTGCTCCTCTCCTCCCGTTCCACCCGGTAACAGCACCCTCTGCCTACTCCATGGTTCACCTGCCATACTGGACCTGCAGGACATCTGCCGCCCCTCAGTTGACCTTATTTATCAAGGTGACATAGTCTGAAACAGCACTGCAAGTCTTAGGAGGGAAAAAGAATGCCCTTGTTTTCGCTCCCACAAAGACATTGGGTCATCTTCTTCTACTCTGGCCCAGGCCCCTAAGGGGAGCTCTTCAACTAGACAGGAAACACTCACGAGAAAGATCAAACATTAACTGTTGATCCTTTAAATTCTACTTTTGAAGACCAAAAATGTGTAGTTATGACCGCTCACAACCTGTGCTAAATTGAGTAGTAGAAATCAATAGCAGTCTTTCCATAAGACCAAAACATTCTAATTAAAAGTGCCTAAATCTCTTCCTGGCCAAAAACAATCTAATTGGGAATAACCATAGCCCAAATTTCACTACCTCTTGGCCCCAGCTGTGACCCGTGATCTCCAGCTTGCTGCAAAGTAGCCCTCCACCCACGTTGATCCCTTGGCACCTCTAATACGTGCTCCTAAGCAAGCCTGCTCAGGCTGGGCATCACCCATGCTAGCCGGACCCTGCAGTTCTCCACCAAGCAGCATGATCTCCACACTGCACTGGGTGCAGTGCCACCCAGCTTAGAGCTGCCCCACAGGCTCATCCCCGTGCCTGGAGCCCTCCCTGTGCCAGGGTTGCCCTGTGACAAAATGAGGAGACAGCCTCTCTCCTGACTGTGTTACACACCCCAGGGTTTTACAATCTTCAGTGCTTCTGCTCTTGAGTTTTTATTGCCACATTCTCTTCTCCATAGGAATCAGATATGATCTAGTGAGAGCAGGGCTGGAGACAGATCTGAGAGGCAAAGAGCAGGTTGAACTCTGACCCCACCCCCAATCACCTGTAACTATGGCTTCAATCTGCTTAGGTTCACCTGGCCTCATTCCTGCTCTGGCTTGGCCATAGCCCACGTGCAGATTGACATCATCCATTCACCTGACATGTCTGAGGCCCACTTAAACTCAGGCAGGGCCCCATGCTATAGACAACATATTGAATTATGTATTCTTGTCCTGAGATTGTCAAAAGAGCTTGTAAGTGTTCCACCTAACGCACTAAGGAAAAGCAGACACCCATTGCAGTGAAGCCACTCGGTTCTTGTTGAGTGAGAAAAGCTCAGTTCTCAACCAAATACCAATACTTCCTATCGATCTGCTAAAATATCCAGTTCAGCCACTAAAATGACAGTTGGGAAGTTTAGCAAAGTCTGTGCCGTGTTTAATAAATTCCTGATTTGTTAGAACAGGTCATATTTGACTCCCCAAACTTGAGGAGAGAGTTGAGATGCTGGAATATTCATTCCCATTGCCGCTCTGCCATAAAGGAGTAGTTATCAACTTAGGAAGGTCCTCTGCCTTGACTGCCACTACTATTGTATGAAAATTATGAACAAGCCCAAGTTTTGTGAAAGTCCAACCCACCGTCTTTAACTAACAAGCAGGAGTGACTCCAGATGACTAAGTTAGTGAGCTTAATTAAAGTAAGAATTATAGATAGCAGTAGAAGAATAAACACTGTCCTAACTGGAATGGTTCTAGACCCATCTTTGGTTCTATAGAGAACGGGCAACAGGGTTTTGAGTCATTTCCATAGAGAGCCTTTCTGAATTGAGGACTTTTTGTAGTCGTTAAGACTCATTTCTCTAACCCCTAAAACAAACATTAGCTTGAAATCTATTAAAATAATGCTATGTAATTTATCATTTTCTTTTCAAAAACAAGTATTTTTGATCATTTTTGTGTAGATAATTATTTTAACTAACTTTATATTTACCTAAAAATGTCAGAAGATATGTATTAAAGGGTATCAAGTTATACCTACAGTTGGTTCTGTGGACCTGCCCTGGGGTTATCTGAGCACAAATCAGGATGTGGAAAAGGTGCCTGGGGTTCGGTGAATCACACTGCACACAACTTTGTTTGCTCATGTAATGCTCACCCCAAAAGAGAGGGAATAATGCAGCATAGGCCATCCTTGGACAGATCTTCTGTTAGGCAGTAACACCAGGGCCTTTTAGTTATTCAGGAATATAGCATGATATAGCAAAGTAACAAGGGAGAAAGCCCCAATCAGTCACCAGCTTTCAACCTCTGGCTCAACTTTATAGTGCTAATGAGCAGGGTCCTGAACTGATTATTTCACTTCTTTGCATGGCTCCCTACCCCCTTTGCCAACCAAGAGATCAGGCAGCCAGGATAGCAGAGGAGGAAAAAGGAATATGACTATTTCAGGTACAATACATATGAATCCATCTCCAGAATTAGAGGATTAATTGACCAATGGTACAGATAATTTAGAAGGCATGTTTAGCATAGACATGGATTCTTTTATGTTAAGAAGGAAAGAGCCCAGCATAGCAATTCCCCTTTATCCTGTATATCCTCCTTTATTTTACAGCCTTCAACATCCTGGTGAATGTTGGTGTGGTGCTGACATACCCAATCCTCATCTCCATCGGAACAGTGCTCAGCGTTCCTGGAAATGCAGGTACTGTACGATTTGACGTGTGCACAGGAAGTCTCCTGCTTGTGTTTGTTTTATACCCTGAATTGTTTCTTCGAGCAATTGTGAATTATGTCACTTGCCTGGGAAGATGTTTTTAAATATCATGAAGGTGGCAGACAACAGAATAACTATGCATCACATTTAAAATTTCCAGCTACAAACACTGTTTTAACTTGGTTGTGCTTTTAGAATTAAATACCAAATGTATCATTTGGGTTTCATGTAATCTCCCTGACAACATAATTTTGTGGTATTTTTAGAGGAAGTTCTATGGAAACAAAAGGCATCCCAGCATAGGACTCTCAAACATCACTAATGAAAGTGTAGGAAACATACAAGGTGTTGGCACCCCATCAGACTATCCATGGGGAGCTGTGAAAGATTCTCCTGGGGGCACAGCAGATGGCCCTCTGGAACAGACATAAGAAAAAAGCAATTTGACTCACTTCAGGGACAAGAGGAGAAGCTACTTTTCCAGGAAAATCTTTCTAGGTAAACTGTCCGTGGAACAAATAATGAAAGTGGGTTATCTGGATGACTGTATAGTCCTTCTAATTTTAAAATTCTATTTTTCCAAAAGTCTTAGGTAGCCATCTTTCTTTACCCCAAGTACAATCAGCAAATATTTATTGAGCACTTACTATGTGATCATGACTATAGAAGAGACTGGGAAAAAAAGATATTATTGTTCCCATAAGAAACTTACACTGAATATGGAAAACAAGACCAACATATATGAAATAACTTAGAACTCTACAAAGTAATTTATCATCAAATGCCAAATTGTGTAAAAGACTCCAAGGACTATAAGATATATAGAGGAAAGTCATATCAGGGAGGAGTGGAGTTGTCAAGGAATTCCATTCATTCATCCATGAATTCATTCATTCAATAAATAATTTCTGAGCACTTAGTATATGCTAACAACTGTGCTAACACCTGGTGATAGATGCTGAATAAGACACAGCCTCTACCCTCAGGACCATGTAGTGTAGAAAGGAGAAGAAAGGAACTGAGTAATTACAATGTAGAGAGAGAATGGCTTTGATAGAGGTATGTACTGAATGCTCTGAGCGCACACAGGAGGGGCATCCAAGGAGGCTTCCTGCAAGAAGAGTAAAGGGAGGGATCTAACAGAGCGTTTAGCTGGATGAAGTGCATATGAAGAGGGAAGAGCAAAGAGAACAGCATATATGCAAAGAGAACAGCATATATATGATTCCACTACTAGTTACATTCCATGCAAAGAGAACAGCATATATATGATTCCACTACTAGTTACATTCCTACAAAACTGAAAACAGGGACTCAAAAATATCCTTGTATGTGAATGTTCATACTATTTACAACAGCCAAAGGTGGAAACACCTAAATGGCCATCCAGAGATGAACTGATAAACAAGTTGTGATACAATGGGATATTACTCAGCCATAAAAAGGAATGAAGCCCTAACGCATGCTACAGTATGGTTGAACCTCGAAAACATTATGCTAAGCGAAAGAAGCCAGATACAAAAGGTCACATATTGTATGCTTCCATTTATAGGAAATATCTAGAATAGGTAAATCCACAGACACACAGCAGGCTGACGGTTGCCAGGTGAGAGTAGAGGGCTGGGGAGTAACTGCTTGATGGGTACGGGGTTTTATTTTGAAATAATGAAAATATTTTGGAAACAGATGGAGGCGGTTGTACATTAAGCTGTACAAAATGAATGTACAAAATGCTACTAAACTCACTTTAAGCCGGTTAATTTTATTTTATATGAAATTTACCTCAATTAAAATTTTTAAAAAGACTAGCATGTGCAAAGACCTAGACATTAATAAGCCTGGCTCGTTTAAAAAATCTTCAGTGGTCCAGTGAAACTGGAGAAGCACGAAGGGATGCAGAGGAAAAGTATTAAGAAATAAAACTGCATGTACACACTGCTATATTTAAAATAGGTAACCAACAAGGACCTACTGTATAGCACAGGGAACTCTGCTCAATATTCTGTAATAACCCAAATGGGAAAAGAATTTGAAAAAGAATAGATACATGTATATGTATAACTGAGTCACTTTGCTGTACACCTGAAACTAACACAACATTATTAATCAACAATACTCCAATATAAAATAAAAAAAAATTTTTTTTAACCGCAGAGGTTATTCAATCAGATGGCATTTGCCTGGAAGGGTAAGTATGATTTAGAGAGAGGGAATGGAAAGCAAATGGAGAGAACGGTATTGATAATGACGTGGAAAAAGAGAAGATGAGCTTGAGAGAACAAGAGAGACTTTTGGAAATCTCTTAGAAGTAGCACTGATGGGGTCATTTGTTTTCAGAGAAGCTTAGAAACAGTGATGGACTGACTGACTTGCCATTCCTTCCCTAGCTGTGGATCTCCTGAAGCAGGAGGTGATATTCAATGTCGTCCGCCTGGCTGCTACCATCATCATCTGCATTGGGTTTCTGCTGATGCTATTGCCGGAGGAGTGGGATGAAATTACCCTGAGATTCATCAACAGCCTGAAGGAAAAGAAGAGTGAGGAGCATGTGGATGATATCACTGATCCCAGTGTCCACCTGAGAAGCAGAAACAGGGCCATTGGGACTGTGTCCATACCACTGGCTTAGAGAGGAACACATTTTGAACGCACGTGTATGTATATTCTGTGAATATAATAAAATTTTCTCACCACCTGTACACTCAAACGACAGTATTAACTCTGAATTTGCATAAGTCATATGTGAAATAATGCTAACAATAAAAGTTTACATTTATATGCTTATCAAGGAACTGGTGTAAATAATCATAATAATTTTTTTTATTAAAACATATTCATACTTGTTCTATTTCTTCTGGGGTTTTTTTGGGAGGGGGAGATTTTCCCCTAATTCACAAAATTTTCTCAAAATATGAGGTTCTATTAAATTATGGGCTTGTCATTACCTTTTTCTCACCTGGAACTGAGACCTTTTCACTCAATCAGAAAAAATTGCATAAGAGGAGAAAGTACATGAAAAGGATACACACTTTACATATATTTAAGTCCAATAAGAGCCTTCAATTTGAAAGCTGGAAAGTAATTAAGTATCAACAGAGTATCTTCCATATGCAAGACCTACACTAGGAACAATGAAGACGTGAAGATGTAAGACTCCATCTGTACTTTCAACATGCTTACAGGAGTACAGAGCATAGAAGAGGTTAGAAATATCTCTAATATGAGGTAGACATTTGGAAATGGTATAATGGTTATAGAGAGGACATCTATTTCACCAGTTTTAGAGCTGTGTACATTTGCTGTCGCTTCAAGTCCCATTCACTCTTCAACCCACCTTCTGGGCACCACCTTCTGCCCACATCATTCCTCTGGTGAAGTGCATTCACCAAAGTCACCAATGACCTTTTCTTGCAAAACCATATTGACACTATTCAACTCTTACTTTATTGTCCTCTCTGTAGCATTTGCATGATGACCACTCCTTTTTCCTGCAATGTTCTTTTCACCTAGATCCCATTATGGTCTCCTGGTTCTCTTTTTGCCTTACTGGCTGCTCCTCTGGACTCCTCTTCCTAGGCTGGTCTCATTGCTGTCCGTGTTCAGTCCTTGTCCTTCTTAGCATCTCACTCCACACTCTCCTCAGAGATCTCATCTGCTTCCATGGCTTTCAATGTCATCCATGTGGTGATGGCTTCATAATATTTATCTCCAGCCCAGATTTGTCCCCCAAGCTTCAGATCTGACTATCCAAATTCCTTCTGCAGCCTCACTTGGATGCCCCATTGTTCACTTCATGTTCAAGAACATAGTTAAATCTATCATCTCTCCTCCTCAGACCTACTCCGTCCTCTCCCTTGTTCCCCGTCTAGGTTAATCGTACCATCATTCATGGGCTGCCCAAGCCAGAGATCAAACTTAACTTCTGCCTTCCTCACCCTCCACATCTAAACCATAAATCTTATTGATTACTTTCCTTAATATTTCTTGAATCCATGCACTTCTCTACTATGCTGCCTATTCTATGACCCTATCATTTCCTGATGAATGAATACTCACTTTACTGGTCTAACTCCCAGTATTGCCTCTCTTTAATCCCTTTTGTACCCTGCAGAATGACTTTTCTAACATATAAATTTGATCATTCTACTTCCCTATATAGAACACTTCAGTGACATCTCATTGTCCTCAGAGTAAGTTCCAAACACTTTTGTAGGTCATTCAAAATTCATCACTGATTGGCTCCTGCCTAGCTCTAGAGAAGCACCATACAGTAGAACTTTCTGTGATGATGGAAATATTCTATATCTGCACTGTCCAACATAGTAGCCACAACTGGCTATCGTGCTCTTTCAATATGGCTAATGCAATCGAGGGACTGCATTTCTAATTTTATTTACTTTTAATTACTTTTAAGTTAATATTAGTTAGCCACATGTGGCTCTTGGCTACCATACTGGACAGCACAACTTCTACCACACCACCCCCTGCAGCCCCCTGGAATCTCTGTGCTTTAGTGACACCATCCTTCTTATAGTTCTTCAATCAAGACATGCTCTCTTTCTTGTACTTCCTTTTCCTCTCTCATCACCTGAATAACTCTTACCTAGACTTCATGACATGATTTATTCCTATTTTCGTGGAAGGTTTTTTCTCATCCCCCAAGCTAAACAATGTGACTTCCTTAGACACCTCTGCTTACTCCATTATAGCACTGGTCGCCCTCTGTGGCCATTGTCAGTCTACTCATCTGAGTTCCCAGTAGACCATGGGTTCCTTGAGAGCAGGGATTGTGTGGCATTCATCATCGTGTTTCTAGCATAGTGCCTGGCGCTTACAGACACTCAGGAAAGGAGTGAATGGGTTGCTTTACACTGGAGATATGCCCCCCTGCCCCCGAGCTGTATTAGATCAGTCTTAGTTAAGGACAGACATTCTCATAGAGGAGGTTGGTTAAAGGAAGGGCCAAAAGGGATTAAATGTACCACAGCCTTTGTTACTGAACTGATAAAAGGCACTTCTTTCCTAACAGCCTGGTTATCTTAGGGCATCTAGCAATTTAAGATAACCTGCCCTTTCTGGCATCTGTTGTACAATTCTTTTTTAATTCAAGTGGCCCCAGAAGTGTAGGTGAGATGGTCATGGGGCAAGAAAAGGGAACTTTGGATATCATATCTGCTGGCTGGGTATCATAGTCAATAAAAACCTTACCATTTTTTCATTTCTCTGTCATTACTTGAAGAGAAAATGACAGTCTCCTGGCATTGGTAGATGGCATGATATTAATTAAAACAATAATCGTGACACACTTCAAACTTCATGAAAAATGGTAGAAAATAAATGAGGTATATTATTAGTAAATATGAATTAATTTATTATCTAAGTAGAGCTGGTTTTGACCATTTAAATGGTCAAAGGCAATTGCTCTTGCCTTGTTTTTAAATTGCTGTTAAATCGTAGTGATCACTGACTAACCCACTCCAGCATCTTGCCATTACTTAGCATGGCATTTAAAATTACATTTTGACATCTCTAAGAAATGAGCTGTTTTGCTCTTTTTGATAATTCATTTTGAAAAATTGAGTCAGCTACCCTGGAAAGCACTAGTTCAACCTATAACTGATCACCCTAATTAGGTCAGTCTATATTAAGAAAATACTTCCGTTATGGTATTCATTCATTTATTCATTCAAAAATTACTAAGTTCTACTTCTCGCTCTGAAGTAGGGTATTATGTTAGATTGTCACCCACTGGCCTCTCCCTGCCTCTAGAGCAGCACTGATAGAACTTTCTGTGATCATAGACATGTCCTCTCTTTGCACTGTGGTGAAAGGGATACAAAATGGATAGGAAATGGTCCCTGCTTCCAGGCATTTCAACCTTTAAGTTGTTACCATGGCAATGAAAACAACAATCACAACTCAGACACTTGTTTAAGTCACTTTCCCTTTAACTCAGGTCAAGTATTCATAAATAAAGGTAATAATACCTTTCCTTACTACCCCCCATGGTCGCTGGGAGAGTCAGTTGAGATAGCGTGTTTCAGTCACTGAACAAATGGGGGTGGGCCTCCTATGTCCCTATGATGCGCCTTCCTTGAGCCAGGTTCAGTTGGGTTTGCAGGGTACTGACAAAGTGCCTGCCCTCGTGGTGGAAGTACCTTGTTGAGGTTCCTATTATCCTGTCTCTTTATCCAAACTTGGTTCCTCCCCAGAGTCCAAGAGGCGATGGATTCTGTGGGTGACTGAACGGGCAGCACAGTGCAGAGATTGAGGGCACCCATGTTGTAGCCCCGACTCTGTACTTCTGAGATGCGGGCTTTAGTGAATTACCAACATCTCTCAGCCCCTTGATCTCACGTTCAGTACAATGAGGATATTAATGCCTATCATTTGGGGTTGTTGAATATAGTAAATAAAAACACACTGCCAGACAGTCCAGAAGTAGCTGTTGTTAGGATTTCCTCTGTCTGTTTACCTCCCTCCAGGACTTCTTCAAACCACTTATCCACAGCACTATGCCAAGCAAAGTCACAGAGCCTGGTGCCGAGCAGGGATTTTTACCCAAAATAAATGAGGGAGAAAAAAGAAGCTTGGCATGAGGAACACTAGGAGGAAGCCAAAAAAGGGTGTCATTCCCATTGGTCAGTTCCCCTCGGCACTTTGCATCACAGCATTCTTGCCCAGCCAGTGGAACTAATTGCATGACAAAAAGACAGACTGGTGACTTGGGCTTTGAAATTAAAATCACTTCAACCACGTCCTGATCGCTTCACAAACACATTATAGGCAAATCAATTTTGTTCACCCAGGCTTTGCACGCCTGTTAATTTTGTGCAGGTGCTTTGTCAAGATGCACCAGAGGACAAATGATTTGGAGAAGGACAATGCAAGTGATAAAAGAGCGAACAGTGTAACCAGCCAAGCATTTGAATGTTTCTGATATTTAAGTACAAATCCTCTTCCTTACTTTTCAATAAACCCTTGTCACAAAGACAAAGAACACTAGCGCAGGCAATCCTGGTTTATCTGGCAAGCTAGGACAAGAAGTCTCTATTAATTCTAATTATTTTTATTTCTCTCCCGCCACCTCCTGTAGCAACTGGAGGTAAAGTTAAGAACAGGAGGTGATGATGTGGAGGTGGTCATGCCAAGAACCCAGAGACAGAAAGAGCAGACGCCCTGGGTTTTGAAGCACTGATTAGCCAGTGTGCTCCCACACGTGTCACAAAAGCAAAAGCTGCTTTGTCATTATTTGCAGGAGGTAGGAACCCCGGATCCTTTGGGAACTTGAGGGATCTTAAGCAAGAAATCTAACCTGGGCTCTCTGACAGAATTTTCAAAATAGTGTGCACTTAGCTGCAATATTCTGGGGGAATCAATTCAGAGAATTTAGAGGCACTAAGTCCACAACTGTTCAGTACACTAGCCACTAGTCACATGTAGCTGTTGAAATATGGCTAGTCCAAATTGAGATGTGCTGTGTCACGTATCCTGGAGTTTAAAGACTTGGGGTGAAAAAGAGAAGGTAGGCAATTTCATTAATAGCTCTATACTCATTACATATTGAAATGAGAATATTTTGGATGTGTTAGGTTATATAAAAAATATTATAAAATTCATTTCACTCGTTTCTTTTTACTTTTTTAATGTACCTACTAGAAATCTTAAAATTATATTTAAGTCTTGCGTTTGTGACTCACGTTTTACTTCTATTAGGCAGAAATTCTCTAGAAGCTTAAGAATAACTTGGTTAGAGGGATAAAGAGGGAAATTTAGAAGAAGAAAATAGCTTTGGAAAGAAACAATTATTTGGTCAGCTTCTGTCAGTCAGGACAAAATAGACTGAGTGTTTTTCATGTCGTGCAAGTTCAAACTGCCAGAAATGAGCAGAGAGAGGGAAGAAACAGAGGCAAGGACAAGAATTTGAAATTGCAACTAACTGGAAAAATTTGTAAAGAACTGGAAGAATAACTGGGTTGAAACTAGCAAGGAATCTTCATTTGATATTAGAAGTGATAGAAACTGAAGAAGTGATAGAAACAGCCCTGAATTCTAGAAAGTCAGAAGATACTGATAACAGAGTGGAAAGGAAGAAGTTATTCTGGAAAAGACCACTTTGACTTTTAGATATTGTAATCAACTTGCAGAAGAGAAGCCAGATTGCATCCTTTAGAAGGCAATAATAGAGCCGCCCGCTCTTATGACATCTGTAAAGAGCAAGTAATCAAAGTGAAAATCAAGAATTCATTAAAGTAAACAGTTTCTGATATAAATCATAAGATCAGGGCAGATTTGACCTACAGGTCATAACTCTGATCAATAATTAAAAGATGCTTTCCAAGATAGGGCGATCTCCAGGGACAGGATAGTTAGATGGCAGCAAGAAACTTCGGAAGATGGCATTTACCTAGAAGTCACCAACATTTCAGGTCTGGTCGTCTGCACTGTGGACTCAGAAACTAAGTCTTCTTCATGTCCTAAAGACAGCCCAGTCATTCTCAAATTGCGATGCTGTTACAGCACAGCAGCACACCTGAGACCTTGGTAGAAATGCACATTCTTGTGCCTTATTACAGACCCAGTGAAGCAGAACCTCTGGGGGTGGGGCCCAGGAATCTAGTTTTAATAAGTCCTGCTTGAAATTAACCAAGCACATGCTCAGGTGATGCCCGTGATTCCAATGCATGCTCAAGTTTAAGAACCCCTAGACTAATGACCACAGGACTACAAACAGAAAATGTATTCATTGATAATCATAAACTGAACTGTCATATGCAACAAAACCCTCACATTAGTAAGGTTAGGACAACCTTTCCCTAAGAGGCAAATCTATCTGGGTAGCTTGTGCGTTCGTGAAAAGGTTTCTTGGTGAGCCTGAAATCAAAGCAAGGACAGTCAAATGTATGATTAAACTCTTCCCTTTTGTTTTTCATTTCCATTTCAACTCTCACTCCCTTGGGAGGATGGGTTCATCCCTGCTGGACAAGAGCAGATGGGTAAGGAGAGGAATGTGAGGAACTGACTGGTACAATTGCTCCCACTCCGAGCCAGTTACACAGTCCACTAGAAGAATGTGTTTCACCAAATTACAGGATGAAGTTTCCTTCAGTTAATTATATTAACAAGTAGACATCTTATATTTGCAACACTTGATTTACAGATACTGATTATGACCAAAACAGTCAATACATGTACACATGGTACACACAAGGGTCCAGCAAATAGACATTCTATCTAACAGCTTATTCTTTGCTACACAAATCTTTTCTAAACTCCTTTTCCCTCAAGGGAAAAGCTAACAGGTCTGAAGTTAATCTTTCCCTGATTACTTCCCTTATATATGGATGTTCTTGTTATAATGTAATTAGGGGTTCAATTTACTTAGGTAACTGAAAGTGATGCACTGAAGTTCAGCCTTTGCCAAGACCTCTGCTCTACTTCCATCAGTGTCCTTGGCTTATCCGACTCTTAAAGTCCCCAAAAGGCAGAAACAGGTGCTCTCCATCTTCTGTATCTTATTGGTTATATGATTTATCTGCCACAATCATCCAAATTTTCCATCCTGTTGTACTTTTATTTGCATTAATTAATCTTCACATTAAAATACTTTCAGTTTTCATCTTCTTTCTTAAAGCCTTCTATAGAATCCAGCTTTGACTTGTAATTTTTAAACTTTACCTATATTTTTATTTTTAATAATTCTATTTCTTTCAGCTAACACCAGTCCAATGCCCTCCTTTTACATAAAAGTTTCCCCTTTCCTTCAGAACACCTGCACATGATCCTGAAACACTGATCAGTGCTGAATGGACACTGCAGCGTTTTCTGTTTCATGTTTATCACCTACTTCTGGTTGATAGGTTTCTTCTCTTAGAAATGTTAACATCATCGATTATTTTTGAACTGGACTCTGAAGCTCTTCCTATTCCTGGCCATGAAAGAGAGCTATTCAAGATATAGCTATTACCTAATTTTAATAATGGTGTTAACTTTTATCACTTAACTTTCAGTTTTCCGAGAGCCCCTCTGGCACATCTGTATCTGCTCGTCATCCTTAGCTTCTCTCTTTACATCTATGGTAATATAAAAGCCCATATTCATAATATTAATCCTGAGGTCCTACAGGTTCCAAAGTGTCTTCTGAATCTTCAAGAAAAACTGCTGTTAAAAAACAACAGTTTTGGAGTTGGTATATTTGAATGGACTATGATTCTTAGAGAACTGCCAGTCCATCTCTCCCAAATGAGAACCACATATTACCAGGAATATTTATCTAATGAAAACAATACATTTCTGAACCATAAAAATGACAGTTCATGGTGTAATTACAGAATATATCATATCATGCCAAGATACAATCACGTGTTTTGTCAAATAGTCATATCATTTCTGGTATCTGTTGATAATTAAATAATCAAAATATTATGGAGCTAGGTACTTCAAGAAAGCATTTGTGAGCTTTTGACAACAGAGACTCTGATCTGCTCATCTATGCATACCCAGAAATAGCTCACAATAGGTACTCAGTGGGAGGAAGGAAGGAAGGAATCTCAGTCCTGCCAAGATAAAGATTTATCCAGGGCTTCCCTGGTGGCGCAGTGGTTCAGAGTCCACCTGCCGATGCAGGGGACATGGGTTCGTGCCCCGGTCTGGGAAGATCCCACATGCCGTGGAGCGGCTGGGCCCGTGAGCCATGGCCGCTGAGCCTGTGCATCTGGAGCCTGTGCTCTGCAGCGGGAGAGGCCACAACAGTGAGAGGCCCACGTATCGCGCGCAAAAAAAAAAGATTTATCCATCTAATGACAAACCCACAGCCAATGGTGCAAAGCTGAAAGCCTCCTGGATAAATTCTGAAACAAGACAAGGATGCCCACTCTCATCACTTCTATTCAGCATAGTATTGGAAGTCTTAGCCACCACAGCAATCAGAGAAGAGAAGCAAATAAAAGGTATCCAGATTGGAAGGGAAGAGATAAAACTGTCACTATTTGCAGATGACACGACACTCTATAGAAAACCCTAAAGGTTCTACACAAAAACTATTAGAACTAATAAATGAATTCAGCAAAGTAGCAGGATACAAGATTAAAATACAGAAATCTGTTGCATTTATTTACACTAACAAATATCAGAAAGAGAAAGTAAAAAAAATCCTTTTTTTGTTTTTAAGGTTTTATTATTGAAAAGATAAGATACCTTTGTTGAACCTTCTCATTGAAAAAAAATCCCTTTTAAAATTGTGTCAAAAAAAAAAAAAAAAAAAAACCTAGGAATAAACCTAACCAAGGAGGTGAAAGATCTATACACTGAAAACTATAAAACACTGGTAAAGGAATCGAAGATGGTTCAAAGAAATGGAAAGATAGTCCATGCTCTTGGATTGGAAGAAATAATATTGTTAAAATGGCCATACTACCCAAAGTAATCTACAGATTTAATGCAATTCCTATCAAATTACCCATGACATTTTTCACAGAACTAGAACAAATAATCCTAAAATTCATATGGAACCACAAAAGATCCAGCAATTCTGAGGGAAAAAAGAGCTGGAGGCATAACTATCCCAGACTTCAGACAATACTACAAAGCTACAGTAATCAAAACAGCATGGTATTTGCACAGAAACAGACATATAGATAAGTGCAACAAAATAGAAAGCCCAGAAATAAATCCACACAGTTATGCATAATTAATCTTTAACAAAGCAGGCAAGAATATACAGTGGAGGAAGACAGTCTCTTCAACAAGTGATGTATGGGAAAGCTGGACAGCCTCATGTAAATCAATGAAGTTAGAACATTCCCTAACACCATATACAAAAAAACACAAAATGGTTTAAAGACCTAAATATAACACATGACAGCATAAAACCCCTAGAAGAGAACATAGTCAAAATATTCTCTAACATAAATCATAGGAATATTTTCTTAGATCAGTCTCCCAAGGCCAAAGAAATAAAAGCAAAAATAAACAAATGAGACCTAATCAAACCTAGAAGCTTTTGCATAGCAAAGGAAACCATCAACAAAACAAAAAGACAACCCACAGAATGGGAGAAAATATTTGCAAATGATGTGACCGACAAGGGTTAATTTCCAAAATATACAAACAGCTGGTACAACTCAATATCAAAAAAAGAAACAATCTAATCAAATAATGGGCAGAAGACCTAAATAGACATTTCTCAAAAAAAGACATACAGATGGCCAACAGGCACATGAAAATGTGCTCAACATCACTAATTATTAGAGAAATACAAATCAAAAACACAATGAGGTATCACCTCACACTGGTCATAATGGCTGTCATCAAAAAGTCTACAAATAATACATGCTGGAGAGGGTATGGAAAAAAGGGAACTCTCCTACACTGTTGGTGGGAATGTAAATTGGTTCAGCCACTATGGAAAACAGTATGGATGTTCCTTAAAAAAAAACAACAACAACTAAAAATAGAGCTACCACATGATCCAGGAATCCCACTCCAGGGCATAAATCTGGAAAAGACAAAAATTATAATTCAAAAAGATATATGCACCTCAATGTTCATAGCAACACTATTTACAATAGCCAAGACATGGAAGCAATGGAAGTGCCCATCAATAGATGAATGGATAAAGAAGATGTGGTATATATATACAATGGAATACTACTCAGCCATAAAAAAGAATGAAATATTTCCATTTGTATTAACATGGATGGACCTAGAGATTATCATACCAAGTGAAGTAAGTCAGACAGAGAAACGTATCACTTATATGTGGAATCTAAAAACTAATACAAATGAATCTATTTACAAAACAAACAGACTCACAGACACAGAAAGCAAACTTATGGTCACCAAAGGGAAAAGGGAGGTGGGGAGGAATAAATGAGGAGTATGGGATTAACAGATACACACTACTATACATAAAATAGATAAGCAACAAGGATTTACTGTGTAACACAAGGAATAATATTCAATATCTTGTAATAACCTATAATGGAAAATTATATGTATATGTGTGTGCGTATATATATGTGTGTGTGTGTATATATATATGTATCTGAATCACTTTGTGGTACACATGAAATTAACACAATACTATAAATTGACTAAAAATTTTTTTAAAGATTTATCCATTTATTAAGCAAATGTGTTTTTTTAACATCTTTATTGGAGTATAATTGCTTTACAATGGTGTGTTAGTTTCTGGTTTATAACAAAGTGAATCAGCTATATGTATACATATAACCCCATATCCCCTCCCTCCTGCATCTCCCTCCCACCCTCACTATCCCACCCCTAGGTTGTCACAAAGCACCGAGCTGATCTCCCCATGCTATGCGGCTGCTTCCCACCAGCTATCTCTTTTACATTTGGTAGTGTATATATGTCCATGCCACTCTCTCACTTTGTCCCAGTTTACCCTTCCCTCAAGGGAAGGGTAAATGGACTTGTGTCCTCAAGTCCATTCTCTATGTCTGCATCTTTATTCCTGTCCTGCCCCTAGGTTCTTCAGAACCTTTTTTTTTTTCTTTTTAGATTCCATATATATATGTGTTAGCATACAGTATTTATTTCTCTCTTTCTGATTTACTTCACTCTGTATGACAGACTCTAGGTCCATCCACCTCACTACAAATAACTCAATTTCATTTCTTTTTATGGCTGAGTAATATTCCATTGTATATATGTGCCATATCTTTTTTATCCATTCATCTGTCAATGGACACTTAGGTTGCTTCCATGTCCTGGCTATTGTAAACAGGGCTGCAATGAACATTGTGGTACATGACTCTTTTTGAATTATGGTTTTTGCAGGGTATATGCTCAGTAGTGGGATTGCTGGGTCATATGGTAGCTCTATTTTTAGTTTTTTAAGGAACCTCCATACTGTTCTCCATAGTGGCTGTATCAATTTACATTCCCACCAACAGTGCAAGAGGGTTCCCTTTTCTCCACACCCGCTCCATAAGCAAGTACTTATTGATATATTTTTACAGTACTTGGGATTGCATCTCTTACTGAATTGGCAAGAATTAGTATCACTGTGAGGGAGAGAGATTAAGGATACTGGCTAAAAAAAATTTTTTTTTAAATGTCAATGGTCTTATCAATGTTCTGTTTTTCCTAAGTGTATGGCTGAGGTGTAGCCCAGGCTGGCATGGAGGACAGAGGTGTTCTGGATCTCTTTACAGACACCCAACCTGGTTTTGTACTAGAGCCAGGGAGTTGTGAACAGCTCAGACCACAGACAAAATTCTGTTTAAGATATGACATTTTATTTAGCCTCTTCAGTAAGAGTTCTGGCTAGAGGAATGAAAAGATGAGAAAGGAAAGAATCATTCATTTGGATGATAGAAAAGAGGTCTGGGCTCCTTATCATATTTCAGATCAATGTCCAGAATCACAAAATCTCTGTTGGAAAACTCTTCATGGAACTTTCATTCCAGCCCTGTCCAATGCCCAAATCTCCTCTATGCTGTCCCAAGCGAGTGGCCATCCAGCCTTCACCTGAGCACACAGGGGAAACAAGACTCTTGTTATCGTGGGAGTTCCTCCCTGTAAGGAGCTGACATGTGCCTTTCTGAAACTACCACCTGATGATTCTAACTCTGTTTCCCACTGCCACACAAGGAAGTCAAATTTCTCTTACACAGAGGCAGGTCATACTCCTCCTGGATTTTTCCTTTAAGCTAAATAGTCATATCCCTGAGGACATCCCACTTCAATTTATAAAAATCTTTTTTTTTAAGTTAATTAACACATCTATCACCTCACATATTTACTTTTTCGGTGAGAACATTTAAATTCTACACTCATAGCAAATTTCAATTATACAATACAGTGTTATCAGTTACAGTCACCATGTTATACGTTAGATCCTCAGACCTTATTCATCTTATAACTAAAAGTTTATACACTTTTATCAACCTCTCCCTATTTCCCCCACTCCCAAGGCAACCACTTTTCTACTCTCTGTTTCTATGAGTTTCCCTTTTTTTTTCTACATTCCACACATAAGTGATATCATGCAGTATTTTCTTTGTCTGCCCTATCTTACACCATACTAAAAAATCAAGCCAAAATGGATTAAAGACATGAATATAAGACCTGAAACTATAAACCTCTTAGAAGGAAATATAGGGGGCAAGCTCCTTGACATTGGTCTTGGCAGTGAGTTTTTGGATGTGACACCAAAGCAAAGGCAGCAAGAGCAGAACAAGCATGTGAAACTATATCAAACTAAAAGGCTTCTGCTCAGCAAAAGAAACCATTAACAAAATTAAAAGACAACTTAGGGAACAGAAGAAAATATTTGCAAACCAAATATCTGATAAGAGGTTCCTATTTAAAATATATAAGGAATTTATACAACTCAACAGCAAAAAAAAAAAGCCCAATTTAAAAATGGGCAAAGGACCCGAATAGACATTTTTCGAAAGATGATATACAAATGGCCAACAGGTACATGAAAAGGTGCTCAACATCACTAATCATCAGGGAAATGAAAATCAACACTACAGTGAGATATCATCTTACACCTGTTAGAATGGCTATTCTCAAAAAGACAAGAGATAGCAAATGCTGCAGGGGATGTGGAGAAAAGTAAACCCTTGTACTCTGTTGGTGGGAATGTAAATTGGTACTGTCAATTTGGAAAACAGCATGGAAGCTCTTTAAAAACTTACAAATAGAAATACCATATGATCCAGAAATCCCACTTCTGAGTATTTACCCAAAGGAAATAAAACCATCATCTCAAAGAGATATCTGAACTCTATGCTCAATGCAGCGTTATTCACAAGAGCCAAGGTATAGAAACAACCTAAGTGCCTGTCAATGGATGAATGAATCAAGAAAATGTTTTATTATATATTTACAATAATACAACACAAAAACATAGAAATTCTGTTGTTTGCAACAACATGGGTATGCCTGGCTAGTGGTATGCTAAGTGATATAAAAATCCTTTTTAATGTGAGGTGCCCCAACCTGAACCTGATACTCATTTTATAGTTCACCAGCTTACAGTGTAGTGATAGTATCACTTCCCTTTTCATTGCCACTCTATTTCCCTTACTCTTTAACTTCATGTGTACTATTCACCTTCTTGTATTAATTACCCTCTCCAAGTCTCAATTTCCATACCTATACTATGAGAACAATAATACCGATCCTCAAAGAATTGCCATGAGCATCGTCACATAATGCTTAGCACATAGGAAGTACTCAACAAAAGTAAGCTATTATTATTGGCATTAAAAGTTTAGGACAAGGGGCTTCCCTGGTGGTGCAGTGGTTGAGAGTCCACCTGCCGATGCAGGGGACACGGGTTCGTGCCCTGGTCCGGGAAGATCCCACATGCCGCGGAGCGGCTGGGTCCGTGAGCCATGGCCTCTGAGCCTGCGCGTCCGGAGCCTGTGCTCCGCAACGGGAGAGGCCACAACAGTGAGAGGCCCGTGTACCGCAAAAAAAAAAAAAAGTTGTTAAAAAAAATGTTTAGGACAAAAAAGGGTGATGTTTCCCTTTCTAACAGAACCCCCAGCCTCCAAATATACCCAATTTGAAGAAGGAGAATGAAATCTCAGTAATGGTAATGCGAGAAGCTTCCAAGATAGAAGGCAACACCTTTGATGAGTATATTAGTTAACTAATGATGCATGATAGATTACTGCAAAATTTAACGGCTTAAAACAACACTCATTTATCACATCGGAGTCTTGGAGCGTTAGGAATTCAGGTGTGGCTTGTAGGGGAACTGCCACAAGCTCACTTGCCTAGTTGTTGGCAGGACTCAGTCCCTGCTGGTTGTTGGACAGAGATATCATTTCCTTGTCACAGACCTGATCCTCTCCTAGGGCAGCTCACAACATGGCAGTGGGCTTTTCCAAGAACAAGTGAGCAAGATGGAAGCCACAGCCTTTTTGTAACCTAATCTCAGAAAAGATAGCCCATCACTTCCGCTGTTTTCTATTTGTTAGAAATGAATTCATAAGTACAGCCCACACTCAAGGCAAGGGTTGGAGGGACTGCACAAAGGCATGAAAAGAAGGAGGCCAGGATCACCAGGGACCATCATGGGCTGCCTACCACAGTGAGGTTATGCCATCTTGTAAAGAAGAGCCTGGAAAAGAGAAGCACATGCGTGCACACACATACACACTAGCTGTCTATTCCCAGACTCACAGCTTTGAGTGATGGGAGAGGGAGGGGCGTCATTGATCAGGCACTACAGAATGCAGAGAGAGAAAGGATCTTAGACCTTATCTAAGTCAGCCCCCTCACTTTATGCTCAAGAAGACCAAAACCCAGAGGAGAGAAGTAGCCTGCCCAAGATTGCATATTATCTTGTGGTAGATCTCTGGCTTGAACCCAGGCTGACTCCTGGTCCAATGCTCTTTTCACTAGACTTAACTTACCCTTTCATCCTGGGCAAGAGCATTAGTTTTCACAAAAGCAATAACGTTTGTTCTCTCTTCCCAAATCAGTGTATCCCATATGCCGCTGAATTTCAAGGCCAGCGCCTATAAAAAATGGCAAATTGGTAAGCAAATATCTTTGGATGTTTCCCCTCTAACCACTGTTTTTCTATTGTCTTTGTTCTTATTTGGATGAGCAAGTAGAACAAGATTCTGCTTTTACAGATAAACCAGGAAAGTTTCATGTCCAGAATGTAAATAAAGCACCATTTCCCTAGAACAGCACAGCACTTATAAAATTAAAATGCAGAAAATTTGAAAATTAGGCTAGAGCCCAGAACATCATTTTTAAAGTACCCATTTGCACAGTAGTAATTTATAAAAGCCTTGCAGTTTGTGAAATGAATGTTTTTCTTTGAGGTGAATGCCTTGATTCATGAAAACTTCCTATTTAATTTCATCATCAGCTATCTTTTAACCCAGGGGCATGGGTTAAAAACTTCCCATTTAATTTCATCATCAGCTATCTTTTATTTATTTAATTTTATTTATTTAATAATTTAATAAATTTATTAAATTTATAAATTTAATTATTTAATTTATTTAATTTTATTTAATTTAATTAAATAAATAAATTTAATTTATTTATTTAATTTCATCATCAGCTATCTTTTAACCCAGGTGCATGGTTAACTGAAGGATCAATTATCAAATAATAGTTGACTGGCCAAAAAGTCGCTCTTAAATTTGGCTGATGAAGCATAACTGTTGCATTCTTTCCGCTGTGTATCAAGTTCAACACAAATTATCCATGATATTGCTGGATATCATGCAGCGGGTTTAATAAATCATAAGAATGGCTGATATCCATGAATCCAACTTGCTGCAGTTGATGGTGGGGCTAGAAAGAAGCAAGATGACTTGATGTCAGAAGCAGTGATGAAATCGGAATCTTCTACATCTATGGATGTTTTTACTCTGACACACGACTTTTCTTTTTCTACTGTAACCTTGCCATTATGCTGTTTACTGTAAAGGGAGGGGTGGTTTAACTTAGAACAAAATAATCTTCCTGTCAGCCAGTAAAGCATGTACAAACAGTTCAGCCAGTTTTTACTTCTGGTGCAGTGAAGAATTCCTAACCATGTCAAGTCCATGAGTGACATCTCTCATCTGTTCAGTATGCCTCCAGGTACTCATTCCTTGGTACTGGGTCTTGGTCCAATCTCTTGAGCAGAACCTCCCAGCAAACTTCCCATCAGAAGATTCCCTCATGAAAAATTAGCATGAAAAATGGTCTGGAGCTGGTGAAAACCCACTTGGCCCCTGGTGAAACTTTACTATAGAGACCATCCAACAAGAGGATACTTCCGTGACCCAGATCACACAGGCCTCCCTAGAGAACAACTATCGCTGAAGTGAAGTTCATACTCAAAAGTTACACACCACAGGAATAAGGAGGTATCAACTCAGCAAATGGGAGAATTTACAATTGAGAACTCAAAGTAAGGAAATCATTTTTGAAAGGCTCCCAAATCAAAATTTTCGAAATGTTCAGAGTGTAAATCAAGGAACAGAACAGAACCAGAAGGCGGGAACAGGACAAATTGAAAAAGTGCACTTTGGGGCTTCCCTGGTGGCGCAGTGGTTGAGGGTCCGCCTGCCGATGCAGGGGACACGGGTTCGTGCCCCAGTCCGGGAGGATCCCACATGCTGCGGAGCGGCTGGGCCCGTGAGCCATGGCCGCTGAGCCTGCGCGTCCGGAGCCTGTGCTCCGCAACGGGAGAGGCCACAACAGTGAGGGGCCCGCGTACCGCAAACAGAAAAAAAAAAAAAAAGAGTGCACTTTGAAATCAGGAGACACGTTGAACAACAGGGCTCAGCCGAAGAAGTAGAACCAGTAGGAGATAATATATTCAGAGATTTTTTACAAGGAATTGGCTTATATAATTGTAGGGGCTAGCTAAGCAAGTTCAACATCCATAGGAAGGGCAGTTAGGGTGGGAGTGAAACGGAGCAAGACCCTAAGGTTCTTCCCCGCTGCCACCCCCATGCCCTGAGCCTGCCTTTTGTCTGTGGAAAAAATTTAGCCAAAGAATAGGTTGAATCAGAGAAGTGAGAAAATGCAGAAACAGAGGAAAACAGTCAAAGGAGACCAAATAATAATAGTTTAGTCATTAAGCACAGTCAAGGACCTTTAGTTCCTCCTTAAGGGCTATAGATAATATTCTGAGCCATATCCTGTGAGCTGTCTTATAGATACTGAAACCCACGCTAGGTGGAAGAAGTTAACTACATGATGACCAGGCTGTAGCCATGACATAAGCTGCCACAATTCCAAGAACTGGACTCAAAGAAATGGAAACAAACGGACCCTGGAACTGAAGATTAACAGTACCTAAAACAATCGAGATGACACTAGTCATACCACCGATGACCAATTTCAAGTGTCAGAGCTGACTGTATTGTTTCTGCATGTAGCGCCCTCCGTCTATAAAAGCTCTTGCCCCCTGATTGTCAGTGGGGAGTCGGCTTTTGGACAGGCATCCGTCCTCCTCCCCCACTCCACCCCACCCCTCTGGTTGCCGGCATCCATAATAAAGCAAACTTTCCTTTCCGCCAGCCTGGGCTCTTTATGGGCTTTTGAGCAGCGAGCAGCCAGACCTGGGTTCGGTAACAGCAAGATCAAGAGAAGACTGGAACCCACGGGCATAGGCCAAAGCGGTTGT
Source organism: Leucopleurus acutus (assembly GCF_964270905.1). NCBI lineage: Eukaryota > Metazoa > Chordata > Mammalia > Artiodactyla > Delphinidae > Leucopleurus > Leucopleurus acutus. The sequence continues at coordinate 43,092,076 of NC_139142.1, forward strand.
CCACGGGTAGAATTTTCTCCCTCTCCCTCTTCCTACCTCTCTTTCTCCTTCCCCTTCCTCCCCTGCTCCCTTCACGCCCTCTCTCTCTGAAACCTCAGCCCCACTTTTAAGGCTTCCCAACCTTCTACCTCAATCCCACACTCTCAATATCCATTTCTACACATAGTCTCCAGATTTCTGTCCATATAAATTGGAAAAAATCATGCAGTTCTTTATGTGTGAATTGCCTCTCTTCATCGGAGTAGGATGGAGATAATAATTAACTTCCACTTGTAAAATACGTACTAAAATGTTGGAACATGCAAGTGAGGGGCCCTGAACTTCAGCTTTGTTCACATCACAGAAAGTCAACCTCTCTATCTCAGGAAAAAATAACAAGATTATAAGAGTGGCTGCCTCTTTGGAGGGGAACACAGGACCAGGAATTAAATTTAAGGAGACTTACATTTTCCTTGTGTCTGGCGGAAAGCAGAAGTAAGGGCAACCACTAAAAATATGAAAGTGTGCATAACTTTCAAACCAGGAAGGAGAAAGGGAGAGAAAGAATGAAGAAAATGCAATCGATTCAATCCTGTTTAAGTAGAGAAGAGAATGACTCAGCATAGGTCGCTCATTGATTCATGCATTTGCTCACTCAGCAGAAGTTTATTAAGTATCGGTTAGATGCCAGGCACTATGTCCCTGTTCACATTGAGAGCAGAATATTCAGGAAATGCCTTTAGCCCTAGTCCAGGAAAGCTTAGAAATAATTATCTCCTAGTTTATTTCTCTCGGTCTATTTTATAATCTGCTAAGTGAACAATATTTTCAATAGTTGAGCTATTCTATAAACTCACAGGCTCTTCTGACTCTCTCATTCCCCCAAACTTCCATTTGTTCCAAGATTCGGCTTTGTAACATAAAAATAGGCCACAGGGACCCACACTCAATAGCTACCATGAGGCAATACACTTCTTCAACTCAAGCAAGTATTTAGGGACTGAGCTGAGGGAGCGTCTAGATGATCCCATAGAATCCCAGGAACATGCTGGCCTAACGTGAAGAATAGCAAATACTCTTCCTTCCTTTTACTCCAGGCCAACAGCACATGCTGTATTGGAAAGTGTACTCGAAGGAAAACCAGTGGCCCAGGCTGTAGGCCTTTTTCTAACACCCAAAGTATTGATTACCCCATCTATGAACGCTACCATGGGATTGTTGATAAAAATGAAAAAAGATAATAAATTAGAAAGCAGAGGTTGGATGTTTTTTTGTTTTGCTTTGGTTAGAGAAATCAATCACCTCAATTCTTGGGCCTCGTTTCCCTTACTTGTAAATCAGGGGTGTTGGACTAGATCAAGGATGCCTCAGGGGCCTGGCAGGTAATAGAAACAAGTGAAAAGGGGGCAGCCTTGGTGTAGAACAGTAGACTTTGTTGGGGCACATGGCACAATTGGGGAATGCAAACCTATGCAAAGAACACAAATCAAAAACAAAAACAAAAACACCCTGTGACAGTCGGAGTGTGGTCCCCAGATGGCACTCTCTCTAATAATCCATAAAAGGAACAGCCTTGAGTCTGTACATGCAACGTATTCAAGTTGCAAATGAAGAGGACTCTCCACTAAATACCTTCCCCCCCCACCCTGAAAAGTCAAGTAGCTTAAGTATAAGCATTTGGAGACCAAATAAGAGCAGGGTAGAGAGTAAGAGGTGGGGAAAAGGTACAGGGAAGATGAGGAAATAAAGCGAGAATAAGGATGGTGACAGTTTAAAACAGACAACTGGTAACAATTAATCCATTCTACCAATGCACCCCTAGAGGCCCACGGTTTTGTTAGGAATTGACGTGTACTCTAAGGAGATCCCAGATCGATAGAACACACTCAGGGATCCTGAGTCTTCTGGTCTGATGCTATTTTCCTAGATCACCAGTTCTTCCATAGTTGGTTTCCTTCTCCTTTTGCAGATTATTTCCAAGGATGGCATGCTGTGTACTCTTTTGCAAAGGGGCTTTGCCACTACTCCCATCAAGAGGTGGAGAAGTCAGGTTCCCTTCCCCTTGAATCTGGAATGGGCCTGACTTGTGTTGACCAAAAGAATATGGCAGAAGTGATGCCATATGACTTCCAAGCTAAGGTCTTGCAACTCATATTTTCACCTTCTTCAAAGCCTTGAACTGCCTTGAAAACAAGTCAGAGCTATCATGCTGGAGAGATAAGTTGAGTTGAGCTCCAGACAATAGCCAGAACCTAGGCCCCAGTATGCAAATGAGGCCATCTTGGACACTCTATCCCCAACTAAGTGCCCAGCTGAATACGGCCACATGAATGACCCCAGAGCGAGCAGAAGAACTGCGCAATTGAGCCCAACCAACTCACGGGGTTGTGGGAAACACTAAATCCTTGTTATTTTAAGCCATTACTCTTAGGTTACATAGCGCTAGATAACTGAAACAAAAACACAACATTATGGTCATCCAGACACCACAAGGACTCTTAGACCAAATCTTTGACTTTACAAGTCAAGCCCTGATGGGACAGACAGAACTGGAGCTTTTTTTTTTAGAAGGTCTGTCTTCCGTGGCACCTGCATGGTTTTCCCTAATAGAATGAGATTTCCTTGAGAATTCAAAAGCTGTGAAATAACACAAACATCAAGTTCGAGCCCCTTATTTAATAGAATCTAAGGCCAGAGAGGTTAAGAAGCTGGCTCAGGGTCACACAGCCCTCTAGTGGCCAAGGTGGGACTTGAATTCAAGGCTCCTGAGTTTTAATCGACTGCTCTTTCCAATAAAATACGCTGCCTCCTGCCATTCCACTGAAAGATTTCCATCACATCAGAATTATTGATATAAACAAACTCCCAGGAGAAACAGTAGTCTCAGAAAAGAACGGTTGACAAATATTTTGCAGTCCCGTAGGCAAAGTGTAGTATGAAAATACAGGCTTTGGGGTCAGGATATCTGGGTCTAAGTCCTGAATCCTCCATACATTTCCTGCGTGACCTCTTTAAGCCTCTTTCTCACCTGTGAAGTGCTCCCATGAAAAGTGCTTTACAGCTGTTTCCTTAGACTCCCAGGAGAATTTTCTGAGAGTTAACTTTGGAGCTGAAATTTGCCTCCACTGTGAAAATCCAACTATAGAGTACTCAGAAGCAAGCTTGAGCCTGACCACCTTGCCCAGAAACCTGAGGACTGACTGCGCTGGGAGAGGGGGACAGTCAATGAGGCCTGAGTCAGCTCCATAGCCCAGCCCACACTGGTGAGCTCATGAGGCAGTGTTGGCCCCTAATCACCCTGAGTAACAGGGGTAGACAAGATCTGAAGCATGACTCTAGGCTGTGGGGAAACAATTTCCAAGGCTTCAGAGCACGCGCTGCCTGTAGATCTTGCAAGCACACGCAGAATACCTATCACACCCTTGGGTCCCTGGGTGTAAGGAAGTGTGCTTCCCATGACTTGCGTTCTGAAACCATGACTGAGCTTGCCCTGGTCCCTGGCACTGAGAAACATCAATATCTCCAGGAAAGAGTGTTTGATGTGCACCCTGACAATTGCCCTTTCTTTCCGAGGCGGAATAATATCCCAATCCTGTTGGGGGTGGGAGATAAGACCTGTTAATTTCTCCAAGGAAAATATGTGATGTCGACTTGCAGATCAGCACCCTGCCTGACCTCAGTCTATTTTCTGCAGCCGTTCTTATCTAGATTCCCCAACTGCGCACGTTCTCTCTGCCCCAGCAACCCAAAACACTTTTTTGTCAAGTGAGATATGGTTTCACTTTGCTGACTCCGCTCGAGATTTGCCCCATGGAAAATGTAAATTTGCAAATCAGGATCAGAAGCAGTGACTCTGCCCCAATGCTGTGTGCGTGTGAGAGAGGCGGCAGAAGGAGGAGATGTGCCAGGAATACATGAGGCTGAAAACTTAGCTTGAGAGTGTGTCACAGCCCAGAATCAAAGGGGGAGGCCTGGGGAGGCACTGGGAGTGGCTCCCACTGCAACTGCTGTGAGGGCACGGATGCTCAATTTTCAGGAAACACAAGGCTTATCGCCAGAACAGAGAGAAAGGACTCATGTCATAGGAAGGTGGGGCTCGTGTTGGGGAGCAGGGAAAGACAAGGTATGTCAGGCAAGGCTGGGCAAGACTGTGGGAGACCAAGGCCAGATGCAGAGACACCCAATGTGGGGGGATTCGGATCCCAGGCTTGTCAGTCTCCCTTTCAATAGTCCCTTCCCTTCATCTTCCAACCTCCTAGAACAACTGAATTGTTTAGTTTGTAGTCTTCCCTTATTAGAATGCAAGCTCCACAAGGCATGCATTTTCTGCCTGTTTTCTTCACATATGTATCTCCAGCTCCTGGAACAGCAGGTGAGTCAGAAACATTTGTTGAATGAACAAGTGGATTCAATAACATGTAGCAGGTTGAAGTGGGAAAAGAAAACAATGTCTTTTTGTCTAATCATAGAGTCTTTAATTTTGCTGTGGAAACAAACTGAAGAGCAACAAAATACCATCTCTTCTAGTGGCTGGATTTGGAATGCAAGACTGTTTGGGGATGATGGATATAACTTTCTGTGAAAACTGGAAAGCTATTGTCTTGGGAGATGCTCCCACCTCCAGACCTTCACTTCTGCATCTCCCTCCACAATTACGTAAGGTCAAATCCCTGTAATAAATCCCTGTCCCGCCATTCTCACAGGGACTCTATTCTCCTCCCTGAACCTTGACTTCAAAAGTTATTGACACCAGAAAGGTTTCCAGGAAAGCAGAAGGGTGAGGATGGGAATCTGCAACTGGTTCTCTGACTGGCTAGATTTAAAGACATTAATGGCCATGTTTCCACTGGCAAAAGTTACACATGGCATACGGTGACCAAAAAGTTCCCTCAGGTACTGTCTGTAGTCACCTAGAGTCAAGACCCTACAGAAGTTAAAAGCTTTGGATGACCAAGTAGTCCCATATTTTAGTGGAAATATGGTACAAACTATGGGGTTGTTTGCTTGCTTCTAAGTGAGCTGGAGAGCTTAAAGGAAAAAACGGATGTGCTTAGGGCTTTGCATTTCCAGCTAAAGGTCTGCAGAAGTTATCAGAAATCTCCTATGACTACCATATGACCCAGCAATCCCACTACTGGGCATATACCCTGAGAAAACCATAATTCAAAAAGAGTCATGTACCAAAATGCTCACTGCAGCTCTATTTACAATAGCCCGGAGATGGAAACAACCTAAGTGTCCATCATCGGATGAATGGATAAAGAAGATGTGGCACATATATATAATGGAATATTACTCAGCCATAAAAAGAAAGGAAATTGAGCTATTTGTAATGAGGTGGATAGACCTAGAGTCTGTCATACAGAGTGAAGTAAGTCAGAAAGAGAAAGACAAATACCATATGCTAACACATATATATGGAATTTAAGGAAAAAAATGTCATGAAGAACCTAGGGGTAAGACAGGAATAAAGACACAGACCTACTGGAGAACGGACTTGAGGATATGGGGAGGGGGAAGGGTGAGCTGTGACAGGGCGAGAGAGAGGCATGGACATATATACACTAACAAATGTAAGGTAGATAGCTAGTGGGAAGCAGCGCATGGCACAGGGATATCGGCTCGGTGCTTTGTGACCGCCTGGAGGGGTGGGATAGGGAGGGAGATGCAAGAGGGAAGAGATATGGGAACATATGTATATGTATAACTGATTCACTTTGTTATAAAGCAGAAACTAACACACCACTGTAAAGCAATTATACCCCAATAAAGATGTTAAAAAAAAAAAAAGAAATCTCCTATGACCACTCTGAAAGAAACCATATCTCCATGGACTCAGGGTTGAGATTTCTGAAAGCCAAGCCTAGAGTCTAATTCTGCAGGTATGGTGCCTTCCTACAAGACACAGTATATGTAACAAACCCAAGGTAAATATATAGTGCTATCTCATAGCCAGAGTGCTCATGCCTGGAAAGCAAGAGATAGAACTGGGATTGGCTCTTCTCACTATTAGACTTAATAACCCACATAAGGAGTCCTGGCTCTTTATGTTGATGCTGCAACCTTGAGCTTAATGTTCTGTAAGACATCCTGTCCAAGGGAGAAATGGTTCCACCAGTAAACACAGTCAATATTCCATTAAATTGGAAGCTGGGATTGCCCTCTAGTCAATTTGGGTTCTTTGTGCCAACGAACCAGTAGTCAGCTCTGAGAGGCTGATTTTTACTGACTCTGTCAGCTGCTCTTCCTTACCATCTTCCAGTTGAGTTTGGCCAATGGGAGGCACTGGCAGAGGATTCAAAGGATGGGAGGAGAGAATTTGAAGTATCTACTCACTTGACTCACTCCCTGCTGGGTCATGGGCTGACAGTGGCTGTATTCCTCTACCAAAAACCACAGCTTTGCCCCTTTGGCCAAGGGCTAGTATTGGCTTCCTGCTGTTGTTAGATCCTGAGTGCTTAACCCTACTCAGACCTCTATAAATAGTCCCTCCAGTCACCCCTTTTGATTATGTGGGCCATCCTGCCAGCTCCCTGACTGATACAAGAAAGTTGCGATCTGAATCTCATTCTGGTCACCTTATTTACACTTCTCATTAGCTCTCATAATTGTTAAGTTAATTGCCTTGGTCTGTCTGAATACACAGTCATAGTATCTTCATTTGCTGAGCAAAAGAAAAGCTTTTTTTTTTTTAAAGTAACAGAACAGTTAGGCAAAGATTTCTCAGAATACAAAAAGCAAAAACCATAAACAAATTTGAAAGATTAGACTTCATCAGAGGTTAAAAACTGTTGCTTTTCAAAAGATACTCTTAAGAAGATGGAAAGGCAAATCTAGACTGGGAGAAGATATTTGCAAAACATATATCTGATAAAAAGACTTTTCTCCAGAATACATAAAGAACACTTAGAACTCAAGAAAAAGAAAATTTTCTTAGAGAAAATTTTTAAAAATTTAATGGGCAAATAAAGATTTTAAATGGGCAAAAGATAACAGATACTTCAACAATGAGGATAGATGGATGTAAAATAAGCAAATGGACATCCAAATTAAAATTACAAGGAGATACCACTACATACTCACTAGAATAGTCAAAATTTAAATGGCTGAAAATACCAGATGTTGGCAAGAATGTGGAACAGCTGTAGCTGTCATCTATTGTTGGTGGGAATGTGAAATGGTACAACCACTTTGGAAAACAAGTCGGCAGTTTCTTAAAAAGTTAAATATACATTCAACATATGACTCAGCAATTTTACTTTTATGCATTTACCCAAGAGAAATGAAACTTGGGTCCACTCAAAGCTTGTACACAAATGTTCACAGCATCTCTACGCATAATAGCCAACAACTGGAAACAACCCAAAACAATTGATCAACAGGTGAAGGGATAAACAAATTGTGGTATATTCATACAATGGAATGTCACATAACATCAAGAAGGAATAAACTGCACATAAACAACATGGATGGATCTCAAAATCGTTACACTGAGTTATAGAAGATGGACACAAAAGAACATGTACTGGGGGCTTCCCTGGTGGCGCAGTGGTTGAGAGTCCTCCTGCCAATGCAGGGGACGCGGGTTCGTGCCCCGGTCCGGGAAGATCCCACATGCCGCGGAGCGGCTGGGTCCGTGAGCCATGGCCGCCGAGCTCCCGCGTCCAGAGCCTGTGCTCCGCAACGGGAGAGGGCGCAACAGTGAGAGGCCCGTGTACCGCAAAAAAAAAGCAGATCAGCAGTTGCCTGAGGCTAAGGGTGTGGGGAATGGAGAGAAGAATGACTGGGATGGCGCACAAGGGAACTCTTTGGGAAGGCAGAAGTATTCTGCACACTTACTGAGGCAGTAGTTACACAGGTGTATAAATCTGTCTAAACTTGTTGAAATGTACACCTAAAGTTTATGGATTTTATTGTTTGTAAACTGTTCTTCAGTAAAGCTGATCAGAAAAAAAAGAAAAGAAAAAAAGCAGCAGCACAAATTGTTGTGATCCCAGCATGCTCAAACACTTCTCTTCACAAATCATTTGTGGATTGCAATCACAGCTGTTCTGCGGTAGCCTCTGGAACTGGATTACAGCCAGCAAACATGCTCCCAGATGCTGGAACATCAGTCACGCTGGAGAGGTCATATTTCAGGTCTTTGGGGGATTTGATATATTCCCTGACCTTAAACAGACCACTACCACCTACAATGGAATACTGCATTCTACAGATAAAGAACTGGAGACTGATCTATTATCTTACTCTCTTATACAGTTTAACATCAATACTTTTTCTCCTGTTATCAGACAAAATACAAGGCTATAGGAAAGCTATGCAAGATAAAGATTACAAATGAGGAAGTGTACCCAGATTCAAGGTGGCTGATTACCTCCAAGACAAGTGATGCCAAAGAGATAATCTCCAAATTCCAGTAAAAACGGCTATAACTCAAGCTCTGTGGCTAACCGAGATTCACCAATGCACACAAGAAAAAACTTAGCAGTTCTCGAGACAAATCTGTTCCAAGGAACAAATCTGTTCCTTGCTGTACTCAGCAAACAAGCATCATCCAGAGTCAACAATTTGTCTTTGACTAAATAGGTTTTATTCTTTAGTTATTACCATTTTGTCCTCTCAAGGGTGAAGTGATGAAGCAAAAATCTTTGCTAAATAGACCATAAAGTTTGCCACTAGTTCAAGGATTAGACACATCAACAACCTAGACACCATTACCTGGGTTTTTGTGTTTTTTTTAACCTACATGAGATCTGACCTGGGGCCAAGAAAATGTTATTAAATTGGCACAGCATCAGGCCATGGGAGGATGGCATTTAAGAGAAGAGGGTTGGCAGAGAGGTTGATTAAATGCTTGGTGTAGGCTTACTTCCCTAGAATCCAAATACCTGAAAATTCACATAACAGAATTTTTTGCTCTATTATTCAAAGATATCTGATGTTCATACTACAAAGGCAAAGGTATTTCGAGAGAGCAAAGTGGTGTCTGAATCAAAGGAAAGCTTAGATTTGGTATAATTTAACATTGAATATATTTATTGTGCTCTAATTCTTTGAAAAAAATCATGTTTTATGATAGTAACTCTCCACAAACCAGAATATTCAATTGATTAATCTAGGAGCTCCTTACAAGCAGGAACTATATAACTCTCATTTCATCCCTATACCTAGCACAGTGACAAGCACAAAATGTTCATTCAGTGAATTTTAATTGAAATAAAATGAAAACATGCAATATGGTTCAATCTTTTTTAAAAAGAAAAGGACTCCATATATATGTTCATATATTCATATAAACATGGAAGAAATATGGCAAGATACATGCCAAACTTTTAAGAAAAACTACCTCACAGATTTGAGGTAATAGGGAGAGAATTTAACATTTCCTTTAAAACGTAGCACAGTAGTCAAGATCATAGGCTTAGTAGTCAGACTAGGTTCAAATCCCAACCCTACCACTTTTTATGTGTGTCACTGGGCAAGTTCTTAACCTCTGTGTGCCTTGTTCCCTCAACTGTGAGTGGAGATCATAAGGCTTCCAACCTCACAGGGTTGGGATGAAGATTATCTCAATCTTCAGATAATATTAATACCCTTCAGAGTGCTTCACACTTAACAACTACTTGATTAAGGTTAGCTATCATTAGTATTTTGTTTGATCCTTACAGTGATCAAGGAGTACTTCGGAAATAAAGGAAAAATATTTCACAGCAAAAGTAATTTTAAAGGAACCAAAGTATAATACAAGAAGAAGAAGGAAGAAGAGGAGGAAGGAAGCAAAGGAGGCAAATGGGGAGGAGGAGAAATACAGCCATTGGTTTCCTCCTGAAGAAATTTTGCCTTGAGCCCTCCGACTTGCTCCAAGGATGGGCTGGTTGCTCCACGCTTCCCGCATACCTATCATCTTGGATTTTGCTTTCACCTTCAACTTTAGGATTTCTTTTGTCTATCACTTATGTCGAATCACACTTTCCTGGGTCCCAAGTTTTCACTTCTCTTCATACCTTCTCATTTTGGTAAGTCATATTTACCATTATCCTCTTAAGAAGGGGTGCGTGGCAGTTAAGTTTTTTGAGATACAGCATGCCTGAAAAGGTCTTTATTATGCACTCATGCTAAATTATGTTTGCGTGGTTACGTGTAAAATTCTACAGTGGAAATAATATTCCTTCAGAATTTTAAGACATTGCTCCATTGTCTTTTAGCTTCCCGCAGTCCTATAGAGAAGTTTGATACCATTTTATTTGTATTCTTTGTTTCAAACTTGAGTTTTCTATCTGAAGGCTTTTAGGATCTTCTCTTTGTCCCATGTGCTCTGAAAGTTCACAGTGGTTGGACTTGGTGCTTTCATCCCTTCTGTTAGGCACTCAGTGGACCTTTTGGTCTGGCAACTCATGCCCTTCAATTCTGGGAGATTTTCATAAATTACTTCTTTGATAACTTCCTCCTTCCTCCTCTCTGTTTTTGCTACTCTTTCTTTGGAATGTTGTTTGTTTCTGTTGTTGTTCTCCATTGTTGCCTATTTTCCATCTCCTTATCTTTTTCCTTTATATTTTGCAGAAATTTAAACCTTATTTTCCAAACTTTCTTTACAGTTTAAAAAAATAGCTTCTATAATACTTTGAATTTCTAAGAGCTCTTTTTTGTTCTCTGTATGTTCTTTTTTACGTGGCAACTGTAGCTTGCTTCACAGATGTAAAATATTCTCCTAGATCACTGAGAATATTAATAGAAGGTAGTTGTTTTTTCTCCAGTTTTCTTCTCCCTGTATCTTCTCCCTGTATCTTCTGTTTCCTCCAATTAATATTTTTGTTTTAGGTTCTTTCATATTAAAGGGTTTCCTCAAACGTCTGGCAATCCTTCTATGTTTGTTCATATTTAAAAGTGGGAGGGCAGAAGAGTAAGATGTGGAGATCACCTTCTTCCCCACAGATACACCAGAAATACAACTACACGTGGAACAACTCCCACAGAACACCACTGAACGCTGGCAGAAGACCTCAGACTTCCCAAAAGTCATGTGGATGAAAGGCTCTTGGTGCTGCAGCCTGGAGTCAGTGCTGTGCCTCTGAGGTGGGAGAGCCAACTTCAGGACACTGGGCCACAAGAGACCTCCCAGCTCCACATAATATCAAATGGCGAAAATCTCCCAGAGATCTCCATCTCAACACCAGCACCCAGCTTCACTCAATGACCAGCAAGCTACAGTGCTGGACATCCTATACCAAACAACTAACAAGACAGGAACACAAACCCACCCACTAGCAGAGAGGCTGCCTAAAATTATACTAAGTCCACAGACACCCCAAAACACACCACCAGATATGGACCTGCCCACCAGAAGACAAGATCCAGCCTCATCCACCAGAACACAGGCACTAGTGTCCTCAACCAGGAAGCCAACACAACCCACTGAACCAACTTTAACCACTGGGGACAGACACCAAAAACAACAGGAACTACGAGCCTGCAGCCTGCAAAAAGGACACCTCAAACACAGTAAGATAAGCAAAATGAGAAGACAGAAAACAACACAGCAGATGAGGAAGCAAGATAAAAACCCACCAGAACTAAAAAATGAAGAGGAAATAGGCAGTCTACCTGAAAAACAATTCAGAATAATGATAGTAAAGATGATCCAAAATCTTGTAAACAGAATAGACAAAATGCAAGAAACATTGAACAAGAACCTAGAAGAGCTAAAGATGAAACAAACAATGATGAATGACACAATAAATGAAATTAAAAATACTCTAGATGGGGTCAATAGCAGAATAACTGAGGCAGAAGAACGGATAAGTGACCTGGAAGGTAAAATAGTGGAAATAACTACTGCAGAGCAGAATAAAGAAAAAACAATGAAAAGAACTGAGGAGAGTCTCAGAGACCTCTGGGACAACATTAAACACACCAATATTCGAATTATAGGGGTTCGCAAAGAAGAAGAGAAAAAGAAAGGGACTGAGAAAATATTTGAAGAGATTATAGTTGTAAACTTCCCTCATATGGAAAAGGAAATAGTTAATCAAGTCCAGGAAGCACAGAGAGTCCCATACAGGATAAATCCAAGGAGAAATACGCCAAGACAAATACCAATCAAACTGTCAAAAATTAAATACAAAGAGAACATATTAAAAGCAGCAAGGGAAAAACAACAAATAACACACAAAGGAATCCACATAAGGTTAACAGCTGATCTTTCAGCAGAAACTCTGCAAGCTAGAAGGGACTGGCAGGACATATTTAAAGTGATGAAGGAGAAAAACCTGCAACCAAGATTACTCTACCCAGCAAGTATCTCATTTAGATTTGATGAAGAAATTAAAACCTTTACAGACAAGCAAAAGCTGAGAGAGTTCAGCACCACCAAACCAGCTTAACAACAACTGCTAAAGGAACTTCCCTAGGCAAGAAACACAAGAGAAGGAAAAGACCTACAATAACATACCCAAAATAATTAAGAAAATGGCAATAGGAACATACATATCGATAATTACCTTAAATGTAAATGGACTAAATCCTCCCACCAAAAGACACAGATTGGCTGAATGGATACAAAAACAAGACCCATATATTTGCTGTCTACAAGAGACCCACTTCAGACCCAGAGACACATACAGACTGAAAGTAAGGGGATGGAAAAAGATACTTCATGCAAATGGAAACCAAAAGAAAGCTGGAGTAGCAATTCTCATATCAGACAAAATAGACTTTAAAATAAGGACTATTACAAGAGGCAAAGAAGGACGCTACATAATGATCAAGGGATCAATCCAAGAAGAAGATATAACAATTGTAAATATTTATGCACCCAACATAGGAGCACCTCAATACATAAGGCAAATAATAACAGCCATAAAAGGGGAAATCAACAGTAACCCATTCATAGTAGGGGACTTTAACACCCCACTTTCACCAATGCACAGATCATCCAAAATGAAAATAAATAAGGAAACACAAGATTTAAATGATACATTAAACAAGATGGACTTAATTGATATTTATAGGACATTCCACCCAAAAACAACAGAATACACATTTTTCTCACGTGCTCATGGAACATTCTCCAGGATAGATCATATCTTGGGTCACAAATCAAGCCTTGGTAAATTTAAGAAAATTGAAATTGTATCAAGTATCTTTTCCGACCACAACGCTATGAGACTAGATATCAATTACAGGAAAAGATCTGTAAAAAATACAAACACATGGAGGCTAAACAATACACTACTTAATAACGAAGGATCACTGATGAAATCAAAGAGGAAATTAAAAAATACCTAGAAACAAATGACAATGGAGACATGATGACCCAAAATCTATGGGATGCAGCAAAGGCAGTTCTAAGAGGGAAGTTTATAGCAATACAATCCTACCTTAAGAAACAGGAAACATCTCGAATAAACAACCTAACCTTGCACCTAAAGCAATTAGAGAAAGAAGAACAAAAAACCCCCAAATTTAGCAGAAGGAAAGAAATCATAAAAATCAGATCAGAAATAAATGAAAAAGAAATGAAGGAAACAATAGCAAAGATCAATAAAACTAAAAGCTGGTTCTTTGAGAAGATAAACAAAATTGATAAACCATTAGCCAGACTCATCAAGAAAAAAAGGGAGAAGACTCAAATCAATAGAATTAGAAATGAAAAAGGAGAAGTAACAACTGACACTGCAGAAATACAAAAGATCATGAGAGATTACTACAAGCAACTCTATGCCAATAAAATGGACAACCTGGAAGAAATGGACAAATTGTTAGAAATGCACAACCCTCCAAGACTGAATCAGGAAGAAATAGAAAATATGAACAGACGACTCACAAGCACTGAAATTGAAACTGTGATTAAAAATCTTCCAACAAACAAAAGCCCAGGACCAGATGGCTTCACAGGAGAATTCTATGAAACATTTAGAGAAGAGCTAACACCTATCCTTCTCAAACTCTTCCAAAATATAGCAGAGGGAGGAACACTCCAAAACTCATTCTACGAGGTCACCATCACCCTGATACCAAAACCAGACAAGGATGTCACAAAGAAAGAAAACTGCATGCCATTATCACTGATGAACATAGATGCAAAAATCCTCAACAAAATACTAGCAAACAGAATCCAAAAGCACATTAAACGGATCATACACCATGAGCAAGTGGGGTTTATTCCAGGAATGCAAGGATTCTTCAATATACGCAAATCAATCAACGTGATACACCATATTAACAAATTGAAGGAGAAAAACCATATGATCATCTCAATAGATGCAGAGAAAGCTTTCGACAAAATTAAACACCGATTTATGGTAAAAACCCTGCAGAAAGTAAGCATAGAGGGAACTTTCCTCAACATAATAAAGGCCATATATGACAAAACCCACAGCCAACATCGTCCTCAATGGTGAAAAACTGAAAGCATTTCCACTAAGATCAGGAACAAGACAACGTTGCCCACTCTCATCACTCTTATTCAACATAGCATTGGAAGTTTTAGCCACAGCAATCAGAGAAGAAAAGGAAATAAAAGGAATCCAAATCAGAAAGAAGAAGTAAAGCTGTCACTGTTTGCAGATGACATGATACTATACATAGAGAATCCTAAAGATGCTACCAGAAAACTACTAGAGCTAATCAATGAATTTGGTAAAGTAGCAGGATACAAAATTAATGCACAGAAATCTCTGGCATTCCTATACACTAATGATGAAAAATCTGAAAGTGAAATCAAGAAAACACTCCCATTTACCATTGCAACAAAAAGAATAAAATATTTAGGAATAAAGCTACCTAAGGAGACAAAAGACCTGCATGCAGAAAATTATAAGACACTGATGAAAGAAATTAAAGATGATACAAATAGATGGAGAGATATACCATGTTCTTGGATTGGAAGAATCAACATTGTGAAAATGAGTATACTACTCAAAGCAATCTACAGATTCAATACAATGCCTATCAAACTACCACTGGCATTTTTCACAGAACTAGAACAAAAATTTTCACAATTTGTATGGAAACACAAAAGACCCCGAATAGCCAAAGCAATCTTGAGAACGAAAAATGGAGCTGGAGGAATCAGGCTCCCTGACTTCAGACTATACTAAAAAGCTACAGTAATCAAGACAGTAGGGTACTGGCACAAAAACAGAAAGATAGATCAATGGAACAGGATAGAAAGCCCAGAGATAAACCCACACACATATGGTCACCTTATCTTTGATAAAGGAGGCAGGAATGTACAGTGGAGAAAGGACAGCCTCTTCAATAAGTGGTGCTGGGAAAACTGGACAGCTACATGTAAAAGTATGAGATTATATCACTCCCAGCACCATACACAAAAATAAGCTCAAAATGGATTAAAGACCTAAATGTAAGGCCAAAAACTATCAAACTCTTAGAGGAAAACATAGGCAGAAGACTCTATGACATAAATCACAGCAAGATCCTTTTTGACCCACCTCCTAGAGAAATGGAAATAAAAACAAAAATAAACAAATGGGACCTAATGAAACTTCAAAGCTTTTGCACAGCAAAGGAAACCATAAACAAGACAAAAAGACAACCCTCAGAGTGGGAGAAAATATTCGCAAATGAAGCAACTGACAAAGGGTTAATCTCCAAAATTGATAAGCAGCTCATGCAGCTCAATAACAAAAAAACAAACAACTCAATCCAAACATGGACAGAAGACCTAAATAGACATATCTCCAAAGAAGATATACAGACTGCCAACAAACACATGAAAGAATGCTCAACATCATTAATCATTAGAGAAATGCAAATCAAAACTACAATGAGATATCATCTCACATCAGTCAGGATGGCCATCATCAAAAATCTAGAAACAATAAATGCTGGAGAGAGTGTGGAGAAAAGGGAACCCTCTTGCACTGTTGGTGGGAATGTAAATTGGTACAGTCACTATGGAGAACAGTATGGAGGTTCCTTAAAAAACTATGACTAGAACAACCATATGACCCAGCAATCCCACTACTGGGCATATACCCTGAGAAAACCATAATTCAAAAGGAGTCATGTAGGGCTTCCCTGGTGGCGCAGTGGTTGAGAGTCCGCCTGCCGATGCAGGGGCCACGGGTTCGTGCCCCAGTCCGGGAAGATCCCACATGCCGCGGAGTGGCTGGGCCCGTGAGCCAAGGCCACTGAGCCTGCGCGTCTGGAGCCTGTGCTCCGCAACAGGAGAGGCCATGACAGTGAGATGCCCGCGTACCACATAAAAGAAAAAAGAGTCATGTACCAAAATGTTCATTGCAGCTCTATTTACAATAGCCTGGAGATGGAAGCAACCTAAGTGTCCATCATGAGATGAATGGGTAAAGAAGATGTGGCAAATATATACAATGGAATATTACTCAGCCATAAAAAGAAACGAAATTGAGCTATTTGTAATGAGGTGGATAGACCTAGAGTCTGTCATACAGAGTGAAGTAAGTCAGAAAGAGAAAGACAAATACCGTATGCTAACACATATATATGGAATTTAAGAAAAAAAAATGTCATGAAGAACCTAGGGGTAAGACAGGAATAAAGACACAGACCTACTAGAGAATGGACTTGAGGATATGGGGAGGGGGAAGGGTAAGCTGTGACAGGGCGAGAGAGAGGCATGGACATATATTTACACTACCAAACGTAAGGTAGATAGCTAGTGGGAAGCAGCTGCATAGCACAGGGAGATCAGCTCAGTGCTTTGTGACCGCCTGGAGGGGTGGGATAGGGAGGGTGGGAGGGAGGGAGATGCAAGAGGGAAGAGATATGGGAACATATGTATATGTATAACTGATTCACTTTGTTATAAAGCGGAAACTAACACACCATTGTAAAGCCATTATACTCCAATAAAGATGTAAAAAATAAATAGACAAAAAATAATAAAAGTGGGGCACTAAAAAGTTGAATAGATGTGCCTGTTTATTGTGAGTTTTCCTGGAAGATGATATGGCCAGACCATGTCACTGGGGACTCACTGGTGTTAGTATCTCTAGGTCTTTTCTCTTGAGCCAGCTAGAGTTTCCAGAAAAGTACCCTCCATTTCCTGCATCAAAGGGGGCTAGCAGGTAAAGAGAACCAACACTCTCAGCACTCAGCATACAAACTTTTAGTTGATACAGCACCAGCCTACAACAGTTACTGGTGCTCCCAGGCCAGAAATCCATTGTTGCAAAGAATAAATCTCTAGTCTTTTTTGGGACGGGGATGATCAGGAAAGACAACTAGGGTTCTAACTGCCTTAAAAAGACTTACAAATTTTCCCTCTCTTTAATCCTGCCTTCACCCACACTTTTTGATGTACCTTGTGCTTCCAAATTTCTGGGCCATTGAGTTGCTTGGAGATAAAAAAAAAATTTAGACGCTCTTAGGATCTCTTTTGCTCTTGGCTCATAGTTTAGCTTTTTCAGGGATGTGCTAAATAAGTTATCATTTATCATGTACTGTCCAACTTGTAGTTTTTTCCTTTTCCTGTCTTGCATGGGGTTTTACCTTTTAAAACATACCTTGGCTGCCATTTTAGTGGCATTTCAGAAAAGAGATAAATGCATGTACCCAATCCACTTTTCATTCAGAAGTCGCCCACAACGTTATTTTCAAAGGAAAAACTTCAGGATTCAGTGTTGGATTGTCTATAAGAGGTGAAGAAATAAAGAAATCAGATATAGGTCCAAGATTTCTAGTCTGGGTGATCAAGAAAATGTGATATCGTTTACAGAGACAGAGAAAACTGGAAAGGGAACAGATGGGTAAAATTGTAGCAGATGATTCTGTTGGGTTTAGACATATTGAAATTGAAGTGATGGGAAACATTCAAATGGAGATGTTATGCAGACAATTGGAAATGCACTCATGGAGCATGGGGAAGGGTGAAGGCTGGATATTTATGCTTGGGAATAAACTGTATTTAAGTCTGTTAAGGTAAGTAAGAGTAGGAAAATATTGAAGAAGTAAGTGCTTAGGAAGAATAGCAGAACGAAGACCTAGCCTTGAAGAATATCAAACAACAGGGAAAAGAAAAAGAAAGGAAGTTTCTCACTGGGGAAAAAAAGAGATATGGTTAGAAATAGAAAATAATCAGTATTGTGGGGTAATGTGAAACCCAATAACACCGTGCAAGCTTGGAGCCACCAGGCCGGGAAGTGGCAGAGTCCAGACAGAACTTCAGGATAGAGTAGGAGGCCAAAAAAGGGGTCTTTAAGGTATTAATATCATAACTAAAGCTGAAGAATATGGACTCTAATGGGTCCTGTAGCACTAGTGCCCTAGACTAAGGGAAAAGGACAGATGAGAGCAGAATCCCACAAGTCGGTCAGCGTAGAGGCCAAGAACTGATGAGTTCATCCAGGCCAGCGTGCTGGGGAGGAGAGGAGAGCAGTAACTGGTGAAGATTCCAACAGATAGGTGCTGAGTGTCTCAGAGATACAGGTACAGTGTTCAGAGACTCAGGCATAGAGGAAATCAGGGCAAGTCGCTGAGACAGAGATGGAAACACAAAAGCAGGAGCTCAGACAATGAGTTACCATGGTCAGAGGTGGGGCAGCGGCAGAGTCAGCTTAGGTGAATCTTAAACTGCTGAAGTAGGATCTCTGAATAGCCTCCCTGCTAGGAACATGCCTTAATCCTCGATTTGAGCTGAGCTGAGCTAAAAGATGACAGCTAAAATAAAGACAACTAATTATTAAAATTTAATATCCTATAACCCAGTAAATCCATCTTGGCATTTACCCTAGAAAAATACTCACACCTCTGTCCAAAGAAGCATATTCAAGGATGATCATTAAAACATTGTTTGCAATAGCCAAGACACAGAAGCAACCTAAGTGTCCACTGACAGATGAATAGATAAAGAAGAGGTGGTCCCGTGCTGTGGGAAAACTAAGCCCACGTGCCACAACTACTGAGCTCGCGCGCTTCAGTGAGAGAGCCCCTGCATCACAACTACAGAGCCCACGAACCCTGGAGCCTGTGCGCCACAACTAGTGAGAGAAAACTACACGCTACAACTAGCAAGAAGCCTGCGCCGCAACAAAGATCCCGCGTGCTACAACTAAGACCCGACACAGCCAAAAATAATAAAGAAAGAAAGAAAGAAGAGGTGGCCCATATATACAATGGAATATTACTCAGCCATAAAAAAGAATGAAGTAATGCCATTTGCAGCAACATGAGTGGACCTAGAGATTATCATACTAAGTGAAGTAAGCCAACAAAGACAAATATTATATGATATCACTTATATGTGGAATCTAAAACAAAAAAAGATACAAATGAACTTATTTCCAAAACAGAAAGAGACTCACAGTCAGAGAAAACAAACCTATGGTTACCAAAGGGAAAAGGTGGGGGAGGGATAAATTAGGAGGTTGGGATTAACATATACGCACTACTATATATAAAATAGATAACCAACAAGGACTTACTGTATAGCACAAGGAACTACTCTACTCAATATTTTGTAATAACCTATAAGGGAAAAGAATCTGAAAAAGAAAAAACATATATATATATATATATATCTGAATCACTGTGCCGTATACCTGAAACTAACATGACATTGTAAATCCACTATACTTCAATTTTTTTAATTAATTAATTACTTAAAGGGAACTGGATCTAAATTAGGGGACAAAAACAACATTGTTTGCAATCAAAGAACATGTCCATCAATAAAGGCATAATTAAATATGTGTATCCATCCTGAAATAATACACAGCAATCAAAAATAATGAGGTAGTTCCTAGTGACTGACATGGGACAATCTCAATACATAATGTTGAGTTGCAGGGGTAAAAAAGTGGCACAATATAATGAAATATCTGAAATTGTTCATGTTCTTGAGAGAGAGAAAGAGGTCTGACAAATGTAGAGCGTCCTTCAGGGATGACATGTGCCACTGTAGATCATTACATGTTGACATAGTCCATATGCAGAGATGCTGAGTCAGGGAAGAAATAAGAAAAGGCGAATGGGTTTGGGTAGAAGGAAGTCATCACCAACCTTCGTGACAGCACTACAAGTTGAGCAGTAGAGGTGAGAAAAAGACTGCAGAGGGAGGGAGATGATGGGTGATTTGTGGGAGTGGTCTCTACACCTTCTAACTTTAAGGACAGGAGAGGAATACTGAAGCTGGCACAGACAGAAAGGTACAATGAAGAATTTTTCGACTAAGGGCAATCTGGGCATATTTGAAGTTGGAAGGGGAAAGCCCTTGGAAAGAGAGAAACTGCAGATGTTGTCGAGAGCACAGGACCAGAGGGCAGTGGGTTTGTCAAATGTTAGGGTCTGAAAGGAACCTCAGAGCCGCCTTGCCCCCTTATTTTATAGTTGAGGAAACTGGGTCTAGGGAGGTGTTGTGGGTAAGATCATGGTTTGGAATCCAAAGTCTATCTCTTAGTAGCTTAGAAACTGCTTTGAGCCACCAATTCCTTATCTTTGAAGTAGAAATAAAAGCTGCCTATTTCATAGAGTTGTAAAGCTTAATTTCCATCATCATCATCATTATTAGTTATTATTACTTAACACATAAAGATTTACCATGCCTGTCACTCTTCTAGTGCTTCACACGTATTAACCTTAATAACACTGTGAAATAAGTAGCATTTTTATTCCCTTTTTACAACACAGAACTGAGGCATGAAGAGACATTAACTTACACAGCTAGAAAGTGATAGAACCAGGATTCAAAGCAGGCAGCTGGCTTCTCAGTCTAAGCTCTCAATTACTCACCTCCTGCCTCTCAATCAGGTCATGTGACAAGAAGAACCGGCTGCTGTTCCCACAGAGGAAGCCAGGACCCAAATGACTCAGAATGAGAAATTCTCAGGCATAGGGGCCTCATGGCCCATAGGTCAAACCCTGTCTCAAGGGATATTCCAAGCTCTTTTGTTCTACTGGAATGGGCTGAGTCAAGTACTGCTTAATACAGGGGGATCATGATTCACCAGTTGGTAGTCTTTCCAGGTGTGTGGAGATTTTTTACTCAGTTTGATAGTTGTCACAATTGATTTTATATCTTCCATTATGGTACCTCATCATGAGTGTTCAAACACATGACAGGGTAGCTGCAGACCATGCTGGCTTCCAGCAGGCCGGTCCACCAACTCAGTGGCAGCTGGAAATCATCTCCATTGAAAGTGGCATGGACATATATACACTACCAAATGTAAAATAACTAGCTAGTGGGAAGCAGCCAGAGATCAACTCCATGCTTTGTGTCCACCTAGAAGGGTGGGATAGGGAGGGTGGGAGGGAGACGCAAGAGAGAGGAGATATGGGGATATATGTATACGTATAGCTGATTCACTTTGTTATACAGCAGAAACACAACAACATTGTAAAGCAATTATATTCCGATAAAGATGTTAAAAAAATAAAATAAAATAAAATAAAATAAAGGCTGCAAAGTGTACTGGAACACTCCTTCCCCTTCTAAGTGAGGAAGGCTCTCCCTCGACATAATGGGTGTCCTCATCGGCAGACTTGGTGAAAGGGCCAGAGGTGGGAGTAAAGGTTGCAGCTGATACCTGGATGCAGCACAGACCACACATGGGAAGGGAGTGGTCCTTCAGCTTTCTGGGTAGGGGGCATGCCCCAGTCCTTATGGTACATTCCCTCCAACACGCATCTTGGCTTTTAAAAAGCAGCTTCTGCATCCAAGATTTTCTTCAAGTGGAGGGGCTCAAAATGCTTCACTGGAGTCTTCACGATGCACGTGACAATAGGGACAATTATAGATCAATAGATGCAAGGCCCAAACTGGTCACTGCTGTCTACTTCGTGCCTATAATAAAGCTCATTAGGAGCTTAATGAGAATTTAAGGATTTTTTTTCTTTATGTTAACTTGAAGACCTAGCACTAATTACAAACCCAGAATTCCTTCCCCAGAGCCTAGTGCAGAAGAGAGGGAAAGTCCGGTAATATATCCATTCTTCCAATTAACACTTACACGGGCCTGTTATATAGAAGGTTCTGGATTAAGTATGTAGACGGCGGAGGTGAGAGATGGTACAAAGATGAGGGTAGGGTAGAGTTGCTCCTCTTCATGGATTTATGATTTATTACACAATAGGAAACAGATAGAGCTAGGGTTCTAGACTAGTCACAGTGCTTGAATTCATATCCCAGTGAATCCACGCCATGGGACTCTGAATGAGTGACTTGGTCTCTCCAGGCTTCCATTTCCTCACAGGTAAAACAGGGACAGTGATGGGACCATCGTTGTCAGGTTGTTGTAAGAAATAAAATAATGCATAAAAGAAGTTTTGTAGAAAACAGAAATAGAGTTACAGATGTAGAAAATAAACTTATAGTTAGTGGGGGGTAAGTAGGGGAGGGATAAATTGGAAGATCAGGATTGACATATACACACTACTATATATAAAAGAGATAACTAATAAGGACCTACTGTACAGCACTCAATACTCTGCAATGGCCTATATGGGAAAAGAAGCTAAAAAAGAGTGGAGATATATACATATATGTTTAACTGATTCACTTTGCTGTACACCTGAAACTAACACAACATTGTGAATCAACTATACACCAATGAAAATTATAAAACAGAAAAGAAATTTAAAAAAGAAGTTTTGTAGAGTCTCTAGTACATAATTGAAGCTCATTATATGCTAGTTATTATTATTGTAAATAACAAAAAGCAGATAAGAATCACATTAATCATGATATCCATAAAGAAGAAATTCAGGGTTTTGAATAGGAATATACTTTGAAGGGTTTGGTCCCCCCTACAAGATTAGAAGTTTCAGAAAACATTTGACAAGAACAAAAGCTATAAGTCCTCCCAAAATAAGGATCACCCATCTCTTCAACGCTACCTAAAGTGCAGCCCGTCTCTAGATTGCTACATGTGCTAACCCCACTGGGTCTTGCAGCTGGCCGCTCTCTGTTCTGGATCTGACTTTGTGGGCTTGTTTCCCAGGGCCCTGTCCCTCCAAATGCAAAAGCAGTCCTCCTGGATCTTAATCTTCTAAACACCAACTTCCCTGTTCCCCTGCCCACACGGCTGCCTATGCCAGTTTTCCACTGCATCCTCATTTAGCCTTAAAATCTTTTTTTCCTCCTTAAAAACTTGCTTCTTTCATGCAAACTCTTTTCCTGCCCTCCACGAACAAAATAAGATCAGAAATGTGACCAAAAGTCTCGACAACTACTCTCCTCTCTTAAGGATCTTTCCACGTGTCTTTTGTTGACCTGGCAAGATTTTGGGGGTGAGGGAAAGTTTGTTAGGAGTCCCTTCCAGGTGGGGTAGCCCAGCACTCACATGCTCCAAACTCATGTGCTTGCCCTTTAGGGCAAACCACATTATTACTGATCGCATCTCACTTTTTCAGAGCGGAGGGGTCCCGTGAACTTTCTCCCTGGACCCAGATATCAAGCGATAGTGTGGGAAAATGAGAGGCCCTGCCAGAGGGGACCGCCTCAGGGGCCCCAGGGGGGCAGCGGCAGCAACTCAGCCTTGGGCTCTCCCTGTAGAGTTCCAGCCCCCCAGGACACATCTGGTTGTAGGGCAGCTCACCAGGCCAGGCAGAGTGTTAATGAGAGCCGAGTGTGTGGGAGTGTCATCAAATCACTGGGCGCTTTGGGGTTTATTCTGGTGCTCAATCAGATCTGATTGCATCAATAGGCCCATTTAACATAATTGGAAGTGGAAGCTGACAGTTTCTTGGCTTGTTCGGGACCTGTGGTGGCTGGCATGAGAGACAGAGAGGGGCCCAGTATCATCTGGAATGAATCTGGGCAAGTGCAGGAAAGGGGGGGGGGGGCTGCCCCTACTACTCGGCAGGCCCTGGAATGACGGCAAGAGGCACGCTGGTATCCTTGGCCCCAAGCCAGCCCCTCCTGTCCTACCTCCTGGGGCTCAACCTCTGCAGCCCTCGAGGGTCTCATTGTTATCTCCACCTGAAACCTGAAAAGATCAGGTCTAGAGAAGAGAAGAGGGGACAGCGTGCCTCTTCTCCATTTCTTTTCAAACAAAGGCCAAGGCTGTCTGAAGTCTGAGACTCCTCTGTCGGTTCAGGCTGGCACCTTGGTGGGATCAGATTTGGCATCACCGTATCTAATGTGAAACTTTGGGGTTGAGATAGTTCTATTATATTATGGTTAAGAGCACAGGCATTGAAAGTATCACCCACAGATGACTCACTGATTGTAAGCGGGGGAAGCATCTTTGCAATGGAGGGATCCACTGTCGCATCCTGAACCCACTGATCAACCTTAGCTCCCAGCCTCCCCGTGGATGCAGTATGCTGTGTACCGAACCAGCTAGAATCAGGGTCACTAAATGATAGAACCTGCGTCTAACGAGCCTTTAGACCTAACTCCCGGTTTACAGAAAATCCGGGGACTGGAGGGACAAGTCAAATGACACCAGGAAGAAACAATCAGACCCAGAATATGCACACGCCACAGGACAACTTATTTTTTTAAGCAAGTTAGTGGCATGTAAAAGGCGGGGAGATTCCTTTAGATGAAAAGAGTCGACATTTTAGAGATATAACAACCAGGAAACAAACGAAAACAACAACAACAACAACAGAACAATACAAAGGGCTGTGGAGTCAGACCAGCAGGGCTTACTTAACATCTGGTCTTTGCCACGTATAGGCATGTGGCCTCAGACAAGTTACTGAACTTCTCTGAGCCCTATTTCCTTACCTGCGAAAAGGGAATAATGCATTCTACTTCACAGGGCTGCTGTGAAGATTAACTGAGAAAATGCACTAAAGCCTTTAGCATGGTGCATGGGCGTACTGAGTACTCCAAAGCAGCGGCTATTAGTATCAGAGCAGAGATCCACGGATGAACTGAACTGATCCTGTGGCGTCTGCGCTGCCTGCCCGATGCTACTGGGCCTCCCTACTTACCGCTTAGCAGCTGCTTTACTTAATGATGCCTGACCCACCCTACTGGAAGTATCACCTCCCAAACACAAAGCCCCCTCATATACTACCTGTTCCTGAGTTGAGGCTGGAAAAGGTGCCAGAGGGCTGCTTGTGCAGGAATATACAAGAGCCTGTGGAGCAGACGGTGCCCCACCCCAGTTCCTGGGCCTTTAGCATTTCAGGGCATGCTGCCAGCACTCATCACTCTGTCCCAGGGCTTTCTTTCTTTCTTTCCTTCTTTTTTTTCTTTTCCCACCTAGGGCTTTCTGTGACTGCTAGAACTCGCCCTGACCTGAGGCGTATGGT
This sequence comes from Leucopleurus acutus, assembly GCF_964270905.1. Taxonomy (NCBI): domain Eukaryota; kingdom Metazoa; phylum Chordata; class Mammalia; order Artiodactyla; family Delphinidae; genus Leucopleurus; species Leucopleurus acutus. The sequence goes on from NC_139142.1 coordinate 43,117,264, forward strand.
CAGCTGGAAGTGCCAGGGAATGAACAACCCGCCCTGCCCTCCCCTCAGCCGTTCTCCATCAGAGACAGACAGGAGTGGAGGTATAGATATCCCAGCTCCCTTGCCTCTCTGCTGGGATATCTCTGAAGTATGTGTTCAACACTGTTTCCCAGAAATCCACAGCAGGGCTAAGGTGTACTCAGCACAGTGGAACAAGCTAAATTATACAGCCCCTCTTCTTAGCTTTTTTCCCTCCCTGAATTAGCTCCCCACACACCACCTGTGAGTTCTAGGACCACTCCCAAATAAATCGCTTATGCTGGAAGCTTTGTCCGACGGAACCCAAACTAAGACACCACATAAATGAGTTTGGATTTTACCCTAAGGGCAGTAGGAAGCTGTTGAAATACTCGCTGAACTGCAAATATTCGTATGGTTCTAGAGATCCAAGCTCTGCCCCAGTCCTTGAATTTTCACTACCAGTGCTAGATGTTTTATCCAGTAAGACTAACAAGGGCTGTGTCCCATTCATGTGAGATACTCCCCATGTAGTGCCCGTCACAGTGGACTGCCTCCATCTTCTCCTCCTCAACAGCATCCTCCCCATTCTGCTTTGCAACAGGAGCAACAGGCACGGAAGCTGGGGAGAACCCGGGGATGTTGTTACGCAGAGCTTATGCACTGTAGACACCATGGCTGCAAAGAGGCACATAGAAATTAACTGCTGCCTTCTGCTTGGAGATGTCTGAAGTTTAAGAGAAAAGTCCTGCAGAAGACATCATGCCAGTTGTAGCAAGAAACATCTGGAAGGGATGCAGGTCTGAGGAAGTATCTGGCTGCCCGGGGACCTACCTTCCCCGGGATAACAGAGAGAGCCCTGGGAAGACCCGTGGGAAACTGCACTGCTCTAATAAAGAGAATCCTAAGCCCACTGTCCTGCTTCGACAGCAGTGCCCACAGGCATGCTGATGAGACCAGAATAAGCCATAAGCAACACGATCAGGCAGCTGGCCAGCGTCCTGTCAAGGCTTTGTAAACAGCTCTTGGAACTACTTCAGAAAGAGTTCGGGTACAAGTGGATATTATGATGGAAGATCCTTGCAAAAATCTTTCCAGTGGAACCTAAGATCATCCCCCCAACACTTCTGGGTAATAATTTTTCCCTTCTCGTGAGAAGCAGATGGAATAAACAGACTAAGTTTATTGTTCCATTATTCTATTGTTGTAAAGCAAGACACTCCATGATCTGTATCTCGGCTACAAACTGGTAGCAAGGAAGTAAATTTAAGATTAGGAAATCCTTTGCCTCTATCCCTTTGTTTAGCAATCATGCCAATTTGTTTTCTGTTTATATTTTCAAAAAAGAAAGAAAGAAAAGAGAGGCCGAAACATGCCTTACAAGAGTCCCTAAAGAGATCATAGAGTTAAGACTGGGTGGCATCATGGACATATAATTTCTGCCCCAAGGAAAGTAATAAAGGAGGTCAAGGTGGTCACTGGACTGCACTGGCAGGGGCTCAGCCCCAGGTAACAGGAAGCCCTCTGTCCTCACTGCACCACCCAGTGACCTAAGCCAGATCGGGGATCCTGGGACACCTGGACAGGTAAAGAGTCTGTCCAGAGAAGTGAGGGTGCCTCTCAGGATTGCTGGGTATCACATTTATTAAAAGTAACAAAAGGGGGAATGAGGGAAAGGGAAATCTTTAGGGAAGGTCTCTTTATTTGGTGTCCCCTAAATTTCATCTCATTGCAGTTTACAAAAAAAATCAAGGTACAGAGTTTCCCAGGACAGGGAGACATCCCTGATTTGGGCATACCCCAGAGTAAATGAACCTTAAAACACATGGCTGACAACTGAGATCTCTGAGCTGGGACACTACTCTGGCCGGGTAGCATTTAGTTTGATGACACCAGCTGAAGTGACATTTGGGACCACTTTGGTCCACCCGGAACTTCAGGACATCTGTTTCACCACTCTCCTCTCTACCCTGTTCTTATGCACCTTGAAAGATAGAAAGAATCCCACGTCTTCACCTCTGGCTCCACAATTTAAATTTCTCAAAAAAAGAGCAACTCTATAATTTGTTTTTAGTAGACATCTGCAAGAGTAGGATTTTGCCTTAAGGGGGAAAAAAATGCATGTTAATCGATTTAGGCCTATATCCTGAGTGACTCTATCTGGTTTAGACCAGATAGAGACCATGTATTAAAGGTTAAATTTCAATGTAAATTCTTGAGACAAACATCTATGGATTAACAGTTAAAATGTAATCTTATTTCAAAGAAGGTAGAAGAGAAAAAAGATTTTCTAAAGATGTCTTAAAAAGGATTATTATAACCAAAAGCTGATATTCTCCCAATGAGAGAGAAAATATACAAAAATTCTTTGACCTAAGTTAAATCCACTAGCATTTTAAGAAACTCATACACTGGCTATCTTCAGAGCAGCAGGTATGTGATGGTTTGGTTTTAGCATTTAATTCAGTGATGCACTTGCAGATTGAATTTAAAGTGTAGAGATATAAATTTGATTCAACTGATCTCATTTAACAGTTTATACAAGAAGCCTCAATTCACATTTTTTCCATTTGCTTTGCTTTAGCATTTCCAAACCAAATAGGTCTGGTTGGACTGTCACTCTCACACCAAATGTATGGATAAATATAGAGGGAAATAATCACTGGGAGGAAAACTAAGGTTTGGATCATACATCAGCTCTGCTTAGTTGGCATCCAAACACATAATTCACATGGCCGAAAAGCCTCTTGTGATTGCTTATTCATTACAGATCAATTGCAGAAAAGACTATAACTTTATTAAATGCATAATTTAGGAATCCTGTAAACATTTAGGATTTAAATCCCACTTACTGAATGGCCAATGCATAGTAATTAACCCATGTGTGAAATTAAATCCAACCCTAAGGAATATTTATATACACGTTGTTTTTAATCCTGTCGGAAACCTTTCCAAGAAAATACTACGCTGAAGGATCAAAAGGCAATTTAACCAACCTGACTCCAGATCACCACCATCCTATTCCAGGGAATATCACCTTCGCATTCACCATCTGCTTAACATAAAACATCCAAATGGATATGCCCATAGCTCATTAACAAAAGAAATTCATTTGTCCAACATTAGGTTGTATAAATCTTAAAATTTACTACAGATTACTATAAACAGCCACTGAGCATCTGTATGGTTTTCTATTTGTCTGTAGCTGCTTAAAGCCTATTGCTACTGCAGTCACCACTTGCTGCTTGATTCACACAGTACCTGGTGAGCTCCCTGCGGGAAATCTACCTTTCTTCATGGCAGCCTCTTAATCTCCAAGAGGTAGGGGGACAAGAGAGTGTGGATGACCCTGGGAAGTCCATCAAAACTATGGCAAGACTATCAAATCACAATCCTGCGAACAAGGTAGGTCATGTCTCCACGCAAGAAAAAAATGCTCTAGTCTTGCTGCCTCTGAGATGACACTGTCGTGTGAATTGGGCTGGAAAAGGTTGTAAGGAAACTTAGAGGGCACCTAACCTGCTCTCTGTTGCCCAACTCAGCCCTCTGTATTCCCATGCAAAATTTTCTCTTATTAGAGAACAGAAAAATCCACCTATCTCCTATGAATGTGCATTGAGTTTCTATAGAATTTAAATTCACTAAACAAGATTACTTAACAGTTTTACTCAAGTTAAGACTGAACCAAGAACAAAAGCAGAGATTTCTGGCTGCAGAAAGCAGTTTTGTGTTATAGCATTTGCCTCTCCTTCCTGTCTTTAGATCTAAAGGCTGAAGAGGAGGTAAGGGACAGGGTTAGTAAGTTCGTGGGAACTGTGTGGTCAGGTTGCCTACGGAGCCGCCCGAAGCTGGGGCTTCCATACCTCACATGTGGAAATGGCACCCCTGGCTATGGGTCCCTGCCCCTCTCCATCTCCTCTGGCACCTCACCACCTGCTCTGTTCTCCGTGCCCTCTATCTTAATAAAGTTCTCTCCAGGCATTATCTTCAGCTTTAGAAAAGTTTAATCCCTTCTCTGCCTCATCTTAATAGATTTATGTACTTATATTCTGATTTCATATTCAAGAATTCTGAGTATTACAAATAACATATTTAATCATCTTTACACACCATCTTGCATATTCATAACCAGTCTTGAACTGGGGAAGAATCATTATAAAGTATCACTGATAGTCTGAGGAGTGGGCAATGTTTTGTGATTGAGAGCTTTTTAATGTTTTCCAACTCTTGTGGTTAAGAAATTGTATCTTAGGGCTTCCCTGGTAGCGCAGTGGTTGAGAGTCCGCCTGCCGATGCAGGGGACACGGGTTCGTGCCGCGGTCCGGGAAGATCCCACATGCTGCGGAGCGGCTGGGCCCATGAACCATGGCCGCTGAGCCTGCGCGTCTGGAGCCTGTGCTCCGCAACGGGAGAGGCCGCAACAGTGAGAGGCCCGCGTACCGCAAAAAGAAAAAAAAAAAAAAAAGAAATTGTATCTTATATATAACTCCATAGGTGAGATTAACTTCTCCTTTTCCTCTTTTAATGAAATTGAAATTATTTTTCTCTATCACTCTTAAAAACCCCCTTTAGCACATGATGACTTTTTAAATATTAGATCTTAAGCATTGTTTGTTTTCCCAGTTAAATAGGCCCAATTAATTTACCCTTCCCTCACTGGTCTTTTCCATACTTAGGTATAAACTCCTTTAGACAGGAATATGTCTATTTTAATGGATTATGACCAATGGGTGATAAAGACTACCCTATTACATGTAGCAGTACTTCCTCAGGAGGACAAGTGTAGTGGCTAATGTTTACTTCAAGCTTGCTGTATGTCAGGTACTATTCTAAGAGCTATAAGTGGAATTAATTGATTCATTCCTCATTAAGTATTTTTACTAACCCCATTTTACAGATGAGAAAATTCAGGCATGGAATGGTTAAGTAATCTGAACAAGTTTCAAAGCTTGGAAGTGGCTAGTGATCAATGGAAACAAATGTGGTATAAATCTTCATTTCTTTCATCGTTTCCTCAACAACTAACAACTTCCTCTACAGAGGCTCATATTCTCTACAGATATGTCTCTTGAAATTAAATAATAATAAGGCAAAAAATGAGAACTGAATCTTTCTCACTGGTCCAGATCCATGAAGTCCACAGTTTCCAGTATAATTTCTAGTTCATTGGTCAGTTTTGCAATACTTTTGCCTGCCCTTAGAAATACTTAAACTAATTGTATCCAAAAATAAACCTGACTAGATATTGTTCAAGTATTTTAATCTTTATAATTAAACTAGTCTCTAGTTACCAGAGGTAGTTTTGTTTGCAGATACTATTTATATATGATTATTTTACAAGTCTTTCTGCCACCGAGAAAATTGTGTATAAAATGCAAAGGGAATAAGTAGGAGAAAATTAAACTCAGGCTTCTTTTTAGAAGACCTCTATTGGCTTACAAGAATTTCCAAACCCATATTAGCATCTTAGAAAATGAATTTTACAAAAGTGAAAAATAAATTTCTTTGAACTTCTCTCTATCCCTGTATGGATATGATGAAAACATAAGCAATCTGTGGTCATGAACAATTAGAACTTGAAAGTGAGTTCTGTTTCTAAGTATCAATATGAAGAATAAAATAAAAATCACCCATAATCCCAACATTCAGAAATCATTGCTCAACATTTCAGCACATTGCTTTTCAGCCTTTTTTTTTTTTTTCAATTTTTTTAAACATAGTAAATAGGCTATCTTTGAATAGGCTATCTTTGAGTTTTACTTGAACTATTTATTTAAGAATTTTGTCCCCTTATCCCCAGGAAAAAAGTGCTATTGTCTCCCTGCCCTCCTGTAATGTATTCATCTCCTTCAAAGGCAATTCAAATTATTGACAGAAAAATTATTTTAGCTACTCTGCTGTTTCCTATTTGGAAGATAAATTCTTCAATTAAGATTAAAGATTAACAAAGCCCTAGACGATTAGTTCCTGTTATTTCCAAAGGTGACTTAGCTCTTCTCAGTTGGTAATTCTTACAGATGATGTTTGAAGGTACACACAATGAAAGGGTCCAATTTAAGACCAATGAAAGGGTCAAATTTAAGACCTCTGAACCCCTGCTCTCCATCTCTGTTAATGGCCTTCCTGGTGTTAGAGATTTGTTTAATGATCAATAGTGGTTTCTCTTCCTACCACTGAGTCTTTCAGAAAGTAGGCATAACCAAGTCAATGTTTAACTGGATTCTTTGGGTCTGAAATGGCAAAGTAGGAGTTGAAGGGCAGTCTCCATGGAAACCAGCCTCCCAGGAAGTGGCCAAAGTGTTAGTGTGTAGTGAAATAAAGCTACACAGATGTTATGAAGGAAACGACTGCTTTAGAGCTGGGTTAACTTCGGAAATCCCTTGATTAAAACAAGCTATATTAAAGACCCCAAACCACTAACCTCATGGTTTTTCACTGACTGTCTTTAATGTGAAATGGGCCTGAGCCACTCTAAGGCTCACCCAAGGGTGACCAAGGTAGCGCCTTTGCAAAACAAAGAGGAAGAGACTCCCTCAGCCGGCCCTGTGGACTTTGTATTCACTGAGAATCCAGAAGAAAAGAGTTCATATTCATTTGCAAGACTGGAGGAACGGAATAAAGCTTTGGAAGGGCAGTTGCCACCTCTAAGAGAGACCTGGTATGGAAGATATTCTGCAGGTAAATGTAAAACCCAGCGTGAGATTTGTGGATTTGGGCCAAGGAGTGCTATTGATAGATTTACCTGACTGTCTATCTCTATAATCTCTGAAAGTTTCTAAATTACTGAAATATAAGAGAACATCCTTCAAAGGGTGACAATGTTTGTCAGTTGTAAGTATTCTGGGCACATTAGAATAGGTGTGTAAACTGTGTACTAAGGGCTTTTCACCATTCCACATGAGAAGGAAAAAATCATTTTGTGTCAGGTTGGTTTATAGTGCTTTGGATGTTTATACCTAGCTTTGCCAGGCAATTAAAATTCTATAGATAAAGATGTGATAATTAGGACAATCATATGTTTCAGTTAGATTCTAAATTTAAATCATTCTCTTCAGTACTGTTTCTTGCATCAGGCTTTGTTGTTTTGCAAGCAGTACTTTAGGAGTGAATCCATTGTGATGTGAATTTGGAAACCACCCCAAACTGAATTGATTTATTGCAGTACAGATGAGCAGATGGGGCACCCTCTCCCCAGCCCCTTATTCTTCATGGTCATACGCAAAACTAAGAGAATTTTTCCTATTATGATTGGAAGCTCTGAGCCAGATGTGGCTATAAATTCTCCTGGGATATTTCACAAGACATAGAATGTTTTATGACAACCATGATGATACTTAAACAGATGATACTTAAACTGACGTTCTAACTTGGGAAGAGATACATGCATATATATATATATGTATATATTTTATATATATATACACACACACACATATATATGCATGTTGTTTTTTCTTTTCTTCACATTCTGGATTATTAACACAAATAAGTTCCCATTATTGGCCATAAAGCCATATATTCCCTTTCAGCACCTAGTAGCTCTTACCTAGAATGATTTTCATGGCTACTTTCTACAGAACTGACAACCTTTGACTGGTTCTATATGGCCTTTTAATGTTTTCAACTTCCTAAGCATGTGAGTAGGAATATTCCTCTTAGTTTCATTGAATAATTCCTTTTTTACCCAAACCTTCCATCTAGAGTTTTAAGATTTTGGTAACTGACAGGTAAAAGCTGATTCTAACATGTTAAGAGTCCCAACTGGGGAATGTTCTTATTTTTGAAATTGCAAAATCTCATTAAAAATAAATAACAACGGATGGTAAGCATTCTGAACACTATTTTCAAGGGGCCCATATTCTAACCCCAGCTCCACCAAATACCAAATAGTATGACTTTGGGCAAGTTACTTCATCAATTTTCTTCACCTATAAATCAGGGGTAAAAGTAACACACCCTATGCCATTTCAGCAGTATCAAATTAAATAACGGGGTGATATTACTCAAATCATGGCATAAAAATAAGTAGTCACATTGCTGAAAAAAATTTTGCTGGAAATATTTACATTTTTAAATGCAACATGTTTTTGATCTTGCTCAATATACTGGCATCTCTCGAAAGAAAATAAGGACATAGAGAAGTTCTTAAGGTGATCATTCAAATGTCTTAAGGATAGAAACACATAATTACCCATGGATTTTTCCATTTAAAATGCAAAGTGGCACTATAGGATAGTCTATACAACAATCTAGAAATCAGAATGTTTCCAGATTGTTAAGAGGAAAGGACAAGAACGTCATTCATGTAGCATTGGTCACGGTAGTAGTCCCAAGGGCCCAGGATAATCAAACTGAAAAATGAAATCTATATGGATCTCTTGAGCTTCTCTGTTTCCTAATGAGGCTTAACTCTGTAGCCCTGGGTTATTTTATCAGGAAAGAATACTGATATGTTGTATTATAGTAGCAACTTGTGGGAATTCATTTCCCTAGATGGGGGGACTATTTAATTGGGAACATTCAATGCTAAACGTTGCATACTCCTATTACACACTCAAGCTCCATTTCTTTATCATCTCTCTGTCTAATACCTATCCACCTATTTATCTATTTTATCTGAAAAGAGAACATATTTTCATTTCTTACAGCTATATGTTTTCGGATTTCCTATTTGAGGGAGATTTCATGAAATTAAAACAAATCAATAAGTTTCTATTTTCCAAGCTAAATTCTATGTCTGAATAACACTTGCACTCAATACGTGGTTAATTGTGCAGCTCTTCTTCTAAATAGTAGTCTGGGGAGGAAATGATGAAAGCAGAAATTAAGTCCTGTATCTAGGCTAATATTTTATCATTTGCAGTTATGTAGGGCCCCTGCTTTATGTGTTTCATTTCCACATTCAACCTATCGGTTAGACATATAGAACTGAAGATACAAAATTGTGTTAACAAAGTCTAATAACTAATGACCAGTCTAATTTAATAGTAATTGCTTTTAATAGTTTGTTTTTGTTTCTCTCCAACCCTTCAAGGACCGAGGGCCATGTATTTTGACATCCCACTGGAACAGGGAGAAACAAGTATTATTAAAAGGCATCCACCCCGAAGACTTCAAGTAAGACGCATTTAAAAGGCTTCGTAAGGAATTTCTTGGATTTAATGGTAGCATCCCTTTTTAACTATAATCATAGAAGAGGGATATTGACAATGACTAAGCGAATGAGAATGACAGTGTTGTTAAAGAGAACGCTGTCAACGCAAAAGCCATATTTCTTTAGGATTTCCTTTTGTAATGATTTCACTTTTAAGACCACCACCAAAAGAAAGAAGTATAGTACTAAAGACATAAACATAATGGGGCACAGAGGACCTGAATCTTGCACTTATTAGTTGGATGACTGTAAGGAAATCACTGTAATAAATAACAACACTAACAACCACTACTACTATTCAATTACCACCTATTACAAGTCTGATACACTCTAAGCAACAATGATCTACATCATTCATTTAATCCTCATACCCCTCTATGAGAAAGGAAGTATTATCTTTGTTTCATACATGTGCTTCAGAGATTAAGTGACTTGCCCAAGGACAACAGGGGCCACATATCAACCAGGCCTCCAAAGCCTGTGCTCTTAACCATCGGCATAGATGATCTCAACAACCCTTCTATCCCTAACTTTTCATTGTTCTAAATGTTAACTGGTTGTCTAAATTGAGGACATTGGATTTCAAGGCAGCAAAGCAAGAGCTTTAAGGTAAAATACATTCATCTTAATAAATATTTAATGAATTCCCTGTAGAGAACTATAAATTTTAAGAACTCTCATCCTAGAAGGGGAAAGAGATCTGAGTGGGTCCTTAAAACTGAGCATCAGCTAAAAGGAAGGTCTGGGGCTCTCTTGTGAGCAGGATCTATCACTGACATTTGGAAAAGGGAATTGGAACTAAACCCCACCTGCTACACAACTCACCCAGGTGTCCGGACTAATCCTAGGGGTATTTGAGCTCCTTTGTTGGGGATTATTTCTTTTAACATTAGTTTTTATTTACCTGTCTTCTCCAGAAGATCACAATCATTATTTGAAGTGATTATATCTTTTGGTCACACAGAAAAAGTATCTTTTCCCCAAATATTAGAAACCTCAAAATATTGCTTAGTTACTGGAAAATAAAGTGTAATTCTATCAAATTGATATCTAATTTTTAAATTTTTGAGCATATCTCTAGCTAAAGTGGCAATTTTAAAAACTTACGTTTTATTCCTAAATCAAAGGTATCCTTTCAAAGGAGCTCATTTAATATATATTCCTGTGGAGACTCTAAGCCGAATAACTCAAATAGAAGATATCACTATAACTAGTGAAAAATATTTGTGTACCAACCTATAGTTCACAAAGTACTTTTTTATATCTATCAACCCTAAATAAGCTAGAGTCAGGCTTTGATTCTCTCAAGTCAATCAAACTCAAAAAGAGAAATTTGGTATTTCAGAGTCAAAGACTGCATTCCCCACATCCCAGCCAACCACCTTAAAAATGAAGAATCAAGATGAATTATTTGAGCATAAAAACAACATCTCATTCAGTGTTACGTATTTAGTCACTAACACTTAATATGTATCCCTCGAAAGTTTATGAATAAAGGAATGAATGAACAGATGAATGAATGAGACCCATTATCCCTGGTGGGAAAAAAAAATCAAAGTGAGCTCCCTGCTATTTCAGACCTGTAACATAACTGTATTAGAAGTCAAATGGACTAGCCAAAGCAACCAATGTGATAAATTATAAGGATATAGGAGTGTTTTAAGGAACTCAAAAGCTGGGAGGCATCTAGACTTCAGGGAAGAGCTATGTCCTGGAACCTGAAAGGCAGAAGAACTCTCTCTGTGCGTTTGCTTTAATCTCTTCCTGCAGGTCGACTTTCTCTAGTCCTCAAGACCGCTTGGTGAAATATGGCCACCTTGAATTTGCATCTTATAATTCCAGCCAAACCGACTAGTCTGGCCCTCTTGGGTCTGATTCAAAATTCCTGGGAGAAAAGATGCTATTGGCTCAGTTTAGCTCATGATTCTAGCTCTGTTCCAATGAGCTATGACCAGAGAATATGCTCATGCAGTAGAAATGTGGGCAGGGGAGCCCTCCCCACTGCCACCAAATGCCACTCCCCACCAACTGCCACTCCCTATAGATTCTAGAGGCAGCTCCCAGAGAAGAGTGAAATCACTGTGAACTTGGCAGACACTCCCAAAGATATAAACTATAATTATCTTCACAAATGAGGCTCAGCACATTTTCTACCAAAAATGGGTTTTTGAGAGAATAATAACCTCTGGGTTCCCGTGACATGCTAATTAATAGCCTAACCTTTGACAAAGAAAATTCTAAAAGTATTTTTAATTATTAAACCAAATCTAATTACATCCTAAATAATTTGAGTTTCATATTTGGCATACTCCACTTCCTGAACATCTACTCCTCAAGTAAACAGCAGGTCCTGAACTAAAGTTCTCCAACTCGGAGCGGCTAAGATCTGAGAAGCTCTGCCAGGGAACTCTGAATCAAATGTACCTGCCCCATGTTGAAGAGTTGACCATCACCGTCCCTTCTGGGTGATTCACCTTCTCATCCAACCATCTCAGGTCCAGCCTAAGGTGGAGATGGTCCCCCACTCCCACCACACCCCATGTATAGAGTTTCCTCAGGTGATCTCCTTGGATGACTCCCTCATCTCCAAAGATTTTCTTAAAGCTCACTTTCCCTATAAGGCTTATACGACAGCCTATTGACAACTGTAGCCCTTACTCTGGCACTCCTGATCCCCTAGACCCTTCACTGTCTTTTCTCTGGGGCGCTTATTTCCATCTAACACACCAAGCAATTTGCTTATGTGTTAAGTTCATTGTGTGTTTTTCTTTTTTTTTTTTACTACCTGCACACTCCACCTCAATGCTAGAATATAATCTTCACAGGGGCAGGGATTTTTGTCTGTCATCTTCACTAATATCCAAGTGTCTAGAACAGTAGCTGGCACATAAAGGGTGATCACTAAGTATGTGTTAATCAGTGTTGAAAGAATGAATGGAGAGAAGAGAAAGATGAGCATAAAGACGGCTGGTGAGGGATGAGGAGAGTGATTCCGACCTGAATGATTTCATTATAC